>NC_138348.1:60164831-64964831 GCF_046562875.1 Panthera onca
TAAGAAGCTGGCCATGCTGGGCCCACTGGCCATGACGTAGGAGGGGAAATTGAGGCCCACAGGGATCCCTAACTCAGAATCTGCAGGCCCTAGAGCCTCATTAGCTGCTTCCCGAGCCCCAGAGGGCCCAGAGCCAAGCCCTGGGTTTGGCTAATGATCCCCCTGCATCCCCAGAAGTACCTCCCAGCGCCCTGTGAGGGCTCCTCTTCCTCCCTCCCCGGGCCCCACACTGTCCAGAGCTTTCAGAGCAGGGAGGAGTGGAGGAGGGTGCACTGGCCAGGCCGGTGTGTTCAGCTTCGGACTCCCTATCCCTCTGTGCCCTCGGGCAGCTCCTCGTTCCTCAGCCTTCCCGTCTGTGCAGTGGGGATGATAACCCATCCTGCAGGTGCCCCGTTTTTGATACAGCTTTCTGTCCTGAGTGCAAAGTGGGAGAGAGTGCCGGGGGGGCCGGGGCAGAGGCTGCCCTGGGAGGTTTCAGAAAGGACACAGAATTGACTGAAAGTGGAGCAGCCAGGATAGAGCCTTTTCTGGGTTGCGGACACTGTAGAGGGCCCTGAAACCCTGAATGTGAGTCCTGCCTCCCTCACCAGTGCCCACGGGCAACATTGTGCCAGCAACTTCCGATAGTATTGCCTCAAAAGGTAGCGATAAAGGTCAGGGGCAACAGAGAGAAAGGTGTGCCTGGCACCGGGCCGGGCTCCATGGATGGCAGTGCGCCTCTCACTGTGGTTGGCATTTTCATTTTCTTGGTCTCCAGTGTCTCGCAAGGGACCATTTGTCTTCGCCAACATCCTTGTTGATGGTAAGAGGTTTGTAAACAAAAGCCTTCTTAATGAGCGTGGGGGTTGGGGAGTGGCTTTTGGCAGAAGAATCTGGTCTGGGCCTTGGGATTTACGGCCATCTGCAGCATCTCTGGCTCCTCAGCCTGGATGCCTGGGTGCCCACCCCCATGCCTGAGGGTGGTTTTCTTCCAGAAGGGGCTGCCTCTGGTCGCAGTGGGTTCAGCCCCACTTGGTCCCCGGCTGGGCAGGGCCGGCAAGTCAGCCTGGCTCTAGGGTGACAGGCTTTCCCTCCTGTGCCCACCTCCCGCTGCCCAGATGTGCCACGTCTGCTTGGGGGACGCCCACAGCCAGCTGTCAAGACACCTGCTGGGAAGCGGCTTCTGGCCCTGCAGGGTCGGGCCCACCTTTCCCTTCTGTCCATGCTCCCCCATGCACCCCCTGTCAGCCTCAGCATTTGCCTCTCCCACCAGACTAAGAGCCTCCTGAGGGCAGGGACCATGTCTGATGTGTCTGGGTCCTCGGTGTCAGCACAGACCCAGTGCAGAGCGGTCCACAGGTCACAGGTCTGAACCCTGGCTTCCAACAGTCTGCCTGACTCCAGAGAATGTGTGTTTCCTAGCTGTGTGACCCTGGCCAAGTTACTTGCCCTCTCTGAGCTTTAGTTTTCTTAGCTGTCAAGGAGGGATGGATGATAGTAATCTCTGCACAGGGTTATCCTGCAGATTAAACTGGGATTAGCCATGGCAGTCCTGGGCACGGCACCTGGCATGTCCGAGATGTTCCATAAATACTATTGTCAGAGACCCACTCAATGCCTATGAACTTTTTCACTCGGTTAACGTGTATATTAAGTATTATGTCTGGGCCAGGTCCTGGACCATGTATGTGCTGGGCATATACCAGTGACAAAACCTGATGCATCCCATGCTTTTAGAGAGCTAACATTTCAGTGAGAGTAACAGAATTGAACGCAGTGTCACACAGTTGTTTAATGATAATTGTGGTAATGGTCTCCGAGGAGAAGTGCCAGGGGCCATGAAATGGACCGACAGGGGTCCTGGCCTATAGTCTGAAAAGTCAAGGAGAGCTTCCTGGAGGAGGGGGTGGACCCTAAAGGGCAAGTGAGATCAGCTGGGTGAAGAAGAGAAGGAAGAGCAGGTGCGAAGTTTCCGAGCAGAGGAAGAGCCTGGAGCAGGAGAAAACGGGGTGGGGGGGGTGGTAAGGGGTTAAAGGGGTTAGAAAAGCCAGCCTTGGAGCTGGGGGTGGGGCAGCGCACATTAGGGTTTGGAGCTCACCTCCTAGGAAGGCGACGTGATCAGAAAGATTACTGTGCTGCTGTGTAGGGTGAGGGCACAGGTGGTTGTCGATGCCACAGGTTATAGTGTTTTGGGACGAGGAGATGGGGGCTGGGCCAGCGTGGTGCTGGGGACAGAGAGGAGAAGGAGTTTAGCGGAATGTAGGAGCTCCGAGTGGCCTCACTGGCTGGAAAGAGGGAACGGGAGGAGGCCGATGTGGCCGCCTGCTTCTGGCCGGTGCTGGACGGGGCGGTGGCGGCACCCTTCACCAGATAGGAACCGGAATTGGTGTAATAGATTTCTAAGCACTGGAGGGTGCACAGGGAGCCCCGAGGAAGGGAAGGGGAAGCCCAGAGTGACAGCCTCCAACCACTGTAGAAAAGGGAAACTGAGGCCCAGAGAGGAGAAGGGTTCGCCCAAGTCCCACACTGGTTCATGGCAGAGATGAGACCTGAACCCAGTATTCCTTTCTATTTTGATTCCCTCGAGGCATTTCCTCAGGAAGCCAGATATGACCATCGCTGTGTTCCTGTCCTGTCCCCCTCCCCATCCAGGTCATCCCAGACTGGAAGGAGCAGGAGTGGGACCCTGAGAAACCCAGTGCCTACGCGGGCATCTTCCACTTTCACTTCTGGCGCTTTGGGGAGTGGGTGGACGTGGTCATTGATGATCGACTGCCCACAGTCAACAACCAGCTCATCTACTGCCACTCCAACTCCCGCAGCGAGTTCTGGTGTGCCCTGGTGGAGAAGGCCTATGCCAAGTAGGTGCTGGTAGGGCGGGTGGGCGGGTGGCCAGGCTGGGGCGGCTCGCCTTGTGGGCTCCACCTGGGTGCTGCTCTAAGCCGGGGAGCCCAGGGCACGGCCAGCAGAGCCTACTCTGTGGCAGATGAAGGTCTGGGACCTGGTGTCCAGTCCCCAAAAACCAACCCACAAAGTGAGGAATGGTTCCTCCTTGTTCTAGCTGAGAGGGCAGAGCCAGGGCTCACATTCAGGTCGGTGGTTTTTCCCCAAAGATGCAAGCCACCCAGCCCTCCCTGGCAGCCTTGCCGAGGATGTGATATCTCAGAGCCAGGGCTGGTCGTGGTGGGTCCATCCATTCTGTCTCCACTGACCCCTCCTCCTGTTCTGTTCCAGGCCCTGGGTCCCCAGCAAGGGCACAAGCAGAGGTTTGCTGAGCTTTGGAGGGCTTTGGCGCAGAGAGACCTGCTCAGGCCCCTGCAGGCCTGGAGCAGGAGGGCCAATGGGGTCAGAGACCAGCCCACCAGCCCTGTTGAGAATTCTTCCCTGGTTCCTCCTCCCAGGCCCATTGGTTGGTCTCCTTGGACTGTGTGTGTGTGTGTGTGTGTGTGTGTGTGTGTAAAGGAAAAAGGAAAACAACAGCTCCCAACATCAAAAACAAACTTAAGCGGTGCCTGGGTGGCTCAGTCAGTTGAGTGTTGATTCTTGATCTCGGCTCAGGTCTTGATCTCACAGTTTGTGAGATTGAGTCCCATATTGGGCTCTGCACTGACCGAGTGGAGCCTGCTTGGGGTTCTCTGTCTCCTTCTCTCTCTCTGCTCCTCCCCACTCATGCACTTTCTCTGTCTCTTTCTCTCTCTCAAAATACATAGAGTTAAAAAAAAAAAAACCTCAAGGAAACACATTGACAGATTCCATTTTCAGTCCCAAGAAAGGAAAACCCGCCCCCTGGTGGTCACTGAGTCTCCATGGTCCTAGGTGCAGACCCCTCTCCCAGTCCGTGAGAGCCACTTAGTAGGCTTGCTCTTATTTAGGTAGCAGTTTTATTAATTTTTTTTTATTGTGGTAAAATATAGAAGATATGGAAATCCAGGCAGAAGGTAATAAAAGTCACCTGTATACTCCTGCATATTCTTTTGGGCCCCTCTGCTCCCTTTCCCTGTTTGAGGCCACCTGAGTTAACCAGGCCTCCTCCCGCTTCAGGAAACTTTGCTGCCCTCCCCTCAAGGCCCTGCCCCGACTCCTGTCTCCCTCCCTGTGCTCCCTGCATCCTCTGCACACCTCCCCGCTCCCTCCCAATAGCAACTCGTATTTATTTATTTATTTATTTATTTATTTATTTATGAATGAGACAGAGAGAACGAGAACCAGTGGGAGGAGGGTAGAGGGAGAGGGAAAGAGAGAATCTTAAGCAGGATCCATGCTCAGTGTGGAGCCCGACACAGGGCTCAATCCCACGACTCTGGGATCATGACCTGAGCTGAAATCAAGAGTTGGATGCTCAATCGACTGAGCCATGCAGGTGCCCCACCAGCAACTTTTAATATCTTTGATGCCTCTTTTTGTTTATAGGTTACCGTGCAAAACCTGTGTTGCTGCTTTGTGGGCCTGGATTTTCAATTTATGTAATCTGTTTTGTTATATGTCCCATTCAGCTGCTCACATCCACATTCAGCACTGCCTTTAAGACCCCAACCCTTTCCCTAACATTTAAAGAAGAAGCCACAGTTGTGGCCCTAGCACCTGAGATGTTGCACATAGTAGATGCTTAATGTTTTTTATTTTTTATTTTTATTTGTGATTTTTTTTTTTTTTTTTTTTTTTTTTTAGTAATCTCTACACCCAACACGGGGCTTGAACTCACAACCCCGAGATCAAGAGTTACATGCTCTTCCAACTGAGCCACCCAGGCACCCACGCAGCATTAGTTGTTTTTTTTTTTTTTTAATGTTTATTTATTTTTGAGAGAGAGAGACAGAGTGCGAGCAGCGGGGGAGCAGAGAGAGAGGGAGACACAGAATCCGAAGCAGGCTCCAGGCTCTGAGCTGTCAGCACAGAGCTTCACGAGAGGGCTTGAACTCACGAATCGTAAGATCATGACCCGAGCTGACTTTGGACACCCAATGACCTGAGCCACTCAGGTGTCCCTAACAGCAGCATTAGTTTTTAAAGTCAATTCCCTGTTGTTAGACATTTAGGTGATTTCTAGTTTTACGTTCTTATAAATAACGTTAGTTATTTATAATTGATGTTTCAAAAGATGCATGAGTTTTTAATACTTTTGACAAGAATTGCTCGGTTTCTGGACAGTTAAGTGTTGGAGACAGACCGCTAGGGCTAAGGAGAATTTGCGTGATAAAACGGGGCGGTTCAGGGAGACAAACGCTGGCCTGGGAGCCAGAGACAGGGCTCTGTCGTGACCTGCTGTGTGACCTTAGTTTGCTTGACCTCTCTGAGTCCCCCAGATCTCCCCTGTAAGGCGAGGGTTTTAGACAGGTTGGGGAGCATGAGCGGGGAATTCTTTCCACATTGCTCCCCAGGCTGGCGGGCTGTTACCAGGCCCTGGATGGAGGCAACACGGCGGATGCGCTGGTGGACTTCACAGGTGGCGTTTCCGAGCCCATCGACCTGACTGAGGGTGGCTTTGCCAACGATGAGGCCAAGAGGAACCAGCTCTTTGAGCGTGTGTTGAAGGTGCACAGCCGAGGAGGCCTCATCAGTGCCTCTATCAAGGTGAGAACACAGAGGCAGCCCTCCCCATCATCAGCCCTTATTGGGGTGTCCCAGGCAGGGCCCCTGCTCAGACTAGCTCATAATCTGGACGTTCAGCCTCACGGGGGGGAGGGGAGCAGCTGGAGTGTGCAGCCCCCTCCCCGGTGCTGGGCAGCACGAGCTGTAGGTCCCTTGCCCTGACCCCCTACACTATGAAATACCTTGCTGTTTGACCAGCATCCCCCTTTTACGGGCATCTTGTATTGGGGCAGTAGGTGTCTGTGCATCTGAGGGTCCCTTAGTCAGGGTCGCTACAAGGCGACTGGAAGAGGGGAGGGAGACTCTGCTCCTGGCACAGGCCCAGGTGCCTCAGGAGGATTGTCTTATTTCATCGACTGCTTTTATTTCAGGTGGGGGAGCTGGGGCTCAGTGCGGGCACCAGTGGTGGGTCCATAGTCCGGCTCTCTGGAAAAAGAAAAAGCCCTGCTTTGTAGCGTTTGCTGATTTCATTGGCGTAAAAGGCTCCCACCATGTTGATTTCAAGCTAATGTTTTAACAGTTGCACAACTGAACCTGTGCCAGTTAACGCCAATGCGCTCCTGGGCCACCCCACTTTAGCTGCCCCATGGGGGCTTTGTGCACACGGAGCCCACCCGCCTCCCTTTGTGTGGGGCTGCCATTCCTTCCCTGTCCTATAGAGGGTGGTGTAGGCACACACCATCCCTGCCCCTCCAGCTGGAGCCTGACCAGACCCTGTCTCTCTGGGCAACTGTGTCCTCCTGCAGGCAGTGACAGCAGCAGACATGGAGGCCCGCCTGGCATGTGGCCTGGTGAAGGGACATGCATATGCCATCACTGACGTGCGCAAGGTGCGCCTGGGCCACGGCCTGCTGGCCTTCTTCAAGTCGGAGAAGCTGGACATGATCCGCCTGCGTAATCCCTGGGGCGAGCGGGAATGGAACGGGCCCTGGAGTGACACGTGAGGCCCGGGGATGGGGGTGCGGGCACAGGGCAGACCCCAGGTGGGTGGGCCCCAGTATGAGAGCTTGGGCAAGGACAAAGGTGGGTTTCCTAGAGGAGGTGACACCCAGGCTGGGCCTTGAAGGATATGGGAGGAGGATGACATTGGGAGACTTACTTTGCAGTGGGCACCTGTGTGGGGGTGGGTGGGGGGTGGATTCTGCAGGGAAGAGACCTGGAAGTAGGGATAAGCTGATTCCTGTAGAGGACAGAGAACCCAGTCTGGCAATGAGTGGGAAAGAAAGCAGGGAGGGAGGCCACCAGGGGTGAGAATGGGGGTGACTGCTCTGTGTTTGGCTCATGGCCCTGGTGAGGTGAGGACCGGAGCCAGGCCCCTGGTGAAGGAGCCCCCTTCCTTGAAGGTCATCCCGCCCTTCCCCCGCCAGCCTGCAGCCTTGTTCTCAGACCTCCAGCCCCTGGCATGGTGGCAACCCACCCTTACCAGACAGGCTTTTTGGAGACGGACTGGGCCTGGCCCTGGGTGCCCCCAACTATACCCACGCTGATGGAGGCCTGGTTCTGGGCTGTCCCTCGGGCCTCCTCTCCCTTGCCAGGGTGGCCCTGGTGGGGTCCCTCCTCTTACACTCCTCCCTCTTCCCTCCCAGCTCAGAGGAGTGGCAGAAAGTGAGCAAGAGTGAGCGGGAAAAGATGGGGGTGACCGTGCAGGATGACGGGGAGTTCTGGTGAGTGTGTCCGTGCCCCACGCGGGCGTCCAGGGCTGGGGAGGGCCTCCTGTAGCAGGGAGCACCAGATGGGGGGGCAGATGCCTCACCATCAACTTGCTCTGTGGCCTAGGACAAATCACGCCTGTTTGCTTCTCTGTGAAATGAGTTGGGCAGTAATGGGCCCGTTCATCCCCGTAGTCCCCAGTACCAACCTCCAGGGACCCTGAGCTGCTCCAGCACGCAGGCTGGGCCCTCAGCAAGTAGGCCAGGATGCCGGCAGGTGGGGATACGCGGGGCAGGGGTAACGCTGGCAGCCTGATTGCCAAGAGTTGCCGAGAGCAGCTGGGGAAGAGGAGAGGCCTCTTGGAGTGGCTGCCTCCTAAGCTGGGCCCCAGGGTCAGGGGAGCCCTTGGTGGGCAAGGAGAGAGACCCAGCCCAGTCAAGAGAGTACGCTTAGGTTTGAGAAGAGGGAGTTCAGGGAGGCCAGGGAGGTGAGGGGAGCTAAGGGGGCACATGGGTTGGGGCTGGGCTGGGAAGATGGCAGCAGCCTTGCTTCATATTGTTGCTGATTGTCACAGCTAGTCTTGGCCGGCTCCCGTCTGCCGGGAGTTGTACTTCGTGCTTTTACTGCATTGCTTAATTCCCACGCTACCTCTGTGAGGTGGGCAGCTGTTGTTAGGTTCACTCCCATTTTACAAATCAGGAAACTGAGGCCAGAAGAGATGTGAAGGGGCCAAGTGACGCCACCTCCACACTCACTCCCGTGTGGGTCGTGCTTCAGAGCACACAGGGTGAGTAGGCGGGTGGCCAGCCAGGGGGACCTACCCAGCCTCGCCCCCTGCCACACCCAGGATGACTTTCGAGGACGTGTGCCGATACTTCACTGACATTATCAAGTGCCGTGTGATCAATACGTCTTACCTGAGCATCCACAAGACGTGGGAGGAGGCCCGGCTGCGTGGCGCCTGGACGCGGCATGAGGACCCCCGGAAGAACCGCAGCGGGGGCTGCATCAATCACAAGGACACCTTCTTTCAGAACCCGCAAGTGAGTGTTTTCGGGGCCCCTACTCCGCCCCTTGGGCAGCCACGGGGGCCCTCGCCACTGCCCTGCATGGGCTCCTGCATGACCTTGGGTATATCCCTGTTCCCCCGTGGGCCTCTATGCACCTGTCTGCATAGTGGGGGTTGGGTGGGTGGGTTCGGGTGGTCCTGGGCAACCTGCAGATGGTAAAGGTGAGGAAGCTCGTCCAGAATTACAAGGACATATAGAGGGAGGCTGAGCTGAAGGCCCGAACCCCTTGTTTCCACACACACGGTGCTCTCCTTCCAGGGGAACTTGGCCGGATTGGCTCTTCCTCAGGGAGGACCTCTCCCCTGCGCCTCCTTTGTTAGGACCCTGGCAACTGTTTACCTTTCGTGTTTGGCATGCCTTCATTTGGCACCGACTGCGTGTGGACTCAGAGCTGAGCTTCCGTGATCTCACAGAGTCCCCCCGCCCCTCAGGCAGCGTAGGCCCATCTCACAGATGAGGGACTGAGGCCCAGAGAGGTGCTGTGACTCACCTGGACTCACACGTGGAACTGAGGCCCGGCTCTGGCCCAGCTTCCAGGAGCCAGCAAGCCTGTCTCTGGCCCGGTCTCACTGCTGTGTCTCTCTTCCCTGACCTTCTCTGCAGTACATCTTTGATGTCAAGAAGCCAGAAGATGAAGTGCTGATCTGCATCCAGCAGCGGCCCAAACAGTCTACCCGCCGGGATGGCAAGGGTGAAAATCTGGCCATTGGCTTTGACATCTACAAGGTGAGGCCAGCTGGGACCCCTGCTCTGGGTGAGGAGAGCGAGGGAGCTGGATTTTAGGCCACCTTGGCCTGGGGGAGAACGCTCTAGAATACTCTGGCCACTGACATCATCCCTGCCATTCTGGCCACAATGGCCGATGCCATGGGCATGCTGTGGCGTGAGCCCTATTTGGAACACCCACAAAGGCCCAGCCTGCCTGGGGTCAGTGGCCATGGGAGCCCTCAGCCTGATTTCCTCCTGCCACAGACCCACTGGCTATTTGGCGGATGGGAAGGTGGTCAGGGCCAGGCCCTGGGAGGCCCCCGCTGCTCCCTCCCTCAGGCCTCTGGGTCCCCCTGAGGTGGAGGCCTTGCTGGGCCCTGGGAGGAAGCAGCTTGGGCAGAGCCAGGTGGGCTTGCCGCTGGCCGCTCCCCCTGGCCTGGGACCCGAGGCCCTCCTCGTGTTGCGACACTTGGTATGTGATGGCACTTGGCATAGCGGGATGCCACGGGCCTGCCAGACACTGAGAACCTCGGGAAATCACGTGGACGTGCTGGGCACGTGGTCGGAGTTGAGCCCCTGCATTTGAGGCGCTCAGTCACATCATCACAGTTTGTTTGTGTCCTTGGGTTGGTACATCCATTGCGTGCTGAGGTGTTGTGACTTTGACATGTCGTGACCTAAAGTGACATGGCTGTAGCTTATCATGCCACTCGTTCCAGGAGTTGTCTGGCATGTCCTGGCAGCTGGTGATGTCATCTCCTGGCCACGTGCTGTGTTGTGGGCAGATAGTGACACGGTCGCTGTTACCAGGGGGCTGCCCGTTGCCCCCCTCCTCCTAACGGCTTTACTGAGATAGAACTCACATACTATGCAGTTCACTCATTGAAAGTGTGCAGTGACCTTTAGCACGTTTGTAGGGTTGTGCGGCTGTCACCAGTCGATTCTAGAACGTTTTCATCACCCCAGAAGGGAAGCTCGCACCCTTTAGCCGGCACCGCTCAGTGCCGTCCGGCTCCCCGCCATCGTCCACCCCCGAGCCTTAGGCAAGCACTCGTCTACTGCTGTCTCTTTACTTGCCTTTTCTGGGCATTTCGTGTAAATGGATCAGGTCGCTCTTGTCAGGGCAGCGAGGGCGCGATGTGCGAGGTAGGTGGGGGGACCGGGGGCTCCGTGCGGACCAGCCTCCCCGCTCCCTGCAGGTGGAGGAGAACCGTGAGTACCGCATGCATGGTCTGCAGCACAGGGCCGCCAGCTCCATCTACATCAACTCGCGCAGCGTCTTCCTGCGGACGGACCAGCCCGAGGGCCGCTATGTCATCATCCCCACCACCTTCGAGCCAGGCCACACTGGCGAGTTCCTCCTCCGGGTCTTCACTGACGTGCCCTCCAACTGCCGGTGCGTGGGGGCTGGCTCAGGGCCGGGGCTGAAAGGGCCGGATTCCATAGCAGGCTGACCCGGAATCTGCGGAGACGTTGAGGGTCTGCCCGAGGCGTGGAGCCCAGACCTCCAGCCTCCCTGGGCTGACGTGAGCACCCACGTCCTTCCCCTCCTTCCCCTGCTCCTCTGTCCCAGCCTCTCTCGGCTACATAAAGGGGTAGTATTTCATATGTGCATAGCACTTCACAGTTTACAAAGCTTTCGCTCTCTTCGTTTGCTTTTCCTGAACCCCAAGCGGGGGCCTGACCTTTCCATTTTACAGATCAGAATTGGGGATCGAGGTTTGGGGTGGGGGTGGTTTCCAAGGTCATGACACCAGTGGTCGAGTTGGCCTAGGCGGACTGCTAGAGCCATCCCCTCCCTGCTGGGGTGCAGGCCCCGTGAGCCCCCACACTGTCCTCCTACCCTGGTAGTCAGCCCCGATTCAGTGCTCCTTGCACACAGTGCAGACCTGGGAGGCAGCACGTGTGGTGGGCTCTGGGGACCTGGGTCCTGCCGGCCCAGGCTCCACCTCTGTCCAGCTGTGGGGCAAATCCCTTCTCCCGTTGAGCCCAGCACGCTTCGTAATCTGTAAAATGGGCGTGATCACCCAGGGCTTTGGGAAGATCACAAATAATACCTGTAACATCCCAGCAGGGGGCTTGGCACACAGTGGGTGCTCAGTAAGTTGCTTTTTCTCTCCGGGAGGACGGGGCTCCCTGCAGTAGAGAGAGAGCAGCAGGAAGCCCGTGGTGGTTTGCCCAGGATGAGCAACGTCTGGACTACATACTGCTCCCCTCCCCTGCCGTCTTCTCGAACCCCCTCACCTTCCATCTCCCTGGCCCCCTCCACCACCTCACCCCTCTCCTCCTCTGCCCTGTACCAGGGAGCTGCGCCTAGATGAGCCTCCCCGCTCCTGCTGGAGCTCCTTGTGCGGCTACCCACAGCAGGTGACCCAGGTGCACATCCTAGGGGCTACCGGTCTCAAGGACTCCTCGACGGGTGAGCTCGCCTGGGGAAAGCTCTGGGACCCACCTCCCCAAGGAGATGGCCCATGCCCCCTCCCCACTGCTCAGCAACAGACACCCAGCCTCCCGAGCTCTCTTGCTCTCACTGAATGAGCAGACCTTTCCTAACATCCACTCAGGACCCAGCCTTGGAATGAAACTGGGTGCGTAGAGAGGACCGGGCTCTGCTGCCTGCTTTTGGGCAGCTTCCCGTGGGGTGGGGCAGTCCGACACAGGGACAGACAGCTGGGAGGCAGGGCTTACAGAAGGCTCCCTGGAGGAGGTGGCCTTTCTCCAGGCTGAGGTGGCATTAAGATATGAAGCCCGATAAGGCGGGATAGGGAAGAAAAGTGCTCTGGGCAGGGGGAACAGCATGGAGGCCAGAGATGACCAGTCTGCCCCCTCCTGTCTCTGGAAGTTAGGAAGGGAGTCAGGCTGTGCTGTCCCTTCTGAATATATGAACTCCGTCCTCTGCTTTGGGAAGGGGAATCACCTCCCAGACTTCTGTCCCACTGGGTCCTGCCCCAGGCCCCATCATCACCCCGTGGCCCACTCAATTTCTCTAGGGGCCAACTCTTATGTGATCATTAAGTGTGAAGGGGACAAAGTCCGCTCGGCGGTGCAGAAAGGTACCTCCACACCCGAGTACAACGTGAAAGGCATCTTCTACCGCAAGAAGCCAGGCCAGCCCATCACAGTCCAGGTGAGCTCCACCGTCCTGAGGGTCTCCCCTGGACCCCCTGCCTGATGTTTTCCCACTCATGGGGGCTGGGCCCAGGGTGGCAGAGCTTTTGTTGGGGACCCAGGAACACTAAATTCTGGTTCCCACTCTATCCCTGACATGGTATGCATGGCCTTGGGAATTCTCTTGCCGGCCCTTCCTCGTGCCCCAGAGTGCCCCCTGTGGGTGAGTTGTATTAGATGGTGTGATTTTGAGACACAGTAGGGTTAGTCTCCTGGCTGGGGACAGTGGTCATCTCTGCCAGCTTTGCCCCCATGGCTTGGGAGTTGTTCCTTAAATCCCACTGGAAGTGGGTCCACCTGGAGAGGTTGCACCAAGGTGGCATATAGTGGGGGTGGCTGTTTCCCCAGAGCAAGGGGCCAGAAAGCCACGGTCCTGGATTGGGCTTTCTTCCCTTCTCAGGCCAAGGTGGCCCGTGGATGTTGATTTTGGGCTCATTAGTGGGAAGTCCTCTGTCCTCCCGGCACAGGCCGGGGCCTCCCCGGGAAGGTGGAAACCATCAGTAAACAAATGCCCAGGTACCCTGGGGAAGCCACTTTAGGATTTCCAAGTTTTCCTAACACTGGGCCCCACTGGATCAAATCACAGACCCATAGCTGTTGGGGCTGAAAGGACTCTTAGGGGCCGTTGATCCAACCCTCGTATTAAACATGGGGAAATCACTTGTCCAAGGTCACCTAAGGTCAGTGGCAGAACTAATAGTAACAGACTAGACTGTATATGGAAAGGAGTTTGACAGATGGGAGGAAGCCTGAGGCTCCGGAAGGGGACGGCCTTGCCCAGGGTTCACAGTGAGGCAGAGGCAATGCAGGGCTCCTCTTAGCCAAGGCTTGCACTGCAAGAAAGGGGTTCAGGGCCCTGCCACCAGCACCCCCACAGACCTATACTCCTGCTCTTAAAGATGCCCCCCCACCCAAACCTTGTCTCCTCCCAGATCTGGAACCACCGAGTCCTGAAGGACGAATTCCTGGGCCAGGTGCACCTGAAGGCCGACCCGGATGACCTCCAGGCCCTGCACACCCTCCACCTCCAGGACCGCAGCAGCCGGCAGCCCAGCGACCTGCCAGGCACGGTTGCTGTATGTGTCTTCAGTAGCACGTCCCTCACGGCCGTCTGACCCCTGTCCCTCTGCCTGGCCTCCACAGTTTTACCGCCATCTGCATGTCCCCAGCCAGGCCAGGGACTAGCCTGGGAGCCAGGACACTGGGGGCCTTTTCCCAGCTTTTCCGCTGACTTGCTGTGTGACCTTTGGAGGCCTCTGCCCCTCTCGGGGCCTCAGTGTCCCAAGGACCCCGAAGCATTCCCTTCTCACGGAGGAGTCTTCCTGCCTGAGATTTACAGTAGCTCTTCCAACCCCAGCTGTCACCACTGCTAAGGGACTCTATCCGTTGAAAACGTTTTCTCAAGGCCCTGCTGTCTGCCGACGGAGTGCCAACCTGTCACTTGTTTACACAGGACCTTTCACGTCCCCAGGCCCCACTCTTGCCCCTTGTGTCCCGGACCCTCCCCCGTGTCCCAGACTTTGCTTTCTCTGTCACCTACACCTGGTTTTCTAGCCACCTTGAAAGGACTCTTGGCTGTTGCCGGGTTTCTGCTTAGGCTGGAATTAGGAAAATGTGCAAGTGACAGTCATTCATTCTCTACTCCTGCCCACTTGCCCATTCATTTATTTATTCAACAGAGATTTGCCAAATGAATAAATGATGCCCATGAGACGCCCGCTGGAGCTGGGGCCCTCCCTGCAGCTCTGGGAGACCTGGCATCCACCCGGGGCCTCACCCCTGCCCGGGTCCTCTCAGAGGTCAATGCCCAGACATGGCTGCGGCCTCACCCCAGCTTCCGATTTCACGCCTAGCCTCTGGGTGAAGGCCCCTAGTGGGATGGTGGCGTCTTCCTGCCTCCACTGCCTTCATGTCAGGAGGACACCCCCCTTTGGTCGGCCAGGAGGGTGTGGCGGGCATGGGGACCTGAGGGGAGGCACGTGCTTTCAGGCCCCCCTCTGCTGCAAGACCTGGGCTTTTCCTGGGAGGAGGCCTGGGGTGGCAGTCTCAGGCCCACTGGGCTCAGATCACTTCTAGGGCTTGGCAGGAGACCTGTAAATCCATCACCTGACCAGAGGCCCCTCTTCCAACATTCCCTGAAAAATGCAGCCCTCCTCTTGCTGCCTGGACCAAAACGTTCCTTTAGTCCTCAATGTTTTATATTCTTTAGTGTTAATCAATCTTAACCAGGGGTTTTTAAAGGAAAACTGAAAGCCTGAACCCCTTTTTTCATCTTAAACTCCAATTCCTGTGGTTCCCCTGATTTTATTTTCATTCTGCTGGGGGAGGGGGTGAGGAGAAGTCACATCTTCTCAGAGGAGGCCTGCAGGTGGGTGAATAAGAGGGTATTTTTTTTACTTGGACGTATCGCAAGCCGGCACCACCCGTGTTCTTGGTGAGCGTTGACGCCATGACCTGTTTCGGGTCCCTTCTGTGCCCTTCCCTGGCTCCAGACTGGGCACCGTAAATGAAAAAGCCCAGGTGGTTCAAGAACAAGAATTCCTGTGGCCTTGCTGGGAATTCCTTTTGGGCACCCGAATGTTTGGCTCCAGATCTGGCTGTTTGCTGCAGTGTCCTGGCTGGAGGTGCTGGATTCTTGACTTTGCCTCTTCACTCTGTGGCCAGCTCTACTCCTGTGCCCTGGTCCCCGGGCCGCACGAGGGGCCAGGAACTGAACAAGGAGGACAAGAGGATTCCTTCTCGAAAAGCTGGGACTTGCCCTCGAGAACCTGGGCCTGGGGCTGGGACATGACCACATGACCAGGAGCAAGTCACTGAAACCTCCTGTGCCTCGATTTCCCTTCTGCAAAGTGGGGCTAATGGTTCTTGTTCGTCAGCACTCTTGCTAACAAGTGCTGAATAAGGGCAAAACCGTACCCTTTATGTATCTCTGTATGCGTGCACACTATATCCACTCATGTAATCACTTCCCAGTGTCTTTTTCAAGTGAAGGCTCCCAAGTTGGGGTGGAGACGTGAGGGCCAGCCTGGGGCTTCTGGGGCGGAAACATGGGTCTTTGCTCAGCCATGCCCCCTTGGGCTAGGGGGCAAACCAGGATCAATTGGCGGGCCTATGTGGGCTTCAGTCTGAGGATTGGGCACTGCCTCCTCCCCCCCAAAATGGGTTTGGCAGCCCTCTCCTTGCTTCCTGCCCCTCTGAGTGGGCCAGGCTGGCTCCTGGCTGTGCAAATGTCCCTCCCTGATCCCTGGGCGGGTAAGGATAGAGTTCTTCCGGGCTGGGACTAGAGGGTTGGTGGGGAGAGCAATTGCTCTGCTCACCTGATGCACCCTTCAGCCTGTGGGGCCCACGGAGTCCCCATTTGCATCTGGGCAGGGCCTCTGGTCCATACCACCCAGATGTGGGCTTTACTCCCCTCAGGGCCTACCGTGGGGTCAGGAGTGGATACCTGTTCTGTTCTCAGAATAAACATTACTACAGTCCCAGAAAGACTTTCTTGTATCTGTCTGTCCCTCTGGGGGTGAGGGACAATGGAGGGAATATTCCCAGGCTTAGGTAGGTGACTGCCCTCTGGTCAAGAGGCTCGTGAGGGAGGACTTGAGAGTTAACAGCTGAGGCTGGGCCCCACTGCCTGCCCGGTGCATCTGTGGGCAGAGGTCATTGGGATCATTCCATCATTGATTCAGCTGGCCTCATCCCAAGCCCTGTCCCGGGCACTGGGGATGCAGGGAAGCAGCCACAATCCCATCCATTGGGCAGTCTACAAACTAGTGGGGAAGGCCAATGGGGACACTCCAGTCCTAACAAATGCCACCCAGGGAGTGACTGGTAAGGCAGTGGGAGTTCTGGGAGCTTCCAGCCTACCCTGGAGGGCAGGTCGAGGCCCCGATGCAAGTGGGAAATGGAGGGAGGGAGACAGCCACAGGAAGAGGACCTGGGTTTGTGGGGCACAGGCGGATGTGGGGAGGCCAGCGTGGAGGCTGTTGAGAGGAAGATGCTGGCAGCTCCAGTCGGGGTTAGGGGCTGGGGAGAAATAGTGGACAGAGCTCAGTGATGACTGGGGTGGAGTGGGGAGTGAGGGAAGATGAATTAAGGCCAGTTTGTAGGCTTCTCGACAGGACTGCGAGCAAAGGACATTGTGAATTCTGAGCCCCGCTTAGCAGACTAGATGATAGTGGGTGCTGAGTACACTGTTGCTGTTACGTCAACTGGAGATCACTGCGGACCTCTCCACTCCGTACCACGCTGGGCCCGTCCTCACAGATCAGGCCTGCATTCTGCCTCAGTGCTCCTCTGGGGGGCTCGGTTTTCCCATCTGCAGGCTGACAGCCTGGGAGGCTCCGCAAGAGAGCTGACTGGGGGAGTGGTGGGTAGCAAGTGTCAATGGCAGGTGCTCCCCCAGAAGTGGGGGCGGCGACCTGCAGCAGCTCCTGCTGGGGCCCCCTGGCCAAGCCTCTAGCAGCCGGCTACCTGTAAGGGTCAGGAGGATGGAGTCAGAATCCTGGTGCTGCCTTCCCTCACTGCTCCAGACGGGGGCGCTCTGGAGGGCAGCGGTGCCCGTGCCCAGCAGGTGGCGCACTCGGGCCTCCCGCCCCAGTTGCGGACGCACCTCCGACACACCTCAGTTATAGAGGATGGGGATCTCAAGGAGTGCCTCCCTCTGCCGAAGCCGAAGTTCCCCCTGGAGAGGCGTGCACTGATGGGGCAGCTGCCACGTGGCAGGAGGCAAAGGATGGTGACAAGCACCTGCCAGGTCTCAGCAAGGAGTCGTCGATGTTACCCTTTGCCAGTGCTCGTAACATTTTGTGTACTTCTGTTCATGTCCAGCCCCCACTTGTAAGTCACATTATTTTACTTCAATGCGTCCCTGGAATAGACAGGGCTTCTCCAAGTCAGTTGGTTTGAAAGAAAGTTTCCTGGGTGATTATGGACAAGACCTGCCCACCCCCAGAACAGGCTGTGAGGACAGTGTTGAAGTGAAGAGCTTCAGGGGTTGCATCTGAGGGGAGCCCTTGGGAAGTGGATCTGGGGTTGTGTGTGTATGGGGACTGGGGAGAAAGGGCCAGAACATGGGGCTTGCGACCTCCTGCCGGGGCCCTGCCCTGCCCTGCCAGGTCCCTTCCTCTCAAGACTGTCAAACAGCCATTTACAGAGAAGAAAACAGCTTGGTGGAGGGCAGGCAGGTGCCAAGACTCAGCAAATCAGTGACCAGGTCAGGATTAGGAGGTTTTCTGCCCACGTGCTGGGAGCAGGTGGTGTTACCGCATATAAGAGCAGGCAGCTGAAGCTGGGCTGGGTGGTTTTCGCTTGAGTCTTGCACGGCTCAGCAGCACAGCGGAGGGAGTCCAGGGCCCCCGGCTCCCCACTGGGCAGTACAGCCTGCCTCCTATGCTGATGTCACGGCACCCAGGTCTCAGAGGCCTCTCCGACTCCGCCTCCTGAGGGAAGGTTCCGGAGCAGGGTGTGGGGAGGGCAGCAGTGCCGCTGGACAGCCATCCTGGCCGGGAAAGGAAGGGAGAGGCTGAGAGGCAGACAGTCACACGGTGAAAACCTGACACATCCAGAGAGACACCCCCCCCGCCCCCCACCCACGGAGTGACTGGCCTCGGAGCAAGACAGAGGAAGAGGGGACGTGTGTCTGCATATTGTCCCAGACTGGTGACCCCAGCTCTTGAGCTCTTCGTGCAGGTGGCAGCTGTGTGCAGTCCGGTGAGCAGCTGAGAGTGGGGAACTGGGACCCCGGTAAGCATGGGCTACCCACTGTCCTGGGCACTGGGAGAAGGGGGATCCCGGGCTTGGGCCAGCCTGGAACACCTGCCCCCGTAGCCATTCACTCCTGGTCTGGCCTCCTGCCACCTTTGGGATTCCAGCCACAGTAGCCACTGAATGAAACTGTCCTGAGCCTGGACAGATGGAGGCTCATAGCCTGGAGAAAGGAAGAATCAAGGGGCATGGCATCCAGTGAATTGTCTGTGACCAGGCCGGGGCACCAGGGCAAACTACCGGAGTGGCAAAGAGAGAGAGAGTCTCTTTTGGCCTCTAATACTTCCTTTATCTCTTTCTTTCTTTCACTTTTTTTTGTTTTTTAATTTGAGAGAGTGAGAGCAAGTGTGCAAGCAGGGGAAGGGCAGAGAGAGGGAGAGAGAGAATCCCAAGCAGGCTCCATGCTCATTGTGAGCCCAACGCCGGGTTCAATCTCACAACCGTGAGATCAGGACCTGAGCCAAAATCACGAGTCGGACCCTTAACCAACTGAGCTACTCAGGTGCCCCTCTTTTTCTCTCTTTGAGTAAGTGACTTCCTTCCTCTGTGCCTCAAGCTTCCCATCTGTGAAAGGGGAATAGGAAGCCCTACCACCCAGGGTTGTTGTGGGAACAAGGTAAAGTCAGGCACGGGCATAAATTATAACTACAGTTTTGTTTTCCCTCTTGTCAAGTCAAAAAGCAGTCAACTTAAACATGGATTAGTTCTTCTTTTTAGGAAAAGTTGATCCTGTAGCTTTTTTTTCCTAGGTGTGGCCATTAAATTCCATGTTCTTGCCACCCGTCCACCTTCCAGAGCCCTGAAGGCCCTGGCCCTCCCCAGCTCCCAAGGCTCACACTGGCGCAGGAGGCCAGGGTGAGGCTAGGCAGCCTCCACAGATGCGGCTCCCTATGGCAGCTGCCTGCCGGCCCTTGTTGAATTGCCTTCCCTGCCAGCCGGGCTGGGTGCAGGTCTCCAGAAGGACCATGCGCCTGCTGTGTTCCAGAGCTCTGGGGCAGGGGTCAGGGCTCAGGTGTCAGGCAGTGTCCTGGGCAGTGGATCAAATGCCCCAGCGCCTCTGAATGGGCCTTGTGAAAAATTGATGCTTGCCCTGGGGGGCAGGTTGGGGGCCAGAGTGGCCTCACACGGGGCCTGTGGCTGGGGCTGCCGCGGATCACCACGCTTGGTCCCACAGTTCCTTACTGGGCCTGGCGCTGGCCTTGTGCTGTGTGAGGCAGTGGCTGAGCCCGCCCCCAGCCCTGGATCAACCCCCAACTTTGTGGGGAGAGAGGTGGGGACAGATCCAGACCTGATAACATAATGCATATAGTCAGGGCTGGATAGACAGGAACATCAGGGCTCTTGGCAGCCTGGAGGTGGTCAGCAAAGGCTTCCTGGAGGAGGTACTGTCTGAACTGAGCCATGAAGTGTAGGTGGGAATTTACTAGTTGGAATTCCAGGCAGAGGGGTCAGTGTATGCAAAGGCCAGGAGGTATGAAAAGGGTTGGTGTATTTCAGGAGTTGTGGGTGCTGAGGATGGCCTAGGTGCAGGGACAGGGAAGGAAGAAAGCAGTGAGAGGCAAGATTAAGACATCAGAAGCCACATGGTGCTGGGTCTTAAAAGCCAGCCTGGGGGGCTTAGAGCCCCCATCCTAAAAGCAGGGCATGCATGAGCACGTAACACTTAGCCGGTGACCCTCCCCTCGGGCCAGGCTGCTCCCATCACCCAAACTGCTGGGGCAGCCCTCAGCTGGGAGGCTGGAAATCAAGTCCTATTCCTGAACTTCCCCTGCCCTGCTGTGTGACTTTGACAAGTCTTGGTCCCTCTCTGAGTCCCTTTGCCCATATGTCCAGGGGAGGGGGCTCCTAGGAGCCCTTTAGAAATCTCTGAATGACTGTAACCAAGAGAAGAGCTCAGCTGCTCTGGGCAGTGGAGCTGGTGACGGCGGCTGAGGCTCAGGTCACGCAGGCTGGGCTGTGGCCAGAGGGAGAGAAGCCAGGGAGGGAGTGTTCCCCAGGGGGAGGAGTAGCTGAGGCTTTGGGAAGAGCCCAGGTGACCCCAGCCAGGCTCAAGGCTGCCAGGGCTGGCTTTCTCAGACATTTCACATGGTCTCTCCCTCTGCAGAACTGTATCTGGCCAGGCAGGAAGCAAGAGCATCTGACAAAGGACATGGTGATTCTTCAGCAGGTGAGTGCTCCCGGCACCCCCATTGTCCTTCATCTTTCTACGCCAGGAAGAACGCTGTTGGGTGACTCATCCTCCCCCATCCCATATTCTCCCATCCATGTGGTTAATGGTAGGGCACCCTCCCCAATACTTTCTCTTAGAAACCTCCTATCTATGCTTCAAAACCCAGCTGTGAAACTCCCTGACTCTCGCAGGCCCAGTCTAGAACTGCTCCCTCTGATGTGTCTGCTGGGGCTTCCCTTTCTCACTACACTCACCCTACTGGATAGAAATTACTTATTTACGTACATCTCCGAGTTCCCAGGCATGTGCAAAGGCCCAAATGCGGGAAAGCCTTTGGGGACAGGGAATAGGAAGTTGGTCAGTCTGTGAAGCCAGACCAGGAAGGGTCTTGAGCCTGACTGGGGAGCAGTGAGTGGGGGATGACCTGGTGGGAGCTGGAGCTCCCGGGGGTAATATGGAAAGAAACAGAGGTGCTGTGCCCGGCTGAGTCCTCCAGCCCCCTTTCCTTCCCAGGGCCACAATGGTCCCTGACCCTCAGCCCTTCCCCGTGATCAGCCTGAGGCTCTAATGAGCTCCTGGTCTCCAGAGCCAGGAATGTGGGCCCTGAGCCAGGTCGGTCTGGCACCAAGCCCTAGGGCTGGTGGGAGTGTGTGCCACGGGGGCTTGGCCAGCAGCTCCATATCCTCCAGGCCCGTCAGAGGCCAGCGGGCAGCTTTGTCCTGCAGCCGTGTGTGTGTGTGTGTGTGTGTGTGTGTGTGTGTGTGTGTGTGTGTAAGAGGAGTCAGGTTTCTGGTTTCCAGCAGGGAGAATCAGAATAGATGGTCTTCCAGCAGTAGCACTGCTAGGAATTTACCCAAGGGATACAGGAGTACTGATGCATAGGGGCACTTGTACCCCAATGTTTATAGCAGCACTCTCAACAATAGCCAAATTATGGAAAGAGCCTAAATGTCCATCAGCTGATGAATGGATAAAGAAATTGTGGTTTATATACACAATGGAGTACTACGTGGCAATGAGAAAGAACGAAATATGGCCCTTTGTAGCAACGTGGACGGAACTGGAGAGTGTGATGCTAAGTGAAAGAAGCCATACAGAGAAAGACAGATACCATATGTTTTCACTCTTATGTGGATCCTGAGAAACTTAACAGGAACCCATGGGGGAGGGGGAGGGGGGGGGGAAAAAGAGGTTAGAGTGGGAGAGAGCCAAAGCCTAAGAGACTCTTACAAACTGAGAACAAACTGAGGGTTGATGGGGGGGTGGGAGGGAGGGGAGGGTGGGTGATGGGTATTGAGGAGGGCACCTTTTGGGATGAGCACTGGGTGTTGTATGGAAACCAATTTGACAATAAGTTTCATATATTAAAAAAAAAAGAATAGATGGTCTTCCATCCCAGGGCTGGAGGAGACCCCCCCCTAGAGCCCCTTGGCTTAACAGCCTGTTCAAAGGCCTGCCCGCCATGGCCAGAGCCAATAAGAGAAGGAAAGTCATTGTCTCTGAGCATTTGCTGGTGCCAGGGCCTTGACTGCAGGCAGGGCTGGGTGGGCGGGGGCATTTACAGTCCCCAGAGGGGCAGCCTGGGCCACCCACAGCTCCCAGGGGGATTCTCCCTTAGGAAGCTTGTGAGGCAGGCCTTGGGCTGACCGCGCCCCTCCCCCATTGCTCTCTCTGAATGCGGGCTGATGGTCCCCTGTGGGAGAAGGTGTCAGCAGGTAAATGCCGGCTCTACCCACCCCTCACACAGAGAGTACATTTCTGTTACCGCTTTGCTCCCGAGAAGGGTCCCAGCTCTGGCATCCAGCCGGCTATGCAGGCCCACGGGCACAGCCCACCCACCCGGGCTCCAGTTTGGGCTTCACTTTTGATGAGCGGACAGACCTGGGGCATGTTCTTCGGCCTTCCTGAGCCTCCGTTTCCCCACCTGTAAAACGAGGGGTGGGGGGAAACCCTCTTTCCTCGGATGGCTGTTGCGAAGATAAAATGCAACGTGCTGCTTCCTTCACCTGCCTCTCAAGCCCGCCTTCCTCCTGCCTCTCCCTCCCATCCTGTGAGACCCCGGTTCTCTCTCCCCCATCAGGTCTGCCTGCCCTGAGCACTGCGCTTCCCGTTTTCCTGGCTGCCTTCTCCTCAGGCCTTCAGGTGGCCGCTGTTCCCTTCTGGAGGCTTCCCTGCTCCGCCCACGGTAGAGTCTGATCATACTCCATCTTTTTCTTCGGCTTACCTGAGGCCTCCAGGTGAGCCTGGAAGTGGGGGGCAGCCCTCGTCCTGCTCCCCACGGTCTCCTCAGCCCCTCAGCCCTGGCACCAGCCCACTCAGATGAGGCTGTACGCTAAAGAAGGAATGACTGGTAGGACACCCTCACTTGGTCTGAGGAGCTAGGCAGACAGTGGTGCCCACCTCAGAGGAAAGCTTGAGAATGAAATGTCCCGGTGCATATACAATGCTTAGTCTGACGGAAGCGCGCTCAGGGATGGTTAGCCGCCATGATGACAACCAATGAGATCATGTTGACCAATGAGATCATGTTGGTAGTGTTCCTGTGCATGAGAATTCCCTGTTTCTCTCTCTCTCTCTCTCTCTCTCTCTCTCTCTCTCTCTCTCTCTCTCTCTCTCTCTCACTTTATTTGGTACAAAAATCTCAGGAGACCTTGAAGGACATGATGGATCTTTCCCCATGTGGGAAAGATCGGTGACCGAGATTTGTTCCTCCCTCTCTTCCTCCATCATCCCAGCCGTTCTGAGACCCCATAGGGTCCCAGGTAGAGGAAACCTCTTTATAAACATGGGAGAAGAATCCAAATTTCTTTACTCATGCAAACATTTATTTTTTGAGGGTTCTAATTCTTCAAAAGTAGCATCCACACTGGCCCAGTGCAGGCCGGGCAGTCTCTATATGTGATCTCCTTTTATTGGCATAAGGCTATGAGGGTAGGGATTGTCCTGTCCATGTCACAGGTGAAGAAACTGAAGCCCAGAGAGGGCCATTTAGATATAAGCTGGGACACGTCAGGACGGGGAAGGGAGCCACCAAAGTGAGAGGGTGGCAGGCAGGAGAGGAGACCCTGAGAGGGGGCTGCTGTGCAGGGTGTATGGGTGTGATACAAGGAACAGGCACAGGACCTGGGGAAGGAGAGTTCAGACTGTCCTGTGGGGTGGCATTTGCAGAACACAGGCTCTTTCCTAGGGACCCTGAGGAGGTCTGGGCAGACCCGTCATGTGGATTGGGGTGGGGGTTCCTGGAGATTCCTGGCATATCAGAAGCTGCCTCCCCTCCAGCCGCGTTCTCACACACCCACCCAGCAACGTGGCACTGAGCCCATTCTCTGTACCAGGCTGGGCACAAAGGATGCAGAGATAAATTGCTCCCTGTCCCAGAGCAGTTACCAGACGGCAGTGGGAAGTGGCTTGAAACATGGCAAGGGCACCTTTGAGCGGAACTGTAACAGCAGGAGTCCTGGGGTGGAGTGGGGGTGGTGGGGAACCTGGGGAGGGGGGAGGCTTTTGCCCTGCCTCTGATGGTGGATGGGGTGGGGGGGGGGCAGCACCAGGGAAGGTGCTGAGGCTGTTGCAGTAGCCCCTCGCATACAGATGGGGGACTGAAGTCTCTGGCGGGGGCGGGGGGGGTGGTGAGGGGATAGGCCCAGGTTGCAAAGCCAGCTGGTGCTTGCAAGAACCCAGAGATGTGTGGTGCACATGACACTCCTTTAAGGACCTCACGGGGGGCTGCCATGCTTCAATATGATACAATTTCCGGCTCCCTGGTGGATCCCGAGTAGGGACTGAATGTACTTTGCCCGGATTCATAAGCACAGGGAGGTTTGAAGATAAATTTGTGGGCTGTTGATAACAGTTGGATTGACCCTTTTATTAGAATATAATGTCCTGCTTTGTCTCTTGCAACAGTGTTCTAATGATTTCAAGTCTATTTTGTCTGATGCTCTAGCCACCCCAGCTCTTTTTTGGTTCCTGTTTGCATGGAATATATTTTTCTATCTTTTCACCTTTAATCTGTTTGTGTTTTTGGATCTAAAGTGAGTCTTCTGTAGATAGCATATAGTTGGATCATGGGTTTTTGTTTTTGTTTTTGTTTTTTTTTTTAGCCTATGCTGCCAACCTCTACCTTTTTTTTGTTTAAATTTTTTAAACATTTATTTATTTTTGAGACAGGGAGAGACAGAGTGTGAGCAGGGAAGGGGCAGAGAGAGAGGGAGACACAGACTCTGAAGTAGGCTCCAGGCTCTGAGCTATCAGCACAGAGCCCAACATGGGACTTGAACTCACAAACCGTGAGATCATAACCTGATCCAAACTCAGATGCCCAACTGACTGAGCCACCCAGGTGCTCCCAACCTCTACCTTTTAATTGAAGGGTTTAATTTGTTTCCATATAAAGACTTTTGCCATTTTGTTATGTTTTCCTATAGGCCCTTTCTCCCCCTCTCCCCCACCCCTCGAATTCCTCTATTACTGCCTTCTTTTCTGTTTTATTTTTTTTCCCCAGTGTACTCTTTTGATTCCCTTCTCATTTCCATACATATATATTCTAGTGGTTACCCTGGGGGTATACGATTAATATCTTAAATTTCTAACAATCTAGTGGTAGTTAATAACAACTTAGCTTCAATGGTACATAAAAATGCTGCTTTTGTACAGCTCTGTCACCCTTCTTTTTTCGTACTGTTACTGTCAGAAATTACATCTTTATACATGGTGTGCCCATTCACATAGATTTATAATTATTGTTTTATGCATTTGTCTTTTAAATCATATAGGGAAAAAAAGGAGTTACAAACTAAAATAACAATAATGCTGGCTTAAACAAATTTTTTTTGTATTTATTTTTGAGAGCAAGAGAGACCGAGTGCAAATGGGGGAGGGACAGAGAGAGAGGGAAACACAGAATCTGAGGCAGGCTCCAGGCGCTGAGCTGTCAGCACAGAGCCCGACGAGGGGCTAAACCCAGGAACCGCAAGATCATGACCTGAGCTGAAGTTGGGAGCTTAACCGACTAAGCCACCCAGGTGCCCCATGCTGGATTTTATATTTGCCTATGTAAATATACTTTTGTAAAATTACCTTTATTGGAGTTCTCTATTTCTTTGCTTTGAGTTACTGTCGAGTGCCCATTCGTTTTAGCCTGAAAAGACTCCTTTTAGCATTTCTTGTAGGCAGGTCTACTAGCAACAAGCTCCCTCAGCTTTTGTTTACTTGAGAATGTCTTAGTTTCTCTGTCGTTTCCGAAGGATGGTTTTGCCAGATATTGAATTTTTTTTTTTTTAAATTTTAATTCCAGTGTAGTTAACATGCAGTGCTATGTTAGTTTCAGGTGTATGACGTTATGATCCAACAATTGCATGTGTTTCTTGGTGCGCATCAGGATAAGTGTACTTTTATTTTATTTTATTTTTATTTATTTTTTTTTAACGTTTTATTTATTTTTGAGACAGAGAGAGACAGAGCATGAACGGGGGAGGGGCAGAGAGAGAGGGAGACACAGAATCGGAAACAGGCTCCAGGCTCTGAGCCATCAACCCAGAGCCCGACACAGGGCTCGAACTCACGGACCGCAAGATCGTGACCTGAGCTGAAGTCGGACACTTAACCGACTGAGCCACCCAGGCGCCCCAGGATAAGTGTACTTTTAATCCCCGTCACCTATTTCACCCCTACCCCTACCCCCCTCCCTCCCCTCTGGTAACAATCACTTTGCTCTCTATAATTAAGTGTCTGTTTCTTGGTTTGTTTCTTCCCCGCCCCCCCCCCCCCTTATTCATTTGTTTCTTAAATCCCACATATGAAAGCATATGGTGTTTGTCTTTTCTGATGGACTTATTTTGCTTAGCAGTATACTCTCTAGATCCACCCATCTTGCTGTGAATGGCAAGATTTCATTCTTTTCTTTGCGGCTAATATTCCATTGTGTTGTGTGTACATTTATATATACACACATATATGTATACACATATATGTATATATACACACACCCCATCTTTATCCATTCCTCTATTGATAGACACTTGGGATGCTCCCATAGTTTGGCTATCTTAAATAATACTGTAGTAAACATAGGAATGCATGTATCCCTTCAAATTGGTATTTTTGTATTCTTTGAGGAAATCCCTGGTAGTGTGACTACTGGATCATAGGGAAGTACTATTTTCACTTGAGGAAGCTCCATACTGTCTTCCACAGTGACTGCACCAGTTTGCATTTCCTCCAACAGTGCATGCGGGTTCATTTTTCTCCACATCCTCGCCAATGCTTGTTTCTTGTGTTTTTGATATTAGCCATTCTGACAGGTGTGAGGTGATAGCTCATTATGGTTTTGATTTGCATTTCCCTGATGATGAGTGATGAGCATCTTTTCATGTCTGTTGGCCATCTGGATATCTCCTTTGGGGAAATGTCTGTTCATCTTTTCTGCCCATTTTTTTTTTATCAGGTTTTGATTTGGGTTTTGGTGTTGAGTTGTATAGGTTCTTTAAATATTTCGGATACTAACTCTTTATTGGATATGTCCTTAGCAAATATCTTCTCCCATTCTATAGGTTGCCTTTTAGTTCTGTTGGTTATTACCAGATATTGAATTCTTACATTTGTTTTTCCTTTCTGTACTTTAAATACATCATCTCACTGCCTTCTGGCTTCCATGATTTCTGTTGAGAAATCAGCTATTATTCATATTGAAGATCCTTTGTATGCAATGAGTCTCTCTTATTTTGTCTTTTGACCATTTGATTTTTAATGCGTCTCAATGTGGGTCTTTTTTGTTTTCTTTGTGGTGCAGAAAATTTTTATTTTGATGTGCCAGTAGTTGATTTTTGCTTTTGTTTCCCTTGCCTCAGGAGACCTATCTAGAAAGATGTTGCTATGACCAATGTCAAATAAATTATGGCCTGGGATCTCTTCTAGGATTTTTGTGGTTTTAGGTCTCACATTTAGGTCCTGAATGCATTTTGAGTTTATTTTTGTGTGTGGTGTAAGAAAGTGGTCCAATTCCATTCTTCTTCCTGTGGCTGTCCAATTTTCCCAACACCATTTGTTGAAGAGACCACCTTTTCCCCATTACATATTCTTTCCTTGTCAAAGATTAATTGACCATATAATTATGGGTTTATTTCTGGGCTTTCTATCCTGTTCTATTGATGTGTCTATTTCTGTGCCAGTGGCATACTGTTTTGGCCACGACAGCTTTGCAATATAACCTGAAGTCTAGAATTGGGATACCTTCATCACTTCTCGGCCTTTTGGCTAAGATCAAGTGTAGAATTGGGATACCTCCGGTTTTGTTTCTCTTTTTCCCAGGTGCCTTGGCTATTGGGGTCTTTTGTGGTTCCATACAAATTTTAGGATTGTTCTAGTTCTGTGACAAATGCTGTTGGTATTTTAATAGGGATGGCATTAAACGTGTAGATTGCTTTGGGCAGTACTGACATTTTATGACAACATCTGTTCTTCAAATCCATGAGTATGGAATGTTTTTCCATTTCTTTGCATTGTCTTTAACTTCCTTCATCAGCGTTTTATAGTTTTCAGAGTACAGGTCTTTCACCTCCTTGGTTAAGTTTATTCTTAGGTATTTTATTATTCTGGGTGCAATTGTAAATGGGATTGTTTTCTTAATTTCTCTTGTTGCTGCTTCATTATTGTTGTTGTATAGAAAGGCAACAGATTTCTGTATATTGATTTTTGTACTCTGTGACTTTCCTGGATTCATTTTTCAGTTCTAGTAGTTTTTTGGTAGGTCATTGGGGTTTTCTATATATGGTATCACGCTGTCTGCAAATTGTGACAATTTTACCTCTTCCTTGGCAATTCAGGTGCCTTTTATTTTTGTGGTTGTTGTCTGATGGTTATGGCCGGGACTCAATGTGGTTCTTTTTGAGTTCATCCTACTTGGAATTTATTGAGCTATTTGGCTGTAGATTTGTATCTTTTATCAAGTTTGGGAAGTTTTTGACCATTATTTCTTCACATATTGTTTTTGCCTCTTTCTCTTGTCCTCTCCTTGCGTACATGAAATGTGTGATGATGATTCCCATCATGCACATGTTGGGCCACCTGATGTCGCACAGGTTTCTCGGGTTCTGCTCATTTTTCCTAGTCCTTTTTTTTTTTCTTCCTGTCCCCCAGACTGGATAATCTAATGAATCTATCTTCAAGTTTACTGATTCTTCCTTCTGCCTGTTCAAATCTGCTGTTGAATGTCTCTAGTGAATTTTTCATATAGGCTATTGCGCTTTTCAACTGCTAATGTTGTATTTGGTCACTTGTAATCATTTTTACCTCTTTATGGATACTCTGTATTTGGTGAGATGTTCTGGTTTCCCTCTGTTCTTTGGGTATACTTCAGATAGTTGATAAAAACCTTTGTCTATGAAGTCCAATGTCTGAGCTTCCTCAGGGAAAGTTTTTATTGTTTGCTTTTTACCTGTGAATGGGCCATACTTGTTTCTTTGCATGCCTCCTAATCTTTGGTTGAAAACCGGACATTTAAAAAATAATGTGATGGGGTGCCTGGGTGGCTTGGTTGGGTGTCCAACTTTGGCTCAGGTGATGATCTCATGACTTGTGGGTTCGAGCCCCGTGTCAGGCTGTGTGCTGACAGCTCAGAGTCTGGAGCCTGCTTCAGATTCTGTGTCCTTCTCTCACCCTGCCCCTCCCCCACTCGTGCTCTGTCTCTCTGTCACTCTCTCTCAAGAATAAGTAAAACACCAAAAAAAATTTTTAAATGTAATGTGATAACTCTGGAAGTCTGATTCTTCTCTCTCCCTCTGTCTCCAGTGTCTTGTTGCTTCTTGTGAGTTACAGTTTTGTTTAATGACCTTTCAAAACTATCTTTATGAAGAGTGTATTCTTTGTTGTGTGTGGTCACTGACGTTTTGAAAACTCATAGAGCCAAAAACAAAACAAAATTACTTTCAGTCCTGCAGCTGGCTGTGTGTGTGTGTGTGTGTGTGTGTGTGTGTGTGCGTGCGCGCGCCTGCTGGGCATGCCTTCAATGCTTAGGCCTTAGGCAGATCACTTCCTGTCTAAATGGAGCTTGAGGGTCAGTTTGAAGTGAGAGCTTAGGGTGTTCTTGGGCTTTTTCTGAACGTTCTTCCAACCCTCCACATGAGGTGTTCTAGATTCCCCACTGTATGCAAGAGCTTTTCAAAACCCCTATTCCCCTGGCTTTCCTGCAGGCTTTTTGGAGTGTCTATTGTTTGTTCCAACTATTTCCATGCTTCTCCCTCCCCCCACCCCACCCCACCCCACCCCACTCCACATAGCAGTGGTCTCATTGATTGGTCTCTGAATGTTTTTGACCAAAACCCTCCCTACCTACTCCTCCACCCTGCGGGGAGTTCCAAGCTAGAGAAATAAAGGCAAGCCCTTGGCATTATTCCTTTAGGGAGCTCCCAGACTTGTTAGAAGAACCATAATTCTTAGATAAGGGGTCTGTTCTGCCCCGTCAGGCCCTAAGAACCCACACCAGGGATACAGGCTTCCATCTTCAAGACTGCCACAGAGAGGTGCAGGGGGAGGGGAGGTTAAAACCCCACAAAGTTCTCCTGCTGGGTTTCGGTCACCTTTCTCTTTAGTAAATGTTCGGTTGGTTACTATAAACATTTGATGATTTTCCAGGGTTCTAATATTGTTGATTCTGACCATTTTTACCACATTTTTTTGTATTTTTGTAAAGGGATGAATTCTTGAGTTTCTTCTTTGCCATTTTCCCTGACGTCACTTGCTCGTGACAGTTGGCACAGTTACTAAATGGAAGGTTTTTGTCCCACCTTGCTGTCAATTGTTGGGTAGTCCCTCCACCCCCGCTGAACATCAGTCTCCCCATCTGGCCAGAGCTGGACTGGATGGGGGGGTATGGCGGGGTGAGGGCAGCACCATGCGTTTGTGTGAGGCACTAAGGAAGTACAGAAAAGAGGGTAGTGGAGAGGGGATATTAAGGACAGGTGGCCCGAGTCTCTGTGGAGCCTGGGTGGCCGGGTGGCAGAAGGGAAGAGGATCGTGAGGTGAAGCATTTCTGGCAGAGGGCTCGGCACAAACAAAGGTGAGGAGGGATGCCTGGGTGGCTCCGTCAGTTAAGCGACTCTTGATCTCGGGTCTCGATCTCAGGGTTGTGGGTTCAAGCCCCATGTTGGAACTTAAAAAAAAAAAAAAAAGTGAGGATAGGGAGACCCTATCCTGTGTGTTCAGGGAAGCAGGAGATGAGGCTGGAACAGCAGTGAGCCCTGGTTCTGGGAGAGGATCTGTTGATGCCAGAGTGGGTCACAGGGGTATCAGACTTACTTCCCAGACCTGCCTGCGGGGAAGGGGCCCAATCCCAGGCTTCAGCTAGGGGTGGCCTGGGTGCATGGGGTTGAGCAGTGGCTCTGGGCCAGGCAGGGCCAGGCTCTGAGTACTTGCTGGGTCTCTCTGAGGGGGCCTCTCTCCATCCACCAGCCCTGATTTACTATCTCTTCCTTCTTCCCTCTGCTTCTCTGTGATGTGCTCTTCCCTCTCATGTCTGCCTGAGATAATCCTGACGCCCAGGTACCACCCCTAACGTGACTTGCTCAGCTAATAAGAACCAACACTCATGCGGCCATTTTTTTTTTTTTTTTTTTAAACAGGAACCAATCTGAGTGAGTTACCCACATAAACCTTTTCAATCCTCACAAGCAACTCATGATGTACTGTTATCTTGTCATCCCACAGATGTGGAAACAAAGGCACATACGGGTTGAGGAACTTGCCCCAGGTTACACGGCTTGAGGGGCCTAGCCAGGGTTGAACCTAAGCCATCTGGGTCCCGAGTCCAACAGCTTAGTGGCCAGGCTATCCTGTCTCTCCAGGACTAATCCATCCCTCATCTGGTGGCACTATCCTTATCTGGGTCTGGATCTGGTCCATTCCCAGGCCTGGGCTTGCGAGGATGGTGTCCCCTAAGCTTTAGTCTGAGCCTGTGAAGCCTGGGTAAATGGACAAATGCAAGGATGCCTGGAAACCTATCCCCGGCACCGTCCTGTGTCTGAAGGGCCCTTCTCCCATGGACTCCTGTGGGTGGGTGGGCAAGGGTACATGTGCTTATTTTGTGCTTCACTGGGGGAAGGATCCCTCCTAAGGGGACGGTCCCTGGGAGGGCATAGGAAGTAGGTGGGAATCGCTGCGGTCCATCAGCTTTGTGCGGGGTGGCAGAGGGCTGGGTCCCTGAGTCCCGGATAGGGGGTTGGGGTAGAAGGAAGCCCAGATCCAGTGGGGCAGCTCTGAGTTCTGTGTGAGGCATCACTGTCTCTTTCCTTGCCATTCCCCCTTCTCCCTGCCGTGTTTTTGTGGGACAGTCAGGCCTCCAGGATTCTAGATAATGCCAAGGGCCAAACATGGAAACAGTAGGGCTTGAAGAGAGAGGAGAAAGGGGAGGAAGAAAACAGAAGTTAAGAAGAGGGGAGAAGGAGTGGGAGCAGAGTCCCAGGGCCTGTGCCTGCCGGACAGGATGGTGGCTCATCGCCCAGCATGGACCCAAGCCAGGTGCCCAGTCCCATGTGGCTGCCAGGACATAGGAGACCAGCTTGGCGCCCACTGTCCTGGAGAACCAGGGGACACCCTTCCCAGGTGCCTCTTCTGCCTTCTGCAGATTACCAGCTGGCTGGCCTCCAAGCTGGGTGAGGAAGACCAGAGACAGACTGTTCGGAAGCTTTTCTCCCCTAAGTCCCACATCCCTACCCTTAGGAAGAGTTTTACCTGCCCTCCCTTTCCAGAGGTAGCCAGTGAGCTAGTAGGATCTTTCAGGCACCTTCCCGTCCGTCTTAAAAAATTATGAAGTTTATTGCGTTCCACTCCATAACATCCCCACGTTCCTTTCCAAAGAAAACCTACAGATTGAGTTTCCAGGTGCCTGGTGGATGCTAAGGTCCGCAGCTCGGTTCTGCGGCGCTACACGCTGCGGTCTCGGTGAAGCCGGCTGCGAATCCCCCCACAATGATGAGGTGTTGGGGGTCCCGAGGAGACGGGCCAGGGCCAGGGCGGTGCGCGCGCCCCCTCCGCGTTCCCGCGGGCGTCACCTAAGCCGCCGTTGCCATGGGCACGCAGCAGATGGCCGGGTTTAGGGTTCCCGGCGGCGGTGCGCACGGGATTAGGTGAATTAGGGAGTCGGAGCGGAGCCGCCGCCAGACCGACCGCGCCATGGAGCCCCCTGCCGACCCCGCGGAGCCCTCCGATCCTGCCGACCCCTCCGACCCCTCCGACCGCGCCGAGGCGCGCGCCAAGCCGCAGGGCAAGTGGGCGCTGGTTCGCAGCTTGAACCATGCGTTGAAGACCTATGCGGTCCTGCCGGTGAGGCCTGCGCGGGGAGGGGGAGATTGCACCCTGGGAATCCCGCCCCGTGCCTCTGTTTCCCCGCCTGGCAGAAACGGGATGAGCGGCAATGGGTGGCAGAGCACCAGGGTGTGTGCAGACAGCCCCCCCCCCCCCCACCCCGGCGCCTCATGCCTTCCCTGACTCCCAGAGTGAACTTGGCCCCAGCCGCCCCTCCTTGCATCGGGAGCTTTTGCACATCCCAAATGGGAATGTGAGTTCAAGGTGAAGTCTCTAGTGGGGCGCCTGTCACAGTGGAGTGGTATGAGTGGGACCAGGTTCAGGCGTGAGTGCCTGGAATCTGGGGACAAGAAGGGTTGGTGATGTAAGACTGGGGCCCAGTGCCCCCTTCCTCTCCTTCCCCTTCCTGTCCCCCCCCCCCACCCCCAAATCTCCTTTCTTTTCGATCTTCCTTCCCTCACCTTGTTTTTGGTTCAGGCTGCTCTGCAGATGATCAGAGTCTTTATCAGTCATTAATTTGATGAGTGACTGTGGCCAAGTTCCTTTGTCTCTTTGGGCCTCAGTTTCCTCATCTGTAAAATGAAGACTTTGAACCCACCTGCATTCTGATGCCCCAAGAACTTTTCCTGGGACCAGGAACTTTTCCTCTCAGACAGGTTCTCAGGCCTCACAATTCTCCCTGAGGCCAGTTGGCTGCCATTTTCACCTTTTTCCTCCAGTTGAGACCTAGAGCAGAGAAAGAAAGTTAAGCCACTGCCCTCCTTGTGACAGTCCTTGGTTAGGAGAGTTCTAGTTGCCTGTTTCCTGTAGGCCTGAGCTCTCTGCTCAGCCTCTCTGAGCCCCCATTTCCCACTCACATGAAGTCTTTTATTTCCGGTTCTCCTCTGTTCCCGGAGTGGGGCATATCTCCTGTGTGCCAGGCTCTGTACTGGGTTGGGGGCAACCTCTGACCCCCAGCTGCCCTCGGCTGAAACTCTTAGCTTGCCCCTTGGCCCACAAGCCATCCAAGACCAGGGATCCTGTCAGTGTTTCCTGTTTTGCTCACAAAACTGGGTTCAGAGAGCTGTCCAGAAAGAGTCCTGGATTCGGAATTTGTCAGACTTGGGCTTCATTCCGGGTTTTACTACAAAACAGCTGGGTGAATTTGGACAAGCTTCTTGACCTCTATGAGGAGATGAAGTGGAAATAGAATCTTCTGCCTGAGGGCTGTCAATGAGATAATCACAGGGAAGCATCTCACTTCCTACCTGGCCCGTTGTGGGTGTATTGTGAGTTAGCATGGGGCAATGTCCTGGCCAGCCTGGCTGCCAGCGGTTAGTGTCTGTCTGTCTGTCTGTCTGTCTGTCTTGGTCTCTTTCTTTCTCATGCTATACATTCTGCATTCTTTCTCACACACCCTCTGTCTCATGCTCTCTCTCTTACATACACACACACACTCCCATCGAGAGACAAATCCTGTTTTTCTGTGTTTGACTCTAGGGAGTCACAGAGGAGACAGACCCAGCCCGGTCCTCGGGGGCTGCATGCTAGTGGCAAAGGGTCACACAGATGGCGGTCACCCCAAGTGGTGCTGGCCCCGGGGCCTGGAGGGATGCCTCCATTCTCCACACAACAGCCAGAGCGAGGTTTTGAAAATGTAAATTCATCATGCCATTCTCCGGCTTAAAACCTCAATGGCTCTTTGTCGTACCTAAAAGAAAGTCCAATTCCTGTCTGTGGTTATGCCCTGTACAATCTGGTACCTGCCCACGTTCCCCTCACATCCTCCCCTCCTCTGTCTAGAGGCACGCTGCCTTTCCCATCTGTTTGTGGCTCTGTCCCCAGAGCTGGAAAGGGACCGACCCACAGTGGGCTCTCCATAAATAAAAGCTGAATCAATGAATGCGCTCTTCAGGGGTTGGGGGGCGGGGGAGAAGGAGGGGAGGCGGGGAGGGGTTGGAAGGGCTGTTATTTGCTCTGGGTCTGGACAGACAGGTGGCGTCCTCTCAGTGGAAAGTGGGAGGGGTAGCGGGCAGGTGGAGAAGAGCGGCGTGAGCCAGTGTGGCAGGTGATCCTCGGCCTGGAACTCAGAGCTTCTGAGGGGTGTGTCAGGAAGCACAGTTTGGGTGTGGGATGGAAGGGGTACACGGGGTGCCCCACGGGAAGCAGCCAGGCAGCCCCGGCAGGCAGACTGCACTCCCACACCGTAGATGCTCAGGAAACACGTGAGTTCTCCTCTCCAGAGCCCGTCTAATTTTTCCTCCTTTTTCTGGGAGGAAGCTGGGGTTTGGAGCTAACCTGTCTCTGACACGCGTAACCTCCCACAAAGCGGCAGCCGTGGCCAAGAAATAGTTGAGTCCAATGGGGACGACCAGGAGGAGTCTGGAGCAGTGAGGAGTTGGACTTGGGACTCCTGGAGCCCACCCCCTGAGGCATGTGGAAACTGAGGCTCAAGTCAGGCAGCGCCTTGTCCGTGGCCCAGCTGAGCAAGCCTAGCTTCCCAACTCCCAGCCCACGTGGTTTCCACGGGGCCATCCCCTCAGGTGAGGTTCACTGTCCTGTTTCATCAGCGGTTCTATTCCTAACTGCTGCTTGGTAAGTTACAGTGTTAAGGGGTCTGTGTTCTCTCAGCCTCCTGGGGAATCCTCTTATTCGGATTAGAATAAAATCTAACTTTTACCTGCAGGCCAGTGAGAGGTGATGGCGCTGGAGCTTGACCACCTCTGTGACTGCCGTTGTCCAGCCCAGTCATTCTCCACCCTCGGTGTGCCTGGCCCCTTCGCCGTCCTCCCCGCCATCTGCAGCGATCGATTGTGTGAACGCGTTTGCTCAGTTGTTTGTTTTCTGTCTCCTCCCAACGGGAAGGTAGACTCCGTGGTCCCCGCTGGATCCCCAGTCTTTAGATCAATCAGTGCCTTGTATTCAGTAGGTGCTCAATACGTGTTTGTGGAATGCATCGGCGCTGAAAGTGGTTGTTTCTCCGACTCTGCGTTTTAAATTTGGCTTCCATGTGCCTTCACTGGGTGTGTGGTGAGAGCGGGGGACACAAGCGTGACACCCTCCTGCTCAAGGTCAGGGTTCTCCCTCCACAAGCTAGGAGGCAAGGTGGTAGAACTCGTATCACAGGGCCCAGCACACAGCAGTGTCACTGCAAGGAAACCCACACCTCTGACTATGACACTTGACTCTGGAGGTGATGGAGACTGTTTGGGTGTCCTGTGGGGATGCCTCCTTTAGGACAGAAGGGAAGTGGTTTGGGTGAATTGGTGTTTCTGCCTGAGCCTCGACAGATTTTCTGTACGTGTGTGGGGTTGTAGAGCCTTGGGGAGAGCCGGGTGCTGGACAGCCCTGGGTTTGAAGCTGCCCAGCTGTATGCTCTTGGCTCCTCCCATCTCTGAGCCTCTGCTTACCTATCTGTGAAATGGGGACTTGGCTGTTACAGAGGAGAGATTGAGGACATTGCATAAGTGCCCAGCCCGGGGCCTGGCACCGGATGGCTCCCAGCAAGTGCAAGCTCCCCTTCCTTCCCTCTCCCTTGGTTGGCACAGGATCCCCTGGCAGTAGGAGGGCCGAGGCACAGGATCCCCCTCCCTGCTCACCTGGCCTGGGATTCTCTCTTACCCACAGGGGGATTATGTCTGGATGGACCTGAGATCTGGGCAGGAGTTCGATGTGCCCATCGGAGCGGTGGTGAAGCTCTGTGACTCTGGGCAGATCCAGGTGGTGGACGATGAAGGCAATGTGAGTAGCCCCCTACCTCCCCTGCCCCTGCGGGAAGACGCAGGCTGACAGGGGCCGGGCAGCAACCTCAAGGGCGTGGAGGCAGTACCGTGCCCCTCCTCCTGCCTCTTGGACACCCCCTCTTCCATGGAACTTTCCCACTGCCTCCGCGAGAGGCTGTCTCTCCTCTGCCCAGGCTACCAGTTCATTTTCCGTAAGCACTCGGTCTGTTCTGTGCAGTATGAGAGATGGGTGTGTGGAGGGCATGGGTGCATGCACGGTGGCGGGCCGGACGTGGTGCCAGGCTGAAGTTCCACAGGGGTACTTTGAGTCAGACAGCCTGAATTCAAATCCCACCTTGCCCACTTCCTTATTAGTTGTGCAACCTTCATCAAGTCCCCTTCCCTTCCGAGCCTCGGTTTCCTCTTCTATAAAATGGGGATAATAATACCTGTCTCGCTGGGTTATTGACTCAAAAGTTGGGTCCCACATAGAGAACACCTCAGTAAAGTCAGTTAGTCTAAAAATGCCCATAGTCTTGCTCTATTGGATTATGGTGTCCTAGGAATTCATTGTCTGCCTTGGCACTGCCCTGGGAATCAGTCTAACAGATTAACCCTTTACTTCTCATGGCCCTGAAGGAAAGGGACACTGGAGATGCAAGTTCTGTGGGTAGTGGGAGGGGGAAGGGATGGAAAAGTATGAAGTCAGGGCCCTGCCCTGGAGAAGGCCGGTAGCCTAGAGGAGGACCCATGGGGGAAGCACATGTGTATGTGGCTTGGGGACGTGGGGATATGGTACTGAGAACAGGGTCCCAGCTTAGGGACATGAGGGATCCAGGGAGGTTCAGTCCCACTGTAATTTGGGTTGTGCCTGGTGCTGTGCCCAGTGCTGGGGAATATAGAGACAGAACTGGGTTTCTGTCTTGGGTTCCTAGAATGCTGAGGGCAAAAGAGGGTACAGTGGCAGGGAGCAGAAGGCTCTCCTCGGGGCAAGGGCAGGGATCAGGAGCCCAGGAGCCAGGTCCTGGACACAGGGTGGGGCAGGGGCATCCTGCTTTTCCTGCAGTCTTCAGGGACCCCCCCCCCCCCCCCCCCCCGCCGTGGGATGCACAAAGCCCTTTGGCCCAAGCTCTATCTTTGGGTCCTCGCAGCACCTGTGAGAGGCAGGGAGGGCAGCCAGTGTTACCCCAAGGGGAAACCGGGACAGAGAGGGACCACCAGGCCTGGTCAAGCAGCTGGTAAGTGATGGTGCTGGGATTAGCACGCAGGACCTCTGGCCTCTGTGTATGTGTTTCCTCTCCCAATATCTCGATGGCGACTCTAGGGCTCAGATTCCGTGAAACCATGCTTTTGTCCCTGGGCTTTAGAACCGGAGTGCCTGCCCCGTCATTCTGGTGGCTGTGGTTCTAGGACCTTAGAGGAAGCCACTGTGAGGTTGCAGCCAGAGAAGGGGGCACAGGTTCAGCTGGCAGCACAGACAGGGGCACACACCCTCCTGCAGCCCCGAGGGTGGGGCCCAGGGACCATGCCTGCAGGCTTACATTTCACCTGGGTCATGTTGCATGTCAGATGGTGTCCCGTAACTGTGTCACTGGATCCCAGAGCTCCCCTCCCACCTGTTCCCACTAAAGACTTGAGAGTGGGGGCTGCAGGCATGGAGGGATGGGACTGGCTGGCCGGGAGCAGGTCAGAGAGTCTGGTTTGCCTCAGTGGCACTGGGCCCAGGGCTTCTGGCCCCCTCTTGCAGGGGCTTCCCCATTCTCATTCCTACCCCCCAACCTGACCCCTCTGACTTCTAAGACTCCCTTAACTTGACAGCCGAGACTAGGCGAATCCCATCTGGTTCCCCTGAGACCCCACAAGATATCTGTCCAGAGAGAGTTCTCTGTGAAGCTTTGCTGAATGAATGAATGAATGGTTATGGTTCCAGTCTTCATTGAGATCCTAACATTCTGCCTTTGCCCAAGCTGTTCCCATTGCCAGATACACCTCTCCTTTCCTTATTCTACAGATCACGTGGTTCCCCATCCCTCTAAACTCAGTACCAGGCCAATTCTTTTCCAGATGTGTTCCCAGTCCTTGGGATTGGCCATGTTCCCCCCTCTCCTCCCCTCTCCTCCCCTCTCCTCCCCTCTCCTCCCCTCTCCTCCCCTCTCCTCCCCTCTCCTCCCCTCTCCTCCCCTCTCCTCCCCTCTCCTCCCCTCTCCTCCCCTCTCCTCCCCTCTCCTCCCCTCTCCTCCCCCCTCCTCCCCCCTCCTCCCCCCTCCTCCCCCCTCCTCCCCCCCACCGGCATTCCTTCAGAGCCAGGTCTCAGTTTGTGCCCTGGTTACACTTTGATCTGTGCTATAAGTGCCTGTGGACATTGACCTGAGGGGTGCTGACCTCAGTTGGGAGTCCCCTTTGTGCAGGAAAGGGGGAGGGAGAGGCTCAGTTCTGCCATTTAACTGGGTAAGCCACTTTGTCACTTGAGTGTGACTCCTCGCTATTAAATGGGGGCTGGTGATTCTGCTGTGGGATTTTATGAGGAACAAATGAGAACATAGATCTCCTCTGTCAAACCAGAAAGTATTAGAGTAATAATACCCAGCCCTGGTTGGGCTATTACCAGGCACCAGCACTTTTTAGACATGGTGGGAGTAAAACAAAGGTTGACCTTTAGTGTATCAGTTAATTCCCCCAGTGTCCCCAAGAAGAAGGGACTGTTCTTCTAACTCCGATTTCATAGATGAGGTCATGGAAGCTCAGGAAAGCCAGGTGGCGTGCACAGGGCTTACAGGGTCACGTGGTGGCTGAGCCGCCTCTTACCTCTGGGCTGAACTGTTAGGGTAAGGATTATGGGGGCCAGAGGCTGGGGTCAATGGGAGAGGCAGACAGCCTGCCCAGGCACCCTCTTCCCTCTGGCCTGCATCAGAGCCTAGCACCAAGTCTGTGAGCAGGGACCAGGCAGAGGGAATTTTCCAACTGGATCAGCTTTTATCAAGAAATAGGATAAAATGGGAGAGAGGAATGTTCCACTCAGGACTGGAAAGTCCAGGCGGGTTCTTCGATCTCACCATCCCGCCCATTCATGCCTCAGGGAGGGCCGTGTGAGGGCCTGACCTGGATGGAAATGCCTCTGGCCCAGGAGGTGCCCTGAAATGCCAGGGCAGTTGGAGTTGTAGGCTATATGGCTAGCCCTGTCCCTGATCCCTCTGAGGGTATTGTGCAGGCCCCCATCCTACTCTGGTCCAGGCGAAGTGAGAGGGCGGGTATGAGGGACTATTAGGGTCTCTCCATGACTAGGATTCCCGCTTCTAATTCAGAACTGGTCCAGTGGTCACCAGTTAGTCATGTCCTAGCAGATTTCCTGCCACATCATTTGTGTCTGGCCCATGTATGAGGCACTGTGGACCCAGGATACGGAAGACCTGGAATCTGGCCTCCATGAGCCCCCAGCCTTTGGGCACGTTGGGAGGTCAGAACTCCATTCAGACAACAGCAGCCCAGGGTGACCACTGCCTCGCAGTGGGAGACCCAGGCAATGTGAGAGCCCAGAGGAGGCCCTGACGTGGCCTGTGGTGGAGGTGAGGGGGATGGAACAGTGGAGCATGTGAGGCTGGGCAGCGTGGTCAGCAGAGGCTTTAGAAACTGGGAAAACCTTGAGTGGGGCCTCAAAGGCTGGGTGGAAGGGAAGTAAGGGGGACCGCATGAGCAAGGCGACAGAGGCATTTGGGGGAGTGGAGACCAACCTTCTCTGGCTTAGAACTACGGGCGGCGGGGTGTGCTGGAGCAAAGGCCACATGTCCCTGTGTCCACCTCAGGCTGGCCCTTGAATGCCACGCTGAAGAGGGTGGCAGAGCAGGGAAGGGCTCCAAGCCCCAGAATGATGGGATCAGACAGGTACTTGAGGAAGCCCCCAGGGGATGTAGGACTGCAGGGGAGAGCTGGGTGTGAGGTGGAGGGCAGCAAGGGCCAGGGAAGAGATGGCCGTCTGGATCAGAGTAGGGGCTCGAGGTGGCGAGGAAGGCACTGCTCACTCAGCAGCAGCCCTTCAGAGGGTTGCATGAGTAGGACAGGGTGACCAGTTGGATTGGGGATGGGACAGGATGAGGGGCTCATGCCCCAGATTCCTGCTAGTGACTAGCTGTTGGGGTTGGTTATCCCAGAGGGGGACCCAGAAGAGAAGGAGGCAGGAGAGAACATGTTGTGTGCACCACACTAACTCACCAAATCTGAGGGCCTGAGCTGGGTGTGGGCAGAGGGCTCCCCTTCTCCCCTGTTCCCGAAAGTCAGACCCCTGGAGCTCCCAGGGTTCTGGCATTTGGGAGCAGGGAGGGGCCCCCAGAGGGCTGTGGGGGCTCATTCAGGCTGCAGCCACACTCCAGAGCAGTCAGACTCTCCCCTCCCTGAGATGCTAGGATTGTGAGGAGAAGGTGCTGGAGACCACCTTGGGGAAGGAAGGAGCCATCTGCGGGTTTGTTGAAACTGCCAATGCTATTGGCCAGACGTACCACCAGAAGCCACCCCCTGCCCGAGGAGGAGATATTACAGGGGAGCATAGGAAGAGCCACGGGGCAACCTCTCTCCTAGTTTCCGCATCAGCTCCCGCGCACTGAAAGTTCACCCCTGCGCCACCTTCATCCATAAGCCCTGTGAGCTCTATTTCAAACAGATCTACTTCTCTCCATCTCCACTGCTATGGCCCTGCCTTTGTCGACCTCAGAGGCTTTGCTTTTGCTATTCCCTGGGCCTGGAATGCCCTCTCTATATCTTCAGGGGGCCCTTTCTTGTCATTCAGATCTCAGCTCAAATGTCACCTCCTTGGAGAGGTAGTTCCTGACCACCCTAAGGTAGTTCCGTCCCTTATCTCTATCCTGTATGCCCGTTGGTTTATTCTTGGCACTGTCTGAAATCGCTTCTGGTGTAATTTGAAGTCCAGTCTACTAACACTTTCCACTCCATCCTGCGAAGAGACTGGGGGACTCTAATTCCCTTTGTGAGAATCCAAAGTGGGGCCAAGTCCCTGCACTGCCCATCTTTTAGGTCTGTAGAGAGAATTCCCTAAGAGGAGGAGGAGTGGTCCATAGAGTGTGGGCGTGAGCACAAACCTGATAATGATCGTGTTTGGCCACGGGAAAGGACAAGGCCTTTACCAGGGCTGCGCGGACCCAGGATTCCTGCCCCTCCTGGGCCCCTTGCCCAGCAGAGCGCAGCCTGGGTCCCAGAAGAGCCACCTGACGGTAGCCACCGTGCCTCCCCACAGGAACACTGGATCTCCCCGCAGAACGCCACGCACATCAAGCCCATGCATCCCACGTCGGTCCATGGCGTGGAGGACATGATCCGCCTGGGAGACCTCAATGAGGCTGGCATCCTGCGCAACCTGCTCATCCGCTATCGGGACCATCTCATCTACGTGAGTGCTGCCCCGCCCACCCGCCAGGGGCCGTTCTCCCGAGGGCCCTGTTCTCCCGAGGCAGTCAGGGGCTCTTCTGTCCCCAGCCATTTGTTCTGAACCATCCTTTCTTTGGGGCCTAGGCTTCTGTGGTCTGTGGTTGGGGGAGGGAGCGGTATACACCCCGGGTTCATGCGTCTCCCTAGGCCTTGAAACCACTGGGAGGCCTGGGCCGGTGGGTGAGCCGCTTCTGTGCTTTGCCCAGAGATGGGGAACGGCTGTCCCCCGCTGGGTTTGCTGTGGGGGCGGGGCCTGCCATTGGTCCTCAAGGTCAACATTAGGATGGGCCCAGAGTCTCTATCCTCAGAAGGGGATGGAGGAAGGAACATGATCCTTGACCCCACAAAACCTTGATATAAGAACCAGTCATACACATCCTCCACGTTCTTTCACCTTGAAACTTGACAAGGACAAATAGTCTCACTCGGCCAGGACTGAGCTGATTCCAAGAGGTGGGTTCAAAGACCATCAGAACACGAAGGGCCCACGGAGACTATTGTCTCTACAGGCTCTCACACTTTTTGGCCTTGGGAACCTTTTATGCTCTTAAAATTGAGGATTTCCAAGAACATTTATTTTTTATTTATTTATATTTAATGTTTATTTATTTTTGAGAGAGAGACAGTGTAAGCAGGGGAGGGACAGAGAGAGAGGGAGACACAGAATCTGAAGCAGGCTCCAGGCTCTGAGCTGTCGGCACAGAACCCGATGTGGGGCTCAAACTCATGAACCAGGAGATCATGACCTGAGCCGAAGTCAGACGCTTAACTGACTGAGGCACCCAGGCACCCCTCCCAGAGCATTTATTAACGTAGGCTTTATCTATTGATATTTACCATATTAGAGCTTGAAACTGAGAAACTTCACAAATGTATCAATACATTAAAAAATAACCATAAAAATCTATTATAGGAAACATTTTTATGGAAAATAACTGCATATATACCCCCCAAAAGTAGTGAGGAGAGTGGTATTATTTTGTATATTTTTTTCAAATACCTTTAATGTCTGGCTTAATAGGAGACAACTAATTCTCATATCTGCTTCACATCCAGCCTGATGCGATGATGTGGGGTTGAAGGGTATGAGGAAAAGCTGGCTGCAAAGATACGGAGGTGGAAAAGATTACAGATTTCCTGAAAGTTCTCTGAGCGTTCAGAGATCTCTGGGCCACACTCTGAAAACTGCTGGGCTAGTCCCATAGTCCCACTTTAAGACTGGGAAACTAAGTCTGCGGGATGTTTAGCCAGGCCCAGAGCTCTGTGCTGGGGTCACTGCATGTCTCTGACCCAGCGCCTCCCTCCAGCAGCTCCCAGTGAGGGAAACCAGGGCTGTGTCACAAAAAGGAGAGAGCAGGACAGAGCAACCCTCCCCACCCCCACCCTCACCCTCAGGCAGATCCCCAGGCAGGCTGCTATAGGGGGCATGCTTGGGGGACACACGTGGTGATAAGCGTCTGAAAAGTGCAGACAGAGCAGGCCTGTAGGAGTGCGGCCTTTGCTCCCAGCTTAGGGAGAAAGGCGGGGTTCCCAGAGGTAGGTGATGCAGCATTCAGGAAGGGGCGCTGCTTGGATAGGAGGCTGGAGGCAGGACTGCGCCTGGTAAGTGAGTGACACAGGGTCACTCAGGTTGTCAGGACTGTGAAGAGCAGCCGGGGAGACAGGGCTGGAAGCCCTGAAGTTGTCCCTGAGCAATCCCAGCAAGGAGCTGTGTCAAGGTCAGGGATCCATCCTCTCAGAAGCCCTGGAATTGTGACCACTCACCCTCCAGGGAGGCCCTCTGCTACCCTCCCCACCCTGGGACCCTCTGCCACTTCAGGCCCCCCTATGCCTCTGTGCTGAGGCCTTTGACATTCGTCCCCTGAGTAAACACAAGTGGCTTTTACAGGGAGCCCTTTAGCACCGATGAAGCCCCTCTCACCCTTTCCCTCACCCAGAGCGGGGGCAGGGCACAGAAGGCACCTCCAGACATGAGCAGCAGCATCCAGACAGGAGGATGGTGCTAGAACTTGAGCCCAGGCCAGAGATCCCCTATGGGGATCCACTGGTGTCTGTGCCCCAGTTCTTGGTGGTTCCCTCATTGCTCCTCCCCCTCGATGGCAGGTAGACACAGGAGGGTCCTGAGGCTCTCTCTGGCTGCTCTCCTGGGGCTGGGTGGAGTCTAACACTTGGGTCCAGAGCTAAGTGGGGACAGGGAGGCCACTGCCAGAGCTGATGTCCTGACCCAGTATCCTGTCAGGAGGAGGCTGAGGACCCCTTCACACGGAGAAGCTGGGTCAGATGGGAGTTGTCCCCACCAGAGACCCCACAGACCATGTCTAAGAATAACCAGAGGCATGTCACTGGTTATTTTGCACACAGTGTAGTGATTCTTACGGGCCAACTGGTTCCTCACATGTGAGGGATAGTTGGTGGGCTGAATCAAAGAACAAAGGCAAACACAACATTCATAAAGGAGAGGGGAAGAAAAAAACTCCAGTTTGAGAAGAACAAATCGGAAGAAAAAAACTCCGGTTTGAGAAGAACAAATCTTCTTTGTGAAATTTGGGGGGATAGACTAGCTGGGAGCTAGCAGAGAAGTCAGCTTTGGGTCCTTAAATAGCCTGAGAAGGGGACCAAAGAAAAGAATCCGAGAGGCTTATGGATTCTCCAGAAAGCTCCAAGATCTATACCACTTTTTCTCACCAGTTACCTTTCTGGTGGTCTCTTCTCTGGGTGAGGGAGAGGGGATAGGACACCGACTCGAGGTACGGTGCCTAAGTTGCCTTCTTGTTCAGGAAATCAAAATATGGCACCTGGGGGGTCCCCAGCTCAGTTGGTCCATGGGCCTAAGATTCTGGGTGTGTGTGGGTCTGGGGAGCCATGTTCAACGATTGCCCAGTACAGGGTTTCAACTTGCCAACTCTCTGATGCTGTGACTGGGTAGATGGGGTAGGACTAGAGCTTTGAAGAAGCAACCGGGCCATTGTCCCACTCAGAAACCATACCTGTCCCTAACCATGGCAACCCCTGGTCACTTCATGGCTTGGGTTACCCTGGGCACAGCCCCATGTACCCAGGATTTCCTCAGATTACCACAGCTGCTCACAGCCCTGGGCTGGGTGATGCCCTCTCTCTGACTGTCTGCCTTGGGCATGCCCACTCCAGCTAGCCCACCCCTAGAAGCCTGAGGGAAAGCACCCTAGGGCCAAAAATCAGCTCTGGACACCCCCAATGGGGGGAGGACCCCCAGAAGACACCTGGCAACCCCAGGGTCCCACAGGGAGCAAGGGGCATGGCTGGTGGGAATTCTGGGCTCCCTGATGCTGAATAGGCCGGCCCGGGTCCGAGTCTTGGCAGGTGGCCTTTGGGGAGTCCCTGCTCCTCTCTGGTCCCAGACTTCCCTCTGACACGGTGGGGAGACTTTCTGGGTGAGCACCTCTGTGACTCTGGGAAGGTGCATGTGCCCAGGATGTGTTTTGGTCTCCATGACGGGCTAAGAGGCTCCAGGCCTGACAGGCCTGATGGCTTCCTGGCAGAGGTGGAGCCATTCCTGTCACATCTCCTGGAGTGTGTCTCTGGCTCCAGAGAGGTTCCCGGAACTCTGGGGACTTGGGGCCCCTAGAGACCACGTGTGTTGTGTCCTTGGCTTGGAAAGAGTCGTTATCTCTCCCCCTCCCAACCTGTGGCCCCAAAGGCAGGTTTTTCTTCCTGGAGGCTCGAGCAGGAAGCCTGTGCTGGGCAGCTGGGCATTAACCCCCTGCTGACCACGGACCCTTGGAGGGAGAGAGGAGGCCAGAGGGGCTCAGGGAGCAGAGCTGAGAGCCTTGGGGGACCGGCGGGGGCAGAACCGGCCTGAGTCTCCTTGCTTGCCCCCTGCTTTTCGTGAATTGATCTCGAAGTCCCTCTGCTTCCCAGAGGCTGCTTTCCCATCTGGAAAGGGATGTATAACCCCTCCCGCTGGCCTCCTGAGGAGCACAGACAGCAACTGAGTGCAGTGGCAACGTCCTGCACCCAACAGGGGTCCAGCTGGCAGATTGGTGTTCTTGCCCTTCTGCGGTGTGGGGGCGTCCTCACTGACGGAAGCGGCCTTGCTTCCATTAGCTGTTCTGAAATGGGCACACGTGCTGTAAGCTGGAAAGTTGTCCTCTTGCCACAGAGAAAACCACGGCCGATTTCTTATCTGTCCTCCAAGACAAAGACTGTATCTATGATCTATATTGTATATGATATAAAATTACATGTAAAAAATTTTTTTTTCTGCACAAGTAGTAGCATTTCTCTCTACCCTGTTCTGTGCTTCTTTTCCATGCACCACAGCCCAGGGCCATCCTTCCTGTCACTATAGGCAAGGCTGCCTAAGAGTTGCTGACAGGCTGTCCCCTCACATCCCTTCTCTGCTCTTTCCTCTGGGCCCCAGTTAATGCGCGGTGCCAGGCCTGGGTAGAAGGGACAGTGAGGCTAGGGGGCAGAGCCCTTGAACCAGAATTGCAGAGGAGTCAGGTGGGCCAAGTGATGGGGATCATGCGGGCACATAGGAGGTTGCCTGGCTTCCTGAAGGGGGGGATCATCTCATCTTAGCGGGGCTGGCAGGGGGCGGGGGACGGGGGGGGATGGAGTTGGTGCTTCTAACTGAAGGTTTAACGTGGAGGGAGCCTCCTGGCTGTGGGATGCTGTTGGTGAAGGCCAGGACTCTGGCGTCTTGTGTCCTGTAGCCGTGGGAAATTGCCTGACGGTTGTCAGCAGGGGGGTGACACAGCCACGTTTAAAAAGCTGGCCCTGGCTCAGAGTGGAGGGTAGATTGTAGGGGGTGAGGGTAGCACAGAAGCTGGGAACCAGATGGGAGGCACCTGCAGTGGTCTGTTGAGAGCCCGTGGTGGCCAGCGTCAGGGGTGTGGCTATGCCAATGGAGAGAGTTGGGCTCATATGAAGGAGAGGGAGGCAATGGGGGCCTCCCAGGTCCCGCCGTGGGCGAAGGATGGTGGGGTTCTGCTGGCCAAGTTGGGCTGGCTGAGAGGGAGCAGGGTTGGAGGGAAGGGTGGGGTCCAGTCTGGGCAGGCGTGTGGACGGAAGGGGGGGATGTCCAAGAGGCAGGGGCTTGGGGGCTGCTGCTCCAGAGGGCTCTCTGGCCTGTGGGTAGAGCGGGAAGGGCCCTGGAAGCCATGCAGGGGAGAGGAGGGCCCAAGGCCCGCCGCAGGAAGGCTTCTCGGAGTGTATCTGCGCATCGTCTTGGCACTGGCTGGCCCGGCACTTGGTCACCGAGCCTGCTCCCAGGGCCACCTCTGTCTGGCTCTGGCTGCCCCTGTTGACCAGCTCATTAGGTCTGCTTTGGTGTCTCTACCTCCAGCTTCGGGGACAACCCTTCATCTTCCCACAGCTGCCAAGATGACCTTTCTCCGACAGACCTTCCAAATGCCATGACCTTTCACGCCTCTGTGTTTGGTTCCCACGACCAGCCCTCACTCCCCCTCTCCCCACACCGCACCCCCTTCCCCGCCAGAGGAATCGGCTGCTTCCTACAGGCCCTAGCTTTCCCTCCCCAGCTCCCAGGATGTTCTGTCAGCCTCCCCATGCGTCTCAGTGGAGGGTCCTTAAAGGACTGCTTGGAGCCAGCCTCTTGCCACATGGCGATCACAGACCAGGCAGTTTGGTGTCAGGTTATTTAAAAATTTTTTTTCATTTTTTACATGTTTATTTTTAAGAGCGAGAGAGCGAGAGAGAATGCATGAGCAGACAGGGGCAGAGAGAGAGGGAGACACAGAATCTGGAGCAGGCTCCAAGCTGTCAGCACAGAGCCTGACGTAGGGCCTGAACTCACAAACTGTGAGAACACGATCTGAGCAGAAGATGGACGCTTAACCAACCACCCAGGCGCCCCTCAGTGCCATGTTATTAAGGAACCACCAAGAAGAAAGGAAGGAGGCACTTAAGGACGGCTACTCCATAAGCGGGCACATGTCAAAGGTTATGTAAGCCCTTCAGTCATTCCATAGCCCTGGGAGGTAGGTGTTAACCATCCCCCCTTTACAGATGAGCAGACTGAGGTGTAGAGAAGCAAAGCGATCTGCCAAAGATATGTTCTTTGCGGCTGACTCCCCCGCCTGGGGACAGACGGTCAGCTGGCTCCCATAGCCAGGCAGGGCTGAGCTGTAGATGATGGGTCTGAGTGCCCTGGAGCTGGAGGTTCGTGGGCTCTGATCTGAGAAGTTAGCCCAGCCCTGGGCTGTGTGGGGTGTTCTTAGTGGAGAATGCCCTTGTGTCCCCATTCCCCACTGACCAGCTCCCTTGTCTCCTGTTCCCCACTTTCCAACCTCAGACCAACTGTGGAGGGCGGGTGAGTGTGGCACAGAGCTGGCTCTGGCTGTCTGTACGTGCTTGGCCTGGCCGGTCCCTCAGCCTGCGTCCTCACTCCACCCTATCTCTGCCTGCTTGGGCTCTTGCATGCAGTGGGGTGGTCAGCACGGTCAGGCTCTGCTGCTTCTGGCATGGGGCTGCTTGGAGGGAGAGCCTGGATGGCAGGGGAGCATCCTCCAGGGCCCAGAGAAGGGCACTAAATGGCCAGTTCTCCTGGCCCAGGGCAGGTAGAGCCAGAACTGGAACCCAGGTCTGGGCTGTGCAGCCCAGGGCTGCTTCGCACAGCCGTCCCGACCCTGGTTGGGGCATTTCCCCTGAAATGGGGTGCTGGCAGCAGCCCTTTCCCTGCATGGCTACCTTGGGCTGAGGCTTCTGGGGTGATGCACTGAGCCCTTGGTGGGAGGCGACAGGGGCCGGACTGTCACTTCCCGTTGGTGGTCACACCTTTCTTCAGTCTCTCCAGGCCCGGATGTCAATATATCCATCACCGATTATAGGCTGAGCCTGACCTTTTCAAGCTGGGGTGGGGAGGGGCAAGTGGAGGGAGCAGTGATCCCTGGGCACCTTATTCTGCCTGGTGGCTAGAGGCCCGGGCCATGTTGTCCCGTGTGGCAGGGCCCCGGCCTCACAGCAGGAAATCTTGTACACAGGTGGCCAGTTAGTGCACCGACAGAGGAGCCCAAGGAGAGAAAGGCCCCTGGTAGTTTGAGGTGCACCGGGTCCCTGCACCTGTGCTGGCCAGGATGGCTGGAGCTGTCCTGTCCCCCGGAACACAGGGGCCCCTCTGCCCTGGGGCAGTGCTATGGAGACTGGGGCCTACCCAGCCCCCAAACCACATCCCCCAGCCCCTTCAGCCTGTTATGATTTGGTTCCACTCCCCCTGGACCAACCTAGCCTCTGCTCCAGACTGGTCTGGTTTATGAATGTTACTCCAAACCTTTGGGATACAGGGCTTGGAGGCAAAAGTGGGGACCATACTTTTGAGTAATTTGAGTAATACCTGCAGTATGCTATGACTTCTAAAGTACACTACCTCCTAATCCTTATAAACAGTTACATTATGCCCATTTTACAGATAACGATATGGAAAATGGGGACTCAGAGACGCTCCCTTTCTCCCCACTTGTTCCTCCCTTCATCAGATCTCACTGAGCACCTACTCCAACCTAGACCCAATGTTAGTTTGACAGCCCCACTCTCAGCTCCTAGAGACGCTGGATTCTGACCCCAGGTCATGTGACTCCAAAGTCAGGGCTGTCCCTTCCAGAGGAATGGAGCAGCGCAGAGCCTGAGAACTTTATCTAGAGTCAGAGCCTCCCTCACGGGAAGTGGTGAGTTCTTCGTCCCTTTTTGCCCGCAGACGTACACAGGCTCCATTCTAGTGGCTGTGAACCCCTACCAGCTGCTCTCCATCTACTCACCAGAGCACATCCGCCAGTACACCAACAAGAAGATTGGGGAGATGCCCCCCCACATCTTTGCCATTGCCGATAATTGCTACTTCAACATGAAACGCAACAGCCGTGACCAGTGCTGTATCATCAGGTGGGTAGCCCGGCACCAGACTGGAGCTCCAACTTTGTGCTCCTGCTAGTGCCTCATGGAGAATCACCTCCCCTTTCTCAGGCCTTATATCTCTATTAATGCTGCCAAAGTTCTTGTTAGCATTTGAGGCCTACCTTGTTCATTACTGGGTTCTGTTAAGTTACAGTCAGGTGAAATTTTAGGTTCCTATTCTCTGCTGGGCAAAGGGTAATAGGACAGAGCATTGGTCTAGCATCAACATATGCCATGCTCTATGGCAAGTATAGATGGAGGGGTCGTCTGTGTCTAAATAAAGGGGAAGGAAAGTACCTTTGGCTGTGGCAGAGCACTGAGCTGCTGTGGCCTTTCCCCATCCCTGAAGGGTCCATATTGTCAGCCTACTTTACAGACTGGGTAGGGGGAGGCGCGGGTGGGGGAAGCGGCTTGGGCCAAAGCCCCATAGGGAGAGGGCCAGTGCGGGCTGTGACGGGTCCTACCCCTCTCCGGGTCTCCCCTGCAGTGGGGAGTCTGGGGCAGGGAAGACAGAGAGCACAAAGCTGATCCTGCAGTTCCTGGCGGCCATCAGTGGGCAGCACTCGTGGATCGAGCAGCAGGTGCTGGAAGCCACCCCCATCCTGGAAGGTAGGGCCAGGGCTCTCAGAGTGGGGCTGGGTGGCTGGGTGGGTGCTGACCTTGCCCGTGACCCTCTCCCCACCCCGAAGCATTTGGGAACGCCAAGACCATCCGCAACGACAACTCAAGCCGCTTTGGGAAGTACATCGATATCCACTTCAACAAGCGAGGTGCCATCGAGGGTGCCAAGATCGAGCAGTACCTGCTGGAAAAGTCACGTGTCTGTCGTCAGGTGGGCCCAAGCCCGGGGCAGAGCTGACCCGCACAGGACCCCCGGCCTCAGGGGCGGGGGGGTGGGGGGGTACGTGTAGTCTGGATCGTCCCTATGCTGCTGCCGGCTTGTCTCAGGGCCTGAATTCCTGCCATGAAACCTACCCGTAGAGGCTTTTTTGTGGAAGTCATTTGGTAAAACAGTAAACCATGTCTCAGTCTTGACTGTCTGGTTTCTGATGCCTCTTCCTGCCCCTGCCCCCCAACACCTTGTACCCCATTTTCAGGCTCCCGATGAAAGAAATTACCACGTGTTCTACTGCATGCTGGAGGGCATGAGTGCGGATCAGAAGAAGAAGCTGGGCCTGGGCCAGGCCACAGACTATAACTACTTGGCTATGGTGAGGCTTGGGCAGGGCACCAGGGAGGGAGACACCTGTCCCAGCGAGGTCGGAGGCAGTCCACTCGGCCCCTCCCCAGCTCCAGGCCTGGCGGGCGGGATCCTCCCTGTGGGCTTTCCCCTTGTCCCCTGACTGCCCCCAGGCAACTCTGGGCTTGTATGTGCCATAAGGCCTGTCCCGACCTTGGGCGTTTTCCCAGCTGCACGTGCATCTAGATGAATTGTCATCACAGATCTACACGTTCCTAAATGTGCATAGACCTCCTAGACCCGGGGACGCATAGACACACACGCCCACGTGTACACGTGCACAGACCTGCCTGCACACACGTGCTATTAGTTCAGCCTTCGAGGATGTGAAGACCGAGATCTCTGCCAGGACCCCCAAGACTATAGGGCACAGGCTGTTGCAGCTTCAGCCTCGCTGGTCACAGAGCCTGGTGCCAGCCTCTTGCTGCTGGCTGGCCACCAGCGAGAAGTGGGCCCCAGGACCGTGGCTGCCACCCAGCACTGGTTGGAGGGGGTGTGTGTGTGTACAAACAGGTTCGGGGGGTACCAGCTTCCTTAGCCCTGGGGAGAACCCATGGCTGGGCTGGGCCAGGCCACATGGATGCAAATGAGGAACGTGGGACAACAAAGGAGTGTGTGTGCTATAGGTGTGACAGGCCTTCCCAGACACTTCCTGGAGCTGGATAAGAAGCTACGTGCGCACACACGTGTCTCATGGGCACACGTCATGAGGCAGAGTCCTGTCAGTGCCCAGCATCCCAGATTGGCTCGGCCTGGCAGAGGGGGCCCTGCATCCCAGGTACTGCCTCTCTGGAGGTCCCTACGGCCTTGCCGATGGCCATCTGCACCCCACTCTCCCACCCCTCCCACCAGGGTAACTGCATAACCTGCGAGGGCCGGGAGGACAGCCAGGAGTACGCCAACATCCGCTCAGCAATGAAGGTGCTTATGTTCACAGACACTGAGAACTGGGAGATCTCGAAGCTCCTGGCTTCCATCTTGCACCTGGGCAACCTGCAGTATGAGGGTGAGGGACCCGGATGGTGCACCCCCACCCCACTCCACCCCACCCCTGCACGGAGTCCAAAGGCAGCTCAGCACCTAGCCACCTGTGGCTCCTAGCCCCACCTGTGGGGGATTGTGGCTCAGTTTCCATCCCAGCAGGTACAAACCCTGCTTCATAGGAGCCAGGGCTGCCACTGAGCACTCTGGGCATCTAGGTTGGAGGAGTACGAGGGGAGAGGGGCATGACTGTCAGTGTCTCCACTTGGATGCCAGGCATGGTGCCAGGTGCTGGGCATACACAGTTCCTGCCCTCAGGGTGCCTATAGCTCATGATGAGAACATACATTGACCCAGAGAAGCACCTGATCGCAGTGCTGATGGCCTCTGTGGACAAAGCAGGGCCCCTGACAGCCTGGCCCTCCTAGCCTGCCCTTTTCCCCCATGCCTGCCCTCCCTCTCCTGACCCTGCACCCCCTTGCTGCCGACAGCCCGCACGTTTGAAAACCTGGATGCCTGCGAGGTCCTCTTCTCCCCATCCCTGGCTACAGCTGCGTCCCTGCTTGAGGTCAGTGTCCAGCCTTCTGTCCCCAGGGCTGCTTCTGTTTCTCTCAGAGGGACAGTTTTGACTCAGGTTCAGGGGGCTGGGGATGTGGGAACCTGGAAGCTGGGGCTGTCTGCTTTGGAGAATTCTGGAAGTTCAATGTGGAGAACCAACTGTGGGTAGGTAGGATCTGTGCTGGGCACGGGTCTCAGAGGGGGAGTGGAGCCCAGCACCCAGGAGCCTTGCTGCCCTAGCCCCACTGCTCCTGGGGATGATGTAGGGCGCAGGGGATCGGGGGTGAGCCGGCCTGTTGGTGTTTTAGCAAAGGCTTACTAGGCTCTGCCCTGGGTTTGAAAACTGGGATGAATAAAGCCAGGGTCTGCCCCAGTCCTAAGAGGGCCAGGTAACATGCTAAGGCTGTCAAGGAGAGAGCAGTCCTTCTGGGTAGTGTTTGGGTGGGGTTTGACAGTTGGGGGGGATCTGGCTGTGGGGAAGGCGTTCTCAGTGGAGGAAACGGGTTGAGCAAGGCCTGGTTGGACAGGGGGAGGGGAGTTCTCCGGTGTGGGGGGAGGGAAGGATGGGCTGCGGGTGGCTGGCTGAGGGCCTGGATGCTGCCCTGCCAGGTGAACCCCCCAGACCTGATGAACTGTCTGACCAGCCGCACCCTCATCACCCGCGGGGAGACGGTGTCCACCCCGCTCAGCAGGGAGCAGGCGCTGGATGTACGAGATGCCTTCGTCAAGGTGGGCCGTTTGTGGAGTGGCACTGGCTCACTCCACCCCTTGGGGTGTTAGGTTGTTGATATGGGCAGGAGGGGATTAGTCCAAGGAGCTAGAAGGACATCTGGGCCTGGACCCCTACCTGCTCTTGGGTTTGCGTCCTGCCCACTGGCTCTCTGGGGGGGCCTAAGCAAGAGTCTGCCTTCTCCTGAGCTCTGTTCATCCTACAAGGGGCTGTTATGCTCCTCAGGAGCCCTGCCAGCCCTGGTCTCCTCAGGTCCTCCATCCCTGGCCTGTTCTGCTCTCCAGCCCCATGGGGCCTCATACTGGGTCATATTCTTTGGGTACTTGGTCTGCTGTGCTATTCCCAGCCCAGAGAATACCCTCTCTGGTCTCTCTAAGGAAGACACTGAAGATGGACCAGGTCAGGTGGAGAGGGCCCCCAGTCCTTTCCATTTCCACAGTCCAGATTGCCACCCCCTGCCTCACACCAGGTTTGGTGCTGTTAGGGAGACAGAGATGGATGGAGATATGGGAGCCCAAATGAGGGCTTCTTCTCAAACTTCGAGGTTAGGAAGGCTTGACAGAGCTTTGACAAGGAGAAGGAATTGTTCTAGCAGGAAAAGGTGATCCAAGGCAAAGGGAAAAGCTTGAGGAAAGGCTAGGGGGTTTCAAATAGCACAGAAGGGGCTGAGTGAGGCCATGACGGCCCGGGATCTTCTGGGGAGGGCATGCTGGGCACAGCGGCTGACACAGCCCCCTCGCAGGGCATCTACGGGCGGCTCTTTGTGTGGATAGTGGACAAGATCAATGCAGCCATTTACAAGCCCCCCTCCCAGGAAGTGAAGAGCTCTCGCCGGTCCATCGGCCTCCTGGACATCTTTGGGTTCGAGAACTTTGCTGTGAACAGGTACCACAAGGGGCTCTGCTCTGTGGGAATTTTCTTTCACAACATGGACATAACAGGTGTCACATCTCTGCCTTTAAACCTGAATCTCATCAGCCGACTTCCCACCTCCCCTGATGGCTTTGGATCCCTCTTCACGCCCCTCTCTGCCCGCCCCTACCCAGTGCCTTGGCTCTTCCTCTCCCAGGTGCTCTTCCAGGGATTTGGTGCTCACCCGGTAGCCCTCTCTTCTGACTCATTGTCCCCTTCTCCACCTCCGGGATGGGGGGGGGGGGCGGGTCTTGACAATGGCGCCCACCTCAGAGGCTGGAGAGCCCGTGATGGGAGCACTGCGTGGCCAAGGGTGTGCTGTACATGGGGCCCAGGCCAGGCCAGCACCTCACCCGTGCCCTGTGCACCCTGCAGCTTCGAGCAGCTCTGCATCAACTTCGCCAACGAGCACCTGCAACAGTTCTTTGTGCGGCACGTGTTCAAGCTGGAGCAGGAGGAGTATGACCTGGAGAGCATTGACTGGCTGCACATCGAGTTCACTGACAACCAGGACGCTCTGGACATGATCGCCAACAAGCCCATGAACATCATCTCCCTCATCGACGAGGAGAGCAAGTTCCCCAAGGTGGGCCTGCCCTTGTTGGAGCCCGTGCAAAACATCCCCTCACACTCTGAGCCTCCACTTTCCTCATCTGCGAAATGGGACTGAGGACACATGCCTCTCAGGGTGCCTCTGAGGCCGATTCAGGTGCATTTGTCTGACATCTGAGGATCACCTACGGTCCACAGGGTCCTGGACCAAACAATGATGATTTAAGCTAATAGCTGGTACAGAATAGGTGCCCCACACATGGAATGTGTCTCGGGGCGGGGGCGGGTACTGCTCCCATGACTTTCATTGTGGGAAATAGATCTTCTACACTGGACTGTAGTTCCAACCCACTCACTTAACAGATAGGGAAATGGAGGCCCAGAGAGTTCCTGGGTGGGGTACCAGTAAAGGGAGGGAGCTCCTGAGAAAGACAGAAGAGGGGGTGCAAAGGCAGAAGGACATGGGAGAGGGAAGGGTGGGGGGGAGGGGGCTGACTACGGCGCTCGGTTCCCACAGGGCACGGACACCACCATGTTGAATAAGTTGAACTCCCAGCACAAGCTGAACTCGAACTACATCCCCCCCAAGAACAACCATGAGACTCAGTTTGGAATCAACCACTTTGCAGGCGTCGTCTACTATGAGAGCCAAGGTACAAGCGGGCTGTCTGGGGCTGGGATCTCCTCTCCTGTGCCCTCTCTGACCCTCCCCTTCTCCTGCCCTGAACGGGGGTGGGAATGCAGAGAGGGAAGGGGCCTTAGGAAACACTGGGCCCAGTGCTCTTCCTTTCTTACGGAGATTTTAATCAATTGTGGTGAAGTATATGAAATGTACCATGTTAACAATTTTTAAGGCTAAAATTCAGTGGCATTAAGTACATTCACGATATCGTGCAGCCATCACCCATATCCATTTCCAGAGCCTGTTCATCACCCCAAATAAGTGCTGATTAAACAATAACTCCCCATTCTCCCCAGCCCCGGTTACCTCTATTCTGTTTCTATATCATATCTATATCCTATCTATGTGTCTGACTCTGACCTCCTATAAGTGAAATCGTACAGTATTGACCCTTTTGTGTCTGGCTTATTTCTCTCAGCACGTCCTCAAGTTTCATCCATGTTGTATCATGTGTCAGAATTTCCTTCCTTTTTAATGGCTGAATAATATTTCTGTGTGTGTGTGTGTGTGTGTGTGTGTGTGTGTGTGTGTGTGTGTTCATCCATCCCTTGATGCACATTTGGGTTGTTGCCACCTTTTGGCTATCGTGAATAGTGCTGCCACCAACATGGGTGTACAAGTATCTGAGTCCCTGCTTTCAATGCTTTCGGGTGGGCTTAGTGCTCCTTTGTACAGATGGGAAAGCTGAGGCTCAGAAGGGAAAGTTGACGGTCTTTCCTGACATGGCCCATTAGGTGCAAATCTGGGCCTGGAACCAGCCCTGTTATTCACCCAAACTCTCAGCAACACGACTAAGTGTAAGCTTTGAAGGGGATACCTCCTCCTTGTGGCTGGGACATGCAGTTGGGTTCATTTCAAAGCTAGAGGTGAAGAAGAGAGTCAGAACACATCAGGTTCACCCCACTTGGAATCGCAGATTGCCCTTGCAGCTCCACCCCTACCGTCCTGGTCTAGAGGACCGTCCTTGGATGGGCATCGGCTGTGGTGTGTGTCTCAAAGGGTCCCACGTGCAGTCTCAGGCCAGTGAAAATCGAAACAAACAAGCAAAGAGCTGTTGGTTTCATACTTCCTTGTTTTTTTATTTAAAAAAATTTTTTTAACTTTTTTATTTTTTAGAGCGTGAGCATGAGAGAGTCGGGGAGGGGCAGAGGGAGAGGGAGAGAATCCCAAGCAGGCTCTACGCTCAGCACAGAGCCTGACGTGGGGCTCAATAGCATGATCCTGGGATCATGACCTGAGCTGAAATCAAGAGTCAGACACTCAACTGACTGAGCCCCCAGGCACCCCTCATATATACTGATAAGTATATCAGTGAGCCAGCCTGAAGGGATGGAATCTGAAGGCTCCCAGCCCTCCTTCAACTATTGGACTGTGAGATCCAACCCTGCTGTTAAAAAGGAGGTCAACGCTACGTCTGAAGGACGTTTGGGAAAACAAATGTGTCTGTTGTTAGGAGTAGTAGAGGATTGTGTGTGTGTGTGTGTGTGTGTGTGTTTTAATGTTTATTTTTGAGAGAGAGAGAGACAGACACACAAACAAACTGAGAGCAAGCTGGGGAGGGGAAGAGAGAGAGAGGGAGACACAGAATCCGAAGTAGGCTCCAGACTCTGAGCTGTCAGCACAGAGCCTGATGCGGGGTTCGAACTCATGAAACATGAGATCGTGACCTGAGCTGGAGTCAGATGCTTAACCGACTGAGCCACCCAGGCACCCTGAGGAGTGTATTTTTCAGTTCCACCTATATTCACTGAGATCTGTTATGTGTCAGACTTCATGCTTTTGCTGAGAATACAGACGAGAATATTGAGTGGACTCTGCACAAAGTTATAAAATTATAACTATAATTAAATTATAAACTAATTAAACTAAATATACATTATATTTATAATTATATTTATAAATATAAATTATAAACTAAATTAAGTATAAAATTAAATATAAAATTAATTTAATTAATTAAATATAAAAATATAAATTAAATATAAAATTAAAATTACTACTTCATGGATTTAAAAACTGAGGCACAGAGAGGGAAATGACTTGCTTAAAGTCACTAACCAGTTTTGAGCTGCTTTAAACAATTCTGCCAGCGTTTCCTGGTTCGCAAAGTACTGTTTTAATTCGGCATTTCATTTGTGAAGCAGGTGGTATTAGGTGATCTGAAGCAAAGCAAGAGCTTATGGGTATCCTCATTCCCTTCTGACAAATGAGGAGGCTGAGGTCCGGAAGGGGACCATCCTAGGGCCCCAGAGTGAGTCTGAGACGTTCCATTAGAACCTGCAATTCCATCCCAACTCCAAAACCCACCCTTCCTCTGCTGAGTGCCTCCCGGACACCCCCCTCCCACACTAGGTGGGCCTCCCTGCCCTGGGTCTCTGTGCTGTCTGCAAGCCAGGGCGGCCTGAGTCCCACGGGGTAAGCGTCCTGCTTCTCTGCAGTGTTCTTCCTCGCCAGGCAGGCATCCCCAGCCCTTGGGCACTCCATCTTCCACCCCGCCCTATCAAGCCCCCCCCCCCGCCAACCCCCGCCATTAACCACTTCCTAACTCAGTCCCTGGGACTAGCAGCCCTCTTGGGGATCTGTATGGTGGAGAGGAGCCTCCCCGGGCTGGTGCCAGGAGTCCCACGTTCAAGTCTTAACTCCGCCCATGGCTTGCTGTGTGGTGTTAGATAACTAGCTCAGCTTCTCTGAGCATTGGTTTCCACCCTTGTGGGATGGGGAAGACAATCCCTGCCCACCCCACAAATACAGGGGGGGTTGTGAGCATCAGTGCTGTGAGGACCCTTGGTAAAACAGAGTGCACTGGGCAAATTCAAGGTATTTTAAATTCCTGTACTATGAGCTGGAACTAGATCAGCACGTGTTCTCTTCCAGGTGACACGCTGTAATTAACAAGGGCTTTTGATACTTTCATTCAAAAGACTAAGGCTGGCGTTGTGGGCACTGGGTGGTTCACTGGGGAAGGCATCCCTGCCCGACCTGGGGGCCGAGGTCTCCTGCCCTTCTCTTTGAACAGATCTGGAAGAGGGGGCTGTGTGGTGAGGGAGAGAGAGGTCTGGCTCTGCCCCTCGCTTTCTCTGTGATGTCGGGCAGGCCACTGCCCTCTCCAGGCTCTGGTGTGGCCCACCGGAAAATGGACGTGGTTAAACTCAGTGAAGTTTGAGGGTCTTCCTGGCTCAGACGGCGAGGATTTGGGGAGGCGCTGAGGCTTGTCAGGAAGAGGCTGCTGGAGTGCTCGAGGTGTGACTGCTTCTTGCCCCTGCCCAGGCTTCCTGGAGAAGAACCGGGACACCCTGCATGGAGACATCATCCAGCTGGTCCACTCCTCCAGAAACAAGTTCATCAAGCAGATCTTCCAGGCCGATGTCGCCATGGTAACATCGGGGCGGGGTCTCTGTTGGGCAGGAAGGGCCCCCCCCACCCCTTCCCCGGGAAGCTAGGCCTGTACCTCGGCCCACCCTTGTGCAAGTTTTTCCCCTGTGCACCTTTGGCCACAGAGAGGGGACAGGGCTTTGCTGTGGTTCCAGGAGAAACCCGGGACCTCCACTATCCTCCTATCTGGTCCTCCTGCTATACCAACTCAGGGGAGGGCACAAGGCCCAGAGAAGGATGACATGAGAGGTCACAGAGCAGAGCCTGATCAGGACACGGTTTACTGGGCAGGTGCCCCAAACTGGATGCCCAGCAGCTCACAGGGAGCCTGGGAGGAGGGAGCACATCTAGCCTCAAGGACAAGGATGGATGCGGGTATTCAGAGAAACAAACACAAAGGGTCTGTGTGCCCCAGCCCTGGACCCCACGCAGGGGTGCAGAATTTCCCACCCTCGGCATTTCCTTTGTCCCTAGAGTGCTGTTTCCTGCAGGATGGTATGCCTTTTTATTTCACATTTTCTTCCTGTCCCATGGCTTCCTGAAGGGCGCACAGAGGGACTCACGGGGAGGGCAGAGCCGCTGCCCCCTCGGTGCCTGTCCAGGCGCCTGCCCTGCCCCGGCCCCAGGGGCCCAGACCTCTGCCTCGAGGGGCCTCCTTTCTCCTTGGTGGATGTTGCTCTGTTTGCTGACCCACCACGTTCTCCTTGCTCCCTGCCCCCTCTCGCCCTGCACTGTGGTTCCTGTTATAGTTTCTCTGTGGTTATTCATCGGGCACTCTTCGCCAGTCAGCAGCTTCTGTGAAGGTAATAGACCCCTGTCTGGGGCCAGTGGATGGCGGGCAAGGCCTCAGCAGCCCCTGGGGCTGGGCTGTGTCCTTGGCCCCCGTGGCACTGAGGTTTGGGGAAAGGGCCGGCTTTTTCTTCTTTTCTTTCTTTCTTTTTTTTTTTTTTTTTTGAGTGTGTTTTTATTTTTTGTGGAGTGGTTTGTGGAGTGGTTTTGCTTTTTTGTTGTTTGAGTTGTGTGAACTGTGACTATCTCAGTTTCTTAAAGGAGGAAACGGACTCCTAGGAAAAGAGACAGGGCTTGCCCAGCATGCCCCGTGAACCAGGGGCAGAGCCGGGACTCGAATCCAGGTCTCCCACGTCTTCTGTCCCCCCCTGAGTCTCTTCGGGGTATCCAGGTCTGCTTCTTCCCCCGGGCCCTGCCAAGTGCTTCTGTGTCCACGACTTGGCCAGATCCCTCAGTAGCCCTGCAGGACAGGAGGGGCAGGTGGTATTTTCTGCATTATGCAGACGGGGGACTGAAGCTCAGAGATGAGGGGTGACTCACCCCAAGTCACAGTACCCTGTGGAGCTGGGACTAACGTCATCACCCCGGACCTCCTCAGGCCCTGGAACAGCATCCCTGGGGTGTCCTGACCACCGGCTTCGGATTGTGGCTCCTAAGGTGCTTTAGAGGCCCCAGGGGTGCGGGGTACCTGTTAGCAACAGCATGGCTTTGCAGTCCCCTTGCCTCTCTTTCCCCTCTTCTCAACCCTCAATTTCCTCTCTGCCTAGTACCGATGTCCTCCCACACTTGGTCTTAATCCTGAGTCTCTCTTCCTTCCTGCATGTCTGGCATCCCCCTACTGCCGAGCGCCTCGTAGAGTTCCCAAACAGTTCCCAAAAGCCACAGCAGTGGAGAAGGGCGTCTGGCATATCGGGAGCAGGGGGTGTGACTGGACAGTGGCCTCTGTCCTCTGCTCGTGGGTTGGCCCCGGGACCCTCCCCTCTCAGCCAACACTGTGGCCCAGCTGCTGACAGGGCGAGTGTGGGGCCCCCACCAGAGTGGGGACCCTAGGCACCGGAAGCTTCTCCACTTGGCCATCCCCACCCCGAGGCCTACATGTCACAGGGTGGCAGAATTGATGGGATAGCTGTGGCACTGGGCTCTTCCCACTCTTTCCTCCTCTCCGCTGGTCCCCAGCCTACCCCTGCCAGGCCCAGCCTTTCCTCCTGCTCGTAGGCAGTCCTGCAAGACCACTGAACTTCGTCTCCTACCTCCGCTCCTCTCTTTCCAAAGCACCTAGAAGCATCTATCTGGGAGCCTCTCCACAACCTTTCCTGTTCTGGGACTTCTTCCCCTGGACCTGGGGACTAGAACCCACTTGTTGAGGAACTGTGGGGAGGCCCAAGAGAAAGACCCTGGGGCCTCTGGAAATGGCACACTCTTTAAATTTTTTTTTTTAACGTTTATTTTTGATAGAGAGAGAGAGAGAGAGAGACAGAGCATGAATGGGGGAGGGGCAGAGAGAGAGGGAGACACAGAATCGGAAGCAGGCTCCAGGCTCTGAGCCATCAGCCCAGAGCCCGACACGGGGCTCGAACTCACGGACCGCGAGATCGTGACCTGAGCTGAAGTTGGACACTTAACCGACTGAGCCACCCAGGCGCCCCTGGAAATGGCACACTCTTGAGGGAGTTTTGGAGCACAGAGTTAGAACACAGCAGTGACAAATTTGATCTTGATTGTATAGTCTTTTCTGGGCCAGGCTGGGAGCTACCCACTTACACGTCCCACCTCATTCACTCCCACAGCAGCCCTGGCAGCCGTTGCTATGGTCCCCCCATTGCAGGTAGAGAAGCTGGGGCCCAGAGAGGCCAAGGTGTTTGCTCAAGGTCACACAGTTTGTGACACCCAGGAATTTGACCCAGGTCTGTCTCAGGGAGGTGTGGGAACTTGTCCAAAGTCGCACACGAGCTAACGGGAAGCTTTTTTTTTTTTATTTCTTTATTATTATTGTTATTTTTAAATTTTTAACGGGAAGCTTTTCAAGCCCTTTGCTCTTTGTCACTGCACAATGCTGTCTCTGTGAGCATTGCCCCTCAGAAAGAAAATATGTTTTGTCGTTGCTGGAGACATGATCGATCTGCAAAAGGGACCCGGAAATCAGTCTGGTGGGGTGTGAAGTATCCAGTCACAGTTTATCGATGACTATGCTTTTCTCAGGGTAGAAGCCCACACCACCTCCTTCCGGTGATCCGAACATGCGTCCTGTGCCTGTCTCCAACCCCCAAATTTCCATCCTTTGACTCCTGTGTCTGCCTCCCCAAGTGGCCCTGGGCAGCCCCACCCCCGCCTTTGCTGCTGGAGGGACCAGCTGAGCCTTGAGGACCACGATTCTTCTAGGGCATCGTGCACCCTGATTAGTGTCTAACCCCAGTCACACGTCCCCGGGCCCCGAGTCCACCGGACGCTTATTCACTCTTTACGCAGGTGGCTTCTCCTGCCTGCGTCTCCCCAGTCCTGCTCACGTCGTGCTCCTGCGTCTGCCCCTCGGATCCCCTCTGTGGACTCATTTAACACTGAGCTGTGGACTCTCCACTCCCACCTTGACCCCATTTCCAAAGGTCTGCGGATTAGCTCAGAAACCATGAATATCCTAAGGGACCGCCATTCCCCTCAGTGTGATAGAACTGAATCAGAAACCCCGGCAGCCAGGAAGTGGGAGTAGACTCTACACTCGGCTCCCATTTACGCGCCTTCATTCAGACACAAACATGAACGGGGTGCCTGTTCTATGCCAGACAACGTCCTGCGTCCTGGGGGCAGACTAGCGGATAAAACAGAAATAAAACCTCTGTCCTCCTGGAACTTACATTCTGGCAGAAGGGGCAAATAGCTAATAAGCAGATGAATAAGCCTAATACGTGGTTGTCAGATGGGGATATGTAAAATGGAGACAAAGGAGGAAGGAAACAGGCCAGTAGTAGGGCTTTGCAATTTTGAATAAGGGGCTCAGGAAAGGCCTCCTGGGAAGCTGGTAAGGAGGCGGAGGAGCCAGCTGTATGCATCTGGAGGAGAAGCACTGCAGGGAGAAGGAACGGCAGGTGCAAAGCCCCGAGCCTGCCTGGTGCATCGTGGGAGAGCAAGGAGGCTGCGCTGGCTAGAAGGGAGGGGGCGGGGTGGTAGAGAGACCAGAGGTAACTGGGGCCAGACCCTGAAGGACACTGTCAGCCCTCGTGAGGGGCTCGGGAGCCATTGCAGGACTTTGTGTTGGGCAGATAGGAATGGATTTGTGTTTTAACAGCTTCAGCCGGCTGCTGTGTTGAGACTGGAGTTGGAGGGAGGTGTGGAGTGTGGGGGACAGAGGCAGGGAGACCGGTTTGGAGCTCGTTGTGGTGACCTGAGAGAAGCATGCTGGTGGCCGGACCGCTGATGACGGAGGAAGTCGAAAGAAAGGGCCAGATTCTGGATCTATTTTGGAGGTAGAGCCAATAAGATTTTTGGCGCAGTGGATATGAGAGAAGAGGAGTTGGGGACCGCGCCTAGATTTCTGGCCTGAGCAGTTGGAAAGCGGACATTTCTGGGAGCCCACGGACACCAGGAGCCAGTTCAGCGAAGCATTGCTGATTGTTGCTTGTGGCAGGCCCCCGGCCCCCGCAGAAAACAAGGCAGACCTGACTGTGCTCACCAGGCCCACAGCCCAACGGGGAAGACAGAAAGAAATAGTTCCAGAGTGGTGACAGAAACCAAAGAGAGGGTGTGGCGTGGGCATGGGTCTGTGCGTGTGCTGTGTGTGCGCTCAGGGCAGGGGCTCTAATGCGGGCTGGGGAAAGCCCACCCCAGACATCTCCCCCCCTGAGTCCTGGGTCATCCGGTGCTGTGGCTGGATCAGGTCCCGGGATGGTCATGGGTGTCACAGACCTGACATTCACCCTACCTCAACACAGACTCCCCGACGTCCCTTGGAAAACTCCTAGAATGTGTTCCAAATGAAATGAAACAGAACCATGGCAAATTTCAGAAAAGCAAGTGTTTGTGGTTTCTCGGCAAGCTCCATTTCCATCTGGGGCATATGGTCTGAGTTTCGTGTGTGTCACACGCCTCTGCCTCCCTCCCCACACCTCACACGTCTTACCCCGGTTGTTGGTACTATAGGATATCGGATAAAATTACGTCTCATTGAATATATATGATCTTACATTAATCATCAAGCCCGCAAATAAATTCTCGTGTAAATGAAAGGGCAGGAATATAGTAACATCAAAATACCTTGGAATTGAGTCTGATTTCTAGGTCTCATTTCTCAGTGTTGGCCTGAGATGTTCCACTTCCTGTTTGCTGACCAGGCCCTCCCCCAGCACCCTCGCTTCATTTCACAGTATTTTGAGACGGGGGACCCCGACAGGGCAGGGGCTGGTTGCTCACCCGGATAGCAGCTGCTGGAGCTCAGAGCCTTTGGGCCTCAGGGCCGCCTGGGGGGAGGCCAGCTGTGTGCCCTCTTAGGAGGCTTATCTGGGCCTGCTGCTGACCAGCTAATCCCATAGGGGAGAGGGCAGCGGCCAACACACCCATGGGTTCCCAGGCTGCTGTTGACCGAGACAAGCTCTGTGCCCACCCTTGTCACAGCCCCATCCGCTAGTTAGATGGCGCTGTTCCCGGGTAGGAAACAGGCTCAGTGCTGTTTAGTGACCTGCACAAGATCACACAGCTAGGAGGTGGTCTGTCTGACCCATTTCGAGGGAGGACCTCGGTGTCTTGAGGTGACCAAGTTAGGCTACTCATTCATTCCCGGCAAGGCAGAGTGGAGTCTGAGAGGGGCTGGGCCTTGCCCAGAGTCATCCAGCAACTCCTGTGGGAACCCAGGGCTCCCCACTCCCGGGGCAGGGTTCTTTCAGGCTCAGGTCCCAGAGGGGCGTCCCAAGGGGTGTGTCTAAGATCCAGCACCAGTCAGAGGAGGCCAGTCACAGAAAACCCCAAAGCAGGCTACCGTTTGCCAGGGCGGCTCTCCCTCAGGCCCTAAGCCTGCTGACCTCCCGTCCTGCTTCCCTTCCTGGAGGGCCTAGGGGGCACAGGTCAGCCCCTCCCATCACCATGGTCCGTCCCCCCAGGGCGCCGAGACCAGGAAGCGCTCGCCCACACTCAGCAGCCAATTCAAGCGGTCGCTGGAGCTGCTGATGCGCACGCTGGGTGCCTGCCAGCCCTTCTTCGTGCGCTGCATCAAGCCCAATGAGTTCAAGAAGCCCATGGTAAGTGACTCTGGTCCCTGGGTTGGGGCAGCCAGGGACCATCCTGGGGCAGCTGGAGGGGCTGGGCTGAGACTTTGTCTTCTTTGTGGAATGGCAGGGCACCTGAGGGGTTTACAGAACAGGTTCCAATTTATTGGAGGTAGCACGTCCCCCGGAAAGAGCCTGGAATCTGCAGTGGGCTTGACACAGGTTCAAATCCTGTACCGCCTTTAAGCTGGGCTCATCTCCTGGGGAATTTCATGCAATAGGCATGGAGACCCTTAGGAGTCAGCCTCAGTTCTTGTTGTGGCCCTGACTTTGAAAGCCCCTTCTCCTTTGGTCCTGGCAACCACCACTTCCTCCTCGAAGCCTTCCCAGGTTCCTCTGGCTGGTTGGGAAGGTTCTCATTTTTGACTCTGCTGAATAACATCGGGCTCCTTCCGTGTGCCCGGCGTGGGCCGGATTCTCTCCATGGCCCCATTCAACCTTCCCAATAGCCTGTGAAAGAGGGACCTGAAGGAGGGACCGTTATGGCTCCACATCTGGGATGTGTGACTGCGGGCTTAGGGAGGCTAAGGGACTTGACGCTGCAGAGCTGAGAACCTGGCCACCCCTCACTCAGGCCCTCTCCTTCCACAGCTCTGGGAGGTGTTGTTTACCACAAAGCTCTTAGAGGCCCAGGGGGAAGCTGGGGCCTGAGGGGTCTGGGGAGGGACGGAAGGAGGGAGGCCAGGGCTGGGCCAGGGAAAGTGCCTGGAGGGAGAGGAAAGGGAGAGGAAACACATGGCGGAAGCCAGCCAGCTATGTGCTGGCCCTGCCTCCTGCCTGAAAACATTTCCCAGGGTGGGCTGGCCCATCCCCCATGGGTCCCAGGACTGGGTCTGAAGGGGCAGGAGGGTCACAGAGAGCTCCCACTTTAGGGCAGGAGGTCTGGGGGGAATGAGGCCAGGGCATTGCCAAGGCAGTTGGGTCCCACCCTCCTGTTTTCAGATGCTTCCAGAACCTTCTCTGGACCCAGACCTCAGCATCTGTTACCTGAACCTTAGCAGCAGGACCTTCTCATTGGTCTCCTGCCTCCTTGTTCCAGTCCCCATCCCGACTGCAGTGAGAGCCAGTAGGTCTCAAATGCAACTCTGACCTGGTCACTCCCTGCTGCCTCCCTAGCCTGGCCTCCAAGGCTCTCTCAGTCCCTCTACAACCTGCTGCCGTCACAAACATGATTTTGTGACAATGAGAAAAGAGTGTCTCTTCCTTAGGGCGCCTTACTGCCAGCAGCCAGAAAGTCGTCTGAATAGCTGCAAACCTACCATGGCTGTAATATGAAGGGTACCCCCTGGGGCTGAGCAAGGCACCCGGCACCTGCACAACCATAACCTTGGCATGGATTAGTTTCCTCCGTTTCCGTGAAGTCCCCTAGCATGTCCTGCACTTTTAGGCTTCCACACCTTTGCACCCGTTCACCCTGCCTCCTCCAGTGCCTTTTCTCCTGACAGGATTAGAGCAAAGACCGCCTCCTCCGGGAAGTCCCCTCGAGATATCCCAAGGGGAGTTAAGCTGTCTCTCCTCTGTGCCCCCACAGCATGAGACTCGTCCCACGCGAGGGTCTCATTTTGTGCTGTTAAGTGAGTTCAAACTGCAGATCTAGGGTCGGCCCACCGCTGCTCCTCATCTGTTGTGTGGCTGGGAAAAGGCCGAGTGGGGCCGAGCTCCGAGCAGGAGCCTCCGGTGCTGACGCCCTTGGCTCCGTGCCCGGCAGCTGTTCGACCGGCACCTGTGTGTGCGCCAGCTGCGGTACTCAGGGATGATGGAGACCATCCGAATCCGCCGGGCCGGCTACCCCATCCGCTACAGCTTCGTGGAGTTTGTAGAGCGGTACCGGGTGCTGCTGCCCGGAGTGAAGCCGGCCTACAAGCAGGTACAGGGCATGGGGGCAGAGGAGGCGGAAGGGAGGGTCCCAGCTCTGGGCCGGGCAGGGGCACTGGTTTTCTCACTGGCACAGAGTGCTGGGCGTGACATCAGCCCGGCCGCCTCAGGTACGGTGGGGAAGATAGGGGATCAGCCAGTAGAGGGCTTCCGGGGGCTCAACTGGCATGGACTTCACACACATGATGTAGTGGACGAGACCAGGGCTGCCACGTGCGCCACGGACGTTAGACACGGGAGAGGGTTTTGTGGTCATTCTGCCCAGCCAGGGAGAAAACTGAGGGTCAGAGAAGGCAGGACCCGGCCAGGGTCACACAGCAAGTCTGGTGCAAACCTGGAGCAGAGTCCTGCCTCCTGGTCTTGGAAGGGACACTCGAGTGGCCTTGTCACTCGCTGGTGGGGTTGCCCATTCCCTGTGCACCCCCCAGGACGACCTTCGGGGGACATGCCAACGCATGGCCGAGGCTGTGCTGGGCACCCATGACGACTGGCAGATTGGCAAAACCAAGATCTTCTTGAAGGTGAGCATAGCCGCTGTCTCTGGCTGTCTCGTGGATATGTGAGTTCCCCATCACGGCAGGGTCAGGGTCCTGGGGGCCTCTGTAGAGTTCTGTCAGGTGGGTCTATGCTGGGCCTCGGTGGTCTTCTGCAGTCTGTGATGGGGACGTGGGATTCGGCCTCCTCTGTGGGGGAGGGGAAATGGATTTTAAGACCGTCTGTGATCTGGGGGGTGAGGTCAGAGGTGGCTCACCAGGGAGGCCTGGATTCAGTCAGGACCCTGTGGCTGGCTGCCTGCCCGCCCTGGGACTTTGGGCAAGTCACTGGCTCTTTCTGAGCCTCGTTTTCCCAGCTGTAAAATGGGATGTGTTTAGGGGGTGGGGTTCTTGAGTGTATCTTTAGGCCCCCTCCTGTGATTTCCTGCCAGGCAGGGTTCACCCGGGCCATGACAGACCACATGCCACCCCCTCTGTCCTCTCTTCGAGGCTTGTTCCCACCCTCCCTAAGCAGCACCTGGAGCTCAGTGGGGCTGGACTTCGGGATGGGGCAGTTGGGAGGGGGCAGGGCTGGGAGCCGGAAGCTGGGCCGCGGGTGTCTTGGCCTTGGGGTAGAGCTTGCTGGGAATTGGCCGTGTCTCTACAGCTGCAGCAGGGACAGTGTGAGCTCCCGGCCCGCCGCCTTCCCCATTTCCATTTCCGCTGTACTCGAGTTCTGGCTGTCCTGGGTGATGGGCAGGGCTGCTTCCTCTGCTGGGAGGGTGGGGCCCGGGCAGTTGCGGGAGAGCTACAGGACGGAAGGGAGGAGGAGGCAGCCCCAGCAGGAGAGAATCTGGGGTCTGACAGTCTACTTCCGCCCTGGCTGAGGGGCTGTGGGCCAGTCCCTTCATCTCCCAGAGCCTTTTTCCCCTCGTCAGAAAACCTTGCCGACTGTTCCCTGCCTGTGCAAATCACTACTGCCACGGGAAAGCTCATCCTTTGTGCCAGGCGGGGCCGTTTATCCATTTTTATCCATGACCTTGTGTAGTCCTCGAAGCAGCCCTAGGAGGTAGGACTGCTACGCCCATTTCAGGGAGAGGAGAAGTGAGCTGCCCAGGTGGTGCACTGACCTGGAGCGGAGAGCAGGGCTTCTAGCCTGTGTGGGGAAGTGAGGGAAAGCGGGCAACACGATGGTGTCCAGAGAGCTCTGAGGACCGTCCTTGTCCCATCCTCACCTCCCTGGGCTCTTCAGAAATGTGCCACTGTTTCGAGAGCCTAGACACCTACTTCTCATTCGTTCCTCCAGACAGCCTGCTGGGCCCTGTGCGCAGTGAGGTGGTCTGGGATTATCTGATGCGTGTGGCTCCCCCATGAGGCTCAGCATCCCCAGGGCAGGGCCCCAGTCTGCCTGTTCACTGCAGCCCCATCCCAGCACTTAGCACTGCGGTGACACTTGGAGTGACACAACGATTCATCTGTATTGAATGTCCGAGGTTTTGTCTAACTGGAGGGAGGGTTGGAGGCCTGGGTGTGAGGAGAAGAGAGGCCTAGAGAGGTCAGCAGGGCCTGCGTTATGGAGGGCCTGAGTACCGGGCAGAAGACCAGGCTTGACCCTGGGAACCGAGGTGTCATTTTAAGGTCACCATCAGATTTGTGTTTTAAGAGGGTTCCTCCCTGAGGGAGGGCCAGAGCAGGAGTGACAGAGGCCAGGAGTGAAATGGCAGTGGTCTGGCCCAGGTCAGGCGCCCACGTGACGGAGACCTTTAGAAAAGTGGGTGTGGGGGGCACCTGGGTGGCTCAGTCGGTTAAGCGTCCGACTCTCGATTTCAGCTTTGATGTCTCGGGGTCATGAGATCGAGCTCCGTGTTGGGCTCCATGCTGAGCGTGGGGCCTGCTTAGGATTCTCTCTCCTCTCTCAGCTTCTCCACCCTCACCCCATCCCCCAAAATAAGTAAACATTTAGAAGAGTGGGGGCTTGGGCAGAGATGGCCATAGGGATGAAGCCTGTGTGTGAATGATAGGCTCTCTGACCCCTCCAGTCCGGTTAAGCTCCTCCTACTCCATTTGTCCCACCCTGCCACCAGGCCTCCAGGAAACAGCCAAGAGCCGCGTCTGTGGGAGGCTGTCCCATGGGGCCAGAGCAGGGCAGGGAGCTCTGAGGGAAGGGAGGGAGGGCCTGTGTGGGGCAGCCTCAGCCCCGGACTGTGAAGTGGGGGGGCACTGCTCAGGAGCTCTGTACTCCAGGACCACCACGACATGCTGCTGGAGGTGGAACGGGACAAGGCCATCACCGACAGAGTCATCCTCCTGCAGAAAGTCATCCGGGGGTTCAAAGACAGGTAAGTGCCGGGACCAGCTCGCCCACCTCGGCTCACATACAGATGTGTGTGTGTTTGGCTTACCTCTGTGCCCCTGAATGAACACTAGGAGTAAACACACGCACACAGGAACGAGCGCGCCATGCACACGCGCCATGCACGTGGCACATGCATGCCATGCACACGAGATCATGCTAACGCCGATGAACGCACGGACACGTGACTCACACCCACCTACCTGTGCCACATACGCCCAGTGACACGGTCCACTGCCCTCCATACAAGCACACGTGGACACCCGAGGCACACACGCGGACAGTCCCGTGTCTCGGGTGCCTGATGAAGTTTCCCAAAGAGGAAATTTGAGGTTTCGTAAATTACAGCGTGTGTCCCGTTTTCCAGGTGAGGGGCATGTGTACAGCTGTGACACTTCGCACACGGGCAGGGCTGACTCTGGAGTGTGACTGCGGCTCCACAAAAACCCACAACCTGCCCTTTTAGCAGTTCATCTGGTTACCCCCTCCCTCTCACCATCTGCTCTTCCATCAGTTCTGTGCATCCATCTGTCCGTCCCCTCCCACAGCTGCTCATTTGCTTATGTACATCCAGATACTGGCTCGCTGACTGTCTCACACGCTGACGTACCCACCCTCCCCTCCGTTACTTACTTCTGCCTTCGGCAGACACCTGCTGTGTGATGTGTGGTCTCTTCGTCCTCCATCAGGTCAAAGGTGACTATCGTCCTATAGAAGCTGCCTCACGTGTGCAAGGGACAGCAGTGTACTTGCTCAGAGTCTGTCAGAAGACGTGGGCTCTTGTCCCAACCTCACTGAGCCTCCCTTTCGTCATCGCTAAAATGGGGAAGTTAGTAATAGATAATGCTCACAGTGATCCAAGCTTTTAGTCTTTATCTTATTTACTTATTATTATTCACTTATTCAGTAAATACCTCCTAAATGCCTACCTTAATAGGCATATGTGACAAACTTAGGAGGCAGGAAGAGCGGGTGTTTTTGTGTCCATTTTACGGACGAGGAAGGTGAGGCATAGAGAAGTTATATGCCTTTGCCCAAGGTCATGTGGCTGGGAGAGACAGAGCTGGGCTCAGCCTTACTCTCCTGATTCCAAACCCTACCAGTACCCTGGCTGCCTCTGGGCACTATTTCTCTGCTCTGACATCCTTCTGTATGCTGTTCCAGATCTAACTTCCTGAAGTTGAAAAATGCTGCCACACTGATCCAGAGGCACTGGCGGGGCCACAACTGCCGCAGGAACTATGAGCTGGTGAGCCTCCCCAGGGGGCTGCTCTTTGCCTCGCGAGGCCTTTGAACCTGGCCCCATTGCCGTAGCAGCAGGACGTACCCTGCCCAGGGCCTGGTTGGCCTCCTGCCACTGCCCTGGCTGGCCCCTACCCTTCCTCCAGCCCAAAGTCCAAGTCTTCTTCTTGCAGCTTTTCTCATCTGGTCAGCAAAGTTTGACACTTTTCCTCTGGAGTGTTTTGATGGGTTGTGAGCACCTGGGCCATTAGCTTGGAGGAGGCTGGTGGTGGGTGTGTCACATGGGTCTCTGCAGAGCAGCCGGGCTGCAGTCCGGACCTGGGGCTGGGGAGGCAGACAGGAAGGAGACCAGCTCCTGGTCTGAGGACGGGGGTTCGTTGTGTGTGGTGGGGGGGGGGGGGGGGGGAGGGGCGCCCTCAAGGGAAGCCAAGTCCTTTTTCTAGAAAACTTCTGTCTGCGAGGAAACAGAGCTTAACTCTGGGGGAGACCTAGTCCGAGAGAAGACAGAGCTTTGGGGCATGCCAGTCAGAGCGGAGCCCAGCGCGGCGACTGTCCTGTGGCCAGGGTCAGCCTGGGGTCGGGGCGGCAGGCTCCGAGCCGGTCCGTGTCCTTGCAGATGCGGCTGGGCTTCCTGCGGCTGCAGGCCCTGCACCGCTCCCGGAAGCTGCACCAGAAGTACCGCCTGGCCCGCCGGCGCATCATCGGGTTCCAGGCCCGCTGCCGCGCCTACCTGGTGCGCAAGGCCTTCCGCCACCGCCTCTGGGCCGTGCTCACCGTGCAGGCCTACGCCCGGGGCATGATTGCCCGCAGGCTGCACCGGCGCCTCAGGGCCGAGGTGAGGGCTTTCGAGTGAGTCCACAGCTCTTGTGTGCCCTGAGGGGTGCTGCTCCACCCTGGGCAGGCAGGTCCCCCCTACACCGACACCTGCAGAGGGGCCCTGGGACCATGCCTCCTGTGGGGAATGCACACAGCTGGGATCGACCCCTCATTTCCATCCTCCCAGCCAACGGCAGGGCCCGGGGCCCAGTCACTGTTGTGGTGAAGCTGGTTTGGCTTCGGGAGCCACCGATGTCCCCAACCTGCTGTGTGACCTGGGGGAGTTCCAGGTACCTCAGTTTCCCCGTCTGCCAAACTATTTGGCAGAGTCGCTCCCGGTCCCAGAACTCAGGGTGGCGCGGGCCAGAGCTGGCAGGAAGCACTGTGACGGTGCCCACCTGGCTGCCCCTTCCCTCAGTACCTGCGGCGTCTGGAGGCTGAGAAAATGCGGCTGGCAGAGGAGGAGAAGCTCCGGAAGGAGATGAGCGCCAAGAAGGCCAAGGAGGAGGCCGAACGCAAGCATCAGGTGAGCTGAGTGGCGCAGACCTCAGATGTCCATTCACTGGTTCAACAGCACTGGCGATCTGTCCTCTGTCCACACAGCCTGTCTTCATCCGTGCACTGGGTGCTTGGTCCCGTGCCAGGCCTGAGGACAAGGGGCCGTGGCTCCAGAGTAAGAGGCGCCATGCCCATCACCTTTTCTAGCTGGGAGATAACGTGGATAAAAAGCCAGAGCCGGAGCGAGAGCTCCCAGTACGGGAGCCTGAGCTGCATGGGGCTAATGAGTGCTTGAAATGGCAAAGGGCTCTAAATGTAAAATATATACTAGGTTCTGAAGACAGTAAAATAGAAGGAACATTAAGTATTTCAGTACTATTTTTAAAATATTTACGTGTTGACATATTTTAGAACTAACGGGTTAAATAAAAATATGTACGTATTTTTTTATTTGCAAGAGAGCGAGAGAGCTCACGAGTGGGGGAGAGGGGCAGAGGGAGAGAAAGAGAATCTTAAGCAGGCTCCACACTCAGCACGGAGCCCAAAGTGGGGCTCGATCCCATGACCCTGGAATCATGACCTGAGCTGAAATCAAGAGTTGGACACTCAACCGACTGAGCCACCCAGGCACCCCTAAAATATATTATTAAAATAGATTTCGCCTATTTCTTTTTACTGTTTTGAATAAAGCTACTCCATTCAGGGCTTGCATTATATTTCTATTGGACAGCGCTGGTCTAGAGCGTCAACCCAACAGCTGTGGGATTTCTGGGTTGGTGTGGTCCCCTCCGGCGGGGGAGGGATGAGCAGGCTTCCTGGAAGAGGTGGTTCCCAGCTAAGCCCTGACGGGCAGGCAGGATTACTCTGGACTTTTCTCAAGGCTTCTCTGTGGCCCAGTGCTGGGCATCTGTCTGCACTGGATTCTGAGGGCTGGGCGGGGTGGGGCCGGGGATAGAGAGGTTGGAGGCTCAGTCCTTCCCAGCAGTCAGGAGGGCCCTGGTGGAGGCCGGGACTGAGGCCTGGCAGCTGCGGGGGCTCTCCGGGGCTCCCTGAGGAGGGCGTGCTCCCCGAGGCCGTCTCCTCTGTATCCTCTCTAACTCCCAGGAGCGCCTGGCCCAATTGGCCCGTGAGGATGCAGAGCGGGAGCTGAAGGAGAAGGAGGAGGCTCGGCGCAAGAAGGAGCTCCTGGAGCAGATGGAGAGAGCCCGCCATGAGCCCATCAACCACTCGGACATGGTGGACAAGATGTTTGGCTTCTTGGGGACTTCAGGCGGCCTGCCAGGCCAGGAGGGCCAAGCACCTAGTGGCTTCGAGGTACCAGGCTGGGGACAGTCCTTCCGTCCTTTTGTGCCTGTTTGCCTTAAAGTCCCCCTGACCCTTGGGCACAAAGGGCAGCAGTAAGACGTATGGCCCATGCAGCCCCTGACCTGTCCAGCCAGCAGCTCGCCATTCACTGTCCCTCTCCAGTCACTGTCCCTCTCCAGGGCCAACTTTTATTCATTCACAAACTTGTATTCATCCGTGTACTGAGGACCTACCACGTGCCAGGCTCTGTTTGGGCAATAGGATGGCAGTGTTCCACCCCGTGGAGGAAGAGCTGGCCCCACAGGGACAGGTTGGGGGGCCGCAGGGCCAGCCCGAGTCTGGTCCGTGGCAGGGAACCTCTCTGGCTTCCTCAGGACCTGGAGCGCGGGCGCAGGGAGATGGTGGAGGAGGACCTGGATGCAGCCCTGCCCTTGCCTGATGAGGATGAGGAGGACCTCTCTGAGTATAAATTCGCCAAGTTCGCTGCCACCTACTTCCAGGGCACGACCACACATACCTATACCCGGCGGCCGCTCAGGCAGCCGCTGCTGTACCACGATGACGAGGGCGACCAGCTGGTGAGGGCTGGGGCTGTGCGGGCGCCCAGATGGCAGGTCCCCGGGGGTGGGACTAGGGCTGACTTCACCCTGGTACCCCGGGCCCCGTAGCCCTCCTGTGGCCCTCTCCAGCCCTCTCCCCAGACCCCCAGGCCATTTTGATGGTTCAGCAGTACCCTGTGCCCGTGCCCCCTGACACGCTCTGCCCCAGGCGGCCCTGGCGGTCTGGATCACCATCCTGCGCTTCATGGGGGACCTCCCTGAGCCCAAGTACCACACCGCCATGAGCGACGGCAGTGAGAAGATCCCTGTGATGACTAAGATTTACGAGACCCTGGGCAAGAAGACATACAAGAGGGAGCTGCAGGCCCTGCAGGGCGAGGGGGAGGTGAGGCCCAGCTACCACCCCCCCCAACCCCCCGTTCATCCATGTCCCTCCCAGGCCAGTAGGGAGGGCCGCCCGCATCCCCATCCTCAGGGTTCTCAGCAAAAGGAGCCCTTAAAATTTGCCTCTGCCTCACCTCCCTGACCCCCACTATCCTCTGTCCCCTTGTGGGAACAAACGTGTGAACGTTTTGTAAACTGTAAGGCGTGGATGGTGATTGAATGAGGCCACGCGGCAGAACCAACGGCCTTGCAGTCAGAGCCAGCACCAGTACTGACTCACTGGGAGGCACTGGGCAGACGCCCGCACTTTTCTGGGTCTCCGTTTTCCCATCATCAGCTGGCTGGTGGGGGGCAGTGCGGACGTAAACGTCAGTGTGGAGGCGCACAACCCGCTAGCCATAGCTCCGTTGTCAACTGCTCTTGTCCTTACTTTGGGCCCAGGTGCTTGACCCTGACCCCTGTTTGTCCTGCAGGCCCAGCTACCGGAGGGGCAGAAGAAGAGCAGCATGAGGCACAAGCTGGTGCACTTGACCCTGAAGAAGAAGTCCAAACTGACAGAGGAGGTTAGACCAGACCCTGGGCTGCCTTAGCAGGCCCAGGGTGGGGCAAGACTGAGCTGGGGGGGGACCACAGGGAGTGGGAAAGGGAGCGGATGTGGCCTGTTCCCAGGGGCTTGGGCTGGACCGTGTCGGGGGTTAGTGGGCAGACAGGAGTGCGAAGTAGAGGGCGGGGAGCATAGGCTGGGGCCGGATCAGGGAGGGCTTCCCAGAAGAGGAGACTGGAGAGCTGGGGAGGGTGAGAGGCAGATGGCGAGAGGGAGGACATTTCCTGCCAGGGCAGGGACCCGTTGCATTTGACCCAAGGACCTTTCAGATACCTCAAACTTCTCTGAGTGGGCGTGCCCATGGGCATTAACAGTAACGGTTTGTTTGAACTCTCAGTCACCTCGCTTTTGTTGAGCAGCACCGCCCTGGCCCTGTGCTCCAGGAATGTGCAGGCTGGGAGAGCAGCAGACACTAACCCAGGCATTTACAGCACAGGGGGACTGGCTCCCGCGTGTCCCTACTTTTGCACACATCAGTCCCTCTGCCTAAAGTTCCTCCTTCTCTGCCTGGGAGTCACCTCCTCCAGCAAGCCTGCCCAGGCCCCTCTACAGTAGACTCAGGCTCCTCCTCAGGGCTTCCCTAGCCTGCTTTGCCACTGCCACTGTCCTCTTCCCCACCTGAGGCTCAAATCCAGTCCTATAGGCACGTAGCCCCAGATTGGAATCCCGGCTCCGCCGCTGGGTATCTGAAAGGCCCAAAGGGGGAAATGCCTGCTTTTTCCTGGGTTCCTGAGAGGATGGCATGGGATGATACCTGTGGGTGCCCCATAGACGTGAGGATCTCCTGGGCCTTCCCGCCGGCAGGGGCATGTTCCTGCCACTCCCTGCTCTCGCTCCGGGACTCTGGGCAGGGTGCAGGTTGGCACGGTAGGCTGTGTGGAACCAGAGAGGAGAAACACGTCTGTAAGAACCCAGGCTTGGGGCTGTTCACAGAGAACTGGGCGGTTGGAACCCAGGGTGTGTATTCTGGCTGTCAGGGTTGTGTGGAGAGATTGGGGTCCCGCTACGAGTCAGAAGAGCAGGTCCCTGTCCTGGCTGAAAGGGCTTCCCTGGAGTAGGGGGTGGAGGGTGGTATTAAGGAGACTGCAGAGGAACCTTGTCCCCAGTGTGTGGCACCAGGCCAGTGCTGCCCAGCTGTCTGGACCCGTCAGCTCTGCACAGGGCGGGGGTAGGACAGGGCTGGGGCTCTCACGGTGGTGGGGAGCCAGCTCATGTGGCCGTTCTCAGGATCTGCTCTCCAGGGGAGTGGGCAGACTCAGACATGAGGCAGGGCCCCTCACTTGACCCTGCCTGGGTCAAGCCTCGTCCCCTCCCTCTGGCCCAGGTGACCAAGAGGCTGCATGACGGGGAGTCCACTGTGCAGGGCAATAGCATGCTGGAGGACCGGCCCACATCCAACCTGGAGAAGCTGCACTTCATCATCGGCAATGGCATCCTGCGGCCAGCGCTCCGGTCAGTGCCTGAGGAGCGGCTGGTGGGAGGCATCCCACAGTCTCTGGAGTGCGGAGGCCCTGAAAGGCTTTTGGTGGCTGAGTTGTGGCTTTGTCACCTTGGTAACAGATTAAGCCGAACAGGCCTGGGGTTAGCTCCGCTGCTAGCTAGTCATGTGACCTTGATAGAGTTGTTTCATCTCCTGAGCCTCAGTTTCTTCATCTGTGAAGAGGGAATAATAATCACACTTACCTAATAGGCTTATGGGCAGATCAAACTCGGGAGAGTGTGTAAGATAGGACCCACGTAGCAGGCACTTGGTACATGGCAAGGCACCTGTTGTGCTCATTACCTGATGCATCTACTGCCTATTCCTTATATTCTTATAACCTATTCCTGCCAGCTCACCTTTGGTGCACCCAACCCAGGCCTGTGTGCAGGGTTACCGTGGTTAGCATGCCTGGGAATCCCGTGAGTGCCTTTTTCTCCGCCCAGGCCCGGGAAAGGTCTTTGTTCGGGTCCCTGGGGTGTTGGGGAGGAGATGGGATGATCCAAGAGTAACCAGGAGCAATAAAGGACTCAAGTCTGCTTGGTCAGTGGAGGGAAGACAGGACTTTCTGAGGACTCTATCTGCACAAGATGGTCGGTTAGGAGACCCAACCCCATGAACCCATGCATGCTGGCTGGGAGGGTGGCAGGATGGGGCTGGGTGGGGCGTTGAGCCCATTTGACCAATGGGAAAACTGAGGTCCGGACAGGGGAAGAGACTTGCCAGGGATCACTAGCCTCCCAGACTTCCTGCCTTCCAGTCAGGCATCTTTTCATTGTTGCTGGAGGCCAGGGACTACCTCACCAGAGGTAGTCAGGGACCCAGGGCCACCTGCCTCCAGGAAGGAAGGGTAGCTGTCCAAGCTGTGTTGAAAGGGCAAGAATCTGCCTCCTAGTTATCTCACGATCAGACCTAAAGTTGTCAGTCCTAGAGAACATAGTGCCAGGAGCCCTGAGCCAAGAGGCAGAAGCCTGGGTGTGGCATCTCTGAGGGCCCATGGCTAATCCCTGCCTTCTCTTGGCCTTGGCTCCTAGCTGTAGGTGAGAAAGTCTTTACTGGTCTGTGATGAGATAGGAAAAATAAGGAAGTTTCTAAATCTAAATCTGATTTATTTAAAGGACTGTTCTTTGTTCTGAGATTTTTTACCCTTTCTACTTTTTGAATATTAGTATTACGTTTGTTTTACGAAATAACGGTGATACAGATAGCAGGCAGATTGTGTTATGGTGTGTTTTAAACGACCTTATTTGTCGTGATAAAAAGTTAGCAACCTCAGAATTAATTTTGAAGTGACACTGGCCTCTGAAGATCCGGGCACCACTGAATGGGATTATCCATCCTTCTCTGCCCAGTCCCGCCCTTCTGAGAGGGAAGAGCAGCAGTGCCCCCTGGTGGTCACTTTGTCATCGAGGTCCTGTCCTTGGCCCTGAACAGGCAGGCAACAGCTAGCATTTATTCACTGTGCCAGGTGCTTTATAAGCAAGCCTTGGCTCATTTTTCTTCACAGAAATCTTGTAAAGAAGGTATTATAGTTTTCCTTTAAAATGAAAACAAAAAAACTACCTTCATTGCTTTGATCTGATTACAAAAGTAATACAAGGCCGCTTAAATACTGTATTCAAACATTACAGAAATATCTCAAGGGTAAGTCAAATCCCCTGCCCATTCCATCTCCCGGAGAAACTCCTCAGATGGGTTGGCTGTTTCTGCCCTTCTGGTTGCCATCAGTAGAAATTGTACCTGCTGTCATGACTATGGGAGGGGTGCAGAGAGGTGAACTCCCCTGGCCAGGCCACCCAGCTGGTGAGGGACAAGGAAGAGAGGGAGCCTGGACTTCTCATCAAAGTGATCACCGGTGGCTGTGGCTGCTGTGCCCCAGAACAGGATGTGCACCATGCTCTGGATCATGGGGCCCTGACTGCGGATCTGGATTAGAGTCAGGAACATGCTTCGTGCCTGATGAGCCTGACTCCAAAGCAAGGCCCTCTTCACTGGCTCCGCAGAGCCGTGGGCTCAGCCTTCCCCAGTCGGCCCCACGCAGCCTCCTCCTGGGTGGTCTGGGGCAAGCAGGAGAGGACAAGATCGGGTATCTCACCTGTAGCCGGGAGGGGCCGGGCTCATTTCTGACACAGTCTCCCTTCCTTGCTGCCCCGCCCAGGGATGAGATCTACTGCCAGATCAGCAAGCAGCTCACTCACAACCCCTCCAAGAGCAGCTATGCCCGAGGCTGGATCCTCGTGTCTCTCTGTGTGGGCTGCTTTGCTCCCTCGGAGAAGTTTGTTAAGGTAGGGAGGCGTAGGGAGGCATGGGCCTCCTGCGGCGGGAAGGGTATCAGAGGTGAGAGCAAGGGGAAGAAGCTCAGCGGGGCTTGGCAATGAGGCCTCGCCTGGGCCTCGCCTGTCCTCTCAGGCCTCTGGCTCCCGCTGGCTTCTTCCTGGCCCTCCTCCCGGGTTCCCAGCCCTTCCCTCTGTTCTCCCTTCAGCCATGTTTTATTTATGAGGAGACAAAATTTGACAACAGCGTCTCCTGGACCCTCCACTTATGGTCTTGGACAAGGCACTTTGGTTGATTTCAGGCCACTTTTTTTTAAGTTTTTTTTTTCATTGTTTGTTTATTTTTGAGATGGCGCGTGCACAAGTGAGGGAGGGGCAGAGAGAGGGGGAGACACAGAATCCGAGGCAGGCTCCGGGCTCTGAGCTGTCAGCACCGAGTCCAACGAGGGCCTTGAACTCACGAACCGTGAGATCATGACCTGAGCCCAAGTCAGACGCTTAACAGACTTAGCCACCCAGGTGCCCCTCAGGCCGCTCTTTTGACTGTGCCAGGCCCTGGGCACTGGGGACACAGAGGCAGAGCAGGTAACAGACAGCAGGACCGACCTAGCTGGTCAGTGCTGTGAGGAGGAAAGCGCTGGCCCAGCGGGGGAGTCAGGGAGGTGGGCCCTGGAAAAAAGAGAAGCAGTTAGACTAGGTGAAGAGAGGGGGTATGGCGTGTGGGGTGAGTCAGGAGGCGTGGCTGAGACTGAACAGGGTCAGAATATGGCAGCCTTGCTGCCAGCCTGAGATACATGGACTTGATCCCAAGGGCGGTGGGGCTTAGCCCCAGAGGATGTGGGTGGCCGGGTCTTGAGCAGGTCCTGAGTGTGGGTAGAAGGGCTGGAAGTAGGAGACCTGGTGAGGCCAGAGTGGAGGCCCCTCAGCTGGCCCTCTGTCTACAGTACCTGCGGAACTTCATCCACGGGGGACCGCCTGGCTATGCTCCCTACTGTGAGGAGCGGCTCAGGAGGACCTTTGTCAATGGGACCCGGACACAGCCTCCCAGCTGGTTGGAGCTGCAGGTGTGGCCCCCCGCCCTACCCAGGCATGCGAGTGTGTATGTGTGTGTGCATGTTTGTGTATCCCCAGTGCACTCCAGTGCCCCAGAAACATCCCCCGCTTTAGGAGTCTATGGTTCTTCAAGCACCCACCGTCAAGTTTGGGATTCCCAGGCCTATTGGGACAGGAAAGCACCCAATAGATGATTGACTCCCATCTGCTGGTCTTATGGTCAGATGGGGGTTCCCTCTGTGTCTTAATAGCTTCCTCTGTAACCTAGCAATAACGATCCTCATTTCACAGGGTCTTGTGATGGTTGTATGAAGTGAGGGCAGAAGCCCCTGGTTTGTGGCAGTGCCCAGCCTCCTAGCCCCAGTGCCCAGCCTCAGGGGCTGTAAAGGTTCCATCGGGGCAGGGAACACTGCAGGGTCCTCTGGGCCCCTGGTGCTGGGGTCTGAGGCTCTGGGGCAGCTCTAAAACCCTAGGGAGCAGGGAGCCAGGAACCCAGAGGGCGTGAACTGGTTTGAAGTGAAAAGATTCTCACAAACACTTTTTGGTCATTTTCAGGCCACTAAGTCCAAGAAGCCCATCATGTTGCCTGTGACCTTCATGGATGGGACCACCAAGACCCTGTTGACCGACTCGGCGACCACGGCCAAGGAGCTCTGCAATGCGCTGGCTGACAAGATCTCGCTCAAGGACCGCTTTGGGTTCTCCCTCTACATTGCCCTGTTTGATAAGGTACGGCCGCCCCGCAGGGCCCCCTCCTGGCGCCACCCCGGCTCCCGTTCCGGTGCTGCCATGTACTGGCTCAGGCAATCTCGTGCAGTTACTTACCTTCCGGAGTGCGGTTTCCTCTCAGCTAGTGGTGACTCCGCCTCTGCCCAACTCATTAGGACTGTGGAGGGCACCTAAAAATCGGGCGGTACGGTGGAGATTGAAACCCAGAGCTCACTTCTGTTGTATATACCTGGGCCCATTCAACCCTCCCCTGGCGCCAGGGAAGAAGCATGGCAGAGACAGACTGGAGGTGTGCACGAAGCCACTTAGCTAGATTCCATTTTCTCATTTGCAAATGGGAACAGACTTTTTTTTTTTTTTTTTCAGGTTTCCATGGTAGTTTCCTTTCACCTGTTAGTGACCACCTGGAGTATGTGCCTCCCTGGGCATATCTGGGCCTAGAGCCTTCTCCGCTGGGCTGGGCCCGGGGGTGGGTGATTGCACCTCCACACTCAGACACGTCACATGCAGCAGATGTGGCCCCCCCCCCGCCCCCCCGCCCCATCCCGGCAGGTCCAGGGACAGAACCGCATTTGCCTGGACTTTTCTCACCTACAGATACCTCCTTGTTTTCAGTGACCGTCCATCAGAGTTTCACACAAGGCTTACACTAGGAAATGGGAATACTTGTGTGGCTGTGCTGACTCAGACCCCATGGCGGGGCCCTGAGATCCCATTCTGATCTGCTTCCTGGGTGACCCGGACATGTCCCTGCCCCTCTCTGAGCCTCGGTTTTCCATTCGAATGAGAACAGCTGGCATGGCTGATGGCTCTTTGTAAGGCCTTTCTTGCTTGCTCACCTTTCCGTCCCTGCACCTGCAGGTGTCCTCCCTGGGCAGTGGCAGTGACCATGTCATGGATGCCATCTCCCAGTGTGAGCAGTATGCCAAGGAGCAGGGTGCCCAGGAACGCAATGCCCCCTGGAGGCTCTTCTTCCGCAAAGAGGTCTTCACGCCCTGGCACAACCCCTCAGAAGACAACGTGGCCACCAACCTCATCTACCAGCAGGTGGTGCGAGGGGTCAAGTTTGGGGAGTACAGGTGTGAGAAGGTGAGTGACCGCGAATCTCGGCTCACAGCCCTCTGTTTTCCAAATGTGGGACAAATGTTACTGTCTGTACCCACCATTAGCTTATGTGGAGGTTAGCCTGATTGAGGCTTCTTCTGGATTAACACTACCTGCAGGAACAAAGGCTTTGAAGAATAGCGTGACTCCGTGGTGATGGTGCACGGTATGGAGTGTGTGCTTCAGAACTTGCTGTATTGTTCTGAGTTAGTCTAGAAAACTCTGTGCTGAAGGAGTAAGAGATCTGCTCATTTAGACCAGAGTTTGCAAATGCGTATTCTCTTAGTCTCCTTTTAGGGATAGGAGTGATGTGGAGAGACCTGTGTCACGTTATTTTATCTTTGATGATGGTGATGATGGTTCTCACGGTACCTATGATTCTGTTGGTGATTATGATGGAGGAATAAAGTTGGAGAGGATGGAAATGAAGAGGGCAGTTGTTGGTGGTGGAGATGGTGCTGAGGGTGGCCATGATGATGATGGTGTTGGTGACGGTGGGTTGGTGGCCCAGGATAGTGCTAGGTTGGTGATGGTGACAATACTGTTGTTGTTGGAGACGATGGTGGTGTTGATGGCGGTAACGGTGGTGGTGACGATCATAGCGATGTTGGTGTTGGTGAGCTGATAGGCAGGATGCATTATTAGTATAGCTATATGGGTTGTTCAAATTCTGAGAAGCTTTGAACTGGTTGGAAAACACTACTGCCTTCAAGACACCCAAGAGCCTTTTCCTACTGCCCCCTCTGCTGAAGCCCTGGCGAGCCCCGGGCAGACATCACTAGGGCTGATGTTCACCACCCCAGGCAGAGAAAGGGCAAAATGGCCAGTACCCATCATCCGGCCTTCTGAAGCCTCTGCAGCATGGCCGACTTGTCGTTCACTACTTGGACTATCCCAGGGTGGGGTCGTGATGGTGATGGAGATGGTAATGGTGATGCCTGCCCCTCACTCTGACAGAACCAGCAGTGCCCAGGTCCCCTGTTCTCCAGGGCAGACTGTCAGCTCCAGCCACTCGCCAGGCTGGGAATGTGGTGGCTGACCCATTACTGATGGGCTGGCTGGCTCTCTGGGTCAGCTCGTGTGCCTCTGTGCTGGTGCTGGGAGACCCAGGAGAAGGCAGGGATGTGACCCTGCCCCTGGGGAGCTCATGGTTCCCCCAAGCAGGTAAGAACTTCTGGGGAATCAGTGAGAATGGAATTTTCCAAAGGCCGGAGTCAACAGCTAGAGGAGGCAGGGCTCTGAGGGCTTCAGTGGTCTGGAAGGGCTTCCCGAGGGTGTGTGAACAGCACCTTCCTCCCCCTCCCTACCTAGGAGGATGACCTGGCCGAGCTGGCCTCCCAGCAGTACTTTGTGGACTATGGCTCCGAGATGATCCTGGAGCGCCTCCTAAACCTCGTGCCCACCTACATCCCTGACCGTGAGATCACACCCCTGAAGACACTTGAGAAGTGGGCCCAGCTGGCCATTGCTGCCCACAAGAAGGTAGGAGGGCAGGGCGGGGTCTTGGAGGAGGGGCTCTCTGGTGACATGCGTCTGCCCACAGGGCTGCTGGGAGACGGGATGGCAGCCTCAACCTCCTGCCTCCCAAGCAGCCTGTCTCCACCATGGACGTCGGTTCACTCGTGTCTTAGGCTGTCTACTCTGGGCTGGTGCCAGGGATGCAGAGATGGATCATATCTGATCCTTCAGCTTCATGAGGGAAACTATGGGTCCACAGATATTGGGGTCCCCTGGCCCGGCAGCAGCCGCTCGCTAGAGCTACAGCTCAGGAGTGTTGGCACCTGCTGGAAGAGCTTCTAGCAAGTGTATCCTCCTTTCTGCCGAAAAGAACTCCGGCCCAACTTCCTGCCTGGGGAACTTTAGGTACAGAGCCCCCTCAAGCCCCTTGCTTGAGGCCCCAGGCCCATAACCAGCCCCAAGTAGCTCTCTTCCAAGCTAAGGGGCGTGCTGCCCAAGTAGAGGAGGGGTGGCCTGGCCGCTGAGAGGGACGGATGGGCCCCCCTGCCTCCTGGCCGTGGTTGTGGAAGAGCAGAGTATCTTGGCACACGAGTTGCCGGGTTGGGGGCTCCACAGACCAGCAGTCTCTCACCCCTCTACACCACACGGCCTCTTCCCTGCCCCAGGCGCCCCATGCACTTCTCCCACCCTACTCTTTGCCTTCTCTGGTGAGCTGCCCACAAGCCTCCACTCCTCCCTGAACCCGCCCTGCACCCTCTCTACATCCAGGCCTGGCTCCCCTGCCAGCCCCCCTCTCCAACCCCCCCCTGCAGAAGAGATGCGTGTTTTCCCTCTACCCCTCTGTCTGTCCGGGCAACTTCCTGTCCCTCATCCCTCCCACCCTGCCAGCTGCTGAAGCCCATCCATTCCACACTGCAAACAGCTTCCGTCTCTGCCGTTCCCTGGGCCTCCTCGGTGTTCACTGCCATCATGCACGCGGCATGTGGCGTGTTCTGGGTTGGGTGCCATTGTTCGTTAACTTGTTCTGCTTTGGGTGAGTACAGTCAGGCACAGTACTGAGCCCTGGGGGTGCAGCTGTGAAGCAGACAGAGGTGGGCTCTGCCCCTGGAGCCCACACCTAAGCTATAGCTGTGTCTCTCCCTTGGACCAGAGCCTGTTGGCCTGTGGGTCCCCAGATCCCCGGGCCAGTCTTCTTGCAGAGTGCACATATGTACATGGCTTTTAAAGTCAGAGTGGTAAAAACATTTGGGGACAATTTCAAACTTGTGGAGAAGCTGCAAGTTCAAGAACCTAGAACTCTATACCCCCCACTTCACCCAGACTCACTGGTTGGTAACATTGTTGCCACATTTGCTTTATGATCCCTTCTCTTTGCATGTGGACGTGCATTTCTTCTGAACCTTTTGAGATTAGGCTGGAGACATGAAGCCCCTTATCCCCCAATGCTCTCTGCTCCTGGGAGGGCTCTGCTTCTGGTCCTCTCAGTGCCTGGCACGCACATGGGTCTTTGCCCATGTTTGTGTCTATAGCTGATAAGTACCATGAGTTCAAGTTGATACATCCAGTTCTGCTCCAACACCACCGAGTTCTTAATAGGGCTCTGAGGGATATTTTTAGATAATAAAATGCCAGTGCTTTGGTTTCTTGCCAGCAGCATTGCATTATCCCCTGGCCTCTCCAACCCTTCCCTGCGCTCCCGTCTTCGTGACTCCCGGGTTCACCTGTCAGCTTCTGCCAACAGCCCAGTCTTGCAGTGGCTGCCTTGCCTACACTTCTATGTGACCTGGCTCTTACAGGCCTGTTCCCCACTCCCTCTCCCTGGTTCAGTACACACACCCCTGTTTAGCCACACACGTTCCTGTTCCCCAGATGTCTCCCACTCACCCTTGACTCTGGGTGTTGCATGCATGCTGGCAGAATTGTGGACTTTGTTGTCACTGCTGAATTGGGAGCTCTCTGCGGGTGGGACTTGTGGAGTGATGGGGGTGGCTGCGGGCTGATGGGCTAGGGTGGAGCCGTGGTGCCCAGGAGGACACAATAGCTCCAGGGCTGTTCCTGGCTTGGGGGCATGAACGTGGGATTTTTCCAGACAGAGCTTATCTGATGGCCTTTCTCTCCTGTCCATCCCCACCCCCCAGGGGATTTATGCCCAGAGGAGAACTGATGCCCAGAAGGTCAAAGAGGATGTGGTCAATTATGCCCGTTTCAAGTGGCCCTTGCTCTTCTCCAGGTTTTATGAAGCCTACAAATTCTCAGGTATCTCCTTAGCCTTCCCGCCTCCCAGTCTTTCTCCAGGCCCTCTCCCCTCCCTCCCTCTGTGGCTCCAGCTCACAGCAGAAGGAGGGAAACAGCCCAAACCAGACTCCCCAGCCAGCCAGACTCCTGCCTGCAGCGTTGCTTGGTCCTTCCAGATCGATCCACAGAGTGGGTCCTGCCTCCCCGCAGTCCAAGTGCTCAGCAACACTCTGGGTTAAACAACTGAATGATTATTAAGATAGTTAAAACGCCTACTCTGTACGGAAGAAGGTGGCCCGGAGTATGGGCTGGGCTGACTCTGCAGCTGAGCACGGAGGTCATGGGCCCAAACACACGCAGGCTGTTGGCTCAGACATCCTGAGGTCCTAATTACTAGGCATCTGTGCGAGGCCCTGTGCTGGTGCTGGCCTTCACAGAATCACGAAGTATCTAGCTGGAGGGACCCTTGGGGCTCAGTTAACTCCCTACCCATATATAACCTCTCTCCAGGGCGGGGGCTTGTCCAAAGCTGCACAAAGACCAGAGGCAGGGATAGGATTCACACCAAGTTTCCTGATTTCAGTGCTCTCTTCCCACTGTGCTTTGAGTTTTGGCCTGTAGGGAGCTTGTGCTCTCTGAGGCTCAGTTTACCCGTCAGTAAAATGGATGATAAGTGAGAAGTATGGAAGCCAAACTCTGCACATTCCATCTGTGCCCTGTGTGGAATCTACCTCTCCTGGTCCTTCCATACTTATCACCTATCCCCCTTACTACCTCCCTGGTAGTGATGAGGACTGGGAAGGGCTGGGCTGGGTGTGGGGCAGCCTCCCTCTCACTGCCTGGGTCTCTGTCCCAGGCCCCAACCTCCCCAAGAATGACGTTATCGTGGCGGTCAACTGGACAGGTGTCTACTTTGTGGATGAGCAGGAGCAGGTGCTTCTGGAGCTGTCCTTCCCTGAGATCATGGCTGTGTCCAGCAGTAGGTAAGCCCAACGCCTCCCACACTACACTTTAGTGCAGAGCAGGGGGTTGTCCAAAGCTGCACAGAGACCAGAGGCAGGGATGTGTCAAGCCCCAGTGTCCTGATTCAGCACCGTCTGAAGCAAGAAGGGGGCAGATGGAGACACGGACAGGCAGATGGGGAAGGAGGGGGCTCCTGGAGCTTTCTGGGGTCATGAAGTCTTTTAAGGGGAGTTTCTGCCCTCATCGAGGATGTCATGGAGGTGCAAAGATGTGCAGTGACCTGTCCTGGTCGCATGTGACTGAGCAGTTTGTGCCGCACCGTGCAGGCATTCCTCCTAATAGGGACAGAGGGGTCTTTATGGTGCATCATTAATGGCTGTTCTGAGATGGGTGTGGGTGGCTTAGAAGGACAGTCAGGAGCAGTCAATTGTGTACAAAGAGAGCCTGGACTCGGATTCAGGGGCCCGGGTGGAACTCACCTCCATGTCCTCATCCCTAAAATCTTAATACTTCCCTCTAGTAACAGTGGTGAGAGGGAAATGCAAAAATCAATGGGAGAACCCTTTGTAAACTGAAAGGTGTGGAGCATGCAAGAGCAGGGCTGGGGGGTGGGTTCCTGGAATAGACTGGTGTTCCCAGCAGGCCCTCCCCAGATCCGAGGCTTAATCGTCTCTGCGCTTTGTCTGATATGGGCTGGAGCTGGGCATGTCCAGCTCTGACCAGGCATGAGCTAGGCACGGGGATGCAAGGTCATAAGACAATCCTTGCCCTTTTGCAGCTTCCTTCAGTTGAGAGGGGAGACAGACATTGAACAGGATGTTTTTAAGCAGGGACAAGTGTGATGAGGGCTGTGGGAGGGCAGGGAGGACTTCCTGGTAGAAGCGGTAGCTAGGCTGAGATCTAAAGGGTGAGTAGGAATTAGACATCAAAGGGGCACTGGGCTGGGCCCTTGCGGGCCTCGCTCTGGACCATGTGTGACATTGGCAGGACCAGGTCTGACTCAGACTGGGCTGTGTCTGGCCTGGGCCATGTCTCCCCCCGCCTGGGCCATGTCTGACTGGGCTGGCCTTGGTCTCCTTCAGGGAGTGTCGTGTCTTGCTCTCGCTGGGCTGCTCTGATCTGGGCTGTGCTGCGCCTCACTCGGGCTGGGCAGGACTGACCCCGGCTGGGCCCTGTTCTCCGTGTTGGTCCTGCAGGGGAGCAAAACTGGTAGCCCCCAGCTTCACGCTGGCTACCATCAAAGGGGATGAGTACACCTTTACCTCCAGCAACGCCGAGGACATCCGTGACCTTGTGGTCACCTTCCTGGAAGGGCTCCGGAAGAGGTCTAAGTACGTGGTGGCCTTGCAGGACAACCCCAACCCTGGTGAGTGGTTCCTGGCACAGGCTGCCAGGCACTGGGGGTTAGGGGCATCGGGCAGATCACACACCTTGATCTTGGCCTGGCATTTGAGACCACCTGTGACAACCCTTCCCCAGATACCCTCAGTCCCACCCGGACCAAAAGCCAAACTCTGCACCTTCCAACTGTGCCCTGTGGGGAATCTCCCTCTCCTGGCCCTTCCATACTTATCACCTGTCACCTTCTCCAGGTGACATCATGGGTTCCTTCTCCACAGTCTCCAAATACCCACTATCTTCAAATGATAACAGTAGTAACAGCTACCCTGACTGAGCACCCCCAGGCCTCCTAGGCTCCGGGCAGAGCTTGGAAAGGACAGAAATAAAACAGACCCTGGCCCTACTCTCAGTGGGGAGAGGGGCTGAAAACAGATAGTGACGGTCCCTGTGACAGTGTGGTAACTATGGGAGCCTGGAGGAGAGGCCCCCATGCAGCCTGGGGTTCAGGGTGGAGGTATGTGGGGCAGAGTGTTCGAGGCATAGAGGAGAGCACAAACCGAGCACAGAGGCTGGAGAAAACAGGCATGTCTGGGAACTGCAGGTCGACTGGTTTGCCTGGAATGGGTGAGGTAAGGGAGACAGGGCAGGAAGTGAGGTAGACAAAGTCAGGAAGGCCAGCCCACAGCAGCCTTGTGAGCATGTCAACGAGTGTCAGTTTTCTCCTAAGGGAGATGGGGAGCCATGGAAGGCGTTTGAGCAGGGGAGTGGCGCACTCCAATGGCCACGTCTGTGTGAAGGGTTGTGGCAAGTTGGAGGCAGGGTGACCAGTGAGCAGACATGAGTGGGCCTGGGCCTCAGTTATTCAGGGCAGGGATTAACAGTTTGTAGGTCATCAACCTAAATAAAGATGTTCCAATCCAGCCTCTCTCTCTGCCCCCCTGTGGTCCTGCTCACCCCTGCCTCCCAGCGGGAGAGGAGTCAGGTTTCCTCAGCTTTGCCAAGGGAGACCTCATCATCCTGGACCATGACACGGGAGAGCAGGTCATGAACTCAGGCTGGGCCAACGGCATAAATGAGAGGACCAAGCAGCGTGGGGACTTCCCCACTGACTGCGTATATGTCATGCCCACTGTCACCTTGCCACCGCGGGAGATTGTGGTATGTGGCTTGGGGATGGCAGATGGAGGGGAGTCTCCTCTGGGCCTTTCTTTGTCTGCTTCCCATATCTGTAAAATGGAGTGAGGGATTATACTGGATTAGCGGTCTCCAGTTTCTCTGGAGATGATCTGGGGGTCTTCTGGGACCACAAACTTAAAGTCGGGGAAGCTGTCAAACCTGTGCTGGGTGGAGAGTGGCCGAGGAACTGCCCAGGGCGAGGGATGGAAGGAGAGTGGGGGAGGGAGGCATCACCTTGCACTGTCCAAAAAGGCAGTGAGCCCCGAGCTGGGAAGGGAGGCCCTGGTTGTTCTGGATCACAGCACTGGAGACTCAGAGCCCAGCTTTCCAGGCAGCTCCTGAGCCAGGCTCTGTTGACTGGGTGGTTCTCACGCCACATCCCCCTCCTCCATCCGGCCTTCTCACTGACCCAACCTGGTTCAGACTCGGGGGACTGCGGAAAGGACCCCGAGTGCAGCAGATGGAGGCAGCAGTAACCTCAGAGATGGCAAAGAACAAAAGGGGTCCCAGGGTCAGAATGGGGTGAGGGTCAACCCCATGGTGACCGACTTCCCCAGCCCCAGTCCAGAAGGCTCTGGGCTTTACCATGTTGGCTCCAGGGGTCCCAGGTGAAGAGCTGACCTCAGACCCTTGTCTCTCGGTCTCTAGGCCCTGGTCACCATGACCCCCGACCAGAGACAGGACGTCATTCGGCTCTTGCAGCTGCGAACAGCAGAGCCCGAGGTGCGCGCCAAGCCCTACACGCTGGAGGAATTTTCCTACGACTATTTCAGGTGATGGGGAAAGGGTAGGTGGGCCAGGACAGTGTGAGCCACAGGCTTCTGCTACTCTAGTCCGCGTGGTGGGGTTGCCTCCTGCTGCTGCTGTGTGTGAGCAGGGCCTGGGTCGGAGGGAACAGGAGGGCAGCTTTTGTCTGTCGAGATGTGCCGTCTTGTGCTGTGCCATTTTATCCTTCCTTCATTTGACAGCGTGACTGTGGTCACCCCAGGTGGGGTCCTGGGCACCCACGACTCATGCCTGTGCCTGTCTCACCGACTCACAGTCCTGGTGGGGAGATAGGCACAAAACTGGGCAGCTGTGATTCTGTATGCTCAGCATTGTGATGGGGGTGGTGACAGAGGAGAGGCTTCCTGGAGGAGGTGGCATCTGAGCCGAGCTGTGCAGGGGGTGACCTGGGTGGATGAATGCCGCAGGCAGCACATGCGAAGGCCAGAGCAGAGAAAGCCGAGAGGAGCGATGGGGAGGAGGCCATGGGGGTGGGCAGGGCTGGCTTTCTAGCTGAGAAAGTAAGGTCCAGGGAGGGCTGGTTGACTCATCCCAGGTTGCCCAGTATAGCAGGGAGGAGCAGGGCCTTCCGCCTCCATGCACAGGTTGGGTAGGGGTGGGTCTCACAACCTGGGGTCAATGCTGGCTGTGCCGTGTCAGGCCCCCACCCAAGCACACGCTGAGCCGGGTCATGGTGTCCAAGGCCCGTGGCAAGGACCGGCTGTGGAGCCACACACGGGAGCCGCTCAAGCAAGCACTGCTCAAGAAGATCCTGGGCAGCGAGGAGCTCTCACAGGAGGCCTGCATGGCCTTCATTGATATCCATACCTGCAGGGGTGGGTGCCATGGAAGGGCAGGGGAAGGGCCACAAGGAGGGGGACCCCAGGGCAGGGGGGGCACCAGGCCCCTGCCTCCAGGGTTTTCATCCAGATACCTACCTCCTTCTGAGGGGCCCGGGTGGGTCCTGGGCAGGGTGGAGGGATTCGGGTGGAATGGCTTCATCTATGCCTGGCACCTTACAGTGCACGAGGGGCTGCCTCATCCATTGTCTCCTCTGACCCTGTCATTTGGTTCAAGATGAGTATTGTGTCATGTGCTAGGCCAGGCATGGAGACACAGCTGTGACCAGACCCAGTCCCTGGCCTTCATGGTGCTTATAGCTAAAAGGGGCCGTGATGGGGCCAGGCAGCACAGTGAACTGATGTAGCCTTGGAGAGGAGGACAGGTGGCTTTCCTGGATGAAGAGATGTCTAGGCTGAGACCTGAAGACTGAGTAGGCCCCAGTCAGCCAAAGGGGAGATGGGTGGGGAGTGTTCCAGACAGAATGAGCTTGTCCAAAGGCCCTGAATCACAACATGATTTAGCACAAGTGGAGGGCAGAGGTCTAGAAGGGAGTCTGAAAACGTGGGCAGACTAATAAAGCATTCCCAAGCCCTGTTAAGAAGCTTGGACTGTATCCCAAGGCCATGAGAAGCCCACTAAGCAGGGGGGGTGACATAGTCAGATTTGTGATTTGTAAAGTCCATCTGGGTTGGTGCGAGGACTTTGGATGGGGTGTTGGGGGCTGAGGTAGTGAGGGGAGGAGGTGCCCAGAAGAGTTGAGGAAAGGGTGGGCAGTCGGCATGGAGAGCAGGGTGGGTGGGTCATGCCCATTTCCTGAGTGGGTCGCCTGAGGCCCAGGGCCACACAGTTGGGTGGGGGCAGACCCCATTAGAGAGTGTGGCCTCCTGGGTCAGTGCTCCCCCCATCAGCCACAAGCCCTTCCTTGACGGCTCCCCACCCATGCTCAAGTACATGGGCGACTACCCATCCAAGAGGACGCGCTCTGTCAATGAGCTCACCGACCAGATCTTTGAGGGTGCCCTAAAGGCCGAGGCCCTCAAGGATGAGGTATACGTGCAGATCCTGAAGCAGCTGACCGACAACCATATCAGGTGAGGGGATGGTAGGCGGGTACAGGAGGGCCTCCCCCCAGTGAGGGGGGAGTCACAGCTGACGGGAATCTTAAAGGTCCTCTACCCATTGTGACAGGGAGCTCCCTCCCTCCCAAGGCAGCATCTGGCCCTGCCTGGCAGCCGTCCTTCCGCATTCAGGCTCCCTCACGTCTTACCTCTGCCACAAGGTCCAAGGAAGTCTGGTCAAGTACCAAGAGGTGGATGCACCCTCTGAATCTGTCCTTCTCCAAGTCTGACAGCACCGGTTCCTCCTAAATTTGCTCCACTCACTGCCCGAACCTCCTCCGGGTACCCCTCCCAGCCCAGACTCCATTCTGGAGGTTGTGCTCATGAGCAAATGTCTCCAGCCTGGCTCGGGCTGCGCTGGCTGTCAGTTGGAAGCTCCGGCTGAAAATTCTGGGCTGAAGGTGTTGGGTCCCAGAGGGTGCCACCTTGTCCCTGCTGGGTCAGACCACGGCAGGAATGGGAAGTCAGGGACATGCTAAGTCTCAGAGCCTGAGGGAAGCCCCACCGTCTCCCCTTACACCCAGACTGCCAATTATGTCCCCAGGTTTGTCATCTTCTGCACCTCTTGCAAAATCCACCATGGAACCATACTCAGATCTTCTCACACTGCCAAACCTTTATACACGCTGTGCTCACAGCCAGCATTTATGGCCTTTTTTGCATATCAGAATTTGTGTCAGCCTTCAAAACCTAGATCAAATGCCACCTCCTCCTAGAAGCCCTCTGTGCTTCTCTCCCGTCAGGCCCAGGGAACTCAGAGTGCCCAATGAAGCCCAGGGGTTGGTCTAACTCAGTGCTAGTTAAAGAACAGACGAGTTAAAGAGTTTTTGCCAGAATACAGATCACACACGGCTTCCTTCATAGGAAAGTCTTGCTAAGAAGAAAAAAAATCTCAGCTGAACCAAGAGTGCTTGGTGACATCACTGATGTTCATTCTGGCATGAATGAGCACCTTACCTTCACGTGGCCGGTAACTGCGTGGCCCAGTGTGGGTTTGTGTGGCACTAACTGGATCTGGCCACCAGGGAGGCGGGTCTGCGTTGGTCCCCAGAAGAGAGGCATGGGGGTCAAGACAGACACGTGCCGCCACAGTGAGGCGCCAAGGATGCTCGGACCCACAAGTGGCCTGCAGAACCCCCGCTGGACACCCCACCTCTTTCCGCAGGTATAGCGAGGAGCGTGGCTGGGAGCTGCTCTGGCTGTGCACGGGCCTCTTCCCACCCAGCAATATCCTGCTGCCCCACGTGCAGCGCTTCCTGCAGTCCCGTAAGCACTGTCCGCTCGCCGTCGACTGCCTGCAGCGGCTCCAGAAAGCCCTGAGGTACGGTGGCCCACTGAGAGCAGAGGCGGTGGGCAAAGAGCCTGTGGCAGGTGCTGGGATGGGCTCTCAGCCCCGGTGCGCTTGTGGGTGTCCCTGGCGGATGAGGGCACGGCCACACAACACGTGGGACCTGTCCCTGGGGTACCACAGCTGCCAGTTGGACAAAGCCTGCAGCGTGGTGCCCATTCTGGATGCAATCGTGTCTGGCTGCTCAGAAGGGCTGGCACATACTTTCCAGTGTGTTGGGGATGTCTGGGCCATACTCCATACTCTGCACAGCCCATGTGCATCCTTCACGTCCCGTGGTCCCCTCCACAGCCCTATTTGGTTGACGCTGTTCTCTCATTCTACAGTTGAGGGGTTGGAGGCTCGTGGAGATTAAGTGACTATCACCTGGCAGGGAGTGGCGGACAAGGGATTAGAACTGGGGTCTGTCTCCAAAGTTCCCTCTGTTCCCTGCTCCCCATGGCCCCATGAACCCACTGGCTCCTGACTGCCCCTCCACACCTCTCCTGGCTTTCAGAAATGGGTCCCGGAAGTACCCCCCACACCTGGTGGAGGTGGAGGCCATCCAGCACAAAACCACCCAGATTTTCCACAAGGTCTACTTTCCTGATGACACCGATGAGGTGAGGGCTGCTGGCTTCTTGGTGAAGGACCAGATTCCCCGAGGACACAGGGAACAGCCCTGATCCCTCTCCCCTGCCATCCCCACATTTGCTCCAGTGGTCAGGGCTCAGTCGAGAGGCTACAGACTCCGCGGGTTCCCGATCTGACCTTCTGTTGTCTCCAAGAGCTTCCTTGAGAAGATCATTCTTCCCTCTCTGAGGTGGCTCCGCCTCAGAGAAAAGTGCTCTCTCTCTGAGCTAAGCTCTATGCTGGTGCCACCTCCCTGATGTCAGCTCTGTTCCTGGTCACAGGCCTGCCTGCCCAGGCCTCTCCTATTGTCCCTGAGCCCACTTTCCTGCAGGCTCCTTCCTTCCTCCTCACTTGGCCTGATTGTGGGTCTCCTGGTCCAATGGTCCTGTTAGCCTTCCCATCATGCCCATTAGGTCAGGCTGCCTCCTGACCTCCACTCTTTGCCCCATCTCAGCATCTCATTCAGATAAATGAATCTAGCACCAAAACTTTTAGTTTGAAAAGCAGTTTTAGAACTTGTCTAGAGACTAGAGACTCAGAAATGTCATGATAGGATTTCAGTGACAAGGACAAGAAACTAACAAATCCTTTCCTGTCCCTCCAGTGGAAGGTTATATGAAGCAGTCCCTCCCCCACCCCGCACCTACCCCTACCCCAGGCTGCTTCCCCTCTTTTTCCCTCCCCCTTCTGGAATTTGCTTTCTTCTTCCTCCAGCCTCTCTCCTCCCAAACACCCCGCCTATCTTTGCTCCCTTGGCCTCGTGTCACCCATGCTTGTACAGCCAGGCCCACAACCCTGGAAGCAGAGGCTGAGTGTGCTTGGATTGGGGAGGACACAATCTGGGAAGATCCAGACAGGAGTTGCTTTTTCCTTTTCTTAAATGCTGTGCCCAGCTCTAGACCCATGGGGAAACACCTCAGATGGAGGGTGCCCTGCATGTGTGGGAGTCTAGTTGCAGGCACAGATAGAGGGGCACAGGAAGCCCCAGCCGCAGCCGCCTGCCCCTCACTTCCCAGGCCTTTGAGGTGGAGTCCAGCACTAAGGCTAAAGACTTCTGCCAGAACATTGCAGCCCGGCTGCTCCTCAAGTCCTCAGAAGGATTCAGCCTCTTTGTCAAAATTGCAGATAAGGTGGGTGATGGTTCATTGGCTTCCTATTGGATTGCTGTTGGTCTGTCTGTTGGAACATTTGCTGGGACTGTAGGAGCTCATGGGGCAGTGGGGAGGGGAAAGAGGGGAAGAGAGAGGTGTGCTTGCATGTGGCATCTGATTGTGTCCCTTTCCTTCTTATATCCCTGCAACGGTCCCCATACTTGTAGCAGCTTCCCCTAAATGTCTCTCCTCTGAGGCATTGCAGAGCATGACCTCAAACCTCTTGGGAGCCATGTGGCACTTTATATTCTGGACCACACAAGGCTCATCGCCCTGCCACAACACACAAGTACTTTCCAGATTTGACTTGACCGGTCCCTCGGCTGCCTTGCCAAGGCCAATTAGCCCTGAAATAACCCCTGAAGGGGGTGTGATTATCCCCACCTAATAGATCACAAAACATGGACTCAGAAAATTTAAGTAACTTATTCAAAGCCACACAGCAAGGACTCAGATCCCAGTAGGTCTGACTGCAAAGCACAGGCCCCTGCCACCATTCCACCTTGCTCTTCCTCACTTCTGTGTTCATGAAGGTCAAGGGCCCAGCTTTAAAGCCTCTTCCTGTGGGAGGCTTCCTTGACCATGTCAGGTAGATCAGGTGCTCACTCAGTTCCTTGTGTATCCACGTCTGCCTCCTCATTTCACAACTGTCCCTGTGCCAGACATTGGGGACCCACAGGTGATCTCAGTAAGGTCCTCGACCCAGAGGAGCTTGGAGCCTGTGGGAAGAGCAGGTCACAGATACTGGAGATTGTCCAAGGCAGGGACTGGGCCTCATTCTTGGCCTTCTCACCAGGGCTTAGTCTTTGCTGAAACGACTGGAATGACTGTCACTCTGGGTGGGAAGTAGGCTTTGTTCTGGAGACTCAACAGGCATAGTCAGGGCAGAGTGGGACACCTCTTGGGGCTGTAACAAAGGGCCAAAAGGAAGGTATTTGGTGGGTAAGTCAGAAAAATCAGTATTGGTGGAACTAAAATGAATGGATTGGAACGGCCATGTCCCTAGGTCATCAGCGTCCCCGAGAATGACTTCTTCTTCGACTTTGTTCGACACCTGACAGACTGGATAAAGAAAGCACGGCCTGTCAAGGATGGTAATGTGAGGCTGGGCCCTGAGATCATCTGAGGCCCAGAGCAGAGCAGGTGCTGGCACAGGGCCACACCGTGAGGTCCACCTGGGTGGGACCCAAGCTAGGGCCTCCTCCTGGGCTGGTGCTGGGCACAGGTGATCCTCTGTGCTGGGACGCTCTGGGTGACTGATTGCCCTCTGCCACAGGAATCGTGCCCTCGCTCACCTACCAGGTGTTCTTCATGAAGAAGCTGTGGACCACCACGGTGCCCGGGAAGGACCCGATGGCTGATTCCATCTTCCACTATTACCAGGTGAGCTGCCTGCTCCTCTCTGCTGTGCTGCCTCCATGTGCTGCTGGCCTTGCTGTATTTCAGGAAAGCAGAACCCTGCTGCCCTTGCCAGGAGGGGGGCCTCAAATAGTAAGGCCTCTAAGAGATTCCTGCTGGGATCCTGGGGAGTAGCTCAAAGGCAGACCCTTCTCTTTCCTCAGCGCCTTGTACTTTCTTCGGAGACTTTAATCCCCACCCGTTCAGGCCCTTCCCTTGGTGAGGGGCTGTCCTCTGAATCAGAGATTCTACGGCTACACCTGGGTGTATCTGGGTGTATCTAGGGCATCTGTGTGAATGTGTAGACACTTTCTAGCACAAGCATGTGCCTGCGGGAAGCCAGGAGGGAGGCCCCCATGTTGAACCTCTAGTTGTTGTCTGATGCTTTTCGCTCATTCTGCCCTCCCAGCAAACCCCAACAAGTAGGCATGTTGTTCCCATTTTATAGAGGGAGAAACTGAGACTCAGAGAGATCAAGTGATATAATTAGGACTACAGGGTGGATAGAATCTGGGTTTGAATCCATGTCTTCACAACTGCAGACTCGGTGATCTCTTCTGGGCCAGTCCTGTTTGTCATTCTGTAGGGGAGACAGACCAGGATGCTGGGAAGGTTGCGGGAGGCGGGGATGGTGGCTGCTGTGGTAGAGAGAACCCTGGCCTGGGAGTTGCCAGGGCTCATTCACCCGTGAGATCTGCCCCTCCCCCATGGTGCCCTTTGAGTGAATGGCAACATGAACATCAGCTACCATTTCCCCCAAGGCAGAAACCCAAGTCAGCCTTGACACCTCCCTCCCCCTCATTTCCCATGTCCCAAATCATTCACCTGATGACTTCACCTCCCCAACTCTCCAAAATCCATCCACATGTCTCCATTACCACCGGTACCAACTCAGATCAGCCCATCATCTCTCATCTGAATGAAGCTGGTAACCTTTCCCCCGAGCTTCCCTGTCCATTTTTGTCCCCTTTGAATTCATTCTTCCTATGGGGGTCATCATGCTTTCGGGATCCTCTCAGTGGCTTCCCTCAAAGTAGAACGCCAAATCCCGACTCTGGCCCTGCATGGGGCCACTAGCTACTTCTGCTGCCTTGTCTTGTATCCAGCACTCCTTTGTTCACTTCACTCCAGCTACATCTTTTCAAATTCTCAGGTATGCCTGGGGCCTTTGTAACATTTTCTCTCTTGGGAAGCTTTTCCCTAGGTTCTTTCCTTCACCTTCTAAGCTTTTAGATGTTATTTCAATCATCATAAGGGAAATCTTCCCTGTTCCTAAAACTAGATCAGGTCAACTAGTTATATGCTGTCATAGCGCGGAGAACAATTCCTTCAAAGATTGTAATTATACATCAATTTGGGGTGATGGATGTGTGTTCTTGCCTTGACTACAAGTTCCTTGAGAGCAGGGAAGTAGATGTTGCTTAAAGGGACTGACTCATAGCAGATGATCAATGCATATTTGTTGGCTTGATGGATGGGTAAATAGGCGGTGACTCAGTGAATGAATGGGTAGAAGGATGGATGGTGAATGAACTTGTGGGTGGACAGATGGACAAATGAGAAATGGATATGGGTAGGGAGAACCATATGGGTGGACAGATGGATGGGTGTGGATGGAGAGATAGGTGGGCGAGTAGATGAAAAAGTGGATGGAAAATAATCGACTCAGGTTTCTAATCTGCAGTGTGTCCTCAGGCCAGCCTCAGTTTTCCTATGCTTCAACGAGTGGGTAAGACAGTTGTAAGGCTGTGGGCAGTGTTGGCCATTTGGAAGCTTCATCTTTGCTTTTGGTCCACTCCTCATCCTCAATTACTGGAAGTTCAAAGTGGGGAAGAGGCTGGTGCTGCTGATGAAACTAGCAGGTCTCAAAGGAATTGAATGGGAGGAGGCCAGCCAGAGAGGCTTTTCCCAAGGAAGGACAGGCTCAGAAGGTTAGGGCTGTGGAACAGTCTCAGGTTCACCAGATGGTCACTCTGAGTTTCTTCGTCTTTGAAATGTGGCTGCTCACCCCACTGGACCGTTATGAGGGAAAATGAAATAATAATATTCATACATGGCTCTGCTTTCCAACTGTAAAGTGCTGGATCTGTGCAGGCATGGTTGCTATTTCCCCGTACTATCTCCTCTTGGGGCACAGTGTCAGCTGAGGCTGGAGGAAAAGGTACGCCCAATGTGGGGTAAGGCAGTAGACCTCGCCTGAGACCTGCTCTGTCTCTGGCAGGAGTTGCCCAAGTATCTCCGAGGCTATCACAAGTGCACACGGGAGGAGGTGCTGCAGCTGGGGGCACTGATCTACAGGGTCAAATTCGAAGAGGACAAGTCCTACTTCCCCAGTATCCCCAAGCTGCTACGGGAGCTGGTGCCCCAGGACCTCATCCGGCAGGTTTCCCCGGATGACTGGAAGCGGGTGAGTATAAAGGCGGCGGCAGGACTAGGGGTCTCTGGGCACCCCACGGGTCAGGCGGCAGGTGCTGGCCAGCAGCCCAGGGAAGTATCTCTTGTTGTCCCTGTGTGTGATAAGGTCACCCTCTCATTTTCCCTTCCTTTCGCTTTAGTATCCAGTTGTCCAGGCAAAGGACTCACCTAGCTGCTTGGTAGTAATTTGCCCTATTCTAGTTGTCATGGTGACCTGATTTCACTTGATACTCTTTGGTCTGCTTGCTTAGGGGAGGGGAGGGGAGAGAAGGAAAATAAGGATTCCATTAACTGGGATGACGGAGGCCCCTCATGGCCTCCAGGACCCCCATCCTATGCCTGGCCCTCCAGGGCCCATGACCGCTAACAGTGCAGGTGAGGTAGGAGGGGCAGGGGAGAGGCCTCTGATCCCCCCTCTCCCTACAGTCCATCGTTGCCTACTTCAATAAGCATGCAGGGAAGTCCAAGGAGGAGGCCAAGCTAGCCTTTCTAAAGCTCATCTTCAAGTGGCCCACCTTTGGTTCAGCCTTCTTCGAGGTGAAGGTACGTTATGGGTGGCTTCTCAGGAGGAAGGGAGGAAGGGACTAAGGAGTGGGGATGAGAAGGCACAGAAACGCCTCCCCAGGACTGTGGGAAACAGCGATGGCCTCTGCCACCTGCCCTGGCAAGGAAAGGACGGAAGCACCCTCAGCTTTGTACCACCTCGGTATCTCAGCCCTGGGACATGAGGGACAACCAGCAGCTCAGCCTGGCAGGGGAGGCAGATGTGTAAACCAGCCACAGTAATGGAGAACGATCTGTGCTGTGACAAAGGGGAGCCCTTATCAAGGTGACTGAGAAGGCTGAGGAGGCTTCCTGGAGGAGGCCACCCCTGAACTTCCAGGAAGACCCTGGGGAGAGTGTTCCTGGCAGAGGGCCTAGCATGAGCAAAGAGCCAGTGGTGTACGGGAGGTGCAAGTGGCTGACTATGATGGGCGCAGGGTATGAGAATGAGCAGATTGTGGTGAGGCAGGCTGGCAAGCCGGCAAAGGGGTGGGGTTTCCTCCTGAAGGTGGTGGCCAGCCCTGGAAGGTTCTGCATAGGGATGATGGGGCCAGAAGTCCACTCTGACTGGGGGGCGAGGGTGGGCCTGAGGGGCATGACCGGAGGCAGGAGAATGGTAAACAGGCTCGCGTGAGAACTGGGGGTAGGTCAGGCTGGAGAGGAGGGGATGGCCTTGTTACATACCTCGGACGGGAGGCCTTTTGAGAAGTCTGGCTGTACAAGGAAGAGAGGGAGGCAGAGAGGTAAGCTGGAGGCAGGAGTTAGAGTTCAAAGAGGGTTTTTAAAGAGGGCAGACATGTGGGCTGAGAGAAGAGATGGCCCAGACTCCTAGAGAAGCAGGAGAGAAGAAATGAAACTGCTGCCAGAGAGGGTGGGAGATGGGGTCACTTGGGGACCCGTGAAGGGATCTGGGTCGCACTGAGGTCCCAGCAGAGGTGGAAACTGTGAGGTTGTGGCAGAGCCACTGGCTCTGCTGCACCTCTGGCATCGAGCAGGAGCAGGGGAGGGCAACTTACTCCTAGCACACAGCTTTTCCTGCTCTGGGCTCCCCCAGCTCTCTGATGGTTTCCGGCTTTCTTTGCCAGCAAACTACGGAGCCAAACTTCCCTGAGATCCTCTTAATTGCCATCAATAAGTATGGGGTCAGCCTCATCGATCCCAGAACCAAGGTAAGCAGTGACAGGGAAGAGCGGGGGTGTGCTTCTCTGTCTGCACCTCTCACAAGAGCCCCCAGACCCAACCCCCCAAAGCCCCTGCTGGCCACCATCCTCACTTAATGTGGCCAAGAAGGCAGATGATCTTGAGAAGTGGTCTGTGTTTGCTTCGTCTATTTTCCTACCTGCTCCGTCAAAATTGCTCTCCTAGAGTTACTAGCCAACACCTTGCTACTAAATCCAATGAACTTTTTAGCACTTGGCCTTTTGGCATCATTGGACCTTACAACCATTCGTTCCTTCCAGAATGCTCTCCACATATTGGTCAGGATAGCAGACTGCACCGGGGTTAAATATTCTCGTATTTATGGGCCAGAGTAGTCCTCACCAAGGGAACCAGGAAGCACAGTCCTACCACATACCCAGGAGGAGTACAACTGGACCACTGGTGAAGGGTGCCAATGGCCACCACCTTCCTCTTGTGTTCATGTGCCCCACTTTCCTGGTTTTCCTCCTCTCTCTCGGGTCATTCTTCTCACATACTTCTGTGTGATTATTTTCTACCCACACGCATGGTGCTCCCTGAGGCTTCCTGGCATCTTCTTGATTTCCTCCTAGTAGGACCATCCCATCCAGGACCCCTGTTTCCATTGCTTCAGGCCTCCCAAATTTCCAGTTCCAGCCCCACATACCCCATAGCCTCGTGGACACGGAGGGAGAAGGCATCTGCCTCCCCTAGCATCTCCACAGCAGAGCTGGATTCTGTCTTCTTGCTTCTTTGCTTGTCTGAGGGCCCAAGGCCTTTCTGGTGGGTGTGGGCTGGTGCTGAGGAAAGTGAGGCCAGAGGGTCCAGACCGCGCAGGTTCAAATTTTCTCTGCTTTCCCAGGACATCTTGACCACTCATCCCTTCACCAAGATCTCCAACTGGAGCAGTGGCAACACCTACTTCCACATCACCATTGGGAACCTGGTGCGCGGGAGCAAATTGCTCTGTGAGACATCACTGGTGAGACCTCTTTTATTTAGGCCTGGTAGGGCTCCCCTACTTTGCCTAAAGCTCCAACCATCCTCTTTGTCCCCAGAACAAACGTGAGGAGTGCATGGCTTGGCCTGAGATTGGGATCAAAGGTCAGATTGGGCCAAGGTCAAGTCAGTTTGAGGCTCAGCTTAGGTCTGGGAAGGGCAATTAATCTGGGGCTGAGAACAGACCCCTCATTTATTAACTATTGTTTGAATGACTGCAGTGTCTGGGGACTGAGTCTTTAGCCCCTGAGTTCAATAGTGGAGCCATTAGCAATGAGGCCTCTTGGACTGAGCTGAATTTCTAAGGCGTGGCTCAACTGGTAAAGCCTTTAGAATCACCAGGATGTAAGGGGCATACAAGCTAGGGCCTTCATGTAGGGTCATAATAACTTTGAACCTTAGACATGTGGCTGGATGAGTCCAACCCTTCAGCTGTGAGGCTGGGGAGATGGAGTCCAGAGCAGTACAGGATTCTCCTTAGTTCAGGGCTCTGCCCTTTGCAGTTTCCTGGGAGTGTTCTGGGTCTGAATGGGCTGGCCCTGTCCCACTATTTGCTCTGTTTATCTTCTTGTGCTGTTTCCAGGGCTACAAGATGGATGACCTCCTGACTTCCTATATTAGCCAAATGCTCACAGCCATGAGCAAACAGCGGGGCTCCAGGAGTGGCAAGTGAACAGTGGGGGAGGTGGTCCTGTTTCAGGCCCATCAGCTACCTCTGCAGGTGGGAGAGGACTTCTGCCATCTGGGCAGGGAGGCTGGGCTAGCCGGCCACCACTGATTATTACACCAACTTAGCCTCTGATCCTCTTCCAGTGGGGCAGCCTTGCTGGGATGAAGAGCTCCCCTCTATCCACTCCCGAGGGGTGGTTCTAGCTCTGGCTTGCGGTGGCCTTCCCAGTTGTAAAACCTATGCTCCTTGGGTGCCTTTCTTAGACCAGTCCTACCGTGCGACCTCCTTTGACTTTCCATGCAACCACTGTAACAGGGAATCAAGAGGACAACCTAGTTCTCCATACTGGGACCAACCAAACCAAACCAACCAAGAATATTCTGAAATCCAAGGGACTGGCTTAATTCCTGTAAGTCCAGAATTCTCAGCTGGGATGAGGGAGACAGACTACTTTTCTATATTGCAGTGTGAGTGCTGAGCCCTGTGTTAGTCTCCCCTGATCACCTCAGGGTATAAAGTATGTGTTTAATCATTTGGCCCTCTGGTGTCTTTGCTCGGGGAAGAGGAGAGAGTGGGGTGTGGCCTGTAGGACTATCTCCTCAGTCTGTGTGTGTAGGGCTAAGCTGGTCTGGGTTTGGGGTGCCTGAGCCCAAGATGTGCTTGAAAGGGGCTTAAAGGGGCTGGCTGGGACCACGGTGGGTTAGGAGTAAATGTTAGGACATCAGCCTGGGAGGTAGGGGCCTAAGTGTGCAGGGGCCAGCTTCTGGGCCTTAACTAGGACCAGTGGAGCCAGAGTGACCCTCACATCCTGTCAGAAACATCTCCTTGGTTCATCAAGAAATCCAAGAATTGTGCTGCCTAAGGTTAAATCCTTGTGTCCTCAGAGTGCCTATAAAACGTTACTTTGTGACCAGGATGAAACAACCAAATTCAGCTGTGATCTGGTGAGGCATGGGAATGGGGGTTTTAGACAGAGAGGTAGGATTTGGGTGTGAGGCATCCTCCTGGGCCATGACGGGGAAGAGTGCCTAGAGAAGTGACAGTGGAGACTGCCCTAGAGGAGGGTATGTTTACGATGAGCCCCTAAGGCCCCCCCTAATACTTCAGTAGGGCCAAATCCTTATTGTCCTCACACACACACAAGTGTCTTGGGTCATCTGCATCCAGATGCCAAACACTCCAGAGGGAGTTCTATTCCTGTTCTCCCCAGCTACTTGTGTGGGAGGAGCTGGTTGTGAAAATGGAGGCCCCAAACCAGATAGCCCTGATTTCTGGGATTATCATGTGGCTTTCTGAGACAGCTTTGCCCCACCAGTGTTTACACAGCTCCATAGGCAGCCTCAGGTAAATCTGAGCCAGAAGGAAGGTGCTGTGGTGGTGTGCCTCTACACAATCATATCAGTGGGGATACAGAGGCCCAGAGAAGGTGGGCAAATAAGTGAAGGCCACACCAAACTCAGTTCACTGCTTTTAACATTTGGCTCTGAGACACCGAGGGCTCCAGATGCTTGTTCTATGCCCTAGTTCCCCTTCAAGGCCTAGGGTCGATGGATAGGCACAGAATTATGCCCATCATCCCATTGCACACTAGATCACAGTGTGTGTGTGGGATGAGATCTTTCCCCCGATTCACGCCCTTGCCTATACCACTTCTCATTCTCTGACTCAGGATGGCATCACTTTTGCACTCATCCCCTAGTCTGTCAGCCTGAGTGATCACAGAGGGGTCCAAAGAATATGCCATTAACCTTCTGGGTTCCTGAGAGGTTGCCTTTATTCTCATGCTGATGTGCACAAAGCCATTCCTTTAGCAGGGAGTACTATGAAGGGTTAGGATAAGAAACCCTGTAACTCCAGCTTCAAGACCACAACAACAGTTTTTCCCTTGCCCATCCCCTAGAGATGCATTCTTTATGGAAAGCACTAGACCAGAGTGGTTCCCCTGAGAGCCTCAATGGCCCTTCTGCACTCCTTTCTTGACCACTTCCCACCATCACCACCCTTAGGCACAGAGAGGAGGAAGAAGAAGGAAAAGGCAACGTATGACAAAATTTTCTCCAAGGACATCCTATAGGAGGAGGAGAACATGCTAGAGAAGGAATGCACTGTATGAAAGACTTCCTGGGAGGAGGATTTAACAATGGGGATCTCTTGGGATTTTCAGGATGGGGACCTCTTTAGTGGGTACTGTGGGTCCCAAGGTTTCTAGGGCAGGGGGTCAATATGATTCAATGGAGGGGATCTGTCTGATGACCCCCCCCCCCCCAGGGAAGAATGTCGGTGGTTTGAAGCTCTTAGGGGACACTGGTAGGATGACATTTCCCTCAGGGGATATTGATAGTTAGATCTCCTTGGGGGACAGTGGTGGTTTGACCTTCCCCTTGGGCAGTCACTGGTGGCTTCACATCCTTCTTGGGAGGGTACTGTGGTTTGAGGGCCTCCTGTTTGGGGGCTTCTGTGACACAGAGGGAACTTGGATATCTGAGAATTGGGGGGATTCAGGCTGGCTGGAAGGTGGCTGCTGTCCAGGGCTTTTCCATGACTCATTTTCTATGTCAGGGACTGGTTCCTGAATATGTTGTAGGGGGTAGAAAAGACATACACACAGATTCCCTTAGTGTCACTTTCCCAATCTGTGTTTGCTATGTGGTGAACTCCTAGTCCTCTCTTAAACATTAGAACCACCCCTACTCCCTCAGGCTCATTCTTCTAAATTTCCTCCCCCAAGATTTTCGGCAAACATATATGGCCTGCCAATTCTGCTTGAGGCAAATAAGGTCCATTATGTGAGGGTATGGAAGCTCCAAAGGAAGCTCTCAAAAAGTAGCAACTAAAACTTGCTTAAAGATTATATATTTTATAATAATTGCTTTCAAGTCAGTTATAGAGAGAAAGGAACATGTTTCCCTACTGGAATGCGAGCTTCTTGAGGCCAGGAACCTTTAACTTGCTTGTCACTATATTCCTGGTGCCCAGAAAAATGTCACATACTAGGTGCTTGATATAATTTTTTGACTGATGGGAAAACTGGTAATAGAGAATTCAGACCTACTCTCCTACTCCAGGAAATTTTTTTAAAATGGATACAATACAAAGAAAAACATATTAACAACGTAGTGAGGAATTATGGGGACCAAATCAAGAATGTGGCGATCCAAAAAGTGAAGCCCAGACCCAACTATACACTGTCTACAAGAAATTAGATACAAATAGATTGAAATTAAAGCCTGGAAAAATACCTTGTTAACACTACTGAAAAGAAAGATGAAGTTGCTATTAATATCACACAATGTCTTTGCTTCAGAGCAAAGAATATTACCAGGGATAAAGAAGTTCATTTCCTAATGATTAAAGAGATCATTTCATCAAGAAGACATGTTCAGGCACCTTTTAAGTGTTTCAAAACACATGAAGCAAAGACAAGACTGCAAAAAGAACTAAATCTATAATTATATTTGAAGATTTTGATGCCCCACTCAAAAGAACTGGGCAGAAAATCAGTAAGATGTAGAACACCTGAAAAACTGGTTCTGGTCCAAGTGAACTCACCTCCTCCACAGACACCTATTTATAGAGCAATTCCTCCTGAAGATGACCTGAGGGCTGACTGAACAGCTTCTTCACCACAAAGAAACCACGCAGAGACTGAACTGTAGTGGCTGGGCAGGTGGTGTAGTACGGAGGGGCTGTGAGCAGACTTGTCTGCCCTGAGGCACAGAAAAAAGCCTTGGTTTCAAAGGGCAACTAGATATAAAGGAACCAGTCCTAGAACCCTGCCGAACAGTGGGGGGGGGGGGGGGGGTGCTGGAACCCTCTCCAGGTCACAGGACCTGGAAAACGCCATGGTTTATGTTCCTCCTCCACCTTTATCAAGGTGTGGATGGAAGCAGGGTCTGGGCATCCTAGCTGGCCTACTGCCTCAGTCAGCCCCAGGTCCCTACCCCACACCAGCCTAAGCCATCCCGGCCTGTAAAGTAGCACCCCCCCACCCCCACTCCCACCAGTGTAGTGCATACCCGGACAGTCCTGGTCAGTGTCCCCTCAGCTACAGCCATCTTGCCAAGGTGACATAGGTGGAAAGAACCCTGGAACACACTAGCTCCACACCACTTTGGCTCCAGACAGCTTGCTGAAGTACTCCTGGCACAGAGCCCTGTGGGACCTCCTGGCTGATGCCTGCCTCAGCTCTAGCTGCCCCACCAAGGTACCCCCTGCATTGAGCATCCTGGAACACAGTGACTTGCATCTACTTCAGCTTCAGTCCTGTCAGGGAACCAACTGCATGGTGAGTCCTGACACAACCCCGGCCCACATCCACTTCTGCTTTGGTCATCCAGAGTGCCCTGGGACTCCCAACCCATATCCAGCTACAGCTCTAGCCAGCCAAAGTCACCAGGCACATACAGTCTACACAAGGGATGACCATTCACAAGACCATTCCTTTAAGTTTAGGAGAAGTAGGTGTTCTGCCTAATTCATAGAAATAAACACAGAAAGTCAAGCAAAATGAGACAGATGAATATGCTGCAAATGAAAGAACAAGACAAAACCTCATAAAAAGAACTACATGAAATACCCAATCTACCTGATAGAGTTCAAAGTAATGGTTATAAAGGTGTTCAACAGCCTGGAGAGAATAGATGAACTTAGAACATCAATGAGATAGAAAACATAAAAGACCAGAGTTTAAGAACACAATAACCTAAATGAAAAATACACTAGAGGTTGTAGAAAAACAGAGCAGTAATCTGGAAGACAGGGTAATGGAGGGCACCTGAGTTGAACAGCAAAAGGAAAAAAGAATTTTAAGAAATGAGGATAGGTTAAGGTCTCTTGGGCAACATCAAACAAATATTTGCATTATAAGGGTTCCAGAAGGAGAAGAGAGCCAGCCAGAAAACTTGTTTGAAGAAATAGCTAAAAACTTCCACAACCCAGGGAAGGAAACAGACATCCTGGTTTAAGAAGCACAAAGAGTTCAAAACAAGATGAACCCAATGAGATCCACACCATGACACATGGTAATTTGAATGTCAAAGATTAAAGGAAGAATTTAAAAAGCAGCAAGAGAGAAGTGACTAGTAATGTACAAGGGAAACTCTCTAAGGCCATCAGCTGAGTTTTCAGAAACTTTGCAGGCCAGAAGGAAGTGGCATGATCTACTCAAAGTGCTGAAAGGAAAAAACATACAACCTGAGAATATTCTACCTGGCAAGACTATCATTCAGAATTGAAGGACAGAGAAAGAGTTTCCCAGAAAAACAAAAGCTAAAGAAGTCATCACCACTACACTGGCCTTAGAAGAAATGTTAAAGGTACTTCTTTAAGTAGAAAAGTCCATAATTATAAGAAACCTGTGAAAGGAAAAAATATTTCATGAATAAAAGCAAACAGTATGGTAGTAGAGCAATTATATCTAAAATATCAGTTAAGGGGACTCACAGAAAGAGACAACATATATATAAAACGTGGAGTGTGGAACTAAAAATCAAATTCCTTTAGAAAGTGTTCAAACTTAAGTGACTATCAACTTAATACAGACTGCTATATACTTAGAATGTTATATATGAACTTCATGGTAACCACAAACCCAAAACCTGTAATAGATACACTAAAGTCATCAGTCACAAGAAAGAGTATGGGAGAAAAAAGGAACATAGAAGAGCTACAAAAAGCACCCATAAAACAGTTAACAAAATGGCAATAAGTACACAACTATCAATGATTAAATGTACATAGTGTAAATGCTCTAATCAAATGCGTAGGGTGATGGAATGGATAAAAAAAAATCAAGACCCATGTATATGTTGCCTACAAGAGACTCACTTCAGACCTAAAGACACACAGACTGAAAGTGAAGGGATGGAAAAATATATTCCATGCAAATATCAGGGGAAAAAAAGCCAGGGTAGCAATACTTACAAGACACAAAAAAGGTCACTGCACAATGATACAGGGATCAGTCCAGCAAGAGGATATAACAATTGTAAATATCAGTGCACCCAACACTGGAGCACCTATATACATAGAGGAAATTTTAACATTTATAAAAGGAGAAATTGACAGTAGGGAATAATAATAGAGAACTTTAACACCCTACTTACATAAATGGATAGACAATCCAGACAGAAAACTAACAAGGAAATTGTGGCACTGAACAACACATTAGACCAGATGGACTTTATAGATAAATACAGAACATTCCATCCCAAACCAGAATGCACATTCTTTTCAAGTGCACATGGAACATTCACCAGGACAGCTCATGTGTTAGGCCACAAAATAAGTCTTGATAAATTTAAAAATACTGAAATCCTATCATGCATATTTTCTGTACACAGTAGATAATTAAAATCAACTATAAGAAAAAAATGGAAGAAACACAAATACATGGAGGCTAAACAATATGCCACTAAACAATGAATGGATCAGTGAAGAAGTCAAAGAGGAAATTTTAAAAAATACATGGAGACAAATGAAACTATAAAAACACAGTGGTCCAAAATCTTTGGGACCCAGCAAAAGCAGTTCTAAGGGAAATTTAAAATGATACAGGCTTATCTCAATAAACAAGAAAACTCTCAGTCTAACCTTAAAGGAACTATAAAAACAAGAACAAAGCCCAAAGTTAGAAGGAAGGAAATAATAGAGTATAAATTAATGAAATAAAGACTAAAAACCAATAGAAAAGATCAATGATATTGTATATCTGAAACTATATAATGCTGTATGTTAATTATACTTGAATTTTAAAAAGCTGAATTATGAAGTCAATAAACAATAGTTAAAAATCTTTTAAAAAAATCAATGAAACCAGAACTGGATTTTTGAAAAGATAAGCAAAATTGATAAACCTTTAGCCAGCCTTATCAAGAAAGAGAGAACCGAAACAAAATCAGAAATGAAAGAAGGGAAGCAACAAATGACACCACAGAAATACAAAGGATTATAAGAGACTACTACTATGAAAAATTACATGCCAAGATACTGGTCAACATAGAAGAAATGGATAAATTCCTAGAAACATACAATCTTCCAAAACCAAATCAAAAAGAAAAAATCTGACTAGTAACAAAATGGAATCAGTAATCAAAAAACTCCCAACAAACAAAAGTCTAGGACCAGATGGACTCACCAGTGAATTCCACCAAACATTTAAAGAGTTAATAACTATTCTCCTCAAACTATTCAAAAAAAAAAATAGGAAAGGGAAGAAAGATTCCAGATTCATTCTTTGAGGCCAGCATTATCCTGACACCAAAACCAGACAAAGACACTACAAAAATCAATATCCAATATCAATAGACCAATATCCCTGATGAACGTAGATGCAAAAATCCTCTACAAAGTATTAACAAACTACACTCAACAATACATTAACAGGATCATTCACCACAATCAATGGGATTTATTCCAGAGATGCAAAGATGGCTCAATATCCACAAATCAATGTAATACATCACAATAACAAAATGAAGAATAAAAATCATATGCTCATCTCAGTCAAGACAAAAAAGCATTTCACAAAACTAAACATGTGTTCTCAACAAAGTGGGTTTAGAGGGATCATAGCTTAACATAATAAAGGCTATATATGACAAGCCCAGAGCTAACATCATGGTCAATGGTGAAAAACAGAGAGCTTTTCCTCTAAGATCAGGAACAAGACAATAATGCCCATTGTTGTCACCTTTATTCAACATAGTACTGGAAGTCCTACCCACAGCAATGAGACAAGAAATGAAAGGTATCCAAACTGATATGAAGTAAAAACTACTTGCAAATGACATGATACTACACATAGAAAACTCTGAAGACTCCATCAAAAAACTATTAGAAGTGATATATGAATTCAGTAAAGTTGCAGGACACAAAATTAATATGCAGAAATTCACTGTGTTTCTATACATTAATAATGAAATAGAGAAATTAAGAAAACAATTCCATTTACAATTTCACACCAAAAAAAAAAAAAACCACCTGGAGATAAACTTAACCAAGGAAGTGAAAGGCCTGTAACTTAAAAACCACAATGAGACATCACTTTATACCTATCAGAATGGCTAGAATCAAAAAGAGAGTAACAAATCTTGGTGAGGAGACAGAGAACAAGGAACCCTCATGCACTGTTGGTCAGTTTGTAAACTGGTTCAGCTCTTGTGGAAAACAATACAGAAGTTACTCAAAAAATTAAAAATAGAAATATTACACGATCCATTAATTCTACTATTGGGTATTTAACCAAAAAAAACTAAAACACTAATTCAAAAAGATCTATACACTCCTACGTTTATTGCAGCTCTATTTACAATAGCCATGACATGGAAACAACATAAGTGTTCACCAATAGATGAATGGGTAAGCAGTAGTAGTATATATATACAGGGGAATATTCAGCCATAAAACAGAATGAGAAATTGACATTTGCAACAATGGACGGAACTAAAGGGTATTACATGCTAAGTGAAATAGGTCAAAGACAAATACCATATGATTTCATTTAATATGTAGACTCTAAAACACAAATGAAAACAGAAAAACACCCATAATTATAACAAACTGATGAGTGCCCATCCCCCCTCACACCTAACCTCTCCCCTATGGCAAGGTGGGTGAAGGAAAGTGGGAGGCACAGGTTCCAGATACGAAGTGGATAAGTCACAGAGATGAAAGGTACAACATAGGGAATACAGTCAATTTTATTATAATAGCCTTGTATGGTGACAGATGGTAGCTACATTTGTGGTGAGCGTAACAACGTATAGAGAAGTTGAATCACTATGTTGTACACCTGAAACTAATGTAACATTGGGGGTCAAATATACTTAAAAAGCAAAACAAAATAAAAAACACTACTAACCAACTAGATCCCATTGACATTTACAGAACATTCCACCCAACGATAGCAAAGTGCACATTCTTTTCAAGTGCACATGGACATTTACCAAGACAGACCATATTCTGGGTCACAAAAATAGCACCAATAAATTTTAAAGGATTTAAGTCACATAAAGTATGTTCTCTGACCATATAGAATTAAGTTAGAAATCAGTAACATAAAGATATCTGGAAAATACCATTTGGAAACCTAACATACTTCTAACCCAAGGGACAAAGAAGAATTAACACTACCTGATTTCAAGACTTACTATGAAGCTATAGTAATCAAGGAAATATGATTTTGTCATAAAGAGAGTCAAGCAGATACATGGAACAGAATCAAGAGTTCAGAAATAGACCCACACATACGAAGATAATTGATTTCTTATAAAGGTGCAAAGGCAATTCAGTGAAGAAATAATAGTCTTTTAAACACATGGTGCTGGAATAACTATGCCAAAAACCCCCAAAACTTAAGTCTATACCTTGTACTATATACAAAACTTAATTCAAATGGATTATGGACCTAAATATAAAACCCAAAACTATAAAACTTCGTGGGGGAAAAAACTTAGGAGAAAATCTGCTACCTTAGGTAAGCAAAGATCTTAGAAATGACATCAAAACCATGATTTATAGGGGCTCCTGGGTGGCTCAGTGGGTTCAGCGCATGACTTTGGCTCAGGTCATGATCTCATGGTTGATGGATTCCGAGCCCCGCCTTGGGCTCTGTGCTGACAGCTCAGAGCTTGGAGCCTGCTTTGGATTCTGTGTCTCCCCCTTCCCCCCCACCCCCCGCCCCACTCTCTGCCTCTCCCCTGCTTGCACTCCCCTGCTTGCACTCTCCTTCTCTCTCTCTCTCAAAAATAAATATTAAAAAAAAATTTTTTTAACCCCATGATTTATATAAGAAAAAATCTGAGGGGCACCTGGGTGGCTCAGTTAAATGTCTGACTATTGGTTTTGGCTCAGGTCATGATCTCAAGGTTCATGAGTTCGAGCCCCACATGGGGCTCTATACTGAGAGTATGGAGCCTGCTTGGGATTCTCTCTCTCCTCTCTCTCTGTCCCTACCCTGCTTACTCTCTCTCTCTCTCTCTCTCTCTCTCTCAATAAATAAATAAACTAAAAGAAAAGAAAAAGAAAAAATGTAATAAGTACATTTACTCTAAACTAAAAACCTCTGCCTTCTGAAGACTGGTACCATTAGGATGAAAAGACTAGGCATAACCTAGAAGAAATTATGCGTAACACATATATCTGATAAAGGATGTATAAATATATAAGTATGTCACAAAACTAATAATAAACTCACTATAAAAAGGACAAAAGATTTGAACAGACACTTCCCCAAAAAGAGATGCAGATGGCAAGTAAGCACAGGAAAAGATGCTCAACATTATTAAACATTACAGAAACGCAACTGTAAATCACAGTGAGATTCCACTCCACATGTACTAGAATGGTTAAGATGAAAAAGAGTGACCAAACCAAATGTTGGTAGAGATGTTGGAAGCAGAACTCTCATACACTGCTGGTGGGAATATAAAATGGTACAACTGCTCTGCAAATCAATTTTGCAATTTCTTAAGAAGTTAAACATACAGGGGTGCCTGGCTGGCTCGGTTGGTTAAGTGTCTGACTTCAGTTTAAGTCATGATCTCATGGTCCATGAGTTCAAGCCCCGCATGAGGCTCTCTGCTGTCAGTGGAGAAGGCTGCTTGGTATCCTCTGCCCCCCCCTTCTCTCTGCCCCTACACCACTTGTGCTCACTCTCTCAAAATAAATTAAAAAAAAAAGTTAAACATACACTCAACATTGCTCTAGCTATTGTACTTCTAGACATTTACTCAAGAGAAACGAAAGTGTTACGTCCTCACAAAGATATGTACAATGTACACAAATATTTGATAGCATTTGTAAATACTTATAAGAGCCCCAAACCAGAAACCCAGATGTCTAACAACGGATGGCTAGACAAATTGTGGTGTATCCATACAATGGAATACCATTCAGCAATAAAAAGGAATAAACTACTGATATAACAGCATGGGAGAATCTCATAATAATTATGCTGAGTGAAAGAAGCTAGTCAAAAACTATGCATTACTGATTCAGTTTATATACAATTCTTAAAATGCAACTATAGTGACAGAAAGCAGGTCAGTGGTCCCTGGGGTTGTGGTATTCAGAGAAGGGCAAGAGGCAGCGAGAAAACTTTTATTGGTGATGTATTCGTTCATTTTCTTGGTTGTGGTAATGATTTATTACTAAAAGCTTATTAAATATTACATTTTAAATATCTGTAGTTTATTATATGTTAAATATTCCACAATAAAGCTGCTTTAAAAAACTTTCTAGTATTTCATTCAAAATATTTATTGAGTTTTGTCTATACACTGGGCTTTGTTTTAGGTGTTGAAGATGCATCAGTGAATGAACAACCAAAAAATCCCTTCCATCACGGAGCTTACATTGTCACTGAAGGAGGAAGAGACTATTAAATAAGTAACAGCATGTCAGGAGGTGAAAAATGCTATGGGAAAGTGATTGATCAGAGTAAGGGTAAGAGTGAGTCGGCAATTTTAAATAAGATTTTTCAGGGTAGACCTTTCTAAGTGTTATATGAGCCCAAACCTGAAGTGGCTAAGAGAGTGAGCCCTTTTGGGTGCCTGAGGCAAGTGATTCCAGGCAATGGATAGCATGTACAAAGGCCCTGAGGCAAGAGTACCTTAGATGTTTGAGGAGAAATGAGATCAATGTGTCTTCAGCAGAGTGATATAGGACATCCTCAGCCATTCTTAGGACTGGCTTTTATTCCAAGTGAAATAGGGAGCCACTGAAAAATAAGAGCAAGGAATGAGAAGTGACGTTATCTTAGGTTTTAACTGGATCACTCTACCTGCTATGCTGGAAACAAACTAAGGGGATAGAGATGGGGAAAGATGGACAAGAATAGAAGTATAGAGACCAATTAAGATTACTCCATTGGGGTGCCTGGGTGGCTCAGTCGGTTGAGAGTCTGACTTTGGCTCAGGTCATGATCTCGCAGTTTGTGAGTTCAAGTCCCACATAGGGCTCTCTGCTGTTAGTGCAGAGCCTGCTTCAGATTCTCTGCCCCCCTCTCTCTCTGCCCCTTCCCTGCTCACTCTGTCTCTCTCAAAATAAATTAAAAAAAAGAAAACTACTCCAACGACCCAAGTGCAAGATGATGATAGGCTTGGTCCAGGCTGGTAGCAGTGGAGATGGTGAGAAATAACTGAATCTGAACATACTTTGAAAGTATAATCAACAAAATTTGCCAATGGATTGGATGTGGCGTGTGCAAGAGAAAGGATTTAGGGATGACTTCAAGAATTTGGCCTAAGGAAACAAATATAATTGCCATTCTCTAGAAAGATGCAGTAAAGCAGGTTTTGAGGGTGGAAGATCAGGAGTTCAACTGTTTGGGGAATGATGCATTTGAGATTTCTCTTAGACACCCAGTGGATATTAAAGAGGATGTGAATCTAGAGATTGTAAAGGTATATTGAGGCCAAGGAAAATATCCAGAATGATCAACACTGAGTCATTTTAAACTGTCACTAGGGCTCCATTTTTAAGCCAAGTAGAAAGATCAATTTACTTATTACATAAAACTAGGTTTGGTGGAAGGGAGTTAAGATGGTAGAGAAGTAGGGAGACTGTGACTTTCCTCATCCCCCAAACACAGCTCTTTTGAGGTCAGATTACTTGGAGCACCCAGGCAATCAATCTGCGGAGGGCCAGAAGGATCTCCACAGTTAGAGGGAGGCAGATTGGCAGGAATGAGGTGTGCAGATGTGAATTGGGGGAGATAAAATGGCATAGGCACAGAGGAGAGGTATCCCCTTCTGTGGAGACACAAAAGGGAGGGAGGGAGGGAGGGAGGGAGGGAGGGAGAGAGAGAGAGAGAGAGAGAGAGAGAGAGAGGAGCTGTGAAAATGCTGTTACTCAGCACAAGAGGAAAACCTCTCTGGACCACAGACTGGGGAACAAGAAATACAGAGAGTTCCAGTTTCTCTTTCGAAAACAGCCTCAGGAGCTGAAACTCGGAGGTTTCAGAAGTGTGTGACTTTCTCCAGAACTGTGAAGCACGCTCCTGGGGAGGAGGGAGCTGGCCCAGGAGTATATACTGTGGTGTGACAATCTCAGGGGTGTCCTGGGAGAGAATAGTCCCCTTCCCAGAATACTTTGGGAAGAGGGTTTATTGCCTCCCCAAGGACAAAAGACCCTGCAGGTATAGCCAAAGGCCTTTTTATCAGCAGGGCAGGGTGGCTCTACTCCAGAATGGGGGGAAAGGAGCTGCACCAAGCTGGGTCCTTTAAGATTTTAGGTTTTGAATCCCAGCCCAGGGTAGAAGATGTGGGAGAACTGTAGAGCAGGGAAAACTGAGCACCCTTACTATTCTATGAGAGCTGCCTGAACAGCATGGGTTGAGATATCTGGTCTGGGGAGGAGACAGTGGAGTGTTACCATTTTTCTCCCCAACACCAACACTGTAGGACTTCAGAGAGCAGCACAGTGGCCCCCAGTGGAGGCGGGACCCACTTACACCAAACCCCACCCCTCGGTACCTGGCAACTGCTTATTTACTGGGAGCCAAGACTGATCCAATGCAGCTGGCCTCTCGTCCAGACCAGCACAGCCACCAGTCCCAGGCATCAGCAGACAACTGTTGTGGTTTTTTTTTCTTTGCTTTTCTATTTCTTTTTACCTTCTCCTTTTTTTTTTTTTCTTTTGGAATCAGGCTCATAGTTTCTGACGTGTTTTTGGTCAAATGTTATTATATGTATATATATTAATTTTTTATCAGACATTTTTACTCTATTCTTTTTCCACCTTCTCTCTTTCATCTTTAATTTCCTGTTTCTTTCTCTGAATTTAGGCTTATACTTTTGTGATTCTTTGTTTGGATTTCTTTTCTCCCCTTCCATTTTTCTCTTTTTATAGGATCAAGTTTACCCCTCCCTTTTCCTTTTTTCCCCCCAAGGTTATTTCGACAAACAATTCAAAGCACATATGGTTGAAGGTGCAAACACTCCCCCGCTAAAAGCAAGGAGGAGCTCTGCAGAGGACTGACCAATGGGATAGAGCAGCCAAACCACAACAGCAGAGTGCACATAACATACACCAAAAACACTTCCTGGAGTGCCAGGCAGTGGACAGTGTATGACACCTTTTTCATATAGAAGTATTCTTAGGTGCAGAACACATAACAAGCTTTTAAAACACGCAAAAGACAGAAAATAAGCCAAAATAACAAGACAGAGGAATTCTCCTCAAAAGAAAGGTCAAGAAGAAATCACAGAGAATTGCTCAAAACAGGTATAAACATATCTGAACAAGACTTTAGAACAACACTCCTTAGACTAATAGCAGCTTGAAAAGAGCATAGAAGACATGAGAGAAACCCTTGCTGCAGAGATCAGAGACCTAAGAACTAGTCAGGACAAATCAAAAAATGCCATAACTGAGATACAAAATAAACTAGATACAGTGACAGCTAGGGTGGAAGATGCACAGGAGAGAATAGGTGAAATAGAAGATAAAATTATGGAAAATAATGAAGCTAAAAAAAGAGGGAAAGGAAATTACTAGATCACGAGAGGAGAATTAGAGAACTAAGTGATTCCATGAAATGAAACAATATCCATACCATAAGAGTCCCAGAAGAAGAAGAGTGAGAAAAAGGAGCAGAAGGTTTATTTGAACAAAGTATAGCTGAGAACTTCCCTAATCTGGGGAAGGACACAGACATCTAAGTCCAAGAGGCACAGAGAACTACATTCAAAATCAACAGAAACAGGTCAACACTATGACATACAAAGATAAATAAATAAAAAAGGTTTGTAATTGCAAAATACAGAGATAAAGAGGGAATTCTGAAAGTAGCTAGGAACAACAGGTCCTTAACCTACAAGGGTAGACACATAAGGTTAGTAGCAGACCTGTCCACTGACACCTGGCAGGTCAGAAGGAAGTGGCAAGAAATATTCAGTGTGCTGAATAGGAACAATACAGAGCCAAGAATCCTTTGTTCAGCATGGCAGTCATTCAGGATAGGAGAGATAATGACTTTCCAAGACAAAGAAAAACTAAAGGAGTCTGACCACTAAACCAGCCCTGCAAGAAACTGTAAGGGGAACTCTCTGAGTGGAAAGCAGCAAAGACTACAAAGGACCAGAGAACATCACCAGAAACACAAAGTCTTCAGATAACACAATGGCACTAAATTCATACCTTTCAATAATCACTCTGAATGTAAATGGACTCGATGCTCCAGTCAAAAGACATAGGGTAGGGGCGCCTGGGTGGCGCAGTCGGTTAAGCGTCCGACTTCAGCCAGGTCACGATCTCGCGGTCCGTGAGTTCGAGCCCCGCGTCAGGCTCTGGGCTGATGGCTCGGAGCCTGGAGCCTGTTTCCGATTCTGTGTCTCCCTCTCTCTCTGCCCCTCCCCCGTTCATGCTCTGTCTCTCTCTGTCCCAAAAATAAATAAAAAACGTTGAAAAAAAAAAAAATTAAAAAAAAAAAAAAAAAAAGACATAGGGTATCAGAATGGACAAAAAGCAAGATATATATCTATATATCTATATCTATATCTGCATATATATCAGCATATATATGTATATATGTGTGTGTGTATGTATGTATGTGTGTGTATATATATACATATATATATAGGTATATATATACACACACTACCTACAAGGGACTCATTTTTTTTAATTTTTTTTTAACGTTTATTTATTTTTGAGACAGAGGGAGACAGAGCATGAATGGGGGAGGGTCAGAGAGAGGGAGACACAGAATCTGAAACAGGCTCCAGGCTCTGAGCTGTCAGCACAGAGCCTGACGCGGGGCTTGAACTCACAGACTGCGAGATCATGACCCGAGCCGAAGTCGGCCGCTTAACCGACTGAGCCACCCAGGCACCCCTACAAGAGACTCATTTTAGACTTAAGGACACCTGCAGATTAAAAGTGAGGGGATGGAGAACTATCTATCATCCTAATGGACGTGGAAAGAAAGCCAGAGAGGTCGTACTTATATCAGACAAACTAGGTTTCAAAACAAAGACTGAACAAGAGATGAAGAAAGGCATTATATTATAATTGAAGGGGTCTATCCATCAAGAAGACCTAACAATTGCAAACATTTATGTCCCCAGCTTGAAGCACCCAAATACATACATCAGTTAAGCATAAACGTAAGCAAACTTATTGATAATAATACCACTAGTGTAGGAGACTTTAATACTCCACCTACAACAGTGGACAGATCATCTAAGCAGAAAATCAACAAGGAAACAATGGCTCTGATGACACACTGGATCAGATGGACTTAACAGATATATTCAGAACATTCCATCCTAAAGCAGCAGAATACACATTCTTCTCGGGTGCACATGGAATATTCTCCAGAATAGATCATATTTTGGGTCACAAAACAGCCCTCAAAAGGTACAGAAAGATTGAGATCATACCATGTGTATTTTCAGATCACAATGCTATGAAACTTGAAATCAACCACAAGAAAAAATTTGGAAAGCACCCAGATACATGGAGGTTAAAGAACACATCCCACTTAAGAATAAATGGGTTAACCGAGAAATTAAAGAAGAAATTAAAAGATACATGGAAGCAAATGAAAATGTAAACATGACAGACCAAACCCTTTGGGATGCAGCAAAGGCAGTCCTAAGAGGAAAGTACATTGCATTTCAGGCCTGTCTCAAGAAGCAAGAAAGGTCCCAAATACACAACCTAACCTTACACTTGAAGGAGCTAGAAAAGCAGCAGCAAATAAAGCCCAAAGCCAACCAAAGAAGGGAAAGAAGAAAGAGTAGAGGAGAAATAAATGATATGGAATCCAAACAACAACAACCCCCGCCCCCCGCAGAACTGATCAATGAAACTAAGAACTGGTTTTTGAAAGAATAAACAAAATTGATAACTCCCTAGCCAGACTTCTCAAAAAGAAAAGAGAGAGGACCCAAATAGATAAAGTCACAAATGAAAGAGGAATGATCGCAACCAACACCACAGAAATACAATTATAAGAGAATACTATGAAAACTTATATGCCAACAAACTGGACAACCTGGAAGAAACGGGCAAAGTCCTATACCCTCACACACTCCCAAAACCCAAATGGGAAAAAATAGGAAATTTGAACAGACCCTAACCAGCAAAGAAATTGAATGGGTTGTCAAAAATCTCCCAACAAATAAGAGTCCTGGGCCAGATGGCTTCCCAGGGGAAATTTACCAGACATTTAAAGCAGAGTTAATACCTATTCTTCTCAAACTGTTCCAAAAAATAGAAATGGAAGGAAAGTTTCCAAACTCATTTTATGAAGCCAGCATTACCTTGATTCCACAACCAGACAAAGACCCCACTAAAAAGGAGAATTACAGGCCAATACCCCTGAGGAAGCTGGATGCAAAAATTCTCACCAAGATACTAGCACTTCAAAGTCACAGTATATTAAAATAATTATTCACCATGATCAAATGGGATTGATGCCTGGGATGCAGGATTCCTTCAGTATTCACAAATCAATCAATGTGATACACCTCATTAACAGAAGAAAGGATAAGAACCATATGATCCTTTCAACAGATGCAGAAAAAGCATTTGACAAAATACAGCATCCTTTCTTGATAAAACCCCTCAAGAAAGTCAGGATAGAAGGAACATACTTTAACATCATAAAAGCCATATATGAATGTCCCACAGGTAATATCATCCTCAATGGGGAAAAACTGAGAGCTTTTCCCCTAAGATCAGGAACATGACAGGATGTCCACTGTCACCACTGTTGTTCAATATAGTGTTGGAAGTCCTAACCTCAGCAATCAGATAACAAAACAAAATAAAAGGCATCCAAATTGCAAATAGAAGTCAAACTTCCACTCTTCGCAGATGACATGATACTCTACATGGAAAGCCCAAAAGACTCCACCAAAAAGCTGCTGGAGCTGATACATGAATTCAGCAAAGTCACAGGATAAAATCAATGTACAGAAATCAGTTACATTTCTATACACTAATAATCAAGCAGCAGAAAGAGATATCAAGGAATTGATCCCATTTACAATTACAGCAAAAACCATAACATAACTAGGAATAAACCTAACCAAAGATGTAAAAGTTCTGTATGCTGAAAACTACAGAACGTTTATGAAAGAAATTGAAGAATACACAAAGAAATGGAAAACTATTCCATGCTCATGGATTGGAAAAACAGATATTGTTATAAAATGTTGATACTACCCAAAGCAATCTACACATTCAATGTAATCCCTATTAATATACCACCAGCATTCTTCACAGAGCTAGAACAAACAATCCTAAAATTTGTATGGAACCACAAGAGACCCTGAATAGTCAAAGTAATATTGAAAAAGAAAACCAAAGCTGGAAGCATCACCTGTATTTTAAGCTGTATTACAAAGCTGTAATCATCAAGACCGTACGGTACTGGCACAAAAACAGACACATAGATCAGTGGAATAGAGAACCCAGAAATGGACTCACAAATATATGGCCAACTTATTATCGACAGAGCAGGAAAGAGTAACCAATGGAAAAAAGACAGTCTCTTTAGCTAATGGTGCTGAGAGAACTGGACAGCAACATTCAAAAGAATGAAACTGGACCACTTTCTCACACCATACAGAACATTAAGTTCAAAATGGATGAAAGACCTAAATGTGAGACAGGAAACCATCAAAATCCTGCCTGAGAAAATAGGCAGCAACCTCTTTCATGTATGCCACAGCAACTTCATATTAAACATGTCACTAGAGACAAGAGAAATAAAAGCAAAAATGAACTATTGTACCTCAACAAGATAAAAAGCTTCTACACAGCAAAGGAAACAATCAACAAAACTAAAAGGCAACAGATGGACTGGGAGATGATATATAACATATTAGATAAAGGGTTAGTATCCAAAATCTATAAAGAACTTACCAAACCCAACACCCAAAAAAACAAAATGGGAAGTGAAAATGGGCAGAAGACATGAATAGACACTTTTCCAGAGAAGACACCAGAGAGAAAACAGACACATAACAAGATGCTTAATATCACTCATCATCAGGGAAATACAAATAAAAACTACAATTAGATACCACCTCACCGCCTGTCAGAATGGCTAACATTAACAACTCAGAAAACAACCAATGTTGGCAGGGATGTGGAGAAAGGGGAACCCTTTTGCTCTGTTGGTGGGAATGAAAACTGGTACAGCCACTCTGGAGAACAGTATGGAGTTTCCTCAAAAAATTAAAAATAGAACTACCCTATGACCCAGCAATTGCACTACTAGGAATTTATCCAAAGCATGCAAAAAAATGCTGATTCAAAGGGGCATATGCACCCCAATGTTTATAGCAACACTATCAACAATAGCCCAATTATGTAAAGAGCCCAAATGTCCATCAACTAATGAATGGATAAAGAAGATGTGGTTTACATTATAACAACGGGACAACAGGTTGGGTCATAGGTGTGTGATTGCAAACTGGCAGAGATAAAATGGGCAGCGTAGGAACAGAGGGGAGGGATCCCCTTCTGTGGAGAGACAAAAGGAAGAGAAAGAGCGGCTGTGGAAGTGCAGGATTGTATTTGGACAAGAAAAAAATCAGGTAACTGGGATCAGAAAAAAACAGAGAAAGAACCAATTTCTAACTGTGGGGCTTTCTCCGCCCTGTTCGAGTGCCTGGGGAGGAGGGGAGTCAGCCCCAGGCTCAGTATCTAGCTCCCAGGTGCAGTTGGAGAGAGCAACCTCTCCCTTGAGTGCTGTGAGAAGAAGGAAAATAGCCACTCCAAGGACAAAAGACCCTGCATCCCACCCCCACCCCCTGCCACCCAGAGGCCCTTTGTGACAGTACCCCAGAGTGACAGTACACCAGAACTAGGGCATGTGGAGTGGGATCCTTTAAGTCATTGGGGTTCGAATCCCAGCCAAGCACCAGGGAGGCACGGGAGCCAGTGGAGCAAGACATAGTGGCCAGCTGGCATCCTCTTGGCACTGTGAGGAGCCAGAGGCCCTTAGTAGCTGGGCAGAGCAGCTCTTCCCCAGAACCAGGGCACATGGAGTGGGATCCTTTAAGACATTGGGGTTTGAATCCCAGCTGAACACCTGGGAGGCACAGGAGACTGCGGAGCCAAACAGAATCAGCCTACTCATGCCCTCAAGGCACTGTGAGGATAGCCTGAATAGAGTGGTCTGGGACACCCAGTCTGAGGAGGCGAGACTGGGGTGTTGCCATTTTTCTCCCATCACCAACAAGGTGGGGTTTCAGGGAACAGACATTGGGCCCACAGTGGAGGTGGTACCTACCTACACCAAACCATGCCCCTCCATGCCTGGTAACTGCGTATCTACTAGAGCAAGATGGACACTGATGAAACCAGACAGCCCCTCCTTCAGACCAGCACAGGCAGCAGTTACCAAGGCACTGGTAGATATTGGTACAGTAGTTTTGCATTCTCTGATTTGATTCTTGGTCAATTCTTATTTTATGTGTGTGTGTGTGTATGTGTGTATATGTGTGTGTATGTGTGTGTATATATATTTCTTCCTCTTATTTCTTCCCTTCTCTTGTCTGGTTATTCCAGCTGTTGGTTTGTTTAAGCAGACGTTTTCAATCCATTCTTTTTACACTTCTTTTGTATCTCTTTCTTCTTTATTTTCCTCTCTCTTTCTTGGGACCAAGCCATACAGTTTCTGTTTCTCTGCCTGGTCAATTTTTTTCTTTTCCTTTTCCCTGCCCCTGTCATTCCTCTCTTTGTATGTGATAAGGCCTCTCCCACCATCCTCATCCTTTTCTTAAACTTTTTCCAGGGATACTTCAACAAAAAAATGAAAGCACACCTGGTAGAAGGTCCAAACCACCACTACTAGGGAGATAAAGCAACCAGAGTCTCAACAACAAGAGCATGAAACACACTCCAAAAACACCTCCTGAAGGGCCAGGCCTTGGACAGTGTAGGATCCCTTTTTGATATAGTAATGCTCACAAGTGTAGGCCTCATAACAAGCTATTAAAACACATAAGAGACAGAAAACTAGCCAATATGAAAAATGGAAGAATTCTCCTCAAAAGAGATTCCAGGAAGAGATGACAGCTAGAGAATTGCTCAAAACAGATATAAACAATATAACTAAGCAAGCATTTAGAATAATAGTCATAAGATTAATTGCTGGGCTTGAAAAAAAAGCATAGAAGATAGCAGAGAATCTATTGCTGCAGAGATCAAGGAACTAAGAAATAGTCATGAAGAATTAAGAAATGTTGTAACTGAGGTGCAAAATAAACTAGATGCAGTCACAGCAAGGATGGAGGAGGCAGTGGAGAATTAAGTGAAATAGAAGATAAAATTATGGAAAATGATGAAGCCAAGAAAAAGAGAGATAAGAAAAGAATTAGAGAACTAAGTGATTCAATGAAACATAATAATATCCATATCACAGGAGTTCCAGAAAAGAAGAGAGAGAAAGGGGCAGAAGGTTTACTTGAACAAATTATAGCTGAGAACGTCCCTAATCTGGGGAAGGAAATGGACATCCAAATACAGGAGGCACAGAGAACTCCCTTCAGATTTAATCAGAATAGATCTTCTCCATGGCATATCACAGTGAAACTGGCAAAATACAAAGATAAAGTGAGAATTCTGAAAGCAGTTGGGGACAAATGGGCCTTAACCTACAAGGGTAGACACATAAGGGTAGTAGCAGACTTATCCATTGAAACTTGGCAGGCCAGAAGGGAGTGGCAGGAAATATTCAATGTGCTGAATAGAAAAAATATGCAGCCAAGAATCCTTTAGCCAGCAAGTCTGTCATTTAGAATAGAAGGAGAGATAAAGGCTTTCCCAGACAAACAAAAACTGAAGGGATTCATGACCACTAAACCAGCCCTGCAAGAGATCCTAAGGGGGACTCTGTGAGTGGAATGCTGTAAAGACTACAAAGGAACAGAGACATCACCATAAGCATGAAACCTATAGATAACACAATCACACTAAGTCCATATCTTTCAATAATAACTCTGAATGTAAATGAACTAAATGCTCTAATAAAAAGACATAGGGTATCAGAATAGATTAAAAAAAACAAGATCCATCTATATTCTGTCCATAGGGACCCATTTTAGACCTGAGGACACCTTCAGATTGGAAGTGAGGGGATGGAGAACCATCCATCATGCTACTGGAAGTCAGAAGAAAGCTGAAGTGCCATACTTCTATCAAACTAAATTTAAACTAAAGGTTGTAACAAGAGATGAAGAAAGGCATAATATAATTATGAGGTCTATCCATCAAGACCTAACAATTGTAAATGTTTATGCTCCAAACTTGAAAGTTCCCAAATATATAAATCAATTGAGCAATCTTATTGATAGGAATACTGTAATTATAGGGGAATTTAATACTCCACTTATAGCAAAGGACAGATCATCTAGGCAAAAAAACCCAATAAAGATACAATGGCCTTGAATGATACACTGGACCAGATGGACTTGACAAGTATATTCAGAACTTTTCATCCAAAAGCAGCAGAATATAAATTCTTCTCAAGTGCACATGGAACATTCTCCAAGATAGATCACATACTGGGTCACAAAACAGCTCTCAACAAATATAAAAGAATTGAGATAATACCATGTATATCTTCAGATCACAACACTATGAAACTTGAAATCAAACACAAGAAAAAATTTGGAAAGGCTCCAAATGCATGGAGGTTAAAGGACATCCTACTAAAGAATGAATGGGTTGGGGTGCCTGGGTGGCTTAGTTGGTTGAGCGCCTGACTTTGGCTCAGGTCATGATCTTGCTGTCCATGGGTTTGAGCCCCGCATCAGGTTCTGTGCTGACAGCTCAGAGCCTGGAGCCTGTTTCAGATTCTGTGTCTCCCTCTCTCTCTGCCCCTCCCTCCCTCATGCTCTGTCTCTCTCTCTCTCTCTCTCCCTCTCTCTCTCTCTCTCTCTCTCTGTCAAAAATAAACATTAAAAAAATTTTTTAAACAGAATGAATGGGTTAATCAGGCAATTGAAGAAGAAATTAAAAAATATATGGAAGCAAATGAAAATGAAAACATGACAGTTCAAACTTTTTGGGATACAGCAAAAGCAGTCCTAAGAGGAAAATACATTGCAATCCAGGCCTATCTCAAGAAACAAGAAAAAATCCCAAATACAAAATCTAACAGCACACCTAAAGGATCTGGAAGCAGAACAGCAAAGAAACCATGAAGCCAGCAGAAGAAGATAAATAATAAAGATTAGAGCAGAAATAAACAATAGGGAATCCAAAAAACGAGAACAGATCAATGAATCTAAGAGTTGCGTTTTTTTAAAAAATTAACAAAATTGATAAACCCCCAGCCAGACTTCTCAAAAAGAAGAGGACCCAAATAGATAAAATCACAAATGAAAAATGACAGATCACAACCAACATCACAGAAAAACAAACAATTATCAGAGAATACTATGAAACATTATATGCCAACAAACTGGACAATCTGGAGGAAATGGACAAATTCCTAGATACCCACACACTACCAAAACTCAAACAGGAAGAAATAGAAAATTTGAACAGACCCACAGCCAGCAAAGAAATTGAATCAGTCATCAAAAATCTTGCAACAAATAAGAGTCCTAGGCCAGATGATTTCCTGGGGGAATTTTGCCAGACATTTAAAGCTGAGTTAATACCTATCCTTCTCAAGCTGTTCCAAAAAATAGAAATGGAAGGAAATTTCCCAGATTCATTCTATGAAGCCAGCATTACCTTGATTCCCAAACCAGACAGAGATCCCACTAAAAAGGAGAATTACAGGCCAATATTCCTGATGAACACTGATTCAAAAATTCTCAACAAGATACTAGCAAATCGAATTCAACAATATATCAAAGGAATTATTCACCACGATCAAGTGGGATTCATTCCTGGGCTACAGGGCTGGTTCAATATTCACAAATCAATGTTATACATCACATTAATAGAAGAAAGTATAAGAACCATATGATACTGTCAATAGATGTGGAAAAAGTATTTGACAAAATACAGCATCCTTTCTTAATAAAAAAAACTCAAGAAAGTCAGCATAGAAGGAACATACCTCAAAATCATAAAAGCCATATATGAAAAGCCCACAGCTAATATCCTCAAGGGGAAAAAACTGAGAGCTTTCCCCCAGAGATCAGGAACACAGCAGGGATGCCCACTCTCACCACTGTTTAACATAGTGTTGGGAGTCCTAATCTCAGCAGACACCAAAATGAAATAAAAGGCATCCAAACTGGCAAAGAAGAAGTCAAACTTTCACTTTTCACAGATGACATGATACTCTACATTTAAAGTCTCCACCAAAAAGCTGCGAGAACTGATACATGAATTCAGCAAAGTCGCAGGATACAAAATCAATGTACAGAAATCAGTCGCATTTCTATACAGCAATAATGAAGCAACAGAAAGAGAAATCAAGAAATCAATCCCATTTACAATTGCAACAAGAACAATAAAATACCTAGGAATAAACCTAACCAAAGATGTGAAATATCTGTATGCTGAAAACTATACAAAACCTATGAAGGAAACTGAAGAAGACACAAAGAAATGGAAAAACATACGATGCTCATGGATTGGAAGAAAAAATATTGTTAAAATGTCAATACTACCCAAAGCAATCTACACACTGAATGCAATCACTATCAAAATTCCACCAGCATTCTTCTCAAAGCTAGAACAAATAATCCTAAATTTTGTATGGAACCACAAAAGACCTCGAATAGCCAAAATTATATTGAAAAAGAAAACCAAAGCAGGAGGCATCACAATCCTGGACTTTAGACTCTACTACAAAGCTGGAATCAAGACAGTATGGTACTGGCACAAAAATAGACACTCAGATCAATGGAATAGAACAGAGAACCTGGAATTGGACCCACAAATGTATGGCCAACTAATCTTTGACAAAGCAGGAAAGAGTATGCAATGGAAAAAAGACAGTCTCTTTAGCAAATGGTGCTGGGACAATTGGACAGCAACATACAGAAGAATGAAACTGGACCACTTTCTTATACCATACATAAAAAATAAACTCTCAGAATGGATGAAAGACCTAAGTGTGAGATAGGAAACCATTAAAACCCTAGAGGAGAAAACAGGCAACAACTTCTTTGACGTCAGCCACAGCAATTTCTTACTTGACACTTCTCCAAAGGCAAGGGAAATAAAAGCAAACATGAACTATTGAGACCTCATCAAGATAAAAAGCTTCTGCACAGCAAAGGAAACAATCAACAAAAGTAAAAGGCAACTGATGGAATGGGAGATGATATTTACAAATGACATATCAGATAAAGGTTTAGTATCCAAAATCTGTAAAGAATTTACCAAACTCAATACCCGAAAAACAAATAATCCAGTGAAGAAATGTGCAGAAGACATGAACAGACACTTTCCCAAAGAAGACATCCAGGTGGCCAACAGACACATGAAAAGATGCTCAACATCACTCATCATCAGGGAAATACAAATCAAAACCACACTGAGATATCACCTCACACCAGTCTGAGTGGCTAAAATTAACAACTCGGAAAACAACAGATGTTGATGAGGATGTGCAGAAATGGGAACCCTCTTGCACTGTTGGTGGGTGGAGCTGCTCTGGAACACAGTGTGGAATTTCCTAAAAAAAATTAAAAATACAACTACCCTATGACCCAGCAATAGCACTACTAGGAATTTATCCAAAGAATACAGGAGTGCTGATTCATAGGGGCACATGTACCCCGATGTTTATAGCAGCACTTTCAACAACAGCCAAATTATGAAAAGAGCCCAGATGTCCATCAACTGATGAATGGATAAAGAAGATGTGGTTTATATATACAATGGAATACTACTTGGCAATGAGAAATAATGAAATCCTGCCATTTGGAACAACGTGAATGGAACTGGAGGGTATTATACTAAATGAAATAAGTCAGAGAAAGATATCACATGTTTTCACTCATATGTGAAACTTAAGAAAGTTAATGGAAGACCATGGGGGAACGGAAGGTGACAAAAATAGTTTCAAACAGAGAGGGAGGCAAACCATAAGAGACTCTTAAATACAGAGAACAAACTGAGGGTTGATGGGGGTGGTGGGGTAGGGGAGAAATGGGTGATGGGCATTGAGGAGGGCACTTGTTGAGATGAGCACTGGGTGTTGTATATAAGTGATTAATCATAGGAATCTACCCCCAAAACCAAGAGCACACTGTATATACTGTATGTTAGCTAACGTGACAATAAATTTTTTAAAAAACCGCTGAAAGAAATTAAAGCAGACATAAATAAATGGAAAGATATCCCATGTATATAAATATTGACTGGAAGACAATATTGTTAAAATGACATTATCCAAAGTACAGATTCAATGAAATCTCTGTCAAGATCCTAATGGATTTTTTTTTAACATCTTAAAATTTATATGAATCTCAAGGGACCCTGGAAATTCAAAACAATCTTGAAAAAGAAGAATAAAGTTGAGGACTCACACACCTCCTGATTTCAAAACTTCTTATAAAGCTATAGTAATTAAAATGGTGTGGTACTAGCATAAAACCTATAGACCAATGGATGGGATGTAGAACACAGAAATAAATGGGTTTATATATGGCTAACTGATTTTATACAAGGAGGCCAAGACCATTCAATGGCAAAAGGACAGATTTTCAACAAATGGCATTGGGATAACTGGGTATCACATGCAAAAGAATGAAATTGGATACTTATCTTACACCGTATATGAAAATGATCTCAAAATGGATCAAAGATCTAAAGGTATGAGCTACAATTATAAAACTCTTTGAAGGAAATAGGGGAAAATATTCATGGCATTGGGTATGGTAATGCTTTCTTGGCTATGACACCAATGATACAGGCAACAACAACAACAACAACAACAACAACAAAATTGGTCTTCATGAAAATTTAAAACTTTTATGCATCAAAGGACACTGTTCAATCAAGAGTAAAAAAAAGGCAAGCCACAGAACAGGAGAAAATATTTTCAAATCATATATCTGATAAGAGATTAATATCTAGAATATGCAAATAACTCCTAAAGCTGAACAACAATGAAATGAACAACCAGATTTTTTAAAAGCCTAAGGACTTAAACAGATATTTTCCCAAAGAAGATATATACAAATTGCCAATATGCACATGAAAAGATATCCATCATAACTACTTATTAGGAAAATGCAAATCAAAACTATAATCAGATACCACCTTACACCTACAAGGGTGGTGATTATAAAAAATAAAAGAAGTTGGTGAGAATTTGGGGAAATTAGAACTCTTGTACAGGGGTGGTGGGAATGTAAAATTGTGCAGCCAATGTGAAAAATGATATGGCAGTTCCTCAAAAATTAAAAATAGAATTATTGTGTTATCCAACAATTCTCACTTCTGGGTATATACTCAAAAAAAATTAAAGCAGGGACACTAATAGATACTTGTGTGCCCCTGTTTAGGGAAGCATTATTCACAATAGCCTAAAAGCGGAACAACCCAAATGTCCATTGATTGATAAACAAAACATGGTATACACATATAATGGAATATATTTCAGTCTTAAAAAGGAAGGAAATTCTGACATATGTTAAAACATGGATGAGCCTTGAATGGATTAACCTTGAAGTCATTATGCTAAGCAAACTAAGCCCATCATAATAGGACAAATTCTGTATGATTCCACTCATATCAAGTACTTAGAATAAATAGAATCACAGATAGAAAAAATAGAATGGTGGTTGCCAGGGACTTGGAGGGAGGGGAGAAATGAGGGGTCATTGTTTAATGCGTACAGAGTTTGTAGGGTTTATTTTCAGCTCTATTGGGGTATAACTGACAAATAAAAACTGTATATATTTAAGGGGTACAGCTTAATGTTTTGATATACCTATATATTGTGAAATAATCACCACAAACTAATTAACCTCATATAATTACCATTTTATTTTTTTGTTTCCTTTTGTGGTGAGAACACGTAAGATTTATCCTCTTAGCAAATTTCAAGTATACAACATTGGCAACTAAATTATACTGCTATACATTAGATTTCCAGAAATTATTCATCTTGTATAACTGAAACATTACACCCTTTGATCAACATCTCCTCATTTCTTCCTCACCCTAGCAACCACCATTCTATTCTCTGCTTCCAGGAGTTTGACTATTTTAGATCCTACATATAAGTAAGATCACGGAATATTTGTCTATGTCTGCCTTATTTCATTTAGCATAATGTCCTTCAGTTTCATCAATGGTGTTGCAGATGGAAGGATTTCCCTCTTTTTTAAGGTTGATTAATATTCCACACCAGAAACCAGCTGAACTACTCCTACCCACTGGGCGAACAAGAAAAAACCCACATTGAAACAAGGAGAGGCTGAGACACAATCTTGCCATAAACCTCACCCCTGGCATGGCAACACACAACCAGAAGGAAACTCACAACTTCTGGCTTCTCTCTGAGGAGAAAAGAGTTTGGACCTTGTATTTGGTGGCCTGAATTTTAAGACTTCTGTCTGAAAGATTAGCCCCCCAAACATCTAACTTTGAAAGCCAATGGGGCTTGTATCTACCAAATCCATAAGGCTATGGCAAACTCAAAGACCATTTTTTTTTAATGTTTATTTTTGAGAGGGAGAAAGTGTGAGTGGGGGAGGGGCAGAGAGAGGGAGACATAGAATTTGAAGCAGGCTCCAGGCTCTGAGCTGTCAGCACAGAGCCCAATGTGGGGCTGAAACCCATGAGATGTGAGATTATGACCTGAGCCAAAGCTGGGCTTAACTGACTGAGCCACCCAGGTGCTCTAACTCAAAGACCATTCTTAAAGGACTTATGTGGCCTTACCATGGCTAACACCCAGGGCCCAGTGCAGAGGCAAAAGAGTAAAACATACCTAGTCTTTTCACTAAAGAGACCTACCTATTTATCTTAATAGCTGCAGCTGGAGGGGCCAGGTTTCACATTTAACATACATCTAGGGGCCAACTGCAGTACTCTCCAGAGACTACAATGGCTGGTGGGTGCCATCTTTATGTTCTCCCTCTGCCTTACTCCAGGTCACCAGTATTTCTCAGAAAAGAGCCTGACCACATGTCTGCTGTCTTGATTTTTATAGCTGCCGCTCTGGTAGCCAATGGAGCTTAAATTCACAGATCTCACAGGACTATAACAGAGAAACAATTCTTAACTGGCTATCCCCCAAGGCATAGCACAGAGTTGTCAAACAGAAACACCCAGTCTTTCTGTGAAGGAGGCCTATTTGCTTATCTTAAAAGCTGAAGCCTGAGAGGCAGGCTTCTGATTTAGCCTACAGCTAGAGGTGAGCTGCAAACCTCTCCAGAGATCAGGAATGCCCATGGGCACCATCTTCATGCTTTCCCTCTGCCCTGACCCAGGTTGCTGTTGTCTCCAAGAAAATAGTTTGTGTACACATCTGGTAACCTGGCTTCTGTGGGTGCCACCTGGAGGACATATCCCTTGAGAGCCTGGCTCTAGTAACTAGGAGGTTAGTGTTCACAGGTTTAATGAAATGGTAGCAAACAAAAAAAAAAAATAGTTTATAACTGGCTATATTCTTAGGACTCAGTGCAGAGAAGACAGAAATATCCATTTCCCATTTTTCCCTTGAAAGAGGTATATTTGCATACTTTAGAAGCTGCTGAGGTTCTGACTTCTTATTAGCCTGCATCTAGGTGCTGAGATCCCTCCCTCTTTGGGACACTGAAAGGTCTTGGCACACCTTCAACTACCAGAGCCACTAAGAACAAATAGGCCTGCTTAGACAATTACAAAGGTTTGAGAGACAACCAAGAGATAGGGCAGGGTTGGATAATAAGGTTCATCTTCTACACCAGACCACTTTTTCAAGATTTAGAAAGGCAGTTTTTTACCTAAGGCATAGAAACCATCACAGAGAGTCAAGGAAAATGAAAAATAGAGGAATATGTTCCAAATGAAAGACAAAGATAAAACCTCAGAAAAAGACCTTAATGAAAAGGAGTTAAGTAATTTACCTTATGAAGAGTTTAAAATACTCATAATAAAGATGCTCACTAATGGCAGGAAAGCAATGCATGAACAAAGCAAGAATTTCAACAAAGGGGTAGAGAATATAAGAAAATACCAAACAGAAATTAGACCTGAATAATACAATAAATGAGCTGGAAAATTTCAATAGAAGGGTTCAATAGCAGATTAGATAAAGCTAAAAGAGGACAAGCAAACCTGAAGACAGGGCAGTGGAATTCATCCAATCAGAAGAGTAAAAAGAATGAAAACATAGTGAAGATTGATTAAAGGACTGTACAACATCAAGTGGACCAATATGCACTTTACAGGGGTTCCAGAAAGAGAAAAGAGAAAGAAAGAGAGAAAATTTCTTTGGAGAAATAATGGTTGAAAACTTCTCTAACCTGGGAAATGAAGCAGATATTCAGATCCAGGAAGCCTATAGAGTTCCATAAGATGAATTCAAAGAGACCCACACCAAGACACATTATAATTATCAAAAGTTAAAGACAAGGAGAAACGCAAGAGGAAAACAACTTGTTACATATAAGAGAACCCCCACAAGACTATATGCAGATTTTTCAGCCAAGGCCAAAAGAAAGTGGAACAATATATTCAAAGTGCTAAAAGAAAAAAAGGGTCACCAAGAATATTCTACCCAGCAAAGTTGGCCTTTAGAATTCAGAAACAGTCAAAGTGTTTACTAGACAATCAACACCTGAAAGAGGTAGCACCACTAGACTGGCCTTAAAGGAAATGTTAAAGAGACTTCTTTAAGCTGATATGAAAGGGTGTTAATTAATAACAGGAAAATATATGAAGGTACAAATATCAATTGTAAAGGTAAATATATAGTTAAATTCAGAAGAATCTACTGTAATGGTGGTATGTTAATTACTTATAGATCTAGTATGAAGGCTAAAAGACAAAAGTAATAAAAATAACTAACTACAATAATTTATTAATGGATACACAAGATATAAGATGTAAATTGTGATATCAAAAACATAAAACGTGGGGGTGGGAGAGTAAAAACGTAAAGCTTTAGGATGTGTTCAAACTAAAGTTATCGACTTAAAATAAACTGGTATAAGATGTTTTATGTAAGCTTCATGGTAAACACAAAGCAAAGACTTATAGAACGTACCCAAAAGATAAAAAGAGTCTAAGTATGCCACTACAGAAAATCTTCAAATCACAAAGGGAGAGAGCAAGAGAAAAAGGAACAGAAGAATTACGAAACATCCAGAAAACAATTAACAAAATGGCAATAAGCCCACACCTATCAATAATTACTTTAAATGTAAATGGCAAAGTTCTCCAATCAAAAGACAGAGTGTGGCTAAATGGATTAAAAAACAAGACCCAACTATATGCTGCCTACAAGAGACTCACTTTAAGGATACACAGACTGAAAGTGAAGAGATTGAAAAAGATATTCCATGCAAATGGAAACCAAAAGAAAGCTGAAAGAAAAGAATTCCATTACATGTATACACACATATATATACACATACGTGTATCACATTTTCTTTACCTATTCACGCATCAACAGACATTTAGGTTGTTTTCATATATCGGCTATTGTGAATAATGCTGCAATAAACATGGAAGTACAGCTATCTCTTCATGGTACTTATTTCATTTCTTTTGGATATATACCCAATAGTGGGATTGCTGGACTATAGTAGTTGTACTTTTTATTTTTTTGAGGTACCTCTCTATGGCTTTCCATAGTGGCGGTAACAATTTACATTCCCATCAACAGTGTACAAGAGTTCTCTTTTCTTGCCATGCTAACATTTGTTATCTTTTGTCTTATTGATAATAGTCATTCTACCAGGTGTGAGGATTTCTCTTCATGGTTTTGACTGAATTTCCATTTTTGTGTACCTGTTGGCCATCTGCATGTATTTTTTTGAGAAACGTCTATTCAGGTCCCATTCCCATTTTTTACTCAGGTATGTATATTTTTACATATGTATGTATGTATTTGCTATTGGATTGTAGGAGTTCCTTATATATTTTGGATACTAACCCTTTATTAGATATATGATTGCAAATATTTTCGCCCACTCTGTAGGTTGCCTCTTCACTCTGTTGATTGTTTCCTTTGCCATGCAGAAGCTTTTTAGTTTGATACAATCCCACTTGTTTATTTTTGCTTCTGTTGCCTGCACTTCACTATCATGTCCAAAAAATCATACCTCAGATCAATGTCAAGAAGGTTTTTCCCTATGTTTTCTTCTGGTAATTTTATAGTTTCAGATCTTACGTTTAAGTAACCATCCAGAGTTTCTGTTTTGCAAAATGAAAAAGTTCTGGAGGTGGATGGAAGTGATGATTGCACAACATGAATGTACTTAATGCCACTGGGCTGTACACTTAAAAGTAGTTACAATGATAAATTTTGTCATGTATATTTTACCACAATTTTTTTAAAGGACGAATGAAAAAAGAATTTAAGATTGGTGTTAAAGTTTTGTTAGACTAATGTTGTCTATCATGCCTGGTGACAGTTCTTTCACTGTTACCTTGAAAAATTATTTAAGCATTTATATTTGTAAATAATTATATTTAGTTATTTATTATAGTTCTATTTATTTTGACTCATCCACTAGATTGACTTTTATCTGAGGGAAGTGGCAACGTCCCATTCTTAGTGTGAGTCAAGAGAATAAAGCTCTAGAGCTTGTGCTTAGGTTTGATGAGGTATTTAAAAATATTCCATTTTTATCTCATTGCAGTGCTTCTTTCACTTGGTAAATGGCAGGCATTTCTTCCTTTTTGGGGATCCTCCAGATTGATAGGTCCCAAACACTTGCTGTGGCTCTGACTTTCACTCAAGGTCTAGGGCCACTGGGTGGGCATGGGATTATGCCCATCATCCCACTGGGGAATCAGCCATGGACAAGCTATTAGAAAGTATCTCACTGCACACTAGATCATACAATATGCATGTAAGATGATCTTTCCCCAAACTCATGGCCTTACCTATGCCACTTCTCATTCTCTGACTCAGGATGGCATCACTTTTGCACTCATCCCCTAGTCTCTGTCAGCGTGAGTGATAGCAGAGGGGTCCAAAGAATACACCAGTAACCTTCTGCATTCCTGAGAAGTTGCCTTTATTCCCATGCTGATGTGCACAGTCATTCCTTTAGCAGGAAGTACTATGAAGGGTTAGGATGAGAAACTCTCTAACATCAGAGAACAACTAACTCCAGCTTCAAGACCACAACAGTTTTTCCCTTGCCTATCCCCTAGAGATGCATTCTTTATTGAAAGCACTAGACCAGAGGGGTTCTCCTGAGAGCCTCAATGGCCCTTCTGCACTCCTTTCTTGACCACTTCCCACCATCACCACTCTTAGGAACAGAGATGAAAAGGAACAGGAAAGCAATATTGGCTAATTCTTCTTTGAGGTCAGCTCATAGGAAAACATGCTGGATATGGCAGAAAATACTGAAAAAGAGTATTGTTGAGAGGATTCAAAGGTAGAGGTCTTTTCAGATTCTGTTTTAGATTGAGCAATCTCTAAGGAAGAAATTGTTGGTTTATTCACCTTTAGGGAAGGCAATGCGGTTTCAAGGGTAGCCTCTCTGGGAGCATCCCAGGTGGGTTCAAATGTTTTCTCGGTGGGTGATGGTTGTCTAACATCATCCTTGCTAGGCATCAGTGGTTTGATGGTTTCCTTGACTTGCTCTGGTTCACTGGATTTCTTCTTGGGGACTACTAAAAAATGGCAAGAACCTGGCTGTTTCTTTGTGCTCTTGGTTAAAGCTGGGTAGAAGGCTGATAGAGCCCAAGGATTTCCCAAAACTCGGAAGGAAGGCTTATTGGGTAAATTTGTAGAGTCCTGACTCCCATGTTCCCTCTGTTGTAGGCTTAAACTCCGAAGATCTGTGGGATAGAAACAACAAAAACAAAGATTCCTCAAATGTCACTTCTCTAATCTTTTCTGGTCATGTTGAGAAGTTTTATCATCTTTAAAATGTTGGCCCCTCACGTACCATCTCAGGTTCTTTCCCCCCTTAGTTTTCCCTTCCCCAAACTTTGTAAGGATTTTATTATGGCACTGGAGTTTAAGAGTCTATTGTAGGGGCGCCTGGGTGGCTCAGTCGGTTGAGCGTCCAACTTCAGCTCAGGTCTTGATCTCCCAATGTGTGAGTTCAAGCCCCGCGTCGGGCTCTGTGCTGACAGCGCAGAGCCTGGAGCCTGCTTCAGATTCTGTGTCTCCCTCTCTCTCTGCCCCTTCTCTGCTCATGCTCTGTCTCTCTATGTCTCAAAAATAAATAAAAACATTAAAAAAAAAAAGAGTCTATTGTATGAGATTTTAGGTCACCATGAAAGCTCTCAGAAGGTAGGAAGTCACATCTGCTTAAAGTTCATGCATTTCACAACCACTGCTTCCAAATCAATTTGAACAAACAAATGAATACGTCCTCAATTAGGATGGGAGCTTTTTAAAGGCAGAGACTTCGTCTTGCTTTCCACTACATACACAGTGCTCAGCAGCATCTGTCACACATGTAAGTTCTGAAAAAATAATTTTTTTTTTTAATTTTTTTTCAACGTTTTTTATTTATTTTTGGGACAGAGAGAGACAGAGCATGAACGGGGGAGGGGCAGAGAGAGAGGGAGACACAGAATCAGAAACAGGCTCCAGGCTCCGAGCCATCAGCCCAGAGCCTGACGCGGGGCTCGAACTCACAGACCGCGAGATCGTGACCTGGCTGAAGTCGGACGCTTAACCGACTCCGCCACCCAGGCGCCCCTGAAAAAATAATTTTAATCTGGCAGAAAAATTAATGATGGAGACCACTTCTAGTAATGGAGCTAGAAAACTGAATCTTACCAAAGACAAATAACTGGATAATAATTAACCCAAGAAAGCACCTTAAAATCATTTAAGATTTTACAATACGGTGAGGAACTGTGGGGCCAAAATCTAGAAGATAATGAGAATCCAAAGAAGTCAGTCCAGATCTCAGTTGTTTTTGCCCTGAGTGTAATGTCAATCTTGAAACCACCACACACATGAGCTTCATTTTCTGTCAGCTTTACAGAAGGAAGGGGATTCTAATTGCACTTTAATTGAATTTGTAGGTCAATTCCATGACAAGTAGTATCTGTGATATTAGGTTTTCTAATTCATAAATGTGGCATGTTGGTCCATTTGTGTCTTCTCTCAGTAAACTTCTGTAGCTTTCGGTGACCAACTATATCTTCTCTGTGACAGCTTGCAATGTTTTCCTTAAATTTATTCCTATTTTGGTTTTTTGGTGCTGTAATTGATGCTATTTAAATTTTTAAGTTTCTAATTATTTATTGCTAATATATAGACATACAATTGATTTTTCTGTATATTGACCTTGTATCCTGAGACACTGTTTAACTCACTTATTCCAGTAGGTTTGTTGATTTCTTAGATTTTTTGTTTAATTTTAATTCTAGTATAGTTAACATACAGTGTTATGTATAATATAGTGATTCAACAATTCCATATATTACTCAATGCTCAAGATAAATATACTCTTAATCTCCTTTACCTATTTCACCCATCCTCCCACCCGCCTCCCCTCTGATAACCATGTGATTGTTTCCTATAGTTAGGTGTCTGTTTTTTATTTGTCTCTTTTCCCCCCCTTTGTTCATTTTGTTTCTTCAATTCCACACGAGTGAAACCATATGATATTTGTCTTTCTCTGACTTACTTAACTTAGCACTATACTCTCTAGATCCATCTGTGTTGTTACAAATGGCAAGATTTAATCTTTATGGATGAATAATAGACTATTTGTGTGTGTCTTATCCGTTTATCTATTGATGGACACCTGTGTTGCTTCCATAATTTGACTGTTGTAAATAATGCTGTGATAAACATAGGGGTGAATGTATCCCTTCAAATTAGTGTTTTTGTATTTTTGGGGTAAATACCCAGTATGTCAATTACTGGATCATAGGGTAGTTCTATTTTTACTTTTTTGAGGAACCTCCACTCTGTCTTCCACAGTGGCTATACCAGTTTGCATTCTCACCAACAGTGCATGAGGGTTCCTCTTTCTCCACATCTTTGCCAACACTTGCTGTTTCTTGTGTTTTGATTTTAGCCATTCTGACAGGTGTGAGGTGATATCTCATTGTGGTTTTGATTTGCATTTCCCTGATGATAAGTGATGTTGAGCATCTTTTCATGTATCTGTTTGCCATCTGGATGTCTTCTTTGGAGAAATGTTTGTTCATGTCTTCTGCCAATTTAAAAATTGGGTTATTTATTTTTGGGCGTTGAGTTGTATAAATTCTTTATATGCTTTGGATACTAACCCTCAACCCAATATGTCATTTGCAATTATCTTCTCCCATTCAGTAGGTTATCTTTTGGTTTTGTTAGTTGTTTCCTTCGAAGTACAGAAGCTTTTTATTTTTCCTTTTGTTTCCCTTGCTTCAGGGGACATACCTAGAAAGATGTTGCTATGACCAATGTCAGAGAAATTACTGCCTGTTTTCTCTTCTAGGATTTTTATAGTTTCAGGTCTCACATTTAGATCCTGAATCCATTTTGAGTTCATTTTTGTGTATGGTGTAAGAAAGTGGCCCAGTTTTATTCTTTTGCATGTTCCTATCCTGTTTTCCCAGCACCATTTGTTGAAGAGACTTTTTCTCATTGCATATCCTTTCCTCTTTTATCAAAGATTAATTGACCATACAGTTGTGGTTTTATTTCTGGGTTTTCTCTTCTGTTATGTTGATCTATGTGCCTTTTTTTTTTTGTGCCAGCACCATACTGTTTTGATTACTACAGCTTTGAAATATAAGTCCAGAATTATGATGCCTACAGCTTTGCTTTTCAAGATTGCTTTGGCCAATTGCAGTGTTTTGTGGTTGCATACAAATTCTAGAATCACTTATTATAGTTCTGTGAAAAATGCTGTTCGTATTTTGATAAGTATTGTATTAAATGTATAGATCGCTTTGGGTAGTATACCCATTTTAACAGTATTTGTTCTTGCAATTCATGAGCATGGAATGTCTTACCATTACTTTGTGTCACCTTCAATTTCTTTCATCAGTGTTACAGTCTTCAGAACACAGGTCTTTCACCTCTTTGGTTAGGCTTATTCCTAGGTATCTTATTATTTTTGGTGCAGTTATAAATGGGATTGTTTTCCTAATTTCTCTTTTTGCTGCTTCATTAGTGTGTAGAATGCAACAATGATTTTGTACCCTGTGACTTTACTGAATTTGTTTATCAGTTCTAACAGTTTTTTGGTGGAGTTCTTTGGGTTTTCTCTATATAGTATCATGTCATCTGAAAATAGTGAAAGTTTTACTTCTTCCTTACTGATTTGGATGCCTTTTCTTTCTTTTTGCAGTCTTATTGCTATGGCTAGGGCTTCCAGTACAATGTTGAATAAAAGTGGTGACAGTAGACATACTTGTCTTGTTCTTGACCTAAGGGGGAAAGCTCTCAGTTTTTCTCCATTAAGGATGATATTAGTTGTGGGTTTTCCACAAAACCTGTGGCCTTTATTATGTTGAGGTATGTTCCCTCTAAAACTACTTTGTTGAGAGTTTTTACATGAATGGCTGTTGTACTTTGTCACGTGCTTTTTCTGCATCTATTGAAAGGATCAGATGGTTGTTATCCTTTTATTGATGTGATGTATCGCACTGATTGACTTGTGAATATTGAACCACCCTTTCAACTCAGAAATAAATCCCACTTGATTGTGGTGAATAATTTTTAAAAATATATTGTTGGATTCAGTTTGCTAGTACTTTGTTGAGGCTTTTACATCTATGTTCATCAGGGATATTGGCCTGTAGTTTTCTTTTTTAGTTTTTTCTTTTTTTTTTCATTTGTCTCCATGTATTTTTTTAAATTTCCTCTTTGATTTCTTGCTTGACCCATTCATTGTTTACTAGCATGTTATTTAACCTCCACCTATTTGTGTTCTTTCCAGATTTTTTTTCTTGTGGTTGCTTTCTAGTTTCATCACGTTGTGGTCAGAAAAGATGTGTGGTATAACTTCTTTTTTAAATTGTTGAGAATTGTTTTATGACTTAATATGTGATCTATTCTGGATAATGTTCCATGTGCACTTGAAATGAATGTGTGTTCTGTTTTAGGATGAATGTTCTGAATATATCTATTAAATCATCTGGTCCAGTGTGTCATTCAAAACCACTGTTCCTTACTGATTTTCCGTTTAGAGGACTTGTCCATTGTTGTAAGTCGGGTGTTAATGTTCCCTATTATTGTATTACTATAGATTAGTTCCTTTATATTTGTTATTAACTGGTTTATATATTTGGATGCTTCCATGTTGGATGCATAAACATTTCCAATTATTATGTTTTCTTGTTGTATTATCCCCTTAATGTTTATATAGTGTCCTTCTTTGTCTCTTGTTACAGTCCTTGTTTTAAAGTTTTGATTGATATAAATATTGCTACCTCGGCTTTCTTTTCATATCCATTTGCATGATAAATATTCTTCCATTTCCTCACCTTTTTTAAATTTTCAAGTTAGTTAACATACAATGTAGCCTTGGCTTCAGGAGTAGGACCCAGTGCTTCATCTCTTACATATGATATCCAATGCTCATTCTGAAAGTGCCCTCCTTAATGCCCATCACCCATTTAACCCGCTCCCCACCCACCCACCCACCAACCTCCTCTAACAACCCTCAGTTTGTTCTCCATTTTTAAGAAACTCTTATGGTTTGCTTTCCTCTCTGGTTTTTTAAATCTTATTTTTCCTTCCTTTCCCTTATGTTGAGTTTCTCAAATTCCACATATGTCCATCTCCTAACTTTCAATCTGCATGTGTCTTTAGGTCTGAAGTGAGTCTCTTGTAGTCAGCATATAGATGGGTCTTTTTCTTATTCTATCTATTCCAACAAACTATGTCTTTTGATTGGAGCAATTAGTCCATTTACAGACTACATAATTATTGACAGGAATGTATTTATTGCCATTTTGTTATTTGTTATATGTTTTTGTGGATCTTCTCTGTTTCTTCATTTGCCCTCTTCTCTCACCATAAGTTGGCTTTCTTTAGAGATATACCTAGATTTCTTTCTTTTTTATTTTTTGCCTATTACTTGTTTTTCATTTGTTGTTCCCATTAGGTTTGTATATAATATCTTCTGCTTAAGTTGATGGTCACTTAAGTTTGACCCATTCTTTACTCCTCTCCTCCCCATGTTTTAGGTATATGGTATAATACTTCACATCCTTTCATTTTGTGAGCCTCTTGACTGATTTTTACATACATACTTATTTTTACTGCTTTTGTGCTTCCTATTAACTCTTACTAATGGTCATTTCCTTTCCACTCAAAGAGTCCCCTTTAACATTTCTTGTAGGGCTGGCTTAGTGGTCATGAACTTCTTTAACTTTTGTCTGTCTGGGAAACTCATTATCTCTCCTTCTATTCTGAATGATAGCCTTGCTGGATACAGTATCCTTGGCTACAGATTTTTCCATTTCAGCACTTTGAATGTATTATACCACTCCCTTCTGACCTGCAGAGTTTCTGGTGAAAAATCCACTGATAGCCTTAAGGGGCTTTCCTTCTATGTAGCTGTTTTCTTTTCTCTTGCTTTTAAAATTCTTTATCACTGCTTTTAAAATTCTTTATCACTGTCTTTTGACATTTTAATTACTATGTGTCTTATGGACCTCCTTGGGTTGATTTTTGCTGCAGGATCTCTGTGCCTCCTGGATTTGAATTTGTTTTCTTTCCCAAATTCACAAAGTTTTCAGCTATTGTTTCTCCAAATAAATTTTCTGCCCCCTTTTCTCTTCTTCTTTTGAGATCCCTACATTGCAAATGTTATTGCACTTGATGGAGTCACTGAGTTCCCTAAGTCTATTCTCATTTTGCATAATATTTTTCTCTTACCTGTTCAGCTTGATTACTTTCCATTACACTATCTTCTAGGTCACTGATCCATTCTTCTGCTGCTTCTAACCTACTATCTATTTCATCTAGTTTACTTTTTTTTTAAATGTTAATTTATTTTTGAGAGACAGAGCATGAGCAGGGGAGGCACAGAGAGGGAGACACAGAATCTGAAGCAGGCTCCAGGTTCCAAGCTGTCAGCACAGAGCCTGACGTGGGCCTCAAACCCATGAACTGTAAGATAATGACCTGAGCCAAAGTCAGACGCTTAACTGACCGAGCCAACCAGGTGCCCCATAGTTTATTTTAAATTTCAATTATTGTGTTATTTCTGATTGGTTCTTTTTTTTTAAATCTCTTTAAGGGTCTCACTGATGTCCTCTACTCTTTTCTCAAGTCCATTGAGTATCTTTATGATCATTACTTTAAGTTCTCTATCAGGCATATTATTTATCTCCATTTCCCTTAAGTCTCTTGCTGTGATTTTGTCCCACTCTTTTATTTGGGACATATTCCTCAGTCTCATTTTTGTCTAACTTTCTGTGTCTGTTTTTCTTTTTCTTTTTGTCTTTAATGTATATATATATATATATATATATATATATATATATATATATATATAACTTGACTATATATAAATATATATATATTTATATATCTATCACTGTATATATATCACTATATATATATCACTATATATATCACTGTATATATATATATATATATATATATATATATATATATATATATATAGTCAAGTTTTGTCTGTTTTTCTGTGTTAGGTAAGTCAGCTATGTCTTTTGCTCTTGAAAGTAGTGGGTAGGGTACACAATTTAACAAGGTGGTGCTAGTCCTCTTCCACAGGGCAAGCATAGCCATCACAGAAACAGAACCCAGTCAGCTTCACAAAGCACATGTGAGCTGGGGGCCCAGTTTTAATAAGGTGTGACAATCACCCATGGGAGATCACCAGCCTCCACTGGATGTAGGCCCTACAAAGTGTACAGTTGGAAGATGTGTTGGCAAGATTTGTGCTGGTCTTCTGGGGGAGGGGAACAGCAACACCAGGACTGAGGCAAGCCTGGCTTGAGGGGATGGGGTGTAGTATAAGCAAATTAGCTAGTGAATGCTGGTGCCACATTGGTTCGCACAGGTGGCCATGTGTTTATGCTAGGTGGGGCAAGGGAGGGAGACAATGCCTGCCAGCTCCTTTGTTACTGGAGAAGTCCCTCAGTGAACTCTGAGATTAGTAAATAACACTCCCTCTATGCCCCCAGTGTTTTTCAAACTGCTGTTTCTATGCTGTATCCCTGTGGGCTGTGTGTTGTGCTGTCTCTTTAAGGGTGGGGACTCAGTTTCCTATTGCCCATTTGGCTCTCCTAGAGCCAAGCCTGCTGATTTTTAAAGTTCCAGGCTTTAAGTCTCACTGGTTAGAAGAACTCATGAAATTCAGCCCCTCTGGTTTTCAACACCAAATGTTATGGGATTCATCTTCCCTGTCCAGACTTCTGGGTGTGATAGTCTGTTTTTTCTCCCCTCTCCACACCCATAGCTCCCTCTTTCTGGTGGTTAAACCCATCTAAATCACACTATATCTTTGCCCTTCCTACCCTCTTCTCTATATTTAGTTGTGAAGTTTGTTCTGGCAGTCTTTGAGACATTTTCTGGATTATTTACACTGGCATGAGTGTTAACTGGTTGTGTCCATGGGACAAGGTGACTTTAGGGTTCTCCTACTCCACTGTCCTGGGAAGTCTAGAATTTTTATGTAATTAATCTGCAAATGAGGAGTTTTTTTTATTTCTTCCTTTATGCCTGTTATTTATCTTACCAAACTAGTTAGGATTTCCACAATGCTGAGCAGCAGTGGTGAGAGCAGATACCCTTGCCTTATTTCTGATCTTAGGGGAAAAACATTCATTGTTTCACCGTTAAAAATGATATTGACTGTAGGTTTCCTATAAATGTTTTCCATCAGATTGAGGAAGTTTAATTCTACTAGTTTTCCCAGAGCTTTTTTTTTTTATCATAAATGGGTGCTTACTTCTGTCAAATATACTATTTCTACTTTATTAATTCAGTCGATTATATTAATTTTCAAATGATATATTCATCTTGTACTACTGGGATAAACCCTACTTACTTATGACATATTATCCTTTTTATATACTGATGTATTCAATTTGCTAACATTTTGCTAAGAATTTTTAGGTCTAAGTTCATAATGATATTGGTGTATAAATTTAGTTATTGTAATATCTTTGTCAGTTTTTATAGGAGGGTATTGTTGGCCTCAAAAATCTGCTAGGTAGTGTTCCTCTTCCTTTTTTTCTGAGTTGGTATAAAATTAGCATTATTTAATATTTGATTAACCAGTGAAAATTCTCTGGGCCTAGACGTTTCCTTTTGGTGAGGTTTTTGGGATATGCAGTTGATTCTGAAGGTGGGTTATTAAAAATTGCTATTTCTTCTTCTTTTAGTTCTGGTAAGCTGTTTATTTCAAGGGATTTCTCTAGTTTACTTAAGTTGTAAATTTTAGTGGCATAAAAATGTTCCTAATTTTCCTTTTTATGTCTAGGATATGGACAGATAATCCATTTTTCATTCATCGTATCAGCAATCAATCTCTCTCTCTTCCTTTCCCTCCCTTTCTCATCTTGCTCAGAGTTTATCAATTTTGTTAATCTTTTCAAAAAATTAACTTTTACTCAGAACGGATTCTCCGGAGCCAAGCGCAGACGAGAGGCCCATGGAAGAGGGTAGGAAAGGTGGAGAGGCGGTGCGCGCTACATGGACTGGCGGGAGGGAGCCGGGGTGGAGGGGCAGGCCTCCAGCCAAGCAGAGGCCCCGAGTCTGGCTTGCAAAAGCGGAGGGGCCGGACGGAGTGTGTTCGGACAGCAAGCGGGACTTAACATCTGGAAGGTTATAAGCTAACAGCTCTGCTCAGAGAGCGGAGGGCTGGAGGACAACGGGAGGGAGAGTTGTTGGGCCCTGGACGACAGAGTGAAGCTTGGCAGGGAACAAAGGCACTTGCCAGCGCCATCTCCCTCGCCCATCCCCCAGCCAAAATCCCAAAGGCAACCAGTTCCTGCCAGGGAACTTGCTTGCACCATGCAAACACCCAACGCTGTGCTTCTGCAGATCCATCCCTCCGGTGGCAGGTCCGACTCCCTCCCGCTGCCACAGGGCCCCTCCCGAAGTGGATCACTGAAGGAAAAGTAAGCTGAGCCTGCCCCTCTCGCCCCTGTGCACCTTGCCGATCCACCCCAGCTAATACGCCAGATCCCCAGCACCACAAGCCTGGCAGTGTGCAAGTAGCCCAGTCAGGCCATGCCACCCCAGTGAATTCCGCTCTTAGGAGAGGGGAAGAGAAGATACACACCAGTCTGACTGTGGCCCCAGAGGCGGGCTGGGGGCAGGCATCAGGTCTGACTGCGGCCCTGCCCACCAACGCAAGTTATTCAAGACAGCAGAGGGGAAGTGCCCTGCAGGTCTGCACCACTCCAGGGACTATCCAAAATGACAAAACAGAAGAATTCCCCTCAAAAGAATCTCCAGGAAATAACAACAACTAACGAACTGATCAAAAAGGATTTAAACAATATAACAGAAAGTGAATTTAGAATAATAGTCATAAAATTAATCGCTGGGCTTGAAAACAGTATAGAGGACAGCAGAGAATCTATTGCTACAGAGATCAAGGGACTAAGGAACAGCCAGGAGGAGCCAAAAAAGGCTATAAGTGAGCTGCAAAATAAAATGGAGATGACCAGCTCCAAAATAAAATGGAGATAGCTCAGATTGAAGAGGCAGAAGAGAATAGGTAAACTAGAAGATAAAATTATGGAAAAAGAGGAAGCTGAGAAAAAGAGAGATAAAAAAATCCAGGAGTATGAGGGGAAAATTAGAGAACTAAGTGATGCACTAAAGAGAAATAATCTACGCATAATTGGTATTCTAGAGGAGGAAGAGAGAGGGAAAGGTGCTGAAGGTGTACTTGAAGAAATAATAGCTGAGAATTTCCCTGATCTGGGGAAGGGAAAAGGCAATGAAATCCAAGAGGCACAGAGAACTCCCTTCAGACGTAACTTGAATTGATCTGCACGACATAGCATAGTGAAACTGGCAAAATTTAAGGATAAAGAGAAAATTCTGAAAGCAGCTAGGGATAAATGTGCTCTAACATATAAAGGGAGACCCATAAGACTCGTGACGGATCTCTCTACTGAAACTTGGCAGGCAAGAAAGGAATGGCAGGAAATCTTCAATGTGATGAACAGAAAAATTATGCAGCCGAGAATCCTTTATCAGCAAATCTGTCATTTAGAATAGAGGGAGAGATAAAGGTCTTCCCAAACAAACAAAAACTGAAGGAATTTGTCACCACTAAACCAGCCCTACAAGAGATCCTAAGGGGGATCCTGTGAGACAAAGTACCAGAGACATCGCTACAAGCATGAAACCTACAGACATCACAATGACTCTAAACTCATATCTTTCTATAATAACACTGAATGTAAATGGACTAAGTGCGCCAACCAAAAGACATAGGGTATCAGAATGGATAAAAAAAACAAGACCCATCTATTTGCTGTCTACAAGAGACTCATTTTAGACCTGAGACACCTTCAGATTGAAAGTGAGGGGATGGAGAACTATTTATCATGCTACTGGAAGTCAAAAGAGAGCTGGAGTAGCCATACTTGTATCAGACAAACTAGACTTTAAACTAAAGACTGTAACAAGAGATGAAGAAGGACATTATAAAATAATTACAGGGTCTATCCATCAGGAAGAGCTAACAATTATAAATGTTTATGTGCTGAATATGGGAACCCCCAAATATATAAAACAAGTAATCACAAACATAAGCAACCTTATTGATAAGAATGTGGTAATTGCAAGGGACTTTAACACCCCACTCACAGCAATGGATAGATCATCTAGACACATGGTCAATAAAGAAACAAGGGTCCTGAATGATACATTGGATCAGATGGATTTGACAGATATATTTAGAACTCTGCATCCCAAAGCAACATAATATACTTTCTTCTCAAGTGCACATGGAACATTCTCCAAGATAGATCACATACTGGGTCACAAAACAGCCCTTTATAAGTATGAAAGAACTGAGATCATACCATGCACACTTTCAGACCACAATGCTATGAAACTTGAAATCAACCACAGGAAAAAGTCTGGAAAACCTCCAAAAGCATGGAGGTTAAAGAACACCCTACTAAAGAATGAATGGATCAACCAGGCAATTAGAGAAGAAATTAAAAAATATATGGAAACAAACGAAAATGAAAATACAACAATCCAAACGCTTTGGGACGCAGTGAAGGCAGTCCTGAGAGGAAAATACATTGCAATCCAGGCCTATCTCAAAACAAGAAAAATCCCAAATACAAAATCTAACAGAACACCTAAAGGAAATAGAAGCAGAACAGAAAAGACACCCTAAACCCAGCAGAAGAAGAGAAATAATAAAGATCAGAGCAGAAATAAACAATATAGAATCTAAAAAAAAACTGTAGAGCAGATCTATGAAACCAAGAGTTGGTTTTTTGAAAAGATAAACAAAATTGATAAACCTCTAGCCATGCTTCTCAAAAATAAAAGGGAGATGACCCAAATAGATAAAATCATGAATGAAAATGGAATTATTACAACCAATCCCTCAGAAATACAAGCAAGTATCAGGGAATACTATGAAAAACTATATGCCAACAAACTGGACAACCTGGAAGAAATGGGCAAATTTGTAAACACCCACACACTTCCAAAACTCAATCAGGAGGATATAGAAAGCTTGAACAGACCCATAACCAGCGAAGAAATTGAATCAGTTATCAAAAATCTCCCAACAAATAAGAGTCCAGGACCAGATGGCTTCCCAGGGGAGTTCTGCCAGATGTTTAACACAGAGATAATACCTATCCTTCTCAAGCTATTCCAAAAAATAGAAAGGGAAGGAAAACTTCCAGACTCATTCTATGAAGCCAGTATTACTTTCATTCCTAAACCAGACAGAGACCCAGTAAAAAAAGAGAACTATAGGCCAATATCCCTGATGAATATGGATGCAAAAATTCTCAATAAGATACTAGCAAATCGAATTCAACAGCATATAAAAAGAATTATTCACCATGATCAAGTGGGATTCATTCCTAGGATATAGGGCTGGTTCAACATTCGCAAATCAATCAAGGTGATACATCACATTAACAAAAGAAAAGATAAGAACTATATGATTCTGTCAATCGATGCAGAAAAAGCATTTGACAAAATTCAGCATCCTTTCTTAATAAAAACCCTCGAGAAAGTCGGGATAGAAGAACATACTTAAACATCATAAAAGCCATTTATGAAAAGCCCACAGGTAACATCATCCTCAATGGGGAAAAACTGAGAGCTTTTCCCCTGAGATCAGGAACACGACAGGGATGTCCACTCTCACTGCTGTTAACATAGTGTTGGAAGTTCCAGCATCAGCAGACAACAAAAGGAAATCAAAGACAACAAAACTGGCAAAGATGAAGTTAAGCTTTCACTTTTTGCAGATGACCTATTATACATGGAAAATCCGATAGACTCCACCAAAAGTCTGCTAGAACTGATACATGAATTCAGCAAAGTTGCAGGATACAAAATCAATGTACAGAAATCAGTTGCATTCTTACACACTAATAATGAAGCAACAGAAAGACCAATAAAGAAACTGATCCCATTCACAATTGCACCAAGAAGCATAAAATACCTAGGAATAAATCTAACCAAAGATGTAAAAGATCTGTAAGCTGAAAACTATAGAAAGCTTATGAAGGAAATTGAAGAAGATACAAAGAAATGGAAAAACATTCCACGCTCATGGGTTGGAAGAATAAATATTGTCAAAATGTCAATACCACCCAAAGCTATCTACACATTCAATGCAATCCCAATCAAAATTGCACCAGCATTCTTCTCAAAGCTAGAACAAAGAATCTTAAAATTCATATGGAACCACAAAAGGCCCCGAATAGCCAAAGTAATTTTGAAGAAGACCAAAGCAGGAGGCATCACAATCCCAGACTTTAGCCTCTACTACAAAGCTGTAATCATTAAGACAGCATGGTACTGGCACAAAAACAGACACATAGACCAATGGAATAGAATAGAAACCCCAGAACTAGACCCACAAATGTATGGCCAACTAATCTTTGACAAAGCATGAAAGAATATCCAATGGAAAAAAGACAGTGTCTTTAACAAATGGTGCTGGGAGAACTGGATAGCAACATGCAGAAGAAGGAAACAAGACCACTTTCTTACACCATTCACAAAAATAAACTCAAAATGGATAAAGGACCTGAATGTGAGACAGGAAACCATCAAAACCCTAGAGGAGAAAGCAGGGAAAGACCTCTCTGACCTCAGCTGTAGCAATTTCTTACTTGACACATCCCCAAAGGCAAGGGAATTAAAAGCAAAAATGAACTATTGGGACCTCATGAAAATAAAAAGCTTCTGCACAGCAAAGGAAACAATCAACAAAACTAAAAGGCAACCAATGGAATGGGAAAAGATATTTGCAAATGACATATCGGACAAAGGGCTAGTATCCAAAATCTATAAAGAGCTCACCAAACTCCACACCCGAAAAACAAATAACCCAGTGAAGAAATGGAGAGAAAACATGAATAGACACTTCTCTAAAGAAGACATCCGGATGGCCAACAGGCACATGAAAAGATGTTCAACATCGCTCCTTATCAGGGAAATACAGATCAAAACGACACTCAGATATCACCTCACGCCAGTCAGAGTGGCCAAAATGAACAAATCAGGAGACTATAGATGCTGGAGAGGATGTGGAGAAACGGGAACCCTCTTGCACTGTTGGCGGGAATGCAAATTGGTGCAGCCGCTCTGGAAAGCAGTGTGGAGGTTCCTCAAAAAATTAAAAATAGACCTACCCTATGACCCAGCAGTATCACTGCTAGGAATTTACCCCAGGGATACAGGAGTATTGATGCATAGGGGCACTTGTACCCCAATGTTTATAGCAGCGCTCTCAACAATAGCCAAATTACGGAAAGAGCCTAAATGTCCATCAACTGATGAATGGATAAATAAATTGTGGTTTATATACACAATGGAGTACTACAGGGCAATGAGAAAGAATGAAATATGGCCCTTTGTAGCAACGTGGACAGAACTGGAGAGTGTTATGCTAAGTGAAATAAGCCATACAGAGAAAGACAGATACCGTATGTTTTCACTCTTATGTGGATCCTGAGAACTTAACAGGAACCCATGGGGGAGGGGAAGGAAAAAAAAAAAAAAGGAGGTTAGAGTGGGAGAGAGCCAAAGCATAAGAGACTCTTAAAAACTGAGAACAAACTGAGGGCTGATGGGGGGTGGGAGGGAGGAGAGGGTGGGTGATGGGTATTGAAGAGGGCATCTTTTGGGATGAGCACTGGGTATTGTATGGAAACCAATTTGACAACAAATTTCATATATTTAATAAAAAATAAAAAAATTAACTTTTACTTTTTTTCATTTTCTCTATTTTTGGGGTATCTTCTATTTCATTGATTCCTGCTATCTTTATTCTTTCCTTCCTTTTACTTGGGGAAAAATTTATTCTTCTTTTTCTAGATTCTTGAGGTAGAAACCTTATCAATATTAAGCTTTCTTCATTCTAAAATTTAAAGTTACAAATTTCCAAGTCCTGCTTTAGTTTTACCCCACAAATTTCACTATTGTATATGCATTACCTTTTGAAATATTTTCTTATTTCTCTTGTGATTTATCCCTTGATAAATCAACTTGATGTTTAGAAATACATTAATTTCCAACATTTAGAGACTTACCTTACCTAGTATTTTATTAAAGCTCATTTCTTTTTTTAATTTAATTTTTAAAAATTTACATCCAAATTAGTTAGCATATAGTGCAACAATGATTTCAGGAGTAGATTCCTTAGTGCCTCTTACCCATTTAGCCAATCCCTCCTCCCACAACCCCTCCCGTAACCCTCAGTTTGTTCTCCATATTTATGAGTCTCTTCTGTTTTGTCCCTCTCCCTATTTTTGTATTATTTTTATTTCCCTTCCCTTATGTTCATCTGTTTTGTCTCTTAAAGTCCTCATAGGAGTGAAGTCATATGATTTTTGTCTTACTCTGACTAATTTCACTTAGCACAATACCCTCCGGTTCCATCCGCGTAGCTGCAAATGGCAAGATTTCATTCTTTTTGATTGCTGAGTAATACTCCATTGTATAGATACACCATTTCTTCTTTAGCCATTCATCCATCGATGGACATTTAGGCTCTTTCCATACTTTGGCTATTGTTGATAGTGCTGCTATAAACATGGGGGTGCATGTGTCCCTTCGAAACAGCACACCTGTATCCTGTGGATAGATGCCTAGTAGTGCAATTTCTGGGTCGTAGGGTAGTCTATTTTTAGTTTTTTGAGGAACCTCCATACTGCTTTCCAGAGTGGCTACACCAGCTTGCATTCCCATATTAAAGCTCATTTCTAATTTAATTTTGTTATGGTCACAGAGCATATTTTAAGATTTCAGTCTTCTTAAATTTATGTATTGAGACTTGTTTTATGGCCTGTCATGTGGTCTATTTTGGCAATATGCCATGTACATTTGAAAATATTATATAGTCTGCAGTTGTTGTGTATAATGTTTTATGTCAGCTAGGTCCATGTGGCTGTAAGTGTTGTTCAGACTTCAATAACCTTTCTGATTTTATTTTTTGTGTTTCATTGTTCTTGCAGGGACTGAGAGAGGAATGTTAAAATGCCCAAGCATTATTTCTCTCTTTCAGTTTTTGTTTCATGTATGAAGTTTATACAGAGCTCTAATTATAATGCCTTCTTGCTATACTGACCTTTTCATCACTTATGAAATCTTTGCTTCCAGTAATGCTCCATGTTTTGAAGTCTATTTTTTTCAGATGTTATATCTTATGCTTACTGTTTTTCCATGCCATATCATTTTCCCATTCTTTCATTTTTAATCTTTTGTTGTCTATTTAAATATTTCTTTTAAAAAAACTTTTATGCTTTTATTTTATTTTGAGAGAGATAGAGCAGGAGCAGCGGAGGGGCAGAGAGAGAGGGAGACACAGAATTTGAAGCAGGCTTCAGGCTCCGAGCTGTCAGCACAGAACCTGACGTGGAGCTTAAACTCACTGACAGTGAGATCATGACCTAAGCCGAAGTTAGACACTTAACTGAGTCACCCAGGCGCCCCTTAAATATTTGTTTTGTAGACAACATATGGTTAGGTCCTGCTTTTTTCTATCCAGTCTGACAATCTCTATTTTGATGTATCTGCTCCATTTATATTTTATGTAATTAATAAATGGTTGGATTTAAGACTATCATGTGTCAACTTGTTTTCTGTTTTTTTTTGTCTGTTATTTTACTTCCTTTGGTCTCTTTTTCCTGAATCTATCTGCTATAAGATATTGTCCTGCTGATTTTGAATAAGTAAGCTGCCATGTTGTCAGAGGGCCTTATGGGTGCGACCTGAAGGTGGACTCCAGGAACTCAGAGCAAACCCTGCCAACAGTCATCAAGGAAACAGAAACAACTTCAGTTCTACCACTTACAATTCAGTAAGGAATTAAATTCTTCCAACAACTAGTCTCAGATGAGATTGTAGTCTAGGCTGATACCTTGATTTTAGCCTGGGAGACTCTTAAGTAGAGGACCCTATTAATCCATGCCTGAACCCATGGCCCACAGAAACTGTGAGATGATAAATTTGTATTATTTTAAGCTGCTAGGTTTGCAGCAATTTGTTACACAGCAATAAAAAACTAATAGATACAGAAATAGAATCTACTCAAGAGGAAGCAGAGAAATTAATAGGCTACAAATAACAACAAACAGAGTCTCAGTAACCAATGGGATAATATCAAACTTTCTCACATCTATGTAATCGGGAACCCCAGAAGAGGGTAGGAGCAAGAAAATATTTGAAAAAATGAAGCCTGAAAATGTATCAATTTGATGAAAATTATACTGACTGATCTAAAAGTTCAGCGAACCCCAAGCAGGATAGATAGACACACACATACTCATATACAACAAAGTAAACCATAATCAAATTATTGAAAACCAGTAATAAAAAGAACAATCTTAAAAAGCAGCTAAAGAAAAAGGACATATTACAAGTAGAGGAACAAAGATAAAACGGAAGACTTTTTTTTTTTTTTTGGTAAGACCTTTCATAAGAAACTATATGAGGCAGAAGACAAAGGACTGACTTTTTTACAGTGTTGAAAAATACATCCTAAAGCTAGAAAGATGAATGCCTTATGGTGGCAGCAGCAGTTGCACCAGTACATGCCCATCCTGGAGGTTGTTGTGGTGCAAGATGTGATACTGTACTTAGTGTCTGGGGTTCTAGTCTCTTCAGCCCCAGTGGATCTGGGCTGTGGTTTTGGCTTCAGTCTTCCCTGTACCTTCCCTGATTCTAAACTTGGTCCTGTACCTTCTAGGTATCTCTTGGAGGCACCCAAACAGCCTTTCAATACATTTTTTTTCTGCTTAGATCAGGCAAAATTGGTTTCTGTAACAGACAACTAAAAACTTAAAAAAAAAAAAACAAGAAAAATTCTTACTTTTTTATTCACCTTATTTTCTTATCACCATTTCAACATGGTAGGGAGTTAGGGTCAATTTAACTAAGTAATTTTTCCTTCATTCATACATATACATTCTTTGAATTTTCCTTCAAAACTTTCTCTCCCATCCATACTTTCATCATCATTTGCATGTGTTGTTGCTGTTGTTTTTTCCAATTCCTGGCTCTATTACTGTTTTGGGCTACATTTTGGGCCCCTCAAGTTCACATGTGGAAGCCCCAAACCCCAGTACCTCAGAACTGGACTATATTTGGAAATAGGGCCTTTAAAGAAGGGATTAAAATCAGGCCTAATCCAATATGATTGGAGAAAAGAAAATGTGGACACAGAAAGGCACTGAGTGTATGTGTGCGCACAGAGATAAGGCTGTATGAGGACACAGCAGGAAGATGGCTACCTGCAAGCCAAGGAGAGAGGCCTCAGAAGAAACCAAACCTGCTCACACCTTGATCTTGGCCTTTTAGGCTCTAGAACTGAGAATATAAATTTCTGTTGTGTAAGCCATCCAAATTGTGGTATTTAGTTATAGCAGTCCCAGTTTACTAATACAACTACTGAAAATTATAAGGTAGCTAGAATAAAGCCTTCAGACCTATTAACAGTCAGCAGAGTGATCTTAAAATCCATATAACTCAAAAATTACTTAAGATCTTTCTGAGATCTAAGAGATTTGGGTGAATTTAGTTTGATCCTTCAGTTTCACAGTATTCAAGACGATTGCCCTCCACTTAATTTATTCAGGTTTCTGAACTTATTTTTTCATGGTCCCTGTGGATCCATTCCTGCAACTCTTAAAGTATTCTATCGGTTCAACCCTCTGCCAGCTGGTGCACGGTGTTTCAGGATCTTCACCACTATCCACGAGAAATTAAATTAATTCATGATTCTGTGACTGTACCAACTTTACCTAAGGCTCCAGGAACTGTGGAAGAAAACTGTATTGTGTATCGCACAGTCCTTTGCCTCCAATCGGCTTCTCCTTTGACATTGCACTGGCTTTCCAACCAGTTACTCACTGTGTTATTATCCCCACAACCTCCTGAAAAATAAAATCTAGCTTCCCTTCCCCTTACTGGGCCTATCTCACTTCCTCAGTCCCTGAGTTATTCTTCTAAATAAGAGTTATTCTGTTATTCTATCCCTTTACACAGAAATCTAAGCATATTGCTCCCTTGTTCAAAGCTCATTTGCCATCTCTTGATTACTTATATGCAGAGCCTAGACTCTAGTCCAGCATTTCAGGATCTCTGCAGTTTTCTCCCTCCACCCTCCAACATACATCACCCACAACTGAAGGCCCATAAAACACATTCATCTCTCACTGGCATGGCAGATACTATGGTAGCTGGACCTTGGTGCCTGGACCAATGGTGTCAACCGCTCTACTTTTGCTTCCTTCCTCACTGTTCTTTGGGTGTCAGCCCTCCCTTCCCTTGGGCCACCTCCATAGACAGCTTTCAGTTATCTTCAGCCCTTCTCAGAATGCCTGGCACAAAGGGGGTACTCAATAACTGTGTGATGAATTAATATATGAACAAGTGAACAAATAAACACCCATGCTCAAAATCTTCCAAGAGGCCTCACTGCCAAAGGATAAAGTCCAAAATGAAGCCTGATGTCAAGGGCTTTCCAGCCTATATTTCCCAACTTATCCCTGGTCCCCACCTCCCACTTTCCACAGACTCTCTCAGTTCTTGTCAGAGACATGAAAAGCAGGCCCCACATCCTGGAGGCAACGGGTAAGGATGAAGAGACAGGAGAAGGCTAAGCCTCTGACTTTACCTGTGTGAATGCTGTTTTTGAACATTTCTTTTTTGCTTTCTCTCCACCTAGAAGGAAACAGACCACCCATGAGTCTCACGGGCCCCTTCTAAAAAAGACAATAATCCAAGGCAATAGGCAGAAAAGAAACATTATCCAAATTCTCACTTAGGTACAGGGTTTATACTTTCTTCTTTAAAGGATAACTCACAAATGAAGAAATGATGGGCATGATGAGGTCAAACAACTATGGACTCCTCTAGTATGGAAACCAATTTGACAGTAAATTTCATATATTAAAAAATAAAAAAAAAAAATCACAACTGACATAATAGACATATACCAAAAAAAAAAAAAAAAAACAAAAAACAAAAAACTATGGACTCCTCTAGCTAAAATTCTGCTACCTGGATGTTCCCTTTCCCACCTTGAATCTTGCAATCCTATAGCATTTGCCCTGCAAGGATTCTCAAATGTCATCTTGGACAGATAATAAGACTATAGCCTAGAAAGAAGCAGTTCACCCAGCAACTGAGGACCATAACCAGGGCTACAACCCGGGCTTCCCAGTTTGTGAACTTGCTTTGTTTCATGGAAGGTGGGAGTTGAGGCACTTGTTCTGTACAACCTTCAACCCTTGTCCTTTTCTAACTGGTCTATAATGAATCTGTAGTAACAGGATTTGACTAGGCTTCAGTGAGAGTCCATATCCTTAGAATATTGTCCTGTGTTGAGGTGGCAGAAAGGGTGTGAGGAGCTACAGGCAGCATGAGAAGAAATGACAGGTTCAAATTACAAACACTGTATTCCTGAAAGCCTGCCACGTGGAATTACAGGGAGAGTCTAAGTGTTTTTTTCTGAACTTTACATAAGAACTACTTACACTTTTATCTTGGGAAAAATTCATTTAAAATAGCAACTATATGCTTACCAATGAAAATAAAATATGGCAAAAATGAGAACTGCAGAAACACTATCCATGAGAAGCCACATGAACATATAGTAACCTGGTGTCTGCAAAACAGAAAACAAAACAGTTTAAAAAACTACAGTTGGAAAGGATTTCAGATCACATGGGCCAAGTCCTATGCTCTCCTGCCAGGGTTGGGGGAAGAGCAGGGGAAAGGCTGAGCAGGTAAAGAAACTTTGACTGATGTGGTGGTCTCAAACACAGAGAGTACCTGCTGATATCCTAACAATCACCCCTTAGATATGCAGGGGACTCTACACGGGACAAAGCACTTCATACTCTTTATCTCCCTTAACCCTCAGAGGAGTCCCAGAGAAGTCACATAGCAAGTCTATTCTGGACCTAGGACTCCATAGCTCAAGTTTCTTGACTTCTACCCCTCTGTGTTTTCATAGTACTGCTTCCCAAATCTGGCTGCACATCCAAGCATACCTGGACACCTTTGAGTAATACAGGGTCCTAGGTCTCACTACATATCTCAGAAACTACCATTTCTGCATTTTCATCTGCTTCTCGGATGATGCTGAAGCAACTGGACTGTGAGCTAGAGTCTAGGAATTTTTGTTCTAAATCATCATGTTTCAAATAAGTATGCTGAAATTAGAACTCCCCCTTAGCTAATGTTTCCCCTTCTCCATGCTCCTTGCCTGAATCACCCATTACCCAGAGCTCCATCTCCTTGGTCCTCTTGTGTGAGTTTTGTAATTCCCTGATTTGATCCTCCCTTTCCAACTCCATTGTTCCCTCTCCGTTGGGTCTGGGACTTTTTTTTTCTTGAGCCATTCCTCACCTTATCCCAGGGTCTTTCTGTGGAGTGAATACTAACATTAATAATGACAGTAACACTAGTGGTCATGATGACAACAACTAACAATTAATTAATTAGCATCATAGAGCTAAGGAAGTATTCTAAGCACTTTAAAGGTGTTTTCACACTTCATCCTCACCACAGCCCACTAAGCAGGTGCAGTAGAAAACATTTAACCAACTTCCACTAAACCCAGGCTCTTAATCCCCTCTGGGAAACAGTGACTAATAGCTTGGCCTGCTACAAAATGCCCACCAGGTGAGCTGTCCATTTACTAAGAATCAGTCGTTCTTGGGGCGCCTGAATGGCTCAGTTGGTTAAGTGTCCAACTCTTGATTTTGGCTCAGGTCACGATCTCCCAGTTCATGGGATCGAGTCCTGCGTCTGGCTCTGCTGACAGCTTGGAGCCTGCTTGGGATTCTCTCTCTCTGTCCCTCCCCTGCTGTTGTCTGTCTGTCTGTCTGTCTGTCTCTCCCTCTCCGTCTCCCTCTCAAAATGAATAAACTTTAAAAAAATCCTTAAAAAGAATCAGTCGTTCCTTCTCCTTAAATGGCTTAGAACAGTTGTACTTGTTGTAACTGTGCAGTGTAATTAAATGTCACTTAAATCTAAGTGAAAAAGAAGTATGTCATTTTTAAGAAAACTAAGCCAATGCTTTGAAAATCTCAATGAAGAAAGAACAGGTCATTAAAAAATAAACTGCAACTGAATGAGGTGTGAGTGAAACACTGTGAGAGACTAGGGTAAAAGGATTATGAAAATCTGGGTAAATCCCTCATTCAGACTGTTTCTCCCAATGACTTTGTTGTTTAAAGAAACAAAACTTAGAGGTCATAGCTGGTTTATTCAGTTGTTTAAATAAGCAAGTGAATACAGTATTCAATCAGCTAAAGTAACCTCAAAGACCTTGACTCTCTGTTACAAGGTAAATGAATATTTTAAATTAAAATAAAATGTGTGAAGTATGTATGTGACAGATTGTTTATAAATATGACCACAACATTCCTCCCCAAATGCAGGTCTGTGTGCAATGTGATTTTGCTGTTCCTCCCCATCAAGAAATGAAGTCTATTTCTCCACTATTCCACCTTGAATCTAGACTTGGCCATGTAATTTTCTTTGGCCAATGGAACATTAGCAAATATCACACCTAAAAAACCCTGAAAACTGCATGTGCATTAGGGCTTGACCTCTCTTGCAGCTGGGAATCCACTGCCACCAGGTGAACATGCTCAAGCTGGCCTCCTTGAGGATGACTGACAACATGAACAGAGACATCAGTCATCCCAGGTAAGACACTAGACATAAGAATGCGGCCATCCTAGACCAAGCTGGCTCAGACCAGAAGACCATTGAGCTATCATAAAGGATATAACAAAAAAATATTTGTTTGAGGCACTACATTTTAGCTGCCTGTTTTTAAGTAGTAAAGGCTGATCGACTGTGAAATAGATAGATAGATAGATAGATAGATAGATAGATTTCCCACTTTAACTTTTTCAATTAACAGACCAGTGATCAGACTAGACTATGGTGGATAAAAATACTTCTGTTGTACTATCATTATCCCTAATTTACTAATAAATAAACTGAGGCACAGACAGGTTAACTAACATTTCCAAATTTACACAGTAAGTGGTAGAGCCAAGATTTGGATTTTCCTGAACAAAGAGGTGATGGGTCCTTTAAAAAAAGCCAGGCATAGGAGAAAGGCATAAAAGAAAACTTTATAGTTTTTGAATTTTGAATCACATGAATTTATTATCAGTTCAAATAGTATTAATTCAAGTATTAAAATAAAAAGCTTTATTTAATAAAACTTCATTTAATATATGGAAAGGGACAACTTTGAAACATTACTGACTTAGGGGATAGGATTACGGAGTGGGGTGTTGCTTTCTGATGTATGTATTTTTGTAATGATTAAATTTCATATAATTAACAGATTTACTTTGTAATCAATTTTTTAAAAGAAAATGTTAGAAAACATATAGTACACATACGAAGGAAAATTATACAAGGACAGACAAGTAGCAAGGCTTCACCTATGCCAAGGGACCTGCCATCCAAGGTTTCCTTCAGGGTCATCTCCAGAAAGTTGCCCAAGCTACCAAGAAATAAGGTGTCAGTAATTTTACACAGCTACCAGAAGGCCTCAATGCAGTCCGGCTCCATGAGATTGTGACCTTGACCCTGATCTCCTTTCTTCTGGTTGTGACCCTAAACAAGGGCTAGTGAGGCTGGAGGTGTGGACAAGGCAACATGAAATAATTCTTCTCCTCAGTTAGGCTTCTATGCCTAAAGGTTTACCTTTCAAGGCAACTTGGAGTCTGGGTTTTTACTCTCAACTGGACACTTTTATTCTGAATTGAGTCTTTTTGGTGACTGAAAGTAAAATTTAAAAATTACCTAAGAGTAACTAGAAAAGTTATGGGACTGGAGTAAGATTTCATTCAGGAGCAGGGAAAGCCTACCTCACAGAGCAGTTTAAAGAGTCAATGGAGAGAAATTAAGCTGTTTTCTCTCATACACTATTGTGTTCCACTCAGTCAACCTACTCTACACAGATAAGAAAAACAAGCTCTGCAGCAGTTAACTGGTTAGTTAGCCAGGGCTGTTTCCACAGATAGTAAGCGATAGGATTTAGCTGGGATTATAACCCAAGTATTCAGGTCCCCAAACCTCTGGCAATAAGCAGCAGCAGGACTAGGAGGGGCAATTAAGCTAGGTGGCTGGACAATGGTTCTCCTTTTCAGAAGGATTTTGTTCAGGACATACAGGTTTTTTCCTACAGCCCCTGTCACTATCACTGCATCTAGAAAGGTGGGGCTACAGTAACAAAACTCTGGAGTCAGACCTCATTTTGAATCTTGCATCATGCAACCATGTCCAAGAATCTTAGTATCTGAAAACTTGTTTCTTCATAGAGATAATGAAAGTGAGTAACTCAGAGGAACAAATTACATACTGCATGAAAAACACACTGTGAAGATTTGGTAAACAGCAATTATTATAACAATACTAATTTCTCCCTGCAAATCACAGAAGGATCTGGGTGAGAGAAGGGAGAATGCCTCATCCCCAATATCATAGAACTTTCTTTTAAGTAGCTCCCCAGGTGTCTGCACAGTGGACAATGTAGGTGTGGGGTAAGGGACTTAAACTCCTACTGTAACAGACTTGGAAGAACAATCTGGACAACCAGCTCACCATGAAGAAGTAAGGGTGATTTAGCTGACTCAGGGTCTGAATGTTGTCTGTGGTCACTGAGTGAATCCTGGAGCACCAGGCCAGTGAGTAGAGCCAAGGCTCATTGACGATATATAAATTGATGTTGATGTTAGCTGCTTTATAATCTCTGGAATAAAAACAGAACCCACAGGTGATTTAGTCTGAATCTAGACTTAATCTCACTTTCCTCATCTAAAAGGGTAACAGCCACCATGTTTGTGAGAGGCTGTTACTTAAAACACTAGAAGCAGCTGGTCCTGTAGCAACTTATGACATGCTACGCAGAATGGGTTCATGTTGCAATGAGGTAAAGGACTGGATTTAATACCTCTGCTCCTATACCAACAATGGTGTATTAGTAAACTGGATATCCTATGGAAAAAAAAGAAAAACTAGGGAAAAAAGAGAAAGCACTATTTGTAGCATTTGCCAATTTCCATGGTATAAATACGCCTACCATAGTCAATTTCAAGCTACCACTGGTAAAACAGATTTGCAAAGTTTCTAACTATTTAATAACTGGCTTCCATGAGCTGGCATAAACCAGCTCCAGCACATGACTGTATAGCAACTCTACTTACTTTCATCAGAGTACTTACCACACTCTACTATATTTATCTGCTTTCCTATTAGTCTTCTTTACTTGACTATAATCAAATTAAAAGTAGAGACTGTGTATTATTCATTTTTGTATATCCATTACTTAGCATAATACCTGCCTTCATAAATGGTAAATGAAGGACTGAAGAAATAAATTTAAATATTATTTAAATTTCAAATGTAAAAAAATTTTACAAGTCTTGAGTAGAGGGAATGAAACCAAATGTTTCCCAATACACAAAATATCAGCAGATACTTGTGCATTCTTTATAGAGAAAAGAAGAAAATAAGTATTGGAATACCTAGCAATTCTGGTCAAGTTGTCATTTTCAGGGATTTAAATTTCTCACAAAATACACCATGTAAATGGCTTCAAGAACTGTTTTAATTTTTTTAAATATAATTTACCATCAAGCCAGCTAAATTGGCAGAATAAATAAAAACATATGATCCAACTATATGCTGTCTTCAAGAAACTCATTTTAGACCCAAAGATACAGATAGATTGCAAATGAAAGAATAGAAAAAAGATATTCTGTGCAAATAGTAACCCAAATCAGCAGAGGTGGCTATACTGACATTAGACAATATAGGCTTTATATCAAAAAAGGTAGTAAGAGACAAAGAAAGACACTATATATTAATAAAAGGTTCAATACAGTAAGAAAATATAACAATTATAAACATTTACACACCAAATGACAGGCCAGGAAAAGGTACAGAGCAAAACCTGATAGAACTGAAGGGAGAAACAGACCAATTTGCAGTAATAATTGGACACTTCAATACCCTACTCTCAATAGTGGAATGAACAACCAGATCGAAGATAAGTAAGGAAATAGATGACTTAACACAAGAAACTAACTATACAGAATACAGACATATACAGAATACTTAACAATAATAGCATACACATTATTCTCAAGTGCACATAGGACATTTTGCAGGATAGGTCATATGCTAGGCCACAGATTAAGTCTCAATACATTTAAAAAGACAGATACCATACAAATTATCCTTTCCAACCACAAGCGGATGAAGCTAGAAGTCTGTAACACAAAACTGGAAAATTTACACATTCATGAAAAATTATACCACACACTTTTAAACAATCAATGCATCAAAAAATCACAAGGGAAATTAGAAAATACTTATAAATGAATGGAAATGAAAACATAACATACCAAAATTCATAGGATGAAGCAAAAGCGGTACAAGGGAGAAACTTATAACTATAAATGCTTATATTAAAAAAAATAAAAAATCTTAAATCAACAACCTATCTTTATATCTCAGAGAATTAGAAGAAGAACAAATTGACCCAACATAGCAAAAGGAAGAAAATAATAAAGATCACAGCTGATGTAAATTAGAGAAAAGAAAACCTATAGGGAAAAATCAATGAAACCAAAAGTTACTTCCTTGAATAAGATCAACAAAATTACATTCAGTTAGATGAACTAATAAAAAAGACTCAAAGTACTGAAATCAGAAATGAAACTAGGGATATTACTACCAATTTGATAGAAATAAAAAAATATATAAGAGAGTACTATGAACTTTTTACCCCCAACAAATTTGGTAACATAGATGAAATGGACAAATTCCTAAAAACACAGAACCTACCAAGACTGAATCATGAAGAATGAAAAAATGTGAATATATCTATAATGAGTAAGGAGACTGAATCATTAGCCAAAAATATCCCAAAATAAAGTCCTAGACCCAATGACTTCACTGATGAATTCCACCAAACATTTAAAGAACTGTGAAGAGCGAAAGTTTGACTTCTTTCTTGACAATTTTGATGCTTTTTATTTATTTTTGTTGTCTAACTGCTTAGGCTAGTACTTCGAACACTATTTTGAACAACAGTGGTAAGAGTGGATATCCCTGTCGTGTTCCTGATCTTAGGGGGAAAGCTCTCAGTTTTTCCCCATTGAGGGTGATAGTGGTGGGTCTTTCATACATGGCCTTTATGATGTTGAGGTATGTTCCTTCTATCCTTACTTTCTTGAGGGTTTTTATCAAGAAAGGATGCTGTATTTTGTCAAATGCTTTTTCTGCATCTATTGAGTGGATCATGTGGTCCTTATCCTTTCTTTTATTAATGTGATGACTCACAATGATTGATTTGTGGATATTAAACCAGCCCTGCATCCCAGGAATAAATCCCACTTGATCATGCTCAATAATTCTTTGAATGTATAATTGGATCCAGTCTGGTAGTATCTTGTTAAGACTTTTTGCATCCATTTTTATCAGAAAAATTGGTCTATAGTTCTCCTTTTTAGTGGGGTCTTTGGTTTTGGAATCAAGGTAATGCTGGCCTCATAGAATGTGTTTGAAATTTTTCCTTCCGTTTCTATTTTTTGGAACAGCTTCAAAAGAATAAGTATTAACTCTTCTTTAAATGTTTGGTAAATACTCCTGGAAAGCCACCTGGCCCTGGATTTCTTTATTGGTTATGGGTCTTTTCAAATTTTAGATTTCTTCCTGTTTCAGTTTTGGTAGTTTATATGTTTCTAGGAATTTGTCCATTTCTGCCAGATTGCCCAATTTGTTGGTATAAGTTGTTCATAATATTCTCTTATTATCCTTTGTATTTCTGAGATGCTGGTTGTGATCTCTCCTCTTTCATTTGTGATTTTATTTAGTTTGGTCCTTTCCTTTTCTTTGTGATAAATCTGGCTAGGGGTTTATCAGTTTTGTTAATTCTTTCTAAGAACCAGCTCCTGGTTTTGTTGATCTGTTCTGGTTTTTTTATTTTGATATCATTAATTTCTTCTCTAATCTTTATTATTTCCTTTCTTCTGCTGCTTTTGGGCTTTATTTGCTGTTCTTTTTCTGGCTTCTTTAGGTGTAAGGTTAGGTTGAGTATTTGAGACATTTCTTCCTTCTTTAGGAAGGCCTGGATTGGTATATACTTTCCTCTTATGACTACCTTTGCTGCATCCCAGAGGTTTTGGACTGTAATGTTTTCATTTCCATTGGCTTCCATGTACTTTTTAATTTCCTCTTTAAGTTCTTGGTCAAGTCATTCATTCTTTACTAGAATGTTCTTTAATCTGGAAGTATTCTTGGTCTTTCCAAATTTTTCTTGTGGTTGATTTCAAGTTTCATAGCATTGTGTTCTGAAAATACGCCTGGTATGATATCAATCTTTTTGTACTTCTTGAGGGCTAATTTATGACCTAGTATGTGATCTATTCTGTAGAATGTTCCATGTGCACTTGAAAAGAATGTGTATTCTACTGCTTTAAGATGGAATGTTATGAATATATCTGTTAAGTCCATTTGGTCCCGTGTGTCATTCAAAACCATAATTTCCTTGTTGATTTTTTGCTTAGATGATCTGTCCATTACTGTAAATGGGGTGTTAAAGTCCCTTACTATTATGGGATTATTATCAATGAATTTCTTTATGTTTATGCTTAATTGATGTATACATTTGGGTTCTTTCAAGTTGGGGGAATAAATATTTACAATTGTTAGCTCTTCTTGATGGACAGACCCCTTAATTATGACATAATTCCCTCCTTCATCACTTGTTACACTTCATCTTTGTCTTAAAATCTAGTTTGTCTGACATAAGTATAGCTACTCTGGCTTTCTTTTTTTTTTAGGTTTATTTTTATTTATTTTGAGAGAGAGAGAGAGAGCAAGCAGGAGAGGGGTACAGAGGGAGACAGAATCCCAAGCAGGTTCCATGCTATCAGCACAGAGCCTGATGCGGGGCTCAAATTCATAAAACATGAGACCCTGACCTGAGCTGAAACCAAGTTTCAGCCACTAAACCAACTGAGCCACCCAGGTGCCCCATCTTTTGACATCCATTAACATGATAGTTCTCCATCCCCTCACTTTCAATCTGCAGGTCTCTTTAGGTCTAAAATGAGTCTCTTGTAGACAGCATATCGATGGGTCTTGTTTTTTTTTATCTATTCTGAAACTCTATGTCTTTTAATTGGAGCATTTAGGCCATTTACAATTAGAGTGATTACGGAAAGATATTGTGTTGCCTGTAGAGTTGGTGTTTCTGATAATGTTCTCTAGTCCTTTCTAGTCTTTGTTACTTTTGGTCTTCTTTGTTTTATTTTTATTTTTCTCCAGAGTCCCCCTTACGATATCTTGCAGGGCTGATTTAGTGGTCACAAACTCTTGTTAGTTTTTGTTATCTGGGAAATTCTTTATCTCTCCTTCTATTTTGAATGACAGCCTTGCTGGATAAAGAATTTTTGGCTGCATATTTTTCCCATTCAGCATATTGAATATATCTTGCCACTCATTTTTGGCCTGCCAACTTTCTGTGGACAGATATGCTGCAAACCTGATCTATCTTCCCTTGTAAGTTAAGGACTTTTTTCCCTTGTTACTTTCAGGATTCTTTCCTTGTCTGTGTATTTTGTGAATTTGACTATGGTGACTTGGTGATGGTCAGCTTTTGTTGAATCTAATGGGAGTTCTCTGTGCTTCTTGAATTTTGATGTCTGTGTCCTTCCCCAGATTAAGAAAGTTTTCAGCTATAATTTGGTCACATAAATGGTCCCTTTTTCTTTCTCTTCATCTTCTGGGACTCCTATAGTTGAATTTCATTCCTTTTTAATAAGTCACATAGCACTCTATGTGGAAGACCCAAAATACTCCACCAAAAAACTACTAGAGCTGATATATGAATTCAGCAAAGTCACAGGATATAAAATCAATGTACAGAAATCGGTTGCATTTCTATATACCAATAATGAAGCAACAGAAAGAGAAATGAAGGAATCTATCCCATTTACAATTGCAAAATAATAATAATAATAATAACATAACTAGGAATAAACCTAACCAAAGAGGTAAATGATCTGTATGCTGAAAACTATAGAAAGCTTATGAAAGAAATTGAAGAAGACACAAAGAAGTGGAAAAACATTCCATGCTCATGGATTAGAAGAAAAATATTGTTAAAATGCCAATGCTGCCCAAAGCAATCTACACATTCAATGCAATCCCTATCAAAATGCCACCAGCATTCTTCACAGAGCTAGAACAAACAATTCTAAAATTTGTATGGAACCAGAAAACATCCAGGATAGGCAAAGTAATGTTGAAAAAGAAAATCAAAGCTAGAGGCATCACAATTCCGGAATTCAAGCTGTATTACAAAGCTGTAATCATCAAGACAGTATATATTTACTAGTCCAAAAACAAACAAATAGATCAATGGAATAGAATAGAGAACCTAGAAATGGACCCACAAATATATGGCCAACTAATGTTCAACAAAGCAGGAAAGAATATCCAGTGGAAAAAGACAATCTCTTCAGCAAATGGTGTTGGGAAAACTGGACAGCGAAATGCAGAAGAATGAACCTGGACCACTTTCTTACACCATACACAGAAATAAACTCAAAATGGATGAAAGACCTAAATGTAAGACAGGAAGCCATCAAAATCCTCAAGGAGAAATCAGGCAAAACCTCTTTGACCTGGGCCTCAGCAACTTCTTACTCAGCACATCTCCAGAGGCAAGGGAAATAAAAGCAAAAATTAACTACTGGAATCTCATCAAGATAAAAAGCTTCTGCACAGCCAAGGAAACAATCAACAAATAAAAGGCAACTGACAGAATGGGAGAAAGTAGTTGCAAATGATGTATCAGATAAAGGGTTAGAAGCCAAAATATGTAAAGAACTTATCAAACTCAACACCAAAAAAACAAATAATCCAGTGAAGAAATGGGCAAAAGACATGAAAAGACCCATTTCCAAAGAAGAGATACAGATGGCAAACAGACACATGAAAAGATGCTCAATATCACTCATCATCAGAGAAACACAAATCACTGAGATATGTAAAACCACAATGAGATACCACCTCACTCCTGTCAGAATGGCTAAAATTAACAACTCTAGATTTTTATCCAAAGGATACAGAAATGCTTATTCAAAGGGGCACAGGCATACCAATATTTAGAGCAGCACTATCAACAATAGGCAAAGTATGGAAAGAGCCCATATGTCCATCAACTGATGAATAAATAAAGAAGATATGGTATGTATACACACACACACACACACACACATACATACATACACGATGGACAATGAATACTACTTGGCAATCAAAAGAATGAAATCTTGCCATTTGCAACATGGATGGAACAAGAATATATTATGCTAAAGGAAATAGTCAGAGAAAGATAAATAAATATCATATTATTTCACTCACATGAGGAATTTAAGAAACAAAACAGATGAACGTGGGGGAAGGGAAGGAAAAATAAGATAAAAACAGAGATGGAGGCAAACCATAAGAGACTCTTAAATACAGAGAACAAACTGAGAGTTGCTGGAGGGGTATTGGGCAGGGGGATGGGCTAAATGGGTGATAGGCATTAAAGAGGACACTTGTTGGGATGAACACGGGGTGTTATATGTAAGTAATGTATCACTAAATTCTACTCCTGAAACCATCATTACAATGTCCTTGGATTTAAATAAAATTTTACAAATATAATAATAATTTGAAAAAACATAAAGAGGAACTAATACCAACCCATTAAGAAGGCTACATCAAAAAAACAGAAAACACTGATATGGAGGATGTGGAGAAATTGGAACCCTTGTATAATGCTGGCATAGCTGTTCTGGAAACCAGTATGACCATTCTTCAAAATATTAAAAATGGAATTATTTTTGAAATTATTTATTTAAACTCAAGTTAGTAAAATGGCAAAAAGTAACAATAAAAAAGGAGAGATAAAATGTTTCTCAGATATACTAAAGTTACAGGAGTTCATCACAACTAAATCAGCTTTATAAGCAGCTTTGTAAGAAAGAGTTAAGGAGAATTCTTTAAGTAAAAAGAAAAGGCTATAATTAGAAAATTATGAAAGGAAAAAAATTCACAGTTAAGAGCAACCATAGATTAATCACTTATAAAGCCAGTAAAGAGGTTAAATCACAAAAACGGTAAAACTAATCATATCTATAAAAATTAGTCAAAGGATACACAAAATAAAAAGATGTAAAATATGACATTATATGCATAAAATGTGGAGGGGAAGTAAAAATTAGTGCTTTTAGAATGTGCTCAAACTTAAGTGACCATAAACTTAATGTAGACTGCTACGCACTGAAGATGTTATATATAAATTCAATGGTAACCACAAATTAAAAACCTGTAATATATACACAAAAATTAGAGAAAGGAATCCAAGCATACCACCAAAGAAAGCCATCAATGCACAGGGAAGAGAGCAAGGGAAGAAAACAAGAACAGAGAAAACTACAAAGCAACCATGAAACAAATGTAAAATGGTAATAAGTACATATATATCAACAATTACTTTAAATGTAAGCAGACTAAGTGCTCCAATCAAAATACAAAAAGTGACAGAATGGCTAGAAAAAATAAGACCAATCTTATGCTGCCTACAAGAGACTCAGTTCAGGCCTGAAGACACATATAGACTGAAAGTGAAAGGATGGAAAAACTTATTCCATGCAAATGGAAGCAGGGGAAAAAAAAGGCCAGTGTAGCAATATTTATATCAGACAAAATGGACTTTAAAACACAGACTACAACAAGAGACACAGAAGGGCACTACATGATGATAATTAATCCAACAAGAGGCTATAACAACTCTAAGTATCTATGCACACAACACCTTAGCACCTATTCAAATATTAGCAGTAATAAAGGGAGAAGATGACAATAACACAATTATAGTAGGAGACTTTAACACTACTCTTAAAATCAATGGATAGATCACTCAGCCAGAAAATAAACAAAGGAACACTGGCTTTGAAAGATACATTAGACCTAACTGATATATACAGAATATTCCATCCACAAATAGCAGAATATTTTTTTAATTGCAACAGGGAACATTCTCCGGAACAGATCATGTTAGTCCACAAAACAAGTATCAATAACTTTAGCAAGACTGGAATCACATTAAGCATCTTTTCCAAATACAACAGCATGAAACTTGAAATCAATTATAAGAAAACAAACTGGAAAAACCACAAATACATGGAGGCTAAACAACATGCTACTAAACAACCAATGGATCAACAAAGAAATCAAAGAGGAAATAAAATATACATAAACACTGCAGCACCTGGGTGGCTCAGTTGGTTAAGCATCTGACTCTTGATCTCAGCTCAGGTCATGAACTCACGGGTTCGTGAGTTTGAGCCCGGCATCAGGCTCCACACTGGGAAACTACTTGGAATTCTTTCTCCTTCCCTCACTCTCTGCCCCTCACCTGCTTCCATTCTCTCTCTCTCTCTCTCTCTCTCTCTCTCTCTCTCTCTCTCACACACACACACACACACACACACACACACACACACACACACACACAAAACATACATACATATATATATGTGTGTGTATATATATATACATATACATACTGGATGGCTCAGTTGGTGAAGCGTCTGACTTCGGCTCAGGCTGTGATCTTGTAGTTTGTGAGTTTGAGTCCCAGGTTGGTCTCTGTGCTGACAGCTAAGAGCCTGGAGCCTGTTTCAGATTCTGTGACTCCCTCTCTCTCTGCCACTCCCCCACTCACACTCTGTGTCTCTCAAAAAATAAACGTTTAAAAAAATTTATTAAAAAAATAAAGTGAACCATTTTCTTACTAAACCCTACACAAAAATAAACAAAATGAAATAAAGGCCTAAATGTGAGACCTGAAACCATAAAACTCTTAGAATAAATCATAGGCATTAGGCCTTAGAAACAGGAAAAAAACAAGCCTTAGAAGAGGAAAAAAAGCAAAAATTAACTATTGGGATTACATCAAAATGAAAAGCTTTTGCACAGCAAAGGAAACCATCAACAAAATGATAAGGCAACCTACTGAATGGAAGAAGATATTTGCAAATGATATATCCAATAAGGGATAATATCAAAACCTGCAAATATCTTATAAACTTAACACCCAAAAGCAATCTGATTTTTAAAATTGACAAAGAATCTGAACAGACATTTTTCCAAAGAAGACATACAAAAAGATGCTCAATCTCATTCATCATTAGAGAAGGGCAAATCAAAATCACAATGAGATATCACCTTACGCCTGTCAGAATGGCTGGTAATAAAAAGGGAAGAAATAATAAGGGCTGGTGAAGAAACCCCTGTGCACTGTTGGTGGGAATGTAAATTAGTACAGCCACTGTAGAAAAGAGGATGGGTGTTCCTCAAAAAATTAAAAATATAAATACCATAAGACCCAGTAATTCCACAACTAGATATTTACCCAAGAAGAACAAAAATGATCTCAAAAAGATATATGCACCCCTACGTTTATTGGAGATTTACAAAAACCAAGATATGGAAGCAGCTCAAGTGTCCATCAAAAGATGAATGGATAAAGATGTGGTATATTTATACACAATGAAATATTACTCAGCCATAAAATAGAATGAGATCTTGCCATCTGTGATAACACAGATGGACCTAGAAAGTATTATGCTAAATGAAATAAGTCAGACACAAAAGGACAAATACCATATGATTTCAATTATATGTGGAGTCTTAAAAACAAAGTAAATGAATAACCAAACAAATAAGCAAATGCAATAACAGACCCATAAATATAGAGAACAAACTAATGGTTGCCAGGGGGGAATAACAGTCATAGGGATAAAAGATACAGCATAGGGAATATAGCCAATGGTACTGTAAGAGCCTTATATGGTGACAGATGGTAGCTACACTTGTGGTAGGCATAGCATAAAGTGTAGAGTTGTGGCATCACTATGTTGTACACCTGAAACTAATGTAATGTTGTGTGTCAGTTATAATGCAATAAAAAAAGAAATGTTTAAAAAAAGTAAATTATGAGAGCAGATGTATACTATTTATTCTATGCTTTAAGATTTGAAAAACTGAAGTATGCTTTTATTAATTACGCACCACAATATAATTACTATTTTAAACTCCAAATCTAATTCCACCTTTATATTATGTTCATAAGAAGGCTTATGCTCCTATTGTCATATCTAAAACTCAAACATAAAGTTTCTATAAATAAAAAAAATAAAGAAGAGCAAATTAAACTAAGGTAAGTAGAAGAAGAAAAGAACAAAGTACAGAAATCAATGAAATGGGAAAGTAAATGTGCTAACAAAGCCATAACTGGGTGTTTTGAAATGGTTAATAAAATTCATTAACTCCCGGCAAGACTGACCACGGAAAAGAGGGAAAATAAGAATTTCTACTAGCAAAATGTAATCTGATTTTTAAAATGTGATTATGTGTGATAAAGGATTATTACCTAAAATCTATAAAAAACTTAGCAACTCAACACCCAAAAAACAAGTAATCCAGTGAAGAAATGGGCATAAGACATGAATAGACATTTTTCCAAAGAAGACATTCAGATGGCTAACAGACACATGAGAAGATGCTCAATGTCACTCATCATCAGAGAAACACAAATCAAAACCACAATGAGATACCACCTCACATGTGTCAGAATGGCTAAAATTAACAACTCAGGAAACAACAGATGATGTTGAGGATGCAGAGAGAGGGGAACCCTTTTGAACTGGTGGTGGGAATGCAAACTGGTGCAGCCACTCTGGAAAACAGTATGGAGGTTGCCCAAAAAGCCAAAAATAGAACAACTCTATGATTCAGTAACTCCACTACTAGGTATTTACCCAAAGGATACAAAAATACAGCTTCAAAGGGGTAAATGCACCCTGATGTTTACAGCAGTATTATCAACAACAGCCAAACTATGGAAGGAGCCCAAGTGCCCAACAACAGATGAATGGATAAAGAAGATGTCATATATACATATACATATGTATAGGTACACACACACACACACACACACACACACGTACAATGGAATGTTACTCAACTATCAAAAAGAATGAAATCTTGCTATCTGCAATAATGTGGATGGAGCTAGAGTATTATGCTGAGTGAAGTCAGTCAGAGAAAGACAAAGACCATATGATTTCAAACTCATATGTGGAATTTAAGAAACAAAACAGACAAGCATAGAGGAAGGAGGAAAAAAAGAGAAGGAAGCAAACCATAAGAGAGTCTTAACTATAGAGAACAAATGGAGGGTTGCTGGAGGAGGTAGAGGGAGGGATGGGCTAAATAGGTGATGGGTATTAAGGAGGGCATGTGGCGTGATAAGCACTGGGTGTTGTATGTAAGTGATGAATCACTAAATTCTACCCCTGAAACCAATATTACCCTACGTTAACTAACTAGAATTTAAATAAAAACTTGAAGTCCAAAAAAAAAAAAAAGGAAAAGAAAAAAAATGTATTGAATTAGAGATGAATGCACTAAATGCCACTGAACTGTTCATTTTAAAATAGTTAATTTTATGTTATGCAGGTTTCACCTCAATAAATTAGTACTTACAGTTAAAATTTTAAAACACTATAAAATTTCCACATCAGAAATAAAGCAGAGGGCATTTCTATATTCATATAATTTTTATTAAAATAATATATTTAAAGCATTCTTAGTCTAAGTGGCAAGGTCACAATGTCTTGTGACAGTGGTCAGAGTACGAAGTGAGCATAATCACAGAGAATGTATTAGAAATGTGACTGTAATTACAAATATCCTTGTCATAAACACTACACAAATAAGTGAAGGTACAACTACTTAATTTCTTAAAATGCAGTGGTCCTTGAGGAGAATTACTTGGAATAATGTACAACTCATGAATTTATCACAATCACCTTTGCAGTACAGCTACATGGAAAAACCCTTATTGTCTTTACTATAATATATGGTTTCCTTACAGAAAAGGATGGTGCCTTCTGACTTTTCCCATAAAACTAGCATGGTGCACTGGTACATATTATTACTCAGAAAATATTTGTTGAGCTAAATTAAACTGCTTCACTTTGTAACAAGACTCAGGGTACGATTCCTCTCAAATCTGATGCCATTTGAAATTATGCCTACATAACTATAGCCAAGGAATAACTTTAAAGCCCTAGGGTGAAAGAACTCTGGAGTCTGTGAGACCTATATTTAAATCTCAGTTTGGTCCCCTACTGATCAAGTACATTAATTTTGGTGAATTACGTAGCCTGCCTGAACTTTGCCTCTTTGGGGGCAAGTTTCCTCATTTGCAAAATGGGGATGATGATAATTTCCAGGGCATGGCAGGTAAGGATGGTGATGGTAAAAGAAGCAGCTAACACTTAATTGTGTTCTTACATTTGCCTAGCATTTTGCATGTGCATAATATGAAGAATAATTTCCTCTAATCATTAAACCAGTCCATCAGGGTATTATTATTTTTTTTCTTTAGGTTATTGCTATTCAGAGCTGTCAGCACAGAGCTTGATGCAGGGCTCCAACTCATGAACTGCAAAATCATGACCTGAGCCAAAGTTGGACACAACCAACGGAGCCACCCAAGCAGCCCAGTTATTGCTATTCTTATTTACAAATGAGAAAATGGATGATTAGAAATCTGTCCAAAGTCATATGTGTGTGTAGCTGGTGGGTAGGCCAGGATTTGAAAAAGAGCCTATGGTCTAACAACCACAGAACTTGACACATAATAAAGGCTCAATAAATGGAAGCTATTATAATTATTTTTTAAACTACTACATCAATCTAAATTATGATTAGGAGGGGCACCTGGGTGGCTCAGTCGGTTAGCTGATTTCAGCTCAGGTCATGATCTCATGGTTGTGAGATTGAGCCTCATGGTGGACTCGGTCCTGGGCATGGAGCCTGCTTAAGATTCTCTCTCTCGGGAGAAGCCAAGATGGTGGAACAGCATGGAAGGGTTTTTTTTGCATCTCGTGTCCATGAAATACTGCCAGATCAACACTCAACCATCCTGTACACCTAGAAAACTGATTTGAGGATTAACACAACAATCTGCACAACCTGAACCACAGAACTCAGCAGGTACACAGAGTAGAGAGGTGAACTTGGGGAGAGAGAAGCTGGGGAGGGCAGGGAGCTGTTTTTGCTTGCAGAGAGAAAATGGAGAAGGTGGGGAGGGGGGAGGATATGGAAAAGCACCCCCCCCCCCGCCAAAAGCAGCTGGAGAGAAGGTGGAAAAGTGGAAACAGCCACAGGGACTGAACTAAAAAGGGAAAAAGGAGAAAGGAGAGGGTTTAAATTCCACTAAGACTCTATAAACAGGGGGAGCACAGAGTCTGAAACTCCGTAGCTTGATACCTGGCAGTGCTCTGGTGGGAAGGGCAAATCCCCAGGAGCAGAGTGAAGTCTGGTTGGTTCTTGGGCCACATGGGAATAGGCAGTTCTCCTGAAGGGAGAACATTTGGTAGAGGCTGTGCAGAACCCCCACCAGCAAAGGTACCAGCAGACCTTGGAGAACAACCACATTCACTGGTGCTGGAACAAAGTCGCTAAGGGTGAACCCTGGTGCCAGATGTGTGTTATGTTTTTCCATAACTCCTAAAATACTGTTGCTACACGACCGTGTGAACTTTTTCTGGGGCAGGCTGGCACCAAGCCACAGTCTCTGGGCATTGGCAGCAGCATGGTCCTGCGAACGTTCCTGGGTGCAGCCGGCACCCAGCCAATGCCCAGTGAGACCCTCTCCCAGAAAGTCTGAGTGGGACAAAGCCGCAGTCCCTCAGAAGTGAGGGGTTGGGAAACAGCTGCATCTGAGATAAAACTCAGGAGGGAGGTGCTGCCTGGCAACCTGATGGCTTGGTCATGGACAGTATAAAAGTGGGGAGTGGACAGAAGCCAGAGACAAAGGACAGGTGCATGATTGCTGATCTGGGAGAAAAGAGTTTCGATACTAGAGACTGGGTAGCTGGGTGAAGCCATTTTCACCCCTCCCACACATGCGCATACACACCTATCAAGCACCACAACAATCCACCCCAGTAAGCTAAGCAGTGCCATCTAGTGGAGAATGGAGCCATTACACTACTGAGCCCCGCCCAACTGGGCCAACATAGCTCTTCAGGAACACAAGTCTCTCCACCTGCTTAGTTTACAGACTATAAATTGATTCACAGTCTGACTTCTAAAGAAAATGATGTAATTTCAATCATATTTTGGTCTGTTTGCTGGTCCATCTATTCAATTTTCTTTTTTCTCTCTTTTTCATTTCTTTTCTTTTCTTGAATACAGAAAGAGAAAAAATTATTTTTACTTTCAATTTTTATTAAAAATATTTTTATTTTTTTCTACTATATTTTTTACTTTTTTGTAAATTTCTCAAATTCTATTTTACTTCCATCATTTCATTTTATTCTACTTCACTCAATTCATTTTTTCAAATTTTCAAACATTTTTCTTTTTTTTCTTCCCCTTTTCCTCTAATCTATCAAGCTCCTTTGAACAACCAGACTAAAACACACCTAGGATCTGGCATCATTTATATGATTTGTGTGTGTGTGTGTGTGTGTGTGTGTGTGTGTGTGTGTGCTGTTTTTAATTTTTTTAATTTTAATTTTTTTTACCTTATGAACTCCTTTTCTCCCCTGAAAATGATGAAATGAAGGAATTTACCCCAAAAGAAACAGCAGGAAGAAACGACAGCCAGGGACTTAACACAGATATAAGCAAGATGTCTGAACCGGAATTTAGAATTATTGTAATAAGAATACTAGCTGGGGTCTGAAAATAGACTAGAATCCCTCTCTGCAGAGACAAAAGAAGTAAAAGCTAGTCAGGATGAAATTTTAAAAAATGCTATAACTGAGCTGCAATCTCAAATGGCTGCCACAGTGGCAAAGATGGATGAGGCAGAGCAGCGAATCAGTGATACAGAGGACAAATTTGTGGAGAATAATGAAGCAAGAAAAAGGGAGGAAAATGAGGCAAAGGAGCACAATTTAAGAATTAGAGAAACCAGTGACTCATTAAAAAGGAACATCAGAATCATAGGAGTCCCAGAAGATGAAGAGAGAGAAAAAGGGGTAGAAGTGTTATGTGAGCAAATCATAGCAGAAAACTTTCCTGACCTGGGTAAAGACAAAGACAACAAAATCCAGGAAGCACAGAGGACTCCCATTAGATTCAACAAAAACCAACCATCAATAAGGCATATCATAGTCAAAATCACAAAATACTCAGGCAAGGAAAGAATCATGAAAGCAGCAAGGAAAAAAAAAGTCCTTATCCTAGAAGGGAAGACAGATCAGGTTTGCAGCAGACCTATCCGCAGAAGCTTGGCAGGCCAGAAAGGAGTGGCAGGATATATTCAATGTGCTGGAACAGAAAAATATGCAGTCAAGAATTCTTTATCCAGCAAGACTATCATTCAAAATAGGAGAGATTAAAAATTTCCCAAACAAAAATTAAAGGAGTTTGTGACCACTAAACCAGCCCTGCAAGAAATTTTAAGGGGGACTCTCTGAGGGGAAAAAAGATGAAAAAAAAAGAGAGAGAGAGAGAGAGACCAAAAGCAACAAAGACTAGAAAGGACCAGAGAACACCACCAGAAACTTCCAACTCTACAAGAAACATAATGGCAATACATATCTTTCAGTACTCACTCTAAATGTCAATGGACTCAATCCTCCAAACAAAAGACATACGGTAGCAGAATGGATAAGAAAACAAGATCCATCTATATGCTGTTTATAAGAGACCCACTTTAGACCTACAGACACCTTCATATTGAAAGTAAGGGGATGGAGAACCATTTATCATGCTAATGGTCAACAAAAGAAAGCTGGAGTAGCCATACTTATATTAGACAATGTAAACTTTATTTATTTATTTTTTAACGTTTATTTACTTTTGAGACAGAGAGAGACAGAGCATGAATGGGGGAGGGTCAGAGAGAGAGAGGGAGACACAGAATCTGAAACAGGCTCCAGGCTCTGAGCTGTCAACACAGAGCCCAACGCGGGGCTCGAACTCACGAACCGTGAGATCATGACCTAAGCTGAAGTCAGACGCTTAACCAACTGAGCACCCAGGCACCCCAGACAATGTAGACTTTAAAATAAAGACTAATAAGAGATGAAGAAGGGCATTATATCATAATTAAGGGATCTATCCACTAAGAAGACCTAACAGTCATAAACATTTATACTCCAAATGTGGAATATATAAATCAATTAACCACAACATAAAGAAACTCATTGATAATACTACCATAATAGTATGGGACTTCAACACCCCACTTGCAACAATGGACAGATCATCTAAACAGAAAGTCAACAAGGAAACAATGGCTTTGAATGACACACTGACCGGATGGACTTAACAGATATATTTAGAACATTTCATCCTAAAGCAACAGAATATACATTCTTCTCCAGTGCACATGGAATGTTCTCCAGAATAGATCACATACTGGGACACAAATCAGCCCTCAACAAGTACAAAAAGATCGAGATTATACCATGCATATTTTCAGACCACAACACCATGAAACCTGAAATCAACCATAAGAAACAATTTGGAAAGATAAAAAATACTTGGAGACTAAAGAATATCCTACTGAAGAATGAATGGGCGAACCAAGAAGTTAAAGAGGAATTAAAAAGTACATGGAAGCCAATGAAAATGATAACACCACAGCCCAAATCTCTGGGACACAGCAATGGTGGTCATAAGAGGGAAGTATATAGCAATCCAGGCCTTCCTAAAGATGGAAGAAAGGTCTCAGATACACAACCTAACCTTACACGTTAAAGAGTTGGAAAAGGGACAGCAAATAAAACCCAAAGGCAGCAGAAGACAGGAAATAATAAAGACTGAGCAGAAATCAATGCTATCAACCAAAAGAAACAGTAGAACAGATCAATGAAACCAGAAGCTGGTTCTTTGAAAGCATTAAAAAAATTGATAAACCACTAGCCACTTTGATCAAAAAGAAAAGGGGAAAGGATCCAAATAAATAAAATCAAGAATGAAAGAGGAGAGATCACAACCAACACAGCAGAAATACAAACAATAATATCAGAATATTATAAGCAATTATACGCCAATAAAATGGGCAATCTGGAAGAAATGGACAAATTCCTAGAAACATATAAACTACCAAAACTGAAACAGGAACAAATAGAAAATATGAACAGACCCATAACCAGTAAAGAAATCTAATTTGTAATCAAAAATATCCCAAAAAACAAGAGTCCAGGGCCAGATGGATTTCCAGAGAAATTCTACCAAACATTTAAGGAAGAATTAACACCTATTCTCTTGAAGCTGTCCCAAAAAACAGAAATGGAAGGAAAACTTCCAAACTCTTTCTATGCATCCAGCATTATCTTGATTCGAAAACCAGTAAACCACTAAAAAGGAGAACTATAGACCAATTTCCCTGATAAACATACATGTAAAAATCCTCAATAAGACATTAGCCAACCAGATCCAATAGTACATTAAAAAATTATTCACCATGACCAAGTGAGATTTATACCTGGGATGCAGGGCTGGTTCAATATCCACAAAATAATCAATGTGATTCATCACATCAATAAAAGAAAGGACAAGGACCACATGATCCTCTCAATAGATACAGAGAAAGCATTTGACAAAATACAGCATCCTTTCTTGATAAAAACCCTCAGGAAAGTAGGGTAGAAGGATCATACCTCAAGATCATAAAAGCCATTCGTATGAAAGACCCACGCTAATATCATCCTCAATGGGGAAAAACTGAGAGCTTTCCTCCTAAGGTAAGGAACAAGACAGGGATGTCCACTCTTGCCACTGTTATTCAACATAGTATTGGAAGTCTTAGCCTCAGCAATCAGAAAACGCAAAGAAATAAAAGGCATCCAAATCAGCCAGGAGAGGTCAACCTTTCACTCTTTGCAGATGACACGATGCTGACTATGGAAAACCCAAAAGATTCTACCAAAAAACTGCCAGAACTGATTGATGAATTCAGCAAAGTTGCAGGATATAAAACAAATGCACAGAAATCTGTTGCATTCCTATACACCAATAATGAAGCAACAGAAAGAGAAATCAAGGAATCGATCCCATTGACAATTGCACCAAAACCCATAAAATACCTAGGAATAAATCTAACCAAAGAGGTGAAAAATCTATACGCTGAAAACTACAGAAAGCTTATGAAAGAAATTGAAGAAGACACAAAAAATGGAAAAAGATTTCATGCCCCTGGATAGGAAGAACAAATATTGCTAAAATGTCAATCTACATACTCAAATACAATCTACATACTCAATGCAATACCTATCAAAATAACACCAGCATTCTTCACAGAGCTAGAACAAACAATTCCAAAATTTGTATGGAACCAGAAAAGACCCTGAATAGCCAAAGAAATGTTGAAAAAGAAAACCAAAGCAGGAGCATCACAATCCCGTACTTCAAACTGTATTACAAAGCTGTAATCATCAAGATAGTAGGGTACTGTCACAAAAACAGACACTCAGATCAACAGAACAGAATACAGAACCCAGAAATGGACCCACAAACTTATGGCAACTAATCTTTGACAAAGCAGGAAAGAATATCCCGATGAAATAAAGACAGTCTCCTCAGCAAGTGGTGCTGGGAAAACTGGACAGCGACATGTAGAAAAATGAACCTGGACCACTTTCTTACACCATACACAAAAATAAACTCAAAATGGACGAAAGACCTATATGTAAGACAGGAAGCCATCGAAATCCTTGGGGAGAAAACAGGCAAAAACCTCTCTGACCTTGGCCACAGCAACTTCTTACTCAACACGTCTCCAGAGGCAAGGGAAACAAAAGCAAAAATGAACTATTGGGACTTCATCAAAATAAAAAGCTTCTACACAGCGAAAGAAACAATCAGCAAAACTTAAAGGCAACCAATGGAATGGGAGAAAATATTTGCAAACAACATATCAGATAAAGGGTTAGTATCCAAAATCTATAGGAACTTATCAAACTCAACCCCCAAAAAACAAAGAATCCAGTGAAGAAATGGGCCAAAGACATGAATAGACACTTCTCCAAAGAAGACATCCAGATGGCCAACTGACACATGAGAAAATGTCCCACATCACTCATAATTAGGGAAATACAAATAAAAACCACAATGAGATACCATCTCACACCTGTCAGAATATCTAACATTAACAACTCAGGCAACAACAGATGTTGGTGAGGATGCAGAGGCAGAGGATCTCTTTTGCATCATTGGTGGGAATGCAAGCTGGTGCAGCCACTCCGGAAAACAGTATGGAGGTTCCTCAAAAATTAAAAATAGAAGTACCCTATGACCCAGCAATTGCACTACTGGGCATCTATCCAAGGGATACAGGTGTGCTGTTTCGAAGGGACACATGCACCCCCATGTTCATAGCAGCGCTATCAACAATAGCCGAAGTATGGAAAGAGCCCAAATGTCCTTCGATGGATGAATGGATAAAGGAAATGTGGTGTATATATATACAATGGAGGTTTTACTCGGCAATCAAAAAGAATGAATCTTGCCATTCACAACTACGTGGATGGAACTGGAGGGTATTATGCTAAGCGAAATTAGTCAGAGAAAGATAAATATCATATGACTTCACTCATATGAGGAATTTAAGATACAAAACAGATGAACATAAGGGAAGGAAAGCAAAAATAATATAAAAACAGGGAGGGGGACAAAACATAAGAGACTCTTAAATATGGAGAACAAACAGAGGGTTACTGGAAGGGTTGTAGAAGGGGGGATGGGCTAAATGGGTAAGGGGCATTAAGGAATCTATTCCTGAAATCACTCTTGCACTATATGATAACTAACTTGAATGTAATTTAAAAAAAATAAATTAAATTTTTAAAAAAGATAATCTCTCTCCCTCTCCCTGTGCCCCTCCCCTGCTCAGTCTCTTTCTCTCTCTCTCTCAAAAAAAAATTATGAGTAGAAGAGAAGAACATCACCACAGATCCATTTTCTATTTGAAAAAAGTAAAAGGAAAGGGAAATATACTCAAAATAGAAGTAGTAGTTCAGAAAAGAGAAATCCTCTGATTGGGAAATAGAGGCAAAACATATATAATTTTCCACTGCTAAAAGGAAAAAGATACATTTTATGATCAACCATCCCATGGCCAGAGGGGTGAGAGAAGTGAGAATAAGAACATAAGTAAATCCAACAGCCTAGCTCATGGCTTGAGACGCAGAAAGGTATCTAAGGGTAATTTTTATTAAGTCCAAGAGATTTTAGATATATATATATCTCCAAGGAAAACATTGGCTTTGAAGCATTTACAATCATCTGAAAAAAATTACTTTTAAATCTAAGAGAAAGGAACTATGGATTAAATTAAGCAGTGATTAATAACAGTTAAGTTTGGAAAAAATTGCCATTTTATCCCCTGGTGCTTTTAATTCTGAAAATCTGTTACTAATTACATATTTATAAATATATACAATAATTTTAGTTTCTTCTTGTGCTTGGCTGTTTTAACTTGTTTTTATTTTTTATTTATTTAGGCATGTTCTTAATTATCTCATAAGAAATCTGGCTATCTGAACCACAAAGCTATTTATGAGGTACTGCAATGCTTCTAGTAATGGCTGAAGGAAATAAACAACTTTCTGATTTCTGACTTATATAAGAACAAAAACACCAAGCACACAAAAAAGTGTGTTGAATGATAACAGACTGGAGGTAAAGCAGAGGCTGATGACTATGTTCCACAGACAGGGACACAGTCTACACAAATGTTTGCTAGCAGAGGGAAGGAGGAAGACAGGGTGAGAAGGGTAAGAAGGGGAAAATAGGGGATTCAAAAAGAGCCACACAAAGAAATCCTGATATAAGGAGATGCTAATTAAAGTAGTCTGGTGGTAATGCAGATTTTATGCAAGGCAATACATGCCAAGAAAGACATGGTCAAACACTTACTTCAATCCTTTGTAGAACAACCTCTTGTAGTCAACATTTATTCTACTGATATTTTCTTTTGTAAGACGTTCAATGGAAAATAACTGGCCCACTTGCTGAAAACCAGGAGCTCTGCTTTGGACATACTGCCTATCAAAACTTGGCAACCAAAAAATCTGTAAGGAGAAAAAGGAAGTCTTTAGTGGATAATCAGCTCTCTAGGTACAAACAGCCACATTCCAGCACTGGTAACAGTCTATAGAGAGTAGAGAGAGATTCTAGTCCTTGGTGAAAGAGTCAACGTGGCCTAATACCATCCAATGAACTCTTATGATGGGACTTTCACCAGGGTTGTTCTGGAGTGAGATTTCTTAAAGTTAATATCCTGAGTCAAGGGCCCATTGTGTTCAGATAGCCCCACACTAGCCAAAGTGGATGAGGAGTTGGTAGGTGCAGATGAAAGGTAGGAATCCTATTTCCTCCAGCTGATAATGCTAAAAATCATCTTTGAGAGGGGTCATTTCCTGTCAATGGGGAATACTATTATGACTCATCTGTGGAAATAGTTCCATTTGCAAGAAGACACACATTTGTTTCACTCAGCACTCTACCATATTTTAATAACTTAAGAGATTTGGAATGATTGCCCAAGTGCAGAGAGTTGCTTCTGAAAAACATGATGAACAAATCTCTGCTCAAATAAGAACCAGCTCTTTCTTCTGTACCATTAATTAAAGTCAAATCCTCAAAGCCTTAGTGCTATCCAGGCCCCTTCTAATAGTTCTATGCTAGTGATGGTGCAGGTTACATTGTATAGTCATTACACACATACTTTTTTTTTAACAGAGTGCTGTTATTTCATTTGGTTTGGAGTAGCAAACAGCTTCTGTGTTTTTCCCCACTGAGATAAATTTAACTGGGTCATTCTTAGATTGCCACGTGTAGCTACATAAGCAACAATCTCTATTTCTACAGATAGCAAAATTATTTAGACATCCCAAGGAAGATCTACAAGCTAGGTCAGGTTCAATTGCTATGCTCCTGGGACATGCTACCCACCTCCCAACCTCTACCATAAATAATGAGACAGACATACCAGATGTTGCTCAATTTTGGAGGCAAGGATCACGCTTACTACATGGCGAATATACGTGTGTCTGAGAGGATGTTTTCGTGGAGGGGTATTAAGATCAAATATCACAAATTTTTTTTCCTTCTGTGCAAGTTCCAATAAGTCAGTTAGTTTTGGAATCCTCTGATTTTCTGCTTTTTCACGATCAGCCCTTGATAGGGGTTTCATGTGGTAAAATGGTTTAAACTAAAAACAAATACATCAGAGAATACATTGGCTCCTATCAAAAGCAATTTCCAATTCTCCTGCTAGATAGCCCCACACCCAGGCCTATCCCCACGTTGCTCCATTATCATCCAACCCACCAGATCCTCTGAAATACTGGTCCTGAAATAACAGTTGCCAAGGAGAGAAATTGAATGTAATCTTAATAGGTAATTACGGTATTTGGAATGATTTCTTCTACGCTGTAGAACATGTCGTATTTGCATGGAAAGTCCTTAATATTTTTGTCCTGACCTTCCTTTTCAGACTTTTTTCTATAACTTGAGGTAATACAATCTCTTTTTATAAAAGTCACACTGGTTTCCCACATTTGCTCTCACTGTTCTAGTTATGTGTAATGGAAAAACAGGGTTTGGCTTAAGATTAAATTGGATTCAATCCCAGCTCTATCACTCATTGGTTTTCCTTGCCGTATCCACCTGTTAAATCTTATCCTAAACCTACAAAGCCCAGCTTAAACGCTACCCCCTTCATGAAGCCTTCCTTAAATATTCCTGAGCTAAAAAGACTTTGATGGTATTAAATTCCAAAAACTCATTTTTATGCCTCAGTTGTATATTTCATTTTGCCTTCTATTTATGTCTTAGGCCAGATTCAAATTTTTACTTCATATGCTTCTTTCTGTGTAACTGTGGTAAAACCATTTAAATTCTCAAAGTTTTCATTGCCCAAACTATAAAATGGGGATGTGGAGAGGTAACCTATGTATTTCTCAGGATTATTTTGAATATTAAATATGATAAAATATTTACAAGTTCTATAAGCGTGTCTAGTACATAGAAAAGTGCACAATTCACATTAGTTCCCTCACTCTCTACTGCTCCTACTGGAGTGTACCTTCCTTATGGCAGGAATTGTCATATATTCTTTGCAATATTTTTCAAAGAATTTCATTTTATACCTCAGTCCATACATCTATTAGCTATATTAAATTTAAAAATGGCTACTTTTATAGTCATTTGTTTATTTTAGATAATTTGTGGGTGAAGTCAGTGATAAAAGGCTATCTCTAAGAAGGAAACAGGACATGGGTCCTTTTCTCAAGACTCAAGTAATATCTTTTTCTACACGACTTTATCTTCATTCTCATTCTCACCCTAGATTTCTATTTCTTCCCCTTCCCCTGACCTCCCTCTTTTCAGCAAAGAAATCATCATATTGCACAGTATCATCAAACTAGAACAGAAGCCAGATCATAGAAGTTGAATTAAATCATGGTCTAGACCTCAGTTGAGGTCTATTATTAAGGGCCTTCTTAATCCTCAGGAAAATAAAAAATTTGCCTCAGAATTCAAGAGTTTGGTAGATTCTTCCAGATATAGAACAACTGATTTCACTTAATTATTAGACCTTCATGTGGGGAAAACTTAAAAGAGCAGAAAGAGAAACACCAAGACAGAACTGAAATAAATCAGCTGTGCATAATTTTTAAAATGTCCCTGAATGAGCAAAAAGAATAAGAAATACTCTATGGAAGGACATTTATAAAGCCTTTTCTTTCTTTTTTTTTTAATATGTGAAATTTATTGTCAAATTGGTTTCCATACAACACCCAGTGCTCATCCCAAAAGGTGCCCTCCTCAATACCCATCACCCACCCCCCATCAACCCTCAGTTTGTTCTCAGTTTTTAACAGTCTCTTATGCTTTGTAAAGCCTTTTCTTTAAGGATAAAGTAAACAAAAAATTTTTTAACAATAAATTTTAAACAATAGGGTTTAAAACAGGATTCCAGTAAGCTTTAAATAGTAATTTGGGGTAGGTCTAACAGCAGAAGCAAATTGAGCCTCTTATTTTTGGTACATAAAATAGGAGACTTAGAAAAATAAACTGGAACGGGACAAAATCAGTTTAGACTATCTCCAACAAGTTGTTGAACATTTTTTTTAAAGCCCTAGAAAACAACAAGCTAGAAATGGAAACAAACTTGTGGTTCTCCACATAAAAACAACACTAAAAATGTCCGCATTCTCTATGCTTATGCTTAGAGAAATTACAAGTAGGAGAATCCAATGTACCCTATTGGTAAGAAATGGAACAATTATCCAAAATCTGCCTAACGATACCACTTAAAGGGAAACGCTACTACCCAACATGAGATTCTGAAGATAACTATATATAAATATAGATGAACAATATAGCTTCTTGTTGATACTGGTGCCACTACCTTTACTATTAATACCACTACCATGGAAAATCAGACTGCTCAAAGTACCAAAACTATTCAAGTAGTGGGAATTTCTAACCATCTTAAATCCTTTTCCATGTCCCAACCTATAACTGTTACTTTTGTCAGAACTCTTCCTTCCCTATGGCACTTTCCTATAAATTTCATCATTAGGAATCTACTGCGCAAAAAGACCCACCAGAAGAAATATACTGCAGATAAAATATTTTCAGGAGTTGCAGAAAATTCTACTTTACATTATCAAATTATAGCATGGACATTAGTATATTAATTCCAAAACAAGCAAATAACGGGGCACAGAACTAGAACCCCATGAGGGGAAATGACAGAATAATTGAGAGTCAAACCAGTAAGGGTTCATATTGACTCTCTTGACACTGTTGCCTAAAATCCTCTTAATGCTGAAGTTAAGGAAGATCTAAGCCAACTATAACAGATTTAATAAAATAAGGATTAATTATCCCTTGCTTTAGTCCAAGCAAAATGTCTGTTTTGCCTGTTTAAAAAAAGAAAACCCAAAACTGAGATGGTAGAAGATACAGATTTGTCCCACATCTGTAAGCTATTAGCCAAAGAGTTATATACCTCATTTTCTAGTACTGCCTAATGCAAATACAATCTCTTTGGCCCTATCTCTACTTTCTTTCCTGTTTTAGCTGATGAAGACAATCAATATGTATTGCCTTCACCAGGGAACAATCAACAATTTACCTGGAAAATTATGCCTTAGACATTTACTGAAGCCCCATCCTACTTTTCTCAAGTGTTAAACCAAGTTCATAGGGATATGCAATAAGACATATTGAAATTGCAAGATCAACTACATATTCATGAAGCTTCTAAAAAAATTTTTTTAGGGGCACCTGGGTGGCTCACTGACTCGATTTCAGCTCAAGTCATGATCTCGTAGTTTTGTAAGTTCAAGCCCTGTTTCAGGCTCTGGGCTGGCAGCACAGAGCCTGCCTGCGATTCTCTCTCTCCCTTCTCTATGTCCCTCCCTTACTCATGCCTGTCTCTTTCAAAAATGAAATAAAATAAACTTAAAATTAAAAAAATAAAAGAAAAAGAAATTTTAATTCTACAAAGTAACAGTTCATTATCCAGGGTTCAGCAAACTTATTCTGTGAAGGGCCAGACACTAAGTATTTTTTACTTTGTGGGTCATACAGTCTCTGTCACAACTACTCAACTCTGCTTCTATAGTGCAAAAACAGCAAAAGACAATTCATAATGAATAAGCATGGCTGTGTTCCAAAAAAAACCACTTTATTTATGGACCCTGAAATTTGAGTTTTATATCATTTTTACAGGTCATGAAACATTTTTCTTTTGACTTTGTTCAACCATTTAGAAATGTAAAAACAACTCTTATGAGCTCACAGGCTGTACAAAAATAGCCAGTGGCTGGATTTGTACAACAAGCCATAGTTTGCCAACACTTGATCTAGACCATGATATACTGGCTGAGGAAGGACATATCTAATGAGAGATACAAATTATCCAAGGCCAAACACTAAGGACAATTAAATAATTTCTGGAATTAAGTGGATGTTGTGGAGTATATACAACAGACTGTTTTGAAACAGACCTCTCTGTATGATTAGACTTAAACATTTTGGAACCATTTTCACAAAACATGGAAACCAAAAAGACCTTCAGTAATCTCAAAATATTTCTTCAACAATCATCTTTGCTGATCTTCTAGATCATAATAAACATTTCCTTTTGAAAGTACACAGAAGGGGAGGCCATGGTCTAAAAGTATTAGTAAGCTGTAATAACAAAGACTCATTGCCTATTAATACCCATTGATCCAGTATCGAGGTTTTTTATCTTTGCTTCAGAAGAAAATGCAGTCCTGGTCAAATTAGTCTAAGAATCTTCAGATGCTATACTAGTTTCATCTTTCTATTTTATGGAAACACATTCCATACAATCTCTGTTGTTAACCAAAAATACCCAATGTTTTATGTCAGTTAATTAATTATGAAATAGTCATTTTCTTTTCTTGTATTGCCATTCACCAATATAACACTCTTCATACAGCAACTGTATTATCCTACCAAAGGAGAATCTCCTAATTTCTGTAATTTGAGAACTTTCCATGCTTGGAACAAACCTTTTGTGTGCTCCTATACCAAATCTTGATCTAATATTGTTTACTGACAGGTTTTATCTTAACAATTAAAAAAGATAATAATAAATGGATTATGCACCTTCTTCATAATAAACTGATTTTTCCAGATTCTCTCACAAAGTCTCTATTACCAGTTATCAAATTGGCTTGAGTGGCCAAAATTAGGGCCTTCTCTAGGGCACGTGAGAAGTTTTTTTACCTTTTTAGTTATCTGTATTAAACATGAATAACAAATACACAAACTACTGGGTGCCCTGAAGCTTCCCAAATAAGTTGCTGTCCTAAAGGTAGAGGTCCACAGTAAAGAGACATTAGAAGAAATACTTTAGCAGATCATTATACTAAACAAAATGCTCTAAAACCCTTAGACAAGGGCCTTTTATAAAGAACAAAGACCAATCTACGGGGTTTAGGAATTCCATCATTAATACACAAAATTTGGCCCCCAATTCTGAAAAGAAACACTACAACTAATCAGGTTGCCAGATTCATGGTGGCTACCTTGTAGCACCAGTTAACCTTTTTTTCAAAAATTTTTTAAATGTTTGTTTAGAGCATGAGCAGGGGAGGGGCAGGGAGAGAGGGAGAGGGAGAGAGAGAGATTGAGAATCCCAAGCAGGCTCCACACTATCAGCATGAAGCCCAGAGCGGGGCTTGAACTCATGAACCATGAGATCATGATCGGAGCTGTACCAAGAGTCAGACACTTAACCGACTGAGCCACTCAGGTGCCCCACACCAGTTAACTTCCAATGGATACTTCCCCAAAATCTTCATGACACAATTCATTACAGTAGGGATAAATTGGCTGCAATATCAAACACTGATAAGGTAACTATTCTATGACATCAGAAGTAGGACCAGTTCTTTCCCCACCTATAACCAACATAATCCTGGAAAAACTATAAAGTGAGAAATGAATTGGAACTTTGCACCAAAGGGCCCTTTGAGGTTCTCTAACATGGTTTTGTACAGTGTCTTCCCTCTGTGGACTATGAATTTATACTAGTAACCATGTTTACTTTTTGGTTGGGCTAAAGCGTTTCCTTATTGAATAGTCACTGCAACTTAAAATAGCTTTAAAAACTATGACTATTTTTTGGTATTTATCCTATTTGGTATTCTCTCAGATTTTTGGATCTGTGGTTTGATGTCTGTCACTAATTTTGGAAGATTTTCAACCATTATTACTTCAAATATTTTTTCTTCTCCATTTGGTATTCCTACTACACGTATGTTAATACCTTTTGTAATTTTCCCCATAATTCTTGGCTATTGTGTTCTTTTCAGTTATCTCTTTGTGTTTCAGTTTGGGAAGTTTCTGATGATGTAACTTCAAGATTACTGATTCTTTCTTCATCTGTGTCCATGCTACTGATAAGCTCATCAAAGGCATTCTTCATTTCACTTAAATATTTTTTATTTCTAGGCTTTCAATTCTTAGAATTTTCATCTCTCTGCTTACATTACTTATCTTTTCTTGCATGTTGTCTACTTTTTTCATTAAAGCTATTAACATAGCCTACTTTTTCCATTAGATCTATTAGCATATTAATCATAGTTATTTAAAATTCTCTAATAATTCCAAAATCTGTGTTATATCTGGGCACTTTTTTTTGTCTCTTCATATTGTGCTTTATCTTGTCTTAGTATCTTAAAATTTTTTTGTTGGAAACTGGACATGATGTCATGGATATGAGGGACTGAGATAATTATGTTTTTATATAGCTATAGGTACTAGAGGATTCAGTTTCTGTGTTTTGTTTCCTCTCCTATTGTCTTTGGATTCCTTAAGAGCTCCTTCTTAGACAAAGTATGTTTTGCAGCCCTCTCAGTTGTAACCCACTATTATTATATTGAAGCCCTATTCATGTGGTGATAAGGTGTTGGGAAAAGGAAGCATTCTACAATCTTATGATTAAATCTTGGCTTTTACTGAGTGTAAGTTCCAGAAGCATTTCCTAGTCTTTGTTTTCTCTACCCTTACATGAGACAGGAAGATTAGAGTGAACTGGAGTTGACTAACTGCCCTTCCCACATGTTAGATAAGGTTCTGGAATAGTAGTTCTCCCTGAAGACTAGGGCTTTGCAATGAAGAACACTCAGGATGTTATTTCAAAAAAGTTACTTTTCTCCTCCTGCTGCCCAAAACAGAAGTTTTTTCCCCAGTCCTCACTATGAAAACCTGATGGGAGTCCTTGGAGGCAAAATGGGAGTCTATATAAAACTGGGTCCCCAAGAGTTTTTAATTCTCAAGCTAGTCCACACTCAGCCTCCAGCATTAATCAAAATTACCAATAACTTAAACTGTTCCTAGCAGTTCTTGGCCCCAGTGGCTTCTGCTTCTAGTAAACTGATCTTGGCTGTGATTCTCTGTACTCACCTTTCTCTCTAGATTGAGTGTCTCTGTCCAGAGTGATGGTTTGCCCTGTGATTTCAATTCTTTTATGGATCTAAAAAAGGCATTGATTTCCAATTTGTTTTGCGTTTTCTCTCTCTCTCTCTCTCTCTTTTTTTAAGGATGGGAGTTAGCACTTCCAAGCTCTTTATGTGTTGTAGCTGAAATGAGAAGTCCTCTCTGATTAGATTTAGGGTTTTTTGTTTTGTTTTGTGTTTCTTTAAATATTGACCTTGTTTCTTGTGTCCATACTAAATTCACCTATTAGTTCTTGAATATTTTTTGTAGATTCCTTGGGATTTTTTACACCGGCAATAATGTCCCCTGCAAAGAGAAATAATTATATTTCTTCTTTTCCAGTCTGTATGCCTTCTTCCCTTATTGCACTGGCTAGGATTTACAATATGATGTTGAATAGGAGTGGTGAGACATTCTTCTTTTTTCCAAGTCTTAAGGAGAATAAGTTCATTCTTTCACCAATAAGTATGATGTTAGGTATATTACAGAATTATCTTTATCAAGTAAAGGTAGTTCCTTTATATTGTTAGTTCTCTGAGAGTTTTGATCAAGAATGGAAGTTAAATTTATGAAATGATTTTTCTTCATGAATTGAGATTATACATTTTCTTCTTTGTGTGTTAACGTGGTTAAATTAATTGATTTTCAACTATAAACCATGCATTGTCAGCATTATACCTCTTTGATCACAGTATATTATCATTTTTACATATTGCTAGATTCAGATTAACATTTTCTTAATGATTTTTATATCTGTATTCATGAGGTTTTATCAGTCTTGAGATTTCTTGAAAATGCCTTTTTATAGATTTGTTATAAGAGAAATTCTGGCCTCATAAAAATGTACTGGAGATTATTATTTTTTTATTTTATGGAAGAGAATTTAGAATTGGTATTATTTGTTTCTTGTGCATTTGGTAGAATTCACCAGTGAACACATCTACAAACTGGTTTCCTGTGGGATATTTTTAAACTACAAATTCAGTTTCTTGAATAGATAGTCTTAAATAGGACTTAAATAGTCTTAAATAGGACTATTTAGGTTACATATTTCTTCCTGAGTGAGTTTTGGTAGCTTGTGTATTTCAAACAATTGTTCCATTTCACCTAAATTTTCATATTTATAAGCACAGCTGTTCATAGACAATGATGTGCTGCTAAATGCTTAACAAGGAGCTCTTGAGAAATAAAGAGATCTGACTGTAGTGCTTGTCAAGTTTTTGTTGGTTAAATACTATAACCATGCCTAATTTCATAACTGATGTAACAATTGGTTCCAAAAATTCTGAAATTTAATAATTGGCTCTTATGAACTAATATGAGCCAGCTCCACTATTACCAGTATTTCATTATTATCTTCTTTAATGTCTGGAGGATCTGAATGGATAAACCTTTATCTCTAATACTTGAAATTTGTGTCTTCTTTTTGTCTTGGTCACTTAGTTAGAAGCTTATCAGTTTTGTTGATCTCTTCAAAGAATAAGTTTCTTTCACTGACATTTTCTATTTCTCTGTTTCCATTCCACTGGTTTCTGCTATTTATTACTTCTTTTCTTATTCTTATTTTTGGTTTAATTCACTGTTATTTTTCTAGTGTCTTAAACAGGAAGCTTAGATTACTGATTTGAGACTCTTCATTCCTAATATAAGCAGATAAACCCAAGGGGGTTTTCCTCTAAGCATAACTTTAGTTGAATTCTACCAGTTTCAATACGTTCTATTTTCATTCAGTTCAAAATATTATCTAATTTCCTTTGAGATACCCTATTTTATCTAGGGTTTCTTAGAGCTATGTTTTTAAAAACATTTGGGAATATTTTTAAAGAACCAAACAAATTCTGGAGCTGAAGAACTTAATAAATGAGATGAAGAATGTATTAGAAAACATTACAAATAGAGCAAATCAAATGGAAGAAATAAGAAAGCTGAAAAACAGGAATCTTGAAATGATTCAGGTAGGAAAGAGACAGCTAAGACTTTTAAAAAGTGAAGAAACCCTATGAGAACTATCAGACTCCCTTAGAAGAGCCAAAATAAGAATAATGGGTATACCAGAAGAGAAAGGGGCAGAGAGTTTATTTAAAGAAATAACAGTGGAGGGGTGCCTGGGTGGCTCAGTTGGTTAAGCATCCAACTTCGGCTCAGATCATGATCTCGTGGTTCATGAGTTCAAACCCCGTGTCAAGCTCTGTGCTGACAGCTAGAGCCTGTAGCCTGCGTCTCCCTCTCTGGATTCTGTGTCTCCCTCTCTCTCTCTGCCCCTCCCGTGCTTGTGCTCGGTCTCTGTCTCTCAAAAATAAATTTTAAAAAATAAAAAAAAAAAAGAAATAACAGCGGAGGGGTGCCCAGGTGGCTCAGTCATTGAAGCATCGACTTCGTCTCAGGTCATCTGGAGTCTGCTTCAGATTCTGTGTCTCCCTCTCTCTTTACCCCTCCCCTGCTTGTGCTCTGTCTCTCTCAAAAATTAAAGACTAAGAGAAAGAAAGAAAGAAAGAAAGAGAGAGAGAGAGAAAGAAAGAAAGAAGAGAGAGAGAGAGAGAAAGAAAGAAAGAAAGAAAGAAAGAAAGAACGAACGAACAGTGGAGAACTTCTCAAACCTATTGAAAGAGTTGGGACACAAAAGTCCATGGAGCGAATACATCACCTTATTATCTCAATGCAAAGACCTTCTCCAAGACACATTATAATAAAGCTGTCAAAAGTCAATAATAAGGAAATGTGAGAGGCTGCCAAGAGTTTTTTTAAAGTAGCCTACAAAGGAACCCCTATTAGACTATGAGCAGATTTCCAGGCCAGAAGAGAATGGAATGACATATTCAGGGTACTGAAAGATTGAAAACTGCCGGTCCAAAATACTTTATCCAACAAAGTTATCCTTCAGATATGAAGGAGAAATAAAGACTTTCCCAGACAAGCAAAAGCTAGTGGAGTTTACCACCACTAGACCTACCTTACAAAAAATGCTGAAAGGAGCTTGTCTACCTGAAATGACACATGTACACAAAAACTCTGAGTAAGGTGATACAAAGGCAGAATCAGAACACTAACTGTATTTTAGAATATGATGTTAAACAATTATAGCACAAAGGTTAAAGAAAAAGAGCATTAAAAATAACTATAGGGGCTCCTGGGTGGCTCAGTCGGTTGAGCGTCTGACTTCGGCTCAGGTCACGATCTCTCGGTCTGTGAGTTCGAGCCCCGCGTCAGGCTCTGGGCTGATGGCTCAGAGCCTGGAGCCTGCTTCCGATTCTGTGTCTCCCTCTCTCTCTGCCCCTCCCCCGTTCATGCTCTGTCTCTCTCTGTCTCAAAAATAAATAAATGTTAAAAAAAAAATTAAAAAAAAAATAACTATAACTACTACAATTTGGTAACAAACTCACAACATAAAAGATCATTTCTGACAGCAAAAATATGAAAGGGGAAGAGGAAAAGTATAGAATCTATATAGACAAAAATAAATTGCTATCAGCAGAAAAAGGAGTATTTTATCTAACATTTTATGAAAACTTCATAATAACCACAAAACATAAACCTAGAGCAGAGACACAAAACACCAAAAAAAAAAAAAAAAAAGTGAAACCCATGGGGATCCTGGGTGGCTCAGTCAGTTGAGCAACCAACTTCTGCTCAGGTCATGATCTCATGGTTTGTGAGTTCAAGCCCCACACTGGGCTCACTGCTGTCAGCATGGAGCCTGGTTTGGATCCTCTGTTCCTCTCCCTCTCTGCTCCTCCCCCACTCACACTGTCTCAAAAATAAATAAACATTAAAAAAAAAACTTTTTAAAGGTGAAACCCGGGAGAGAGAGGGAAGATGGAGGCGTAGGAGGACGCTGGGCTCACCACGCGTCCTGCTGATCACTTAGATTCCACCTACACCTGCCTAAATAACGCAGAAAACTGCCAGCAGATTAGCAGAATGGAGTCTCCGGAGCCAAGCGCAGACGAGAGGCCCACGGAAGAGGGTAGGAAGGGAGGCGAGGCGGTGCGCGCTCCACGGACTGGCGGGAGGGAGCCGGGGCGGAGGGGCGGCTCGCCGGCCAAGCGGAGCCCCCAAGTCTGGCCGGCAAAAGCGGAGGGGCCTGACGGACTGTGTTCAGACAGCAAGCGCGACTTAGCGTCTGGGAGGTCATAAGTTAACAGCTCTGCTCAGAAAGAGGGAAGGCTGGAGGACAAAGGGAAGGAGAGCTGCTGAGCCCCCGGACGACAGAGCTCAGTTTGGTGGGGAACAAAGGCGCTCGCCAGCGCCATCCCCCCCGCCCATCCTCCAGCCAAAATCCCAAAGGGAACCAGTTCCTGTCAGGGAACTTGCTCGCTCCGCGCAAACACCCAACTCTGTGCTTCTGTGGAGCCAAACCTCCGGCAGCGGATCTGACTCCCTCCCGCTGCCACAGGGCCCCTCCTGAAGTGGATCACCTAAGGAGAAGCGGGCTAAGCCTGCCCCTGCTGCCCCCGTGCACCTTGCCTACCCACCCCAGCTAATACGCCAGATCCCCAGCACCACAAGCCTGGCAGTGTGCAAGTAGCCCAGACGGGCCACGCCACCCCACAGTGAATCCCGCCCCTAGGAGAGGGGAAGAGAAGGCACACACCAGTCTGACTGGCCCCAGCAGTGGGCTGGGGGCAGACATCAGGTCGGACTGCGGCCCCGCCCACCAACTCCAGTTACACACCACAGCACAGGGGAAGTGCCCTGCAGGTCCTCACCACTCCAGGGACTATCCAAAATGACCAAACGGAAGAATTCCCCTCAGAAGAATCTCCAGGAAATAACAACAGCTAATGAACTGATCAAAAAGGATTTAAATAATATAACAGAAAGTGAATTTAGAATAATAGTCATAAAATTAATCACTGGGCTTGAAAACAGTATAGAGGACAGCAGAGAATCTCTTGCTACAGAGATCAAGGGACTAAGGAACAGTCACGAGGAGCTGAAAAGCACTTTAAACGAAATGCAAAACAAAATGTAAATGACGACAGCTCGAATTGAAGAGGCAGAGGAGAGAATAGGTGAACTAGAAGATAAAGTTATGGAAAAAGAGGAAGCTGAGAGAAAGAGAGATAAAAAAATCCAGAAGTATGAGGGGAAAATTAGAGAACTAAGTGATACACTAAAAAGAAATAATATACGCATAATTGGTACCCCAGAGGAGGAAGAGAGAGGGAAAGGTGCTGAAGGGGTACTTGAACAAATTACAGCTGAGAACTTCCCTGACCTGGGGAAGGAAAAAGGCATTGAAATCCAAGAGGCACAGAGAACTCCCTTCAGATGTAACTTGAATCGATCTTCTGCACCACATATCATAGTGAAACTGGCAAAATACAAGGATAAAGAGAAAATTCTGAAAGCAGCAAGGGATAAACGTGCCCTCACATATAAAGGGAGACCTATAAGACTCGTGACTGATCTCTCTTTTGAAACCTGGCAGGCCAGAAAGGCTTGGCACGATATCTTCAGTGTGCTAAACAGAAAAAATATGCAGCCAAGAATCCTTTATCCAGCAAGTCTGTCGTTTAGAATAGGAGAGATAAAGGTCTTCCCAAACAAACAAAAACTGATGGAATTTGTCACCACTAAACCAGCCCTACAAGAGCTCCTAAGGGGGATCCTGTGAGACAAAGTACCAGAGACATCACTACAAGCATGAAACCTACAGACATCACAATGACTCTAAACCCGAATCTTTCTATAATAACACTGAATGTAAATGGATTAAATGTGCCAACCAAAAGACATAGGATAGGGTATCAGAATGGATAAAAAAACAAGACCCATCTATTTGCTGTCTACAAGAGACTCATTTTAGATCTGAGGACACCTTCAGATTGAGAGTGAGGGGATGGAGAACTATTTATCATGCTACTGGAAGCCAAAAGAAAGCTGGAGTAGCCATACTTATATCAGACAAACTAGACTTTAAATTAAAGGCTGTAACAAGAGATGAAGAAGGGCATTATATAATAATTACAGGGTCTATCCATCAGGAAGAGCTAACAATTATAAATGTCTATGCGCCAAATACCGGAGCCCCCAAATATATAAAACAATTACTCATAAACATAAGCAACCTTATTGATAAGAATGTGGTCATTGCAGGGGACTTTAACACCCCACTTACAGAAATGGATAGATCATCTAGACACACGGTCAATAAAGAAACATGGGCCCTGAATGATACATTGGATCAGATGGACTTGACAGATATATTTAGAACTTTGCATCCCAAAGCAAAAGAATATACTTTCTTCTCGAGTGCACATGGAACATTCTCCAAGATAGATCATATACTGGGTCACAAAACAGCCCTTCATAAGTTTACAAGAATTGAAATTATACCATGCATACTTTCAGACCACAATGCTATGAAGTGTGAAATCAACCACAGGAAAAAGTCTGGAAAACCTCCAAAAGCATGGAGGTTAAAGAACACCCTACTAACGAATGAGTGGGTCAACCAGGCAATTAGAGAAGAAATTTAAAAATATATGGAAACAAACGAAAATGAAAATACAACAATCAAAACGCTTTGGGACGCAGCGAAGGCAGTCCTGAGAGGAAAATGCATTGCAATCCAGGCCTATCTCAAGAAACAAGAAAAATCCCAAATACAAAATCTAACAGCACACCTAAAGGAAATAGAAGCAGAACAGCAAAGGCAGCCTAAACCCAGCAGAAGAAGAGAAATAATAAAGATCAGAGCAGAAATAAACAATATAGAATCTAAAAAAAACTGTAGAGCAGATCAACGAAACCAAGAGTTGGTTTTTTGAAAAAATAAACAAAATTGACAAACCTCTAGCCAGGCGTCTCAAAAAGAAAAGGGAGATGACCCAAATAGATAAAATCATGAATGAAAATGGAATTATTGCAACCAATCCCTCAGAGATACAAGCAATTATCAGGGAATACTATGAAAAATTATATGCCAACAAATTGGACAACCTGGAAGAAATGGACAAATTCCTAAACACCCACATTCTTCCAAAACTCAATCAGGAGGAAATAGAAAGCTTGAACAGACCCATAACCAGTGAAGAAATTGAATCGGTTATCAAAAATCTCCCAACAAATAAGAGTCCAGGACCAGATGGCTTCCCAGGGGAGTTCTACCAGACGTTTAAAGTAGAGATAATGCCTATCCTTCTCAAGCTATTACAAGAAATAGAAAGGGAAAGAAAACTTCCAGACTCATTCTATGAAGCCAGTATTACTTTGATTCCTAAACCAGACAGAGACCCAGTAAAAAAAGAGAACTACAGGCCAATATCCCTGATGAATATGGATGCAAAATTTCTCAATAAGATACTAGCAAATCGAATTCAACGGCATATAAAAAGAATTATTCACCATGATCAAGTGGGATTCATTCCTGGGATGCAGGGCTGGTTCAACATTCGCAAATCAATCAACGTGATACATCACATTAACAAAAAAAAAAAGAGAAGAGCCATATGATCCTGTCAATCAATGCAGAAAAGGGCTTTGACAAAATCCAGCACCCTTTCTTAATAAAAACCCTTGAGAAAGTCAGGATAGAAGGAACATACTTAAAGATCATAAAAGCCATTTATGAAAAGCCCACAGCTAACATCATCCTCAACGGGGAAAAACTGAGAGCTTTTTCCCTGAGATCAGAAACACGACAGGGATGCCCACTCTCACCGCTGTTGTTTAACATAGTGCTGGAAGTTCTAGCATCAGCAATCAGACAACAAAAGGAAATCAAAGGCATCAAAATTGGCAAAGATGAAGTCAAGCTTTCGCTTTTTGCAGATGACATGATATTATACATGGAAAATCCGATAGACTCCACCAAAAGTCTGCTAGAACTGATACATGAATTCAGCAAAGTTGCAGGATACAAAATCAATGTACAGAGATCAGTTGCATTCTTATACACTAACAATGAAGCAACAGAAAGACAAATAAAGAAACTGATCCCATTCACAATTGCACCAAGAAGCATAAAATACCTAGGAATAAATCTAACCAAAGATGTAAAAGATCTGTATGCTGAAAACTATAGAAAGCTTATGAAGGTAATTGAAGAAGATATAAAGAAATGGAAAGACATTCCCTGCTCATGGATTGGAAGAATAAATATTGTCAAAATGTCAATACTACCCAAAGCTATCTATACATTCAATGCAATCCCAATCAAAATTGCACCAGCATTCTTCTCGAAGCTAGAACAAGCAATCCTAAAATTCATCTGGAACCACAGAAGGCCCCGAATAGCCAAAGTAATTTTGAAGAAGAAGACCAAAGCAGGAGGCATCACAATCCCAGACTTTAGCCTCTACTACAAAGCTGTCATCATCAAGACAGCATGGTATTGGCACAAAAACAGACACATAGACCAATGGAATAGAATAGAAACCCCAGAACTAGACCCACAAACGTATGGCCAACTCATCTTTGACAAAGCAGGAAAGAACATCCAATGGAAAAAAGACAGTCTCTTTAACAAATGGTGCTGGGAGAACTGGACAGCAACATGCAGAAGGTTGAAACTAGACCACTTTCTCACACCATTCACAAAAATAAACTCAAAATGGATAAAGGACCTGAATGTGAGACAGGAAACCATCAAAACCTTAGAGGAGAAAGCAGGAAAAGACCTCTCTGACCTCAGCCGCAGCAATCTCTTACTCGACACATCCCCAAAGGCAAGGGAATTAAAAGCAAAAGTGAATTACTGGGACCTTATGAAGATAAAAAGCTTCTGCACAGCAAAGGAAACAACCAACAAAACTAAAAGGCAACCAACGGAATGGGAAAAGAGATTTGCAAATGACATATCGGACAAAGGGCTAGTATCCAAAAATCTATAAAGAGCTCACCAAACTCCACACCCGAAAAACAAATAACCCAGTGAAGAAATGGGCAGAAGACATGAATAGACACTTCTCTAAAGAAGACATCCAGATGGCCAACAGGCACATGAAAAGATGCTCAACATCGCTCTTTATCAGGGAAATACAAATCAAAACCACACTGAGATATCACCTCACGCCAGTCACAGTGGCCAAAATGAACAAATCAGGAGACTATAGATGCTGGAGAGGATGTGGAGAAACGGGAACCCTCTTGCACTGTTGGTGGGAATGCAAATTGGTGCAGCCGCTCTGGAAAGCAGTGTGGAGGTTCCTCAGAAAATTAAAAATAGACCTACCCTATGACCCAGCAATAGCACTGCTAGGAATTTATCCAAGGGATACAGGAGTACTGATGCATAGGGGCACTTGTACCCCAATGTTTATAGCAGCACTCTCCACAATAGCCAAAGTATGGAAAGAGTCTAAATGTCCATCAACTGATGAATGGATAAAGAAATTTTGGTTTATATACACAATGGAATACTACGTGGCAATGAGAAAGAATGAAATATGGCCTTTTGTAGCAACGTGGATGGAACTGGAGAGTGTTATGCTAAGTGAAATAAGCCATACAGAGAAAGACAGATACCATATGGTTTCACTCTTATGTGGATCCTGAGAAACTTAACAGAAACCCATGGGGGAGGGGAAGGAAAAAAAAAAAAAAGAGGTTAGAGTGGGAGAGAGCCAAAGCATAAGAGACTGTTAAAAACTGAGAACAAACTGAGGGTTGATGGGGGGTGGGAGGGAGGGGAGGGTGGGTGATGGGTATTGAGGAGGGCACCTTTGGGGATGAGCACTGGGTGTTGTATGGAAACCAATTTGAGAATAAATTTCATATATTTAAAAAAAAAAATTAAAAAAAAATAAAGGTGAAACCCAGCAAACCATTATGGAAAACCACCAACCTTAAAAGGTAGACAGAAACACAAGAAAAAAGAAATAATGGAGATACAAAATAATCAGAAAAAAAGATAAAATGTAAGTCCTTACCTATCAGTAATCACCTTAAATGTAAATGGATTGAAGTCACCAATTAAAACACAATTAAGACAAAGAGAGGCTGGATGAATAAAAAAGGAACATACGCTGCCTTTAGGAAGACTCATTTCAGCTCTAAAGACACAAATAGGCTCAAAGTGATGCGGCAGAAGATGATATTCCAAGTAAATAAACAAAAGAAAGCATGTATACCCATATTTCTATCAGACAAAATAGACTTCAAGCCAAAAATGTTAACAAGAGGCAGAAAATAACACTATCTAATGATAAAGGGGTCAATACATGAGGAACACAAAACAATCATAAATATGTGTGGGGGGCCGGGCCCCGGTGCCAAGCTGAGACCGGGTCGAGCTATGTTCCCCGTTGACTCAAGCCAACCCGGTGGTTCCCCCTCCCATTCATGTGGGAGGCCGGGCCCCGGCGCCAGGCTGAGACCGGGTAGAGCAACGTTCCCTGTTGACTCAAGCCAACCCGGTGGTTCCCCCTCCCATTCCCCCACTTTCAAGGGCATACGAAAGCCTTGTCAAGGCTGAGAAAGTTAATTCCTGAAGCCTGTGGTCTGCAGGTGTTGGCAGTAATGCTACCTCCCTTTTTCTACCCCGAGTCAGATAGAAACAAACATGGGAACTGTGTTTTGCTAGCAATCTATCAACAAGGTCTTGTGATCCGTTCAGAAAGTTCACAAGGTACACAGAACTAAATGTTTGGCTGGCAGTGATCATGTGAAACCTGTTTATTCTTAGAATGACCTGATCCATAAGAGTTTTATATTATAAAAGATTGTGTACAGCAACAATAAAGCCGTCACTTGGGCCATCAGCCCAGGGGACCCTCCTGTTCCCAAACTTTCTTCTCTCTCTTTTTTCTTGCATTCCCCTACCCTCAGGACCCTGACCTCGGTGTTTGTCGCGCCGGTCGCGACAATATGTATGCTTCCATCACCTGAGCACTGTTTTTAAATTTTATTCCAATAGAGTTAACATAGTGTTATGTCAGTTTCAGGCGTACAATATTGTGATTCAACAATTCTATATATTATTCAGTGCTCATGATAAACATACTCGTATTCCCTTTCACGTATTTCACCCACTCCCCAACTAACCTCTCTTCTGGTAACCGTCTACAGTAAAACCTTGGGGTTTTTTTGAGTAACTTGTTCTGTCCGTGTTCTGCAAGATGAGTGAACATTTCTAATTAATTTTAACTTGATAAATGAGCACTGTCTTGTAATACAAGTAGCACATGACACCAAACATCACGTGATTACAACTGAGCCAATGGTTCTCTCTCTTTCACTGTGGGATTGTGGGCGATTGTCTACCATGCTCAGCCTCGGTGTTTGGCAGAGATCAGTGATATTTCAGAACATTGGAAGGTACCCACAACTAGCACTAGTGTACTTTTTTGTCACTAAAGCACCTATGGGCAGTACTTTGCTTTTCCATACAAAAGTAAGCTTAGGAATGCTTTGCTTCATTCTAGATCATTGGATAGGTTCCTTGCTAAAGTTGCATGAAAACAAAAAAATTCCATTGAGCCAATAGCAGTGATTCCATCAATGATAGTGAAAATTGTCCTACACAAAACCCTCCTCTTTTGCCTCCCTCACACCAGCCATGAAGGTTTTCAAAGATAAGTGGAGACTAATTTATTTTTTTATACATTTTATATTTTATTGTTTTGTATATTACAGTATTATAATCATTTTTAATATGAAATTTATTGTCAAATTGGTTTCCATACAACACCCAGTGCTCATCCCAACAAGTGCCCTCCTCAATGCCCACCACCCACTTTCCCCTCCCTCCCACTCCCCATCAACCCTCAGTTTACTCTCAGTTTTCAAGAGCCTCTTATGGTGTGCCTCCCTCCCTCTCTAACTTTTTTTTCCCTTCCCCTCCCCCATGGTCTTCTGTTAAGTTTCTCAGGATCCACATAAGAGTGAAAACATATGGTATCTGTCTTTCTCTGTATGACTTATTTCACTTAGCATAACACTCTCCAGTTCCATCCACGTTGCTACAAAAGGCCATATTTCATTCTTTCTCATTGCCACGTAGTATTCCATTGTGTATATAAACCACAATTTCTTTATCCATTCATCAGTTGATGGACATTTAGGCTCTTTACATAATTTGGCTACTGTTGGAAGTGCTGCCATAAACCTTGGGGTACAAGTGCCCCTATGCATCAGCACTCCTGTATCACTTGGGTAAATTCCTAGCAGTGTTACTGCTGGGTCATAGGGTAGATGTATTTTTAAGTTATTGAGGATCCTCCACACTATTTTCCAGAGTGGGTGCACCAATTTGCATTCCCTCCAACAGTGCAAGAGGGTTCCCATTTCTCCACATCCTCTCCAGCATCTATAGTCTCCTGATTTGTTCATTGTAGCCACTCTGACTGGCATGAGGTGATATCTCAGTGTGGTTTTGATCTGTATTTCCCTGATGTGGAGTGACGTTGAGCATTTTTTCATGTGCCTGTTGGCCATCTGGATGTCTTCTTTAGAGAAGTGTCTATTCATGTCTTCTGCCCATTTCTTCACTGGATTATTTGTTTTTTGGGTGTGGAGTTTGGTGAGCTCTTTATAGATTTTGGATACTAGCCCTTTGTCCAATAGGTCATTTGCAAATATCTTTTCCTATTCCGTTGGTTGCCTTTCAGTTTTGCTGTTTTCTTTGCAGTGCAGAAGCTTTTTATCTTCATGAGGTCCCAATAGTTCATTTTTGCTTCTAATTCCCTTGCCTTTGGGGAGGTGTCAAGTAAGAAATTGCTGCGGCTGAGATCAGAGAGGTTTTTTTTCCTGCTTTCTCCTCTAGGGTTTTGATGGTTTCATGTCTCACATTCAGGTCCTATATCCATTTTGAGTTTGTTTTTGTGAATGGTGTAAGAAAGTGGTCTTGTTTCCTTCTTCTGCATGTTGCTATCCAGTTCTCCCAGCACCATTTGTTAAAGAGACTGTCTTTTTTCCGTTGGATATTCTTTCCTGCTTTGTCAAAGATTAGTTGGCCATACATTTGTGGGTCCAATTCTGGAGTCTCTATTCTATTCCATTGGTCTATGTGTCTGTTTTTGTGCCAATACCATGCTGTCTTGATGATGACAGCTTTGTAGAGGCTAGAGTCTGGGATTGTGATGCCTCCTGCTTTGGTCTTCTTCTTCAAAATTACTTTGGCTATTCGGGGCCTTTTGTGGTTCCATACAAATTTTAAGATTGCTTGTTCTAGCTTCGAGAAGAATGCTGGTGCAATTTTGATTGGGATTGCATTGAATGTGTAGATTGCTTTGGGTAGTATTGACATTTTGACAATATTTATTCTTCCAATCCATGAGCGTGGAATGTTTTTCCATTTCTTTGTATCTTCTTCAATTTCTTTCATAAGCTTTCTATAATTTTCAGCAGACAGATCTTTTACATCCTTGGTTAGGTTTATTCCTAGGTATTTTATGCTTCTTGGTGCAATTATGAATGGGATTAGTTTCTTTATTTGTCTTTCTGTTGCTTCACTAATAGTGTATAAGAATGTAACTGATTTCTGTACATTAATTTTGTATCCTGCGACTTTGCTGAATTCATGTATCAGTTCTAGCAGACTTTTGGTGGAGTCTGTCAGGTTTTCCGTGTAGAGTATCATGTCATCTGCAAAAAGTGAAAGCTTGACTTCATCTTTGCCAATTCTGATGCCATTGATTTACTTCTGTTATCTGATTGCTGATGCTAGCACTTCCAACACTATGTTAAACAACAGCGGTGAGTGGACATCTCTGTCTTGTTCCTGATCTCAGGTGGAAAGCTCTCAGTTTTTCCCCATTGAGGATGATATTAGCTGTGGGCTTTTCATAAATGGCTTTTATGATGTTTAAGTATATTCCTTCTATCCCGACTTTCTCAAGGTTCTTATTAAGGATGAATTTTGTCAAATGCTTTTTCTGCATCAATTGACAGGATCATATGGTTCTTATCTTTTCTTTTATTAATGTGATGTATCACATTGATTGATGTGTGAATGTTAAACCAGCCCTGCAGCCCAGGAATGGATCCCATTTGATCATGGTGAATAATTCTTTTTATATTCTGTTGAATTCCATTTGCTAGTATCTTGTTGAGAATTTTTGCATTCTTGTTCATCAGGGATATTGGCCTGTAGTTCTCTTTTTTTCACTGGGTCTCTGTCTGGTTTGAGAATCAAAGTAATGCTGGCTTTATAGAATGAGTCTGGAAGTTTTCCTTCCCTTTCTATTTTTTAGAACAGTTTGAGAAGGATAGGTATTATCTCTGTTTTAAATGTGTGGTAGAATTCCCCAGGGAAGCCATCTGGTCCTAGACTCTTATTTGTTGGGAGATTTTTGATAACTGATTCAATTTCTTCACTGGTTAAGGGTCTGTTCAAGTTTTCTATTTCTTCCTGTTTGAGTTTTGGAAGCGTGTGGGTGCTTAGGAATTTGTCCATTTCTTCCAGGTTGTCCAGTTTGTTGGCATATAATTTTTCATAGTATTCCCTGATAATTGCTTGTATTTCTGAGGGATTGGTTGCAATAATTCCATTTTCATTCATGATTTCATCTATTTGGTTCATCTCCCTTTTCTTTTTGAGACGCCTGGCTAGAGGTTTACCAATTTTGTTTATCTTTTCAAAAAACCAACTCTTGGTTTCATTGATCTGCTCTACAGTTTTTTTAGATTCTATATTGTTTATTTCTGCTCTGATCTTTCTTATTTCTCTTCTTACACTGGGTTTGGGGTGCTTTATTGTTCTGCTTCTATTTCCTTTAAGTGTGCTGTTAGATTTTGTGTTTGGGATTTTTCATGTTTCTTGAGATAGGCCTGGATTGCAATGTATTTTCCTCTCAGGACTGCCTTCGCTGCATCCCAAAGCATTTGGATTGTTGTATTTTCATTTTCGTTTGTTTCCATATATTTTTTAATTTCTTCTCTAATTGCCTGGTTGATCCATTCATTCTTTAGTAGGGTGTTCTTTAACCTCCATGCTTTTGGAGGTTTTCCAGACTTTTTCCTGTGGTTGATTTCAAGTTTCATAGCATTGTGGTCTGAAAGTGTGCATGGTATGATCTCAGTTCTTTCATACTTATGAAGGGCTGTTTTGTGACCCAGTATGTGATCTATCTTGGAGATTGTTCCATGTGCACTTGAGAAGAAAGTATATTCTGTTGCTTTGGGATGCAGAGTTCTAAATATATCTGTCAAGTCCATCTGATCCAATGTATCATTCAGGGCCCTTGTTTCTTTATTGACCGTGTGTCTAGATGATCTATCCATTGCTGTGAGTGGGGTGTTAAAGTCCCCTGCAATTACCACATTCTTATCAATAAGGTTGCTTATGTTTGTGATTACTTGTTTTATATATTTGGGGGTTCCCATATTCAGCACATAGATATTTATAATTGTTAGCTCTTCCTGATGGATAGACCCTGTAATTATTATATAATGCCCTTCTTCATCTCTTGTTACAGCCTTTAATTTAAAGTCTAGTTTGTCTGATATAAGTATGGCTACTCCAGCCTTTCTTTTGGCTTCCAGTAGCATGATAAATAGTTCTCCATCCCCTCACTTTCAATCTGAAGGTGTCCTCTGGTCTAACCTGAGTCTTTTGTAGACAGAAAATAGATGGGTCTTGTGTTTTTATCCATTCTGATATCCTATGTCTTTTGGTTGGAGCATTTGGTCCATTTACATTCAGTGTTATTATTGAAAGATACGGGTTTAGAGTCATTGTGTCGTCTCTAGGTTTCATGCTTGTAGTGATGTCTCTGGTACTTTTTGGTCCTTGCAACATTTCACTCACAGAATCCCCCTTAGGATCTCTTGTAGGGCTGGTTTAGTGGTGATGAATTCCTTTAGTTTTTGTTTGTTTGGGAAAACCTTTGTCTCTCCTTCTATTCTGAATGACAGATGTGCTGGATAAAGGATTCTTGGCTGCATATTTTTCTGTTCATCACATTGAAGATTTCCTGCCATTCCTTTCTGGCCTGCCAAGTTTCAGTGGATAGGTCTGCTACTACTCTTATGTGTCTACCTTTGTAAGTTAGAGTCTGTTTATCCCTAGTCCTCTGTGCCTCTTGGACTTCAATGCCTTTTTCCTTCCCCAGATCAGGGAAGTTCTTGGCTATGATTTGTTCAAGTACACCTTCAGCCCCTTTGTCTATCTCTTCTTCTTCTGGAATTCCTATGATACAGATATTGTTCCATTTGATTGCATCACTTAGTTCTCTAATTCTCCCCTCATACTCCTGAATTTTTTTATCTTTTTCTCAGCTTCCTCTTTTTCCATCATTTTATCTTCTAATTCACCTATTCTCTCCTCTGCCTCTTAAATCCGTGCTATGTCCACCTCCATTTTATTTTGTACCTCACTTATAGCATTTTTTAGTTCCTCATGACTATTTCTTAGTCCTTTGATCTCTGTAGCAATAGATTCTCTGTTGTCCTCTATGCTTTTTTCAAACCCAGTGATTCATTTTATGACTATTATTCTAAATTCTTGTTCTGTTATATCGCTTAAATCAGTTTTGATCAATTTGTTAGCTGTTGCTACTTCCTGGAGTTTCTTTTGAGGAGAATTCTTCTGTTTTGTCATTTTGGGTAGTTCCTGCGGTGTCTCCAAATGGCAGGCCACTTCCCCCTGTGCTGTCAAGTAACTTGTGCTGGTGGGCAGGGCCGCAATCAGACCGGATGTCTGCCCCCAGCCCACCACTGGGGCCACAGTCGGACTGGTGTATAGCTTATCTTCTCCTCTCCCAGGGGCAGGACTCACTGTGGAGTGGTGTGGCCCCTGTCTGGGCTATTTGCACACTGTCAGGCTTGTGGTGCTGCTTCAATACTATCTAGCCAGGGTGGATCCACAAGGTGCACAGGGGCGGAAGGGGCAGGCTTAGCTTGCTTTGCCATTGGTGGTCCCCGGCAGGAGGGGCCCTACAGCACCGGGAGGGAGTCAGGCCTGTCGGAGGGATGGATCCATAGAAGCATAGTGTTGGGCATTTGTCGGTGCAAGCAAGTTCAGTGACAGGAACTGGTTCCCTTTGGTATTTCGGCTAGGGGATGGGAGAGGGAAATGGCACTTGCCAGCGCCTTTGTTCCCCTGCTGAGCTGAGCTCTGTCTTCTGGGGCCCAACAACTCTCCCTCCCGGCGTACTCATGCCCTCCCCACTCTCCAAGAGCAGAGCTCTTGACTTTTAACATTCCGGATGTTAAGTCCCACTGGCTGTCAGAACTCACAGAATCCGGCTCCTCTGCTTTTGCAAGCCAGAGTTTGGGGGCTCTGCCTTGCCGGGCAGGCTGCCCCTCCACTGCCCCGGCTCCCTCCTGCCAGTCTGTGAAGCATGCACCCCCCTCTCCACCCTTCCTACCCTCTTCCATGGGCCTGTTGTCTACGCTTGGCTCCAGAGAGTCTGTTCTGCTAGTCTTCTGGGGGTTTTCTGGGTTATTTAGGTTGATGTGGGTGGAATCTAAGCGATAAGCAGGACAAGGTGAGCCCAGCATCCTCCTACACTGCCATCCTGTTTAATTCATCTGTAGCTTCCCTCCACTCACTGCACACCGCCTTCTCCCCTGGGACCCTCGGCAGTTATAATCATTTTTATACAAACATTTTGGGGTTGTGGAATGAATCATTATTATTATATCATTCATTATTTTTTATGGAAAAATTAGCTTTGATATACAAGTGTTTTGGAGTACAAGTATGTTTCTGGAATGAATTATACTCGCAAACCAAGATTTTACTTTATTTGGCCTCTATAGTTGAGTTTCTTTTTATGGTTTGTCTCTTTTTATTTTGTTTCTTATATTCTACAGGTATGAGTGAAATAATATGGCATTTGTCTTTCTCTGACTGGCTTATCTCACTTAGCATTATACCCTCTAGATCCATCCATGTTGTTGCAAACAGCAAGATTTCATTTTTTTGTGTGGTTTTGATTTTAGCTATTCAGATAGGTGAGGTGATACCTCATTGTGGTTTTGATTTGCATTTCCCTGATGATGAGTGATGTTAAGCATCTTTTCATGTGTCTGTTGGCCATCTGTCTGTCTTTAGAGAAATGTCTTTCATGCCTTCTGCCCATTTTTAATTGTATTATTATTATTATTATTATTATTAGTGTTGAGTTGAAGTTCTTTATATATTTGCATTGTACCCTATATTAGATGTACCATTTGTAAATATCTTCTCCCATTCCATAGGTTGCCTTTTAGTTTTGTTTTTCCTTCACTGTGCAGAAGCTTTTTATTTTGATGTAGTCCCTGTAGTTTGTTTTTGCTTTTGTTTCCCTTGTCTCAGTAGACATATCTAGAAAAATGTTGATATGGTCAATGTCAGAGAAATTACTGCCTGTTCTCACTTCTAGGATTTTTGTGGTTTCAGGTCTCACATTTAGGTCCTTAATCCACTTTGAGCTCATTTTTATGTATTTATGTAAGAAAGTGGTCCAGTTTCATTCTTTTGCATGTAGCTGACCAGTTTTCCCAACAGCATTTGTTGAAGAGACTGTCTTTTTCCCATTGGATAATCTTTCCTGCTTTGTTGAAGATTAATTGACCGTATAATTGTGGGTTTATTTCTGGGCTTTCTATTCTGTCCTATTGATCTTTGAGTCTATTTCTGTGCCGGTATCATACTGTTTTGATGACTGCAGCTTTGTAATGTAACATGAAGTTCAGGATTGATATGTCCAGTTCTGTTTCTCTTTTTCAAGATTGCTTTGATTATTTTGGGTCTTTTGTGGTTGCATATAAATTTTAGAATTGTTTAGGAGGAACCAATATGGCAGAACAGCATGGAAGTTTTTTGTGTGTCTTGCATCTATGAAATACAGCCAGACCAACACTAAACCATCCTACACACCTATAAAACTGGTTGGAGGATTAACACAACAATCTGTACAACCTGAACCACAGAATCCAGCAGGTACGTGGCATGGAGAGGTGAACTTGGGGAGAGAGAAGCTGGCAGCGGGCAGGGAGCCGCCTTTGCAAATGGAGAGAGGATGGAGACTGGGGCAGGGGAGAATACGGGAAAAGCACCCCTTCCCAAAAGCAGATGGAGAGAAAGTGGAAAATTGGAAACAGCCAGAGGGACTAAACTAAAAAGGGAGAAAGGAGAAAGGAGAGGGTTTAAATTCCATTAGGACTGTAAACAAGGGGAGCACAGAGTCTGCAACTCCGCAGCTCGATACCTGGCTTCTCTGGTGAGAAGGGTGAAACTCCAGGAATAGAATGGGGTCCAGGAGGTTCTTGGGCCACATGGGGAAAAGCGGTTCCACTGCTGGAAGGGCATTTGGTAGAGACTGTTGAAGTCACCTGGTCCAAGAAGACCCCAGAAAATGGCCACATTCACTGGTGCTGGAACAAGGTCGTTAAGGGAGAAGCCTGGTGCCAGATGGGTGTTGTGATTTTCCATAATCCCTGAAACGCTGCTGCTACACTATCTTGTGAACTTTTTCTGGGGCGGGCTGGCACCTGGCTGCAGTCTCGGTGCACCGGCAGCAGCAGGGTCCCACAAGCGTTCCTGGGTGCAGCCGGCATTCAGCCATTGCTCAGTGAGACCTTCCTGCAGAGGGGCAGAATGGGTCAAAGCCGCAGTCCTTCAGAAGTAAGGGGCCTGGGAAAACAGCCGCATCTGAGACAAAACTTGGGAGAGAGGTACTGCCTGGGGCTTCGTCATGGACAGTGAGGAAGCGGGGAGTGGTCAAAAGTTGAACACAGAACACGGGTGCTCTGACTGGAGAAAACACAGTTCCCATACTAGAGACTGGGTAGCTGGGTGACGCAATTTTCACTGCTCCCGCGCATGCGCACACGCATCTAAGAGGGCTGCAACAATCCACCCCAGTAGGCTAGCAGCACCCTCTAGTGGAGAACGGAGCTGTTGCACTGAGCCCCACCCAACTGGGCCAACCTCGCTCTCAGGAACACAGGTATCACCACCTGCTTAGTTTGTGGACTATAAAGCACTACACAGTCTGACTTCTGGGGGAAAAAGAAGTAATTTCAGTCCTATTTCAATCTGCTAGCAGGTCCATCAATTCAATTTTCTTTTTTTTTTGTTTTACACTATTCTTTTTCTTGAATACAGAAAGAGAAAAAAATCATTTTTATTTTCAAATTTATTAAAAATATTTTTTTTACTATATTTTTAACTTTTGTGTAAATTTTTTCAAATTCAATTTACTTTCATCATTCTATTTTAGTCTACTTCAGTGTATTCACCTTTACAAATTTTCAAGCGATTTCCTTGTTTTCTTTTTCCCTTTTTTGTCTTTTCTTTTTCTTGAATGCAGAAAGTTAAAAACTTCATTTTTAGTTTGAATTTCTATTAAAAATATTTTTCTTTAATTTTTTTAACTATATACATATTTTTGCTTTTATGTAAATTTTTTTCAAATTCTAGTTTACTTCCATCATTTTATTTTAGTCTACTACAGTGTATTCACTTTTTCAAATTTTCAAATGATTTCATTTTTTTCTTTTTTCTCTTTTTTGGTTTTTTTCCCTTTTATCGAAAACAGAAAGAGAAAAAAATTAATTTTTATTAAAAATATTTTTCTTTATTTTTTTTCCTACTATGTTCTCTACTTTTGTGTAAATTTTTTCAAATTCTATTTTACTCCCATCATCTCATTTTAGTCTACTTCAGTGTATTCATTTTTTCAAATTCTCAAATGATTTCCTTTTTCCCCCCTTTTCTCTAATCTGTCAAAGCACTTTCAATACCCAGACCAAATACACCTAGGATCTAGCATCATTTATTAGATTTTGTGTCTGTGTGTATGTTTAAGTTTTTAATTTTAATATTTTTTAATTTTAATTTTTCTATCTTAATTTTCCTACCTCATTAATTCCTTTTCTCCCTTCAAAATGAGAAAATGAAGCAATTCACCCCAAAAGAAAGAACATGAAGAAACAACAGCCAGGGATTTAACTAACACAGATACAAGCAAGATGTCTGAATCAGAATTTAGAATCACAATAATAAGAATATTAGCTGGAGTTGAAAATAGATTAGAATCCCTTTCTGCAGATATAAAAGAAGTAAAAAATCATCCATCTTAGAAAGGACCAGAGAACACCACCAGACACTCCAACTCTACAATACATTCATATCTTTCAGTACTCACTCTAAACGTCAATGGACTCAATGCTCCAATCAAAAGATATAGGGTAACAGAACAGATAAGAAAACAAGATGAATCTATATGCTGTTTACAAGAGACCCACTTTAGACCTACAGACACCTTCAGATTAAAAGTAAGGGGATGGAGAACCATCTATCATGCTAATGGTCAACAAAAGAAAACCAGAATAGCCATACTTATATCATACAATCTAGACTTTAAAATACTGTATCAAGAGATGAAGAAGGGCATTATATCATAATCAAGGGGTCTATCCACCAAGAAGACCTAACAATTGTAAACATTTATGTGCCAAATGTAGAAGCACCCAAATATATAAATCAATTAATCACAAACATAAAGAAACTCATCGACAGTAATATCATAACAGTAGAAGACTTCAACACCCCACTCACAGCAATGGACAGATCATCTAATCAAAAAATCAACAAGGAAACAATGGCTTTGAATGACATACTGGACCAGATGGACTTAACAAACATATTCAGGACATTTCATCTTAAAGCAGAATATACATTCTTCTCCAGTGCACATGGAACATTCTCCAGAATAGACCATATACTGGGACACAAATCAGCCCTAAGTACAAAAAGATCAAGATCATACCATGCATATTTTCAGACCACAACACTATGAAACTCGAAATCAACCACAAGAAAAAATTTGGAAAGGTAACAAACACTTGGAGACTGAAGAACATCCTACTAAAGAATGAATGGGCTAACCAAGAAGTTAAAGAGGAAATTAAAATGTATATGGAAGTCAATGAAAATGATAACACCACAGCCCAAAACCTCTGGGACACAGCAAAGACGGTCATAAGAGGAAAGCATATAGCAATCCAGGCCTTCCTAAAGAAGGAAGAAAGATCTCAGATACACAACCTAACCTTATGCCTTAAGGAGCTGGAAAAAGAACAGCAAATAAAACCCAACACCAGAAGAAGACAGGGAATAATAAAGATTAGAGCAGAAATTAATGCTATTGAAACAAAAAAACAAAACAAAAAAAAAAAAACAAAAACAAAACAGTAGAACAGATCAATGAAACCAGAAGCTGGTTCTTTGAAAGAATTAACAAAAATAATTAAACCAATAGTCAGTTTGATCAAAAAGAAAAAGGAAAGGACCCAAATAAATAAAATCAAGAATGAAGAGGAGAGATCACAACCAACACAGCAGAAATAAAAACAATAATAAGAGAATATTATGAACAATTACATGCCAATAAAATGGGCAATCTGGAAGAAATAGGCAAATTCCTAGAAACATATACACTACCAAAACTGAAACAGGAAGAAATAGAAAATTTGAACAGACCCATAACCAGTAAGGAAATTGAGTTAGTAATCAAAAATCTGCCAAAAAACAAGAGTCCGGGGCCAGATGGCTTTCCAGGGGAATTCTGCCAAACATTTAAGGAAGAATTAACACCTATTCTCTTGAAGCTGTCCCAAAAAACAGAAATGGAAGGAAAACTTCCAAACTCTTTCTCACCACTCTCGCCATGTTATTCAACATAGTATTGGAAGTCTTAGTCTCTGCAATGAGACAACACAAAGAAATAAAAGACATCCAAATTGGCCAGGAGGAGGTCAAACTTTCACTCCTTGCAGATCACATGATATGCTATGGAAAACCCAAAAGATTCCACCAAAAAACTGCTAGAATTGATTCATGAAGTCAGCAAAGTTTCAGGATATAAAATCAACGCACAGAAATCAGTTGCATTCCTATATACCGACAATGAAGCAACAGGAAAAGAAATCAAGGAATCGATCCCATTGACAGTTGCACCAAAACCCATAAAATATCTAGGAATAAATCTAACCAAAGAGGTGAAAAATCTATATGCTGAAAACTATAGAAAGCTTGTGAAAGAAATTGAAGAAGACACAAAAAAATGGAAAAAGATTCCATGCTCCTGGATAGGAAGAACAAATACTGTTAAAATGTCAACACTACACAAAGCAATCTACATATTCAATGCAATCCCTATCAAAATAACACCAGCATTCTTCACAGAGCTAGAACAAATAATCCTAAAATTTGTATGGAACAACAAAAGACCCCAAATAGCCAAAGCAACCTTAAAAAAGAAAACCAAAGCAAGAGGCATCACAATCCCAGACTTCAAGCTATACTACAAAGCTGTAATCATCAAGACAGTATGGTACTGGCACAAGAACAGACACTCAGATCAATGGAACAGAATAGAGAACCCAGAAATGGACCCACAAACGGATGGCCAACTAATCTTTGACAAAGCAGGAAAGAATATCCAATAGAATAAAGACAGTCTCTTCAGCAAGTGGTTTTGAGAAAACTGGGCAGCGACATGCAGAAGAATGAACCTGGACCACTTTCTTACACCATACACAAAAATAAACTCAAAATGTATGTAAGACCTAAATTTAAGACAGGAAGCCATCAAGGCTCAAGGACAAAGAAGGTAAAACCTCTTTGATCTTGGCCGCAGCAACTTCTTACTCAACACGTCTCTGGAAGCAAGGGAAACAAAAGCAAAAATGAACTATTGGGACCTCATCAAAATAAAAAGCTTCTGCACAGTGAAGGAAAAAATCAGCAAAACTAAAAAGCAACCAACAGAATGGGAGAAGATATTTGCAAATGACATATCAGATAAAGGGTTAGTATCCAAAATCTACAAAGAACTTTTCAAACTCAACACCCAAAAAACAAAGAATCCAGTGAGGAAATGGGCAAAAGACATGAATAGGCACTTCTCCAAAGAAGACATCCAGATGGTCAACCGACACATGAAAAAATGCTCAACATCACTCATCACCAGGGAAATACAAATCAAAACCACAATGAGATACCACCTCACACCTGTCAGAATGGCTAACATTAACAACTCTGGCAACAACAGATGTTGGCAGGGATGCTGAGAAAGAGGATGTCTTTTGCATCATTGGTGGGAATGCAAGCTGGTGCAGCCACTCTGGAGAACAGTATGGAGGTTCCTCAAAAAACTAAAAACAGAACTACCCTACAACCCAGCAATTGCACTACTAGGCATCTATCCAAGGGATACAGGTGTGCTGTTTCGAAGGGACACATGCACCCCCATGTTCACAGCAGCACTATCAACAATAGCCGAAGTATGGAAAGAGCCCAAATGTCCATTGATGGATGAATGGCTAAAGAAAAAGTGGTATATCTATACAATGGAGTATTACTCGGCAATCAAAAAGAATGAAATCTTGCCATTTGCAGCTATGTGGATGGAACCAGAGGGTATTCTGCTAAGTGAAATTAGAGTAAGAGAAAAATCATATGACTTCACTCCTATGAGGACTTTAAGAGACAAAACAGATGAACATAAGGGAAGGGAAACAAAAATAATATAAAAACAGGAAGGGGGACAAAACAGAAGAGACTCATAAATATGGAGAACAAACTGAGGGTTACAGGAAGGGTTGTGGGAGGAGGGATTGGCTAAATGGGTAAGAGGCACTAAGGAATCTACTCCTGAAATCATTGTTGCACTATATGCTAAGTAATTTGGATGTAAATTTAAAAAAAATAAAAAATAAAACAAGTTAAAAAATAAAATAAAAAAGAATTGTTTGTACTATTTCTGTGAAAAATGCTGTTGGTATTTTGATAGGGACTGCATTAAATCTGTAGATTGCTTTGGACAGTATAGATATTTTAACAATGTTTGTTCTTCTAATCCATGAGCATGGAATGTCTTTCCATTTGTTTGTGTCACCTTCCATTTCTTTTATCACTTTTATAGCTTTCAGAGTTGTGTCTTTCACTTCCTTGGTTAAGTTTATTACTAGGTACTTTTTTATTTTTGGTGCAACTGTAAAAGGGATTGTTTTCTTAATTTCTCTTTCTGCCACTTCATTATTAATGTATTCCTGTCTATTGATTTTGTATCCTGCAACCTTACTGAATTCATTCATTACTTCTATTAGTATTTTTGGTGGAGGCTTTCAAGTTTTCTATATATAGTATCATGCCATCTGCAAATTGTGACAGTACTTCTTCCTTACCAATTTGGATGTCTTTGGTTTATTTATTTGTTTATTTATTTATGTAGACGGGGGGGAGGTCTGGTTGCTGTGGCTAAGATTTCCAGTACTACGTTGAATAAAAGTGATGAGAGTGGGCATCCTTGTCTTGCTCATGATCTTATAGAAAAAACTCTTCAGTTTTTTGCCAGTATAATGTTCACTGTGAGTTTTTCATAGATGGCCTTTATTATGTTGAGGTATGTTCCCTTTAAACCTACTTTGTTGAGGACTTTTATCATGAATGGATGTTGTACTCTGTCAAATGCTTTTATGCATCTATTAAAATGATATGGTTTTTATCCATTCTCTTGTTGATGTGACGTACCATGATGATTGATTTGCAAATACTGAACCACCCCTGCATACTAGGAATAAATCAGACTTGATTGTGGTGAGTGATTTTTTTAATGTATTATTGGATTCAGTTTGATAATATTTTGTTGAGGATTTTTATATCTATGTTCATCAGAGATCCTGGCCTATAGTTTTTTGTTTTTTTTTTTTATAGTGTCTTTATCTGGTTTTGGTATGAGGGTAATGCTGGCTTCATACAATGAATTTGGAAGCTTTCCTTCCTCTTCTATTTTTTGGAATATTTTGAGAAGAATAGGTATTAAGTCTTCTTTAAACATTTAGTAGAATTCACCTGTGAAGCTGTCTGGTCTTGGACTTTTGTTGTTGGAAAATTTTTGATTACTAATTCAATTTCATTGCAGGGAATTTGTTCAAATTTTCTATTTCTTCCTGCTTCAATTTTGGTAGGTTATATGTTTCTAGGAATTTATCCCATTTCTTCTAGGTTGTCCAATATGCTGGCATATAATTTTGTATTCTTTCATAATCCTTCATATTACTCTGGTGTCAGTTGTTATTTCTCCTCTTTAATTTCTGAATTTTGTTTATTCTTTTGTGGTTTTTTTTGATGAGTCTGAAAAACCTTTAGTTTTTCAATTTTGTTGATCTTTTCAAAGGACAAGCTCCTGGTTTCACTGATTTTTTCTATTGTTTTTTGGTTTCTATTTCAATTATTTCTGCTCTGATCTCTATTCTTTCCATCCTTCTACTGGTTTGGGGTCTTGTTCTTCTTTTTCTATTTCCTTTAGGTGTAAGGTTAGGTTGTTTATTGGAAATTGTTTTTGTTTCTGGAAGTAGGTTTGTATTGGTATAAACTTCCCTCTTAGAACTGCTTTTGCTGCATCCAAAGGTGTTGGACCATTGTGTTTTCATTTTAATTTGTTTCCACATATTTTTTCATTTCCTCTTTGTTGACCCATTTTTTATTAGCATGTTATTTAACCTCCATGTATTTGTGTTCATTCCAGATTTGTTTTTCTTGTGGTTGATTTCTAGTTTTTTAGTGTTGTGGTCAAAAGAAGCACGATATGACTTAGATCATTTTGAATTTGTTGGGGCTTGTTTTTTGGCCTAATATGTGAACTATTTTGGAAAATGCTCCATATGCACTTGAGAAGAATGTGTATTCTACTATTCTGGGATAGAATGTTCTGAATATATCTGTTACATCTATCTAATCCAGTATGTCATTCAAAGGCACTGTTTCTTTGTTAATTTTTTGTTTGGATGATCTATCCATTGATGCAAATAGGGTGTTAAAGTCCCCTACTATTATTGTATTATGATCAATTAGTTCCTTTATGTTTGTTATTAGTTGCTTTATGTATTTGGTTGCTTTCATGTTGAGTGCATAAATATTTATAATTGTTGTATCTTCTTACTGGATCGTTCCCTTTATGATTATGTAGTATTCTTCTTTGTCTCTTGTTATGGTCTTGTTTTAAAATCAGTTTTGTCTGTGGACACCTGGGTGGCTCAGTCGGTTAAGCATCCAACTTCAGCTCAGGTCATGATCTTGCATTTGTGAGTTCAAGCCCTGCGTCGGACTGTGTGCTGACAGCTCAGAGCCAGGAGCCTGCTTCAGATTCTGTGTCTCCCTCTCTATCTGCCCTCCCCTGCTCATGCTCTGTCTCCCTCTCTCTCTCAAAAATAAAATAAACATCAAAAAATTTTTTTAATCAATTTGTCTGATATAAGTATTGTTACCTGGCTTTCTTTTCATTTCCATTTGCATGATAAATGCTTTTCCATCCCTTCACTTTCATTCTGCATGTGTCTTTAGGTCTGAAGTGAGTCTCTTATAGGCAGCATATAGATGGGTCTTGTGCTTTTATCTATTTTGTCACCCTATGTCTTTTGATTGGAGCATTTAGTCTATTTACATTCCAAGTAATTATTGATAGGTGTGTACTTATTGATATTTTTTTTAAGTTTTATTTATTTATTTTGAGAAACAGAGAGACAGTGAGAGAGTATGGGTAGGTGCAGAGCGAGGGGGAGAGACAGAATCCCAAGCAGGCTCTGTGCTCAATTTGGAGCCTGACGCAGGGCTTGATTTCATGATTGTGAGATTTTGCCCTGAGCCAGTATCAAGAGTTGGATGCTTACCTGACTGAGCCACCCAGGCATCCCACTTACTGCTATTTTAAAATCTATTTTAACTTTTCTCTGTTATACTTGGGAAAAAAATTATTTGTATTTAGTATCTTGTTCTCACTGACTCCACAGAATTCAGATATAATTACTTTTTATTGAGTCTCTACTTTTCATGGCACTGCAGTCATTTACAGAAGTTGAATAAAAATCTGTCCTCCTTTTCACTCAGATATAATTTAACAAACTGTGCAATCAGGGCCAAATCTAGAGGATCATATTTAAGAATATATTCCATTCAATCAGATATGAAAGTCCCCAGTCTCTGTTTAGGACATAGATGTAACTGATATTTGAAATCCATGCTCATAAGTCTTCCTAAGCAAACTTGTATCTGTTGTCGCACACTGCCCCAGCATTACAAGTAGTAAGAAAGGTCACTGCCTAGCAGAAGGAATTTGTCCACAGTTGTAGGCATACAGGTCAAAACTGGTAGAAATGAATTTCTTATTTTATAAATAATAATGATGAAAAGAGCTCTAGAATGATAGGGACTATTAAAAATAAAATTTTGGATTCTGTACATAATCTCCAGACAGAACTTAATTTGACAGACTTAGCTGTTGTTTAACACAATCTGGCTCTAGATTTGCTGATTATACAACAAGGATCCTTATGTGTGTTAAATGACCCTTCTTACTAAAGTTATGTAAATTAATAAAGCTAAATAACACAATAAAGCTAACAATAACACACTGAGCCCAGACTCTAAATAATCTATAGATGTTAATTATGAATACAAAAAGAGACTGTTCAATTATTCGGACTAGAAACAAGGCAAAAAGTTGATTGCTGGACCATACAGTGTCACATTAGCACATTCTTTAACAAACCCATCTAAGGGTCAACAGATTCTTAGGGGAATGAATTTACCTTTGTTTGAATTACTATTTACTACTGATTAAGGCAACACTATGGAAAGTTCGATGTTAGCTTGTGGAAAACTGATAAAAATGTAAATGATTTTTGTCCAGTAGAGACACAAATGATTTTTTCTGGTAGAGAAGATAACTCCAAAGGTATAGTTTATTGTAACTTAGTTAATATACTAAGTTTGTATCTAACTTAGCAATCTAATTTCAGCATTTCTTTGTTGCGCTGACTATATGCATGTTGGTTTGTCACTTCTCTTTTGAGTGGGTTTTGCCATCCTGCTTTGTTCTCTCATTTATGTGCTAAATAAAATTTACGCTCACTATCTAGTTGCATGAGAATTATATTTTTATCATTTTGAGAATTATACTTTCACAAAAGGATATAAGAAAACTACAAAAATGTTGGTTTTTCTGGAGAAACAGGAACTCAGCTGAGCTTTCAGGAATAATTACCAGCACTTTTCTATTTTTATTTCATTATCGATCAGATTAACGATTTAATTTTCACCAAGAATCTAAAGAATAATAAATATACTAACAAATAGTGATCAACTCACCACCATCATCTTTCCACAATTATACAAATCCAATGAAGAGTGACCTGAATAATCTTTACAAAGAAAACCAATCTCTTTGCTATGAAAAAGTATCCAAATATCCAAACCTTTTAAATCACATGCCAATACCACTTAAACCACCCCTGACTGCACAGCATGCAAGCAAAGAAAACATCACCATTAAATCTAAAAATAAGGCCCCCTAGATAACCATATTTGAACTCCAGGTTTCAGGATACTCCCCAGTAGCCATAGTAATAGTATAACTAAATAGTGTAAGCCTGCCACCTAAATATGCTAAAATAAAACTATCAATCCTAAAAAAAATCCACAAAAATGTATTACAATAACATATCCAACCCTACCACTGAAAATAAGTAAGAATTTATGAGCCATACATTATACATCAGAAACAGTATCAGCCTTTTCATCTGGAACACATTTGCCAAAACATTAACTATGGCTAACTAATCTAATATATACATTCTTTTTTTTTTAATTTTTTTTTTAACGTTTATTTATTTTTGAGACAGAGAGAGACAGAGCATGAACGGGGGAGGGTGAGAGAGAGGGAGACACAGAATCCGAAACAGGCTCCAGGCTCTGAGCTGTCAGCACAGAGCCCGACACAGGGCTCGAACTCACGGACCGCGAGATCATGACCTGAGCCGAAGTCGGCCGCCTAACCGACTGAGCCACCCAGGCGCCCCTCTAATATATACATTCTAATGGAACATCGCTAGTTTGTATGTGTCTATTTATTCGTGTATGATGAGACACACAAAGAGCCTATATACACACAGAAACCTGGAATATCAGAGTAATCTTATTATTTTCACAGATGGAAACAGTATTTATAGGCTATGTACCCCTATAAGAACAAGTTTTCTGAGAAGATACAGTAATTACAAATCCATTTTCAGCTATCTCTTCTATTAACACTAGTTAATAGAATGAAATTGAAATGGGTAAGTCTATTTTTACATAATGCTTTACTTAACACCATTTTTACATGAAAAAGGATCCAGTAAATTATCAAGATTAATATCAAATATAAGTAAAATTCCAGTCTACCCCAATACACAATTAAAAATACCTTAAGACTTACTTTCCTAATTATAATTACCTGATAAGAGAGTTATTACAACAGCTGACTCCATACCACACTATATCTGATGCTACAGGTGCTAGCAATATGAATGCCTGCTCTCTGCCATGCTCAGATGTTTATTTTCAAAATCAAATTCTCAAAGGAATATATTTGATTGGTATAACTTAGGTTACATGGATTCCCTCTAGACATATTATTAGCTGAAAACTGTAAGCTGTTTTGTTTTCTTTAATATTTTTGAGAAGGCAGGTTTGATCTTGACCATTTGCAAATCTGACCTTTTATTTTAGCTACTTTAAAATACTCAGGATAATTCTAAACTCTCTAACTCTATAGTTATTTAAGCACTGCTATAATCTCCTCTCAGCATGTTTTCTGAGGTTGTTCTCCAAATCTATCTCCCATCTCCTCCCTACCTCCCTTCTCTCTTTCCTTCCCTCTATCTTTCTCTTCCTCTTTCATGCGTGCACACATGCACACCATTTTCACTCTTGTTCCTGTATACTGTAATCTCTGAAACACATCATCATCATTGCCCATGGTTCCCATTAATAATGATCTTTCCTCTGATCAAATGATACCTTTGCATGAAGTATTCTTTAACTCTCTCCAGTGGAAGCATTCACTCTTGTCTTTAAACTACACTGTATACAGCAATGCTTTATATTTTACCACACCTTTACTAGGCTATTTATCTCCTTCTTCAAGATTCCCCTAACTCCATCCCTCAGACTGAATTAGAAGTTGCTCTTGTGTGCTCCTAAGCAATCTGACTCTAGTTTAGTACTTATCACAGTGTACTGTAATTGTCTCTTCTAGCCTGTGAACTCCATTAGGGCTGAGTATGTGTTTATTCGCCATTGTATTCCACATACCTAGTACCCAAAAGGTACACAATAAATATTTATTGAGTGATAAAAAGGAGTCAAGCCCAAATATGTTTCCCAGTATGCCTCATCTATAATTGTGAGCTACTCAAAATGCCTAGGAAAATGCTATGTACAATGTAGATACACTGAAAGTTTATGAGATGCTTGGATAAAAAGGAATTAAATGACAAAAGTAAGTTGGCAAGTTCATCTTCAGAATTTTTAGTGAATATAGAAAGTAGCAGTCAGACCGGGTGCATTTCTGGAAAAGCCCTCCTGTCAATGCTACAGTTCTGCTACCAAACGGGGATGAAATCTTGTGTATGCTTGTCTTTATTTCTAGGAGAAGCATATGACTTCGTACAGTAGAGTGATTCAGTACAGGTTTGTTGAGCTGGGGAATGTGTCTTACCTGTGACTGTACAAACCATTTGCCTGCGTTCAGAGTCGACAGGAAACTCCACAGGAAGAAGCTAGAATGTGTGATGGAGGCATTTGGCTGGACGTTCCTAATATTGGTTGTTCTTCTCAGGTCATTGTCATGCATGAGAAAAGGCACCTGATCATAACTGCGGGCAGAAGGGGAAAAGAAGAGGGAGATAGGCTGAACTCAGCCACCTTGGTGGACAGGGTTCTCAGAAAGCCCATCAATGTCACAAGTCTTACTGGGGTTCCTTACTCCCTCCCAAATGAGGGTGCCTGGGTTCCTCAATTGGTTAAGCATCCAATTCTTGATCTCGGCTCCGGTCATGATCTCACGGTTCATGAAATCAAGACCTGCATCTAGCTCTGTGCTGACAGCACAGAGCTTGCTTGGGACTCTCTCTCTGCACCTTTCTGTCTGTCTGTCTGTCTGTCTCTCTCAAAATAAATAAACTGCAAAAAATTTTTTTGAAAAAAAATCCTTCAAAAATGAAAGAAAAGAGGTTGCTGGGGAAATGGCAGAGTAGGAAGCACCAGGAATCTGTAGCTCCACCAACTACCAACAATTGTACTGGCAGACTCCGTCTAATATAACTATTTTGGAACTCTGGAATATACTAAAAGCTTACAACTTCCATAGGAAGGCTTGCACTTAAATCAGGGTTAATTTGGGTCAATTTTAGGTCTTAGCCCAGTATCAACTACCAATCCCCCACTCCAGCCACATGGCAAAAAACTGTAGATAGTTCTAAAGGCAGCTTTAACAGCAGCTGGTGAGAGCCAGAGTGGCAAAAACAATCCTGTAATCCAAATATAGGGGATCTGTGTTCTGGTCACTGTTGCTTTTTGACACAGAAGGGTAGACAGAAAGTCAAGCAGCCATTGTTGTACCTACTCCCACTCTTGCAAAGTCCTCTCTTTCTGGCTAAAGTGACTGCCAGGAAATTTAAAGGACTAACACTCTTTTTACCCTCCTTCATTTTTCTCCTTTTCTCCTTTTCTCAAACATTAAAGGCTAGCATGTTTTAGGTATATGGTATAATATTTCACATCCTTTTGTTCTGTGAGTCCCTTGACTGATTTTTACAGAAATACTTATTTTTACTGCTTTTGTGTTTCCTATTAACTCTAATGGTCTTTCCTTTCCACTCAAAGAGTCCCCTTTAACATTTCTTGTAGGGCTGGCATAGTGATCATGAACTCCTTTAGTTTTTGTTTGTCTGAGAAACTCTTTATCTCTCCTTCTACTCTGAATGATAGCCTTGCTGCATAGAGTACTTTTGGCTGTAGACTATTCCCCTTTGAATATATCATTCCACTCCCTTCTGGATTGCAAAGTTTTTGATGAAAAATCTGCTCATAGCCTTATAAGGTTTCTCTTGTGTCTTTTCTCTTGTTGCTTTTATGTCTTTTTCTTTATCATTACTTTTTACCACTTTGATTACTATGTGTGGGCTTATTTTGGTTGATTTTGTTGGGGTATCTCTATGCCTCCTGGATCTGGATAGCTGTTTCCTTCCCCAGGTTGGGGAAGTTTTCAGCCCTTATTTCTTCAAATAAACTTTCTATCTCTCCTCTTCTCTTTCTTCTCCTTCTGGGAAACCTATAATGTGAATGTTATTATGCTTGATGGAGTCACTGAGTTCCCTAAGTTATTCTCCTTTTCATGATTCTTGTTTCTCATTCATTCAGCTTGATTACCTCCCATTACTCTGTCTTTGTCTTCTAGGTCATTAAGCCATTCCTCCGCTTCTTTCAACCTGTTATTTATTCCATCAAGTGTATTTTTATTTATTGTGTTCTTCACCTCTGAATGGTTCTTTATGTTTTCTATCTCTGTTTTAAGGGTCTCACTGATGACCTCCACTCTCTTCTGAAGTCCAGTGAGTATCTTTACGATCATTACTTCAAATTCTCTATTAGGCATGTTACTTATATCTGTTTCACTTAGGTCTCTTCCTGTGGTTTTATCCTGTTCATTTGTGGCATATTCCTCTGTCTCCTCATTTTGCCTAGCTCTCTGTGTCTGTTTCTGTGTGTTAGGAAAGTCACTTATGTCTCTTGCTCTTGGAAGTAGTGGGCAGGATGTGCACTTTTAAGTAGGTGAATTTTGTCCAGTTTTTTTTTTGTTTTTTTTTTTTTGTAATTCTTGGAAAAATTAATCTTAACTATAGAGAATCTGCTTACTCCATTTTATCTGGAACAGAAGTTCCAGTAGCTATACTCCCTCAGGTTCCCTTTCACCTCTTTTGGTAGTTAGCCACATTTTACTTCCTAGTAATTCTTGATATTACATTTTTACTGTTCAAGTTACTGGTGTGGTATTTGTGTCCTGACTGGACTCTGATATGCAATTTTTGGTAATGATAAATTTTAGGGTATGACCATAAACGTGGATGGTGCAGAGACAACCAGCAAAGAAACTGAGGCGTTGGAAGGATCATCTGCATCAAAGTTGAAGTCACAGCAATAATAGAAGAGAGAAAGACAGTAAGCCAGGAGCTCACTGGCTCAGCACCTTTACCACATTATGCCAGGGCCACCAGGCACTTCAACAAATGAACCCAGGGGCTCTGGTAGAATATCTATTTTTAACCCCGAGTCAAACATTCTGCATGAAACAGTTGTCATTTAACATTAAGAATGCCAGTCAGAGGTCAGGAAATCTAGTTTTAATTCTGGCTTTATCATTTACATTCTAGCCTCACAACCTTAATAACACACTTCCCTTATTTGAATCTAGGTTCAAACCACATTTCCTCATCTGTGAAACAGAATGTTAATTTCTCTTCTGTTTGCTCCACAGAAAGGCTGTAAAGGGAATTTGTATACACCACATTATCTAATATACCCATGGTACAGATGAAGCCTTTCTATTTCCAGTTGCCCAGGTACATAGGTTCTACAGCAAAGCATGTCTTTTTGTCCTCACCCCTACTCTGATCCATCTTCTTTTGCTTTCTCTTGGACACTGTTATAGTCTACTACCCTTTTCCCTGACAACTCTCCCTCATATGCTGCCAGATGAGTCTTTCTAAAACAATAAAGTAATCTGTCCTCTAAAATCTACCATAGCTACCTATTACACATTTAGGGATCTCCATGATCCAGCCTTAGTGAGCCTTACAGCCATACCTCTTCCTCATATAGCCTCTCTTGTCCCCAGAACATATCACTTTTAGAATCCATACAGGTTAGCTTGCTAATCTACAAACTTGTATTTCTCATTCAGATGCCTTTGAATAAACTGTTTCCTCTACCTGGAATACCTTCTTTCCCCATATCTGATTGGTAAAATGATATTTTTCCCCTCAAGACAACACAAACACAATTCTGAGGACACAGATCTTTTTCATACCATAGGTGGTGGGTGGCCTTTTCCTCCACTGAGGTTCCACTGCATTTGACTTATTCATCTCTGGAAGGAACTTACCACAAATGGTTTTATACTCTGGCTATTGTAAATATGCCATGTCTCCTTCACTGGATGGCAACATCTCTTAGGCATGGCTACCTCTTATTTGCCTCTTTCTAGCACTTGGAAGAAAGCCTAGAATATAGTAGGTTCCCAGGGAATGTTAAGAAGGTTGCTAAGAGAATGCATAGGGTTAAACTGTTAGAATGCTTTGCAATGAGGACGGTTTGAATTATGTACAGAGGCTATATAGCATGTATATGATTTATGAGACTATGTTGAGAATGCAGGGGTACAGATGTATGGTTCATAAGGAAGAAGTGGTTTGCATGTGTGCTATGTGCATATGTGCCAAATGAACACCAGGAGAAACTTCCCAGGGCTTGCCCTCTCTACATCTTGGGCCATACTATTTGTCTTCTATGGCACTGGCCTTATCTCCTCCCCACCCCAGCCCCTGCTTTCCTACCTTAATTGTACATCACTCTCCAGCCCATAGGCCCCTTGTTCAACAGCCTTCTCAAAGGACATCATGGTATTCTCAGGCCCCAACTGTGGAAGAAAAGAACATCAGCCCCTATACCTTAGAGTCTCTCTTCCCAACATTCCTTTATGGCTGTAATGAAAATGTAGTAATGAAAGTGCTTTAGGAAGCTGAGTCTGGATCCCTTGGTAATTTTTTCAAAAAGCCTGCCTTATATTCTCCTCTACTCAATCTGCTCATGTGAGGCAATGTCACTGGGCACAGCAGAGAAAACCCAAAAGTTAGCTGGCCTGGGTTCAAGTCCAACCTCTACAATTAACTCCTTTTCTTGTCATTTCGAGCCAACCCCTTTACCTCTGCAGGGATTCCTATGGTTCTGAGGTCCCATTCTCTCATCCACACACCCCATGCATACCTCTACTCACTATTCTCAGACTTACCATGGGCGCACCTCTATGTCCAAAGAAGTCTGGTTTGGGTCCCAATTTATCCTCCTCCTGAATGCAGGGAGAATGAATCCCCAATGGCACAATATACAGACATAAAAGGATAAGGAAAAAAGGCAGTCCAATAGTCACCTGTAGAGCTGAAAAATTAGGAGAGAAGAAGTGAGAAGAAAGCAGAAGAGGAATAGAGAACTATCTCCAAGCAACTAACTATCCCAGGAGCAGTCAGTAAATAGCTAGTCTATCGGTTTCATAGACTCTGTGGACTGGCTGATTTACTCTCCATTTCTGTCACATCCTCACTAATTTTCAGTGATTTGAAGGCACAGGGATATCCAAATACAAGCACTGTTATTAAGAAAAGAAATCCTAGAACTGTACATTTACAAGGGAATGAACTGTGCAGGAGGTAGGATGAAGAGAGAATGTTAAGGGATACCTTCTCAGGAGGAAGAGCAGTTTGGCTGGTTCTGAGAAAGCCCTGAAGCTTGTAAAGATGGGCCTAAAGTGCCCATATTTAAGCCTGTGCAATATTAGTGGAAGGGGCACTAGGTGAATCTGAATTCAAAGCCAGACTCCACCATTTTGTAATTGCGTCACTAAGGACATGTTGCTTAACCTCTCTGGGTCATCATTTTCTTCATCCTGAAAAATGGGGCTATCTTGCTAAAACATACCTCACAGAACTGATAGTACAATGATGAGTCATAACAGGTAATCAGTAAGTATTAGGCATTTGCTCTTCTGTTTCTCTCCCTCACCCCCCACCAAGCCCGTCCACAAGACCTGTTACCGCTGGCCATTCCCCCAACACTTACTATTTTAGACTTCTGAAAATTTTACCAAGTTGCACATTTTTAAGTTACCACTTATGCTCCAGTCCTTGTAAATCTATATCTCCAGCTCTAACCTCTCAACTTTGTGAGTATATTACATCCCTTGGCTGTTTCTCTGTCATACATCATCTTGTATCTTCTCATTCTAACTAAAATTTAGGAAATGAAAAAGAAGAGTTCATTATTATCCCCTTCAAGATCTTGCCCCAGACACATTTCCTAAAATCCACTACTTACTCATAAACACTTGTACAAGCACACAATGGCAAAGGATCAAGCCAGTCTTTCTTTTGCCTGCATCCTTCCACAAGTCAGGAAGTAAACACTCCTTGTTTAACCAATAGTAAAAAGAGAGATGCCCAGAAAAGAACCTAGTTTTTTTTAGTAAAGGTGCTGAAAGATAACTTCAGCTGAAAGATAACTTCAAAACCATTTAGTATAAGGCTGTGATTCTCTTTTGTTTCCATGATATCAGGGCAAAGAAAAGAATGGAGAGGAAATCAGTGGCAGAGGCAGACATTGCTGTTTCTGCTATAAGTCCCCAGGTGTGTCAGGGACTCATAGGAGACAGCTTTGAACGACTAGGATGGAACCAGGGGTATCTGGACCTATCATAAGTTCATTAGCCGAAACTAGTAATATGTGATACAAACAAAAGGAACTGTGACTTGTACCATCACTGGTCAAATTAAAATGTACCTCTATTCTCACCCCACCCTAAATCCATTATCAGACAATATGTAATAACATAGAGAAAATTCTTATTTTTCTAGAAGAAGAATCCCTCTTCATTATGAGACTTTTGGGTTAGGGAAATGCTGACAGGCCACATATGGTTGTGAATTCGACCAGAAAGAGCACGTCCGAGTAACAAGCTAAATGAATTTCCAAGAGGTGTAGTGGTGGCTATCTACCAAGCTTGCATTTTGCTAAGTGGAGAATACAAGCTAACGTCTGAGCTGAAAGAATCAGTCAGGGTTCCGTCCACATGACATACCTTCTTCTTCCAAATGGATCAAGTAGAAGGCCACAGGCCAGGAAAGGATAACCATCACAGTTATGCCACTCAGGTGCATATAGGGAGCAAAGATCTGGGAGAAAGCCAAAAGTTAGGCTAAACACATCTAGACAGACAGTGCCAAACCTATAGGATGATGCTTACCTGCAGTGACAGCCCAGCTGTCAGCCACCTCTCTTGCCAGAGTTGGCATAAAATCCACAAAACAAACGAGCATAGCAGAATCATTAGCAGAATCAGGATCTGGGGAAACAGAAAGGATCTCCTGACTTCCAGACACTAAGACTGAATCAGAACTCTCCTTGGGAATTGTATGTGTGTCCCAACAATGTTAGGGACCTCATTCCTTCATCCTTTTAATCTGTCTTGCAAACCCCCAATATGGACTGGATCCACTCACTTACCTTCTTTGTATGCAAGTCTTTGCAGGACAGCATGGCTGGAAAAGAATTATTCAGCTATGTGGTTTGACGCCTTTACTAATTTATCATCTCCAGCCTCAGCTGAGCCCTCAACATTGCTTGGCATCTCTCACTCAACTTCAGCAATGGCCATTACAAATGTTCACTACTTTTTTACATGGCTCAATACAATCACAAGTAAACAATGTATGTTTCCCCCCAAAGGACTATAACATCAAGGCATCAAGGACAATACTTGTTTATGATTATATCCTCACTGCCTTGCAGAGTGTTTGGCACATACTAAGCATCCAATAAATATTTGTTGAACAAAGGAAAAAAAATCTTCCTGCAAGAACACTACATACTTTTACAGAGAAAGAAAACATTGAGACCAAGAATACATAACTTTAAGTTTTTCCCCTTTAAAAACAAATGTAGTTTTTCTACATCTGTGTTGCCCTCTAAAGAGTGTTCAGTTACTTCCTTTCCATTACCTATCTATATTAAAGTAACTGAATCCATAATTAAACCTTCTCATAAAATGTATCCAGGCTTTGCTGGCTTAAATGGTTAATTGAAAAAATATTTCCAATCTTTAACAAACCCTTCCAGAGAACAGAAAAAGGGGGAACACATTCTAACTTGTGTTGTATTGCCAACAAAACATTCACACCCAAAGTCAAGAAGGACATTACAAAAAAGAAAAAGTACACGCATACCTCAGACATATTCCAGACCACCACAATAAAGTAAGTATTACACTAAAGCAAGTCAGATGAATTTTTTGCTTTCCCAGTGCATATAAAAATTATGCTTACACTATACCGTAGTCTATTAAGTGTACAATAGCATTATGTCTAAAAACACAATGTATATACCTTAATTCAAAATTACTTCATTGCTAAGAATGTTAACCATCATCTGAGCTTTCAGTGAGTCATAATGTTTTTGCTGATGGAAGGTCTTGCCTCAATGTTGATGGCTGCTGACTCATCCGGGTGGTGGTTGCTGAAGGCTGGGGTAGCCGTGGCAATTTCTTAAAATAAGACTACAATGAAGTTTGCTACATACATTGACTCTTTCTTTCATGTACGATTTATCTGTAGCATGTGATGCTGTTTGACGGAATTTTACCCACAGTAAAACTTCTTTCAAAACTGGAGTCCATCCTCTCAAACCCTGCCACAGGTTTACCAACTAAGTTTATATAATATTCTAAGTCCTTTGCGTCATTTCAACAATCTTCACAGCATCTTCCCTAGGAGTAAATTCCATCTCAAGAAACCACATTCTTTGCTCATCCGTAAGAAGTAACTTCTTGGGGCTCCTGAGTGGCTCAGTCAACTAAGCGTCTGACTCTTGATTTCGGCTCAGGTCATGATCCCAGGGTTGTGAGACTGACCCCCACATTGGGCTCCACACTGGGCATGGAGTCTGCTTGGGATATTCTTTCTCCCTCTGCCCCTTCCCCACTCACATACACACTCTCTCTCTTTAAAAAAAAAAAAGTAATTTCTCATCCATTCAAGTTTTATCATGAGATTACAGCAATTCAGTCACATCCTCAAGCTCCACTTCTAATTCTGGTTCTCTTGCTATTTCTACCAACTTGCTATTTCTGCAGTTACTCCCTCCACTTAAGTCTTAAATCCCTCAAAGTAATCCATGAGAGTTGGAATCCACTTCTTCCAAAGTCCTGTTCATGTTGAGATTTTGACCTCTTCCCATGAATCACAAATGTTCTTCAGGACATCTTGAATACTGAATCCTTCCAGAACGTTTTCAATTTACTTTGCCCAGATCCATCAGAGGAATCACTGTCTGCAGCAGCTATAGCCTTATGAAATGTATTTCTTAAATAATAATAAGACTTCATAGTCAAAATGACTCCTTGATCCATGGGCTGCAGAATGGATGTTGGATTAGCAGGCACAAACACAACATTCATTTCATTGTACATCTCTATCAGAGCTTTTGGGTGACCAAGTGTTGTCAATGAGCAGTAATATTTTGAAGGAAAAATTTTTCTGAGCAGTTGGTCTCAACAGTGGGCTTAAAATATGCAGTACACCACATTGTAAACAGATGTGCTACCATTCAGGCTTTGTTGTTCCATTTATAGAGCAAAGGCAGAGGAGATTTAGCATAATTCCCCCGTACCCTAGGATTTCTGGAATGGTAAATGAGCACTGACTTAAACTTAAAGTCACCAGCCAAGAGAGTCAGCCTGTCTTTTCAAGTTTTGAAGCCAGGCACTGACTTCTTCTCTCCAGCTGTGGAAGTCCTAGATGGCATCTCCTAATAAAAGGATGTTTTGTCTATATTGAAAATCTCTTGTTAAATAACCTATTAACAAAACAGAAGCAAATCAACACAAACCTTCATGAATTATCTTAACTATGTCTTCTGGGTAACTTGCTGCAGCTTCTACATCCGCACTTGCTGCATCACTTTGCACTTTTATGTTATGGAGACAGTTTGTTTCCCTAAACCTCATGAACCAACTTCTGTTAGCTTCAGACTTTTCTTCTGCAACTTCCTCACCTCTCTTCACCTTCGCAAAATTGAAGAGAGTTAGGGCCTTCCTCTTGGATTAGGCTTTGGCTTAAGGAAATGCTATAGCTGGTTTGATTTTCTATTCAGACCATTAAAACTTTCTTTTTTTTTTTTTTAAGTTTATTTATTTTTGAGACAGAGAGAGACAGAGCATGAACGGGGGAGGGGCAGAGAGAGAGGGAGACACAGAATCCGAAACAGGCTCCAGGCTCTGAGCTGTCAGCACAGAGCCCGACGCGGGGCTCGAACTCACAGACCGCGAGATCATGACCTGAGCCGAAGTCAGACGTTTAACCGACTGAGCCACCCAGGCGCCCCAAAACTTTCTTCATATCAGCAATAAGACTCTTTTGCTTTCTTATAATTCTTGTGTTTATCAGAATAGCACTTTTGATTTCCTTCAAGGACTTTTCCTTTGCATTCATAGCATGGTTGTTTGGTGCAAGAGGCCTAGCTTTTGGCTTATCTCGGCTTTTGACATGCCTTCCTTACTGAGCTTAAGCATTTCTAGCTTTTGATTTAACATGAGAGATGGGACTCTTCCTTTTACTGGAACACTTAGAGGCCATTATAGGGCTATTAATCGGCCTAATTTCAATATTAAGTCTCAGGGAATAGGGAAGCTTGAGGAAAGGGAGACCAGAGTACGGCCAGTAGGTGGAGCAGTCAGAATACACACATTTATCAATTAAGTTCACCATCGTATATAAGGGTGTGGTTCATGGTGACCCAAAACATTTACAATAGTAACACAAAGATCACTGATCATAGAGCATCATAACAAATATAATAATAAATAAAAAGTTTGAAATATTTTAAGAATCACCAAAATGTGATACAGAACACAAAGTGAGTAAATGCTGTTGGAAAAATGGTGCCAGTGACGTGCTGGGCACAGGGTTGCCACAAACCTTCAATTTGTAAAAAAACAAGATCTGAAAACCTCAATAAAGTGAAGCACAGTAAAATAAGGTATGCCCGCATATGCCAATCTCCTATGTACATAGATACAAAAGTCTTAAATAACCTATTAACAAAACAGAAGCATCCCAACACAAAGGTTTGTCAAGGCAGACTCACATAAATCTCTTGGGTTCTATGATCTACTCAACAGCAAACTTACTAATGATTCAAAGGATACAGGCAATTATAAGGTACATATAAAACATATTCCCTTGGGGAAATGTGATCCTTTCAAATGCAGCTACTCGTAAAAATGTCTAAAGATGCATTCTGATTTTGTGGCTTAAAATGTGGAGTGTGTTCTTTTCATTGAAATAGTTGACACACAATGTTACATTAGTTTTGGGTATACAACACAATGATTGAATAAGTCTCTCTATATATTATGTTATGCTCACCACAAGGAGAGCCACCATCTACCAACCACACAACACTATTACAGCACCACTGATTATATTCCCTATTCTGTACCACCTTTCATCTCTATGACTTATTCATCCCATAACTGGAAGTTAGACCTCCCACTCCGTCCATCATTCCCCCTTTTTGCTTATCCCCTACTCCCTCCCCTTTGGCAACCACCAGTTAGTTTGTTCTCTGTGTTTATGGATCTGTTTCTGCTTTTTGTTTGTTCATTTGTTTTGTTTTTTAGAATCCACATATAAGTGAAATCATATGGTATTTATCTTCTCTACTTCATGTAGCATAATACCCTCTGGGTCCATCCATGTTGTTGAAATGGCAAGATCTCATTTTTTATGACTGCATAATACTCCATTATGTATGTATACTGCATCTTCTTTATCCATTCATCTATCATCGATGGACACTCAGGCTGCTTCCATATCTTAGCTACTGTAAATTATGCTGCGGTAAACACAGGGGAGCATATATCTTCTGAAATTAGTGTTTTCATTTCCTCCGAGTGTAAGGTATGTTTTGAGCAAAGTTATATGAACACATTGCTTCAAAGAAGGAGACTTTTTGGTTATGGGGCATCCTTATCTTATATCCCACTAATTATACAACTCCAGCCAGCCATGTCTCCCACATGTATATATATCTATACATAGATACATACATAGATATGTGTATATATCTATAAATTCCAGGATTATTTACAATAAGCAACCCTGATTTATATCTAGCAGTTATATTCTGCCAGAAATTTTCATTGACAAGGACTCTGTATTGCCTTTTGGCTAACAAATATCCTTAGTGTGTTTATCAGGAGGTTGGGTTATTATTAAGTTTTGATCGAGGTCATTCATTCCTCCCTGAGAATCCCTGGGTAGAAGAGGAATAGGTTATAGGCTTAATGTTAACCCTTTCCTTCTGGGTTTACTCTAAGTATACTAAAACTGAAACTCCAAGCCCTACAGAATCTCCCTTGCTAATAGAAGTAGTCTCTCCTCCCAAGTCCGGTTTGAAGACACAACCAAGGTAGTTACCTGCCAAGAGGATGCCAACTCTTCTCATTCCCCACTTCCATCACTTCTCATCTCCTACAGACTGATAACTGGAATTAGATCCCAGAGTCCAAAGGCTCTGTTAATTTACATTGACCAAAACCCCTATAGAATATTTATGGCACTGAATCCTAAGGGTGCTAGACATTTTAGATGAGGCTAAACTGATTGATAGGAGTGCACTTACCAGAGATTCTGAATTGAATACACTAGAATCCAGGTATTACACATCTCAAAGTGGTTCTAACTGTTTGGTTACCTGAAACCTTGGCTCATTAGTGGCCTATGCTTAATGAAATTGGGGTGCCAGCAGTTTCTTGCTGTAATATAGGAAGAAAAACCCAAAGATTTATTGAGAAAAGTTTGCTGGAATGCTATCACCTATGATCAGGTAACCCATTTCCCATATTTTATGGGAGGTCTCAGAGGACAGTGAAAAATACACTAATGAGGAAAGTGTCAGTATCCTTCAAAAGTACTATAGTGGCTAAATCTCTATGCCTGAATAAAGGTGAAAGATACTGCCAATGAAACTGGTTTCCTGATTTCCAAGGCAATAATGAGATCCTGCTGTGACAGAGGTCAAGTAGCAGCACTAACTGCCAGAAGCAAGGTAAGCCTGATTTCTAAAATAGGCACAAGCCTGGAATGGCAATCAGAATGGTTTACTCACAAGGATTCTTTTTTTAAAAAATTGAGTATAGCTGATACACAATATTAGTTTCAGGTGTACAACTTAGTGATTCAACAATTCTATTTTATGCTGGGCGTACCACAAGTGTAACTACCATCTGTCACCATGCAACACTATTAGAATACCACTATATTCCCCACGCTGTACCTTTTATTCCTGTGACTCATTCATTCCATAAATGGAAGCCTGTGTCTCCTGCTCCCCTTCACCCATTTTGCCAAACTTCCCACTCCCCTCCCCTAAAACCGTCAGTTTGTTCTTTGCATTTATTGGACTGACTTTGTGTCTATTCATTTGTTTTCTTTTTTAGATTTCACAGGATTCTTGGTAGTGACTAACTGATCATGGCATCCCAAATCCAAAACCGTTGGTGATCTCAATAAGGCCTATTTTCTCACTTCTCAACCTACATACTTTCCCCATAAGATCCTATGACTTCAATTTCGATCTTTTCTAGTAACTCTTAAATTTACATTTCCAGTTCATACTTCTCGTTTGAGTAAGAGGAAATTTAAGGGGATGACTCAGAGTTTGGTATGTTCCTAGGTTTAAGGAAAAACAATGAATGGTATCAAACCATGCCTGAAAAGACTATAAAAAAGCAAGAGGCTGTGGCTGGAGCTGCTCAAGCCCGTGGCAGAACAAAATGAGGGAGGCTAGTTGGAAATGAGCCATGTCCACAGATGTTGGGGCAAAGATGCTACTTTTCTGTAGACCAGATATGATCCTCTGAGAGACATCATTCAGAAGTCAATTTTAAAGGGCTCCAAACTAAGGGAGGGTCAAAAAGACCTCAAGAGAGAAATTTCTGGGGATATTTCTGCACCAAGAAAGGTGCAGTCAAGTTCTCTGAAAATACACACAGGAAAAGCCGGTGGCATAAATAGCCAACAACTGTGCATTTACCTGGTCCTGACAGCATCAACTCCAGATGACCCTCTTGCCCATCCTTGTGCAACCACGTTCTTTTATCCTATCTCCTCTTTCCCTGGGCCCTATTCTGGTGAAAGAGAGGTAAAAGGACCATCACACTCTCACTATCACTGCAGGCTTCCATGCCTGGGTCAGGCCCAAAGAAGGAGAGGAAAAGTCTTATAATGTTGAAGTTTGGGTTATTACAATGAACAGAAATTTTTAATGACTGAAATAAGAATGTTTTTGCAACTTACTACAGGACTGAGAAAGTACTGGAGCTTGCCTAAGACATTTTTGGGATGGGAAGAGCAGAGTCACAGAGTGAGTTTAACAAGAAGTGGTGAGAAAACAAAGTTTGAGTTCAGTTCCTTCAGTAAATCAGTTACATGTTAGAAATTGAATTCTTTCAATTAAAACAGTGTAAATAGATCAGTTCTTTCTAACAGGAACGATGAAAGAAAAGGTGACTCTAATTCATGCTGAGTGCCTAAGAGGCACATTCAATCCTGGCCCAAAGTCTCCTACGAAGGTTCAGTGTCCTACCTTATGACACCAGTGCAGGTATAGTTCATACCCTTCCCAAACCAACAAAAATGCAAGTACCTGGAAAAGCAAAGAAGAAAAAGGAGGTTATTTTGAAATCAAGTTGCTGTCCAAAGCACTGTTCTGTAGTTCAAAATTCCTTTCAGAGTCTAGGATTACATTCACTTCTTGCTATACCTGCACTTGTCAGCCTCTGGTACTTTGTCATGCTGCCCCTCTGCCTGAAAAGCTCTCCCTCCCCATGCCACTGATGCTTCAAAGGCAATTCAAACGTCACCTTCTATTTGCAATTTTCACCAGAAACCCCGAAAATTATTATTGTCTCTGGTATTTCATAACAATCACCACACTGATATCCTTCCTGAGTTCCTACCAATTTATTTTCCCTATGGTAAGCTGTATTCCTGGTATGACTTAGACCCACTTGTGACAAAAGAGAGGACAAGGGCCAGCCCTTCCGTTGGTTATTTAAAAGCTCTTTCTTGGGGTGCCTGGGTGGTTCAATCAATTAAGCATCCGACTCTTGGTTTCAGCTCAGGTCATGATCTCATGGTTCATGTGATTGAGCCCTCATACAGTACAGAGCCTGCCTGGCATTCTCTCTCTCTCCCTCTGTCTCTGCCCCTCCCCCACGCATGCACTCACTTGCTCTTCTCTCTCTCAAAATAAAAAAAAAAAAGAAAAACAAAAAATTTAAAAATAGAAAAACTTTTTCTTGAGAAACCAGTGCCATTGTTACAACTGTTAACCACTATTGTTAACCCTTGGTATTTATTCAATAAATCTCGATTAGATTTGATTGTAAATCTAGCCAGTCACCAAGTCAGTATGGAGATGCAAACAAAATCAGAACCCTCAGATACTTAGGATATTAACAAGAGTTGGACTTTATAAAGCTCTTAACCTTTTTATAAAAATAATTTTATGTATCTTATTTCATTTGTTCTTTATCCAGCCCCATAAAATGTCATTTTATTAAATATTATCATTCTCATTTGAAAGAAAAGAAATTGAGGCTCAAAGGGTATACAACTTGACCAAGGTTACAAAGTAACCTAACGACAGAAATAGAACTCAGGTTTTCCTCTTTGTTCATTGTTGTTGCTACTGCTTATATCCAAAAGGAGGGCAGAATAGAAAGTTTGTTGTAATATATTGCTTTATTAGACACTAGAACTCATTCCCACCTTCGAAGCTAATGATACCATTCATTTCATGTTCACTGTGTATAAAAGCAATACAATTCAGTGGCCAGAGTTTGGCTCAGAGCACATTTTTCACCTGCATTTTCCCCATTAAAAAGAAAAGTTTCTATCCAACCTCTCTGCCTACAGCCACCCTCCACACCACAACTTCCAGGATGGTTTTCCTAAAATAGAAATCTGACTTATGCCAAATGGCTTAGTCTTACTTTCCAGACCTTCCAAAATCTGTCACAAGCTTATCTATCCTTTGAGCCTGGTTCCCAATTATTCTTCATTATGTTCTACATTCTAACAGAACTGACCTTTCCCTCTGATCTAGTCACACTCCATATTTTTGTCTTGCCAACTTTGTCTTGATGTTCCCACAGCCTGGAATGTTCTTCCCTGATCCCCATATACACATGTCCAAATCCAACATCGCATCAGTGACACCTCTTACAAGAAGTCTTACTTAATCTTCTTGGCTGCAAGTTGCCTCTTCCTTTTCAGAACCCATGCAGAACTTTTTTTAGGCCTAATGACAAATATAATGCTCTGCCTGTGTTAGCTACTTTTGTCTGTGACTTAGTTGCCCTACTAGAGTCTAAACTCATTAAGACATTACTATAACTTTACATCTCATACCAATCTCTTTGAAGTGTCCTACATGCAAATGGAAACTGCATATATTTTGTTGATCACTGTATACTCAGCACTTATCATTCATATAATGATTAACAAATTTGCTGAAAAATGCAAATGGCAATGCATTTGGGGGGTTGGGCTTTTCTATATCAGAAAGGAAATCAGGGCGCCTGGGTGGCTCCGTGGTCGCCACAGGATACCGACTTTGGCTCAGGTCATGATCTCACAGTCCGAAGTCTGTGGATTTGGGCCCCACATCAGGCTCTATGCTGATGGCTTGGAGTCTGGACCCTGCTTCAGATTCTGTGTCTCCCTTTCTCTGCCCCTCCCCCACTCGCTCGTGCTTTCTCTCTCTCTCTCTCTCAAAATAATAAACATTTAAAAAATTAAGGAAAGGGAATTTTCAAATCAGAGAAAGATATGTATGTCCTATGTGTAAGTGCACACTGGAAAACTCCCATTACCTGAAAGCTATCCTCCCATAAGCTTTCCACTTCTACAGACTTTTCTCTTACTTGGCCTGAATTTCTCATACCATACTACACCACTATGTCAGCAACAGAGATGGTCAATATTGCCAAAACACTTGCTAAAATGTACTCAGCCCCTGGACTAGAGGAATAGCATTTGGTATTTTTGTGTGTTTCAATTTTTTTTTTTTAATTCCAGTTGGTTAACATACAGTGAAATACTGGTTTCAGGAGAATTCCGTGATTCATCACTTATATATAACACCCAGTGCTTATCGTAACAAGCACCCTCCTTAATGCTCATTACCTATCTAGCCCATCTCCCACCCCCATCCCTCCATCAACCCTCAGTTTATTCTCTATCTGTAAGAGTCTCTTAAGGTTTGTTTCCCTCTTTTTCTCCACACCCCATATGTTCATTGGTTTTATTTCTTAAATTCCACATATGCATGAAATCATATGGCATTTGTCTTTCCCGGACTTATTTTGCTTAGCATAATACATTCAAGCTACAACCACAACATTGCAAATTGCAAGATTTCATTCTTTTTGATGGCTGAGTAATATTCCATTGTAAATACACACACACACACACACACACACACACACACACACACACACCACATCTTTATCCCCTCATCAGTCAACGGACATTTGGGTTCTCTCCACAGTTTGGCTAATATTGATAACGCAGCTATAAACATCGAGGTGCATGTACCTATTCAAATCTGATTTTTATATCCTTTGGGAAAATACCCAATAGTGCAATTGCTGGATCTTAGGAATATTAGGGTAGTTCTATTTTTCACTTTTTGAGGAACCTTCATATTGTTCTCCAGGGTGGCTATACCACTTTGCAATCCTACCAACAGTGCAAGAGCGTTCTCCTTTCTCTACATTCTTGCCAATACCTATTGTTTCTTGTGTTGTTAATTTTAGCAACTCTGACAGGTATGAGGTAGTATCTCACCATGGTTTTTGCTTTGTATTTTCCTGATGATGAGTGATGTTGAGCATCTTTTTATGTGTCTGTCAGACACCTGGATATCTTGTTTGGACAAGTGTCTATTCATGTCTCCTGCATATTTCTTAACTGAATTATTTGCATTTTGGGTGTTATCTTTGATAATTTCTTTATATGATTTGGATACTAACCCTTTATCAGATATGGCATTTGCAAATATCTTCTCCCATTCCATAGGCTGCCTGTTAGTTTTGTTGATGGTTTCCTTCACTGTGCAGAAGCTTTGTATCTTGATGAGGTCCCAAAAGTTCATTTTTGCTTTTGTTTCCTTTGCCCTAACATGTCTAGTAAGAAGCTGCTCTGGCTGAGGTCAAGAGGTTGTTGCCTGTGTCCTCCTCTTGGATTCTGATGGTTTCCTGTCTCACATTTAGGTCTTTCATCCATTTTGACTTTATTTTTGTGTATGGTGTAAGAAAGAGGTCCAGTTTCATTCTTCTGCATGTTGCTGTCCAGTTTTCCCAACACCATTTGCTGAAGAAACTGTCTTTTTTCCATTGGATATTCTTTCCTGCTTTGTTGAAGATGAGTTGACCATAGAGTTGTGGGTCCATTTCCGAATTTCCTATTTTGTTCCATTGATATGTGTCTGTTTTTGTGCCAAGTACCATACTGTCTTGATGACTACAGCTTTATAATATAGTTTGAAATCCAGAATCATGGAGCCACCAGTTTGTTTTTTTGTTTTCAGGATTGCTTTGCTATTCAGGGTCTTTTGTGGTTCCATACAAATTTTAGGATTGTCCCACCTCTGTGAAAAATGCTGGTGGTATTTTGGGTTTTTTTGTTGTTTTTTTTTTGTTTTTTAAATTTTTTTTACGTTTATTTATTTTTGAGACAGAGACAGAGCATGAACGGGGGAGGGGCAGAGAGAGAGGCAGACACAGAATCGGAAGCAGGCTCCAGGCTCTGAGCCATCAGCCCAGAGCCCGACGCGGGGCTCGAACTCACGGACCGTGAGATCGTGACCTGAGCTGAAGTCGGACGCTCAACCGACTGAGCCACTCAGGCGCCCCTGGTGGTGGTATTTTGATAAGGATTGCATTAAATGTGTAGATTGCTTTGGGTAGTATAGAAATTTTAACAATGTTTGTTCTTCCAATTCATGAGCATGGAATGCTTTTCCATTTCTCTGTGTCCTCTTCAATTCCTTTTATAAGTATTCTACAGATTTCAGTGTGTGACTCAAAGCCATTATTTCCTTGTTGGTTTTCTGCTTAGATGATCTGTCCATTGCTGGAAGTGGGATGTCAAAGTCCCCTACTATTATTATATTATCACTGAACTTCTTTATGTTTGTTAGTAACTCATGCATATTTTTAAGTGCTTTCAAGTTGGGGGCATAAATATTTACAATTGTTAGATCTTGATGGACAGACCCCTTAATTATGACATAATGCCTTTCATCTCCTGTTACCATCTTTGTTTTCAAATCTAGTTTGTCTGATATAAGTATGGCTATTCTGGCTTTCTTTTGATGTCCATTAGCATGATAGATGGTTCTCCATCCCCTCACTTTCAATGTGCAGGTGTCTTTAGGTCTAAAATGAGTACCCTGTAGGCAGCATATAGATTGATCTTGTTTTCTTTATCCATTCTAATACCCTATGTCTTTTGATTAGAACATTTAGTTCATTTAAATTAAGGGTGATTATTGAATAATATGAATTTAGTGCCATTGTGTTACCTTTAAAGTTGGTGTTTCTAGTGTTTTCTCTATCTCTTTGTAGTCTTTGCTGCTTTTGGTCTTTTATTCCCCCCACTCAAAGAATCTCTCTGAATATTTCTTGCAGAGCTGGTTGAGTGGTCATGACCTCCTTTAGTTTTTGTTTATCTAGGAAACTCTTTATCTTTCCTTCTATTCTGAATGACAGCCTTGCTGTATAAAGTATTGTTGGCTGCATATTCTTCCCATTCAGCACATTGAATATATGCTGCCATTCTCTTCTGGCTGCCATGTTTCTGTAGACAGATCTGTTGTGAACTCAATCTGTCTTCCCTTATAGGTTAAGGGTTTTTCCTCCCTTTCTGTTTTCAGGATTCTTTGTCTATGTATTTTGTGAATTTGACTATGATATGTCTTGGTGATGGTCAGGTTTTGTTGAATTTAATGGGAATTCTCCATGCCTCTTGGTTTTTGATGTCTGTGTCCTTCCCCGGATTACAGAAATATTCAGCTATAATTTGTTCGGATAAACCTTCTGCCCGTTTTTCTCTCTCTTCATCTTCTGGTACTCCTATTTTACGAATGTTAGTCCCTTTTTATAAGTTGCTAAGTTCCCTAAGTCTATCTTTGTGATTCATTACTTTTGTCTCCCTCTTCTTTTCAGCTTCATTATTTTCCATAATTTATCTTCTGTATCACTAATTTGTTCCTCCTCTGCATCCATCTTCACTGTCATGGCATCCATTCAAGTCTGCATTTCAGTTATAGCATGTTTAATTTCAGCCTGACTAGATTTTAGCTCTTTATCTCTGCAATAAGAGATTCTGTATAGTCTTCTATGTTTTTTTCCAGCCCAGCTAGAATCCTTATAATTGTTCTAAATTCTAGTCCTGACATCTTACTTACATCTGTATTGATTAAATCTCTGGTTGTCATTTTTTCCTGTTCTTTCTTTTGGGGTGAATTCCTCTGTCTTGTCATTTTGGGGAAAACAAGAAAAAATAATAAAATAAAAATTTTTAAATAATAATGAAGCTAGATCCTAGGTGTGTTTTGGTTTGTTTGCTAAGAGAAGCTTGATGGGGCACCTGGGTGTCTCAGCAGTTGAGTGTCTGACTCTTGATTTCAGCTTGGGTCATGACACCAGGGTTGTGGGATTGAGCCCATGTCACTGAGCATGGAGCCTGCTTGAGATATTCTCTCTCTCTCTCTCTCTCTCTCTCTCTCTCTCTCTCCCACTTTTCCCCATTCACATGTACTCTCTCAGAAAAAACAAAGTTTAAATAATTCTTAAGATATTTAAAGAGAAGCTTGATAGAAAAAAGAGATTAAAATTAAAAATAAAAAAAATAATAAAATAAAATAAAATAAAATAAAATAAAATAAAATAAAATAAAATAAAATTTGCTCTTTCCTTACCTAAGGGAAAAAAAGCACAAAAGCAAAACAAACAAAAAACCCAAAGGAAGCTAGATCCTGCTTCCCCTATAGCTGAAGTTTTGCAGCACTCTATGATCATTAGACTTAGTGCATGGAAGGGGTTTGTGCTGTTCTTCTGGGGGAAGGGCCCTCTGCTCTGATTCTCAGGTGGATTTGCCCTAATAGAGATGTGTTTGGAGGGCCCAGGGGGGTGGGGCTTAGTTTAATGGCTCCATTCTCCACTTGGTGGTGCTGTTTAGCCCACTGAGGTCAATCAGTCCCAGCTAGGGGTGAAAATAGCTTCACCCTGCTCTCTAGTCTCTGGAGTAGGAAGTTCCCACCCTCACAGAGGCACAATAAATCATCTGTAATCCCACCTTCCATCAGAACCCTGCCTTTCACCGTCTGTGTCCATGCTATCTACCTACTAGGTGGTGCTGCTCTCCTGGGTTCTATCTCAGACTGTGTTTCAAAACCCCACACTTCAGAGACCCCCATGGCTCAGACCCACTCTGATCCTCTGGGGGATGGTCTTGCTGTGCCATGGCCAGTGCTGGCTTGTCCCAGGAAATAGTCACATGACCACACAGTTGTAGTGGCTCAGAGCTTATGATAAATCACAACACAGCCAGTTCCAAGGTTTTCTGTCCTCAGCCAGTGTTTTTGTTCCTATACTAGTGATAGGGCAGCTCTATGGCACTTGTCCAGTCTTTTGCCCATGGATAGGCTGAGTTGCCTCTACCAAATGCACTCCAAGCATGGGAACTGCTTCTTCCCATGTGATCCAGGGGATCCTTAGACCTCGTTTGCCCAAACCTGAGGCTCTACCCTGCTTCCTCGCCAGAGCACCACCAGGCACTGAGCTCTGAAACTTCAGACTCTGCGCTCCACTATTTATAAAAAAACTGGTGGTATTGAAACCTTCGCCTTTCCCCCCATCAATGGTTTTGGGGAACAGTTTTCTTGTACAGTTCTCTGTGAGTATTTTCACTTTTTTTCTTCACTGTTAGTTCACCTCTCTCCAATCGGGATCTCTCCCTACCACAGCACCCTCAGCTCTTTTCTCCCACACATCAACTCTCTGCAGTTATCTTCCATGGGTCATTTTTTCTGTTTTTAGACTTGCAGCTTAGCTCTCTAAGACTTCTGATTGGTTTTTTAGGTGTTCAGAATGATTTGATATTTATCTAGCTGATTGGGGGAGGAGGCAAGCTTAGAGTCACCCTACTCCTCTGCCATCTTAACCGTCCTCTTGAGGACTAGCATTTGCACAATAGGACAGGTTTGACAAACTACCTAATTTGTAAGGCCAAGGAAGACTGGTTCTCAGGAGATTAAATATGAAATGAGATAGCTCAACATGTAAAGGTACAGCTAATGTGAATCTGTTGAGTGTTTAAAATAACAACACTGAATGAACCATAAAATAGGCCATGAAATAAGACTAGAAAAAGGATGGTCTACCACCCTTTCAAAGGGAAGATTTTAAGACAGATCCTCCAGTAGAACAAGCTTTTTTTTCCTCCATCCATCCCTTGTGCCTAAGATTCAAATAGCTAATATAAACTCCAACTCTGCTAATACAAGAGTAATCTTGGGTTCTGAAGACTCCTGGCACCAATTGGATACCATCCTAGACAGGAGCACCTCATGAGGCTACTTGGGAAGAGAGTAGGGGAAACGTGAAACATTACTCACCAACAGCAATGAAACACTACTCACCACCAGCAATGAAGAGTAGGCAGTCAGGATCCCAAATAAACTCAGCAAAACAATGGACCAAAAGAACCAGTATCCTGTACCTAGAAAAATGACCCTGCAAAAATGTGTTTCAATCCTTAACATATAGCAGAAATAAGTAGTGTCTGTGTCAAGGGTAGGGAATAAGACTGGACTAGATGAGGCTTAGGAAAATGGAAGGAGGTAAGAGAAGAAATCTGAGAATAGATCTGTGAAGAGCTCTGGAGATATTTAGTTGAAAGTTTTAACTTTATCCTATAGGCAACTGGGTACTTTAGTGGGGTTCTGTATAAGTGGTATGATTTTTTTTTAATTATTTAGAATATATACTCAAAACTTATGCCCTCTTTAAAAAAATCAATATAATAATACAGAAATTCTGCAATGTCAAAAGAGAAAAAGCCATCCATAAGTTTACCACCTTAATAAAATTAATGTTTTCTGGGGCGCCTGGGTGGCTCAGTGAGTTGAGCGACCGACTTAAGCTTAGGTCATGATCTCACGGTTTGTGAGTTCAAGCCCCGCGTTGGGCTCTGTGCTGACAGCTCAGAGCCTGGAGCCTGCTTCTGATTCTGTGTCTCCCTCTCTCTCTTCCCCTCCCCCACTCATGCTCTGTCTCTGTCTCAGAAATAAACATTAAAAATAAATAAATAAATAACAAAATTAATGTTTTCCATTTTGGCATGGTCCCTGCCCATTTGCATGTATGTTTTCATATATAGCTGCAATCACAGCCACCATATTAACTGCTCTATGCTAGAGCTAAGATATTTGGGCCCTTTAAAAACAGTTCGAACGTATTCTGTTCCTTAAGTATGTTATGAGAGAAAGCTGCTAATAATATGCTAAGAGAAACAGTGTTATTCTGGTCTACGTATTATATGTCAAATAATTTGAACTCATTTCCAGATAACAGGAATTACTTTCTCTTCATATAAAACCTGGAGAAATTATAACTTAATAATATAAAATTTAGATTAGTGAACATAGAACCACATTAAAAACAATAAGGGAAATTCTCTTTCCTCACAGGCTTTAAGACACATCAAGAACAAAGAAACAGGCAATCAGCCATCCTAGTGAGAGCTATCCCAAATCAAGACACTGGGAATAGTATTCTGTAGAATATGAACTCACAACTAGAAATCCGAAAGCATCAAATAATGTCAGCAAATGAATTCAATAAAGCTAACAAATAAAAAACTTGCACTTAAGAAAATATAATGGCACAATCAGAAAATAATCACAAAATAAATATATTTAAGATGTTTAGAGAAATAAAGGAAGGACTAACATGCATGTAACAAGAATATAATGCTTTGGGGTTTTCAAAAAAGATTTTAAGTAATCTCTACACCCAAAATGGGGCTTGAACTTACAACTCCAAGATCAAGAGTCACATGTTCTACTGACTGAGCCAGCCAGGTACCCCAAGAATATGATGTTTCAATATGAGCACAGGGATAATAAAAAAAAAAACAAAACAAAGTTCTTGGGGAAAAAATGAAAGATAGACTTAGTATCAGTCTAGATACAGCCAAAGGATTACTCAAACAGCTTAACCAAGAAGCGACACCAACTTTGCTTTCAAGTGAGAATGGAAAGTTAAGGTTTGCCATTTAATGGTGCCTCTACCTTTTCTAATCATTTCCCTGGCTACATTAGATTTTTTCTTTTTTTTTTTTTTTTTTACTTCCTTTCAACCTTATTTTGTATATTCGATCACACATAAATATTATTAGTTCAATTCATCTGCTGTGAACTTCAGGCAAAGGAAGAGCTGTGGTTTTATTTCTCTCTCTCCCTTTTCTACCTCTTCCTGTCCCATTAATCTGTACTCATTCTTAGTGATGGTGTGTGCATGTGGTGGGGGGAGATAACAAAATGGAGTGAGAAGAATGAAAAGGAGTTAGCTTAAGTGACTGCCTACACATCAGTGGAACTTAAAAAAGGAAGTCTTTCTTGGTCATCACTCCTTTAATCTGCAAATATACAGTTGCTGGGAATATACAGTAGGCTCACTCCATATGGATTGTCCAATGCAGGCTTCTTCTGACTTAGTATTTTCAAGCAGTTTTCTCCCCGCTCTGGGCCATTTGCTTTATATCCCCTTAGCAGCATAATCACATCCCCCTTTTAGATGGAAGCCTTCTCATTCAATACAGAAAGACTTTTTAGGGCAGACTAGTCAATGCAGCCTCCTCACTTAAATCCACATTTGCTGCACCAAAGCTTAAAGAGACCTTCCAGGACCCCTTCTCTGCTTTCCCATAGCTGCAAGATGCAGCTTTCTTGTACCTTCCCCAAATACATTTCCTACATACCACAATGCTTTATATTAGTCCCACCAATTTATTGTCAGCTGACAGTAATTCTGAGGGGGAAAAAAAGACACATTGTGGTGAGGCATTAGAAACTTTCACATAACATAAGGAATGGGGAGACATGTCTAACCCCACAACACACATGGGGGGAAAAGGGAAGTGATAGTCACCCCATCAAAAATTCTGCTCTAAAAGGGAATAACAACTAAAAAAGCTGGATGATATGTTCTTTAGAATCTAAATGAAGGCATGAGGGAGCCAATAAGCAGTGACGAACTATGGAACCAAGATCCAAGTAAGAGAGGAAAATCCACAATACATAACTTGTCATTTGGGTGATTTTTCTCTAGAAGAAGTGGCTGAGATAGAGATATCTTGCAGGGCTAGGAGGACAAAAATATGGGGAGGGTAATCTGCTAGACACTATACACTTTGATTTAGGACCTTCTAGGGCTAAATCTTAGGAGTAAGCACAAACCAAAAATAGACTGCTTCTGGGGGACTGAATCATAGCTTTGAACAATTTAAGTATGTAATATTGAATTAAGGTGAACAGGATTTGCTAATACACCTAGGTATTTGTCAGAGTAACTGAGAGGACATAATGTAATTCAAGGTCTCAAATTACCTATACAACTTATTATATACAATACTGCGCTCAAGCAAAACAATCAGTCATGCTAGGATAGGAGACCACATTAGTGAATGCCTAAAGAGATGACAACATAAAAAGATCTCTGGCATATCTAGGTAAGAAAGGTATTATACACAGACTTCTAAATAAATATCCGTAAAATGTTTAGACTGTGACAAAATTAAGAATTTCAGTATAGAACTATTTAAAAGGAGACCAATTTAAAAAAATAAAAGAATTTGTCAAACAAAGAATAGGTCAGAAAAAAATATCAAGAATGAAACAGACACACGAACAAATATACAAAAAATAAAGAAAAGTAAGACACTTGGGGATAAAGAAAGGAGGTCTAATATACATAAAATTGAAGTTCCAAACGTAGAGGTGATAAAAAATTGAGTGAAAACATATGAAAAGAGAGTGGCTGAGAACTTTTCCAAAATGATTAAAATATTTTATTGGTCTGGGATCAGTCAGTAAAGGCTTTATTATAGGGATCAGACCTTATGCTGTTATAGAAGCCACTAGAGAAGGCTATATAAGTCTGTTACATCTGCTCTGATATTGGCCCTAAAGCTGCTAGAACTCAGGCCAGCAGTCGGGAAGGAAAACTGAACCTGACATATGAGAGAACTAAACTCTATAATGAGCAACTGGAACCCACAAGAACAAACTGAAACACATGAGGATAAACTGAAACCCATGTGGACACATACAATGGAACCTGTGTCTGTCTTTCACTGGGTCAAGCATTTAGCTAAGCTAGTCCAGGATACTGCTGCCTCAACATCCATTTTGTTTGGCCAAGTGGGCTGCAAGGAAGTTAAACTGACATTAGCCCCCTCAGAGAAACACATGCCCTATACAGCATCCCAGAGCCACAAGCAAATATAAATTCCTGATAGGACTCCCCCAACAGCCCTTGGGATCAGATTTCCTCTGCTCCCTGGCACCTGTATGCCTTATGTGCCCCTTAGATATGACTCTCATGGGGCTTACCAAACTCCTGCTCTTTTAGTTTGAATTGACCAATCTGGTCCTAGCCCAGTAACCACTCCATCCAAGGACACTAATAAAGGCATGTGCCTAAGTCATGCCTTCTGTCTAAACTCTGCCTTGACCTTCCATGTGCCCCCTTGAGGTGTACCATGTACATCCTCTAGTACCTATAAGTAATAAACTTCTCTCTTTTGATTTCTCTTGTGGCCTGTTGTTGAACCACCACTCACTACTGTTGTTGCCTTGACTCATAATCCAGCACCCTGTGCTCCACAGAAAAGAATGTTAATTTAGCAAAGTTATAATACACTGCCTCCAACCTTGATGATAAGAATGACCTGTAGAAAAAGTTGGTGCCTTTGGTCATTGAGCTGCACACTTATATGGCCTAGGACACAGAGAAACTAAAAAAGAGATGGCAGGATTAGGGAGTATGTAGGCCAAGGTACCACCCCATGCCCCAGCATGAAGGCTGCCATAATGCCGGCACACCAATGATCTTCAGATTATAAAACAATGGCTGCTGATTCACTTCCCACATCCAAATTTTATGCAACTTTCTCGTGTACCTAATCCTAACCCAATCCTATACTGGCAATAGAATTCTTAGAAATGTAGTTTCAGTTTAGCAGTCCCAGATAATATAAGATCACAGCCCACTCATGGTCAACTTGGAATCCATACACACCTCTACTAACTACCCTTATTTTCTAATATGATGCAATGATCTCTCATAGAACCAAAATACACCAATCCTCTCTCCAAGAGAGGTTAGAGTTCTCACCACAGGGTGATGGTTATACCTCCAGTTTAAGTACTGATATATATGGTTAACTACTATAAACACACCCTATTATGAAAAAAGAGAAAAATGTGTGTGTATGTATGCACACTTACAATATATATATACATATGTATATATGTATATGTATATGTATATACATATATATGTATATGTATATGTGTGTGTATATGTATATATACATATATAAATATAAGGAGGGAAGGAGAGAGGAGCAAGCAGAATTTTGGCCCCCATGAATTCTGTCCTCTGGTGTCACACCAGTGATGATGTTATATTAGATGGTAAAAGGAACTTTGCAGACATAATTAAGGTTACTAAACAGCTGACTTTAAAACAGGGAGATTAACCTGGATTATCCGGGTAAATTCAGTGTTATCACATGAACTCTTAAAATCAGAAGAGGAGGGCATAAAAAGGAAGTAAGAGAAATGAGAAAGAAGAACTCAGAAATCTGAAGTTTGAGAGAACCTGACACACAGTTCTTAGTTCTGAAGATAGAGAAGGTCACAAGCTAAAGAATTCACTGGCTTTGAGAAGGTGAGAACAACTTCCATCTGACAACCACCAAAGAAAGGGCACTTCATTCCTACAATGAGAAATACATGGATTCTGCCAACACTGAATAAACCAAGAAGTGGATTCTCACCCAGTCTACACATAAATGCTCAAGCCAGCATTTATGCACCTTGCTTTCAGTATTATAGTATTATAGTATAGTATTATTAGCACCTTGATTTCAGTATTATAAGATCCTAAGCAGAGTACCCAGCTGAGTACCTAAGCAAAGTACCTAAGCTGAGCATGACTGACTTATGACCTACAGAACTATAAGACAATAAACAGATATTGTTTTAGGCCACCCAATTTTCAGTAATTTGGTATAGTAACAATGGTAAAACTGCCCATAAAACTTACTTGTGACATTAGAACCTGTGGGAGCACAATCATATATACAACTTCTATTTGATAATGGACAATTTAGTGAGAATTCTGCTTGCTGCTGAGTATGTTTCTTCCAACGATGCATTCCAAAACTAGAGAAATAACCATAGAGTGGGATTGGGATGTGCTAGACCCACTATGGAAATGGACCTCAGCCAGGAGGAGGGGCCAAGATGGCAGAGCTGCATGGAACTTTTTTCTCCCTCTCTTGTCCCTGAAATACAGCTAAATCAACACCAAACCATCTTGCAAATGGTTTGCAAATAGTTTCCAAACCTAGAAAACTGATTTGAGGATTAACGCAACAATCTGCACAACCTGAACCACAGAACTCAGCAGGTATGTGGTGTGGAGAGGTGAACTGGGGTAGACAGAAGCCACAGAGGGTAGAGAGCTGCTTTTGCTTGAGGAGAAAGAACAGAGACGGGGGGAAAGTACAGGAAAAGCACTCCCTCACCACACAAAAGCAGCTGGAGAGAAAGAGTGGACAGAACAAAAAAAGAAAGGAGAAAGGGACTGCAAAGGGCTGAACAAAAAAAGAAAGAAAGGAGGAAGGAGACGGTTTGAATTCCATTAAGATGCTATAAACAGGAGAGCACGGAGCTTGAAACTCTGCAGCTCAATACCTGGCAGAGCTCTGGTGGGAAGAGCTAATCCTCAGGAGCAGTGAAGTCCAAGGGGTCCTCAGGCCACACGGGGAGAGGTAGTTCCCCTGCTGGGAGGACATTTGGTAGAGGCTATGTGGCCTCCCCACAGGCAAAGGTCCCAGCGGACCCCAAACAGCCACATTTGCTGGTGTTGGAACAAGGATGTGAGGGGTGAAGTCTGGTGTCAGATGGGTATTGTGATTTACCATAATCCCTGAAACGCTGCTGCTACACGATCACACGAACTTCTGGGGTGGGCTAGCACCCAGCCGCAGTCTCTGGACATCTGCAGCCCAACAGTCACACAAACATACCAGGGGGCTGGCCAGCACCCAGCCAGTGCTCAGCGAGACCCTCCCCTAGAGGGTCTGAGCAGGTCAAAGCTGCAGGACCCTCAGAAGTGAAGGGTTTGGAAACACAGCCCCATCTTAGATAAAATTCAGAAGGGAGGTGCCAGCTGGCAGGTTGATGGCTTGGTCATGTGCAGCATAGAAGTGGGGAGTGGACGGAAACTCTTGCTGATTGCTGGTCAGCAAGAATACAGAATTCTGATACTAGAGACTAGGTAGCTGGGTGACACCATTTTCTGTTCTTTTTTTAATGCTCGTTTATTTTTGAGAGAGAAAAAGAGAGACAGAGCATGAGCGAGGGAGGGGCAGAGAGACAGGGAGACACAGAATCTGAAGCAGGCTCCAGGCTCTGAGATGGCAGCACAGAGCCCAATGCGGGGCTCAAACCCACAAACTGGGAGATCATAACCTGAGCCAAAGTTGGATGCTTAACCAAATGAGCCACCCAGGCGCCCCTAGGTGATGCCATTTTCACCCCTCCTGCACATGCACATACACGCCTACACATGCCACAACAATCCATGCCAGTAAACTAAGCAGTGACATCTCGGGGAGAATGGAGCCGCTATACCAAGCCCTGTCCAACTGGGCCAATCATGCTAGATGAACACCACAAAATCTCTCTACCTGCTTAGTTTACAGACTATAAAGTGCTTCATAGTTTGACTTCTAGGGGAAAGTGGATGTAATTTCAATTGTATTCATCCTGTTCACTGGTACATCTACTCAATTTTTTTTCTTTTCTCATTCTTGAATACAGAATTTATTTTTATTTTCCATTTCTATAAAAAAGATCTTTCTTTAATTTTTGTACTTTATTTTTTACTTTTTAATAAGTTTTTAAAATTCTATTTTACTGTCATCATTTCATTTTATTCTATTTTATTGTATTGATTTTCTTAAATTTCAAACATTTCCATTTCTTTTTCCTTTTCTTTTCTTTTTATTTCTATTCTGTCAAGCTTCTTTCAAAACCAGGCCAAGACACACCTAGGAATTAGCATCCTTTATTTGATTTTTTGTGTTGTTTTTAATTTCTATTTAAAATTTTTTTATTTTATTAATTCTTTTTCTTCCTTCAAAATGATGAAATGGAGGAATTCACCCAAAAAAAAGAACAGAAAGGAATAACAGCCAGGGACTTAATCAACACAGGTACAAGCAAGATGTCTGAACCAGAATTTAGAATCATGATAATAAGAATACTAGCTGGGGTTCAAAATAGCATAGAATCCCTTTCTGCAGAGAATAAAGAAGTAAAATCTAGTCAGGACAAAATTAAAAATGCTATAATTGAGCTGCCATCTGGAATAGATGCCCTGGCGGCAAGGATGGATGAAGCAGAGTGGTGAATCATCAATACAGAGGACAAACTTATGGAGAATAATGAAGTAGAAAAAAAGAGGGAAACTGAGGCAAAAGAGAATGATATAAGAATTAGAGAACTCAGTGACTCATTAAAAAGGAATAACATCCGAATCATAAGGGGGGTCCAGAAGATGAAGAGAGAGGAAAAGGGGTAGAAGGTTTATGTGAGCAAATCATAGTAGAAAAGTTTCCTAACCTGGGGGAAGACACAGAAATCAAAATCCAGGAAGCACAGAGAACTCCCATTAGTTTCAACAAAAACCAACCATCAACAAGGCATATCATAGACAAATTCACAAAATACTCAGGCAAGGAAAGAATCATGAAAGCATCAAAAGAAAAAGAATCCTTAACCTACAAAGGAAGACAGATCAGGTTTGCAGCAGAACTATCTACAGAAACTTGGCAGGCCAGAATGGAGTGGCAGGATATATCCGATGTGCTGAACTGGAAAAATATACAGTCAAGATCTTTAACCAGCAAGGCTGTCATTCAAAATAGGAGAGATAATAAGTTTTCCAAACAAAAACTAAAGGAGTTCATGACCACTAAACCAGGCCTACAAGAAATTTTGAGGGGGATTCTCTGAGGGGAGAAAAGATGAAAAAAAAAAAAAAAAAAAGACCAAAAGCAACAAAGACCAGAAAGGACCAGAGAACACCACCAGAAACTCCAACTCTACAGGCAACATAAGGTCAAAAAATTTGTATCTGTCAGTACTCGCTTTAAATGTCAATGGATTAAAGATCAATCAAAAGACATAGGGTAAGAGAATGGATAAGAAAACAAGATACATCTATATGCTGTTTATAAGAGACCCACTTTAGACCTAAAGACACCTTCAGATTGAAAGTAAGGGGATGGAAAACCATCTATCATGCTAATAGTCACCAAAAGAAAGCTGGAGTAGCCATACTTATATCAGACAATCTAGATTTTAAAATAAAAACTGTAACAAGAGATGAAGACGGGCATTATATCATAATTAAGGGATCTAGCCACCAAGAAGATCTAATAGTTGTCAACATTTATGCTCCAAATGTGATGACACCCAAATATATAAATCAATTAATCACAAACATACAGAAGCTCACTTCAACACCCCACTTACAGCAATGGACAGATCATCTAAACAGAAAATCAACAAGGAAACAATGGCTTTGAATGACACACTGGACCGGATGGACTTGACAGATGTATTCAGAACATTTCATCCTAAAGCAGCGAATATACATTCTTCTCCAGTACACATGGAACGTTCTCCAGAATACACTACGTATTGGGACACAAATCAGCCCTCAACAAGTACAAAAAGAGTGAGATCATACCATGCATATTTTCAGACCACAACACTATGAAACTTGATATCAACCACAAGAAACAATTTGGAAAGATAACAAATACTTCAAGACTACAGAATGAATCCTACTAAAGAATGAATGTGCTAACCAAGACATTAAAGAGGAAATTTAAAAGTACATGGAAGCCAATGAAAATGATAAAACCACAGCCCAAAACCTCTGGGACGCAGCAAAGGCAGCCGTTAAGAGGGAAGTATATAGCAATCCAGACCTTCCTAAAGAAGGAAGAAAGGTCTCAGATACACAACCTAACCTTACACCTTGCAGAGCTGGGAAAAGAACAGCAAATAAAACCCACAACAAGCAGAGGATGGGAAATAATAAAGATTAGGGCAGAAATCTATGCTATCGAAACCAAAAAAAAACAAAAAAAACAAAAAAAACCCAGAACAGATCAATGAAACCAGGAGCTGGTTCTTTGAAAAAATTAACAAAATTGATAAACACCTGGCCAGTTTGCTCAAAAAGGAAAAGGAAAGGACCCAAATAAAATCAAGAATGAAAGAGGAGAGATCACAACCAACACAGCAGAAACACAAACAATAAGAGAATGAACAATTATATGCCAATAAAATGGGCAATCTGGAAGAAATGGACAAATTCCTAGAAACATATAAACTACCAAAACTGAAACAGGAGCAAATAGAAAATCTGAACAGACCCACAACTAGTAAAGAAATCGAATTAGTAATCAAAAATCTGCCAAAAAACGAGCCCAGAGCTGGATGGCTTTTCAGGAGAATTCTACAAAACATTTAAAGAATAGTTAACACCTGTTCTTTTGAAGCTGTTCCAAAAAATAGAAATGGAAGGAAAACTTCCAAATTCATTTTATGAAGCCAGCATTACCTTGATTCCAAAACCAAAGACCCCACTAAAAAAGGAGAACTACAGACCAATTTCCCTGATGAACATGGATGCAAAAGTCCTCAACAAGATACTAGCTGACCAGATCCAAAAATACCTTAAAAGAACTATTCACCATTACCAAGTGGGATTTATACCTGGGATGCAGGGCTGGTTCAATATCCGCAAAATAATTAACGTGATTCATCACATCAATAAAAGAAAGGACAAGAACCAAATGATCCTCTCCACAGATGCAGAGAAAGCATCTGACAAAATATAGCATCCTTTCTTGATAAAAGCCTTTAAGAATGTAGGGATAGCAGGATCATACCTCAAGACCATAAAAGCCATATATGAAAGACCCACCACTAATATCATCCTCAATGCGGAAAAACTGAAGAGCTTTACCCCTAAGAAAAGGAACATGACAGGGATGTCCACTCTCGCCACTGTTCTTCAACATAGTATTGGAAGTTTAGCCTCAGAAATCAGACAACACAAAGAAATAAAAGGCATTCAAATCAGCAAGGAGGAAGTCAAAGTTTCACTCTTCGCAGACAACATGATACTCTATATGGAAAACCCAAAAGATTCTACCAAAAAATTGCTACAACTGATCCATGAATTCAGCAAAGTTATAGGATTTAAAATCAATGCACAGTAGCCGCTCTGGAAAAGTGTGGAGGTTCCTCAAAAAATTAAAAATGAACTACCTTATGATCCAGCAATAAAACTACTAGGAATTTACCCAAGGGATACAGGAGTGCTGATGCATAGTGGCACATTTACCCCGATGTTTATAGCAGTGCTTTCAACAATAGCCAAATTATGGAAGCAGCCTAAATGTGCATCAACTGATGAATGGATAAAGAAAAAGTGGTTTATATACACAATGGAATACTACTTGGCATTGAGAAAGAATGAAATCTGGCCATTTGCAGCAACGTGGATGGAACTGGAGGGTATTATGCTAAGTGAAATAAGTCAGTCAGAGAAGGACAGATATCATATGTTTTCACTCATATGTGGATCTTGAGGAACTTAACAGAAGACCATGGGGGAGGGTAAGGGGAAAAAATAGTTACAGAGAGGGAAGGAGGCAAACCATAAGAAACTTAAATACAAAGAACAAACTGAGGGTTGATGGGGAGTGGAGGAGAGGGGAAAATGGGTGATGGGCATTGAGGAGGGCACTTGGGATGAGCACTGGGTGTTATATGTAAGCCAATTTGACAATAAGGTATATTCAAAAAATAAAATCAATGCACAGAAATCAGTTGCATTCCTATATACCAACAATGAAGCAACAGAAAGAGAAATCAAGGAATCTATCCCATTTACAATTGCAACAAAAACTGTAAGATAGCTAGGAATAAACCACAGAGGTGAAAAATATATACACTGAAAACTATAGAAAGCTTATGAAAGAAATTGAAGAAGACACAAAAAAATGGAAAAAGATTCCATGCTCCTGGATAGGAAAAACAAATATTGTTAAAATGTCGATACTACACAAAGCAATCTACACATTCAATGCAATCCCTATCAAAATAACACCAGCATTCTTCAAAGAGCTAGAACAAACAATCCTAAAATGTGTATGGAACCATACACCAAAAGACCATACCAAAAGACCCCGAATAGCCAAAGCAATCCTGAAAAGAAAACCAACCAAAGCTGGAGGCATCATAATCCTGGGCTTCAAGCTGTATTACAAAGCTGTAATCATCAAGACAGTCTGGTACTGACACAAAAACAGACACTCAGATCAATGGAACAGAATAGAGAACCCAGAAATGGACCCACAAGTATATGACCAACTGATCTTTGACAAAGCAGGAAAGAATATCCAATGGAATAAAAGTCTCTTCAGCAAGTGGTGCTGGAAAAACTGGACAGCGACATGCAGAAGAATGAACCTGGACCACTTTCTTATACCACACACAAAAATAAATTCAAAATGGATGAAAGACCTAAATGTAAGACAGGAAGCCATCAAAATCTTCGAGGAGAAAGCAGGAAAAACCTCTTTGACCTTGGCCTCAGCAACTTCTTACTCAACATGTCTCTGGAGGCAAGGGAAACAAAAGCAAAAATGAACTGTTGGGACCTCATCAAAATAAAAAGATTCTGCACAGCAAGGGAAATAATCAGCAAAACTAAAAGGCAACCAACAGAACGGGAGAAGATATTTGCAAATGACACATTAGATAAAGGGTTAGTATCCAAAATCTATAAAGAACGTATCAAACTCAACACCCAAAATACAAATAATCCAGTGAAGAAATGGGCAAAAGACATGCATAGACACATCTCCAAAGACATCCAGATGGTCAACAGACACATGAAAAAATGCTCAACATCACTCATCATCAGGGAAATACAAATCAAAACCACAATGAGATACCACCTCACACCAGTCAGAATGGCTAACATTAACAACTCAGGCAACAACAGATGTTGGCGAGGATGCGGATAAAGAGGATCTCTTTTGCACTGCTGGTGGAAATGCAAACTGGTACAGCCAGTCTGAAAAACAGTATAGAGGTTCCTCAAAAAATTAAAAACAGAACTACCCTACAACCCAGCAATTGCACTACTAGGTAATTATTCAAGGGATATAGGTGTGCTGTTTCAAAGGGGCACATGCACCCCAATGTTTACAGCAGTGCTATGGATAATAGCTAAAGTATGGAAAGACCCCAAATGTCCATCAATGGATGAATGGATAAAGAAGATGTGGCATATGCATATATATATACATATATATATATATATATATATGTATATATATATATATACACATATATACATATATATACACATATATATATGTGTATATATATATGTATATATATATGTGTATATATATACACACACACATACACACACACACACACACACACACACACACACACGCCATGGAGTATTACTTGGGAATCAAAAGGAATGAAATCTTGCCATTTGCAACTACATGGATGGAACTAGAGGGCATTATGCCAAGTGAAATTAGTCAGAGGAAGACAAATATCATATGACTTCACTCATATGTGGAATTTAAGATACAAAACAGATGAACATAAGTGAAGGGATGCAAAAATAATATAAAAACAAGGAGGGAGACAAAATATAAGAGAATTAAATACAGAGAACAAACTGAGGGTTGCTGGAGGGGTTGTGGGTGGGGGGTGGGCTAAATGGGCAAGGGGCACTAGGAAGGACACTTGTTGGGATAAGCACTGGGTGTTATACCTAGGGATGAATCATTGGAATCTACTCCTGAAATCATTATAGCACTATATGCTAACAAACTTGGATGTAAATAAATAAATAAATGGACCTGATCCAATTGCCATCTGTTACCTATCATCCAAAAAAGAAAGCCTTATTCTGACTAGTGAATCACAGTGGTGTTTTTACAGCTCCAGAAATTCATGTCAGTTCAGTGTCAGTGTCCATTAATTCCCCGAAAGTACAACCCCAATGCACAACCACCTTGGTAAATGGCCAGAGAGTCTTTGGGGGAAAAACTAGGAAGAAGATGGACAGAAGGAAGAAATACTTTTGGTCATGTAGTAAGGTCCTTCTGCAAGGCCTTCTCTTCATTCAAGGGACAATTTATTTGGTAAATGAATAAAACTGAGAGCAGGCAAACAACAGAAAAGATGAACAAAGCTAAAAGTTGAATCTTTGAAAAGGTAAAATCAACAAACCTTTAGCGAGACTAACCAAGGAAGAAAGTGAGGACCCAAATAAATAAAATTATAATGAAAAGGGAGACATTCCAATCAATACCACAGAAATGAAAATGACTGTAAGAGACTGCTACGAACAACTATATGTCAACAAACTAGACAGCCTAGAAGAAATGGATAAATTCCTAGAAACATACAATCTACCAAAATGAATCATGAAGAAATAGAAAATCTGAACAGATCAATATTGAATGAGGAGACTGAATTAGTAATAAAAAACCTTCCAACAAAGAAAATCTTGGGACCAAGACTGCTCCCCTAGTGAATTTTACCAAATATTTAAAGAATTAATACTGATCCTTCTCAAACTCTTCCCAAAACTGAAGAGGGAAAACACTCCCAAACTCATTTTACAAAGCCAGAATTACCCTGATATCAAAGCCAGATAAGGGCACTACAAGAAAACTACAGGCTGATATTCCTGATGAATATAGATGCAAAAATTCATACCAAAATATTAGCAAGCCATGGGTCGCCTGGGTGGCTCAGTCAGTTGAGCCTCCGACATCAGCTCAGGTCGTGATCTCACAGTCCGTGGGTTTGAGCCCCATGTCGAACAGCTCGGAACCTGGAACCTGCTTCAGATTCTGTGTGTCCCTCTCTCTCTGCCCCTTCCTCACTTGTGCTCTCTCTTTCTCTCTAAAATAAACATTAAAATTAAAAAAAATTTTAAACAAAATATTAGCAAGCCAAATTCAATAGCACATTAAAAAGATCATATACCATGATCAAGTGAGATTCATCCCAGTGATGCAAGGATGGTTCAACATATACAAATCAATAAATGTGATACATTACATTAATAGGATGAAAGACAAAAATCATATGATCATCTCCATAGATAAAAAAAGAGCACTTAACAAAATTCAACACCTACTCATGATAAATATTCTCATGATAAAAATTCTCAGTGGGAAAACGGAGAAACAAACTCTTAACTATAGAAAATAAACCGATGGTTACCAGGGAGGAGGGGGAGGGGAATGGATTAAATAGGTGGTAGGGATTAAGGAGGGTACTTGTGATGAGCACCATTGTATGGAAGTATTAAATCACTAAATTCTACACCTGAAACTAAATTTACACTGTATGCTAACTGGAATTTAAAACTTGAAAAGAAAAAAAACTCTCAACAAATAAAATATAGGAAGAATATACTTCCATATAATAAAGGACACATATGACAAGCCCATAGTGAGTATCTCACTCAACTGTGAAAGGTCGAAAGCTTTTCCTCGAAGATCAAGAACAAGACAAGAGTGCACACTCTCACTACTCCTATTCAACATAGTACTGGAAGTCCTAGCCAGAGCAATCAGGCAAGAAAAGAAATAAAAGGCATCAGAATCAGAAAGGAAGAAGTACGACTGTGTCTACTTGCAGATTACATAATTTTATATACAGAAAATCCTAGACTCCACCAAAAAACAGTTAAATATAATTAACAAATTAACAAATACAAAATCACCACACAAAAATTAATGGCATTACTGTACACTAATAATGAGTTATCTGAAAAAGAAATAAGGAAAAAATCCTATTTACATTAGTATCAACAATAACATACTTAGGAATAAATTTAACCAAGGAGGTGAAGGTCTATGTACTGAAAAAGATAAGACACTGAGGAAAGAAAGTGAAGACACAAATAAATGGAAAGATATCTCATGTTCATGATTGGAAGAATGTTATTAAAATTTCCATATTATCCAAAGTCATCTACAGATTGTTCAATCCCTATCAAAATTTCAAAGGCATTTTTCATAGAAAACAATCCTAAAATTTTTAAGGAACCACAAAAGACCTTCAATAGCCAGAGCAATCTGGAGAAAGAACAAAGCTGGAGGCATGACACTCCTTGATTTCAAACTGTATTACACAGCCACAGTAATCAAAACAGTATGGTTTTGGCATTGAAAAATAGACACATAGATCAGTGGAACAGAATAAAGAGCCCAGAAATAAAACCATGTAATAAGGTCAATTAATTTATGGCAAAGAAGCCAAAAACCAAGAATGTACAATGGGAAAAGAGCAGTCTCTTCAATGAGCAGTGTTGGGAAAACTGGACAGCCACATGGCAAAGAATAAAACTGGACCACTCTGCTATACCATACACAAAGATCAACTCAAATGGATTATTAAAGATTTTAATATAAAACTTGAAATCATAAAACTCCTAGAATAAAACATAAGCAGTAAGCTCCTTGACATCCATCTCGGTGATGATTTTTTGGATTTGACACCAAAAACAAAGGCAACAAAACAAGCAAGTGGGACTACATCAAACGAAAAAGCTTCTGCCCAGCAAAGGAAGCCATTCTCCAGATTTCACTTTCACCAAAATAAAAAGGCAACCTATTGAAATGGAGAAAATATTTGCAAAACATATACCTGATTAAGGAGTTAATATCCAGTACACACAAAGAACTCATACAATTCAAAAGCAAATAAATAATCCAATTATAAATGGGCAGAGGATCTAAACAGACATTTTTCCAAAGAGGACATAGAGATCAGCAGGTACCTTTTAAGGTGCATAGAAGTTATAGCAAAGGGAATACAGTCAATGGTATTGTAATAGCATCGTATGGTGACAGATGGTAGCTATACTTGCAGTGAGCACATCATACAGAATTGTCAAGTCACTATATTGTACACTTGAAACTAATGTGTGTCAACTATACATCGATAAAACAAACCAAAAAAAAAAAAAACCCAGTGGATAGAACAAAAGAGGAATACGGGACAAGATGGAGGGAAATATGTTAATATGAATGTAGGGGCTATTAATGCAAAATTGTATATAGGCATGGAAGAGGATTGGTCCAGTTTACATCCCACTGTGCTCCAATCCTGGTTCCATTCTTGTGAAGAATAAGCTCATCCAGAGATGAACATGTCATATACGATGAATATGCTAAAGAAATGCTTGAGTTGTTTAGGAGAGAGAAGAGAATATTTAGGGGAATGATGGCTGTCTTCAGTTGTCCTTCACTGTATGAGGTGCTAGATGGCAGAACCAAGACCAGTGAGTAAAAGTCACAGGGAAGGCAGGTTTCAGCTTATTATAATAAAGAGCTCTTAAAAACTTAGAGCTCTATAAATAGGGAAAGACTGAAACATAAAACTGTATGTGCCCACCACTTGAAGTTTTAATCAGAAATTAGAAGACCACCTGGAAAGATTATTTAAAAATATGTTTGCCATGTAGAGAACTGGAACAGTTGGCCCCAAGGTCCCTTCTGACTCTGTGAGTCTACATCTTTAAATGGGATTCTGCTGAGACTACTAGATACTAACCCTCCACACATACCCCTCCTTTTATGGGTAAGTAGGCTCCACCTACTCTCTGTGTACACTACTAATGAAACTTTTTCCCTAAGAGAAAGAAGTCTACTAACAATACTTTTTCTTTATTATTTTACAGTTTATGAACAGTATTTACATGAGATTCTCCCATTTGCCCCTCAAAACAGTCTCATGAAATGGGTACAGCCAGAGTTTGCTTGCTCGCTCTCTCTCTCTCTCTCTCTCACGCACACACACACACACACACACACACGCGCGCGCGCGCGCACACATAGAAGCACATATGTGCACATGCACAAAGAATGAATACACACAAATTCATACACAGACCCATGCTAAAATACATGCATGAGGTAAATTTCAACCTTTATTGTGATCATAACTGATGCTTATCAAATGTAATTGGTTATTTTAAAAGTCAATCCAAACGAAATCTGAATAAGCTCCATCTGATTGTCAATTTTCTGGTTTTAATATTATATAATAGTTTTACAAGATGTTAATACTGGGTGAAGCTAGGTAAATGTTGCATGGGACCTCCTTGTATTTTCTTTTCAACTTCCTGTGAATCTATAATCATTTTCTAACAATTTTCCAAATAAAGTCCAAAAAATCAAACTAAAATATGATATCACACTGGTACTCATGAGAGAGAGAGCAGGTAGGGAAGAGGAAGGCATGAGTGCTGATACATAGGCACATGTACCCCAATGTTTATGGCAGCACTTTCAACAACAGCCAAATTATGGAAACAGCCTAAATGTCCATCAGCTGATGAATGGATAAAGAAGATGTGGTTTATACATACAATGGAATACTACTTGGCAATGAGAAAGAATGAAATCTGGTCATTTGCAGCAACATGGATGGAACTGGAGAGTATTATGCTAAGTGAAATAAGTCAGTCAGAGAAAGACAGACATCATATGTTTTCACTCATATGTGGATCTTGAGAAACTTAACAGAAGACCATGGGGGAGGGGAAAGGGGAAAAAAAAGTTACAGAGAGGGAGGGAGGCAAACCATAAGAGACTGTTGGATAATGAAAACAAACTGAGGGTTGATGGAGGGTGGGGGAGAGGGAAAAGTGGGTGATGGGCACTGAGGAGGACACTTGTTGGGATGAGCACTGGGTGTTAAATTATATTTTTTTAAAAAAGAGGAAGGCAGAAGACAGAAAGATAAACTAAAAGCACAAGAACTTTAAAAATAAGTCAAAGTAAAAACGGGCCTAAAAGATTTTAAAAATAAACAAGTGGGACTACATCAAACTAAAAAGCTTCTGCACAGCAAAGGAAACCATCAACAAAATCAAAAGGCAACCTACCAAAAGAAAGAAAATATTTGCAAATCATACATCTGATTAAGCAGTTAATACCCAAAATATTTAAAGAACTCCTACAACTCAATAGCAAATAAACAACCCAGTTTAAAAATGGGCAGAGGATCTGAACAGACATTTTTCCAAAGAAGACATTCAGGCCAAAACTACACCACTAATCATCAGGGAAATGCAATCAAAACCACAATGAGCTATCACTTGACAACTGTTAGAATGGCTATTACCAAGAAGCCAAGAAATAACAAATGTTAGTGAGGATGTGGAGAAAGGGGAACCTTTGTGCACTGTTGGTATGAATGTAAACTGGTGCAGCCACTATAGAAAACAGTATGGAGGTTCCTCAAAAAATTTTAAATGAAACTAACCATATGACCTACCAATTCCACTTTGGGGTATTTATCCAAAGAAAATAAAAACACTAAGTCAAGAAGATATATGCACCCCCACGCGCAATGCAGCATTATTCATAATAGCCAAATATGAAAACAACCTAAGTGTCCATCAACGTATTAATAAAGAAAAATGTGGTATATGTATATACAATGGAGTATTATTCACCCATTAAAAAAGAATAAAATCTTGCTACTTGCAACAACATGGATAGACCTTGAGGGTATTTATGCTAAGTGAAGTAAGTCACAGAAAGATGAATACTATATGGTCTCATTTATATGTGTAATCTAAAAACAAAACAAAACAAAACAAAAAACAAAAACCAGCCTCATAGATACAGAGAACAGATTGGTGGCTGCCAGAGGCAGAGCATGGTAGGTAGGCAAAATGGGTGAAGGGAGTCAAGAGGTACAAATTCCAGTTATAAAATAAATGAGTCATGGGGATATACAGCATGGTAACTATAGTTAATAATACTGTATTGTACATTTGACAATTGCTAAGAGAGTAAATCTTAAACGTTCTCATCATAAGAAAAAAATATTTGCAACTATGACAGATGTTAACTAGACTTACGTGGTGATCATTTTGCAAGATATACAAATATGAAATAACTGTACATCTAAAACTAATATAATGTTGAGCATCAATTATACCTCAAAAAAAAGTGTTGGTAAGGATGTAGAGAAAGGAGAACCTTGTGTACTGTTGGTGGGGATATAAATTGGTACAGTTAACTGTGGAAAACGTATGAAGGTTTCTCAAAAAATTAAGAATAGAGAGCCACCTGGGTGGCTCAGTCAGTTAAGTGTCTGACTTTGGCTCCGGTCATGATCTCACAGTTCTCAAGTTCAAGCCCCACACTGGGCTCTGTGCTAACAGCTGAGAGCCTGGACCCTGCTTCAGATTCTGTCTCCCTCTCTCTCTTCCCTTCCCCCACTTGCACTCTGTCTCTCTCTCTCTCTCTCTCTCTCTCTCAAAAATAAATTTAAGAAAACATTAAAATTTTTTTTAAAATTAAGAATAGAGCTACCATATGATCCAGTGATTCCACTCCTGGGTATTTATCCAAAAGAAATGAAAACACTAACTTGAAAAGATATATAACCCCCATATTCATTGCAGCGTTATTTACAATAGCCAAGACATGGAAACAATCTAAGTGTCTACTGGTGGATGAATGGAGAAAGAATATGTGGTGTGTGTGTGTGTGTGTGTGTGTGTGTGTGTGTGTGTGGACAGTCAGACAGACAGATAGATATTATTTAGCCATAAAAAAAGAGGAAATCTTGTCATTGTGACAACCTGGATGGTCCTTGAGGGCATTATGCTAAGTGAATAAGTCAGACAGAGAAAGACAAATACCATATGTTTTCATTTATATGAAATCTTAACAACAACAACAACAAAAATCCTAAACTAAATGTAGAGATACAGAAAACAGATTGGTGATTTCCAGAGACAGGGGGTGAGGGTGAAGGTGGACAAAAAGGTGCAAACTTCCAGTTATATATATAAAGTCTTGATGTAATGTACAGCATAGTGACTGTAATTAATGATACTATATTATATATTTGAAAGTTATTAAGAGACTATATCTTAAATGTTTCCATTACAAAAAATTTTTTTAATTTAAGCTAGTTTAAATTTAAACTAGAATTTTTAACGATGGGTTAAGCGATGTATGTTAACTAAATTTAATATGGTGGTCATTTTGCATATATACAAATATCAAATCATAATATTTTACATCTGAAACTAATAAAATGTTTTATGTCAATTATATCTCATTAAAAATTTTTTTTAACTGGGGAAAATTTTCTAAATACAAGAAATGAAACATTTTTGTATTCCAAGTACTTTTTAATAACTTAGAACCGATCCATAAATAAAGACAGCATGTAAACTGATAAGAAAACTCACTAAAGATTCCACAAGATAATAGGCAAGGGAAGAAAACTAAAAAGAATATAAATTAAACTAGTTTTAACACTTAATCAATGATTAAATTAAAACAAAAATTCTATATAGAAAATTAATAAAAATTATTCAAAATAAGAATAGCTAGTGCTGTCAATGGTAGGTTAAAATAGAAACTCTCATATACTTCTGTTGTGAATAACAATCACTACCACCTTTTGAGAAAGTACTTCAGCAATAGGCATAATGAATTTTACAAGTGTCTATTCTTCTTGACTTAGTAATGCTGCTTGTGGGACTCTATTCTAAGATCTAAGTCAGAATACAAAGCTTTTCTGCACTCTTATTTTATAAAAAACAAGAAAATTGGAAACACTCCTAATGTACAACAATAAAAAGTGGTTAAGTATATTATAGCATCTTCATGTCATGAAATATTTTAAAATCATCTTAAATGATATTCTGTTTTTGGGGCACGTGGGTGGCTCAGTCGGTTGAGCTTCCGACTTCGGCTCAGGTCATGATCTCACGGTCAGTGAATTCAAGCCCCGTGTCGGGCTCTGTGCTGACAGCTCAGAGCCTGGAGCCTGTTTCAGATTCTGTGTCTCCCTCTCTCTCTGCCCCTCCCCCGCTCATACTCTGTCTCTCTCTCTCTGTCTCAAAAATAAATTAACATTAAAAAAAATTTTTTAATTTTCAGTTTTTAATAATTAGTCAAAATATAATTGTAAGTGAAAAGGTAAAACAAAATTATATATATGTATGGTATGAGCGCAATAATATAAAAATAAGCGTAGAAAAAAAGGTTGGAAAATATACCAAGAAGTGACTGTCACTCAAGAATAAGACTAAACCAATTTTTATATTTTCTAATTTTCTGCGTTTGAAACAAACCATATTTTACTTCTACAAAGGTAAAACTAATCAGTATTCCATTTTTAAAAAAAGCCTCATATCCAAACATATACCCCTTTCTTCCCAAAATACCAAATAATGGGTAAGATTTGCAACCATCAAGCCAGAGAAACTGGAAGAGCTGGGAGGAGTCCAGGATGAAGAGTTTGGCCATGAAAGGGTACCAAGAAGGACCTGCTACTGTGTTCAGAGTTCTAGGAAGCTCCCTAAGGGCAGAAGGAAGAGGCAGAGGCCAGAGGTAAGGCAGAGACATGAAGGTTGGTGAACAGAGATCATGAAGACCAACTAGTGTAGGCATCAACAACCCAGACAAAAGACTGAGGAACAAGGTGTCAGGGAATCATCTGAATAAATACTGGGGATACTGGAAAAACAGAGAAAGCTTCCCACTGAGCCAGATTTGGTCTAAATATGAGAGTGAGCCCAGGTGGAAGGTAAACATAGTAAGTGAGAGTGCTGAGCATTCTTCCTCCATCCCAACATTAGGCATCTTATCCACCTGCTGTGCAAAGCCCAATTTTGTCCACCCTCTGTCTTATGCCACCAGATCTTTTCAGCCTGAGATTCAATCCTGGTGGCCGGCAAACCAAATAGCCTCTACCCAAATGAAAATACAAAACATGAAACTCACCAGTCAAAGCCAAAGTATTCATTTGACGTTTCTATCCACACGAACAGCAAAACCACAGACAAGAGAAATGAAATAATCAGAAATGGGAAAAATATTTTCTCTTTCTGGGAAGATAAAGAAAGAAGTATAAATTAGATCCATTTATCCATGTCACCTCACCAATATCTGTATATACTTGTCAAAGGTCTGTATAGGTGCAGCTCATTACCCTCTGGAGGCTGGAGTGACCACTGTATTCTCTTCACCCCTGTGGAATTTTATATAAGCCTATTTCTAACATTTATTAGTTAACTGCAATTACATGCTTATATGTTTGTATTTGGTGAGACAGTTTCTTCTTTGAGGGAAAGGAACTTCTGTTACACACCTCTACCCTGCCAATATCTAGCATAGTTCCTTAAATGTCACTGTTTCTTAACCATCTTGCATTTATCCACCTCTTCATCTACCAAGTGTTTGTTTGGTAACTCATTCATTGAGTAATTCATTCACTCATCATTCATTGGTTCATTTAGTCACTTATCTACCCAAACTAGGGGGATAGAAGACAGGTTAGGAAACAAGGCTTTTTTTGAGTCGCTTCTTTGTGCCAGTACAATGCTAGAAATTTCACAAACTACTTTCATTTGCTTAAAATTTCAATAACAGCCATATAAGTTGGGTATTGTTAACCTCACTTTGCAGAAGAGCTAAAACTCAGAGAGGTAAAGTAATTGACTTAAGGTCACACACCCAAAAAGTGGCAGGGTCACTGCCTAGATCTCTGAGCCTAAAGCCAGGATGGAGGATATCCTTACAGAGGAGGTGTTCAAACAGCCTTGAAGGCAACCCCTACAGTGAAAGTCACATCACAAACCTGCCATACCAGAGGTTGCCAAGCCCCTCCTAGGAATATTAGGTTTGGGTTGCTACCTGAGTTATAATCTTAACATTTATGTATCATATGAGTAAGAAATTTTGCCTTTAATCTGTAATCTTTAATCTGGACAAATTAATCTCTGCCCTGTCTATATTATGGTATTATTGTGAAAAGTAAAAATAAAGAAATTAAATTGAAAATGTAGAAACAATATTCTAAAAAGATGAGAGATATTACAGCTATCAACGTACACTTTCTGAGTTTAGGAGGATGAAGAGTACAGGCTCTTTGCCTCAGGTCTTATATTCATTCTCTACTAAACCTTGTATGGACCTTTAAAAACATGTATCAGATAATGTCATTCCCCTGCTCAAAATGCGCCAGCACATTCAAACTGCCGGACGTGGCCCATGAGATCCTCCATGGAGGATCCTGTCCACCCCTGACCTCATCCCTTGTCCACCCTGACCTCATCCCATTCTACACACTCTATTTCTGAACTCCAGCTACAGTGGCTTTCTTTTTGTCTCTAGAACATGACCAAATTTGTTTCCACCTCAAGAGCTTCATACTTTCTGGTCCTTTTCCCTGGAAAACTTTTGCCCCCAGATGTATTCGTGGCTAACTCTACCTCTCTATTCAGGAGATAGCTCACATGACACATTTTCAAAGAGGTCTTCTCTAACCATTCTCCCATCCCAGGTTCTAACACATTTTCCTATTTATTATCTTCAAAGCTCTTATCACCACCTGAAATCATCTTTCTTCATTTATTGTCTATTAACTAACTCATCCCCCTAGATTGTAAGCTGCAGGAGGGCTGAGGCCTTAGTTGTCCTATTCACTGTGGCACATAGTAAGTGTTCCACAAACTTGTTTTTATTGGATAAATCCATTTCCTTATAATAGATTCTCACTGTTGCCACTCTTGCTCAATCATTTTCAAAGGCTCCCCATAGTTTACAAGAGAAAGTTCAAACACTTCAGCTTGACACAAAGATGTTTCACAATCTGATCAAAATATTCCTTTCCAACCCTGCTTACCATTGTTTTACATGTCCCTAATCAACACTGGAAATTTGTTTTTCCCTAAACACACCACTGTGCTTCTCTATCCCTTGACGTCTGACCCCCTCATTCCCTTTACCCACAATCCCTTGTACCAATATTTCTGTATGTGAAAGATCAGTTCCACAAGTCCATGGCTCCAAGGAGAGTAATAAAATAGCTAACATTTATTGAGTGCTAATTTTGTGCCAAGCACAATTCTAAGTGTTTCCCACCTATTACCTCTTCCATCCCCACAACAAGTCCCATTGGTGGGTACCGTTATTACCATCTCCAATATTCTAATGAGGAATCTAAAGCACCAGATGTCAAGTAACTTGTCCAAGGTAACACAGTGGTAAAGCTCTAATTTGGAGATAGTCAGTGGTGAAGACAGGTAGTCTTTTCCCAAAACAAAAGATTTTAGGGTTTTTTTTTTCATTGTTCTTTTAATTTTTTAAAAATGTTTATTTATTTTTGAAGGACAGAGAGATAGAGTGCGAGCAGGGGAGGGGCAGAAAGAGAGAGAGACACAGAATCCAAAGCAGGCTCCAGGCTCTGAGCTGTCAGCACAGAGCATGATGCTGGGCTTGAATCCATGAACCGTGAGATCATGACTGGAGCCAAAGTCAGATGCTTAACTGGCTGAGCTACCCAGGAGCCCCAAGATTTTAGTTCTTATGCTATATGCTATACTCCTTCCTCTGAGCAGAATGGAGCCTTGAGAATTATATAGGGACGCTAGGAATTATCTAGTTCAATTCCCTAGCAGTAAGGAGGCTCAGAGATCTCCCATAACCAGCCCAAGGGCAGAGTTGGAAATAGTACCCAAACCTTCTCCCAGGCTCTAGTCCAGAGATTTTTCTATTATACCACACTGCCTCAAATGTCACTCTTCCCATGAAGCTTCCCTTTCTCTTTCTTTTACTACATAGTAACTCTCATATAACTTACTACCTCATCCCTAGGTAATACATATCTGTTGAATCAATTTTCTCTTCTCCATTTTATCATCACTACTCTAATCCAGACCACCAACATCTCTTACCTTAAATACTGCTATTGCTTTCTCTTTGAAGGCAAAGACGTCTCCCTCCCTATTTTGTACTTTCCGATGCATTCTCCACATGATCAAATAATTGTTCCAAAACATAGATCAGGCAACATTAGCTTAAAATCATTAGGGATTCTTTATCCCCTACATGGCAGAGGTCAAATTCTTCAAACCACACAACATCTGTCCCATCTCCCTCTCCAGCTTTGTTTCCCATTATTTCTCCATTTGTATCCTCTGTTCCGCCTAAAATAAACTGTATACCAATGCCCCTTGACTCCTCCAATACCATTTCTTCTGCCATTCCCTAATCCTTACTTACCCAATTCTTAATCTCCTTCTAAATAAAGTTTCACCTTCTATATAAAGTTTTCAGCCCCTCCCTTGACACATGGAAGCATGTATGCATACACACATACATGATACTCTCAGTATTTTTTAATTTTTTTAATGTTTATTTTTGAGACAGAGAGAGAGAATGAGAACGAGCGGGGGAGGGGCAGAGAGAGAGGGAGACACACAATCCGAAGCAGGCTTCAGGTTCTGAGCTGTCAGCACAGAGCCCAACATGGGGCTTGAACCCACAAGATGTGAGATCATAACCTGAGCCAAAGTCGGGACACTTAACTGTGCCATAACCGACTGAGCCACCCAGGCACCCTGATACTCTCAGTATTTTGAGACTGCATGTATGCTTGTCTTTTCTGCCAGTAGACCATGAATTACTTGACAGCAGGAACCGTATCTAAGGTATTTCTGTTATTCCCAGTCACTAGTATATAAATTAGTGCTTAGAAGCTATAAGCTAGTATAATATCTGGGAAGGAAAGATAGAGGAGACAGAAGAATACTTCTAATCTAGGCAAGCCTCCCATTTCTACCCTTTTCCTAATATGTGCTCCCTATATATTAGGCATAAGAAATTAGTAATCTAACTGTTCACAATCTCAGACCCTAGGTGGGCCATGTCTACAAGTACATGAAGGTACATGATATGGCCCTCCTCTTATCACTTCAGTGTGCTCATCATTTTGTCTCTTATATCAAATAGCCCACCAAAGAGTGCTAGCAGAAAGCTTAGAGTTTAAATAAAGAGGTCCTCAGAGCACCTGGGTGGCTCATTCAGTTAAGCATCCAGCTCTTGATTTGGGCTCAGGTCATGATCCAGGGTCATGGGATCAAGCCCTGCATCGGGCTCCATGCTGAGTGTGGAGCCTGCTTAAGATATTCTCTCTCATTCTCTCATTCTCTCATTCTCTCTCTCTCTCTCTCTCTCTCTCTCTCTCTCATTCTCTCTCTCTCTTTCTCTCATTCTCTCTCTCTCATTCTCTCTCTCTCTCTCTCTCTCTCTCCCCTCCTTCTCCTCCTCCTCCTCCTCCTCTGCCCCTCTCCCCTATTCACATGCACGCTCTCTCTCTCTCTCAAATAAAATAAACAAATAAAGAGGCCCTCAATGAGGCTAGGCCACATGCCACCATTCAGCCTTACTGAAGTTTTTCATTAGGGAAAATCAGGCATTAGCCTGACCAATAATAAAGGACTACCTTGTTTCCCACTTGCTGTTTCCCGCCCCCCTCATTAAGCATAGCTCCTTTGGAACTCACAATGAAGAAAGAATTAAAGATTTAGGCATTCCTGTAATTCCTAGTCAAAAACATCTAATTGTATCTAAACTTCATTTTTTCTTAAAGCTCACTAAGTGAATAAAAGCAAAAACAAATCAATGATATAAAAGAGGTTGTAAGAAAAAGGAGAAGTAAAGAACAAAAGTGAAAGGGGAAGAAAACAAGCATACGTTTCTGTAAGGTTAACTTTGGCTCCAGAATTGTGGCAGGCTTTTTGTCAAAGAACTAGAGCCCTACCATGCCCAGTCCTGGAGAATCTAATGAGCACTCATGGAGGCAGGGACCAGCCCATGTTCCCTACATCTGAGAAAGTATGGTCCAGCTCCTTCCCATCTCTCTGTACCCAAGAGCAGCAACAGGGTCCAGGTCTAGATTTTTTCTCCTGCTTGATTTGCCACTCGCAGGTGTAGCAACCAGTAATTAAGGTGATATAGCATTGTCGGTTGCAGGTGCATATGATCCATGGATTATGCTTTTTCAGACTTCTTTCCTGCTGGCTCCCAGGCTCAATCCGGTTGGCCTTTTTAAGCATGGTTCACCATTCTTCTGCAATGACAAATAAAACACAATTAGGATCTTCAAATGTTTCCTACCTCACTGTTCTATAGAAAATTCCATCAAAAATAGATAAATTTTTAAAGTTTATAATCTAGGATAATGTACTGGAGTTGGTACAGATGAGTAGAGCTTCACTCTACCTTTCCCACTAATTTGTTGAGTATTTACTGCAGTCATGTACCATTCGAAGTTTAGTTTTCTCATCTCTAAAATGGGACCATAATCTCTGTCCTAGACAACTAATAAATGCTAAAAGCATCAAATTAGGTAACATACACAAATATGTTTTTTCAACTATAATATGCTTTTGAAATAACTTGAGAACTTAAGAGGCATGGGTGAGGTATGTGAAAAATTTAATCGACCACTAAGTGACTCAGATATACAGCTGCCTGCCCCTCCTCTCCCCTATGGAATTAGTCAGGGATAGCCTCAATTTAAATGATGGAATATCAAAATAGGAATAGCTGAAATAAGACAAGTTTATTTTTTCTTTGGCCAACAAAAATGCTTCAACTGTTATGTGGTATATGGCTTCACAATGTTATTAGGAACCCTTACATCTTCCAACCTGCTATTCCACTACAGCACAGGGCTTCCTTCTCAGGGTCCAAAATCGTTGCTCAAGCTACATCTATCAACTAGGAGAAAGGAAGAAGAACGAAGAAGGATGCTCCCCTTTATTTTAAGGACACTTACAGAAGTTGAACATTTCAGGGGGTTTCGAAAGAAAAGAAAAGAAAAGAAAAGAAAAGAAAAGAAAAGAGAGGAAGGAAGAAAGATATTGAGGGATATCTTGTTGTCTCTACTGAATTTTCTCACCCTACTGTGATAGGGTTATAGACTTTAAGAGAATGTGTGGAATTAGGGGGAAAATAAAAGTATTTAAAAATAAAAAACCAAGTCTTAAAGGGCCCAATCCCAGGAGACTACTGTCTCCTGATCCTAGAGACTATTGTCTCTGTCCCTGAAAACTTTCTGTAGTGCTCCACTGTGTTTTTCTGTGAAAAGCAATGTTGTAGTTAAGAGCGTTATAGTTCAGAGTGCATAGTCTGAATGGACTGAGTAACCCTTCCACCTTAAGTACCAAAAAAACTGGGGTAAATATGAAAGAACAGTCTTCTCACAGTTGACAACAGGCAGTGAAGGACAGCAATCCTTGAGAGAGAAGAAACAAAGGAAGTGAGTATTGTAAATGCCCCATTTACAATCTGCCTAGTTTCCAGGATGAAGCGCCGGACGTGAGAATGTATGTGGATCCTGGCAGTATCCCTGAACTGAGTGGACAGAAATGGAAGTCTGGCGAGGTAAAAGATCCCCCTCCATGTTTTTCCCTGATTCTCCAACTGAATACTAATCAGTACCTGCTTGTGAAGAAATTACCTGAAGCGAGGGACAGAACCTCACAAAAGGAGGTGGTTACACAATCTTTATAACTCACAAAAGGCTGGGAATAGTTGACGTTTCCACCAGAGGAGAAAAACCTTCTAATATACAAGGCACTATGAAGCATACTTGGAAGGGTACTGCCTCAATAGCGGGAAACAATTAGGCCTTATTTTATTAAAGGCTACTATGGCCTGACTAAACAAAGCTTAGAGGTGAGCTTCAAAAGAATCAAAATGTTTCCAAGTAACTTTGCTATGGTCTGAAACAAAGATCAGAATTTTAAAAACCAAATACAAGAAGTAGCCAACAAAATTCTTAATGCCCAGAATTCAATCAAAATTTACCAGGAATATAAAAAAGTAAGAGAATGTACCCATATGGAGGGAAAAAAAGAGCCAAGCAACAACTCAGAAAGGTCTCAGATGGCAGAATTAGTAGGGAAGGACAACAAACATTTTTACAACTGTATTTAATACGTTCAAGACAGTAGAGGAAAATAAGCATGTAAGATATTTTTAAAAGACGTAACGTGAACTTCTAGGGATGAAAGATCTAATATCTAGGATGAAAATATACTGCAAGGATTAACAGCAGATTAGACACTCCAAAAGAAAAGATTAGAGAACTTGAGAATTTCTTTTAAATGAAGAGATCAACTGTGAGCTGCAGAACAACTATAAGCAGTCTGATATAAATGTGCCTGGAGTCCCTGAAAAAAAGGAAAAGAGAAAGCAAGGGATAAACACAATAGCTGAAGAATTAATGGCAGAAATTTCCAAATTTGATAAAAACTATAAACCTATAGACCCAAGAAGCACAACAAACCTCAAGGAGAAGGCACATACAGCAAACCACAAGACACATCATAATTAAGATGTTTAAAAACACAACTAAAGAGAAAAATCTCTCAATTAGCCAGAGGAAAAAAACATATTACATGTAGACGAACAAAGATAAGAATGACTTTTTGACATTTTTTCAACAAAAATAATTTCTTGTTGCAAACAATATAGGCCAGAAGACAGTGGAGCAACACCTAACCAAACAAAACATGTTAAGCTAGAATTCGGCACTTGACATAAACAGTCTTAAAAAAACGAAAGGGAAATAAATACCTTTTCAGATATTCAAAACTGGAACTAGAAGAATGAATCACCAGCTGACTTATACTACAAGAAATGTTAAAGCCATACAGCATAAAGGAAAAAGGTACCAGGTGAAAATGCACATTTACATAAAGAAATGAGGTACACCGGAAATACTAAATATATGGGTGATATAAAATAATATTTTTCTTAATTACATAATTACTTCAGAAGATAATTGAGGCAAAAACAATAATGATTAACACTGCAGCTGTTACAATTACAGCTGCACTGTAACAATTATAGAAATAAAATGTACGACAACAATGGTTCAAAGGCCAGGAGAAGGGAAATTAAAGTGTAGTGTTATTCAATTCTCATACTATTCCATACATCACAACGTAACCTCTGGGAAAAGATGTATGTATATAATAAGTTAACAAAGAAGATAAAATGAAATCATAAATTTGGATCAATCAAAAAGAAAGAAAAAGGTGAAAAAGGAACAGAGAACAGGAGAACAAATAGAAAGCAAGTAGTAAATGCCAAATTTAAACTTAAATATACCAGTAATTCCTATACAGGTAAACAGACTAAATGCTCCAATTAAAAAAAGACATTAAAAATTGTCTAACCAGGGGCACCTGGGTGGCTCAGTTGGTTGGGCGTCCAACTTGATTTCAGCTTAGGTCGTGATCTTATGGTCATGGGATCAAGCCCTGCATCAGGCTCTGTGCTGAGCATGGAACCTGCTTGGGATTCTCTCTCTCCTCTCTCTGCCCCTACCCAATTCACGTATGTACACTCTCTCCTTCTCTCTCAAAATAAATAAATAAGAATTAAAAAAAGATTGTCTAACTGGATTAAAATAACAGAGCCCAATCATATGCTCCTTACAAGAGTTTACTTTATTGATACAGAAGATAAAAGAATGGAAAAATATACACTTTGTATATATATCAATGTCCCCTTACCAGGATATTGCCATGTACCAACCAAAGACAAAACCCCAATCACATGTAACAATAAGCATTTACTGCTCACACATCTAAGCTGATCAGCTATGTGTTCTGCTGATCTAGAATGGCCTCACCAAGTATGCCTGGGGTAACTTGGCTCCCCTCCATGTGTCACTCAACCAGGTTGGCCTGAGTATATTCTCATGGTGGTGGAAGTTGTCCAAGAAAGTAAGTCTTAACATGCAAGCCCATTTCAAGCCTCTGCTTCAAAGGATGTCCTCAAGTCAAAGTCAGAAACAGAGTAGGTCAACTCATAGGATGAGGGCACTATAAAGTTACAAGGCAAAGAGTATGGACACAAAAGGTGTAACTAAAGGAAGGGTAACAAGTGGAGCCAAATAATACAATCTACCTCACTAGTTACCAGCAGATCAAAAGACCTTGAGGCAAAAGCATTACCAGAGACAAAGAAGGACATTTCATAATGATGAAAAATGACTTGAAAAATAATTTTCTATTTATAGGCACCCAATCACATGGTCTCTAAAAGAGAAATGGAGAAATCCACAATCATGGTGGGAAATTTAGCATACTTCTCTCAATAAAAAATATAATAAGCAGACAAAGAAGTTTATAAGGATATGAAGATTTTAACAACCTGATTAACAAACTAATCTTAATGTTTATAGAACACTATACTCAATGACTGCAGAATGTACATTATTTTCAATGTGAAATGAAACATTTATTGAAATTCATATATTGAACCACACAACTGTTTTTAATAAGCTTCTAAGAACTGAAATCTTAAGAGTATATTTTCTGACTATAGTGCAATTCAGCCAGAAATCAATAAGCAAAAGAAAAGTACAAAAATCCACATTTGGGAATTAAACACTATTTTTATAAAAACCCATGGGTCAAAAGAAAACAATCACAATGTAAATAAGAAAAAAGTCTGAACTGGTTGATGATGAAACTGTGATGAAACTACATGAGTTTGGAGTTAAGATGGCGGAGGAGCAGGGAGAGCCTAAGCTTGTCTCATCCCTTGAACACAGCTAGATAGTTATCAAATCATTCTGAACATCAAAGAAATCAATCAGAGGTCTGAATGAACAAAAACTGTAAGACTACATGTAGAAAAGGGACCACTATTTGGAAGGTAGGAGATGCAGAGAGTTTACCAGGGGAGACATTGCTCTAGGTCCAGCTGCAGAGAGGAATCCCAGCTTAAGGAGGCTACCACAAAGTAGTATAAGCAATGGAGCCCAAAATCTGAACTTTTAGCAGCCCTCTACCATGGGGGAAGTGCCTGGCTTAGAAGTGCTCAAGTAGTGAAGTGGGTTAGAATCCCAGGAGTGACAGCGTGGTCTGAGGATCCCATGGGTTACAAGAAAGACAGGTCATACCGACATGCTGTGCTGTTTCCAGGCGTAAGAGAGGGGACTCACTCTGGCTGAGGGCTACAAGCAGAGGTGCCAGTTTTCTGTTCGTTTTGAAATAAACCCTGAACAGCTGAGCAGTAGTTCCACTGCTTTTTTCCCCACAGCAAGCAAAAGTGTGGTAAGACCCTCCCCCAGAGGAACAGAGGAAAATTTGGACTTTTGAAACTCAGTCATGCACCTGAGATTAAAAAGCCTGGACAAAAGCTGGGTGAATGCAGTCTGAAAGAAACTGGGGATAGAAGAGGGGTGATTAATTGCTCTTCTGTGAGGTTTCCCTGGAGTTGGGAGGGGGGGGGGGCATGAACTTTCAGGTCCAGGACTATAGAGCCGGGCTCCACCATATTCATTCCACCCTTTAAAGGTGAAAGCCTCCAGGGAGCAAAACAGTGCACCCTAGAGGAGGACGGAGCCGCTTAAACCAAATCCCAATCCCTGCACACCAGAGGCAAATTTCTACTGAAACAAGTCAAACTGAGCATTAGCACCACAGGCCTCTCCCCAGAAAACCAGCACAAACAACTCCCTTGCACCAAGTCTGCAGGTCATAGTGCTACAAAGCTTCAGCTCCAGGGGAAACAGGATCTAACTTCCTTTTACTTTTATTCTTTATTTATTTTTTATTTTATTTTCTTATTTTTTAATTCCTTTTACTTTTTACTATTACTTTTAATTTATATACATATTCCTTTATTTTTTATTTTATTGGTTTTGTTTTATTTGATTTGAATTTTGGATCTGGAGTCTTTTAACAAGCAGACCAAAACACACCCTGGATCTAGTCTTTCTGTGTTTTTATTGTTATTGTTTCTTTGTTTTTTGTTTGTTATTTTGCTTGTTGGTTGATTTTTCTATTCCTTCTTTGCTCTTCTCTTCTCTGGGCAAAAATGACAACATAGAGAAACTTACCCCAAAAGAAAGAAAAGGCAATAGAACTGATGGACAGGGATTTAATCAACTATAAAAGTAAGATGTCTGAACTAGAATTTAAAACCATGGTTATGGGGCGCCTGGGTGGCGCAGTCGGTTAAGCGTCCGACTTCAGCCAGGTCACGGTCTCGCGGTCCGTGAGTTCGAGCCCCGCGTCAGGCTCTGGGCTGATGGCTCGGAGCCTGGAGCCTGTTTCCGATTCTGTGTCTCCCTCTCTCTCTGCCCCTCCCCCGTTCATGCTCTGTCTCTCTCTGTCCCAAAAATAAATAAAAAACGTTGAAAACAAAAAAAAAATAAAAAATAAAAAAATAAAACCATGGTTATAAGAATACAAGCTGGGTTGGAAAAAAACATAGAAAACACCAGAGAATCCATTTCTGCAGAGATAAAAGAACTAAAATCTAGTCAGGTCGAAATTAAAAATACTGTTTTTCAGGAGTGAAGATGGTGGCATAGGAGGACACTGGGCTCACCTCGTCCCGCTGATCACTTAGATTCCACCCACATCAGCCTAAATAACCCAGAAAACCGCCAGAAGACTAGCAGAATGGACTCTCCGGAGCCAAGTGTAGACAAGAGGCCCACGGAAGAAGGTAGGAAGCGCAGAGAGGTGGTGCGCGCTACACGGACTGGCGGGAGGGAGCCGGGCAGTAGAGGCGCAGCCTGCCTACCAAGGCAGAGCCCCCGAGTCTGGCTTGCAAAAGTGGAGGGGCCGGACTCCATGAGTTCTGACAGACAGCGGGACTTAACATCTGGAATGTTAAAAGTCAACAGCTCTGCTCAGAGAGCAGGAGGGCGAAGGGACACCGGGAGGGAGAGGTGTTGAGCCCCAGAAGACAGAGCTCAGCTGGGCAGGGAACAAAGGCACTGGCAAGCACCATCTCCCTCTCCCACCCCACAAAAGCCGAAATCCCAAAGGGAACCAGTTCCCGTCACCAAACTTGCTTGCACTGCACAAACACCCAACGCTCCATGGGTCTGCCTCCCTCCCAGTGCTGCAGGACCCCTCCCACAGGGGACCACTACAGCAAAGTGAGCTGAGCTTGCCCCTCCTGACCCTGTGCACCTTGCAGATCCACCCCGGCTAATACGCCAGATCCCATCAAAGCAGCACCACAAGCCTGGCAGTGTGCAAGTAGCCCAGACAGGGGCCACACCACTCCACAGTGAGTCCTGCCCCTGGGAGAGGGGACGATAGGTACACACCAATCTGACTGTGGCCCCAGTGGTGGGCTGGGAGCAGACATCAGGTCTGACTGCGTCCCTGCCCACCAACACAAGTTATTCCAGACAGCACAGGGGAAGTGCCCTGTAGTTCCGCGCCACTCCAGGGACTATCCAAAATGACGAAACGGAAGAATTCTCCTCAAAAGAAACTCCAGGAAGTAGCGACAGCTAACGAATTGATCAAAAACTATTTAAGCAATATAACGGAACAAGAATTTAGAATAAGAGTCATAAAATTAATCACTGGGCTTGAAAAAAGTATAGAGAACAGCAGAGAATCTATGCTACAGAGATCAAGGGACTAAGAAATAGTCGTGAGGAGATAAAAAATGCTATAAATGAGGTGCAAAATAAAATGGAGGCAACCACAGCTTGGATTGAAGAGGCAGAGGAGAGAATAGGTGAGTTAGAAGATAAAATTATGGAAAAAGAAGAAGCTGAGAAAAAGAGAGATAAAAAAATCCAGAAGTATGAGGGGAGAATTAGAGAACTAAGTGATGCAATCAAATGGAACAATATCCATATCATAGGAATTCCAGAAGAAGAAGAGAGAGAGAAAGGGACTGAAGGTGTACTTGAACAAATCATAGCCAAGAACTTCCCTGATCTGGGGAAGGAAAAAGGCATTGAAATCCAAGAGGCACAGAGAACTCCCTTCAGACATAACTTGAATCAATCTTCTGCATGACATATCATAGTGAAGCTGACAAAATACAAGGATAAAGAGAAAATTTGACAGCAGCTAGGGATAAATAGGCCCTAACTTATAAAGGGAGACCCATAAGACTAGTGGCAGATCTATCTACTGAAACTTGGCAGGCCAGAAAGGAATGGCAGGAAATCTTCAATGTGATGAACAGAAAAAATATGCAGCCAAGACTCCTTTATCCAGCAAGTCTGTCATTCAGAATAGGAGAGATAAAGGTCTTCCCAAACAAACAAAAACTGAAGGAATTCATCACCACTAAACCAGCCCTACAAGAGATCCTAAGGGTGATTCTGTGAGTGAAATGCTGCAAGGACCACAAAGTACCAGAGACATTACTACAAGCATGAAACCTACAGACGTCACAATGACTCTAAACCCGTATCCTTCAATAACAACACTGAATGTAAATGAACTAAATGCTCCAATCAAAAGACACAGGGTATCAGAATGGATAAAAAAAACCAAGACCCATCTATTTGCTGTCTACAAGAGACTCATTTTAGACCTGAGACACCTTCAGATTGAAAGTGAAGGGATGGAGAACTATCTATCATGCTACTGGAACTCAAAAGAAAGCTGGAGTAGCCATACTTATATCAGACAAACTAGACTTTAAATTAAAGGCTGTAAGAAGAGATAAAGAAGGACATTATATAATAATTACAGGGTCTATCCATCAGGAAGAGCTAACAATTATAAATGTTTATGTGCTGAATACGGGAGCCCCCAAATATATAAAACAATTAATCACAAACATAAGCAACCTTATTGATAAGAATGTGGTAATTGCAGGGGACTTTAGTACCCCACTTACAACAATGGATAGATCATCTAGACACATGGTCAATAAAGAAACAAGGGCCCTGAATGATACATTGGATCAGATGGACTTGACAGATATATTTAGAACTCTGCATCCCAAAGCAACAGAATATACTTTCTTCTCGAGTGCACATGGAACATTCTCCAAGATCACATACTGGCTCACAAAACAGCCCTTCATAAGTATAAAAGAACTGAGATCATACCATGTACACTTTCAGACCACAATGCTATGAAACTTGAAATCAACCACAGGAAAAAGTCTGGAAAACCTACAAAAGCATGGAGGTTAAAGAACACCCTACTAAAGAACGAATGGGTCAACCAGGCAATTAGAGAAGAAGTTAAAAAATATATGGAAACAAATGAAAATGAAAATACAACAATCCAAACGCTTTGGGATGCAGCAAAGGCAGTCCTGAGAGGAAAATACATTGCAATCCAGACCTATCTCAAGAAACATGAAAAATCCCAAACACAAAATCTAACAGCACACTTAAAGGAAATAGAAGCAGAACAGCAAAGCACCCCAAACCCAGCGTAAGAAGAGAAATAATAAAGATCAGAGCAGAAATAAACAATATAGAAACTAAAAAAAATTGTAGAGTAGATCAATGAAACCAAGAGTTGTTTTTTTGAAAAAATAAACAAAATTGATAAACCTCTAGCCAGGCTTCTCAAAAAGAAAAGGGAGATGACCCAACTAAATAAAATTATGAATGAAAATGGAATTATTACAACCAATCCCTCAGAAATACAAGCAATTATCAGGGAATACTATGAAAAATTATAGACCAACAAACTAGACAACCTGGAAGAAATGGACAAATTCCTCAACTCCCACACACTTCCAAAACTCAAACGGAAAGAAATAGAAAATCTGAACAGACCCATAACTAGTGAAGAAATTGAATTATTTATCAAAAATCTTCCAACAAGTAAGAGTCCTGGGACAAATAGTTTCTGAGGGGAATTCTACCAGACATTTAAAGCAGAGATAACACCTATCCTTCTCAAGCTGGTCCAAAAAATAGAAAGGGAAGGAAAACTTCCAGACTCATTCTATGAAGCCAGCATTACTTTGATTCCTAAACCAGACAGAGACCCAGTAAAAAAAGAGACTAACATCCCTGATGAATGTGGATGCAAAAATTCTCAACAAGATACTAGCAAATGGAATTCAACAGAATATAAAAAGAATTATTCACCATGATCTTGTGGGATTCTTTCCTGGGCTACAGGGCTGGTTCAATATTCGCAAATCAATCAACATGATACCTCATTAATAGAAGAAAGGATAAGAACCATATGATCCTTTCAATAGATGCAGAAAAGGCATTTGACAAAATACAGCATCCTTTCTTAATATAAACCCTCGAGAAAGTCAGGATAGAAGAAACATACTTAAACATCATAAAAACCATTTATGAAAATCCCACAGCTAATACCATAATCAATGAAGAAAAACTGAGAGCTTTCCCCCTGAGATCAGGAACATGACAGGGATGTCCACTCTCACCACTGTTGTTTAACATAGTGTTGGAAGTCCTGGCATCAGCAATCAGACAACAAAAGGAAATCAAAAGCATCAAAATTGGCAAAGATGAAGTCAAACTTTCACTCTTCACAGATGACATGATACTCTACATGGAAAACCCGACAGACTCCACCAAAAGTCTGCTATAACTAATACATGAATTCAGCCAAGTTACAGGGTATAAACTCAACGTACAGAAGTCAGTTGCATTTTTATATACCAATAATGAAGCAACAGAAAGACAAATAAAGAATCTGATCCCATACACTTGCACCAAGAATTATAAAATACCTAGGAATAAACCTAACCAAAGACGTAAAAGATCTTTATGCTGAAAACTATAGAAAGCTTATGAAGGAAATTGAAGAAGATATAAAGAAATGGAAAAGCATTCTGTGCTCATGGATTGGAAGAAAAAAATTGTTAAAATGTCAATACTACCCAAAGCAGTCTACACATTCAATGCAATCCCAATCAAAATTGCACCAGCATTCTTCTCAAAGCTAGAACAAGCAATCCTAAGATTTGTATGGAACCACAAATGACCCAGAATAGCCAAAGTAATATTGAAGAAGAAAACCAAAACGGGAGGCATCACAATCCCAGACTTTAGCCTCTATTACAAAGCTATAATCATCAAGACAGTATGGTACTGGCACAAAAACAGACAGATAGACCAATGGAATAGAATAGAGACTCCAGAATTGGACCCACAAATGTATGGCAAACTAATCTTTGACAAAGCAGGAAAGAATATCCAATGGAAAAAAAGACAGTCTAACAAATGGTGTTGGGAGAACTGGACAGCAACATGCAGAAGAATGAAACCAGACCACTTTCTTACACCATTCACAAAAATAAACTCAAAATGGATGAAGGACCTGAATGTGAGATAAGAAACCATCAAAACCCTAGAGGAGAAAGCAGGAAAAATCCTCTCTGACCTCAGCCACAGCAATTTCTTACTCAACACATCCCCAAAGGCAAGGGAATCAAAAGCAAAAATGAACTACTGGGACTTCATGAAGATAAAAAGCTTCTGCACTGCCAAGGAAATAATCAACAAAACTACAAGGCAACTGACGGAATGGGAAAAGATATTTGCAAATAACATATCAGATAAAGGGCTAGTATCCAAAATCTATAAAGAACTCACCAAACTCCACACCCAAAAAATAAATAACCCAGTGAAGAAATGGGCAGAAGACATGAATAAACACTTTTCTAAAGAAGATATCCAGATGGCGAAAAGACACATGAAAAGATGCTCAACGTCACTCCTCATCAGAGAAATAAAAATCAAAACCACACTGAGATACCACCTCACACCAGTCATAGTGGCTAAAAGGAACAAATCAGGAGACTATAGATGCTGGAGAGGATGTGGAGAAACGGGAACCCTCTTGCACTGTTGGTGGGAATGCAAACCGGTGCAGCCGCTCTGGAAAATAATGTGGAGCTTCCTCAAAAAATTAAAAACAGATCTACCCTATGACCCAGCAATAGCGCTGCTAGGAATTTACCCAAGGGATACAGGAGTGCTGATGCATAGGGGCACATGTACCCCAATGTTTATAGCTGCACTATCAACAATAGCCAAATTATGGAAAGAGCCTAAATGTCCATCAACTGACGAATGGATAAAGAAGATGTGGCTTATATATACAATGGAATACTACTTGGCAATGAAAAAGAATGAAATCTGGCATCTGTGGCAACCAGGATGGAACTGGAGGGTACTGTGCTAAGTGAAACAAACCATACAGAGAAAGACAGATACCATATGTTTTCACTCATATGTGGATCCTGAGAAACTTAACAGAGAATCATGGGGGAGGGGAAGGAGAGGGAAGTTACAGAGAGGGAGGGAGACAAACCATAAGAGACTTAAATACTGAGAACAAACTAAGGGTTGATGGGAGTGGGGGGGAGGGGAAAATGGGTGATGCGCATTGAGGAGGGCACCTGATGGGATGAGCACCAGGTGTTGTATGGAAACCAATCTGACAATAAATTATATTTAATATAAAAAAAGAATTAATGGGTTAACCAGGAAAATAAAGAAAAAATTTAAAAATACATGGAAACAAATGAAAATGAAAACATGACAGTCAAACCCTTTGGGATGCAGCAAAGGCAGTCCTAAAGGTATGCTTTTTTTTTCTTTTTTTTTAAAGCACATTCCAATTCAGGCCTACTTCATGATGCTAGAAAGGTCCAGAACACACAACCTAACTTTACACCTAAGGGAGCTAGAAAAGGAAGAGCAAATAAAGCCTGGATCAACAAGAAGGGAAATAATAAAGACTAGAGCAGAAATTAATGATATAGAAACAAATGAACAAACAAAAAACAGATCAATGAAACTAAGAGCTAGTTCTTCGAAAGTATAAAAAAAGGTGATAAATCCTGAGCCCGACTTATCAAAAAGAGAAAGGACCCAAATAGATAAAATCATGAATGGAAGAGGAGAGATCACAACCAACACCACAGAAATACAAATAATTATAAGAGATTATTATGAAAAATTATATGCCAACAAACTGGGCAACTGGAAGAAATGGACAAATTCCTAGAAACTCACAAATTACCAAAATTGAAACAGGAAGAAATAGAAATTTTAACAGACCCATAACCAGCAAAAACAATTAAACAGTAATCGAAAGTCTCCCAACAAACAAAAGTCCAGGGCCAGATGGCTTCCCAGGGAAATTTTACCAGACATTTAAAGAAGGGTTAATACCTATCCTTCTCAAACTGTTCTAAACAACAGAAATGGAAGGAAAACTTCCAAACTCATTCTACAAAGCCAGCATTACCTTGATTCTAAAACTAAAGACTCCACTAAAAAGAATTACAGGCCAATATCTCTGATGAAGACAGACATAAAAATTCTCAACAAGATACTAGCAAATCGAATTCAACAGTATATTAAAAGAATTATTCACCACAATCAAGTGGAATTTATTCCTGGGCGCAGGGCTTGTTCAATATTCACAAATCAATCAACATGATACACAACCTTAATAAAAGAAAGGATAAGAACCATACAATCCTGTCAATAGATGCAGAAAAAGCATCTGACAAAATACAGAATCTATTCTTGATAAAAACCCTTAACAAAGTAGGGATATAAGGAACACACCACCACATTGTAAAGGCCATGTACAAAAGACCCACAGCTAATATTATACTCAATGGGGAAAAACTGAGAGGCTTTCCCCTATAGTCGGGAACAAAACAAGAACATCCACTCTCCCCATTAATATTTCACATAGTATGAGAAGTCTTAGCCTCAGCAGTCAGACAACAAAAAGAAATAAGTGGCATCCAAATCACTAAGGAAGAAGTCAGACTTTCACTGTTTACAGACAACATGATACTCTATGTAGAAAACCAGAAAGACTCCACCAAAAAATTGCTAGAACTAAGACATGAAGTCAGCAAAATCTCAGGATATAAAATTAACGTGCAGAAATCTGTTGCATTTCTATACACCAAAAACGAAGCAGCAGAAAAAGAAATCAAGGAATCAATCCCATTTACAACTGCACCAAAAACAGTAAGATACCTAGAAATAAAACTAACCAAAGAGGTAAAGATCTGTACTCTGAAAACTACAAAAGACTTAGTAAAGGTATTAAAGAGGACACAAAGAAATGGAAAAGCATTCCATGTTCATGGATTGGAAGAACAATCATTGTTAAAATGTCTATTCTACCCAAAGTAATCTACACATTTAATGCAATCCCTATCAAAATACCACCAGCATTTTTCACAGAGCTAGAACAAACAATCCTAAAATTTGTATGGAACCACAGAAGACCCTGAATAGCCAAAGAAATACTGAAAAAGAAAAACAAAACTAGAGGAATCATGATTCTGGATTTCAAGCTATATTACAAAGCTGCAGTCATCAAGAGAGTATGGTACTGGCACAAAAACAGATACATAGATCAATGGAACAAAACAGAAAACCCAGAAATGGACCCATAACTCTATGGTCAACTCATCTTCAACAAAGCAGGGACGACTATCCAATGGAAAAAAGACAGTCTCTTCAACAAATGGTGTTGGGAAAACTGGACAGTGACAAGCACAGGAAAGAAATTGGGTCACTTTGTTACATCATACACAAAAAATAAATTCAAAATGGATGAAAGACTTAAATGTGACACAGGAAACCATCAAAATCCTAGAGAAGGACACAAGCAGCAACTTCTCTGACCTCAGCCAGAGCAACTTCTTACTAAGACACGTTGCTGAAAGCAAGGGAAACAAAAGCAAACATGAACTATTGGGACTTCATCAAGATAAAAAGCTTCTACACAATTAAAGAAACAATCAACAAAATTAAAAGGCAGCCTCTGGAATGGGAGAAGATATTTGCAAATGACATATCTAATACTGGGTTAGTATCCAAAACATATAAGCAACTTATCAAACTCAACATCCAAAAAACAATCCAGTTAAAAAATAGGCAGATGACATGAATAGACACTGTTCCAAAGAAGACATCCAGATGGCTAAGAGACACATGAAAAGATGCTCAACATCACTCATCATCAGGGAAATACAAATCAAAACCACAATGAGATACCACCTCACACTTATCAAAATGGCTAAAATTAACAACACAAGAAACAACCTGTGATGCAGAGAAAAGGAACCCTCTTGCACCCTTGGTGGGAATGCAAACTGGTATAGTCACTCTGCAGAATGGTATGAAGGTTCCTCAAAAAACTAAAAATAGAACTACTCTACAGTCCACCAGTTGCACTATTAGGTATTTTCCCAAAGGATACAAAAATACAGCTTCAAAGGGGTACATGCACCCTGATGTTTACAGCAGTATTATCAACAATAGCCAAACTATGGAGAGAGTCCAAATGTCCCCTGACTGATGAATGGATAAAGATGTGGTATATGTGTATGTGTATATGTGTGTGTATGTGTGGGTGTGTGTATATATATATATATATATATATATATATATACACCCACACATACAATGGAATATTAGCCATCAAAAAGAATGAAATGTTGCCATTTGTAATGATGTGGATGGAGCTAGAATGTAATACGCTAAGCAAAATAAGTCAATCAGAGAAACACATATACCATATGATTTCATGCATCTGTGGAATTTAAGAAACAAAACAGATGAACATATGGGAAGGGGGGGTAACAGAAGAGAGAGAAACAAACCACAAAGTGACTCTTAATGATGGAGAACAAACTGAAGATTGATGGGGGTAGGTGGGTGGGTGGGCTAGTGGTGATGGGTACTAAGGAGGGCACATGTGATAAGCACTGGGTGTTGAATGTAACTGATGAATCACTGAATTCTACTCCTGAAACCAACACTGCACTGTATGTTAACTAAATGTTAAATTAAACAAAAAAGAAAAAAAGAAAGAAAGAAAGAAAGAAAGACCCACCCTAGGGAGAAAAGCCAAGAGTTAATCAAGGAAAATTCCCTATTTTTTGGAATTGGGTGACTTGGCAATATTTTTCCAGCACAATTTTAGAATTACTATGGACCAGTAACTGCTTAGAGCCTCCCATTTCCCCCTTTTGAAATCATATCACAACTTTACTAGTTTCTGAAACCCTGAAATGAACATTATGCTGGCACTTGATAAGACTTCTGGCAGTGCTGGATTTGAAGTTACCATTATTTTGCTTTTGAGAGATATGTGTAACTGAAGCCATTAAGTGATCTGTAATAGATTGGTGACAAAAATGAGCTCATTTCTTTACCCCTTCCTTTGTCCATATCCTTCACAATGTGACTTTGAAGTCCTCTCATTAAAAAAAGTCTATTTTCCTACTCTTTTAAGTTGATGTTGTGAATTGATGTGTCCAAGAGAATGTGGCAAATGATGTGCCAGTTGCGAACCTAGGCCTCAAGAGACCCTGTATGCTTATGCTCCCTCTTTTGGGAACCCATCGTTCCTATTTGAAGAACTAACAAGCCTGATGGAACGAGTACAAGAGTAACCACAGGGAGGAGAGCCCAGTTATAAAAGTCAAGTCTTGCCCTAGGCCACCATACAGGCAACCAGCCTAAAGCATATGAAAGAATTTAGTCAAGTTTAAGTGCAAGTTAGCAAGAACTACCTGCACAACTTTGCCCTAACAGGATGCAGGAATATATTCATAAACAATAATAAATGCTATTGTTTTAAGCCACTGAGTTTGAGGATGGCTTGTTGTGCAATGATAGCCAACATGTAATAATCCTCTACAAATCTCAACTGCAAGCTAAGTAACAACCAAATCTTCAATAATTCTGGAATTAATTTCAACAATCCTCTCTTTAAGTAGGCCAGAACCCAAATTATCATTTTGGGTTCTTTCAACTTAAGATTTTGTTCTTAATGCCAATGCACAAAGGAGAGGATGAAATTTGGCAAAGTTAAGAGAAAACACACTATTTACAACAGAAAAGTATCTGATTTTTACTTAAATGTTCCATGCATAAGTTCATAACGGCTCGATTTAAAAAGGATATAACCCAGAGAAAGAGAGATCAGTTGCTTTTAAGTTTTGGGAATGTGACAAGTTCTCTCTCAAATAAGTACATCTATCTCTAATCATGGAATTTCTTGAGCAAACAGCCTCCCATGTTAAAAAAAAATCTAGACTTTTTTTAAATGTAAGGAGACAGATAATCTATAGTCTTCTAACATTTGCTATATGTCTGTGCGTGTGTTCAACATAATAAAAATTTACCATAATGAAGCTAAAAACAGAAGAAGAGACAGTGAATTTGGTGTGAGCAGTTGCAAATATTGGTATGTCAAAGAAAGATCTTGTGAACAAAAGCTCTGTGACAGGGAGGGTGGTAAACTGCTCAAATACTGAGTAAAAGGCAGCATTTTAACCAGAATCATTACCACAACCATTTCCCACATGCCTACATATCCTTTGAATTCATTAATATTTAGGGAAAGATCAGTAAACATCGTTTCCCTTCCAAACATCTCTGATTTCCAAACCCATACAGCCAACAGCCTGCTGAAATCTTCACTTGATTTCTCACAGACCTCTCAAAATTACCCCAAACTGAACCCCTGCTTGGCCCTCCCAAACCTATTCCTTCTCAAGACCATCCCCTCTCCGCAAAGGGCACCACTGTTCACCCGTTGCTTGAGTCAAACACCAGAGTGCGCTTGCCAGGTTTGACAAACTACAACAAGACTTAGGCTCCCTCCAAAAACAACTCAGAAACTGGACACAAGACAAGAAACAACTATTTTCAGATGTTGAACACAGGCAGCGTACGGCTAGGATCGCCCAGAGAAACAAACGAGCTGAGCACTTCCTTCACACCTGTCGGGACTTAACGCACACGCCCACGACAGGCCAGCCCTGGATGCCAGCCGAGCCACTGGGCCTACCCGGCTTGGTGCTCCTGTCGCCACCCGACTGGGACAGGTGGAAGCCCTCTGGTCTCAGCTTCGTCCCCTGAACACTGGGGTGATGGCAGCTCCAGGTTCACCAGACGTAATGAGCTGATTAGGTAAAAGTGCCTCAGGTTGGCTGCCAACTTGATAATATTAATGTAGTTTCCTACTCCTGGAGATGCTTAAGAGGTGGAGCTCAGAGCTGGACACGGTACTTACAGCGACTTCAAAGCCCCAAAAGCAAACGCGAACTCCCCACCGCAGACCAGCGTCTCTCAAGATGGACGCCTGGTTGAAGAAGGCAGTGGAGTCTGGCTGTGTGGGGTAGGCGTGGCCAGGGGCGTGGCCTTCGGTGCTCTATCAGCCCTGGAGGCTGAGTTTAAGGCACACCTGCAAACTTAGCTCTAAGCAATGGGTTTAAAATGTGTATTAAAAGTATCTTTCATTTTGCTTCTTTTAGAGATAACTTCGGGGCATTTGGGTGCCTTAGTAGGTTAAGCGTGGACACTGACAGCACAGGGGACTGCTTGGGATTCTCTCTCTCCCTCTCTCTCTGTCCCTCCCCTGCTTGCACTCTCTCTCTCTCTCTCTCTCTCTCAAAATAAATAAACTTTAAAAAAAAGAACTTCAGCGTAATTTTAGTTTTTGTTAATTATTTAGTTCAGGGATTAACTATTTTTTGTAGCCCAGTTATGTATAGATTGTCTTTTTTTAATTATTTTTTTCTTGTCTTTTTTTTCCTAACCTACTTCAAACAATGGGCCTGTTTTAGTTTTGTTTGTTTACTCTTTGATTCCTCCAGCTATTTCTCTAGCTCCGACCTCATTTCTAAGCTCTAAGACCATCATATCCAAATGTCTGCTGGTCATCTTTATCTGAATGTCCTGTTGGAGACACCTCAAACTCAATAATCCGTACGCATATTTTTCCCTTCAAATTTGCTCCACCACCTGTGGCTCCAAATTGCTAAATGGCAAGAACTGAAACCAACCCTCCATTTTTGATTCCTCCCTTTGCTTTGCAACCCACCCCCCTCCCTCACACACACTTCCTATCCATTTCTCCTAGTCATTCCCTTGTTGCATTTCAATGCCCACTAGGCCCCTAGTCATCTCAGTAGGTACCAGCTGCTTAGTACTTGCTGTGGTAAGGGTTAAGGTCATTATGGGAGTAGACTCCCAAAGAATCTCACTGCTTCCAGTTTACGTTTCCCCAAATTTGCCTTTCAAAGAGCAGCTAGTGATCTTCTAAAAATACAAATCTGGCCACGTTCAAAATTCATTCCTAAGGTTAAAGTTCAAGCCCTTTAATTGGATACTGCCCTTCTCTCCAGCTTCTTTCTCCCCCTACTCTCCTCCAACCCTACTCATATTGAAACTCCAGCAAAACCAAACCTCTTGCACAACTTATGCCTCCACACCATTATGTATCTTTCTTTATTCGTGTTGTTCCTACTGCCAGGCTTCCTCACTTCCCACTCTTGACTTTTACCTAGCTAACTCCTTTTGTTGGTGGAAGACTCAGCTCAGTAAGCCTTCTTTGATCATAACCACCTATTCCTTACCACCAGGCCCAATTAAGTACTCCCCCTCCTTGTCCCATATGTCCCTCCAAATTAACTTCTTAGTACTATATTAGCGGCATTGATTATAATTACCTACTTTGTTTTGCTGAGATTTTAATTTCTGCTTCCTCCCTTTTAAGTTCATCTACTTGAAGGTGAGACCATACCTAACTCATCACTTCTTCCCAGTGCTTACTGTAATGCTTGGCACAATTGGGTAAATAAATAGTCAGAAGCTACAGAGCCATCAACCCTTAAGCTGAGTAAGACAGGCTACATTTTTTTCTGACCTACCTGTGTTCCCTGGAGTATACCTCCCAATAACCAGTTGGGAGGACTTGACCAGAAGAAAGAATGGTAGCTTGGATCGGGGTGGTAATAGCGTAGAATAAGAAAAGTAGCTTGATCTTTGAATGTTTACCCTCCTTCTGCTAACTTCTATTCGGGGACCCGAGATTAACCCTTGACATAGCAGTACTAAACTGGTTGCACCCACTGAGATTAGGTAACAATCAAGGGATTAAGCAGTTTTTGTGAAATGAAGATTTTCTGAAACTCTATTCTTTTCTTTTTTAATGCTTATCCATTTATTTTGAGGGAGGAGGAGCAGAAAGACGGAGAGAGATTCCCAAGCAGGCTCCATGCTGTCAGCACAGGGTCCCATGGGCACTTGATCTCATGAACTGAGAGATCATGACCTGAGCCTAAATCAAGAGTTGACTGCTTAACTGACTGAGCCACCCAGAGGCTCCCTGAAACTCCATTCTGATTTCTTCTTTAGAGACCTTTTTCTCATACCAATAGAGAATGAAAGAAGTGCTGGAAACTGGTCCCATGTTTGAGCAAATACAGGCCTGATCCTATTACTCCTGGTTTTAAAGCAGAAGTGAGACAAACAAAACTAAAGCATGCAAAACAGAATATTAAAAATGGTACGAGAAGGTCCTGGGTGGCTCAGTCAGTTGAGCATCCGATTCTTGATTTTGGCTCAGGTCATGATCTCATGGTTTGTGAAATTGAGCCCCACACCAGGCTCTGTGCTGATAGTGTGGGCCTGCTTGGGATTCTCTCTCTCTTCTCTCCCTCTCTCTCTTTCTCTCTCCCCCCCATCCACTCATACACACACACACATTCTCCCTCTCTCAAAATAAATATATTTTTTAAAAGGGTATCAAAGAACTTATCAAATAAATTATAACATTTTATTTCAAAGAACATAAATATTCAATTAATCTATGTGGGAGTCTTCAAATTTACCTGTTAAAAAATCAATAATGAAGGTAAACTGGGGGACATGATGTGGCGTTAAGAAACTGAGATTCCCATCAATATTTGGGAGAGATTTTTTCCCGGCTTTATTGTCCCAACAGAACTGACTCAATTTCATAGACTCATTATTCATATAATTAAATTGTCCTTTTGCAATGAATATTGTTCAAACTCTGGTGGGCCCTGTCTGATCTTAGACAAAAAATATGATGAACCCAAAAAAGACTGTGTTGGAAGAACTCAATTTTGTTTTTTTTAAGATTTTCAAGACTGGCCAACTGAAGGTTTGCTAGTCATTTCTTCAAAACTCTACCTTCCTTCTGTAGTGTAGTGGGTCTTTGTCCAACAGTTTCCAGAAGGAGCAAGCTGACCTGAGAGAAGGTTTTTTCCTACTGATTGCTGTCACACTCTCAACTTACAGAGAATTCTGCTAAAAACAACGCAAGTGAGTTTGCAGTTTGGTGTAGTCCATAAAGCCAATTTGAAATATTTTGCAAACCTACACACACACACACACACACACACACACACACACACACATGCATTTAAAGCATCTAGGATGGGGTGCCTGGGTGGCTCAGACATTAAGCATCTGACTTTGGCTCAGGTCATGATCAGGGGTGAGCATGAACCTCACTTCCGGTGAGCTCAAGCCCTGCTTCAGGTAAACATGAGCCCTGCTTTGGTGGAGCCTCGCTTTTCTCTCTCTCTCTCTCTCTCTCTCTCTCTCTCTCTCACCCTGACCCTTGCTCACTTGCACCCTCTCTCTCTCTCAAAAATAAAATAAAATAAAATAAAATAAGACATCTAGAATGGCACCTAGGTTTCTCAGCAAAATAGAAGCTAGTAATATCACAAAAACACAGCCAATTCCTAACTTTCCGTGCAGCCTCAAGTCTAGGCAATAACTATTCCAGCCTTCTGATAATTTTCTTATTATAAGAGCAAATTATTTATCACTCATCGCTTGGACTGAAGAATGAGTAAATAATCAAAGGTTGCTTTAAGTTTTCATTATATAAACCTGAAAAATGGTAACATTGACACAAAGAAAAGGATAAACTCGAGACCTATGGCCACATGTCACCTGAGCAGTTGAGCACCAGCCTCTGAATTCTCTCTCTTGGCAGAGAGAATTCAATGCTGGGGCTTGATGCCAGACTCTAGCCAACTGTACAGCAGCGGATCAAGCCCAAAGCTTGGACATTATCTTTGCTAAGTGCATATGGTAGTCCTGTTTTTAACAAGTGTCCTTTTAATTAAAAGTAATGAATCTTCTCTTCAGTGACAGGTCATTGAACTAACTAGTTTTTGCTTTTAATACATCTATAACGAAGAAATATTGAACTACAAATCTGAAAGAGATAAGAAATACTAATTTTAGGGCTTAATCCTTTAGCAAGTTGGCAGGGAAAAAGGAGGCCCTAGGCTTTTAAACAGAGTATCCTGAAGCAACTTCAAATGGATAAAAAAAAATTTTTTTAGTCAATGTTTGATTGACCTTTTGATACTATGGCCAGAAAGCAGTTATTGACTAAGATAAGCACAACCTAGACTCCTAGTTATTGATTCTTTTATAAAACCTCCATTTTTGTGCCAGTAAAAGAGTCAGAGTTAGCATGAAATTTCCTGACAAACCAAGTAATTTCAACCATTATAAAATGAGACTGAGTGTCCTGCATGTCAGGGGTTGTGTTAAATGCTTTACATACATTATTTTGTTTGCTCGGAATCTTAAAGGTAGATACTATTATTGTACTCACTTTACAGATCTAGAAGCTGAGGCTCAGGAAGGTTAAGTAGCTGCTCCATGGTCATACATACCTGTGACAGAGCCAAAAATTAAATACAGCCCATTTGACTCCAACTACACTATACTACTTTTTTTCCTCTAGACCTCAGCAGTCCAATAAGATAGCTACTAGCTATATGTGGCTATTTAAATTTAAATTAATAAAAATTAAAATGTAAAAATCAGTTCCTCAGTCACTAACCACATTTCAAGTGCTTAACAGCCACATGTAGCCAGTGGCTCCCATACTGGACGATACAAGTACAGAATCCATTATCACAGAAAATGTTTTAGATAGTGCTGGTCTAGAGTCACCAGTAACTGGCGTGCCCTCTCCCTTTCTGATAATGGAAATTATACACACATTACCTTGTTACTTTAACTTCCAGGAAGTTTAATTCCAAATTTAAGGTTCAACTATAGCAATACTTTAACCCTGATAACCAACATATTTGTGCTCATCTTTTCCTTGGCCCTGATTTCCTATCTGTATTTATTAATAGATATTAATTATTGTTTTATTGCAAATGTTATTGTTACAGGTTTTCTCAAATCATTTGTTGAAAAGGCAGTATATAAGTATAAATAACAAAAATCAGGACATACTCTGGTTTTTGCCTGCCTTCCATGTTATAAGGTGTAGAATAGGATTCATGTTCCAGCTATATGCTGTCTATAAGAAACTCACTTCAAATAAAACAATATAGGCAGGATGAAAGTAAATGGATGGGAAATTTTATATCATGCAAACATTAACCAAAGGAAAGCAGAAGAGGTTACATTGAGATCAGATAAATTAGATTTTGGAGCAAAGATAATTACTAGAAAGAGAGAAAGACAGTATACAATGATAAAAGGGTCAATCCACCAAAAAAAAAAAAAAAATAGCAGTCCTAAATGTATGTACAGGAGACAACAGAAATGAAAATCCATTAATAAAAAACTAATAGAACTGAAGGCGAAAAGTAATAAAATGAAAGTTCAAGTCTTCAACACCTATCCTTCAACAATTCGTAGGGCAATTAGACTGAAAATTAGCAGGTATTTAGAAGAATTCAACAACATCAAGCAACAGGATCTAATTGATATTTATAGAACATTCTGCCCAACAACATCAGCATATACATTCATTTCAAATGCTAATTTCCATTACATATATCAAGATAGACCATATTCTGGGCTTTAAAACAAACTGCAACAAATTTAAAAGGATTTAAGTCATACAGAGTGTGTTTTGTGATACATTGGAATCAAACTAGAAATCAGAACTGAAAGATAACATGAAAATCTACAAATATTTGGAAACTAAACAACCTACTTCCAAATAATATATGGGTCAAAGAGCAAGTTTCAAGGTAGATTTCGAAAATACATTGAATTAAGTGGAAGTGCAAATACAACATATAAAATTTGTGGGACACACCTAAGGCTGTGCTGAGAGAGAAATTTATAACACCAAATACATAAATTAGAAAAGAGGAAGTCTCAAATCAATAATCCAAGCTCCCACTTTGATAACCTAGAAGAAGGGCAAAATAAACCCAAAGCCAGCAGAAAGAAGGAAATTATCATAAAGAGGACATGGGAGCAGGAGGAAAGTGGGTGTGGCTGTAAAAAAGAAGAATCCCCGTGAGGATGGAAATGTTCCATATCTTCACTCTATCAATGTCAATACTCTGGTTGGGATAGTGCAGTATTGTTTTGCAAGGTGGTACCATTGGAGGAAACTGGGTAAAGAGTATGTGGGATATCTCTCTATGATTTCCAACATTGCATGTGTATCTACAATGATCTCAAAATAGGAAGTTTAATTTTATTTTATTTTTATTTTTTTAATCTTTTTTAATGTTTACTTATTTTTTTAAATTTTTTTAAACATTTATTTATTTTTGAGACAGAGAGGGACAGAGCATGAGCAGGGGAGGGGCAGAGAGAGAGAGGGAGACACAGAATCCAAAGCAGGCTCCAGGCTCTGAGTTGTCAGCACAGAGCCCAACCCGGGGCTGGAAATCACAGACCACGAGATCATGACCTGAGCCGAAGTCGGACGCTCAATCGACTAAGCCACCCAGGTGCCCCAGGAAGTTTAATTTTAATTAAAAAAATTTTTTTTGAGAGAGTGAGAGTGTGAGTGGAGGAAGGGCAGAGGACGAGGGAGAGAATCTTTCTTTTTATTTTAAAAACATGTTTTTAATGTTTATTTATATCTGAAGGAGAGAGATACAGAGCATGAATGGGGAGGGGCAGAGAGAGGAAGACATAGAATCCAAGGCAGGCTCTGTCAGCACAGAGCCCTACCCAGGGCTTGAACTCACAAACCATTAGATCATGACCTGAGCCAAAGTTGGACGCCCAACCAACTGAGCCACCCAGGTGCCCTGGGTGAGAGGGAATCTTAACCAGACTCCATGCCCAGCATGGAGCCTGATGTGGGACTGGGCTCTCACAACCGTGAGATCATGACCTGAGCCAAAATCAAGAGTCAGACACTTAACCAACTAATACATTCGAGTACCCCAGAAGTTTCATTTTAAAAAGGCAATCAAAAAAAGATTTTATAACACAAAAATGAGAAAGAATAATTAGCCAGCATACACAAGGAATTTCAACAAAAAATATTTAAAAGATGACAAAAAAGAAAATAATGAGGAAAAGGTTTGAAAAAAGACTTCCCAAAAGAGTAAAAGCACAATGAGGGGGGCACCTGGGTGGCTCAGTCTATTAAGCGAACGACTTCAGCTCAGGTTCATGGGTGCGATCCCCGCGTTGGGCTCTGTACTGACAGCTTGGATCCTGGAGCCTGCTTCGGATTCCATGTCTTCCTTTCTCTCTGCCCTCTCTCCCAACTCGTGCTCTGTCTCTCTCTTTGTGTCTCTCTCTCTCAAAAATAAACATTAAAAAATTATTTTTTAAAAAGCAAAAGCACAATGAAATACTACACTACACACACAGATTGGTTACAATGAAGTAGTCTGACAATAGTAAATGTAATAGTAAATAGTAGCATATTAGCAAGTAAATAGTAAGTAGTAAATGTTAGCAAGGATCGATCAAGCCACGTGAGCAAGGGTTGAGTAATGTGTACGAACTCCCACAATAGTGGGGGATGTCAGTTGGTACAATCCCTTTGGAAAACTTGTAGGTATTATCTTTAAAAGTTGAAGATATATATGCCCCATGATCTAATAATTCCACACCTAGGATATCTAGTAGATAAATTTGTTCTTGTGAGCACTAGGATAAATATACAATCATGTGCTTAGCAGCATTGCTTCTTATCACCCCAAACAGCAAATAACCCAAATACTCATCAGCAGAAGAATGAATAAATAATGTCAACATATTCACACAGTTGAATAACATGGAGCAAAGCCAAATGACCACACAGGACACATACCAGGCCTTTGGAATAGTATTTATTGGAGGAAACCAACAAATATAGGAGCAGCAGCAGGTTTGGAAGTCCCTTATGGCTCATTCCATTTAGAGTCAGCATATAGGAATGAGACCCTGATCCTTGCATGAATATGACTATGTAGTATCTCCTACACAACTCCCTTCCTCATCACTACCAATGAGGAAGGTTGTTTCTTCACAAAGCTAGAGGTCTGAAAACCCACAGAATGTCTGGCTGGATGAGGGTTGTGATCCAATAGTGGCATGACATGGCAGAACAATGGCTTCTAGCCCTATCCCACCACTTCATTCACACACATATATATATATATCAAACATACAGAAGAGGCTGTCAAGACTAAGGGCAAAAGACCATGTTTTGGTATGGCAGACAAGTGACCTGATCAGCATTCTAGTAGAACTGATTTTTCTAAGCATTTGGCTGTAGATAGTTTCCGTGGAGCTCAAAGGCCAACTCCTTTCCCAGGAGGCCAGCCAGCAGAGAATATTGGGCAAGTTAACCCTTATTTCTCAACCATTGTAGTTCTTCACCTCCAATCTCTAGGTGGCCTCTATACATCATACCCCATTCCATCAGTAATACATACCATTACAGTTTGTAGGAAACCTTGGAGGATGGTTCTCAAACTTCAGCTGTTTCAGAATCACCTGGAAGACTTATCTGCAGATTGCATATCCATGAAGGACCCTGAGAACTTGCATTTCTGAGAGTTCTCAAGTGATGCTAATGTTGCTGGTGTAGGAACCACACTTTGAAAATCACTGGAATATGGAAAGCCATAAATAGCTGTTCCTCAAACCAGGGGCTGAGGGAGCTCAGACTCAGACAAGAAAAAGAGGTACCCGTTTGGGATGCACTAAATAACCATACTGCCTTTTCCCATATGCAGAATATTGATTATTCTACTTGCCACTAATTGGGATCTATAAATAATAGGAATTATTGATTAGGGCAGAGACAGCTGCTGTCAGATTATGAAGATCAGTTTTGTGGCCTAAATCCATTTTGGTTAAAATAACAACAATAATAAATGAAAATAAAACCACTCTGGCTAAGGAGTCCAGGCTAATCTGCTGGATGGCTAGAGTGATCTCATTAGCTATTTAGCCTAGCATAACTGGTAGATTTTCTATCAGCTTCATATATCTCTACTCAGGAATAAGACTATGATGTCTCCTAGTCCTTTCTCCTCACTACCCACTGGGAAGTCTTCTCCTTTACATTTAGGCCAGGTGGTGGCAATGGGGGACCTGAGAATCCCAGAAAACATTAAATAGTTGGATTATCACCTCAGGGTTATAGGTCATGATTACTGGAGGCAAACAGGTGAAGGCCATTTAACCACAGAGGAAAACAGCCTAGGTGGAACATATTATCCAGTCCAGAGTTGTGTGTGTGTGTACATGCAAGCTCACATTGTGTGCAGTTAAGACCAATATTCATAGTTACAGCGCTTTAATAAAGCCTAGCCAAAGCCTATGGAACTATTCCCAAGCCTTTTCCAATGACCAAGAATCCTATGTCATCCCAGGAAGTAGAGGAAGAGCCAGACATGGAACCCAAGAGTCCATTACTGACAGTTTCATAGGCTGGTGGTGGGTAGTATGATTCAGTGGAGTAGGATAGGAAACACGCAGCAGGTAAATGTTAGAAAACACTGGAGTGCTTCCAAGTCACCCTTGCTACATCCAGCAACTGATGACTGATCCAGCATTATGACAGATTCACAAAGGAGCCAATTGTCGATAAGAGATGCCTAGAAGAATGCAATAGCCTGGGTGATGATTCTCTTGAAGGGATCCAAGTATAAGATAGGATATACTTCCTCCAAATGTCTCCCATGGTTTCAGGTAGTCCCTTATTTCTGGCACGAGGCTCCTTCTGAAAATATCTATAACATCTGGCCCAGCACAATAACCTTAACAGGACCCAGGAGTAGTCCCATCACCACCAATCTCCTTCTTCAATGGTTCCACAGTAGTTAGACTGCATTTACTTATACCTACAGGTGAGGACACCTTGCACAGTGTCCACATGGCAGGTATACAATAACATCAAATGCAGGATAAACATATTAGTGTGACCTCAGTTGAGTTGGTCACCACCCAGCCAGCCTCATGGCTCTAGTAGTGCCTTTAAGTTGGTGTTTGCCTACTCTTTTGAATTTTTTTTTAATGTTTATTTATTTTTGAGAGAAAGACAGACAAACAGAGCATGAGCAGGGGAGGGGCAGAGAGAGAGAGAGAGACATAGAATCTGAAGCAGGCTCCAGTCTCTGAGCTGTCAGCACAGAGCCCAATGTGGGGCTTGAACTCGTGAACCACAAGATCATGACCTGAGCCAGTCAGATGCTTAACCAACTGAGCCACCCAGGCACCCCTGCGTACTCTTGATATAGTGTACAGAGGTATGGAAAGGAATACCTGGGCTCAGGTCCCTGCACTATAGTTATACTACTCCAGTTATTTCCCCTTCCCCTAATTCCTGTGTCCTTAACAGATGGCGGAGAGCAGATAGACCCTTCCAGGATATGCTGGGCAGAATTCTAAGATGACCCAGGGTGACTGGATGGCTCAGTCAGTTAAGCATCCAACTCTTGATTTTGGCTCAGGTCATGATTTCCCAGTTGGGGAATTCAAGCCCAGCATCGGGCTTTGCACTGACAGTGCAGAGCCTGCTTGTGCTCTTTCTCAAATAAATAAACAAACCTTTTTAAATTTTTTTTAATGTTTATTTACTTTTGAGAGAGCGAGAGAGAGAGAGAGCAGGGGAGGGGCAGAGAGAGGGAGACACAGAATCTGAAGCAGGCTCCAGGCTCTGAGCTGTCAGCAGAGCCCGACGTGGGGTCCGAACCCACAAACTGTGAGATCATCACCTGAGCCAAAATCGGACGTTTAACCGACTGAGCCACTCAGGTGCCTCAAATAAATAAACATTTAGAAAATTAAAAAAGAAATTCTAAGATGCCCCTGCTATGGTCTGTATGTATCCCTTCCAATTCTTTTGTTGAAATCCTAATGCTCAAAATGATGGTATGAAGAGGTGGGGGCTTTGGAGGTACTTAGGTCATGGGTGGGGGGCCCTCATGAATGGGATTAGTGCTTTTAGAAAAGAGACCCCATAGAGCTCCCTAGTCTCTCCTGCCATATGAGGACACAGCAAGAAGTTAGCAGTCTGCAACCTGGAAGCGGGCCTTCACAAGGATCCAAACATGCTGACACCATGATATTGGACATCTCAGCCTCAAGAACTATGAGAAATAAATTTGTTGTTTATAAGCTACCCGGTGTATGGCATTTTGTTATAGCAGCCCGAATGGACTAAGCCCCCCAAGATTCCCAGCCTTTGGTGTACATAACTTCTTCTAGTTTCTCCAATCAAACAGGAATCTAGGGACTGTCGTGAAGGGTTTTGCAGATGTAATTAATTTCTGAAATTAGCTGACCTTAAGACAGGGTGATTATCTAAATAAGCCTGACCTAATCACATGAGCCCTTTAAAAGCAGAGTTTTCTCTGGCTGGTTGCCAAAGTGAAAGTCAGAGAAATGTGCTCTGGCTAATCTGGAATAAAGCAAACATTTGTTTTGTGAATTGTCTATGGGGGGCGTGGGGCAAAAAACGGTAGGCAGCCTCTAGGAGCTGAGAGTTGTCCTTGGCTGACAGCTAGAAAGAAAATGAGGACTTCAGTCCTACAACTACAAGGAAATGAATTCTGCCAACAACCAGTGAGCCTAGAAGAGGACTTCAAGGTCCGGATGAACTACAGCCCTGGCCAATACCTTGATTCCAGCCTAATGAGACTCTGAGCAAAATATCAAGCCATGCTGTGCTCAAACATTTGACCTATAGAAACTGAGATAATTTGTGTTGTACTGAGCCACATTTGTGGTAATTTGTTATGCAGCAATTGAAAACTAACACACAAGATAGATGCTTATGGTACCCATGGAGAATTAAATAAGCAGCAATTGTCTATGAGTAGAGAGTTTCAGAGTTCTCTTGCCTCCACATTCTGCAGGCAATAAAAGGCATGGAAATATGCTGTTAAGCTGTCTGGGTATGAAGAATGTTCTATTATCTGAGTGGATGTCTAGCTATCCCAGTAGTAAACAGTCATGCCTATACTGCTCAAATAGAGTGCTGGAAAGTTTGCAGGAGAGGCAATACTTCTGTTTTAACACCCAACTATCAGACAATCCCAAGATTCTAAGATTCCAGAGGGGCAATCAGCTAACAACTCCTCAGGCTTCATCAGACTAACCAGTTTACCACTGCAAGCTCAAAGTGGAAGGTATAAATAACACTCCTGTCTTCTGATGGGCTGTACCATCACCTAACATTCTATGTCACACGTAAGCAATGCCACTGTACTTGTACTCTCAGTAACTGCATGTAGGACCTCCAGTACCTTTGTACTTTTTTTTTCCATAAGACAAGATTGGGGATCACCAACTTTTTCATTTTTTTTTTACATTTTTTCTTTTTTTAATTCTAAATATAATTTATTGTCAAGTTAGCTAGCATACAGTGTGTAGTGTGCTCTTTGTTTCGGGAGTAGATTCCCATGATTCATCACTTACATGCAACACCCAGTGCTCATCTCAACAAGTGCCGTCTTCAATGCCCATCACCCATTTTCCCCTTCCCTCCCTTCAACCCTCAGTTTGTTCTCTGTATTTAAGAGTCTCTTATGGTTTGCTTCTGTTTGAAACTGTTTTTTTCCCCTTCCCTTCCCCCATGGTCTTCTGTTAAGTTTCTCAAATTCCACATACGATGAAAACATATGCTATCTGTCTTTCTCTGACTTATTCCACTCTTCACTTTTGACCCCTTGGTCTAAAAGTCATAACACAGCACTATAAAAGCTGTCAGCTCACTTAGTCCCCACGGGAGTTCCTCCACCTGGAGGTGGGGATGGGTATGTGATGGTTAACTTTCTGTGTCAATTTCACTGGACCATGGGATGCCCAGTGTCTGGTTAAACATTACTTCTGGGTGTGTCTGTCAGGGTATTTCCAGAAGGGATTAGCATATGACTTGGTGGACAGGGTAAAGCTGATGACCCTGCTTGGGTGGGCATCGTCAAATTAGCTGAAGGTCTGAATAGAACAAAAAGGTGGAGTGGGTTGCTCTCTGCCTGACTGTTGAGCTGGGACATCCATCTTCTCCTGCCCTGGGTGCTCCTGGTTCTTGCGTGTCAGACTTTGGAATCTATACTACTGGCTCTCTGGCTCTCAGGCCTGTGAACTACACCCCAGCCTTCATGGGCCTCCAACTTGCAGATGTGGATCATGGGACTTCTCAGTTTCCACAACTGTCTGAGTGAATACCTTGTAATATATAAACAGTTCTCTTAATTTATATTTAAAATAAAAGTGTTAAGAGGAATGTATACACATTGAAGTACATGGTGGTAAAGGTAACTTAATCTCAGATGGTTCAAAGAGAAAAATACATATATATATTTTATAATATATATTTTAAGTTTTCTTACAAGTTTGAAATTATTTTAAAATAAAAAATTAGATGAGCACTGGTTGTCATATGGAAACCAATTTGACAATAAATTTCATATTAAAAAAAATAGAATAAAATAATAAAAATAAAAATAAATAAAAAATTAGAAAAGAAAGGAAAAGGGCAAAGAAGAAAGGCATACTCCAAGTAGAATATTTTCATCTCCTTTTATTGAAGGAAATAAAACTTGTGCTACAGAGGCAGTGGTACCTCAGAGCATGACAAGGTAGCCAATGGGACTGACATGACAATGCTGGCCAGGGGTCCTATCATAGTGGGAGGACCAAAACCACAAAGATAGCAGGAGGTAGCAAACATCCCCAACACCCAGTGCAAGCATTTCCATTTGCAGAGAGCTTGGCCATGCATTGTAAAAACAGGGTCCCTTCACAGCCGGCAGAGTATCTTATCAGGTTGCCAAATCCATCCAAAACTAACATGTAGTTTCACATTTCGAGGTCCTTCCCTCTGACCCAAAGATTCAGGCCATCAGAAGATCTAAGTTAATCTTTCAGCTCCTTATTCCAGATGGAAAAAGAAGCTGAGTTCTCAAAACAACACATAGGTACAGCGGGACAGGTGCTGATACCTGACTTTGTTCTAAAAGCAGCTACATTTTTTCCCCTGACTTCTCACACTGTTCTCACCCAGCATGTGCCTTGGGAAACCTCTCAATGTTCTAAACAAGGACAGAATTGGGGCAGCAGCCTAGGGGATGTAGGGAATCAAAAGCTGCTACATAGCCAAGACCATTTCACAAGAAATAGCACGGGGAACACTATTGGGTGAAGATCCTCCCAAATAGCTGCTAGAAGCATACACAAAGAGAAAACATGGTAGCTCTCTCTCCAATATCAGGATCAGCTGCGCCAAAGCCATGGTCCAGGAAGATGAGCCATTTCACATCCCTGGCAGATTATCAACCCTCATGGCATTCCTCCAGCACTTCCAATTTTCAAGTACAATAGGTGTTTGGGCAGTTCAGTCAAAGAAAAGCAAGCACTAAAGAAGTCTCAACTGATTACAAATTGATAATGTTACAAAGCCAAAAATTATAGAGTCAAGAACTGACTGGCAGGTGAGAGATGGAGGGGATGGGAAAAGGAGTCCACGGGTTTATTCAAAGAAGCCCTTGATGGTAAACCACCCTCATATCCATGAATTGGGAGGAAATTCCTTACTTAGAAATGGACATCATCTCATTAGTCAGTTGCGGTTCTCTTCAATGCTGGACACATAGTTCTCAAGGATCAAAGACATGAGAGCGCTAGACCAGGAAATGGGAGGAGCAAGGCAAGGAAGAGAGGGCATCGGGGGCTTGAATTTCTAAAATGAGCATTTATTTCACAGAAGTCTTGGCACAATGAGGCTGGGGCAAGCGTGGTTTTAGTGATTGTTCTTGGTTGCCTCCTTTGCTGCAGCAATCAGTGGAGTGAGGCTGGAAAGGGGCTTGGCAATCTTCAGGAACTGATGCTAGAAAGGAAAAAAAGAGCAAAAGACACATGACTATTTACCATTCTTCCTCAGTAACCATTATAAGATGTTAATAAGGCTATCCATGTTTGCACAAGGCTCTGTCTGGAAAGCTTCAGATCATCCCCAAGTTGAAGAACATCTTTAAAAGGTAACAAACCATTTTGGAAAACTGACAGTATCTATCTACCACTCAAACACACATCTCTGCTATATCCCAGCATTTCTACTCACAGGTGTATTTCCAACAGAAAAGAGTTTGTGTATCCACCAAAAGACACACACAAGAATGTTCATAGTCACTTTACTTACAATAGTCATAACTGGCCATTTGCAACAACGTGGATGGAACTAGAGTATATTATAGCAAAATAAGTCAGAAAAGACAAATATCATATGATTTCACTCATATGTGGAATTTAGTAAACAAAACAGATGAACAGAGAGGAAGAGAAGCAAAAATAAGATAAAAACAGAACGAGTACAACCATAAGAGACTCTTAAATACAGAGAACAAACTGAGGGTGGCTGGCGGAGTGTTGGGTGTGGGGATGGGCTAAATGGGTGATGGACATTAAGAAGGGCACTTGTTGGGGCACCTGGGTGGCTCAGTCGGTTAAGCGTCCGACTTCAGCTCAGGTCATGATCTCACGGTCCGTGAGTTCGAGCCCCGCGTCAGGCTCTGGGCTGATGGCTCAGAGCCTGGAGCCTGCTTCCAATTCTGTGTCTCCCTCTCTCTCTGCCCCTCCCCCGTTCATGCTCTGTCTCTCTCTGTCTCAAAAATAAATAAACGTTAAAAAAAAAAAAAAAAAAAGAAGGGCACTTGTTGGGAGGAGCAGTGGGTATTATATATAAGTGATGAATCACTAAATTCTATTCCTGAACTCATTATTACACTACATGTTAACTAATTTGAATTTAAGTAAAATATATACATATATATAATATATATTTTTTAAAAAGAGTATTTTAAATAAATATTTAAAAAATAGTCATAACTAAAAAGAACCCAAATGTCCAAGAGAATGAAAGAATGAATGTGATATTTATATAATACTATACAGAAAATTACACAGCAATTCAAAAGAATGAATAATTGGGGTACCTGGGTGGCTCAGTCCGTTGAGCGACTGACTTCAGCTCAGGTCATGATCTCACAGTTTGTGAGTTCAAGCCCCGTGTCCAGCTCTGTGCTGACAGCTCAGAGCCTGGAGCCTGCTTCAGATTCTGCATCTCCCTCTCTCTCTGCCCCTCCCCCACTCATGCTATGTCTCTCTCTGTCTCAGAAATAAACATTAAAAATATAATAAAATAAATAAAGAAAAGAATGAATAATTGATATGCTGACAACAGGATGAATCCCATAGACACTATGATGAGTGAAAGAAGCCAGGCACAAGTTTTCATATTGTATGATTCCATTTTATATTAGGTAAGACTCAACTATGGTGACAATACAGGCAAAATTCAACAGGAGCTCAGTAAGCAGATTTTTAAGCTAAGCCTATGTGTAGTTTTAACAGACTGAGGAACAGCCTCAGGGAATAGCTTGAGCAAAGGCCCAGGGATGAAAGAGGTTAGGGAAATAGGAATAGAAGTTGAGTGGAGGTAAGTTGTAGGAGAGAGGCCTAGTAGTGCCTCACGTGCAAAAATGAAGCAAAAAAGACTTGGTTTAGTGATCCCTTGAATTTGGAGCTTCTCTGCTTAAGGACAGTTACCTGCAGCAGCTCTTTAGCTGAACCTCTCTTCTCCACATCCATCTCAAGACAGCGGTTCAGAAAGTCCCGGAAAAAAGCTGATAGCTTCTCTGGGTTCTGAAGCTCCGGGGTCCCATTGGTGGCAATGAGGTACAAGGCCTGGCAATACAAATGAAGAATCACCGTAGGCTCCAGCTGGGGTTCTCTCCTAGTTCCCACACTTGCCCTCTAGAAATATGGTCGGCTGCTTTATGCCTCTAGGACACAAAGAGACTGGAAAGAATATGACCTAAGGATCTTATTTAACATTTAAAGGCCATGTGATCATGTGCAAGTCAGTGAGTTTCCAAATTCCTCATCTGTAAAAACAGGGATGATAATAGTGCCTATCTATATCTATATCACATGTCTGTGTGTTCCAGACCCATGGCTTTATTATTATTCTTGATTATAGAACTAAGGGGCTTATTATTCATTTAGCCTGAAGAATTAAACACCTGCCCATTTGCTGGAGGAAATTATTCCTGATGCCTTGGCACCTGAGTCCTCTAAGAACTGATTTCTTCTAACAGAGAGGAATATAGAAAGGAAATGTCTGTAAAGCAACAATCTGTTTCCCTGTTGCCTCCCAGTTCCCCTAACATGGAGCATCTTATGGGATAAGTTAAAAAAACAAGACAAAACAAAACAAAACAAAACAAAACAGTCCTTTTCAAGCACTGAGCACTTTAATTCACAAAGTATTTACACAAACACTACCTCATTTAATGACCACAATAATAAATCTGGATAATGGGCTAGGCAAGAATTATCCCCATTTCACAAATAAGGTCCAGAAACATAAAGGGATATGCCAAGTATCAACTTAATCATATGAGCTTCTGTTCTCTGATTCTAATCCCAGTCTTATTTCCATCACACCCTACCAGTCATCATTTTCAAGGCTACTGGAAGATGGGGGAAGATGAGTAGTATGTGGATTCAGAGACCAAAGCTGGGACCTTCAGGCAGTTTCAGTTTGGTACACTGAAGCACTTTCCAATAATCAGAGCTACCCAAGAGGTATCCAGTTAAGATTGGATGACCACCTACCAAAAACGCACAGAGAATTCCTGCAATGGAGGGGAGGTTGGGAAAAATAAGAAAATAAAAGCAATCAGAATAATTCTCCTATTTGCCCATGACCAAAATTACCAACATACATCTGTATTCATATACTCTGCCTTCCCTCTCTTATTGCAATGGATAAATTGTCCATACTCTAATCTAATACTCTTTACTTCAATACTTGATCCAACCCCTCTCATCAACTTAAGGACATCACTCCTACAGATGTCACTTCTCTCTTGGACATGATGACTTTCCTCCTTTGCACTAGATTATTGCTATGCCCACACAAACATGATGTAATAATACCTTAAAAAAAAAAAACAACTAAACTAAACCCTCCCTCAACTCTACTTCTAGTTCCTGCTCCATTTCTCTTTTCTCTTAAGAGCAAAACTCCTTAAACAACAACAACAATTGCTTTCACATGCCATCTCAACTTCTCCCATTCTGGTGGATTTACTCTAATTAGGCTATCATTTCAGTACCATCACTCCACTGACTGTCAAGCTCATCACTAACCTCCACATTGGCAAATATAATGTGTATTTCTCAACTTTATCTCATACAATCAGTGACATTTGACACAGCCAATGTCCTTCTCCAAAGAACACAGTTCTTCTCCAAACACTTTGTTCTCTTGGCCTCCGGAACACACTTCTCTCAGTTCTAGAAAGGCCATTCCTTGGTCTACTTTGCTAGTTCCTCCAAACTGTAAACATGAGAGTACCCCAGGGCTCAGTACTCAAACCTTACTCCCTAGGTGAGTGATCGCATCAATCATCTCGTTCCAATGCTTAAGTAAACCAACTATACACTACTTCCTGATAAATTTGTATTTATAGCTCTGACCTCTCACCATTAAACTCCAGACTCCTATGCCCAACTCTGTGCGACATCTCTACTTGGATGTCTAATAAACATTTCAAATTAACACATTAAAAACAAACTCTATTATCCAATTTTACTTGCTCTTCGACCTTCCTAGTAAATGGCAACTGAACTTTTTCAGCAATTAAGGCCCAAAATCTCATAGGCATTATTGATTCCTCTTTCTCTGATATCTAATTCACCTTGTCAGCTGTATGTTCAAGATATTTCCTGAGTCTAACCACTCTTCATGCCACCAACATAGTCCAAGTTACCACTCTTACCTGAATGATTATAACAGTATTTCAGAGTCTGCTTTCTATGAAAGCAGCCAAAATGGTTAATTCATAACATAAATTACATCATACTACTCCTCACCTCAAAATCCTTCAATGGCTTCCAATCTCTTACAGAATAAAAGCCAAATTCTCAAGATGGTCACAAGGTCTGATTTGGTCCCCTCCTAGTTCTCTGACCTTGTCTACTATTCTCCTCCCCACTCACTCACTTAGGAACACTGCCCTCTTTGGTTTTTTCCTGGATACAAGTGTGTTCTCAAATCAAGTCGTTTATATACTTGATACCTGGGAAACTCTTGCATCAGGTTAATTGCATGGCTTGCTCCTTTCTTCAGGTTTCTGCTCAAATAACTTATAAGGGAGGACTTCCTTCTCTACTCTAAATAAAATAGTACATTTCTCCCTCTTTCCCCATCACTCTCATAAGCCCTTTACTCAGCTTTATTTCACAGCACTTACCCTCTGTTACTATTTATTAATTTCTTCATTGCCATTAGAACATGGCTTTCTTTTACATGGCAGGAACTCAAATAATTGTTGAATAAATGAGTGACTGTGAATATCTCTTTTCTTTAAATCCAATAGTGCCTAGTTTTATCTAGAAAAGACAGATCCAGGTTGAAAACTGTAGGGAATAGCCTGAGTCTCATTTCCTGGGACTAAAGACAATAGCCCAAACATCTTGAAATGGGACTAGTAACACTCACTCTGAGAGGATTTTCATTGAGGTATGGGGGCTCCCCTTCAATCATTTCAATGGCCATGATGCCCAGGGACCAGATGTCAACCTTGGGCCCATAGGCTTTCCGTGTCACAACCTCTGGTGCCATCCAGTATGGGGTTCCCACCATGGTGCTCCGTTTGCTCTGCTCTGGGGTGATCTGGGCACAGAATCCAAAGTCAGCTAGAAAAAGAAAAGAAAAGAAAGAATGGACATATATTTAGGGTACACCTTCCATAAGTATTGACTATGTACCTATCCTTAGCTGTCAAGCTCTGCCTAGCTCCCAGCCATGGCAATCCCTTCTCTCTCCAGACCTGGAATCACATGACTGCCACCTTCACATCCAGCTCTTAGCCTGTCCTCTGTCCGACATTGAAAAGAAACAAGACGAACAAAAGAGACATCATCTCTGGCCTCTTACCCCTCCTCAAACTAGAAGAACTAGGCATTAGAGCCAAAGGTGCCCGTTTTGGCCTTGATTACTTGCCCCAATTCTGCTTTCTTCTTGAAATCCACACCCATGTCCCAGAATCTGGCAGTCTAGGTCCTTGTTTTATTTTCTGGGAATGAGTCCCAGACTTAAGCCCTAATCACCTACAAGTAGGAATGGCCCTGCTTTTATTAATTTCTCACCCTGTGCCCCTGGACAAAGACTGCTAACAATCTTCCCATAAGTTGCCCATCTGTAACACAGCTGTCTGTCTGGGCTACTGATCCTCACACTTTCAAACAAAATGTTCTGCTTATAGTTCATTCTTATTGTATTGCAATTATATGTTTATTTAAATTGAGGCCTTTGATAGAAAAGGCTATGTCTTCCCACTCATTTTTTTATTCCCAGAGGGCCTAGGTATAATAGATATTTGATAAAAGTGTGCTGAATGAATGAATCAAAGAAACTACACTAATTTCTCCACTACTAGACTGAGAGCTACTTGAAGACAAGCAAAAGTATCCTTGGTGCCATCACTGGACATAGCACACAGTTGGCATTCAGTAAATTTCTTTTGGCTAAACATATAAATGGACGGGGAAAAAACGAAATGACATCCTGCATAGTGCTGAGTACTATAAAGAGCTTGCATATCCCAGGAAACACAGACATACCTCATTTTATTGCACTTCACTTTATTGCACATCACGGATTTTTACAAATTGAAGGTTTGTAGCAATTCTGTGATGAGCAAGTCTATCGGTGCCATTTTTCCAACAGCATTTACTCACTTCATGTCTCTGTGTTATATTTTGGTAATTCTCATAATATTTCTAACTTTTTCATTATAATTACATCTGTTATGGTGGTCTGTGACCAGTGATCTTTGATGTTACCACTGTAATTGTGTTGGGGCATCACGAACTGCACCCATAGAAGATGGTGAACTTATTTAAATCGATAAATGTCTATGTTCTGACTGCAGATGTGGTAGAAATAGCAAGAGAACTAGACTTACAAGTACAGCCTGAAGAAGTGACTGAATTAGTGCAATCTCATGATAAAACCTGAACAGGTGAGGAGTGGCTTCTCACTGATGGGCAAAGAAACTATTTCTTGAGATGGAATCTACTCCTGGTGAAGATGCCATGAAGATTGTTGAAATGACACAAAGGATTTAAAATATTACATAAATTTAGTTGATAAGGCAGTAGCAGGGTTTGAGAGGACTGACTCCCATTATGAAAGCTGATCTACTGTGGGTAAAATGCTATCAAACAGCATTGCATGCTACAGAGAAGTTGTTCATGAAGTGGAAGAGAATCAGTCAACGCAGCAAACTTCATTATTGTCTTATTTTAAGAAACTGCCACAGCCACCCCAGCCTTCACCAACCACCACCCTGATCAGTGCACAGCCATCAACATCAAAGCAAGACTCTTCACAAAAACAAAGATTACAACTCATTGAAAGTTCAGATAATGGTTAGCAATTTTTAGCAAGAAAGTATTTTTTAATTAAGAAATGTACATCATTTTTTTGGACATAATGCTATTACACACTTAATCGACTTCAGTGTAGTGTAAACATAACTTTTATATGCACTGGGAAACCAAAAAATTCATTTGACTTGCTTTACTGCAATATTTGTTTTACTGCAATGGTCTGGAACTGACCCTCAATATCTCCAACATGTGCCTGTAAGCGAAGACCCCTTGCTCAGTCTTGTAGCTACTATTATATGATTACCCTCCCCCAGGAGACAGGGTCCCACCAGGAAGAGAAGTATCTTCATTCCTACTCACTTAGCTTGACAGAACCATCCATTCCCAACAGGATATTGTCACTCTTGATGTCTCTGTGAATGACCTGGTTCGAATGCAGAAACTCCAAAGCCTGCAGGCACTATTGAAGTCGATGAGCAGAGGGAGAAAAAAAGGACTTATAATATGAAAACTTATAGAAAATCAACTAATCCAACCTCCTCATTTTATGACCAAGAAAGTGGGGGCCCAGTGAGTAAACAGAACTTGCTCCCAATCTGTGGTGGAGGCAGGTCTATAGCCTAATCTTCTGTCTCCTGGCTAAGCACTCTTCTAATTTGGTCCTGCTTTATGCCTTTCTTATAATATGCCTTACCATATCTTATTGTAATTATAGTACACCTTACAATAGTTTCCTTTTTTTAATGTTCATTTATTTTGAGAGAGAGAAAGAGTACATACGTGTGAGTGGGGGAGGGGCAGAGAGAGAGGGAGAAACATGGGATCCGAAGTGGGCTCAGCAGAGAGCCTGACCCAGGGCTCAAACCCATGAACCATGAGATTATGACCTGAGTTGAAGTCAGACACTCAACTGACAGAGCCACCCAGGCGCCCCAATAGTTTTTAGGTACAAAAGTTCCTCCAATCCATTTTGGAGTTTTTTTGTTTTTTGTTTTTTTATCAAACATTAGATCCTTAACAAAGAAGCTGAGGCCCAAGAAAAACTACTGAGGAAGAATGGAAATGATTTTATAATGATAAAACTGGAGGAAAGTGACAAAGAGAGTCATATCTGAGACACATGAAAGTGATATTAGAAACAGTGAAGTTAGGGGGCACTTGAGTGGCTCAGTTGGTTGAATGTCCAACTCTTGATTTCAGCTCAGGTCACGATCTTATGTTTCATGGGATCCAGCCCCATGCCAGCTCTGTGCTAACAGCACGGAGCCTGCTTGGGATAGTCTCTCCCCCCGCCCCACCCCGTTCCCCTCCCTCATTCACATTCTCTCTCTTTCTCAAAATAAATAAATAAACATTAAAAAAAAAAAAAGAAACTTATTTTAAAGAACAAGCAACAGTGAAGTTAGAAAACTCTTATTATTGGCGAGGAGATAATTTGTACTGTTTTGGGTATGTTAAATTTTATATACGTATAAGCATTTGCAGACAAATATTCAGTAGACAACTGAACATATGAGTCTTAAGTTCTATATGGAGATATGGACTTGAGATAAATATTTGAGTCATTTGTGACCAGGTGATTTTTTTTTAAGTTATAGTTATGGCTGCAACTGGCAAATGTTATAGAAGACAAAAGCAAGAAAAGAATCTTGGAAAACATCTATAATTAGCAGGCAGAGTGAATAACACAGAGGCTAATGGAACAATGAAAATGCCTGGTGCTGCCACTTCCTGACTAATGATACTAACATTCTAAACAAATCACTTACTCTCTCCAGGCTACTGTTTTCCCATCTGTAAAATGTGGGGATAAGAAAAAATAACCTCAGGTTTGTTACTAAATCTACTAGTTTAAGTCCATAACGAAAAGCTAACATTTTAGAAGCTTCTACCAACTGAAAAATACTAAAGATGCAAACCAATTGGAAAATACTACTTCAATGTTTTCAAATTAATACTTCACTTTCTAAGAACATACCAATGGCTAAATTAAGAACAAACCAATATTCAGAAGCAGCTTTTGCCTAAAAAAGTAAGAGTTGCTTTCCTTAGGAGGCTGGAGACCCTGATTTCTGGATGTCAAAAATTATGATAAAAAAATAACTTTGAGAAATTAGAACCCTCATACATTGTTTGTAGGAATATCAAAAAATACAGCTACTTTGGAAAACAGTTTGGCCATTTCTTACACCAAGTTGCTATATGACCAGAAGTTCCACTCCTAGGCTTATACCCAAGAGAAATGAAAACAGATATCCAACCAAAAATTTGTACAAGTACATATGTTATTATTCATAATAGCCAAAAAAGTGGAAATGACCCAAATGTCCATTGATTGATGAATGATAAATAAATGGAATCTTATTTGTTAATAAAAAGAATGAAGTACTAATGTACATTATAACATGGATGAACTTTCAAAATATTATACTAGGGAAAAGAAGCCGTTTCCATTTATATTAAATGTCCAGAACAAGTAAATCTATAGAGACAGAAAATAGATTAGTGATTGCATAGCGTTGGGGGGGTAGGGGTCAAGAAATGGGGTGGGTGGGGCAGTGCCTACTAATGAATGGGTAAGGAGTTTTTTTGGGGGGGAGGCGTTATGAAAATATTTTAAAATTGATTATGGTGATGGTTGTGTAACTCAATATGCTAAATACCATTAAATTATATACTTTTTAATGGATGAATTATATGGTATGTGAATTATATCTCAATAAAACTATTTTTTAAAAGAGGGATGATCCCTTAGAACTTAAAGATAATAGTAATGTCACCTATTTATGCAACATTAAAAAATTTTTTAAGTGCTTTTTGATCCATATGGCGCCCCTAACGTATATACAGGGTGAATTCCCATTTTAAAGATATATAAATTGAAGCAAATTGATTTCCCTAAGCATACATATGCATGTATCCTCAATCAGTGCAAGTTAGCTCCTGGGGTGAGTGAAAAATATTTTAGATATTACAGTGGTTTGTGGCTTCCCAAAGGGCCACAATACATAAACAGATATGCAGTATATCTATGGTATTAATATTTCATGGGGAGGAATGGGATTAGGAAAAAATGTCTTAAAAGGCTCCCTCAGGGAGAGATAATAATAATTTTAAAAAGTTGAGAAACACTGTATTAGCAGTGCAGCAAAGAAAAGAAGCCATAGCTCCTAAGAATCCCAGGTCTGTGTTAATTCCATTAACCTACATGTGTGTGTTCCAGATCCCAGGATGCAGGGTGATCATATTTTCTAGGATGAAATTGATTTCACGTGACTTCACTTTTCCTAATATTGATTAAATATACAACTACATTTTTCCATCTGAATGCCTCCAGATCTTATATCATCAAACCCCAATCATAATATTAGACTTAATCCCATAATACTCTGAATCTCATCTTCTAATCACCTAATCTACTTTTCCCTAATTCTGAAACTTTTCTATTATTGGGCTACAGTCTCTTATCAGCAAAACATCCAATATCCTCAACTTCTCTGAATATTTCCTTCATCTTCTTCCTCTAATAAAAATATGGCTATCCACAAGAGTCAGACGATAAAAAGAAATTAAGGGCATCCAAATTGGCAAGAAAGAAGTCAAATGTTTACTCTTTGCAGATGACATGCTATTCTATATAGAAAACACTAAAGACCCCCACCCCACCAAAATTGCTAGAACTGATATACAAATTCAATAGTCACAGGATACAAAATCAACATCCAGAAATCTGTTGCATTTCTATATACAAATAATGAAGAAACAAAAGAGAAATCAAGGAATCAATCCCATTTACAACTGTACCAAAACCAATAAGATACCAAGGAATAAACCTAACCAAAGAAGTGAAAGACCTGTACTCTGAAAACTCTAAAACACTGATGAAAGAAATTCAAGATGAAGCAAAGAAATGGAAAGACATTCCATGCTCATGAACTGGAATCACAAATATTGTTAAAATGTCTATACTACCCAAAGCAATCTACACATTTAATGCAATCTGTATCAAAATACCAAAAACATTTTTCGCAGAGCTATAACAAAAAATCTGAAAATTTGCATGGAACCACAAAAGACCCCAAATAACCAAAGCAATCTTGAAAAAGAAAACAAAGCTGGAGGCATCACAATTCCAGACTTCAAGTTATATTACAAACCTGTAGTAATCAAAACAGGATGGTACTGGCACAAAAACAGACACATAGGTCATGGAACAGAATAGAAAATCTAGAAATGAACCCAAAACTATATAGTCAATTAATGTTCAACAAAACTGAAAGTATATCCAACGGGAAAAAGATAGTCTCTTCAAAAAATGGTGTTGAGAAAACTGGACAGAAACATCCAAAAGAATTAAACTGGACCACTTTCTTATACCACAGATAAAAATAAAATCAAAATTGATTAAAGACCTAAATGTGAGACATGAAACCATAAAAATCCTAGAGGAGAACACAGGTAGTAACCTCTTTGACATCTGGCCATTGCAACTTCTTTTTAGATATGTCTCCTGAGGCAAGGGAAACAAAAGCAAAAATAAACTATTGGGACTTCATCAAGATAAAAACTTCTGCACAGCAAAGGAAACAATCAACAAAACTAAAAGGCAACCTATGGAATTGGAGAAGATATTTGCAAATGACATATCTAATAAAGGAGTAATATCCAAAATATATAAAAGACTTGTAAAACTCAACATCCAAAAAACAAATAATCCAATTAAAACAAAGGCAAAAGACATGAATAGATATTTTTCCAAAGAAGACATACAGATGGCCAATAGACACATGAAAAGATGTTCAATATCACTTATCATCAGGGAAATACAAGTCAAAACAATGAGATATCATTTCACACCTATCTGCAGAATGGCTAAAATCAGCAACACAAGAAACAACAGGTGTTGGTGAGGATGTGGAGAAAGGGGAACCCTCTTGCACAGTTGGAGGGAATGTAAACTGGTGCAGCAACTCTGGAAAACAGTATGGAGGTTCCTCAAAAAGTTAAAAATAGAACTACCCTACGATCCAGCAATTGTACTACTAGGTATTTACCCCCCAAAAAATATAAAAATACTAATTCAGAAGGATACACACACCCTGATGTTTATAGCAGCATTATCTACAATAGCCAAATTATGGAAACAGTCCAAGTATCCATCAACTGATGAATGTAAAGAGAAGTTGTGGTGTGTGTGTGTGTGTGTGTGTGTGTGTGTGTGTGTGTGTGTGTATATATATATATATATATATATATAATGGAATATTACTTAGACATAAAAAAGAATGAAATCTTGCCATGTGCAATGATATGGATTGAGCTAGACAGTATTATGCTAAGTGAAATAAGTCAGAGAAAGACAAATACCATGTGATTTCACCCATATGTGGAATTTAAGAAACAAAACAAACCAGGAAAGGGAAAAAAAGAGAGAGAGAGAGAGAGAGAGGCAAACCAAGAAAAAGACCCTTAACTATAGAGAACAAACTGATGGTTACCACAGGGGAGGTGGGGAGGAGGGGTGGGTTAAAGAGGGGATGGAGATTAAGGACTGCACTTGTGATGAGCAATGGGTAATATATGGAAGTGCTGAATCACTATATTGTACACCTGAAGCTGATATTACATTGTATGTTAACTGATTGGAATTTAAACTTAATTTTTTTTAATGTCTTATTTATTCTTAAGAGAGACAGAGAGAGAGAGAGAGAGACAGACAGACAGAGCAGGAGCAGGTGAATAGCAGAGTGAGAGAGGGACACAGAATCTGAAGCAGACTCCAGGCTCTGGGCTGTCAGCACAGAGCCCGACGTGGGGCTTGAACTCATAGACTGCGAGATCACGACCTGAGCCAAAGTCAGACACTCAACTGACTGAGCTTAAATAAAAGCTTTAAAAACATGGGGCTCTCCCTGAGGATATTACTTCTCACAGAAACTTTGTGAATTTTTTTTTTCTCCTCTTACACCAGCATATTACAGACCTTTGACATTTAATAGCAATGAAGAGAAAAGAGAATACCTATTTAAGTTTCATTTTCCATTTCTTTTGCCTGGAACTATTTTACCCCAGATTTTTGTGTGGCTTGCTTTTTCGTATATTCAGATCTTTATTCAAATCTATGGCAAAACCATCCCTGACTACTCTGTCTAAAATAGTACCTCCTCTGTCACTACCTTCTTAATCTGTTTTATTTCCTTCGCAGCACACGAAGAGAAGAGGAAAGTAGAATAAAAATATGATTAAAATATATATCCATGTAAAAGAGAAAAATACTACAAAGTATTTATAGCAGTCACCTTTAAGGTTGAAATTGAGTGACTTTACATATATATATATGTAATTTCTAATTTTTCTACAATGGGTATATACTTTTATAATCAGAATAAAGTTATCTTTAAATAATAGATCATAGTGATAGAAAATTCAAAACAGCTAAACAAAAGAATAATGGGAGAGTCCAGCAAATTTCTTCCACCTTCAGTGCCCAGGCAGAAATCCCATCAAGTAAAAAACTCTGATAGACACTGATATGAAGACCACTTCCTGCTCGAGGCTGGTTGGCCATTGGCCTTACCTCACGGCAGACAGCTGCGATCTGGCCTTCATCCATGCAAGTTTCTGTTACCACATCTGTCAAAGAGCCTCCAGCCAAGTATTCCATGACAACCCACAGCTCATCTCCCACGAGGTAACTGTAGGAGTATAGAAAAGGGGTAAGAAGGAACAGAGCACACTGAGCCATAGCAATGGGTTTCAAAGGCTCAGCATATACACAGAGTGAACCTGTATCTCCATCAGCTCTGGAAAAGTCTAGGGTTCTTTTTTCCGGGGAAAAGCAAAATCTGGGGGATAGAAACACTAACTTGATATCCCTTGTGGATTCTCCTGGAGGAAACAAAGCAGATTATTCTGTGAAGCCCAAAAGAGTAGAACTAAGATTATTAGGTTGAAGATATAATAAAATTACATTTCATCACAATACAAAGCAACGCTTCTCAAAATTAGGCATCATTTCCACACATCTAGAAGCATCAAGGCAGAGAGCAACCAAACATTTGACAAAGATGGGATTTGGAATCCATGTCACCAGCATTAGAGCAAGTCACAAAACCTCCTTGAGAGTTCTAAATCTGAGATCCATGAGACCAAGTACTGGGTCTTGTTCAAGACTCTATCCCCAGAGTCTAACACAGTAGATGCCAATGTTTCCTGAATAAATCAATGAGCAAAATAAAAGATAATTGATTGTAAATATTAAATGAAATAATGGCTATAAAAGCCATTTAAAAGCTATAAAGTATCATACACATATTATGTTGGCAATGATCTCCACTTTACATGATTCTAAAAATGAAATGAATTCAACAAAACCTGCAGAGCCAAAGCCTCTTCTGGTAAGCCAAGGGCTGCCATTTAGTGCTGTATCCCTACAGAGATTATTGAGACATGAGTTACGACCAATACTATCACTCAGGGATTGGATCATTCAGCCCTATTATGTGATAAATAAAAAGATCACTTAGCCTGTCTGGTCAGTCTTTTTAGCTGCAGAATGAAACAAATAAAAAGACTAGCCTAGAGCCCTACAGACTTTTCTGCTAGCTTTAGACAAAGAAGTTATATTGGACTGACTTGAGCTGTGTGGTATGTCATCTTATTGTCACCCTGATATTGGGACTACTTCTGGGCAGACAGAGAGACTGTTAAAAAAAAAAAAAAAAAAAAAAAAGCCTTCAGCAAAGGGTAGGATTTGAATCCTCTTCTCTTGATTTTGAATCTAGTACTCTCTACATAGCTTCTATATTCTTTGTAACTCAAAGTCTTGTAGTTTTTTGTTTTGTTTTTTTTTTTAGTTTCCAGGAAGAATATATGTGACAGATTAAGATGTTCTTCAACTTGAATCTCTTTTGAGAGAGAAGATGATGGGGACTTGGACTAAAAGATAATTTAGGACTGGGTAAAAAACTCTCCACTGGCATGAGCCTATTTCTTCCCTGACAAAGAATGCACATTATGCCCTCTCATCCAGCACATCAAGGAGACATCTGCCAGCTTGGACTGATTGGGAGGAAGAAATATGAGGGTTCAAGAGACTATCTCTGGACACTTGGAAAAGAGAGCCTCTTTACCTGGGCCTGACATGACATACCTGGGCTTTGCTGTGCAAAGCTAAGACAATGCACAAACAGATACAGGTTGTCCCAAAAACTCTGTGGCTACACTGTATGCCAAGGTACCATCAAAAATCACATCTCCAAGGTAAAGCCTCAGAGCATCACACATTTGGAGAAGAACAAATCGGATGGAGCTCTCCCCTGGGACAACTCACAAGAATCAGACGCTCAACTGCAATACCTTCACTTACTGCTCAGGGTAAGGGCACCCTCCTCTGTGCTCCCACAGGAGCTCCTGGGTATTTTTTTATTTGAAGGCAGGGATTGAACCTTACTTACTTCTGGTTTCACAGCACAAGCCTCTGGAAACACCAGCAAAGGCACAATTGATAAACAAATTTATAAATTTTCTTATCTTATTCCCAGGACACAAATTCCTTCAATAACATGGTCATGCATTTTATCGTTTAGATACCTCCAGTGATAAGACACTCACTTTTTAGTGAGATAGGACATACTTTTATTGGAAGCTTTCATTTTTCCTCATCCTAAGCCAAAATCTGGTACCCTTATAGCCTTCAGGAGTTTGTCCAAGCTATACTCTTCTATATAATAAGTTCTTCAAAGAGATGGGAAGGTGAATAATAACTTTCAGAGGATTTTTCAAAGCCAGTCATGATCCGCATCATGGAAAGACAATCATTCCTCAAAAAGGAAGAAGGCTTTATTTGCTATAGTTATCAACATTATGCATTGGAAAGGTCAAAGTCCAACTCTTTTCTTCTTTAAAGAAACCGAAGCCTACCAATGTTTTAGATGCAAAAGAAGAAATCTGGCAGAATCTGGTAGAAATGAAATATAGCTGACAATGCAACATAAATATTAAAAAAAGTTAGAGTCCAAGACTTAGTCCAATAGCACCTCGACCTGTGATGTCTCTAAAACCCAGGCAAGAAGCTCACTTTCTTTTTTCACATATAGGAGAAAAGAACATGATATGATGGAAAGGGTATGGATGTTGGTGCTAGGAATATTCAAATCCAAAACCCTCATTTGCTACTTACTGTCTTACTGGTCTTGGACAAGTTATTAACTTCTATGAACCTCAGTTTCTTCTCAGTAAAATACAGGTAGTAAACCCTATTTCACAATTAGATATGTTCATGAAAGTACTTGGTGCAAAGTAAAGCATAACACAAATGTTAGCTATAACCACTATTATTATGTTTAAGAACAGAATTCTGATGAGCTGGAATAATGGGCTGACATAATCAAAATGGGATTTAATGAAGGTTCCTAAAAAGTTCTACATTACCAGTTTAAGGCAAGCTCCCATTTAAAAAAAAAAAAAAGGTATCAGAGATTTAAATTGACTACAGACTAACTAGAGGTCAACAATGAAACAGGCTTCCTAAAAATAAAACAGTGGATGAAATCATGTTGAATTTAGAACAAGAGAAGTCTTATTCTTTCCATATTGGTCAATCTCAAATGAAACTACAGACTGTCAAATTTTGAGAGAATGAGAAAGATAAACTAGAACTTATTCAGGAGGGTGAGTAGGATAAGGAAAGATCTGGAATGTGAAATGATTTAAAGACTTACATGGCTGATTCTGGCAGATGGGCTGAAGGGCCTCTGTGAGGCAGAACAAACGGTTCTGGGACCAGGTGTCAGAAGCTACAGGGTGGTAGGGTTCATCTAACCCAGAAAGACTGTGCAGCAATCAGAGGTGTCCAGCAGTATACAGGGTCAGAGGCAGACAGCCAAGCATCACAGAAGATTCTTAAATGAAGGCAGTTTAGAGTGCTAGTGATGCCTTCTCCACTAATAATTCCACCACCCATCAGTCCCAGGCTGATCTCTCTGACAAGACCTATTACTTCATACCTGTCCAAGTAGTTGACAATATTTGGGTTCTTGTTTTCCCTCATGACCAGGATCTCATTAATAATCAGCTCTTTCTTCGGCTGCTGCTGAAGGTTCATCTGCTTAATGGCCACCTGAAACAGAGTACATTCAATGAGCAACCAGTCACTCAACATTTACTGAGTGACTACTTAGTACCAGAATTTAAACACTAAGGAGACAGAGACGAATCAGTCTTAGCCCTTGCAGAATTCACATAAACCCGTGTATTCGATGTGAGGTTCCCGGACCAGCAGCATCAACATCATTTGGCAACTTGTTAGAAATTAAAATTTTTATTTTTTTAATGGCTATTTATTTATTTTGAGAGAGAGAGAGAGAGAACACACGCAAGTGGGGGAGGAGCAGAGAGAGAGGAAGAACAAGAATCCCAAGCAGGCTCCATGCTGCCAGCATACAGCCCAACACGGGACTCGACCTCATGAACTGTGAGATCATGATCTGAAGCTGAAATCAAGAGTCTAAGCTGAAATCAAGAGTCTAACGCTTAACTGATTGAGCCATCCAGGTGCCCAAGAAATTGAAATTTTTTAGGTCCCACCCAGAAAGATGCAGAAATTCTGTTTTAATAAATGCTCCAGCTGATTCTGATGTGCACCAAAGTTTGAGGATCAAACCTTCTATTAATAAAATATTCATAAGAGAAAAATATTTTTTTAATCACAATATAAAAGAGGTATGCCATAACAAAAGTCCATACGAAGTGTTACAGAAACACAAAATAGAGCAAGACCTCCTTCAATATGGCAATGTTGAGACGCTTCATAAAGGGGGGGATGACTTTTTGAACTTGGTGTGGAAAGATAAATCAGAGTTGATCACATTAAGAGAGAAGAGAAAAAGGGGATGAGATCCTTAATATTTATGTATCAAAAAGAATTTAATAGGTTTTTTTGTCTGTGGAAATGAATTTCCACATAACACAAATATAAGGTATAAGTTAGTTTCCAAGACACTTTGTGTCCATTTCTTCTATGTATCAAGTATTAGGTAAGGTATTCTCAGGTTTATTTCATTTAACCCTCAGAGACACACTATGAGTTAAGCATTAATATTGATTCCTTTTGACAGATATGGAAATCATGATTCAGAGAGGATATGTTATTTGTATACAAGTGATTCAGTAGCAAAGTTAGGATTAGAACCCTCAAAAGTGATGCCAATTTACCCTGCACACAAGGCCAAATTAATCTTCCCCATAGTGCACATTTGATAACACCCTGCTCTGCTCAAATACATAAATGGTTTCTGTTTGCCTAGATGCTCCTCAGCCCAACATTCAAAGTTCTCATGATCTGACCCCTATCTTACTTCCCACTGTATTCCTTCACATACTCTGTGATCTGATCTTCTCTCCATTTGGAGTACCTTGCATCCTTTCCACATGTTCAAAAGCTATTTATACTTTGTGTCAGGCCAAAAGAAACCTCATTCTCCAAACCAGATAGGCTTTTTTCTCTTCTTTAAAGCCTCATAAGATCATATTTATAGCTCTCTTAGGGAACTTACCACATAGTGCCTTTATGATGATTAGTTAGGGTGTGTATCTCTAGAAGCTTGAGAGCTCATTTGAAAACTCAGAATCCCTGGTGCCAAGCACAGGACCTGACACACAGTGGTTGCTCAACAAATGTTTGTGGAAATGAAGAGAGAAAGAGAGAATTCAGTGGGTTGATAAGAACTTTGTTTTTAGACTATAAATAGCATCAGCAATAGACTATTCCACAGAGCTTAAATTATTTGCTAAATGTTTACTCCCTAGAGATATTTTCTTTTCCTGCTTAACAGACAAGAACAGGGACAACCTAACAGAACAACTAAATGAGTCTTTCCAGAAGCAGCAAGAGCTGTAAAAAATGAATAATCCACATTTTTATGGGAAAAAAAACATAACTCATATTTCTTTAAGTAAAGTATAGGCAATCTTCTGCAGAGATTCAGTTCATCAATAAGAACAGAAATGATTCTTTTAAACACTTGACTACTTCCATTCCTCACCGCAAGCAAGAAAAATTTGCTTCGGAGTGGGGTCTCCTATGAGGTTAGGCTTCTGGTCTGGCTGTAGCTTTCCATAATGTTTGATTATTAGCTTTTTCTAATATCTGAAGAGCAACATATTGATCTAAAGATGTATTAAGTATAGTGACCTTTATAATATATATTAAAATCTGGGGCCAAAGGAATACCTTTGGAGTTCCTCTGGCCATCCTAAAGAATGGGACGGTGCTTACAAACCTCAAAGAGGTGGCTGCTGGAAGCAGCAAGGGAGATGACTGGCAAGTAGAGAATAACACAGAGGCAGTAGCAGGATACCAGGAATCCTTTTCAAAAGCTACTAAATATGTGCTAGGCTAAATGCCCTTCACACAATCCGTCCCTCTTAGGACAGCACATAGCATTTCTATAAAAGAAAAAGAATTGGGCTTGTGCTCTGAGAACCTGAGCTCTGGGGACCTAAGCTCTGAGGCTGTCATTTACTGACCTTGACCAATCACAAGTTTTCTGTGCCTTGGTCTCTCCATCAGTACATTGAGGATAATAATCCCACCCTTGGTTCCCTTTTTTGCAGGATTGTTTTGAGGACTAAATAGGAGATAGCGGCCAATGCATTACTCAAATACAAGTAAAAATTTTTAATAATAAAGGAAGAGAACAATAAAAACCATGAATTGTAGTAATGACTGTATTTGAGGAATATCTAACCCAGAGCAGCAAGAATGACCACATCAACAGGAACGACAGCAAAAACCAACCAACGACAACACTGTTTATTCAGTGCTTACTGCGTGCCAGGTGCTAGGTTAGGTGCTCTAGTTACATTTTCTCAGTAAAAAGTAACAACAACCCTCCAAGTAAAAATCATTATCTGTATTTTCAAGTAAAGAAATTGAGACTAAGACTTTTAAGAAATTGACCAAGGTCGGGGGCGCCTGGGTGGCTCAGTCGGTTAAGCGTCCGACTTCAGCCAGGTCACGATCTCGTGGTCCGTGAGTTCGAGCCCCGCGTCAGGCTCTGGGCTGATGGCTCGGAGCCTGGAGCCTGTTTCCGATTCTGTGTCTCCCTCTCTCTCTGCCCCTCCCCCGTTCATGCTCTGTTTCTCTCTGTCCCAAAAATAAATAAAAAACGTTGAAAAAAAAAAATTAAAACATAAAATAAAATAAAATAAAATAAAACACATTCCCTCTAAAAATGGGTTTGAAAAATAATTGTTGGATCTGTAACTGGGAGACTTCCTGGCACTAACATGCTAATCTTCCTATATGTGACACACAACAGTTCTGTTCTTCCCAGGTGGATAACCCCCAATAAGCACTCACTCACAAAGACTGAGAGCATCTTGCCAGCTCCACTAACGATTTATGCTCCCTGGGGCAGGAAATGAGGCCTTCCTGACCACACTACATTAGCCACCCTAATGGACTTGCTTCCATTCATAGTTTTGTAACCACAAGGGAGGCATACAGTGAGGTCAAGTTTCTATTTCCTGTGGCCAGCTTCTCACACATGCAGGTTCCAGGCCTTTCCAGGAAATGCCAATCACTAGCCTGTCTCCCATCAAGGGCTGTAGGGCCCCAGAGCCCAGAAACAGGACAAGGAGCCCTAGTACCTAACCTTAGCTCTGTTGTGGCCTTGCAGCTTGGAGAACACAAGTCTAGGTTTTAGAATCAAGATTCTAACCCAGTCCTTGCTAACTGCTGGCAGCACAAACTTGCAAAAGTTAGCTAAACTCTCTGAGCCTCAAAATCTTAATCAGTAAAAGGAAATAATATTACCTACCTCACAGGGTTCTTTTTAGGATTGGTATAATCACCTCTTTTCTGCCTCTGCCTCTAATTCACCATGTTTAAAACTGGCACAGTAATACCTTCCTTAATCACCATTACTTTAACGCAGGTTCCTGTCCTCTGATCTATTCTCCACACTACAAGACTTTTATATGTGCCCAATGGCAAGTGTGGTCTCTAACACTTATATATGATTTTAATGTCTGCGTGCCTGCACAGGATTCAATATTTCACACAGTTCTTAGCACAAAGTGTGGCATAAGGCAAATCTTCAACAATTGCTTTGTGGAACAAATAAAAAATAATAAATATGGAATTTTTTACTGAATGTAATAAATATATAACTTTAATTCTTCAAGTTTATGATGCATTTTCACGTACATTGCTTTACTGAATTCTTCCAACACTTTTGGTAGGTATGTATACGTTATCATGTACATTTCATAAATAAAACTCAGATTCAGAGAAGTCACATGACTTGCCTAAAATCATTTAAGCGCTAACAACAGTAAGCATCTGGGTTATTGAATTCATCTCAAAGAACAATGACTAAATCCTTAAATAATTATTTTGTTTTTTAAGTTGACCTACCGTCAACGGAGCCTCAATATTTGGTTTTGATGCTTGTAAAAGACTCACAAGAGCAAGGTGAAATATGTGCTATTCCTATTGACCATGACTGCTCCAGTATACCAGGGGTTTCAACCACCAAACATCCACAAGCAGGTCTCAGTAGCTTCCCTCCCAGGAGCCGTACTCTATCACGGGAACAAGAGGTCTCTCTCACAACCTCTGAGTCCCAGGACTCTGCAACCTAAGTACTTCCACGAGCAGCTCCCGTCCCCAGCCCGCCTGCCAATATTCCTGCTCTACAATCAAAGAACAGAATGCAAGGAAAACTCAAGTACTCTATATTCCCTTCACGGCTTCCTTCTGCTGAAGATGTAGGGTCAGCAGGCCCTAGCAATAAAGTCAGAGTTCTGCCAGCTTAATGAAATGAGAAAGACAAAGAGGTGCCTCCAAATGAGGACTTCAATGTCTGCTGGAATTCTGGGCGCAGACTAACGAAAGGATCACTACATCAGGAGTCAAGAGATGTGTGTTTAAATCTCTTCTACGTCAGATTTCTCTACCAAACACCAAACTTGGATAAACAATCATCCACCACTAGGCAGTGCCACAAGAAGATCTCTCAGACAATATCCAACTTCTTCAAACCTATACCTCCACCTTTTTACTTTCTACTTAACTAGGATCGCTCACTTGTGAGTCATCCTCACATTCATCAATCCCCAGATTCTGGCAAATCTACCTGTGTACCCCTCAAATCCAGTCACTTCCTCCCATTCATACTATGCTATTGCCTCAGTCCAAACCATCACCTCTCACCTAAAATTATGTAATAACCACCTGACTCACCTGCTCCAAGCTTAAGTCCTCCAATCTGTTCTCCATGCTGTAGCCACAGAGACTTTTTCCAAAATCTGTAAGTCTCATTATGTTACTCCTCTGTTTAGTTCTAGTCTCCTATAGTGAGAAACTAGAAGTGTCCCTATTGAGCCAAGAAGAACTAAAAATTAACCAAACATAAAAAGAAACAGTAGAACTGAAGGAGCAAGAGTCGGTGGTTAATACTCACCTCCTGTCCTGTGGCCACATCCATTGCAGTGTACACAGTGCCTGAAGCACTACGTGACAGGTGAGAGAGAGAGAGAGAGAAACAACACAGGTATTAAATGAAGTGACATTTGTCAAATGTAGATCTACACACGACCTGGCAATGCAAGTGTTAATAATAATAGCAGCAAAAATAACCCTCCCCAATCCCCCCTCCCCCTACTCTATTCTCATATGTACATGGCAGTACATGGCAGAAAGAGAACACAGGCTCCAGGGCCAAAAGACTTAGGTTCCAAAATGAAATGTCTACCTAGTATCTACAAGCTATATGATCTTGAACAAGTGATTTAATTTCCCTGAGCTTCACTTTCCTCGTTGGCAAAGTAAAGATAAGAGGTAAGAGACTATAAGAGAATTTAAATCAATTAGTTCATAAAGCACTTAGCCAAGTGCCTAGAATATAACAGGTCTTGATTATATACTAGTTTTCTGTTCTTGCTCTTCCTCCTCTCTTCTCCATCACCCTTGGCAGGTTCCTTTAACCCCTTGCAGCCTCAAACTCTTCATTTGTAAACCTTAGTAAGGTCAGATCTATGGTTTTCAACCAGGGGTGAGTGAGGGGAAAGGGGTCCAAGGGAAATGTTCAGAATGAGGTGGAGGGAGGCGGCGGAGAGGGTTGACCTGCTTATATTTTTAGCAAAAGAAATACGGACTTCTGGGGTAATAGTAATGTTCTATTTCTTAATGTAGGTACTGGTTACATGGGTGTGTTCATTTTATAAAATTCATTGAGTTGTACACTTATCTGTGTTATATTCAATTATAATTTACATTAAAAAACTGTAAGTACTAAAAAATAGAAAATTAATCTCATGGTGCTTTAATCTTATGAACCTTTAGAACAGTGATTTTTTAATCATTTATCCTATCAAGAGGATATGTGAATTTTATTTTGCAGTTTATATTGTAAAATAGGTTTTTATTTTTCATTTTTTCAAACACAAAATATTAAATATGGTTTTTCAAACACATATGTTGCCTGAAAATCCGATATAATTCTTACCCCATCCCCAAGGTAAAAATAACCTCATATACACACATATATACATGTATAATACACAAACATATACACACACACACACACACACACACTCACACATACAAACAGAGACAGAGAGTGGGAAGAAGAAAGGCAGAGACAAACTATGAATAATGCTAGGAAAGGAATCATGTCCGTTCTAAATAACTAAAAACTTAATTTTATGCCTATAACCATGAACCCTGTATATCTGTAGGTGAGTAATATGCAACAACATTTATAACTGTACATGCTGTATGTCAGATACATATGTGCAATTTGAAGAAATCTTAAAGTCTATATATTACCAAATGCATTCCAGGCAAGCCCTGAGATTATGCTACCCAGGGAAATCAGGTCCGTTTAGGGAGAAAAGTCACTTGTAGGCCTTGCAGCTCAAAATTATGGTCACCAGCTTCCACACCACCACTCTTTAGTTAGAAGTATACTTATATGCCAGGAAATTGCGATCATAAGATACGGGCTATAAGAAGTGGATTATTTGTATTGGCAGTTACCTTCCCATTGCCTGATCATTCTATCTCTAGTCATTTTCTGTCATTAAGCCGGTGTCTATTTTCCTATACTCATCTTCTTCCATCCTACCATAAGCATCATTCTTAAAGGGCAAATATGCCCAGGCCCCAAGGGACTGGACATTTTGGGACTATGTCTCCATGATTACAGAGATTTAGATGTCAGGCCCACTAGTTAATACTTGATTATTTGTACCTTAAAAAAAGACATATGAATTCCAGGTCAAAAAAAATTCTTCAGGTCTTAAGGGATAAAAAGCAAACAAAAATTGTAACTATCAATTCATCATATTTATGTAGCATTTATTTTTTACTATTTTTTTTTTTAAGTAGGCTCCATGCCCAACATGGGGCTTGAACTCACGACCCTCAGATCAAGAGTTGCATGTTCTACCAACTGAGCCAGCCAGGTGCCCTGTGGCATTTTAAAATCATGGAATGTGTAGGAGCTTAATACATTTTTCATTCCTCCCTTAGCACACTAACAGACCTGTCAAAAAAGCAAGCAAAAACATTTTTCAGATGTTGCCTATTTATGCCTATATATGTTACATTTCTGATGTTCATTTCTGAATTAAAAAAAAAAAGTCAGAGGGGCACCTGGGTGGCTCAGTCGTTTAAGTATCAACTTCGACTCAAGTCATGATCTCGCAGTTTGTGAATTCGAGCCCCATGTTGGTCTCTGTGCTGATAGCTCAGAGTCTGGAGCTTGCTTCAGCATCTGTGTCTCCCTCTCTCCCTGCCCCTCCCCTGCTTGCACTCTGACTCTCTATCTCTCTCAAAAATAAATAAACGTTTAAAAAAATTAAAAAAAAAAAAAAAAAGAAAGAAAAGTCAGAAGTTCTGGAAGTGAAAGGCTCTGAGTCCACAAGCCCTCTCTTAAATTTACAGATGAAGAAATTGAAGTCCAGAGATGCAACCTGACTTGCCCACACTTGTCCATGCACCTTTCTTCTACATTCTTAATATTGTAATGTAGTTAGGTAAAGGAAATGCCATCCCAGGTTATTTTGAGACAAGCAATATGATTTCTCTTCAAGGTGTTAACTACTTTATATCAGTTCAGACTCGCAAAAGCATGTCTGGTAGGAAAAGCACTGGACCAGGAAAAAAATAAAATCCACTCATGTCCAGGGTTATTTTGAGGATTAAATTAAACAACAGATGCAAATAACAGATGTAAGCTGTAGAATGATGTACAAACACATCATTATATAATGCAATACTTTATTTTCAGAAGTTCTTGGATTCATAAGAAAGAAAACTAAAACAGAAAACTTCAAAGACTTCATTAGCAACAATGCTTTCATTCAATTAACTGAGAGTTTTCTGTAAGTCAGGTGCTTTTTTTTTCCAGTTTCTCTTTAATTTTAGCTATTTGGGTAGGTCTATAGAAATCTCATTATTTTGCTTTTTTATACAGAGATATGACTTGACTAAAGTAAACTGCACAAATTTTCAGTGTGCAACTTGATGATTTTTCAATATGTACACACCCATGTGTTCACCATTAAGATCACTCCAAAGGTTCCTTATGCCCCTTCCCAATTCACATGCCCTTCCCAGACACAACCATTTTTCTGACTTCTATTAGCATAAATAGAAGTCTTCTTTTGAACTTCTCTTGAACTTCACATAAACACACATCATATAGTGTCTGCTCTTTTATATCTGGCTTCTTTTGCTCAAAATAATGGCCAAACACTTTTAAGACTTATCATAAACATGAGGTCTTTGAAGACAGAGTTTGTATCAGATTCATAGCTGTATTCATAGTGCCTAGCACATAAACAGGAACTCAGTTAAGAGTTGCTGACTTCAGTACACTGAGGGCAGCATGAAAGATTCACAGAAGAAATCAGAGAGCAGGAGACATGAATCCTGGCATCCACCTAGAAAAGCAGGTCCCATTACACTAGCAGAAGGGTCTGTAGTTCAGAGTCTTCCATTTCACATTAGTGCTGGTAGGTCTCGGCGCCAGGTCAACAGGGTTAATCTGAAAAAGCAGAGCTATAATTTGGGAAGCAGGTTTTGTGCTAAGAAAATAAATGGCTTTTGCACTCTCACTGAAGGGTTATTTTTAGCAACATGGTCAGCTAAATGGCACATCTCTCATACTAAGCATAATTCTGCCAAACCTGAAGTCAGCCTAACATAACACTTCCAGATGGGTGAGGGATGAGGTAGAGAAAGAACAAGGTTTATGAGAGGCAAAACAAAAGCAAAATCATATACACCAGCATACACAATTTTTAAGTCATTTCTCTAGGGAAAGAAAATGCCCCTACTAACCCTTGTCCAATCTTCTCAAACCGTGTATATTTCTTCTTAGGATCGCCCACACTCACTATGCTCCCTTTGAAAGAAACAGAGACCATGAATCATTTTTTCCCAGATCAAGATACAAAGCAGGGCCCATGTTCCCCCAAACCCTGGAGCTGGCAAGGATTAAAAAACTATCTCAAACACCCAAAACCATACTCAGTACATCCTTAGCTCTTGCCCGTAAGTTCCAACCAAAAATTTCATCTCCTTACGGCTTTTATTCATCGTATTCTATTCCATTTCTAAACTCCTAAAGGCCACCATTCATTTTTAAATTCATTCATTCAATAAACATTTACTCATTTAATATGCTCACTTACTATGTACCAAGCCCTATGTTGAATACTAGGAATAAAGGGATAGATGAGACATAGTTAAAACAGTCCCTGCTCTCAAGAAGTTCAGTCTCATGGAAGAAATAGAAAAGTTAGCATAAAGTTCCATGAAAATCCAATTGTTGTAATACAGAAAGAGGCATAAAATACAGACTGGAAAGTCTTCAGAAAGGAAGTGATATCTGATTTTTACAGGGTAAGTAGGAGTTAGCCAGGGAGAGGAAAGTCAAGAAGGGGTTACAGAAGGAAGTATATCAAGTGCAAAGACACAAAGGTATGAGAGAGGTTGGGTTTCACCATCTAGATGGTGAAACCAAGGCCCACAGAAGGGAAGATACTTCTTCCCAATGTCACACAGCAAATTGGTGGTCAGAACTAAGATTTGGAGTTTGGTTTTTGGTCTCCCAGTCCAGTGTGCTCTCCCCAACACCAATTACTAATATTTGATAATTTTCACATATATTATCTCATTTGATTTACAAATAAGACAGTTATTAACATCCTAATCTAAAAGATGAGAAAAGGGAAGCCTAGAGAACAATAGGAAATTGCCCAAGACCCCAAGTCAGTGGCAAGGCTGGGGCTTCAACCCAAGTGCCTTTAACTCCCAGGCTAGTCTGCTGTTCCTAATTCTATGTTCTAAGTATTAGTGCTTTAAAACAAATCTGGTTCAGAGAAAAACACTACATATAGGAGTAAACAGATGGCTAGATAAGTGGCTTTTCCTACTTCATTTCATAAGGGCTCTGGGCAAGGGCAACTATTAAAAGAGTGACATTTTTTAAAAAGTCAAATAAGAATTATCAGGAAGCAATTGAAAGTGGCTAAGCTAAAGAACCAGAAACTTAGGCTTTAAAAAGCCATGCTAGTTTGCAGATTTGGCCAAATAAGTCACATCAAATCTCCTTTAGAAGTAAATAGGTACAGGGGTGCCAGGGTGGCTCAGTCAGTTAGGTGTCTGATCTCAGCTCAGGTCATGATCTCATGGCTCATGGGTTCAAGCCATACATCGGGCTCTGTGCTGACAGCTCAGAGCTTGGAGCCTGCTTCACATTCTGTGTCTCCCTCTCTCTCTGCCCCTCCCCTGCTCTCACTCTGTCTCTCTCTCTCTCTCAAAACTAAATAAACATTAAAAAAATTTTTTAGTAAAAAAGAACTAAATAGGTACAAAGAATAAATTGAAGTCCTCATCAAATGATTTTTCCAAGCCCAAACACTAACCTAGTCCTTCCTTCAGGCAGAAATTCTCTTACAGTTTACTGAAACACAGCAACAAGCTATTCTAACACACCCTCATTTCTTGCCACTAAAGAAAGTGAAACAGAAGTTACCACCTGAGACCAAGAGGCAGCATGCTTTCATTACAGACGCACAAGGGCTCTAACCTCAGCCCTGTTACTTTCTGGCTGTGTGATCTTTGGGCAGGGTATTTAGCATAACCAGAGCCTCAAATACCTTAACTCCAAAAAATGAAGATTATAATGTCTATCTTCATAAGGAATAAATTAACAACAACAACAACAAAAATCAAGGAAATACCTTGCTTGTCATTTGGTACATAGCACAGGCTCACAAAATGTTAGTTTCCCTTCACTCTTTTCCTACAACCAAGATGGCAGATCCGTCTTCTCCTTGGTCAATGGCAAGCATCAATAATCACAGGAATCTTTCTGACCAGGTATGAATAAGGCCTCGGTCTTTCTCAACACAACATCCCAGACTAATCACTAGATAAAAGCTATTTTTCATCTCCATAACCCATGCCTAAGGTTGAGAGATACCTAGCCCTTGAAGTGAGCAATCCACATTCTCATCACATTCCCATTCTAACATGATATCCTATCAGGGCTGCTGAGACAGAGGAGGTGGCTGCAGGGGCAAGGTGAGAAGCAAACCTTACGTGGCTAAGATATCAAGCATAGCCAGCCAGCCACATAGACCAAGCCTAGGACCAGGATCCTTTTAGCAATGGTTTTCCATCTTTGTGCTCATCCAGTCACATACAAAAGGCAAGTTGAGAAGGTTACAAAGTACTTACGTAATTTCTCCAAGATCTCCTCATCAGACATTTTAGGCTTCTTCTTCTGCTTCTCAGTATTCCGGGTCAGAGCATCTGGTGGAATGGTATTATTCTCAGTAGGTGAAATGGGAGATGTAGCCACATCCCGAGTTGGAGTAACAGGAAGCGGTTCAATCACAGACCGTGTGTATACCTGCATTGTTGGTGCAAGAATTTGGCAAGGCCAGTCTTTGTTAGCACAGGTGATGCTCAGGAGCCTCTTACACATGTGTGTTAGAACATCCACAGAAGAACAAATCCCAATAAACTCAACCCTTCTCCTAGGTCAAAATCTATGCTCCTCTTCTTCTGTGCCCCAGGCCCATCCTCTGTGGGTGGAATGGCCTTCCTTGTTCTCACATACACAACATTAATTAGGAATTAACAGTGTCCTTTTAGAAAGGAATACTATGGGGGCGCCTGGGTGGCGCAGTCGGTTGAGCGTCCGACTTCAGCCAGGTCACGATCTCGCGGTCCGTGAGTTCGAGCCCCGCGTCAGGCTCTGGGCTGATGGCTCGGAGCCTGGAGCCTGTTTCCGATTCTGTGTCTCCCTCTCTCTCTGCCCCTCCCCCGTTCATGCTCTGTCTCTCTCTGTCCCAAAAATAAATAAAAAACGTTGAAAAAAAAAAAAAAAAAAATTAAAAAAAAAAAAAAAAAAAAAAAAAAAAAGAAAGGAATACTATGAATTGGGGTGCCTGGGTGGCTCAGTCGGTTAAGCAACCAGCTTCAGCTCGGGTCATGATATCACAGTTCATGAGTCGAGCCCCGCATCAGGCTCTGTGCTGATAGCTTGGAGCCTGAAGCCTGCTTCAGAAGATTCTGTGTCTCCCTCTTTCTCTGCCCCTCCCCCGTTTACACTGTCTGTCTCTGTCTGTCTCTCATAAAATGAATATTTAAAAAAATTAAAAAAAAAAGGAATGCTATGAAGATCAAATTTACCAATTCATTTGTTCATTAGATATTTACTTCCTTTCTGTTATCTGCCAAGAACTATGTTAAGCACTATTCATACATATATATTTCCTCTGTTTTTGAGAAGTTCTTGGTTTAGTGGGAAAATTTTTTTTAAATAAACATGCTTGCAAACTGAAAAAAGGCCGTATCAAGGTGAGCTATCTTGACAACTCTCCAATTGTGAAGCTCATTGTGACCTACAGAAAGGGTGATTCCACAGATTCTGTTTAAAAGTTCTCATCCTAAAAGTTCATCTAAACCCCTTAAATTTCTGTCACGCATCTCCTACAGTCAGTCAATCAACTTATGGTTGAACAGCTCCCTGAATCCTCTACTCAAAAGGCAGCCTTTTTTTTTTTTGCATTAGCACAGAGTGTAAGCCCTAGATCATTCTTTCATTGTAAAGCTCTTGTCATGTTAAAATTCCAAACAAAGAATCATCTAATAGAGTATCATCTGATGATAGGTTAGTGTGCACTGATGCTAAATCAAGTAAAAGGCATGGGGACCAGATTGTGCAAAGTGAGGGCAGAGGGACTGTGGCTATTTTGAAATGCAAGAACCTCAAAGGAAGTTAAATAAAAATCACTGCCAATATCCAGCATCAAAATGCACTCCTGATGTCCAGCATATTAATAGCACTAACATATTTATAAATTCCTTTGGGCCTTTCAGTATCATCAATGATGTTCTAGGAGGTAGAATGCTACACATTTAACAGAGAAGAAAAGATCTGCAGCAGGCTGCTTTGTTGCTTCCCAGGAGACTAGAATAATTTATGTAAGTCCTGCACTAAGTAACATTAATTCTATATATCTTCCTGTCTGTGAGGAACAGCCTAAGCAAACTAGAGTTAGGTTGGTATAAACACCAATTATCTAGGATACTTCAGGACTATCTGCAAACCAGTGATAAATAAAGACACTATCTCATATCTTTAATCATACAGAAAGTACTTTTCAGTCAAGGTGGTTCTGTGATTTCACCAGCTGCAAAAATCCAAGGACCCTTACCACAGCATTAAACCTCTAGGCCTCTAGGCCTTATAACTCCCCCTGTAAGCTCTGTCAAATCCCAAAGCTGTCCACATCTCCAAAGACTCACAGATTTTGTGTGCTCTGGGCGTGGAGCAATCACTGGAGGAGGGGTAGCATCATCATCATCATCTTCATCTTCTGAAACTGGTGGCACTGCAGGAGTCTCAGACACCGTCTTCACATTCTATACAGCAGAGAAAAGCCGGTTTCATCAGGTCCAGCTGACATGAGACTTAAGCTACCAGAATTGCCAAACCCCAGGAGTAATCTCATTCAGACACCCCTTCTCACACCCGAATCAGACTCCAAACTCTCCACCTTTGTGTAGCCAGTCCCAGGAACTCAGTCAGCTTCTCCCTTTTCTTTTAGCTACTACTACCCACTAGTCCCTTGGGGGTTTCCTTCTCCCACCCAAAGCCTACTTGTGGATTAGGAAGCCAGCTTACAGATTCTCTACTTGCCTTGCCTAGTCCAAACTCTGAACACAAGCTCATAGTTCCTTCCCTTATTCTATGAATTTGACTCTCTTCACTGAACAGGTAACAAAGTACAAAATGTGGGAAAGGGATCAAAAGTTTGAAACTTCACAAAGTTTATCATTATAATTCCTTACTCCTTTCTGTATCTGATATGGGGGACAGAGAGAGGGTGAACTCCCCTCCTGCCTGCCATTTGGGGCTTCTGGAGAGAGGAAAGTCAGGAGTCAGAATGACAGGAGCTAAGTGAAGGAACTTACCTAGTGGAATACTAGGCAAGAACTACTGTGTGGGAGACTGATCTTTACCACATTGGACATACTAAGGGAGGAAAACTGGCAATCTCATAGATTTGAACAGGACTGCTGGTGCAGGGCATAACTTTTAATTAAAAATTGGCAGTCCTGGGTATATGTAAGCAAGTAGCTTTGGTGCCAACAGGTGATGAATTGATCCTCTTGGTCTCAAGATTCATCGTTTGAAGCATGTGGAGGAAGAGGAGGGGTATAATTGGAGGGGTAACCTTAAATTACTTCCCGTTCTGAAATCCAACAGAGGTCTTTCCCTGTCAAATCACATATTTTGATATCTTTCTGCTCTCTACTATTTCTTTCCTCTCCACTATTCCACTGGACAAAAATGTAACTAGAAACCCAAAATGGGAACAAAGTTACTCAGCAATCTCTTCATCGTGATGTGGCCCTGGGGCTCCCGATATATACTGTAAACACAATTTAACATGTTTATTTGCTTCCTTTAACTCTGTAGAAAAGGGCATTTCATCATCTTTCTTAGCAACACATTCTGTTTTCCACAGGTAATGGCTTTGGGTGGTAATATTAACAACCACCAGTCCAGGGCACCTGGGTGGCTCAGTCAGCTGGCTCTTGATTTCGTCTCAGGTCATAGTCTCACAATTTTGTGAGTTTGAGCCCCGCGTCAGGCTCTGCACTGACAATGCAGGAGCCTACTTGGGATTCTCCCTCTCTCCCTTTCCTTGCCCCTCCCCTGCTGGTGGTTGAACCCAATAGTGTGCTCTCTCTCTCTCTCAAAATAAATAAACATAAAAGAAAAAAATACCACTATCAAGAGATATAGGTTTTTAACCCAAATTTTTACTTTTTATCCCTGTGTCCTTAGGCAGAGCTGTCCCACCCTGAGCCACAAGTTTCTTGTCTATAAAATGGGGATAATGATAGCAGCTCTCTGCCTGAGGGCCAAAGGAGGATGAAATGAAGTGATGTGGGCATAAAAACACTTTGTAAATAAATGCTAAGGAGCTAGAAGGATGTGAGGAACCAACTAAATTGTTATTATGTCTAATAACCACAAACCTCTATTTTAACAAAAGCAGTGACTTCAACTCATGTATTCATTCACTGTGTACCTGGCTCTATTTTAGGCTCTGAGGCTATATTAAAGAACAAAACAAATATAGACCCTGGTCCTATGCTTGCATTTTAGAAGAGAATACAGTCAAAATTAATTACCAAAGTTCCAGGTAGTAATAAGGTACATGTATGAGAGCAGTAATTGGTTAGGAATGGGGAATGTTAATTTAGATAGAGTAGTCATGGAAAGGGCTCTCTAATGAGAAGTTATATAAGCAGAGGCCTGAATGAACTGAGACAGCAAGCCATGGGACTCTTTGGGAAAAGAATATTCACGGCAGGTAGAAGAAGTACAAAGATCCTGAGATGGAAACATGCTTGGTGTGTTCCAATACTTCTAGGAGGTCTACACATATTGCTGAGAAATGCTTATGACATAAAACCTGCTGAACTTTGGGTAAAAGCAGTAGGAACCTCCGATGCTCTGGCCCAGGGCTGCTTCCATCCATCCCGCCTGCCCCAGCCCCATCAGAGTGGGGGCTCTTCCAGGGCAAGGCAGGTTATAAACTGCATCATCTAAGAGGGGTCACCTTCATTTGGAGCAGTGGACAATGCCCAGGCCCCGTGGTGCTGTCAGCGGAGGTAACCTCCCAGAGCTGGTAGCAAAAGAGGCCACAACTCAGATCTACCAGCCTGAGACTGCAGTCCTGGATAGGCAAACAAATTCTGGCTGGGACTGCTCACAGTCACAGCAGTCATGAGAGAGGCCCCACACTAGTCTCACATGCCTAGCTGTGTGCATATACATAAAAGAATCAAAACAGCCAAGCAGAAAGCAAAAGCTGTAACAGACCTCAAGGAGATGTCAATAATTAACAGAACTAGGATAAAAATTAGCAAGGACATAGAAAATTTGAACAATACCACCAATCTCAACCTAACTGACATATATAGGACATTCTACCCAAGATCTGCAGAATACACATTCTTTTTAACCACATATAGATCATTCTTCAGAATAAGCCATATGCTAGGCCACAAGACACATCATAATGAATTTTAAAGGATTAAAAACACATAAAATGTATTATTTGACACCTTGGAATTAAATTAGGAATCAACAACAGGAAAGACATTTCTCCAAAGAGATAACCAAATGGCAAAAAAAAAATACATGAAAAGATGCTCAACATCACTACCCATTGAGAAATGCAAATCAAATCAACAATGAGATACCATTTCACACCCACTAAAATGGCTACAATCAAAAGATAGAGAATAACAAAGGTGAAGGAAGATATAGAGGAATTTGAACCCTCATAATTGCTGGTAGGAGTATAATATGGAACAGCCACTGGGAAATATAGTCTGGCAGTTCCTTAAAATGTTAAACATAGAGGGCACCTGGATGGCTCAGTCAGTTAAGCATCCAACCCTTGATTTTGGCTCAGGTCATGATCTCACAGTTCATGAGTTCAAGCCTCACACTGGGCTCTGCACTAATAGTGCAAGGCCTGCTTGGGCCTTCTCTCCCTCCCTCTCTCTCTCTCTGCCCCTCCCCTGCACTGTGTGTGTGTGTGTCTCTCTCTCAAAATAAATAAACTTAAAAAAAAAAAATAAGTAAGGGTGCCTGGCTGGCTCAGTCAGTTAAACATCTGACTCCTGATTTCAGCTTAGTTCACAATCTCACGGCTTGTGAGTTCAAGCCCCACGTTGAGCTCTATACTGACAGTGTGGAGCCTGCTTGGGATACTCTCTCCCTCTCCGTCTACCCCTCCCTCACTTACATGCTCTGTCTCACTCTCTTTATCTCTCTCAAAGTAAATAAATTTTTTAAAATAATAAGTAAAAAAATAAATAAATAAAATGTTAAACATTGAGTTACCATATGACCTAGCAATTCCACTCCTAGGTATATATCCAAGAGAAATGAAAATATACATCCACATACAATTTATACATGAATGAGCATTATTAATAGCAAAAAAGTAGAAACAACCCAAATGCCCATCAACTGGTGAGCAGATTAAACATGTAGTATATCAATACAATGGAATATTATTGAGACCTAAAAAGAAATGAAATACTGATGCAAGATTCAACAGGGATTAATTTTGCAAACTTTATGCCAAGAATCTAGACACAAGACTATATGCTATGCGCACATTTCAATAAAATGTCTAGAAGGGCAAATTTATACAGACAGAAAGAAGATCAGTGGTTTTCCAGGGGTGGGCATGGGAGTTTGAATGAACTGTAAAAGTTAACAAGGGAACTTTTCAAGGTGATGGGAATGTTCTAAAAAGTAGAGTGTGGTGATGGCTACACAAGTATAAACATTAAAAAAAACCCACTGCATTGTACAATTAGGGTGGGTGAATTTCATGGTATATAAACACTGCCTCAATAAACCTGCTTTTTTAAAAGTAAAAATTTTAAATTATATCTAAAGCCAGTAGATTCTCATTATATATTTTAAATAATCTAGAAATGTAAGGAATTAAAAGTGAACAGTCCTCAGGAATGCCTGGTAAAGATGGCAAGTTGAACGTGGGAATCTACATCTTGAAATCTCACTAGAACTATAATAAAGAAATAGTCTTTTAAAGGCATTAAACCCAGAAGAATGAGGAGAGCAAGAGACAAGGTAAGAGCAGCAAAAAAAAAAGGGAGGCAATGACTAATGGATGAGCAGTAACTGACTCAAGGAGGCTGAATTCAAAGCTGAAAACCAATCTATTTATCTATGAAGCAGAATCCTCAAAGGCACAGGAACTGGTAACACTGTATACTTCTGAATTTGAAGATGAAGTAGAGGGGAAGGGGAGAGTACTAAAGGCAGATTCAATGAAAGTTATTTAAGATGTAGTTAGATCCCTAAATCTCTTCACCTACTCTACACCACTATGTGGTTGCCCTTCCCACCCCTAGCAGAAAACTGGAGGCACAGTCAAATGTTAAGACTATCAAATCAAAAACAGGGTAATTAAGAGAATATACTGAATGCTGAGACCCCTACCCCGCTTCCCTTTCTAGGCTCCTAGAACTCTAGGAGTTCTAACTTTTATTCTCAAAGCAGGAGATTAGAAGATCCTTCTCGGTTTCTTACCAGCCTCAGTTCTAAGATAAAATACAGGAGGTTTCAGCAAATGGTCCAGCTGGATTACTCTATAGCGATACAAACAAAAAAACTAGATAGCAATGACTGCATAACTCTAAAAATTTATTAAATTACTTAAAAATTTTTAATTTTTAGACAGAAAAGAGTACACATGCAAGTAGAGAAGAAGCAGAGAGAGGGAGAGAGAGAATCCCAAGCAGGCTCCACTCTGTCAGCGCAGAGCTTGACACGGGGCTTGATCTCATGAACCATGAGATCATGACCTGAGCCAAAATCAAGAGTAGGATGCTTAAAAAACTGAGCCACCTAGGCACCCCAAATTACTTTTAAAGGTATACATTTTACAATTATATACTTACAATTCAATGACACAAACAATGAGCTTAAAATTCTATTAAAGTCTTTAGTACCACAATTATAAATATGGGCATATATCCCCAAGGATTACCAAATATCCACAGGGTACTTCTAACTTAAGAGGAAGAAACCAAAATGAATGGGGAAAAAAAGGACACTTGGAATAAACAGACTAGACAGGGAGAAAAATATATTAAAAAAAAAAAAGCCTAGGGGTGCCTGGGTGACTCAGTTGATTAAGCATCCGACTTCAGCTCTGGTCATGATCTCACAGTTCATGAGTTTGAGCCCTGTGTCAGTCTCTGTGCTGATAGCTCAGAGCCTAGAGCCTACTTGGGATTCTGCGTCTCCCTCTGTTTCTGTCCCTCCCCCGTTTATGCTCTGTCTGTCTCTCTCCCTCTAAAAAATAAATAAACTTAAAAAAACCTAAAAACTTAAAAAAATTATTTAAAAAGCCTATCATTCATCTCAGGGATAAGCAAAGATACCGATTCTGGAAACAGAACGGGATACTTTAATTAAAAATAAATAAATAAATAAATAAGCAAGCTCTTCACAATTAAACATGAAAACAGAAATTAAAAATTCAATAGACAGACTGAAAGATGAAGTTGGGGAAGTCTCCAAAAATAAGAATAAAAAATCAAGGCAAGGGAAATAGAGAAAATATAAGAAAAATAGAGAATCAGTCCAGGAGGTCCAAAATCTAAATAACAGGAGTTCCAGAAAGAAGAAACAAAGAAAACAGAAGAGATCACCAATGAAATAAGCCAAGCAAATTTCCTAGAACTGAAGGCTTGAATTTCCAAGGTTGAAAGAGTCCACAAAGCCACTTGCAAAATAAATAGATGAATATAGGGATATAAATGTGAAATTTGAAAGCAATGGTGATAAAGAAAATGCCACAAACTTTTCAAGTGAAAAAAAAAAAAAGGTCAGATACAAAAAAGCAGGAATAAAACAGCTTCAGACTTCAATAGCCAATGATGAAAGCTAGATGACAAAAGTACAATGTTTTTCAAATACTGATGGAAAATTATTTCCATTCTAGAACTCTAGACTCAGCCAAAGTATCAATCAAATCTGAGGGTAGAATAGAGATGCTCCATTTTGAGAGTTGGAAACATTAAATATTTACTTCCCATTTACTTTCTCAAAGCTACTGGAAGATGAGCTCCACCAAACTGCAAAAGTAAACCAAAAATAAGGAAGACACAGCATAAAGAAAATAGCAACACCAACACAGAAATACAAAGGGACTGTCAAGACAATGGTGAAGAGAGATCCCAGAACAACTGTAAATTACAAGAATTTTAGTCCTATTTGACTTTTTAATCTAATACTTGGGTAAAAATTATTTTTAAGTGAATATTCTTAATCACCATCAACTCTGAAGGTAATTACTGTTACTATTCAGTGTTTAGCCTTGCAGAGATTATCTGTGGGTAGTAATTACTTCTGTATCTGTGTAGGTCTTTATTTTGACCTCATGCATTCTTGAGTGCTAGTTTGATTAGGCACAGAATTCTTGGGTCTAATAACTTTTCCTCATACCTCTAAAGATACTGCTCCTTGGCCCACTATTGCTAATGAGGAACATTAGGTGTATATTCTCTTTGAAAGATTTGAAGATCTTTCTCTTCATCTTTGGGGTCTCTGCAGTTATCTGACTTGATAACTGGTACACCCTTTCATCTGAAGAGTCATGCTTTTTTTAGCTGAGGGATTTTTCTTCTATTATGCCTTTGGTTATTTTTTCTACTTTAGTGCCCCAATTCTATAATTCTTCTTGAATCTCCTTAAGTAACCCCCTTTTGTCCCTTATTCCCCTATTTTCCCAGTGTCTTTATATTTTGTATCACTAATTCACTTTTATATGTATTTTTTAATCCTCTGGATTTCTTTAATCATAGTCTTAATTTCTAAGAAATCTTTTTCATCCTCTAATCTAATAGCACTGTTTTTGTGGATGCAACATCTATAAAATCTCTGTGAATATACCACATATTTTTTTGGAAATTCTTTTAATTATCTATTTCCTCTGGGGCCAGTTTTACTTTCTGTTTCTGATCCTTCCCTTTAATGCTTTGTTCCCCTTAAGTATCTAGAGATCCTGGGCTTTCTATTCACACTTATAAGTGAAAAACTAGATTGAACAGTGTACATGAGTAGCATGAGTTTCCTCTGCAGTTGTGAGTCTGTTTTTCCACTGTCCTCTCCTCTGATTGGAAAGTCTGATACAGTCTCTACATGAGTTATGGCGTCTGTACTTGGTTACTGGCAAGCATCACTTTAGGGTATGTTGGCATGGAAGAGCACATAAGACTGAGACTCCTCTTCTCCAAATTATGAAAAGTATCTCCACCTTGGGATGGAAGAATTTAATGCATTTGCTTCCACTGCAGAGCTACTTTTCATTTCCTCCTTCTTCATACTGCTGTAGAGATCTGTAGTTAACTCAGGTTCTGCTCTGCTTCTGTCTTAGGCCCCTATACTACAGCAGGAGTTCTCTTCAAGTAGGTGTTTACTTTCTGGACAAAATTATCTAGCTTAAGCTTAGGATCAAAATTCTGCTACCTTTTGCTCACTGTACGATGAAGACTGTCCTTTCTGTTTCAAATGCAGAATTTTCATTAATTTTTAATTTACCCTTTAAGATGATCCAGGACTCCTTCCTGCTTCTTATATGTATTCTCTCAACTACTCTTATCTTTCTAGGAGTTTTCTTTTCCACATATTTTAAGCTGTGGTTTTTTTCTGGTGTCATCAATCTGATCTTTGCTTTCTATCTTCCATGACAATGGTTTATTTATGTCCCGTTTTTGTTTTGGAGTACTGTTTTGTATTCATTTTTTAAATATATCTTTTTTGAAATTAAGAAATTTGGGGTAAGGGCACCTGAGTGGCTCAGTCAGTTAAGCATCTGACTTTGGCTTAGGCCATAATCTCACAGTCATGGGTTCGAGCCCCATGTCGGGCTCTGTGCTGACAGCTCGAAGCCTGGAGCCTGCTTCGGATTCTGTCTCTCTGTCTCTCTCTCTCTGCCCCTCCTCCACTCACGCTATGTCTCTATCTCTCAAAAATAAACAAACATTAAAAAAATTATTAAAAAAAGAAATCTGTGATAGCAAGAGAGATAGATACATGAATTCATTCTAGTACTCTGATCCAATTTCCAGAGGAATCTTTCAAGGATGTTAGTTTAGACTAAAATGCACATCCAGCTGTATCAATCTCCTAAATAAAGCTCCAACACACAGTTCAAGGTTTTTGGCTTGACACGATGGATCCTTTACTTTTGTTCATGCTACCTCAGACAAAAAAGCATTTCCCTTTTTTCTGCCTGGTATCATTCATCACCTGTGTTTACCTGACAAGATATTATAAATCCCTGTTTACATGTTCTGATTCCTCACTAAATTGTGAATTTTTTTTTTTACTGAGTTGTGAAATTAAGAGCAAAGACCTTACCAGTCCTTGATGCCCCAACACCTAAAGAGCCTATCACATAATAGCTGTTCATTTTATAAATGAGAATTCATGTGCTAACATGCTAGAGAATCTTAAAGCCAGACCTCAAACCATTAAGCCACAAGTAACAAAATTTCAGTGCCAGAAGGAACCTTAAAGATTTTTTTTTTAATGAATAAATCATTAGGGACCGACAACTCTCTACAAACTTCCCTCCACTACCAGGCAGAATAAATCACTCTATCAAATATGACCCCCCCTCATACATTATTCATACCTCTCTTGCAGCCCTCATCCCTCTAGTCTGCTGTTAATTTTATTCTTCAAGGACTAAGATAGTGCATATTCATTTTTGTATCACCAGCACCTGGGCAGAAAGAAGGTGCTAAGTAAATATTTATAGTATGAATGAATAAATGCATGCTCAAGACAATGGGATTTTGTACTGGTTTCTACTACTACTTTATTCAAGGGTTGGGAGAAAGTCACTTAAACTCCAAGTCTCAACTTCTTAACCTGTGTTATGAGAATAACAATCCTATCCAATTATTTCACACATCAAGTGGGATGATATGGGAAACCATGTTGGAAAATAATGACATGCTACCACAAAACAAACCATAATCTCCCATGTAAAACTAGTAAAGAAATACAGAATACTGAATCACAGGGAAAAATGTTATGAATTGGGGGGGGGGGGGGGAATGTCCTTGATAGACTGAGTAGTTTTAATTTTAGATAGTAAACCAGCACAGGTGTTTACCAAGCAGGTGTTATGCCCTCTGACATATGGCATGAGCCCCAGGGCTCCTGCTCTTCATGTACGAATAACATAGCTATGGCTTTACTGTAGTCTCCTTTATAAGACCTCTCTGACATCATCTTTCTCAGTTCCCTGCCACAGTGAAAAGAATCCTGGACTGGGACTCAGAAGACCCTAGTTCTAATCTGGTTCTGCCACCATCACTAATTATGAGTCTTCAGGAAAGTCTGTTTTTCTACCTGTGAAATGGGGATGGATAATGCTTTCTTCACAAGGTAACTGTGAGGGCTAATCACACTAACCATACATAGTTATTAGGATAGTGCCTGGCACACATTAGCCAGGCCGTGATAGTGACGGCCATCACTCCTATAAAAGCATAACCACATTTGAGCCACAAAGCACAGCTCATCTTTGTTTAGGCCTCTTCTTCAATAATTTGCTGCTCTGTAATGGGGAGAAACTCCCGAAGATCTTAACATTTACAAATTCTTCCCCCTCCTTTAATTACATCCATCTGACAAAAGAAAGATTATTCCATTGCTTTCAGGGGAAAGCAATGCAGCCCCTGGGAATCAGATACCTACTGTCATTAACCCTTTCTCTATTTCAGTTTTATCATCTATGAAACAATGATATAACCCATCTCATTAAACTCCTGTGAGGATTAAAAGAAGTAGTGACTACAAAAAGACACAGTATGCTACAAAGGCAATGGACATGTGAACATTTTTCTATGATTGATAGGAATGTAAATGACTCAAGTGAATCAATGTCTACTGCTGGAAGCACAGATTAAAGTATTTTAATGGTGACTCGGTATTGTGTGAGAATTTACTGTTCCCCTGCTTAAAATTCTTTAATAGCTTCTCATTACTCTTAAGATAAAGATAAAACTTCTACATGATCTGACCTGCCACCATTCCTCCTCATCACCTACCTCTAGTCCATTCACACTTCACATTCCAATCATAACAAACTACTTGCAGTTCCCAATTAAAGCATACCTTGTGAACCTCCTTGTCTTTGCATGAGGTATTTATTTTCTCTTTGTCTGGAATATCCTCATCTCTCCTTAATTCTTGCCCTACATAACAAAGTCCTTAAGCTCAGACTCTACAATCAAGAAATTTTCTCTTAAACATCCAATCTTTCATTCAGTAAATGGTTACTTGCCAGATGCCATGGATACGGCAATTAACAAGTCAGACATAACCCTTGGCCCCATGAAGTTTTAGCACACTGTACTGTATGTAACTGTTTTTGCCTTCATAAGCCTGGGACACTCTTAGGAGTTGGGACAATGACTGATTTATTTCCTATATTGTCACTTCTCCACACAGGACCTGGCACAGAGTGGGGATTTTGTAAATATTTAGTAAATCAATATGACAAAACCAGCTCTGTATAAGAGAAAACATCAGGTGTAAAGAATAGCAGTATACTTATACATATCATAGGCGTACTATTTGTAAGACTCTTTCAAACATCAGCATCTCATTTTATCTGCTCTGAAAAATGGAATTTGTAAGTTGAGAGAGGCAGAGAGACCTTTAAGGTCACCTAGCTTTTTTTTTTTTTTTTTTCGGTTTTTTTAAATTTTAACTCCAGTATAGTTGACATACAGTATGCAATAGTTTTCAACAATTCTATACGTTATTCAGGGCTCACCATGATAAGTGTACTCTTAGTCCCTATCACTTATTTTACCCACCCACCCCCACCTGCCCTGTGATAACCATCAGTTTGCTCTCTTATAGAGTCCGTTTCTTGGCTTGTCTCTCTCTCATTTTTTCTTTGTTCATTTGTTTTTTAAATTCCACATATGAGTGAAATCATAGAATTTGTCTTTTTCTGCCTTATTCCTTTTAGCATAATACTCTAGCTCCACCAATGTTGCTGCAAATGGCAAACTTCATTCTTTTTTAATGCCTGAGTAATATTACACACACACACACACACACACACACACACACACACAAACACACACATGTATATACACCACATCTTCTTTATCCATTCATCTATCAATGGATGGTTAGGTTGCTTCCATAATTTGGCTATTGTAAATAATGTTGCAATAAACAGCATAATTTGTGTTTTTAAGAGCACCTACGTGGCTCAGTGGGTTGAGCATCTGACTTCAGCTCAGGTCATGATCTCATAGTTCATGGATTTGAGCCCCGCATCGGGCTCTGTGCTGACAGCTCAGAGCCTGGAACCTGCTTTGGATTCTGTGCCTCCCTCTCTCTCTCTCTCTCTGTCCCTCCCCTGCTCATACTCTGTCTCTCTCTCTCTCTCTCTCTCTCAAAAATAAATAAACATTTAAAAAAATTTTGAATTTGTCTTTTTATATTCTTTGGGTAAATATCCAGTAGTGGAATTACTGGATTGTAAGGCAGTTCTATTTTTAAATTTTTGAGAATGAGATCATCTAGCTTTATTTTCCAGCCAATTCATCAGTGTAATATCCCTTCAAGTGACAGGCAGTCACTACAATGTCAGAGGACAGAATGAATGACTTTAAATGAACAGAATCTGCTCCCTTCAACAATTAGTCCTAATCCTGGTTTTGTAGACCATACCAACAAAAAAGAGGGAATTCTCTTCTAAATTCAGGTATTTGAAGACACGTCTAGTTAAGGCAAAGTGTATCATTCTCATTTTATTGATGAAAAAACTGAAACTCAGAAAGGCAACTTGTCTCTCCAAGGTTCAAAGCTACAAATGAAAAACTGAGTCTAACCAGTTCTGGTTCCAAGGTTAGGATTTCTGGAACACTAAAAAATTAAATCTGGAAGGGATACTTAACAGTTTATTAAGTCCAGTTCCTTTACTGTATAGGTAAAAACTATGAGGCCTGGTGGGGTGAGGGGCAGTAGCCAAGATGAGTTTTTTTCCAGCCCAGGCTCTGCATCTACCACACAGTCTGGATCACTAACCACCAAGTCTGCCCATATCAGAATAAAGAAAATTAAGACTTACCAAAGTGTTAGAAGAATTATAATCTTCAGCTGATTTATCTGCAAAGGGAAAAAGACAAGGGACTCAGTCAGTAAACAACTAAAATTAATCCATTCTTGAGGGCTAAGGAAGCCTATCCAGTCAAGCACTTGCCAGGCTGAGAGAATAATGGTATTACTAGTACTATGGGCCCAACACCAGGCTAAAGCACATTAGATACATTACCTCCTTTAATCCTCACTACAGTTCTGAGTACTATTATTATGTCTACTTTTATAGATTTTAAAACTGAGGTTCAGAGAAGTTAAGTAATTTGCCCAGGGTATACACAGGTTAAACGGGAGTCAAGATTTGAATCCTGGTCTAATTCTAAATACTATGTCAGAACTGTGTCCACATCATCAACTATATCATCATCAGGTCTCAATGGTCAAGGAAATTTCCTGCAATCTAAGAAAATGGAAAAGAATTCATGTCCTGAGCTATCCATGATAAATCATGACCAGTTTGTGGCTTCAACTTTTAGAAAAGATCCTTCTACATGCATGTCTATTCCCTATAGGGAAAAACTGAGAAAAACTAAAGTTTAAGAAAAGAGAAGCATTAATCATGTCAAGTCTAATTTAAGGCAGGGTCTTATTTCTAAGAACAAATTCAAGTTTCCTCAATGAGGCAATTACCAGAGTTCATTGATTCCAAAATGTAAATTTTTTACATTAATATCTATGAAATAGAGATGTGTCCTATAATCAAAGGCATTTCATGGTTTAATTGGCAACTTTTTTCTCTTTAGTGGTATATAAAATAATGATGCAGGTTTAGAATTAATGATATCTTAGATTTAATGAAATATGAAACATAGACTCAATGGAGATCTTAGCAAGAAAATAAGTTTAAAACCCAAATATTATGTTTGGTTTTATTCTTTAATTCCTACAGGCCTTAGAAAAAACTGACTTAGCTAGTTCAACATCAATGGAATTAAGGAGAAATATTCTACCAAACCCAACATATTCCTCACCAAAAACCAAGTCCAGAGAATGTCCAAGATCCCAATTCCATCATATAAGAAAGTGTCAGGTACAGCTTCTTTGGTCCTACGACAAACCATGAACCTATAAGCTATGACAATATATTCTTAAACCCTGAACAGCCAGCTATACCCAGGAGAAATCAATTCAGGATATACTCTAAACATAATTCCATCACATAGCACTTGATTCACCCTGAGTAAATCACTCAGTTTTTCTGAGGCTAATTAATTTCTCTGAGTCTGTGAACTGGGGATAATAGTCCTTGTCATACCAAGCCCCTAAGACCATCATGAGAATCAGTGAGATAATTCACGTGCAAGCATATACAAGTTAAAGTAGTACTCTCAGAATCAATAGTATGAGAAGAAGGGAAACAGGTAAAGGAGAGAGATGACATTAAACAAAAACTGTGCTAAGGGCACCTGGGTGGCTCAGTTGGTTGAGCGGCCGACTTTGGCTCAGGCCATGATCTCACCATTCGTGAGTTTGAGCCCGGCATAGGGCTCTGTGCTGACAGCTCAGAGCCTGGAGCCTGCTTCAGATTCTGTGTCTCCTGCGCTCTCTGCCCCTCCCCCACTCACGCTCTGTCTCTCAATACTGAATAAAAGTTGAAAAAAAAAAAACAACAACTGTGCCAAATATACAATATTGCCTAGAAATGGCCCTGGTCTTCAACTTCTAAAAAACTAAAAATTCTGCACTTGCATGTGTGCGCGCACACACACACATTTACATATACACGTGTGTGTAAATTTATACACACAGAAGAAGTATGAACACATATCTAAACATTATATATATATATATATATATATATATATATATATATATATATATACTGTTATTCATATATGCACGCAAAGGTGAACATATACACAATTACCTGAATGTGTGTATCTATATACATATTAATTCATGAATACCTAAGTGGTCTTTAATTCTAAACATATGCAAACCCACAGAGGTATGCTTCCATATACATATCTGGTACTTGTACATGTCTACACACACGTACACATAAACACAGAGATTCTTCCAAAGACTCTGCTGCTAAGACTTTCAAAGCCAGCTTTTCTAATCTGAGGTTCGTGACAAACACCTTAAAACATAAACTCTAATCTTCTGACTAGAAAACTCTCCCACCCAGCACCCCTCAACCCTAATTCCTCCTTGGAATGACCCAGTCCCTCAATGAGAGAAGTGAGACAGAGCCAACAGAGCCAGACGTGAGGAAGGAAGTACTGCTGGGAACACGCATGACCCTCTCCTGGGTACCACCATGGCAGCATGGGCAAAGCTGCAGTTTGTCATCCTCACCATCTGTGCCCTTTGATACAAGCCAGACACTTGCTGGGGAAAGCATCCTTCAAAATCGGCTAGTTCATCCTGGTTCTCACCTTCCCCAACAATACTGCTCTTTCAAAGAGACAGCATGAACACTGGAAAGAGTACCAGACTTGGAGTTAAGAGACCAGTTCTGCCATTAATTTAGCCATATTAGAAAGGTCTTTCTTGGCTTTAGTGTCTGCAAAACAAGGAGGACCTGGAAGTAGTATATACGGACGATACATCTTGCTCTAACATTCTAAGATGCTACTATAAAAGGCAAGTTTCTGGAAATGTAGGCCTTCTAATAACATATCCAGGAAAAGGAAAATTTCCCTGCTATGGGAGGAGATGCTCCAGATAGAGTTCCTAGAAGCAGATAGTAAACTCCAAAGGTGCTAGTCTAGGAAGTGGGAGGTCTGGATTCAAATCCCAATTCTGCCATTAGAAACACTGAAAGACACAGTCTGTTACGGAGAGGTACATCTAAAGAACATATATTATTACTGGCCTATTTTACATCTGAGTGATAAAAATTAATTCCTTGAGGAAGAAATTGGGCTTGCCTACTTAAAAGATACACATGAAATGTGTTATTAAATAACAATGATATTAAAATTAATAATGATAATGATAGCTACATTTCCATGGTGCTGTTTACAACTTATAAATAACTTTCATACCAGTGAGCTCATTTATTCCTCATTACACTCTCTGGAGACAAATTATTATTCCCATTTTGAGGCTCAATATATACATATACCATGCTACTTATAAAGAAGGTGCAGTTTCAAAATACTCAGGTTTGATGCAAAAACTCATCATTTTGGCTCTCAAATTCCAAAAGTCCATCTTAGTTAAAGTATTGTCTCCACTCTTTCCAATACTTTCTCCTCTTACCCCATACCAATAGGCATGTGGAGCTTTTCCATCCAGGTGAAAACATTTTTTTTTCCCTAGACTATTCTGGATTCAATCCCCATACCTGTAAAGCTCATGTACTTCTGGCTGTTGGAGGTCTTCTTTGAGTTATAAAATTCCAATACATCCAGAACAGCTTGTGGGTTTTTCTTCTGCTCTGACTTAGTGATATTTGATGTTTGAAGCAAGCGAGCCCACTGCTCTGGCATTCCCTATAAGAGAGACATACAACGTTGTCAGGAAGGCATAGTTAGAGGGGATCCTGAAGGAAAATCAAAGCTAACTCTAATACCTGCTGGCGGTTAAAGACGGGTTTAGTTATTTCTTTCTCTCTATACCCTCAGAGCTCTATATAAGCCTTTTTTACAATACCTATCTCATTGGATTAGTCATTTCTTGAGATGTTTGCCCTTTCACTAGGCTATTCCTTCTTCAGAACAGGAACCATGTATGATTTGTCTTTATATCATAGTGCCAAGGAGCCACTTAACTAAGGTCTACTTAAGAAATGGTGATTCAAAGCGTTTTCTGATAAAACTTTAGAGATGAGGAAAATGTCCCTCTCATGAATATAAGAAGATAGTAATGAGGATCTCAGGCAAAGACAGAGGCATCAGGAATACTAGGGTAAAAAATGAATCTAACAGTACATAGTCAGAACTCTCAAAGATCAAAGGCCTTTCTGTGACCCAGGACTTACTGTAAACTCCCCTGTGACAGCATCAAAACCAACGTGAATTGTGTGCTCAAAATCTGAAGGAAGAGAAATCTCTGGCCGTTCCTTCTCCTTCTTTTTATTTGCTGCAAGAGAAACAGAGAAAAGGAAATAAAAAACAAGGACATTATTACTTTTTTTTTTTTTTTTTGCTTATTTAACTGTTTTTTGAGCTGTAGGCTCCTTTAAAGGCTAAGGACCGTCTACTTCACATATGTATTGACAAGCCAAATGCTACATTTAGATTGGAGAAGGTGCTCAAAACATGATTAAAGACTTATTTTTTTGTTGAACTAAAGTAAGAAAGGGATAGAAAGAATTTTCTTCAAATGTTCTTCAGATCTAATGAGCCATTTGATCTAGGGTGAGTAACTTTCTTTTTCTGAACACTGGTTTTTCCATCTCCAAAGAGAAAGCTAAGGCAGATGGTATCTAAAGATCCTTCCAGCCCTGACATCCTACATTCTATGAGCTTCTATGACCTACATCCCACTGGTTTGGTATTTGATTATGGACTGCTTTAAGGTTCCCTAAATTACAGGATTTTAGGTCTGGGTGGTATTTTAATAATATAAATCGCTAATATTTTATCAGGTGCTTACGAGGCAACAGTTTTAGTTCTTTACATGTATGAATTCACTTTAGCTTCATGGCAACCCTAGAAGTTAGGTACTATCCTTATTTTGCAGATAAAGAAACTGAAGCACAGAGATCAAGTTACTTGCTCAAGATCACATGGTTAGTAGTTGGCAGCATCCAGGCACAAACCCAGGCAGTCTGGCCCAGAGCCTGAGCTCAAAACCACTATGCTGTGCTGCATCCCTAGGCTAGGACCTTAACGGATCATTAAAAGAAAAAGATGTAGTCATCTTTCTCCCATCAAACGTCTTGCATAAAGTAGATGTTCACAGAGGTCCTGCTGACCTGGCAGAAAAAGCTTCAATAGTTAAGGAATTGTATTGCTAAAGCAAAGTACCCTTGTCAGGGGTTGAATTATGTACCCCTAAATTCATATGTCCCAATTCCAGGTACCTCAGAATGTGACCTTATTTAGAAATAGGGTCATTGCAGATATAATTAGTTTAAGTTACAATAGGTCATACCGGAGTAGGGGGGACCCCTAAGCCAATAAGACTGGTATCCTTACAAAAATAAGAAATGTGGAGACAGATGCACACAAGGAGAATACCATATGAAGATGAACAGAGAAGTCAGAGTGATGCTGTTTCAAGCCAAGAAACACCAAAGATTGCCAGCAAGCCACCAGAAGCTAAGGGAGAGGCATGAAACAGATTTTTCTTCACAGCCTTCAAAAGGAACCAACCCTGCATACAACTTGATCTCGGAATTCTTGTTTCCAGAACTGAAACAATCCATTTCTGTGGTCTAAGCTGCTTAGTTTGTGGTACCTAGTTACAGAAGCTCTAGTAAATCTAACCCTCTTCCAACTAAAAGGAGTTTCAAGGTCTTGGTATCAGGCTAGACTTCAGCAGCCATCTGCAAATGTAATCCCACTGAAACAGGCTTAAACAACTTCCAAGGCTCAGCCAGATAATCTTTCTTCCTAGATGGGGACCTACAGAGCCCAGATTTTAAAGAGCTGTGGAAACCCTCCTTATCCCTTCAACGAAGGCTCCTCCTCCTTCAACGTTCTAAGGAGAAGACAAAGGAGAAGGCCATCTGGTCTAAACTTCCAGGGAACTCCATACACATACCTGGGAGAACTGGGTTCAGAAGCTAACTGCAAAAGCTACTATTAATTGAGCTCTTACCATGTGCCAAGCATGTGCTAAGAATTTTATATGCATCATATGTCACCAAATACTCCATACAACCCTACAAAACAGATGTTAACATCTTCATTTTATAGGTAAGGAAACATAAGTACTTATTTTTAATAATTTGCTTTATCATTCCTGAGTTTCAGTGACAAGTCTATCCTAAAAGCATTATAAATTGGCCATGCAGGCTCATAGGCCTGTGAGGCAAGACTAGAATATCCTCTCTTTAAGGCAAATCAGCAAAGAAAGCCCAGGAACCCTAAGTCTCCAGTCTTCCCCACTATCAATCTCTCAATGAAATCACCAGAGTTTTCTCCTTGTAGACATTATGTTACATACAGTCACAGTTAAGGCCCAAAGTCCCTGGCTCCATGACAAGACATTTTCCCTCCTAGAAATGCCCAGGATTACACGACAGCAAAGCTAAAACAAACAAACAAACAACAACAAAAAACAAAAACAAAACAGAACAAAAAAAACAAAAAAACAGAAACAAACAAACAAAAACATTGTAAGCCCAAAATTCACCTCTAAAAAAATTCACTGAGCAGTACTGAAGAACTTGGCTAGGGTCAGACAAAGGCTGAATGCCAGGCTTGTCTGAGCCTATCCTTGGAGATCAGATTAAAAGTATAGGCTGAATTATAGCAATCAAAACAGTATGGTGCTGGCACAAAAACAGACACATAGATCAATGGAACAGAACAGAGAGCCCAGAAATAAACCCATGCTTAAATAGTCAATTAATCTATGACAAAGGAGACAAGAATTTGGATGGGGAAAAGACAGTTTGTTCAATAAATGGTGCTAGGAAAACTGGACAGCTACATGTAAAAGAACGAAAGTGGACCACTTTCTAACACCAAACACAAAAATAGTTTCAAAATGGATTAGACCTAAATGTAAGAGATGAAACTATAAAAATCAAAAAAAAAAAAACAAAAACAAAAAAACAAAAAAACAAACCTATAAACTGGACAGCTACATATAAAAGAATGAAACTGGACCACTTTCTAACACCAAACACAAAAAGAATTTCATAATGGATTAGACCTAAATGTAAGAGATGAAACTATAAAAATCCTAGAAGAGAGCACAGGCAATAATTTCTCCAACGTTGACCGTAGCAACATTTTTCTAACACTTCCCCTTGTCTCCAAAGGCAAGGAAAACAAAAGCAAAAATAAACTATTGGGACTATATCAAAATAAAAGCTTTTGTGCAGCAAAGAAAACCATTAACAAAAAAGGCAACCTACTGAATAGGAGAAGGTACTTGCAAATGATATATCCAATAAGGGGTTAATATCCAAAACATGCAAAGAAGTGAGGGGCACCTGGGTGGCCCAGTCAGTTAAGTGCTCAACTCTGGATTTCAGCTCAGGTCATGATCTCATAGATCATGATGAGATAGGGCTCCACGTCAGGGTCTGTGCTAACAGTGCATAGTCTGCTTGGGATTCTCTCTCTCTTTCTCTCTCTCTCTCTCCCTCCCTGTGCCCCTCCCCCACTTGCACACAAGCAGGTGCACACATGCACTCTCTCTTAAAATATATAAACTTTAAAAAAAGTACTTATATAACTACACACACACACACACACACACACACACACACACACACACACAAACACACACACACACACACCAATCTGATTTAAAAATGGGCAGAGGACACAAATAGTCCTTTTTCCAAAGAAGATACAGATGGCCAAGAAACATGAAAAGATGCTCAACATCACTCATCATCAGGGAAATGCAAATCAAAACCACAATGAGATATCATGTGACACCTGACAGAGTGGCTAAAATCAAAAAGACAAGAAATAACAAGTATTGGTGGGGATGTAGAGGGAAAGGAAACCTTGTGCACTGTTGGTGGGAATGTAAATTGGTACAGCAATGTGGAAAACAGTATGGGGTTCCTCAAAAAGTTAAAAATAGAAGTACCATATGATCTAGTAATTGAACTACTGGGCATTTACTCAAAGAAAACAGAAACACTAATTTGAATAGATACACGCACCCCTATATGTACATGTATCTAAGCAACCTAAGTGTCCATTGATAGATAAATGGATAAAGAAGCTGTGGGTGTGTGTGTTTATATACGCACACACACACAGGAATATTATGCAGCTATAAAAAAGGGATGATAGTGCCACTTGCAACAACATGGATGGAACAGAAGATATTATGCTAAGTGAAATAAGCAGACTGAGAAAGACAAATATCATATGATTTTCACTCATATGTGGAATCTTTAAAAAAAAATGAATCAACAAACAAAAAGCAGAATTAGAGCTATAAATACAGAGAACAAACTGATAGTTGCCAGAGGGGAGGGGGGTCAGGGATGGGCAACATGAGTGTGGGGGAGTAGGAGATAAGGCTTCCAGCTATGGAACGAATAAGTCACGGGAATAAAAGGCACTGCATAAGGAATATAATCAATGGTACTATAATAGCACCATATGGTGACAGATCGTACCTACACTTGTGAACGTAGCATAATGTGTAAACTTGAATCACTATGTTGTACACCTGAAACTAATGTAATGTGTGTCAACTACACTACAATACAAATAATTTTTTAAAGTATAGGCTGTGGACGAAAACAGGTGGCCAAATCCACAGTTAAGGCCCCAATGCTCAAGAGAGCTGCATGCATATATATGATCCACTTGTTCTATTACCTTTCCAGGTTGACTTGTCTGAACCTCACTACCAGACTGAACATTCCTGGGCAAAGAAAGTACCAGTATACCTTATAGCACTTTATAACAGATTTACATTTCATAATAATTACAATAATCACCTCCATTTGTATCATGCTCTAGTGCTCACGTATATTATTTCACCAGAGCCTCAAAACAACTGTGTGATGAGCAGGGCAGTGGTTAAGGTGCCTATTGAGAGAAGAAGAAACAGAGTTTCCAAGAGGTTAAATAACCTGCACAAGGTCACAAGTTAGAAGCAGACCTGCACCCAGAACTGGGGTCTTCAGACTCCCAGCCACAAGGCCCTCCTATTCTGTCACTCTGCCTCTTATAGACTACCGCTGCTCATGATTATGTGATCTCTCCTCTTTCTCCCCATCTCTCTTACATTCAGTCCCCAGGTTACTAATGATTTCCTCTGCTATACAGAAATCAAATTTATCCACTCTCCTCCATTTTCATTGTTACCACCCTCTTTCAGGCATTGTTATCTATGGCCTGGATCATTCTAAAAGTCACCTGTCACCTGCATTCTGGTCCCCTCCAATGCAGACAGCAGCCAAGGTGATCTATAGCCTTGATATTCTAAGCAGCATCAGCACAACTTGGGAGACTACTGGGAATGTAGGATCTCAAGCTCCAACCCAGACCTACTGAATCAGAATCTGAATTTTAATGAGATCAGAAATGATTCATGTGCATATAAAAGTTTGAGAATCAAGAGAATGAGAAGACAAGCCACAGATAAAAGAAAATATTTGTAAAAGACTTATCTGACAAAGGATTGTTATCCAAAATATATGAAGAACTCTTAAAACTCAACAATAAGACAAACAACCTGATTAATAAAATGGGCAAAAGACCTGAACAAGTAACTACCAAAAAAGATATACAGGTGGGAAAGATGTGCAACATCATGTGTCATTAGGGAATTGCAAATTAAAATGACAATGAAATACCACTACACACCTTGAAAATATCAAATGCCAACAAGGCTATGAAACAACAAGAATGTTTATTCCTTGGGGAATCTGGGTGGCTCAGTCAGTTAAGCGTCCAACTTCAGCTCAGGTCATGACCTCACGGTTCATGTTTGAGCCCCATGTCAGGCTCTGTGCTGACAGCTTGGAGCCTGGAGCTTTCTTTACATTCTGTGTCTCCCTCTCTCTCCACCCTTTCCCTGCTTACACTCTGTCTCTCTCTCTCTCTCTCTCTCTCTCTCTCTCAAAAATAAATAAACATTAAACAATTTTTTTTTTAAAAAGAGTGTTTATTCCTTGCTGGCAGGAATGCAAAATGGTAAGTCACTTTGTAAGACAGGTTGGCAGTTTCTTACAAAATTAAACACACTCTTACCATACAATCCAGCAATTGCACTCCTTGCTATTCACCCAAATGAGCTGAAAACTTATGTTCACATAAAAACTTGCACATGGATATTTATAGCAGCTTTATTCATAACTGCCAAAACTTAGAAGCAACCACGATATCTTTCAGTAGGTGAGTGGATAAATAAACTGTGGTTCCTCCAGGAAATGGAATATTATTTAGCACTAAAAAGAAATGAGCTATTAAGCCATGAAAAGACAATGAGGAACCTTAAATACATATTACTAGGAAAACAAATCAACCTGAAAAGACTATGAACTGTATTATTCCAATTATATGACATTCTAGAAAAGGCAAAACTATGGAAACAGCATAAGAATCAGTGGTTGCCAGGGGTTAGGAGGGAAGAAGCGATAAATTAGTAGAGCACAGAGGAATTTTAGGGCCGTGAAACTACTCTGTACAATACTATCATGGTGGATATATGTCATTATTCATTTGTCCAAACCCATTGAGTGTACAACACCAAGAATGAACCCTAACATAAAATACAGACCTAAGGTGAACATGATATGTTGATGTCAGTGCATCAATTGAAACAAATGCACCACCCTGGTACAAGATGCTAATTGTGGGAAAGGTTGTACATATGTGAGAACAGGAGGTATACAGTAAATGTGGATACCTTCCACTCAATTTTTCTGTGAACTTAAAACTATGCTATTAAAAAAAAAGTTTCAGAAGCTCCACTCTATAAACTTGTACCCTCCTCTTTTAACCTCCTGCTACTTATGTTTCACACACTCTACACCAACTACACTGAATCAGTTACATCACCAAACATAATGGGTTCTTTTACACCTCTTCACATTTTCTCAAGCTACTCCCTTTGCCTATGAATCCTGCCTTTCCTTTTCCCTTCCCTTGCTACCTCAGCCTTTTATTTATCCTTTTCAGGTCTCAACTTAAAGGTCATCTTTTCTCTGAAGTCCTCCCTGATCTCTAGGTTGGGCAGTCCTTCACCCTTTGCTCTGTTCCCACAGCACCATTATAGTAATTGCCTATTTTAAGGGTTTCTCTTGGGAAAAACCACACTGAGTCCCAAGTGCAGGGGCCATGTCCAATTCATTATGGATCCTCAATGGCTAGCACACGCCTGGCACAAAACAGGTGTACAGACAGCGAGTGAAGAAAGTAACAAATAACCACATACCTAACTCAACTTGGCAAGGAGTCTAAGGAAATGCCTAAAACAGGCAAATTCTTTCCAGAACAGGAATAAATGTTTCGTTTTTACAAGATCTGACCTGACTTTCACAATCCTTGTTACCCAGCCATCATCAGTCCTGTTTGAAAACCCTGCTCTGTGGGACCTCAGTACACTGGCCCAAAGAAATTCTGAAGTCCTAATGTCTCCACAGACCCAGGATAACTGGGTAACCCAGATGAAATGAAAATCCTGATGAAAAATGTGGTGGGAGGAACAAGAAGGTTCTAGAGTTCAGGCCAGTTTTGCCTCTACACACCATACAGTCCAGATTCTCAGCTTTCCCATATGAACAATGGAGAGAATGGATGAGATGATTGTTAAGGACCCTTCTAGCTCCTACATTCCATGAGTCTATGAAAACAGAGGGATGAATACTCTCAAGACTCTGTATCTGGATTCCTCTTGACATGGCATCCTACAGTTTTTAATAGGTACTCCATTCACATCATCTCATATAATTACCACAATCCTGAGAGGCAATTAATTTTACTTATAGATTAAGTAACTGAAGCACAGACTTGCCTACAGTTATTGAAGTGACTGCAATTCAAAAGGTGTGGCTTCAAAGCCAAGGCCCTTTACATTCTATTATTTCACCTTCCCTAAAGAATTTCAAGTTGAGTCAAGAAAATATACTTTGGTATAAAAGGAAAAGAAATAATATTAAATAAGAACTTACCATGTGTAAGATACCATAACTTAACACATTCTTTTCCTGAGTTCTTATAATCCTATGAGATAGATTATTATGATTGTCATTTTACAGATGAAGAAACAAAAAACAAAAAACAAACAAACAAAAAAAAAACCATTAAATAATTTGCTCAAGCTCACACAGTTAGTAAGAGCTGGGATTTGAACCCAAGTCTGATTCCAAAGTTCCTTTCCTCAGTGTCTTAATAAGAACTATTTGCCTACATGCCAATTGCTAGAGTTTAAGCAATTCAGCATTTGGCAATTTCCCTTCAAGAAGCAGCTGTTTTTAGAAAGGAAAGGCCAAGAGTTTAGCAGGGCCCAAATAAAGCAGTCATTTATGACATAAGTCCATCTGTCTTACTCATAGCTAGAATGCATGGGACATGTTGCAGGGCTTTGGAACTGCTTATTGTTCCTAAATTTCCCCTGATCTAGTCATTTAAAAGATGGTAGGGAAAAACAACTTTTATGTTTTTGTTTTTTTAAGTTTATTTTTGAGAGAGACAGAGACAGAATGCGAGTGGGTTAGGGGCAGAGAGAGAGGTAGACACAGAATCCAAAGCAGGCTCCAGGTTCCGAGCTGTCAGCACAGAGCCTGATGAGGGGCTCGAACTTACGAGCTGTGAGATCATGACCTGAGCCGAAGTCGGACGCTTAACGGACTGAGCCACCCAGGCGCCCCTTTTATGTTTTATTTGGATTTGTATTTTATACTTCTATACCTTATATTTTTACATATTATTTCTAATTTATGTTATTAATATACTATATAACATGCCATTATAGGCATAGAATGTCAAATACAAAAGAAACTCCAGTAATGGAGACACAAAAAGAGAGGGGCTTAGAGGTTGAGTAATCTATAGAAAAGAGCCCCAAGGAAATGAAATCATTTAACACATGAACATACAGGGTAATGCTGAAGTTGGCTTCCACTGGTCACTTTTTGTCCCATAACCTTTGCATACACCTCCCATATTCCCACCTCCAAGTTTTTGCTCTTTTTCTTCTCCTTACTTTGGAATGCTCTTCCTCCCAATCTCCCTGTCAAATTCTCAGTCATCTTTTAAAGACTGGTCCAAGTCCCACTTACTTCTTCCTGACTTTTCTCCCTCTGTGAATTCCCAAGACACTGAGTCTGCCACACCACCATGCATTTAGTCATTTCCTGTCTTGTATGATTCCTTGCTATTTTAAAGACTTACCCCTTTACTTAAAATGTAAGCTTCCTGAGGACCATAATCATGGCTTCTAATTATGATCGTTATACTTCCAAATCTTCCATTGAGGACCCAACACAGAATAGGTTAATTCAAGAACACCCCCAAAACATTAAGAAGTAACCTTAGAGTCTGTTATTCTACTTCCTGAAGTAAGAGGCCCTAAGAAGTAAACTGACTCACTGTATCACAGAGCATATGGTGGTAAGACTCCGTTCACCCGATCAAGTCTTTTACCCTTTGTGATAGCCTCTGATCCTTACTGACTGATTTGACTGGAAGCAACTACTTACTGAAATAGCAGTTTAACACAGACCAGAACAAGTATAAGAAAAGAAGGGCTTGGCTGAAGTGGGAGAGGAGGGAAGTGCAGGGGGGAAAAGAACCCTAATGGGCAGAATTTATCCTGCGTGCCATGCTATTTAGGCTGAGTAGTCACTGGCTGGAGAGCATCAGCAGGAAACAGGACACCTGAGGCAGGAAAGCAGGCCAGAACTGGAGAAGCCACCTAGTCACAGAGCTACCTGGCACTCACTGAATGCCTTACTGGAAGTAACAATCACACTCACATGTGTATAGCCCTTCACAAAGCCTTTTCACAGTCACTGCCTCACTGGCTCCTTACAACAACTCCAAGAACCAGACAGCATAGATTATCCCCATCTCAGAGCTGAGAACACTGAGGTCAGGAAGTTAAAAGAAATCTGTCCTGGACTAGGAGTCAGTGGAGGATGGATCCAGTATTATCTTTGCCATTAATTCACTTTATGACCCTAGAAAAGTCACTTTCTTCTTCTTAGATCAAAGTCACTTTCTTCTTCTTAGACCTGCAAAATAGGTCAATGATCCATGTTCAGGTATAGATAAAGGTAGGTAAAAATCACCTTTCTGGAGAAGATAATACCTGAAAGAAATCATGAAGAATAACAGGAGTTGGTCAGGCAGAAATGGAAAAGGGCATTCCAGAAGGAAACAGAATAAACAAAGGGCCAGAAAACAGTGAACTTTGCCCCAGCTTTCTATCTGCCCAGCAAGTCAACCAAATTTAATAAGCTCTTATTAGAGATGTACTCCAAGCATGGGACTGAGGGATGATACAATGGAGGAAATAAAGCAAACTCAGGATACTGGTAGTCCCAGATCCCAAGGCCACAAACGTCAGGCTGCCTGGGACAACTGCTGCTGCTGCTGCTAGCACATTTTTCTATGATGACTAGTAAGTATGAGTCTAGAGGAATCTGATGAAAACCTTTATCTGCACAACGACTTGTAAGTGAATGTTCATAGCAACATTATTTAAAATAATCAAAACATAGAAACCAAAATGTCCCTCAACTGATAAACAGATAAATGGTATATCCATACAACAAAATATTATTAAGCTGTAAAAAGAAATGAAGTCCTGACCCATGCTACAACATGGATGAACCTAAAAACATCATGCCAAGTGAAAGAAGCAAGTCACAAACGGCCACATATTGTATGATTCTATTTATATAAAATGTCCAGAGAAGTCAAATCCATAGACAGAAAGTAGATTAGCGGTTGCCAAGGGGAAGAAGGAAATATGGCGAAGTACAGGGTTTCTTTTTAGGGTGGTGGAAAATGTACTGGAATTAGAGCATTGTGATGTTGTACAATCTTGTGACTATACTAAAAACCACTGAACCGTATGGTATATGAATTATATCTCAGTATTTTAAAAAAAGTAAATGCAATATACCATAATAACAAAATAAAGGAGAAAATGTATTTGCTAAAATTTTATATCCAATTGTGATTAAACATTCATAGCAAACTAGGATTATAAGGGAATCCATTTAATCTAATAAAAGCTAATTACCAAAAACACTAGCACCAACATCAAACTTAATGGTAAAATGTTGACAGTTTTCCTCTGAGATTACAAATAAGATTAAGGGTGTCACTGCTATTTATCACGATACTGAAGGTATTAGTCAGTGCAACTAGGAAAGAAAAGAAGAAGGATTAAAAAGGAAGAAACAAAATTATCACAATTCACAGATAATAGGATTGTGTATATGAACATAGAAAAAATTCAAATAGAAAAATCTTCATAACTTATAGTAGGTAAAGATTCCAAAACAGAACAGAAAACATTAAAAAGGAAATAATACATTTAGCTATATTTAATTCTATCAAAGACACCATGTCATATATATATCAAAGATACCATTAAGTGCATAAATGAAGATATTTGCTATATAGTCAACTGGCAAAAGGCTTACATCTAGGTAAGAACTCCTGAAAATCAATAAAAAATTTTTTTTCTTAAGTGGGCAAAACACTTGAATAAGCACTTCACAAAAAAGAATATCCAAATGGCCAATTAACATGAAAAGCTGCTCAACCTCATTAAAGACTGACAAAACTAAGTGGCGACAAAAAAGTGAAGTGCAACTCTTATGCATGACTGGTGGGAATATAAACTGAACAGCCATGTGTTTGAACTTTGAATTTTTTAATTATCAACCAAAGTTTAGCATAAGTATCTACATGATCCAGCATTTTCACTATGTATATGTACCCAACAAAAAAGTGTGAATACATCTATAAAAATATGCACAAGTGTGATCAGAAAACATTACCCATAAGAGTCTACCACTGACACCAACCTGATGTTCATCAATAGTACAATGGAAAATAATCCTATAAGAGAATATTATATAGCAATGGAAATGAGCTAAACTGTATGTAAAATTGCAGATAAATCTTATAAACAGTGTTAATCAAATGAAGACAAAGAAAAGAATATACATTGTATGATTCTATGTATAGCAACTCATTAATGGGTTTACCTTTGGGAAAGAGAGAGATGTTAGTGCCTGCAAGAGAAAACGAACGGAGCTTCTAGGGGGCTGGTTATATCCTTTTTTGTTGGACAGGTTAGTGGCCACATAGATGTGGTCAATGCAACACTAAACTGTACACTTCTGAAATGTGCATTTTACAAATAAAGGTGAAAGTGCAATGAGGGGACCTATAAGAAACCATGGTTCATGAGCCACATACGAACTTACAGAGCATTTAGTCCAATTTTTTTCATTTTATTTATTTTTTTAAAGTTTATTTATTTATTTTTGATGGAGGGGAAGGGCAGAGAGGGAGAGAGAGAATTCCAAGCAGGCCCCACGCTGTCAGTACAGAGCCCGACACAGGGTGTAATCTCATAAACCATGAGATCATGACCTGAGCCAAAATCAAGAGTCAGATGCTAACCGACTGAGCCACCCAGGCACCTCCAACTTTTTCATTTTAAAGACAGGAAAGCCTAGAGAAGTTCAGGAAGTTGTCCAAGGCCATACAACAAGTAAGTGAGAACACTGCAGGAGGAACCAAACCCCAAACAGAATACTTTATACTATTAATTCCTTAGAAAATCTTGAACATATAACTGGTTGCCAAGCTAAACTCCTAGTATCATATGTACATCAGTGCTTCCAACCCTGTGGACAAAAACTATGTAAGTGAATCAGAGAACACAGAGGAAGAAGGGAAGAAAGGGAAAAAAAGGGAAAAGAGAGAGAATTAGAATAAGAAAGAAATGAAGAGTATCTAAGATTTGTAGTTTTAAGAGGCTTACCTTTTTGGCCTCAGTTTCAAATATATTATTTGTTCCAGAGATCCAAGCCCATATCCAGAGCTTAGACTCCTGCTTCTGACAGATATTACAGAGAACTCTTGAGAACTTCTTGGGAAACCTGTTCTTGGGTCTGCTTAGTCTCAATGCCCAAAATAGCTTAATCTGGCCTTCCCATTAGCCCTATCTCAACCAACAGGAAATACAGGCCTATATGTGGACAGAGAAAGGTAGCTTACCCCAAAACCATTTTTTAATTCTACCTTAGAGGAACCCTGTCAAGAGCTGCTATTTTGTAAATATCGTAACAACTCTGAAGTGTTAATCACAGATTCCAAAAGAAAACTATGACTGCAAGCAATAATAGCCACCAAAATTTTACCAAGTCTTAACAAGGCTTACTTTGCATAACATTTTTCACATCTTTAGTCTCATAATCCTTACAACAATTCTATGAGATAAATATTATTGTGTACCAATACTATAGGTAAAAGAACTGAGGCTAAGAAAGGTAAAGCAAGTTACCAAAAGTCTCAAAGTCAGGGATGGGCAATGGCAACAACTTCAAGTGCTTAAACTCCAACATGGTTTCTTTTGTATGCACTGTGCCTGCCCCATATTGCAGACTAAATGAATATGCCAGTAAGTGATAGAATGAATGTCATTCAATGCAAAGTTGTTTTAAAGCAAAAGAAACAACCAAATCAGTTCTACTAAAGGCGCTTGTATGAATATCTCTAAGATGGGAGCCCTCAAACACTATATGGTGTCCAAAGACTTAGAAGAATGAAAGGGTATGGTCCAGAAGTCAAGAGACAATGATTCAAATTCAGACTCCATGCACTACAACTATGCAGCATGTGCCCCTGGGCAAGTTGTTGACCTGCTAAGCATAAGAGTATCAGTGCTTTACAGTGGAATCAGCTTCAATCCCAACTCAGCCACCCCCTAACTAGATCACCTTGGGAAAGTTACTTAATCACTGTGAACCTGAGTTTACGGACTACAAAATGGAAATATTTATCTACCTAAAAGGGCTGGTATATTTTACAAACATCAAAGCTCCTAAAATACTGTATGGAAATTAATAGGCATTCAATAGATAGTAGCTGGGTTATTGTTGTTACCATTTTATGGTTATTACTATTGTGTTATTACTATTTGTTATTACTACTACTATTTTATTATTATTATTATTATTATTAATTTCAGGATCAACTAAGGTAAAGAAAATGTATATGCTTTATAAGCTAAAGAGCTTTACAAACATGAGTTATCATCAATGTGAGAGAGTTGCAGAGTAAGAGTTCCCAACCTACTCATTAAGACAGACAAACTGTGGCTGAGAAGAAAAAAGAAAGAATCATCCTGATGTCATGGAACTAGAGATGACCAGTTTGAAGAAACAAAGTAGAAAAAGAAACTTGCAACCTCATCCATCCTGATTTAACCCTATCTGTAGTCCATTTGGTTTTCAAATAGCATGGGAAATGAGGCTGACACTGCCAAATCCTATGGTACGGTATAGCCATCCAGGTTTCAGCACAAATTACTGGCCTTATTTATTTTTTAAAAAGATTTATTTTTAAGAAGTACCTCTCATTGGTTCAGCGGAGTTAATCTGAGCTCAAGGCAGTAAAACACTCCAAACTTGGGAGAGATAAACACTGACGTAGTCCAGTTTTAAAATTAACTTTGCTCAACTCTTCCCAAGCCTGGAGAATTCCACTTTGGTTGTGAAAATTCAGCCAGAAAAAGATTCCAAACTAAATGCTGCGGGACTTCTTAGAATAAGCCAAAGGCTCCAGACCCCAACCACAGGTACCAGGCTTTCCCACATAGAATTCTGCAACCCAGCGCCACCTATTACAGGCCTTCAATTACAGCTTCTTCCAATTATTTATTCATTTCCCCAGGCACACACTGAAGCCGCGCTGGAGGTCAGCATTAGGTAATGCCCACAAGCATTCTAACCATTGCCAGCTCAAATCTCAACCACTACTGCAGGCCACAAAGACTCTTCTTTCTCGTTTCCCAAATCTCTTTAGAGACCTAAAACTACCACTCTGGTAATTTTGGCTCCAAAAGTCCGGGTAGGACCTAGACACCTATTATTTTTTAAAAGCACCATGGGTGAGTCAGATGAGTAATCTGGGTTGAGAACAACTAACAGAGAGAGTAGGTTATGCTGTAACAGATACTTTAGGAAGATTTAGTTCCACACTCATCTCGACCACTTTCCAGTTGTGAGATCTTGAGCAATTTAATTTTCTCTAAACCTCAGCCTCCTCAACTGAAAATGACTTGTGGGCATCAGATTAAAACAAGAAATGAGTTTCCCATTAAGACAAACAAACAAAACCCCTCATATTTGTAATGTTTTACAGTTTAGAAAATGTCTACTACTTTATGTCTACTATGTCAAATGACAAAAGCCTATTCATGATAGGGAATTATGATTATTCCCACTTTACAGATGAGGATACTGAGATTAAAATCAACTGGTAAAAGGAAAAGAAATCACAGAATAAATGTCAGAGATAGGACTCAATCTGGGTTCTCTAAGTCCAGTTCTAGACCATTTCTAGACCAAATACTTTAGTAAGGGCATACCACTTCAAAGACTGCCAACACTGGTTTGTATCCTGCCGGGACTAAATGAGGCACAGGGCGAAGGGCAAAAATGCTTGTTGTTTGAAAGATAATATCAACAAGCACAGAATTAAACTGAACAAAGGATCCAAACAAAAGGGGAAAGAAGCACTTATTTCATTTTGATGTATGCATTAATTATAGCCATCTAGGTAGGTGTTCTTTAAAGGGGTGCAATCTCTGGGCTCAGGGCATGCATAGAAAATCTGTAACTAGGGGATGAAAGAGAGGTTACTAGATTATTTCACAAGAGCTACTTATAACTCTATGCTTTCTACATCTATGCTTTGAATTTATAAAGATACAGCTTTGATCTTGAGCTATGAGATTTATTTTCAGACAGATTTGACCAAGGATCACTCAGCAAGAGTGTCCAAGCAAAACCTCTGGGTCTACAGCTTTATCGTTAATTAAAGTACTTTACAATGGCCTACTTTCTTTCCACCTACATATATAGCCCAATCCAATTTCATCTTTATAATCTTATTTATAGAATTACAGGATTTCAAAACTGTAAGAGACTTTATATGTCTACTGGTTTGACTCTAGTTTTTTAGATAAAGGCACTGAAGTCTACAGAGAAATAACTGACCCAAAAAAAGACAGCCAATTTATAACAGAACTAAGACCACAACCCAGATATTCAGAACCCCATCTCCCCATTCAGTACATAAGATCATCCCTTTCGTTCTCAATGATGTCTGAGGGTTATACTTGTACCTGCTGTTTTAGGCAAGAATCTTCTTTAAAAAAAAAAAAAGGTTTTAAAACCATACAATTCATCCATATAGTGTAAAATTCAGTGGCTTTTTGTATATTAATGGAGCTAGGGAACCATTCTCACAATCCATTTTAGAACATTTTCATCACCCCAAAAAGAAACTCCATACCTCTTAGCCATCACCCTCTGATCCCATCCGCCTCCTCCCACAGCGCCAGGCAACCATTCATCTGTTTTTTGCCTATGGACTTGCCTGGACATTTCATATAAATGGAATCATGTAATATATGGTCCTTTGTGACTGGCTTCTTTCACTAGCATAATGTTTTCAAAGTTCCCCCATGTTGTAGCATGGATCAGAACTCCATTTCTTTTTATTACCAAGTAATATTTCTTTGTTAGGATATGCCACATTTTATTTATCCATTCATCAGTTGATGGATATTTGGGTTGTTTCTACTTCTTAGCTATTATGCATAATGCTGCTATAAACATTCATATGTAAGTATTGTGTGAACATGTTTCCATTTCTAGGTCATATGGTAATTCTATGATTAATCTTTTGAGAAACTGCCAGACTGTTCTAAGTGGCTGTACCATTTTACACTCCCACCAGCAGTGTATGAGGGTTCCAATTTCTCCACATCTTTGTCAGCACTTGTTATTCTATAGTCATCCTAGTGGGTGTGAAATGACATCTCATTGTGGTTTTAATTTGCATTTCCCTGATGACTAATGATTTTGAGCATCTTTTCATGTGCTTATTGGCCATTTGTATATCTTCTTGGGAGAAATGTCTATTTGGATCCTTTACCCATTTTTTAATTGAGTTGTCTTTTTATTGTTAAGTTGTAATAGCTCTCCATATATGTATGATACAAGTCCCTCATCAGAAATATGATTTAAGAAAATTTTCTACCATTCTGTGAGTTATCTTTTAACTTTCCTGATGGTGTCCTTTGAAACACAAAAAATTTTAATTTTGATGGTATCTATGAGGCAGGAATCTTAGTTAGTCAGCAAGAACAATTCCAACTTTAATTTTAAAAGTCCTTTCTACTATATGTAGAAACTTGGGCCAAAGACCTACTTATTTATAGAGTTCAAGAATTATTGTTGAACCCAAAAGACAAATAAGCCAGTTAAGAAATGGGCAGAAGACATGATTAGACACTTTTCCAAAGAAGACATCCAGACGGGTAACAGACACATGAAAAGATGCTCAATATCACTCATCATCAGGCAAATACAAATCAAAACCACAATGAGATACCACCTCACACCTGTCAGAATGGCTAAAATTAATGACACAGGAAACAACAGGTGTTGGCGAGGATGTGGAGAAAAGGGAACCCTCCTGGACTGTTGGTGGGAATGCAAACTGATGCAGCCACTCTGGAGAATAGTATGGAAGTTCCTCAAAAAATTAAAAATAGAACTACCCCATTAGCCAGCAATTCCACTCTTAGATACTTACCCAAAGGATACAAAGATTCCAAGGGATACATGCACCCTGATGTTTACAGCAGCATTATCCACAATAGCCAAACTATGGAGAGAGTTCAAATGTCCACTGACTGATGAATTGATAAAGAAGATGTGGTATATATACATTGTAGAATATTACTTGGCCATCAAAAAGAATGAAATCTTGCCATTTGCAATGATGTGGGTGGAGCCAGAGTATATTATGCTAAGCAAAATAAGTCAATCAAAGAAAGACAAATACCATATGATTTCATTCATATGTGGAATTTAAGAAACAAAACAGATGAGAATATGAGAAGACAGGGCAGGGAGAGAAGAAAGGGAAACAAACCACAAGAAACTCTTAATGACAGAGAACAAACTGAGGGTTGATGGAGAGAGGTGGGGAGGTGGGCTAGATGGGTGGTGGATACTAAGGAGGTTGCTAGTTGTGAAGAGCAGTGGGTACTGTATGTAAATGATAAATCACTGAATTCTACTCCTGAACTCAATATTGCACTGTATGTTAACTAAAATTGAAATAAAAAAATAAAGTTTTCAGCCACTGGAAAAAAAAAAGAACTATGGTTGTTAAAGCACAATGTTAAAAATAAGCATCCACCTAAATTGAGGGATACAAAGTGACTATATATGTGGGAGAAGATTCTAGGGCAGGGTAATACCACCTAGATCATAGCCCCTGTATCCTAGGAAGTTAACCACTACTACATAAATAAATTAGCCAGAAAATGAAAGCTAGGCAACTTACCCCTATCTCTTCTATCTAGGCCCCCAAAGGGCTCACAATGAAGGTGGAATAGAGGAAAGGGTAAACACACACAAAGACACAAGCCCCAAATACTCAATAATAATCCTCAATAGTTCTCATTTCAGTTATTCAAGAATCATTTCCTATACGTAATATCACTGCCTATGAGACATCTCTATGTCAAGACATCTCAGATGCAAAGTGCCTAAAATTATCTTTTCACCTCAAATGCGATGTGTTTAAAGTCATCATCTTTCCTGCTCTCCAACTACAAACCTCCTGACTTGTTCCTCTTCCCGTGTTCCCTATTTGGTTAATAATACTATCATCTACCATCTTATACTGATCTATAGTTATGCAGTTATATTTTTCTGCAACGTAAGATATTTTCTGCAATTCACATTGTGCTTGTTATATTTGGCCTACTGCTTCAGAATCCCAATTCTGATTTTATCATATAGTCTAATGCCTCCCAGCTTCAATAAAGGAGTAAAGAGAAAGGGTACTAATTTTTGAGTACCTTCTGTGTGGAAGGTACTTAATTAGGAAATTTGCTGTAATCTTCACACAACAACTCTGTGAAATATTATCCCAATTTTAGAGATATGAAAATCCCAATGTTTCCTGCAGATAGGAAACTAAAAGTCAAAGGAGGTGACTCACATACCTAAGGTCAGAGAGCTGGTAAGTGATGAATACAGGATTTGAACCAGGTCCATCTAAATCAGAAGCTATGATAACTATTTATAAACAGAAAGCCAATTTTGTCAACACCCCACAAGAAAAGGACTTGCAAGCATGACTGAGAATTTTACCTCATATCAATAGCCATACCCAAACCTCTATTTCATGATCTTGTCCATAGGATCTCAGTGACTTTATGAGATACACTATTAAAATCCTGATTATTCTTCTAGAAGTTTTATCAGTAAAAAGAAAATGAGCCCACCTAGTATGACTTATCCTTAGCAAACTCATGCTGGGTCCTGCTTCCTTTTCTCAGCTATTACCTACCCTTCTTAACGATATTTAATCTCCAAATCTATGTGAGATGGGGGCATACGAATAAATAAGAGGCAATCAAGAATCAGAAAGACATTCCAAATGAAACTAGCTTGAGAAAAAAACATTTCTTGGAGCACCTGGTTGGCTCAGTCAGTTAAGCTTCCTACTTTGGCTCAGGTCATGGTTCACAGTTGGTGAGTTTGAGCCTTGTGTTAGGCTCTGGCACAGAGCCTGCTTCTGATCCTCTGTCTCCCTCTCTCTGTCCCTCCCCTACTCATGTTTTCTCTCTCTCTTTCTCTCTCTCTCTCAACATAAATAAATATTTACAAAAAAAATTTACAAATGAAGACATTCCAGTATTTCTTATATTTTGTGAGTTCATAAAAGTTTAATCACTTACTTAAAAAATAAGTAAATATTTGGTGTTAGATTGTCCAAACTCTGGTAACAGAATAATTATTTTCTTAGAATTTTGTTCAGATATAGTTAATAAAATATAAAAATAAGTCTATTTTCTATTTGACTTCAGCCACGTTAGGAAAGAAAGACAAAGGAAGTATTTAAGGGGAGAAAAGGCATTAAAGGAAAATTAAGTCAAGGAAAGGAGAGATCTTTTATCTAGGTTACAAAAAAAATTGTTTTAAGTATACAAATTGGAGGGTATTATGCTAAGTGAAATAAGTCAGGCAGAGAAAGACACATACCATATGTTTTCACTCATAGGTGGATCCTGAGAAACTTAATAGACGACCAAGGGGGAGGGGAAAGGGAAAAAAAAAAGTTACAGAGAGGGAAGGAGGCAAACCATAAGAGACTCGTAAATACTGAGAACAAACTGAGGGTTGAATGGCGGGAGGGGGAGGGGAAAGTGAGTGATGGGCATTGAGGAGGGCACCTGTTGGGATGAGCACTGGGTGTTGTATGGAAACCAATTTGACAATAAATTATATTTAATAAAATAAATAAATAAACAAAAAAAGCAAAAGAAAAATAAACAGAGTACACAAATGATGAGAAAAATGAAATACTGTACTTTTATCTCCAGGTAAGATGGATCGGTAAAATCGGTCCTTCTTTTTCTTCTCCTCTGGGTTTGGAGGCAGAGGTTTGGAACCGTGGTTTAGGGTTCCAGCATCTTTGCTGCCAGCTCCAATCATAGTGCTGGTGTTTCTCATCGGAGGGGCTGGAGGTTTGTCTTGAATGTCTAGGCCGTTATTTGACATCGTCACCACCACCAGCAGCTACTGGAATCAGAGAGAACAAAATAACTCTTTTATCATTTTCGTGCTAAAGGAAATATATATTAAAAAATTTTTTAAGTCCAAACTATACAACCCATCCTCCAGGGCCCAGCTCAAATCCTTCCACTGCACACCATAACTACTGCTGTCTGATTCAGTCAACAATACTCAAAGATGTAATACCTACTCTGTGCCAAGCACTGCTGAAAATTCACAAGGTTCTTGTTTTTCTCTAAGGCACTGGAGAGCACAGAGAACCACCATGATGTCATTTAAAAGGCAGAAATTTGGCCCAGCTAAAATATGAATCCCAAACTAAGTGTGAATCCCAGTGCCACTTACTAGCTTTAGAAGAATTTCTTAACCACTTGGGTTCCGTTTATTCATTCATTAAATAAAACTGCTAACAGCATTCTACATAGTAAGTCTTTGCCAACCTTTAATCCTGTAGCTTTAGGAAATCATGTTCCCTCTCTAGAATGGACTGTATCACTACATCAAAAGTCAGTAAAGCTGCCAATTTTGTTAATAGTCTTATTGGAACACAGTCATTCATTTACATATTGTCTATGGCATCTTTCACATTCCAATGAGTTGAGTAGTTGCAATAGAAACTATATGCTCACAAACCTAAAATATTTATCCAGTCCTTTTCAGGAAAACTTTGTTGAAGGGGGAGTTCTAGCCCCCTTGGCCTAGATCATCTCTCCAGTAAATTTGACCTGGTTCTAAACACATGATGGCCAATGCAGTAACCATCCTGTCATATACGGTGTTGAATTTACTGGTAATCTCCAATGCTTCTGGTAAAGGGAAGGAATAAAATCTTTAAAGGGGAATTCCTATCATGGTACCAATAGTTTTAATGAAGATAGGTGTTTTTACCTTAAATAAGTAAGTGTCCTTGACAATAGACAGGCATGAATGTGTCCACAATTAATAAAGTCTCTCATTATTCTTCTAGGTTACAGCAGAAATTGTATCTCTAACCATGACTACTTAGAATATACATTCTGAAGGGCGCCTGGGTGGCTCAGTCAGTTGAGCGTCCAACTTTGGCTCAGGATATGATCTCACAGCTCGTGAGTTGGAGCCCCACGTCGGGCTCTGTGCTGACAGCTCAGAGGCTGGAGCCTGCTTCTGCTTCTGTGTCTCCCTCTCTCTCTGCCCCTAACCCCTTCGCATTCTGTCTCTGTCTCTCTCAAAAATAAATAAACATTAAGAATATAAGTTCCGTGGAGTAAAATACAACAATGTTTTAGAGACGAACGTTTCTAATTAAAAAACAAACAAACAAACAAACAAACAAACATAAACCAACATAATAATCATCACAAGCTTTTTAGGAATACAGATGCCCTGTTTTGACCCCCACAAATTGTGATTTAGTATGACTGGGTTATGGTCCAAATTCTGTAATTTTAAGACTTAGTGATCCCAATGCCAGCCAGATTTGAATACCACGGCTGTAGATGCCAATTACATAAATACTATGAACAAAATTGAATCTTTTTTACATTTTCTAATAAATGCAGAACTAAATGATCACCTGCATCCATTTTGTCTTTTAATTATTTCTCTACATGCCATCAGTGATCTAAAATACAGCACTCCTCTACTTTAAAATCCATCACAAAAGCTAAAGTTCCTTACAAACTAAGCCATCACACCCGGACACAGCCCACATTCAAACTGTACCTTAGAAACCTCTATTCTCCTGATTTGCCAAGTAGTTTCTTACCCTCCTGCCAATGCTTCTTGTCAATGATTTCTCCCTCCTCTGACTGATAAAAATCTTACTCATCTTTCAGGGCCAAATTCAAGCTTTACCTCTTTGTGTAATTCATCCTCACCTACCTCTGGCAAACCAACTGCTCCTTACTTAAGAAATCAAATAAGCAAGGACAATCTTATTAATCTATACTAACTCTCTGGGTAGTGTGCTTTTTATCCATTTGTTCCAGCTTCACTTTGCAGATTTGCCTTTGCTTTCCCTTCCAGCCCCAACTCAAGTCCCTCAGCTCCCCTAAAGAGAATTTCCACAGGCTCAGTTCTCAAGTGTACTTTCCTACTCTGGACTGCCAGTTCCAAAATTACACTCCCCACAGCTACCTGATAGCCTAAGCAGGCCCTTCCTGCCTTTCTGGTCCTTCAGCCAACAGTTTCATTGAATGTAACTCCCTTTGAGGGCTATAGCCCAAGATTATGCCAAGAAAGGCTTCATCACCCTTTTTGATACAGGGTTTTCTTCATTTCTCAGTTCTTCCACCATACTTGGAGAATTCTCAGGGGCAGCCCTCCATTTTCAAAATGATTCCAAATTATTAAAACCTAAAATCTGTTGTTGGAATACAATGCTTGAATCCTCTGTACCACATTCCAGCCTAGGTCACCCAGCCTATGCTTGAAAACTTCCAATTTTAGGAAATCTACAGTCTCAAAAGACAGCCTATTCTATCTTTGGTCACTTCATTTAGAGTTCTTACTTATATTAAGTTCTATCTATTTCACACTGCATTGCAATTATCTGTTTAGACATTTCCTCCCCATACACTCCCTCCTCTGCCAGACTTAGACTATGAACTCCTCAAGAACAAAGTTCAAGGATGCTTGGATGCTATGAACAAAAACTGTTCTGTCAGTTAAGCCTTGGACTCTTGGGACTCTTGATTTCAGCTGAGATGGAGCCCTGTGTCAGCCTCTACACTGACAGTGCAGAGCCTGCTTGGGATTCTCTCTTTCTGTCTCTCTTCACTCTTCCTTGCTTATGGGTGCACACACACTCTCTCTCAAAATAAGTTAGTAAACGTTAAAAAAAAAAGAAGAAGAAAGTTCAGTCATATTTATTTCTCAATCCTCAACACCAGGTCTGGAACAGAATATTCAAAAAGAATGAAATCTTGCCATATGTAACAACATGGATGGAACTAGAGTGTATTATGCTAAGCGAAGTAAGTCAGTCAGATAAAGACAAATATCATATGATTTCACTCATATGTGGAATTTAATAAACAAGACAGATGAACATAGGGGTAGGGAAGGAAAAATAGGATAAAAACAGAGAGGGAGGCAAACCATAAGAGACTGTTAAATACAGAACAACCTAAAAGTTGCTAGAGGGGAGATGGGAAGGGGATGGGCTAGATGGGGGATGGGTTTTAAGGAGGGCACTTGTGATGGGCACTGGGTGTTACACATAAGTGATGAATCACTGAGTTCTACTCCTGAAACCAATACTACACAGTATGTTAACTAACTTGAATTTAAATAAATTAATTAAAAAAAAAGAAAACTCAATAGGGGCACCTGGGTGGCTCAGTCGGTTGAGCGTCCGACTTCAGCTCAGGTCATGATCTCACAGTCCGTGAGTTCGAGCTCTGCATCAGGCTCTGTGCTGACAGCTCAGAGCCTGGAACCTGCTTCAGATTCTGTGTCTCCCTCTCTCTCTGCCCCTCCCCTACTCATGCTCTGTCTCTCTCTGTCTCAAAAATAAATTTAAAAAAAAACATTAAAAAAATTTTTTTAAATAAGAAGAATACTCAATAAAGATTTGTTGAACAAATGAACAAAGAGCAAGTAAACAAATAAATGAATAAATAAAAACTACTTCTATTTGTTAGTCCTAAATCTTACCTCACAGCTATTCCAAAAAGTCTATTGCTTCTTCCCCAGACTGAACTTTAGATACTTGAAAACATCTTTCAAAACCCCCCAAATCTATTTTCTCAATGCTAAACACTGTCAGTACCTTCAACTACACTCACAGAACACAATTTTATATCTTCCTGATCCTTCCCTCTGAACTTACTTGGACTTAATGTTTCTATACTACTTTCCAGTTTCCCTGCAGCCCTCCAAGCAGTCTTTTCCTATGGTTCCTCCACCAGTCTTTACTCTCTTTACACTTCATAGATCCCCTCACTGGTCATTTTGTCCATCTACATTCAGGACAATAACTGGCACATGTTTAAAACTATGCCATTTTAAACTTTTTTTTTTTTTTTTTTTTTTTTTACAGGAAAACAAGTCCAAAACATCAATCTTGAGGGGAGAAAGGAAAAACATACTCAACTCTTAAATAAGGAGACCAAACACATCTTAAATCTTCTAACAGTCTGTGCAGGCCAAAGATCTGAGAGGATAACAAGCCCATGCCTTCTGACATGCTGCAGTATAAAGCTAGGTTCAAGGCCAACATTTAGAATGATCATTCAGATGGCACCCTTCTACCCATCCTAGAGAACAAACTGGTAATACAGAGGGGGAAAGATAGACTGACCACATTTTACCAATACCCCAGAGGCTTAGGGAGCCTAATAATTTATGAGAAACTAATTATACTGAAGTATTATGAATCAACTGAATGGCTCTATAATACATGCAGGATCACTGTGAGGTTTCAAAAAGGCCATTGGTAGGACAATATAATAAAAAGATGACTGGAGGCTAAAATCAAGAGACCTGGATTTAAGTCCTAGCTCTGCTATTTACTAGCTACAATTCTAATAAAAGTCCCTTCACCTATGAGGGGCAATCTGTTGTTTCCCACTATGTAGTCACTAGACAGATACTGGTCAAGAAGGCAATCAAGGAAGGGAAGTGATTTGATGTCTCCTTTGCCATAAAAAGCATAAAGACATCGTGCTTGGGCAGAAAGAAGGGGAAGAAAACACTTTTCAAGTAGCCACTATGTGTAAGGTACTTTACATACTAGATGAAACTGGACAGGGACTGAGGGAAGAAGTGTGCACACCAACCGCTACTTCCTTCCACTTTATCACATCTGGATGCCACAGCCACAGTATAAAGAGCCAAGATACACATAACACCAAAGCCAGAAGCAACCTTAGAAGCCACCTAATCTGACCCTCTCATATAACAGATAGGAACACTGAGGTCCAAAACACAGAATGAAATTGCTTAAGATCGCACAGCAATTTAAAGGTGGGGGTTCCAATGTTTTCAGACTCTGCCAAACAATTTTCCAAATATACCTGACGTAACTGTAGCGCCTTTGTAACTTTTCTTTTTTTTAATGTTTGTTTGGTTGGTTTGAGAGAGAGAGAAAGAGACAGACAGCACACAAGCAGAAGAGGGAGAGAGTGAGAATCCCAAGCAGACTCCAAACTCACAGGCTCCACACTCAACAGACTGAGCCACCCAGGCGCCCTGCCCCTTCGTACCTTTTCTGACCTGAATTCTGCTACTCTTGATTTAGGTAAGTCAAATCTAGCCAATGGCAAATATACAACAATATAAACATGTTTGGGCTGGATGTGATTGATATTTACTAATGTCTTCCATGAGGCTAAGCATGTGAAAGTTATGGACACCTTTTGCTATCACTGCAGATTCTTCATTTAAGTACAATTCAAATCAATAAATTTTTACTGAGTACTTACATATAAGCTGCCATGTTGGAAACCAGGGACACAGAGATAAATAAAGGAATATGATCTAACTCTAGAGGTTCTCACAGTCTAGTAAGCAAGATAGGATCTAGAAAAGCACAATGCCAGGCCACTTGTGAATAGTGCTGTAAGAGCAGGATAAGCAGTAAAATGTCAGAAGACACAAAAAGGAAAGACTATATTGAATTTAGGTGATCAGCAAGGCTTCATAGAAGAGGTGATGTTAAAAGGAGGGGCTTAAAGAATAAACAGGTCAGACTGGTGGTCTTTGACTCTGGATTATTAGAACCCCCTATGAGCTTTTTAAAGCACCAGCCAAAGTACTTAGGGGGAAGTACACTAATATTTGCAATTTACTTTGAAATGCATTTAAAAAAATAAGATGGATTAATGAATGAACACAGGGATGTGATATACTTGTCCATATATAACTTATAATGAATGTGATAAAGCAAATACTTGAAAATGTTAATGGCAGAAGAATCTAGGTGGTGGGTATACATGTATTCACTGTAAAATTCTTCCAACTTTGCTGTACTTTTGGAATTTCTCCTAATAAAAAGTTGGGGGGATGGATACCAATGCTGAGCTCTGATTTAACTGGTGTAAAATAGGCCCAGGCATTGGTATAGTACCTGAACCAAACAAAACAGTCAATAAATAAATGGATGATTTTGACAGAGAATGATAAAGGCAAGTGCATCCCAGACCACAGGAAGAGCAACCGTGAGAGTACACTGTGGTAGAACACAACATGAAAATGAAAAAGTAGGACACAGTGATCACAGAGAGCCTTTTATGTTCTGTAACACATACAGCACTGGTCAGAAAAATGGTCCCTTCTAAGCAGTTCTAGATCCATGCAATGAATGTCCCGTGTTAAAAATAAAAGATGACACTTGATTTAAAAAGGCTGTGGAGAGATGACAATGAAAAAAGAGGTGTTGCCTGGAGGAGGGGACCAGCTGCCATCTGTCTGCACAGAGGACTCTGCGCTGACTTGAGCTCACACAATGGGACTTGGAGTTTAGAAGAGTCCTCTGAACTGCCTAACAGGGTTGCTAAAATTCTAAAAACCAGTGTCCCTGCAAAACCTCTTGAACTAACTGTCTTTGCAAATAGGATTTCAGCCATCATTTGACACTGACAGTTTAATAACCAGTAACATTCTAAAACACTTTGGAGTTTACAGAAAACATGGAAATCTATTTGGTTGGTATCATTTTTCTCATTCATTCATGCAAATATTTATTCATCACCTACTGTCTGCCAGGCTGTGCTAGGTGCTGGGGATAAAACAGTGAACAAGTCAGAAGAAGCAAAATGTCAGAGATGGTGCCAGTCACCCAGAGCCAACAGAGGCGGGGATCTGAAATGTAGTCTGTGTGACCAGAGGACCACCTCTTTTTCAACTACACCACATGTCACTGTTCACTCTAAAAGCAAAGGAATGGGCTAGATAACCTCTAATAATCCCTCAGGCCATTATTTAAAATGAAAGAGAGAAAGGAAGAAGAGAAAATAAAACCTATTCCATATATTAACCACATCTGTCAGTCAACAACTCAAAGCAGCTGAGACTGGCATGACCAACACTCCACCCAGAACTGGGGAGTACTGCATGCCCTTGACACCTGGTTATGAGAATCTGATCTTTAATTAAATTGTGCCAGGAGGCTTTCTTTGGCAGGAGCCTGGAATGCTGCAGTCTTGAATTTGCTGAGGGATGTCCTTCTGACACGTCAAAGGCACTCCCGCTATGCAGCCTCCAGCCACTTGTTCTGGTTTAGCAACAAGAAAGCAACTGCTGAAGTAGCAGAGAGGAAAACTGTGGAGGCTGTTTCTGGGCTGTTAGGAAAGCTACTTTAATTTCTGACCCTCAGTTTCCTCTCATGTAAAATATACATAAGACTATGTACTTTATACAGGTATGAGAACTTAAAAAGCATATATAGAGAGAAGCACCTAGCATGCTACCTGGCACAAAATAGATAAATATCCGTTCTTATCCCCCATTCATCTTTCTAGTTTCATCTCTATTATTCCCTAAACTTGTTCATTCCAACTCGATATTCTTTCATGCCCCTGCCTTTGCCCACACTGTTCTCTCTGCCTAAATGTCCCAACTTGTCTGCCAAGCAAACTCCTACTCATTCTTCAATACCCAGCTTGATTCACTTTCTCTATGAAACCTTCATAGAAACCCCCCTACTTCTATCCTTTCCCCAAAATTTAATAGCATTTTATACATACTTCTATGCAGCAGTTTCCATATAATCATAATAACCTCACCAGACTATGAACAAGCCAAAGGACAAAACTGAGTCTGATTAATCTCTATTCTCCAAGTCCCACCCAGCACAAACCTGGCACACATGAGGTAACTAGCAAAGGTTCACAGACTAAGCCTGCCTTGTTTACAAGAAAAAAACATAGGAGCTAGAAGGATCATGAAAAATCAGCCAGTTCCAAACCTTTATTTTATAGCTGGGAACCTGAAACCCATAGGGGTATGAAATTTACCTAAGATCACTCAATGAAATAATGAGGACATGATGAGCCTCTGATTATTCTGATTCTCTTAAAAACACTCCCTTTCTACACTAATTATAGTTTGAGACAAAATGAACAAAGGACTATACCTGGAATCAGAGAGGTATGAGATGCAGCAAAATGAAATGGAAAAGGCAGAGAGATTTGGAGTCACAGACTTAAGGCAGCCATGTACCTTCACCCTTCCCTCCTCTCACCAATCAGATCTACATATCTTCCTCACTTCTACCACCTGTGCAGATAGCCACTAGAGTTACCTGCAGAAACTAGTAGCAAAGGTCTGATACCTCTCCCTACCATCTTGGGAAATTCCTGACCTGCAGTTCCAGTTAAGCTATTCTCAACAGTTAAGGATAAGCTTCAAACCATCAGACTTCACAATGGATGCCCTGAACTAAGAAAATCATCGCTGAAACCTGAGGCCCATACAATCTGAGAGCTGAAAGGAACCTATATGGCCATCTGGTTCAACCACCCAAGGAACAATGAAATCTACTCAGCTGCCTCTTACATGGATGACCTTCTAGTCAATCTCTGCCTAAACATATCCTGTGATTTCCCACACTGCCACATGCTGCCTCAAAGGAACATTTTCTCTTGGAAGTGTTAAGAACCACAGCTTAAAAGTGGACTGCCCTCTCTCCTCTAAAAGATAATCAGGACTAAGTCAATCAAGCTTCCAGTGTCCATTTACTTCAGTCATCCTCAATCACCCAAAATCTTGTCCCCTACCTTTTCTGTATGCCCTCTAATCTCATCAAATTCCTCACCCCCTCCATATTCTGGATCCCTTTCACTACTTCCTCTGTATCTTCCCATTTGTCATGGGCTAACTCCCCTTGCCTCCTTTTCTTAAAAGAAACCTGGCTATCACCTAAAAAAGAGACTTCAGCAGCCCTCTCAACTGGAAGCTATTTTCTCTCTCATACCCAACGTATCAGTGTTGTCCTTAACTTTTCAGAGCTATTTCCAAACAATTCCTTTCTCCTTGTAAAAACCTCTTTCCTTTGAGCAGCCTCCACTGGTTGCTATCACACTTCCGTCCTGCCTAATACTCACTTCCCGGTCACCTCACTCAAAGGCTTTATAGTTCCTTGATCAGTCTTCTTCTGTACCCCTCTAGTTATCATTCTAGGTGACTTTTACAGCCACAATGATAACCATTCCAACACTCTGGCCATTTCAATTGCAGACCTCCAGTCCAAGCTGGCCAATACTCCCATGATCACACCCTAGACCTTATCACCAAAATGTGCATCAACTCCAATATCTGGAATGAATCATATATACTCTAACACAATCTCCAAGCCATGCAGCTCACTTGCTCAAGAAGTTCTACTACAATTCCTAGACTTTCTATTGAGCTCTAATCCACTATCCATTAGTACCTCCAGCCTTCACTTCTCTTTTTCCTTAATTACAGTCCATAAAAATCACTCAAACATCAAAACCCATCAGTCCTCTAAAACTCAACAACAAAAATCCTAACAACTCAATTCAAAAGTGGGCAAAGGATCTGAATAGACATTTTTCAAAAAAAAGGTATGTGAATGGCCAATAAGCACATGAAAAAATGTTCAACATCACTAATCATCAGGAAAATGCAAGTCAAAACTACAATGAGATAATACCTTGCATCATTAGGATGGCTACTATCAAAAAAAGAGAAACCAACAAGTATTGGTGAGGATGTAGAGAAATTAGAACCCTTGCTCACTGCTGGTGGGAATGTAAGATGGTACAGCCACTATGGAAAATAGTGTAGTGGTTCCTCAAAAAATTAAAAATAGAATTACCATATGATCCAGCAATTCCACTTCTGGGTATACAGACACACACACAAATGGGGTCTCAAAGAGACATTTGCACACCTGTGTCCATAACAGTATTATTCACAATAGCTAAAATGTAGAAGCAATACAAGGATCCATTGGCAGATGAACAGATAAGCAAAATGTAGTATACACATACACTCAAATATTATTCAGGGAAGGACAGAAATTCTGTAACATGCTACAATATGGATGAACCTTGAGAACACTATGCTAAGTTAAATAAGTCAATCACAAAAAGACAAATACTATATGATTCCAATAATATGAGATCTTTAGAGTAGTCAAAATCATAAAGATAAAAAGTATGATGGTGGCTGCCAGAAGCTGGTGGGAGGCAAAATGGAGAGTTACTGTTTAACAGGCCGAGCTTCAGTTTTGTAAAATAAAAAGAGTTCTAGGATGAATGCTGGTGATGGTTGCATAATAATGTGAATGTATTTAATGCCACTGACCTGTACACTTAAAAATAGTTAGGGGGCGCCTGGGTGGCGCAGTCGGTTAAGCGTCCGACTTCAGCCAGGTCACGATCTCGCGGTCTGTGAGTTCGAGCCCTGCGTCAGGCTCTGGGCTGATGGCTCGGAGCCTGGAGCCTGTTTCCGATTCTGTGTCTCCCTCTCTCTCTGCCCCTCCCCCGTTCATGCTCTGTCTCTCTCTGTCCCAAAAATAAATTTAAAAAAACGTTGAAAAAAAAATTAAAAAAAAAAAAAAATAGTTAGTATGGTAAGTTTTATGTTATATACATTTTACCACAATAAAAAAAAAGGAAAAAGTAAGGGGAATTAGAATTTACTAAATACGCTACAATGTGCTCAAAGTTCACAATGGTATCACAGTCATATTACCATAGGAGCCTGTTAACACTGGGGTAGAGGCCAATGAACTGAGACTTAAGATATTAATTACAGGGGGCGCCTGGGTGGCTCAGTCAGTTGAGCATCCAACTCTTGATTTCAGCTCAGGTCACGATCTCATGGTGAGACATGAGATCAAACCCTGCCTCGGGCTCTGTGCTGGCTGAGGAGCCTGCTTAATTAAGATTCTGTCTCCCCCATTTGTGCACACATGTTTTCTCTCTCTCAAAAAAAGATATTAATTACAGGCAAATGATGACTGGTTCTCAGTAAAATCTGTAGGACAATAAGACAGCTTATAACAGGCTTTCACTGTACATATATACTTTAAATAAATCTGATCAATCTAAACAAATCTGATTAAAACACACACATGACACACAGAAAACAAAACAATCAATCCCTTTGCCTCCTCTCCCTTTCCAAAATTCAACTGGAAAAATCTCAGCTTTGGCATACCTGAACTCCCTCCCAAATGTCTCTATACTGAAGCAGTTGAATGTCCTAGAGAACATTGCCTGATTGACTGCTTTCACTTGAAAATTATGAATACCTCCCTACATATGATTACCTTGCCTCAAATGAGCACTCAGTTGGGCTTCCCACTCACCCTTTCCCCTTTGCTGATGAACTCACCTTCTGTGAGAAAATAGAAATCTTTGCAGGAGAATTCCATCTTCCCACTCCCAAATCTATGTGCCTGTCTGCACCTGCATCACCCAGTTACAATGAAGGAAGTGTTCCTACTCCCATCAAAAGCCATTCTCTCTTTTCCCTGTACTCTTTTACTTGCACTCCCTCTCACCTGGAATGATCTCTTTCAGCTACATTAATCAACCAATCAATTAATCAGTCTCTCTCCCCCACTCCCTCTCTTTTTTAGATATATTCAGTCATTCAACAAATATTTATCAAGCATCTACATTATCCCAGTACTACTCTAGCTGAATAAGACAAAGTCCCCGTGTTTGTGAATTCTATGAACTAGTAAAAGAAGCAGACAAAGAAATAAGCAAATAAATATGCAATGTCAAATCCATAATGGAAATTAAAGAGTAATACATGTGAATATGGAGAGGAACAGGGATGGGTGGTATGTAAGACGAGATGATCAGGAGAGGCTTCTCTGAGGAAGAGACACTTAAGACCTGAATAAATGAGACAACTAATCTTAGTAATACCTGGAAGCATTTTAAGCAGAGAGAGCAGTAAGTACAAATGTCCTAGATGAGACTATTTGGGGGCATGTAGGGCAGCAAAAAGGACAGCAAGACAAAAGTTTACTGAACCAGGAAAAGCATGGCAGAAAACTAAGATTAGAGATATAGCCAGGGGTCAGATTATGTAGGACTTTACAGTCCCACAAACAGTAAGTTTGAATTCTGTGTCAAGCATGAGAAGATACTAACGAGTTTTGAGTAGTGTTCTGATTTATGTTTAAACCACTCTGGTTGCAGAGAACAGACTGCAGGGGAGCAAAGGAAAAGTAAAGAGACCATTAAGAAATTATTATAATAGTCCAGGTAGAAACTGATGATGCCTTAATGGATTGCAGTCAGTATACAGCAGTATAAGCAAAGACAGATATTTTGAAGGTGGAGCCAAATGGTTTATTTAGAGATTGGATGTGAGAAAAAAGGAAAAATCAAGATGATCTCTAAATTTTTGGCCTGTTCTGAGAATACTGAGTGAATATAAACATGTTATAGTGTCTCCCATTCAAAGACACCAACATCTTCCTCAAAACATCACACATTTCTTGTTGCCCTTCATAGCACAGCTTCTCAAAAGAATTGTCTATTTATACTATCTCCACTTCCTCCTCTTCTATTTGCCAAGTAATATTCTACTATTGCACCAAAAGTAGTCAAGATTACCAATCATCTCCATGTTGCCAAATCAAATGGTTACTATTCTGTCTTCACCTTACTCAATCTCTCTGCAGCATTCACCTGCTTCTCCTTCTTTTTGTGTACTCCTATCTCCTTTGCAGACTCTTCCTAGCTATCCTCGACATGTCCAAGGTTAGAAACCTCCTTTCTTCATATGTTACATTCTCATCTAGATGATCTCATCCATTCCCATGGCTTTACATATTACCTATATGTTGATGTTATCCAAGTTTCTATCTTTAGCCCAAAAGCTCTCTTTCAGATTAGTAACATCTGTTAGACAATTCCACCTGTATTTCTTATAAGTACCTAAACCTAACATGAATAAATGAAACTCTTGGTATTCACAGCATCTATGATAAATTTTAATTGTATTTGCTTATTTATTATACATCTCCATCAATAAACAGAAAGCTGCACAAAGGAGCAACTAAGCCTTGTGTTTACTAATATATACTTAGCAACTAAATAGGGCTCAGCAAAAGTAGACACCAAGATTTACCAGACCCTGTCTCTACCCTCCAAATAGTCACATACTAATAGGATAGGCAGATACATAAACCGCAATGACAGTATGACATGACATGGTAAGTGCCACTGTCAGTGGTGAGAGGAAGAACGTGAGTGCTTCATGAATCCCAAAGAAGGGCCCTTAATAGCCCTGGAGTCAAGGAAGGCTTTTTTTTTTTAATATGAAATTTATTGTCAAATTGGTTTCCATACAACACCCAGTGCTCATCCCAACAGGTGCCCAAGGAAGGTTTTCTTAAGAAGACAACTTAAGAGTTTATTTTTGCAAGCATAGTTATTCAGTGCCTACTATACACTTTTTTCTTTTTTATATAATTATGTTCAAGCTTTACAGTAACTCTTCAAGGTAGGTATAAATATATTCAATTTTATATATGAAGCTTAGAGAGATTAAAAACCAAGTAGTTAGTAGGTAGTGGAACCAAAATTTGAACTGAGGTCAGTCTGCTTTTCAATCCCTCCACCTTCCTTTCTTTCTTTTCTTTACTCTTCTTTTTTTTTTCCTGTATCACAAGGCATCACCAAAAATAATATCTTTTATACTTGCCACCTACTATTTGTTTGACCTAAAAGAAATCACTATACCTCTTGACTTCAGTTTTTAGCATGGGGTTCAATTACCAGTCAGTCTCTAAATCCTCCTCATTCTAACTCCCTCATTTTCCTTTGTTATTAAAGATTGAGACTCATGGCACCTGGGTAGCTCAGTAGGTTACCGTTACTTGTCAGACTCTTGATTTTGGCTAAGATCACAATCTCACAATTCGTGTGAGATTGAGCCCCGCATCAGGCTCTGTGCAGACAGCCTGGGATTCTCTCCCTCTCTCTCTGCTGTTCCCCTACTTGTGCCAGCTCTCTCTCTCTCTCTCTCAAAATAAATAAATAATCTTTAAAAAAAAGATTGAGGGGTGCCTGGGTGGCTCAGTCGGTTAAGCACCCGACTTTGGCTCAGGTCATGATCTTGCGGTTCACAAATTCAAGCCCTGTGCCCATCTCTGTGCTGACAACTCAGAGCTTGGAGCCTGCTTCCTGTGTCTCCCTCTCTCTCTGCCCATCCCCTGCTCATCCTCTCTCATTCATTCTCTCTCATTCATTCTCTCTCTCTCTCTCTCCCTCCCTCTCAAAAATAAATAAAACATTAAAAAAAAAAAAAAAAAGATTGAGGCTCAGTTTTAAAACAGTCAGTGAGCAACCCTAGGCATTTCTTTCATGCTATAGCATCTAAGCATTTTTCATGGTGAAAATACATTCACAAATAACCACAGTAACATCTGTAGATCAGTTCACAGTTTACAAATTAGTTTCACACATTCATTATTTCATTTGATCTTCACCAACCCCGTGAGGTGTTAAATCCCTATTTTACAGAGGCCAATGGAAGTGAAATGCCTAGCCTAGCTCTATCAGGTCTCTGGCCTCTAAAGCCCACCAGAAATTGAATTTAAGAAAATAGAGGGGTGTGGAAGGGGATGAAGACAGCAAATGACTCATAGAGGAAGCTCACCCAAGTGGCCTAGAGCCAGAAGAAATTAACAGGGACCAAGTCAGTTTCCCTTCCAAGGTAATGAGCGTTTAGCCATGGCACAGTGACCTACCACGTGGAACTGCTCTGTTTTCATTTCAGTAGTACCTTGAGTCCAGCACCAGAAAAGAAAATGTAAGAACACTCTTTGTACACTGCATACACAGGGTCTGAAGACAACATGGCATAAAAGAACAGATACCACCTTTAGAGAAGACTTGAATTTAGGTCCAATCTCTGCCACTGACTTGCTGAATAAAAAGTTCCCTCCCTCTGTGTTATCATAGCCCCTTGTGCTTCTGCCACATATACTTATCACATGAGGTTATAGACACCCATACTCCTTGACCTGCAATGGAAGGTAGCAACTTAGTCCAATTTCCATCTTTGTATCCCCAGCACCTGGCACCACAACTAACACTGAACAGATGATCCAGAGAATGTGTGACGATAGATGTCGTATTCAAAGCTTTTTGTATACATATGCATTCCACATTATAGTCTACCCAGGGAGTGCCAGGAAAATAGCAACCTTGTCTTCTTATCTCTGCTTCCTCTCTCACTTCTCCTACTTTGAGGACACTGCTCAAGAAGAGTTTGTTGAGGAGAAACAAAACAGTCCAAAAAGCTGGGCTTCGGAGGGAAAGAAATTAACCTACATGGTCCTCTTTCCCAGACTATAGTCTTTCCCACCATACCTACCTCAACCTCCAAATAACCCCTAACTTTCCCAGTCCACCTTCTTCTTCAAAAGACCATTGTTCTTCTCTCCAGTATCCCACCCTCCTCCCTCTACCCCATCCCTGCTATCCACTCTTCTTCCCTTGGCTCACAAGTCCACCTCTTTTCCTCCAGGTCAACAATGAAAGCTGCCACAGAGCCTTTCTTCCTCTCCCAGTCACTTGTCTCACAAAAGAGAGTCTGGGCCCAGCCCTACTGGACACCTTGTTCTACTCCCACTCTAGTCTTCAAGCTGTCCATTTTCCATCTTGCTTACTCCCTATGCTGTCCCCTCCCCTCTGGGAAGGAGGTAGGGGTCAAATCCTGGAAGAAAGATTGCTTATTGGCAGGCCCAAAGCAAGGCACAGATGAAGTAAGGAGACAGACTGGCACAGAATTTGTAGATGAAAGCTCAAAGTAAGGGAAATAGGTAGGAAACGGAGAGCGTTTGGACCTCAAACACCACAAAAAGGTCCATACAAACCAGTAGGTTTATTAATAATGAGAAAGTTTAACCAACAGTTCTAAAAGGAAAAGAGAAGAAAGCCTAACCAAGAAGAGAAGGACCCAAGAGAGGGAAGGAAAAACTAGCTATGGAGGGTAAAGGATAAGAAAGGGAAGTATGAGGAGAGCAAGAAGAAGAAAGAAAATGGAGGGCAGGAGAAAAAACAGGGGAAGGAAAAATGAACAGGAGTAGGAAATAGAAAAATGGGGCAAGGAAGACAAGGAGGCAGAGTCACAGAAAAACTGGGGGGAGGTAGGGGATCAAAATCATCCAGGTAAGTTAGTATCAGGCCTAGTGTTTCTTGGTCCCAGATGATTAAGAAGGAAAGAATTATACAGAGTAAGACATTGCACAGCCCCCAAGGTCTGTCATTAACTAGGCTGAGTAAGGAGGGGGCTCCAGAAAAGATAGCCTAGTTTATTTTTTTTTTAACATTTTATTTTATTTTTTTAGAGGGAACGAGAGAGAGCATGCAAGCAACCTGGGAAGAGGGATAGAGGGAGAGAGAGAATCTCAAGCAGGCTCCAGGCTCAGCACTGAGCCCCATGCGGAGCTCGATTCCATGACCCTGGGATCACAACCTGAGCTGAAATCAAGAGTCACACACTCCACTGACTGAGCCACCTAGGCACCCCAAAGATAGCCTACTTTAAAGCAGCTTTACACTCAAGTATCAAATCACTGGCCAGTTCACAGAAAAACCATTAACATGCCTTGACCTGTTTCTTTCCAACCCCACCTCCCTACATCCAACATACCTACACTCAACACTAAAATAATCAGCCTCTGCCTTGCCCATGAAGTCTCTGGGTCCTCAGCAGACCAGCAAGATGTCATCCAAAAGGCTGGCTGGAGGACAGGATACAAAGGCCTGCTCTCAAGTTCCCCTGTCTTCTACAGGATTGAAGGGGACATCTCTGCAGCCCATTCTAGGGTTTAACCAGCTTACTTTTCCAAAAGGCAGTTACAGTCTAGGGAAGCCAGAGTTACAAAAAGAACATCAAGCTCTTCACTGCGTAGATAAGGAAACTGAGGCCCACAGAGGCTACCGGAACAGGACCAGCCTGGGTCTCCTATCTCCCGGTTTACTCCACCTCTTAACAGGTTATTTATAATATAATGGCCCTCCCCAGCACCCAAGAGAAAACCCCCAGGGTCCCAGCAGGCCAGCACCTAAGCCAAGGTAGAAGAAAGCATCACCCAAACCACCAAAGAGAGGGTGTTAGCAAAGGAGAACGGCTCCTGAGGCACAGCAGTTCCCCCAAACCAGCTTCCCCTTCCCAACCTTTCCTAGCCAGAGCTGATTCCAGGTGCTGGCCTAGCCCTAGGCCGGCTCTATCTGAGGGTTCCGCCCTCAGCCCTTTCACTTAGAGTCTCTTTCCTTCAAAGACCCTAAACCCACCAGTCTGTGCGGCACCACTCCCCGGAAGCCAATGGAGACCCCTCCCCCTCCCAGCAGTGCCCAGCTGGGCGTGCCCCAGGGTGGGCCCGCATTACCTGGTGGGGGGAGCTGGCCCCGGCATCTCTGGCTACTGTTTTTGTCGCAGAGCCGCACCTCTCCCGCCCAGCTAGCGGCACAACGCCCTGGCTCCACCCGCGCCGCTCTACTCAGCTGGGGCCGAGCTCCCAGCAGCTCAGCCGCCCCAGCTCCCGCTCTCGGTTGCAGCACGCTCCCGCCCTCGCAAGGCTCAGCGAAGGCGCAGCTTCGGGGTTGGTGAAGCAGAAGGGGCGGGGGAAGAAGGGAGGGAAGGAGGCGGGAGTAAACGGCGCTTCTCCCTCCCTCTCCCCCGAAGAAGCTCTGAGGGCGGGGAGACTGCTACCTTCCCACCCTCTCAGCTATTCTCCCCCACCTAGTCCCGCTACCTAGCAGGAGGTAATTTCTCGCTGGGGCTAGGCTTTCCAGGGCCTGTCAGAGTCCTGGGTGAGCCCCAGAGTCAAGGAAGAGAACCAGACCCGCTCTGTACCTTAGTTTCTGCATCTGTACAAGGACTCAAGGGCACTTCAGGTCAAACCAGGTATTTTATCAGATCAGCCTTCAGGGAAAGAGATGCACCCACGCCTCTATACCACCAAGGTGTCAGGTTCTAATTCTAATGCCCGAGGGGAAACTCTAGGTGGGCACTTACAGCTGCTTCTAAGCAAAGAAAGCTCAGCAGCAGCTACCATTTATTAAGTGCTATTGTGTACCAGACGCTTTACAAAACGTTTTGTGTAGGGGCACCTGGGTGGCTCAGTCGGTTAAGCGTTGTACTTTGACTCAGGTCATGATCCAGTAGTCTGTGAGTTCAAGCCCCTCAACTGGCTCTGTGCTGACAGCTGGGATCTTGGAGCCTGCCTCAGATTCTGTGTGTGTGTGTGTGTGTGTGTGTGTGTGTGTGTGTGTGTCCCTCCCCCACTCACTCTGTCTCAAAAAATAAACATTAAAAAGAATTTTTTAAAAAAACAAAATGTTTTGTCTGTCTCACCACAACCCGATGAAGTAGGCACTCTACCAAATCACATGTCAAAACTGAGGTCCAGGAAGAACGTGGTTTCATACAATAGGTATTTCTTAAGCACATATTGTGAATCAGGCATTGTAATGAGCCCTAAGCTGAGCAACACATTACAGGACATTCATTAACCCTGGCCCAGACCCCCTAAACCCCACCAGTGCCCCCACAATCATTTAACATTAAACAAAAAAGCCTTCATACATTTCCAAATGCTCCCTAAGAGGTAATATTATGCCACTAACTACCCCCCTCTACACCCTGCTCTTGAGATATATGGCAGGAGTCAGATTATGCAAGGTCTCTTCCAGGTCAGAACTAGGAGTTCGCGTTTTGTTCCGTTTTAACAATCAGAAGACTTTGGGTGATTTTAAGCAGAATAATGAGATCTAATTTACATCTTTAACAGATCACTGATTGCTGAATGGAGAATAAAGGGGAGGATGATAGAAACAAGAAAACAAGTTAGTAGGTTCTTTCAGAACTCCAGGCAAGAGAAGATAATAATGATTTTGACTAATATATTGGAAGACGAGCTGAAACAAAACAAGCATATTCTAAGGATACAGCTTGAAGAAGCTGCAGCAGAACTTAGTGAAAGATAGAATGTGATGGATGAGAGAGGAGAGTGACTTCCCCAAGACCACACAGCCAGAAAACGGCTGAGTTGTCCCAACTCTGGCCTGACTCCTAAGCCTATGCTTTACTTCTCTCTGCCATGTTAGTCATCTTTAGATCAACTGCCATAACCCCTATCCCTACTGCCTAGCAAAGAGCAGATAACCAGCATTATGCCTGATCAATAATTTAAGGATGCTAGACAGAAATTTTATGGTATTTATCCATTTTCCTTGTCAGATGTCTACACCTCCATTCAATGTGGCCAAATTATTTAACTGCAGAAGGATGTAAGGAAAGAATTCCATGAGGACAGAAAGAGCTCTTATGTTAAGTATCTTCCATCTTTCCCAGACCCTGAGCACCCATACTAGTCCACTTACCAGAAGTCCCAAATTTGATGGAGGAGATAGGGAATTTCTTGAAGACACCCACATTATAGAGAATTGGTCAGTAACACCGGCTGGGGGACCTACGACACTATGAGAACTCAGCTTCAAAGTCGTTTTAGGATGTTCCTTTAACCCCATACCCTTGTATCAATGTATACAGAGTTGATGAAAGTCAGGAACAGTCTTCTGCTTTGGACATAGTTTTTCAAAGTAATGATCAATAATCATAACATCTGATCTTACCCAACTTTCCACCCCATGTAGCATCCCCCCTCTTACAGATGGTTTTCTAGGTTCTGCTGAAATATATGTAGGTACAGACAGCTTCCTTGAAAACAGCACTATTAGACAATGCTTCCTAACATTCAGCCAGGTGCCTCTCTGTAAACTTCCAATTCTGCCTCCTGGAAAACATCCTTCAGAGCAAATATTAAAGGCTTTCAGATATATGTTATGGTAATCTATGAAGTCCCCGCACTTCTCTTCTCCAGGATAAATACTCCCATGTTCTATTCATCACCTGTTCATTCAATAACTACTTAAGATCTTGTATAAGCCACCAGGGATAGAAACATCAGTAAACAGGACCAACCTTTATGGTTTACGGTTTTAATATGATGGTTTTCAACTCTCCCTTTGCATCAAAATTGCCTGGGAAACTTTAAAAATATACACTGAAGGGCGCCTGGATGGCTCAGTCATTAAGCATCTGACTTCGGTTCAGGTCATCTCACAGTTGGTGAGTTCGAGTCCCACATCAGGTGAGCACGAGCCCCACTTTGGGTGAGCTCGAGCCCTGCTTGGCTCCAGCCCTGCTTCGGGTAAAAACGTGAGTCCCAAGTAAGCACCACTTCTCTCTCTCTCTCTCTCTCTCTCCCTCTCTCTCTCTCTCTCTTTTCCTCCCTCTGTCTCTCTGCCCATAATGGGATATTCTATCTCTCTGCCCCTCATTCACTTGCACCCTCTCTCTCTCTCTCTCTCTCTCTAATAAATAAAAATAAAAAGAGTTTGGTTATGACTTTTCAGATACAACAGCAAAATCACGATCCATAAAATAAAAAGTTGGTAAATTGGACTTTATTAAAATGTACAACTTCTGCAAAAGATACCCATTAAGAAAATGGAAAGACAAGTCATAGACTGAAAAAATATTGGCAAAACACATATCTGATAAAGAACTTGTATCCAAAATGTACAAAGAACTCTTAAAACTCAACAGCAAGAAAACAACCCAATCAAAAAAAATGGATAAAATAATCTGGACACCCCAACAAAGATATAGAGAATATGAAGAGACAATCAGCATCATATGTCATTAGGGACAATAATGAGGTGCAACTACATACCTATTGGAATGGCTAAAACCCAAAACACTGATAACACCAAATGTGGGTGAGTATACAGCAACAAGGATTCTCATTCACTGCTGATGGGAATGCAAAATGGAACAGCCACTTTGGGAGACAGTTTGGCAGTTTCTTATAAAGCTAAATACAGTATAGGCTTACCATACAATTGGCAATTGCACTCCTAGGAATTTATCCAAGTGTGTTGAAAATTTATGTCCACACAAAACCTTGTCCACAAATATTTATTACAGCCATATTCTTAATTGTCAAAGTTTCGAAGCAACTAAGATACCCTTCAATAGATCAATGGGTAAACAAACATCCATACAACAGTTTATTATTCAACAATAAAAAGAAATGAACTTTCAAACCTCAAAAAGACACAGAAAAACCTGAAGTGAAAGAGTGTCAAATATAAAGCTAGGCTGAAAAGCATGATATTCTTGGAAAATGCAAAACTATAAAAGCAGCAAAAATATCCGTGGCTGCCAGGGGTTTAGAAGGGGGTTGGGGTAAGGATTAGCAGGTGGAACACTGGGCACTTTTAACACAGTGAAACTATTCTATATGATATTGTAATGGTGGATAGGATACATGACATTATGCACTTGTCAAAACCCACAAAACTGTACAGCACAAAGAGTGTACCCTAATATAAACTATGGACTTTAGTTAGTAATAATGTGTCAATATTGGTTCATCAATTGTACCTAATTCACAACACTGCAAGATGTTGACCACTGACAAAGTGTAAGGGAGAGTGGTAGAAAGAGAGTACATAGGAGCTCTTTGTACTTTCTGATCAATTTTTCTGTAAGCCTTAATCTGATCTAAAAATAAAATGTATTAAAATAAAATAAAAAGTAAAAGTTTCAAGCAATATAAAGGACATACAAGACAAAGCTCATTTTCTTTTTTAGTAGATTCATTAAACATAAAATTACTCTGTCAAGTGGCTATAAAAATTTCTAAACACTCTCAATTTTTATGCTTATCTCATTGTAGACTGAGAACAGGTCAGACTCTACTTTGAGTAGTGGTGATCTAGGACATCTTCCACTATGCATAAACATGATACTCTAAGTGCAGTCTGTCCCCTTCAGAACATTGTTGGACTATCACCTCCTTTAACTCTACTTACCTCCAATAATTTAGTCTGAAGCTGCATTAGTTTTTAGCCACTGCAATGTCTTTGCTGACATTGAGCTCAGGCAGCCAAAACCACCATTTCTATAAGAATAGCATCATGCTAGGTCTTCTCCAGCCTGCCCATATGTTGCTATTTCTTTGAGACTTAAAATGTATAACTTCTCTGTCATTCTCCTTAAATTCCATCTTGTTGGCTTCAACCCATCTTTGCAAGCTCACTTGCTCACTTGCACTCTCTCTCTCTCTCTCTCTCTCTCTCTCTCTCTGCCATCTAGAATAGTTTTCCCTTCCAGTCTTTATCACCTGTAAATCTAATAAGTATTCTATCTCTTCAAAAATTTATCAAACATCTACCATGTGTCCTTGCCTATACTAGGCTTCAGGGATTAAAGACAACTTAGAAATGGCCTATGTCTCCACTAATCACCACTAATAGTGGAGGCAAGCATATATAAAATGAAAAGTCCCACACTAGAAAACTGAATAAACAAAATAAACTGGATAAGGTAGAAGAAACAACAAAACATTATCATATAATATAAAGCAGGCCCACTAACATTTTCAGCAGGAAAGATCAAATTTAGGCATTTTCTATTGTAGATTTCAGTTCTCAAAAACCAGGTGCTGATTCAGTTATAGAAGGCTGGCTAGCTGGCTCACTCCTAGCCAGCCAGCCAGCTAGGTGCTTCTTTCAATGGTGGGTGCTACTATAGGAAGCTTGGCTAAACTTGGCTCCCTCTGATTAAACATAAGACTCATGAAAATGAGGCATACTGGTAAGAAGCCAGAATTCTATTTATTACTGAGGGTTAATAATGAAGGAAGCTTTATTACTGAGGGCTAATAACCAATCAAACTTACGATTAAGGAAGAAACTATAAGCTAAAGAAATAAAAAAGCAGACTCAAATGAGGTAGAAGGGACTTTAAAGCCAAAACTGTACATTCAAAGAGAGAAATTAAATCTTAGAGATAAAAAATAATTTGCGCAAGTTTACATAAGTTGGCAGTTAACTTGTTTTAGGTGCAATTACTCCTTGCATTTATATAGTCCTTTGGTTCACAAAGTAAATAATTCATAAGTTATTCTTCTGAGTCATGGACCCTGACCAGTAATGTTTTATCCATGTAATCACCTTAGGCCTGACCAGGCCCTTTTAGGTCACTTACCTGGCTTGTATACACATATGAGTTTATGACCCTCGGTAACACTATATAAAGGCTAATGATTGGTAATAATTAGCAAATTTTCTTTAGACACTACAGGTTTCAACCTAACTAATGGCTTATGTATAGTGATTATACAGCCCATAGGAAAAAGAAAGATTGTTTTTATTTGATTATTTTGCAACCACAAATAATTTTAAGAACAACGCATTTACTGATTGAAAATTACAATTTTCCCATATCACCAGTTAAATGTAGGAGGAAGTCAGGCAATAATGATGACTTTGCTTATAAAGTAGTCATCGAACATACTATTCTTTCTTGTAATTAGATGGCAAGGCCAGTTGCCTATTAAGTACCATGAAATGAGGTACAGTATAAAATAAATAGAAATGCCTGGGTGGCTCAATCGGCTAAGTGTAGACTCTTGATTTTGGCTCAAGCCATGATCTCATGGTTGGTAAGTTTGAGCCCCGTATTGGGTTCAGCACCGTGTCACCATGGAGCCTACTTGGAATTCTCTCTCCTTCTCTCTGCCCCTACCCCACTCATGTGCTCTCTCTCCCTCTCTCTCTCAAAATAAATAAATAAACTTAAAAAATTAAAAATAAAAATAACAGCTTACAAAAATACTGCAAGAAAAGAAAGAAGCAATGGAGGAGATAGCATTTGGGCTGGATATTGAAGAAGCAGAATTTTTATAGATAGAGGTATTGAGATTGGGGATAATGGTAGAGAACTCCCCTGAGGAAACCACAAAAGCAAAGACTCAAAGGAGGAAAAAGCATTCACTCTGTTTAGACAATAGTAAATAGTCTGATAATTCAAGAAAAGAGCAAATAATCTCATCATTCATTCACTACTTACTGAATATGTTCTACATGCCAGACACAGTGCTAGCCATAAGGGATGCAAACATTAGGAGACCTACATCTTAGAAGCAAAGCATTTTTAAATATAAGAGAAGACAAAGCTGTGTCACTGACAGTGGGACTTAACAGATCCAAAATCTGTTCCTGCTTCAGTCATCCCCCTCTCAGTAAATAGCAACTCAACTCTTTCAGTTAGTTAGCCAAAATTTAGATTCGGCCTTGACTTCACTTTTTCTATTGCCTCTACATCAAATCCAACACAAAGCCCAAAGCCACACTGACAACCCGGTCAGTAGAAATGACTACCATTACTTCTGATCATCAGATGCTAGAATGGGTAGCTCTGCCACTTCTGGCAGTGTGAGAATTCAACCTCAGTTGAAGAGCCACCAGCATCAATGCCACTTCAATGCCAGAGACTCAAACTTGCAGGCCGATGCTACTGCTTCTGCCACCAAAGACAGAAACTTAGTTCCCCATTACTTTTTCTCTCATGTCATTAAATCCTAAATCCAAGTGCAGTTTTGGTGAAAGCTAGGTCACTGCTCTAGAAGCGGAGCAATTTGAAAAGCAACTATCTAAGATAAGATACATTTTTAGCACTTTTAGGGGATAGCATCTTTGCCCCCAAGAAGACTCATAAGTTGGGGAACACCAAATGCTATGCAGTAAAAACAAATGATACCTATTCACTTCAGTTATCTGTTCCTTGTACTTTTTCTTCCCATATGTAAATTGTTTTTTAAAAATACAGCCTATCATCCCTAATTGTGAGGGAAATGCAAATCAAAATCACAGTGAGATATCACCTCACACCTGTTAGAATGGCTGTTACCAGAAAGATAAAATATAACAAGCATTGCTGGTATGTGGAGAAAAGGGAGCCCTTGTCCATTGCTGGTGGGCATGTAAATTGGTACAGCCACTATGGAAAACATAGTGAATGAATATTCTTCAAAAAACTGAAAATAGGGGAGCCTGGGTGGCTCAGTCGGTTAAGTGTCCAACTTTGGCTCAGGTCACGATCTCGCAGTTTGTGGGTTCAAACCCCGTGACGTGCTCTGTGCTGACAGCTCGGAGCCTAGAGTCTGCTTCGGATTCTGTGTCTCCCTCTCTCTCTGCCTCTTCCCTGCTTATGCTCTGTCTCTCTCTCTCAAAGATAAATAAAACATTTTTTAAAAAATTATTTTATATTTATTTATAATCCAAAGCCGGTTCCAGGCACCAAGCTATCAGCACAGAGCCGGACACAGGGCTCAAACCCACAGACCATGAGGTCATGACCTGAGCCGAAGTCAGAGGCTTAACCAACTGAGCCACCCAGGTGCCCCTGTAAATAAAACATTTTTTTAAAGTTAAAAAAAAAAACAAAACAAAAAACAAAATAGAACTACTATATGGTCGAGGCGCCTGGGTGGCTCAGTCAGTTAAGCGGCCGACTTCGGCTCAGGTCATGATCTCGCGGTCCGTGAGTTTGAGCCCCGCGTCAGGCTCTGTGCTGACAGCTCAGAGCCTGGAGCCTGTTTCGGATTCTGTGTCTCCCTCTCTCTCTGCCCCTCCCCCGTTCATGCTCTGTCTCTCTCTGTCTCAAAAATAAATAAATGTTAAAAAAAAAAAAAAAAAAGAACTACTATATGGTCTAGAAATTCCACTTCTGGTATTTATCCAAAGAAACATGAATTTAAAAATTTATATGCATGATGAAGCACTATTTACAATAGCCAAGATATGGAAACAATCTAAGTATCAATTGATGGATGAATGGTTAAAGAAAATGTGATCTATACATACAACAGAATACTGTTCAACCATAAAAAAGATGAAATCTTAGCATTTGCAACAACATGGATAGACCTCAACATTATGCTAAGTGAAACGTCAGAGAAAAACAAATATGTATGATCTCACTTATATGTGGAATCTAAAAAAAAAAAAAATCTCATAGATAAACACATAGAACAGATTGGTGGTTGCCAGGTGGGCAGGGGAAAGGGTTGGTGAAACAAGTGAGGGGAGTCAAAAGGCACAAACTTCCAGCTATAAAATAAGTAAGTCTTGGGAATGTAATGTACAACATTACATGGTGATTTTACCATGGTGATTATGGTAAAATATACTGTATTACATATTTGAAAGTTGCTAAGAGAGTGAATATTAAAAGTCCTCATCACAAGAAAAAGGAAAGAAAAATATTGTAACTATGGTGACAGATGTTAACAATGTGGTGAACATTTCACAACGTATACAAATTCTGAATCATTATGTTGTACACCTGAAACTAATATAATGTTCTACGTCCATCATACACCAATTTTGTAAAAGTGGTAGAGCAAAAATACAAATTAAAAAAAGGTACTCCATCTTACACATTGTCACTAACCCTAACAAACTAAAAATACTCTTACCATCTCCCCCAAAAAAGGACAAAACAAAGTCTTATCAATTCCAATATCCCAGCATTGAATTCTAAGGAATTTATCTCTTATTTATTGAGTGCTTTAAGTAGCAGGTACTACTCTAAGCCTCCATGCCTTTGTTCATGCTGTTATCTCTAATTGGAACAGCCTTATCTCTCATTATCTCCCTTTGTTTCCTGGCAAACTTTTAACCTTCAGGTGTTAACCTCTCCAAACTTGCCATCTCTGCTGTGGTCCTGCCCAAGGCTTGAGTAGGTCTTCATCCTTTAGGATCTTACAGTGCCTCATGAAAATTTACCACAGATGTCTTCTATCTCCAGACAGACTAGTAGAAGTCCCTTTGGTTAGAGAATGTTTCATTCATTTGTTTCCTCAGGACCCAATCAAAGCCTCATACATACAAAGTTCTTAACAATTATATCTACTGAATCAAAACAAATCTAAAAAATAAAAGTATCACATATCTTTTGGCCCAGCCACACAATTGCTCTCTGTCTTAATCTGCTCCCATTTAGACCCCAGGATACATGCTTGTTAAATATAGCTCTTAAATATTTAAAACTGCAGCAACACAAGTAGCTTTTTTAAAAAGATTAAAGATTATTAAGATTAAGATTATTAAGATTATTAAACAAATTCTTTACAAACCCAAAAGCAGTTTAAGGTCCATTGTGTCATCAAAGCAAAAGACATTTTAATAGGCATATCCCCATTTTAAGAAATCATAGACTCAAAGCACTTTAGATACAGATTTAAAAAAAATTTTTTTTTAATGTGTATTTATTTTTGAGAGAGAGAGAGACAGACAGAGCATAAGCAAGGGAAGGGCAGAGCAAAAGAGGAACACAGAATCCGAAGCAGGCTCCAGGCTCTGAGCTGTCAGCACAGAGCCAGATGCAGGCCTAAACCCACAAGCCGTGAGATCATGACCCGAGCCAAAGTCAGACACTTAACCAACTGAGCCACCCAGGTGCCCCCAGATTTTTTTTTTTAAATGAGCTTCCAATCTTTGTTGCCACTAAAATCTTTCTTCTCACATTAACTAAGCTTTGACTCCTGTTGTGGTGTTCCACTAGGTTAGTAAGGTATTAGAAAAGAAGTACTTCCTATAAGATATGACAGTCTCTAACATTTATGCAGTTCATTACAATAAACAAAGCTCAGTCATACTCATTATCCAATTTAATTCTTACATAAAATCCTGTGAGATTTCTCCTCACAAGCAAAGCCCAGTCCCAAAGCCATCTCTCCCGGACCACTGGCACTACCAATGCCAGTCCCACCCCCCCACCACACACACACATTTGCTATAGCTCTTCTCACTGATACAGATTATCTGTTCTCCACGGTGAAGTGTGAGCAGCTTGAGGGAAGGGCAGGCCTACCACAATGTACAGCACAGTAAAGGCTTGGTAATTGCCGAATGAACAAGCCAACACGAGTTAGGCAGAAGAGTTAGCATATTTGCTTTAAAACAGAAACTGAGATGATATTCCCAAATTCTCCTAGCAAAGACATTAATCAGGGTGTTCTTGACTTTCAGTTCAGGACAATCTTTACCACAATGCTCTCTCCTAGAACTGGTCAGTGTACAAAGGTAGTCCTAAACTAAGACTCTTAAGTCCTGGTCCTTGGACAGGCCACTTCTCTGAGCATCAGTTTCCCCATTTTTCAAGTGAGAACAATCACACTATCTTTCCCTTCCTGAACATACTGTGAAGATTACATAAGATGATGGGAAAGTGGCTTGAGATGCGTGAAATGATACACTATGCCAGAGACAATACTTAGGGTGATGACTCCCATTGTTAGTGACAAAGTCAAAATCAGAGTCTGGCCTAGAAGAACCACATTTATCCTTACAGCTCCTAAAAACTGGCTTTATTATCCTCATTTTACAGACAAGAAAAATAAGGCACAGAGAACTTACACTTGCCAAAGACTGCAAACCTAGTAGATACTAAAGCTGGAATTAGAAATCAGGTCTATCACATCCTAAAGAGCTTCTCATGCTGCTTCCCCAACAGTAGAGAAACTAAAGCCTTCTTCTTCTTTAATTTCAATTACCACTAGGCAGATGGAACATTGTCTCTCAGACAAAATCAAACTAAAAGTTAGCCTTTTAGGTAAGTACAAGTACCTTGTAGGTAAGCTTGACTGCAATCCTTGTGGTGCCCTGCCTCCGTAAGAGCTAAAAACTGAATACGTATGTTAGAAAATGTTTTGACCTCAATTTAAAAAAATTTTTTTTAATGTTTATTTGTTTTTGAGAGACAGAGAGAGAGAGAGAGAGAGAAAGTCAGGAGGAGCAGAGAGAGAAGGAGACAAAGAATCTGAAGCAAGCTCTAGGCTCTGAGGTGTCAGCACAGAGGCTGATGCCAGCCTTGAACCCATGAACCACAAGATCATGACCTGAGCCAAAGTCGGACACTCAACCGACTGAGCCACCCAGGTTCCCCTTGACCTCAATTTTGAAATTATTTTAACTAGACTAAAAATCTGACAGGAAAGGTCAAAGTAAACAATTTTTTTTTTTTTTTTTTTTTTTTTTTTGCCATTCATTGTCATGATTATAAAGCATGGAAAAAAGCCTAGTCTTTGAAATCAGTTCAAACTTAGAAAAGAGAAGCCTGGGGGCACCTGAGTGGCTCAGTTGGTTCAGTGTCTGACTCTTCTTTTGGCTCAGGTCATGATCCCAGGGTCGTGGGATTAAGCCCTCCATTTAGGCTCCATGCTGAGGGTAGAGCCTGCTTAAGATTCTCTCTCCCTCTGCTGCTCTCCCCTGCTCGCTCTCATCTCTCTCTCTCTCTCTCATTTAATTAATTAATTAAGAAAAAGGAAAAAAGAAAGCCTGGACAAAGGCCCAGAGGAGGGTATAAGTAGAACAAGAGAAGACAGTGACGACAACTAGAGTAAGTGGGGTTGGCAGTGAGACCTATGAAAATACAATCCCCTATCGTTTTCTTCCTCCCTAGACACCCACATATTCTGCAAGGAACCTAACCAGTGACACTTCTTTTCTCCCTTCCTGCACCCGAACAATACAGATTAGTAAGTCATTGAGAAAGTTTAACCTTCCTTTGCTGACACTTCAGCCTAAATGCCTCTCCAAAAACAGACTAAATGATAGACAGGCTGTTAAAAGACACATGTTGTCATTACACTGTCCTTCATACAGTTTGGGGAAGGCTTTTTTGGTACAGTTGTGTAGCTGCCATTATTTGCAGCCATAGATACCCATATACATGTAGCCAGAAAGTCTTTTATTTGGGATGAGAGTGTAGAGAATTTTTTTTTTAAGGATATATTTGGAATGCACAAAAAAGAAGAGCAGTGTGAATATTTAATTTTCTCAGAATGAGCTCTGACACAGGGAGGCATCTGACCCAGCAGTACCACAACCCAAACGCTTGCGTGCAGTTGAGCCTCTTGGACCTCAGCAGGACCTGTAAAAAGACTTCAGATGAAAAACAACAGACTCACAACTCAGAAGTCATCAACAAGTTCTACCGACTTTCCCTAAGAGTCTACTAGATACGTGCCATGTGCTAGGTGAATTCAAAGAGCAGCCAATGAATCAGGAGCAACAGATAAAAGTCAATCATGAAAACAGGAAGAATGAAGTAAGTATTTCATCAGAAGTGGGGGGGGGGGGGGGGAAGGGATTGATTTTGACTATGGATGGAGGTCAGAGAGGCTTCACCAGGCAACCTCTTCCCTTTATAGATGCCCTCTTGACTATACTGTACTCAGGCTGTGATAGTCCACACCAGAAACCTGAACAAGCATCCAAAGGGATTTTGTCATATACCAAAGAAAAGAGTTAGCTAAGCCAAGGAAAGGAGAAGACAAAGGCAAAAACTTAGAAGAGTACATGCATAGGTACATAAGGAATGGCCAATGACCATGGCTGGAGTGCAGGGTGCACAGAGGAGTTAATAAGAAACAAGGCAGGAGGGGCACCTCTGTGACTCAGTTGATTAAGTGTCTGACTTCAGCTCAGGTCATGATCTCACGGTTCATGGGTTCGAGTCCTGCATCAGGCTCTGTGCTGACAGCTCAAGAGCCTGGAGCCTGCTTCAGATTCTGTGTCTCCCTCTCTCTCTCTGCCCCACCCCTGCTTGCTTGCTCTCTCTCTCTCTCTCTGTCTCTCCCTCAAATAAACATTAAAAAAAATAGGGGGAAAAAAAGAAAGAAAAGAGGCAGGAAAGGCACATTTGGGTCAGATTCTGGAGAGCCCTGCATGCCAGTCTAAGGAACTTGGAATTCACTCTACAGGCAAGGGGAACTATTATAAATTTTTAAAACAGAACAGTGGCATGATTTGACTTCTATTTTAGAAAGATCACTCTAGCAGAACTGTGAAAGATACGGGAAGATTAAAAGCAGTAAGACTGTTAGGAAGCTACTGTGTTATAATAGCCCAGTTAAAAAATGATGAGGGCAGCCAACATCGTGATCAGAGCCTAAACAGGGTGAGGAGAATCTGCACTGCGGAGGCGGGTGGAGGAGAAGCAGGCTGGTAAGGAGAACCGAAGCCCAAACAAAGTGAAAAGGGCATCCATGCACAGAGCAGGTAGATGGACTGGTGTGGGATATAAGAATCTAAGTATAGTGAGGAGGGCATCCATATGAGGGTGAAGGTACCTGGTACACATTTCAGAACCCAAGCTGAAAAAAAAAGAAGAAATGTCCATGACAGAGCAGCCTGGTCTAGGGTATTGAAGCCCACACAGGATAAGGAAAGCATCCATACAGTGGAGAGAGCCTGTAATGGGGAGTTAGAACCTCAATTCCTCACTATGTCTATTGTGAGGGCCTGGGAGCAGCATAAGCCCAACAGAAACAAGCATACCTAGCAGCCAGATCTTGGGTTCTAAATACCACTTACCACTAAAAGAAATGAAAGGCTCCTTGGTAAAATGGTTTATTCCAGGGCTAGGGCTGAGAATGCACAAGATGAGCCTAGAATATTTTCTTGGGCCAGAAAGCAAAGGAGTGGTCAAAGAATGGCAGGGACATGTGAAAAGTAGACAGAAGCCAACTTGAATGGGGCTCCTACTGGCCAAATCAGGGAGAATTTGAGCATCAAAATAAATAATAATAGCAATAGCTTACTACCTACCGAATAAAACAGGAAGCCATTGAGTCCATATGGATACAAATAAATATATAGACAGCTTGGCACAGAAAAGGATATTTACATAGTTTCATAGTACCTCCCTACAAAATACTTATTTAATTATGAAGGATAAAAGAGTAACTTCTCAGTAGAGAAGCCTAGAAAACACCATCTTGAGCAAGTTACCAAACTGAACATCAAAGTAATGAGACAACCGCAGCAACATATAATAGAATGTGGACTCTGGAATTAGATCCAGTTTTGATTCCTGACTCTGCCACCTTGACCTGATTATTTAACCCTTTTGAACTGGAATTTCCTCACCTATCAAATGGCGATAATGTTTTTATTTTAAAGTGCTGGAGGGGCGCCTGGGTGGCTCAGTCGGTTAAGCGGCCGACTTCGGCTCAGGTCATGATCTCGCGGTCCGGGAGTTCGAGCCCCGCGTCGGGCTCTGTGCTGACAGCTCAGAGCCTGGAGCCTGTTTCAGATTCTGTGTCTCCCTCTCTCTGACCCTCCCCTGTTCATGCTCTGTCTCTCCCTGTCTCAAAAATAAATAAAACGTTAAAAAAAAAAAATTTTAAAGTGCTGGAGAAATAATGTTTAAAGTACCTACCAAAAGTGTCATGAACAGTAGGGGTTTAAAACATACCTATCGTTTAGCTACATTTTGCTATATTATTTGTAACTTTTTGCTATTATTTGTATTATTATTTACAACAATAATATTAATATTTACATTGGTTTAATATTAACCATTAATATTTACACTGGTTTTTATTTACATTATTTTTGCTATATTATTTGCAACTCCACCTTTTGCAAATAACTAATGTGTACACACAGTTTTAAATGCATCTAGGCTATCATTTACACTTCATAACTACCCTGAAAGGTTATGTAATAATAGTGGTACGCTTTTTTCAATTTGACAGATGAGCAATGGAAACAAGAATAGAATGAATTGATGTGCCAAATTTTAACAGTTAGTTAAATGTACAGGTGAGCCTGAAACACACTCCCAACCCCCTCTCCAGAAGCCTTTGCCCCTCACAGAGCTTGTGTTGCTAAAGGAAATGGCCCTTCTCAAGGGCTATCTCCTTTCACCAGAATGTGGAATAATATGAAAAGAAATAATCTCTCTGAGATGGGAGTGTGATTAAGGACAACTAAAACGGAGCAAAGCATCTTTGCTCGACTCAGAATCAGAATAAGAAGGGGCACCTAACTACCCAGCCACTTAGAATTTATCAAAACAGCAAACTTTTCAGAAGGACCTAAGTAAAGGAAGCCCCACAGAAGGCAAGTAATTTCACAACATGCTATTTAACTAAAGGGAATCTTACATACCACTAAGTCCAACTTTCCCATGTACAGACAGTGAATCTAAGACCTGGAGAAGGGAAAGGACGTATCTGAGGACAAAAGAGTTTCACTATGCCAACCCTACTGTCACTGAATGGCCTGAAAATAAGGTCACTGTAGAGTTCATCTGGTAACTGTCCATCACATATCAACACAAGATGCTGTCTTTATCGTATTCCTGTGTTTTCAACTTTAAACCTACGTGTTTTTCTGTCTCCAAAACTATAGTGAATGGCCCCAAAACATCTTAGTCATGTGTGTACTTCCACAGGCTTGGTAACCAGTTAGTACCCCAAAAATACTTCTCATAAAACACAGTGTGATCCAGGGTGCATAAGGTTGGTTTAACGTCCAAAAAAGATCAGTCAATACACCATATTAACAGAGTAAAGAACAGAAAGTGTAAGATCATCTCTACTGACATATAAAAAGCATTTGACAAAATCTAACAGCTTTTCATGATAAAACATTCAAGAAACCAATAATAGAAGGAAACTTCCTTAATGTGATAAAGGGCATCCACAACAAAACCCACACCTAGTATCATACTTAAATTGGTAAATAATTGAATGCTTTCTCCCCAAAATCAGGACAAGAAAAGAATATCTGCTTTTGCCACCTTTATTTAACATTATATTAGAGGTTCTAGCCAGAGCAATTAGACAAAATAAATAAATAAGTAAATAAATAAATAAATAAATGCAACCAGATTAGACAGGAAGAAGTACAATGATTTCTATTTGAGGTCACATGATCTTATATATAGAAAATCCTGAGGAGTCCACACATACACACACACATGCACACATAACTATTAGAATTAATAAACGAGTGCAACCAGGTTGCAGGATACAAGACTAATACAAAAGATATAAGATCAATACAAAAATCAACTATATCTCCATACATGAGCAATGAACAATCCAAAAGCTGAAAAAAATTTTTTTCATTACATTTACAATAGCATCAAAAAGAATAAAAGAAGTGTAAGACTTGTACAACCTTGAAAAAGAAGAACAGAGCTGGAAGATTCAAACTTCCCAATTTCAAAACTTGCTACAAAGTAGTTGTAATGAACACAGTGTGATTCTGGCATAGAGACAGAGAGGTAGATCAATGAAACAGAATTGGGAGTCCAGGAATTAACTCTTATATCTATGGTCAAATGATTCTGACAAAGTGCCAAGATAATTTAATGAGAAAATAACAGTCTTTTCAACAAGCGGTGCTGGGACAACTGATTATCCACCTGAAAAAGTATGAAGTTGGACTACTACCTCATATCATATGCAAAAAGTAATTCATAGCTCTAAATGTAAGAGCTAAAACTATAAAACACTTAGAAGAAAACCTAAGTATAGATATTCATGACCTGGGACTAGGCAATTATTTTTCATATATGGCACCAAAAGCCCAAACAACAAAAGAAAAACTAAATAAATTGGACAACAGCAAAATTACAACCTTTTGTACTGCAAGTGAAAGCAAGAAAGCAAAAAGAAAATCCACAGGAGAAAATATTTGTAGATCATATACCTGATAAGGGACCGTAACACTACATAAAGAACTCTTACAATATAAGCATACCTTGTTTTATTGTACCTCATACACCCTGTGAGGACAATTTTTACAAATTGAAGATCTGTGGCAATGCGGTGCCAAGCAAGTTTATTGGTGCCATGTTTCCAACAGCATTTGCTTGCTTTGTGTCTCTGTGCCACATTTTGGTAGTTCTCACAAAATTCCAAACTTTTTCATTATTATTATATTTATTCTGATGATCTGTGACCAGTGATCTTTCATGTTACTATTGTCATTGCTGTGAGGTACAACAAACCATACCCATATAAGATGCAGAACTTAATCGATAAATGTTCCATGTGTTCTTACCACTCCACCAACCAAATGTTCTCCCATCTCTCTCCCTCTCTTTGGGCCTCCCAGTATTAAAATTAGGTCAACTAATAAGCCTACAATGGCCTCTAAGTATTCAAGTGAAAGAGAAAGTTGCATGTCTGTCAATCTAAATCAAAAGCTAGAAATGACTAAGCTTAGTAAGGAAGGCATGTTGAAGGCTGAGGTAGGCTAAAAGCTAAGCCTCTTGTGCCAAACAGTTAGCAAAGGTGTGAATGCAAAAGAAAAGTCCTTGAAAGAAATTAAAGGTGCTACTCCAGTGAACATGCAAATGACAAGAAAGTGAAACAGCCTTATTGCTGATATGGAGAAAGTCTGACTGTTCTGGACAGAAGATTGAATCAGCCACAACTATGCCTTAAGCAAAATCTTAACCCAGACAAAAGCCCTAACTCTCTTCAATTCTATGAAGACTAAGAGGGGTGAGGAAGCTGCAGAATAAAGTTTGAAGCTAGCAGAGATTGGTTGATGAGATTTAAGGAGAAAAGCTATCTCCATAATATAAAAGTGTTAGGTGAAGCATGAAGTGCTGGTGTGGAAGTTACAGTAACTTACCCAGAAGATGTAGCTAAGATAATTCATGAAGGTGGTTACACTCAACAACAGATTTTCAATATAGACAACACAGCCTTCTATTAGAGGAAGATGCCATCTAGGATTTCCATAGCTAGAGAGGAGAAGTCAATGCTTGGTTTCAAAACTTCGAAGGACAGGCTGACTCTCTTGCTAGGGGCTAATGTAGCTGGTGACTTTAAGTTGAAGCCTGTGCTCACTTACCATTCTGAAAATCCTAGGGCTTTGAAGAATCATGCTAACTCAATTCTGCCTGTGCTCCATGAACGGAACAAAACCTGGATGAGACCACATCTGTTTACAACATGGTTTACTGAGGATTTTAAGCCCACTATTGAGACCAACTGTTCAGAAAAAAAGGATTGCTTTCAAAATATGACTGCTCATTGACAGCGCACCTGGTCACTCAAGAGTTCTGATGAAGACATACAATGAAATGAATGTTTTCATGCCCACTAATACAATACCCATTCTGTAGTACATATATCGAGGAGTCATTTCGACTTTCAATTCTTATTATTTAAGATATACATTTTGTAAGGCTACTATAGATGCTGATTCTTGTGATAAATCTGGGCAAAGAAACCCTGAAAACCACTAGAAAGGATTCACCATTCTAGTGAATCAGATCTTAAGGCTCCACCTGTAACTCTAGTTCTCTTGCTCTTTCCACCACATCTGTACTTATTGCTACAATCTCATGATAAAACTTGAACAAACGAGGAGTGGCTTCTTACGGATGAGCAAAGGAAGTATTTCTTGAGATGGCATCTACTCCTGGTGAAGATGCTGTGAAGACTCTTGAAATGACAGAAAGGATTTAGAATATTACATAAACTAAATGGATTAAGCAGCAGCAGGGTTTTGGAGGATGGACTCCAATTTTGAAAGAAATTCTACCAACGGTAAAATGCTAGCAAACAGCATCTCATCCCACAGAAAAATCGTTCATGAAAGAAGGGCCAATCAACACAGCAAACTTTATCATTGTCTTATGTTAAGAAATTGCCACAGCCACCCTAACCTTCAGCAACCATCACCCTGATCAGTCAGCAGCCATCAACAGGGAGGCAAGACCCTCCACCAGCACAAAGATTACAACTCACTAAAAGCTCAAATGATGGTACACATTTTTAGTAATAAAGTATTTTTTTCTTTTAAATAGGCTCCACACCCAGCGTGGAGCCCAACATGGAACCCAACGTGGGGCTTGAACTCACACCCCTGACATCAAGACCTGGGTGAGATCAAGAGTTGGATGCTTAACCAAATGAGCCATTCAGGTGCCCCAGTAATAAAGTATTTTAATTAAGGTACATACATTGCTTTTTTAGACATAATGCTATTGCACACTTAATAGACTACAGTATAATGTAAACATATTTTTTTTAATTTTTTTAAATCTTTATTTATTTTTGAGAGAGAGAGAGAGAGAGAGCACGAGCAACGGAGGAACAAAGAGAGAGGGAGACACAGAATCTGAAGCAGGTTCCAGGCTCTGAGCTGTCACCGCAGCACCCGATGCAGGTCTTGAACTCAAGAACTACAAGCTCATGACCTAAGCCGAAGTCGGATGCTAAACCGACTGAGCCACCCAAGTGCCCCATAAACATAACTTTTATATGCACTGTGAAATAAAGAGATTCATTTGGCTCACTTTATTGTAACGTTCATGTTATTGCAGTGGTCTGGGACCAAACCCACAGTATCTCCAAGGTATGCCTACAATAGCATTGGTGGTATCATGGTGAGCATAGCTGCCTTCCAAGGTAAGTCTACAATAGTAAAAAGACACCCCAATTTAAAAATGGACAAAGGATCTGAATAAAAATTTGTCCAAAAATATACAAATGGCCAATAAGCACATGAAAAGTTGCTCAACATCATTAGTCATTAGGGATATTCAAATCAAAATCATAATTAGATTTCACACCCGCTAGGATGACTATAATAAAAAAGATAGACGGGGTGCCTAGGTGGCTCAGCCAGTTGAGTGACTTTATTGATTTCAGCTCAGGTCATGATCTCAGAGTTTGTGAGATTGAGCCCTGAGTTGAACTCTGTGCTAACAGTACAGAGGCTGCTTGGAATTCTCTCCCTCCCCCTCTCTCTGCCCATCCCCTGCTCACTCGCTTTCTCTCTGTCTATCTCTCTCTCAAAATAAATAAACATTAAAAAAAAGATAATAACAAGTGTTGGTGCGGATGTGGAGAAATAAAAGCCATCATATAATGCTGTGGGGAATGTAAAATGGTGCAGTTCTTTTGCAAAAAGTCTATAAGTTCCTCAAAAGGATAAAAACAGTTACCATATGAACAAGCAATTCCACTCCTAAATATATACTTAAAATAAATGAAAACACGGCACAAAAACAGACACTCAGATCAATGGAACGGAATAGAGAACCCAGAAATGGACCCACAAATGTATGGCCAACTAATCTTTGACAAAGCAGGAAAGAATATCCAATGGAATAAAGACAGTCTCTTCAGCAAGTGGTGCTGGGAAAACTGGACAGTGACATGCAGAAGAATGAACCTGGACCACTTTCTTACACCATTCACAAAAATAAACTCAAAATGGGTGAAAGACTTAAATGTAAGACAGGAAGCCATCAAAATCCTTGAGGAGAAAGCAGGCAAAAACTTCTTTGACCTGGGCCGCAGCAACTTCTTACTCAACACATCTCCAGAGGCAAGGGAAACAAAAGAAAAATGAAATAGTGGGACCTCATCAAAATAAAAAGCTTCTGCACTGCAAAGGAAACAATCAGCAAAAGTAAAAGGCAACCGACGGAATGGGAGAAGATATTTGCAAACGACATATCAGATAAAGGGTTAGTATCCAAAATCTATAAAGAACTTATCAAACTCAACCCCCAAAATACAAAGAATCCAGTGAAGAAATGGGCAAAAGACATCCATAGACACTTCTCCAAAGAAGACATCCAGATGGCCACCCGACACATGAAAAGATGCTCAACATCACTCCACATCAGGGAAATACGAATCAAAACCACGATGAGATACCACCTCACACCTGTCAGAATGGCTAACATTAACAACTCAGGCAACAACAGATGTTGGCAAGGATGCGGGGAAAGAGGATCTCTTTTGCACTGCTGGTGGGAATGCAAACTGGTGCAGCCACTCTGGAAAAGGGTATGGAGGTTCCTCAAAAAATTAAAAATAGAACTACCTTACAACCCAGCAATTGCACTACTAGGTATTTATCTAAAGGATACAAGTGTGCTGGTTTGAAGGGGCACATGCACCCCAATGTTTATAGCAGCGCTATCAACAATGGGCAAAGTATGGAAAGAGCCCAAATGTCCATCGACAGATGAATGGATAAAGAAGATCTGGTATATATATACAATGGAGTAATACTCGGCAATCAAGAAGAATGAAATCTTGCCATTTAAAACTACGTGGATGGAACTGGAGAGTATTATGCTAAGTGAAATTAGAGAAAGACAAATATATGACTTCACTCATACGAGGACTTTAAGATGCAAAACAGATGAACATAAGGGAAGGGAAGCAAAAATAATATAAAAACAGGGAGGGGGACAAAAACATAAGAGACTCTTAAATGTGAAGAACAAACAGAGGGTTGCTGCAGGAGTTGTGGGAGGGGGGATGGGCTAAATGGGTAAGGGGCATTAAGAAATCTACTCCTGAAATCATTGTCGCTCTATATGCTAACTAACTTGGATGTAAATTGAAAAATGAATAAATTATTTTTAAAAATAAATGAAAATACACATCCACACAGATATTGTACATAAATGCTCACAGTAGCACTATATATAACAACAACAAATTAGAAACAACCCAAATGTCCATCAAATGATGAATGAATAAATAAAATGTGGTATATCCAACCATGGAATATTATTTGGCCAAAAAATCACCAAATATCATTCAGCAATAACAAGAAATGATACGTGTTACAACACAGATGAACCTCGGGGCACATGAGTGGCTCCGTCAGTTAAGCATCCGACTTTGGATCAGGTTGTTACTTCACAGCTTGTGAGTTTAAGCCCCACATCAGGCTCCTCACTGACAGTGTGGAGCCTCCTTGGGATTCTCTCTCCCCGTCTCCCTCTCTCTCTGCCCCTCCCCCACTCATGCTCATGCGCTCTGAAAATAAATAAAACTTAAGAAAAAAAGCAACATAGATGAAACTTAAAACCACGAATGAAAGAAACAAGATACAAAACACTACATATTGAATGATTCCATTTATATGAAATGTCCAAAATAGGCAAATCAAGTCTATAGAGACAAAAAATAGATTAGTAGTTGCCTAGGGCGAGGATGATGAGGATAGAGAAGAATGGTTAAGAGTCTGCTAATGGATACAGGGTTTCTTTTAGGAGGATAAAATGTTCTACAACTAGATTGTGGTGATGATGATACAAGTCTGTGAATATACTGAAAAAACAGTGAATTGTACACCTTAAGTAGGTGAATTTTTCGGCATGTTAATTATATCTCAATAAAGCTGCTAAACACACACACGCACATACATACACAGTATGGTAAAATGGCAAGAGCACCCACTGGTCTTAAGAGTCAGACCGAAGTTCAAACCCTGGTTCCACTACTCACTACCTGCATGACCCTGACTTCTCACTGAATCTATTTTCTTTATTGGTAAGATTAGGATAATAATAACAATTACTACCTTTACAAAATGGCTGGGAAATGAGGTAAGAAAACAGACATGAAAGCGCTTTGCATACAGCTGATCTCCTAAAATACTTATTTTCTCTTCATAAATATTTCTTGTCACTAGACCAAAATAATCTTACTGACCAAAATGAATGCAACAAGGAGAGAAGGACATTTTTCTCATCTAAGTTAAGTAACTCTGTGGCATTTTCCCATAAGCTAAAAGGAAAATGAACAGACCCCCAAATCTGAGTTTAAAAGCAGGCACTCAGCATGCAGTCCTGAATAAAAAAGGGGGTATAAGTAGATACTCTAATTGCCTTCTTCCTCTGCATTCAAACCTACTTTCTGTTTTAATCAGTATACCCTTACCACATCACCACTGAAATAGGAAGTAGTTGTTCAAGAGAGATAATATGATTCAGAAGTTCTGGGTTGGCAAGGAGAATGAGGCTTCCCTGGTTTTTTCTAGATACTTATCCTGTGATTGGAGGCCACACCAGGACATCACTAGTGGAAACCAAGATTGAAATTGAGAAAAGAATAGTTGTTTAATAGTTTTGTTTATAGAAGGGAGAACTGAGGGATTTGACTACAGCCACACAGCAAGACCATACAGTCCCAATCATATGATAGGTATATAGAAAGAAACACGATGTCTTACAAAGAATTCTAGGCCTGAGGATAGGAAAAATCAAACCTAGTCCCAAAATTGCTACCAAATTGCTGTCTAATCTTGAATAAATCAATTTGATTCTCAGTTCCCTTCCTATATGCCTATTGATTCAGAAATTTCACAAATAAAAGTAATTACTGCATGCAAGGCACTGTGCTGAGATATTGTGGTGAACAAAACAGTCTGTTTACACATAAGTCTACACTTATGGAGCTTACAGAATAGAACACTGCAGAAGACAGTAAAAATATAAACAAGCCAATTATTTCATAATTACAACTTGTGACATACAGCCAATGTCAATCAGGAAGTAAGAAGTGGGTTAGGAGAGCACATGTGCAAAAGAAAACCTCAAATCAGAAGGAGCTCCTCTCAACTCTTTCCATTACAAACAGGGGCTCAGGATTCTCTGCACATGTCACCTGACTGCCTGCTGCTTTGTGTGGCTGGAAGCATCATGGTCAACCACAAAAAACATAAAACATACATATAACAAATGCCAGGCAGCTCCACCAGTTTCTCCCCCTTTCTGTCCCTTAGTCTCAGTTTCTTCAGCTACGAAATGGAGGTAATACTATCTACTTCACAGTATCATTTTGGGAGATAAAATAGGAAAAAGTACTCTAGAAACTAATCTCCAGCATACCCCCAGGGCTTCATACAGAGTTAAGCACACTATAGCTTCCCATCTGTAAAATTATGGTAGCCCTGCATCCACCTCATAGGTGGGTTAAATGAGGTCGTGAGGATTAAATGAGATAACATATATGTAAGGTACTTAGCAGAGTCCTTGACACATAACAACTGATAAAAACATCAGCTGCCATTAATTCACTTAACCTCTTCCCCTCAGTTTCCTCATTTGTGAAACACGAACAATAATAGTACCTAATTCTTAGGTTTACTATGGAAATTAAATGAGCTAATATATTTGAAGGCTTATAACAGTACTATACAAGGATAAAATTATATTATTACTATTATTATTAATAATTTTATCTTTGAGCTTTCTCTACAGTTTGCATGTATATAGACCACTGGTTCTCAATCAGGGTTGATTTTGTACCCCCAGAGGACATTGGCAATGCCTAGAGACATTTTTTGTTTGTCACAACTGGAGGGAAGAGTAGATGCTACTGGCATCCAGTGGGTAAAGAACAAGAACGCTGCTAAATACCTTAGAGGGCACAGAACAATCCCCCAGCCCAAACACAGACTTATATGATCCAAAATATCAAGTCTCAAGGTGGAAAAACTTCAATATAGCTAAAGAAATCAAACAGTTCTCTCTTCCTCCTCCTCTGAAATGCTATTTTATTTGGATCTGTCTTTTTTTTAAGTTTTTTTTTTTAATGTTTTATTTATTTTTGAGAGACAGACAGAGTGCCAGCGGGAGAGGGGCAGAGAGAGAGAGGGAGACCCAGAATCCAAAGCAGGTTCCAGGCTCTGAAGTACCAGCACAGAGCTTGATGATGCAGGGCTCAAACTCATGAACTGTGAGATCATGACCCGAGCCGAAGTTGGTCGCTTAACCGAGCCACCCAGGAGCCCCTTGCATCTCTCTTCTAGGTTTTATTAAACAGGTACAAAAGTTTCAGACAGAAACAGGTTTTAGAGAGGCCCTTTCTTTACCAAGGCTAAAATGGGCAAGTATTTTACAAAAGAACTGAGATTCAGGATGAAAGCCTGAACCGGAATGCAGGTCTCCTAACTCCCAGACTAGCTATCCTTCCATGGAGCTAACTCAGATAACTCTGCAAGCACTTTCTTTCCCTTCCCTACTCCTTCTACCCTTCTCCCTCTTCCTCTCCCTATCCCCCCTTCCCAGATTTGGATCTATTTCTTTTCTAGTATCATCAGAAGTCAGAGAGAGGGGTGACCTTTCTCCCCACCCTCCCACTTGCCTACCTTTAGAAGGACCTGCCCTCTGGAGCTCCAGTCTGGGCTTTGGACCAGAGGCCAAGAACCCTTCCTATTTACCTTTTTTCACAGGGGTCAAGCTCAGCTGCTTTGGCCACCACTCTCTACTCTCTCCCGAGGTTATGCAGGCATTCTTCCCGAAAGTATAACTTGAGTCAGACAACCTGGAGTATTTCCTTTTCTCTGTCTATGGGAATGAACTAGCCTTAGGGAGGGGCCACAGGCAAGTTGTAACAGCTGACATCGGACTTTCTTCCCAGGAAGTGGTTTTGAAGAGAAAAAAAAGACTATGAGTACCTTGGTGAGAAAAAAACATGGAAAAAGAGTATGTAAGAGAAAAAGACTACGGATGGCTTTCACAGGGTACTCAGCCACATACAGGACATCTCAAACATTTCTCATGTCTAATTCATACCAGTACTTAGAGGACAAATGCCTACTCCTCAAGAAAGCCTCCCACGGCTGCTTTCAGCCCATGAAAATATTAAGCAAGTGCTCATAATGTGCCGGCCACTCTAGTAACTTTATCTCATTTAATCTTCACAACCTGACATAATTATTTTCCCCATTTCAGAGATGAAGAAAATGATGAGAGGTTAAGTAACTTGCCTTATTGCTTAGCCAATAAGTAGCAGAGCTGCAACTTTTCCCCAGATCTTTCAGACATCAGAAAACTAAGCTCTCAACTAAGTTACTAAAATGATTCTCAAGACAATTTCCCCTTTCTCTGAACCTATATTGCATTTACTATCTATATCACATATTAAGCAATTAATTTCAGGCATCAGATTTGTTCCAGACACTGTGCCAGCTCCGGTGAATAAAAGATATAAATAGCAGGCAGTCTCTTCTCTAAAGCAGGGTTTCTCAAACTGTTTTGACTACAACCTACAGTAAGAATGCAATTTATATGGAGACACAGTACACACACACACACAATCTATAACTATAAAACTGAAATACAAGTTTCACAAAACAGACTTTGCTCTTTCTATATACCGTGTGTTCTGATTTGTTTTCTGGCCTATTCTATTTGGCTTTTTAAAAATGTGGTCCAATGTACTACATTAAATCTACAATCCATGAGTTATGACTTACATGGTTTGAAAAAACACACTGCCCTTGAGAGCTCCCAGGTTAAAGGGGGAGATAAGATATGAGTAATAGTAAAATTACAATAACAGTAGTTAACATTTCAGGAACTCTTATTGTGTGTCCAGCACTCTGATAAGCACTTTACATGAATTATTTGAATCCAAAATCCAACCCAGCCTGCCTGTTTGAATCCAATGTCCATATTCTTTTCACCATACCACACTGCCTGTACAGCATGAGAACCATAATGAGAAACATTTCCATGAGGAAATGGGGATGGGGGGAGGGAATACTCAGAAAACTTCACAAAAGTGAAGATTTCTGAGTTGTGTCTTGAAGTATAAATTTTCAAGAATTTGGCACATGAACTCCTGTAGGTTTGTGGATAGAACCCTTAACCTTCTCTTGTGATACTGAAAAATAGCATGTTATTTTTACATGGAAATCTATGAAATTTTTAACTGATGCTCTCTCTCCTAATAGAAATCTCAAGGAACACCTGCCACATGGCACTTGAAAAAAAAAGTTCTGGAGTTTGATAACAGTTTTTCTAGAAGAGCTGTCTATAAAATGACATCCATCACTTGCTACCAGGAGACCAGAATCCTAATCTCAGGATTTATGTGTGTCTTTGGGCAGATAACTTTACCTCTCTGGGACTCAGTTACTAATCTGTAAAATGATAAAAACAGGCCATATGATCAGCAAGTTTCTTTCTAGTACTAATAAATTCTAATAATAAATTCTAGTGACTCTAGTACTAATAAATTTAGCAAGTCCATGAAAAAGATTAAATAATTATAATAAAGTCCATTTGCTCACAAAGACGTCAGGATGAATTTGAGGCTCTGGAACTAAGCTCCTAGGCTCTGTCTTGCCTAATCCTCTTAGCTGGATGTGGAATTGACAATGTACGCCCACAGATCTGACATCACCATTTCATCCACCAGAGACTAAATTTCTTGTGAGAGGCCAGTGATTAGAAGCCACACAGGAGTAGATTTTAGTTTTAAGAGCCAAAATGTCAAACCACGAAAATGACGGTCTCTATCAATACAGAGCGCTCCATCATGGAAATATGCAAACAGATATTGGCAAAATACTTGGTAGGACTTTGCAGAAGAAATTCAAACATGAGGTAAAAGCTGTATTAGACGTCCTTACAAGGAAATTTCAGTCCTAAAATTCTACAATTTTCTCTTCACAAAGAAACAGAAGGAATAGCCCTTAGCACACTTTGAAGGGGAAAAAATACTCAAAAAGTTTTCTGAACTTTTCCAGCCTCCTTCCCTCCTTCTTTCCATATTACAGTTCCAGCACACTGGGTCATTCACAGCCAGAGACATCATGGCTACACTTGTCTACTCTTTTCAGGATTTGTTTTTATTTTATGAAGAGGGAAGGACAGGTTTAGTTGCCAAGGAAAGAACCATGAAGTACCTTTTCAAGGGCCCAGGTCCACACCAGGGAATACCTCTCAGGAGAATGGAAAGTTAAGAGATTGGCTCTACCCAGCAGTATCCAACTCAAGGTGGCCTCTGGTTTCTCAGGACACATAGATTAATGGCCCTCAAAGCATAAAGTTAGGAACCTATACGGATGTCTACCCCAGCCCCAGCTGCCCAGACTAGTCTAAGACACTCCTGTAATTGGAGAATGATGTACTGTAAACTGAGTCCCTGCTGCCTCTATTGGTGATCTGGGGCCATTCACTGCTTGACTTGGAGCCTGAATAATTCCAATTATAAAATGCACCAGTTGTAAAATGAATATAGAAGATGAATTGTAAGACTTTTTCCAGTACTGACATTGTTACTCTAATATAAAATAGTAATCTTATAATTAGCATCTATCCTAAATTCTCAAAAACGTAAATATAAAAATAATTGTAAATACTTATCACCTAGTGAGCACATATTATGGGCAGATGCAGTACCTTACTACTTACTTCCTTTAATCTTCACAGCAATCCTATTTTACATATGAGGAAACAAACTGAGAAAGATTAAGAAACTTGCCCAAGGTCACACAGGTAAGTGGGAGAGCCAGAGCTTTGTCCAGACCTACTGATTCTAAATCCAATCCTCCTTCCACTAACCTATTCATTTCCAGGCTTCTATCCCAAAAAAAGAATACTACCTGGAAAATAAAAGAACAGAGAGTACGGAAAAAATGGCTAAAGACTAACTTCAATCTGCTAGTAAAGATCTGCTTTCTAGAGCCAACAAGGAAATAATAAAAACTATTGGACCCACCAAAAGACAAGGGCCCTCCCAAGCTGCTGTAAGCAAGATTCATCTGAAATTCCTCCCACCTCTATCTTCTCTATTAGTCTCCAAAAGGTAGATGGGCTTGGGGACCAACAATAGGCTAGAGAAAGCATTTTTACATCTATATAATCCTAAAGAGGCAGAGGCCAACTTTTAAGACCAGTTCTTCTCACCTGCTGCTGATTCACCCAGCCCCCTCTTTTCCCAGGAAGCCTGTTCAGTGACTTCTGCCTCTCCAAGAAAGGCCTTCATTCATTCCTCCAGATCTGGATCCTAATTCCAGAAGAAGCTATGCCACATTAAAAATGAAGAACTAGCCATCCCCTCTCCCACCACTGGCTTAAAGAAAACTGCCCACCTCTCCCACTACTGGCTTAAAGGAAAAAAATCTAAGGGGGAAAGGGCGACAGAAACATCTAGATTTCTTAGAAGACATCTAGGTCCACTGCTCTGCTGTTCTATCTATAGAGATGTAGAAAGGATAGTAGGCCAGGACCCCCAGGCTACTGCTTGCCCAATGGCATCAGAAAAACCAACTCCGTCTTTACCCGGAGAAGGCTTCTGCAATCATTCAATCCAATGGTTTCCAAGTTTTTTTTTTAAAGCCTCTCAAACTCTTTTTTCCAGTCAAATCTTACAGAAACAACAATATGTAAACAGGTAAATGCATAGCTGCTCTGGCTGAAAAGGAGGTGGGGAAGTTCCCCTTCCTCAGCGTCTTCCCACTTCCCAGTCTCACCACAATAGCCTGTGAAGTTGCACTTCCAAACCCTGAGACTCTAGTTTACACCTCCTTGTGTTACTTAAGGAAACTGGGGTCAAGGGGGAGAACGTGACTTTGTCAAAATCACAGTTAGTGCCTAAGCTGGAACTCAAATTCAGATGTACTGACTTAAATGGCAGTCAATTTCCCATCTCATCACACTATTCCTTGTAGATGATCACATGAAAAGTGAATGTGAAAGGGGTTTTTAAAGCACTAAGTGCTGGAGGCTTGTAAAGTTCCCTCAGCTAATTTTCTCAATAGGTAAAGATTTCCAAGGTTAATTTCACCAGGTAGCACTCAATGGCAAAGAAACCCTCTCAGGCTCCCAACCACTCAATAAAGTGTCTATTTGTAAAAACAGGCATGATTATGTTACCAACTTAGAAAGAGCAATAGTAAATACATGAGACTCAAGAGGCTTCTACAGGATTCCCTGTTCCCTGTGTCCTAAGAAACCATCCCTTAAAGACATGGGAATTTTCCTGATATCCACCATACCTGGAACATGGAGTAGAATCTAAACTTGCATATTAAAGTTAACTCCTTAACTATGTATTATACAGCCTGGGCCTCAGTTTCTCTACAACTATGGTAGCCAGCCTCCAAGACAGTACCCAATGATCCCTGCCTCCTGGTATTCACACCTTTGTGTATCCTTTCCCACCTAGTAGAAGGGTTGGTCTGTGTGATCAAAAGAATACAGTTGAAGTGATGATATATCATTTCTGAAATTAGATTACAAAAGGCACTGCAGCTTCTGTTTTGGTTGCTCTTTTCTCTCTCAGATCATTCATTGTGGGGAAGCTAGCTGCCATGTTGTGAGCAAGGAACTGATGCTACCAGCCTGTCAACAGCCAGCTAAAAACTGAAGCTAGCCAATAACCAGATGAGTGAGTGTGGAATGGAATCCACCAGGCCCAGGTGAACCTCTAGAAAACTGCAGCTCTGGGCAACAGCTTGACTGTAATCTCAGTTGAGACATAACAGCCAGAACCACCCAGCTTGGCCACTCTAAAATTCCTCACCCTCAGAAACTGTAAGATAATGTTTATTTTTTTCTTAAGCTGATAAATTTTACAGGCAATTTATTGAAGCAACAGTACATAACTAATACAACCACAAAACTAAGGCTTCTGGGTTTACATCCGAAAGCCCATTATGAAACCAAAAGTCCATCTGAAACAAAACCCAAGGCATCTAGGGTTGGAATTTCCCCTTAAACAATATTTGTCTCTATTGCTTACTCATAAGGTGACCGGTTGAAAGTCACTTCATCTCTCTTAGTTGTGGTTTCCTCGTTAAATATACTGGGATATTTTCTTTGCACATGATGGTGAGGATTAAGTGAGAATAGTTTGTAAAATTATCTTTAAAACAGTATAAAACTATACAGATTAAAATTGTTATAATAAAGACTTTGGAAGGTATCCCACCAAGCCCACTCCCAAAAGCCACCAAAAGGAGATGACCCTGTTCAGTGAAGTCAAATGCAACAGCTTCTTTTTTACCATTTATTCAACTGTATTAAAAGTATTACCCTCAGGGCACCTGAATAGCTCAGTCGGTTAAGCATCCGACTCTTGATGTCAACTCAGATCCTGATCTCATGGTCTTGAGATTGAGCCCCCTCGTCAGGCTCCACGCTGGGCATGGAGCCTCTTAAGACTCTCTTTCTCCCTTTCCCCCAGGGGTGTGCATGTGTGCTTTCTCATAAATAAATGAATGAATGAATGAATGAATGAATGAATTCTCTGCTATCACTACTTCTCATAATAACAAAAGCAACAATTATCAGTGTTTGGTATTATATACCAAGCACAGTGCTAAGTGCTTTCACATTATTTTCTCACTTAATACTCCGTTTAACATACAAAGAAACTGAAACTTAGAGAGGTTAAAGTGATTTGGTTAGTAATGGAGTCAGAATTGAACTTCACATCCATGCAACTCCAAAGACCATGTCCTTTCCACTAAACCAACATGCTGCTTACCATACCTGGTAGCCTGAAAGTATCTAATACAGAAGGCATTCAGATACAACCTAAAAGAACTGAAAACATGAAAGAGAAAGGAAGAAAAATCACCTTTCAAATTAATGGGGAAATAAAAAGATTCAGGAGATGTAGATTTTGGTCTTGTCTAGGGCACCAAGCAGTTATAACATCTTGGGCAAGTTATCTACCAGTGAAAAAAATTTTAAACCCTCATATTGCATAGTACTTTTAATCTACAAAGCATTCTGAAGTATCTGCAAATATTTGATTGTCATAGCAAACCTCAAAAGTAGTTTTAACTGTCTCCATTCTACAAATGAGAAAACTGATATCCAAAAAGAATTCCAGTAACTTGCCCGTAGTTATTAAACAGCTGGTACATGTCAGAGATAATATACCTAGATTTATTCTCAGAGGTACATAAGATTCAATAGCTTTAGGGAATGTTCAAAGGTCACAGCAAGGACAAGAATCTGGTTTCTTTCTTACTCCCCTAAGCCAGTGCTACAACCAAGTATACAAACCTGGACAGCTTTTTTAAAACACTGATGCCTGGGCCCCATACCTACCTTTACCGCCCCACCCCCCACTCCAAATTTAATTTATTTGGTCCTGAGTGGGATCTAAGTGTCAATACATTTTTAAGCTTTCTTGGAGTGGCCAAACTTGAGAACTACTATCCTAACCCCAGGAGTCACAGATTAAGAAATGTCATGATCCACTCTCATTTTCTAATGTCAAATTCCTTGAATGAAGTCATCCATTTTTTTGTATAAATTCTTCACATTTACAAAGAAAATGTCTTCTACTACTAAAAATGACTATGTAAGTTAAATAATTTAATTTTTGTTACCTAAGAATAAATTTTTATTCAACATGCAATCAATATCTTAATGGTCAAGATTGGATATGTGGCATGAGCAATAAAAGTGCTTATAGAAAAAGAAAGAAGTTGCCCACAAAAGTACACTATGAACAAAAACAACTAAGAAGAAAATTGAAGTAATCTTTTTTTCTCTAAATATCTCTGCTTGGGGATCTCAGAACTCCTTGGTTCTACCAAGATGAATTTACCTGGAGTGTCCTCTTATGAGGATTTAGATACTGTACAGACTTGTCTCACAGTATCTCCACTTCTCTCTGCTAATTCCACTCCTAGCTGACTGAGTTCTTTCCCCTAATCCTCAAGCCTATGGTTATGGGTTTGAACTGTGTCTCCCAAAATAAGATATGTCAAAGTCCTAAGCCCTAGTACCTCAGAATGTGATTTTATTTTAAAATAGAGTCTTTACAGAGGTAATCAAGTTAAAATGAGGTTATTAAGGGGGGCCCTAATGCAATATGACTTGAGTCCTTACAAGGAGAAATTTGGACACAAATTTCCAAATTCCAGCTAGGCTATTTTGGTCTATGCTTACTAAGAAGTTCACACACACATACACAAGGAGAGAGAGAGTCTATGAAAAGACAGGGAGATGTCCATCTACAAGCCAAGGAACACCTGAGGCTACCAGAAGCTAGGAGAAGGGCCTGGAACAGATCCTTCCTTCACCTTCAAAGGCAGTATGGCCCTGGCTGACACCTTGATTTTGGACTTGTGGCCTCGAGAACTGTGTGACTATAATTTTCTTTTGTTCTAAGCCAACCAGTTTGTGGTATTTTGTTACAGGAGGTCAAGGAAACTAATGATTCACCTTTCTCTAAACACTTCAAGTTTGTACCCAGCTTATTTGGTGGAACTGTTTAATTTTTTAGCATAGAAATCCTACAGTCCTAATAAAATCAAAGCCTCTCAAGGGCAGAAACACCATTTTATACATTTTTTTTTTATCTACAACTCTTAAGGAGAGACTGGTCTCAGAAAAAGTATTGAGGAAACATTTGCTCACTTGATCACTTTCTGGAAAATGTTCTGCAGCCACTACTATTGTTTTAGAATTGAACAACCAGCTTCCTTACACCCTCACAAAATTTACCCAACCAAAGCCCCAAATCCTATAACAGGTCCTTTCTCGACCTTCTTACAGAGATACCCCATGGTTCACCATAGGATGTGTTCCCCCTTACCACAAGGAGTGATTAATTTGTTCAACTACAAGTGTGTTTCTCATGATATTTGGCTTAATTGTGCTAAGTGAAAGTGGCAACTTTTAGGGTAATGTGGCGAAGAGAAAACAGTCATGGTCATCAAATATCTAAGTAATGCTTGTTTTCTTATTTCAAATTCTCTTGTGTCTAAAATCAAACAAAAGTACACATGTACCCACCTTCTTTAACATTTAATCCTAGAGGAAAACAACAGAAATTAATATGAATTTGCCATCATTATGAGAAAAAACACATTGAGTCATAATGAAAGGAAACCTCTGTGTGTGTGCATGTGTATGTAAATAAAAACCCTTTAAATTTGAAAAGTAAAAAAAAAAAAAAAAAAAAGAATTGAACAACCAAAAAATCACTTTTCCTACTTCCATAATTCTGTTACACTGGAATTAGCTATTTTTATTTTATTTTATTTTATTTTATTTTATTTTATTTTATTCTGCTAATTAACATTTTTAGTTGCATTTATTAACATTTTTTAATATAATTTATTGTCAAGTTGGCTAACATACAGTATATACAGTGTGCTCTTGGTTTTGGGGGTAGATTCCCATGACTCATTGCTTACATACAACACCCAGTGCTCACCCCAACAAGTATCCTCCTCGATTCCCATCACCCATTTTCCCTTTCCCCAGCCTTCCCCACCCAACCATCGGTTTGTTCTCTGTATTTAAGAGTCTTTTATGGTTTGCCTCCCTCCCTCGCTGTTTGTAATTATTTTTCTCCTCTTCCCTTCCCCCACGGTCTTCTGTCAAGTTTCTCAAGTTCCACATGTGAGTGAAAACATGATATCTGCCTTTCTCTGACTTATTTCACTTAGCATAATACCTTCCAGTTCCATCCATGTTGTTGCAAATGACAGGATTTCACTCTTTCTGACTGCCAAGTAATATTCCATTGTATATATATACCACATCTTCTTTATCCATTCATCAGCTGATGGACATTTAGGCTCTTTCCATAATTTGGCTATTGTTGAAAGTGCTGCTATAAACATTGGGGTACATGTGCCCCTATGAATCAGCACTCCTGTATCCTTTGGATAAATTCCTAGTAATGCTATTGCTGCGTCACAGGGTAGTTCTATTTTTAATTTTTTGAGGAACCTCTACACTGTTTTCCAGAGTGGCTGCACCAGTTTGCATTCCCACCAGCAGTGCAAGAGGGTTCCCATTTCTCCACATTCTCACCAGCATCTGTTGTTTCATGAGTTGTTAATTTTAGCCACTCTGACTGATGTGAGGTGGTATCTCAGTGTGGTTTTGATTTGTATTTCCCTGATGATGAGTGATGTTGAGCATTTTCTTCATGTGTCTGTTGGCCATCTGGATGTCTTCTTTGGAAAAGTGTCTATTCATGTCTTCTCCAACACTCTTCTTCATGAGTTTTTTGTATATAAAATACCACTTACTCTCTGATACCCATAAGTGAAAAATTCACAAAATCATAGAATCTTATATTGTTTGAGACTCAGAGAGGGCTAACAGACCATCTAGTGCAACTCTAAAGTGATACCTTCCTTAGGGCACACAATACCATTTCTCTCTTTTATTTAAAAAAAATTTTTTTAAAGATTTTATTTTTAAGTAACCTCTCCACCCAACATGGGGCTAGATCCCACAACCCCAAGATCAAGAGGTGCATGCTCCACTGACTGAGCTAGCCACATACCCCTCTCTCTTTTATGATAAATGCCACTAATTGGATTAGTTACTGGCTTACAGGGCTCCTTCTCACCTTACCACCTCCCACTAGGCTATAAGCACATCAAGGGTTGAGATTTTCTCATTCATCCCCAGTGCTTATCATGATTAATGGTACATGGTCAACCAACAATTCCTAAAGTATTGTTTTCTCTTTCTTTGCCACAAGTCTATGAGCTTCTCCAAGAAAGGAACTAGATCTTACTCACTTTTATATACCTAGGGTCTAGCACAGCAAGTAGCATAAAATAAATACAATAATATTTGTTGTTCATGTAATAAAAATGTTTTACTCACTATTTCTGTGTTAGACTATTCTAGCCTATGAACTTACTAAGAAGTTTAGATACCCAATAACCAAAAAACAAAAAGTAGCAAGTCAAAATAGAGCCAACTTCTACTCCAAAAGGAAAAATATATTGCTGAGATATTAAAGAGAATTAAATGTTTAGGTATCTTAAATAGGTTAGGTCCTAAAGACCCCACAGCTGCCTGGGATGACACAAAGTAGAGATTCCAAACAATTATCTCGAAAAATTCACTCGGGCAGCTCTCGAAAGGGAAGACATAATTTTCTGCTTACCTAACATACATCCATTAACAGTACCTGAATCTTAGGGTGCCTGGGTGGCCCAGTTGGTTGAGCTCCTGAGCTCTTGATTTTGGCTTAGGTCATGATCCCCGGGCCCTGGGATTGAGTCCCGTGTGGGACTCCATGCTGAGCGTGAAGCCTTCTTAAGATTCTCTCTCTCTCCCTCTGCCCCTCTCCCCTGCTCGCTTGCTCTCTCTCTCTCTCTAAAAAATAAGTAAGTTAATTAATTAATTAATTTTTTAAAAACACAACAACAACAGTACCTAAACCTCAACCAGACTAAGAACAACAGCCTGGCCAAGTGTCTTGTTCCAGATCTCCACTGGTATAAAGAGAAGTCCAAGCCAGCATCAGAAAAACACTAAATCAGACTTCGAAAGAACTTCTCAGTTCCTAATAGGCTCCAATGACTTCCCAAAGAAGGAGTCCTCTAGGTTCTGCTGAAGCCCAGAGAAATGGTAGACCTCAACACATTTTCAAACTGGTAAAGCTCAGTGGAAGCTCAATGGAAGCTCATTCTTCCACACATAAATGTCACCTCCTTTCTGGAGTCTTCAGTGCCTCTTCTCCTCCTTTCCACTCCTTGCTTGGATAATACTTTGTACATCCCTCTATTATACATTCATCATTGAATGTTATAATAATTTTAGTGTCTTTCTCTCCTGCTAGAGCAGACACATAATAATCACAACTACAAAAAAACAAAATTGCTGCTCCTTTCCATGCTAAGACCTCAGGTACCCTGGCTTGTCTTAATTCCGGGAGAAAAAGCAAAAAAAGGTGAAATGTTTTAAAATACCTGCCTGTTTACCATGTATTGCCTAAGAGCCATGGGTTTGTATACTGCAATTCCTCTTTTTTTTTAATATTTTAAATTTTTTAAATATTTATTTTTGAGAGAGAGAGAGCGTGTGAGCATGAGTGGGGGAGGGGCAGAGAGAGCGGGAGACACAGAATCTAAAGCAGGCTCCAGGTTCTGAGCTGTCAGCACAGAGCCTGACATGGGGCTCAAACTCACAAACCATAAGATCATGACCTGAGCCGCAGTCGGAGGCTTAACTGACTGAGCCACCCAGGCACCCCTTTAAATATTTTAAATAGCAGCATTTATTCATCACCTTATATATTCTGGATATCATGCTAGATACATCAATATGAATTAGCACAATACTCCTAATAACACAGTGCATTAGACAGACACTCCCAAAGTGGTTCCCAAAGGATTTTCATAGATATCTTGCATCTCCACCACATACACACACACCAAATTAATTAGTTTTCAAACAAATTTAATGAAATACTAAACTAAAAAGCCAAAGGGGTTTTTTATACTGCAGATGTTCTTGTGATCTTTAACACTATAGGGTAGAAATTCTAAGATGGAGAACATTTCATTGTCATTGCTACTATGTTGGGTTTTTCTCCTTTTTGTTTATTTTATACACACACACACACACACACACACACACACACACACACATATATATATTTACACACATTTAATTTAAATCCAAGTTAGTGAACATACAGTGTAATAATGATTTCAGGAACAGAATTTAGTGATTCATCACTTACATATAACACCTAGTGCTCATCCCAACAGGTGCCCTCCTTAATGCCCAATACCCATTTAGCCTATCCTCCACCCCAACACCCCTCCAGTGACCCTCAGTTTGTATTTAAGAGTCTCTTACGGTTTGTCTCCCTCTCTGTTTTTATCTTACTTTTGCTTCCTTTCCTTTCTTTTAATTTATTTTTGAGAGAGTGTGAGTGGGGGAGGGCAGAGAGAGAGCAACAGAGGATCTGAGGCAGGCTCTGCACTGACAGCTGCAAGCCCCGTGTGGGGCTTGAACCCACAAACCACGAGATCATGACCTGAGCCAAAGTCAGACACTCAGGCAATCCACCCAGGTGCCCCACTTCCTTTCCGTTTTTAAAGTATTGTGCTCTAGTCAGAATGGTAGGCAGATACACACACAGAGACTTCAGAGCACTCAATTCTATTTGTCTAAATCCTAGGCCCTCATCATCCTGAACAAGGGGCTAGACATTAGCATTAAAGGGTCAGTGCTCTTCAGGAATCAGGAAAATCTCAGACTCCTTAGAATAGTAAGGAACTTAGAGGTCATCAAGGAAAACTTCCTAATTTATAGAGGGAAACTGAGGCCCAAAAAGGAGAAAGGATTTGGTCAAGATTCCATAGTTTGCTAAAAGCAAACTCATGTTTTGATGATTATTTCAGTGCAATTTCTGATGTATTTTTTCTCTTTTAAAAAAAAAATCCAATCTCAAAAGTGAGGATTAGCGGGGGCACCTGGGTGGCTTAGTGAGTTAAGTATCCAACTCTTGACTTCAGCTCAGGTCATGATCTCATGGTTCATGAGACTGAGCCCTGCGTCAGGCTCTGCCCTGACAATGTGGAGCCTGCTTGGGATTCTCTCTCTCTGCCCCATCCCTGCTGGAGCTTTCTATCTCTCTCTGAAAATAAATAAACTTTTTAAAAAACGAGGATTAGGGAGGTAATTTGTCCAAAGTCATATACCTAGTACATGATCAAGTCAAAATCTAAACCTAGGACATCTCCTAGGAAGGTCTAGCCTCTAACTCTCACTTACTTTCATGTCGAAGTTTTGTGACTCCAGATATAAATGCAACTTCATTTTCTTGACCTTTAAATTCTTTGAAGTTTGCTTGTAGTCCAATTTGGCAGAATAAAAACACATTTACCTATGTTCCTACCCAAAATCACACTAAAATAATATAAAGATATTTTAAAAGGTATAAACAAACCTCAACAAGGAAGAGAATGGGTAAGAGACATCAGAAGATGTCAGATTTCAACAAATTTTTAGACTATACAGAGTGAATGGAGGATTTGTGACCTTTTTTTAAAAAGAAAGGTAAAAGAAGCTACAGTGTAGCATGGTCCCTGGGCAACAGAGGTGTGTGGTCCTTAGACAGAAGGATCACATCCCCTGGAAAAACCACTAAACACCTAAAAGAATAGGCTTAGGAAGTATTAATCATTTGACTCAAATCACATAAGGCTACCAAAAGCTTGAACGCTCGTCTTATTTTTGTTACCTTTCTGTAACACATTTGCTATTAATCAACTTAAGAAAATATAGAATGACTCAATAGCCCACACCACAAAACAAGGAGACAGGAGTGTTTCCCAAGGTCTACAATTTGGCCTCCTTTACTAACTCCATAAAAGTCCTTCGTGTTTAGGTTCTCCCTGGTAAGAGCTTAAGCTATTCAAACATTTGGAGTAAGAACCCCATATTCCAATTCATATTTCAATTGTCTGATTCTACAACTCTGAAAAAGTAGGTTATCAGCACCTGACAAAATTATGACAAAGCTTGGAAGTGAAAGATTTCAGAAGCACTACCACTGTTTCAGGTCAAAGCTGAGCTCATCCACATTACCCACGATTGTGACAGAGAAGAAGCTTTTCATTCCTTTTTAGAACAGAACATGCCCTAAGGTAGGTGTTGTTACATCTGCTAACCAGCTAAAACAGATTCATTTGTAAGTGCCAAATTTTAGGACTGCCTACAGTACCGATTAAAGCATTAACAACTCCAGGATCATTTCTTAATACACAGCAATTATGTGAGTGCTACCGCTGTTTGCACCCTACTCCCATTTGAACTCTTATCTATCACCGCATTAAGCACATCTACTTACTCAATTTGTGTTTTTCTAATGTACACAGAAAGAATACTGAATTAGAAGTCAGAAGAATAGTTCTAAATACAGCTCAAGCTTTGAAGTCAGCAAGCAGGTTTGAATCCCAGTCTTCTGTGAGATAATAAATAAATCACTCATCTCTGGGTCTCAATTACTTCATCTGTACAGTGGGTATAATACCTACATGAGAGACCCATTGTAAGGATTAATTGACAGTATATGGCAACTTGCACAGCAGTAAGGCACTCAGTAATGTTAGTTGCTTCTTTTGTTGACCACCTGGCATATGGCAGGTACTTCCAACACTGGAATAACTGAGGAAGTGTTTAGGGAGAGGGCAGATACATGAACAAGTATAATTACAATACAATAAAGTACAATACAATAAATGCTGTCATAGCTATTGGAAGAAAGTATCACATAAACACTGAAAAAAAGGATATTCTGTCTGGAACAGGAGGACAGTGTCAGAGAAGGTATCAGAGACAGAGATATTTTAACTGGGCTTTGAAGGTTGTTGAGCAGAAGTACAACAAAGCAATGAAAAACAGGTTACACAAAAGAAACTATGAGAAACAAGTTAGGGAGACATGAAAGAGGTATATATGGCTTATTTAAGCAACAGCGAGAGAAAACCTGAGAGAAGTGAATGAGTTACACAAGACCAGAAAATTAGCATAAAGAGCCTACCCATACGAATTTTTTGTGGAGAGGAAACTGATATGAGAGAGAAGGAGAAGTATCATGTGAGAAACTCATGAAGAAAATATTTAGTAGAAAAGAAAAGAAATAAAATCACCACTGTGATTATAAAGGACTGTGATATGGAGAAGAGCTTGAATTTACTTTGTATGACCCAAGGGTCAGACTTAGGAAGGTAGAGGGAAATGAAGAGTGACATAAAAATTGTCCAGCAATGGGGTGCCTGGCTGGCTCAGTCAAAGGAGCATGCAACTCTCGATCTCGGAGTCATGAGTTTGAGCCCCACATTGGGTGTAGAGATTACTTAAATAAATCATTTTTTTAACGACCCAGGGATATTAATCACATACAGAGTGGGGTATTTGGAATTTAAAAGGAAATGTCCCTTCTTTAAGTGGTGAAATTAGCCCAGAGAGCTCAAGGAAGAAACTCTTTATCTACTGGCTAAGGAGCCCAGGCTTTCTCTTCCTCTTTAGGGACAGGACTTGACTTGATGGGCTTTTGACGGAACCACGTTTGAGGAAGGTGCTTCTGCCACTTCCTGAGATACTTACACAATTCAATTCAACCTCCAAAGGGAACATTAGCCCACACAAAAACAGCCTAAAAAAGAAAACTAAACTAAAGAAGGCAACTGACTTTAGAGGAAACTAGGCTTAAAGACAGAAGGGCTATAGGGCTGCAGAACATCACAGACATCAAGTATGTGCTACTCTGTAATGGAGGAAGTAAGCAACAGAACAACTGCAATACCCTTACCTAAACGTCGGAGTTGTCAGGAGCCACAGGGGCATCCAGGCCAACACACTGTACAGAGAAACTGAAGCCCAGAGAAGGGAAAGAAGGAAGAGCCAGGCCTAAAAACAACTTACACACTTTACACTGCAGGTAGGCTCGTTTACTGGTATTATCTCAATTTTCCTCAAGTAGGAGGAAGTAAGTATTATTCTCCCAATAAGACTCTAAGTTCTTTAAAGCATTCTAATGTTTGTGTTAGTTATGCTTGTGGATTTCTGGAGTAAATGATACTTTCTTTCCTTTTTGACCCCATGGGTTATTAAAAAAATTCACTTTGAGGACTGAGGTTCCCCCACACAAATAACATAGACTACAAAAACAGTTTCTCAACACCTCACCCCAATTGCCCTACTCTCTAAGTCTAGATCTTCCAATGTATCCTATGTTCAATAAAAATTAGTCTATGTCAAGAATTACACATGGCCAACAGACACAAGAAAAGATGCTCAACGTCACTCATTATCAGGGAAACGCAAATCAAAACTACAGTGAGGTATCACCTCATACCTGTCAGAATGGCTAAAATCAACAACACAAGAAACAACAGGTATTGGCAAGGATGCAGAGAAAAGGGAACTCTCTTGCACCATTGGTGGGAATGTAAACTGGTGTAGCCACTCTGGAAAACAGTATGGAGGCTGCTCAAAAATTTAAAAATAGAGGCTCCTAGGTGGCTTAGTCGGTTAAGTGTCCAACTTCAGCTCAGATCATGATCTCACTCGTAAGTTCGAGCCCCACATCAGGCTCTGTGCTGACAGCTCAGAGTCTGGAGCCTGCATTAGATTCTGTGTCTCCCTCTCTGCCCCTCCCCCACTTACACACTGTGTGTCTCTCTCTCCCTTTCAAATATAAACATTAAAAAAAGTTTTTTTTTTAAGTTAAAAATAGAATTATCCTACAATCTAGCAATTGCACTACTGGTATTCACTCAAAGAATCCAAAATACTAATTCAAAGGGACAGATGCACCCCAATGTTTATAGCAGCATTATCTACAATAGCCCAACTATGGAAACAGCCCAAGTATCCATCGATTGATGAATGGATAAAGAAGTTGTAAGATACATACACACACACACACACACACACACACACACACACACACAGTGGATATTACTCAGCCATCAAAAAGAATGAAATCTTGTCATTTGCAATGACATGGATGGAGCTAGAGAATATTCTGCTAAGCAAAATAATTCACTCAGAGAAAGACAAATACCATATGATTTCACTCATATCTGGAATTCAAGAAACAAGCAAAGGGGGAAAAAATAGTGAGAGGCAAACCAAGAAACAGACTCTTAACTAAGGAGAACAAACTGATGGTTACCGGGGGGGTGGGGGGGGGGTGGGCTAAATAAGCGATAGGGTTTAAGGAGTATACTTGTGATGAACACTAGGTGATGTATGGAAGTGTTGAATCACTATATTGTACACCTGTTACTAATATTACACTGTATGTTGGGCTGCCTGGGTGGCTCAGTCAGTTAAGCATCCAACTTCGTATCAGGTCATGATCTCATGGTTTGGTTTCTGAGTTTGAGCCCCACATTGGGCTCTCTGCTGTCGGCACAAAGCCTGCTTCAGATCCTCTGTCTCCCTTTCTCTCTGCCTCTCTGTGGCTTCCACACTCTCTCTCTTAAAAATAAATAAATATTTTTTTAAAACTTTTTAAATATTACACTGGATGTTAACTAACTGGACTTTATTAATTTTTTTAATCTTTATTTATTTTTGGGAGAATGAGAGAGAGACAGAGTGAAGGCAGGGGAGGAACAGAGAGAGAGGGAGACACAGAATCCAAGGCAGACTCCAGGCTCTGAGCTGTCAGCACAGAGCCCGACGCAGGGCTCGAACCCACGAACTGTGGGATCATGACCTGAGCCAAAGTCGGACACTTAACTGAATGAGGCACCCAGGCGCCCCAACTAACTGGACTTTAAATAGAAAATTCAAAAAATGTAAAAAAAAAAAAAAAAAAAAAGGTTCTATTTCAGTTCTTGTGCTGATAGGGAATACAGATTTGAATCAGACAAGACCTCTACCTTCAAGGAGTTTCCATTCCAGTAAGGTAAACGGACATGGCAATCAGTGATGATTTTTGAGTCATAAAGACGTGGGTTCAAATCCTGGGTCTACCCTTTACTAGCTAAGGCAAGTCATTTCTTTTATCTAAACTCTATATTCCTTATCTGTGAATTGAGGGCAATATCATCAGCCTAACTCAAAGGGTCACTAAGTATTTGGTGAGATAATATATTCAAAGTACCCAGACTAATATCTAATCTATAGTATACATGGTCAGTATATATTTATTGAATTAATAGCTTATATGAGAGTATCCTATTTGGGGGGAAAGAAGGAGAGAACCTATCAGCATTATGCTTTCCCATAATCTTGGAACTTCTAAGGAAATGCTGTTTGCTTGATCATGCAAATCTCATGTTCTCCAGCTCATGTGCCTTAGACCAACCAACTCCATCCCAGAATTAAAAACCAGAAAGAGGAACCTGGCAGGTGCCACACAATGACTAGGAATGAAGGAAATAGTTGTCTGGCCTGAACCAAGGTGATAAAGGGAAGTTGGCAGTAGAGCAAAGCTTAAAAAAACCAAGACATGAAATCCCACAAATCCATCAGGCTAAAGACTATAAAAGCCTATTTAAATACAAATATCTCAGCAAAGTGGAGCTTGGATGAGAAATTAGGAGCCAAAGGGGTTCATGGATCCCTATGGGCCACAGTACTTCTCCACTTCAAGTAGTCATTCTTCCAATAAAAATATACTACATATTGGGGCACCTGGGTGACTCAGTCAGTTAAGCATCTAGCTCTTGATTTCAGCTCAGGTCATGATCTCATGGTTTATGAGATGGAGCCCAGCATCAGGGTGGGATTCTCTCTTTCCCTCTCTCTCTCTCTCTCAAAATAAATAAATAAATGTTTAAATAAATACATATACAAATATATGCATACATATGAGTGTATATATATATACACACATATCTACTGTAGGTCAGATATTTGGGGCAACAGAGGACTTAGACATGGTCCCAACACTTTGAGACATTTATATTGTCAGAGACTGAGATCACAATGAGAAAAGGTTTCACCACAAAGGTTCTCACATACTGATACTCAGTGGCCTGTAGACAGTGGTGATGAAAAGTAGCACTACTTTTCCCATTTCCATTCTCCCTTCCAAGTTTCCCAGCCACCAAATTTCCTCTACCTCTTCTTCAATCAATTCACCATATGCAATGCCTGCCATTTCTACAGGCCCTTCCCTGGACAGAAGAAAGACAGAAGAAAGAGCCTGACTACGGGCCACTACAGTTTAAAGCAGAAACCTAACCACAAAGCCCATACCTTACCTTGCCTATAGCCTCTGAATCAAACTTTTCAAAATAGTTTTAAAGCTACAGAAGAATGAGTTCTGCTATATCTATTTTAAGTCTTAAAGGAACAGTTCTGAGAAGACAGAATTAAGTCTTCTGAGATCTCACTTACTGAACAGCTATTATGCAACAGGCACCAAATTAAATGCTTTACATACACTAATGTTCTCCACACAGCTATGTAAGAGAGTTACTATTGTCCCAATTTTACAAAGGAAAAAAAAAAAAAAAAAAACCTGTGTTCACAGAAACTAAATGACTTGCCCAAAAATCACACAGTTAATAGGTGATGGGGCCAAAATCCATAGGCAAATTAGCCATGTCCACTTTCATCTGCCTTTTTTTCCACTGCATCTCACATTTTTATCCTAATAATAACCCCCTGAGGCAGGTAAAAGAGGTATCAGCATTATCCCATCTTACAAATGAGGAAACTCATACTTGAGGAAGTGATATTACTTTCTCACGAACAAGTCAGTAAATGGCAGAGCCATGGTTTGTACCCAGATCTTCTGCCCTCAGATCTATGCTCTTTCCACTACCTGACCTTTCCTCTTACATTTGCCCTGCAGAGGGGTGTAGTGAAATGCACTTAACAGGGAATCAGAAGTGCTGAGATATAGTCCTGACTCTGTAACTAACTTACTGTGTAATACTGAGTTGTTTTTTCCTTTCCAGTTCTGGCCCCATACACAGCAGCAGCTGAGAAGTTGATGCCCAAGAAGAGCCATCTACGAACTCCTTTTCAAGGAGGGAAAGTGGTGGCCAAGAAGGACGTCCACATGCCTAAACACCCTGAGCTGGCAGACAAGAATGTGCCCAATCATAACATTATCAAGGCTATGCAGTCTCTCAAATCATAAGGCTACATAAAGGAATTGTTTGCCTGGAGACATTTCTACAAGTACCTTATCAACAAGGTTATCCAGTATCTCTGTGAATACCCCCATCTGCCCCCTGAGGTTGTGCCTGCCATTCTGCACCACATCCATCCTGAAACTGTCAGGCCATGGCCCAAAGGTGTGGGGGGAGAGCAACCTGTAAGACTCACATGAGGGGAAGCTGACAGAGACACCCACAGACAAAGCACTGTGCCCCCTGGTGCCAACAAGAAAGGTGAAGTTGGGGCTGGGTCAGCAAGTGAATTCCAGTTTACAGGTGGATTTAGTCATGGATGTGGTCAGCCAGAGATTGTTTTGTGTTGAATAAATCTGTAGCCAGAAAAAAATTGTTTTAAATACTGAGTGAGTTATTTTTTCTTCTCTTGGTCTCAGTTTTCTCATTCATAAAATAAAGGTGTTGAATTGGAAAACTTTTAGGTTGCCCTCCAGCTGGCAATCTGGGTTTTAATTAGTACCAACAAGTCTATGAGAAGAAGGGTCTCTGGTTTCCTTGCCACCCAACAGTAGCTTTCTAACGCAAACAAACAAATATTAATTGCTATTTATAGTATAAAGTTAGAAGTGCTCAGCACCAGAGTAAAAATTGTTCATTCGATTTTATTCCTTCCTTCCTCAAACACCCTAGATGTAAACACAGAAAAGACCACTAATAACCCAATGTTGGCACACCCAATAACTAGCATATCTAATAACATGCCAAGTATGCCTAGGAGTGAAGAGTATGTCCACGGTGGGCCCTTCTTTCCACTGCTGGATCCACAACACTTCTACTCACTAGGTAATCTTATTTCCTAGGTTGGGACATCAGCTCTGCTTCATTTTCAGCAGACCTGCTAATGACTTTAATTAAATCCCATTAGATATAAACAAGTTAAGATAGACTTTCAACTAATAGGGGAAAAATGAAATTTAACCCCAGATATAAATTCTTCCATGGCAGGAGATAGGAAGAGGGCAAGGAGTAGAATACAAGACTAGACAAATCACTTCCCTTAATTTCTTATATAAAGTAAAGGAGAGTGGGGCACCTGGGTGGCTCAGTCAGTTAAGTGTCCGACTTTGGCTCAGGTCATGATCTCAGGGTTTGAGTTCAAGCCCCACATCAGGCTCTGTGCTGACAGCTCAGAGCCTGGAGCCTGCTTTAAATTCTGTGTCTCCCTCTATCTCTCTGTCCCTCCCCCGTTCATACTCTGTCTCTCTCTCTCTCTCTCTCAAAATTAATACACATAAAAAAAAAAACTAAAGGAAAGAGTCCAAGCCAATCCTGAACACCCTTCCCACTGTAACATAATAGAATTTTATAAATATTCTATATTTAGAAAACATGAAATGTGTAAAAAACAAAAAGTAGGACGGAGAGGGCAAAGTGCTACAAATTAAAATGATCTCACAGAAGAAAATAAAAAGGAATCAGTTATTCTGCCAAGGAAAACATAAAATATGTATGGTCACATCACCATTAATACATATTAGTTATAAGAGTGAAAATAAATCCCTGTATCCCTGTGACAGCCAGAGTAAATAATTCACATAATGCCCCAAGAAAAGACTGCAGAGGCAGAAACCATTGCTCATGAAATTAAATCAGAGCTAATCTAAATATGGTCAAGAATCTGAGACCTGAAACAATTACTGAGAACGAGGTAATTGTCTTAGGAGGAAAGACAGTCCTAAGGGAGTACACTTTCCCTTGTCCTCAGAATAAAGTTCAAAGGACTTTGGCCAAGTATTTTTGGTAAATATTTACTAATATTTATTTATTTTACTAATATTTATTTATTTCATTAATATTGCTAAATAATTACCTAAGCCCTTCACATACATTCATTCATTTAATTCTTCCAACACTCTAGTAGTTATATTCCTTATTTTACAGAAGAGGAGTTTGAAGCTCAAAGAAGGGACCAAGATGAGAACCCAATCTCTGACTCCAAGTTCAATGTACTTTCTTTTTGAATGTTTGTTTTTTGTTTTTCTGAGAAAGAGAGAGAAAGTGTGTGTGGGCACAGGGGAGGGGCAGAGAGAGAGAGGGACGGAGGATCTCAAGCAGGCTCTGCGCTGACAGCTGACAGCAGCAAGCCCCATCCAGGGCTCAAATTCAGACTATGAGATTCTGATCTCAACCGACTCAGCCACCTAGGCATCCCCAATGTACTTTCTATCTCATCCCATTAGAATCTACCTCCTTCACTGCACAGGTCCTTCACACATACGTTATCTAGTTTTATGTTTCACAACAACCTTGTGTGGTAGAAATTCAAGATTCCTCATTAACTGACCCCCTACCCACCTCTACAGTTTTGAAACGGATGCTGTTGTCAGCCTATCCAGCATTCATTCTCTACTTTCTCCTTCCTAATAGAGCCCTGATTTTTATCCAGTATTCATCCCTCAGCAGCGTGTGTTACTAAGGCATTTCTCAAATTTTAGTCTGTTGTCAGCATCATAATCACCTGGAGGACTTGTACAAAAAACAGATTCCTGGGCCCCACACCCAGAGTTTTTGATTCACTGAATCTGGTACATGCCCTGAGTATCTGCATTTTTAACAAGTTCCCAAGTGACCACACTTTGAAAACCACTGTCCTCAAGTAATGCTGACCCCTAGCTCCAGGGAGAGGTCTTGATTCTACATTCAAACCGTAGTATTTAAACCATTCTTGACAGCCATTAGTTCAAGAACTCAGCCTTAACCAATTAGCATCTGGTATGCCTCTGGAAACTCTTGTGGGTCCAGGATGGGCAAGTAGCCTAAGTTGATCCAGTTGGACTAAAGAATTTTTTTTCCCATTTTGGGAGATTAAGTCAGTGTCTCTTTCTCTGCCTCTCTCCCTATCTCTCTCCCTCCCTCCCTTCCCCTTCCTCTCTATGTATCTCTCTCACCCATTGGTTAACAAAAAAACTTATCTCCTTAACTATTCCTATCAGCCAATTTATCACCATGATGAAAGCAGCTTGGGGAATACACACATACACACACACACACATACACACACACACACACACACACACACACACATGCGCGCATTTCCCAGACTCCTTTCTAAGGGTGATTTAAGTTTTGCTAATCAGATGCTCCACACTAGATACTGATTTGGAATGAAATTAGATGGGTGGAGAGACTAGACACAGGACATCCCTCTTATTGGAGCAAACTGCGCAGAGGCAGCAGAGTTCTAGATCTAGCAGTTGTAGCAAAAGCTTCCTGATTTTGCAGCTTCTAGATTATGGCAAAGACTGTGGCATCCTTAACAGCTCAGTTCTTCAGTGTGGTTTAAGGAATTTGTTCTTGCAAGTCCAGCCTAGGTCCATTTCTTACTCTCACAAAGGCTCTTTAATCTCTCTAGCACCCTTTAGTAAATCATTTTTCCTTGAACTTGCTAGAGTGGATTCTGTTACTTGCCCCTATTAATAAGAAACCTGACCACTAAACTGCCTTACACTAAAGATAACTTATATTATTTAAAATCATGTTCTCATAACAGCTAACCCTTTCCTTCCTTGTCTTTGCAGCAACTCTTTCCTCAGTCTGGAACGTCCTCTCCCTCAAAATTGTCTCATTTGCAAAAGCTATCTACTTCTTCCATGAAGAGGTTTACATAAAAAGGAGTTAATCACAGAGGAAAGGAAGTAAATAGACTTGACAGAGGAGACTGAGCCCTAAAGAACTAGCAATATGACATCTGGCAGAGAAGGGGCAAGGAGGAAGGAGAGGGGTATTTCATATGTAAAGAACAACATTCACAAAAGCATTAAAGTGCCTCTTGCCACCAAGGACTGACCCCATGAACTCACAACTTCTTAGAGTTGGGATTGATGCCGCAGCATATACTGGTGTTTGCTCAATAAATTAGTATTGAATACAAGTGACTTTTAGAGTCAGTTGTCAGTAATTACTAAGTCTTAATAACTGTGTATTTTTTTTAAAAAAATGCTATACTAGGAGCCACAAGGAAATTCCCATAGTGAGATCACAGTTTCCTACCCATGAAGATTTACAATGTAGAGGGAAACAAAGATATCTGAAAAGATCAAGGACACAATATAAATACTATAAAGACAAGTGCAAATTCATATAAACAGGTGTAAAGAAAAAAGATTCAAGTCATTGGAGTATCTAAAAGTAGGTGTTTTTCAGAAAGGATATTCCCCAAGAGAATTCATTAATTTACTAAATATTTATCAAGCATCTACTATGTGCTAAAAATTACTCTAGACACTGAAGATACATACAGGGAAGCAAGTAGACAAAAATCCTTGCTTTCACAAGGCTCGGATTCTAACTGAAGAAGAATTAGCAACAAAGGTTTCAAAGACAGAATTGGAAATTAAAGCACTGGTCATTAGACTCATTTTAGCTTCCTTATGCTGTAATCATAATGATAGACAACACTTACTGATCACTTGTTATGTGCCAGAATCTGCTAAGTGCTTTACAATTATTGCCTCATGTAATCTTAGTAACAAACCTATGAAGCAGGTACTATTATTAGTACCATTTTAAGGATAAGGATACTAAAACTACACAGGTTACTTAACTCTCCCCAGATCACATAAGGAAGTGGCAGGGCCACAAGATTCAAAGTTAGGTCAGTGGCAGAGGTTTTAAATGCTGCATAATAGAGAGGACAAAATTATATTTACATCAGATAGATTTTTGTTAAAATGGGAGGCAAGGAATTATTAATTTGGCATGAGCTTTATCATCTCTGAGGGTTTTTTTTTCCTTATCCCATAAAATGAGGAATTAGATTCCCTAAACTATGTTCACTTCCAGCTTGTTTCCATGGTTTCAAAAACAATGTGAAAAGGTATTCAGGTATCTTGACCAATTGTTAGTGAAAAGGTACTCTGAAGGTCGATCCTATACAGTTCTTATCTACCAGCTGGGACCATGTGCTTCCATGCTTTCATTAAGGAGCACATTAGCATTATATTAATTGGCATAAACAGCTGTAGCACCTCCAGCAGATAGGAGACTGGAAGCACAGAGAACAAAGGGAGAGGCAGGAAAGCAATGATTGGCTGACCTGGATCCGTCTAGGTCAGGTTTGGCATTTGGCCCCTCTGCATTTCTAAGTTCTCATGAATGTGGATGCCCAGGCAGCAGCCCAAAGCCTTCCTCATTTCCATCTCAATCTCCAGGAAGAATTACAATGAGAACAAGAGCTATTGAGGCAGAGAACGGACTCTGAATATTTAAGCACACACTAGGCTGGAACCAGCAAAAGAAAGAGTGAGAGATTTTCCTTCTGGATCTAACAAAGTGTAACAGTCAAACCCTACTCACCTGACATACAAGCTCTGTCCCAAATAGTACCTTTTCAAGGAGCCCTTCCAAACCCTGCAATTATTTACTTCTTTCTGTCCCTATGCATTTATTAGGTACCTCCGAAGTACCAGACTCTGAGCTAGGCACCACAGGAATATAATGAATAAAGCATAACCCCCAACATCAGGGAACTAAAGCTAATAGAGAAACAAGTACATACAGCGGGATTCTTACTATCTTGAGTATAACTAATATCAAAAACTGCCATTTAAGTTAACTGATGAGGTACCAAAATTGCCTAGTAAAATTTTTTTAAATGATTGGGACTTCAATTTATCAAACATAAAACAAATTTTTCTAATTCTTAATATTTAACAAAACTTTGTTATAATTGCCTATAAGGTAATACTTATACCAAAGAACATCTGCCACTTCACATTTGGCTTTTAAAACACGTTAAGAGGATCAATTTTGTAAAAATATTCAAGAGCTTCACCAATCTTTCCCAAGGGTCTCTCTTAATCCTTTGTTACTCAAATCATTGTCCTCTGAATCTCCTATTATGTCATTACTCATGTTAATTTTCCCTTCAATTTTAAACTGGTCTAACTCTACCTAATCCTCATGTGTCAAGGATTTTTTTGTGTGTATGATTCAAACCATTCTCCAATATTGCCTTATTTCAAATTCGTAAAAGTCTTAATGTTTTGCAGAAATGCCAGTTTTCATTTTAGAATCTATTTGCATCGTATTGTCAGATGTGAATTACCCACCATTAGAAAGGCACTTACTGAGAAAGGGTAAAGAGGACAGAGCCCAACGGTGAGCAGGGAGGGATGCTTGAGTGGGGATTAATTTTACAAGTGATCAGCTCCAATGGATAACAAATGAACTCCTAATTATAGTGCAAAGGAAAGACAGAGTGCTATGGACATTCAACATGTTTAATAAATATTTGTTAAGTGAGCAGATAAGTAAATTATTTTACTCAATCATTCAACAACTATTTATTGACAGTCTACTACATGCCACACACTGTTCGAGATTCTAAGTATACAGTAAGGAATGAAAAAAAAAGTACTACACTGCCTTAGTCCATTTAGGCTGCTGTAACAGAATACCATAGGCTGGGTGGCTTCCAAAGAACAGAAATTTGTTTCTTACAGTTCTAGAGGCAAGATCAAAGCACCAAAAGATTCAATGTCTGGTGAGAATTCTCTTCCTGGTTCATAGATGCCCTCTTCTCACTATGTCCTTGCATAGCATTAGGGGCAAGGGAGCTATCTGGGGTCTCCTTTTTTTTTTTTTTTTTTTTTTTAAATTTTTTTTTTTTAATTTTTTTTTTCAACGTTTTTTATTTATTTTTGGGACAGAGAGAGACAGAGCATGAACAGGGGAGGGTCAGAGAGAGAGGGAGACACAGAATCGGAAACAGGCTCCGAGCCATCAGCCCAGAGCCCGACGCGGGGCTCGAACTCACGGACCGCGAGATCGCGACCTGGCTGAAGTCGGACGCTTAACCGACTGCGCCACCCAGGCGCCCCTGGGGTCTCCTTTATAAGAACACTAATCCCATTCATGAGGATTCCATCCTCATGACCTAATCACCTCCTAGAAGTGTCACCTCCCCAATCATCACATTGGGTATTAAGATTTAACATATAAATTTGAGAGAAACATAAACATCCAGTGTATAGCACACCCTCAGGAATTTATAATCATGAGTGGTTGGATGAGGACTCGAAGACTACATGGAAGACATGGCATCCAAGCTGGATCTTGAAGAAGAGAGTTTTAATAGCAGAGAGAGAAAAGGAATTCTCGGCTGAGGAAACAGGGTCATATGACATTTCAAAGTGAATGAAACACAGTCTTTTTAGAAAGATGAAATAGGGTCAAGAGAAATGACGCTGAAGAAGTAGGTGGGGTCAAATTATAAAGTTCCCTGAAAAACAACTTAGTTTACATATTATCTTACAGGCAATGCAGGCAATGGGGACACAGTGATTGCTTTTGGGCAGAACAGTAAGAGGATCAGAAACATTACTCCAGGCAGAATGATGAATGAATGAAAGAGAAAGACTGGTGGCCAAGACACTAGTTATGAGGTAATTAAAAGCCTAGAGAAAAGAAGATTAAGGTGTAAACCAAGCAGAGGAGATAGAAAAATAAAAACAAATTTGAAAAAACTTCAGAAATAAAGCTGCCAAGGCTTAGTAATCCTTGATAATGTGAGCTCACTCATTCAACAAAGATTTACAACACTTATGTTCCACACACTGTATTAGGTGATGAGGTATAATGGTGGATAAAAAAGATATGATCTTTGATTCCATGGAGCTGGAAGTCTAGCCAATAACAAAGAGTCAGATAAGTATAGAATTACAGATCATTACCAATGCCATTACAGAAAATAACGAAGTACCGTCAAAGGATAATGGCGGGGCGGGATCTTCTTTAGACAGGTTCTGGCTCACAACAGCTACTTAATATTTGTTTTCTAAAAGAAGATACAGGGGGGAGAGAGAAACCAGACTTGTGAAGAAGGCAGAATTGGGGAAGAACACACCAGGGGAGAACAGGTATGAAGACCCTGAGGCAGGAAAGACTTTCTCAGGCGGGCTCAGGTGGTTAAGCATCCGACTCTTGGTTTTGGTTCATCATGAGATGATCTCACGGTTCATGAGATCAAGCCCCACATGGGGGTCAGTGCTGATAGAGCAGAGCCTGCTTGGGACCATCCCTTCCCCTCTCTATCCCTCTCCTGCATGCTCACGTGCACACATGCACACACTCTCTCTCTCTCAAAATAAATAAATAAACTTAAAACAAAAAGACTTTCTCAAATTTTGCAGAACGGGGGAAAAGTGCCAATCACTCTAAAGCACAGTCAGTGCAGTGGACAGTGGCACAAGATAAAGTTAGAAAAACAAAAACAAAGGTCAGGTCTCTTGGAACATTATAAATCATGTTTAAGATTTTATATTTTCTCCCAAATAAAACAAAAAGCTTTTACAGGCTTTAAGCAAAGAGCTCAGTTAAAAGACTACTATAATAGTCTAGGGTAGAGATGGTTGTGGCTTGGATTAGAGAGGTGACAACAGACATGGGGAGAGGTAGATGGACTCAAGAAATACACAGGAAGTAAAATTGACAAGATTGGGGGTGGAGTACATATAAAGGATAGGAAAGAAGGAAGTATCAGGGGTAAATCTTAAATTTGTGGTTTGAGTAACTAGGTAAACAAAGATGCCACTAAAACAGGGATAACTTAGGGAGTACCAAATTTGTGGGAAAAGATCAAGAATGCAGACTTAGGGGCACCTGAGAGGCTCAGTTGGTTAAGCTTTGACTCTTGATCTCAGCTCGGGTCATGATCTCACAGTTTGTGACACTGAGTCCTGCATCAGTCTCTGCTCAGTGAGAAGTCTGCTTGGGATTCTTTCTCTCTCTCAATCTCTCTCACCCCCTCTCTCTCTGCCCCTCGTCCCCACACGTGCACACACACTTTCTCTCTCTCTCTCTCTCAAAATAAATAAACTTAAAAAAAAAAAAGAATGCATTTTTTGAGCATATTAAGTATAAAATGTTGTAAGATCTCAAAGTGGAAATATCCAGTGGATAAGAGGATATACGGGTCTAGAGTTAAGGACAGAGGTTAGGCTAGAGCTATCTGGGAAAATATGGGAGTTATCAGCATATATACAGTATTCAAAGACAGGACAATGAATGAGATCAAGCAGAAAGTATGATGTAAGAGGAGGAGAGAATCTTACCCTTGAGGAATTTCAACATTTAAAATCAAGATGGGGCACCTGAGTGGCTCAGTCAGTCAAGCATCAGACTCCTGATTTTGACTCAGGTCATGATCTCACAGTTGGTGAGATCGACCTCCGCAGAGGGCTCTAGCTGACAACAAGGAGCCTCCTTGGGATTCTCTCTCTCCCTCCCTCTCTTTGCACCTCCCCAACTCATGCATGTGCACATGTGCATGCACATGCTTTCTCTGAAAATAAACTTTAAAATCAAAATAGAAAAAAGGCAACAAATAAACTAAGGAATGATCAGAGGTAGGAGGCAAAGAAAGTTATATCACAGAAGGCAAAAGAATATCTTTTTAAAGGCTTTTATAAGTTTATGTATTTTGAGTGAGACAAAATACATGTATTATGTATTTTGAGTGAGAGACAGAGAGAGACCACATGTGTGTGCATGCTTATACACACACACACGAGTGGGGGAGGGGCAGAGAGGAAGAGAGAAAATCCCAAACAGGCTCCCATGCTCAGCTCAGTGTGGAGCCTGATGCGGGGCTCCATCCCACAACTGTGAGATCATGACCTGAGCCGAAATCAAGAGTCAGTTGCTTAAATGAATGAGCCACCCTGGTGCCCTGGCAAAGGAATATTTTAAAGAGAGAGTGATCAAAAAGGCAAATATACAGAGAGGTTCAGTAAGTTGACAATGAAAAGGAAATTCCATGGCTGTTAATATCACAAAAACAAAGACAACCAGGCATTAAGATCCCCTTGTTGAAAGCACACACTGATACCTATAAAGTGATCATGCAAAACAAACAAACAAAGATAAACCTGAATCTGAATTACCCTCCAAATACTAAATTACACATAATATTATAGAGGACCAAGGAGCTTGTTAAAGCATAACAGGGAAATGCAAAATCCAGACAGTAGGAAACTCTACAGAACAATGTGGTTTCTTCAACAAATAAGCTGAAAGGGGTTAAAAAAGAGATTGAGAGGGACCTTAGAGAGTAAAAGAAGACAGAAAAGACCTATCAACAAATCTCTCAAAGTAGCCCTCATTTGGATTCTGCTTCCAACTGTTAAAGAAGAAAAAAAGTATGACATTTGAATCACAACTGAGTATTTTTATGATAGTAAGGGATTACTGGGTATTTGTATGCCACTATGGTTTTTGGTTTTTGTTGTTTTTTTTTTTTTAAGTAGATTTGGCACAATAGGGGTTATTATTGGTCTTAGTAAGTGTGGTTGTGATGCGGTGGTGAGGGTAGAAGTAGACTGGAGTAAGCTTTCAAGTAAATAGGAGGTAAGGCACTGGAAACAGAAGCTGTAAACAGCTATTTAAAGAAAACTGGCTTTGAAGGAGAACAAAGACAGGGTTTAGCTGAAGGCTGACATGAGATTTCAGGAGCGCTTTTATTTGGTAGGGAAGGGGGAAATTGTTTTCATTTAAATAGAACATCTTGAATGCTGCTTATAACTCAGGAGAAAGCAAAATGTAAAGATTCAGTGAAGTGAGGTTTCTAAGAGAGGACCATAGGAAGGAATCTAAAAGTATGTGAAGGAGAATCACTTCCTTGATTGTAAAGGAAGGCGCAAAGGCAAAAATGGGTGCAAATCCAAGTAGATCCTTAGATTCAGTAGTAGGAATATGAAATTTCTATTTTATGTGTGATACACGAAGCAAAGTGAGGTAGGAGGATGGGGGTGGGCGGGGAGGAGAAACCCAGGGGAAAACATGGCAGGTGGAGAGTGAAGGGAGAACTGAAGATAACCCTGAAGAAAAGCAGCTATTTTCAGAGCTAAAAAACAGGGGTAAAAAAACAAAAAACAAAAAACAGGTTTTTGGAAATGGGAAATGAGTCCACTGAATAGACCAACTCCTGAAGAAATCATTAAAAGAAAGACTGTGGCGGTATTTTCAGCTTGCAAATATTAAGTCCTGTCAAGAGCACATTAGGTCTTTATATCCCTTTACCCAGTAATCCTACCTATGGGAATTTATTCCAAAAAAAAAAAAAATATTTTATTTTTTTTTTAATGTTTATTTGTTTGAGACAGAGAGAGACAGAGCATGAATGGGGGAGGGGCAGAGAGAGAGGGAGACACAGAATCAGAAGCAGGCTCCAGGCTCTGAACCATCAGCCCAGAGCCTGACGCGGGGCTCGAGCTCACCAACCGTGAGATCGTGACCTGAGCTGAAGTCGGACGCTCAACCGACTGAGCCACCCAGGCACCCCCCAAAAAAAAATATTTTAAAGGAGAAAGCTATATGTAGTGTTACAGATAAAATTACAGTGTGATTTACAACATGAAAAGAAAACCTAAGTGATTATGAGTTTTATGTGTCAATTTGGCTACACTATAGTACCCAGTTACTTGATTAAATCTAACTACTAATCTAGGTATTGCTGTGAAGGTATTCTGTAGATGTATTAAACATCTACAGTCAGTTGACATTAAATAAAGGAGATCGTTCTTCCTAATCTAAGGGTAGGCTTCATCCAATCAGTTGAAAGGCCTCAAGAGCAAAACTGCGGTTTCCAGGAGAAAAAAGAATTCTACTGGTTCTATTTCTCTGGTAGAACACTGACTGACACAATGATTTTAGGCAAATCATGGAATATCAGGTAATAATTTTATAGTGAGCACTAAGAAATTACATGGGGAAATGTTTATAGATCAAGGAAAAAGGGGGGCACCTGGCTGGCTCAGTTGGTAGAGCATCGGACTGTTGATCCCAGGGTCATGTAGTCTACTTAAAAAACAACAACAACAACAAAAACCCATAAACAACAAACTGAAGTCTACATTGTGATTACAACTATGTAAATGTGTATGTTTACATGTAAGAAAAAAGGAAACAAAAGTGGTTATTCATTAGAATGAAATCCTGGCTAAATTTTAAACATATGAATAGTGTTACAAAATAGTTTGTGAAATAGAGCTCTGTTATTTTTTAAAAACTTTTTAAGTTTTTTAAAATGTTTATTTTTGAAAGAGAGAGAGTACACATGCTGTGAGCGGTGGCAGGCGAACAGAGAAAGAGGGAAACAGAGGATCCGAAGCAGGCTCTGTGCTGTCAGTGCGCGGGTCTGGCACTCACAAACCATGAGATCATGATCTGAGCCGAAGTCGGACGCTTAACCGAGCCGACTGAGTCCGACTGAGCCACCCAGGTGCCCTTGTTATTTTTAATGGAAGAAAGTTAGTAACGTTATTGTTAAGCCTTATTAAAACTACATAACACTTTAAAGAAACTCCTGATAATCTAAAAGGAAACTGCCAATTTTGGAATGTCGCCTTGGATGTTACTAAAAAGAATGGACCCTCTAGAAGGCAAATATACTTACAAAGGCCTCAATCCAATGCCATTTTTCAGTAACATAGAATTCTTCAACTCAAATGAAGTGAAGTCCCAGAATGGCAAAGTAGGCAGTGATCAGTTTGATCAGCTTAAGAATTTCCCACATCCTTAACCAGCTAGCATCAGGGCATGCATTCAACTTTGACTCAGATCAGAGATGTTTGTACTGAGCAGCTAAATATTTAGCACTCCAGGGTTCTTCTTCCCTCTCCAACACGAGGCACTGAAAGGATTCTTGTATGCTTGTTGAACTTGAGAAACAAACAAATGCTCTAAGTAAAGAAGTCATGACTTGGTTTGATGTTGGCTCCACGTTCATTCTTTTAATCAAAAAATATTCATTAAGTGGCTACTATATGCTAGGAACTGTGACTACAATGGTGAGCAAGAAAAGATAATTTTTATTTTAAAGAAAAGGGCGCCATTTTAAAACTTATTCTCTTTAGGGTGCCATGCCTTAAAAAGAAATAATTCTCTGGAGCTTAAGGTCTAGTAGCACAGATAGATATTAATCAAATAATGCCACCGTGTAGTGGGTAAGAGTGTAGTTCTATGTAAACAAATAATGATACAAATGCTAAAATGTTTAAGGATGAAGTGCACTGGCATCTGAAACTTATTTGGAATTGCTTCAAAATAAGATGGATTGATGAATGGATTAAGGGATGGATAGATAATCAAATACAGCAAAACATTACAGAATCTAAATGAGCATATGGGTGCTCACTGCACATACTTCTTAATTTTTTATTCTTAATAATTTATAAGAATAATATAATAATATTATAGTATATTATTATATATTATATTATTATAATATATATTATTATAATAATATAATATATTAATAATATTATATTATATTATATTATTATAATAATAATATAAGAATAAATTATAAGAATAATTTATATTCTTAATATTTTATTATAATTTTTAAACATACAAAAAAGTTGAAAGAAGTATACCATCAAATAGTTTCAAGAGTAAGCCTACAGGAAGGATTTTTTTTTTTTTTTAATGAAAATTTCAATCTTTGACCAAGAGTTCTACTTAGATATTATAGATACCAAGAGGCAGTCTAAAAACCACTTACATTAATCAATTTATCCATCAGTACTTATTTGCTTGTTTGTTTTAGTGGACAGTGATAGAGAACACTCTAAACTCAAAATACTATGCCAAAAGTGCTGGCACTATACAGGTGGAGAGTGGCCCTCAGGCAATAATTGTCTCTGTCTATAAAATCAGATTTAATAATCCCTTCTCAGTCTCTCGGGATTAAACAGGATATCGCATAGGGTAGCAATTTGAAAGGTCTCTTCCTATCACCCCAACTCTATCAAGTACCATTCACTCTTGTTCCATGTGCACCAGTCATAATGGCTTTTTTTTTTAGTTCCTATGGTTGAGCTTAAACCAGTGCTAATAGAAATATAATACAAGCCATTAACGTGAGCCACATATGTAATCTTAATTTTTCTTGTAGCTATGTTTTTAAAAGCTAACAAAACAGGTGAAATTAATTTGAAAATCTATTTTAACCCAATTAATCTAAAATACTAACATTTTATTATATAATAAATAGTGAGTTGTATTCAATTCTTTTTTCAGTACTAAATCTTCAAAATCTGGTATGTATTTCATACCTACAGCACATCTGTATTTGAACCAGCCACATTTCAAGTGTTCAGTAGCCATACTCTCTAGTAGTTAACATCTTGAGCATCATAGCTCTAAACTTTTACCTACTTTCAGGGTCTTTGTGCATTTAAAATGTTCCCTCTGCCTGATATGCTCTACATAGGGTTCTCCGAATGGCTAATAACTACTTATCTTGTATATCTCAGTTTAAAAGCATCATCTCCTCATTGAAGCCTTCCCCTTCATCACTCCAAAATTCTCTACGTTAGTCCTTTATCTCTTTTGTAGGACTTACCAAAACCTGCAACTATTTATTTGTATGTTTAATGCTTTTCTCTGTATTCCCCTCTGGAATGTAAGCTTTATAAGAGTAATGAGAAGGATCATTTCTATATTATTTATGATTGCACCCCAAGTATTAATCACAAGGCTTGGCACATAGGAAGCAACCAATAAATATTTGTAGACCAATGTAGGAATTGATAAATAGATACACTGTAGAGACATACTGAGTTTTTATGCACGTGAAAGTGTGTGTGTTTTGCCCCTACTCTACAAGCCCACAAATAAGAAAACGTTCAGCAGCCATTCCCAACTAGCCTGGGACAGAATTGTCAAGACAATTCTCTGACAAGAGTTAGTGGGTAGAAACATGATTTTGGGAAAGAGAACAAGCTGTAAATAGCTTTACCATTCTCTAAGGAACTAGGAATTTTTTAGAAATCAAGAGAAAATGAAGGAAGTGCCACTGCAAGCAACACCCAAATGATCAAGAGCCAACACTAGATTTGGAGATTGCAAATTTCCAAACTCATGGCCATGTTATCATAGATAAGCCGTTACCTTCTTTCCATCTGTAAAAATAAGATGCCTTAAAGATAGAATGAAATGAGATTGTATATGAAAGTGTTTTGAAAACAGTAATATCTAAATACATATAAATTGTCTCTAGGCTGCTCAGAAAATTTGGAGTTTCAAAGGTCTATCATTATGAATTTTTCTCCTTTGCTTATCTGGTTTCTTGTTTTAAGTTACTTTGCAGGTTTGGGGCACCTGGGTGGCTCAGTCGGTTAAGCGTCCAACTTCGGCTCAGGTCATGATCTCGTGGTCTGTGAGTTCGAGCCCCGCATCGGGCTCTGTTGCTGACAGCTCAGAGCCTGGAGCCTGTTTCAGATTCTGTGACTCCCTCTCTCTCTGACCCTCCCCCGTTCATGCTCTGTCTCTCTCTGTCTCAAAAATAAACGTTAAAAAAATTTTTTTAAGTTACTTTGCAAATTATATATAACTTTTTTTTAATGTTCATTTATTTTGAGAGAGAGAGAAAGGGAGGGACAGAGAGGGAGAGAGAGAATCCCAAGCAGAGCCAGATGCAGAGCTCGATCCCACAAACTATGAGATCATGACCTGAGCCAAAATCAAGAGTCAGACATTTAACTGACTGAGCCACCCAGGCACACCAATAATTTCTTAAACTAATCAAGCAAAATCTATCCTGATACCAAATAAAAATCTGACTCAGGACTGATCAGATGACTCCAAATGGGAAAATAATCTTAAATGGAAGAAAATGTTATAAAATAGTAATTCTCCAACAGGTGTTGGGGAGGGGGGTGGTGGCTAAAAGTCCTTCCACTATATGAGGTCCTTCTGCAGCCATTCCCCACCATTGAGAATTGTTTCCATACTAAAACACTGTCACTGATGGATTATGTCTTAGAGTATTACAGAAGAAAGAGGAGAAAGAGTAAAGGTAAAAAAAAATCACTGTCATACAATATTTGAGCTGGAGAAGTTAGCCTAAGATTTAATGCATCTATAAAACAGCTCAGGAAAACTGAGGCTCTGCGTGGTTAAGTGACTTGCCATACTCATAGAGTAATATTCATAAAAATGTCTCCAAATCCCAGTTTGATCTATCTGCTCCTAAATTTTCTCATCTGGAAAATGAGTATAAAACAGCATTTCTCTTATAGGATTATTTTGAAAAGTAAAGTAAAAATAAAATGTAAAGTGTTTGGTACCTTGAAAGTCCTTGGTAAGAGGTCAGTTGTAATGAGGCTGTTGATGTTCATATGTTCCTGATCTCATTTATCCCCAGTGAACAATGAGGCTGGGGGAAGCAGGTGGCTGGGAAGCAGGGAGATCACCAACCCAAACTCATGTTTTAAGAAGGTTAAAAGAAAATAAATGATATTACTGGTTACATTTCCACAATAAAACTGATAGGTTTGTTGGTTTGGGTTTTTTTGGTTTTTTTTTTGGTTTTCTGGGTTTTTTTCATTTATTCTTCTGTATTCTGGAGTCAAAAGGACCTGGCTTCAAATCATAGCTGTGATGCTGTACAGTCCAGGCAATTCAATTTAACCTCTGTTTCCTATTCTATAAAATGGAGATAAAACAATTACAGTCCTAGCTAGCTAATCCACATACTTGTTGAAAGAATAAAGTGAGATAATATTAGTGACAATACTTTATACACTGTACAAGAGGCCCTTCATCATCTAGGCCTTGTCTTTCTCTCTGCTTTTATGGCTCCCTACCTTGCACCCCATCCTGTAAATGTACTAAAATATTTAGGGATACCCAAACATACTCTCAAGACTTCTAACACTCACACTGCTCTCTTTCAAGAAGGTCGTTCCTCTCTCCTCTCTTCCTACTCCTCCCCAACTGTGCTTGGTTAACTCCTGTTCATCTCTCAGAACACAACTTAGCTGTCACTTCCGTTAAGAAGCTTGCCAGGCATGGGGCACCTGGGTGGCTCAGTCAGTTAAGATTCTGACTTCTGATTTCGGCTGGGTCACGATCTCATGGCTCATGAGTTCAAGCCCCACGTCAAGCTCTACGCTGACAGAATTGAATCTGCTTAAGATTCTGTGTCTCTCTCTCTGCCCCTCCCCTGCTCACACCTCTACTCCCTCTCTCTCTCAAAAATAAACATTAAAAAAAAGAAGAAGAAGCCTTGCCAGGCCACCCCCATTTCAGGTAGAGAAGATGCCTTTCCTCTGTTTTCACATAGCATATGTCTCCACATGTCATTTTTGTCTCAATATAATTATCTATGGACATGTCTGTTTCTCAACTATAAACTTAAGGGTAGGGACCAGGTATTATTCATCTACTCCTTCAGAGCCCCTGACAATGCCTTGATGCTCAATATGTGTCTAGCAAATGAACCTTAAATAACAATTAAAACATTAATTTTCATATAGGAGTTACCAAAGACTTTATACAAAATATTACAATATAAAGCAATACTTCTCAACCTTGGCTGCATATCAGAATCGCCTTAAACCTTCAAAAATAGAGATTCCAAGAGATTTTAATTAAGCAGACTTTAGAGCCCAGGCAACTGTTTTTTTTTTTTTTTTTTTTTTTTACATCTTCACAAGTATTTCAAATGAATAACCAAAATTAAAAACCACTGCTATAAATAATTGAGGTCATTAAGTTACAACAATTCTACCTAACACCCTACAATTCATTTTTACATACATTATTTTTTTAACCCAGTATACCTAAGATACAGTGTTATATTAGTTTCAGGTGTACAACATTCATTTTCACATGTATTATTAACTGAGTTTTCACAACTCTGTGAGTTAGGTATTATTTCTATTTTCCAAACTAAGAAACATATTTAAATAAATGTCCAAATAGGTCTTTGCCTAACTTCAAATTTAGTGCTCTCCCTCCTACATCTATCTCCTTCCCTAGAAAGTGATAATATTGCAGCCACATACAAAGTACATGGAGACAAGGGTTCAAATGAAAAATACATTAATCCCAGCTTTGAGGGAATCAGGGAGAGAATAAGGAAAACTGGGCCTTGAAGATACAGGCAGGGAGATGAAGGTGGAAGTCATATATATTGTGTCACTGTCATTTGTCACCTCAAAAGATTCAAACAGCAGATTCTGTAAAGGAGAAAAATGTTCTTGCCAGCCTCACTTGGTGCTTACACAGTCTGAAAGGGACATGAGAGAGGGCTGAAAGTAGAAAATGGAATAAGAAAGTCCCATAAACAAGAATGAACTTCCCAATGCTGCATGCAGATTACCTCACCCTGACTCCATGAATAAGGGCCAAGATATAAGGGGCTTGTTATAACTAAAACTTAGATCAATTTTAGGGAATTAATACCAAACAAAATCGTATTAATGAGGGATCAATGAACTTCTGGTTCTTTCTAGACTTATCACACTATTGTTAGAGAGGGGATAATCTGGAGGATCCTAGCATGTAGATCATTTCCCCCATCTCAAAGACTGGGAGGATAGAGTGGTGGAAGAAGTTACCTGTGAAAGATAAAGCTTAATGCAGAAGCAGAAAAATGTACGACATTATGTTAATAAACTTATGATAGCAAAGGGAAATGAATATTCAGACACAGGTGACACAGAATGCTGGATAAAGTCCTAATTTCTCAGCTTCAGTAGGGAAGTGTTATCTTATAAGTCTGCAATATCATGAATATCTGACAGTTTTACCAGAAATTTTTTTTTTTTTTTTTTTTTTTTGTGGTTCATACCGTGGACTTCAGTCAGGATTTTCTTAGAAGGAAAAGGCTAAAGAGAGTAAGAAGCAATCTACAAGGATATTTCTAGTGCTCCAAAGTTTAGTTTGACAGAATTTAAAAGGCAATATGATACAGTGGCAAAAGTGAAGTATTGCATTGAGATTCAAAAAATGTAGTTTTAAATCAGTATTTAGTCATTTGCTAATGATGTGCCTTTGAGCAAATCAAGACTTCTATAATCCAGTCTCCTAACTCATAAAATGGAAATACCTATCTCACAGGGCTGTTGTGAAGACTAAACAAAAACACCAAGCAAAAATGTTCTTCTTTTCTCTGTATGAATGATAAATGTAAATGCATGTAAATCTGTCTTCACCAATCTTTCTATGCACAAAAAAAGAGAGCAGGCTAAATGAAGAAAAAATTTATTTTAACTCTCACAGCAATATACTTGCAAAATGTTCCTATATCCTCTATACAGAAAAATTAAAGCAGCCTGGGTAATGAACATAACACATAATTGCTGGCATTAGGTGAATATGAACTGGAACAGAGGTCTACCACTTTCAGCAAAACCTTGAACAAATTCCCTTTGCCAGTTTGAGCTTCAACCTCTTTATCCATTAAACAGAGATACTAGCAATCATCGTATATTATTACATTATTTTGAAGATTGCAGAAAACAACTCACATAATGTCTGGTACATAACAGGTATTCATTCAATAAGGTTTATCACCACCTAATAACTGCTAACAAACTATACTTTCCAAAGGTTCCTTTATAATCAATATTGCATTTAGTTGCTTCGTACCCTTGTAAGCTAGCCATAGCAACTGTTACTATCCCCGTTTTACAGCTGGACAAAAGGTACAGAAATAAAACTACTTCCATAAGGTCATGCAGTAATAAGACACTAAGGTCGCCTGACCATTCCTCCCACTCCAAATTACAACATTAATCCTTAGGAATTAAAATTATACCTATGAAATAGAACATGCTTTCGAAAAACTTCAACTTCTCTCTTTACAAAAAAAAAAAAAAAAAAAAAGGTTTTTCCCCTACTTTCTGGTTATGGTTTAGAAAGATAAAAAAAGGGGGCAAGGGGCACCTGGGTGGCTCAATCGGTTAAGTGTCCGACTCCTGATTTCAGCTCAGGTCATGATCTCACGGTTCATGTGAGACTGAGCCCTGCACTGGGCTCTGTGCTAAGATGCTGACATTGCACGGCCTGCTTGGGATTCTCTCTCTCCCTTTCTCTGACCCCTCCTCTGCTCTCTCTCTCTCAATATAAATAAACTTTCAAAAAGGGAGGGAGGGGAGAAAAATTCATTATAACCAGCAACAACACAATTAAGAATTGTCTCAATTAGCAACTACTGATTCCACCTTAATTTCTGTTTTTGTTTTCCCCAACAAAGCCATCGATCTCTTAATCAAGATATTTTTAAAAGTCTGCTTATCAAAATGACACTTGTTTGATAAACTATTCCTAAACTGATAAAAAAAAAATTAGAAAGACAGCTTTCTCCCATCTTCCAAAGTACACATCACTTTTTTACCCCTCTACTTTATCCCTTCATTTCAGCTCTTATCATACCATGTTGCAGTATCTTTAACACCTTGAGGACTTGAACCGCATCCTATGTGTACCTGAACATCCTGTCCCACCAAGGGGCCTTGCACATGGTAGAGAAAGTCTCAATAATTGTTTATAAATAAACGGATAAGCAAATGAAGCCAATCTCTCAGAGGTAAGTTAGGAAAGGAGAAAACTGGATATGGTATCTTAGGGCTAATAGGAAAGTGAAAGAAACAAAATATTTTAAGAGCTTCATAAGGAAGAGAAACCTTTGTGTGGAGTCAAACAGGCCCTTGTATGGCTTTAAGTATCTCTAGAAAAAGACAAAAACCACAGAAGATCCGGAAGAGACAGTTTGAAATCCAAAAACTCAAAAGTTAGGGTGCTTATTTAGATTTGCAAAACCAAGTTGAAAATTCCCAAGAAATAATCCTAGCCTAAGATATTTTGACAGCAGTTTTCAGGTCTTGGCTAAAAGAACGATAGCTGAAAAAACTGCAGGCTTTGGTGGAGAAAGACAGATGTAAAAGGGAAGGGAAGATAAGCTCAGTCTAAAATAAATCCCCAAAAATGCTAGAATCCACTTGGACTTGCATATTAGCTTATGGTTCCTCTTCATTCTGAGAACTATTCTTTAATAAAACCCCAATGTCATAGCTGGCGATATATAGGAGTAAATCATCTTATGATTCTCATTTAACAAAAACTGAAAGCCTGCTATATGCAGCCACTACTCTAGGCAATGGGAATAAAGTAGCAGGAAAAAAAAAAACAGACAAAACACTCTCAGGAAGCTTTCCATCTAGTGGCAAAAGATACAAGACAAACAGATGGGATGGGATGGGATGGGATGGGATGGGATGGGATGGGATGGGATGGGATGGGATGGGATAGGACAGGATAGGATGGGTTGGGATGGAATGTCAGGCAGTAAGTGCTAAGGAAGAAAAAAGAAGGGAGTGAGGGAAGAGAGAACGGAAGAGTGTGAGGGAGCTGGCAAGGAGACGTATTATCAAAAGCAGATCTTTTAACTCAGTAGTTTTCAAACTTTATCAAGTGTCAGAATTGCCCAGGGGACTTGTTAAAGCAGGGGGGGGGGGGGGGGCGCAACTCCACAGTTTTTCATTTGTAGATCCTGGGATGGGAAAAGTAATTTGCCATTCTATCAAATTCCCAGATTATGTTGATGCTATTCATGTAGGGACCACACTTGGAGCTAATTGTTGTAACCCAGAAGATTAAGAAGCCTCTATCCCATTGGTCTTGATTTGCTTCTTCATACATCCATTCATTTCAAAAACATATTCAGAGCCAGGAACTTTGCTAGGCACTAAAATTAAACAGATCCTACCCTCAAGAAATTCACAGATTTACGGGGGGTGGGGGGGAATAAACTCAAATAATTGCAATAAAGTACTACAGAGAGCTAGAAGGGTGGTATGTACATGAGCCAGAGATTGGAAGAGCAACCAATTCCATGGAAGTAATAGGAGGAATGACTAATGGACTGCTTCCCAGAGGTCCAACAAGCACTTCTCCACAGGCAGGTAGTGGGTGGGAGGCCAGCATTTCCATTGGAAAGAATAGCACCAGGGAAAAGCAGAAATGAGAAAGAGTATGGCAGGGAAGCTATAGAAAGTGAATCTGCAGAGGTAAGCAACAATCTGATCTTTGAGAGTTTCTTATTCATGTTAAAGAGTCTGTCTTTAGACAATGACTAGTCGGGAGGGAGGGAGACATGATGTGATCTGGTTTAATTTTACAAAGATCTCTCCGGATACAGAGTGCCCTTCTTTCACAAGGCACTGCCTTCTCCAAGCCTAGCACAGGGCCCCATAACAGGAGCTTAGTAAATGTATATTTAACTGAACTGAACAAGCTTTCTGTCAAGTGCTGTCTTATGAATGAGAGGCAGGTCACCACCTTCCCCACAAGACTCACTTTGGCCTGGACAAGACTTGTAAAACAGGTCCTGCAGCCTCAATTATTGCACACTACTTCTTGTACAACTGGAGCCCCCCAGAGATTACTAGGGCTGGCCTTCCTTGTTTACATGTCTTACCTCACCCGCTAGACTTTGAGCTCTTTGAAATCAGGGAATGTCTTACTAGAATCTGAATCCCCATAGTCCTAGCAGAAGACCCAAAACATAGGAGCTCTCCAGACTCCAGTAATGTTGGGTAAACGAATGCCTGAGTAAGCAAATTTACCAGATAAACCCCATGAGCTCATACAGGTAAGGATATGGATAAGCTTCAGGGAATGTGTCAGGGTCCATGTTCCCAAAACCCTTTTTGACAAATAGAGTTTCCAGTCGAGTGAGGTGTACCCGATATAGGATTTCCCAAATAGGAACAAAAAAATTGTTACAAGTGCCATAAAAATCCTGCTGGGCCTCTGGGGATCCCAAAGAGAAGTCAATTTTGCCTGAGAGGAGTTTGAGGATGGAGGCTAGCAAAGACCTGGGGGAGGATGTGGCGGGATTATTCAGTAGACTCTTCAAAGCTGAGTAGATGCTTGATACCTGCCGATTTCTAGGGCATAAAAGCAAAGTCCTGGAATTTTCAGGCTGGAAGTGACCTGCTCAAGGTCACTAAGGTGAAGTCACAAGGTAAGGCCAATGAGGCATCTGTATATTGTTGATTCCTGTTTTCTCCCAACAAAGGCACAGCAAGGCAAAACTACAGCTTTTTCTCAGAAACAAGTTTTAAAACATGGGCTACACTAATGAATTTGAATTTTTACTGGTAACCACAGTACCAACCCTTCCCTTCACCTTTCAGTACTGGGAAAAAAGAAGAAGACAGTTATCAAAGAGGTTTAACAAACAACAAGCACTTTGCTCCCGACACCCACAAATACCCAAAACTTCTTAAGTATTTTTCCAAAATACTCGCAGCAATATTTGCTGCTTAAACATTCAAGACAGTAAAAGCCAAAATAATCCTGTCTTTCGAAATGGAATATTAAGCGTAAAGTAACCGTAGGTCTCCTTTCCTTGTTTGTTTTTAACTCCACAAGTTGAGTATTCCCGGGGTGGGGGAGGGGCTGCCCAAGTCAAGCTCCATCCAGCCGTATTTTTCAAGGAGGTGAACCCTAGAGGTGATTGCCCCGGCCTGGACAGGAGGGAGTTTTTTCCGTGCAGAATGAATCGGACGCCGCTCGGCTAGGCTTCCCGGTGGCCCGCCAGGGTTAGCGCCGAAGGACCGCAAAGTTCGCAAGGGAGGCGGCTCCGAGCCCCGGACCTGTCGGGTCTCCGGGCCCCTCCCCCGCCCCGGACCTCCCCCGGGTCCCCAGCGTCTGAGAGCGGCAGCCTTGCCGGGGAGTGCACGGGGGGCCTTTGTTGGTACGCCGAGGGCCGCCGGCCACGCCGGGCGGCGCCCCGCCCCACCTTACCTGGCGCCCCCGCCCGCACGCCCGGCTCGGCCGCGGGGAATGAATGGGCCCCGGCCCTGACCCCGCGCCGCCCCCACCCTCGCGCCCCAGCCCGGCAGCCTGCGACGCCAGCGGGGCCGCGCGCGAGGCCGGCTCTCACCTTCCGCGCTCGCTCGGCTCGACTCCGCTCCTCCTCCTCCTCCACCCTGGTGGCGGCGGCCGAGCCGGGGAGTGAGCGCGCGAGTGTGCGCGAGGGGCCGCTTCACTTTCTCCCTCCCGCCGCCGCCGCCGCCGCCGCCGCCGCCGCGCGCTCGGCGCCTCCCCCACCCTGCTCGAGCCGGGGAGTCCCCTCAGGACGGGGGCGGGGGTCAGCGACCGTGAGAGGGCTGGAGGCAGGCGACGCGGGAGTAGGGGGTGCTGTGAGGGGCGGGAATGTGAGGGGACTCGGGCGGCCTCTGGGGAATGAGGTGCGGAGTTGTTTGCGGGGATCTTGAGAGCACGGGGCTCCGTGAAAGAGGGGGTTAAGACTCTGAGGGGAAAGCGTCTGTGAAGTAGGACGGCAGAGGCGGTGAGGGCGACAGCGGGGAGGCGCGCGGGACGAACGTAGTGGAGGGGATGTGGGGAGAAAGCCGGGAGGGGGCGTCTACAGTGCCGCCGGTACCTAGGGCTCCAGCTGCAGCCACAGCCCGGCCGCCTCCCCCGCCCGCAGCCGCGCTATTGTACGCCGCCCGGCCAGGCCCGACCGCCTCTCCCACGGGCCCCCGCCCCCTCCCCCGCGAGGCAGCGGCGCCGGCCGAGCCAGGCCAGCCCCGCCTCCCGCAGGTGGGAGGGGGCGGGGAGGACAGGCGCGACCCACGTGAACGAGGCCGACCCGGGCTGGGGGGGGGGGGGGGGGGGGGAGGGGCGAGCGCCTGGGATGACGTCATCGGCGCATGACGCCAGAGGCTGGGGAATCACCCGGCTGTTGCGTGATGTCATTGCGCCCGCATCTCTCCTCTCCCCTTTGACCCTCTTGCGGCTGCAGACTCTGCGCTGCCTTTCTCCAGGAAGGTTTTGTGATGATTTCTGGGGGCATTAATGGTGTAGTAGTCTAGGGTCGAAAAAGACAACTGACCCCCTGATCTTGTGGTCCTCCTCTCTCTTCAAGTTAAAAAGCACCGCTGCATCTGCTAGCTCATTGCCAAGAACTGAATTTGAAAACGATCCCATCTCCTGTTACCTCAAAGCCATTTTATTATACTGTTTGTTTTCTTTGTGGGGAGAGGCGCGGGGCAGGGAGACCCCGAAATGATAATGGAGGTTTGAACTATTGTGAACTGAAAGAGAGAATGGGTTTCCTTTCCCATTTTTCTTCTACGGCAGAGGCTACGTTCAACCGGAACCTTTCTCCTGAGCTCAGATTTTATACTTCCAAATACCTCCTGGATAGCATCACTTGCATACCCTACTGTACGTCAAATTCTGTATGCCAGAACTGAAACAACGTTGGCGACTAAGGGTCTGGAATCAGAGTGCCTTGTTTCAATTCCCAGCTGTACTGTTAGCTATAGGACCTTAACATTTCTAAGCCACAGATTTCTCCGTAATAAATAGTGCTTGTGTATCCTTAACTCCATCTCTCTATGCCTGTTTTACCATAATAATAGTAACTACAACTTAGCTTATATTAAGCCCTTTGGAATATTGGCCATTCCTATTACAACTTTTCCCCAAACTTAACTACTCAGGTTACTTCCTGGTCTTAACATCACCCAGGACATAGCCCCCATTTTTATCCCCTCAACACTCTTACCAAGCTGGTCGCCAACTTTAGGAGACTGTTTGGAGTCTCCTACATATTTCTCAAGTCCTTGCCCTTCTATTCACTACCATCACCTGGACAACTGGAGCAGTTTCAGTCCCTCCAAATCCAGTCATTCTTGCTGGTGATCAGAGAAGCCTTTTAAAACCACAAACCTGATGATGCCTTACCCTGTTTAAACACTCTGAACGGCTTTCGTTGCTTTCAGGATGAAATCCAAACCCATTAACTTGGCACTGTGCAACCTAGGTGCCTATAGCAGCCTTTCTAGCTTCATCTCACATGGAATATCTTTTGTTGCAGCCACACTGAAATGGTGCTTAACGTTCTTTGAATACACATTTTTTCATGTCTCGGAGCCCTTCAATCTTTATCTCACTGGCCAACGGCTATCCATTCTACAAAGCCCAGCTCAAATATCATGTTCATTTGTTCATTCAACTAATATTTCTTCAGTTTCCCTGAGCCTTCACGATGCTGTAATCTTACATTACTTTCATGCCTCTTGTGGCATGTACCACAGTCTAGTAACTGTATTTGTGTACCTAACTTCCTGAGCTCCTTGAAAGCAAGTCCTACTCCTATCTATACTATCCTTATTCCCAGATTCTAGAACAGTGCCTGACACACAGTCAGAATAAATATGTTATAAAAATGTATTTAACAAATGCTCACACAGTGCTTCACTGTGTGCCACTGTTCTAAGCACTCCTTTAAACCTCCAATAACCCTTTGAGACAGACTACTGTCATCCCCCCATTTTGTTGATGAGAAAACTGAGGTGTAGAGGAGTTACTCTAAGCCAAGATCATAATCTAGCAAATTAATTTTAATCTAAACTATTTTTGCTTGGTCTCTGTGGTGGGCAGAATAATGGCTTACATTCTAATGTTCACATTCTAATCCCGAGAACCTATAAATATATTACCCCCCATGACAAAAGGGACTTTGCAGATGTGGTTAAGGATCTTGAGATGAGGAGGTTATTCTGGATTATCCAGGCAGATTCAGTGTAATGACAAGGATCCTTGAAAATGGAAAGTGGGGGATGGGGCACCTGGGTGGCTCAGTCAGTTAAGCGTCCGACTTCGGCTCAGGTCATGATCTCACAGTTTGTGAGTTCAAGCCCCGCATCAGGCTCTGTGCTGATAGCTCAGAGCCTGGAGCCTGCTTTGGATTGTGTGTCTCCCTCTCTCTCTTCTCCTCCCCCACTCACATTCTGTCTCTCTCTCTCTCTCTCTCTCTCTCTCAAAAATAAATAAACATTTTTAAAATTTTTTAAAAAGGGGGGGAGTGGAAAAGAGGTAGATTCAACTACAGAAGAGGCCAGATGTGAGATGTGATTCAATGTGCAAAACACTCTACCCACCCTTTGAATACAGAAAAGAGCTACCAACTAAAAAATAAAAACTCCAAAAGCTGGAAAAGGGAAGAAAAAAGATCCTTCCTTCCAGAAAGGAACAGAGCCCTGCTGACACCTTGATTTTAGTCCAGTGATACCCATTTCAGACTTCTGAACCACAGAACTGTGAAATAATGAATGTGTGTTGTTTTAAACCACTACATTTGTGATAGCTTGTTACAGCAGCACCAAGAAACTAATGCAATGTCAAATCAAGGGTGACTGCTCTCTGCTAACAATTGGAAGGGGCTACTTGCTAGAGGTACAAAATTCTTAGTTGCATCCACACAAATGCCTCCATCCCAGGCTTCATGGTCCCACTCCCTACCTATAGGACCCCTGACTTCAGCATAAGAGAACATTCGAGGGATCGCTGCCACCCTAACTGTTTTATTGTGAGGCTCATTTTCAGCATAGTCTGCTCTCCAGTTGCAGGAGAGGAGGGTTCTTTAAAAATCTTCCGTGGAGATCTTTTAGAGTTCATACCATGTCCTGAATTGATAGGTGGATGACCTGACCCTGATATTCCCTTTCTTCAAGGCTTTTATTTTAATAAAAAATTTTTTGAGTAAACTCTGTGCCCAATGTGGGGCTTGAACTCACAACCCCAAGATCAAGAGCCACAGGCTCTACCAACTGTGCCAGCCAGGTGCCCCTTTCTTTTTCTTCTTTTTTTAATTTTCATTTTTTTTAAGTTATGTATTTATTTTGAGAGAGAGTGTGAGTACATAAGCAGAGGAGGGGCAGAGAGAGAGGGAGAGAGAGAATCCCAAGCAGGCTCCACACTGACAGATGTGGGGCTTGAACTCACGAACCAAACTGTGAGACCTTGACCTGAGCTGAAATCTAGAGTCAGACACTTAACCAACTGAGCTGAGCCACCCAGGCGGCCCCAGGTGCCCCTTTCTTAAAGGCTTTTAAGATCGTAAAATCCAGGCAACTCCTTGAAATTAGAATTAGCATTACCCCATACCATTCAAGCACTAGAGCATGCATTCTCAATCAGGGGCAATATTTCCCCCAAAGAAATGAAAATTTGTTCTTCTTTTTTAAGTTTTTATTTAAATTCCAGTTAGTTAACATACAGTGTAATATTAGTTTCAGGTGTACAATTCAGCAATTCAATGTGAAAATTTGTTTTTAGGTGGGAAAAAAGCATCTTAGTATAACAATGGTTTGTAGCCTCCAAAGATCAACCCTATTTGACAAAATCTTATTCCTTAGTATTTAATTTCTCTGGCTAGGGATACTTTATTTTTATTGAGATGTAATTGACATATAAGATTGTTTTAGGTGTACAACATAATGATCTGATACATGCATATATTATGAAGAATTACCACCATAGAGTTAACATCCATTACCACATATAGTTACAAATTTTTTTCTTGTGATAAGAACTTTTAAAATCTACTTTCTTAACAACTTTCAAATATGCAAAACAGTATTGTCAACGATATTCACCATGCTATACATTACATCCCCAAGACTTTTCTTGTAACAAGAAGTTTGTACCTTTTAACTGTTTTTATCCCTTTTGCACACCCCCTACCCAGGATGCTTTTAATTTTTCTCCTTAGGAGGGCAATTTCTTTCTTTGAGGTTGAGAATCCCTATACTGGAAGTACTGCATGATCTAATGTACTTCTTCCATTTGTACTTCCAGTCTACCACAGGTGAAGGACTCGGTCGTGAAAGCGTAGCATATCAGGGGTTATCACCAACAACTGAGTCCTTGTTGCCATCTGATCAACGAGTAATTCAGTTTCATCATTCCATCCTGTGGGTGTTCACTTTGGGGTCAGTCTTGGTCCCAACTACCTAAGTTTCAGTTTCCAAAAAAACAGAGCGTGAAATAAATACTTGGGTGCAGGTAGTTTACTTGGGAGGTGACCCTAGGAAACAGGAATGAGATTAGGAAAAGGGAAAGCCAATGTAGAGTGTGTCCGTAAGGGTCTCATTTCTGCCTGAACCTCAGAGAAGCATACAGAATGCCTCCCAGAATAAACCACCTGAAAGACAAGAACTTTTTGTCCTACTGACTTCCATGTCTCATTGGGTGAGGGTTGTCCCCAGGGCTGTTGACTCCCCTGGGTTCTGTGGCTTTGCTTGGAGATCCAGCAAGCAACTACAGATACTGGAGAAGGTCCTGAGGCAGAATACGGAACGCTTGAGGCGAGAAGCTGGCAGCAGGAGGAAAGTTGGAATTGTCTACCACAATTGTGGCTGAAATCAGAGGGAGGCTAAGGAAATGTGACAACAAGCACCAGAGATGTCTGCTGACAAATTAAGCAGGTTTTATTTATAGGTTCGCATTATCAAACCCACTGTAGTAGATAATGCCAAACCTATTTTCCAAAATAATTCAACCAATGTACACTTTCACCAGCAGTGTATGAGTGTTCCAATTAGCCCACATCCCCACCAATACCCGATGTTATCAGTCTTTATTATTTTAACCATTCAAGTAGGTATGTAGTGATATTGCATTATTATTTTAATTTGCATTCCTTTGATTACTAATGAGGGTAAAAACATGTTCATGAGTTTGTTGGTCATTTGGATATCCTCTTTTGTGAGGTACCAGTTCAGATCTTTTGCTCAATTTTCATATTTTTTTTAAAGTTTACTTGTTTTTTTTAGTAATTTCTACATCCACCATGGGGCTTGAACTCACAATCCCAAGATCAAGAGTCGCACACTTTCCATTCAACTCTTCACAGACATTTCAAGTTTGGGGCTATCATGAACAAAGCTACCGGGATCATTCATGTACAAATCTTTGTGTGGATATAGGTTTTCCTTTCTCTCGGGTGTGAAATGGATGAGTTGCAGGGTAAACTTATGTTTAACTCTATAAGAATTGCTAAACTGTTTTCTAAAGTAGTTGTGTCATTCAGTGTCCTTTTGACATGCCCCCATCATTCTCTGAGCACTTCCCTGCTTTTTGGCTCAAGATGTTCTAGACTTTTCTTATACTTTCTTTGACCCAACCCTCAAACCATAGGGTTTCCCGAAGAGTTCTGGTTCTTTTCACTGAAAACTTGTATGTAGAAGGCAAGATCTTAGTATTAGATGAGCTCATTACTATGGAGTGTCACTGTTCCTTGGTGCCCTCAGGGTATATAAGGCTCCAAGCAGACTCATTCTCTCTCTCCTTCTGGTCTGTAAAAAGCATATCACCATAAGTCCTACAGCTACAAGGAAATGAATTCTGCCAACAACTGAGAGAGCTCAGAAGCCTCTGATAATAAGGGAACCCACCAGCACAGTGATTGTAGACTTGGGAGATGCTGGGTAAAGGATCTAAGTCATTCCCAGACTCCTAGCCCACCGAACATGAGATAATAAATACGTATTTTTTTAAGCAACTAACTTTGTGGTAATTTGTGACTGAGCAATAGAAAACAAATAGAGGTCGGGTGGGAGAGAAGGCTCCATGAGTTAGAGGCACTAGTGACAGTTTGGAAAGGCAGAAGTGAGACAGAGACCATCTTCCTGTTGCTTTGACTGTTGCTGCTGGGAACAACAGTTATAGAGACTGGGTTTTTCTGTAGCCATATCTCAGCGGCCAGCCACTAACATTGTGGGAGTCTAGAGGTAGTTGTCATGACAGCAGCAGCAGCATCCTGATCCCTCAGTTGCAACTGTGTTGCGTATTCTTGAACATCAATAGCTCCTTTGGTGGGTTTCTGATCCCCCACCTCCCTAATTGTGCCAGAGCTGGTAGCTCCACTGGCAAGTCAGTTTGGCAGGGTTATTTGGGTCGTTATTCCAACCTACAACTCAATTCTCCTATATTTGCAACAACCTTGTGAGTACCTCATGTCTCTTTAAATCTTTTTGTACTTAAGAGCATCTAGAGTTAATTTCTGTTTCCTTCACCTAAAGCTTAACAGACATACCCGCCTTTGCTTGAGCTAGTTTAAAAGGCTTCCTCTTTCTTGTGGCCAAGTGATCCTAGTCTAAGATAACAATGGGGACCTTAAGACTTGACTGTTACAACAAGGGGTGGGAACTGAGAAGTTCAATAAGGCAGAATTAGGGCTAATTCATTCAACCAACATATTTCACTCATCCTTTGCTCTGTGTCAGGCCCTAGAAATAGAGATGGATCGTGAACACCCCTGCCCTCAAAGAGTTCAAAAGCTAGTTGGGAAGACAAATACATCTTTAAGGAAATCACAGCACAACATTTTATGACCTATAAAAGGAATTAATTAAATGTAGTGGGAACCCAGAGAAAGACGGCCTTCCAGGGGTGAGACTGCCGAGACTGCCTGGGATTCTCTCTCTCCCTTTCTCTCTGCCTCACCCCTTCTCTCTCTCTCTCTCTCAAAATAAATAAATTTTAAAAAAGGAGATGACATTGTAGCTAGATATTACAGGGTTATTGAGCTTAAAAAGAAGGAAGAGAAAAAGGACCCACTTCCCACAAGCCTTGTTGGACCCAGAATGAGTCAGTCACTTTGAACACATCATTCCATTTAACCCTCACAACATCCCCATAGATAGGTATTATTATCTCCTTTTTACAAATAAGGAAGCTGGGCCTCAGTGAGGTTAATACTTTGACAATGTCAAACAATTGGATATAATAGGAAACAAGCTCATAGAATCCACTCTAGACAGTGTAAGCATAAAAACATACATTTGAGGGTATAAATTGCTTGAGAAATCATCGGGAGTGCTGAAAGTAAAGACTCCGGACTGGGTTTTCAGAAGTGATTCCCCAAGGCCTATCGGTGGGAACACCAGGGGAGCGGTGCCCTTACCACAATAGGAAAGCCTCTCTTAAGGCTGCTGGCTCCTGCCATCTGCACCACAGTTCATACCAGCATAGACGGTCACCTTGTGCCCTGCCCCTCTCCCCACTTAACTCAGTTTCAAACTCAGGTCCTGCAAGGGTACATCTAGTTTGTGGACACTGCCTGGAAACAAGTCTGGAAAAAGTGATTTATGTTTCCACCTTCTTGTACAGGAAGACATACCAGAAGGCAGTTGGACTGGATGTTGAGTGAGCCAATTCATCATTTCTGCCACATTCAGTTTGATGGGCTTAGGAATATTCACTCATCAAACACTAAAATGATTGATAATGCCTACCATGTGTATAAGTGGACACTCTATACACTGTTGATATAAGGTACTTTGGCAGCATCTAATAATACTAAAAGCATGTATTCACTATCACCCACTTTTAGGAATCTATCCTACCAAGAAAAAAAAAATAGACAAATACATGAAGTTCAAGTTTGTGTATTGCAGCATTATAGCTACATAAAACTGGAAACAACTAAATATCCATCAATATTTGACTAACTAAATGAGTAAATGATACATTTACACAGCAGAATACTATGCAGGCATTAAAGGGAATTAAATGGATCTCTATGCATTGGCCTGAAAAAGATGTTCTTTCTATGTTGCTGAGTGCAAAGCAGATGAACAAAAACAGAAACAGCAGCAAAAAAAAAAAAAGTCCAAAAAAACCTGAGGTGTAACCACTATAGTTTGTATATGTTTTTTAAAGTGGAGGTAAAAATATATCAATGTAAGTATAGGAAAAGTTGTTAATAGTGTTTACTCTCAGGGATTGGAAGGGTAAAGGTAAAGGTTTTTTGGTAAAGGTAAAAAGGTAAACTTTTTATGGTTTAATTCATATATATTTTTTCTAGTGTTTATTTTTGAAAGAGAGACAGAGACAAAGTGCGAGCGGGAGAGGGGGACACAGAATCTGAAGCAGGCTCCAGGCTCTCAGCTGTCAGCACAGAGCCTGACATAGGGCTCGAACTCATGAACTGTGAGATCATGACCTGAGCCAAAGTTGGACGCTTAACCAACTGAGCCACCCAGGTGCCCCTATTTTATATAATTTTTTAAAGCCAGGTGTTATGGTAAGATTTGCTTTTCTTGGTTGTAATTTTCAGTATTTTCAGTATATACAATGCATATGTGTGTGTCTTAAACTATTTTAAAGGATAACTATATAGTGTGTCTTTTAAGCTATTTTAAAGGGTAACCTGATGTTTATTTTTAAACCAGAAATAAAGACAAAAACTGAACTGGGTGGTTTGAACCCAGAACTAGCTTGAACCCAGAACTAGAACTTGCTCCAGTGAGGAAGGTAGAGGGTTCGTGCTTAGATCCAAACGTGCAGGATCAGCATGCAGGGACTCTGCCCTGCTGGGTGGAAGAGAAAACCATGGGGTGGGATACCTTTGGGAACTGTGTGAACATCTGCAAGTCCAGGGAGGGGAAGGTGTGCCTAGGCTCTTATCTCTACGTATAGATGAGTCTGCCAAGCGGGCCTCCTGTGGGCCAGGCATGGTGATAGGCACCAGAATTATGAAGGTAAATAATATAATCATTGTTCTCAAAATGTTTACTGTCCAAAGAACAATAATATCAATGAGGATTCATATCTGAAATCATCACGTTTCTATAGATCTGTATAGCCCTTAACAATTTTCAAAACACTTCTCTTCTTCCTATTTGGTCTCTCAACGGCTCTATGAGGGAGCCAGGGCAAAAGTCATGTCCTTATTTTATAGATGAGGAAACTGAGGTCCAGAGGGAAAGAGACTCACTCAAGGTGCGTATACCAACTGCATTTTACCAGCTGTTTTCACAATCATTAATTCATTCATGAGGGGCACAGCTGGGCCTAGGAGAGGAGACTGAGGGGAGTAGTGCTGGGCTCAGGTCCTGTGTGTGGTGCATTCTATCCTATGATGCATTCCATTCAGCTGCTTGATCCAAGAATTCCATCCAACTCAGCGACGTGTAGGGGCCAGTTCTGTTCTATTCCAAAGGGCAAGGCTGTTCAGTACATCAGTATGAGGAGAACAAAAGGATCTCTACCTTGCTGTGTCTTCTGACTCTTAGACCTACTGTCTTGTGTTATTTTGCATTTCTGGATTCTGTACTCGTGTTCACATTGTTGCATGCAAATGTTTTGTTTTGTTTTTCACTAGAATATTAATCTCCATAATGGCAAGAATGCATAAATCTTAGGTGCCTTCTAAGAGTGTATCTCTCTTGGTTTTTTTAACTGCTACCTTCAATAAGAAATACAACTTACATATTAATAGAAACCAGTTTCATGCAACAATACATATCCTTAGCCTGTGAAACGTACCCTGATATTTTCCATTATATTCTATATAACTTCACTTTTTACTAGTTTTCTAAATGCAGTGTGTATCCTGGATTGGATCCTGGAGCAGAAAAAGCACATAAGTGGAAAAACAGGTGAAATCTAAATAAAATCTATAGTTTAGTTAATAATATTGTACCGATGTTAATGTCTTAGTTTTGACTCATGTATAATGGCTATGTAAGATGTTAACATTAGGGGAAGCTTGAATGAAGAATATGCAGGAACTTTCTGAAGTATCTTTGCAACTTATCTATAAATCTGAAGTTATTCAACATAAAACGTTTATCAAAAACAAACAAACAAACAAACAAACAAACAAACAAACAAACCGGGGTGCCTGGGTGGCTCAGTTGGTTAAGCCTCCAACTTCAGCTCAGGTCATAATCTCATGGTCGAGCTCTGTGCTGACAGCTCAGAGCCTGGAGCCTGCTTCAGATTCTGTGTCTCCCTCTCTCTCTGCTTCTCTCCAGCTTGCGTTCTCTCACTCTCTCTCAAAAATAAATAAACATGGGGAAAAAATTTTAATAAAATAAAATAAAAAATAAAAGAAACCAAATGCAGGGGGAAGGGTGTGGCAAAGTGGATGAAGGGGTCAAAAGACAGAAACTTCTAGTTACAATAAGTCGGGGGGGTGTAATGTGCAGCGTAAGGAATATATAGTTAATAAATACTATATTGAATATTTGAAAGTTGTTAAGAGAGTAAATCTTAAAAGTCCTCGTCCCATGAAAAAAGAAATTTTTGTAACTATGTATGGGATGGGTGTTAACTAGACTTATTATGGTGACCATTGTACAATATATACAAACATTGAATCATTATGTTGCACACCTGAAACTAATAATGTTATAGGTCAATTATACCTCGACAAAAAAATAAAAAAATAAACCTACATAAACATGGAGAAAAAAGGCCCCAAATTTTCTAGCCTTAACCACTTAAACTGATTTCAAGGGGCGCCTGGGTGGCTCAGTCAGTTGAGCGTCTGACTCTTGATTTTGGCTCAGGTCATGATCCCAGGGTCATGGGATTGAGCCCCATAACTGGCTCCATACTGAGTAAGGAGACTGCTTGGGATTCTCTCTCCCTCTTCCTTTGCCCCTCTGCCTTGCTTTCTCTCTATCTCTAAAATAAAATAAAAATAAAATAAAATAGGGGCGCCTGGGTGGCTCAGTCGGTTCAGCTCAGGTCACGATCTCGCGGTCTGTGAGTTTGAGCCCCACTTCGGGCTCTGGGCTGATGGCTCAGAACCTGGAGCCTGCTTCCAATTCTGTCTCCCTCTCTCTCTGCCCCTCCCCTGTTCATGCTCTGTCTCTTTCTGTCTCAAAAATAAATAAAACGTTAAAAAAAAATTAAAAATAAAATAAAACTGATTTCATGACCTGCTAATGGTTTGCAATTTATACTTTGAGTGTTGTAGTTGTTCACTGTCTTTTGGACTAATGCTGGTAAGAATAGTGGGGCGGGGAGGGCGCCTGGGTGGTTCAGTAGGTTAAATGTCCTACTCTTGATTTTGGCTCAGGTCATGACCTCCCAATTCATGAGATTGAGCCCCACATTGGACTTTGCGCTATGCGGATCCTGATTGAGATTTTCTCTCTTTGTCTCTCTCTGTCCCTCCCCACCCCACGTACACACCCCGTCCCTCTCTCTCTCTCTCAAAATGACTAAACACTAAAAAAAAAAAAAGTGGTAGGGATCCATGAAAGCCCATTATCACTCCCTCTCTGACTCCTATCTCTCCCACAGGGCCACAGCTGACCTCTCTTCCTGCCTTGGCCTTCTCTGCCTTGTCTTACTCTCATTTTTATCTGTATGGCCTATCTTTGAAGGGATCTCCTTGCCTGAATCATCTGTGGACCTTCAAAGAGACGCATGATACATATTTGGTAAATAAATGTCTGAAGGAATAGCTGTGTTTTAACACCCTTGCTTCTGAATTTTTGTGCCTCTTTAAATTGTAGGAAATATGTGTTTATATATAGAAATCTAATATAAAGTCTTTTCTGAAAACCTATGTGAAATAAAGTTTCCCAAACCTGGCAGAAAGTCTTTCTTGATAAAAACCTTCATTACCATCTTGGGGACTTTCAGTCACAAAGGAAGAACAGCTTCTATGAAAAGGGTTTAAAATTTTTATAATTTTTATTATTTTATTTCCTGAGTGACACCCATTCATTACTTTAAAAAAAAACATAGTAAAAATGGAGGAAAATAAAAAATGACATTCTAAAGGTCACCTATAATCCCACCATAGGTAACTATTGTTAACATTGTAACATCTAACCTCTTTTATATCTATACACATGTAAATAAACACAAATGCTTTTTAAATAAATGGTCATATCATTCATAGAATTTTAGTGGTGTCTTCCCTCAGGCTGTTCCCTCATCCTGGTACGCATTTCCTCCTTATTGTTCTTCATTTCAATATTTCCTGCTCAACTGTTTAGATCCAGCACAGGATCCCACCTCTTGGAAACCTTTTCTGCCCTCGTGGCCTTAGTCCACCCTAGATGGATAAGACACCACCTTTTAGTTTTTCCAATGAAACTTTGGCTATCTCTTTATTACACTTTGTATCTTAATTGGCTTTTTACATGTCTTCCTGTCCCAATCATCAGGGATCTCCTTGATGGCAGGGATCATGCCCAGAGCAAGTTTTGTTGAACAGTTGCAAGAATGGATGGAGGAATGGACAGCCGAATGAATGATGCAGGGAAAAAGATAGAATCTCATGACTTTACATCTGCTGTGGACAGCATCCTTCGCCTTTTGGCCTTGCAGCCTCAGCCTCAACTAGGTTGCCATGGAAGAGTCACTGGTCAAGGGCATATGGATGATGCCATTCGCCCATGGCACAACAACTCAAATGTCTGTCACCTCCACAAGGAAATTCCCCAAATCCCATGGATGTTTGTGCATAGTCCAGGAGGAGCAGACCTGCTCAGCCATTCTGAAAACCCAGATTTCAAACTCAGTTCTGTGACAAACTTACTAAGCATAGCCTTGGATAACCTACTTTCCTACTGCAGGTCTCAGTTTTCTCATTGTACAAGAGGATTCCATAGGCAATTTCTAATTCTCCTTTCAGCACTCACCTTTGATGGCCTCATGATTTACTCACTATTCATCTCACTCAAAGAAGTGGCAAGACAATGGCAGTGAACAGTGCCCACAATTCCTAAACTGTTCTCATGACCACTACCTCATTGAGTGCCCTTGGTCAAATCTCTATACTTCCCAGGACCTCAGTGTTCTCATCGGAGTGTGAAAATTGGCCCAGCTCTTCCACACTATGAATTTATGCCCACAGGGCACCCTTCAGAAACTGCCTAATCCAAAGAGAGTATTCCATTTAAAGATGAGCAGTTAGAGCCTCTGAGAATATAATAAGATTGCATTAGCTGATGTTCCCTGTGTTCTCAGAGCCCACCATCTTACACTGAAATAAATGTTTTAGCTTCTACCAAAATCACTCTGATTTGGGACACAGCAGTTCCCAAATCACTGGAAAGGTTACTGTCACATCACACTAATTTGCAGAGCTGCCAAAAAATGAGGAAAGAGCAAACATCAACGCTGCAACTACTGCTAAATTCTCAGATGCTTGAGAACTTTTCACCTTTATTCATAAAACAACACAATTTAGAGTTCTCTGAAGGCTGTAACTCACTGTCAATATTACTATAAAATCAAGCTTGAGGTTACTTTTCCATTAGAAAAACACCACAGTTATTACACTGATTATAAGGGATATTATTGGCTACCAATATGAAATTTCAGTAATGAGCAAGAATTTGGGAAAACATTTTTTTTCATATAGCAAAGGATGGATATATACATATAAAGAACAGGAAAAAGTCAAGGAAAGACACTAAAATATTCACAGTGCATGAAAATATGTTGAATGTCATTGGCCATTATAGAAAACAAATTAAAGCCATGATGGAATACCATTATATACTTTTTAGAATGTAAAATACTAAAAACACTGGCCAAACCAAGTGTTGACAAGAGTTTCAAAGAAATACAGTGGCACAAAACAGACACTCAGATCAATGGAACAGAATAGAGAACCCAGAAATGGACCCACAAACGTATGGCCAACTCATCTTTGACAAAGCAGGAAAAAATATCCAATGGAATAAAGACAGTCTCTTCACCAAGTGGTGCTGGGAAAACTGGACAGCAACATGCAGAAAAATGAACCTGGACCACTTTCTTACACCATACACAAAAATAAACTCAAAATGATGAAAGACCTAAGTGTAAGATAGGAAGCCATCAAAATCCTTGAGGAGAAAGCTGGCAAAAACCTTTTTGACCTCGGCCGCAGCAACTTCTTACTCAACATGTCTCCAAAGGCAAGGGAAACAAAAGCAAAAATGAACTATTGGGACCTCATCAAAATAAAAATCTTCTGCACAGCAAAGGAAACAATCAGCAAAACTAAAGGCAACCAACAGAATGGGAGAAGATATTTGCAAATGACATATCAGATAAAGAGTTAGTATCCAAAATCTACAAAGCACTTATCAAACTCAACACCCAAAAAACAAAGAATCCAGTGAAGAAATGGGCAAATGACATGAATAGACACTTCTCCAAAGAAAATATCCAGATGGCCAACATGAAAAGATGCTCCACATCACTCATCATCAGGGAAATAAAAATCAAAACCACAATGAGATACCACCCCACACCTGTCAGAATGGCTAATATTAACAACTCAGGCAACAACAGATGTTGGCAAGGATGCGGAGAAAGAGGATCTCTTTTGCACTGCTGGTGGGAATGCAAACTGGTGCAGCCACTCTGGAACACAATATGGAGGTTCCCCAAAAAACTAAAAATAGAACTACCCTACCACCCAGCAATTGCACTACTAGGTATTTATCCAAGGGATACAGATATGCTGTTTCAAAAGGGCACTTGCACCCCAATGTTTATAGCAGCACTATCAACAATGGCCAAAGTATGGAAAGAGCCCAAATGTCCATCGATGGATGAACGGATAAAGAAGATGTGATATATATATGTATATATATATCATATACACACATATATACATATATGTATACATGTATACATGTATACATATGTTATATACATGTATACATGTATATATACATGTATACATGTATATATACATGTATACATGTGTGTATATATGTTATATACATGTATATGTGTGTATATATACACACACATGTATACGTGTATGTGTATATATATACATATACACACATGTATACATGTATATATCTATACATATACATGTATACATGTGTGTATATATACACACACACACAACGGAGTATTACTCGGCTATCAAAAAGAATGAAATCTTGCTGTTTGCAACTACATGGATCGAACTAGAGGGTATTATGCTAAGCGAAATTAGTCAGAGAAAGACAATTATCATATGACTTCACTTCTAAGAGGACTTTAAGACACAGAATAGATGAACACAAGGGAAAGGAAGCAAAAATAATATACAAAGTGGGAGGGGGCAAAACATAAGAGACTCTTAAATATGGAGAACAAACAGAGGGTTACTAGAAGGGTTGTGGGAGGGGGTATGAGCTAAATGGTAAGGGGCATTAAGGAATCTACTCCTGAAATCATTGTTGTACTATATGCTAACTTGGATGTAAATTTAAAAAATAAAATAAAATAAAATAAATGAAAAATAAATAAATTAAAGTTTTTTAATGTATACAAACAACTGTATTTTAAGCAGACTGTAAGTGCTATACAAGATATAAATATGAATGAAATAGTTTAAAAATGAATAAACATTAAAAAGTTTTTTAATTTTTAAATAAAAAAAAGTTTCTAAGAAATTGAACTCTCAAACACTAACACATGGTAATGTAAAATGTACACTAGACTGGAAAACAGTTTTTTAAAAAATAGTTTGTAGGTGTCTTTAAAAGTTAAATATATACTTGTCATATGAGCTAATCATTCCAACCTTAGATAGTTACTGGGGAGAAAGCATATGAAAGCATATATGCATAGCAAGTCTTGTGCATGAATATTCATAGCAGCTTTACTTGAAATAGCCAAACACTGGAGGTAAATTTTGGTGGCGAAGGGTATCTTGGTTGGGGCAATGACTCCACAGGTGTGGATGTATGTCAAAATTTATCAAATTGCACAGATATTCATCAATAAGTGAATGGATGGACAAATTGAGGTGTATCCAATCAATGGAATACTACCCAGCAATAAAAATGAATGAACAATTGATGAGTGTTGAGTGAATGAACAATTGATGAGCACAATTATGCTGAGTGAAAGAAGACAGGTAAAAAAGAATATATAGTATATGATCCCATTGATAGAAAATTCTAGAAAATGAGAACTAATCTACAGTGACAGAAAGGTGGTTGCCTGAGATGGGAGAAAGAGTGGGAGGGGGCAACTACAAAGGGCATGGAAAACTGGGGTGATGGATATATTTATGATCCTGATTGTTATAATGGCTTCACAGATATGTATAGATAGATAGATAGATAGATAGATACATATAGATATATAGATATGCCAATACTTACCAAATTGTACATTTTAAATAAGTTTATTTCAAATAATGAACTACTAATAAAATTATAAACTAGTAAATACAATGATTAATATAATATAAACATATATTATATTCATTATATGTTTATATTGCAGAAATATCAATAATAAAGGGGACTATCCAACAGGAAGATCTTACAACTGTAAACATTTATGCTCCTAACATGGAGCACCCAAATATATAAAACAATTAATAACAAACATAAAGGAACTCACTGATAAAAATACAATAATAGTAGGGGACTTTAACACCCCACATATATCAAGAAACAAATCATCTAAGCAGAAAATCAATAAGGAAACAAGGGCTTTGAATGACACACTGACACAGAAGAACTTAACAGACATATTCAGAACATTTCATCCTAAAGCAGCAGAATACACATTCTTCTCCTGTGCATATGGGACATTCTTCAGAATAGATCACATACTGGGTCACAAATCAGCCCTCAATAAGTATAAAAAGACTGAGATCATACCATGTGTATTTTCTGATCACAACACTATGAAACTTGAAGTCAACCACAAGAAAAAATTTAAAAAGAATACAAATACGTGGAGGTTAAACAACATGCTTAAGGGGTCAACAAGAAAATCAAAGCAGAAATTTAAAAATACACAGAAACAAATGAAAACGAAAACACAGTGGTCCAAACCTTTGGGATGCAGCAAAAGCTGTCATAAGAGGGAAGTATATAGCAATACAGGTCTACCTCTAGAAACAAGAAACATCTCAAATAAATAACCTAACTTTACACCTAAAAGTGCTAGAACACGAGCAACAAAAGAAAAGCATCAAGCCAGCAGAAGAAGGGAAATAATAAAGTTTAGAGCAGAAATAAATGATATAGGGACCAAAAAAAAAATTGAACAGATCAACGAATCTAGGAGCTGGTTCTTTGAAAAAATTAAAATTGATAACCCCCCTAGCCAGACTTACCAAAAAGAAAAGAGAAATGACTGAAATGAATAAAATCATAAATGAGAGAGGAGAAATAACCAACATCACAGAAATACAAATAATTACAAAAGAATATTATGAAAAATTATATGCCACTAAATTGGGCAACCTGGAAGAAATGGAATAATTCCTAGAAACATATAAACTACCAAAGCTGAAACAGAAAAAAATAGAAAAGTTGAACAGACTGGTAACCAGCAAAGATATTAAATCAGTAATCAAAAATCTCCCAACAACTGAAAGACCAGGGCCAGATGGCTTCACAGGAGAATTCTACCAAACATTTAAAAAAGAGTTAATATCCATTCCTCTAAAAATATTTCAAAAAACAGAAATGGAAGGAAAACTTCCAAATTCATTCTATAAGGCCAGCATTAACTTGATACCGAAACCAGACAAAGACTCTACAAAAAAAGAGAACTACAAGCTATTATCCCTGATGAACATGGACACAAAAATTCTCAATAAAATACTAGCAAATTGAATCCAATAGTACATTAAAAGAATTACCACAGTCAATTGGAGTTTATTTTGGGGCTGTAAGTGTGGTTCAATATTCACAAATCAATCAGTGTGATATACCACATTAATAAAAGAAAAAATAAGAACCATATCATCCTTTTTTAAAAATGTTTATTTATTTACTTTGAGAGAGAGAGAGTGAACAAGCAGGGGAGATGAAGAGAGGAGAAAGAAAGAATCCCAAGAAGTCTCCAATCTGTCAGTGCAGAGCCTGATGTGGCATTCGAACCCACAAACCATGAGATCATGACCTGAACCAAAATCAAGAGTCGGATGCTTAACCAGCTGAGCCACCCAGGTACCCCCTATATGATCTTTTCAATAGACACAGAAAAAGCATTTGACAAAGTACAACATCCATTCATGATAAAAACCCTCAACAAAGTAGGTTTAGATGGAACATACCTCAACATAATAAAGGCCATTTATGAAAAAACACACAGCTAACATCATCCTCAATGGGGAAAAACTAAGAGCTTTTCCTCCATGGTCGGGAAAAAGACAGGGATGTCCAGTTTCATCGCTGTTATTCAACATGGTACTGGAAGTCCTAGCCTCAGCAATCAGACAACAAAAAGAAACAAAAGGCATCCAAATCAGCAAGGAAGAAGTCAAACTTTCACTATTTGCAGATGACCAAAAAAACTGCTAGAACTGATGCACGAATTCAGTAAAGTAGCAGGATACAAAATCAACGTACAGAAATCTGTTCATTTCTATACATCAGTAATGAAGAAGCAGAAAGAGAAATCAAGGAATCAATCCTATTTACAATCATGCCAAAAACCATAAGATATCTAGAAATAAACCAAAGAAGTTAAAGACCTGTATTCTGAAAACTATAAAACACTGATAAAAGAAATTAAAGACAACACAAAGAGATGGAAAAACATGCCATGCTCATGGATTGGAATCACAAATATTGTTAAAATGTCTATATTACCCAAAGCAATCTACACATTTAACACAATCCCTATCAAAATACCAACAGCATTTCTCACAGAGCTAGAACAAACAATCTTAAAATTTTTATGGAGCAGCTACAAAAGACCCCAAAGAGCCAAGGCAATCTTTTTTTTTTTTTTTTTACTTATTTAAATTCAAGTTAGTTAAAAAGGAAACCAAAGCTGGAGGCATCAGAGTTCCAGACTTTAAGTTATATTACAAAGCTGCAGTGATCAAGACAGTATGGTACTGGCACAAAAACAGGCACATAGATCAATGGAATAATATAGAAAACTCAGAAATGAACCTATAACTATATGGGCAACTAATCTTTGACAAAGCAGGAAAGAATATTCAATGGAAAAAAAAAAACAGTCTCTTCAACAAATGATGCTGGCAAAAGTGGACAGCAACATGCAAAAGAATTAATCTGGACCACTTTTTTACACCAAACACAAAAATAAATTCAAAATGGATGAAAGATCTAAATGTGAGACAGGAAGCCATCAAAATCCTGGAGAAGAACACAGGCAGCAACCTTTTTGACATCAGCCATAGAAACTTCTTACTAGGCTCCTGAGGCAAGGGAAACAAAAGCAAAAATAAACTATTGGGACTTCATCAAAATAAAAAGCCTCTGCACAGCGAAGGAAATAATCAACAAAGCTAAAAGGCAACTTATGGAATGGGAGAAGATATTTGCAAATGATCTATCTGATAAAGGGTTAGTATCTAAAATATATAAAGAACTTATAAAACTCAACACCCAAAAATGCGATAATCCAATTAAAATGGGCAGAAGGCATGAATAGACATTTCTCCAAAGAAGACATACAGATGGATAACAGATACATGAAAAGATGTTCAAATCACTCATCATCAGGGAAATACAAATCAAAACTACAATGAGATATTACCTCACACCTGTCAGAAGAGCTAAAATGAACAACACAGGTAATGACAGATATGGGTGAGGATGCAGAGAAAGGGGAACCCTCTTATACTGTTGGTGGGAATGCAAACTGGTGCAGCCACTCTGGAAAACTGTGGAGGTTCCTCAAAAAGTTAAAAATAGAACTACCTTATGACCCAGAAATTGTACTACTAGGTATTTACCCAAAGGAAACAAAAATACTGATTTGAAGGGGTATATACACTCCAATGTTTATAACAGCATTATCAACAATAGCCAAACTATGGAGAGAGCCCAAATGTCCATTGACTAATGAATGGATAAAGAAGATGTGATATATATGTATGTATATGTATAATGTACATATGTATATGTAAATGGAATATTGCTCAGCCATCAAAAAGAGTGAAATCTGGAGCACCTGGGTGGCTCAGCAGGTTAAGCGTCTGGCTCTTGGTTTTGGCTCAGGTCATGATCTCACAGTTGGAGGCCCACCTCAGGGTCAGCACTGCCAGTGCAGAACCTGCTTGGAATTCTCTCTCTCTTCCTCTCTCCCTGCCCCTCACCTGTGCTCTCTCTCAAAATAAGTAAATTAATTTAAAAGAAAGTTTCTAAAAAAAAAAAAAAAAAAAAAAGAATGAAATCTTGCCATTTGCAATGACATGGATGGAGCTAGAAAGTATTATACTAAGCGAAATAAGTCAGAGAAAGACAAATATCATAATGATTTCACTCATATGTGGGATTTAAGAAACAAAACAAATGAACATAGGGGTAAAAAAGAGGCAAACCAAGAAACAGATCCTTAACTATAGAGAACAAACTGATGATTACCAGAGGGGAGGTTGGCAGGGCATGGGGATTAAGGAGGGCATTTGTGATGAGCACCAGGTGTTGTATGTAAGTGATGAGTCACTGAATTCTACACCTGAAAGTAATTTTGCACTGTATGTTAACTAGCTGTAATTTAAATAAAAGCTTGGGGAAAAATAAATAAATAAATTTATTTCAAATAATAAACTATTAATAAAATTATAAACTGTTAAATATAATAATACAACATATATAACTATATTAATTATTGTATATTCATTTGTGGAAATATCCATGTCAATAACTATATAAATAACATATAATGATAAATGTAATAAAATATTAACTAAGTTTATTTTATTATTAACCCTGATTTAAAAGCAAAAAAGACAAAAGAAATAACTCAACAATTTTCATTGCTAATTAGTGGGGAAAACACAATAGTGTGCCTTATATATTTTTGTGGAGGGGCCACTCTATAGGGCAACTGGTCCTGGGTCCATACGGCTTCCTAAAACACTGAGTCGACGTGTGCCACCAACACGCACACACTCACACACACACACACACACACACACACACACACACAGCACTGGACTTCCTGGCATTTTTGGCTTCTACAGAAAGAATAGACACATCCTAGTAAATCTTGCCCCCCTTGACTTTCTCTTGCACTCACCTGGCAAACCCACCATTCTGCATCAGCCGACACATCCATCCTCTACTTCAACACCTGGCTCTGGGAGTGACTGGAAGGACTTTGAACACCTATGTGTAAGATAGCAAGCTCTTCCACGAGTGAGTGAAAGAAGTTTGCTCACCTGGAAAACCTGGTTGTAATCAGTTCATAAAGGTGAAAACCTTTGAACACAGGTTACTATAATAAAAGTGAACATATGTAATTCACATTCAGCTGGGGACCCTCCTCCTCTGAAGGACTGAGATAAAATTGGCTTGGACTCCTCTTGTCTCCAATTCCGTATCCTGTGGAAATCTGAAGCCATCCTCAAGATTTCAGTTCTTTTCCGGAGATGTTCTGTTACCATAGCCACCTGGCCTCTGGGATACTGACTCCACATCTCTTCCTATGTTCTATGGTGTATGGATTCGACTCAAACCTATTCTGTTTCAGTCCCAACTGTTCTAACATCATGTGGTACACTGCAACTCGATTCAAACACTAAGCGCCCAGACTCATTGGCGGATCCCACAGGTTTAAGAACACCATCCCCACCAAGACTGCCCCCATTTCAGACCCCTATAGCAAATGTGGTCCCAGGCCACCTATACTTCTGACCAACTGGCTACAAATCCAGAGAGTTCTCACAAAGCCCCTCAGGCTCTATAATTCACTATAATGACTCACAGAACTGAGGATAGCACTATACTTGCATTTATAGTTTTATTATAAGAGATACAAATCAGATGAGCCAAATAAAGAGACACACAGGGTGAGGTCTAGGAGGGTCCTGAACACACAGCTTCTGCATCCTTTCCCCATGGAATGAGAGCACCTCATACTCCCAACAATGTGTTCACCAACCAGGAACTCTGCTGAGCTTTTTTGTGTCTAGAGTTTTATTGGAATTTCACTGTTTAGGCATGATTGATTAAATCAGGGCCATGGGGTTGAACTCAGTCTTCAACCCCTCTCCCCTCCCTGGAGGCTGGGCTGGCTAAAGTCCCAGTCCTCTAATTAGAGGTTGGTCTTTCTGGTGACCAGTCTCCATCCTGAAGTTATCTAGGGTCCCCCCATGAATGTCTTCAGTAGCATAAACTCAGGAGTGATCTATGGGACTCATGAGTAATAAAGACACTTTTATCACTCAGGAAATTCCAAAAGTTTTAGAAGCTTCATGCCAGGAACCTGGAAATTACTTTTCAGAACTTCCAAACGACTTGTGCAGGGAGGACCCCACCCTATTCCAGTGATTCAAACAAGTGGCCAAGCCCAAATAATCGGTACATTCCATCTCCCTGGCCAGACTGCTATTCAGGGACAGGCTTATGGGAATTCTTGGTTAGTGAAAGACTCTTGCCTCTCAGGATCACTGAACTGGTAGAAATAAAGGTCAGCCTAGCAATGCTAGTGCCCATCTTTGCCACCATATGTGAAGAGCCCCCTTGAGAATGAATCCCAACGAAAGAAAAGAAAATCAAGAGATGGAGAAAGAACTCACATATAAATGATAAAGTTTGAGTCCCTGAATCCAACCATCTGTAATTAGATACCTGGGTTTTTTCCCTCATGCTAGATAGAGTTAAGTTTCTGTCATTTGCAATTGCAAGAGTGCTTGTTTCTTCCTCCTTCTTTTTACAAAGAATAAACCAGATTCCTCTCTTTGCTTCATGAAAAGCAGCTTCCCCTCTCTGAGGTGGGCATCTGCTAACATCTGTGCCTGCTGGGCATTTCAGAATGTTTCCACAAAGACAGTTTCCTCCATATGAGACATATTGGTGCCATTAAGATAAACTTTTTTTCACTTTGTCACAAAAATATTATGTAATCAAGACTGTATGTATATACAGTTTCTTATTTACCTTTTAGAAATTTTCATCAACAGATATTTATTTAAAAACTGTACTCAGGGGCGCCTGGCTGGCTCAGTCAGTTAAGCGTCCGACTGGCTCAAGTCATGATCTCACGGTTTGTGGGTTCAAGCGCTGCATTGGGATCTATGCTGACAGCTCAGAGCCTGGAGCCTGCTTCGGATTCTGTGTCTCCCTCTCCCTCTGCCCTCACACTCTGTCTCTCTCTCAAAAATAAATAAGCATTAAAAAATAAATTTTAAAATAAATATTAAAAAAGGACTTGATATTTTAAGCAGTTTTAGTTTCACAGCAAGATTGAGGAAAAGATACAGAGATTTCCCATACACGTAGATTTAAAATTAAACCCTGCCCCCTTACACATAGATTTAAAATTAAACCTCTATTGTAGAACATTTAGCTTGTCTCCAAATTTTATGAATAATGACAGAACATAATGCCATCTAAATCTCTCATCATTTCCTTAGGATAGATTCTCAGAAGTAGAATTTCCGGAAGAACTTCATATTTTACCCCCAAAAAATGCAGAAAAGAATTTACCAGTCACTGCTGTCGTAGCTCCCTTCCAACCCCACATAGCCTGAAGAGATCTGGCCTAAAGTGCCTTCAGACTGCAGAAGAATCACACTCCTGGGGAGCTTCCTGTTCCCTCTGAGTGCCTTGCCTCAGCTGTCCTCAGGGGCTGCTGACTGACCAACAGCTGCCCCCTTCACCATGCGGCAGGCAGCCTGTCAACCCGAGAGACCTCTGGAGACCTAGTGCACATATCTGTTTGCAGGGAATGTTTGAAAAGAATGGCATTCAAGGCAAGCCTGAAAGAGAAATGCCAACACAGGAAAGTCAGGGCTGTGACCCAATTTTCATTTCATTTTTCATTTCTTCAGAAGTATGTGCGATTTATAACCAACAAAAATTGTAATATATTGGGAAAAACAACAAAAAGAGTTTCTCAAATTTGGTGTGGGGCTGGAGATAATCTTCTGGTTCCTGGAAAAGCAGCTGTAGCTATCTGGTTTGGCAATGCTTCCCACAAATCACTGGCTGACTCAGAAAAATACACACGCACATTAGTCATCCAAAGAACAGGCTGATTCCCTCAGGGGCCACCACAAAGGGCAGCTAATGACTGTCTTCAGACCTGGAAGAAGGTTCTATACTGTGATGTGTGTAACTAAGGGGTGGGTCTAAAACCAGTGAATGTGAGCCTCCAAAACACAGATTCTTGACTCCTTGCCAGAGCTCTCTAGCTGTCAGAGTCATTCAAAGATAAAAGCAGCCACCCAGGCGGTGGTGACCTCTCCATCCCATGGAGTGTTCAAGCACACACTACAAACCAGCTGTCCTGGGTGGGGTGGCAGGGATCCAAGTGCAAAGCAGGACAGTGGTTCTCAAACTTTTTGGTCCTTTATACTCTTAAAAATAACTGATCCCAAAGAACATTGTTTATATGGGTTCTGTCTACCAATATGTACTATACTAGAAATTAAAACTGAGGAATTTTAAAATACTTATGAGTTTATTTCAAAATAATGTTTGTTCATTATCCTAAAGAGCATATTTTTAAAAAAAATAACCATATTTCCTCAAACAAAAACATTTAGTGAAAAGAAGAGCATTGCTTATGTTTTTATTATCTCTTTACTATCTGGAGTAATGGAACACAAATGCATAACAGCTTCTACATTTAATCTGTTGCAATATGTTCTTTGGGCTGAAGAATAATGAAGAAAATCCATCCACCCATATGTAGTTGAGAAAGAGAGGAATATTTTAATTGCTTTTTTCAGGTAAGTGCATATTTTTCTTTGCTACTACACCAAAACTTGACTAGTGGGAGGTTTTTTTTGTAAGTCTATTTATTTTGAGAGAGTGTGCAGGAGGGTCAGAGAGGTGGGGGAGAGAGAGAGAATCCCAAGCAGGCTCCATGCTGTCAGCACAGAGCCTGATGTGGGGCTCGGTCTCACGAACCATGAGATCACAACCTGAGCTAAAATCAAGAGGCAGACACTTAACCGACTGAGCCACCCAGGCGCCCCAACTAGAGGGAGTTTCTTAAAGACTGGTTGCAGTGTGGAATCTGAAGCCACATCAATGAAATTTTCCTACTCCCTGCACTCCTGTGAAGACCAGAATAGAGGCAAGTAGCACCTTGATGCTATTTTTATGGAACTAGTCTTGACCTCACAGACATATCCGCCATGGGCTCCCAGACCACACTTGAGAATTGCTGGAGTAGGGGCTTGAAGTAGGAGACTGTGAGCCGTTCATTCATTTCACATACATGCACCGAGCACCTACCGTGTTGAGCACCTGGGGTATAACTGTGATGGAGACACAGACCCTACGCCCAAAGAGGTCACCATTTAATAATAAGAGAAAACACTTACTGAGTACTTACCATTATCCAGGTTCTGCATCAAGTATTCTACATGCAACTTAGTGAAGGGAAATTACCTATTTCTACAGATGTAGAAACTGAAGCTTAGAGAAGTTACATACCTTACACCGGGTCACAGAGCCTGGTGAAGCCAGGATTTCGAGCCAAGATTAGAACAGGTAGGCTAAATTGTTTCTTTGCACATTACAAAAAAAAACGTTTTTATCATAAAAGATACGCAACACAGAATTTACCATTTTAACCATTTCTAATTGTACAATTCAGTGGTAGTAAGTATATTCATGATATTGTGCAAACATCACTGCTCTCCACCTCCAGAACCTTTTCATCATCCCAAACAGAAACTCTGTACCCATTCTCCCTGTTCCTCCGCTCCTGCAACCTGTGTTCTACTTTGTGTCAGTATGAATTTGTCTATTCTAGGTACTTCATAGAAGTGGAATCACAATATTTGTCCTTTTGTGTCTGACTTATTTTACTTAGCATAATGTTTTCAAGGTTCATCTGTGATTTAGCATATATCTGTCCTTCCTTTTAAAGGCTGGATAATATTCCATTGTGTGCATAGACCACATTTTGCTTATCCATTCATCTGTTGATGGATGCTTCTCAGTACATTTTAAATAAACAATTATAGGGGAGCCTGGGTGGCTCAGTCAGTTAAGCATCTAACTTCGGCTCAGGTCATGATCTCATAGTTCATGGGTTTGAGCCCCGCATTGGGCTCTGTGCTGAAAGTTCAGAGCCTGGAGCCTGCTTCAGATTCTGTGTCTCCCTCTCTCTGCATCTCCCTGGCTTGAGCTCTGTCTCTCTCAAAAATAAATAAACATTTAAAAAATTAAATAAACAATTACAATGTGCTGTGATAGAAGTGCACACAGGTTCTAAGAGGGAAACACAGAGGAGGAGGAACCAATCTAACTGAGGGTGGGGCAGCCAGGGACTGGTATCTGCACAAAGCCATGAAGGATTGGTGGGAGATGGACAGGAAAAGAGATAGGAAGGGAAGAACTCCTATACCAAGTCCTGGAGGTGTGGGAGAGATATAACCCACAGGACTGAGGCAGGTTTGTGTGAAGAGGGGAAAGGGGTGAGGCTAGAGATATAACAGCAATGACATTACAAAGCATTTAAGACACATGGGTGCTGCTCTCAACAATAGCCAAATTATGGAAAGAGCCTAAATGTCCATCAACTGATGAATGGATAAAGAAATTGTGGTTTATATACACAATGGAGTACTACATGGCAATGAGAAAGAACGAAATACGGCCCTTTGTAGCAACGTGGATGGAACTGGAGAGTGTGATGCTAAGTGAAATAAGCCATACAGAGAAAGACAGATACCATATGGTTTCACTCTTATGTGGATCCTGAGAAACTTAACAGAAACCCATGGAGGAGGGGAAGGAAAAAAAAAAAAAGAGGTTAGAGTGGGAGAGAGCCAAAACATAAGAGACTCTTAAAAACTGAGAACAAACTGAGGGTTGACGGGGGGTGGGAGGGAGGGGAGGGTGGGGGATGGGTATGGAGGAGGGCACCTTTTGGGATGAGCACTGGGTGTTGTATGGAAACCAATTTGACAATAAATTTCATATATTGATAAAAAAAATAAAATAAAATATTTTCCAAAATAAGAAAATGAAAAAAAAAAAAGACACATGGGTGCTGTGCAGAGCCTCTTAGCTGTTTTAACTTATTTAAACATTACAGCGACGCTGTTAGAAAATGAGCACTTCTTAAATCTATACTGAGGGTCAGGCACTATTCTTACTGCTTTGTGTGTAATAACCAATTTAATCCCCACAGCAACTGTGAGATTGGTACTATTGTCTTTCCCATTTTAAAGATGGGAAGTAAGGCATGGAGAAGCTAAAAAATTTTGCCCAATGTCATGCTAGTAAGCTGGAATTTCGACTCAGGTTTTAGCAGCTATGCCCATCACCTGACATCACCTGACAGCTGAGGACATGAGGACATGGTAAGGAATTTAGACTTTCACCTGTCAGGGCCACCAGGCAGGTTTAGGCAGAAAGCAACTGGGTTCTGATTTGCATTTTATAATCATTCTAGCTGCTGTCTGAAAAATAAGCAGGAAAAAGACTGGAGACAGAGAGACCTGTAGGAAGTCAGACAAGAAAGGATGAGAATAGGGCAGGACAGTCAAATTACAGACAAGTGGGAGGTTTTGAGAGACATTCGGGACACAGTATAGTCAGCCAAGGGTGATTTATGAGAGAGGGGTCAGGGATTTCCTGCCAGGTTCCTGAGAAGTTGACAGTGCAATCACGGAGGTGGGGGATACATGACAGTCTCAGGTACATCCAGGGAGAGATATCTAGGGCATGTAAGCTCCATGAAGGCAAAGGTCTTTGTCTATTTCATTCACTGATGTGGCCCTGTGCCAAGAACAGTACCTGGCTTGGGTGGCTCAGTCGGTTAAGCAGCCGACTTCGGCTCAGGTCATGATCTCTCGGTCAGTGAGTTGGAGCCCCGAGTGGGGCTCTGTGCTGACAGCTCAGAGCCTGGAGCCTGTTTCAGATTCTGTGTCTCCCTCTCTCTGACCCTCCCCTGTTCATGCTCTGTCTCTCCCTGTCTCAAAAATAAATAAAACGTTAAAAAAATTTTTTTTTTAAAAGAACGGTACCTGGCGTAAAACACCAGTATATAGTTGTGGAGTAAAGAGGTGTGGGTCCAGGGGAGAAGAGAGCTGTGGCCTGGAGGTCAGGAAATCATGATGGGAGCAGGAGCTACAGAGATAGTCAAGGAAACTTTGCTGCTCTGTGTTCCTCAAGCTTGATGTGTAATGAGAGCAACCAACATTTGAAAGGTGCTTTCCAGTTTATAAAATATACTTTCTCAAATTCTTCTTTTCCTTTTTAATCTCATTTTTAAATGTTTATTTATTTATTTTGAGAGAGAAAGAGCAGGGAGGGGCAGAGAGAGGAACACAGAGAATTCCAAGCAGGCTCCACACTGTCAGCCCAGAGCCCGACACAGGGCTTGATCCCACAAACCCTGATATCATGATCTGAGCCACCGCTTAACTGACTGAGTCACCCAGGCACCCTCCCTTTTAATTTCAATCCAATTTACCTTTTACTAAATTTTTGTTGATGTGAGAAGTCCTTTATTATAAGGTGTGATCATCATAAGTGTATTTCCCGACGAATTGTTGCATCGGTATGCATTTGTGTATCCCCCACCTGGATCACGAGAGAGAAACACTCCACCACTCCAACATGTCCTTCACTTGCCTTCTCACCACTCCCCTCCCCACCAGAGACAAGCATTCTGGTTTCTATGACCTTCCATCAGTGCACGCACTTGTATCAGTTCATATATTTCATATAAATGGAATAATACAGTCTGTATTATTTTGTGTCTGGCTTCTTTCACTCAATGTAATATCTGTGAGATTCATCCATGATGTTTTGAATTTCAGTGTTCTACATGTTTCCAAAAACATAATTATCCTGGAGGATAATAATTTCTATCTCTAAAGGCCGCTATGGAAATTAAACATGATTGTGCCTGATGGCCACCCTACAGAATGAATGTTTATTGATTACCTGGCTCTGGTTCAACACCAAAACAATTTAATCCTCACGGAAGAATCATTATTCCTCTTTCAACAATTTGGTGATATTTCGGAGGGGAGTAAGGAATGAAAACTGGTAAACCAGTTTTCTGGGGGGAACATTTCCTGGTTTGTAGCCTTTGCCAATTTTTGTGGTGTAATACTCCCACTGTGGCTAATATCAAGGTGCCAATGGTTTAACAACTGGACTACAAAATGTCTGGAAATTTTACAATCAGCTCTCTAACACTGCCATGACGGAAGGATGATTCACAGACACTGAAGCCCAGACCAGCTAAGAGTCTTGTTCAAGTTCCCATCCCTGGAAAGTGGGGATTGAAGACCAGCCTTTTTTGATAACTCTGATTCTTTATGCTTTTCCTCCCTCTGTAAGAGATTTTTTAAAAGTGAGCTGGCATTGGAGCACTTGGGTGGTTCAGTCAGTTAAGTGTCCGACTTTGGCTCAGGTCATGATCTCGCAGTCTGTGAGTTTGAGTCCTGCATCAGGCTCCATGCTGACAGCTCAGAGCCTGGAGCCTGCCTAGGATTCTGTGTCTCTTTCTCTCTCTGCCCCACCCACTATTTGTTCTCTCTCTCTCTCTCTCTCTCAAAAATAAACATTAAAAAAATGAGCTAGTATCTACTGATGGGCCTCAAACTGACCCCAGAGCTCATATTTTATAAGCTTTCATTTTCATTAGTAATCCACTAAGTGAATTATCCAATACTAAAATGTGATATTCAGAGACTAAAATTGGGCTATTACCAGACTTTATTAAACACTCTAAATTTAGTATTCCACTAAGAAGTCTTGCTGCCAGGCCAATCTTTGAACCCCGATTAGCCTTCTATTGCTCATCCCTCACCCAGATGGCTGGAATGTTCTTAACTTGGGTAATAGATTCTCTGTTTTCCTTATAGTGTTGTCTTGAGTTTGTTGTGATTCTCTTTCTTTTCTTTTGATTTTAGATAGAGAGTGTGTGCATGAAGGAGAGAGAGGAGCAGAGGGAGGGAGAGAGAGAGAGAGAGAGAGAGAGAGAGAGAGAGAGAGAGAGAGAGAATCTCAAGCAGGCTCCACGTGGAGCCTGCCATGAGGCTTGATCCCATGACCCTGGGATCATGACCTGAGCCAAAACCAAGAGTCGTACACCCAATCAACTGAGCCACCCAGGCACCCTTGTTGGGATTTTCAATGGCTAGTATTCTTCTTCTTTAAAGTTACTGTTATTTAGGGGCACCATAGGTGGCTCAGTCAGTTGAGCATCTGAGCCTTGATCTCAGTTCAGGCCTTGATCTCAGGGTCATGAGTTCAAGCTCTGCATTGGGCTCTGTGCTGGGCATGAAGCCTACTTAAAAAATAAAATAAAATAAAAAATAAAATTACTGTTATTTAGCTTTCCCTTTTTTGTTTAAGGTTAAGTGTTGTAGAACATGTAGTGACACGTATTTGCACCAGCAGCATTTTTGTTCTAACATTATCTAATAACTAGACTTTAAGACATGTATGTATTATGATTCAGTTGTGACTCATCCATACCCTTGTTGCTGAAGCTGCTGTAAACATCATCTCTCTAGATGTTGTGTTTGCACTCATGCTTCTGTGGTGTGTGTGGATGCCTCTTAAGTGGTGCTGTTTGAACAATTTGCAACACAGTCTCAATATAAATGCAATTAACTCACTGAATTATTGTTAACTTTACAAGGCATTGTTTATAATACAAAATTATATGAAAGTACGTGTTCTCCCATATGGAAATAATACCCTGTAAATCCAAGCATGCATACACCTGTGTTCTTATATGTGGTAACAGGTGAGAACAAAAGAAATAGAGAAGTTTATTGAGGTTTAGGAGCAAGTTCCACACACCATATCAGGAGGTAATAGTATAAAGCTGAAGGCACAGGTTTGGAATCAAAATGATTTGAATACACCTTCACCCTAGCTCTGTGACATTATACAAAATACTGCTATCTCAGTTTCCTTTTGTCTAAATGAAGCAAATGCCAGCTACTAACGCAAAGATATTTTAAATACCAAATGTATGAAAACAGACACATAGACCAATGGAACAAGATCAAGAGCCCAGGAATAAAAAAACCCCATGCATTGGAACATCTGGGGGGCGCAATCGATCAAGTGTCCAACTCTTGATCTCAGCTCAGGTCATGATCTCACAGTTCATGAAACTGAGCCCCAAGTTGGGCTCTGCGATGACAGCATGAAGCCTACTTGGGATTCTCTCCCTCCCTCTCTCTCTGTCCCTCCCCAACTCATGGGTTCACTCTCTCTCTCTCTCTCTCTCTCTCAAAATAAATAAATAAACATTAAGAAAAAAAAACCCGGGGCACCTGGGTGGTTCAGTAAGTTGAGTGTCTGACTTTGGCTCAGGTCATGATCTCGTGATTCGTGAGTTTGAGCCCCACGTCAGGCTCATTGCTGTCAGCCTGTCAGTGCAGAGCCTACTTCGGATCCTCTATCCCCTTCTCTCTCTGCCCCTCCCCTACTGATGCTCTCTCTCAAAAAATAAGTAAAATGTTAAAAAAAACTCAGGCATATATGATCAACTAATATTTGACAAGAGAGGCAAGAATACTCAATGGGGAAAGGAAGGTCTTTTCAATAAATGGTATTGGGAAAACTGGATATTCACATGTAAAATAATGAAATTGGACCCCTATCTTTATCTTTTTTAATGTTTATTTTGAGAGAGAGAGAGAGACAGCATGTGGGTGCACAAGCGGGAGAGGGGCAGAGAGAGAGGGAGAGAGAATCCCAAGTAAGCTCCACACTGTCAGCTCAGAGCCTGATGCAGGACTTGATCTCATGAACTACGAGATCATGACCTGAGCATAAATCAAGAGTCAGACACTCAACCAGCTGAGACACGCAGGTGCCCCTGGGCCCCTATCTTTATACCACTCATGAAAATCAACTCAAAATGGACTTGAAGACTCAAGACCAGAAACCATAAAACTTCTAGAGGTAAACATGTGGAGAAAGCTCCTTGGATTGGCCTTGGCCACAGTTTCTTGAATATGATACCAAAAGCACAAGTAACACAAGCAAAAACAAAGTGGGGTTACATCAAACTAAAAAGTTTCTGCAGCAAAAGAAATGATCAACAAAATGAAAAAGTGACCTATGGAATGGGAGAAAATATTTGCAAACCATATGTCAGATAAGGGGTTAATATCCAAACTATATAAAGAACTCAAGTATCTCAAATAGCAATAATCCATTTAAAAATGAGCAGAGGACCTGAACAGAAATTTTCCCAAAGAAGACACACAGATGGCCAACAGACACATGAAAAGATGCTCAACATCACTCATCATCAGGGAAACGCAAATCAAAACCACTATGAGATATCATCTCACACCTGTTAAATTGGTCTATTATCAAAAAGACAAAAGATAAAGTGTCATCAAAGATGTGGAGAAAAGGGAACCCTTGTGCACTGTTTAAGGGAATGTAAATTTTTATAGCAACTGTGGAAAATACAATGGAAGTTCTCAAAATATTAAAAATGGATTACCATATGATCCATCAAGCCTACTTTTGGTGATATATCTGAAGGAAATGAAATCACTATCTTAAAGAGGTATCTTCACCTTAATGTTCATTGCAGCATTATTCACAACTGCCAAGATATAGAAACAATTTGTCTGTTAATAGATGAATGGATAAAGAAAATGTGAGATATATATGTATATATATATGTGTGTGTATATGTATACATATATATATATGTATACATATATAACTATATATTATATATATATACATATATACATATACATATATATGTGTATATATATATATATATAAATCCTGCCATTTGCAACATGGATGGACCTTCAGGGTATTATGCTAAGTGAAATAAACCAGTCAGAAAGAAAGACTGCATGATTTCACTTATGTGTGGAATCTAACAAAAGCCGAACTCATAGAAACAGAGAGTAGAATGATTGACAGGGGCTTAGGGTGGGGTAAATGGGGAGATATTGGCCTGGCTTTGTGGGAGCAGCATCCTTCCAGCAACTTCACGTTATCGGAAAGACTTCCTGTGGCCCACCGTTTTCAGGTTGGAAGTGGTGGAATGAATCTGCCGGTGCGCTCCCCCCGCCGCCGCCGCCGGGGACTCGGTCTCTAAGGGCTCCTGGAGACGGTCAAAGGGTAAAAAAATATTTTTTAATTAAATAAGGTAATGACATGCCTGGAACAAAGTAAATGGTACGTATTATTATTTCTTCCTCTGTGGTCTTCTATCAAGTAAAATCGTGGACTTCCCTTTCCTATTGCTTCCCTGAGATTTCACCAGATACACAAATATTGTTTGGCAGATTAGCTATACAATCTGTCATGCAACCAAGATTTACCTTTTCTAGACAAATATCATATGATTTCACTCATATGAGGATTTTAAGATACAAAACGGATGAACATAAGGGAAGGGAAACAAAAATAATATAAAAACAGGGAGGGGGACAAAACATAAGAGACTTAAATTTGGTGAACAAACAGAGGGTTGCTGGAGGGGTTGTGGGAGGGGGCATGGGCTAAATCGGTAAGGGGAATTAAGGAATCTATTGAAATCATTGTTGCACTATATGCTAACTAACGTGGATGTAAATTAAAAAATAATTTTTTACATTTATTTATTTTTGATAGACAGAGAGAGACAGAGCACAAGTGGGGGAGGGGCAGAGAGAAGGAGACACAGAATCCAAAGTAGGCTTCAGGCTCTGAGCTGTCAGCACAGAGCCCGATGCGGGGCTGGAACCCACAAACCGCGAGATCATGACCTGAACCGAAGTCGGACGCTTAACCGACTGAGCCACCCAGGCGCCCCCAAAATAAATTATTTTTTAAAAAAGATTTACCTTTTCTAGAAAATCTGAGTAGAACTCATTCTATTTTAATAACTGGATACTCTTGTGGACTCAATTATTTCCTTATCCCAAATCCAGAACGTAAGGGTCCTTCCTACTCTTTTTTAGTAGGTAGATGAACTGTATGCTAGAAATAGTTGGCACAGTGTTAACTCTCCAAATAAGCATATTTTAAGAGAAAGTCTTAGCTTCAGGAAAGAAAAAAAGATGAGTGGTATTGGATACAATAAATTATGTTTACTAGCAAAGGAGTAACGTGGTTGAGCGCCATAGAGGCTGTGTAATATAGTGATTAAGAGTGCAGGTCATGGGGAGTATAGTGGTGGTTACCAGGAGTTGGGAGGTGGGGGGAAGATATTGCTCAAAGGGCACAAGCTCCCTGTGATTAGATTAACAAGTTTGGGTTCTAACGTATGGCTTGTGATTATAGCTAATAATACTGTATCATACACTTGAATGTTAGTAAGAGAGTAGATCTCAAATGTTCTCACTCCCAAAAAAATGGTAATTATGTGGCTGGATGCAGGAAGGTGGTAGTAATACTATAGCGATAATCATTTGCAATTTATAAATGTAGCAAATCTACATGTTATAGAACTTAAACTTACACAATGTTATGTGTCAATTATATCTCAATAAAACTGGGGGAAATTAAGGGGAAAAAAAAAGAGTGAAGGTCATGGAGCAAAGCGACCTGGATTGGAGTCTAGATCCGTAAAGCCTAGCCTTCTCCCTACCTCAGTTTTACCACCTAGAAAACGGTGATAGTAGTACCTAATAATACCTAAAACAGTTGACATGAAGACTAAATAATTGAACACATGTAAAACCCATTGAAGTGCCCAGGATATAATAAGCACCTAGTGAATGTTAGTTATTACCATGCGTCAGGTCTGTTCTTGGCACTGGGTCACAGGGGTTGCTTCTACATTTTAGCCAAAATGACTAATACTTCTGTGAACATGGTTGTACAGACATCTTTTCAAGACCTTGATTTCAGTTCTTTGGGGCATATACCCAGAAGTGGAATTCTGGATCATATGGCAATTCTGTTTTTACTTTTTTGAATAATCTCCGACTGGCAGTGCACAAGGATTCCAACACTACTTACCTTTTAACGTATTTAAAAGATTATAGTACAAAGAACTAATTTCAAAAGGTAGTGAGGAGGGGCGAGGTGAAATGGGTGAAAAGGACCCAAAAGTACAAACTTCTGGTTATAAAATAAGTAAGTTGTGGGACTTACTGTACAGCATGGTGACTATAGTTAATAATACTGAATTGCAGATTTAGAAGTTGCTTAGAGTAGGTCTTAAAAGTCATCACAAGAGGGGCACCTGGGTGGCTCAGTCGGTTAAGTGTCTGACTTTGGCTCAGGTCATGATCTCACGGTCCGTGAGTTCAAGCCCTGCGTTGGGCTCTGTGCTGACAGCTCAGAGCCTGGAGCCTACTCCAGATTCTGTGTCTCCCTCTCTCTCTGACCCTCCCCCATTCATGCTCTGTCTCTCTCTGTCTCAAAAATAAATAAACGTTAAAAAAAATTTTTTAAAAAAAAGTCATCACAAGAAAAAAGTGTTTTTTTGTAACTATGGAAGGTGACATATGTTAATTAGACTTATTTTGGTGATCATTCCACCACATATACGTATGTCAAATCATTATGTTGTACACCTGAAACTAATAAAATACTATATGTTAACCGAACCCCAACAACAACAAAAAAGGTAGCAAAGGATAAATAGCAGGTATTATTAGTTTTGTGAAGATTGTTCGGAGGTAGATCGGGCTTAGATACACATTTTCAACTTTGGAGTCATTAGCATATAGACAGTGTTCAAAAACATGAGATTGGATAATCTCCCCCCCACCCCAGACACCAGGAAGATAATGTTAATGACGTGCTAACCATATGAGGCACTACTCTAAGTGATTTACAAGTATTATATCATGCAATCCTTACAACAGCTCCATGACATAATTATGATCTTGACCCCCATATTACAGTAACTTACCTGAGGTCCTGAAGTTACTAGTTGCTGGCGCTGTGCTTGGAACCAGAGCAATCTGACTCTAGTGCCTGCATTTTGATTTCCTGTGACGCTCATGAAGCTGAAGCTTCCTGGAGTTTCACTTGCACGGGCCCTTCTTAGACGGGGAGAGCTGCAGCAATGTGGTTGCTTTGTCATGTGTTTTTGAAATCTTGCAAAGGCAAAATCATTTCACCACAAGCAATTAAGACCACTCTTTCTTTCCACTGCAGCTATGCCTTGTGCAATGTGGTGGTGGTTGGCCACAGGCATTTTGGGGGATGCTGCTAAAGATAAGCTAATTTAGGGATAACTTTAGTTTTGGTCTAGCTGGATATATTTATGTGGTTCATAATCACTTTCACATATAGGTATTAGTAGCCATTCCGGTATAGGAATAGCTTCCAAGAATATTCTTACTGCCCACTCTACCAACAGTACCAGAATTATGACAGATAGCACAGAGACAGCAGTGTCCAACGGTTTTCAATGTGGACCCATCCTGTGGTGTCCAGCACACGAATGTGGGCAGTGGAGGAGAAACAATAATGGATCCTGAAGTTAGTCTGTGGACAATTCTTCCAATTATCTGATGTGTAAGATTATAAGAGGGAGGATATGGTTCTCATTGGCAGTGAATCAAACTAGAAATTCTCTCTTGTCAAGAGCATACTCAATATATACTTATTTTTTCTTTTTTGATGGAAGTCACATAAAATAGAATTTATTAAAATTTTTGTTTGCAGGACACATTACCACAAATGGCAAATGAGTCTGTGATGTCTTCTGCCCCCAGATACGTGTCATTGTTCCACACCAATTCTGTACCAACTGGGTGTCCAACACTTCAGTTCAATTCTGACACTAAGTTCCAGAGTTAGCGCTGATCCCACAGCCTCGCAGGATTGCTCCCACTTCAGATGCCAGCCACAAAGTGGGTACCCAGGCTACTCACACTTCTGCCCAACAAATTACAAATTCAGGGGTTCCCACAATGCCCTTCTTGGGTGATAATTCACTACAATGACTCACAGAATTTGGGAAAGTGCTATATTTACTATCACATAAAAGGTAAGCAGGCAGATGAGGAGGTACATAGTCAGAGGACTAGATGGGGCCAGAGTACAGGAGTCTCTGTCCCCAGGGAGTCAAGGTTTGCCCCCCTCTTGGCACATGGATGTGTTCACCAACTCAGTTCTCTGAATCTTGTAGTTCAAGAGCTTTAAATTTTTTTTTAATGTTTATTTTATTTGTGAGAGAGAGAGACACACACAGAGCATGAGTGGGGGAGGGGCAGAGAGAAAGGAAGATACAGAATCTGAAGCAGGCTCCAAGTTCTGAGCTGTCAGCACAGAGCCTGACATGGGGCTCAAACCCACGAACCATGAGATCATGACCTGAGCCGAAGTGGGACACTCAACCAACTGAGCCATCCAGGTGCCCCAAGAGCTTTTATAACCCATTCTTCAGTCCCCTTCATTTTCCCAGAAGTCAGAGGGTGGGGAGGAATGTTCCCACTCTCTACTCTTCCATTTGGTCTTTTTGGCAACCAGCTCTCACTCTGAAGCCATTATGGGGCCCCATTCTGAGTCATCACATTAGCATAAACCAAGTGTGGTTGAAAGGGGCTCCTAAAGAACAACAAAAGGCATTCCTATCACTTAGGAAATTCTGACAGTTTTAGGAGCTTTGTGCTGGGAACTAGGAACAAAGACCCAACATATACTGTAACACAGTCTGTAGGAAGTTGCATACACATCCAAATCAGGACTCGAATTTTCACTTATTTTACTGAAACCTTCAGAAACATATTTCCAGATTTCAGTTAAAAATTATATATTAGATGGAGTGCCTGGGTGGCTCAGTTGGTTAAACGTCCGACTCTTGGTTTCATCTCAGGTCATGATCTCGTGGTTTATGGGTTCGAGTCCCACACAGGGCTCTGTGCTGACAAGCAGAACCTGCTTAGGATTCTCTCTCTCTCTCTCTCTCTCTGTCTCTCTCTCTCTCTCTCTTTGTCTCTGTCTCTCTCTCTCTCTTTCTGCCCCCCCCCACTTGCTCTGTCTCTCTTTCTCAAAAATAAATAAAATTTTAAAAATTAGATATCAGAATATCTAAATAGATAAATTAGATAAAATTAGAGTTTTATCAACTTTTTGAATAAACTTTTTCCACTTTGTTTGCATTCAGGTTTGTCTTCTGAGTTTTTGAAAATATATTTTAGAATCCTGAAATGTTTTTGTATCTGTACTGCAAGATTTGAATTTGTAATGGGTAGACCCTCACTACCTTTTCACGCTTTAAAGAAAACTCCACATTGGTATATACTTTTAAACTATCCAGCCACAAAACAACACAAAAAAGAAACAGCTGGTATAATTAAAAACATTTCATTAATATCTTCATAGAAGACAGAGCATCTACAAAATAAAAACAGGATGTTATGAAAAAGGTAAAAAATCTTGGGACTTAAAAATATAATTGCCAAAAATTTAATAAAAGTGTTATAAGATGGTAAAAGAAACCTTCCATAAAATAGGGGGAAATGCCTACATAAAATGTGAGGCAAAAATAGAAAGCCTACCATTTGACTAACAGGAGTTCCAGCAAGAGAACAGAAAAGGCAAGGATAAAATTGACAGAGAACTAATAGAATAGAAATACTTGGAGCTAAAGGACCAGGGTTCTCAGTTTGGAAAGTTCACAAAAGCCCAGCATGATGAGGGACTCGTCTACAGGCTGACAGATTGTCATGAAAGAGTAGCACCACAAGGATAAAGAGAGGAAAACAGGTCACCCGCAAAGGATGCCATCTGACTGACAAAATGTGTCATGAGAAATACTGGACGCCAGAAGACTGTTTGACAATTTCCCCCAAATTTGGAGGGAATCTGACTTTACAACTGTACAATTTAAATAGAAGAGAGAGGGGAGCCTGTGTGGCTCAGTCAGCTAAGCATCTGACTTCAGCTCAGGTCATGATCTCATCACTCATGAGGTGTGAGTCTGAGCCCTGCATTGGGCTCTCTGCTGTCAGTGCACAGCCTGCTTCACTTCCAATCTCCCTCTCTCTCTGCCCCTCCCCAGCTCACGTTTTCTCTCTGTCTCTAAAATAAATAAAAACATCAAAAATTTAAAAAATGAATAAATAGAAAAGAGAAAATCACTGGGAATAGTAGCATATCCATGTATCCATCGCTCAAATGTGGTAACATTTTTTCATTCTTGCTTCAGAAAATAAGTACAAAGTAGAGCACCCCAGACCCCAAGGCCACTATTCTCACATATGGTGTGTATCTTCTAGTGTATGTTTTCACACTTTTACTACCTGTACATGTAGCTATACACAATAAATAGTGTGAGCCATATGTTTGATGGTATCTGAATTGCAATCTGATAGTATACATACATCCTTCTGCAGTTCATTTGCCACCTTCTCGGTTCTATCCACAGGCCATGGAGCTCACTGCCAGGGGCACATGCAGGTTTTGTGGGGCCTGAGAAAAAGAGTATTGCTTTGGCAACACACACATGAAAAAAAAGGATATTAAACTGTGAATACAAAATTATAGCTGACGGTACATTTTTATTCAGAGTAAGAAAAGAAATTATAGCACAGCACAACTTTTAGAAGGCTCACAGCCAGAGAAAAGCAAAGCTTGTTATTAATTCACCACATGACGCACCTCTATATGCTTTTTTCTCACTATAACTTTTAGCTGCTTACTTTTTGATAGCCCTCTTCATAGGATAACGATTTTGTAATATCATTTGCAAAGGAGAGCATAGAAAGATAATTCAGTCCCTTGTGGTTGAATCAAAATTCTTTTTGCAGTTGATAGTTTAGGAAACTTCCTTGTTGCTTCACAGATCATTTTAGGTGATGTCATAGAAACTACTAGGACTGTTGTCACCTTTAGGAAAGCCTTCATTTTGTACTCTGAGTTTTTGCTTTTTCATAACAACCTGCTCTTATTTTGTGGATGCACCATCTTTTATGAGCATACTAATTAGACAATTCTTTTCTTTTCTTTAGTTTATTTACTTATTTTGAGAGAGAGAGAGAGAGAGAGAGAGAGAGAGGACACTGAAGAGGGGCAGAGAGAGAGTCAAGCAGCTTTTGTGCTGTCAGCACAGAGTCCAACATGGCCTTCACCCCACAAACCCTGAGATCATGACCTGAGCTGAAATCAGGAGTCGGACACACAAGCCACTGAGCCACCCAGGCACCCCCAGATGATTCTATTAATGTTATTGATTTTTGAGAGAGAGACAGAGACAGAGTTCAAGCAGGGGAAGGGCAGAGAGAGAGGGAGACACAGAATCCAAAGCAGGTGCCAGGCTCTGAGCTGTCAGCATAGAGCTTGACACAGGGCTCGAACTCACAAACCATGAGATCATGACCTGAGCCGAAGTCAGATACCTACCAACTGAGCCAGCCAGGCGCCCCAGATGGTTCTTTTAAATGCATTTCCTTAGTTTTTTGTTTGTTTGTTCCCCCTGAGTTATCTTGACTTCCTCTAGTGTTACTACTTGTTTCTGTTAGTTTATCTTGTCTTTATTGTTTTCCTTAAATGTCCACTCATATTTGATGGTGTACACATGCTTGAGTATGGGACAAGAGGGGAGCCGCCTGTAACTCCCACTGGGGAAGGCAGAGAGCTGTGCTTTATACAACAAGCACGTAGATAACCAGGCACTCTGGAAATCCTAAAGACCAGACACAGAGGACAGTCCTAATTTATTTGGTATCTTTAGAATAAACCACCAACGTTCTCACAAGGCTTGGGGGAGGATCCTGGCAGCCAGATCCTCTGCACACAGGGATGGGAGGGGAGGGTTGAGTAAGGTTTCAACTCTGTAGCTCTCTTCTATCATGAGGGTAGTGGTGGCAAAAATATTGAGAACATTGGCATAAACAATTCCATGATTATTTTGGTTTTTACGGTTTTCCTGGTTACCCTTCGGAGCGGTCTCTTTTGCCATCTTCCTTTCAGCATGTGAAGGTAAATCTCAGCAAGATCTGGACCTCTGGAATTTTGCTGGAGGGCTGGTCAAGGCCCTTTCTCTTCCATAGCCTCACAGCTCAGAAAACACTTCTCAATGCTCATCTTAAGAATGTGAGCGAGGCGCAAAGATGTGATGAATACCAATGCCACATTTTTAATTTTTGAAAACTGGGTCAGTCACAGATCTGAATAGCACTGAAACACAGCTGCCTTCTTTTTTTTTTTCTGACAACAACATCTAATTTTAAACTGCAAGAACAACTAAATCAGAAGTGTGTGTTTGATTATAATATGAGCAGGTGGATCTTGCATTAACTGTATGGTTCCAGTTCAGAGTGGAGGTAGGCTCCAGTTTGATTCAAAAACACAGAGCTCTACAGAGCGCCTAGGTGGCTCAGTCGGTTGAGCATCTTATTCTCGATTTCGGCTCAGGTCATGATCTTACAGTTCTGGGAGATCGAGCCCCCCATTGGGGGGCTGCTGACAACGCAGAGCCTGTTTGGTGGGATTCTCTCTCTCCCTCTCTCTCTCTGCACCCCCCCCCCCCGCTCATGTTCTCTCTGTCTCTCTCAAAATAAATAAACTTAAAAAAGAAAAGAAAAGAAAAAAGAAACACAGAGCCTTAAATCAATAGAGTTTATAATTTACAATATGCTTAACATAGTGGGGTGTTCCCCAGCCATCCCAACATGGAGGCAAGGCCAAACTGGTTCAGTTCAGTATCACTTTGACAAGGAGACAAGGGGTTTCCCTTCAGGACACCATAACCTCTCCAGGAGGCCACATCCCTTCACCCCACATTCTGGGACTTACAAGAGTCATGTTGCCAACATGGTAAGGGTCGGATGGGGAAAGAAATCTTGCCAAGGCCTCCAGGGCAAAAGTGCTCATTCCAAACCAGGTGCTCAGGACCAGCCCAGTTCTGCAGGCTGTGATGCCCCGCTGCACTCAGCGGCATGAGGAACAGCTGGCCACGGAAGTAGCTCCCACTTTATGGTTCCACCTCCCTCCAGTTCTCCCCAACCACCTCCTCCTTTCAGATTTCTCCACATCTTCCTCTTCTGTGGTCCATGGTGAGGGCCACCCCCACTCCCTTCTCCTCCGACTTCAGCCTGTGGTCACGTACGTGGTCTCTGTGAGCAGGAAAGCCTGCAAAGTTGCAAACCAAACTTTATGCCTGGAGCAGTATTTCTAGCCTTTGAAGGTGGTGACTCACATCTACCATACAAACCGGGAGTGGGGATGGGAGCTACCATGAGGGATGAAATTAACAGGTTTGATGATCTTAGTGGTACTGGTAGGGCATGGTGAGGGATTTTTTTTTTTAATATTTCCTGCCTGAATCAACTTTTTGAATCAACTGGCCCAACTATACTTCAAAAAGAAGGTCTCCTGCTATGCTATTAGTAGCCACATTTCATCAGGTACCTATGAGTATCCGTGCTGCCTCAGATGCATTTCATTAGTTCTATTCCTTTCATTGTTTCTTGCAAGGCCCTTGCATCTGCAAGCTGCTATAAACAGAGAAATGGAGGCTCCCAGAAGCTGATTACCTCACTCAAGAGAAACCCACAACTTAAATAATGGAATAATAATTTGATTATTAGTCATTTCTACTGGAAAACTGGAAAGAGACCAAGTGCAAAGTCAGACCCATGGGCTGCTCAGACTATTGTGACAGTGGCACAAAGAAACCACTGAAGAAGGTCTGCTTGAAGTCACTCAGCTCACAGTTTAGATGTGCGCCCACTACATTCCTACCTACTTAAATTCACCTATTAGGAAACTAACATGAATTACGTATGGACTATCTGCCAAGCACTGTACCGAACACTTGACGCTTCATCTCAGTCTGCTTGTTTACCCTCTTATGAAATAAGAATTATTATTCCCACTTTTCTGATGAGAAAATTGATACTCAGAGCCATTGTATAACTGTTCTGGGGTCAAATAGCCAGTAGAGCCATGATTTGAACTCAGCGAGAAAAGATTCCAGAGTCTTCTCCATGTGGTTTCCATGAATCACAACCTATTTCCCTTAAAGCCATTCTGATGGCCCTTTAAGCATCAGGACAAATCATTTTGTGAGGAAGTATAAGAAAGTCATATCTGGAAAGGCTCTGTGGTGATGCCCTTCAGGCCTTCAGGATGCATTATTCAAATGCTAACTGAGAACTTGGATGACATAATGGTGTCGGTGTCTAAAAACATCTAGAAAAGTCTTCATTTATATTTGTGAAAATCTGCTTCAGCTCACTACAGGGCAATTGAAGCCAAAAGCAGGCAGACAGTCATGTGCTCATCTGCAGCTTCTTGCGGAAGGGGCTGTCTCGTTCATCTGCTCTGTAGCCCCTAGCATGGGACCAAGCACATCACAATGATTACCATTTGTTGAGTAACTTTACAAGCATCATCTCACTTAATCTCCATGGCAGACCTGCAAGGTAGATAATCTTATCTCCATTTCAGTGATGCAGACTCCCAAGACTCAGAGAGAGTAAGTAACTTGCCATTATGAGTAGCCAAACTGGTAAAACTCAGGCTACCAGAGAAGGCTTCTTAGAAGAGGTCATCTTGGAGGACAGTGAGAAAGGGCAGGACCTCAAATGACAGAATACAAAGAAGTTTTTTAGAGAATTTTCATTTTGGAGTGAAACTTAAATGCCATATGAGGTTTCAGAATCAAGGGTTTTGGTAGAGGGGTGGCATGTGGGTGAAAGGAAGCAATGGACATGGTGAGAGGAAGAATAAAGTGAGGAGGTAAAGGCCTACAACATTTCTTCAGTCATCAAAGGGTTAAATGGTCAATTCACTATCCTAGTGTGGCATGGGGAGAGAGCTGTTAAAAGTGACCTGGTGACTGAGACAATAACTATATAAAGACTTTGCAATGACTTGACTTCAGTTGCCAAGTTTATTTTGACCTATACTATTGGGTTTATGTACCCCCAAAATCATTGAACCCCTAATCACCAATGTGATGATATTTAGAGATGGAGGCTTTGGGAAGGAATTAGGTTGTCAGGGTGGGGCCCTCACGATAAGATGAGCGTCTTTCTTTTTTTTTTTAATTAAAAAAAATTTTTTTTTTAAATTTACGTTCAAATTAGTTAGCATATAGTGCAACAATGATTTCAGGAGTAGATTCCTTAGTGCCCCTTACCCATTTAGCCCATCCCCCCTCCCACAACCCCTCCAGTAACCCTCAGTTTGTTCTCCATATTTATGGGTCTCTTCTGTTTTGTCCCCTCCCTGTTTTTATATTATTTTTGTTTCCCTTCCCTTACGTTCATCTGTTTTGTCTCTTAAAGTCCTCATATGAGTGAAGTCATATGATATTTGTCTTTCTCTGACTAATTTCACTTAGCATAATACCCTCCAGTTCCATCCATGTAGTTGCAAAAGGCAAGATTTCATTCTTTTTGATTGGCGAGTAATACCACATCTTCTTTAAGATGAGCGTCTTTATAAGAAGAGACAAGAGAGGGCTTGCTTCCTCTCCCTCCTCACCATGTGAAGCTACAAGAAGACGACCATGTGCAGATCAGGAACAGGGTCTTCACTATGAGCAAAGTCAGCCAGCACCTTGGTCTTGGACTTCTCAGTCTCCTGAACTGTGAAAAATAAATTTCTGTTGTTTAAACAAAAAAAAAAAGAAGAAGAAGAAGAAGAAGAGGTCATCCTGGAGGATGCATTCGGAGGAGGAAAAGGTGAGAAAGACCTTCTAATCAGCTGTGACAGGCACAGTCATGGAGACAGGAAAGAGCGTGGTCTTGCTCATACCTAATTCAATAGCGCTTTTGGAGGGAACACCTTTCTCATGTCTTCCCAAAACATTCAACGTAGTTTTCATAGAAATAATATTTCAACTTTCTACACTTCTATTTCACAGCTTTACACTTTATTTAATTAAATGATACCATATGTGCCTAGAAGAAATGGGTTTGTTAGCAACCATCACTGCCTCCTGATAAACATCTATAACTCCATTGGCATTTCTTTCTTTTCCTCGTGCCACATTTTTCTCACTTGTAAATGGTGTTGTTGTAAGGACTTAATTAGTTGATCTACCTAAAGTGCTTAGTAAGCACCCATAAACTTTTGCATGCAGGAGTTCCCACGTGCCTTAGCTGATAAATTTTCTGGAAGTTAATCCCGAGTTAGTTCCATGAAGGTGCATCAGAGCCTCTTCTATATTGGGGGTGGTTTTACTAGACAAAAGTGCCTACTGTGGATCACAGAAAATCTCCCACCAAAATACCGCCTCCAATGCCTGGTCTTCTAATGAAATAGGCACTTGGTCTTCAGGGCACCTGACACATACCTTATCCAAGAGCCTTATTCACATGTTTGGCCTGAAGGCAGGAAGCAGAACAAAAGCAAGTTTCTCCTCCTTCAACATTTGAATGGCTGCCACAATAATAAATAAATAACATCCTTTTTATTTTCCCAAAGGAACACTTACACAGAGCTTCTTAATCTCTCCCCCACTGAGCAGATATATTCTCAGGAGTCAGGTTGCAAGGTATATACGCAAATTATAAGAGTACTGTTGGGAGCAAAATATGACCTACTCTCTGATGTTAGAGGATTCCCAGTGTAGATTCTCTTTCCCAGTCACTGGCAGCGAGTCATAAGCATCTGAGATAAGAAGAGACAAGATAGGGCTTGCTTCCTCTCTCTCCTCACCATGTGAAGCTACAAGAAGATGACCACGTGCAGACCGGGAACAGCGTCCTCTGGTGGAAAAGCTGGAAGGTAAGGTCCTTGAGGGAAATGTGACAGAAAGAGCAAAGGCTTTGTAAGTGAACATGAGCGGACCAAATTCACCCTTTGCCATTTCGCTGGGTGATCTCTGCAAGTCACTTAACCTCTCTGAGCCTCAGTTCCCTGAGGCTCCTAATCTTTGCTGCATTAAATCTTTCAAAAGCCTTCATGTGTTAAGGCAGAAATGCACCTGGGTACATAGGAAGCACTTACTGAATGGTAGCCATTATTATTGATTTTTCTCCAGGATAATTCCAACATTGATCCTTAGGGATAATAAAGCTCTAGAATGTGGTGGTTAAAAGCCAGGCTACCCTGGTTTAAATCCCAGATCTTCAGCTCCTGAACTGGGTAAATGTGGGCAATTTCCTTTAACCTCTCTGTGCCTCACTTTCCCTGTGTCAAAAACGAAAAAAGTAACAGAACCTATCTCAAAGGGTTGTTGTAAGAATTTAATGTTAGTATATGCAAAATGTTTAAAATAGTGCTTGGAACTATTAAGTACTATGTCATCTATTATATAACTACTGTATCGTAACTGTCTCTTTAACTGTGAACACCTGGAAACAAAGGTTGTCTTTCCTTTCTGTATATCCAGGGTGTCAAAAAGACTGCAACAGCTTAATAAATGTTAATGGAATGAATGAAGCATCTCACATGCCATGCTAATCAAGACTTTCTTTCCTTGGAAATGACATTAGCACAATCCAAACTAAGGGGAAGGAGGAGGCAATTTATTGTTGTTCTTATTTACTTATTTCTCTATGTATCTATCTATTTTTTTAAGATTATATTTTTAAGTAATCTCTATACCCAACATAAGGCTTGAACTTACAACCCTAAGATCAAGAGTCACACACTTTACCCACTAAGACAGCCAGGCACCCCTGTTGCTCACATTTAAATTCTCCAGGACTGAATCTTGCTTCGGGCACAGTTAAAACCAAATGTAGAAGGGAAGCAGCAGCTCCTTCCCAAACGTACATTTCTCTAAAGGAAAGAATTTTCTGTTAGAAGGAGGATGGGAAAAAGATGCTGGGCAGGCAAAAATGCTAGATGCCCTGACACAGGCCAAAAGACAACATGTTGTCAACTTCATCATTCCTGGACCATCCCAGACAATTAGAATCTGTCCAGTTTTAATAGATGTTTTAGAAAAAGTACCATAATCTTTCTAAGTGCCGTAATTATTCCACATTTCAGCTTCCTCGCGTGAGGCTGTTCTTCACATCTAATCTAATCCAAATTCCTTGAGTTTCTATTCAAGATATTTTTCTTCTTGTTTGTTCCACTGTAGAAATTAAAAAGCAGCGAGGCAAATGCTTTACAATTCAGTCTGAAGACGTTTCAAGTAGGAAGACTTCATCCATATGGTGCTGCCTGGAGTAGTGTGGCAAGAAGCCGAGTCCAGTGGGCAAGAGGGCTGATCAATTGATGATATCCACCTGCCCCACATTCTGGAATGCAGAGTGGTCATACACTTGGCTGTGGTTGCATCCCCAACTTTGTAATCCTTCCTCTAAAAAAAATGTTTCTTCTTCCCTCACCCAGCACCCTTACTCAAACAGGATGGTCACAGAGGAAGTGTCAGGAGAGGTGGGGTGAGGGGCAATCCGTACAGAATCAACATGCTTGTTAAATTCTTCCCAGTTCCATTTAAATCTTGAGATGTACTTATGGAACCCAAAATTATTCCCCAGTGAATTAGCAAAGATATCAAGTGTGATTAGCATTTTTTGGATGCAAAAGAACATTGCACACTGCTCTGTACTCTACTTGGATGTGCTGAGATGCCACCTCAGGTGTTAGGAAAAAGGAGACGTGAGAAAGAATTGTTAAACCCACCAACAGCCCGTCCTCCTGCCAAGGTCACATCATTCAAGGCATGATCGCTGACATCACAGGTGCTTGTGACTCCCCCTTCACTCTGATAGTGACCGCAAGTCAATCTCTTTTGCCATAACTTTTTCCATGTATGTGCTCCATTGGTATACAAAGATCAGGCTGAATTGATTTCTATTTTGCCTGTCTCCATTATCTTTTCACTATGGAAAATTTCAAAAAAAAAAAAAAATTAAAAAGAATAGTATATACCCATTACTCAGATTCAGCAGTAATTAGGATTTGACAACACTTTCTTTGTCTATCCTTCTCCTTTTTCTGCAGAAGCATTTTATTTGTTTGTTTTTTTATTTATTTAAATTAGGCCCTATGGGGGCCTGGATGGTTCCATTGGTTGAGCGACTGACTCTGGTCATGATCTGTTTTGTGGGTTCAAACCCTGTGTCATGCTCTGCACACTGACCTCGCGGAGCTGCTTGGGATTCTCTTTCTTCCTCTCTCTCTCTGCTCCTCCCCCACACACCTTCTCTCTGTCTCTCTCAAAATAAATTAAAAACAAATTTTTTTAAATAAAGTAGGCTCCATGCACAATGTGTGGCTTGAAGTCTCAGCCCTGAGAGCAAGGGTTGCATGCTCTTCCAACTGAGCCAGCCAGGTTCCCCACTGTGGAACCATTTTTAAAGCAAATCCTAGGGGCGCCTGTGTGGCTCAGTCGGTTAAGCGTCCAACTTTGGCTCAGATCATGATCTCGGGTTCATGAGTTTGAGCCCCACATCGGGCTCTGTGCTGACAGCTCAGAGCCTGGAGCCTGCTTTGCAGATTCTGTGTCTCCCTCTCTCTCTGCCCCCTCCCACTTATTCTCTCTCTCGCTCTCTCAAAACTAAATAAAACATTAAAAAAAAATTTAAAGCAAGTCCCAGACCTCATGTAATTTTGTCTATCGATGTTTCACTTTGCATCTCTAAAATATACGAATATTTTCTTATATAACCATGATGTCAGTAACACACCTAACAAAAGTAACAATTCCTTGATATCATCTAATTCTTAGACCATTTTCACAGTTCTCTGATACTGAAGAAATATCTTCGTTATTGTTGGTTTTTTTAGACTCAGGATCCAGATGAGGTCCACACATTGCATTTGATGGTTATGTTCGAGTGTCTTAAAATTTAGAATAGTCTCTCTCCACTTTGCCCCACCATTTTTTTCTTCATGCCATTGACTTGATGTTCAGTTGTTTTATGGAATCTCATATTCTGGTGGCACCTCAGTGGCTCGGTCAGCTAAGTATCTGGCTTTGGCTCAGGTCATTATCTCACAGTTCGTGGGTTTGAGCCCTGCATCAGGCCCTGTGCTGGCAGCCTGGAGACTGGAGCCTGTTTTGGCTTCTGTGTCTCCCTCTCTCTCTGCCCCTCCCAGCTCATGCTCTGTCTCTCTCTAAAAAAAAAAAAAAAAAAAAAAAGAACATCTCATATTTTGAGTTTATCCATTCATGTCCTCGCAGCAGCACTTAAATCTGAGCCTCTACCTCCTTTATTTCACGTAAGCGGAGGTTAGTTCTAAAAGCCCTATTGGATTCACGTTCTTTTTTTTTTCCATAAGGGACATCTCAAGAAGTGCATGTTATCTGGCTGTCCTACTCTTGCTAAAGATTGATCAGCAGATTCAGGTGATGTCAGCCAGATCTCTCCATTGTAAAGTTCTCCATAAGCTTTTCATCCAATGCTTTCATCCATTATTGATCTTTGCCTTAATCAGTTATATCATTAGGATTGCAAAGTGATGGTCTTTCTAATTCCATCATTCCTTCTGCACTTATTGGCTGGGAATTGTCTGTAAAGAAGAACTCTTCCTCATCGATAGCCCTCAGAGAGCTATTTGGTCACCCTGGGATGTAGATTTAATTGGAAAGGCAGCATAATGCTTACTCTTGTCCCTTAAGTTGCCATTTTTCAAAGTAAGAATTGTGACCTAGTTTGTTAATTTGTCTGTTTTGGCGCTCTTCCTCCCCCACGAACTCAGTAGGCTTTTATATATTCTATGTATTCCCATAAAATTCAACCACTACTTTTTTAGATTCTTAAATTATCCCATTTTTGGTCAATTGGGGCCCCTTCTTGTGGGCTCTTGAGTTCTTTCCATATAACCCACCAATCTTTGATAACTTCACAGGTTTTGGCTCAGCAAGGTGTTCCTGCCTCATCTTGTACATGTACTGTCCCAGACTTGGAATCAGCCATCCAAGAAGTCCCGGGTCCTTTAAATGGGAAAGGTTATTTAGGGACCACAATCTGGACACCACAGGTTGTTCATTGTCCATGGGTTTTTAATCCTTCTAGGCCCTTCTGAAAAGCACAGAAATAGGATATATTTTTGAAAAAAATAAAAACCATATTTCTAATATCAAATTTTTAATATTTCTACTGTTATTTCTAATTATTCCTAATATTACATTTCTAATTCAAATTTAACATTAATATTTACATTAATGCTTTGATTTTACATTTTACTTCTCTTACACTGTAAATCTTGGTTCCTAATAACATTAACATAATTATTTATTGCTATATACTATACTATATAAAAATAGTTTCAAAATGCTAACACAAAGACTACTACTAGCAATGTAACTATAGAATGAAGCATTAGATTTTTTTACCCTTAAAATATATTCCACAATGTACATACAACAAATATACTATATTGTAGTATCACTTGAAATCATTTCAAATAATTGTCTTCTCTATGCAGCTACATCATTAACTTGATAAACAGGTACACTGTTTCAGTTTGTCTTAAAATCATATGAGTTCATTTTCAATTTAATGTTTTGAATGTGTAAAACACATCTATATGATTCTAATGTAAGAAATACATAATGTATTTGCAGAATCTTTCCAATCTTTTGGAAACAAAAGTTTCCAATCTTTTGTTATTACAAATAATGCCTCCATGAATAACCTTGCATGTCATTTCATGTTTAACCCAGTCCATATTTTAATCAGTAAATGTAAGACCACTCTATCTCAGAGAAACCACCCCATCATACCCAGCCTAAGTCATTCATCCTGGTGGACATCTGTCCTGGTCTTTGGGTACCAAGCACCTTTTGAATACCCTTCTGATGTTAGCAGGATTTTCCCTTTTGAGTTCCACCAAGTGAGAAGACAGAATCTTCCTTCCCTCTCCTGCTCTTTTGCAGCAAGAACACAGGAATGTGACTTGCGCTCCTCCAGTCAGATGCACTTGTGTGGGATTCTGGTGGGGAAGGGGGCTTGGAGGGGGAAAAGATGAATAATGCATTCCTCTTGCTGGCGAGGGTGGCAGCAGAGCCATGTGGTTGGGGGGACAGGACGGTCTGTAAGGTTGAGTTCCTGATGCAGAAGAAGCTAGATGCCTTTGGCAGCAGTGGTGACAGTCAAACTGAGCTCTTGGCAGCAGGTAGTTGCTGAGTGGTGATGGGGCAACATCCTTAGTTTTCTCATTAGGCCAGTTGAGCTGCATGGTTTTGGGTGATTTTCTTCGAAGATTGTTTCCTCCAGTCTTTGCAACAATTTTACGAGCGGCCCAATGTTCTTTGAACAGACTCCTTTTCTGCTTAATCTGTCAGCATCCGCTTCCTTCCTTGTAGCCAGGAAATACTTTATGCAGCAGATGCTGGGAGTCAGGCTAGGTACGTTTTAGGTACCACAGGGGCCTGATCATCCTCTGACTTCAACCGTGCTTGTGAGTTCTGGGAGAAGGGACTATGGCATAATGAAAAGAACTGGGTCATTAGGGGCCCTGCAGCTCTTCTGCAGGAAACTCCTTTGAAAATCATCAGTCATAAGAAGTAAAGGGTGTTTTCCTGATTGCTGGAGGGAAGGAACAGGTGGTAGAGATGAGGTCAGCAGAGGCCCAGCATAGCTCCTGGGGTCCATAGGGCAGCAGGATGGTGAGACCAACAGATAGAACAAAGGGACTAAATGTAAGAATCCCACCCTCAACCCTAAGGCTTCTCAAGTGAATAATTGGGGCAGGGGATCCTGAGGGGGGATGGAAAAACATAACTTTCAGATAATCTGGAAGATGGGATCTAGAGAATCAGGATTTGGGGTAATCTTGTAAGTGGACCCATTTGGACCCAATCACATGGTTTAAGGCTACAAACTTGATATCTCTCATAGAGGGCAACTATCCCCTCAGCTCATCATTTGTCCTTCCATTTTGTGTTTGTTGGCCAAAAAATTCTAATTTAGCATATATTTAATTCTATTGATATTTTTCTTTTTAAAGTGTTTGTTTATTTTTTTATTTAGAGAAAGAGAGCAAGCAAGCAGGGGAGGAGCAGAGAGAGAATCCCAAGCAGACCCCACACTGTCAGCACAGAGCATGACGTGGGGCTTGATCTTATAAACCACAAGATCATGACCAAGAGTTGGAAGTTTAACCAACTAAGCCACCCAGTCACCCCACTATTGATATTTTTCTTTGTGATATCCTCCACTGTTTTTCTGTTTAGATAACATTTTCCCTTTCTAAAAATATGTTCAACATTATATTTTCTAGAATTCACTTGTGTATATGGCATGATCAGTATGCACTTGGCACTTGAATAAAGCTGGCAGGCTAGAAACAACCAGGCAACATTAGATATACTTTGCGAATTCAAAGAATATTTTGCAATAATGGGATACAATTCTTTATCTCAAAAATTGTCAGGGGTTAAAAAAAAAAGAATGACGGGAGCAGGAAGGAAAATGGCACCCTTAAAGTGTTGTTTCCAACTTAGCCTAAGGTTAAATAAACAGCTAGCAAGGTGAAGGAAGGAAGGAAGGAAGGAAGGAAGGAAGGAAGAGGGGAATCTGTTGATTGAAAGAGGCTTAGGAAACACCACTCCATACAAACGTGGACCTTGTGCAGATCATGATTCCATAAGCCAATTTAAATAAAAGAGAGACAATTGGAATTTGAATACTGTATATTTGATGACAATAAAGAATAATTATTTTGTTAGTTGTAATAATTGTGGATATGTTTCTAAAGAAGTTCTTATCTTTTAGAGACACGTAGGAAAAGATATGATGTCTGGGATTTACTTCAAAATAATGCAGTGGTCAGGGAGAGATAAGGATATAAATGAGATGAGATGGGCTGCTATGAGTTGTTAATTGTTGATGTTGGGTGATGGGAACATGAGGGTGTATTATATTATCCTTTCTACTTTCCTATACATTAATATTTGAATTTTCCCATGGTAAAAATTTTAGAAAGAGATAAAAAATATATATATAGTGGCAATGACGTGGCAGTAAGGAATTGTTAAATATTCCCAGATAGGTGGCGAAGCTTCAGTGTCTCAGGGTGGCATATTTGGGGCAGATCATGGCCTCATCTAAGCCAGCTGCCCCTTGCCAGCATGAGTGGAATTTTCACAACAGCAAATCTTTGCTGAGAGCCTTCTGTGTGTCAAATCCAATGAGAGAGAAAGGTTCTTCCACTGTGATACAGAAAGAGATGTGCAATGTACCAGTTACAGAAATAGTATAATGAAATCATTGCTCACACAAAAAGTCCCTAAAGGTTCATCTAAAATAGACATATATCATTTTTTAAAATGCTGTTTAAAAATAAAGCTTTAAAAATACACTTTTCTTAAGAAAAGAATAAAACACAACCAGACCATGTCATAATGCTATTTAAAATGATCCATGAATTTTCTTTTTTTCTTTAAGTTTTTTAAAAAACATTTATTTATTTTTGAGAGAGAGAGAGAGAGACAGACCACAAGTGGGGGAGAGGCAGAAAAAGAGAGAGACACAGAATCTGAAGCAGGCTCCAAGCTTTGAGCTGTCAGCACAGAGCCCAATGTGGGGCTTGAATCCACGGACCACGAGATCTTGACCTGAGCCAAAGTTGGACACATAACTGACTGAGCCACCCAGGCACCCCCCCACGAATTTTCTAATTGTCATCGGAACAAAACTCCTTAGCCAGGCCTACCTCACATCCAGACCCTGCCTCTTTCCCCAAGCCCTATCTCCTGCCCGTCATCCCTACACACTTTAAATTCCAGCCACAGGAAAGGACTTGCAGTTCCCAGAACTCTTGCCTCTCAGAGTTCACGTTCCCCTGGAGGAGTTTCAGTCATTCATTAAACAGCATTCATTGACCTCCTCAGCTGTCCTGGACCTTGTGGCCCACTCTGTCTCATCACTACTCATCACCTGGACTGTCTTTTCCCCTCATCAGTTTGTTCTTCCAGTATCATCTGACTTGTCACCTCTGAGAAACCATCTTTGAACCACTCTTCCGTACTCTTTGTATATGGGGAGCAGCAGGGAAAAATGCACACATGTCTTATTTTTCCCACTGTATTCTGAGGGCAGAGATAAAATCCTGCTTAGGCACAATGTGTGGCCTAAGGCTTTAGTCATATTAGAAGATCAATGAATGTGGGGCGCCTGGGTGGCTCAGTCAATTAAGCATCTGACTCTTGAGTTCAGCTCAGGTCGTGATCTCACGGTTGTGAGATTGAGCCTCATATTAGGCTCTGCACTGAGTGTGGAGTCAGGTTGGGATTCTCTCTCTCCATCTCTCTCTCTCTCTGCCTTTCTCCCACTTGCATACACACTTGCTCTCTCTGTCTCAAAAAATAAATAAAAGTAAACACTAAAAAAAAAATCAACAAACACTTGTTCAACAAATGAGTAAATGAATGAATGAATGAAGCTTCCCCCACTAGCATGTAAACCCTCAAGGGCAAGAATTTTTGTTGTTTTCTTCTGTTTTATCCTTAGCACCTAGGACGGTATACCTGGGACATTAAATATTTACTGAAATAATTAAAGGTAACTGTCAAAGAAAAATCAAGGAGATATCTATGTTAAAACTCACTTGCAAACTGGTTATTTGTTGTGGTCGCCTGTCTATGGATCGGCAGAAGACTTTGATCCAGGGCTAAAAAAGAAATCAAAGAGAAAAAATGTTTTAAAGGTCAAATACAAATCCATGTTTTATTGAATTAATAACCTAGATTTAAAAACTATCCCCAGGTCCAAAAGAGACTAAGACATTTACTTATTTGTTTTTACATGTATTATTTTAGAAATCACTATACTAAATGTTGATTTTACTTCACCTAAAAAAAAAAAGTTAAGATTTTTGGAACTTTAGATTTTCACTTGACATGGGGTCATTTTCTATGTGCCCATATTGCCTGTGGATCTAGAGAAATATATGCAGCAAAGGGGCAGCACATGATTTCCTACACCAGGAACAGCCAGAACCCAAGGAAATCATGAATGACATCACTCTTATTGATCTAATTTCTAAAAGACAATGGAATAATTTCTCCTCGCCCAAACCTTACTGCAGCGGTTTGGACCAGCAATTCCATAGCGGGGTGGTGGGAGGGCTGCACGGACAAAGGACAATTGTTGACCTCCCCACAGCAGCAGGATGGTTTACAAAGTGGTCTTTCTTGGGAGTTCTGCCTGGGACTATTGTACACCACATGACAGGTGCTCTTACATAAGTAAGACCAAATTGAATTCCATTTGGATTTCTTCTCTTCTCAAAACCATCTTTCTCTAGAATTGTCCTAAGTCACTAGAACAACGGAAGGGAAAAGTGTGATCTTGAACTTCCCAGGGAACTGAGGCAGGATTTACTTCCTCTTTCTTTACTCATCCACCTTTTCACAGCTGCCATCCGCTGGGACCTCTTTTGAGAGGAGCTTTTATTCCCTGCTTTCTTTCAGGATCCTGCCTCACATAATCTTCACTGGCTTTTCACAAAGAAAACTAGGACTCCCATTTATTTTATCCAATCCACCGCTACATTCAGCCTTGAAAACAGCATGCAGCACATTATCCTCTAACGGGAACAAATAGCAGAATGGAGCCCGGCTATTTTCCATGAGGCTGATTTTTGCTAATCCAACACATTTATCCTCTGAAACATTTTCAGTGCCTGTTGAGAAATAAGTGGTACCAGTAAGGGCAGTATCTCCCAGCATGCAACTTAAAAATGTATAGACAATAGGTCTTAATATGAAAGTAAGTCAATAAGTTGTGGAGGGGCAGTAGAACCATTTTGGGTACTATGAAGATAGATATACTACACGTGCCCTTGACCTAACAATTCTGCTGTAGGATTCTAGTTCACAGGAATGCTCACACCTGGGAGCAAATGCATATGAACGGCATTACTTACGGAATCACATGTACAGAGCCACATGAACTGACAAAAAGACACGCTGAATATTGCAATGTGGAAAAAGTAAATTGCAGAACAATATGTAATACATGATTTCATTTTTGTTTAAAAATAACCCACACCATATGTATAGGGATGAATGTACTTTTATATATTTACAGATATAAAGAAAAAGTCTGGAGAGAAACCAGCAACAAACTGTCAATGGTAGTTCCTTCCTCTGGAGAGTGAAATTGGGGGGATTTCACTTTTCACTTCATCAACTTTGGAATTATTTAAATTTATGTTTCAGAAAACAAGAAAGGAAATAAATAGCTGGATTAATACAAGGTAGTTAACACTTACAGAGTGTTTATTCTGAGCTGGGCGAGTGCTAGACACTTTATATATCATCTTACTTGCTCCTCCAACTTTCTGAAGTAGGTAATATTATCCCCCTTTACAGATGAGCAAGCAAATTCTGAGAAGTGAATAATTTGCTCAAGGTGACAGGGCTAGTAAGTAGCAGAGCTAGGATTTGAACCCAGGGTTTTTTTACTTCAAGGTCCAAGACATTCCCTTTGGTCCAACAATGCCATTTAGTATGACATAGTCCTGACTCAGTAGATGGGCTTATTAACAGTGCCACATGGATGCTGAATGTTAAGTTTATTCTTTAATACACAAAAGGGGGAAGGATAGTATAATGAATCCATGTGCTCATTATCATCCAGAAGCAACAATTATTAATATTCTGTGTCATTGTTTCATCTACCCCCAACATATATTTTTTAGGAATCTTTTTAATGCCAATTCAAGACATCATATCATCTCACCATAAATACTTCAATCTCTAAAAATAAGAAAGTTTTTAAAAACATGATGATGTGATAAATATCATTATCACACATAAAGTTAACAATCATTCCTTAATATTATCAATAGCCAGGGCATCTGAGTGGCTTAGTCAGTTGAGCGTCCGACTTCAGCTCAAGTGATGACCTCACGGTTCTGGGGCTGAAGCCCCACATTGGGCTTGTTATTGCCAGTGCAGAGCCTGCTTTGGATCCTCTGTCCCTCTCTTTCTCTCTCCCTGCCCTTCCCCTGCTCATGCTATCTCAAAAATAAACAACAAAAAATTATTTTATAAAATACTATCAATATCCAATCAATGTAAATTTTCCCAGATTGTCTCAAAAATATCTTCTTGTTGGTTATTCAAATTTATATCAGTTGAATCTTTATCTCCTTGAATCTATGGTTTCCCTCTTCTCTTGCTTACTATGACTCATTTATTGAAGAAATGGAGTCCTTTGTCTTGTAGAATTTCCCACCTTCTTGATTTGATTTCTTAGATCTTTATGGTGTCGTTTAACAGGCTTCTCTATCCTTTATATTTCTCACAAACTGGTGATTCAAGACATTAAATCAGTTTCTATCCTTTGGGCAAGATTTTTTCTAAAGTGGTGATGTATACTTCCTACTGCATTTATTAGGAGGCAGTTAGTGTCTGGCTGTCCCACTTTCAATAATGCTAAGGTTGAACAGGGGTTCAGCGGTGTCAGCCTGACACATACATTATGAAATTCCACATCAACCTTCCACCTAATAAAATTAGCACCCATTGATGGTTTTTGCCTAGACCCATTATTTCATTAGGGGTTTAGAGTCACTTAAAATCCTGTAAGACTTAGGTATTTTTTAACAAAAATCCTAAGATAGCAATACTATGTTTTAGTTTTGGAGAAAGGTATCAAAAAAAATCTTTTCTCTACTACCCATCATGAGTTTTTCTTGTTTTTGTATTTTGTGAAAGTAATTAAGTTTCTACTGTATTTTATTTTAGCTTTTTTGAATAATTAAGTTTTATTTTCCTGAGACCACCGGTATTCTGCAAGCGTCTAAGCCCCATCTGGGACCATTTTGCTATTTATATTGACATTTTATTTGGAATTTTGATCTATGCTTCAATTCCTAAATAATTCATAAAAAGTAAGAAGAAAACGAAAAGATCTCCCATTCTTCTGTGACAAATGTCACAGTAAGCCAGTTAAACATCTCTAGATCATTTTCAATTTCATGCCTAGGGTCACTTTCAATGACTAAGTCTGTTCTTATTCATTTCACATTTATCATAGCTTCTGTCCTGTGCCAGGTTCTGAGGCTAAAGAGAGGAAAGTCTCAGGCCCTGTCCTTCAAGGGTTCACAGTCCCCTACACCGATGAAATTGGGAAATGGCCCATGGGGCCCCGGGATGGCTCAGTTGGTTAAGCATCTGACTCTTGATTTTGGCTCAGGTCATGATCTCACGGTTTGTGAGTTCAAGCCTGGAGTCAGGCTCTGTGCTGACAGTGTGGAGCCTGCTTGGGATTCTTTCTTTTTCTCCCCCTCTCTCTGTCCCTCCCTCTCCCCCGCAAAATAAATAAATAAACTTAAAAAAAACTGGGCAATGTCCCAAAGGTTCTTGGGTTACAGGGAGGAGGCACTCCCTGACTATGGAATCAGGGAAATCTTCTCAAAGGAGATGTTGAGTTTTGAAGGATGAGTGGAAAGTAACTAGGGGAAGGGCATTCCAGGAAAAGAAAACCCATACAAAGGCATGGAGGCAGGAAAGAATAGGTTCCTTCAGAGAAGTGCACACAGTTTTGCATGGCTAGAGAGTAAGGTTGATGGGGAAGGGTGGCTGTGGTGGAGCAGGGGCAGGGCCAGGGCAGGAAGAGCCTTGTCTGCCATGTTAAAGAGTTAGGATGTCCCTGAAGGATTTTAAGCAGAAGAGTGACAGAGTCTGATTCATGTTGTATATTTTTGCCTCTATAGATGTTTTTTCTTTTTTCTCTATTTAAGTCAAATTCACGTCACATAAAATTAATCTTTTTAAAGTGAACAACTCAGTGGCATTTGGCACATTCACAGTGTCATACAACCACTACTTCTGTTAGATCTAAAACTCTTTCATCACCCAACAGGAAACCCATAGCCATTAAGCAGGCACTCCCCATTGCCCCCTCTCCCCAGCCCTGGCTACCACCAATCAGCTCTCTACCTCAGTACATTTTTATTTCTAAAAATTACACAAGTAATATGGATTCATTACAGAAGAATCAGAATACAGATGACTAAAAGAGGAAAATAAATATTGCTGATAATCTCAGCACCATTTTGTAGGCTGTGTATCCTTCTCAGCAGTTTTTGCGTGTGTGAGTGTGTGTGAATTTTCCCACCCCGATCTTCCATGTACTTTACAGGGTCCTCTAACCTTCTGGAGTCTCCCCTCCCCAACTTTTGAGATGTAAAAGAATTCTGCTCAAACCCCTATCCTATGAATGACATGGAACTCAACTCCCTTCCAATATCTCTGAGAATTCTGGGGAGGTTACAGATCGAGGTGGGGGTTTGCTCTCTTTGACAACCTCTAGCACTGATTTTCTGCCTGATCTTTGCCTCTTATTTCACCTCTTGGGCACATTGTCCATTCTACACTTCTCCAATCCCTTCTTTCCTCCAAATATGGCCTAAACAAGGTGGTATATTAGCAAATATTTTTAAAAGATTTGGGGGCAAACAGAGGATAGCTTGTATTGAAGCACAACTTGGAGAACAACTTGAAACTGAGTTTCAGAGAGGAGTTCTGAGTCCCTTAGTCATTCTTATCATAGGCCATCCCTCCATGTGGTACTATGACAGGACAAGCTGCCAGCTTCCCTCCCTTCCTATCTTTTTCAATCTCCTCTAGATGTAGACTCGAAAGCACTCATTTCCAATTCCCTTTCCCTTTTGCACAAGGGAATTCAAGGCTCTTTTTGCTTTGCTCCAAACTGCAAAGAGCTCCTAAGCTATTCTGCTAAGTCAAAACAGTCCCTCCCTATCAGAACTCTAGTGCCAGGTTGTCCAGCTAATACTTTCTCCCTACTGGCTGCATTTCCATTATCACTTTCTTATCTTAAATATCTTTCCTTAGGTTTTTTTTTTTTGTTGTTGTTCCTATTCTTCTATATTGTTTGAAATGGCTGCATACATTCCTTATTTTTGGACACTTAAGTTGTTTCCAATGCTTTATTATTATAGACAGTGCCCTGTTATATATTAAAGATTATTAAGGGCATATATATCCTTATTATATACATGGATATGTACCCTTAATTATTTCTTTGTTATACATTCCTAGTAGTAGCATTGCCTTATGGATTTTACATATCCTCTACAAGGACTGTATGAGTTGATGAACCCAGTAATGTTTGAAAGTGCTTGAATCTATTAACCCTTGTTAATAGTGCATATATTTATCCTTATTTTTTTGTGTGTGGTTTTAATTTTCATTTCTTTGACTAATAGTAGAGTTGAACTTTTTTAGTTTATTAGCCATTTGAGGTTTATTTTTCTTGTGTAAAATACCTTTTGTGGTCAATTATACAGTTTCATTTTTCACTTATTGATTTGGAGGTTCTTTGAATGTTAAGGATATGAACCTTTGGTTAAGGATATTTCCTATATGGCACAAAAACAGGCACTCAGATCAATGGAACAGAATAGAGAACCCAGAAATGAACCCACAAACGTATGGCCAACTAATCTTTGACAAAGCAGGAAAGAATATCCAATGGAATAAAGACAGTCTCTTCAGCAAGTGGTGCTGGGAAAACTGGACAGCAACATGCAGAAAAATGAACCTGGACCACTTTCTTACACCATACACAAAAATAAACTTAAAATGGATGAAAGACCTAAATGTAAGACAAGAAGCCATCAAAATCCTAGAGGAGAAAGCAGGAAAAACCTTTTGACCTTGGCCGCAGCAACTCTTACTCAACTTGTCTCCAAAGGCAAGGGAAACAAAAGCAAAAATGAACTATTGGGACCTCGTCAAAATAAAAACTTTGGCACAGCAAAGGAAACAATCAGCAAAACTAAAAGGAAACCGATGGAATGGGAAAAGATATTTGCAAACGACATATCTGATAAAGGGTTAGTATCCAAAATCTATAAAGCACTTATCAAACTCAACACCCAAAAAACAAAGAATCCAGTGAAGAAATGGGCAAATGACATGAATAGACACTTCTCCAAAGAAAACATCCAGATGGCCAACCGACACATGAAAAAATGCTCCACATCACCCATCATCAGGGAAATACATATCAAAACCACAATGAGATACCACCTTACACCTGTCAGAATGGCTAATGTTAACAACTCAGGCAACAACAGATGTTGGCAAGGATGCGGAGAGAGATGATCACTTTTGCACAGCTGGTGGGAATGCAAACTGGTGCGACCACTCAGGAAAACAGTATGGAGGTTCCTCAAAAAACTAAAAATAGAACTACCCTACCACCCAGCAATTGCACTACTAGGCATCCAAGGGATACAGATATGCTGTTTCGAAAGGGCACATGCACCCCAATGTTTATAGCACCACTATCAACAATAGCCAAAGTATGGAAAGAGCCCAAATGTCCATCGATGGATGAATGGATAAAGAAGATGTGGTATATGTGTGTATATACATATATATATATATATGCACAATGGAGTATTACTCTGCAATCAAGAAGAATGAAATCTTGCCATTTGCAACTATGTGGATGGAACTAGAGGGTATTATGGTAAGTGAAATTAGTCAGTTGGAGAAAGACAAATATCATATGACTTCACTCCTATGAGGAATTTAAGATACAAAACAGAGGAACATAAGGGAAGTGAAACAAAAATAATATAAAAAACAGGGAGGGAGACAAAAACATAAGAGACTCTTAAATATGAAGAACAAACAGAGGGTTACTAGAGGGGTTGTGGGGGGGGGGGTGGGCTAAATGGTAAGGGGCATTAAGGAATCTACTCCTGAAATCATTGTTGCACTATATGCTAACTAACTTGGATGTAAATTTTTTTAAAAATAAGGATATTTCCTATACCATCTGTCTTTTAATTTAGTTTATGGTGAATTTTGCTGTAAAAGACTCACATTTTTATACAACCACATCTATCATCCTTTATGAGCTCTGCTTTTAGTCTCATGTTTAGAAAGTCATTCCTTACTCTGAAGTTTTGTTGACATTCACCTGTACTTTCTCCTTCTTAAATTACAATTTTTAATCCTTCTGGAATTTTTCTTCATGTACTGTGAATTTGGATTTGTTTTCATAATGATACAGTTATCTTAACATCCCCCACCGATAGGAGGAGGCACAGGCTTTTTAATGTACTAAATCCTTACATGTATTTAGATGCATTTCTGAAGTGTGCTTTTTAGCTAGTGATGTTTTAATTATTGTATCTGGCTGGTTCACCTTAATATCTGGTAGGAAAAGACTTTTTTGGCATTATTTTCCTAAAGATGGGCTTGACTTTCTTACTTTTTCCCTTTTTCTTCTCTCTCTTTTGTTTTGGTTCAAAACATTTACTTTGTATCTTAAACAGGACATTCTAAAGTCTGCATCATGACTGGAGAGTTACCCCCGAGGTTTACAGCCACTGTGTCCCTCTCAAAGCATGATCCTGGGAGCTGGGGAGTCATGCAAACACAAGCTAGGACCCCCAGGGGAGGAAGGGTGCAGACCAGGGGAGGACTTCAATCCTTTCTTAAGGAAAAGGCAGTAGAGCATTCTGACTCACTGAAAACTAGTGCAAACATTTTTCAAAATAAATTTTTAAATAGATTTCTTTCACATTAAAAAGAAAGTTATTTTTGGGGCACCTGTGTGGCTCAGTCGGTTAAGCGGCTGACTTCAGCTCAGGTCATGATCTCGCGGTCTGTGGGTTCGAGCCCCGAGTAGGGCTCTGTGCTGACAGCTCAGAGCCTGGAGCCTGTTTCGGATTCTGTGTCTCCCTCTCTCTGACTCTCCCCTGTTCATGCTCTGTCTCTCCCTGTCTCAAAAATAAATAAAACTTTAAAAAATAAATAAATAAATAAATAAATAAAAAGTTATTTTTATTGGGATTTTGTTAATAATAGGCTTAGCCTGAAGAAAATTAATATCTTTACAATATTAAATCTTCCAACACAGTATAATGTCTCTCCTTTTATTCAAATCTCCTTTTAGATTCATGGTAAAGTTTTATAGATATGCATATTTATAATTAAGTTTATTACTAGGTGCTTTGATTTTTTTATTACCATGATATATGGGTTCTTCATTCCATTGTTTTTCTTAACTAATTATTGCTGATATATGTATTAGTTTTTAAATATTTCTGTCATAATTGCCGAATTTTCTTGCAAGCTGGTGCAGGTACTCTGGAAAACAGTATGGAGGTTCCCCCAAAAATTAAAAATAGAACTACCCTACAACCTAGCACAATTGCACTACTAGGCATTTATCCACGGGATACAGGTGTGCTGTTTCAAAGGGACACATACACCCCCATGTTTATAGCAGCACTATCAACAATAGCCAAAGTATGGAAAGAGCCCAAATGTCCATGTCCATCGATGGATAAATGGATAAAGAAGATGTGGTGTATATATATATATATATATATATATATATATATATATATACACACACACACACACACACACACACACACACATACACACACACACACACACACACACACACACACACACACAATGGGTTATTACTCGGCAATCAAAAAGAATGAAATCTTGCCATTTGCAACTATGTGGATGGAACTGGAGGGTATTATGCTAAGTGAAATTAGTCAGTCAGAGAAAGACAAAAATCACATGACTTCACTCCTATGAGGATTTTAAGAGACAAAACAGATGAACATAAGGGAAGGGAAACAAAAATAATATAAAAACGGTGGGGGGGGGGGACAAAACAGAAGAGACTCATAAATGTGGAGAACAAACTGAGGGTTACTGGAGGGGTTGTGGGAGGGGGGATGGGCTAATAGGGTAAGGGGCATTAAGGAATCTACTCCTGAAATCATTGTTGCACTATATGCTAACTAATTTGGATGTAAATTTTTAAAAATAAAAAATTAAACTAAAAAATAATAATAATTGCCAAATTTTCTGAACTCTCTTGTTCATTTTAACAGTTTTTCAAGGAACCATACAATCTTCAAATAATGATAATTTTGTCTGTTACTATCAAGTATTTATACCTCCCTCACCTCTTTTTCTCATTATTGCATCGATTGACACTTCAGAATAATCTTAAATAATGGTAATGACAGTCAAATTATTACCTTTAATGGAAATGCTTGTAATGTTTTATTATTAGGTATAATATGCTGTTGGTTTGAGAGCAATATTCCTTAACATATTAACATGTTAATTAAGATTTTCTTAAACCAAAAATTTATGTTGATTTTTATCAAACTTTTTAGCATTGTGTTAAGATGATCATATGATTTTTCTCCTTGAAATCATTGATCAATACATAATCTATTTTACATTGATTTCATAAATTATATAAACAGGTAACTTTTACCACTGAACTTTTCTTATATCCATGGATTAAGCCCTGTTTGGTCATGGTGATTTGCCTTTTAAAATTATAACTGCAGGTTTAGTTTGGAAAATGGATTGAAAAGAGACAAGGTCAAAGGCCGAGAGGATATTTAGGAAGCAATTACAGTTCTCAAATAAAACAACAGTAGTGAAAACAGAGAAGAGGTCTGGTTCTGAGAGGTGTTTAAAAAAAAGATCAATATTAGCTCCTTGGGTATGAAATCTGAAGTGAAGAAAGGAATTTAGGAGAACTGCTAGGTTCTTGGCTTGGTGACATTTATCAAGACAGGGCTACAGGAAGAAAAGCGGGTTTGGTAGGAGTTGGAGGAGAGGATAAAGGATGAACTCCTGACATCCTCAGGTCCTGAGTGGAACACCCACGTATTGACAGGTAAGTCATCATATACATGGATCTGGAGCAGAAAGATCTGGGCTATAAATATCAACTTGGTGATTACTAGTGTGTAGAAAACAGTTAATTGTAGTGTGAGAACACAAGAAGACTGAAAACGAAACCACAAACAATGACTCATTTTAAGAGATGGAAGAAGGAAGAAGTGGGCTATGTATGCCACACAACTTTACTCCCCTCGTCTGCTTCCTTCTTCCCAAAGGCACCTCTCACCTGCTGGGCTGCTGCTGCCTCTGCTGGGTTCCCTGGAGTCAGAATAGAAGCCCCAGAACTGCATGACCTGCACAACCTCTCATCTGCACTGGTTTCTCCTCACTCTCAGACAAGATGAAATGTCATACCACAGAGCATGAAATCTTGCTTCTGTAGCTGGTGTCAATGGACCAGGTAATGCACCATAGAAGTTGCATAAAAGTACAAGAGAGTTAGCTTCTTGTAGGGAAATCTTGACAAATCTATCATTAGAGATGGAAGTGAGGTAGACAGATCATTTTTCTCATTTTCCCCTTCTGCAGACTACATCAAGGTTGGGATCTCTCCCTATGGCCATGGCAGAGAAGCTCTGTGGCTCAAGGAATCTACTGAAGTCACCTGCTGTTTCTTATCATGGCTTGTTGAAAGTAGTGTCATCATGGTAACACATCACACTGAACTGTTTGACTTTCTCCTTTATTTTTACTCTCCTGAGCTTATACGTACCCCTCCCACACATAAACACAAGAATCAGCACTTTAATCTTGACCCCAGGCTTTATAATCTAGAGAAACTGCACTAAGATACAGATGCTAAATTGGTAAATTGAATAGGAGAAAGTCTATTTAAGTCAACTCTTCATTTGGACTTGGATCCTTAAAACATGTGTTCTATTTTTCTGAGAATTCAACATGATGTAATGAGAAAGGGAATAAAAAGGAGGCATGAATAACAATTAGATATGAGAAAGGGAAAACAGGACCAGGTAGAAAACTGTCAAATTAGAAGATGAAAATGATATTAAACATTAATATTACAGCAGCTGTTGAGCTCACATATTTCCCCAGGTTAGGTTATCAAAAGAACATAGCAATATGGTTTTATTTATTAGGTCACTATCAAAAGTACTGGCAACATCCAGCAAAAAACTATCATCCATAAGATGTCTATTTCCTTTGCTATAACAGAAAGTCTACAACAGCCTTTACCCCAATTCAACCCAACAAATATCTATTGGCCCCTGTCATGAGGAGGACAATGTGCTGAGCTTTATGGAAATAGAGCAGTTGCTGGGGGCGGGGGGCTTCTCAGATTAATAAGACTCGGATGTACCCTGAAAATGATATAGTCTCAGAGGCATAAATATAATGAAGTACACAGGTCATTATTATCCAAGGTCATATCAAATTTAAAAAATACAAATTTTATTTGTACCAAGAAAAGGTACAAATAAAATTCTAAGAAGATCAAAGGAGGGAGAGATTATATTAATGGAAAATAATCAGGAAATACTTCACTGAGAGGGGCTATACATTTGTTAGATATAATTTTATTTTTTAATTTTTTAAATATTTATTTTTGAGAGAGAGAGAGACAGAGCACGAGTGGGGGAAGGGCAGAGAGAGAGGGAGATACAGAACCCGAAGCAGACTCCAGGCTCTGAGATGTCAGCACAGAAGAACCCAATGCAAGGCTTGAACCCACAGACCACAAGATTATGACCTGAGCCAAAGTTGGATGCTTAACCAACTGAGTCACCCAGGCGCCCCTGTTAGGCATAATTTTAATAGTTGGCCATGGGGAAAGATAGGCAGACTAGAGGAGTAAAAAACCAAAGGCAAAGAGCCAGGAAATAATAGTATAATTGTAAAATGATAGACTTTGACAGTTTTGAAGGATATATCCAAAAACTTTGAGAATCCCCAAAGAGTCATATACCACTATATTATACATTTTCACCCACAAAATTCATACATAATACTGAGTACATAACTACAAAGCCATTACGTAATGTGAGAGATGGACCATCAGCGAGGTTACATACCAACTAAATAATTCGTTTCTTCGTGTCCATATCCAAGTGCACAGGATGCAATTTGGATCTCAGCAAAATGATATATGACTTCCTTTTACTCAAGGAAGATCAACCTTGAATGCTAAATCCATAAATATCAACAGCCTACTGAAGTTCCATCTGGCTGAAGTGTTTAGCATGAATCAATCCAGAAAGAATTCTGCTTGTTTTAAGATAAAAGGAAACATTAAGGGAACCCGGGTGGCTCAGTCAGTTGACCGTCTGACTTGGGCTCTGGTCCTGATTTCGCGGTTCATGACTTCAAGCCCCACATTGGGCTCGATGTTATTAGTGCAAAACCCTCTTTGGATCCTCTGTCCCCCTCTCTCTCTGCCCTTTCCCCACCTGTACTCTCTCTCTCTCAAGAATAAATAAATATTTTTTAAAAAGATAAAAGAAAAAAATAAAAATATAAAAAAAGATAAAAGGAAACATTTTATCATTTGTTTGCAATTTCTTAATATTTCTTCTATTTTGATGAAGCTCTTTGCATGAACATATCCAACATTTTGTCTTCTTCTCCTCTGTCTAAACTCCTACTTAAAACCAAGAGAAAATTCGTCTTCAGATCTAGAAGCATAACTAGAGAGACCCATCCCCTCGACAGGCCTCATAGACATCTGGTGACTGTCAAATGGTCAAAGTAGCTCCCCTTTCCAAGTAGAAACCTTAGAGATCATCAGGACCCTGCAGTATAGGCTGGAAAAAACTCTAACTTTGATCACATTTATGTCTCTCTCCTGATGGCTCTGACGACCTTTAAACTGAAGAAAAGGGGATTGCAGGAAGATACAATTAAGATTGCATGCATGCACTCACACACAAACCAAAACCCAGCAACCAAATGGTGGTCTTCATTACTTGGCTTGCTGCCAGAGATAGCAGGCACTGAAAGAATAAGAAGCAGTTACCAAGAAGTACCTGTTCCACAAAGCAAAGCCTTGAAGAGTTAACTGACTCATGAAAGCCTAAATAGGTTTTCAGAAGCTACCGCTGAGGGCTTCAGTCAGCAGGGGAATGGATCAGGACACTAAGGACTTGAGAAGAAACATACACCAATTAAACTCATGACCATTCTCCTGTGATACCAATATTGCAAACCTGATTTTGACCAAAACCCTCTAAGACCAAAAAGAAAATGTCCTGCTGACTACAAAAATATTTCCCTGTCCTCTTTTCTTTTTTTTTTTCTTTTTTACCCCTTGTCTTCTTGAGGTCATAATACATTAAATGGATACAACAAAAAAAGTGAAAGTCATGGTTAAGCAGATTGCTTAAATAATGAATTAAAGAGAGAGAGAATATATCTTGTTAGTAATCCCTGAACTTCATTTCTAAAGGCCTTAAAATTGGTGTGCCTGGGTGGCTCAGGTCATGATCTCACGGTTTGTGAATTTGAGCCTCACGTAGGGCTCTGTGCTGATAGCTCAGAGTCTGGAGCCTCTTCAATTCTGCGTCTCCCTCTCTCTCTGCCCCTCCCCTGCTCATGTTCTGTCTGTCTGTCTCTCTCTCTCTCTCTCTCTCTCTCAAAAATAAACATTAAAAACATTTTTTAAAGGCCTTAAAAATAGACTGAAATTTGATAAACTATTAGACAGCTATTAAATGGGACCGTTAGGAAAACTACATAGAAACATGGGTAAATGATTCTAAGTAAGGTTGAGTGAAGAAAAAAAAAAAAAAAAAAAAAAAAAAAAAAAAAAAATATATATATATATATATATATATATATATATAACATCTGGAGTTATAATAGCCTACATTTATTAAGGACTTACAATTGAAATATACACACACACACACACACACACACATGGGTATGAATTAGAATGGAAGTAGTTGTATTAGGATATGAGATTTGGGGTAATCTTTTTTTATTTTCTTAAAAATTTTCTTTCATATGATCACAATGATTTATCCATTAAAAGAAGTATAATCAAAGAACTAATTCTAGAGGGAAACTGATGAATGCCCAAATTACTGCTATTGATTTCCATATACTTTGTCATGTGTCCAAGTTTATAATGGAAAAGTATTGACAGGAAATTTGACTTCTATAGAAAACAATAACAAAGCAGTCACTTTGTAAACTTAATTTAAAAAATACAGCAGAGAGAATGAGGGGTTTAGGTTTGAAAGCTTGAAAAGAAAATTTAATTTAATTTAAAACAGTGTTCAGGGGCGCCTGGCTGGCTCAGTCCCTAGAGCATGAGACTCTTGATCTCAGGGTCATGATTTCACACCCTGAGTTGGGCATTACTTTAAAAATAGAATGATAAAATAAAAGTGTTCATTTCAGACACATGGCCCGAAGCGACCGTGATGTTGCTTCAACTGTCCTAAGGATTCCCGTGTGAGGCCCACAGTGTGGTGGTTTTGTAGTTAGAGAGCTCAGTATTCAAACTCCAGCCCACCACTTACTAGCTGTAGTTCCTTGGTCAAGTTACTTAAGCTTTCTAAGCCTTAGCTTCCTCCTGTTTAAAATGGAAATGTAGATAACCCACCTCAAAAGATGGTGGGAGGTCTCTAATAATATAGAGCATTGTAAAGCAAGCAGTTTACGCCATGGTAGGTAGTTCATATTCAGTAAATGCTAATTCCCTTATCTCTCCATTCCCTTTTCAAAAATCCACCATATAAAAGTGGATTTACTTGTGACTGAGTTAATCATCAGATTTTTAATTATACCATTTGCCACTTATTAATTGCCTACTAGGATACTAAATACCCAACACATAGTAAGCTCCCAGTAAAGATATGTTTAATGGATGGATGGATGGATGGGTGGGTGGGTGGATGGATGGATGTGTGGCTGGCTGGTTGGCTGCCTTAATCTTTGTCTTCAGATGCCTAGAAGAGACACTGGATTTGTTCTATATATTTCTCAGGAATACAGCTGGGACCAGAAAGTACAGCGATAATCTCTATTTTTTTGAGGAGAAAGAATGGGTTTGACTAAGCAAAGACCAGGCTATTGGAGAAGAGCCCTTGGGAAGAACAGAGTAAAAAGGGGGCTTTTCTTTCCTTCCAGGTCTTTGGACTTTGCTAGAAAGAGTCACTCTCTCCATCTCTGGGTCTAGCAGAGATGATAGCAACCTGGTTGAGAATAACAACCTGCCAGAGGTGTGTTGCTCTCTTGCCTCCTTCCGTATGCTCTGAGGGTGGATAATGCTTAGCCCAGAGCAGCAAGGCTCCCACTGGTGCCAGCAACATCCTAGAGTAATCAATCTTTGTGGAAGGCCTGACTCAGCTGTAACAGGCCTTCCACATGCCTGGGTCCAGGTGCAGTGCATGGGCTGTTGCCACTTAATTTCCTTGGACAGTAGGTGGAAGTTACAAGGAAGCAGAGTTTCACATAAAACCAAGAACAGCATGCCAGTAAAGCTGTCCAAACATGGAAGAGGCTGACTTATTATACTGACCCCTGGGCTGAGAGGAATGTTGCTTCCATGTTGTTATGTTGCAGAGGGAATTCTAGCTTTAGCTTCATGGTTACAATGAGGAAAAACTCCTAGCCTGAAGATTTTGGTTTCATTGGACTCTCACACTCTTAAAACTAGGCTTTCTACTGACACCTAGAGGCTTACTTGTAAATGTTGCTATAAATCCAAACCTGAGGAAAATTCCATTCTTTCTCAGTTCAAATTTTCAACTCTACTTGGGCCTATAGGTGTTCCCCTTCTGCAGATACTCCCAGTGGAAGAGTCTCAAAAAGGACTAGATACTATTATGATCTTGCAGTCACTGTATCCCGACACAGCTACAGGACCAGGACAGAAACACAGTTGGAGGAAAGTCCCTCTCCTTCTCAGCCTCTTGGAGAAGGAAACAGATCATATACATGACACAAGAAATTACCATGTGAGATAGACCCTTCCAAGTAGCTAATGTGGGTGATTAGTGCCATGAAAGCTGGATAAATATAAAGATCCCTGTGGTATGGGGTGGAAGGGCTTTTGTAGATGGAGTGAAACTAGAGCTGGTTCTTGGGGAAGAAATAACCCAGGAAGGTAAGGGGTTGGGGGAACAGTGGCAGTGAGTGTAGTGAAAGAGATTTGAAGTCCAGTGGACCTGAATCAAATCCTGGCTTTTTTTCACTAGCTGTGACTTTCAGCTAGTTTCTTCAAGTCTTTGAACATCAGCCTTGTCCTCTTTTTTTTTTTTTTAATTTTTTTTAACGTTTATTTATTTTTGAGACAGAGAGAGACAGAGCATGAATGGGGGAGGGTCACAGAGAGAGAGGGAGACACAGAATCTGAAACAGGCTCCAGGCTCTGAGCTGTCAGCACAGAGTCCGATGTGGGGCTTGAACTCATGAACTGTGAGATCATGACCTGAGCCAAAGTCGGACGCTTAACCGACTGAGCCACCCAGGTGCCCCCAGCCTCGTCCTCTTCCAATGAGGACACTCATGCCTTCCTTGAAAGCTTGCTGTATGGATTACACATAACACATAGAATTTGGTTTGTTCAGTGTCTGGCACACAATAAGCACTCCAGTGGCGGCTTGTATTGCTGTGGATTTTGACACGGGGTGGACCCGATGTGTTCAGGGAATATGACATGAGACAATTTGGGGCAGTGTTTGTGTGGAAGCACAGGAAGTGACTCTGAAGCAGTGTTATGTGCTCAAGAGGACCCTGGTTTGAGTTCTTGATCTCATATCAACAGGCAAGTCATTTCCTTTCTCAGGGCCTCTTTCCCATCTTTACAGTGAGGCTATTGCTCTAGCGAAGTATTTCTTTACCTTGGCTGCATATTGGAATCATCCAGAGAGTTTTTAAAACTTCTAATGACCATGCTGCACCCCAGACCAACTAAATCAGAATTTCTGGTGCTGGACCTCCAGACAGCAGATATATATATATTTTTAAACTTTATTGAGATATAATTATTTACATATTTAATGCTGACAATTTGATGAGTTTGGCCATATACGTACAACCATGACATTATCACCACCATCAAGGTAATGAACACATCCATCACCTTCAAAAGTTAGTGTCCCATTTTTGTGTGTGGCAAAAACACTTAACATGAGATCTACCCTCTTAACATTTTTAAATGTGCAATACTATGCTATTAACTATGCACTATGTTGTACAACAGATCAGTAGAGTTATTCAGTTAGCGTAACTGAAACCTTACACCACTTAACGACTCCCCATTTCCCTCTCCCCTAGCCCCTGGCAACCACCACTCTATTCTTTGCCTCCAAACATTTGACTAGTTTAGATACTAGATACTTATAAAAGGGGAAATCATACAGTATTTGTCCTTCTGAGACTGGTTTATTTCACTTATAATGTCCTCCAAGTTCATCCATGTTGTCACAAATAGTAGGATTTCCTTCTTTTTTAAGGCTGAATAATATTCCATTGTATGTATATACCACATTTTCTTTATCCATTCATCTGCTGATGGACATTTGGCTATTGTGAATAATGTTGCAATGAACGTGGGAGTGCAAATATCTTTTTGAGAATCTTGATTTCAATTATTTTGGATATATACCAAAAGTGGAATTTGTGGGTCATACGGTAGTTCTATTTTTATTTTTTGAGGAATCTCCATACTATTTTCCACAGAGGCTGAATCATTTTACATTCCCACCAACAATGTACAGGACTTCCGATTTTTCATTTAGCTTTATCAATACTTACCTTTCATCTGTTTGTTTTTGTAATAGACATCCTAACAGGTGTGAGGTAGTACCTTATTGTGGTTTTGATTTGCATTTCCCTTATGATTAGTGATGTTGAGCACTTCTTTATGTACCTGGTGGCCATTTGTATTTATTCTTTGGAGAAATGTCTTTTCAAGTCCTTTGCCCACTTTTTAATTGGGCTACTTGTTTTTTGTTTGTTTGTTTGTTTGTTTGTTTGTTGCTATCAGGTTTAAGAGTTCCTTGTGTATTTTGGATGTTAACCCCCTATTAGATAAATGGTTTGCAAATATTTTCTCCTGTTCTGTACTTTGCCTTTCACCTTTGATTGTTTCCTTTTCTGTGCACAAGCTTTTTAATTTGTTATGATCTCACTCATTTATGTTTGCTTTTGAAGCTTATGTTTTTGGTGTCATATCCAAGAAATCATTGCCAAGACCAGCGTCAAGAAGCTCTTCCCCTATGTTTTCTTCTAGGAGTTTCACTGTTTCAGGTCCTATATCTAAGTCTTTAATCCATTTTGAGTTGATTGTTGTGTATGGTACAAGGTAAGGATCCAATTTCATTCTTTTGAATGTGGATATGCAGTTTTCCAATAACATTTGTTGAAGAGACTGTCCTTTCCACATTGTATAATCTCAGCACCCTTACTAGAGATCAGTTGGTAGTATATCCATGGGTTTACTTCTGGCTCTCTATTCTGTTCCACTGGTCTATTTGTCTGTCTCTATGTCAATACCATATTATTTTAATTACTGTAGCTTCTAAATATATTTTGAAATCAGGAAATGTGATGCCTCTAATTTACAGACAGATTTTTTAAAGTTCCCCAGATGATTCCAATATGCACACAAGGTCAAGAACCATTAGACAGTTGTCAAAAACCAACCTCTGTGCTCTGGAGCTGAAATATGAAACACAGAGTTTGGGTATAAAAAAGGAAGATAGTTTATTTCTTTGTCAGGCAAATGAGGCTGCAGGAGGCTAATGCCTTCGAGACTGTAAGCTTGACTGCGGTAAAAGGCTGAGGGGTTTAATAGGAAAATACAGGATCTGGGTGGAATCTGGTACATGCTATCAGCCGTGCCATCATGTCTTCGAGATGGTCGCATGACTAGCACTGGCACCCACCATCCCAGTCTCTTTACTGAGTATACACTGAGGTCAGCAAGATGTCAATATCGACACCACATTCCTGGAACAAAGGATTCTACAGAAAAACAAGTGAAGGGAAGGGGGAGGCTTCAAGAAAGAGGGAGACAAAAATTTGTTGTTTTAAGTCAAGCCTTGCTGAAACACTAGTGTGTTCATTTTAATTTCCATCCATCTTTACGTTTCTATGATGGTTTCAAAACTACATAATTGTGTGGGGGGGGTGCCTCGGTGGCTCAGTCAGCTGAGTGTCTAACTTTTCATTTCAGCTCAGGTCATGATCTCAGAGTCATGGGATCAAGCTCAGCGTGGAGCCTGCTTAAGATTCTCTTTATCTCTCCCTGCCCCACTTTCCCACTCGCACTTTCTAAAATTTTAAAAAACACTACATAGTTTTTAAGGTGTCTTATACTTCTAACACTAGAAAGATAGAGAAAAACAATAAATAATTATTATATAAATAATTAATATATAATGGCTACTATACGTTAAGTGCTAAGTGTCAAACACTCACCAAGAGCTTTTTATGTGCTATTTGAAATTCACAATAAATCTAAGGAGCAAAAATTTTACAAATGAAGAAATAAGTTTAGAAAGATATTTTTTAAATGTTTATTTTGAGAGAGAGAGAGCACAAGCTGGGGAGGGGCAGAGAGAGACAGGGAGAGAATCCCAAGCAGACTCTACACTGTCAGCACAGAGCCCCATGTGGGGCTTGAACCCACAATCTGTGAGATCATGACCTGAGCCAAAACCAAGGGTTGGCTGCTTAACTGACGGAGCCACCCAGGCACCCCTAGAAAGATTTTTGTTTTCCCAATACCATGCAGCTAAGAGTCAAAGCTAGAATTTTAACACATATTTCTCTGATGTCCCAGGTGGAAATCTGATGGACTACATTCTACCATTTCCCATAACTCCCACACAACATTGGAAATCATTTCTGCTTACCTGGAGGCAAATGTCAAGATCCTAATGCCTATGAATGGATGTATTTCTGTGAACTTAGGAGGTTTTACACTATTTCTTGACAAGTATTTCTGCGCAAGACAGGTATAGCAAGATAGTATACTCTGAGCACAGACTATAACTGATACATTACTTTTTATTCAATATTTTTTAAATATGAAATTTATTGTCAAATTGGTTTCCAGACAACACCTAGTGCTCATCCCAAAAGGTGCCCTCCTCAATACCCATCACCCACCCTCCCCTCCTCCCACCCCCCCCCCCCATCAACCCTCAGTTTGTTCTCAGTTTTTAAGAGTCTCTTATGCTTTGGCTCCCTACCTCTCTAACCTCTTTTTTTTTTTCTTCCCCTCCCCCATGGACTTCTGTTAAGTTTCTCAAGATCCACATAAGAGTGAAAACATATGGTATCTGTCTTTCTCTGTATCACTTATTTCAGTTAGCATGACACTCTCCAGTTCCATCCACATTGCTACAAAAAGCCACATTTCATTCTTTCTCATTGCCACGTAGTATTCCATTGTGTATATAAACCACAATTTCTTTATCCATTCATCAGTTGATGGACATTTAGGCTCTTTCCATAATTTGGCTATTGTTGAAAGTGCTGCTATAAACATTGGGGTAAAAGTGCCCCTATGCATCAGCACTCCTGTATCCCTTGGGTAAATTCCTAGCAGTGCTATTTCTGGGTCATAGGGTAGATCTATTTTTAATTTTTTGAGGTACCTCTACACTGTTTTCCAGAGCGGCTGCACCAGTTTGCATTCCCACCAAAATTGGCAAAGATAAAGTTAAGCTTTCACTTTTTGCAGATGACATGACATTATACATGGAAAACCCGATAGACTCCACCAAAAGTCTCCTAGAACTGATACATGAATTCAGTAAAGTTGCAGGATACAAAATCAATGTACAAAAATCAGTTGCATTCTTATACACTAATAATGAAGCAAGAGAAAGACAAATAAAGAAACTGATCCCATTCACAATGCACCAAGAAGCATAAAATACCTAGGAATAAACCTAACCAACGATGTAAAAGATCTGTATGCTGAAATCTATAGAAAGCTTATGAAGGAAATTGAAGATACAAAGAAATGGAAAAACATTCCGTGCTCATGGGTTGGAAGAATAAATATTGTTAAAATGTCAATACTACCCAAAGCTATCTACACATTCACTGCAATCCCAATCAAAATTGCACCAGCATTCTCCTCGAAGCTAGAACAAGCAATCCTAAAATTTTTATTCAATATTTTTATTGAAACAGTTATCCATGGAACCTGAGTGGTCCCCAAACCAATGAGTAAGATGCTGCCATCTTGTGGCATTATTTTGTAAGGCCAGGTGTGTAATCCAACAGTGAGGAGAGCCCAATAAGCAAAATTATAACCATACCTAATACTTTGCACTTTTGTTGTCTTCCTAATTGTAACATAATTTTGTTTCTCCAAATATATTATTAGGAATGAATCAATACAACAACATAAGAAAATAGGTAATAACTGAAGACAAAATAATAAAGTTGCCTCTCCTACTCTTTACTAGTAGTGTATCGCCTTGTCAATTTACTTAATTTTTCTGGGTCTGAAATTTTCTTATCTATAAGATGGGGACAATAACACCCATCTCATAGTATTGCTTTAAAGCCAAATTAAAATATATATGTCAAGATCCTGGAAAATTGTGGACATTTGACATGTATTGATTCCTTACTCCCTTCCCTTCTTTCCTGATCCTTTTCCTTTTCTCTATTTCTGAGCTCTTCCCACTGAAGATATCCTAGCCTTCTGTTTTCTGACCACTTCCCTAAGTATTTTCCCCATTGTTCTTTCAGTTTCCGGGCTCCACCCTATTCCCACCCCCTCGAACACACACACAGAGGGGGTGTCCACATTTAACACACATGGACCCTCACCTTGGTAAGGTAAAGCTCAGTAAGCCTCTCTCCATTATCCAATATGGCTAACCACTCCACTTCAGCATTTGTGCTGTTGTGGGTATTGCAATGCAAAACACCTGCTGGGTTTCACTGAGCAGTTTTCCCATTGCTAATAGCGTTCATTCTGTGATCCCATCAGAGTCTGGTCCCCTCAGGTTCTATCTCTTACCCCTGACCCTTTCACCTCAACCCTGGGACACCTGACACATATACATCTCCCTCTCTGGCCCCATTTCCCACCATTCTCTCACCTTACTCACTCTGCTTTGCCCACTGGCCTCCTCCCTTTTGCTGCTCCCTTTGCCCTAACGGCTATCCTAGAAAATCACATGGTTTGCTCCCCTAATTCTACAATTTTCTTCTCAAATATCACTTTATCAGAGAAGTCTTCCTTGATAGTCTGTACAACTATATAAAATAACACAAACACACAAAGTCCCAGTAACTGTCCATCCCCCTTATCCTGCTTAGTTTTGATTTGTAGCACCTCTTACCACTCATCATGTTGCTATAAAGGTGAAGGAGCTGGTAGCTTCTTAAAGTGTTCTTGTATGGGAGGGCAAGGTTCACTTGGTGGGGCATTGGTTCCTCCATAGGGGATTGTTCCAGGAAGCATTAATTATGTATGTTGGCTGGAGATAACACATGTTAAAATAAATCTGTGGAAACGTATTTTTCATTCTTGCTGCTCTTACTCCTCAGCACTTTGTCTCTCTTCCCCTTCATATATTTTAGGATTCCTGCTTCTTCTGGTTTCATCTGATTTTAGTGTTTTTCATTTATGGTAGGAATCCTAAACCCAGAGTGCATGGAAAGGCTTCAAAAGGACACATGAATAACTTGAAATTACTGGCAAGATTTTGAGGGTATGTTTGTTTTCTAGGGCAAAGGTCTATGACATTGATCAAATGCAAGGAGTCTATGATTTCCCCCACCTAAAAGATGAAAAACCATAACTGTAGAGATGACAGCTGAATATTCCCCTATCTTAATATGCATAATACTTAAACATTGTTTAATACTGTCTTTCTCAATAGCTTAAGCACCAAGAATAAAGAGATAGTATTTATTATTACAGTGCCTAGTGTACTGGCTGGCACCTAACTAATGCTCAATAAATACTTGTTGAATGAATGAAGACTCCATGGTGATAAAAAGCCTATTAGTCATTCTGTCCATAACCTTCATTGAACAAGTCTTGTTCTGGGGCTAGGGTGTCTCTTGACAGATCCAGTTAGATTTTGTTCTGCATCTAGAGATGAGAAGAGTTATCCTACTAAAAAATGCAAATCTCACTTTTAACATAAAAGAGCCAGTCATAGTACACACTGTAAGAAAGGTTGAGTAAAGATGAAATAGCCAGTTGAGCATCAGAAATGGAACAGTAAAAAGGAAGTTAGGTGGAGTGAAATACAGAAAGAGGTAGCTCCGTAACTAGAACTCAAAGAGTTGATAAACCTGGCAAGAAATCAGATTTGTCCAGTTAAATTCTAAAACAAAAATTTAGGCATACATTCAAAATCACCAGTCCCATCATTAACGACAAAAGGAAGTTGAAAAACAAGTCGGTTGAGGTTTATATTTCTAATAGATGAGGTGTAATGAAAGGGACTTCTGGCATCTGTGTACTTAGTTTTAACTTTTATATTAAAAAAAAATACACTTTGACTCAGGTAGTTAAATTGCATTTGGGGAGTGTGGGGGTGTGTGTGTGCATATTTTATAAATTTTTATATTTAACAGATTTTAAAGAGCTTCACAGATACCTTAGCAATAAGTCCTCTTAGTTTGTAGACCTGTTTTTCAGGCAACAGCGTCCTTCACAGTAAATAAGGGACTGCAACAACAGTTGCGAAAGAGTAATTGGTTGCCTCTGCTTCCATTCATTCTGCAGGAAAGCCAAACTTCCTTATTTTCTCCCAAATGGTTTTGTGAAGTCCCAAGTGCCCCTCCAGAACAGTTGTCTTCACTGCCATTTTCTTCCTGACTGCCCCAGCTCTGGCTCTCTGTAGAAACCCCTCTTATTCTGTTGAGGCTTCAAGGGCAGATAGGCCTCTGATAGCTGCCCAAAGAACTCAGCAGTTGCTGGTGCCCACACAGGACTGCCCCAAGGCAACTGAGATCTTGTGCTGAAGCTTTTCTTCCTAAATAGTTGTGGTAATTTTCACCATGTCTTGTCATTGCCAGAATCACCGGGGCCAACTCAGGCTCTGTTGAAACCACCTGGTGTTCCAATTCTACTAAAAAAAAAAAAAATTTTAACAGCAACTCCGATGCTATGTGATATTTTATTTTTAGCAAACTAATTTTAGTTATAGATTAAAAAACAAAAATAGTTGTAGATTTACAGAAAAGTTGCGACCGCAGAAAGTTATATGCCCCACACAGTTTTCCCTATTATTTTGTTTTTTTTGTTTGTGCTTTTGTTTTTTAAGTTGATTTATTTTGAGAGAGAGAGAGAGAGAGAGAGAGGAAGGGAAGGGCAGAGAGAAAGGGAGAGACAGAGAATACTTAGCAGGCTCCACACTGTCACTGTCAGTGCAAAGCCTGATGCGGGCTGGGCTCAATCTTACAAACCGTGATATCATGACCTGAGCTGAGATCAAGAGTCCAATGCTTAATTGACTGAGCCACCCAGGCACTCCACAGTTTTCCCTATTATTAACATCTTACATTACTATGGAACATGTCATACTTAATGAACCAATATTAATATGTTACTATTAACTAAAGTCCCAATGTTATTCAGATTTCCTTAGTTTTTATCTAACGTCCTTTAGCTGTCCAAAGAGCCCATCCATGAAACTACATTTGTTTGTTTATTTAAATTTTCTTTAAAATTTTTTTAAGTAGGCTCCACGCCCAATGTAGGGCTTGAACTCACAACCCTGAGATCAAGAGTCAGATGCTCTACCAACTAAGCCAGTCAGGCACCTTTATTTATTATTTTTTTTGCGTGCATTTAATCTCTACCCCCAACTTGGGGCTCAAACTCACAACCCCAAGATCAAGAGTCGCATGCTCCTCCAACTGAGTCAGCCAGGCATCCCAAGACAATACATTACATTTAGTCATCATATCTCCTTAGGCTCCTCTTGGCTGTGACAGTTTCTCAGACTTCTCTTTTTATGACTTCAGCAATTTGAGGGACACTGGTAGGGGCATTTTGTAGAATAGCCCTCAGCTGGGATTTCTCTAATGTTTTTCTCATGATTATATTGGGGTTATGTGTTTTGGAAAGGAAAACCATTCTCATTACGGGCCATTCTCATTACGTCCTATCAAGGGTACATACTGTCAACATGACATCACTGTTGATGTTAACCTTGATCCTTTAGCTGAGATAGTGTTTGTCAAGTTTCTCCACTGCAAAGTTTCTCTTTCTCATCTTCCCCCCACCACACCTTTCCATAGTATATTCTCTTTGAAAGTAAGTCAATATGCATAGCCCACACTTAACAAGCAAAGAGCTATGCTTAGACTCCTTATTCAATTATTTATGTATATAAGTATAACTTCATGGATATTCAGTTTATACTTTGAGTTATAATCCAATACTAATTTATATTCTCAATCCGTGTAAGTCATTCTTTTTCACAAAGATACTGGTCTTGGGAATTGGAATTTTAAGATCTGGGTTTGCAAGATGCACCTCTGTCACCCATATCAACAGACGATTTTGCTGAAGGAATTAGGGTAATTTGAGATTTTTGTTTCTGAATATAGAGATTGATTTATGTGATGTGAAATACTCAATTACAAGTCATTGGTTTTCTTCTGCTCTCGTTCTAATTGAAATGATGCCCCAAATCTTTTTAAAAGACAATATATAATATTAAAATTTCTAATCAAAGTTCAAAAGACTAAGTTTTCTACATGGCTCTTGCTAATGACAGTGAATTATCAGCAGAGCAGTAAACAAAATATATTCACATTCTCAAGTGACTTTCAGTAAAGGGGAGCAATGAAAGGGTTACACTCACAGGACTGATTTAAAAGCTACCCCTTTGGACAGCAGCGACTAGTTTTAATTTACTCTAAATTCTTCATCAGGCACCAATGCAGGAAAAAGGAAAGGTGCAAGTGTTTCTTTTCATTGTTTTTTTAATGCTTATCTTTGAGAGCGGGAGTGGGGGAGGGGCAGAGAGAGGGGGGCTGAGAGGATCCCAAGCGGGCTCTGCGCTGACAGCAGCAAGGCCCATGGAGGGCTCAAACCCACACACCGTGAGATCATGACCTGAGCCGAAGTCGTCGCTCAACCGACTGCACTACCCAGGCATCCCCAGTACTTATTTTTTAATGCAGAGAATGTCTCTCGGCATTCCCCCCCCCCCCCCAATTCGGAGTTGTAAAGAGAACTTTCATTAGTTATAAAAGTACAAGTTGAGGGGCGCCCGGGTGGCTCAGCCGGTTGAGCTTCCGGCTCTTGATTCTGGCTCGGGTCACGATCTCAGGGTCCTGGATCAGGCCCCTCAACAGTCTATGCCCCGAAATGTGGAGCCTGCTTAGGCGTCTCTTGCTCGCTCGCACTCTCTCCCTCCACCCCTCTCCCCTGCTGGTGTTTGCGCTCTCGCTCGCTCGCGCTCTCTCTCCCTCAAACGAAAAAACAGGACAAGTTGAGAAAGGGGAGGAAAGCTGAAGAGAATCATCAAGAACACCTGCCAAGTGCCCTCTTATCACTGGAAGCTCAGGCTAATTATTCCTCTCATTTTGTTCCTCTCTCCTAAGAATGTGGACTCTTTTCTTGGTCAAGAGAGCCCGGTGGCGGCAAGACGGAGGTGGGACAGGGCTGAGGCATTTGAGCCTGCCTCCCACCCGCCTCTCCCCTCCGCAAACTCTGACACCTGTGGCATTAGCTCAAAACCAGACTAGGTGCGAGGTCGGAGGAATCCCTGACCTTCTCCAACAGCTTACTCACAATGGGCCGCCCCAGATAGGTGAGCTGTTGAGAGTGAGCCGCGGCGGCAAGAGCCCTGGACTCTGGCATTACCAGACTTTAAGCTAGCACTTACTGAACACTTTTCTGTGTGCTCGGCTCTCTTTGCTAGTGTTTTCATGTTACTTTGTTATTTGAGAGAGAGGGGAGAGAGAGAGAGAGCAGGGGAGAGGGGCAGAGGGAGAGAAAGAATCCTATGCAGGCTTGGGGCTTGATCACAAAACGCGGGGATCATGACCTGAGCCAAAATCAAGAGTCCAGTGCTCAACCCACTGAGCCACCCAGGCGCCCCTTCATGCTTTTCCAAACAAATTGAGGAGGTGGGTCCTATGACCCACAACCCTGCGAGGGAGCTGAGGAAAACTAAAGCTCAAGGAAACCCAGTTACGTGCCCATGTTCACACAGGTCAAACCCCGTTCCCTCGAATCCAAAGTCTACTCCCGCTAACCACCCCTGGCCTCTGCGCCCCACCTCCGTCACCTCCCGTCTTCTCAGTCGCTTCATTAATAAAAACGAGGTGGTTGGCCGAGATGATCTCTAGGAGTCATTCCAGTAGGGCGGTTTTACCGGTTTAGGAACGAGGAAGGAAAACCAAGGTCTTCCCTTCAAACCAAGTGTCAAATCGCAGCGAACGCGCGCGTTTCCATTCCGTGCGGGTCGAAAGCGCCCTCAGCCCCAGCCTGGGGTCCTGGGGTCCCCGGTGCGGCTGCTCGCAAGGGCTCACGGGCCCCCGCGCGCATGCGCAACGGTCCCGGCGCGCGGCGTCCCTTCGCACCCTGCCGGACTCGCGCCCGCTTCCAGTCCCTAAAGGAGGCCGAGGGGGCGTGGGCGCTTCCGACCCCCGCAGACCGTTGGCCCTTCAGCTAGTGCCCTAGCAGAGCTTCCCTTGCCGCCCCTCCTCTCCCCTCCTCCCCGGCTCTGGTCCCAACACCCTAGCTCCGAGTCGGGGAGGGGGGGAGGACTCCTCCAGCGCGACGCCCGGGGGCCTCCTTCTGGCCTAGAAGTCGGCCCGCCCCAGGGGCGTGAGGAGGGGGCGGGGCTGAGGACTTGGGGACTTCGGACTCCCGCCCCTAAACTGCCTTTGCCAGAGCCAAGCGGGCAGCCTAGTCTGGCCGGGAGCGAGCCATGACCGCGCTGCGGGGCCTCTGGCCCGAGGTGCAGGACAACTGCACCTCGCTGGGGCTTATGCTGTTGCTGGTATTGTTCATGGGGCTGGCCCGCGTGGTCACCCGGCAGCAGCTGCACAGGTTCACGATGATCCACACCTTCGTCTTGGAGTTTCTGGCCACCTTCCAGCTCTGCTGCTGCACCCATGAGCTGCAACTGCTGAGCGAGCAGGAACCCGCGCACCCCACCTGGCCGCTGACGCTAGTGTACTTCTTCTCGTTGGTGCATGGCCTGACCCTGGTGGGCACCTCTAGCAACCCGTGTGGCGTGATGATGCAGATGTTGCTGGGGGGAATGTCCTCCGAGACGGGTGCCATTAGGCTGTCGGCTCAGCTGATTGGTGCCCTGTGCAGCAGGTACTGCGTAAGCGTCCTGTGGAGCCTGGGGCTGAGCAAGTATCACCTCGACGAGAGGAGCTTCGCTTGCAGGAATCCCATTCAAGTGGACTTGCCCAAAGCGATCATCACGGAGGCCATCTGCTCCTTTATTTTCCACAGCGCTTTGCTGCACTTCCAGGAGGTCCGAACCAAGCTTCGTATCCACCTGCTGGCAGCAATCATCACCTTTTTGGTCTACACAGGTTTGTTATTCCCACAAAACACATGGCATGTCCGGAGCCTCTATGACCTGAGGCTCTAAGTTCATTACCAAGGTACATTTGAAAGCCCTACACATTTGCGATGTCAATATTGGTATCTCCATTATTCTGACCATTTTGCAGCGTGTTCTTTACCAGTAGTGCAGACATCTAGATCCTCCATTCAGGAGCCATTACTGTGCTGAAACTGAGATCTTGTGAGATATTGCCAAGGGTTCAAATATCCTACAAAGGGATTGTTTTAATGGTAGAGAAGAAAGATAACTTATCAGCTACCTCTTCCCTCATGCCAACCTGACACTCTGACTGAAAAATGATCGTGAGTTTAAAAAGCTCCTTCCAATTTAAAGCACAGGCTACATGACTGGTTAGTAGTCAGAGGGAGGAGTAGAAGTTCTGTAGTTTTTAGTTCTTTTTATTTTTTTTAATTTTAATTTAATTTATTTAGTTCTTTTTCTACAGAATTAAAGTCATTTCTTATTTCCTTAACAAATCATCTTGAGTTATAGAAGAACTTTTAAGTGGCCTATAAAGATGTGTTTTGAAATTAAAACTTGCTTGAAATTAAAGATGCTTTTTAAAAACAAATAACTTGAGAAATCTGTTGATTTCTTGCAACCGATTTGTCTACTTTGACAGATGTCAGATGCAGTGGGTAACCTGGATATCCTATATGGGACAATAAAATCCAAAAAACAAAATTTTAATGATGAAATGTGTCATTTTAAATGATTACAACAAAGTAGCTTCATTGAGACTATATAAAATGTTTTGGAGACAGGACTCTGATAAAAGGAAATTAGTGGTAAGAGTCTATCTTCTACCCATTGGAACTATGAATAGAAGCAAACCTAAGGATAAGGTCTCCTAAACATTTGCTTGGCTTCCCAGGATAAAAATGAAAGACTTTTCAATCCAGCTTCCCTCCTTTAGATCTAGTACTATACTTTGTGTAGACACAGATGGAAATAAAAGGTATAGAAGAGAGGGAAGCATATATGTATATTTGAGGGGTTGGTGAATAGCTGCTTATTAAAGTTTTAGGTTTTGGCTAAAGAACAAGCATGCCACATGGAGGAAGAGAATCATCTCTTGCAAAAAGTTATGTCACTGTTTAGCTCTGTACTTATATAATTAATGGTGTATCCTGAAGTTTTCCAGATAATCCCAACATAAAACTAGAGTTGAGAACCACTGCTCTCATCCAGACTTGTGCTGGCCAATTTGGAAGCCACTAACCACGTGTTTATTTAGATTTAAATTAACTAAAATTAAATATTCAGTTCCTCAACTACAGTAACCACATTTCAAGTGGTCAGTGGCTAGTGGGTTAAGTATTGAGAGCACAGGAGACTGTTTGCAGGGGTAGAACCTAATAGACAACTATGAATTACTACTGTTACAGAAATTGATCTATTGTTATCTTTCTTTTCTGCCAATATAAGGGAGATAAGAATATTCATCAGGCAATATACCAAGAATACAGGAAATATATATGAGTTATCTTAGTTAATCCTTAGAAAAACTCACTGATGGATATATTATTCCCATTTTAAGTAAAGTGAGGCTCACAAAAGTGAAATGTCTTATCCAAGGTCACACAGCTAGAATGTGCTGGAATCATGGTACTGACATTAAAGGTTATACTCATTTCATTATCAGCATTCCTACACTGCATTCCTCAAAAGTAACAAAAACATGTACATACAATTGAACATTCTTCAGCCATAAAAAGGTATTAAGTTCTGATAAATACTGTGACATGAATCAACCCTGAAAACATTATGCTAAGTTGAATAAGCCAGACACAAAAGGACAAATGTTGCAGGACTGCACTTATAAAGAAATCCAGAATAGGCAAATTCTGGATAGCCAGAGAGTATAGCCAGAAAGTATAATAGAGGTCACTAGGGACTAGGGGACAGAGAGGAATAGGGACTTTCTTTAATGGGTACCGATTTCCTATTTGGGGTGATGGAAACGTTGTGGAAATAGTGGTGATTGTTGAACATTGTGAATGTAATTATTGCCACTGGATATACACTTAAAATGGTTAAAATGGTATGTTTTATGCCATACATATTTCACCATAATTAAAACAATTTAAGTTACAAAAAGATTCTGTTGGCAAATAAGTTTGGCAAACACTGGATTAAACAGATTTTCTAATATTAAGACTTTAAAGAGCCTTTACTGCTCTGTATACACTGCTGTATATTGTGGAACTACAAAAGGAGAATATGGAAGTTTTTCAAACTTATGGAATCATTTTGTCTAGGAGTATGTAGCAGAAGAGAATACACTTTGGGTGTTGCTATACTAAGCCATTTCACTCTCCATTATTTTCTATGTATATGACATAACTTTAGACCAAAGTTGTTCCAGATGGAATGAACTGTCTTGGGACTGGTTGAGTTTCTGTTTTATCAGGCAGAAGTGAGGCTTTTGTAAGAAGGATTTAAGAAAGGATAGGGAAGGAAAGCCAGGGGAAGGGTCAGCTAAGTCAGGTCTCATTACAAGCTTGATATGTCTTTTAACTTCTAAGATACTATTGGTACTGATTTGACATAGTTGCATGCTGGGATGTTTCTTTAATCACTTGTACTTTGAGAGCACTGAGAAGTCACCAGTACAGGTCGCATCAAGGTAACTGGTTTTGTATTTTAAGATTACAGAACATAACAGTCCAGCAACATGGCCCAGGCTCCTCCAACAGCCAGTGACCATGTGTCTGGTTCTCTGTTTATTGATTTAGCACCCTCGACTTTTGATGTGCACATGGAGGCCATTGATGTTATTACCACTTAACATGTATTCATTGTCTTCCCAAATAAAGTAAAACAAAAATGCTATGTGATTTATTAACATATTAGAGCTATAAAACTATTAATGTAAATTTCAAGTAAATCTTCCTTAATTTAGATTTTGGGAGAATTTAGTTCAATGAACAGGATAAGACAGAGGTGCATTCACTGTGTAATTACAGTTGACCCTTAAGCAATGCAGGGGTGAGGGGCACTGACCCCCTACACAGTAAAAAATCCATGTATGACTTTGATTCTCCCCAAAATTAATAGCCTACTGTTGACTGGAAGCCTTAACCATTAACAGTTGATTAACATGTATTTTGTATGTTATATGTACTATATACTATACTGTTATAATAAAGTAAGCTAGAGAAAAACATTAAGAATATCATGAGGAAAATATGTTTACATTACTGTACTGTATTTGTCAAAAAAATCTGCATATTAGTGGACCCATGCATTTCAAACCCATATTGTCCCAGGGTCAACTGTAATTAGACATTGAAAAAAAATCTGGTATTTTACATGTCTAAGTTGTCTTTATTACTGCACCTTTTCATTTCCTTTGTAGAATTTTTAATTATATACTTGTTTCCAGAGCTCTTCCCCCACCAGACAGAAAGCTTTATGAATACAGAAACTAAAATTGTTTTATTCATTACAACATATAACCAGGTCTTAACATTGTGTCACCTGTTACAAATATATAGCATTTTTGGAATGAGTGAATGAATGAATTAGCAAATACTCTATTCACATTAAAAAATAATGCTTAAGAAATAATATATATCTGGTATTTTATATTTTACACCTAAGGGCTTTAAAATTGGCCTAATACATTGTTTGAATAATTTGTAGTATTTTTAATTCATCTCATTACTACATTCAGGAGTTTTTGGTATCCTTCTAAATGATGAAGAATATAGGTAAGGTTATTTGTCAAAGGAGAAGGGAACTAAGTCCTTTACATGTGTTTGCTTTCAATACAATAACCATATGAAATAAGTGCTAAATTACAAATGAAAAACTGCTTCAAACAAAGGTCCAAAACATTTATTAATATAGTGGCTAAGGGCACAGGTTTGGAGTTGTACTATGCCCTTAGAAGAGATGCTTAATTTAGGCCTGCTTCCTCATCTTTTAAATGGAGAATAATAGCATCTATCTCTTGGGACCATTATGAGGAATATAAATAATGTGTTTTAAGTTCTTAGCATAGTACCTGGCACAAATATTCTGGTCACTGGAAAGGGCTAGCCTCCACTGTAAATTAGTTCATTGACATTCTGGCTTATACATGAGTCTTGTGATTGTAATTAGTGTCATCCTGTCATAGAGAATTTGATTCCCTTTAGGAGTATTGAGAAACATTAGTATCTAGAATTGCCAGATTTGTAACTTGGACTTTGACACAGTCTTTAACTGTGGTAATTTCACCAAGTTCGTGCTGTCCTGTAAGACTCTGGGCAATCAGCCAGCTCTATCTTCCCACTGATACCTCTTCTTCAATATATATTTATTATGACTTCTCCCCTTCAGATGTCAATAAATAGTAACATTTTTCAAAGCCATTTTGTTAGTCCTGTGCCTGATGAATTCACATTTAATTATACAATGCATGAATGTGTTTGTTCTTTTTGTAAAACATTGAAACACTACCGATGAGACTAAAAGTGCCTTTTGACTGCCACCATCCATGCCTGTCCCCTCTCCCTCCTTGCTTGCTCTTCCCACAAGGATAGTCCTCTGCACATGCATGTGTGTATGTCTTTCCAAACTCTTTATGTGATTTATTATACATACAGTTAAGACCCTATATAAACTATTGTTTTATGTATGTTCATGTTAATGTAAAAGGTATGATGCCTTTTTGCAGTTTACTTTTTTTGGTGGTGGTCGTTTAGTGATATCTTGGAGATCTACCAGTGTTAAGTAGTAAAGAGATTTCTCTCATTATTTCAAAATACTGAATTCCAAAGTATGAAGCTTGCTTATTTAGCTACCTTCTTATGAATGGACACTCAGGTTTCCCCCAGTTCTTTGCTACTATAAACAACGTTGTGTATGTCTACTTGTAAACAAGTATCAGTAGTTCTCTACAACAGCAGTTTTCAGCAGGAAAACTCCCCAGGCAACACTCAGCAATGTCTGGACACATTTTTAAATGTTACAATGGTGGGGGAGATGGATGTGCTGGCATCTAGTGGGTAAAGACCAAGGATGCTGCTGAACATCCCACAATGCATACGACAGCCCCATGCAAAAAGAGGTATATAGTCTAAAATGTCAAAGCCAAAGCCACATGTTTTGGGCTTTTGTTGACACAGAACCTACTCCTGATAAAGAATTTCTGTATCAGTTAACTATTGCTTAAAATCATAATTTATTGTTTTTCATGATTCTGTGGATGAGATGGAAATTCCTCTGAGATCTTATAGCTGGGCAGCTGGCAGTGCTAGAAGAGCCCAGGTAGCCTCACTCGTGTCCAGCAGTCGGTGGCAACTGTCAGCTAAGGTGCCTCAGTTATACTCCATGTGGATTCTTATCCTCCAGCCGCCTAGACCAGCTTACTTACATGGTCAGGGCACTGTTCCAAGAGAGCAAAAAGTGGAAGCTGATGGATTTACTGAGACCTGTAATTCACTCAGCATCACTCGTCATGTTCAGAATTAGCACAGCATCACTTCTGCTGCATTCTGTTTGTCAATGAAAGTTGAAAGCCAGTCCATATTCAAGAGAGGGGAATAGACTTTACCTCTTGGTAGGAGGAGCAGCTTCACCACGTCACATTCAATAGAATTAGACATGTGAGGATTAGAAGATAAGGAGAGTGAAGTAGTTTGAATTTTAGGATGGCAGAAGACTGATAGATCGTGTTCTTGGACTTAATGGAAATAACAAAGACCTAATGGGAACACCAAAGTGAGCTAATTATGAGGGTGGTGGTTTTCTATTTTACTGATCCATGTCTTAAAAAAAAAAACCACAGGTCACTAATATTATAATAGCTTATATTACATGGTATTGTAAAGACCTGTGTAAGTCAGTATCTTTTTACCCATAATGTCTAGTATATAGGAACTCAATTTTTTTATTGAACTGAATTGACAATCCTGTTGGTGCTTGGCAGTTGCAGGTCTAACATTCCAGGATTGACTATTCAAGAATGATTCTGAAGGTCCATGACATGGTATCATTTAGAATTGCTGAGACGTGAATATGAGTCATGCTGTGAGGCTGGTGTGCTAGGAAAAACTCTTAGCCACGGAGTGAACTTAGTTCACTGGTCAATGTGTTCATCTTGACATGGCTTGTTTTCAGCCTTATCAAGTATGAAATCTCATTAGTGAAATCTTATGAAAGGGTCACTTAGTTTCTAATTTTACTGCATTTTATAAAGGCAACATACTCTAGTGGCACATGGCAGGGTAAAATTTGTGAAGATCTTGGGATCTGTCTCTGTGGCTGAGTCAGAGGCAGATGTGTGTGCCCAAGCTTCCACACGGAAGAAGCAACAGAAATGTCATTGTCTCAGGAATATTCTTAGAGTGTGTTCTGAAAAGCTGAGCCACACGTCTGGTACCACCAGACAGGAAGTCCAGCCTCCTCTGCTTTTTCTCACTTGCTTGTGAGGCCAGCCAGAAGTACAAACTCCTAGGCCCCATGTCAGAGAACCTGGGTGTAGAGCTGTACCATGAATCCTGAAAAGCAATCAACAGTTAGAATTTGTGCTTATCTTTCCCAGCTGTACACGACCACTCTTTTTATTTAAAAAAATTTAGTAACCACTTTATTCACATGCCATTCACAGTCCCTTCTTCAGGGTTCTCTCTGTTGACAAGTAAAAACAGAGTCAGTGATAACGCTTTGGTCCATTTTACTTTTGTTTTAAACACAAAGATATACTTAAGTCCAAGAGGATTCTGGGGCATTGTATCCATTTTAAATGTATTTTCATTTTATTTTCATTATTATTCATTCATTTAAATTGGTGAATGTTAAGATGGGCAGCCAAGTCTCCCATTTCATAAACTTGTAGGAACAATAATAGAGTAGATTAACTTTCAATGTGCATTCTGTAATACATAGGAAAAGCACTGGATTAAAACTCTTATGTCCTTTTTTAATACCTGGCATATTATCATCTATAATCTATTTTTATACTCTATAATATGCACGGTGGTTCTGCAAAGGAAGATTATAGCATAAGAATACTTAAACACCTAAAACAAAGTAGTTGTATCTAGTAACCCCTTTATTTCTAGTTACATGAAAATGTAAAATATATGGTTTGGTATCATTCTGCTTAAAATGTATTACAGGAGGAAGTCTAACAGGAGCTGTATTTAATCCAGCTTTGGCACTTTCACTACATTTGAAGTGTTTTGATGAAGCATTCCTTCGATTTTTTATAGTATATTGGCTCGCTCCTTCTTTAGGTAAGCATATTTTTATTAATATGATTAAAAGATTAGGGTATCTTAAAATACGATAGGAAGTATCACTGTAACATGTCAATTACCAAAGCCAGAGTATGTACAAAAAGAAAATGAAAAAGGTAGTTAACATACCTGAAATAACGCTTTATGTGTACAGTATCCTTTAGAACTTTTTATCTTCAAAGAAACAAAATTACGTAGTTAAGGGTAGTCCGTTCCATGCATGATACCACCTTAAGAAACCCTCAGATATATGGGCCAAAAAGTGAGGAGTCATTCCTTCCATTAAGAAAATAATTTTTCTGAGGCGCCTGGGTGGCTCCGTCGGTTGGGCATCCGACTTCAGCTCAGGTCATGATCTCGCCATTCGTGAGTTCCAGCCCCACATTGGACTCTGTGCTGACAGCTCAGACCCTGGAGCCTGCTTCAGATTCTGTGTCTCCCTCTCTCTCTGCCCCTCCCCCGCTCACACTCTGTCTCTGTCTCTCTCAAAAATAAATAAAACGTTAAAAAAAATTTTTTTTTTTTTTTTAAATAATTTTTCAAGAGTGCCTGGCTGGTTCAGTCTGTAAAGCATGCGAGTCTTGATCTTGGGATTGTGAGTTCGAGCCCCACACTGGATATAGAGATTACTTAAAAAAAAAAAAAAAAAAAAAAAAAAAAAATGCCTTTCTTTCGTGCTAAAGGAATTTTTTTTTTCCAAATTTGACTCATTTTGCAGAAGAGCATCTCATGAAACAATGGATACCTGTAATAAATATAGTTTTAAAATTATCCACAAATTGTATTCCTGTTATTACTCTCTGGATCAGTTATATAAAACAGATATATAAAAACAGATATGTAAGATATATAAAAAACAGATATATAAAACAGGTGTATAAGTTATCAGCATTTCTTGATTTTGTTTCATCATCTCTCTTACGCCTGATTATAAATTGTAACTATAAATGAATGTGAGGATGCCTGGTCTTTATTATTTCATCCTTCTTTTTGTCCACAGCAGTTTTTGTTTCTTACTGCTCATTTCTGTCAAAAAAAAAAAAAAAAAAAAAAGAAAGAAAGAAAGAAAGAAAGAAAGAAAGAAAGAAAGAAAGTTGGGTACATCTAGATGGGAACATTGGCATAATAGGTTTGACTAGCCATCACACCTGACTCCTCCTGTTCACCTTCCATGCTTTTATTTCACAGTTAGTACCTGTTATGCTCAGTCATGATATTTGTGGACCTAAACAACCTAAACATGAAAAATGCCAGAGAAAATCTGTATTTTAAAGTGCTAACAATGGCAGCTGTTGTTCAGTTCTGCAGATTGCTCGTGTTTTCCAGTAACTTCTTTAAAATTTTCTCTACTCTTGATTTCAAAAAATTAAAAAGGTCATTGATGTTCATGAAGCTATAAAGGTCACTAATTGGATAAGTCTACTAATAGTTTTTGTTTGGAAATATTCTCTTAAAATGTCATATTTACAATCCACATGTATTATTAATGTTATATATTTGTTATTGTGCTCTAACTCTATGTTAACAGTAGGCCTATGACTAAAGAATTATTTCATCCATTACTTGAAAGAATACTAAAAAGTAGTGCTTTCCAAAAAATTTTTAAAAGGAACAAAAATAAAAATAAATAAAAGGAAAAAAAAAATCAGAAGTAATGACATTTTCTGTAAAATGGCCGTGACTTTGTTCCCTCCCTCCTTCCTTCCCTCCTTCCCTTCCTTTCTCCCTCTCTCCCTCTCTCTCTCTTTCTTTTTTTAAGCAATCTCTATGCCCAACATGGGGCTTGAACTCACAACCTCAAGATTGAGAGTCACACCCCACTAAGTCAGCCAGGCACCCAATGTTTTTTTCTTTAATCAATGTTTTCCAGCCTAAATCACTTAATAACTTCTTCCTGGAAGAATATACTAGAAAAAAATCTCATGATAGACAAAAAGGAACAGTCACTTTGGACGCTTTAGAAAGTGTACAGACCAGAGAGTAATAGAGTGGGGAAAGACTACATTCTGTTCATGTTAGCATAGTCCAAACAGCAAGGTAACATTACTTATAGCCATTACCAAAACATTTCATGGAACCACTTATCCCTCCAAATATCCAAACGCCCAAAGAAAAAACACTTTTATTCATTTCTTTCTTCCTATTCAAGGAATCTTTCAAAAATGGCATTGGGGGGCACCTGGGTGACTCAGTCATTTAAGCTTCTGACTCTTGATTTCGGCTCACGTCATGATCTTAGTTCATGGATTCAAGCCCCACATGGGGCTCTGCACTGACAGCGCGGAGCCTGCTTGGGATTTTCGCTCCCTCTCCCTCTGCCTCTCCCTGGCTCTCTCTCTCTCTCTCTCAAAATAAATAAATAAACTTAAAAAAGATCTTATAGGGGCGCCTGGGTGGCTCAGTCGGTTAAATGTCCGACTTCGGCTCAGGTCACGATCTCGCGGTCCGTGAGTTCGAGCCCCGCGTCAGGCTCTGGGCTGATGGCTCGGAGCCTGGAGCCTGTTTCCGATTCTGTGTCTCCCTCTCTCTCTGCCCCTCCCCCGTTCATGCTCTGTCTCTCTCTGTCTCAAAAATAAAAAAAAAACGTTGAAAAAAAAAAACGTTAAAAAAATTAAAAAAGATCTTATAAAAAGAAATTGGGATTAAACTTTTTAGCAATTCTCTCTAGCTAGCCCTAATTGGCTTGTTGAAAATATTCAAAGATTCTTTGTTGGCCTATGGATCTCCTAGCTTTTTTCTAAATAGACTTAACTGAAATTTGTTACAGCTTTTTGTTTGAAGAGGTATGTTCCTATGCTTCTTTAAGAAGTTTAGGAATGAAGAGCAATACAAGAATCCTTCAATAGATGTGGATAAGAGATATATGTGAATAAATTTCAGTTTTTAGAATATTGAATTCCAGCTCGCTGTTAAATTCTGTCATTCATTGGGGCGCCTGGGTGGCTCAGTCGGTTAAGCAGCTGACTTCGGCTCAGGTCATGATCTCACGGTCAGTGAGTTCAAGCCCCGCATTGGGCTCTGTGCTGACAGCTCAGAGCCTGGAGCCTGTTTCAGATTCTGTGTCTCCCTCTCTCTGACCCTCCCCCGTTCATGCTCTGTCTCTCTCTGTCTCAAAAATAAATAAATGTTAAAAAAAAATTTTTTTTTAAATAAATAAATTCTGTCATTCATTGAAGTTACATTCCGTTGCAAACAATGGCACCAAATAAAATAAGGTCACAAACTATAAGAAGGATGGGAAAAATAAGAAATTGTCATTTTATGAGAGGCCTTCAAACAGCTAAGAGATGAGGCATCAAGACAAACAAAACTCTGTTAAAGCCACATTAGGCAATGCCATTGAGTGAGACGGAAGAGAGTCATCCCAAGATAGCTTTCCATTCTTGACCAAGCAGGGAGCAAACTATTCTTGGAAGCCATACTCTTTGTTTTTCTTCACAGCAGAGGTACTTATAATTCCTCTAATGGCTCCTGCCATCTTCCCAAAATTAATTTAAAATATTAGAAATGTTTGGGGTGCCTGGGTGGCTTAGTTGGTTAAGCATCCAACTTTGGCTCAGGTCATGATCTCGTGGTTCATGGGTTCAAGCCCTGCATCAAGCCCTGCATGGGGCTCCCTGCTGTCAGCATGGAACCTGCTTCCATCCTCGGTCTCCCTCTCTTTCTGCCCCTCCCCTGCTTGCTTGCATGTTCTCTTTCTCAAAATAAATATTAAAAAAAAAAAAAAAAAAAAAATATATATATATATATATATATTATAAATGTGACAATAATAATGCATATAGAATTCTCTAGTTTACACATTCCATAAAATGAAAATTAGCAAATTCTATTTGCTATGAAAATGAAATTACATTTTGGAAAAAGGTTTAAATATAACAATCTAGCTTTGATTTCATAAAGAAAATGTCAAATTTTGTGGGTCAATTAACATATGGATTGTTTTTTTTTTTTTCCATTTAAAGCCTTTGGTCGCAAAACAGACTCATTTTTCAACAGCATATTAAGCTTATCCATATGCTAGTTAAACCTAAGGTTTCCTGTTTTGATCAAACAGGACTAAAATAATATCAATGTGCATGTGACAGAACTCATTCTTAATCTGAGTTTAAGCTAATTCAGAGCTTTAAGCCTAAATGTGTTAAGATAAAAACATTAATTATTGCAGACTTCCCTTTCAAGACAGTGATGTGAGCCCTGTGACTATCTCCTCCAGCCCTATTCCCTATGGAAAATCAACCAATAGCCACCTGCTAGATTTGCCTGGTGTGACCTCAAAAATAAAGATTTACTAATGCATGACTTTTTAAAACATATTTTAAATTGTAAATTTTTTTTTAACGTTTATTTATTTTTGAGACAGAGACAGAGCATGAATGGGGGAGGGGCAGAGAGAGAGGGAGACACAGAATGGGAAGCAGGCTCCAGGCTCTGAGCCATCAGCCCAGAGCCCAACATGGGGCTCGAACTCACGGGCCATGAGACCGTGACCTGAGCTGAAGTCGGACGCTTAACCGACTGAGCCACCCAGGCGCCCCTTAAAACATATTTTATTTTTAAGGTGTAAAATTTCAGCACTTAAATTTTCTGTTTTGTGCTTGTTAGAGCTCTACTAGCTATTAATGTTGTGACTGATGAAAAAAGAAGGAGAAAGTCATGTTTGAGCATTCTAAATGAAAACTGAGCACTGTCAGTTGCTCTGTTCTCCCAGTACATGTCTGGGGCATGGAGGGGACACAGTGTTGCCATTTTATTTTTATTTTTTATTTATTTATTTATTTATTTATTTTTAATTTTTTTAATGTTTATTTTTGAGACAGAGAGAGACAGAACATGAATGGGAGAGGGTCAGAGAGAGAGGGAGACACAGAATCTGAAGCAGGCTCCAGGCTCTGAGCTGTCAGCACAGAGCCCGACGCGGGGCTCGAACTCACGGACTGTGAGATCATGACCTGAGCCGAAGTCAGACGCCCAACCGACTGAGCCACCCAGGCGCCCCTATTTATTTATTTTTTAATGTTTATTTATTTTTGAGACAGAGAGAGACAGAGCATGAATGGGGGAGGGGCAGAGAGAGAGGGAGACACAGAATCGGAAGCAGGCTCCAGGCTCTGAGCCATCAGCCCAGAGCCTGATGTGGGGCTCAAACTCACGAACCGTGAGATCATGACCTGAGCTGAAGTCGGACGCTCAACCGACTGAGCCACCCAGGCGCCCCCAGTGTTGCCATTTTAGAGAAGAGCAAATGGAGACTCAAGTCCAGAGTTTCTAACTCAGGAGGTCAGTAATAGAGCGAGAACTAGAACTCCAGATCTTTCTATTTATCCTTTTATTCTCCCTACCCCACCATCCCCCCCCCCCCCCCCGCAAAAGAGAGAGAAAGCAGGGGAGGGGCAGAGGGAGAGAGAGAATCTTGAGCAGGCTCCACGCTGAGCCTGACACAGGGCTCGATCCCACGATCCTGGGATCATGGCCTGAGCCAAAATGAAGAGTTGGATGCTCAATGGACTGTGCCACCCAGGCACTCCTATTTACCCTTTCAATTCATTGTTAAGATCCTTCTAGTTTTACCGAGTACACACTGTTTTTAAGGATTCATGGTTGAAGAAAATAATGTGAGAATGTTAGATTAAAAAATATCTACTGGTTTTGGGTGATGGGGATTAAGGAGGGTACTTGTTCAGATGAGTACTGGGTGTTATATGTAAGTAATAAATCACTAAATTCTGTTCCTGAAAAACATTATTACACTATATGTTAACTAACTTGGGTTTAAATAAAATTTTTTTAACAAGTATTCTTGAACACACACACACACACACAAATAAAAAAATAAAAAAAAATATCTAAATGTTTCATGTCGAATTGATGCAGCTAACTCTTTTAAACATAGTTTTCCAAATCTCTATGTATATAATCTTAAATTATAGCCACTGAGTGATTATGAACTTCCTTATAGATTGTTTTTATTTTACTCTATTTTGTCTTTCAGGTATATTGTTGATGATTTTGATGTTCAACTTTTTCCTTCCATGGCTGTATAACAACCATACAGTTAATAAAAACGAATAACTATTCCAAAAGACTCAGACTAAGTTACAGGACAGTCAAGCTGGAGGTGATAAAGATTTTATCACCTCATATTCAACATCCTGGCTGCACTGGACTCATCAATGTTTAGCTTCCTCTGAGGAAGCTGCCTTGTAGTTTTCATCACTGGAACTGAAAGAAAAAATTACTGTGAAAAGGAGATATCCTGTGTTTCTCAGTTAAGACTTGTTCTTTTGAGTGTGTATTAAATGCTGCTAGAAAAGGCATTACATGAAATATAAATCTCAAGTGATAATTATTAATTTTGATGGGAAAAAAAAAGCAGAGGGGGAGAAGGGAAGGGAAGTGATGGTAGGACCACAGAAAGAGTGTGTACCAAGTATCATCTGAATGAACAGGATTTTTAACCAATGTATGACCAGTCATGCTTACAGACCCGGAAAGGGTACTTTTCAGCCACTACCTCACACAGTGATACTATCAGCAGTGTCACCTATCAACAGGAAAGTTGCTTGGGGAAGTAGATTATATATCCACTCACACTCAAGGGGTTTCCTAAATTTTAAATATATTCTAATCTAAAATATTTTCTCTAAACAGACAATCTCACTAGCTTTAGGCAGGTTGTTATTCTTGAAGAGAATAAACAAAGCACTCACAAAAGGCAGGAATTAAGCTTTTCACATTCTCATTTGATCCTAACAGCTACCTTATGTAGTAGGTAGGGCATGTATTTTTAATCTCCACTTTACAGATAAGGAAACTAAGTCCAGAGGGGTTTGCTGTCCTGACTGAGGTCAAAAAGACTTCTATTTCAATACAAAAAATTTTCTCAGTCATCATTATGACTTAAAGAAAAATTGAAGATTTTGAAGCAACGTTAAAGATTTTATAATCTTTAAAACCTTATTATAATCTTTCAAATCTTTAAAATTTATTTAGGAATTAATTAGTTTTTGTTTTGTTAGGTTTAAACAGCCTGTAAGTTTTCTTCCATTAGCTTTCTTTTATTGTATGAGGTCTCCTTTTCCTTAAAAGTTCAGGCCATAAATAAGGGTAAGTGCATTTCTCTTCATAGGAAATTCCATTATCAGGGTTAGAATTGAAAGTAAAAAAATATGGGGTGAGATCAGATCTGTTTAAGTAATAATTAAGCAACTGATAAATTGCCAGGTAATGTAAGTGCTGTTTCGTGATCAGCTTGTAGATAGTCACTCTCTTTACGCCTGCAGACAGGACTGAACGGCTCAGGCTACCTGGCAAGGCAGCGAGTTTGAGGATCATGGACTTTGACTCATGAACTTAAAAATACCATAGTCGTTTCTCTTTTAAAAAGCAGAATTCATGAAACTGTTACAGTGGCTAACCACAGTTTTATTTGGTCTGCACAGTATTTTAAAATAAATAAAAAGCTAGTATTTTAGTCTTGTTCACGTGAAACTCCAGTTCTGGCTTCTTGAAAAACCCAAAAGATCTGGCAATACTAGGCCTGAGTCCTATCATGGCAACACAAAATAAAGGTTGTTCCCTTTAAAATGATCCCTCTGCCACTCCCTATGTCTTCCAAACATGAAACTGTGTTTCAGTTACTGTTTCGTGAGTAGTATTAATTTGTGAAAACACCCAGCCCTCTAAACTCGTCAGAATTTGGGTCTGAGACTGTGGCCTCTCAAATAGCAGTTTCCTCTACACCACCTCTGACACTGGGTCTGGAGGTGGAAGACTCCTCTCTCCTCATTGCTGCTTCCCATCTGTTTTCCTCTGCTCCCTCATTAAAATCCTGTCATCGGGCCGTGCCATTTGCCACCTGGGTACTTCTTCATGCAGTCATCTGCCCCAGAATGCCCTCAACATCCTCCCCCTTCCCCGCCCCCTGGCCATGCCGTTCCTTTAAGGGCCTAGTTCCTGTCTCACTCTCGCCCTCTACCGCCATTCCAGTTCTAGCTCTTGGGGATTTCAATACCCACAAAGATGACCGTTCCAGTGTCCTGGCCTCTCAGTTCATTGGTTGGACTTGAAAAGCTTTTCAATGATTTTTTTCCTTCTGTTTTGCCTCAGCTACAACTTTGTTCATAAACTTCAGCTTGTCTTTACCAGTAACTCACTCTTGTAGGATCTCAAACCTCTAACCCCTCCTAGCTTACTCACTCTGGCACCTCATTTGCAGTGATCCTTTGACCTCCATGGAGAACCCGTCTCCACTAACAACAACACCTTTCCACATCTCTCACCCCTCTCACGTATAACCCTTCTCCTAAAACAGCTTAAATTACACACTTGCAGAGAATCTTAACTCCCTTGTTCTTTTGTCTCATTATATTCACATGGCTTAACCACAATTTGATTAAACCCAGCTGTCTGCTTATTCCTTGCCTGCACCTGAACATGAACTAGAAAAAAAGAAAAAAAAAAAAGATACAGCAGTAGGACAATTCTTTCAGAGGTTTGCCGTAAAGAGAAGAAAATGTGGGCGGTAGTGGAAGGGGGAAATTAGGTCAAGAAAGAATCTTTTTTTAAGATGGGAAAGATCTTGGCATGTGTATATTCTGAGGGGAATGATGCAGCAGAGAGAAAGTATTTGATGATGTAGGAGAGGAAGGGGAGATTTCCCAGGTCCATAGTTCTTAATAGGTTAGTGAAGACAGAATCAAGTGCACAACTCTGTGGTTGGTCTCAGCTAGAAGCAAAGCTAGATCATGTACAGTAGCAGGAGAAAAGGTAAGCACATGCGGGCACAAGAAGAGTTAGATAGGCAGATGTGCCCTGAAGCACTCTAATCAGGGCTTCAGCTCCACCATGCTTGCCAAGCCCATCAGTGACTTCCATGCTGATAAAGCAAGTTCTTGTCCTTATTACCTACCGGCAGCATTTGATAAAACTGATTGTATCCTCCTGAAAATACTTCATTTCCAGAGAATCACTGCCTTCTCAATTTCTTCTGTTATTTCCTCCTCTCCCCAAACTAAATGATAGTTTCCCAGGAGTTAGTCCTCTGAGCTCTTTTCTATTTATAGTTATTCTCTTGGTAATTTCATCCAGTCTTGAGGCTTTTTTAATAAATGATTTAAAAAAAATTTTTAAGTTTATTTATCTTAGAGAGCACATAGGCAGGGAAGGGCCAGAGTGAGAGGAGGAGAGAAAGAATCCCAAGCAGACTCCATGTTGTCAGTGAGGAGCCTGACGCAGGTCTCAAACTCACGAACCATGAGATCATGACCTGAGCCAAAATCAAGGGTTGGATGCTTAACCAACGGGGCCATCCAGGCACCCCCCAGTATTGTAGCTTTATAGCAACTATATCCTAATGAATGCCAAATTTCTATCTTCAGCTTGTACAACTTTCCCGACTCCAGACTCCTATCCATCCATATATTTGGTATCTCTACTTAGTTGTCTGATAATTCAAGTTGATACATGCAGCTTTAGCTAATTCAAACTGCACGGAGCAACTGGGTGACTCAGCCTGTGCTGTTAGCACAGAACCTGCTTGGGATTCTCTCTCCCTCTCTGTCTACCCTGCTTGTGCTCTGTTTCTATCAAAATAAATAAATAAACATTTTAAAAAACCAAACTGCATAGCATATCCATTCTTTTATTTTTATGTTTATTTATTTTGAGAGAGAGAGTACACACACACACAAGTGGAGGAGGGGCAGTGAGAAAGGGAGAGAGAGAATCCCAAGCAGGCTCCGCACTGTCAGCACAGAGCCCTATGTGGGGCTCGAACTCACAAACTGTGAGATCATGACCTGAGCCGAGATCAAGAGTCAGACACTTAATCAACTGAGCCACCCAGGCGCCCCTCCATTCTATTTTTAAAAACTTTTTTTTTAAGGGGTGCCTGGGTGGCTCAGTCAGTTGAGCGTCCGACTTTGGCTCAGGTCACTATCTCACAGCTTGTGAGTTCGAGCCCCGCATTGGGCTCTGTGCTGACAGCTCAGAGCCTGGAGCCTGCTTCTGCTTCTGTCTCCCTCTCTCTCTGCCCCTAACCCACTCACATTGTCTCTCTCTCAAAAATAAACAAACATTAAAAAAAATAAAATAAAATAAAATAAAAACAATTTTTAAGTTTATTTTGAGAGAGACAGAGTGCAAGTGGGGTAAGGACAGAGAGAGAAGGGGAGAGAGAATCCCAACAGGCTCCACACCATCAGCACATAGCCTGAAGTGGGGCTCAAATTCATGAATCTGAGCCAAAATCAAGAATCGGACTCAACCGGCTGGGCCACCCAGACATCCCTAAAGCAATGCTTCTTGTACATGTCCCTCTACATGTTTCTCTAGGGTATGTAGGCTTTCCTACTTTGCATTATGGCCTACTAGCACAGTTTAGTACAAGCCTTCATTTACTTACTTTTGTCCAGATTACTCCAATAACTTCCTGTTGTTTTTTTTAAACATTTTAATTTTTTAAAGAAATGTCTACACTCAACGTGAGACTCAAACCTAAACTCTGAGATAAAGAGTTGCACACTCTACTGACTAAGCCAGCCAGGTGCCCCAATAACTTCCTATTTCTAATGCTTGAGTGATCCTATTAATCAAATCATGCCACCGCTTCCTATTTTAGACCTAAAGACATGTCTTCCTCTAATTAACTCACAAAATTACAGGTAACTTGGGGTGCAAAATATTAATGTTTTAGGAAAAATTACATATGAAGTAAGTTTGACTACTGACATCACTGCCCTATTTAGCAATTTTCTGTGAACTAGTTATTTAAAACTACACTGTAGCAAAGCTGTACTAAATGAATGCTAGAGCTAGAACAACTATATACCATCCTACATAATGAATCATTTTCCTTGTAAAAGCATACAGGATTCCACAACTTCTGACTTTTAAAAGACATAGTAAACAAAATGAAAAGACATCACAGACTAGGAGATTAATATCTAGAATATATAAAGAACAGATCAGTAAGAAAAAAAAACTTAAAAATTGGGCAAAAAATATGAAAAGTCCAATGTACACAATAGGAAGGTGTTCAGTCTCACTAGTAATCAGGAACTTGGAAACTACAATCACGATGAAACCTTACTTTCAAATTCGTGAGATTGGCAGAAAATTAAGTCTGGATATATTAAAAGCTGGTGAGGATATAATCAATAAATGTTATTCCCTAACATGGCAGTGTAAATTGCCCCAACTGTTCTGGAGAACAGGTTAGCAACATCTAGCAAAGTTAAGAACTGTTTTTAATGAAATTTCCATTTCTGGGATTAGTAGAAATCAATGTTTGTGGGTCTGGTGGGAAATGTATTATTGTAGGCATAACGGGAAGTCGGAAAGGTACCGCAATAGAGAAATGCACACGTGTGCATGAGGCATGCACGAGGATTTCTGCTGCAGCACTATTTTCATAATGAGTAACTGGAACCTTAAATGCCCATCAAGAAAATGGATGAACTGTACTATAGAGCTGCCTGTATCAACTCGGATAACATTTTTATGTGCTAAGTAGGAAAAGCAGCACAAGGATTCAAATAATGAACGTTTAAAAACATGCAACCCAATACCACAGTGTTTAGATGCTACATACATGTGGAGCAAAAATGCAAACACATACATAGTTATGACAAATGCCAAATTTGGAACAGTGGTTACTTCTGAAGGGGAGGAAGGGAGATCAGGGGAATACAGAAATCTTCAACTGTGCTTGTATAATTTTATTTCTTAGCTGCATGTGAATATTTGGTATGTTACATTAACCTTTTACTATACCAAACATACTTCAGAACACAGGTTATTTATAAAATAGGTAGTGATAACCAACTTTTCCTTTACCTGCTTTAACTGCAGAGTTGTTCATTTACACAATGAATGATAATCATAAATTTTTAATTCTTTGAAACTTTTATTTTTTTTAATTTTTTTTTTTAGCATTTATTTATTTTTGAGACAGAGCGAGACAGAGCATGAACAGTGGAGGGTCAGAGAGAGGGAGACACAGAATCTGAAACAGGCTCCAGGCTCCGAGCTGTCAGCACAGAGCCAGACACGGGGCTCAAACTCACGGACCGCGAGATCATGACCTGGGCCGAAGTCGGCTGCTCAACCGACTGAGCCACCCAGGCGCCCCTCTTTGAAACTTTAAACTGATTTATATATAGCCAGCTTGCTATTCCTCAGGTAAACAAAAAAAAAAAAAAAAAAAAAAAAAAAAAAAGATGACCATGGGGGATGTGTTAGTTTTCTAGTATGACCATAACAAAGTTCCACAAACTGAATGGCTTAGAACAGAAATTTTTGTCTCACAGTTTTGGAAGCCAGAAGTCCAAGATTAATGTGTCACTAGGGCCATGCTCCCTCTAAATGCACTAGGGAAGGATCTGTTCCAGGCCTCTCCCCTAGTTTCTGGTAGCCTAAGGTGCTCCTTGGCTTGTAGATGCATCACTATAATCCTCTATCTTCACATGGCCTCCCCCTGCCCATGTCTGTCTGTGTCCAAATTCCCCCTTCTGATAAGGATGCCAGCTATATAAGATTAGGGCCCATCCTAATGATTTCACTTTAACTCCACTTACCTGTGTAAAGACTTAACTCCAAATAAGGTCACATTCTAACATACTGGGTGGGGGTTAGGACTCCAACATGTTTTTGGGGACACGCAATTCCACCTAGAAATGGTTAAAGACCTGAGTCCCCCTCCTATCCCGGCCCCCCACTTCTCTTTCAGGGATATTTTAGGTACACCTAAGTACACTATATCTCCACTGAAACCTCCAGCCCTTTTTCTTTTATAGAAGTATCTTCATTTTTTTCATTTAATGTATCTTTGAGTTTATTTAGTATTGGTATATAAAGATCTACCTAATTCTTTTTGAGGAGTACAGTTTTCCATTATACAGATGTACTGTAAGTAATTGACCCAGGCCTAATTATGGACAATGAGGTTGTCCTTGGTCTTTTGCTTTCACAAATAAAGTTGCAATGGGGGCGCCTGGGTGGCTCAGTTGATTAAGCACCCAACCGTTGGTTTTGGCTCAGGTCATGATGTCACGGTTTCATGAGTTCAAGCCCCACATTGGGCTCTGTGCTGACAGGGCGGAGCCTGCTTAGGACTCTCTCTCTCTCTCCCTGCCCCTCCCCACTCCTGCTATTCTCTTTCAAAATAAACTTTAAAAAATTAAAAAAATAAGTAGAGTTGCAATTATTATCTTTACGTATATGACTTTTCCTAATGTGCAAATTTATAGAATAAATTCCTTTAAATGGAGTTTCTGAGTCAAACAATATTTCCATTTTTAATTTTGACAAATAGTGTGACCATCAGTTTTTATAAAAAATCTTTTATTATGTACAGTCTCAATTTATTTTTGTTTTTTGTTTTGAAGATTTACAGTTGCAGCAGACAGCTATAAGTTTCTTGCAAGCCAGCATCTGAGTATCCTTTCTATTTGGGGTAATCCACCACTGTGAGTACCTGCGTTAAAGGAAGTGCCCTCCCACTGCAGAAGCTGAAGGGGCCAGATACTCCTGTTTTCTGTCCCTGGCAACACACAGTCCCTGCCAATCAGGACTCTGTGGTGACTCAAAAGGCACGGGATCAATTAAAAAATCAGTCTAAAAGCAACAGAAGAATCATAGCGTCTTACATAGGCCACTCCTAGTTGCTAATCTTTTTATGAGCCTGGTTTATTTCCATTTTCCTGTCCATCTTGTGAGCTACCAGATAGTGTTCCAAAAGACTTTTTTCTGCTTAAATTAGCCAGAATTGGATCTTACAACTAGAATTAATGCTAATAATTTTTAGTCGCACTTTTATGAACATAAATTGCTACACTATCCTACTTGCACTATATACCATGAAGGCTTGATCTGCTGTATTTTTGGGTAAACCTGTATTTGCTTTTCTTCATAATTCTGTCAGCTATTTACTGCTGCTACTGATATGCCTGATGCAACCACCCCTTTTTTCCTTTTCTATCCTGTTGCATGACTAGAAACTAGATGCTCAAGTACATTGGACCTGTTTGTAGAGCAGGGATAGAGACTTGCACTGAAGGCCAAGAGGTCCTACAAGGAAAATGAATACATTTCATCACATCTATTTTAATTGCTCAGAGGATGTTTCAATTTCAGACTTCTCGGATATATCCTAAGAGGTGAGTTAACACTGCATCTGCTATTTCTTCTTTCTGTTATGAAAAGAATGAATTACTACTATTGTGTAATACTTAACATTTTCTGAGCCATTTTCTAGGTACTTTTGTTCTAAGTATATTAGTGATTCATATAATCTTCAAAATAATAATTTTAAAAAGTCTTAAAAATTAGCCTCCATACACTTGCATTTAGCTTTCTTATCCCTGGTTATATATCTCTATTTTTATCTTCTTTTTTTAAGATTTTATTTTCAAGTAATCTCTACACCCAACGTGCAGCTCCAACTCACAACCCTGAGGACGAGAGTCACATGCTCTACCTACTGAGCTAGGCAGGTGCCCCTATTTTATCTTCCTAGAATTATATTATTAACAAAAATTCTGACTAGGTTCACTGATCTCCCAAAAGTTTTGGGACTGACTTCTCATCTGCAATTATGACATTCCCCCCCACCATTACATATTGGTTTTACTTATGTATATATGAGCAGAGTGAGATCTAGTGAAAATGTTTCAGTTTCAGTTTCAGCTCCTTTGTCAAGGAATAGTAATAATTCTATTGGAATCCTCATAAGAGATCCGCTTAGAATTACTATGTATTAGCCAAAGAGGATGGGTGCCAGATATAGATTCATCCATTCTAGAAACACTTTTAAAACAGGAGATGCATGAGAATTAGCTATATATATAGTAATAAGGATACTATCTAAAACCATGCAGATAAATAAAAATTCTATCTAAAAAATCTAGTGTCTCTCTGAACAATGAGTAATTGTTCTTTTTTTTATTTTATTTTAATATTTTTATGACAGAGAGTGTGAGTGGGGGAGAGGCAGAGAGAGAAGGAGACAGAATCCAAAGCAGGCTCCAGGCTTTGAGCTGTCAATACAGAGCCCGACCTGAGGCTCGAATCCACAAACTGCAGGATCACAACCTGAGCCGAAATCGGACACTTAACCGACTGAGCCACCCAGATGCCCGAATTGTTCTTCTTAAAGTATACCCTGTCTTCTTCTAAAAGTAAAGGGCTATATAACCATGATCATCTGTGCATAATCTCTCATCTTCACCAATACTGACAGAGATCCTAACAAGACCTCAAAATACATAATGTACAAAGATTAATAAGCTTATTTGGGGGTGCCTGGGTGGTTTAGTCAGTTGAGAATCTGACTTTGGCTCAGGTCATGATCTCATGGTTCATGAGTTCAAGCCCTGCATCAGGCTGTCTGCTGTCAGCACAGAGCCTGCTTCAGATCCTCTCTCCCCCTCTCTCTCTGCCCGTCCCCTGCTCACTCACATGCTCACTCTCAAAAATAAACTTTAAAAACATAAATAAATAAGCTTATATGAAAAGTATCAATATCTGACAAACTGATCTGTGGGAGGAGAAAACCCACTGGGATCATTTTAATGAATACATTTTTAATTTTTTTTTTAAAGATTTTTAAAAATTAATCTCTACACCCAGCACGGGTTCAAACTTACAACCCCAAGATCAAGAGTTACATACTACTAACTGAGTCAGCCAGGCACCCCTATGAATACATTTTTTAAACGACAAAATATAGAACAGATGACTATAAACACTAGCTTTAATGGATATTTTGGATGATTCACATTACAGGGGAAAATGTCCATGGCTTTTCTTTAAATTTCCTCTACATCAAGAAATAGGAAGCAAACAATCCCAGTAACACTGAAATTAAGTTCAAACAGAATCAAGAAATGTTGGCTTACTGATCATTATGAATTTCATTTTTAAGAAGTCTGACCTGATCTTTTTTTTTTTCACCTTCTATTTTCTCAAAGCTATGGGAGCAACTGAATAATATTATAGAATGTTATTACAGCTGAATCTTTGAAAGTCACTTAATCTAATCCCCTCATTTTACAGATGAGGAAATAGGTCCAGAGAGGTTTAAATACCTTGTCTGCCAAGCCAGAACTAGATGCTTGGTCTTCTACATCTTAGATGACTGCATTATGCTGACCACAGCAATGCCTATAGGAAACAGTGCACCGAATCTCCTTGACATTCTGACATATTTATTATCAGAGCACTTTATTGCTTCACTGAAAGTCATGAGTATAAGTTTGTAAGTATGACTTCAAAAAAGGACTCAAATAGAATTTCTAAGATTAGACCATGAGAATACCCTGTTTACTGAAGAAGACATAAATGTCTAGGATAGAATTATGAGTGCTGCTGAGATTGCCAGCAGAGAAATCTGGGAACTTCCTGTGCTGTCCACTGAAATTTAACATTTAAAATCCTGCAGTGAAGAGAGAACTTGCTTCCTTTCAACTGCTGGCAGATGGGAAGGTTCTATAGTGTTATGGAGCACAGGCTTCAAAAACAGTTCACATGGCACCTGGGCGGCTCAGTCAGATAAGCATCCAACTCCTGATTTTGGATGAGGTCATGATCTCATGGTCATGGGATCAAGCCCCACACTGGGCTCTGCACTAAGCATAGAGCCTGCTTAAGATTTTCCCTCTCTCTCTCCTTCTCCTTCTGCCCCTCTCCTCCACTCATGCTCTCTCTCTCTAAAATTAAACAAAAAAATCACAGCTCACTATCTATGACTTTACCTATTTTACCTCTCTGTAGCTTCCTCATCTCTAAAGTGGCATAACTGGGTGGCTCAGTCGGTTGAGCATCCGACTTCAGCTCAGGTCATGATCTCACGGTCCCTGAGTTCAAGCTGCGCGGTGGGCTCTGTGCTGACAGTTCAGAGCCTGGAGCTTGCTTTGGATTCTGTGTCTCCCTCTCTCTCTGCCCCTCCCCCACTCGTGCTCGGTTTCTACCAAAAAATGAATAAACGCTGAAAAAAAAAAAAATTTAAAGTGGGATAATAAGGGGCACCTGGGTGGCTCAGTCAGTTAAGCGTCCGACTTCAGCTCAGGTCATGATCTCACGGTTCATGAGTTCGAGCCCCACATTAGGCTCTGTGCTGACAGCTCAGAGCCTGGAGCCTGCTTCGGAGTCTGTGTCTCCTTCTATCTCTGTCCCTCCCCCACTTGTGCTCTGTCTCTGTCTCTCAAAAATAAATAAATGTAAAAAAAAATTTTTTTAAGTGGGATAATAAAAGCACCTGTACCTCATAAGGTAGTTAAGAAAATTATATGCATAATTATATGTATAATGTATATAAAGACAGGGCTGATACAGAGAATGCCTTAGTCAAGTTCAGTTTCCATTTCCACATGGCCCTTTTACTTGCCTACTGTAGCAAATTCAGTATTTCTGAGAGTCTGCTGAGAAAAAAGAAAATCAGCTTTTTCCAATCTACCATGCAGGATGACAGAAACCAAGTGAAACTGCTAACAAGAACAATGGGCTTTGTGGTCACAAACTAAAGTTTAGTCCCTAATTAGCCAAGTGATCCTGAATAGCTTTTCTATTTTAAAAGTGCTATAATGGTATAAAAAGTCCAAGTATATATCTGTAATTATAAATCAGCCTCACAAATACCCTGGTGTCTGAAAACTAAAAATTGAGAGTCAATAAGTATAAGAAATTACCTGATCCAAGTGCAAGAAGCAGAAATCCCTTGAAATGCATTCAATCTTTGCCCTATTAAATATTTGCCAGAAACTCTAACTAACTGTACATTTTCTTACTCATTTCATGTTTATATTCTCAACAAAAGTCAAACAAAAATAAGAACTGTTAAGACTCTTGTTTTTTACGTCTTAATTAAAAAAATTTTTTTCTCACTGATGGTTTTAGTCAAGAATGAGAGCACAATAATATAGAAAACCTAGATTTATTTGTTTGTTTATTTGTTAAAGACAAAACAATTATCCTCTGAAGTACTCTGAGGACTTCATCCCAATTTCATTTGGTTAGGGAAACCAACCTAAGAGGTTACAAATTAGAGGATATAACCTAAGAGGTTATAACAAAAGAGACTGGTGAAACATGGTGAAAGGAGTAAAAGCTAGTCAGAAGCATTTGTTAGTGGCAGTAGATGTGGCTAGAATGTTTCCCAAGAGGCTCCCTAAAGATGCCTGAATGAACTGATCTAGGCCCCAAATTAGTCAAAAGACCCTTACCCTGGGGGAGAACAAGCAGAGGCCAGGATGTGAGATCCCTTTGTCTTTGTTTTTAAAGGGTAAGGGGATCCTTAGGCTCTAAAAGGATGTATCTTAGTCTCAGCCTCCCTCCTTCCCATCCAGTCCACCTTCGTAGGCCTCCCAGGTGACAGAGACACATATAATGAAGGCAGGAACTATAGGCCTATTCAGAGGGTACTTGCACAAAGAAAGTTTTAGCGTAGATGATAAACTACAAATACCCTCTTGGTTAAGTTAATTCACCTTTGTTAATAAAGGTCATAGTCTCTTCTGCTGGTGACAACTTTTTGTCTCAGTATAGTCTGTCTCAAAAAAGAACTGGTTCAGGTAAGTTTTGGAGAAGAAAAAGACTTTCATCAACACCCACTCCACAGTAGAAGAGGCACCAAGTTCTTTCCTACAGTTATGAGCAGAATCTGAAAAACAAAAGATTTATAGTGTTTACAATAGTAATAGTAGCTGTAATTTATTGACTGACTACTCAAGAGTGCCAGAGAACTTAGATATATTGTATCTTAGTCTTTGCAACAATCCTGCCAGGTAGTTTATCAACCCCATTTTCAGATGAGGAAACTGAGGATTAGAGAAATTATATGCCTTTATCCAAAGGCACAGAGGCCGGCATGTGGTAGAGGTGTGATTCTACCCTGTCCCCTTCATTCCATCTCAGGCATTGAGAGGTCCTTGTTCCATTATCTTGAAAATTTTAATGGTTGCATAAACACTCTAATTATTCCTTCTCCACTCCTTAATTTCAAATGATTAAAAATTTACAGACATTGTTTGGAATTCAGGTCAATTATCCAGATGAAGAACTTGTATAAACTTTATGAATAAACTCTCTCTCCACTCCAGCTGTAGCATAAAATGAATAGAAAACAAATCATCAGCTCATTAGAAAGTTTGTGGCTATTTTATGGTTATTTCACCATAAAATTACATTACAAAGAATCCTAAGAATTCTCATCAGTGAATTGCAGTAACATCTCATTTGTGTAACCATGAGTGACATAACAAACGAGTTTCTCATAATCCTTATTAATAGAGTGGTTGGTACTCTCTGAGTAGTCTATTTTTCAAGAAGAAAGATGTGAAAGCCAGAAGATCAAAAAATGTTTTCCAGTTTCAATAAAAGTAACTATGTAAGCATTACTGAACTGAAAAAGTCAACATACTATAAAGAACATGACAAGTAGAAAAGTGAGAAGGAAAGGAGACTTAAGTTGGCACCAAAAGATTTCCCATACAGTATAACAGTGAAGTACCGATATCTGGAATTGTGAGATCTGAAAATTAAAGTTAACAGAGCTGCAGCAATATGAACACATAATTTTAGCTAACTGCCAAGGAGACAATGCTGGTTTTAGACTATATAGCTACTAATGACAGAAATAAATGCTGTGGAAATAAAAGTTAAGTATTTAAAGGAAGAGGTATAAATCACAGAACTCCTAAAACATTATTTTCTGATAGTTCCACTGGCAGCATCTGAGAGGAAAGCAGAGATTCATTACCATTTTTCATGGTTAGTATAAGAAGATATGTCCACAATGGCAATAATTTGGAAGGTAAATGGAACTTGGAAAAAGGAGGGTTCTCACAACCCAAATGGATGACTCACAGTAGTATAAGAGTCAAACCAAAATATATAAATCTTGCCACATTATTACTATATGCTTTAAAAAAATAAAGGATCCGGGCAAAGTAACATCTCAAAGACTGGAAGACAGACAGCATTCAAGAAAATGCCATCAGGTCAGAACTAGAAGGACATTGTAGAGGGAGAAAAGAGACAACAATTTTAACAATGTAAAAATCTTAAAGCTTAAAGGAAGGCTTACTAGGATTACTAGTCTTAGAGCTCTATATGGTATGAACTAACTATATATGACCTTCAGCTACTATCCAATACTCAGTTGAGATACTCAAGCTGGCAAAGAACAATGTATTTCTCAGAGTAACATGCAGCAAAGTCACGGACAAACTTTATGCAAAGCTCTCGAGAACATGTCCAGGAAAATTGGCTGTGAGCTCTTATGTCAGTCAGGAAAAGCAGGTATGGGGGCACCTGATGGCTCAGTCAGTTGAGCATTTGACTCTTGATTTCAGCTCAGGTCATGATCCCAGGCTCATGGGATTGAGCCCTGCATCAGGCTCTGCATTGAGCATGGAGCCTGCTTAGGATTCTCTCTCTCCCTCTGCCCTTCTCCCTTGTGTTGTCTCTCTCTCACGTACACTTTTAAAAAGGAAAGAAAAGAAAAGCAGGTATGTGGCAACTTGGGAAATGACTGCTTCTGGACAACTGTACATGGACTTAACAGTTTGGCAAATCAGTCCTGAACACTAAGGTACCCAGGACCTTGGTCCTCCATTATTTTCAGAAGGACAGAGGCCAATACAAGATTATGATTAAAAGCTTAAATGCAGTTTGGAATTACTTCTACTTCTGCCCTAAACTGAATAGCAGCGAGTTGCAGCAAATCTCTGCTTTGTTTTTTCTGATGAATGTGTTACGGTTTCAAACACCACAAGTGGGAAAAGATGACACACCGGGACATGATCTTACTCTGCTGCTCCCACCTGAGCCAACCAGGGAGCTCTTGATTTCTGAATAACGGGCTAATGTCCTCCTCCTGAGTTCACTGAAGATGAGTGATTATTCTTCCATGCCTCAATGCCTAGCACTACCCAATGTCTAGCACAATGCATATACTTAATATGGGATAAGTGCTCAGTAAATGTTAACCTGAATATCGCTGTTTGCAGACCTTGATTTCTTAGGGGAAAAAACCACTTAAGCCTGAATAATTTCAGAAATGGGTAACTAACATTTTTCCAAACTGCTAATTTTATAGAGTTCTCCTGAATCAGGAAAATAAAAACTAATTATTTCACAAGATTCAGTGACAAGGGAAAAAATAAACTACTTACCCCACAGCAGCATAAATCATTTTCAGTGATCAACATCTGCATCCTCAAACTGTCCAGCAACTGTTGGTGTAGTATCTACCTCCATCCCATCTGAAGGAAAAAATCAACTGCTGAGCAACAGTCCACTGAGCTCTTCAGACAGGTAAAGGTTCAACCTACACATCACCGGAAGGAAGTTAGTGCCCTCTGTTGGTAACAACTATTTCTTTCTCTTCTGAAAAAGTAACCAGGAACAAACCAAGAAAGAAAAATGCCACCTGTACATATAACATTTACTTTGTAAATTTTCAACATCAACACTAAAAGAACACTAGGTAAGAACTTTTGAATATGGTAAGCACCAACTGTTCACTCTTCACAGAACTGTGCTGGCTATTTACTGTGTAACTTATTACTATTAAAGGTATAAAAGTCCTATCCTTACAAAGCTTATGACATAATTTTGAGAAAAGACAACATAAGTAGAGTGAGATTCTCATTTCATAGGGAAAAAAGAGTGTTGGGGAGAGGGGAAAACCGGGAAAAAGTCCCTCTGGAAAGAGTTGTTTACAGCTGCTTTCTCTACTTCCTCACCTCCCATTCACCCTTAAGTCTTTAGCCCACAACAAACTGGCTTCTGCCTGAGTCCCCTGGCATCTGGACATAAAGCTAGGCATACAAATGCAATATGTATCTAAAATTAACTCATCACTGGGGCACCTGGGTGGCTCAGTTGGTTGAGCGACGGACTTCCACTGAGGTCACGATCTCATAGTTTGTGAGTTCGAGCCCCGTGTCAGGCTCTGGGCTGACAGCTGGGAGCCTGGAGCCTGCTTCAAATTCTGTGTCTCCCGCTCTCTCTGCCCCTCCCCTGTCATGCTGTGTGTGTGTGTGTGTGTGTGTGTGTGTGTGTGTGTGTGTGAATAATAAATAAACATTGAAAAACAATTTTTTTTAATTAAATTAAATTAACTCATCATCTTTCCACATAGAAAGGTTTCTCGGAGCACCTGGGTGGCTCAGTCGGTTAAGCGAATGACTTGGTTTCGGCTCAGGTCATATTCTTATGGTTCACAGCCCTGTGTTGGGCTCTGGGATTGTCTCTCTCTCTACCCCTCTCTCTGCCCCTCCTGTTCACGCTGTCTCTGTCTCTCTCAAAATAAAGAAACAAACTTAAAATTAAAACGTTTCTGTTGGGGCGCCTGGCTGGCTCAGTTGGTAGAGCATGTGACTCTTAATCTCAGGGTCTTGGGGTCGTGAGTTCAAGCCCCAACTGGGTGTGGAGTCTACTTAAAATAAAATAATTAAAAACAAAAAAAAAGAAGAAATGTTTTTCTTTCCGAATAGTCTTACTAAAGGATACCTCTCACCTGTGTAATCCAGAAACTCCTACCACATCTCTAACTTCTGTTGTTTCTCTCTCTTAAACATCTCTCAAATCTGTTAAGTCTTGTGACATTCACTGCTACTACCAAATGCAGGCCACGATCTCTCATCTAATTTAAATCATAAGCTACTTGGGGCGCCTGGGTGGCTCAGTCGGTTAAGCGGCCGACTTCGGCTCAGGTCATGATCTCACGGTCCGTGAGTTTGAGTCCCGTGTCGGGCTCTGTGCTGAGAGCTCAGAGCCCGGAGCCTGTTTCGGATTCTGTGTCTCCCTCTCTCTGACCCTCCCCCGTTCATGCCCTGTCTCTCTGTCTCAAGAGTAAATAAACGTTAAAAAAATTAAAAAAAAAAAAAATCGTAAGCTACTTAACAGAGTTTCTCTTCTACCTTCCAGTATTTCCCTCTGCAATTAATTTTCCCTATCAGAGCCAGGATCACCTTCTGAAACAATCAAAATAAAATTCTTCACATTCTCACTGATCTAAGCATAACACTGAAATTCTTTAACACAGCTTTCAAGTTCCTTTAAGATATAGCCCAGTTCACTAATCTACCTTCACCTGTTCCTGTAACAACTCCCCTTCACACTCAGAGTTCCAGACATAAATGAACCACTTTCAGTCCCCCAGAGATGAATAATCTCTTGAACTTTTGCACATGGCTGATCCTGTTACCCACCTCTCCCCTCTACCTGTATGCAATTCCCCTTCATTCAAGTCACTTTTATTCCTCTTTCAGATCTTGGCTTGGATGTCACTTACTCCATGAAGCTTGAATCCAGAATCTCTCTCTATCCAGGCTGGGTGAAGAGTTCAAACTCTGATTCCACAGCTTCTCAAGCTTCCCCTATAACTCAATGCTATATCACAACGTACTATAACCACCTAATTAGTTCCTTTATTTTTCTCTACAGAAGAATGCCACTGATAGGAAGACAGTAATCTCATCTCTTTTGAGCACCGCTGTATTCTCTGTACCCGGCATAGCAGTTCAATAAACACTTCTTACATAAATGAGCACATGAAACACTGAAATGCCACAAGTAGATAGGGTATATTTAAATGGCAAGGATTGAAATTTACCAAGACAGCAAATTTCAGGTGTTCTCACCACAAAAAAAGGGTAACTATATGAGGAGATACATACGTTAATCAACTTAACTGTAGGAATTATTTCACTGCATATATCAAAACATCTATGGGGCGGTTAGATGGTTCAGTCAGTTATGTGTTCAACTTCGGCTCGGGTCATGACCTCATGGTTCATGGGTTCAACCCCTGCATTGGCCTCTGCACTCGCAGCATGGAGCCTGCTTGGGATTCTCTCTTTCTGCCATTTCCCTACACACTCTCTCTCAAAAATAAATAAACTTAAAAATTTTTTTTAAATAAAAATAAAATAAAAACATCCTGTGGCATATCTGAAATATATACAGTTATTATTTAAAATTTTTTTAAAACAAATCAAATTTAAAAAAAGAAGTGCACAGGTCAAACTAAATAAATAAATAAATGGCAAAAAGAGTGACATGGCTACTTAGGACTTTAAAAGATGGGGAATTGTATAGGCTGAAGAAGTTTTATATATAGGCAACTCTCAGTATGATAATAAGGCTTAGGAACAAAGGCCAAAATCTCATTTTAGCAAAAAGTGTTTGTGATCTTAAAATCATTTGCTATAAAGCATTAAATAAGGAATTTTACAATTAAAAAAACCCCTTCAGTGACGAAAGCCTTTTCAATGTCTAAGGACACCCTCCCATCAATCACTGTAATAAAAAAAAAAGTAACATCTTGGGGTGCCTGGGTGGCTTAGTCGGTTAAGTGTCCAACTCTTAATCTCAGCTCAGGTCTTGATTGCAGGGTTGTGAGTTAAAGCCCCACAGTGGGCTCCATGCTGGGCATGAAGCCTACTTTAAGAGAAAAAAAAGGTAAGATCTTGAATTCTTTCAGCTAAGAGTTTGGTAGAGCACTAGAAATCATCTGAACCATCTCACCCTACAGCCTATGTTAGAGGCTCACCAACTAGGATTTAAAATGGAGAGAATACACAAGGAATAACAGTGTGACCCAAAGCCTAAACTTTTCCAAATTAAAATATCCCAGACTTCAGGACCCCCAGGTCAACATGCTATGTGCATGAGGATATTGATCACAACATTATGACAGAAACTTACATGTACCACTGAAAGAAAAATTACGCTCTCTTTAAGAATGTTCTGCATCACTAAAAATTAGAAGTGGTAAGACTCTATAGCAACATAAAATACCAGTATATATTAAATACAAGTAAGATGCAAGAAATGCTTATAACAGGGCCTGGTATATTCTTTTTGCATATTAGCTCATTTAATCCTCTCACCACCTATTAGCTATTTGACCTCAAGCAAGTTATATGATCTTTCTGCGCTTCAGTTTCTTCACCTGTAAAATAGGGATGACAATGGCATTCTTGGAAGGATTAAATGAGTACATATGTGTAATGTGCTTAAATCAGGGTCTGGTACATAAGAGCAGTACCTGAATGTTCTATTGAGAGTAGTAGGAACAACACTGGAGGTATTTGGGGCAAAGGCAAAGTTGAGGCGACCACAGAGTGTTCTCAAGATTAACATGGCACAGTGAGCTGGAGGCAAGGATGATCGAGGCAAAAGATCTACTACTATAAATCCAGCGTGAGAAGACAAGGGCCTAGGATTGAAGGGTAACAGTAATAGCAAGGAAATATGAAAGTCATTTATTTTATTAATGTTTATTTATTTGTGAGAGAGAGAGAGAGAGAGAGAGAGAGAGAGAGACAGAGCGAGCGCGGAGGAAGGGCAGAGAGAGAGGGAGACACAGAATCTGAAGCAGGCTCCAGGCTCCGAGCTGTCAGCACAGAGCCCCACGTGGGGCTCGAACTCACAAACCGTGAGATCATGACTGAGCTGAAGTCAGACACTTAACCGACTGAGCCACCCGGGTACCCCATTTTTGGTTTTTTGTTTTTTAATGTTTATTTATTGAAAGTCATTTAAATGAAAAATCCATGGATCTCAGTATTGGACTAGAGCAAGGAATAAGAAGTAAAGGCTGCACCAAAAGAATACTTCAATATTCTGACTGAAATAGGCACTCAGAAAAGCAAACCAGTCTAACAGAGGAAATATTTACAAAGAAGCTTACAAAGTAGAGACAAATGAAACAAATTTGAAAGCCTCTTGATTAAGGTCCAGAAATTTGTCACAAAACAAGAACCCAAGTGTACTGAATGCTGCCTAGCCCTTTAAATCAAGTGAATATCCTAGTTTTGCATATAATCACATAGGAATTCATTTTAAAAATAAAAATAGCAGCACTGATATGTACACACACATATATATACACACAAGCAAACAAAAAAAGACTGGAATGATATGCAACAGAAAAATTAATGTCTTTCAATTATAATTACACTTGATTTTTCATTTCTTCTTTGCCTGTGAAAAACATTTAAAAATGTTTTGACTGTGAACAGACCTATTTTTGTAGTTGGGGGAAAAAACCAAAAAAGTTGCACAAGTCTGAGATTTTTCTGTCTTAACAGTTTCCAAAAGAACGTGTATATCTCTCCATAGCTTCCCTCATTGCCCAAATGACCATCTGACTATTCACACTGAAAGAAAGAAGGATACTCACCTTCATAATCTCTTATCGAATCTTCTGTCCGAACTCCAGCCATGTTGTATTGGCTGCTCACAGACTGAGAAAGCATTCCTTCTAATCTCTCCAATGTGGCTTGGCCTTCTGCTGTTAAATGGGACAATCCTTCTTCATAGGTGTAAAATGTAGGGATGTCTCCCTGCCCTTGTTCTAAAAAAATAAAATGCTTTTAAACTATTATAAAACAATTAGAAAAAAATGGATAATCAATAATGCATTTATTGAAGATAGGTACAGTTTAAAAAGGTTTCCAGGAAAATATTTTTCAATATTCGTTTAATACACATATGTAGGTCATCTGTTGAAAACAGAAATACAAAGAAAATGTATCTACCGTCTAGGATGAGAAGGGATTCCAAAAGATAATGGGTCAGTAAACAGCAATTCTTAAAAAAATCAAATGTCCAGGCACTAGAAGGCAAAGAGGATATTCCTAAGGCAAAGAGTCTTATATTATCCTGAGATGGGAAACTTATAGATGAGTGCAAATTAATTTGGTATTAATTTGTACTGATGGTTCTTTCGGGATTAAAATATATGCTCCTTTTAAAAACTCAGAAATTCTGGCAAATACAAAAAGGATAAAAAAATAAAATCACTAAAAAATCTCAGTGAAGATGGGAATGTATTCAGATATATGAAGGAGAATTCCAGAACCGAGTTTGTCTCAGGCCAGGAAGTGGCTACACATGGAGGAAAGGGCCTTGGACAGCCAGATCAGTGGAGATGAGAGCAGTGGGGAAAAAGAAAAGAGAACAGCAAGCACCTCAAGTTACATGAATCTACCAGGCTAGCGATTGCATTCTGGTCTGGGGAGGCAAAGAAAAATGCTCCTAGATAAGTGAAATATGGTTCTGGGGGGAAAAATGACTTGGGAAATGAGCTGTTTGAAGGAGTATATTAAGGGAAGATGTAAGTAATACAGGTTTCAAGTGGTGGAGGGAGAAAGCTTATTCTTTGGGAGCATCTGCATCAACTTAAAAGACTCTCCCAACCCCAACTTTCCTATCTACCATTTCCTTTCCTTCCATTTATCTCTATCCATTTTCTGACCCCAATAATATCTGCTTTCTACCCTTAACTTGGAAATTCCACAGTTTTTCCAAGCTGACTTTGACATGAATTGTGCCATTCACTTTTATTAATAACCACACTATCTAGGTATTTAATAGAGATCTAAAGAACTATAATCTCATACCTGTAGTACAAACAAATGCTTAAAATGAAACACCACATTTAAAAAAAATCCATTTCACTAACCATGTGCTTCCACATCATATTCTTCTCCATCGTAATCATCTGAATCTTCATCCTCAGGATCTGGATGCAAAGCCTGGCATTCACACATTGCAGTGAACATTGCCTCCACTGAACAAGGAAATTAAATTGTAATAAACATTCTTTTCTGGCCTGTGTACAGTAAAATTTTAGTAATATAACCACCAGTCCAAATAAATTCAATGAGTAGACAAGAAATATACACAATCACACTATTTACAAAACCTGCCAAATTCCAAGGAGATCAATCTTGAAAAGTGCTTGATGGCAATGGACAAGTTACAAAATAAGAGTTCATTTCAAGATAATGTTGAGATCTCTTCATGCCTGGCTGGATTTTCTGAGAAAAAGAGCCAAAGTCCTGGTCAGACTGCTGCTAAATCAGGGTGAAGCCCCTTTCAGTTAATAGGGCTCTTTCCAGCTATCCTTGCGTCATTCACTTTGGAATCGCCAGGACTCCTTGCCCTCTATCTGGTAAGATTCAAAGTCAACAGCATCATGTCAAAAAAAATAACCAGATTTCTCCATTCACAAAACACACCAAATAATATGGTGTCTCCTATGCTCTCACTACATTTAAAGTCTTCGGTATTAATAGGTATCGGGTCCTCAGTGATATGATAGATGTTAAAATGAAGAAAAGGCAATAGAACAGAGGTAATGAGGGTAAAGGTAAATGGGGTGTGGGGAGTATTTGATACATAAAGGGAAAAGAATCAATTCTATAGAATACTCACATGCTGACTTATCATTAGGCACAAATCTAAATTCAGCAATAGGTTCAACATCATCATCACTGTCGTCTTCTTCTTCTTCCTCAGCAACAGATTCTTTTGATTCCTCTAGAAAGGGAATAAAAATAACTTTTTAAATCATGTTTAGGGGTGCCTGGGTGGCTCAGTTGGTTAAGTGTCTGACTCTTGATTTCGGCTAAGGTCATGATCTCACTGTTCCTGAGATCGAGCCCCATGTAGGGCTCTGTGCTGTCGGCGTGGAGCCTGCTTGGGATCCTTTCTCTCCCTCTATCTCTGACCCCTCCCCCCACTCATGCACAAGCACTTTCTCTCTCTGTCAAAATATATAAACACTTATTTATATTTTTATTTTTTTAAATGTTTATTTTTGAGAAAACGCCAGCAGGGGAGGGGCAGAGAGAGAGGGGGAAAGAGGATCTGAAATGGGCTCCGTGCTGACAGCAGAGAGTCCAATGCAGGTCTTGAACTCACAAACCTTGAGATCATGACCTGAGCCGAAGCTGGATGCTCAACCAACTGAGCTATCCAGGAACCCCCATAAATAAAATATTTAAATTTGTTCACTTGTTTTGGAAAAAAAAGGAGCCTAAAATAATTTCTTAAAGGATGTTTACTGATGTATCAAATACTGCAACTGTTACATCAAATGATAAGAACATGGTTATTTTAAAACTAAAAGACTGTGGACTGCCTTTCTGATCTAGTCACACTGTACTTCACTGAGCCCTAGGGATTCTAAGCTTCCTTCGAGGTCATGGTGGGGGTGAGGAGACCCAAACAGTCAGGCCTCTAACAAGTATAGTTCTATTGTTACCAGTTTCTTTTACCTTTCGTCATGAACCAAAGGGTTCAGTAGCAGTTTGTAATCCACTGATGTGATTTATCACTAATAATTTACAGGTGAGAAAACTAAGGCCCATACAAGTTAACTAATCCAACAGATAAATTACCAAAGTCTATAGGCAAGGAAAAAAATACAGATGTTCAATAAAGAGAACTAGAACATGCTGCTGGTAGAAGCAGAAATTGCTACAACTATGCTGGAGGTGTGTATATCCTACTACCCAACAATTCCTCATCTAAGTATATATTACGTACACAAGGAGTTTGTACATAAATGTTTATTGAAGTACTATATGTACTAGTGAAAATTTAAAAAATAAATGTTGATAATAAAAAGAAAACAGATGTATTGTTATCTGGTCATATTTTATACATGGACTGCAATTTAAAAGAACAAATATTTATATGTATCAAAATGCACAGAGGGGTGCCTGACTCAGTTAAGCAACCAACTCTCATTTTCGGCTCAAGTCATGATCTCACAGTTGTGAGATTGAGCCCTGCATCGGGCTCTGCACTAACACCTTGAGATTCTCTTTCTCCCTCTCTCTCTGCAGCCCCCCGCCCCTGCTCTCTCTCTCTCTCTCAAAACTAAATATAATAACATTAAAAAAAATGTACAGATTAAATAATGTAACTGGGTGAAAAAACTAATTCCAGAATATATATAAATAATACCACTTACCAATTAAAATTTTAAACACAAAAGAAAATCATTACATTGCCTATGGATTTGTACATATTCAGTAAAAATCTAAAAACTTAGAAGGGAAGGACACATACCACCTTTAGGATAATGTTTAACTCGGGAGGCAGAGTAGGAAACAAAATGGGGAAGGTACGAAAAGGATTCCAACAGTACTAATACTGTTTTATTTCTTTAAAAGTTATGAAAAAAATGTTAGAATTTATGCTACATAATAAATATTGAAAAATTTCATTACTCTCTGCACATTTCAATGTTTAAATTATTTTATAATTTAAAAAATCATGGGGCGCCTGGGTGGCTGAGCCGGTTGGGCGTCTGACTTCAGCTCAGGTCATGATCTCACAGCTCGTTGAGTTCGAGCCCCGCGTCAGGCTCTGTGCTGACAGCTAGGAGCCTGCAGCCTGCTTTAGATTCTGTGCCTCCCTCTCTCTCTGCCCCAACCCACTCGTATTCTGCCTCTGTCTCTCTCAAAAATAAATAAACATCAAAAAAAAATTAAAAAAAAAAAATCATGTCAGGAGTGCCTGGTTGGTTCAGTGTGTGGAGCATGCAACTCTTGGTCTTGGGGCTTTAAGTTCGAGCCCCACATCGGGTGTAGAGATTACTTAATAAAATCTTGGGGTGCCTCAGTCGGTTGAGTGTCCCACTTCAGCTCAGGTCATGATCTTAAGGTTTGTGAGTTCGAGCCCTGCATCAGGCTCTGTGCTGACAGCTCAGAGCGTGGAGCCTGCTTCAGATTCTGTGTGTCTCTCTCTCTGCCCCTCCCCTGCTCCACTGTCTCTCTCTCTCAAAAATAAATAAACAAAAAATAATAATAATAAAGTTAAACTAACACAATATAGTATAAAACTTCTCATTTACACTTACAAAAATTAACAAGTTTTAATTTCGTGCCTAATTTGTTTCTTGTTTGGAATTTTTACAATCCATTGTCCACAACCCCCCAAATGGATTTTCTTCTCTTTCTTACACCTTCTTTCACCACCTACCCTAGACTTTTATGAACCTTTGTAGGGATCTCCAACAGCAAAAAACTTGGGAATCTTGTACCACAGGACTTTTCAACCTTGGCACTACGAACACTTGGACTGGGTAATTTCTGGTTGTGGGAGGCTGTCCTGTGCCATGTGGGATCTCTGGCCTCTAAACTACTAGATGCCAGTAGCACTCCTCCCCTTTGCCAGTCATGAAAATCAAAATGTCATTGCGTAATGGGGCCAGGGGGACACAACACTGTCTGCCACTTAGAACCACTTCTGTAATAAAATGAAACAAAAAAAAAAAACCCAGCTTCTACACTAAACTCATGAAAGCACAAAGTATACTGATCCAAGCCTCTAAGGATGCCAAATATAAATGCCTTTACAAAAACAAAGAATAAACAGTTAAACGCAAGAGGAAAAATTAGAAATAGAAATCCACAATAACTGAATAATTCTAAATGCAAACATATAGAAGGTAAAAAACCAGTGCCCAAATTATTTTACTGAGCTGAAATTTTGCTTAATAAACTATTACCCAAAATAGGTCAATCGTTTGAATATTATCTTATGATCAAAGACTGCTTTTTAAATATATGTAATATTCTCCCAAAGGAAGCTCAAGATTAAATTACACCATACATACCTCCAAATTTGGCATTCACCATAACATACAAATGCTCTCGTGGATAGGCATTTAGGTCCCTGGACACCGCATGCAAGCTAATAGTGGGGTATTCCAGTGAGAATCCTAATCCAGAGCCATCTAACCAAGACAGGCGGCTGAAAAACACGTATAAGGAAGATTATTTTAAGAAATCAAATCTTAATTTAAGCCTAAAGTTTATAAAGGTTCATCTTGGACACTTTATGCATGTGGAATAAATTCAAGCTTGGTGTTTAGAAATATTCCTAAAATAAAATTCAGCAGCAGGAACTGAATTTCTTTAAAACGAGAACTGTTAAGTTCTCTCCTCTAGGTAAAAATTCAAAGAGTTGAAATGTAATTTCTTAAGTCACATGTGTTTCTATGCGTTCCCTCTGGTTGTATCTGGAATGTCTTCTGGTGCCTTCCTTTTGCAGATCCTCTTCAGTTGGTTAAGTCCCAGCTCCTCCTTGAGCCCTCCTCCAGTTACTCCTGTCCATAATGATCTTTTTCTGAACTGCACTTACGTCCAATAATACGCCACTGAGCACTTAACTCCGTGGCAATGAATCTCATATGTACCCTGACAGAATGTGAGCTATGACAGAATGTGTCATATTTCTTTATGTCACATTCTTCAAAACCACTAGCATAGTGTTCAGCATGTAAGTATGCAATAAACACTTGGGAGTCACTAATTTCTCCACTAACCCTACATTAAATGGTGAATACATAAAATGGCTGTAATCAAACTTACCACTAGTTAGAAAATACTTATCCCACGGAAAGACTGTATGAAGCCTTTCATTTATTCTGTAGCTTTAAAAGAAAGCTACAAATAAGCAAGGTCTAGTTTTCCCTCAAAAATGGCCAAAAGGAAATATTTTATTGGTATAATAAAGGAAACATATCACCAAAATCAGTATATTGAATTTTGAGTAAAAGCAGGATAATTTTTTGGCAATACTTCACCCATCTGGAGCTGCACCACTTAGCAGGGGAAAAAAAAAAAAAAAAAAAAAAAAAAGGAGCAAAAGATCCTTAAGAAACCACACAGAAAAATGTTAATGCGATAAAAGTTAATGCAATATACTGGTTGCCCAGGGCTGGAGGGAAATACAGATTAACTGCTAACAAGTGCCAGTTTCTTAGGGGGTGATGAAAATACTCTAAAATCGATTGTGGTGATGGTTGCACAGCTCTGCAAAGAGACTAACAACCCCTGAACTGTATACTATGTAGATTATCTCAATAAAGCTTTTATTAAAAACATAATAATAATAAATGACAATAATGCCCCACATCTTCCATTTCCTATACAATTTTTACAAGCCTGGTTGTTCAACTTCTAACCAAGCAAAAACAAATACAATAAATGAACCTAGGACTCCCTTGGGCAAGAACAATGACAGTGCAGCAGTCTGAGATCATGCACATTTCCATCCAACATGCTTAGCAAAAAGGAAAGGAAAAAGGAAACCTGGGAGTCTTAAAATCATAAATCTTAAGAAGCTTAAAGAGGTAAAAGCTCTAGAAATGATTTTCTAGAATGATTCATCCCATTAGTTCCAAAGAAATAGATTTTGTTTTTGTAATTAGATTGTGGTGCTGTATGTGCCTTTCCTGTCCACTGCTTTTCTCTTTAAGGAAGTTGCAGATGAAATAGTGCTCATATCAAAGAAGTATTACCAGTCCCTTACTAAAACTCTATTATTTTTAAGCAAATAAACTCCCTTTCCTCACCTCAACAATCCCCCAGAAATTATCACAATTCAGAAAGTAGTGCTCCAAATTTGGGTGTCCAAAATGATTTCAAATATTTAGAGCCACAAAATTTTAATGACTCAATTAGCAGATGGAAAAACTGAAATATAAAACAGACTCAGTGCCTATCAAATTACGGTCTTTATTTTAAAAAGCACATAATTGCTCTGTAGTTCCTTATACTTGGGACATGGATATGCACTCTACAGAAGAGAAGCCAAGTTCCACTTAAAAGAAACATTTACTCTGATCACTATGTTCTTACTCAACTTTTCACATATTCTAGAAGAAAAGGTCATGATCTCACGGTTCAAAGATTCGAGCCCCACGTAGGGCTCTGTGCTGACAGCTCAGAGCCTGGAGCCTGCTTCGGATTCTGTGTCTCCCTCTCTCTCTGCCCCTCTCCTGCTCTGTGTCTCTTGGTCTCTCAAAAATAAATTAAAAAAACATTTAAAAAAATTTTTTAATAAAAAAAGATAGTAAATGCAAAGGAATGTGTTGCTAATTTCCAATGCTTTTGGAAGTATGATCATAAAGTATGCCTTTATTCCTGGCATGAGGTGAAAAACAGGATACAAACATAAAAGAGCAAAGTCTTGAATTTGGGATGACTTATTTATCTGATTTAAAAATAACTTTGGCAGGGCGCCTGGGTGGCTCAGTCGGTTAAACGTCCAACTTCAGCTCAGGTCATGATTTCACGGTTCGTGAGTTCAAGCCCCGAGTCAGGCTCTGTGCTGACAGCTCAGAGCCTGGAGCCTGCTTCACATTCTGTGTCTCCTTCTCTCTCTGCCCCTTCCCTGTTCATGCTCTGTCTCTCTCTGTCTCAAAAATAAATAAACATCTAAAAAAAAATTTTTTTTAAATTAACTTTGGCATAAAATATAAAATATAATTTAATTACCTACTTTATTTTACCTGTTTAAAATGATCCATTTTGAATGATTCATGCCTCTGATCTCTTCCTTACTTAGGTAAAAAAGTCAACTTTCTGTGAAAACTAAACTTTGAAAATAAGCTTGAGAGTTCCATATCTCTCAGTACACATCTGAGAAACTACCTAAAACCAAATAAGACCCTATGCCTCTTTGCCTAAAATCCTAAAATAATTTTCCCAAAGCCCCTGGGCTATAAAGCCAAGCTCATGGAACACGGCTCTCTTCTTCTCCATCCTGATTATTTTTCCACTCTTTTCCACTTATTCATTCAGATGAAGAACTGCTAGATGGTATGGGTGTGTGTGTGTGTTTCATATCCTGGCACACACAATATGGTTTCTCACTCTTGCCTCTGAGCATCTTGTTTCTTATTTACTTTTCCCCTTAGTCCACCTCATTCACTCGGCTGTTAACCCTCATTTGTCAAATCTTCTAGTGAACCTTCCCAGTTTGTTGAGGCCTTGATTCTTCTATCAAAACTTGGAAATGCTAGGTAGGAAAGAACAAAAAAGTGGAAAGAGACCAAGGAGGCAGTGCCAACCATGAGTAAAAAGGGATGAACGTAGGTGTTCATGGTACTCATAATATTCTATTCTTAAACTAGCTGGTGGACATACACAGGTTGGTTTAATTATAATTCTTTAAACCATCCATATATAATGTATATTCTTTGCTGTATGTATATTTTACAAAAATACTTTCTTAAAGAAGAGATTTATTAGTGAAAAGCTGAAATCAAAGTTTTTTAAACATATAAGAACTTAAAAGGAGTTTGTACTTCTTCAGTGCGATAACTGTATTGTGGTTATATAGAATGTCCTTGTTCTTAGGAGATTTTTGCTAAAGTATTTACAGTTGATGTGACAACATGTCTGCAACTCTCAAATAGCTCAGAAAAAAGATAAATGTGGTAAAATGTTAACAACTTATGAATCTTTGTGTTAATTAACAACACTTGCAATTTTTCTTTAGGTTTGAAGTTTTTCAAAATGAAAAGACAAGCACAGGACCTTGTCTTCCTTCCCTAAACAGTATACTGTTATATTACAGGAAGCATCAATACGCAGAGAAGCCATGGAGAAAAAGGGATGGTGTAGGGGATAGCAATCTACCTGTGCTGCACTCCCCACCACTTAAAAGAAACTGCTCTTCCAACATCATTAAAGATCTCCTTGCCATTACCCAAGAGACGCTTTTCAGGTTTTATTTGACTGCTCCTCCCTCTTGTCTATTCTCAAGTCTCTCCTTCCATAACCTACCTCTTAATGCAAATGTGTACCCAAGGTTCCATACTTGGCCCTCTTCTCTTCCAGGGTATCTAACCTATCCCCCATGAGTATATACTAACCTTTATACTAATGATTTCCAAATCTCTATCTTTAATACCACTCTCTCGGGGCGCCTGGGTGGCTCAGTCAGTTGAGCGCCTGACTTCAGCTCAGGTCATGATCTCAAGAACACTTCATGAGTTTGAGCCCCGCATCGGACTCTGTGCTGACAGCTCAGAGCCTGGAGCCTGCTTCAGATTCTCTGTCTCCCTCTCTCTGCCCCTCCCCTACTCATGGTCTGTCTCTCTCTCTCAAAAATAAAAACATAGGGGCGCCTGGGCGGCTCAGTTGGTTAGGTGACCGACTTCAGCTCAGGTCATGATCTCACTGTCCGTGAGTTCGAGCCCCGCGTTGGGCTCTGTGCTGACAGCTCAGAGCCTGGAGCCTGCTTTGGATTCTGTGTCTCCCTCTCTCTCCCCCTCCCCTGCTCATGCTCTGTGTCTCTCTGTCTCTTGATAATAAATAAGTGTTAAAAAACAATTTAAAAAAATAAAAAAATAAAAAATAAAAACATAAAAAAAAAACAAAACCCACTCTCCAGAAACACACTCTTATTATACCCAACTAAGCACACATGCTCAGACCAAACTCTAATCTGCACCTCACCCCAAACTTACTTTTCCTCCCATTTGTATTTCCTATCTCAGTAATTGGTCAAAAGCCTAAGCTTTGCTCAGGCTTACATTTCCCTCAAACCAAGGGTTCTTTACATATTTTTTGTTCCCTCTGTGGTAGGCAGAAATCTGCCTCCCTCATGACCTTCATCCCCTGGTGGTAAGCCTATGAATACATTTGTTACCCCGCGAAAGAAACCCTGTGTATGCAATTAAGGTTACTAGTCAGTTGACAACAGAACTGGATATTCTGTGTGGTACAAAGTAATCACACGAGCTCTTAAAAGGAGAGAATTTTCCCTGGCTGTAGACAAAAGTGATGCAGCAGCAGAAGTCAGACAAATTTGAAAGACAGAAAAGATTTAATGTGTCATTGTTGGCTTGATGATGAATGGAACCATGCATCAAGGAAAGGGGTCCTCAGTCCTACAACTGGTATTTTAGACATGTCTGTAAAAGTCCAGTGCTCCAAATGGCTGAATAAACGGGTAATTCCTTCTAGGAATGGAAATGGGAGTCAGAAATGGGAAAAAACGAGAGATGGGAGTCTGGTCCCTCTGGATATGACCCCCAACTTGAATGGGAATGAGGATGTTCCTCTCCCCACCCACACTTACAGAAAAAAAGCTATACCCCTTAACCAGACTTTCAAAATCCTCCACAATCCGCTCCAAACCTACATATCTTGCCCAGAGCAACACCTCCCGCACCTTTTCACAGAAAAGACCATGCACATCGATGATCCTCACTTAGGGGCTGGAAACTCAAACACCTTAAAAGGAGACCTTGAGTCAAGAACAACGCACGCACCAGACCTCGGGAAGACAGGCCGTCAAGAAGCCTAATGATGAGAGAACTCGGATGAAGAAGAGAGGAAGGCTCGGGAGGAGAGGACGCCCGAACAATCGAGTCTTCGCCCCGTCAGAGGCCTCTCCGAGGCGACCCGGGGCACGCGCTCCGCCTCGCAGCAGTCCCCGAGGTCGCGGTCTCGCCCCCGCCCCGCCACTCAGCCCCCGCCAGCAGGAACAAGGCGGCGCACAGAAAGCCGGCATTGGGGAACAGGGACCCTGCCTACCTCTCAGCGATGTAAAGGGTGCCGGTGCCGAGGCCCTTGCCGTTCAGCACAGCCTCAGTCTCTGGCTGCTGCTGCCGGAGCCCCTCAGCCGAGCCGGGCGGCGGGAAACTTTTGAGGAAGCTCATTGCAGCAGGGAGCGCGGAGACACAGGCCGGGAGCGAGCCGAAGCACCACCACTCCAGCGGCTCACCTCGCCTCGCCTCGCCTCGCCCCGCCCCGGAAGCGGTGGCGATCACCCCGGAAGAGCAACTTAGTCCGCACCGGAATTTGAGCCCGGTCCACCCGAGAGAGAGACGTTCTGGGGCAAGCTCTCGGAGGCCTGAGGGGACTGGGCGGTGTTGGTCACGTGACCCCAGGCCCCTCCCCCTCGCCCTTCCTAAGGCTCCAGGCTGGAAATAACTGAGCTCTCTCTCCAAAGTGCTAGTGCTGCGTTGTCACAGCAACCCTATGAGAGTGGAAGCACGATGAATAATAAACTCCTTTTTCTACAGAAGAGGAAACCGATGCCTGAGCCTTGGATGGGAATCAAAGACCACACTCTTCTAGAGGTTAGAGAGCTCGTAACTGGGTTCACGGCTCTTCTAGCTTGCGCGGGCCTCATCCCAACCTTTCCACATCTCAACATAACAGCCGCGCCCCCGACGTCACTCTGGGTCCTGAAGCTGCCCCTGTGCGGGAGCTGCGTGTCCCCCGCCCAGTCTCAGGCAGGCAAACGAGCCCAAATTGGTAATTAACTCTGGGCAAAGAGTTGGCTGGGTCAGAGAGGAGATGGGGCGCTAAGGGGAAAAGAATTAGTACTTCGGATTTGAAACTCTTGCTTTATTTCTTTGTTAGGCACTGAAGAACGAAGTAACAAGAACAATGAAAACTTTAATCAGAATAATAGCAAAAGGTAACTGAGTGTTAGGTGCCAGGCACTGTTCCAGGCACTTTCCCAGTATTATTTCATTTCCTCTTTATGCCAATTATATGGGAAAGTGACTGTTGATCCAGTTTTACAAATAGGAGGCCTGAGGCATTAAACTGAAGAGCAAGACTTTAGCCGTGAGAGACCTAGTGGAATTCAAGGAAGTCAGTCTCTAGGCCAAACTTTTCTTGCCTGTAAAATCAGTATGATCATACCTGTGCTGTAGCACTGTTGAGGCTGGATGGGCAGACATGTGGAGTAGCTGTATTTCTATCTGTTGACTAGAGGAGTGTTCGATTTTTTTTTTTTTAAACATTTATTTATTTTTGAGACAGAGACAGAGCATGAACAGGGGAGGGTCAGAGAGAAGGAGACACAGAATCCGAAACAGGCTCCAGGCTCTGAGCCGTCAGCACAGAGCCTGACGCGGGGCTCGAACTCACAGACGGCGAGATCATGACCCGAGCTGAAGTCGGCCGCTTAACCGACTGAGCCACCCAGGTGCCCCGTGTTCGATTTTTTTAAACTGGGATTCGTTTGTTGGTAGCAAGACTAGAGGAGGGGCACTCTGAGCAGGGAGAGTATTAGGAAGTTGTTGCTATAGTATAGGTGAGAGAGTAGCAGTAAGAATGGAAATGGAATAGAGTCTAGAGCTATTAGAAAGGTGAAGTCCTCAGAATCTGGAGGGAGACTGAGGGAAAGAAGGTGGCGAAAATGAAGAAGAGGATGGATGAAGAAAAGAAGCCAAGGATGATTTCCAGGCTAAGTGATTGGATGCTGGTTCATTTCTCCAAGATGAAGAATTCAGGAGGAAAAGTAAGCTTTGAGAGTAGCTAACAATCTAATACAGGAAATGGAGAATTTCAGGGTTCCTGGGACAGCTGCACGCGGTTGGCTATATAGTAAAACAGTCAGTGCTTTGCTCAGAAACAGAATCCCCCAAATCATGCAGAGAGAAAATTGGCTAAAACCTGTATAATAATTTCATATCAACTTGACATAGTTTTTATAGTGTCGTTAAAAAGCAGTTGTCTCTGGGCACCTGCGTGGCTCAGTCGGTTAAGTGACTGACTTCGGTTCAGATCACGATCGCACAGTTCGTAAGTTGGAGCCTGGCGTCTGGCTCTGTGTGGACAGCTCAGAGCCTGGAGCCTATCTCCAGCTTCTGTGTCTCCCTCTCTTTCTGCCCCTTCCCTGCTGGCACTCTGTTTCTCTCTCTCTCAAAAATAAGTAAATATTTTTTTAAAAAATACTAAAAAAAGGTGGGATTGTCTCACAGCAAAACATTTTATTCAAGTTAATGACTGAAGAAAAGGGATCTTAGCTATGACAAGGAACTCTTCACCTGTTACAGTGACAGTCTCAGAGGAAGTATCCAAACATATGTACATCAAAGGGAAGCATATCACCAAGAATTTAAAGAAGGGCAGGATTTGTTCCTTTACTTCCTATATAAATCCCTATAAGTAATAAAAGTAGACACTTAAGTCTCACATATGTATACTGTTTTACTTGTCAGAAGAATGCTCTCACCCATTCTCTCTTTTGGTCTTTATAATAATTCTGTGATGTATGCAAGGTGGCTGCTATTATGCCCACTGTATAGATGAGAAAACTGAAGATCAGAGCAATTAAGTGATTTGCTGCGGTCTACATTACTAGTATGCAGCTAGAAATTAAATTCCTGCCTTTTAATGTCAAGCTTAATGTCTTCACTACAAACCATCACCTTTTAGAACTAGTTGGCAGAGAGGTATAAAGATGTTCCTGCCTTTTGGCGATAGTAAGAATTAAGCTTCCTATAAATCCATTCTTACTAGGATCATACCCTTGATATAAATCCATTCTTACTAGGATCATACCCTTGATATGTACTCTTAAGACTCTTGGGGTGCCTTTGTGGCTCAGTTGGTTGACCATTGTACTCTTGATCTCGGCTTGGGTCCTGATCCCAAGGTCGTGGGATTGAGTCCTGTGTTGGGCTCTGTCCTGACTGTGAAGCTTGCTTAAGATTCTCCCTCTCCCTTTGCCCCTCTCCCCTGCTTACATACACACACTCCCTTTCTCTGGAAAAAAAGAGGCAGGGGGTATGTGGCTCTTGAATAAGTGATAGAGTTGAAAGAAGGAAAACTACTAAAGTGTGTACCAGGACTGGCTATCTTCTGAGACCTCCAGCCTTCCATACTAGTATCTGACACATTGTGGCTCATGACTGGGACCTCAGAGGGAGCTATCAGCTGGAATACCTTTAAATTTTTTTTTTTTAACGTTTATTTATTTTTGAGACAGAGAGAGACAGAGCATGAACGGGGGAGGGGCAGAGAGAGAGGGAGACACAGAATCGGAAGCAGGCTCCAGGCTCTGAGCCATCAGCCCAGAGCCCGACGCGGGGCTCGAACTCACCGACCATGAGATCATGACCTGAGCCGAAGTCAGACGCGTAACCTACTGAGCCACCCAGGCGCCCCTGGAATACCTTTAAATAGCGTCTCCATGGGGCCTGAGCTTCCTCACAGCATGGTAGCTGGGATTTGAAGTGGAGAGTCCCAAAAAAGAGACTGATAGAAGCTGCATGCCTCTTCTAACCTAGCCTTGGAAGTTACAGAGAGTGACAACAGGTAGGGTCTGCTGGGTTTTTCTTTTTCTTTTTTCTTTTTTTTTTTTTTAATATTTATTTTTGAGAGAGGGAGAGAGAGAGAACACAAGCAGGCAAGGGACAGAGAAAGAGGAGGACAGAGGATCTGAAGCAGGCTCCATGCTGACAGGAGAGAGCCCAATGCGGGGCTCAAACTCACCAACTGTGAGATCATGACATGAGCTGAAGTTGGATGCTTAACTGACTGAGCCACCCAAGTGCCCCTCTTTTTCTTTATAAATGAACTTTGTAGTATGATCTGCCATGGAATACCTGCACCCTTGGCTGCCACCTTGACTACAGCTTTGGGAGAGACTTTGAGGCAGAAACACCCAGCTAAATGGTCCAGGTTCTTGACCCACAGAAACTGTGAGATAATATTTGTTATTTTAAGTCACTAAGTTTTAGCAATAACGGATAGATTAGCTAAAGAGAAGTGAGAAAGAACCTTGAATAGACTTTAGTCACTGTGCTTCTCCTTATACACTTGACTTGGCAAACTTACCCATGCCCATGGTTTGAACTACCCTGTATAGGTAACTCCCCAATCTCTATCTCCATCCCAAAACTCTCTTGAACCATAGACTTTTGCATCCTGCAGCCTGCTAGACATCTCCATTTGGGGGTTCCACAGACCCTTCTCATTCAGCTTATCAAAAATTGAACTTGTAAACTATGGACTTTGAGTGACAATGATGTGCCTCAGTGTGAGTTCATCGGTTGCAACAAATGTACGTCTGTGGTGGGGAATGTTGATAATGAGGGAGGTGAGGCATGACTGGGGGAGTACTAGGAAATCTGTGTACCATCTGCTCAATTTTGTTGTGAACATAAAATTGCTCTAAAAAATAGTATTAATAAAAATTTGAATTTACCATCTTCTCATTCAACTCTGCTGTTTCTCTAGCGTCTTATTATATGGAAAAATACCACCTTACGTTTAGGTGCTCAAGTTAGAAACCTTGAATCTATATCCGTATGACCTTATTCTCCCTCACTCTTCATATTCAGTAATAATAATTAATTCTAATTTATAATTATTAATTATAATAGGAACAAAACCAGCAACTAACATTTATGGAGGGCTTACTGTATGATAGGTACTCACTGTTCCAAGCAATTTATGTGTATCAGTCTTCATAGCAGCCCTAGGAAATATATACTATCATGATTCCTGTTTTACAGATAAGAAAACAAGTCAGGGTGAAGTAACTTGCCCAAGTCTATACCTACTAAGTGGCAGAGCTTGATTTACAATCTATGCTGTTGGGCAGCAAAGCCTGCACACTTCATTTTACTGCCTCCAATCAACCAAGTTCTGTCACCTCTTAACTCCTGTCTCATGAATCTGACCCCTCATTTCTCCTCCACTATTGTGCATTCAGGTCCTCTCTGTGTTAAGCCACTATAAGAGCATCCAAACTGTTTGCTGAACCCAGAGGCCTCATCGTCTTTGGGGAAGAGACATAAGAATTATATTCTCATGTGGTAGGTGCTATATTGAAGTCTGCACCAAGTACCGTGGGATTGCCCTTCGTGAGAATCCAGAGAACTTCTAGGAGAACATGATGTTTGAGTTGCGTCTTGAAGATGAGGAGTTCAAAGATAAAAGCATACGTAGAGGTAATTCCATTTCATTGCACAAAGATAGGAAGGAGCATGTAGTGTTTGAGGAACTGCAAGAATTTGTGTGTGGCACATGATGGCATGGTGGGGCTGGAAAATCGGCCAAGATGGGCTGGGAAGGGCCATGTATATAGCAAGCCCTTGGCATTCATGAATGACTTGCCACCAATTATCCCTCAAATCTGTAACAATTTGCTAAAACGATGGTGGGATGATGAATGAGCCTAGCTGACTGCCCTGAACTTGTACTCAACTTAGCTTTCTTGCCTCTTACCATGACTTAAGGTACCTTTCCACTCTCAGAAAATTATACTTCACTGTGTTGGGTTTCCTTTGGCAGGGGAGGGGGTGGTTGGAGGAGAAGGTACGATACACGCTATGGTGGTATTCCTGAATTTAAGAATTTGAGAAGGTCTCTGTTAACATACATGGACAATGCCACATGTGAGCAAAAGGTAACTTTTATAAGGTAATGGGTGATGAATATGAATAAACAGAAAGATAAGTAAAATTAAATAGATGAAGAAAAAACATGAATCAGGAAAAAAAAACTACAGAGAAAGTAAAAATGATAAAGTGAGAAAACAAATTAGAGTAGTGATTTTGTATTCTGTGCTAGCCCAGGTACTTACATTTGTTGTGACACCTATCTATCACGGGCTTTTAACTTTAAAAGGAATTGCGTCAACTAAGCGTCTAACTTCAGCTCAGGTCATGATCTCTGGGTTCATGAGTTCAAGACCTGCATGGGGCTCTGTGCTGATAGCTCAGCGCCTGGAGCCTGCTTCACATTCTGTGTCTCTTTCTCTTTCTGCGTCTCCCCCCCACCTTCCCTCCCCCCACACTCTCTCACTCTCTCAAAAAGTAAATAAGCAAACAGGGGCACCTGGGTGGCTCAGTCAGTTGAGCAACTGACTTTAGCTCAGGTCATGATCTCACGGTTTGTGAGTTCTGTGAGTTCGAGCCCCGCGTTGAGCTCTGTGCTGACAGCTCAGAGCCTGGAGCCTGTTTCAGATTCTGTGTCTCCCTCTCTCTCTGTCCCTCCCCCACTCATGCTCTGTCTCTCTCTCTCTGTCAAAAATAAACATTAAAAAAAAGTTTTTTTTTTCTTTTTTTTTAAATGTTTATTTATTTTTGAGACAGAGAGAGACAGAGCGTGAACGGGGGAGGGTCAGAGAGAGGGAGACACAGAATCTGAAACAGGCTCCAGGCTCTGAGCTGTCAGCACAGAGCCCGACGCGGGGCTCGAACTCCCGGACCGCGAGATCATGACCTGAGCCGAAGTCGGCCACTTAACCGACTGAGCCACCCAGGCGCCCCTAGAAAATTTACTTTAAGCTAGAGACAGCACAGGTTCTAACATCATCATTAATCAAGTGCTTCCTCTTTTTTTTTTTTTTTTAATAGAGTAAGAGCTATTTGATTGCATGAGTCCATGGTGCAATTAGTGGTATCCTACTAGAAGGCAGTAATGCCAAAGAGAAAAGAAAATAGACATTTCAACAGAAAGATACAAAACAATTGCAGGGGAAGGCAAGAACATCTCCCCTGTTTTAAGTTTCAGCTACCTGTAACAGTTGTTCCTAATGTTGGAGTCCAAGTATGCTGCTGAGAAGCCTGCTGATTTCCCAGAGTTTCTTTTAGGAATTTCTGACATTTCAGCGAGTCTTCAAATATAGTTTAACATTTCTATAATCTGTTTGTTTTAAAGACTGGCAGTCAAATAAGAAATAACTGAGAGGCAGAGTGGATGGAAGACAGACAGGGTGGTACTTCTGTTTTCCAGGATAGAGGTTTGCATAGAAAGGAGTAGAGTATAGAGAGGTGGAGATCAGAGAGAGAGCACTGAGATGTGAGGACCCGTGGGAGGCAAGAGGGAAGGGGCCAGATGAGGGACACAGAAGGGATGTGACAAAAACAGGAGACGCTTCCTCCTTGGAGACATGCTGGAGAGAAGGACGAGTGCTTGAGTGTGGATAAAGTAGCTCTGAAACGGGCAAGAGGAACAACAAGGAAGCTATAGGTGGCCTATACTGTGAACTAGTAGGTTCCTAGTTAACCTTTCATTTGGATATGACTTTATGTTCTAAAATAATGCTGCAAATATTAGGTCACATCCCCTTAGAGTGTTCTTTCTCTTTGATTTTCATTTAGACTTGTAGGTCCTTAAAGAGCTCATGAAAAGTCATTAACGAGTCAAAATGAGACAGGCATTCATTTCACCCAACACTTAATTTAGTTTCACTAGAATATTCTCATTATTTTTTATAATTGTGCCTGTACTAAATGGTCCCAGCATAGTACACCAATTCTTGGTTTTATAAGACAAGAACTCTTCTACATCCTCTGGTCTCATAATCCGAAAGAGGTGTGGGCTGATAGCCATTCTCTGGATTCAGTAGACTCCAGCAGACTCCTTTAAATTCTCTCAAGGCTGCCACAGCACTGTCACCTCCACTGAACTGACTGTGTTTAAGTGAAATTTTCAAATAAACCACTGAGAAACATTGCAGCTGGTCATTTCTTGCCAGCACAGATCATCTTTCATTCCATTACGTGAAATTCTGATTTAAAAACTGCTTTACCTAAAAATTGCTCAGTAATTTTTTAAAGTAATCTCTATGCCCAAAGTAGAGCTTGAATTCATACCCCAAGATCAAGAGTTGCATGTTCCACCTCAGCTAGCCAGGTGCCCCAGTTAATCAGTATTTTTAATCAGAATTGTAAATAATGATGAATTCCACTAGTTGCTAAAAAAAAAAAAAAAAGAAAAAAGAGAGAGTTCACCATTCACTGGCAATCTTGCTATACCCGAGAATTAATTAGGAAAATTTATCAAATCAACATTTGTAGAGGAGACTCATACTCAGGATTGTTGGAAGGGCCCCTTCAAGTCATCTGGTCTAACCACTTTTCAGATGTGTTGAACTTACACTCCTGCCAAGTGACAGTGCAGCCGAAACCCAAACATCCCCTACTGGTGAAAATTCACTCCCAAAGTTATTATTACAGAACTCTGTAAAAAAAATTTCCAATAGAATAAATGAAAGCTTTTGCCTTATGGCTTTTGCCCTCTGGTCTAGTTCTGTGCTCCCAGAGTACCACACAGAACAAGTCCAAGGCCTCTCTAATGTGTCAGTTCTCCAGAGGCTAAAGATAGAACGATAGATGGCCTCCTAATACCTATAGTTCACCTAGCTGGCATACAGCTTTAAAAATTACTCTGGGGGGGCACCTGGGTGGCTCAGTTGTTAAGCATCTGACTTCAGCTCAGTTCATGATCTCACGGTTCATGAGTTGGGAGTCCCACATCAGGTGAGCATGAGTCCCCGCCCCCCCTTCAGGTGAGCCCCACATTTCTCTCCCTCTCTTTCTCCCTCCCTCTCTCTGCCCCTTTTGGGATTCTCTCTCTCTCTCTCAAAAAAATTACTTTGGGGAAATTGATATTTGTAAATTTACTTTCTAGATTGTAGAGAACAATTCACCTGTTCCTTAGATGACAAAAAATTTCAGCCTTCATCAAGTATTATTGAAAATTCTTAACTTTTTATGTGCCACGAAGTTTAAAATAAACTAAGTCTGCAAACACATCATGCTAAATACATCAAATTATTTAAATTTTTTATTATGACAATTGACATATATTAAGTGAAAGAAATGACAGAAGTATTATAATAAAACATTTTGAAAGAAAAAGTTACACAATTAGGCCAAGAGCTATAAAATAGCTTTAGGCCTGGCTTATAACACCAAGAGTTCTGATCAGACTGTAGTGAGACATTGAACATTTCATTAACAAAAAATAATTGGCACCAGCCACAACATATTTTGGTTGTCACTTACAAGGAATATTATATTTAAACAACTATGCACTGCAATTCTAACACACTAGGTGTTCATACACTGCAGTTAACCCCTGAAGCTTTAAGCTACCAGGAATTCCCATATTTTCTATGCACAAAATTTACTTTGTGCATTATTGGAATCACATTTCCAGTTTTCAAATCTCCCCCCCCACCCACACACACATGCAGTACATTATATGTGGCAGAGAGCACGTCAGTTTCCCCTATTTGACTAAAACAGCACGTTCCTGATTACCTCTCAACAGTATTATGCTAATCTCGGAGCTTCTGCTTTAGCTCTCATCTCCTAGAAACAAAATAAAGCATTCTGAGAACCTATTCCAGGAATAATTTTTTTTATGCATAGGAAAATAAAGCATTTCATATAAGCATGTCTGAAAATCCAAGAGGCATTTTGATCAAACGCTCCCCGAATCCCAGCTACTATTACTTTAAAACCAAAATGAAAATTTAACATATACCATTTACAAATTCTTATCTGGAATTTGTATTCTTCACCTAGAAATTCATGATTCCCAGGCATCACCTCTGAATGGATGATGATAGCAAAGAAACCGACAACCCCATGTTAGCTGACGATAGAGTAAGGTAGTTTAGATAGAAATTATGACACACCTAGACGAATTTAATTCTTTATGAGAATACATTTGTGCTATAAAGGTGAGTTATTAGAATGGTAAAATTATCAGATAGCAAAAAGTACTGGTGTCTTAATGAAAGTTGTGGTAAAATGTGCCATGTAAAAGAATGCTAGAATCAGCAACTCTATAAGATTTCAAAAATATGTTTCATCAAATGTGGAGAGAACTGGAATTTAATCTGATATCCCTTCCAGCAGACAAATACTCCTGTGGAATTAAGTCTACTGAATAACCACCAAATCAAACAATTCTAGGTTTTCCTTCTTTTACAGATTGAAAAGAAACCGAGCTTTGCCCCAACCCACTCCACCCATCCCAGCACGGGACAGTCCCTTTGAAGGTGTACACAGAACCTCCTGACGGGTTTGGGCAAGCTACAATTCAGATACCATTATCAAGAAGCTACTTTGCTAAGAGAACAAAACACCAGACCAACATTGAGAATACCCTAGTTAGGCATCACGAAAACCACGCACTATAATATGCTGTTAACTGCCCAATTGAGGCTATGATAGCTGTTCTGAAATTGAAAATTCATTTACACTAAACTAGATCTGTGTGTGCATGTCTACTTGTGTGTGTGTGTGTGTATATGTGTATGTGTATATGTGTTTGTGTATAATTTTCATGCAATGTTCTTAAAGCTTTGGAGACAAGGGTTATTAGCCTAATTTCAAGGCTTGTCCACATAGCAGTATTGACATGCACCAACTCTGCTAAAGGGCAGGAAAATGAAAAAGACCATGGCACAAATTTTTAAACAATTTTAGGTTTAATTACATAATGCACCTGTAGATGTTCTAGCATAAACACAATTGTAAAAATCTACATCCTATTTTAGGGTATTTTTCCACCTCCCATCCCTTAAAAGCTGTACAGTTATATAAAAAATGTGACTCTCAAGCAAAATAAACTTTTTTTTTTTTTTTTTTTTGCAACATACAAAATAAGTTAAATGATTCAGAAGGCCTTGAGCCATTAAGTATCCCAATGACTGTTCTGGCCATCCATAAGCATGACAGGCAGCTCCGGGTCTATGACCAGAACTCAATAAATACAGGTCAAACAAAACCCCAAACACTTAAATTAGGTTTCTTTAGAAAGCGATGAAAGTCAAGAAAATATATAATTAGGGTTAACAATTCCATTCTTAACTTACATCATCCAGTGGCAAAATGAACAAGGCAGGTCACTCGGTCCTTAGTGCATTTACTAGCTTGTACCGGTTTGGCAAAAAACACAAATGTAGTTCCTTTAAATGTTTTTTCCTCATTCAAAATGTCTAAGGAGCTTAATTAATAAATTTCTACTCATCTAATAATTTGTTATGCCCTCTCGTATAACTTATGCATAGGATAGTTATATCTTAAAAGTTATTAAAATTAAAGTAACATTTTCCTTAACTGAAATGACAATGTGCCAGAATTGGGGTTTGCAGCATTTTCCAGAAAGAAATGGTGTAAATATAAAATGAAAAAAAAAATTGAGCTTACATGATCAGAATGAAGGACAAAATCCATTCATGTAACCCTATTCTAACCAATTTCTGAGAGGGTTTATCTGAGTAAAAAAAGAAGCATTGAGTTTACAATCTAAAGTGGTTATATACCAAGCACACTACAGTTTGGCTTATGAAGACTGCTTGCTTGCTGGGGAATGACTCCTCAGTATATGTTACATAGTTACTTAGCAATTCTTGGCACTCAAAAAATGTTAAATTATCATTTAAGTTGAAGTGAAATATTCCAAAAACAGACTATTAAGTGTACATATAATAACCCAGCTTAAATACATTGATAGCAAAGGGCCTTGTCTTTCAGGATTGGTATAAAAATAAGAAAATCAGCAGATGAATTGCCACTTCCAAAGTAGGTTTACAGGTACACACTGGGAATGGTGGATAAAATAGGAATGGATTTTATTCTAACAAAGTTTAAGAACAATATTAAGCAGAGGACTAGATAGATTACAGCAGATATGCAGTCTTGGCATTCTTATTTCTTAGAGAACCAGGAATATTTTTTTAGAATGTCAAACCAAGAAGAGAAACTTCACTATGTTTCTCTAGACTTTCTGCAATTAAATGTTCATAATTCCACATCAGTTACAATTATTTGTCTTATGTCTTTTTACAATGTCAATTAATGATTTGAAACTCACTTTTCATTTCTGCTAACATCTAAAGTATGTATATACATATTAACTTATATATATATATATATATACATACATGTATGTATATTCTATTAAAAAAAAGATCTGGGTCTTTGAATACGTGTTCTATAGCTGTGAGGCAATCATGGGCCTGTTCCACTGTGTTGTTGAAGGGTACAGTTCACTTTTTCTAAATATTAGACTTACAGATTCACTGTGTTCCTTTCAGTGATTATGGTAGAACTAGCTAATGGTTAACAACTCTTAACCCCACAAACATAAGCTAAAAAGGCATTCTTTATGACAAAGTAAATTCCATCAATCCCATTTAAAAATCGGTGACACTTCCCCACCATTTTACCTCTAAATAAGTACACGCCTATATATATTTTTAATACGTATACTTTGTTCAAATGCATATTATAATAGGGATGGGTCCTATCAACCCAAAAGTGAAAACTGGAGCTTATAATATCCTTTTAAAATTAACTTGTTTAAAAATTGTTTTTTTCAACAACGTCTTTAGCATTCGAAGTCCTTGGTTCTTTGGCAGGTCATATTAAAAAAAAAAAAAAAAAGACTATCAGTAGACATGAATTTATTCTAAATGCAACTCCTCTTTCTTCTCTGCATCTGCAACCTTGACCAGCTGGAAAGAGATGTGTCAAGGAAACCCAACCTCAGTATTATCAGGTATACTCTTGAAAATATCTCTGCCATCATTCTCTAATAATGTGCCAACAACGGAGAATGTTTTACACTAAACACTATTTTGTCAACACAAGTCTACAAAACCAAAATGTGTATTTTCAGCCTGATTTCCTTTCACATATTTTACTTGAAAGCTTCTGCTTTGTGAAAATTTGGCTAGTTTTCAAACCTTTACGGAAATTGCAAACGAAATATCCTGAGTACTAAACAGCATCTCCCCTTAATACACGCGCTATAGATTGTGGAGTTTGACATTGGGAGTCCATCTGTATTTAAAAAAGATGAAAGTATTAAAGGGCTCTATTATATAGCAGCTATGATGAATCTAAATCCGCGGTTAGTACTCTAAGGATCCAGGATGTTCTAAACTCAAATGAGCCACTTGCTTATACTCTGTCCAGTTCCTAATGACTGAATTATATCTTTGGATACAGAACAATGACTTTTTCCTAAAAAATTTTTTTTAACTTCTTCAAAGCATGTTCAGGTAACATTTCAGCGAACACAAGACTCCATGAGGGACTAAATCTAGTCACCAAGCAGCAGAACTGTTTTTGAACTGTTCAACATTTAACCGCCCACAATTAATCTGTCTGCATAATAACTTATAAGTATCAGAGGCTTCTGCAGTCTTTGTAGATGAAACAGTTAATTGGCTTAATCAGAATGTAAGGTTAGCAGGCAGACATTCACTATCAAGTTCACAAACATTTAATTCAAGTTCGGTAAATTAATAGGCAGCAAAAGTGGTATCATAACCCATGTCAGTGGAACTATGCTAAATTGAATACTCCGTCTTTGCTCTAACAATGACCTTTTACTCTGCAGGAGAAGGGTAAATATAACTCCTTATTTCACATTAGGCATCCTGTAAAATAAATAATCTACCCATCGAACACTTCTTATCGCTTGCTTAACTATAGAGTGGTGGAAGCAGGAGCTGGTGTGTCCAGAGGTAGAGACAGGGTACATGGGAATTTCTACACAGTAGTGGCTTTACCCAGCTGCAGGACTAAAATGGTAGAGGAAGAATGGCAGGAGAGGCCACCTGCACATTCTAACCACTTACCTTGCACTAGTAGGAATTCTTGTATTGCCTGCCTGTTAGACAGTTAAAAAGGCTAACATTCTTAACTGACTTTCAAATAAATGAACAAACCTGGCTAGAAACGAGGCCTGGTAAGTGAGTATGGTTCCTTACATAACCCTGCTCTACTGTCTGTAAATGTTAAGCCCTTCCCTCCCTTCCAGTGGAACATTGTCTCAAAATAAAAATCACAACTTGCTTGGAACCACATGCTATTGGTGCATCCTATTTTTAGGCTGCTTTCATTATTTTATTTTTTATACAGATACATATACATTGCTAGAATCAAAGCAAAAATATTAATGGGCAGGTACTACAGAACTAAAGTGAAACAAAACAAACAAAAGAACCAACAAATGAAAAACAACAGCTATAAACTTTCAAGGCCAAAAGATAAGACTTCAGGGCAACACCTGTTGAGGAAGGAAAAGGAGTATAAAGTTTCTAGAGAGGTATTTATAATGCAAGTCTAATGCCAGCTTTTTAATAATAAAAAAGAGAAGTGCTTTACTATACACTGACTAGCACATATAATGCTTAATTTGGAAAGAAAAATTAACAAAGTTCCTTGGGCCAGCAGCAGATATGTGTGTCTGTTGCCGGCAACAGACACAACACTGGAACAGAAAAACCCAAATCCCGGGGCAAAAGTATTCACAGAAGTAATGGCTGAAGGTTTCAGAATTTGACAGGCAAGGTTTAATCACAAGTGCTACACTTTATACAATGTTATTTATGGCTCTGCCTGAAATTTTACAGCTGTAACAGTAATAAGACAAAGTTCATATTTTAGTGTCAATTACATGTTAGATATTTAGTTATAAACCCCTTTTTTCTTGAAACAAAGGGCTCATCTTTCATTAAAGCATTGAGATGTTTGAAATGGATGTCATGCCTATTAAGTATATTGGCGGTTCTCAATCAACTCTGTTGGTCATGTGACTATTAATGAATTTTAATAGAAGTCTAATGGCCAAAGGCCAAAACTACATTCAAACCCTGCTAATATATCCAGGCAGATAGGAAATTCCAATGCACACACATACACACACACATATACACACACATACATGCTAAAACTCAAACTAAAAACCTCCCAAAGGAACTGCTTTGTTTGTAGACTTCAATTTGAAGTAGATACTAAGGGCAAGAATAGACCAGTTAAAATTCACCTGAAAATCCTTTCCCCATTTCAAATGTGCTAAAATACCGCTGTCAGCTTAGCATCTCTTCATGTATGTTATGTATAGATGTATTTCTTTCAAAATGGGCTATTTCAGATATTTAAATATTAAGTGGCCAGAAGACCAGAGTTACACTATCTGCAAAGTTTACAGTCCACCTGGGCCTAAAGAAAGACCACATTTATATCACTAATAACTCTTCGTTGATAGTATATTAGATTAGAGGCCACCTCATCACCACTGCATAAAGCTGTTTAAAAAAAATTTGCTGCTAGCACAATCTGGTTGTCAAAGCTTCATTATACATTTTACTGTACAAATATTTTTCAGATGATTTTTTTTTTAAACAAGGAACTCCGCTATAACAGAAACTCAGGTTAGAGTTTTTAATGATGGTACTTTCTCCATCTCTTCTTTATTAAGTGTGGTTATCTCTGATAGTAAACAAGCTGATATCATGGATGCTGTTACTAAATGATGTATGTATGATGTTATCTACAGTTCTCAAACTGCAACAACACAGACTTGAACTTTTAAACAGTCTGTTAATCATCATCTATGCCATGAATGTTTAAATATAATATATATTTAATATGAAAAAGCTAAAGCACAAGTGCCTTCTCCCACCCCTAATTCTGTTTTGGGCCCTCACAGATTCGGAATGCATTCTTATCCACCCTTTTTCACAAAGTCAGGAGAGCTCAGGAAATATAAAGTCAAAAATATACAAATCTTTGTTGTTATTATAATAAGATTTTTTCCATGAATGAAATTACCAAGGACCATGAACTTGGAAAAAGAAAATCAAAAGGAATTTACAGCAATTATTTATCTTCAAAGTTCAAAACTGGTCACTTCACAGAAAGACTTCAGGGTTTGTTGAAATTTTTCTTCTAAAAAGTCATTCTGTAGTGGAGTTTTCTAGGAAAAATAAAACAGCTTTTAATAACTGGCCCGCTGGTGTGAGAGCTACCGTGGAATAAATTAGCACAAAAATGGAAAAGAAGTCTTATAACTGTTCACTATTACAGACATAATCAACAAGGTCAGTCACTCTCAAAAGCTCATCTTCCTCCTCTTCTGGTGCCCCTGCCTCCTGCCCACCACTTGTCCCATTGGGGGCCAGGCTTGCACTGGCTGTGCTGTTGTCCTTGGGGGTCTGAGGCTTCTCAGTTGGCTTGCCAATCAAGTTCTCAATGGCTTTGCCAGGACTCTGTCCATTGGTGGAAGGCAAGTCCACTAAGCTATAGTCCAAAGGGCTCCCCACTTTGCCTACATTTTCAAAGTCCTCTTCCTCATCACTGTCTATCCGGTAGGGCTTCTTGGTGCTCTCTTGTTCTGAGGGCAGGACCCTGGGCTGGTTGTCACGGGCAGGCTGATCTGCATCTCCATGAGCGTTGTCACAACTCTCCTCCTCATCTGTCTCGATCCGGTGTAGCCGCTTTCGGGATGGTTTGCCCTCTTCCTCATCTGCTTCTGAATATTCATCTGTGCTTCGACCCCGCTTTCGAACTGACCGCTTTGATTCTTTAGCTAGCTCATCATCTTCAGAGTTCTTGGACATATAGCTCTCTAGAATAAACAGCACATTTAAGCCATCGACACAGTTAACCATAACAGATTGAAGTAATTCTCCTTTTCCTCCCCATAGTCAGCCCATGTCCTGCTTTCAAACTTGCTCAGAAATCTGTATTTCCCTTCAAACTTGCCCTGGTTTCTCTCTCCTCACAGGTCTATAACAATCCATGGTATGATCCACAGTGTGCTTTTTAACTAAGATTTTAGGAAAGAGGAGAACCAGATAACTTAATCATGGCCCTTAAATTAAATGGAGATTGGGGGGGGTAACAAACGGAGAAATTACTATCCACTAGCCCTCAAATTATGGAGTCATGTAAACAAACTGATAAGGAAAGATTAAACTGAGCACCCAACTCTGGGCATCTGAAACACTGTGCTAACAGCTCCTAACTCATGTTATTAAATGTCCTTGATAGTCCTGAAAGGTCTTCTTTCCTTTTTCTGTACCTACATCTTGGTGGTCTCATCTAATCTCACAGCTTTGCATCTATATGCTGATGACTCTCATATTTGTTTTAGGCAACCTCTAAATTCCACACTCATGTATCAACCTGCCTACTCAACATCTATGCTGGAATTTTTTTAATTAATTAATTAATTAATTAATTAATTTTAAAGTAAGCTTCAGACCCAGTGTGGAGCCCAACATGAGGCTTAAACTCATGACTCTGAGATCAAGACCTAAGCTAAGATCAAGAGTTGGATGCTTAACTGACTGAGCCACCCAGGCATCCCTATGTGCAATTTCTAGACAGGCATCTGAAACCTAACGTGTCCAGAACTAAGGTCCTAAACCTCTGCCTCAAACCTGAACTGTTCTGGTCTCCACCATCTTAGTTACTGGCAACTCGACTGCAATCGCTCAGTCATCTTTTGATTGCTTGCTTTCTGCCATCAAACCCAACAATATATCCTTTGAGTCTACCTTCAAAATATATCCATTATCTGACTGCTTTTCACCCCTTTACTACTGCTGCCCTAGTCTCACCCACCATCATCTCTCACCTGGCCTATTATTAACTGGTCTCCTAGATCCTGTCCTTGTCCCCTTAAATTTATTTATATCACAGCTACCATAGCAAATTAAAACACAAATCACTGCTCTGCTCAAACTCCTCCAATTATTTCTGCTCTCACACAGAATAAAATCTGAAGTCTATACTATACAATGGCCTACTGTACTATCCAATATGGTAGCCAGTAATCACATGTGGCTATTTTAAATCTAAATAAAATAAAAATTAAAAATTTAGTTCCTCAGTTAAACCAGTCACATTTCAGGTGCTCAAAAGCCACATGAGGCCAGTGGCTACTATACTGAAGAGCACAGATACAGAATATTTCCATCACTGCAGAAAGTTCAACTGCATGGCACTGTTCCTCATCAAGGGTTGGCAATTTTTATTTTTATTTTTTGTAAGGGGCAGGCCCTACAGTCTCTATTACAACTACTCAACTTTACACAAAAGAAGCCACAGATAACATGTAAGAAACAATGGGTGTGGCTGTTCCAATAAAACTTGATTTACAAAGTCTTTATTTATACAAACAGGTGGGCCATAGTTGGCGGACTACCGCTCTTCATGATCTGACCCCATTGATCTGTATCATCTCAAGCTATTCTTCCCTTCACTCACTCTCCTTCAACCACCCTGACTTTGTTCCCTCAACAAGCCAGGCACAGACTTGCCTCCAGCCCTTCACATTAGTTGCTCTGACTACATCACTCTTCTTTCAGATAAATGCAGGACACACACCTGACATTTTGTCAGGTCTTGACTCAAATGTGGTCTTCTTAGCGAGGCGTTCGTATGGTACCCTGAGATCCCAGCTACTCTCCCAACTTCCCTTGCTCCTTTATTCTTCTCCACAGCATTTATCGCCACCTAATATAAGACAGGTTCTACTTATTTATCTTGTTTATTGTCTCTGCCCCTAATTAAAAGAAGAGTTACACACGGGAGTGAGATGTTTTGGCTATTCACTCTTCTGGTCCCAGTGCCTATAACAGTGACTAGTGCAGTAAGTGTTTTCTAAAGTTGAATTACTGAATGTATGTTTGTCTTTAATGACACATGAAGAAAAATATACACAATCAGATGTTTACCTCCTTTCTTTAGCCTCTCATGTCCAAACTTTTTTTCCCTTTCTTTCCTGACTTGGGCTCAAGCTTAATGGATAAGGATCTTTGAAATCTTCAAAATAGGTGATAAATAATGGAGAATTAAATAAATCAAAGCAGAAAGGGGCATAGGTATTAGAATAATTTAAAATGAACTTGGGAAGCACTCTGGAATAACCATAAGACTAAATGGATATCACAAATTCATACTTTGGAGCTTTTCCTACACTGCTGCTCTAAAGCACAGCAAAAACTATTAAGAAATAAAAGTTACCAACTGAAGTTCATGGTCAGGGTGGAAAGACAGCAAAAACCTGTATCTGAAGCTCTTCAGTTATTCAGGGCACAGGAGGTTATTTCAAAATGAGGGCTGTGAATAATTAGGGGAGCCAAAGAAATTTTGCTCAGATAATTTTCTGAGACTCTTCTATTTCAATGAAAAATCTAATTATTACAATGGAGATGTTAAAAATTGGTATCTTATCAAGTATCATTTATTTAAAGTATAAAAAGTGACCCAGCAAAAAAAATAACGGGTTTTGTCTCAAAGATCTGAGTGGCTATATTGAATTTCTATGAAATGGTACAGAACTGTAATCCTTACTTTATAGCTTCTACTTCTGCCTTGTGCTAACTTCTGTAAACTGGAGATCTACTCCTTACCTTCACTCTCTGAGCTGGAAAGCCTGCGCTTGTGAACTCGTCTGATTTCTTTACCACGTCGTAAACTCTTCTGGGAACCATCACTTTCGGAATCTTCTTTGTAGTTAATTTGTCTTTTCTGATTCCTCCTTGACCGCCTTCGCCGAGTTTCTACAAAATCATCACTAAAATCATCGCTAAAATCACTTTCTGTTAAAAAAAAAAAAAAAAAGGAAAAAGAAGTCGAGTACAAAATTTAAGTCTATTAAATAGAAATGTAATTAGCTTAGGTTATAAAAATATAAAGCTATTAAGGTTCAGTAGTAACATTTTTAAAATCAATCGGTTATTGTAAGTCCTCTCTCTTTTTTTAATGTTTATTTTTGAGAGAGACGATGACAGAGCGCAAGTGGGGGAGGGGCAGAGAGAGAGGGAGACAGAATCCGAAGCAGGTTCCAGGCTCTGAGCTGTCAGCACAGAATCCCAAGCGGGGCTCAAACTCATGGACTGTGCGATCATGACCTGAGCTAAAGTCGGACGCTTAACTGAATGAGGCACCCAGGTGACCCTCCTCTCTCTTTTTAAATATTTATCTTTGGGAGAGCACAAGTGTGGGGAGGGGCAAAGAGAGAGGAACAGAGGATCTGAAGCGGACTCTGCGCTGAACAGGCTGATATCAGAGAGCCTGATGTAGGGTTCGAACCCAAGAACTGCGAGATCATGACCTGGGCCAAAGCTGGATGCTCAACCGACTGGGCCACCCAGGCACCCCAATAAATCTCTCTCTTTTTAAAAGCAGGCTTCACGCCCAACATGGGGCTTGAACTCACAACCCTGTGACCAAGAGTCATACTCTCTACCTAATGAGCCAGCCAGGAGTCCCTATAAGTCTCTTATTTTCCTTCTAACAGTATGAATAAGTGCACAGGGGTCTTTAATGCCCAACCTCATTAATGTATCCTGTTAGCAGCCAATGGTTGAGATGAAAAGATGTTTTATATGATCCATATCTCATTCAACCTAGAGCTACTCAGTCAGCTACATGGCTGCTCTTCTTGGTGGCAGTTACTATTCTGCCTCAAGATAATCTGCTGTTCCTGTATGTACAGATGTATGGCACAGATTAAATAATTTCAGAATGTACTGCACAGATTAAACCATCTAACCCTAGATGAGACTGTTCTAAAGAAGTACAGAACTGGAGTTATATTTTTGGCTTTTTTCCACATGGAAATAAAATCTGCTCGCTATAGCACAGGGAGAAACTTCCAAAGTGTAGCTAAATAGCACTGTCCTTACCATCTCTGATAAGTAAACGAGACCATGACACTGTGTTAGAGCTGTTTTTCAGGAGCGCTAACAAATTCCAAATTGGCTTCAAAATGGCAAAGGACTCCTTAGTTTGAAGGAGTCCTACTGGCCAAATCTGGGACAAACTGAACCAGCACAGGGATGGTAACATATTATATCCACAGACTAAAGTAAGAATCCACAAGTACATACTGATATAAAGAAATAAATGTATGGAGAAGAAGGGAAAGTGCTTTCTTACAGAACACCAAATAATAAAGGTAAAAAGAGTGATGGAGCTAGGAAATCATTAATGAATGCTAAACCTATGAGTAAAACATCTGAAAAGAAATGGCATATATAAGGTCTCAAAAATGCCTTCCTACTAATTACTGTTAATTATAAAGGGAAAAATAATGGAGACCCAGAGAACATATATTAGCTCTGTGATATTCTTGCTGAAAAATGTGTACACTGAATCTAATCACAAGGAAAGAAAAATACTCTAGACTGAGGAACATTTTACAAATTAACTACTGTGTATTCTTGAAAACTGTGGAGATCAATAAAGACAAAGTTTGAGGAATATTCTAGATTAAAGGAGACTAGAGACATGAATAAATGCAAAGTGTACTCCTGGATTTGACCCTGGACTAGGAAAAAAAATTGATATAAAGGGTAATATTGGGACACCTGATGAAATCTGAATGTATACTGTTAATTAGATAATAGCCGTATATCAATGTTAAAATGTCTGATTTTGATAATTATACTGTGGTTATGTTTGAAAATGTCCTTGTTCTTAGGAAATAATCACTGATAAAGAGGCAAGATGTCTCCATTTACTCAAGAAGTTTAGAAAAAAAGATGTATGAAACAGAAAAGCCCACAACCCCGGCCAGGTCAAGGATGTAATACTCCTTCCCGGTTGTGACACTTCCTCAGTGAGATGACAGCTACCTATCTGCCAATTCTACAAAAAAAAAAGGACTCATATCTGTTCTTTTAGCTACTGTACTGGTCACTATTTAATCAGTTAATAGGGATAAGCATAAAATATAAGAACATCAACTACTGCTAATTTATAAAAATGAATGAATCACTGATAGAGATTTAAATGTTAGCAATAACTGGTGATTCTTCTCTTTCCAACTGCTAGATATATGAGTAAAATGTTCTCACCTTATTTGAGAATGATTCTAAAGAAACACTATGAAGATAAGTCTAGGCATGGAAACACTGCGCCAGAAGAATTCATCACAATCCTAAATGAATTTGGTATGCGGTTAACATATCCATCTGTATTCATTTTCTTAGATATGCTTTACGTGCTTTCTGTGAAAAGTTTAGTTACTAAATCATAAGAAGAGAATTCAAAGTTTCATCAGAAAGCTTATATTACAGTTGAATGGAGTTTTATCTTAAGGACTCTTAACTCCAGAAATCATAAGAATTTACTGAGTTGGTGTGATGAGAACACAAATTTTTTTTTTTTTTTTTTTTTTTTTTTTTTTTTTACCAGAGTCTCTACTATTCTCTTCAGACTCCTCCTCTTCATCATCATCAGAGTACTTTTTCTTTGGGGTCTTTCTCCGCAAACGCCTGCTTTGCCTCATTGGCCGGGAAGGATGTCGCCTCAGTCTTCGGCTACAGAAATCAGTGTCGCTGTCATCATTAGACGGTGGGTCTTCTTCACTTTCATCTGGGTTTTCATCAGATACAACAAACTCATCTTGAGATCTGTTCAAGAGAAACCAGATGAATTAAGATTCTGAGTTCAAATTCTACCAAGTGCAGTGAATCGTTTAAGTAATGGTTAATGTAAAATACCTGGGTAATTGTTATCAATTTGTCTGTTAATAAAATGGAGAAAGGTTTTACCATCTATTCTTTTCTTAGGAGGCGTTAAGATGAACTGATGCTGATTTTCATACTATAAATTACTTTGGCCTCTTGGAATGTCCCTCTCATACCTTAAATTCAACATGTTCCAAAGATAACTCATTATTTCCTAACCTATTCCTCTCTTGTGTCTCCTAGCCTTGTATTTGGTACTATTACCTATCCAGTAACTCAAACCAAAAATCTGGTATTTTTCCTAATTTCTCCCTTTTAATTTCTCACATCTAACAAATTATTAACTCTTCCTTGAGTTGACCTCTTAAAGATATTATCTCAGACCTGATCCTTCTTCCTTGTTTAGGCAATCATCTCCCACTAAATCACTACAGCAATTCTCCAGGGAGTCTCCATAGTCTCTAGATTCATTTCCCCTCCATATATCCTCCAAATGAAGGCCAAGATGAAGTCTTCTGAAACATAAACCTCATTAGTCTGCTGTTAAAATACCAATCAGTGGGCTTTTATCATCATCTTCAGGGTAAGAGTCTGAATTCCTATTCATGACTAACAAATCACTCCATCATCTGGGCCTTTTTTATCTCTTCATCACATCTCCAGCAGGGCACTCTTTACTTCTTCTTCCCCATGTTCTTGCTACCCTGACGTACCAGGAGTTTCCTAAATATTCCATGATGTTTTATGTCTTGCTGCCTTGGACACATGACTTCTCATAGGATGCTTTAAATCTCAAACTCACTGATCTGCCCAGTTTTTCATTCTTCAAATTTCAGATCAAGCTCTATTTCTACTCCCAGGTTTTCCTTGAACTCCCTAAATTTATTGGACTCTTTATTTGTACCCTAACTTAGGCTTTACCTATATTTTTTAGTAACAATCACACACTGAATGACTTTTTGTGGTTTGTATGTTTGTTTCTTCCACCAACAATCTGAGAGGAGAAACTACGTTGTTTCTTGTTCTGCAGGAAAATCTTTCCTGATCTTCCATAGTGGATTACCTGCCCTGACCAAAACCTCTGTGGGTCATCAGACAATAGTATCTAATTACCTTTGCTTGTCTATTTCTCACATTTGACTAGGAACCTCTCCTGGACATGTTGCTGGAAGGTGGCAGAGATATGCAGCAAATGAATGTTTGACTGCAGTTAATAAAATGTAAACACAATTTTGCATATTAAACAATCATAAGCCTACTTTGTTTTGCTAAAAAGAACCAAGATCAGCATTCTTGAATCTGTTTTAAATAGCTTGAAAATAAAAAGACATTATCCATGTGCATGAAGAACAAAAGTCCCACCACAGCATGGCTGAGCTTCTCTGTTAGCCCCATTTAGGCCTGTATCTAGGGACTGGGATCTGCTAGCGAACCACGCACCCATCACTGATCTTGAATTCATCCTCACTCTCTTCTTCATCCAGGTTACTGTCACTGTCCAGGTCATTTAGTCGCCGGCGTTTCTTCCGGCGTGCAGCAGCTGCCCTCTGGGGTCGTTTATTTTCTTTTCTTTCTTCATCCAAAATAGTGGAGATGTCTTTCCCACGGTGACCTGTGATGGTGGAGATATCCTTTCCTCGGCCGGCTCCTGGGTTCAGGGTTGGGGGAGAGGGTTAAAGGGAATAGAGAGAGGGAGGAAGAGAGACAACTGTATGTTTATTAAATCTTCTTTTTACTATGTAGAGGCTGTCCTTGTTCATGCTTAGGAGCTCATTTGTTTTTTTCCTACAAATAAGCACTTTTCTCACAACTTCAGCCGACAGAGCTCTCATCAAGAGGATTTTGCATTTGTTTATCCTATGAAGAAGTTCACCTCTTTTAAAAAAATTTTTTTGAAAAAAAATTGATATAATTCATATACTATACTATCCACCCTTTTAAAGTGTATACTTCAGAGGTTTCCAGTACAGTCACAAAGTTGTGCAACCATCACCACGAACAAATTCCAGAACATTTTCATTGACCTCTAAAGAAACCTCATACCTAGTAGCAATCACTCAAGAATCTCTCCTTCAAAGTTGTCTTTTGGACAGGGCTTTAGAAAGAGACCAATCCGTTTTCTTTTAACTGTGTTTGCAAGACAGAAAAAGTGAGAATCCCGTAGCAAAGCTCTCAATAAGGTGCAGAGCCCTGGAAAAGCTGGTGACTTTTTTAGTCCACTAAAGACAGCCTACTTAATATTAATCCTCTCCAGAGTTTTCAGAGCATTGGTAAATCTCTATGCAGTTCTTTCAATAAATTACCTTCAAATCCTTCTATTTTTATGTCACCTATTAGAGACTACAAAATTGATACATTGATTTTTAAAAGGTTGATTTACAGAAATCATTCGATTCTGATTTGTCCATAATTTTTAAGATTTTGTAGCAGTAGTGATCTAGACATAGAAAGACAACAAGAAAGTTTAATTGGGTTTTCTATTTAGATGCAGAAGTACATTTTTTAATCTACAGAGGAACATTTACTGTTTTATATCAGATCAAAAAACTACTTGAAAAATAATTAGTAAAACCTGAGTCTACACACTGACACTATGTCCACAAATTACTTTAAATCTCAGACATTTAACATCAGTAGTGATCATGATACACACTGGGGAGAATTAAAAAAAAAAAAGCTTACTGCTTTAATCAGGGCCTTTTTTTTTTTTTTTTTTAAAGTAATCTCTACACCCAACATGGGGCTTGAACTCACGAGTTGCATGCTCTACTGACTGAGCCAGCCAGGTGCTCCTAATCAGGACATTTTAACTTATTGGTCTAGTCATACAAAAAAGAGGGAATGAAAAACACATACCTCCTCCATCAGCTTCTTTGATATCATCTTCTATGGCTTCATCAATTGCTTCATCAAATTCATCAAATCTGAAATATTTGATGACAACAATCACATCACAATCTGTCCTGGTATATAGGTTAGGAGAGTTGCCTCTGAAGTGAGAAAGGCCTTCATATAAAAATGCTCTCTGGGGGCACCTGAGTGGCTCAGTCGGTTAGGCGTCCAACTTCGGCTCAGGTCATGATCTCACGGTTTGTGAGTTCAAGCCCTGCATCAGGCTCTGTGCTGACAGCTTGGAGCCTGGAGCCTGCTTTGGATTCTGTGTCTCCCTCTCTCTTTGCCCCTTCCCTGCTTCTGCTCTGTCTCTCAAAACTAAATAAATGTTAAAACAAATTTTTTTAAATAAAAATAAAAAAATAAAAATGCTCTCTGCCACTTTGGAATTATGTAACTTAGACTACATCGCCTCACTCCTATTAACCTCAATTTCTTTTGTAGATTGGTATCTAATTCATTTTCAAAGATCATTTATACCAGGCATCAGGCAAATATTTTTGTAAAGAGCCAGACAGTAAATACTTTAAGCTCTGTAGCCTATACAGTCTCTGTTGCAACTACTCAACTCGGCCACTGGAATGCAAAAGCAGCCACAGGTAACACAAGTGAATAAATGTGGATGTATTCCAATATAACTTCATTTATGGACACTGTGATTTGAATTTCATGTAATTATCATACGATTTTCTTCTTTTGGTTCTTATTCAACCATTTATAAATGTAAAAACCATCCCTAGGTCATGGGCTATATAGACATAAACTGACTGTGAGACGGGATTTGCTCCATAGGCCATAGTTTGCCAACCTCTAATTACACAAATCACATGGTGAAGTAAGTTCAATTAGTGTTCCAGAAATAATACTAAGTGAAAGGACTACATCATCATTATTATTATTCTAGAAGTACTGACGGTCAGAATTTTCGAACTAGGTAAAAGTACTTTTTCTCACAAGGGCCATTTCCTCCAACTTAAAGAAAACAAGTCCAGATGATCTTCAAGACTTCTTCGCATACAAAGCTCCTTTCATGTTAGAGCGGAGATGACCAAAAGGATATCTGCTCTAAAGTGACTTGTCTAAAATATTGCAAAATTTGGTAGTTACTAGCCCCATGTGGCTATCTATATTTAAATTAATTAAAATGAAAAACTCTGTTCCTCACTAGCAAGATTTTAAGTGCTCAACAGCTGTATATGGCTACTGGCTACCATGTTGCACAGGAAAGAAATAGCACATTTTCATAACGACAGTAAATTCTATTGGACACTGTTGGATTAAAGGCACACAATGGATTAACAATAGGGTTTAACAGCCAAATATTTTGCCTTTTGAAAAAAAAATATTTTGCCTTTTGAGTTAAGAAACTCACTACAGCTATGGGTTTCTCTCTAGAAAAAAAAAAAATATATATATATATATCCAAACAAAATTTTATATCTAATTTCAGAGGATTGACAAGTCTCAGGTTAAGAATACTTCTACACACACACACACACACACACATATGCTTATTTATTTATTTATTTATTTGAAAGCATGAGGGAGGGTGCATGAGTGGGGGAAGGGGTATGGCGAGAGAGAGAGAGAATCTCAAGCAGGCTCCACACCCACCCAGGACCTTGAGGATCACAACTGGAGCCGAAATCAAGTGTCAGATGCTCAACAGACTAAGCCACCCAGGTGCCCCTACAACATAATTTTTAACGGCTGTATAATGCTTAGTCTTAAACATGTGTCATAATTTAGTTAAAAAGGTTTACTTCCAATTGTTTCACATTTATAAACCAGGCTATGAGGAAATGACCTTGGAGCTATAGCTTAGTTTTTGCTTAACATAAATTCTGAGAAAGCAAAAATCTGTGCATCCCTCATCAGGCTAGAGTAACAGATACAGAAAAAGCCAAATGTAGTTAACAGGAAACAGTATTTCTCTCAAGGACATATTACAACTGTAAAGTGGCAAAACGACCTCTTTGAATGACTACTACTTTCTTACTCACTGAAAAACTTGATTTTCTACATCAGAGACCATCAGAACCCTTGGAATTAAATAACGATTATCAGTAAGAATAAAACATCCCAGTCTTGCCTGGAGGTTTAAGTTACTTTTAACGCAAATAAACAGTCTTGATTTATATCCCAGATGTGGAGCTTTGAATAAGGGATTAGAAACAGCACTCTACACATCCACTTCAACTTCATTGCTTTCAAGGGAACAAGAACCCGTGTCCAGTATGTGGTCTGGATCTGATACCAACCCCTTTACAGAGCCCCACTTTGCCTTGAGCATAACTCTTCATTGCTTTATTTACATTTCATCTAAACTCTACCCTTCCTCGGTATCATATCAGAACTCTATTTTTTCCTTTATTTGGTGAGATGCCCATGGTTCCACTAAGAAATTTTGTTGTTCCTGGTATTCTTGCTACAAATTAAAAAAAACCCAAAAACTGTTGGCTTAAAGGGCATAAAAGTTGGTCTTCAAGAGTTGTAGCAATTTATAATATAACCATGAAGTGAATTTTATCATTAATTTTTTTCTAATTTCAAAGAGCAAAATTATTTACTTGTTCCTTTAATATTAATGTGATTACTGAGGCCAATATTAGTTTCATGTTTATTGATCATTTTTACTTTTTCTTTTACAAGTACTGACTTGTATCCTTTGCCCATTTTATCAGCCAGTGTTCATCTTTTCTTACTGACTTCTAAGAGCTTTTCAGATATTAAAGATTTTAATCTCTTTGTCATATGTTGCAATTATTTCTATCCAAAGTATATTTCCCCTTTCCCCTTTGTTTATATTTTACGTTTTGAGAAATGAACACTGACATCTTGCCCTGCTACAATTATGAATATGTGCCCATAACATCTCCTGTCAGCCCCCTCCACAAACAAAAACAAACAAGACAAATTTAAAAAGTCACCCTGTCTAGTTCTAGTCTCCAAAATAAACAAAACCTTGATCTCCCCTTAAGTAACAGGTTTCCTAAGAAAAAAGTCTTTATACTTGACTTTAGTAGATGCAACAACCTTTATAGACATCATGTAAAAAGCTATTGTATTTCCACCATGAAAAAAAAATTATACTCACTGTAATTTTTAAAATTCGTAAGGCATTTCTTTTGAATTCTAACTCCTCTGCAAAATTTCTTTGCAAGAAAATACTTTCTAAACAAAACAGATGAACATAGGGGAAGGAAAAAAACAAACAAAAAGAAGAGCAAGGCAAACCACAAAAGAGACTCTTAACTCTAGAGAACAAACTGAGGGTTGCTGGAGGGGAGGTGCGAGGGAGGATGGTGGATTAAATGGGTGATGAGGTACCAAGGAGAGCACTTGTTGTGATGAGTACTGGGTGTTATATGTAAGTGATGAATCACTAAATTCTACTCCTGAAACTATTATTACACTATATGTTAACTGACTGGAATTTAAATAAAAAATTGAAACATTAAAAATTAAAAAAGTAGAAGAAAATATTCTAGAAGTAAATGCTTTTATCTGAGTCTTTCTTAACTTTCATATAATCAAATATCCTTTCCATTATTGTTTCTATATTTGGTGCTATGTTTAAAAAGTTGGTCCTTACACTAAGATTGTATGCCTTCCTTAAACCTTTTTGGGAACTAAATGAATCACATAATACATTTTATGCTGAAGAATATAGTTTATCATAAGTTTCTATATTACTGTTATACAATTTTAGAGCTGAAGGGATCATCTGCATTAATCCGCCATCAACCAAGACCTAGAGAACTGGACCATTCCAAGTTACATGGGTAATACACGGTACAGTGAAACTATAGTCTTAGCCTTCTGTACCCCAATCCAATGCTCCCTATAGTTAACTCTTATGTTATCCTCTCTGTTAGAAGCAATAAAAATCCGATAAATAATTATGAAATGATAATAGTGATGAAATTCTTTTTTGTCTTCTTACTGTGGTAATACTTTACTAAGTGCTTTACATTTTATACTAACAATAATCCCATTGCGTGCCATGTACAAATTAAATTCTAGGTGTATTTAGAGCTTAAATATGAAGAATAAAACTTAAAATTAAGAGAAAGCATATGAAGGACTCTCTTAATACATCTCAGTTAAATTTCTTTAAAAAGTACCAAGAAGCAGAAATAATAAATAAAAAATAACAAGAGATATACAAACACCTACCAAGCACATGAAAAGATGATCACCAACAACCATTAGGAAAATGCAAAGCAAAATCATGAGATACTGCCTCACATCTGCTAGGACAGTCACCAGCAAAAACAAAAACAAAAACAAAAACAAAAACAAAAACAAAAACAAAAACAAAAACAAAAACAGCAAACAAACAAAACCCCAAAAACAAACAAACAAAAAACCCAAAGCCAACAACTGTTGGCAAGGATGTGGAAAACCTGGAAACACTATACACTGCTGGTGGCAATGCAAAATGGCGCAGCTGCCATGGAAAACATCACAGCAGTTCCCCAATAAAACAAAAAGAGAACCACCATATGATTACCCAGCAATCTCACTTCTGGGTGTATATCCAAGACACAATACTAAGAGTAAATCCCTGCTTCCTTTAGCAACATCAAGGTTGAAAGATAATATAGTCCTGCTAGAAGGCTTGTTCTGAAAATGTAAATTGTTATAACATGACTGATACATTAGGAAACAATTCAAGCATAATGTGTATTTTATACCTGTAAGTAATTTTATTTGTGATAAACACTAGGTAAATGTAGAGAAGTGCACCTAGCCACACAGGCATACACAACACACAACACACACACACACACACACACACACACACACACACCTCAAATATCCACCAGCAACCTCACCTCATCATGTGTGTTATAAGTTATAGCCAGCTGCGTCTGGTGTTACAACTTTCTGGTTGATTTCAAAGAACTCTCCTTCTACCACCACATAATAATTTACAAATTGCAACCCACCTCAATCACTTCCACAGACAAACCAGGGCTTTTTCAGCATAAAATGTAATATTTAGTGCAGTATTTATATTAGTTCTTAACCATTTAACATCTGCCAAATGGTACTGCATTTTTATTAGAGTCACATCTTTAAAAAAAAGTGTCACTACTGAAATTTCTGAGTGTGGCCCTACCTCCATATTTTCCTATAATCCCTATGGTTTTTATTGTGTTTTTGCACAGGATGATAATTTTTAGGAAAACATATGTTGGATTACAGCAGAACTTGACTTTATGCTTGCCCTTCCCATCAGTAGACTTTGATTTCATTAGTTATAATGATTTCACATAAAATGGTGTTTTTTATTTTTCAAAGCTTTTGTTTTTTAAAGAATAAGATGGGTACCATTCTCATATGTATTAAGGATTTTACATTTACTGATTGCACTGCATTTTACAGCTTTAACAATTAACAACAGCAGCAAACAATACATGGGAACTCTTCCATGATCACTGATGAAAAAGTTCATAAACAAGAAGCGAGCTCAAACTTCCATGAAATCAATTTTGTTTTTCACCTCCAGTTATTCAAGTTAAAGACTCTTTTGGTGTTATCTAAGGAGACCAGAGGTCAAACAATGATCTACAATAATTAGAATATAACTTACTTATTATTTTAGTGAGACAAAGTGGAAAGAACACTAGACTAGCAGACATTTAGAAGACAACATTTTAGTGTAGGTTTAGCTACTAACAGAGTGACCTTGGAAAACTCTGTCTCCCTCCTTTCCTCTCTGATATTTCTGGTGGCAGACAGTAAACCAAATTATATTTACTGATTCTTTCAACAGGCATTTATGGAACACTTACTACTCGGGGCACTATGCTAGCTGTAAAAGGCAGAAGCATGTGTGAAACAGACATTGGTCCTTACCTTCATGCTAACAATAGTCCAATGGGGGAGAGAAATATTAATTCAATAATTAAAATCACAATCATTACAATCATCATAAGTGCTTTCAAAAGAAGAACTGGTTGCTATGAGGGCATATAATAGATTTGATTAAGAGAAGGTTAACAAGCAAAAACAGGAGGGAGGTCTTAGGTACAATAAATAGCATATGCAAAGGAGCTGAAAGAAGACTGTAGCTGATATTGACAGAGTAAGGAAAAATGTGGATGAGATGGAACCAAAAAGCTAAGCACAGAGTGGGCTATGCAGTGCCTTTAGGGGCCTTGTAAAGGCATCAATCCTTACTCCAAGAGCTATAGAAATTTGACAAAGCAGAAGAGGATGACATGAGCAAGTTTACATTTTGAAAAGACCATGCTGGCTGCTCTTAAGCTGTATGATTCTAAAGACAGTAAGTAACATATATACAACTACTAATGGCCATTATGATGGGGAAAAGCAGATACTTTTGGGCCATGTTGTATAATTTAAAAAACATTTTACACTTTTTCATTATAACCATTTCTACATATTTCATACCTATAACTTATACATTTCCGTGTTCTTGTTGACCGCCTTTCAAGCAAGTTTGCTTTGGATTTTTTTGAATCTTTTTTCTTTTCTTCATGATCTTCAGAAAAATCTGGCTCCTGGTTTAAAAATATGATAATAAATATGTAGGTTATTAGGACAGAAAGTTACTTGAAATTAATAGTTTTCTAATGTCTGTTTAGACAGCACATGTAAAAGATCTGAAAAAATGAGGTGATCCCCTGCCCAAAACTGAATACACACAGAAACGCTAAGTAGAGAGATTAAAAAGAATATTGGTGATCAAAGGCTGAAGCACTTCTGTATTAAAATTCTTATGTTTCTGTGATTTTACAATTACCTCTTTTAAAACAACCATGATGAAGTTTCCCCACTGATAAATTTTTTAATGTTTATTTATTTTTGAGACAGAGAGAGAGAGAGAGAGAGAGAGAGAGCGAGCAGGGGAGGGAAAGAGGATCCAGAGCAGGCTCTGTGCTGATAGCAGTGAGCCTGATGTGGGGCCTAAAACTCACCAACTGTGAGATCACGATGTGAGCTGAAGTTGGATGCTCAACCAACTGAGTCATCAAGGCTGCCCTCCAATGATAATTTTTTAACCAATAATTTAACACATGTAAGATATTCACTAAGAATGCTGAATCAACAAAATAATGGATTTATAAAAAAAAGAAGCATGGTGCTGAAGGACAGTAACTAACCAAGACCACTTACTTAAGTGTGTGATTTAATTAAGCCCAAACTAAATAATGTATGAAATTAAGAACATTTCTTCATTTGAAATGAAAACCATGTTACCTGTACTTTCACTCATGAGACATCCGTAATTATAAATTAGACCAATAAATGCAAAACAATAACCCTCCAAAGAAACCATCGGTTAAGAACAAATATTGAAGTTTCTAATAACCAACCCCTAAAGCACAGAATTAAAAACCCTGAACTATTCTTTTGTCACTTTATATAAATAACACATAAAGAAGCTAAAAACAAATTACCCAACACAGGGCTTTAAAAAAAAACAGGAGGAAAGGAGAATATAGAGCCTACTGGGGTGAGTTATATAAATCTGATTTGGATGGTATTACATTTTGGAGTTATCAGTATATATTTAATTGTAGTAGTAGTAGTAGTAGTAGTAGTAGTATTTAAGTAAACTCTACACCCATCATAGGGGTCAAACTCACGACCCTGAGGATCCAGAGTCACCCCTCTACTGAATGAGCCATCCAGGCATCCCAGTATATATGTAATTTTTATCATGAAGGAAAATACAGGTGATTTAAGGTCTTAAATTTTATTTTTAATAAGATAGGTACACTATATATTTAAAACTACTCACATTACACACAGTGGGTTAATTTTAGAACAATTATGGTAGTCTCTTCTTTAAAAAATACTGCAAACCAGAAACTTACTTGTGGAGGAATGATGTTCTCAATACTGATACCCACATACACCAAACGTTCTTTCCTTTAAATGAAAAACAAAAATGCATGCAAAATGAGATTTGCTAAAAATAAAATTGTTAGGAAAACATTATTAACACAGACTACTAAAATTTTGATTTCATGGTAATAGCAGAGGCTAGGTCACAGACGTTAGCTACTGTCTATAAAGCTTATCGTATTGCTATCTGTGGGAGGCACACAACTTTCTAATGGTAAAAATTGTAAAAAGATGTAGCTGAAAACTGTAGCCTTATAAGTAATTATACTGATAAAATAAAACCTGCAAACTGAAATAGACAAGGAAACTTCATGAAGAGACTCACTGATAAAGTGATTAGACAGTCAACACTGGACAAACTAGATCTTTGTTATGCTGGAAGTTTTCATATATGTGTACATACAGCTATCATCTCATGGTAATATATACAGTATATATATATATACATATAAAAAGAATTCTATACAATAGAACCATGTCAAGGTCCCAGTGAATGATACCAAGACCAATCTTTTAAAGAGGAGGAAAAAAGGCAATGCAGCCACATGGCTCTGCACCCTACTTGCTCCAATGAAGATTATTTTTAGAGCCAGTTAACACTTCTCCAGAAAATGTGGATTTAGAACACTAACGAGATCTCCATAGTTTCTTTTCAAAGAAACAAACCTTTGTTGATTTTAATTCAACAAATTTTACATAATAAATTGGTTCTCTCAAAGTTAATTCAATTCACCAAGAACAGATGAGGTGTTATATGTATGTTGAACTGAAAGAAAATAGTGACCACTCCTCCTCCTTTTATTTGTGATGATGTCCCTTATCGAAGGGTATTAATCATCCAGTCACCTGGGTCCTTTAGAACACAGCTTATGTTGCCCTCTTGGCTCTGGTAACAAGAATCTTACAGTCTTTTTGAGATGGGTTATAAAGCCATTCAGTAAAATTGGCAGGTAAGAAAATGATAAAGTTATTTTAATCAAAACCTAATAAAAAATAGTACAGTTAATGAATTAAAAACTAGGAAAGGCAAGAACAATACTAGCTGAAATTAACAGGGAAGGCTTCATGGGTAAGTCAGAACTTGAGTTCTCTGTACTAAATATGTTCAACACATATCTGTCCTTAAACTAACCAAGTTTACTATTTTATCAGTTTCCTCTTTCATACTAGATATGTTCAACATTTATCCGTCCTTAAACTGACCAAGTTTACTGTTGTAGCAGTTTCCTCTTTTATACCTAAAAATCTACTTCACTTAATTATTATTATCTCCTCAACCCAGCTGAAAAACATTTAGTTCACATCCACCATATTAGGTAATGATTTGTTTCAGGCTTGGGAATCCTAAAGGTAAATAATACATGGTTCTTGTCCTCACAATTATTTAACAACTGACTGTAGCTCATTACTAATAGGTATAATGGAAACATGAAAAAAGAATAACTTGTTTGAAGAGCTGAGGAAGTTGAGGCTTTAAATAGGTGTTAATGAGTAGGATCTTGAAGGTAGGTATGATTTCTCATAACAGCATTCTCTTGCTCATTAGTCTTACAGAAAGATACATCTTCCATTCCATCTCACCACCACCTAGCTCAAAGATCATATTGGGCCCAGGCCTCATCATTACAAATAACCACACCCCTCCTAAAATTTCAGGTTCAGGGAATCTATTCTCTGACTTCTACTGGCTCCCTTTCCCGCTCACTCCCTCTGGTACACTGATTTCAACAATTCCCTGACTCCAGTGGGACATCTATACATTGACCCTAGCGTCTTTTCACTGTCCATGACTCCCTTATGTCCTTACTTGCCCTCTTACCTGGCTTAGACTCCATGGTCCATCAATATAAATACTCCTTTGCATACACTTTCAAATTCCTTGTCTCTTTCTCTCCTTCCCTCTGTTACATTACCTGGAAAATTCCAACCCTGATTAAATCCAACTCTCTTGCTAGTGAACACTAGTAAAAGTACTCTGAAAGTACAGAGCTATTTGAATTCCCAAATAATTTCTGGCACCAAGGTCTGGAAGGGATGTTTACAAACCAGTTGGAGGAACTTCTGAGAAACATCAAATTTCACGGAGCATCACAGCTCCAGCTCTGTAGACCGCCGCTAGCTAGTCACTAATTACTCACTGACAAATCCATCTTTTTCACCATACTTTAGAGCCCTTTAAGATAAAGGCCACATAATATACTTCATGTTGCTTACATTGCCTGGCATAAAGTAAGTGCTCACTAAATGTTGAATAAATGAATGAACAAGGGGAAAGATGCCCTTGTGCTAGGCTCAAAGTTTCTAGAAATTATTTCACACATTTTAAAAAGGATGAATAGAAATGCTCATTTTTAAAAACAGATGAAGTCACCCGGAATTTATACTTAATATATTAGTTACTTTAGAAATATAAATATTTTGCTGTTTAGAGCCCCTAAGATTCATATACATCAGGAAGCATGTACATTAGGAGCTATAAGGAAAACTTTTTTACCCAGATTATTAGGGAGAATTAAAAAATAACAGCAATTAATTCAGTTAACTGGCTTTGTGCCAGACTGGTCTCCTTGTAACAACTTGGCACTCCTTTCTGTGATCCAATCTCAAAAAGGATTTAGTGTGTGATCCAAAGCCACAATTATAGATGTCCTCTTAAAGGATGACATTTAAGTAAAGAGGACTATCAAAGGTAGAAGAGAAAGCAAATGAGTTAGTAAATGACAGACCACTAGTGTGAACAAATACTGTGGCGTATTTGAACATAAATTTCTAAAATTTAAAATTTTTAAATATTCCTTAATTGCAACAGTATACTTTATAGTATATGAGGCAACAGTCCAAAATATTTAACCAGTCTTTCCAAATATAAAAGGCATAAGCATCATAAGTCTCCAAAAAAACAAGCAGATATAATTAATCTGAGTATCAGACAAATTCTTAGGTGGTTTACAGACTTGATGTTTAGAGAATATATTTTTTTCCAAGCCCTTAAGGTCTGAACCTATTAATTATCTGCCTTGCTGAGTCAAATCAGCTTCAGGACATGAGAAAACTGCTCATTTCTCAGCAGGGCAGGCAGACTTCAAAAAGAATAAAGAAAATGCCTAATTTTTATTATGATTTAATTTGAAGCATCCTTAAGTTAGATTTTTTTCCAGTGTCAAAAATAAAAACAGGGACAACTCTGAATATCAAAAGAGTCCTAATAATTATATATAGGACTATTACCCAGTTTCTAAATACAAAGGCATTTAGAAAACTGATTTTAAACAATGAGGTACTTTAATCTCCTAGTTAACTTTAGAGACTAATTTTGTCTTTAAACCAAGTAGCATCCATTATAAACCAGAGAGCTCAAGCTGACTAGTAAGGACAAAAACAGGATCTAGAGGCTGAACGCACAGAGTGCACAGTTTGCAGAGTAAAGTCTGTGGATTATCAAATGAGCTAGCTGACTGCCTTTATAAAGCAAGCTACACTTTGGGGGGAAGACTGTGAGATAGCAGGTAAAAGTTACAGCAGCAGCAAATGAAGGTAATAAGACCAACCAGGAGACATTGCTTAGATTTTCTCATACTAAGTACGAATGGGCATCAAATCCTACTGCTTAATTTTCGGAAGATTCTCTTGAACACACCCACTTTCTTGCATAATGAATGCCCCAGTTCAGGCCTCACTGGCTCTCCTAGTCTCTACTGCAACAGTATGGACTTTAATTCCTTCTTCTTAGTGTTACCAGGGCATTTTTTCTGAAATAAAAATCTGATCATACTTATCTCTCCTTGATGGCTCTCTTACCACCTATAAGGAAGAATTCAAATTCCCTACTCAAATAGGCCAAACAGTTGACAGTTCAGCCTCAACCCACTTTTATAGCTTCATCTCCTACCACTCTCCCACTCTCATGTTCACACTTTGTCCTTGCTTGCATTTGGTTCTTTGCCTGAAATACCTTTCTCGCATGTCCAACCCTAAGTTACCTTCCAAGGACTTGCCCGATAACCCAAATCCCTAACCCAACTAAAATGCCCCTCCACAGTGTTCTTGTATTGCTCGGAATATACCTTGATCTACTTTACTGTATCACCGGCTCCAATGTCTGTATTCTGACAGAGCTGAGCTCCATCTAAGGAGAGTTTGGCTCACTCACCTTTTCTCTTCAGTTTGGTACACAGTAGGCATGAAAAACTGTTTAGCAATAGATTAATCAAAGAAGGTACACATCAATATAAATAAACATAAACTTACTGTCTTGATTTTGAGCCCCCTTTTAAAGATTGGGTTCAACTCCATTCTTACCTCCTCCAAGAAGCATTCTCCAACTGCTTTAAGACGACATTGCAGTGGTATATCGAAAAGGGAGGCATTTCTTATGACTGTAAGTTATGACTCTCATGACATAGTTCAGCATTTAAATGCTCTTTATCTCACCGGTATTAATTCCGCCCACCAAAGAGATGACATGGGTAACTAGACCAGTTCTTAGAATCTTCTTGTACTCACTACATACTGAGTAAGGTACATATCCTCCACAATAATTGGGCCAATATTTATTCAGAGTAGGTTTTGATAAATGTTTTAGATCAAGAGTGGGCAAACTTTTCCTGTAAAAGGACAGATAATAAATTAGGCGTGGCAGGTCATATGGTCTCTGTTGCAACTAGTCAACTGTGCTGCTGTAGTGCAAAAGCAGCAACAGGCAATATATAAACAAATGAACATGGCTGTGTTCCAATAACACTTTTTTTCTGAACCATGAATTCAGACTGTATCATTTTCATGTGTCATGAAATAAGATTCTTGTTTTGATTTTTTTCCCAATCATTTAAAAATGAAAAATAAAATTCTTAGTAGGCAGTATAAAAACAAGAAGCACGCCAAATTTGACCTACAGGTCACAGTTTGCCAATTCCTGCTTTAGAAAGATATATTAACCTGTACTGGAAGACAATTTTGCTATCAAATTCCCAAGTAAAACGTTAACACACATTTCACAATACCTGCGTTCAGCACGCTCCTTCTTCTTTAAGGCCACATCCAAATCCTGCAACTGTTCTTCTAATTTCTCACACAGTAGTTTCTGGAAGAGCAAAACATAAGTGTTACTATTATTATTATTTTTAAAGTAAGCTCTATGCCCAATGCGAAGCTTGAACTCATGATCAAGGGTCATATGCTCTACCAACTAAGCCAGCCAGGAGCCCCCAGGAATGTCATTTTTAACACCTTTCCACAATCATTTATCCCTTGAATTTTAGTTAGGTCATGGATACTGTGCTATTATGAGAGCCGATAAGGGGCCACAGAGTAAGGAAACACTGAGATGCTCCTTCTGTTTAATTAAATCAAGAGGTGCCCTGGCCTCCACTGAACTAAAGATGGGCACAGTTATCTCTGAAGTAATGCACATGTTAGGGAAACTTATAGCCTCATCAAGAAATACATCCTATGCCTATCTAGCTGGTAGTAATGAATGTTTAAAATAGCATTTGGCTCCACATGCTTACATGATAGTGATTAAAACGTTTTAAAAACCCCACAACATTTTTAAGGGAGAAAGTTCTACATAAAATATAATATAATGGTGCCAATCACTATTTTTCAAAAGCGGATGTCAAAAAATTACAAAACCATGCCACATGGTTACTGGGTCAAAAAAGAGCTGAAGAATGTAACTGATAAAGCTATGTTAAGCCAAGGAAGTCCACTTTACTGGGAAATGCGATAATGCCCATCATTTCTAAAGTGAAATGAGACTGGACTTGTAAGAGAGAGACCCCTTGGGTATGGTGGCATAAAAAGAACCTATTCTTCAGCTTTCAAAAGAAATTTACCTGAGTCAAGATAGAAGAGAAATATAATCCATGTTTCTATTCATAGTAGCATCATAGTGCTACATAATTCATAATACCATCCATAAAACTGACAAGAAGGAGGTAGGTAGAAATGGAAAAGAGGATGAAACAAGAACAGGAAGAAACTTATTTCTTCCCTCACAAATCATTTTAATTTGGGGCCATTTTTGCCTGTTAACAAGTGTGAAAAAAATTAAGAGATTATAATTTTATAAAAATTAGAGGTCCTTGAGAAATAAATGCTCTGGGAGTAAAAAAAAAAAAAAAAAAAAAAAAAAAAAAGGTTTAAAAGATATTAATAAAAGGTAGTTTTCCAATAGTCTAAAAAATTCACAGAACTTCAAACAAAAGATAAATAATATTTAGAAATTGCTTCGAAGATTAAAAATGTTTAGTGGCTGTCAAGAAGTCTCATTAATTGGACTATAAAACTGAAGACTACAAACAAAGCTATGCTGGGTCATACATGTTGGCAAGGCGGGCAGAACCATTCTCCATCTGGGATGATCATCAGAGGAGGGCGAAGGCAGGCAGTGTGGTATCCACTGTCACAAGAGTCACACAGAAGAATCTGAAATAAACCACAGGTTAATGTCAACCTAACTGTAACTAAAATTCATTGATTCTGAAGTTAAAGACATTTCAATATTTTTTAGAACTGTACTAAGAAATATGCTATATCAAAGTATCTTTATTTGCCTAAAACTAAAAAACTCTGTAATGAGGGACCTAACGTCAGTTTTTTAAAAAGTAAAATAAAATCATTTACAAAATGCTGACCTGCAAAATTTGGTGAAAAATTACAAATTCTTCTGAACTAGAGTTATAATCCTTTTTTAGTGTTCCTCAAGGGCTATAATAATATATTCTTTTTATAATAGAGTTTTATAGCTCAAGGATCATAAACTTCCCTACCACACAGAAGATTTTAAAAATACACATAAATCCCACTTTAAATAGCATTTCAATTGCTGGTCTGTAAGAAACATTCATGATTCTTTTTATCATGTCAATTCAAATAAGAAAGGGATGAAGGTATAAGGAATGAAGCTATACTTAAGGGCCATCATGTTCGCAAGCAAAGGCTAATAATTAGCCTTAAGTTGTCACTTTATGTTATCGGAGTTTAAGATGACCAATTCTCTAAAACTTGAAACGTACACTCAGGAATGTTTAACTTAAAAAAACCTTATTTTTAAATAATTTTAGATTTACAGAAGAGTTGCAAAGACAGTAGAGTTTTCATAAATCTTTTATCCTGCTTCCATTCATGTTAACATCTTACATAGCCATGGGACATTTATCAAAATTAAGAAATTAACATCAGTACATTACTCTTAAGTAACCAATAAACCATATTCAGATTTCACCAGCTTTTCCACTAATGTCCTTTTTCTGATTCCAGAAAAATCCAGGATATTATATCCCATTTAACCATGTTTTCTCAATCTCCTCTGATCTGTAATAACTTGGTGTTTCTGTTTTCAATGACTTTGACAATTTTGAAGAGTACTAGTCAGATATTATGTAGACTGCCCCTCATTTTGGGTTTGTCTGAAGTCTTCTCTTGATTAGACTGAGGTTATGCGTTTTGGAGAAGAATTCAACAGAGGTGAAGTGCCCTGCTCACTGCATCATACCTGGGAGTACATGACACCACTATGACTTATTAGTAGTAATATTAACCTTGATTACTTGATTATGATAGTATCTGTTGGTTTTCATCACTGTAAAGTTACTGCTTTTCACTTTCCATACCTATTCTCATTAGAAAGGACAAGTCCAGCCCACATTCAAGGGGAGGAGAATTAAGCTCCACTTTCTAGAGGGAGGAGTATCAAAGAATTTGGAGATATAAGCTAAAATCAACCACAGTAATTAATAAATTTCACCCACTAATTTTAGCACTCATCTGTGCTACAATTATTGCTTACAACAGCTGTTACGGTGGTGTTCTAATGATGATTCGCTATTTCCATGCCTTCTACTATTTGAAATTCTGTAAAGAAAATATGCCCTTCTCCTTCCATTTATTTGTTTTTCAATCACTTCTTTATATCAGGATTAACTAATGAAGATTTATTTTCTTTAGGCTAGAACCTAAACTATTAACTTATTGTTCAAGTTGCCCCAGCCACAGACACACTGGGAGTTTTTCCAGGTAGGCTCCTGTGTCCTTAAGACTCATTTGCATCTTTTCTTTGAAAGCACTTTTTTACTCTCTGACACTTCAGGACAGGATGCTCCAGGCGCACCTTGTATTTTCCCTGCCCAAGCCTTTGAACTAGCCATTTCTCCTAGAAGCCCTGGTTCCATGATTGGAGAATGGTATTTAGAAACCACCATCTAGGTACTGAATGCTATGATACTAGGTATGACCACTTCTAAGCTCTCTCAGAGGACAGAGCTAGGAAGCAGACGTATGTATAGCAACCTGTGCATACACAGGTATCTATATTAAAATAAACAAACATCAGTTCATACTAGTATCTCCAGTTCTAAGCCAGCACCACAGGGCTCATTCTAGCCTTTGTGCTTGCTTATCTCTTAACTTCTTTTCTCTGACACTGAGAAAGCTGGCTCCAATTCTCTATACTTCATTTATGTGTTCAACTGTAGTATATACGTAAAGCAGTTTCTAAACTGCTCACACGAACCATGGAGGATAGAGGAGGGTGGTGGGATGTGCATCCATGTGCAACGATTTAGAAGTGAAAAACTATCTTTCCCTTTCTCCATACAATGCATCATCACCATTTGCTGCCAATACCCAGAATTCCATACTAAGTCATGTTAGTGTTACACTTGAGTTATATGACTGACTGATCACACAGGCATATGTGGACTAACCTGGGCACCTGATTTCATTTATCACATTGTTTCCAAGATAAAACATAATCTAAATTTTAAATAACAAAATTAAAAGTAAACTTTTGGAATGCAACTTTTTAAAAATGATGTTTGTCTCTATTCTGCAATAAATATAAAATTCCATTAAAATAAACTACTAGGTAAGGTTTCCAAGCCTCAGGCAATAATGCATTTACTTTGACTAAAACATCTGGAACACCCCATAGAGTTCTATACTTATAAATGAATTTATTTTTCTGCTGTAAGCTCAGTGAGGACAGGGACCATGTCTTTCTAATTCAGAATCATTTCCCTACCACATAACATATAGTAGTTGCTTGACATTTTGATTTGATGATTATTCTTTCTTTTTTTTTTTAATTTTTTTTAACGTTTATTTATTTTTGAGACAGAGAGAGACAGAGCATGAACGGGGGAGGGTCAGAGAGAGGGAGACACAGAATCTGAAACAGGCTCCAGGCTCTGAGCTGTCAGCCCAGAGCCCGATGCAGGGCTCGAACTCACGGACCGCGAGATCATGACCTGAGCCGAAGTTGGCCGCTCAACTGACTGAGCCACCCAGGCGCCCCATTTGATGATTATTCTTAAACACTGGGCACAAGAAATCCACATTTGGATCTTCAGTTTCCAATGTCATTCCTTTTTAGCACAGTAACCAGCAACGGGATTTTCAGAGCAGTCATTAAAATAACGAAATAAATGAAAGTCCTGTGTGTATTCCAAGGAGGGTGCAACTTCTCCATCTCCTCAGTATCATCTCTGCTCACCTCATTTTACGTCTCATTTCCTCACACCCCTTTTGTTGTTGACATCTATTGCTGCCTCAGTTAAAGTGCACTCTCTTATTTTAAAAAGATATAGAAATGGCCAGGAAAGAACACACGTGTTAGTTTTTCATTTGGAGAGCAGAAAAAAACCACTATCGGAAATCTCTTCTTGGCCTCACACAAAAATTTTGACCTAATTTTCACAGCCTGATGATCATAAAAATTCTTGGAAGGGTCTTTTCAGCATAATTTCAACATATATTCTTCTCAGAGCTAAAGTCATTCTCTGCTTCTAAGTTTTATCTTTTACTTGAATTCTCTGAAACTGCGGGGATATGATAAACATCATTGATACATTTAATTTCCAGGTATGATTTTAACATCAAGGAAGAAAAGAACAAGTAAACCACAAATAACTTTAAACTAGCACATACTAGAGGTCAGGAATTGTGGTAGGTCAACTTTACATAACTTACTAAAAACAGCCCTCAAAAGAAGTATGTGGTATTATTTTCATTTTATAACAAAGAAATTAAGATACAAACTAGAGCACCTAATAAGGGGTGAAAGCAGGACCTCCATCCAAGTGTGTCCTGCTCCAATGCTTTTCCCATTACCCCACAGAGCTTTCTAGGAAAAAGAGTCTTGGAGAACTACCTCGGATGAATTTTCCAAACTTTAATGGATTCCAAAAAGTTTCTGCTAAACAAAATTCTACCTACGTGGAACCATCTTTCTTTACTTTTCTTTCTACTTAGTAGTTGGAAATTGCCTCTCAAGTCAGATCTATTAAAAAAAAAAAAAAAAAGGCTGGTTGTATAGAATGGGGCATTCATTTACAAGAGTGTTTCTTCAACAGGCTCTCTAGAAAGCACTTATGAACTGCAAAAAATATATAAACAGGTTAGGAACTGGTTTTCCTGATTTAGGCTATCTTTGAAGAACTTCCTGGGTAAGAAAGTACCATGTAAATCTCACTATTCTTCTGAATATATATGGTCTATAATTTATCTTCTTAATTGTTTGTTTTTTTTTTTTTCTTTAAGACTGCCTATTTCCCAAAGTGTAAAGCCCTACTAGGTTACTACTTGACTTAAATGTTTCCACAGAAGGCACTAAGGCCATTAGGCCTTCTTTAAAGTTGGCACTTCAGAAATATCATTATGAATTAACTGAAAGGGAAAGAAGAAACATTTAAAGAAAAAGAAGAGAATAAACATATTTGACTAATTCACTGATTGTGAGAAGAGGTTAAGAGTGTATCCTTAAGTAGAGGAAATAGCAATATATAAACCAAGTAGAATGAAAGCAGAATTGGGTTATTATTTGAGAAACAAAGATTATTTTGTACACATAAGTTGCGCAGCAATAAAAAAATTTCAAATCATGATCAAACCTAGAAGAGTTAGACTGCCTTTGGGTAACCACAACATGCCAGTAAGATGAAGACTGTCCATTTAGATCAGGTACATACTAGTTCAGGATGGTTTGGAAGGCCACATTTTTTGCACGGTTCATCATCATCTGCTAGGATGGCTTCTTCGCTTTCTTTTTCTTCCTCTTCTTCTGAAGCTGCAGATGATTTTTCACTGTCCGACCCTTCACTTTCATCATTGCTAGAATATTTCCACCTGCCACGTGTTCGAGAACCAGTCCATCGAACTTTGCCTTTGGGTTTTACCTTGTATAAAATTAAAAATTGGGATAATTTGGTATAATGAGAACGTTAAAAAACAAACTTCTGATTATATGTCCATGTTTAGTCAATATATAAGAAGAAAAGGAAAATTATTATATCCTTATCACAGATCTACCTACTATTAAATTTTGGTACATATTTTCATAATTTATTCTATTTTTGTTGGAGGGGATTATAATTAACATTCTCTCTTTTAAATATTTTCCCTAGTGAAAAAATATTATTTACATCACTGTAGATGACTGTATATGATATGCCATCACATAGCTGTATTTATCTAATCTCTTACTAGACAGACATTTAGGTAGTTTCCCAGTTTTTCACTTTCATAAAAAATGGGTCCTTCTAAATATAAATTTTTACAAACCTCTGTGGTTAGGATAAATTCCTTGAAGAGGATTCTGGGTCAAAGGCCATGCACATTTTAAAGGCTCTATTTATAATAGAGCACTGACTATATTCTCACATATTGTTAACATAAAAATTTAAATTCCCATATTAGAGGTGAATGTAAAATTTTTTATAGGTCAGAACTGCATATAAAAATCCTGACAAATATTGAAATATTATTCAGAGAATAAGTTTATAATGTTGTAAACTGCTTTTTTACTCCCTGGTTTCACAGTCTTTTAATTCATATTTCAGTTCATTCCTATAGTATAAGTCCCCATCAAAGACCAAAATAATTCTAACAACAGAAGGGGAAATTATTTTTAAGAATTAAAATTTCAGTATTTTAGGGAAGAAAGGATCACTTACTGTGAAGAACAATCTGATCACTTAAATAAATTAAAAACAAAAGTAGCACTTTTAATTATAACAAACTCCTATAAACGTGCCAAAGACTTGTCAAGGTCTGGCTTAAAAAGAAGAGTTATAGGAAAAAGAATTCTGGCTTCTAAGACTAATGATTAAAATGGGGGAAAATAGATACTCTTATACTTAGTAATGAGAGGGTATACGAACGGGGCCTTTTGGGGAGGGCAATGTGGCAACAGCTATCAAAACTTAAAATACACATGCCCCTTGACCCAGCAATGCCAATTCTAGGAGTCTATTCTAAAGAAATACTCACTTATGTCCAAAAGGATCTTCAATGCAGCATTGCCTGTAATAGTGAAAAATTGGAAACAACCTAAATGTCAATCAATAAGGGAGTGGTTAATAAACTGAGGTACATCCACACTATGGAATACTATGTAGCCATCAATAACCAAAAGGTAGACTACATGTACAGACATGGAAAGAGTTCAGAGACACACTGATAAGTGAAACATTCACAGAAAAATGAACATATTCGATTTAATTTATTGTTTCAGTGAATGGGTAAATATTTATGAACATACCAATGAATGTATGGAAAAAGAACTGGAAAGAGATGTTACAAGTGTTTCTATTAACAGTGTGTATGGGGTATTTTTAGTTTTCAATCCTACAGGCTGGGTATCACCTACAGTTTACATAGAAAATATATTCCCGTAATGCCTGTAACAGAGAAAAAATTTAAAAGATGACAAGATTGTATAGTCCGAAAATTTAATGTCTGTTGACAACTATTGAGAAAAGACAACACAGACAAAGGAAGAAAGATACCTTTTTTTTTTTTTTAAAGTTCTCTTTGAATGACTTCTGTTTAGCCAAACCAAGAGTTACATTTAGACCCAATTATTTCTAATAAAAATTAAAACTTGAAATAGGAGAAATTTTACCTTGCTTACTTTAGAATTTGTATCCTTCTCTGTTTTTTTCAAATTTTCTTTTTTGTCTGCTTTCTGCGAAGCTGCTGACTCTTCTTCCACTTCATCTTCTCCTTCCCCTCTTTTTTTATCAGCTTTCTGATCTCTGATCTCAGCCACTTTTGCTGTGGGTCTAGATATTCTTGGAGACCGCCTCAAGGTACGACCTACGTTTGTTTTCTCTTCTTCCTTTTCTGTTTTCTCTTGCTTGGTTTCTGGTTCTAGAATTTGAGGAGGAGAATCTGGCTTCTTCTTCCGACTGGATATCCTAATTGTTAATTTGATGCCCTCTTTCTGCCTTTCAGAGGTTATCTCTGTGTTTTCTGAGGCAGTGGTTTCTTCCTCAGGAATCAACTTATATTTAAATTTGCTTTTTTGCATAGAACCCTTTGTCTCAGAAGGATCCTCTGTGCCAGAGGTCTGGGCATTGTCCAGATTATCCGTTTCTACCTTTGTGGATTCAGAATCCTTTTTTAAAATTTCTGGGTCTGTTTTTTCCAGGGAATGACCTTCAATGGAACTTGTACTCTGACATTCTACCACTTCTTTTTCTGAGGCTAACTTCTCACAGTGGTCAGTCATGTTAGACGGTGCAGAAGTTTCCGCTGCCTCAGGAGAGACTGACTTTACTGATTCTAGAGTATACTTCGGAACCTCCTCTGGTATTGGACTCAATCTTTGTGTGTCCTTATCAAGAAAAGTTTTTTTGGACTTCTCTAACTTTTCAAGACATTCTAGGACTGGTGGGCGCTTATCCTTTTTACTTTTGGGAGACTTCTCGTCAACCTTCAGGGTACAAGATTCAGTGGCAGATAAAGCAGTTTTCAAAGAGAGATCCTTTGCCATCTCAGAAGTCTCAAGAGAGATTTCCATTTCTGGAGGACCACTTTCCTCTAACTGTCCTTTTTGATTCTGGGTCTCTAAGACTGATACTGAATTATCTGCATCTTTCCCTACAGGGACCACTTCCTTCTCAAGATCACCTATTTTCATATTCGTTATGACAGAATTTAAGGACTCTGCTCCATTTCCCTCCATGATGACGCTCCTGTCTTTAGAGGGGCTACAGCTATCTTCCTTTGTATCATAAAACTTTGTCTCCATTTGTTCTGTTTTAAAATTTGGAGTTACCTTTTCATCACTAACTTCTCCATTTACCAGTTGTTTCCCTTCATGACCCAAAATAGTGATTGTGGAGATCCTTTTACAAGTCTCTTCCTCTTGTTTTATTTCATCTTTCAAAAACTCTTTTGTTGGAGTAACAGATTTACACAAAGGTCCTTTGATTGGACTGTCAAAATCATCACTCAGTTTAATTTCTCGTTTTTTTAGTGGTATCTTGGCCTGCTGGTCATTTTTAAGTTTCTCAGTTTCTTCAGTCGACTTCTCAGTGATCTCTTGAGAAGACCTGACACTGCCACCGAACTCTAGCCTCTCTGGCTCTAGCTTCTCTGTGCTACTTTTGGTATCTTTCGGATCTGCTCTAAATTCCTTAACTTCAACTTTAGTGGGTTTGACATTTTCCTTGAAGGAATCGCTTTCTTCTTTAATAATCCTTTTATCCTCACTTTCTGGCAAAGGTTTTTCTAGCTTGACTATGACGGGCAGTTTCACAAGTTCCTTTTCATCCTCCTTTTCTACTTTCACAGTAGCCTCTTCCAGAGCACTGGGTGTAGAGCAGGTTTCTGAATTTATTGGCTGCTCTTCACTTTTCATCTTTTCATTTTCCTTCTGGTCCTCTAAAAATCAGGAAAAGATTTACATAAATCTAAGCATTCAATATTATAAAACATAAGAGGGTAAATATAATATATATTCCCACTTGCAATTTTTGCTCTTAAAAAGAGGTGGTTTGTCAATGGACATTTGACCAAAAACTAAAACAAAAACAAGAAACCTCAAATCTGACAGTGAAGGAAATGACCAAACTCTGAAGCACAACTTCTAAATATTAAGAAACAGTTACTCAGGGGCACCTGGGTGGCTCAGTCGGTTGAGCATCCAGTTGATTTTGGCTCAGGTTATGATCGCAACAGTTTTATGAGTTCGAGCCCTGCGCTGGGCTCTACACTGCCCTAGCTGCACAGAGTCTGCTTGGGCTTCTCCCTCCCTCTCTGCTCCTCCCCTGTTTGTGCTCCGTCTCACAATAAATAAGTAAACTTAACAAAAAAAAAAAAAAAAAAAAGAAAGAAAAAAAAATAAAAATAAACAATTATTCAGAAAGCTTCAGGTTTATGCTTTATACTTTTAGCTTCAGTGTTCTCAATGGAATGAAAATGTTTATACAATTCAAATAATTTATTCAAGCTCAAGTGATGGCTCAAAAATATGAACTAAAAATACTACATAAAACATTTCCAAAAGACCATATTTGTTTTAAAAAGTGACAAATGTTCTTCCTTGCAAGTCAGTGAGGACTTCATTTCAGAGAGGTAACATGAGCATGGCAGTGGGAAAATGTTTGTTTTATGCTTTATACAGATTATAAAAGTAACACAATTCTGTACAGAAAATGAAACATATGCCCACAAAAAGAATAAAATGTCCACAATACTCATCCCCAGAGGCAATCACTATTAATATTTGAGGTTACTTCATTCCAGTGTTGTGTATTTTTGACAAAGTTGGGATCACATTGCCTCATTTTTTCATTGAAACATTAGCACTTTATGATATTTAATGCCTTTTACAGAAATCAGACTTAATTATATAATACTCCTCAATGTGGTTATATTACAATTTACTTTATCAAATGCCATTAGTTAACATTTCAGAAATTAATATGTTATAAACTATGTATGTTTATCATCAATTCCTCTTTTTACCTTAATTGGCTATGTATTTGTAACTTTTATGGAGTACTCAATAGTGCAAAAACCGTATTTGGTAAAGAGCAGAACCTCTAAATGGGATTACAGAGATTGCATACACAATGTAAACCAGTGCTCAGAGAATTTGAGCAGAGTGTTTTCAGAGAATTCATTAACTACTAATTTTACCTACACTTCCCATTATTTCACACTATCCTTACAACTAAAACAAAACAAAACAAAACAAAACAAACCTTAGCTCTAAATGAAGTTTTAGCAAAGTAGTAATTTTTTGGTAATGTTTATTTACTTATTTTTGAGAGAGAGCAAGCAGGGAAGGAGCAGAGAGGAAGAGAGAGAATCCCAAGCAGTCCCCACACTCAGTGCAGAGCCCAATGCAGGGCTCGATTTCATGAAACGCGAGATCATGACCTGAGCTGAGCCAAGAGTCAGACACTTAACCGACTGAGCTGCCCAGGCGCCCCAGAAAAGTAGTAATTTTTATAGATGATTTTGCACACATTATGCCAAGTTGATAAGCCAGTATTACAATGTATTTCATAGGTATAAAATGGAACACATAGAAGCGATATGAAGACATGTGTTTTAAAAAAAGAATGCAGTATCTTTAAAAGAGTTAATATTTTAATTATAAATCACTATTTCCTTTACTTCATTCATGTTACAAACAAACCATTCAAGAACTACCAAGAAACATTCAGAACCTGAGAACAGAGTATCAGTATTGCTCTTCCCCCTCTACATTGTCATTGATTTAATGTAAGCATTCCACTAGGGAAATTAAAGACATGACAATAGTGATCTAATTTGTGTGTCTTCTTCCCACTGATAAAGTAGCCTTAGTAAATTCCTGATCATTGAGATAGGTTAGCATATCAGGAAATCTAATTAAATGAACATCTTGGTTAACAATTAAAATACTGATTACAATTTTAAAAAATAACTTCAAGTTGGGGCCCCTAGGTGGCTCAATCAGTTGAGTGTCCGACTTCAGCTCAGGTCATGATCTCGTGGTTTGTGGGTTCAAGCCCCATATTGGGCTTGCTTCTGTCACTGCGGAGCCCACTTCGGGGACAGAGGACCCCCATCTCTGTGCCCCTTCCCAGCTGTGCTCTCTCTCAAAAATAAACATAAAAAAAAAAAATCTTAAAAAAAAAAAAAAACACTTCAACTTAACACTAAGGGTTTATTAAACACAAACTAATATTCTTCTATATGTTTTTGTTCAGAAAACAACTCAGGATTTCACTGTGGCTCTGACCCAAGGTAAAAGGACACTGTATTTTTTGGGGGGGGATGGTGAAGGAGAAAGATCTCCTCCATTATTTGAAATGATTCCAATTTGGTAACAACATGACAGAAGAAACTGAGGGAATAACACTAATAGTTCAAGGCTCCCAGGTTCACGAATCCTAATTCACTTGGTGGTAGATTTTGTGTATGTCTCAAAACAAACTCTGCTCCTCATTTCTTCATTTATAAATAAAGCAGCTGAAAAATTATACTTCACTGGCTTATATTTCTCCTAACCCCAAAATGTTAAATTCTTAGTATTTCTGTGTTTGGCTCAGTTCTTTTCAGACATGAAAACAATGATTACTCTAGCTCTCCTAGATTACATGGATATATCCCTAAAACCACAGAGAAAACAGAATCATGACAGAATATGAACCTCCAAGCACAATCATAACTGGTAAAAAGATCATTCAGTTATATAAGCATTTTCCCAAAGTTTTCTCAAAAAGAAACTATAAAAGAGATGCAAATGAATTTCAGAGACATAAAATTTAAACAAACAAAACTTAGGGAAAAACTCACTTTAAAATCACAATCCCGCAGCAACACTGTTTGTCAAACAAGTTACTTCAAGAGAAGCATTATCTATTGCAGGTTTTTAAAGTGATTCATTCATTTACTCAACAAATATTTACTGATCAGCTATTGTGTGCTTTCCCAAACATCCCAACCACAATCACTATGGGATAGAACATTGGATGTTCTATAAAAGTTAACTATAAAGGACATCGCTAAGTATTTATCCAGTACAGACCTATCCCTTCTATTGAGCTTCACTGTATTGTGCTTTTGCAGATACTGCATTTTGTTCAAATTGAAGGTTTGTGGCAACCTTGCCTCGAGCAAGTCTATTGGTGCCATTTTTCCAAAAGCATTTGCTCACTTCATGTCTCTGTCACATTTTGGTAAATCTCACAATATTTCATTATTATTATATTTTTTATAGTGATCTGTGATCAGTGCTCATTTGATGTTACACTGTAATTGCTTTGGGGCTCCATGAATCACACCCATTTAAGATGGCAAACTTAACTGATAAGTGTGTGTGTTCTGACTACTCTACCAAACGGCCATTTCTTCTTCTCTTTCCTTCTCTTTGGGCCATCCCATTTCCTGAGACACACCAATGCTGAAATTAGGCCAGTTAATAACCTTACAATGGTCTTTAAGTGTTCCAGTGAAAGAAAGAGTCACATATCTCTCAAATTAAATCAAAAGCTAGAAATGATTAAGCTTAGCGAGTATGGCACATCAAAAGCCGAGACAGGTCAACAACGAGGTCTCTTACACCAAACAGTGGGTCAACTTATGAATACAAAAGAAAAGTCCTTGAAAGAAATTAAAAGTGCCACTCCAGAGAACATACAAATGATAAAAAAGGAAAACAGCCTATTGTTGATATGGAGAAAGTTTTAACGGTCTGGACAGAAGATCAAACCAGCCACAATATTCCCTTAATCCAAAGTCTAACCACAGTAAGGCCTAACTCTCCTCAATTCTATGAAGGCTGAGAGAGGTGAAGAAGCTGCAGAGGCTCTTGAAGAGGCTGGTTCATGAGGTTTAAGGAAAGAAGCTGTGGACACAGAACATAAAGATGCAAGGCAAAGCAGTAAATGCTGATACAGAAGCTATAGCCAGTTATCCAAAAGACATAGCTAAGACAATTCATGAAGGTGGCCACACCAAACCACAGATTTTCAATGCAGATAAAATAAGCCTTAATGGAAGAAGGTGCCATGTAGGACTTTAATAGCTAGAGAGAAGTCAATGCCAGGCTTCAAAGCTTCAAAGGACAGGATGACTCTCTTGTTAGGGGCTAATACAATTGGTGACTTTTAAGTTGTTCATTTACCCTTCTGAGAATCACAGGGCCCTTGAGAATTATGCTAAATCTACTCTGCCTGTGCTCCACGAATGGTACAACAAAGCCTGGATGAAAGCACATGGCTTGCAACATGGTTTCCTGAATACTTTAAGACCACTATTGAGACCAACTGTTCAGGAAAAAAAGATTCCTTTCAAAGTATTACTGCTCACTGACAACGCACCTGGTCACCCAAGAGCACTGATGGAGATGTACAAGATGGATGTTGTTTTCATGCCTTCTGACACACATCCATTCTGCAGCCTAGGGATCAAGTTATCATTTTCACTTTCAAGGCTTATTATTTAAGAAATACATTTCATAAAGCTATAGTGGCCACAGACACTGATTAAAGAAAACTGAAAACCTTCTGGCAAGGATTCACCATTCTAAATGCCATGAAAAACATTTGTGACTCATGCGAAGAAGTCAAAATATCAACATAAACAAGTCCTCGTAAGTGACTGAGGGGTTTAAGACTTCTGTGGAAGAAGTAACTGCACACACGGTAGAAAGAGCAAGACGACTAGAATGACAAGTGGAGCCTAAAGATGGGACTGAATTGCTATAACCTCATATTAAAATTTGAACAGATGAGGACCAGCTTCTCATGGATGAGCAAAGAAAGTGGTTTCTTGAGATGGAATCTACTCCTGGTGAAGATGCTGTGAAGATTGTCGAAATGATACAAAGGATTCAGAATGTTACATAAACAAAGCTGATAAAGCAGTATCAGAGCTTGGGAGGATTGACTCCAATTTTGAAAAAATTTTACTGTGGGTAAAAGGCAATCAAACAGCATCACATGCTATAGGGAGACTGTTCATGAAAGGAAGAGTTAATTGATGTGACCAACTTTATTCTTGTCTCATCGAAGAAACTGCCACAGTCGTCCCAACTTTCAGCAACCACCACCCTGATCAGTCAACAGCCATCAACATCAAGGCAAGACCCTTCACCAGCACAAAGCTTACAACTCACTGAAAGCTCAGATGGTGGTTAGCACTTCTTAGCAATAAAGTATTTTTGAACTAAGGTAGGTACATTGTTTTTATAGATATAATGCTGCTGCACACTTAATAAGACTACAGTATAGTGTAAACATAACTTTTATATGGGCTGGGAAACCAAAAAATTGTTTTGATTCATTTTATTATGATATTTGCTTTGCTGGGGTGGTCTGGAACCAAACCTGCAGTATTACCAAGGTATGCTTTTACCTGTTTCCTCTTCTTTCTTACTAACAAAACTGTGCTTTCGTTCAGAAGGTGCTTGCCTCTTCAGATACCTTATAGCTAGGAGACATATGATCCAGTTCTGACCAAAGAGATGCATGAGGAAGTCTACTGGGTGAGATTTACAGGATTCAGCTGAACTATGCCTTCTGCCCTTTCTCCTTTCTATCTAGAATCCTGGAGAGGGCGCAATCAAAGCCACATGCTAAGGATGGCAGACTAGGAAGGGTGTTTAGGCTTAACCAGACCTGGATTACTGACTACCTGACTTTTTATTATAAGAAAAAAACCCCAACTCTGTTTGAACAAACATATAGCCAAATACAATCATGTCTGACACATTTTCCTTTCACTTTTGCTTTCTATTACCTTTCCTTTTCCATACTCACCAAAAATTATCCATATCCACCTAATATATATTGGGCTTGTCATCTGTTGGGTGATAAAGGGGTAACTAATCCCTGATGAGGCTTAATTTCTTTATAATCCTCCTCTTCTAAGCCAAGACTTGAGAACTGTTTAAATAGCATAGTAGTTTCAGAGTCTGCTCAAATCTTTTATACCTATGGTAAATTAACACAAACACTTTAAAGAGCAAGCTAGAAATATCCACTCTAAAGCTTCAAGAAATACACTTTATAATAGAATAGTTCTGCTTATAGAAAGTATACTTACATACACTATACAGAAAAATAAACATGAGTATTTGTTGTAGCACTGCTATAAAACTGCAAATTTGAAATAACCTAAAGATCCTTCAAATAGGAGAATGAATAACCACTATATAGCAAAAATAGAAAAGAAACAGGGGCACTTGGATGGCACAGACGATTAAGTGTCCAACTTCAGCTCAGGTCACAATCTCATGGTTTGTGGTATCAAGCCCTGCATCAGGCTCCGCCTGGATGGGATTCTCTCTCTCTTTGCCCCTCCCCGACTTGCACATGTGCTCTCACTCACTCACTCACTCACTCACTAAATAGAATGATGAGTGAAAATAGCAAGCTGCAAAAGGACAGGTAACATGATACTGTTCGCAGAAGCTATAAAATGCACAAAATTATGCTATATACTGATATGGCTACATACATATGTACCAAAATCATAAATATGTATATGTGAATGATTTATAGGTCTGTGGCCATACCCAGAAAAGGAAGGAGAAGGAATGGAACGGAATATGAAGGGAAATATTGTTTCTATAACATTTTTAATCAAAACAAATTCGAGCAATATGTAAGTTTTATACTATGTTCTGTTTATTTGAACTATTTCATTAAAAATTAAGAAAATATGAGGGGTGCCTGAATGGCTCAGTAGGTTAAGCATCTGACTTCAGCTCAGGTCATGATTTCATGTTTCATGAGCAGAGAGCTAGATCAGCTACTGGGGATATAGAAAGGAATAAGATGGGTAGTACAGTAAATTCATGGTCACCAGCTATCCCTGAGACACTGACACTGCCCAATAACCTTCCTACTTCTCTAGCAGTAACTATTTCAGTGTTTTTCACTATCCTCAGACTTGCAATCTCTCTGCTATGTCTACATTTTCAGATGATTCTGTCCTTCATTTCACAGAGAAAACAGAAGCCATGGGGCAGAAGCTCCTTCTCATCACCAGACTTACAAACCTATTCCTGTTAAAACAGAGATGGTATTTTAAGCTAAGGCCAATCCTTCCACCTATGTTTTGGATCTCATCTCTTCCAGTCTACTCAGAAAGGGCGTTAAAAACTGTCCTCATCACACTTGTTTTAATGAGATCTCCGTGGCTGTCTTATGCCAAATAGAAAGAAGGCCAAAGACAGAAACAAGAATATTTGGGGATTATTTCAGGAGAATTCAGTATAAAATCTTTTCAGGGAGATCTCATTTTATTCAGACTAAAAAACAACATTCTCAATAAACCACAAGGCCCTATACAACCTCCATACCCCTCTCCCCCATCTCCCATAGCCTGACCTCCCTAACCTCACTCCCTCCTGTATGACAATTACCCCTCACTCATTCTGCTTCGGCTGTATTACTCACCTTGCTATAAAACAGGAGACAACAAATTTATTCTGTAAAGGGTCAGCCGGTAAATATTTTAGTCTGTGTAGCAACTACTCAACTCTACCTTTGTAGTATGAAGCAACTATGGACAGTAAGATACTAAAAGAATAAATAGATTCTAATTAACCAGATTAGCAGGCCAGATTTGGCCTGCAGTCCCTAGTCTGCCAATCCCTGCTCTAACATATTATGTATGTTAGACCCACCTCAGGGTCTTGCATTTGTTTCTGTCTGCTTTCCTTGGGTATCTGCATGGCTTACTCTTCCAGACCCTTTAGTTTTTACTCAAGTGTCACATTTTCAGTGAGTCCTTTTCTAGGCTCCCAGTCTAAAGCTACACCCTCCCTCTTCCCCCAAATTATTTTCCTTCTATAGCTCCTTATCAATATCATCAAACACACCATGTATTTATTATTTTGACTTATTGTCTACCTCCCCATACTATGTAAGTGTCATGAAGGCTAAAAGTCGACTGATTTTGTTCACAGATTTATTCCCAGTACCAAAAATAATGCAGGATACATACCATGTACTCAATAAATAAATGCTGATTGGAATGAATAAATGAAATATTACAGGTAAAATATCAACCATGCCTACGAGAGGAATATATTTTTGCAACTGAAGTATTTTGACAAAGAAAGTTTTCACCATTTTAAAGACGTGTTAAGATTTTACAGTTTCCAAAAGGGGCTCAAAATAATGCAAGTATCATTTGATATCATCAACATGTACCTAATGGACAAAACAGGAGATGCCTGTGCTAAAATATCAATAGTACCATTTTACTACATGCTAAAGGGATATGAATTGGGGCCAATTCTTTTATTCTTTAAAAATTACATGGAAGATATCAAAGGCTTTTTTATGATTAAGTATAACAAAATAAAGAAAGCCACACAAAACAAAAGCACAGATTAAATTATTAGAAGGCAAACAGGAAATAGAACCTTGCCAGATATTCTCCAAGCCCTACACATTCCTTTCCCCAAGAATTCCCTCTCCCTACGAAGAATAAAGTAACCATTAATCTGACTTTTATATTAATCATTTCCTTGTTTTAGTTTTACCTGTGTGTTCTTTTCTTTTTCATGTCTCTTTAATCTCCTCTTGTCCCCTCCATCTTTTATTTTTCTTGCAGTTTATTTGTCACTGAATCATTTGTCCTATCATTTCTGCATTATGCTGACTGTACTCCCCTGCTCCTCTGTCCTTTTTGTCCCTTGAATTGTCATTCTGATCTATAGTCTTCATCAGATTCAAGTTCAATTTCTGTGGCAAAACTACTTCACTGATGATGTATTCTTTACCAAAAGGCATTAGTGTCTGATTTTATTCTTTTTATGAGGTTAATAGATACTGATGTTCCCTAAAACCTTTATCAGGAATTGCAAAATGAGGATATTTCCATTCTATCATTCTTCCATCAATGACTTGTTGGAATAAATTCTATAAACTTTACTAATTCACTATTTTGCTATACAATGGTACAATTCATACAGAAAAGGCAGGATGAATGATTCTTTTCATTATTTAACAATTTTCAAAATAATAACTTGGTCTCCACTGACATTCTCCAAAGGTAACCAATTTTTCTTTTAGTGTCATAATGAAATCATGGATTTAAGATATATTCAATTATACTTTAATCCATTATAAGTATTATTCTTGTTGATGCTTAAATTGTCCTGTCTTTGGCAGTGAAAATCTCTTTAAGACCTCTTTAAGTTGGCTCCTGAATCTTTTTGACAGGACTCTGATAACATCCATACTATCTGGAATGACAAGATGTTTCTCGGCTCAGAATTGGTGGGAAACTATTTTCACAACCGCAATCCAGGTGTTAAGGCTGCTCACTACTGTTGGGTTGGCCACCGTTTCTAAGTCTTTTCAGTGGACAGAACTACCAAAGACATGCATATATTTTTTAATAAAAATAACTCATGAGTTAATGAACTAGAATTTAAAAAAAATTTAAGGGGCACCTGGGTGGCTCAGCCGGTTAAGCATCTGATTGTTGGTATGTTAAGCATTTGATTGTTGGTATCGGCTCAGGTCACTATCTCATGGTCGTGAGATCGAGCTCAAATCGGGCTCTGTGCTGACAGTGTGGAGTCAGCTTGGGATTCCCTCTCTCCCTGTCTCTCAAAGTAAACAAACAAATAAACAAATAAATATGTGAGGGGAAAACCTCATGAATTCATAATGATATTTCAGGGTTTCCTTAATCTCTTCTATCTTACATCTTATTTCTCCTGCTCCACCTGTACCCCCAGAGAATCTTGGTTTTAAAGGATACCATGGATGATATAATTAAAATAAAGTATTTTTTCCTCACGTTATATATAAAACATTCTCAGAATAACAATATTGACATCATCATCAAAGTGATTTATTAAAAAGTCAAGAAGTGCTTGTACTCTTCCCATTCTTTCTCCATTTGTTGTCTGACTATAGCTCCATTGTCAAAACACATAGCCATTAAAGACTACACATTCTTTCTCGTTTCTGTCATTTAGATTTAGCTAGATGTAACTACAAATTTAAAGCTCACCCAACATCCTTTTTAAAATCTTTGAAATAATTTTAGACATACAGATATGTTACAAAAATAGTTCTAGTACTTTCACTCTGTTTTTCCTAAAGTTAAGAACCTACATGTTCCATAGTATAATTATCAAAACCAGGAAATTAACATCAGTAAAATACTATTAATTAAACAGATTTTATTTAAATTTTGCCAGTTTTCCCCCCAATATCTTTTCTGTTTAAGGTTTCAGGTCTCATTTTGTTCTTATGTTCTTGCCTCCTCCAATCTTTGTTCCTCATTCTTTCCCTGTTTCTTCTAACTTTGACACAATTTATAGAATACCTCTTAATTTGGGCTTTTAATTTTTAATTAAAAAATTTTAATATTTGTTTTTGAGAGAGACAGAGTATGTATGAGTGGGGGAGGGGCAGAGACGAAGACACAGAATCTGAAGCTGGCTACAGGATCTGAGTTGTCATCACAGAGCCCGACACAAGCCCTGAACTCATGAGCCCTGAGATCATGACCTGAGCAGAAGTCAGATGCTCAATCGACTGAGCCACCCAGGTGCCCCAATTTGGGCTTTTAAATGTTTTCTTAAAATTACACATTTTTGACAAAAATTCCATAAGAGATGCTGTATATTACACCAGAGAATACATGATGTTAATACTTCAATCACTTGGTTAAGGTTCTGTTGGCTGGTTATGCTATTGTAAAATTACCATTTTTCTTTTTCTAACAGGTAAAGCATCTTGGGAAGATGCTTTGAAATTATGCTAATACTCCTCCACAAACTATAAACGACTGATTTTAGCATCTGTCAGAGAGCTTGCCTATAACAATGATTATTGTAGTGTTTCCACACTGGTGATTTTTTATTTCCCTCATTCCTTCTACATTAATTAACTAATATTTGTCTGCAGGGAAAAGCTATCCCTTCACTTCTATTTATTTATTTATGCAATTATGTATTTATAGAAGTAGAAACTTATGGGCATTTATTTAAATCTATGGTTTAAATCTATCTATCAGTATATTTGCAGCTAAAACAGTTTCTGCTTTCACCACTGGGTGCTCTTTCTGGTTGGCACCTGCGTCTTACTGATATGCCCAAATTCTTTTTTGAGCACCTCTTTAGTTTCTCGCATTCTAAAATGTCCCGGGTTCATCTTGTATTTTCTCTGCCCATCACCAGAATCAGTCTAAGGAGCACTGGTTCTTTTTATTGGAGAATGATTTTTTGAAATAAAAATCTAGAGGCTAAAATAGTGCTCACTGCTACTGGGGCATCATAGTTCTTAGATTACTCTCATAAACAGAGGTAGGAAACATACACATGAATATTAAGCCATACAAATGAACATATTTATATGTATTTTGACAACATACAGCACTGATATTGTGATAGTCATTCTGGCTATCCGAAGCTCGTTTGTTTGAAGATTTCTTAAGTACTGTTTTTTAATTTTTTAATGTTTGTTTTTGAGAGAGAGACAGAGACAGAGCGTGAGTGGGGGAGGGGCAGAGAGAGAGGGAGACACAGAATCTGAAGCAGGCTCCAGGCTCTGAGCTGTCAGCACAGAGCCTGACGCAGGGCCCAAACTCACAAGCCATGAGATCATGACCTGCCTGAACTGAAGTCAGCCGCTTAACTGATAGAGCCACTCAGGTGTCCCTGCTTGAAGATTTCTATAAAAAAGATTCATGGGAAAACAGACCTTAGACTTTGGTAAGTGTATCTGCAGTCTTTATGTGAAAGCTACTTTGGCTGGACATGAAGTCCCTGGGTCACATTTTTGTTGCCTCACACACGTTATGGCATTTTCTTCTATCATAAAGCATTGCTTTCAAATAGAGCGATGGCAGTCTGATTTTCTTTCCCCTATAAATCATGTGGTCGTTTTGCTTGGATAAACAAAGACTTTCTTTCTTCAAATCCCAATAATTTTACTGGAATATGTCCTGAAGTTGGGTGTTCTGGGTTGATTTTCCAAGGTATGCAGTGTCATTTCAATATACAGCCTAACAACTTTGTTTCAGGAGGTTTTGTTAAGCAGACTTTAGTATTTTTGTCTGTTCCCTTGCTCTGGTTTTCGTTTCCTTTATACTGGATGCTTGTTGATTTTCTTTCCTATCTTCAAATCCTTATTTCTTTCTGTCGAGTTTCATTAATTTTTCATTTTTTTCAATCTTTATTTTTGAGAGAGAGAGAGAGAGAGAGAGAGAGAGAGAGAGGGAACAGGGGCAGGGCAGAGAGAGAGACAGAGAGACAGAGAGACAGAGACAGAGAGAGAGAGAGAGAAAGAGAGAGAGAATCCAAAGCAGGCTACAGGCTCTAAGCTGTCAGCACAGAGCCTTGATGCAGGGTTGAATTCACAAACCAGGACATCATGAGCTGAGCTGAAGTTGGACGCTTAACTGATTGAGCCACCCAGGTACCCCTCTTCATTTCTTTTTGATTAAAAAAATAATACAGCTTTTCATTTGTTATTTTGTAAAGGCACTATCTTGTGTTTGTTCACTCTGACGTTCCTCCTAGATTTTTGAAAAATCTTGACTCTTCTGAGTTCTACCACCTATGAAGTTTTCACATTTTTATAGTTTCTATAGTTTTCACATTTTGAGGGAAAGTCTTTAGGATAAGCTTTCATTCGTGGCAGTGAGAGTATCCTGCTTCTTATTCCCTTTTGTTCTCATAATCCTATGGGATTTACTTTGATCCTTTTTAGTTGCTTATTTTTATGTCAAATAGATAGTTCTAATTTCATAGCTCTGGAGCTCCCCATCTGTTATTTTAGTGAGATATTCAAAACTAAAGTGATTTATTTAATGAGATCACCAAACTCTATTCCTCTCTCATACTTTTATTTGAAGTTTCTTTTTTGCATGTCTATATTGTCCCTGTCCTACTTAATTTTGATTCTATTCCTAGAAGTTTGGACAAAGCTCAGTGTTGAGTTTATTCTGGAAGGGAGCTTTGGCTGGAAAAGTTTGAGAACTCCTGAGGCCCATAGTACCCCAGCTCTTTTAAGAGCTTTGTTGCAGATACTGTCTATCATTTTTAACTTTTGCCACTGATAATATTCCTTTAATGAAGGAATCTATAAAGACTCAAAAACAATACCACTGCCATTTTCCAAAAACCAAGAATAATAACTTCAATTTTTCCTTTCTAATTCAAGTCACACCAAACTGAGAATGATTTCAATAGTCAATTGAATCATGAAGTTTCTTATGCTCTTCTCTTTCCCTCTCCAATAAGCACAAATCACTCACATAAGAAGCAACATAAAATAAAAATAAAATTAAATTAAAAATAAAAATAAAGAAATGTGAACTTCAGTGTATTTTGTCTTTTATCTTGACAATTTAAGTCAGGCCTGATGTAAAGAATGATGGTGACATAAAAATAGTACATTTTCTTTTATAAAGGGAACTGTTTAAGCTATTGAAATAAGGTGACAATAATACTTGTATTTATCTTGTCTCTCTGTACCTTTTTGGAGTGAAACAATATTTAAAAAGGTAATATAAATAGTGCACTATTTTGTGCTCGGTACAAGGACATTTTGACACTCATCCATAATCTCTAGATTAAACACCCATATCATACCAAAATATTTCTTCATAGCTGTAACAATTAGTACCCACCCGTTCTATGGAAGGGGTTACAAACTCTAATGGCCACAGGGGCCAGACAGATAATATAAATGAATAAAGTGGGCTGAAGGTAAGAAAAACAGAATGTTAGAAACATAAATAAATTCTGTATAAATTCTATAGCTCTTCATAGTGTTCTGTTGATACTAGTTTAGAAAGGCAAACTATGGGGCGCCTGGGTGGCTCAGTCGGTTAAGCGGCCGACTTCGGCTCAGGTCATGATCTTGCGGTCCGTGAGTTCGAGCCCTGCGTCAGGCTCTGTGCTGACAGCTCAGAACCTGAAGTCTGTTTCAGATTCTGTGTCTCCCTCTCTCTGACCCTCCCCTGTTCATGCTCTGTCTCTCCCTGTCCTAAAAATAAAACATTAAAAAAAAAAATTAAAAAAAAAAAAGAAAGGTAAACTAAACAGTACTAATTTTCCGTAAGTTTGAAGTTGGAGAACCTATTTCAGAATTCAAGCCATCATATCCATCTCTGAATACCAACTGCAGTTTAGGAAAGTGGGCCAGATTATTCCTTATCTACTACATTCCCTATTGAACCAAATTCATGAAAAACATGTGAATCAACTTATTAGTTGTATCCCAAGTATTTGAACTGTATTGCCAACCTGAATCTTTGAGAAGATATTAGTTGATAAGGTATGGATTTTTTTTTAACCTAAATGATATTAAAAAGTTATGATTCCCCCCACTCCCCAGAAAGTTTTCTTAGCACCACATCACAGCTAAGCCATCTACGGGCCACAGGTTAAGAAAAGCTTTTCTTCTTCTCCCGAGAATTTGACTGTTGGTTAAGTTCTACTCCCTTGGTTAACTAAAAAAACTGGAATGTCAACCAGACCATCACTAGGCAACAGTGCATATGTTATCAATGACCTCTAACTGATAAGATACATCTAAACTAAGAAAAAATATAAACACATGATGGGGATGTCATAGTTGGGGCACTCCTGAATGTAGGGACTCATCTATTTGGGCATGAGGACCACTGAATATATATAGCCTATAGAGTTTATTATAAGAGATACTGGCCTCTATGGAACATGAGGCCTTTAAGACAAAGCAGTTCCCACACCTATTCAATGTGAATCCCATATACTTGGTCCTGAAGTTGTCAGCGGGAAGAAGATTGCTCCTGGATTCGTGGATGGCCATATAAACTGCAACACAGACTGCAGCAAAGCCTAAACCTGTTGGCAAGCTGCTACTCCTGTTGGCAAGCTCTGTCTTACACTGATCTTAGTAGACTGATGCCAAGTGTGATCTGTAGTAGTCTTGTGGGTCCAAATGCTTAGTTGAACTGAAGATTCCTGCTGGGCACTTTAGATTATCAAACCTCATAGTGCAGAAAACTATTGCACTGTGTACATTCATTAAGCAAAAAAAAAAATTGATTCACCCAGAAGGCAGGCTTTAAGAGCTTATTCAGTTCAAATGGTTAATTACCATAACTGTGACATGTTTCACTTTAAATTTTTTATACAAAGAAACACTCAGGGGCACCTGGGTGGCTCAGTCGGTTAAGCATCCAACTTCAGCTCAGGTCATGATCTCACAGTCTGTGAGTTCGAGCCCCTCATTGGGCTCTGTGCTGACAGCTCAGAGCCTGGAGCCTGCTTCAGATTCTGTGTCTCCCTCTCTCTCTGCCCCTCCCCTGAAAAACATTTAAAACAAAATTCAAAGAAACACTCAGATAATAACACAGTGAAGTTCCATTCTTTTGTCTTTAAAATTGTGATGTGTTTACAAAATGTCATCACCACCAATTTAAGCTTTGTGTCAGACATTATGATCACAATGGTTAAAGAAGGATCAAATCTAGGTAACTTTTTCTTTCTTTCTTTCTTTCTTTCTTTCTTTCTTTCTTTCTTTCTTTCTCTTTCTTTCTTTTTCTGCCTCCCTCCCTCCCTCTTTTCTTCCTTCCTTCCTTCTTCCCTCCTTTCTTTCTTCCTTCCTCCTTCCCTCCCTCCCCCCTCTCTCTCTTTCTTTCTTCCTCCCTCTTTTCTTCCTTCCTTCCTTCCTTCCTCTCTCTCCCTTTCTCTTTCCTTCTTTCTCTCTCTCTTTCCTTCTTTCTCTCTTTCTCTCTCTCTTCCTTCCTTCCTTCCTCCCTTCCTCCTTTTCTCTTCCTTCCTTCCTTCCTTCCTTCCTCCCTCCCTCCCTCCTTTCTTTCTTTCTTTCTTTCCTTCCTTCCTTCCTCCCTCCCTCCTTTCTTTTCTTTCTTTCTTTCTTTCTTTCTTTCTTTCTTTCCTTCCTTCCTCCCTCCCTCTTTCTTTTCTTTCTTTCTTTCTTTCTTTCTTTCTTTCTTTCTTTCTTTCTTTCTGTCTGTCTGTAGGCTCCATGCTGAAGCTCCAATACGGGGCTTGAACTCATGACCCAGAGATCAAGACCTGAGCAGGGACTGAGTCAGATGCTTAACTGACTGAGCTACTCAGGCACACCTATTTTTTTTTTTTTTTTTTTTTTTTTTAAGTTTACTTATTTTGAGAGAGAGTGAGAGCAGCCATGAGCAGGGCTGAGAGAAAGGGAGAGAGAAAGAATCCCAAGCAGGCTCCACCTGAAGAGCTCTGAAAAGCTCCACCAATGCAGCACCGGAACCCATCAACGGTAAGCTCATGAGGTGAGTCGAAATCAAGAGTTGGACACTTAACTGAATGAGCCACCCAGGCACCCCAGATTTTATTTTTAAGTAATCTTTACAAGTAACATGGGGTTAAGAGATCAAGAGTCACATGCCCCTCCAGGCAAGCCAGCCAGGTGCCCCTACATTTAGATTTAAAACTTAAAAAAAAAAAAAAAAATTAATAAATAAAACTTTTCTCTCAATGTACAAAAAAGCCATCTCCTAAATTTGGACTCACTAAGGAACCATATTCAAATAAACTCTTGTCATTTAAAAAGACTCATAGATGCTACAAATAAATCACTAATATTTGTATTATATGTACATTTGCATAATATTAATATCTGTGCTTTCATCAGCTATGATACAAAATTTAACAAATGACTTAACTTCTTGTCCGTTTGTTCCTAGTAGTCTATTCACTATGAATTAAGAGTATTTGCAACTGTACTTATGTATGCAAATACTCAGTCTAGTTGGACACGTTTTTTGCTGGATCCAAACTCAACATTAAAAAAAAGGTTTTGGTACACATGTAGTATTTTTTCTTAAAAATATATAACTGCTCATCAACCAATTCAGACGGAATTGCTGAATCATTACATTGTACACCTGAAACTAATATTAACGCTATGTGATAACTGCACTGGAATGAAAAGAAAAGAAACAATCTCCATATATAACTGCTCATAATAGCATGAAGAAACACATCTTAAAATTTCAGTTCTCTCCGTCTTTCCCAATTTCTCGACCAGGTGTCTTTTCCATTACGCATCATATTACTGTGGACGGTTTCACAATACTACATGTATGGAGTGAATTATGTCCCTCCCTAAATTCATATGATAAAGCCCCAATCCCCAAATGTGGCTGTATTGGGAGACAGGGCCCTCAGTGAGGTAATTATTGTTAAATGATATCAAAAAGGTGGAGCCCTAATCCAAGAGGGCTGGTGCCCTTGTAAGAAAAGGGAAACACCAGATCACTCTCACCACACATACAAAATAGAAGAGGCCATGCGAGGGCACAGAAAGAAGGCAGCCATTTGTAAGCCAGGAAGGAAGCCCTCACCAGAAACTGAGTCAGCTGGCACCTCAATCGGGGACTTCTAGCCTCCCAAACTGTGAGAAAATAAATGTCTGCTGTTTAAGCCACCAAGCCTTATATTCTGTTATGGCAGACGGGGCAGACTAATACACTACACTAAGTTATGTTATTTTGCCATGTTGAATTTAAGCTTTATATCAGATACCATGTTAGTAATGGCTACAAGACAATCATCTGTAGCTTTCTTTACCTATTATAACTGTAGGAATTTTCTTCATTGTTGCAAACAAGGAGATTCTCCCATTTTCCTTTCTCTTCTTTTGTGTTTTTCATTATTTGATAGACACATGAATATAATATTTTTTTCACTTTATATCATAAGAAAGAAAAAATATAAGTACTCGGCTAAGCTGCTGAGACTAAGCCCAAGCTTAGGGGATGGAAGAGAGAACTAAGGTAAAGCAGAGAATGAGAATTCTAAGAAGGGTCAACCATTATTCAGGTACAGTCCATTGCTGATAGGCAAAAATAATGCTCCATAGTTACCAACTCTTCTAATTTCCAATTTTAAATGTTCACAGCAAATTCAAATTAAAAAATAAAAAAAGGACACAGATGAAAACATGTTTCCACAAAAATCTGTACATGGATGTTCACAGTAGCATTATTCATAACAGCCAAAAAGTGGAAACAAGTCAAATGTCCATCAACTAATAAATTAACAAATGTGGTATATCTATACAAGGAAATATTATTCATAATAAAGAATTAAGTGCTGATACATGCTACAACAAGGGTAGACCTTGAAAGTGAAAGAAGCAGCAGTTTTGCCATGCAAAAGAAGTCAGACACAAAAGGCCCTACGTCGTATGATTCCACTTATACGAAATGTTCAAACCACGTAAATCCACAGAGACAGAAAGTAGATTAGTGGCTTCTAGGGGTTAGGGGAAGATAAAAAATGGCAAGTGACTGCTTAATTAAGGTTACAGGGTTTCTTTATGGGATGATGGAAATGTTCTATAATTAGATGGTAGTTATGGTTGCACAACATTGTGAGTATATGTGAGTATACTAAAAACCACTGAATAGTACACTTCAAAATGGCAACTTTTACATTTATTAAAAACAAAACAAAAAACAAAGCAGCACTTGCTTTGGAAAAACGAAAACAAACATGTTTTCAGGCCAAATCAGACTTGCATGCTGCCAATCTACAATTTCAATTCTCTATTAAAGATTCTCAAATGATATTCTTTTTTTTTTTTTAATTTTTTTTTTAATGTTTATTTATTTTTGAGACAGAGAGAGACAGAGCATGAACAGGGGACGGTCAGAGAGAGAGGGAGACACAGAATCTGAAACAGGCTCCAGGCTCTGAGCTGTCAGCACAGAGCCTGATGCGGGGCTCGAACTCACAAACCGTGAGATCATGACCTGAGCCGAAGTCGGACGCTTAACCAACTGAGCCACCCAGGTGCCCCTCAAATGATATTCTTTACCCATTCTACATATAGGCAGAAGAGTATGAGTGCAAAATTTAACAAAAGAAAGACTTTTTCCAATTAGCAGAAAAAAAACTAAAATAAAGGTTAGGATTTCCTTCAACTTTGTTTTTCCCCATAAAATTTCCTTTTTTAATTTTTTCATCCCTTCTAAATTAGAATACAGTATCTAACATGGAGTAAAAATATAGATTCAACTTCATGGCATCCTGTAAGTAACTTCCAGGTGTATATCACCTAACAAAATATCCTGGGTCTTAAACAGAGAAGGACTTAAGTTATACCTAACACTTGCTTTGCAATCTATTATAGTCTGAGAATAACAGTCAACAAATTTTAAAGAGCTTCAAGCTCTTACACTAGTAGTATGACTGACCCTAATGTGAGTGTGAAAAAAATGAGTGTCAGCAGAACTTAGAAAAAGGATCAAGATTAGGAGATTCTAGATGGCCCTGAAGAATAACTAGAATTTCCACACTGGAGGAACATTATCTCGAGATAAAAGCATGATAAGACACAGAAAGAATGCCCAAGACACCAGGAGAAAATAAAGAAGTCTAGATAATCTGGAACCAGTGATCCTGTAAGAAAACAGTAGGAGACAACAGCAGAAAATAGTTTGAAGCCAGACTAGGAGATTCTGAATGGCAGTTTAAGAAATTCAGACTTTTTCAAAGGCAATTCTAATTACATTTGAAATTAAAAAACCAATTTAATTATTTAGTTAGTGAATGTTTTTGGACATATGATGCCATTTTTGGATCTTTTTTCTGCCTATTTTTATATGTAATGCATTTCTTCTTGGCATGTATATAAAAAGTAATTTTCCTAAGGTTAGACACAAAGCATGACAATTTAACAAAGAAAAATCTATTTTAGTTGCAAGAGTAAGAGTAGCCGTTTTATTCTTTATTCATTTCCTGTTTATTTTTTCCTCCCTGATGTCTGATTTCCGAATATCCCCCTAGCCCCCCGCCCAAGGGGGGCTATATCTAATAGTTTGTTTTTATCTAATAGTAATAAAAATGACAAGCCCAGAATCCCATTTCTTCGGTCTTGGTTGGAACAGAACATAATTACACCTGAGAGGATAGAGTAAGAGATAGGGCTTTGGGGACTAAATAAAACTGTCTACTACAAATTATATGTTAGTGCAGCATCGAAAGTACAGGCACTCTGGACAAAGACCCGAACGACTGCCCAGGTGTGAATACTGGGTGCACCACTAACCGGTTATGTGACTCTGGGAAAGTCACTCAAACCTCTCCGTATCTCGTTTCTCTCATCTGAAAACAACAACAATGAACTAATGTCATGCCTAACAGTTGTTGTGAAGATTATATGACTTACTATATGTAAATCACTGAGAACAGCACTTGACACATGGGCAGTGGTATGTGCCAGCTACTTTATCCACTTTAGTGTAAGCTTCACAAAGACAAGGATTTCAGTCTTTGTCTACTAAAATGGTGTTTGGAACACAGGTGTACAGTAAGCATTTCTTGTCAGATGCTTAATGAACTGAGCCACCCGGGGGGCCCCTCGTTGTGCTTTCTCTTAACTCTTGAGGGTGATAACATCAGCATTCACTAAGGAGTAGTGAAAGACTTTGTTGTATTTTTGAACAGACTTTGAAAGACTTTGTTGTATTTGAAACAAAACAGCTTTTTGAAAGACTGTTGTATTTAGACAAATACAAGGTTAGGAGGAAACTGCCTCTATAACCTTTTGCTATTCAAAGTGTGGTCCTTTGACCAGCATCATCAGTGTCACCTAGGTCCTTATTTAATATGGCAAATCGGCAGCCTCACATCAGATCAACTCAATCAGTGTCTGCACTATAAAAAGATCACCAGGTAAACAGCATGTCTATTAACATTTGAGAAGTACTGCCCTAGATCACTCTAGTTGAAGAGTATATGTGATACAAAGATCAGGGTTTAAATCTAGACTCTGACACTTTATTATCTATAGCAGTGAGTGCAAGTTTATAAACTTCCTAATTCCCTCAACTCTAAAATCGAAATAATAGTAGTAGTTACTTCAAGGAGCTGCTATGATGATGAAATGAAAATGTAACACACAGCATTTTGTGGGCTGCACTGTAACATGACTAGTGGGAATATAAAATGGTGCAGCACCTGTTAAAAACGGTATGGCAGATCCTCAAACTACCATATGATTCAGCAATTCCACTTCTAGGTATATACCCAAGAGAAGTGAAAGCAGGAACTCGAACAGATATTTGTACACCTGTGTTTGTAGCAGCACTATTCACAACAGCCGAAAGGTGGAAGAAACTCAACTGTCTACTGACAATGAATAAATAAAAACATGACACACATACACAGTGGATTATTACTCAGCCTGTCATTATGCTCGGTGAAATTAGCCAGTTACAAATGAACAAACAGTCTATGATTTCTTGAACACAAGATTCCTAGAGTCAGGGAAACTCAGAAAGTAAAATGGTGGATGCCAGGGGCTAGGGAGAGGGGTTAACAGGTACAGAGTTTCAGATGGGGAGGATGACTCCGGAAACAGACGGTGGTGACAGATGCCCAACAACGTAGATGTACTTCATGACACAGAATTGTACACTTAAAATAAGTGGTTAAAATGATAAATTCTATGTTATGGTCACTTTACTCCAATGATAAAAAAGAGTTCACTAAGTATCTTTGCATTCTTAAAATAGTAAAAATGTTTTGATGATCTGAACATGTTTTATTTAAACTTTTTAAATGTTCAATATAAAAGATGATAGTACTCAATGGCTTTTTGCTTCTTATTTTTCATTAAAGAAAAGAAAAATCAACCTCCTTCTACAGGAAGACTTCAACTTTTCAAATTGAGAGAATTCTAATTAATACAGCTGGAAGCAGGAGTAGAAGAAGAGAGAAGAAATTACAAAACAAAGCAAAACAAAACACACAAAAAAAACCTTGTTTAGGTGCTTCTTCCTCCTTTTTAGTCTCCTCATCCTCTAAGCTGGGACTTTCCCGGGAAGAGTTGTCCTGTTGGCTAGAGTTTTTCAGTAGCACAGGATCAATCTGTGCTTTCAGGAGGGCAAGAGTCTCAGCCAACTCGTTTCGATTTCTAAATAAGGGAAAAAACAAAACAGCATAAAATTCTTAATTCTGTTCTAAAGAGCTTTCAGAATAATACCTATTAGAAATTAAAATAAAAAGAAAAACACAATCAAGAACACCCAAAACCCTGGTACACCTCATCTTAATTAACTTGAATTTAAGTACTAGGAATTAATGCATATTAAATATACTATTCTGCAAAAGGAAGGAATCTATACTCTCTATTGATTAAAATGCCAATGCAAATCTCTTTGGCTGAAAAGAACAGTAGGAACAAAATTAAAATTCAAAATCTGGTAATTTTTAAAAGTACTATGCAATCTCTAAGAAGTACAAAAGCATTGTCAAATTTCCCTGAAGAGGCATTTGTTTTAAATAAAATGATTCAAGTTAAAAAAAAAAAATTTTTTTAACATTTATTTATTTTTGAGAGAGACAGAGACAGAGTGCGAGCTGGGGAGGGGCAGAGAGAAAGGGAGACACAGAATATGAAGCAGGCTCCAGGCTCTGAGCTGTCAGCAAAGGGCCCAATGTAGGACTGGAACTCATGAACTGCGAGATCGTGACCTGAGCCAAAGTCGGCCGCCTAACCGACTGAGCCACCCAGGTGCCCCAAAATGATTCAAGTTCTTGATTCATTTGTAAATAAGAAAGCTTTTCCATCTACAGAGAGAATAACATTTGATGCTGTTATAACATTATGATCCAGGTCTTTATGAATAATTACAGCAAAGTCAGCTCTTACAACACAGTTCAAAAACCTAAGAATTTAGGAAACTGGATGTTGTTCTCTTAATTATAGTTTGCAACTACAAGAAGAGACTTCAATTTCAAAAAAAAATACAAGAAAACCCTGGGGCACCTGGGGGGCTAAGTCGGTTGAACATCTGACTTCGGCTCAGGTCATAGTCTCACAGTTCATGAGTGCAAGCCCCACATCTGGCTCGCTGCTGTCAGTGAAGAGCCCACTTCAGATTCTTTGTCGCCCTCTCTGGCCCTCCCCCGTTTGTGCTCTCTCAAAAATAAATAAACACTTAAAAAAAAAATACATGAAAATCCCAAATAAATAAGATTTAACCTATCAATTCTCTATTTTTACTACCCAGACCAGAACTGTGTGAGAGATGATTGATTTAAATGCTGCCTATAGACAAGAAAACTCACTTGGGTATTTCTCCTCCCCAGATAAGCAATGCGTAAAAGTGAAGAGAACAATGAAACCCTGGACTAAGAGTTGGAAAAGTCAGCTCTAGATCTGCCACTGAGTTAATCAATACCATGATCTTCCCATCTGTGTTGTCAAAGCAATGTGTATACATCTCTAATCCTACGTAGTTTGTATTCAAATGAAATTATTTCTGTTCTTATCTGCCATGCCATACATGTCTCTATCCTGTCCCCTTCTACCTCCATCCCAACTTAACTCTGGTGACAGTAGGGACACTGACTTATGAAGTAGGCTCTTAAGGAAATATTTAATGAATGAATAGAATCCCTATTCCTAACCTAGATGACTGTGTCCCTGGACAAGTCATAGAGCTTCAAAAGGCCTCAGCTTCCTTATCTATAGAATAAAAGACAGGATTCGCTCAAACATTATTAAAACAGCCTCCTAAGGAAGTAATAAAATTGCCACTGATGGGAATATTAAAATCTTGTCATTGTATATGGTAATGAACACACAAGTTTATACATATTATTGTATATGGGAATGAATTCACAGGTTACCACATTACAAATAAAGTGAAGTTCTAGAATTATAAATTATCTAATAGTAGGAGGTCAGATTAAGATGCTCTTTCAGGATGCTGGCACTGCCTCCACATTACAAAAAGTAACTCAGAGATAAGTTAGAGATATTAAATAAATTTATTTTTGGCAAAGTTCACATTTTCTATAACTTCATTATACCAACCTGCCTCTAACCTAAGACTCTATCCACTTAATGTTATTACTTCTCTTAGTACACTGAGAATGCCACATGTATAAAGTGTCTCAACCTTCTTGTTATTTTTTGAAGTCATGCTGGGAACTGAATACATTAAGTTATTCACTGTATCTATTTTAAAAAGTTTCCAAACGTAAGAACCAATACTACCACAAAATCCATATTAATTATTTGACTAAACAACAAAAAAACTTAGCAGAAAAATTCATTAAAGAACTCCATAATGGGGCACCTGGGTGTCTCACTCAGTTAAGCGTCTGACTTTGGCTCAGGTCATGATCTTGTGGTTCGTAGATTCGAACCTCGCTCGGACTCTGTGCTAACAGTTCAGAGCCTGGAGCCTGCTTCAGATTCTCTGTCTCCCTCTCTCTCTGCTCCTCCTTCACTCATACTCTCTTTCTCTCTGTCTCAAAAATGAACATTAAAAAAAATTTTAATATTAAAAAAAAAACACCTCCGTAAAAGCTTTTAACCCAACTACTGGGTTAAAATGCAAGCCTCATGTAGTCATAATTGTATGAAAACAGACAACTACCCACCTTTGGAGTTCTCCTATTTTGATCTAAAAATGAAATTTAGTATGCTAAATAAGTTTTTTAAAAATCCCAAATTTGAGGATGCCTGGGTGGCTCAGTCAGTTGAACATCCCAACTGTTGATTTTGGCTCAGGTCATGATCTCACAGTCGTGGGATGGGAGTCCTGCATTCAGGCTACTTGCTGAGCATGGAGACTGCTTGGGATTCTCTCTCTTCCTCTCTTTGCCCCTCTCCAGTTCACATGTGTGTGCGCGCTCTCTCTCTCAAACATTTTTAAAAAATAAAAAATAAAAAAATCCCAAGTTTTGAACTAGTCAGAGGGGATTTTTATAAATAATCATATATTCAAATTATACCCCAAATTCTTATCACTATCTCCAGGAAATCTTAGACTAGACTATGGATGCCAACAATAATTCAATGGCTCTGTTCTCCTTCCTTCCAGTGCTTGTTTTTCTCTAAAATGTTTCGTCACTCAGGTGTATTAGATATAACCCTACAGGGGCGCCTAAGTAACGCAGTTGGTTGAGCGACTGAGTTTGGCTCAGGTCATGATCTCACGGTTTGGGAGTTCGAGCCCTGCATCGAGCTTGCTGTTATCAGGACAGAGCCCACTCCTGATCCTCTGTCCCCCAATCACTCTGCCCCTCCCCTGCTAGCGCGCGCTCTCTCTCTAAAATAAATAAAACACGAGATAAAAAAATAAAGATATGTCCCTCCAAAATACCATGCTCTCTTAGAATGTCAGGTTTGCATTTCTGTTCTCTTGGCTTGAATGTGTTTCCCATAGCTAACCCTAACTATTCTTTCAAAGACAAGCATAGAATGAATAAACAAATGTGGTATATCCATGCAAGCAATACTATTTAGCCATGAAAAGGAACACAGTAATGATTCTAAGTATATTAACGAACCCTGAAACCATTATGCTCTCTGAAAGAAGCCAGACACAACGGCCACAAATTATAGGATTCTATGTATGTGAAATGTCTGGAATAGGCAAATTATAGAAACTGAAAGTGGACCGGCAGCTGCCATGGGCTTTGTAAAGGGAGAATATGGTGAATAAAACTGCTAATGTCCAGGGTAGGCAGTACAGGGTTGCTCTGCTGGGTGGGGAAAATGTCCTGGAGTTTGAAAGCTGTGATGGCTGCACAACTTTGTGAATATACTAAAAATCACCAAAACTGTATTAAAAACAAAATTAATCGTGGCTTAGGGGCACCTGGGTGGCTCAGTCGGTTAAGCATCTGACTTTGGCTCAGGACATGATCTTGTGGTTCGTGAGTTTGAGCCCTGTGTCAGGCTCTGTGCTGACAGCTCAGAGCCTGGATCCCGCTTCAGATTCTGTGTCTTCCTCTCTCTGCCCCTCCCCTGCTCATGCTCTCTCTCTCTCTCTCAAAGAATAAATGAACATAAAAAAAAATTTTTTTTAATAAAAAAATTAATGGTGGCTTGGATAAGAACATAGCAATGAAGGGGATGAGGAATGACCAAACACTGGATACATTTTGCACAGACAGCTGTTTAGATTTGCTGATAGAGTGGATGTGAAGTGTGAGAAAAAAGACAAGTCAAGATTGTATCCCAAAGTTTTAGCTCCAAGCAGCTGAAAGGATGTGGCTGCTATTAACGGAGATGGGACAAAATGTTGAAGCAGAAAGGTCAAAAGCTCAGATTAACAGGCAGATTGATTTTGACGTAACAGATTCTAAACTCTTGTGTTTTACTATCTGTACCTTAAGTTAATTCAGACTTTGGTGAAATGGAGCATATCATCCTAATTATTATATTGTGAAAAATGATTTTTCCTAGTAGTCTAAGTCTAAGGTTTGCTCAGAGTTAGAATTAGTGGTAGGGATTAAACCTTTAAGAAGCAATTGAGCTGGTAGTACAGTACAATAAAAACTTAAAAAAAAAAAAAAAAGACAAAACAAAAACAAAGCCAAGCATAGGCATCATCTTCTCCCAAGTATGGGTTAGGTATCTGATTCCTAAATAGCACACCAGAATGATCTCCATCAGAGATCACATTTATGATCCTATATTATCATTTACTATTTCCCTGTATCTTTCTCTCACAGTTTGGAACTCCTTAAGAAACTACATCATGTCTTTGCATTTCCAGGGCACAGCACAGTGTGAATATAGCAACTCTGTAAATATATATAGTATAGGATTACAAGGTTCGGTAATATTCTACCTTTTTTTCATCTGATTGCAAATTAATGAGGTGACAAAATAGGGAAGATAATGGAATGTGACAGTATTTCCTATGGGGGCCAAGAAACTGAAGGAAGGCATTAATGAGTAATATCAACAGTATTGATAACAGAACTTAACATCAGTGAGTGATTACTGTGTTCCGAGCACTACTCCAAGCACTTTACATGAACTAGTTCATATAATTCCAATATAACCTGATTATAGGTACTGTTGTTATTACCCCCATTTTATAGATGAAGAAAGTGAGGACACTGCAGAGATGTATAGTAATCTGCCTAAGGTTGCAGTTAGCATAGATTAAAGGCAGGACTGAATTATAGTCTGACTTCAGAGACCATCTTCTCAATCACTGTGCTATACTAGCAACATATGGTTTACAAATGTCTTTGACAGAGTCTGTAATTTTGGGTACATGAAAACTCAACCTGTTTAGAATTCAGGTTTTTGAAAATGATTGTTAAACCCTTTTAATTCTTAAAGCATTTTTATTGTATAATTTACATACTTTGAAATGAAAAGATTTTAAATGTTCAGTTAATCAGTTTTGACATTTTGATTGCTTTCAAGTTTTGGCAAGTATGAATAAAGCTGCTATAAACATTTGTGTGCAGGTTTTTATGTGAACATAACTCTTTAACTCCTTTGGGCAAATACCAAGGAGTATGGCTGCTGGATCATATGGTGTTTAATTAGGTAAGAAACCATCGACTGTCTTCCAAAGTGGCTATGCCACTGTGCATTCCCACCAGCAATGGCAGAAAGTTCCTGCTACTCCACATCCTTGTCAGCATTTGGTGTTGACAGTGTTCTGGATTTTGGCCATTCTAATAGGCATATAGTAGTATCTCATTTTAATTTACATTTCACTGATGACATATGATGTGGACCACTTTTCATGTGTATATCTGTTCAAATATATGTGTGTATTTGCCATCTGTATACCTTTGTTGCAAAGGAATCTGTTAAGGTCTTTGGTCCATTTTTAAATCACGTTTTCTTATTGTTGAGTTTTAAGAGTTCTTTATATATTTTGGATAACAGGCCTTTATCAAATACATCTTTGGTAAATATTTTCTCCCAGTCTGTGGTTTAGCTTTTTATTATATTGACAATGCCCTCCCAGAACGGAAATTTTTAATTATAATGAAGCCCAGCTCTTATCAATTCTTTCTTTAATGGATTGTACCTTTGGTATTGTACCAAAAAAGTTATCAGCAAACCCAAAATTGTCAATCTGCTTCTGTGCTATCTTCTTAGACACTTATAGTTTTGCATTTTATATGGAGATATGTAATTCATTTTTAAAAAAAAATTTTTTTTAACATTTATTTATTTTTGAGACAGAGAGACACAAAGCATGAACGGGGGAGGGTCAGAGAGAGGGAGACACAGAATCTGAAACAGGCTCCAGGCTCTGAGCTGTCAGCACAGAGCCTGATGCAGGGCTTGAACTCACGGACAGCGAGATCATGACCCGAGCCGAAGTCAGCCGCTTAACTAACTGAGCCACCCAGGCTCCCCGATGTGTAATTCATTTTGAGTTAATTTTTCTTAAGGGTGTAAAGTGTGTGTCTAGATTAAATGTTTTACATATGGATGTCCATTTTTTCCAACATCGTTTTTTCTCCATTGTATTGTCTTTGCTCCTTTGTGAAAGATCAGTTGACTATATTTATATGGATTTATTTCATAGCTCCCTATTCTGTTCCACTATATATTTGTCTAGTCTTTTTTTTTTTTTTAAGTAATCTCTACGTACAACATGGGGTTTGAACTCATGACCCCGAGATGAAGAGTCACATACTCCACCAACTGAGCCAGCCAGGCATCCTTATATTTGTCTGTTCTTTCACCAATACCACACTGTCTTAATTACTGTAGCTTTATAGTAAGTCGTGAAGTTGGGTAGTGTCAGTCTTAGAATTTTGTTTTTCTTCATTATTGTGTTGTCTATTTTGTGTTTCTTGCCTCTCCATATAAACTTTATTTTATGAGAAAGAGAGAGAGAGAGAGAGACAGGTAGAGGGAGAGAGAATCTTAAGCAGGTTCCACGCTCAGTGCGGAACCCGATGTGGGGCTCAATCCCACAACCCTGGGATCATGACCTGAGCCAAAATTAAGAGTCAGACGTTCAACCAACTGAGCCACCCAGGTGTCCCTCTTCATATAAATTTTAAAATAAGTTTGCCAATATCCACAAAATAACCTCAGAGATTTTGATTATGATTGCATTACATCTATAGATTTTAGGTTGGGAAAAATTGACGTTTTGGCAATATTAAATGCTCATATCCACAAATATGGAATATCTATTTATTTAGTTCTTTTTTGGTTCTATTTATTTAGTTCTTTTTTGGTTCTTTCATTAGAGTTTTATAGTTTTCCTCAGATAGATTTGTTTATATTTTGCTGTATTATACCAAAGTATTTCAATTTGGGGGGAGATAATATACATGGTATTGTGTTTTTAAATTCAGATTTCACATATTCACTGATGGTATGGTATATAGGAAAGCAACTGACATTTTATATATTAATCTTGTATCTCGCTACCCTGCTATAATCACTTATAAGTTCCAGGAGAGTTTTTTGTTAACCCCTTCAGATTTCCTACATAGATGATCATGTCATTTGCACATAAAGATGGTTTTCTTTTTTGCTTCCCAATCTATCTCTTACTTCCTTTTCTTACTGCATTAGCTAGGACTTTGAATACGATGTTGAAAAGGAATTTTTAAGGATTTTTACATCTAAGTTGATGAGAGATACTGGTCTACACTTTCCCTTTCCTGTAATGTCTTTGTCTGGTTTTGTTATTAGGGTAATGCTGGCCTTATAAAATGAATTAGGGATTATTCCCTCTCCTATCTTCTGAAAGAGACTGAAGGGAATTTAATTCCTTCCTTAAATGTTTGGTGGAATTCACTAGTGAACCCATCTGGGCTTGTTGCTTTCTGTTTTAGAAGGTTATTAATCATTGATCCAATTTATTTAATAGATAGAGGCCTGTTCACATTGTCTACTTCTTCGTGTGAGAATTTTGGCAGATCATGTCTTTTAAGGAATTGGTCCATTTCATCTAAGTTATCAATTTGTGTGTACAGAGTTGTTCATGGTATTTCTTTATTATCCTTTTAACGTCCCTGGGATTTGTAGTAATGCCCCTTCTTTAATTTCTGATATCACTAATTTGTGTCCACTCTTTTTTTCTTAGTTAGCCTGGCTAGTGGCTTATCAATCTTGTTGATCTTTAAAAAAAAAACAGCCTGTTTTATATGCAAAATTTTTCCAAATATTGCTTTCACTGCAAATTTTCAACCACAAATTTTGACAAGTTGTACCTGCATTTTCATTTAACTCAAAATATTTAAAAATTTGTCTTAAGATTTCTTCTTTGACCCACATGTTATGTAGAAGTGTATTATTTAACATCTAAGTATGTGGAGATTTTAAAGCTCTCTTTCTATTACTGATTTCTAGTTCAATTCCATTTTGTGGTCTGAAAGCAGACACTGTATATTGCCTAGGTACTAAATTTTAAGAAGATCAAATATAGAAAATTCTTTTTTTATGGATCGCTATTTTTACAAAAACATATTCCATTTGATTTTTAAATTGCAAAGTTCAGTTTTAAAATTTATCAGGGGCTGACTTACAGGGATGCTTAGATGGCTCAGTCAGTTAAGCATCCAACTCTTGTTTTCAGGTCAGGTCGTGATCTCACGGTTCATAAAACTGAGCCCTGTGTCAGGCTCCGCACTGATAGCGTGCTTGGGATTCTCTCTCCCCCTCTGTCTCTGCCCCTCCCTGGCCTATGTGTGCACTCATTCTCTCTCTCTCTCTCAAAATAAAAATACACTTAAAAAAAAAAAAGGCTGACTTACAGCTTGAAAAAACTCAGAATTCTAGGGGCGCCTGGGTGGCTCAGTCGGTTGAGCGACCGACTTCGGCTCAGGTCATGATCGCGCGGTCCGTGAGTTCGAGCCCCGCTTCGGGCTCTGTGCTGACAGCTCAGAGCCTGGAGCCTGTTTCAGATTCTGTGTCTCCCTCTCTCTCTGACCCTCCCCCATTCATGCTCTGTCTCTCTCTCTCTCAAAAATAAATAAATGTTAAAAAAAAAAAAAGTCTGATTAAAAAAAAAAAGAAAAAACTCAGAATTCTAAAGACGAGCTAACTTTTGTCACATAACCTTGTTTTAAGACTGAGACAGAAACATATTTCCAACACCAGAAATCTCCATGAAAATTAGCAATACTTTGAAGAAATAGTTTTAAACAAAAGAAGCAGATTTTTCATGTCACTAGTAAAAATTATATTCACCAATGAAGAAAAATATCCAAGAGCGATGTATTAAATAAAAAAGTCAAAATTCTATTTGCTTTACTTGCTCTTCATTTATTATCTCAGTTTCTAAGTGAATTTCTTGCCGAAAAGATTACTGCCTCCTTAAAAACTCCACTCATACAAGTTTAGAAAATGCTTCTGACAGCATCGATCAGTCTTCAGACAACAATTTCTCTGCAATATAAAAAAAGCAAATGTTCTCACTTCTGTAAGCACAGTTCTACTTCCCCATAATTTGTATCCACGGATCCTGGCTCAGTGCTTGAGAGAAATACTCTTACACAAATCAATCCTTTAGATGTTTAAAGATAATTATATCTCCCTAAATTTCTACTAAATCAAATATTTTTAGTTCATTCAATCTTCTTCTTTGTGGTTCTTCCCATAAAGCATTTATTCTACCATATTAATATTCTTCTTAGAGTTAGGCATCCACATCTAAATACTAGACTCCAGGAAGGATGTCATTACAGCCAAGTGGGATAATGTCCTACACATTATTTTGGGTACATAATGTATTTTAATGACAATGAAGATCATAATTTTGGTGACAGTCAAGAATAACACAATGCTTTTCACATTCAACATTCACAAAAATAAGAGACCTATATGGACAAGACGGTTCGCTACATTTGTCAAAATTAGTACTACTGCATCAAGTTAAAGGTAACTAAAATGCCTTGTGACAGAACATGTCAAGTATATGAAGTATAAACAGACCAAACTGAGGATTTACGGAAAACCATGGTACTTCCCCAGAAAATACATATTATTATATAAAACTAAGAGCTATTATTTATAATATAAGGGATTTCACAGGTGCCTGAAGCCCATCTATAGATCCCAAAGCTACATTATTCATTAGTATAACCATAATTGCTCAGCATCGTACCTAATTACACAAGTAGATATGCAATATAAATTTATATATTCCTCACAATAACTTTACTATCATCCTCATTCTAAAGTGCAGAAAAGTGAATATCAAAGAAATTAAGTAATCTGCCTTCAGGTGGTAAGTAGAGGAACCCAGATTCAAGCACAGTTAGCTCTAACCGCATCATCTAAACACTTCTCTCACATCATCCATCAGGGTATAATCTACGCTATACATTAGAAATTGCTTTAAGCATTATGACTGATCAGAAATAATAATAATGGTTTTTCTCTGTCAGATTTTCGTCATCTACAAAGTAGAGAATATTTCTTAAACAACTATGCAAGGTGGATACAAGAAATAGTACAAGTGGTAGAACATCACGAACAGAACCTCATTCAACGTATCACAGGGAGAGATGGTAAGTGACTTTCATTTCAGGATTATTTGTTTAGTAAATTAACTATATGGAGAACCAGACTATATTATAGTATGATTGAAGGGAGCTTATAAAACAAGCCCCTACAAAGTCATTCAACTCACATTAATTCTCAAGGAATTGAAGTTGAGCTTCTCTGACCCAAACAAATATTCTAAATTTCCACAGATTCCCTCTTCAAAACACTAATAAATAATCACTAAACAAAAATCTGCTAAAACTCAAATGAGCAAAAACAGAGAGGAATAAAAGTCAAAGGAGTTTTTCCTAAGTCAGGTTATATATCCACTAGTTCTCCCTACTTTAGTTATAGATTTAGTTATAGATCCTGATAACTTTGAAATTAATATAAAATGTGGGTACTAGTGAAATAAATTCTAAATAATTAAGTTGCAAAAACAGAAAGTTAGAGACACAAGATTCTGAATAATGATCCCAGAGTCACTTATTAATCAAAAAATAAAGTTTTATTTTAAGGTTTTACATGAAATGTTTCCAAATATATCAATCAATACAAATAAGAGGGTACCTGGCTAGCTCAGCTGGTAAAGCAAGTGACTCTTGATCTCAGGGTTGTGGGTTCCAGCCCCACATTGGGTGTGGAGATTACTTACAAATAAAAGCTTTAAAAAATAAATACAAATAAGGAACAAAGATTTTTTTCCAAAAGACTACCAAACCCCGCCCCCCCCAAAACCCACAAGATTTGTCAGATTTCTTCAGAACCCTAATGAAGAAATGTATACATAGCAAAAATTAAAAATATACTAAAGTGCAAAATGAACTGGCCAAATGAAATAAATTATGCCTAATAGAAAACTATAGCTAGGTAAGAACCAAGTAATACTTTGCTTGTATTGTTGCCTAATGATGGGTTTTTCCGTGCATATTATTGCTACAGTATTATTTGTCAGATTCCATCTTCCTGAAGCATAACGTACATGTGCTAATATGGACCACCATGCTAAATGTAGTTATTTATTTGACAAATAATTAAGTGCCTACTATGGGTATTGTGCTGGTCACTAGGCTAGGTCCCAACAACTCTCCAAACCCACAAAAAAAGGACCACCCCAGCCTCAGAGATAATAATCTTATAGAGAAGAGATTAAAGAAACACACAAGTAAACATGAAAAGACTTCAATAGAAGATACCTGACAATGCATTTCCATGAAGAGCCATCTTGATCGTCTTGTTCTTCTATGTACATTCTGACATTGTGATCTTGATCCAACTGGTACCAGTACATAAGGCCATCTTTGTCTCGGCCAATTGGCTGGAGACGCATGGTATCAGCATCTTCTTCATTGATAATGTTTTTGAATTTGAGATTGTCATCAAATTGACACTCGCAGAGGTACTGGAAAATAGTCATAACATGGCTTAAAATACTCTATAAATGTTTCTCCATCACAGTAAATGTGATATGTTTAACCACAGAACTGATTCAGGAACAAGAGCAGAAAAAATACATGTAGTTTATCCATCTTTCACTATCCTCTCCCCACTTTTGTAAACCTGTTTGGAATAACCAATTTAAAAAGATATATTTCAAGTTAACGTTTTATTTTAGTATTTTATAAGTTTATAGGCTTATTGTAATCAATGACACAAAAATCATGTTATATTTCAAGAGCACTATGTTTGTATTAGTCTCCCAAATTTCTTTCTTATGTATAAAATTTCCTTATGTATAAAATTTTCAATGATTCTTTCTGTTAAAGCTTTTATGCACATTATTCTTGAAATGGCTATCAGTGAATTAATTAAAATAATTGTAACAGATAATAAATTCATTACCTTTAAGAGCGCTAGTTTGCATTCAACACTCATTTCAAGATAGCCCTTCTTCTCCATCTCCCATGCCCAGGTGCTATTAAACTCTTGACATATCTGTAAGAGAAAGTTAATATCTTAATACATAAAATTTCTATTAACATTGGTATTTTGTTGTACAATTATGTTAACTGTTCTGTTTATATGTATTTATAATGGAACAAGTTTGTAACAAATACAATCCAAGCCAAATCAACCAGAAATGTTAACTACTGATTGACTGAATTAAAAAAAATTTTTTTAATGTTTATTTATTTTTGAGAGAGAGAGAGAGAGAGAGAGACAGACAGACAGACAGAGTGCAAGCGGGGGAGAGGCAGAGAGAGCTGGAGACACAGAATCTGAAGCAGGCTCCAGGCTCTGAGCTGTCAGCACAGAGCCCAACATGGGGCTCTAACCACGAGCTGCAAGATCATGACCTGAGCTGAAGTTGGATGCTTAAATGACTGAGCCACCTAGGCGCCCAGATTAATGACTGAATTTAAGGCAAGCAGTGATCTCTGTAGCTCTCTCCTCTGCTCTCAAGAATATTATACACATTTTATGGCACATTTTCCCAAATGCAAATAATTATCTGATTCCCCTTCCAAACCACCTAGAAGTTCCTTGAGGGTAAGGACAATAGTTTTATCACTATGCCTAGAACAGAAGTAGGTTCAAAAAGCATGCCAAATTGCAGGCTATTTTTTAAAGTTTATTTATTTATTTTGAGACAGAGAGAGAGAGAGCGTACGCAAGCGGGGAAGGGGCAGAGAGAGAGGGAGGGAGAGAATCCCATGCAGGCCGATGTGGGGCTCGATCCCACAAACTGTGAGATCATGACCTGAGCCAAAATCAAGAATCAGACGCTTACCTGACTGAGCCACCCAAGTGCCCCTGTATGCATATTTTTTAACAGAGCCACTCTCCAACTAAATGTCCTCTTTATGGGTAAAGATTCTATTGCTTGGCATTTGAGACCTTCTATAATGTGGCATTAACTTAAATTTCTAGGCTTCTCTCCCTATACAAGCATATCAGGCAAACCAGAGTCACTGTAACAGTCTGAGGAAAGACACGGATAACCATACTACTCAATAATAAGGACTAATCAGGAGAAATGCCATGGACTGTACGACCTCTGTGAGCCAGTTTCCTCAGAAATAAAAGGGGAGCAGTAATAATATTGATCTTAAAGGTTATAAAATAGGCATGAAAATGATATAAAGTGTCTAGCAACTTCATGCTCTTTGGTCTAATCCAAGGAGTGAAGAATATAATGAAGGCCAAAGGAAAAGAACCAACCAAGGGACAAGATTATTTGGGAGCTTATGCAATTAGCTAGATAGGCAGGCAGGAGAAAAATAAGCAGACAAATGGGATTGCTTATATAACCACATCAACCTAGAAAGAAGACCGGGCTGGCCCTCCTAGGAGTTTTACCCTTTTCCTATCCAGCACCAGTGTCATCTTTTTTACCGATTGTATAATAAAATTATAGGAGATCGTTGTTAGGATAGAAAAAGAAAATAAGGGAAGCAGTATGGCCAGGAACAACATAATGGGAGATCTTCAAAGGCACAAAGGAAGAATAAGGTTGCCATTCTCTGGAATACCGTAAGTCTCTGACTGTCAATACTATCTTTTGTAGAGAGAGAGAGAAAAAAAATTGAGATATACAAAGTAAAAGGAAATTTTTGGAATATTACACAGGGAGGACCCTAATGTAATAGCTAAAAAGTCAGAATTTGAATGGACATTTTGCTGAAGAATATATACAAATGGCCAATAAGCAGAGGAAAGTATGATCATCATGAGTCATTAGGGAAATGCAAATCAAAACCACAATGGAATACTACTTCATATCCATAAGGACAGCTGTAATCAAAAAGGAAAAATAATAGTAATGTTGGTGAGGATGAGGAGAGACTGAAACGCACAGGTTGTTGACAGGAATGTAAAACGGTACAGCTGCTTTGTGAAAAAGCCAATCAGTTCCTCAAAATGTTAACACTGAGTTACTATGTGACTTAGCAATTCCATTTTTAGGTATTTATACAGGAAGAGAGAAAACACATGCCCATGCAAAAACCTGTACAAATGTTCATAGTGGCATTTTTTTATAAAAGCAAAACAGTGGAAACGATCCAAATATCAACTGATAAATAATATATGGAATAAACATACAATGGAATTTTATACAGCTATTAAATGGAATGAAGTAGTGACACCTTCTACAGCAGGGACAAATTTTAAAAACATTAAGCTTGGTAATAGAAACCAGATACGAAAGGTTACATACTGTATGGTTCTATGTATATGAAATGTACACAATAGTCAAATACACACAGACAAAAAGTTTATTAGTAGTTACGTTGCCAGGGACTAGGTAGAGGGAGGAATAGAGTGATTGCTAATAAGTAGATTTCTTTTCCAAGTGATAAAAATGTCCTAGAATTAACGATAGTGGTGATGATTGTACATCCTTGTGAATATACTAAAAAATACTGAATTGTGTATTTTAAAAGGGTGCATTTCATGATATGTGAGTAATATCTCAATTTAAAAAAACAGAGGGACAGTCAAGAATGTAGAACCCAGCTTATGACTTGTGAGTGCTCTGCTGTATACCATGCCCCTAAAAGAAGAGGATGTTTGTTGACCATCTTTAATGGGTAAGGCTGAGTCTGGGGAAGCACACCTCTGGTATCTGAGAGGGGCTGGGAATGACACAGCTCCAATGCCTGCTCAACAACCCAAGCACGAAGGCTCACGCAGTCACAGATACCAAATACAAACGAACAACTTTTAATTATCTTTCACCGTGTGAAAGGGGAAAAAAGTGAAAGAGGAGTAGATAAATAGATAATTAAGATACAGGCCTCTCTGCCTCATACTACTTACCTTTCATTTACATACCTTATTTATATAGTTTAGGGTACAAAACTTTTGTGCTGATATTCTGATATGAATATGCTACTCATTTTGTTTCTTTAAGGGCAATGTAGACATATTATTATGCCATTTGAGGAAAAACAAAACACCTGAAACTTAATATTAGATATACCCAAATAGCCATTACCTATTGTTATCACAAAGTAAAGACTGTTAAAAAATGAGTACTCTAAATGACACTTAAACAGTTCTGCAGGACCATATAAATTTGTATCAGAGGTCAGCAAACTTCTTCTGTTAAGGGCCAAACAGGAAATAATTTAAGCTCTGTAGACCATACAGTCTCTTTTCAACTATTCAACTCTGCTGTTCTAATGCAAAAGCAACCATAGAAAATACATAAATGAGTAAACTTGGCTATGTTCCAATACCACTTTATTTATGGATAAGGAAATTTGAAATTCATAAAATTTTCATATGTGTCAACCATTCTCCCAACTATTTAAATATGTAAAAACCACTGTTAGTTTTCAAGCTATACATAAGTAGACAGCAGGACAGATTTGGCCTATGGGCCAACATTTGCTAGAGCACCAGAAACTAGCTGTGTCTATCAGAGACTGTCTATGACAGCTATTCTTGGATCCTTGTGAGACAGGAAAACTAAAGGGACTCCATGAAAAAGTCCCTTTTTCCCTGCTTCTATTCCTGTTAGGACCAACACTCCCGCCTTTTACATGCCTTATAAAACAGATAACGTATGTCCTCCTTGTAAAGGTCAAGGAATTAATGATTTCTTTGGAAACCTTCCAGCATAATAGATAACATCTAAGGAGTGACCAGGCAAGGTCATCATGAGTGTTTTCCAAGACCACTGACTCATTAAGACCCCCGGCTCCAGTGCACAAGTGACTTGTGGAGAACACCCGTTCCCAGATGCCAGAGAAGACTTGTGCACTAGAGCACAATCCTCAATAAAAACCCAGACCCCAAGCAAAGACAAGGCTCACTCTCCTTTCCTTTCTGAGTCTCCCAGATGCTCTGTCTGTATCTGCAACTCTATGTCTTCAATACACTCTGCTCTCACTTCCTCTTGGTTTACATTTGATTTCTACACCATGCAAAGCCAAGGACCCTCTTGGCTGTTCTGGAAGACCCTCTGGGTCTGAGGACCCAGCCAGCCTGCATTGCTTGGAAGCAAGGGGATCCTCACTAGGTTGGTAATTCGTATTAACTCCCTAGGATCCAACTTGATTCTGACCAAATAGCCTTGTAAATGTAATTTGGTTTTGCATGCAATTTCTCTTTAGAGAATGTTCCAGCATCCAAAACATGAACATTTCTATACAATGTTCATATTTATCACTCTTTAAGTTATTATTCTATCATACTGATTTTATGTTTGATTCTCTAATCTGGTTAATGAGAGGTCATATCCAGTTGTATCCCCTGTATGGTGCCTAAAGACAGCCTTTCTGATATACACATGAAATCAATGCCATTCAGCCTGGGAGGACACTTGGCCACCAGCCTGCTGACACTCCAATACGCCAAGCCTGTCTTTTCCTCCTAACTTACAGAAAAACAAGGTTGAGGTTGGCAAAAGGCGGGAGCGGGGAGGAGGTGGATTTAAAGGCCACAACATCTCAATATTTACAGAAGAGGTGGTTTCACATGCCTACACAGCAAATACATGGAATTTATCTCAGTGAGATCATGAACAAACTAACCTTAAGAGTCATTTTCGAAAAATCCTGCTTTTTTTGACAACTTAGAACATAAGGAATTAAAAGGGGGAGCTATGCGGCAGGGGGAGAGAACTGCAAAAACCCTCAGCATGAATATCCAGTACATTAAGAGACTAAATCAAATTCTAATGTGGCTTCTAGCAGTCTCAGGACATGTCTCTGGGATCACCCTGCTCCCATTGAGCTCCTGTCTTGAAAACTCAGGGTTTCCAAAAGAATTTAGTATGTGTTCCAGCTAACCCTATTCTTTGTCCCTGAATTCCCTTTTCCATTTATTCAAAAAATAAACACCTTACAACCGTAAATCTCTCCTCTGTCCCTTTGAGATGTATATGTATCTCCTATAACAGTGTCTTTCTCAAGGACCTGAAAGCCATTCCTTTGATTTGTAGTCATCAGGAAGGATATAGGACCTCCCAGACACTGTGGGAGGGTAGGAAAGTTTATCTTTCATAGTTAGCAGACACAGAAGGCCTAATCAGGTTGCCTGACTGACACTCACACCTACTTTTCATAACTGTTCACTTCCCTAACCCCTTTTTCATCTCTCATTTCCACCTCCCAAAACCCTTAGTTTCCCTTTAAAAGGCCAGTCACCTCTGGGCAAAATGGAATTGAGCTCAGCTCCTTCTTCTACCACAACAGTTAGTGAATAAAGTCTGTCTTTACTGCCTTTTTTTTTTCTTAATGTTTTTATTTATTTTTGAGACAGAGAGAGACAGAACATGAGCAGAGGAGGGGCAGAGAAAGACACAGAATCTGAAGCAGGCTCCAGGCTCTGAGCCGTCAGCACAGACCCCAATATGGGGCTCAAACTCACGGAGTGGGAGATCATGACCTGAGCTGAAGTCAGATGCTTAACTGACTGAGCCATCCAGGCACCCCATGTCTTTACTGCCTTTTAACTAGTGTCTGGTTTTGGGGGGAAGGATCATCAGATACCATTCAGATGGAAATCTTTATTTTATAATTAACAAACATGAAGTTTAAAGAGATTCATTTATCTGGTGATTCCACCAATATTCACTGAGTGAATATTCTATGGCAAGAACTAGTCAAGGAGCTGGGATACCATGATGAAGACAGACAACCTGCTACCATGAAGCTTATATTCTAAGAGGTAGTAAAACAGGTAAAAATAAGAAAACATTAAGTAGACACAAATCCTACACTGAAAATAAAATAGAGTAATGTCCTAGAGAAAGTTTGATTATTACTCTGATTAGGTGCTCAGAAAAGGCCTCACATTTAAAAAGTTGACATTTGGGGCACATGGGTGATTCAGGTAAGTTGAGCATCTAACTCTTGATTTCAGCTCAGGTCATGATCCCAGGGTTGGGGGATTGAGCCCCTTGTCAGGCTCTGCACTGAGTGTGGAGCCTGCTTGAGATTCTCTCTCTCCCTCTCCACCACTCCCCATCCATGCTCTAACTTAAAAAAAAAAAAAAAAAAATTGACATTTGACACAAGAAGTTGAGACATGACTGAGAAAACAGAAATCAGCCACAAGAAGATCTGGAGTAGAAATGCAGATCCAGGCAGAAGAAACAAGCTAGCACAAAGGTCTTAAAGTTTGATATATTAAAAAAACAGAAAATAAAGTGTAAATGAAGTAGAATAAAGGGTAAAGTAGCAGAAGATAAGGTTAAAAAGGTAAGCAAGGGCCAAATTATGGTGGCCAGGGTAAGGAATTAAGATTTTATTTCAAATATAATGGGAGGCCACTGGTAGATTTTAAATGGAGGAATAACAAAATCTGATATATGTTTCAAAATTAGCTGCTGGAAAAAAATGGACAAAATGGAAACTGAGAAACCAATTTTAAGGCAAGAGATAATAATGTCATGGACTGTGGTGGCAGTAGTGGGAACAGAAAGAAGAAGCTGTATTTTAGAGATAGAATCATCAGGACTTTTAATAGAATAGATATGTAGAGTGACTGGAAAGGAAAAACAAAGGTGACATCTACAATCCTTGGCTTGAACAAATGGAAGGATAAAAGTGCTTTTAATGAAAGTATTAAGACAATACCCAAGAGAAGGGAGTTAACAAGAGATGTTTTGTACCTAATGAGTTTGAGGTGATATATACATCATCTAAGAAGTATCTCACTTAAAGTTAGTGACTGAGCCAAGACTTGAAGCTTTTGACTCCTGGTGCAGAGTTCTTTCCAGTGGATCATACAATCTTTACTCAAACCTTTTCAAATCTGAGTCAAAAAGAATTTTACAGCTAAGCTGAGAAGTCAACTCATCTTCATACCCCAAGTTTGTGACTAAGTATGAGACACACAGCAGATACAAAACAAACATCTGATAAATAAATGAAAGACACAACAAATAATGCTTTTACTTTTAAACATTCTTTTAGACTAACCAACATTAACTACCAGCTAACATTATACATCTTTAAGAACATTAAAAATTCTTACTAGAATAACAGTAACAAATTTTTATTTTACTTTATTTTAGAGAGAGAGCACAAGTGGGGCAGAGGGCCACAGGGAGAGAATCTTAAGCAGGCTCCATGCTCAGCATGGAGCCCAATATGGCTCAATCGCATAACCCTGGGATCATGACCTGAGCCAGAATCAAAAGTCAGACACTCAACTGACTGAGCCACCCAGATGCCCCATAACAGCTAACATTTATTGCATGTTTACTATGTACCAAGTACTGTTGTTATTGCTAAAAATATTAATGCAGTCAACTCTCACAAGCCTTAGATGTGTGTACTCCTATCCTCGGGAAGTTATGTGCTTTTCCCAAGGAAGGAAAGAAATAGTAATTACTATCTATAATCATTTATGGTGAAATCAGTATATATTTAGGATACCAATTAGGTCAGCTGTCACCAACAGAGCTGTGACCAAAGGCTAGACTGAGAATTATAAACTTTCTAGGTCTTTTATTTTTTTAGAGAGAGGGAGAGGGAGGGGGGAGAGAGGAAGAGAGAGGGGAGGAAGAGAGAGAAAATCAGGTTCTACACTGAGTGTGGAGCCCAATGTGGGGCTCAATCCCATGACCCTGGGATCATGACCTGAGACAAAATCAAGAGTCAGAAGCTCAACTGACTGAGCCTCCAGGCATCCACAGTTCCGTTCTTTACACTCAAATTACCTCTCACCAAGTATCCCTGACCTAATACTTAAGTGTGTCCAATGGTTTTAAGTATTATTTTTAGAGGGCTAAACCAAACATTTACTGAACATAGTAAGCACTGGGAGGGCAAATTTCTGCTTTAAGAAGTGCAGAATTGAGAGAGAGAGAGAGAGAGAGAGAGAGATGTAAACAAATAATTACAGGAGGAAAAGTAGTCAGTGAGCTATCTACAAACTGAGTAACTAATATATCTATCAACTACTACAAAAATATAGAGGCAAAAAACGCTAATTCATCTGATGGATAAAAGGAGATCAACTGCAACAACTCAAGGGTAAGGTTCTATTTAAGTGGTGACTTTTACGCTAGGACCTGAAGGATGAATAGGTTTTACAAGACAAGGAGGTAAAAAGAGAATTTCAAGAAGGAAAAAAAAAAACAATATGCAAAGCCAAGGGGATGTGAGTGATGCTGGTATGTCCTGTCAATGTGAAGGTGAAGACAGGAGTTCTTTCTGCTGAGCCCTAAAGCCCTAGATCATGAGTGCTTGGGGATGGGAGTGGGCACAGACAAGGCTGTAAGCGAAGGGAGCGAGTAAAGCTGTGAAAGTAGGTCATGGCTCATAAATATGGGGGTTCAAAACAAGCGTTTGGAAGCACCATTTAAAAAATAGTTCTGTTGTGCTGTGCAAAAGACAGGATGATAGAGTCTGAGGTCAAGGAGACCCACTAAAGCCTGTTTTGTAACAGTTCACACAAAAGGAGATGAAGCTTGAGCTAAGCTACTTAAGAGAGGTAGATTCGGGTTGTTAGTGCATGTATCTTAGAAAAGCAGTAAGTTTCATGTTTAATATGTGTTTTTACTATTTACAATATAACTCACATAATTTCATTTGAGGTGGGTATCCTGTAAAACTACAAGATTTTTGAAAGCAAATACAGGTCTGATTCTTCTATTTACTATAGGACCTATTAGGTAGAGGAGCTTGTGATAGTGGACACTCAATAAGTATTTACTGTCAATGTTCTTTGCTATAACTATTGAGAATTAGCTGTTATTATGGGATCTTTGGGAATACTGCCTACAAGAATGTATTAAGAGTTGTATAGGATGGATGTTTAATTCCTTAAAATATATAAGAAATATTTCGATGGCAAGATTTCTCAAGCAACCTGGCTTCAAAAATCAAAAGAAAACCAAAACCCCAACTGAAAAAGCACAGGCATATATTATTTAGTTCATTTCACATTTTATCAGCAATATACTCTGTCCCAGACAATGTGCTTAACACCAGGATAAATAAGATACTACAACTCTTGCTAAAGGAGCTCAGGATTGGACAGGCAGCTGGAATCTCAGTTAACTTATAAATTGGGTGCATTCACACATGGCAAAAATTTGAAAGGGTACTCTTAAAAGTAGCCTATTCTGAAGTCTTGGTCAAGGAAACGGTACAATGAAAATATGTGAAATAAATCTAGCAGGAAAAATAAAATCTCTATCATAGCTATTTTATATTCATGGGTAAGAATAACCATATACCTAAAATGTAACCAAACTGGAAAAAGTGTGATTGTTAAGTGCCTCTTTCCAAGTAATCTGCTTTACACCAGAAATCTAGATAAAAAGGGAAATGAGGCTTTAGTGTCATATTGGTTGAGATTCAAATCCTGGCTCTCCATATCTGCAGTCAGATTTTGTTGAGTCAATTAACTCTTTGAATTTCAAAGAGTTAAAATGGAGGTGTTGCTGCTAGAAAAAGAGGTAAGGAAGATGCCATCAGATACTCACTGTGCTACAGCTTCCTTATATAAATTCAAACCTAACAATGGTTCTAGTGAATGACCGCAAGAACCAACTAGAACAAAAGGAGAAACAGAAGGAACTAAGAGCTGGTAGAAAGGAGATCAGCATTGGGGTGCCTGGGTGGCTTGATGGGTTGAGCATCTGACTCTCCCTCTACCCCCTCTCCTGCTCACATGGGCTCTCTCTCAAATAAAAAAATAGTAATAAATAAAAATTTAAAAAAATAGAAAGATCAGTGTTCTTCCAACGGTACATAAACATTGTTTCATGACGTTTCTGTTTCATATATATATATGTATATATGTATATATACACATATATATATATATGAATATATATGTGAATATATACATATATATGAATGTCTAAGATTTAAGTAAAATTATTGATGTTTGACATGTTTTAATTTCTTACTTCTACTTTCTGGGTAATTAACCTCATTTAAAATGGAGTCAGGAGGCCAGAAGGGGAAGCCCTCATGTCTTACCACTAGTCATTTGAGGATGGAACATGTACTATTTTACGACCCCAGCAGGAAGAAACGTTTTCCTCTTGCCAGGAAACAGCCTAGCCAATGAGAGACTGTCACAACTCAGCCAATGAACTACAAACTCTCAGTTTAGGATTCCCAAAAGTTTGTAATAGTCCCTCCCAACACCTCCTTCCCTCTTTATAAGGAGGTCCTCTCCTTTGTTGCCTGGACTTACCCAGTTTGCTTGTCCTTAACTGCAATTCTCTGCTATTCCCTAACAAACACATTTTTGCTGGTAAAATAACTGACAGTTTTATTTTTTTAAGGTTAATAAACCTTCTACCATACTGAATGGCTTCCCTTTTTATGCATGCTTCTGTATCCAACATGACAGTATTCATGAATATGTTGAAGCTAAGGTTACTGCTAGATCTAAAGAAAATTCCCTGACGGCTGCACTCTAAAATTTTAGTTTGGAGAGTTCTTATATAAATTGTATATCGAATAGAATACAATTTAAAAATAAAATTTGCCATTTTAACCATTAAGTGTACAATTCAGTGGCATTAATTACATTCACAATGTTGTATAACCATTACCATTTTTTACTTCCAAAACTTCATCACCCAAACAGAAACTCTTTAACCCAAAGCAGTAACTCCCCACTCTCCTCCCACCCTGCAGCACTTGGTAACATATATACTTTCTGTCTCTATGAATTTCCCTGCTCTACATAGTTCATGTAAGTAGAACCATCCAATATTTGTCCTTTTTTTGCCTGGCTTCTTTCACGTAACCTTGTATTTTCAAGGTTTATACATATTGTAGCAAGTATAAGAAAACCATTCCTTTTTAGGAATGAAAGATATTCCACTGTATGAATACACTACATTTTGTTTAGGCATTTATCTGTTGAATGATAATTGGGTAGTTTCAATCTTTTGGCTATTAGGAGTTATTCTACAATAAACATTGGCATACAAGTATCTGAGTCTCTGTTTTCAATTCTTTTGAGTATATAGCTAGGAGTGGAATTGCTGGGTCATACAGCAATTCTATGTTTACCTTTTTGAGGACTGCCGAACTGTTTTCCACAGCAGCTGCCCCATTTTGCATTCCCATCAGGAGCATATAAAGGATTCAATATCTCCACAACGTCACCAACATTTATTTTCCTTTTTTAAAAAAATAGCCCTTCTATTAGATACAAAGTGACAACTCACTGTAGTTTTGATTTGCATTTCCCAAACAAAGACTAATGCTGTTTGAATACTTTTTCATGTGCTAATTTATTAATCTTGGTGTATCTTTGGATAAATGTCTATTCAAATATTTTACTCACTTTTAAATTGAGTTATCTTTTTGTTGTTGAATTTTAGAAGTTTCTTACGTAGTCTGGATGTTAAATTCTAATCAGTTATATAATTTGCAAATATTTGCCCCCATTCTGTACGTTGTCTTTGCACTTCATCATGTCCTTTGATGCATAAGTTCTTAATTTTGATGGAGTCCAATTCATCTTTCTCTTGTTCACATGATTTTGGTTTCATATCTAAAAATCTATGCCAAATCTAAGGTCATGAAGATTTATCCCTGTGTTTTATTCTAAAAGATTAGATTCTAAGAGGTTTTATTCTAAGAGCTTCACCTCTTTTATTTAGTTTGTTGATACAATTTAATTTTTGCATATGGTATGAGGTAGATGCTATCTTGCATTTTGCCAGTCAATTTCAAAAAAAAATACATATATCATCCTATAGGTGACAAAGAAATTTTTAAAATACTACATAAATCTTATATACTCCATCCTCTCATTTTCAGCTTAGACAAGAATAAGGACAACTATACATCAGGAACAACAACAATTTTCTTTTTCTTTTTTTTTTTTTTTTAATATGTGAAATTTATTGCCAAATTGGTTTCCATACAACACCCAGTGCTCATCCCAAAAGGTGCCCTCCTCAATACCCATCACCCACCCTCCCCTCCCTCCCACCCCCCATCAACCCTCAGTTAACAACAACAATTTTCAATGGTAGTAATATTTTATACTTAGGAAACTTTAAGAGATTTTATTTTTACTTCCTAGGTTTATCTGCTGAACTACAGCAATGGGAAATAACTCTAAATTATCATCTTTAATTAATTTGAAAACACATTGATATTCAAGTTATAGGAATGTTTACTAAGTAAATACCTGTGCCAGGAAGCAGCAGTACTTCTGGGTATATAACTGATAGGACATGAGCAGTACAAGTGTTCACACTTGAAAAAAAATATCTGGAGAAGGGAAGCAGGCTCCCGAAGTCTACTCAAGGGCAGAGTTGCCAAAACGGGTTTCCCAGCCATAATTAAGGTAATCCAGATTGTTTCTGTACTGAAAGGCCTTCAGGTATATTACTATCACAAAACATTCATTGGACCACCTGAAGTCACACTGGGGTTCAGCAGAAAACTAAAGAAAATAAAACCCAATACTTCTACATCCACAAGTAGATAATGTGGCCCAAGTTGCTGTTAATTTCCAAAAGGATGTCAGCTACAGGGAAGGAAAAAGTTCCCTAAAATGACCATGTTGTTTCTCTAATTTATTATTTATTATTATTATTATTATTATTATTATTATTATTATTTAAAAAACATTTACCAGTTTCCAACTATTTGCAAAAGCACTAGTGAGAATATTCACATTTAACTTGCATGAGAAAACAGAAGGTTCAAAGAATTAAGTAACTTAACTGAACGTACACATGTAATAATTAGCAGAGTTCTTATTTTCCCCTATTAGATATCCAACTCTTTCTACATCACATGCAACTCAAGTTATGAGCATAAACTACGGCTGCTCACACCTTACCACAGAGTAAATGGTACTCTTTAAGTAACATTTTACAAAGTTAAAAGTATGTGAAAATACTTTCCATTACGTAAAATGCTTTCCATTAGGTATTCAGGCTGTGGCATGAGACAAACTTGTGTTCAATCCTTGCTTCAGCATCTATCTACATGACCTTGGAAGTAGTTTATAATTTACCAGAATCTCAGGTGTGTTTTGAATGAAATGATAATGTATGTAAAACAGCATAAGACCCAGTATATAGTAAGTTTTAAGTTTTGAAGAAATTGAAACATTCATAAATTGCTGGTAGGAAGGTAAAATGGTACAGCAGCAATAAAAAAGTCTGGTATTTCCTCAAAAAACTAAACATAAAATTACCATATGACCCAGCAATTACACTCTTAGGTATACACAGAGGAGAAATGAAAATACAGGGTTATACAAAAACTTGTAAGTTACTTAATGTGCACAGGAGAATTATTCTGAATAGCCAAAAAGGGAAAAAATTCCAAATGATCGTTAACTGATGATGGATAAATAAAATGTGGTATTATCCATACAATGGTATACTATTTGGCAATAAAAAGATATTAAAATACTGATGCAAGCTCCAATATGGGTAAACCCTGAAATCATTATGCTAAATGAAAGAAGTCAAACACAAAACACCACATATTTTTATGATTCTCATTTATAAGAAATGTCCAGAATAGGCAAATCCATAGAGAGAGAAGTACATTAGTGGTAACGAGAGGACCGGGGGGGGGGGGGGGGGGGGGTTGTGACTGGGACTGTTGTTTATTTTGGGGGTAACGGAAAAGTTCTGGAACTGCACAGTGGTTGTAGCTGCACAACAATATACCAAAAACCAAGGAATATACTTTGTTTTTTAATATTTACTTATTTTTGAGAGAAAGAGATAGAGTGCAAGTGGGGAAGGGGCAGACAGAGAAGGAGACACCACAGAAACCGAAGCAGGCTCCAGGCTCTGAGCTGTCAGCACAAAGCTCAAACTCAGGAGCTGCGAGATCATGACCTGAGCCAAAGTCGGGCGCTTAACCAACTGAGCCACCCAGGCGCCCAATCAAGGAATATATTTTAATACGGTAAATTTCATGTTACAAGAATTGTACCTCAATAAAGAAGAAAACACCAATTAACATATTAACAAGACAAATAAAAACTAAAGATAACAACCTAGTTTTGAAAAACAAATATAACAGTAGAGAAATATATAATGCTTGTCAAAATATGACCAAATTAACACATGACAGATGACTTGCTAACAGACAACAATCATCCCAAGGAGTGAAAACAATGGGTCTTTCTGACATAGCCATTTAGATTAAGGCCATCTACTGCCAAGTTTATTCACTTTCAAAAGATTTCTAAACTTGTTATTTGAGACCAAGGGACAGAGATACCCTTTATCTTCCCTTTACTTTTGAGGGATAAACGAATGAGGTAACTTTATGATGAGGGGGGAAATACCCCAAAAGAGACACATTAGGTTCTTTTCTACTCAGTGTCAATATCCCTCAAGTATTAAGCCCCAGAAAAAAACTCTTTGCTTATTCTCAAAAACATTATTTATTTTTATATTTTAACATTTCATAAAATCAAGAGCCTTTCAAGATCAATGATTACATTCAACATAATAGTACCTCTTTTTTCTTTCAAAACTCGTCTCTAAATCATTAGTGCGGCATGCACTGAAGAAATCACAGAATCAAAGAAAAACAGCAATAATAAATTAACACTGTCTCCTAGAAACTACTCTGCAGCTAAAGCAAATCAACTGTGATTTCACTTAAAGGATAATTTATTAAAACTTGGCTTTCCCATTACTGTTACATGGTGGTCTTTGGGCAGGAGGCAGAGCTGTAGGAGAGCCAAAGCACAGGTACTGAATTTGCTGAAGGAAGATACCTGTTTATTAACATGTTTTTTTTTTTTTAATTTTTTTTTTAACGTTTATTTTTTTTATTTTTTATTTTTTTTTTTTCAACGTTTTTTATTTATTTTTGGGACAGAGAGAGACAGAGCATGAATGGGGGAGGGGCAGAGAGAGAGGGAGACACAGAATCGGAAACAGGCTCCAGGCTCCGAGCCATCAGCCCAGAGCCTGACGCGGGGCTCGAACTCACAGACCGCGAGATCGTGACCTGGCTGAAGTCGGACGCTTAACCGACTGCGCCACCCAGGCGCCCCAACGTTTATTTATTTTTGAGACAGAGAGAGACAGAGCATGAACGGGGGAGGGTCAGAGAGAGGGAGACACAGAATCTGAAACAGGCTCCAGGCTCTGAGCTGTCAGCACAGAGCCCGACGCGGGGCTTGAACTCACAGGCTGTGAGATCATGACCTGAGCCGAAGTCGGCCGCTTAACCGACTGAGCCACCCAGGCGCCCCTAACATGTTTTGACATTCATTATCCACAGCTGAGGGGTGTAAAATTGCTCATGTGGTATCTAAAGTCAATAACAACCAAAGGAAATAGGAGTTTCATGGAGACTTCACTTGCAGAGAAATTTCTTTGTGACTCACCCAGCAAAAAAGGAATGTGAAGCTCAATAAGGCCAAGGCCTATCCAACTAAGCAAGGACTTAACAGATCCTAGCAGAACTGGTAGTTTCAATTTCCATTCACTGGAATTATTTTTAGGAGGGGTAATTCCACCTTAAATTTCCACCAGCTAGATTTTCGAGTTCCTTTACACTCTGGATGATCCTGGAGAATATATGTCAGCAAGCATAGGACATGGAAATACAATGAATGGTCTTGGTTGCCCTGTTGCTAGACACCTCTCTATTTCTCTATCAGTTACCAAGACTTACTGATTCCACCTTCCAAACAGCTCTCACATCCACTCTCTTCTTTCCATCCTTACTGCCAAAACCTTAACTCAGGCCTCTTCATTGCTCGGTTGGATTATCACCATAACTTCTTTTCACATGATCCCTGGGCTTCCACTCACTTCTCTAGGTACTTTATATTACAGTGAAGCTAAGCTACGGTAAGTTCTGAACAAATTTCTGCTCATTCTACAGGTCTTAGTTCAACTGTTTTAGGGAGATACTAACAAGAGATGACAAACAGATGCCAATGCCGAGTGATTTGTGACAGCAGTATACTCTGCTTAGACTAGGCTTAGCAGAAAAAACTTAGATTGGTAACATCAGCTATGAGCCACAGAACCTGGCAAGTGCCAGATATTCGCTCTGGATTTATATAGAATTTTACATTAATTATATTCTACTGACTTCAAAAGGAAAAGAAGCAGGTTTCCATTATAGATTATGCACAATGACGCCACTAAGAGAAATATAAAAAGGTAAAAACAGGGAAGGTAAAAGTTCCATCAGAAAATTACCTAATGTAGCTAAGGAATACAACTAAGAAGTAAATACCGAGTTAAGCTTATGAGCAGCCAACCGAAAGAAAACTGAAACTGTCTAAGTGATCAATTCATCTAAAACTGATGCATAAAGGATGAAAAAAGCACTCAAGATGCTTACAATCTACATAAAAGACAAACAGGAGGGGCAATATTAGTGGTATTTTGAAGCACTAGATTCATAAAGTCCTGGGTTTGAATGCTGGCTCTGTCATTTCTAGCAATGTGAGACTGAACAAGTTATTTCACTTCTCAAAATCAATTTCCTTGTGCATAAAAGAAAGTATTTCAAAGGTGAGCTATGTAAGGTTAAGTATTAAACACAGTGCCTGGTACATAATACCAGTACATTCAAGGTAAAAACTGTATGACAGTTTCTATAATGGACTTACATATAAATCTGTGAAAGAACATCTTCCCGGGAGAAGATCTTAAAGAGAAAGTAATATTTGAGCTGAGATTAAAAGGGTAAATTAAGCTTGCCAGGAAAACAAGTTAGTAGGAAGGTATTTCAGGAAGAAAATACAATATATGCAAAAATTCTGAGGAATGAAAAAGACAGCATGTTCTGTGAACGGCACAGAATATGAGTAGGGTACACAGGAGAGAATGTCATTAGATATGGTGAAGAGAAGTGGCTAAACCATTAAGAGCACTGAATACTATGACAGAGTTCAGATTTTTGAGTGAATAAGAAACACCAAAAAATTCTGAAAGTGAAGAGTCACATTTAGATTTTTTTTTAACATTTATTTATTTTTGAGAGAGAGAGAAAGAGTGACCAGGGGAAGGGCAGGAAGAGAGGGAGACAGAGAATCCCAAGCAGGCTCCGCACAGTCAGCTCAGAGCCCAACTCGGGGCTCAAACTCATGAACAGCTGCGATTATGACCTGAGCCTGAGCTAGAATCAAGAGTCACTGGAAGCTTAACTGACTGAGGCACCCAGGCATCCCTATAATACTTTTAAACCTTTGTGTTAGGGGCATCTCGGTGGCTCAGTCAGTTAAGTGTCTGCCTTTAGCTTGGGTCATGATCTCACACTTCTTGGGTTCAGGTCCCACATCGAGCTCTCTGCTGTCTGCACACAGCCCACTTCAGGATCCTCTGTCCCCTTGTCTCTCTGCCCCTCCCCCGTGCGCGCGCACTCTCTCTCCCTCTCAAAAATAAATAAGAACTTAAAAAAAATTTTTTTTAAATAAATAAACAAACCTTTTTGTTTAAAAGGTCACTCTTGTAGCACTGAGAAGAAAATAATAGAAAGGTACAGGACTAAAAGCTGGGAGGCCAATTAGAAGGTGAAGTTTCAGGCAAGAAATGATAGCGTCCTGAATTAGGCCATGGGAATAAGGATGAATAGAAAACAAATCTGAGAAATAAAAAGGAGAAAAAAACAAAAGAACTTGGCTATTGTTTGGGTGTGGGGAAGGAAGGTTTTGGGACAAGGCCAGAACCATGGCTTGGGCTCAGAATGTTGGTGGTAACATGAACACATCATGGATTCAGTATATACAAGAGGTATGAGGATGGAAGAGAATGAATCTGACTTCAGACATGTTGGGTTTGATTTGTTTGTCTGACACCAGTTCAATAGGCAGTCAGCTGGATATAAACGGAGATGTCCATAATTTGGTATAAAGCTTAAGCTAGAGCTAGAGCTATGGGAATGAGTATATATAAACTTTTTTCTAGTGATAAACTGTGAAGGAAACTTACTGATGAGACATCACTCAAATATATTCATTCAGTCATTCAGTGTGCTTGGAGCTAGGTAAATGGCAGTCAAAAAGATGGACAGAGTTCTTTCTGTGCTTATGAACCAGCAGACAACTGATAAAAGAAATAATAAAAAACAGACAAAAGTAGTTCTGCAGTAGGTACAGATGTATTTCTTGCTCATTCAGGTCCTTTTTATCTACCCAGCTGCTAAATACCATGTAACTTTCTGGTATTCTAATTTCATAAAGGATAGATCTAAGAGAAATAAATGGTTGATGTGCCTTCCAGACTGGATATGACACTTGTTCTGTGAAGGGCCAATGGTAAATATTTTAGGCTTTGCAGACCATACATTCTCTATTAAATGAATTACTCAATCTGGCACTGTAGCATGACAGCAGTCACAGATATATGTAAATGAACAGATGCGGCCATGTTGCAGTACAACTTTATTCACAGAACCACGCAGCGAGCTGTAGTTTGCCAGCTCCTCCCCTGGACTATCAACAGCACTCTTAATGACGCAGACAGAAGAATGGCTAAAGAAAAAATCCCTGGGGCGCCTGGGTGGCGTAGTCGGTTAAGCGTCCGACTTTAGCCAGGTCACGATCTCGCGGTCCGTGAGTTCGAGCCCCGCGTCAGGCTCTGGGCTGATGGCTCGGAGCCTGGAGCCTGTTTCCGATTCTGTGTCTCCCTCTCTCTCTGCCCCTCCCCCGTTCATGCTCTGTCTCTCTCTGTCCCAAAAATAAATAAAAAACGTTGAAAAAAAAAATTAAAAAAAAAAAAAAATCCCTAACACTGCTTTTGGCCACAGGAGAATTTGTACTTAGATTTTTAAATTCTATTTTCAAATCTAAGAAGAAAAGCTGTAGAAAAGCCACAATATAATAACTTTATATAAATACATATAATAAAACTATTATTGATTATACCCTGTGTCCATACTATATCTGGTATCATATAAAATGTCCATTCCTAGTGACTGAAGATAAAAAAAATAATTATAATGTTTCTTTTTAAAATAACTGAAGGATTTCTTTCTCATTGCCACGAACAGAACTTCATTGTTTTTCAGGATATAAACTCAGAGAGACCTTGTGGTTGGTAACTTGGCTTTGTGTTCATTCAACAAATAATTATTAAACCCCTATGTGCCAAGCACTGTGCTAGGTATGATGTGTATCAAAGGTCAGCAAACGTTTTCTGAAAACAGCCAGATAACAAGTATTTAGGTTTTCTGGGCCAAGAGAATAAATCAAGGATATTACAAAGGTACTTATGTATCAACAGAGAAAACATGTCCTACGATTTTTACTGATAAAATTTAAATTAAAAAAATTTTTTTTAACATTTATTTACTTTTGAGAGACAGAGACAGAGCACAACCCGGGGCGGGGGGGGGTGGGGGGGGGGCGGCGCGGGCAGAGAGAGAGAGAGGGAGAAACCGAATCCAAAGCAGGCTCCAGGCTCTGAGCTGTCGGCACAGAGCCTGACACAGGGCTCGAACTCAACAAACCGTGTGATCGTGACCTGAGCCAAAGTCGAACACTTAACCAACTGAGCCACCCAGGTGCCCCTAAGATTATAAATATAATAGCAATATGTTATATTAAATATGACACACTATGTCATATCTCGTGTTATATGCTATACATAATATAATAATAATTTAGTTCAATTTTTTTGAAATACAGGTATATTGAGAAAAATGGAATTATTTGGGGGGAGGTAGATAAAGGTGTGCTTAATTGGAATCCAAAGTACTCCCTTTCAAAAAACTGATTATAAATGTTTTTCTTATCGGTTGCATTCCTATACACCAATAATGAAGCAACAGAGAGAGAAATCAAGGGGTGCCTGGGTGGCTCAGTTGGTTGAGCATCTGACTTCGGCTCAGGTCATGATATTGCAGTCTGTGAGTTCGAGCCCCGTGTCGGGCTCTGTGCTGACAGCTCAGAGCCTGGAGCCTGCTTTGGATTCTGTGTCTCCCTCTTTCTCTGCCCCTCCCCCACTCATGTTCTGTCTCTCGCTCTCTCTCTGTCAAAAATAAATTAAAAAAAAAACATTAAAAAAAAAAAAAGAAAGAAATCAAGGAATCGATCCCATTTACAACTGTAACAAAAACCATAAAATACCTAGGAATAAATCTAACCAAAGAGGTGAAAAATCTATACACTGAAAACTATAGAAAAATTATGAAAGAAATTGAAGAAGACACACAAAAAATATTTTCCTCTCCTGGATAGGAAGAACAAATATTGTTAAAATGTCAATACTACCCAAAGCAATCTACACATTCAATGCAATCCCTATCAAAATAACACCAGCATTCTTCACAGAGCTAGAACAAACAATCTTAAAATTTGTATGGAACCAGAAAAGACCCCAAATAGCCAAAGCAATCTTGAAAAGGAAAACCAAAGCAGGAGGCATCACAATCCTGGACTTCAAGCTATATTACAAAGCTGTAATCATCAAGACACTATGGTATTAGCACAAAAACACATTCAGATCAATGGAACAGAATAGAGAACCCAGAAATGGACCCACAAACGTATGGCCAACTAATCTTTGACAAAGCCAGAAAGAATATCCAAAGGAATAAAGACAGTCTCTTCAGCAAGTGGTGCTGGGAAAACTGGACAACGACATACAGAAAAATGAACCTGGATCACTTTCTTACACCATAAAGAAAAATAAATTCAAAATGGATGAAAGACCTAAGTGTAAGACAGGAAGCTATCAAAATCCTAGAGGAGAAAGCAGGCAAGAACCTTTTTGACCTCGGCCGCAGCAACTTCTTACTCAACACGTCTCCAGAGGTAAGAAATGTCTTCCAGTGAAGAAACGGGCAAAAGACATGAACAGACACTTCTCCAAAGACATCCAGATGGCCAACCGACACATGAAAAAATGCTCAACATCACTCAGCATCAGGGAAATACAAATCCAAACCACAATGAGATACCACCTCACACCTATCAGGATGGCTAACATTAACAACTCAGGCAACAACAGATGTTGGCGAGGATGTGGAGAGAGAGGTTCTTTTTTGCACAGCTGGTGGGAATGCAAACTGGTGCAACCACTCTGGAAAACAGTATGGAGGTTCCTCAAAAAATTAAAAATAGAACTACCCTATGACCCAGCAATTGCACTACTAGGTATTTATCCAAGGGATACAGGTATGCTGTTTCAAAGGGACACATGCACCCCCATGTTTATAGCAGCACTATCAACAATAGCCAAAGTATGGACAGAGCCCAAATGTCCATTGAAAGATGAATGGATAAAGAAGACGTGTTATATATATATATACGATGGGGTATTACTTGGCAATCAAAAAGAATGAAATGTTGCCATTTGCAACTATGTGGATGGAACTGGAGGGTATTATGCTAAGTGAAATTAGTCAGAGAAAGACAAATACCCTATGACTTCACTCATATGAGGACTTTAAGAGACAAAACAGATGAACATAAGGGAAGGGAAGCAAAAATAATATAAAAACAGGGAGGGGAACAAAGCATAAGAGACTCATAAATATGGAGAACAAACAGATGGTTACAGAACAGGGAGGGGGGATCGGCTAAATAGGTAAAGGGCATTAAGGAATCTACTCCTGAAATCATTGTTGCACTATATGCTAACTAACTTGGATGTAAATTAAAAAAATAAATTTAAAAAATAAAATAAATGTTATTCTTTGTAAAGACGCATTATTGGTTCATGAGCCTGACAAAAATAGGCAGCAAGACATAATCTGAGGACTTCTGATGTCCATAACAGTATATAAGGCATGTAGGGTCTAGCTCTCATGAATTCCGATGACGGACAGAGATTTTTAGAGAGGCAAATATAATTTCGTCTCCTGCAAAATGGGGATATCAATATACGAATCTACTCTGTAAGGTTTGGGTGAGAATTCACATACAAGTCAAGGTGCTTCCTCTTTCCCTTAATTATAAAGGACACTATTTAGGAGAATAACAATGTAAGACTAAAGTGGCTTTTAAGTTTTAAGCTTTAGCAGCCCACCAATAGAATACAGCTTTGATTCCCTACAATACTTAGGGAAAAGATGCCTCCATGGTGAGCATATCTTGATTTCTCTTCCTTTTTCACATAAAGTTATCTCTTTTTACCTTCAGAATTTAATAATTTACTATCCCAGGAAAGACTTTTATAGTTTTTGTGGCATGGGAGCTTGTATAAACTAAATCACCATAACAGTATCTTTTATAAGCCTTAAAAATTAGGTAATAAATGTAAGCTTCAACAGTATCTTAGATATATTATCTTCAGTAATATTTTTACTCTTGAAGCCAGTATGTCAGACACTATGAGGAGTGCATTTCATAAATTATTTCACTAAGTTCTCACAATTCTGCAAGATAAATAGTAGTTTCTCAGTTCTCTAAGACTGCATTTCCTCAGTCTTACAGATGAATCAACTTGGGTTCAGATAAGTGACATAAGTTTCCTGAGATCAACAGTAACAAGAATGGAGCCCAGATTTTCTAACACCAAAACTCTCTTTCCAGCTAACCTGATTTATTATCAGTAAGTAAATTTGTTTAGTGTTTGGCATCACGTTAGGTTTAGAGTAAATAATTAAATGCACTAATATGAGAATTTAATGATTCTACTTATGGTTTTTATAGGAAAAGAGCACTTTTTTAAAAAATAAAAATGAGAGAGGCACAATACTTTTGCAAGGAAATTCTGGAAACGTCTAATCATGGTTTTCTCATCATATTATAAATACCTCAATGTAATAAATCTGTACTAGTTTTCTATTATTGTATAATTAAACACCATAAATTTAACATCTTAAAAAAAAAAAACACCCATTTACTATCTCCTAGTTTCTGTGGGTCAGTCCTGTACAGCCCAATTGGCTGGGTCCTCTGTTTACGGTCTCATAAAGCTGATATCAAGCTCCTTTTTGGTAGCTCTGAGCAAAAACCTACATCCAAGCTCACTCAGATTACTAGCAGAATTCATTTCCTTCTCATGCTGCCATGCAACTCTCCACTTCCTTCAAGGAAGCTAAATGTGCTGAGTCCTCATGTTTTGAATATTTCTGCATTCTGCCTGCCTCTTCTGCTTTTAAAGGCTCATGTAACTTACACTGGGCCCATTTGGATAATCCAGGATAATCACCCTAACTTAAGGTCAACTGATTAATAAATTTAATTACAACATAAAGTCCCTTTTGCCATGTAACATATTCATTAATGTAACACCAAAGAGTGAAGGCACAAGGGTCAAACTTTTGCCTACTACACAACTTGTATCAGCTGTTCTAACAGCCTTCTATAAAAATTACTGAGTGACCAATTCTCTATGCTTTCATGCTGAACACTTCCTACCTTATGATTTTGGTCTATGTGTATCTTTGACATTATTTTTCTAAGCATTATTGGTTAGAAGGAAAGAGATCAATGCCTTTCTATCAGTCATTGTCTTTACCAAACACTGAAAAAATGAGAAAAGTTTACATATATTTGCATAGCCCCAAACTACTTTATTCCTGATATCACTCTGCACTTAAAGCATTTACATTCTGCCTGACATTATATTTATCTATGTACCTACTTTGCTTTTCTTCCTTTACTGAACTCCAGACTCAGGAACATCATGTCTCAAACATCCCGTGCAGTGCCCTACTGAGTCCCTTATGGAGCAGGCATCACAAAATCTTTACTGAACAGATAGATGAAATAGGCTAGTGTTAGCAGCTGTGGGTTCTTAGCTAACAACATTTATGATTATATTGTGTTTAAGTGAATTATTTTAAGGCATCTTCCAGCTTTTCTATTAGATTATTCTGCTCCATCTGCTAGTCAGTCATGCAGTGTTTAAGGGATCAGAGAAAAGAGTGAGCAAAAGAGAGTAAGAAAGCCCAGGGGAGGTAGAAAAAAAAAAAACAAAACACAAGCAAAGCTGAGAGAGATTTAAAAAGACTCAACTCTGTGAAAGAATGATAAAGGTTTAGTAAACAAGAACTGAAGAATGTCTACTGGATTTTACAACATGGCAAGGCTTCTTTTGACAAGGCTAGTTTTTTTTTAGTGGAATAGTGGGGACAGGAAACCTACTGGGGAAGATTCAGTAGGAAGTAAAAAAGTGAACACAGCATAAGTGGGCAATTATGGAAAAACTTGATTATAATAAAGTAAAATTATGTTTTTAGTTAGGTATTCCTATTTTCAAACAAAACATTAGTCAAAAGTTTTCAAATGGACCTTCCCTAAGTTTTAATAGATTTCAAAGAACAATATGGAGGTAGATGTTATTATCACCACAACAATCATGATGGAGTGGAATTTCACATTATGTTAAAATCTAAGTTATCCCCTGAATTGGAATAGTAAGGGGAAAATTACAGCAGAGTTTTTCATTCTAACATTATTTATTTTGAAGATACCAAAAACTAGACAATAACATGAGTAAATAGAGTTGTTTTTCCTACTAAGGGAATCTAACCATACATTCAAAATAAAATATTTTATTTGCAAATTACCCATGAAACTGATAATTGGCATTTCCATAAATTGTGCTTTTCAAAGTGCTTTCACAACTATCATTAGTATCTGATGATTCCCCAAATTGGGATTTGGGGCTTTCTTTTTTCTCAATATTCTTTTATGTTCTAATTGGAAATTAGTCACAAAAATACAAAATTAATTTACCCAGGATCAAAAACTTAATTAACAGGAAAGCTAAAACTCTTGATTCTAAATCCAACACTTTTCAGCCTCGGTCATGAAGTTGCTATAATTAGAGTCCACAATAATTTACAAAAACATATTATAATATAATCAAAGCTTTAATGACCCCAGCAAACTTCATGCAAATGGTAATATCTAATGTGCTTGCATCACTTAAGAGTCTATGAATCAACATTACCAACAAATTAAGAGACATCTAGAACCCAAGGAAAGACAGTTTGTAAGGATGATTCCTAATTTCACTAAATAAATGTACTCCTGGAAAGTTACATGTGAATACAATTTTAATAAATTCTTATGTTGAAGGAACGACATAATTTATGACAACAGTTTTCAACTCCCCTTCCATTTTTATTAGCATAATCACTTCCAAGAAAATATTTCACAGGATGTTATAAAATGAACTATGCCCCCTCAAAATTCCTATGTTGAAGCCCTAACCCCAAACGTGTCTGTCTGCACCTGGCGATAAGGCCTTTAAGGAGATAATTAAGGTAAAATGAGGTTATAAGAGTGGGCTCTGTAAGACTGGTGTCTTTGAGACCAGAGGCCCCAAGCCCCCTCCCCGCAGGAAACACACAGAGGAAAGGGCAGTGAGGGCATGGTGATGACAAGGACTGGCATAAAGTAGAAAAAAATGCTCATCAAATTTGCCAACACCTTGATTTTGGAATTATAGCCTAAAGAACTGTGAGAAAATACATTTCCATTGTTTAGGCCATATAGGCTGTGGTATTGTGTTATGGTGGTCCCAGCAGACTAGTATGTGAGTTCAGAAACATTTCTGGGGAAACTTTAGGGCTTCATGAAAAACAATTTGAAAACTGCTGTGCTAAAGAAATTTCTTATACTGCAAATAATCACAATCTAATTAATGTTTTATGTGCATTGAACACATAACTCTCAAAGTAAATTAAGGTTAAAAGCATCTGCATATTTATTCCATAATCATAAAGCATGACTTATTTATACACTGAAACCAAATTTTAAATGTCAAATCATTGCAACTATGATATAAATCCAAGTCAACAAATATATATCAATGGTTAAAACAGATTAGTGTAATGGATGATCAGTAAGGCACAGATGTTTGTCCTATGATCTACAAAGCTAATTGCTTAGGGTTGCGAAGTAAAACTAATTGGCTTTTAGGCAACATGTACAAAAGTGCTTTACAAATTAAGAGACAATCTACATATTCACTTTTATAATTAACATTTGGAATATTTGCCAAAAAATAATGATAAAATGGGGACAGATTTTAAATTTCATGAAAAGTTCTACCCAACTGAAGTTATTAGCCAATATATGAAAGAATCTAATGAACCAGAAAAGCATTAATTCTGAATGGTAGGAATATGGATGTTACAATATTCTTGGTTTTTACCTATGCACTTTACATTTTTAATACTAAAAATAAAAAGAGGCTGTGGGAAACCTTTTTCTCAACCTCATTCCTTAGAAATACCACAGGGTCCTCCAAATTGAGGAAATCCCAGAGCTGTGTCTGATTCTCAGGTGATTACAACTTAGTCCAAGGAGGCACGTGAAACATAATTATAAGCAGTGTAGTATCACTAAAGTGATACTTTTCTAACCTAGACCTTGGGGCCACCTAAATTAGGATCAATAAGACTCCTTAGAACAAATATTTTAAAATTCTGCTGGGATCAAATAAAGCTGAAACTATCTATGAAATTACTCTTAGGAGAATCTAAAATAATAGGCACTGAAAATTGATATCTGATAAAAAGTGTGCAATTTTTAACATGTTTGAACAGCTACCATTAGTATTCAATGGCATAACACGGAAAAATATGCATACCTCTCTAACTTTACACCGTGCATCTTAGCACATGTATGAGTGGAATGGCAGCAAAAGGGGCACATACAAGAAGCTAATTGGACTATTGCAATATAAACAGTATACACTATTTCACATACTCTAGCCAGCTACCATATGGCCCATGAAGAAATGACTTATGGAGGATAACTACAAAACTAAGGAAACATTGACTATCAGGCACACTAAGTGAGACCGGGAGACAGACATACACATACAGGACTTTCTGTAAAGTAAACATTCATTCATTCATCCATTTACTGACTCAATAAATACTGAGTAACAGCTCATATATTTAAAATGTAATAAATAATAATAAAAATCCTTGCCCTCATAGAGCTTTGAATCCTCTGGAGAAGAGAAACTTAAAAAGTAAAACTGATGATTTTAGAGAGCGATAACTACTAGGAAAGAAATAAAGCATGGATATATATTAAGACAGCAGAACACTCAAGGGCAAGGCCTACTTTAAACAGTCATATACAAAGGACCAAAGAGGCAGAAATAGCATGACCATTATATAACGAAAAACAGTTCCAGGGCGCCTGGGTGACTCAGTTAAGCGTCTGACTTAGGAATTCTCTCTCCTTCTCTCTCTGCCTGTCCCACTAGTGTGCACTCTCAAAAAAATAAATAAACAAACTTAAAAGAAAAAAAGTTCCGTATGGTAGACAGAGTACATACTGATGAGGTTAAAAGAGAATAGTAAGAAAAGAACCCAAAGGAGAAAGCAGGGGTCATCAGATGAACAACTCTGTTGCCATTAAGAAATTTATTTTCTATTCAGAAGACAACAAGGACTCCTACATTAAGGAATTAAACCAAAGGAGAAAGATAACTCTGATTTTCACTTTATCATTGCAATTGGGATAACTGGACTAGACACAGGGAAACCAGTCTGGATAGTCCTACAGAAATCCAAGTGAGAGACAATGGCCTTAACTAGGGTAGAGACCGTAAGGGTTGCGTGGACTGAACTGAGAGAGATTAAGAAGCATAAGTCAATCAGGATTTGGTAATTTAATAAATGTGAAGGACAAAAAAACCCAAAAAAAGTCCAGAAAAATTATTAGGTATGTTTTAATGAATGAAATGACAGTGGCACCATTTACAAGCCAAGGAACAATAAACACTAGGTTACAAAAAACCAAAGTTGACCCTTGAACAGTGCAGGCATTAGAGGTGCCAATCCTGTACACAGTTAAAAATCTGCATATAACTTTTGACTCCCCCAAATCTTAAATAGCCGACTACCGACCAGAAGCTTTACCTATAACATGTAAAATCGATTAACACATATTGATATCACACATGTTTATATTACACATAAATTATATAATTATGTAATTTAAATTATATTATATATGTATATATTATATTATGTATAATATATTAAAAATTTTATATTTATATTACATATGTATATTGTACATAATATATACTCTTACAAATAATATATTATTACATATATTATATATATTATTACATATATTACAACGTCATTACATATATTTATATGGTGTTATATACCATATTCTTTTGTTTTTTAAGTTAATTCATTTTCAGAGAAATAGCAAGCAGGGCAGGAGCACAGAGAGAGAGAGAATCCCAAGCAGGCTCCGTGCTGCCAGTGCAAAGCCTGACTTGGGGCTCAAACTCAAGACTGCAAAATCATGACCTGAGCCAAAATCAAGAGTCGGATACCCAGCCGACTGAGTCACTCAGGCACCCCTACCATACTCTTAAAAAAAGAAAATGTTAAGAAAAGCATAAAGAACAGAAAATACACTCACAGTATTGTACTATATTTACTGAAAAATTCTGCATGTAAGTGGACAGGTATACAAACCTGTGCTTTCAAGGGGCAACTGTATTACAAATTTAATAGCTTCTCTACCCAAGCTCTGGTTCTCTATTACTAACTTGAATGTATGGCTAAGAATAAATATTTCTCTTTGGGTCTTAGTATCTTCATCTTTTGCCATTTTGACTTCCCAACCTTGGGCTACTGTTGGCCCCTCTCTGCAGTCACTCCATGTGGTCATGTCTGTGCTGATGCCTCTGCTGCTGAGGGGCCTAACAGGCCTAACCCTGGCGGAGGTTCGGTTCTGTGTACCCTGATCCATTCCAAGCTGCTGCAGAAGCAGCTCGGGACCATGGATGTCACTACTGGGCTCACCTCCTGCTTCCTGCGTTTCCTCCTGCCATCAGGCTGGGTCCTATCACATTGAGCTACTCGAACCAGGAGTGAAGGGGGCTGTCCTATTGCTCACCCTGCAACCTGACCACCCCCAGCCTATCCTGATCATGTCTGCTACATTCCTGGTCAGCCTTCCCAGGATCGTATTACATACAGCTACCTCTTCTGCAATCATTACTCCTAGATTTCCTCATGGTGACATCTTGGGACCAAATACATTGGTTTATAAGGCCCTCCTCAACAGGGAGCTCCTTATAGTAAGGTCTATTTAAACCTTGGGGGGTGGACGTAACCTTCATCTGTTAGGTCAAGAGCTCTGAGAGAAAGAAGTTAGGATTTAGTTTGGGAAATGAGTCTAGGATCATACTTAAGATTTCTGACTTGGGTAAGAAGGTGGGGGTATTGTGCTATTTAACTAAAGGTATTAGTCAGGGTAGTAAAGGTTATGCTGTAGTAACAAATAAGACCTAAAGCTTAACCATTTACAACAGCAGTTGGCAAACTATGGCCCACAAACTGAGTGCTTGTTTTTTGTAAAATAAGTTTTATCAGAACACAGCCAAATCCATTCATTGAGGAATTGTCTGTAGTCGTGACAGAGACTATAAGGAACAAAAGTCTACAATATCTAGTATCTGACCCTTTAAGAAACGGTGTGTCAATCACTCAGTTATAGCAACAAAATTTTATTTCTGGCCTACGTTTATGACTGGTTAGCAGTGGCTTTGTAACCTATCATCTTCACCCAAAAATGGGCAGCACTGACTTAGAAAAGTATAAGTTATCATAGCAAAGGGAATAGAGAACATGGAGAAAATCCACTGCTCTTAAAAATTCTGCTCAAAGTGTAACCTATCATGTTTCCTTGCATCTCACTGGCCAAAAACAAGTCACATAGCCATGCCTGAATTCACTGGCAGGGAGATGTATACTTCTCCCAAAGCGAAGGAAACCAAATCTTTTTTAGTTGCCATACAAAAATCTGCTCCTCCTGCCCCATTTTCCTGAATTTATGCCACTAAGTAAGGGTTGATACCCTCTAACTTCCTCTACAAATAGGTATGATCATGGGACTGTGCTCTTCCTAATAGAACAATAGGAGTGAAGTATACAAATTCTGCCTCACTTCTTGAAAGAAAATTGTTTGCCCTATACATTCTTACCCTTTCCTGCAGCTGAAACGCATTCTACAACAAAGAAAAAAACAAAATACCCTAGGGTGGAGCAATAAAATGTTAAGAACCTGGGGGCACCTGTGTGGCTCAGTCAGTTAAGCATCCAACTCTGATTTTGGCTCAGGTCATGATCTCACAGTTTCTAAGTTCAAGCCCCACATCGGGCTGACAGGTTGGGATTCTCCTGCCTTCTGCCCCTAACCCACTCACACTCTCTCTCTCTCAAATTGAATAAATAAGCATTAAAAAAAAGATTTTTAAAAAAATGTTAAGAACCTGGATCCCTGAATAACCTCATGGAATACAGTTGTCCCAGGGTAGACAAGTCAGATTATTGTAACAGATACAAATAAATTTAATGCTTATTTAAACAATTATATTTTGGAGTTTCTTTCTTACGGTAGTTTAGTCTCTAGTTAATATTGACTCATCAGCATTTTTTCAATGAAGATGTTCAATATGTAGTTGGTATACTGGCCTTCAAACTAAGATTCTAGATGAAAATATAAGTCATTAACATATGAGGTTTTAAAATCATAGGAATAAACAAGAATACCCAAGACGAACATATAAAATGAGACTAGAAGAAGGTCTAGAACAAACTTCTGTAGTATAAAAAACTTTTAAGAACTCAGACAAAAAAAAAAGATCTGGGAAAGGAGACTACTAGGAGTAAAAGGAAAAACTGGAAAGGAGTGTAGGAAAAAAACTAAAAGAAAACAGTGTTTCAAGGAAAGAACAATTAGAGAAATTAAAAAGATGTGGAATAAAAAGTAACACTTCAACTTAGCAATTAGAACATCATTCAAGCTTTTCACTGTAAAGAATTTTTATTGCAATGGAATGTTACAGAAAGAAGAAAAATTCCAAGGGACTGAGGAGTGAATGGGAAGTAAACAGAATAGCAAATAAAGAAAATTATTTCAAAAAATCTATCTATAAAACTGAGATAGACACCTTCTGGGTGGCCCATAATGATCATCATCTCCTTGTATTCATTGCCCCTATAGAATTCACTTCCCCTTGCTGCCCTCATCCCACAGCTTTGGATATAAGCCAAATCCAGTGACATTACTTTAAAACATGGCAAAAGTGAAAGTAGGTCATATCTAAGATTTGGTTACAAAAATATCATGACTTTATTTGTCTCAGCCCTTCTCTCTCACTCATTGGCTCTGTTGCCATGTGGGAAGCAGTCATATGGAGAAGTAATGCCCCCATGGAACTGCAATGTCATGAGTGGCCCTGTGGATAAGCCATGACAAAGAAATGAATCCTGACAATAGCAATGTAACTGAGATTAGAAGTGGATTCTTCTTCAGTTGAGCCTTCAGATGAGACTGCATATCAGGCTAACAGCTTGATAACAGCCTAATGAGAAACTCTGAGCCAGAGGCATCCAGCTCTAGGTCACCTTCAGATTCCTAACACAGAAAAATGACAAGAGAATACATGTATGATGTTCATTTTTAAAAGTTTTTATTTTAATTCCAGTTAAACATACAGTGTTATATTAATTTCAGGTGTACAACATAGAGATTCAACAATTCCATACATCACCTGGTGCTCATCACCAAAAGTACACTCCTTAATATCCACTACCTATTTAATCCCAACCCTCCACCAACCTCCCCTCGAGTAACTGTCAATTTGTTCTCTATACTGAAGAGTCTGTTACTTGGTCTCTCTCTCTCTCTTTTCTCCTTTGCTCATTTGTTTCTTGAATTCTACATATGAGTGAAATCATATGGTCTTTGTCTTTCTCTGATTTATTTCACTTAGCATTATAGTCTCTTGCTCCATCCATGTCACTGCAAATGGCAAGATTTCATTCTTTTTTATGGCTGAATAACATTCCATGGTGTGTGTGTGTGTGTGTGTGTGTGTGTGTGTGTGTGTGTGTGTATCTCCATCCATTCATCCATCGATGAACACTTGGGCTGCTCCCACATCTTGGCTATTGTAAATAATGCTGCTATAAACATAAGGGTGCATGCATCCCTTTCAATTAGTGTTTTTGTATTCTCTGGGTAAATACCCAAGGGAGTGGTTACTGAATCATAGGGTAGTTCTATTTTTTAACTTTCTGAGGAACCTATATACTGTTTTCCACGGCTGCTGCACCAGTTTACAAGAGCGTTATTTTTTCTTTACATGCTCACCAACACCTGTTGTTTCTCGAGCTGTTGATTTTAGCCATTCTGACAGGTATGAGGTGATATCTCATTGTAGGTCTGATTTGCATTTCTCTGATGATAAGTGATGAACATCTTTTCATGTGTCTCTTGGCCATCTGCATGTCTTCTTTGAAAAATGTCTAATCATGTCTATTGCCCATTTTTTAACAGGATTGTTTTTTTAGGTGTTGAGTTATATAAGTTCTTTATATATTTTAGACACCAACACTTTATCAGATATGTCATATATAAACATCTTCAAGAGTTCCATAGGTTGCCTTTTAGTTTTGTTGATTGTGTCATTCATTGTGTGTATTTTTAATACAGTAGCATAGTTTACTTTTGCTTTTGTTTCCCTTGCCTCAGGAGACATACCTAGAAAAAAAGTTGCTATGGCCCATGTCAAAGAGGTTACTGTGTTCTCTTCTAGGATTTTTATGATTTTGGATCTCACATTTAGGTATTTAATCCCTTTTGATTTTGTGTAAGGTATAAGAATGTGGGCCAGTTTCATTCTCTTGCATGTTGCTGTCCAGTTTACCCAACACCATTTGTTGAAGAGGCTGTCTTTTTCCCACTGGATAGTCTTTCCTGCTTTGTTAAAGATTAACTGACCATACAGTTGTTGGTTCATTTCTGGATTTTCTATTCTGTTTCACTGATTACTATAGCACTGTAATACAATTTTAAGTCCAGAATTATGATTCCTCCAGCTTTGCTTTTCTTTTTCAAGGTTGTATGGCTATATGGAATCTTCTGTGGTTTCATACAAATTTCAGACTTGTTTATTTTAGTTCTGTGAAAAATGCTGTTGGTGTTTTGACAGGGCTTACATTAAAGGTGTAGATTGCTGGGGCCCATGGGTGGCTCAGTCAGCTGAGTGTCCAACTCAATTTCAGCTCAGGTCATTATCCCAGAGTCACAGGATCAAGCCCTATGTTGTACTCCATGCTGAGCATGGAGACTGCTTAAGATTTTCTCTCCCTCTGCCTCTCTCTCCCACTCCCACTCGCTCTCTAAAAACAAAACAAAACAAAACAAAAGGTGTAGGTCGGGTATTATAGACATTTTAACAATATTTGTTCTTCCAATCCATAAGCATGCAATGTCTTTCTGCTTCTTTGTGTCATCTTCAATTTTTTTCCTCAGTGTTTTATAGTTTTCAGAGTACAGGTATTTAACCTCTTTGGTTACATTTATTCCTAGATATCTTACTATTTTGGGTGTAATTGTAAATGAGATTGTTTTCTTACTTTCTCTTTCTGCTGCTTCATTATTGGCATGTAGAAATGCAACAGACATCTCTGTACATTGATTTTGTATCCTGTGACTTTATGGAATTCATTGATCAGTTTTAGTAGGTTTCTGGTGGAGTCATTCAGGTTTTCTATATATAGTATCATGTCAGCTGCAGTTTAAAGTCTGACTTCTTCCTTGCCGAACTGGATGCCTTTTATTTCTTTTTGTTGTCTGATTGCTGTGGCTGGACTTCTAGTACTATGTTGGATAAAAGTGATGAGAGTGTACATCTTTGCCTTGTTCCTGACTTTAGGGGAAAAGCTCTCAGTTTTTCCCCATTGAAGATGATGTTAGTAGTGAATTTTTCATATGGCCTTTAGATGTTCCCTCCAACCCTACTTTAAGGGTTTTTATCATGAATTGATACTGTATTTTTCAAATACTTTTTCTGCTTCTATTGAAATGATCATATGGTTCTTATCGTTTCTCTTATTTTTTTTAATATGAAATTTATTGTCAAATTGGTTTCCATACAACACCCAGTGCTCATCCCAACAGGTGCCCTTCTAAATGCCCATCACACACTTTCCCCTCACTCCCACCCCCCCCCATCAACCCTCAGTTTATTCTCAGTTTTTAAGAGTCTCTTATGGTTTGCCTCCTTTCCTCTCTATAATTTTTTTTTTCCCTTTCCTCTCCCCCATGGTCTTCTATTAAGTTTCTCAGGATCCACATATGAATGAAAACATGTGGTATCTGTCTTTCTCCGTATGACTTATTTCTCGTTTCTCTTACTGATGTAATGTATCATGTTGATTGATTTGCAAATAGTGAACCAACCTGGCAACCCAGGAATAAATCCTACAAGATCATAGCGAATGATTTTTATAATGTATTGTTGAATTCAGTTAGCTAATACTTCATTGAGGATTTTTGCATCAGGGATATTGGCCTATAGTTCTCTCTATATACATACATATTTTTAGAAAGAGAGCGAGTGTAGGGGCACCTGGATGGTTCAGTTGGTTAAGCATCCAACTTCAGCTCAGGTCATGATCTCACGGTTCACGACTTTGAGCCCCACGTCAGGCTCTGTGCTGACAGCTCAGAGCCTGGAACCTGCTTTGTATTCTCTCCCCTTCTCTCTGCTCCTCCCCTGCACATGTGTGTGTGCTCTCTCTCTCTCTCTCAAAATAACATTTGAAAAAAGAAAAAAAGAGAGCAAGTAAGTGCAAGTGGGGTAGAGGGGCACACAGAGAGAGAATCTTAAGCAGGCTCTGTGCTCAGATGAACATTTAGCTTAGATGCGGGGCTTGATTCCACGACCCTGGGATCATGACCTGAGCTGAAATAGAGTCGGACAACTGACTGAACTGCCCAGGTGCCCATGTAGTTCTTTTTTTGTGTTGTCTCTATCTGGTTTTGGTATCAAAATAATGCTGACCTTATAGAATGAATATGGAAGTTTTCCTTCCTTTTCTGCTTTTTAGAATAGTTTGAGAAGAATACATATTAACTCTTCTTTAAATGTTTGGTATAATTTGCCTGTGAAGCCATCTAGTCGTAGATTTTGTTTGACAGGTTTTTTCCCCCCATATTTTAATTTATTTTTGAGAAAGAGAGAGCATGAGCGGGGGAGGGGCAGAGAGAGGCGGGCACAAAGGATCTGAAGTGGGCTCTGTGCTGACAGCAGTAAGCCTCACGTGCAGGACCTGAACTCAGGAACCATGAGATCATGACCTGAGCTAAAGTTGGACACTCAACCAAATGAGCCACCCAGGTGCCCTTGTTGGGGTTTTTTTGGATTACTGAACCAATTTCATTGCTGGCAATCAGTCTGTTCAAATTTCTGTTTCTTTCTGTTTCTGTTTTGGTAGTTTATAAGTTTCTAGGAACATACCCATTTCTTCTAGGTTGTTCAGTTGGCTGGCATATAGTTTTTCCTAATGTTCTTTTATAATCATTTGTATTTCTGTGGTGTCGATTATTATTTCTCTTCTTTCTTGATAAATCTGGCTACAGGTTTATCAATCATTGATTTTTTCAAAGAACCAGCTCCTGGTTTCATTAATCTGTTCTATTGGTTTTTTTTTAGCTTCTATATCATTTATTTCTGCTCTAATCTTTATTATTTCCTTCCTTCTGCTGTTTTTAGGTTTTGTTAGTTCTTTTTCTAGCTCCTTTTGGTGTAAGGTTGTTTGATATTTTTCTTACTTCTTGACATAGGCCTGTAGTGCTATATCTTTCCCTCTTAGAATTGCTTGTGCTGCATCCTAAAGGTTTTTTTTTTTTTTTAAGTTTTGTGTGTTCGTTTTCATTTGTCTCATGTATGTTTTTACTTTTTCTATTATCGCCTGGTTGATCTATTCATTGTTTAGTAGCATGGTATTTAATCTCCATTGTATTTGTGATCTTTCCAGTGGTTGATATCTAGTTACATAGCGTTGTGGTCAGAAAAGATGCCTGGTATGACTTCTTCTATTTGTTGAGAGTCTGGGCTAATACATGGTCTATTCTGAAGAATGCTCCAGGCACACTTGAAAAGAATGTTTTAGGATAGAATGTTCTCAATATTTCTGTTAAATCCATCTGCTCCAGTGTGTCACTCAAAGGCACTCTTTCTTTGATGTTCTGTTTGGACATCAACACACACAACACAATTGACATCATCTGTTAATACTGACACACAACACATCTGTCAATTGATGCAGCAGAATGTTAAAGTATCACTGTATTACTATCGATTAGTAATCAATTTGTATCTGTTATTAACATTTTTATATATTTGGGTGCTGCTATGCTGGGTGCGTAAATATTTACAACTGTTAGATCTTGTTGGATTGTCCCTTTATTATTATACACTGTCTTTCTTTATGTCTTGTTACAGTCTTTGTTTTAAAGTGTGTTTTGTCTTGGGGAACCTGGGTGGCTCAGTCAGTTAAGCATCTGACTCTTGATTTTGGCTCAGGTCATGATCTCATGGTTTGGTTTGTGAGATCAAGCCCCGGTCAGACCCTGTGCTGACAGCATGGAGCCTGCTTGGGATTCACTCATTTATTCTCTCTGCCCCTTCCCCACTCACATGCGCACTCACTCTCTGTCAAAATCAACAAACAAACAAACAAAAAGTCCCTTTTGTCTGATATAAGTACACCCACTCTGGCTTTCTTTTGAAAACCATTTGCATGATAGATGTTTGTCCATTCCCGCACTTTCAATCTGTAAGCGTCTTCTGGTGTAAACTGAGTCTCTTATTGGCAGCACACAGATGGGTCTTCTTTTTTTATCCATCCTGTCACTCTACATCTTTTTATTGCAGCATTTAGTTCACTTACATTCAAAGTAATTATTGATACGTATTTATTGGCATTTTATTACCTGTTTTGTGTGTGTTTCTGAAGATTTTTTCTGATACTCTCTCGTCTTTTTTTCACGTTTTGCTAAGTTTCTTTAATGATATATTTGGTTTTCTCTTTTTTTCTTTGCAGGTTTATTAGTAGTTTTTGATATTCAGATTCTACATAACCTCTTCTGCATATAGCAGTCTATACTAAGTTGATGGTCATTTAAGTTTGAACCCATTCTTTTCTCCTCACCTCCCTAGATTTTACATATATGTAAAATTATATTTTATATCCTGTTTTTGTGAGTTCTTGGTTTTTTATAGAAATCAGATCCACCTATTGTTTCTTCAAATTTTCTGCCCTCTTTTCATCCTCTTTTGGGACTCCTATAATGATTTTCATTACATTTGATGGAGTCACTGAATTCCCTAAGTCTATTATCATTTTGTGTAGTTCTTTTCTCTCTCTTGTGTTCAGTTTAATTACTTTGTCTTCCAGGTCACTAATTCTTTCTGCTGCTTCTTTCCTTCTGTTCATTCCATCAAACATGTTTCTGATTTCATTTATTGATCCCTTTATCTGAGCTATGTTATTCTTTATCTCTGTGTTAAGGTTCTCACTCTTTTCTCAAATCCAGTGAGTATCTTTGTGATCGCTGCTTTAAATTCTCCATCAGGCATGTTACTTATACCTGTTTCACTTAGATCTCTGGCCAAAGCCTTGTCCTGTTCTTTCATTGGGGATAAATTTCTCTGTCTCCTCATTTTGTTTGCCTCTCTGTGTCTGCTTCCATGTTAAGAAAGTCAGCTATGTCTTTTGATCTTGAAAGTATTTACTTCGGGGCGCCTGGGTGGCTCAGTTGGTTGAGTGGCCGACTTCGGCTCAGGTCATGATCTCACGGTCCGTGAGTTCGAGCCCCGCGTCAGGCTCTGTGCTGACGGCTCAGAGCTAGAGGCTGTTTCAGATTCTGTGTCTCCCTCTCTCTGACCCTCCCCTGTTCATGCTCTGTCTCTCTCTGTCTCAAAAATAAATAAACATTAAAAAAAAAAAAAAAAAAAAAAAAAAGAAAGTATTTACTTCATGAAGAAGAGGTCCCAGAGTACCCTGCCATGCTGTGTTTCCTATTCATCAAAACCTGGCACTTCAGGGGTATATTTTATCTGTATTGCTTACTAACTGATATTATGGTGTTCCATTTTGTTAAACACTTGATGAAATTTTGATTTCCAACAAAAGCAGGACCTGAGATGAGCTTAAACAGTTTATTTGGAAAGTATTCTAAGGAAGGCCTCAAAAAGTAGACATACAAATTCAAACAATCACAGAACGTCCTTCATATTGGTGACCAGCCACAGTATCAATCTGAAATAGTACTCTGCTTCTTTCTTTGGTGTCTCCTTATTCTCCATGTACCGGGGCCAGTTTCAGACTTCACCTGGAAAACTCAAGGCTGCAAACCAAGAGGCATCAGGGAGAATGTAGTTTGGGATGTGCTGAGCATTAGGGACAGCTCAGAGAATGGCAGACTTGATATTCACTGTTTTCACTAGCTACATTTTGAGGTTATTTGTCATCAAACAGCAGATAACTAATACAAAGGGGGAAAAGGGAGGATGGGTAAAAACTAAAGGGGAACAAAGAATTAAGGAAGAGTTTATTCTTTTTTTTTTTTAATTTTTTAAATGTTTTTATTTTATTTTTGAGAGAGACAAAGACAGAGACAGAGCACGAGTGGGGGAGGGGCAGAGAGAGGGAGACACAGAATCCAAAGCAGGCTCCAGGCTGTGAACTGTCAGCACAGAGCCTGACGCGGGGCTCAAGCTCACAAACTGAGATTATGACCTGAGCTGAAGTTGAACGCTTAACCAAATAAGACACCCTGGTGCCCCAGAGTTTATTGTTCTTTAAAAAAATTGTAGAGATTGTAGCTTTCAAAAAGGATAAGGGGGAAAAACATATATCTGTACTTAAGGTGCGTGTATGTGTGTGTTGTGTATAAACTTTATTTATAGGCAACAAAAGGCTTAAAAATCAGAAAAAAGGAAAAATATTTTTAAAAAGGACAGTAAATATGAATATGAAATTAGCAAATCTCACTAAATATTTAAGTAGATAAATTATCTACTTTTTTAATTTGAAGGATTTATCTACTTTTTTTTAATTTGAAGGACTTTTTATACACATCCACACACACACACACACATCCACACACACACATATATTATGTAAGGTCATAAAATAAGTCTCAACAAAATTAACTGGATCAAAATCATAGAAAGTATGTTCTACATGTTATAAAATTAGAAACCAGTAATAGAAAAAAAATTGGTGAAATTTACAAGTATGTGGAAATTAAACTACAACTAAATAACCAATGGGTCAAAGAAGAAATCACAAGAGAAATGAGAAGATACTTTGAGATGAAAGTAAACTAAATATACCAATTTATGGAATGGAGCTAAAGCAAGAAGTAAAGATGGAATATAATAGCTGAAAATGCCTATGTTAAAAAAAGAGGAAGATCTCAAATCAATAACCTAAATTTCCACCGTATTACTAGAAAAGAATCCCAACTAAACCCAAGGCAAATAAAAGGAAAGAAAAAAATAGAAAAATAGGGAAATTCTACAAAACTGTTAAGTTGGTTCTTAAAAGATCAACAAAATTGGTAAATCTATAGCTACACTGACCGGGGGTGGGGGTGGGGTGGGGGGAGAACACTCACAATCAGTAAAATAAGGAAAGAGGGAATATTACTACCAACTCTACATAAATAAAAAAGATCTCAAGTGGATACTATCAACAATCTAATGCCAATAAGCTAGGTAAAATGAACAATTTCCTAGAGACACAAACTACTGAAATTGACTCAATACCTATAGGGAATACCTATAGGGGCACCTAGGTGGCTCAGTTGGTTGAGCTTCCAACTTCGGCTCAGGTTGTGATCTCACAGTTGGTGAGTTCGAGCCCTGAATTGGACCCTGTGCTGACAGCTCAAAGCCTATAGCCTGTTTTGGATTCTGTGTCTCCCTCTCTCTCTGTGCCCCTTCCCCACTTGCACTCTCTCAAAAATAAATAAATGCTAAAAAAAAAAAAAAAAAAAAAAAGAATTAACATTTGATGAACACTTACAAAAAATAAGAGGAAGTAACTTCTCAACTAATTCTATGAAGCCACAGACATCTCAATAAAACACATCATCATCCCTATGAATACAGAAACAAAAATCCTCAACAGTAAATTAACAAACCAAATCTAGCAACATATAAAAAGGATTATGAACCACGATGAAGTGAGACTGTAGGATTGCACAGTCCCAACATATGAAAATTAATCAATGCAATATACCATGTTAATAAAGGGAAAAACCACATGGTTATCTCAGTAGATGCAGAAAAAACATCTGACAAAATCTAACACCTTTCATGATAAAAAATATTCAACATACCAGGAAGAGACCTTTTTTAGTCTGATAAAGAACCTCTATGAAAAACACATATACCTGGGGTGCCTGGGTGGCTCAGTCGGTTAAGTGCCCGACTCTTGGTTTTGGTTCAGGCCATGATTTCACAGTTCATGAGTTCAAGCCCTGCATCGGGCTCTGCACTGACAATGTGAAGCCTGGTTGGGATTGTCTCTCTCCCTCTCTTTCCACCCCTCCCCTGCTTGCTCTCTGTCTCTCTCAAAAATAAATACACTTAAAAAAAACCACACATATCTAATATCATATTAAATCTTAAAAGACTGAAAAATTTCCCCCAAGGATCAGGAACAAAGGATGTCTGCTCTCACCATTTCTATACCAGGGGTTATACCAGGTATACCAGGGGTTCTGGTTTTCTTACGCAAGAAAAAGAAATAAAGTATGTCCAGATTGGAAAGGAGGAAGTAAAACTATCTGGATTTGGAGATGATATCATCTCATATATAGAAAGTCTTAAAAATCTACAATAAAACTATTTGAGCTAATAGTTTGACAAAGAAGCAAGACACAAGATTAATATACAAAAATTAGTGTATTTCCACACATTAGCAATGAGCGATCCGAAGATGAAGTTAAGAAAAAAAATTACATTTATAACAACATCAAACCAAGAAAATACTAAAGAACTGAACAAATAAGTATAAAACTGGACTCAGAAAACTATGAAACGTTTTTGAAAGGAATTAAAGACCTAAATATTTTGAAAGACATCCTGATCCATGGATCAGAAGACTTATTTTTGTTAACCTAATATTCCCCAAATTTACCTACAGATTATATCTAATCCTATATAAATCATAGCTGGCATTTTTGCAGAAATTAACAAGCTGATCCTCAAACTCATTAAGAAAATGCAAGGAAAGCAGAACAGCCCAAACAATCTTGAAAAAGAACCAACTCAAAACCTATTACAAAGCTTTAATAATCAAGACAGCATAAATGATGACATAGAAGTCAACAGAATATCAACTTCAGAAATAGACCCTTCTATTTATGTTGAATTGACTTTTTACAAGAATGTCAAGGCAATCAAATATGGGAAAGAATGGTCTTTTCAACAAACAGTAATGGAATAACTAACTGGATATCCACACTCAAAAGGATGTGGTTGGACCCCTATCTTATATACAAAAATTAACTTAAAAGAGATCATAGATCTAAACACAAAAGCTAAAAGTACAGAACTGTTAGAACAAATTAGAGGATTACATCTTTATGATCTTAGTTTGGGCAATAGTTTCTTAGATATGACACCAAAGCACTAGCCACAAAAGAAAAAACTGTATTGGACTTCATCAAAATTAAAACCTTCATGCATCGAAGAACATTACACAGAAAGTAAAAGAAAAAACACCAAATGGGAGAAAATGTATGCAAACCATGTATCTGGTAAGGGTCTAGCATGCAGGATATATAAAGAGCTCTTAAAACTCAAGAACAAAAACACGAACAACCAACTAAACAAAGAAGGATAGGAGGAGGCATTTTTCCACATTTTCTCAAAGCTATACAATGGCCCACAAGTATATGGAAGGAACACTCAACATAATTTAGTCATAAGGAAAATGTAAATCAAAACCATGGGAACCCCCACTAGGATGCTTAAAATCAATCAATCAATCAATCAATCATAAGTGTTAATGAGGAAGGATGTAGAAAAACTGGAACCCTCATAAATTGCTAGAGAAATTGTAAAATGGTGCAGCTTTGGAAAACAGTCTGGCAGTTAAGTAGTCGAAACAGAATTACCATATGACCCAGCAATTCCACTCTAGATATAAGAAATGAAATCACATGTCTACTCACAGCAGCACTTTTCATAATAGCCGAAAGATGGAAACAAGCCTAATATCATAAACTGATAAGTAGATAAATAAAAAGTGGTATATCCATACGAAGGAACATTATTCAGGCATAGAAAGGAACAAAGCGCTGATTCATCCTTTAACAGGGATGAAACTTGAAAACATTATGCTAAGTGAAAGAAACCAGACACAAAAGGCCACATATTGTATGATTCTATTTATATGAAATGTCCAGAATAGGCAAATTCATAGAATCAGAAAACAGATTAGTTTATAAGGACAAGAGGAAAGGAGAGTAATTATTAATGAGTATGGGGTTCCTTTTTGAGGTGATAAAAATGTTCTGATTTAGACAGTGATGATAGTTGCACAACCTTGTGAATATACTAAAAAACACTGAATTGCATACTTTCAAAGGGCAAATTTTATGTTATGTGAATATATCTCGATTTTTTAAAAAATGAGCTAGAACCTGTAGTTTTCACCATAGAACTAAAGGGGTTTATAAAATCATCTCATTTCTCACATTTTATGAAGAAACAGACAACGGTGCAAAGTAGATTATCCATGGTTCTAAAGTTTAACAAGAGATGGGAACAGTATACAAGATATTTCTACCTAAATTCTCAGAACATGTAAACAAATAAACCCACTTTAATAACAAACCCACATTTATTTACAAGGGACTATACCCTTTAAGATATTATATAAAAATCAATGCCCTGAAATTCCAGCATCTCTTTTAAAGCTCCAAAACTTGATTCTTAACCATTAGTAAATATTTTATTAAAGGCAAAACAGCGATTTCACTGGTATTTTCTAAAGCACTTTTTTAAAAAAACGTTTATTTATTTTTGAGAGACAGAGAGAGACCGAGTATGAGGTGGGGAGGGGCAGAGAGAGAGGGAGACCCAGAATCCAAAGCAAGCTCCGGGCTCCGAGGTGTCAACACAGAGCCCAATGTGGGGCTCGAACCCACGAACTGTGAGATCATGGCCTGAGCTGAAGTTGAATGCTTAACCGAGCCACCCAGGCACCCCTAAAGCACTTTGAATAGTTAAAAATTTGCTCAGTTATCATTCACAGTTTTAATATATTTTGGAGATTTCATTCAACATTAGTTTGGGGTCTGTATCTCCTCTCTTGAAATGTGGCCAGAATTGTGGCTGCTTTCAACCAACAGAAAAGGAGCCAGTGAACCGATTAAAATTGTTATGTCACTTAATTTGGAATGATGTGTTATACACCAATAAATGGAAAAGCACATGTGATTTTTATAATAATGTAACAAGCAACTCTTATACCCTGATGATTCCTCTTTTCACAGTGCTCTGAAGTCATATATATACCTCCCCCAAAAAGAAAGCAGGTATGAAAATACATGGGTAAACATGTATTTTTTTAAAAGACAAGAAAATCATACAGTTTTCAAAATACCAAAAAATATAACCTAATATTCTGTTATGTTATAGAATTAAAAATATTCCCAAAAGATATCATGGAGGTAGGTACATTTATCAGCTTGGGCTTCCAAAAATTGTGTAGGTCTCAAAGTTTGGATACAATTTCAGACCATTTTTCCTGAATGGTTTATCGTAAAGCATTCTGATTTCCCAGGTTGTTTTCACTAAAGGATAGCTTTGGCCTTATTGGTAACTGGTAATCTCCTATACTGATTTAAAGGTGTTATGACATCTTACCATTTAAGTAACAGACAAATTCTGTGTCAATGCATACAGTGTGATCTCAAGGAAAAATGACAACTTTCTTTGCCTTATTTATGTCTTACTTGATTTATCTGGATGATTTTAAGGATTAAATGAGAGAAGACATGAAAAGTCCTAGGCACGGTGTTAGGCACAAAAGGGACATAACACCTCTGAAACCCAAATTTAGGACTAAACACTATGGCTTAGTAGTTGCAGAAAAGAATCACATACTGATAGTAATTGTATGGATTTCTAAGTCATATTTTGCAACTTTTAGTAGACCATTTTAAAAGTTCAGCATATTACGAAACACATCAATTTATGCTACAGTAATATTTCAGTAACAGAGAAGGCACATTTTTTGAGAGGGGAGGGAGAGAGAAGCAGAGAGGGAGGAAGAGAATCTTAAGCAGGCTCCATGCCAGCATGCCAGCGAGATCATGACCTGAACTGCAATCAAGAGTCGGATGCTTAACCAACTGAGCCACCCAGGTGCCCCAGAGAAGGTAATTTTTAATATTTACCTTGATCAAATATTTTTCCCATCTGTCTGCCGTAACAGATTTGCCAATCTTCCTCATCAACTTCAAATGGAGCTCCACCAATTCTTTTGGTACTTAAAAGAAAGAAAAAATACTGTTAGCTCACAAAATAAAACATTTATAAACATTTAAGATAAAAAAAGAACTTTCCCCTTCTCTGAATACTTTTTCAAAATAGAGGATGTTGACTTTAACTATCTTTTAGACCTGTGAATCAGAAAAGACTAAACTAGGGCAAGAAATAACTGAAAACCACTCTTTTAAAGATGAGCAGGAATATTCACATTTTCTTTCAAAGCATTATCAAGTAAGAATGAACTCGAATGTAAACTGTGGATTTTTGAGTGATAATGATAGGTCAAAGTAGGTTCATTAATTATAACAAATGTACTTCTGTGGTGCCAGGAGATATGGATAGTGGAGGTCGTATGTTGAGAAAGAGTGTATATGTGAACTCTCTTTGTGCTTTGTGCTCTTTGAACTTTGTGCTCTATTTTTCTGTGAATCTAAAACTGCTCTAAAAAATAAAGCCAATTAAAAAAAAAATATCATCAAGTAAAAGCCCTTAACCATACAACCACAATTTCTACTAGTGTTTGTTTCTCATAACACGTATTTGTATACTTTACTGACATTACAGACCAAGACACAGATTCATAAAATTAGAAAAGAATCAAGGAATATAAATTCCAAGTTGGATATGGATATGGATATCTCAGAAACAGTCCAATGGCTTTCAACCTATTTCACAAAACTATTCTTTCAATCTATACCTTCTCTATGGGCTAAAGTCCTCTACATCATCCCTCTGGATCTTCACTTGACAATTTTCAGGACAGAACACTGACTTATCTTCCAAAGTTCTAGTTATTAGAAAGTTAGCCTTATACAAAGTCAAAATCTGCCTTTCTACACCTAGTTCTTACTCTTATTCTCTAGTTTCAAAGACAATATTTTCAACTCCTCTTCAGCTAGAACCTTCAAATATTTGAAGACTATTTTACCTTCCCTCAGGTTTTCTCTTCTAACTGTAAACAGCCAGAGTTCCTCCATATATCCCTTGGGTATGACGTGATTATGTTGTTTAATTATATCTGTTAGACGGAAGGGAAATAAAAGGACACACATACACAGCCATCAAATTTGGCATTTTCCAAATACCACTAGTAACCTAAGAGAAACAGGAGGTATACTCTCTAAAACGTTTCCATAATCAAATACATTAGAAAAATACTGGATTGGGGTGCCTAGGTGGCTCAGTCGGTTAAGTGTCCAACTCTCGGTTTTGGCTCAGGTCATGATCTCATGGTTCGTGGATTCAAGCCTTGCGTTGGGCTCTGTGCTGACAGCGTGGAGCCTGCTTTGGATTACCTCCCTCCCTCTCTCCCTCTCTCCAAATAAATAAACTTAAAAAATTTTAAAAAAAGAAGAAGAAAGAAAGAAAAGAAAAATACTGGATCAAAACAAAGGTCTTATTTTTTGTTTTAAGTGCAGGACTTCTTGACAACTTTATTGATGGATCTTGTGTGCACGTGAATATCCAAGGATATAATCTTCAACATTCACCTAATATATCTCACCATGGAATTTTGTGTGAAACATACATACAACACTAGCTTATCTTAGGATACAAGTGCTCTTAAGAACAGGTTGGGAAATGATGGACTAATTTTCAGTCATTCTTTTAGACTCTTCATTCTCCACTAAGCTAATTTTAACTTGAAACAACTCTGCAGTATAAAAACATTGACCCATTCAATAAATTTCTGTGGGACCACTATTACTAAACAAGAAAAAATATCCTTAGTGGGCCTACTCATGTGAGTCTTTTTAGGGCATTAGACAGTGGATCATGGGTTGGAGGTGGGGTGGTGGCAGTGGAAAGAAGCATAGGATGGGTGGTTACAGACAAGTAGACTATTACTCTAAGTCTAAACCTGAACTTGGGATTGAGGGTGAGGCAGAGAAAAGGGGAGAAAGGACGTTACTTACAGGAGTAACAGCAGATGCAAAAGACTGAAAAAGAAGTGATCATGGAACTGGAGGGATGGAAAAAGGACATGATCATAAAGAGCTTTGTAAGTCCAGGCTAAGAAATTTACATTTAAAAATTTAGACAAGAGAGTGCTCTCTCTGCATTTTAGAAAGCAAGTGAATTGCAGGAAAACAGACTGCTTTTATTTCCTTGCTTGTTTTGGGAGGTGGATGCAAGGCAGAGATAACATGTAAATTCCAGAAAATATCAACCCAGAAAGATGGGAGTAACGTGAACATAGGTAGAGATAGTACAGACAGAATTAGGCAGATCTGAGAAATATTTAGGAAACAAATAATACAACTTAGTGATTGACTGCTTGTGCAAAGCTATAGAGAGAGTCAAGAAAACCTGAGGCACTGGCTTGGGTAAGTGAGTAGACTCCAATGACAACACAGTAGGAAGAAAAAGACAAGGGCTCAATTGTCAGCTTAATATAAGGTGATCATGATTTTTCTGGTGAAGGTCTTTAAACACTGAATCTCAAATTCCTCATCTGTAAAGGGCTACATTAGCTATTTTACAGTTTTAAAGCTGTAAAATACATAAAGCTAAAACACCTTTATTTTTATTTGTCATGACACTTGTGGAACCAAAGTCTGTTTCAATTTCTCCTCGTCTGCTTTCCCAAACACAACAGTCATGATGATTCAGCCTTTAGATATCTCAACCCTGTGCCCTATTTCCCCCACTTTCTCTAGGATATTACTGTACCTTCTCACTTCAAAAAAATAACTATGATAGTCTCTTATAACCAGTCTTCCAAAAATACTGTTTTCATAACACTTCCCATTCATCGACATCTTTTCTGGCTCCTAAATACCTATATTAAACTCATCCGGATTTCTTACTCCAGCCTCAGAGTCTTAAAGTCAGTCTCACCCTAACTTTTCAATCACTCTCTCTCACTTTTACACTGAAATCCTTCATTCAAATCAAAACAGGATTCTGGCCTGTTCACTAAGCATACCCAGTCCACTACCTATCTGGGCTCTATTCAAGCCTTCTAGTTTACTGTTTTCTCCCACTTGAATTGCATTTATCTTTCTATGTCTTATCAATAAAAGGCCCAAAGTCTCTGTGATAGCCTTTTAATGATTCCAGCAACATGTTTATCCTTGGAATGTCCAAAGTATTCATTCTGCCTATATCACTTCCTTAGCAGCTGGCTAAAAGCTTTGCATCAGTGTTTAATACATGTCTTTCATTATCATAAAGATACATGAAATCACACACACAAAAATTGATATAATTAGTACTACTATATTTCTAAAAATCTAAAAGGACAGAAATAAATGTATGCAAAAAAAAAGGATTTCATCCCACTTGGCAACTGTAGACATTATTGATTTAGGCATACAGAAATAAATTATATATATATATATATACACACATATATATACACACATATATATACACACATATATATACACATATATATATACACACATATATATACACACATATATATACACACATATATATATATACACATATATATATATATATATATATAAAGAAATAAATTACATAGTACTTGATTTGCTTATTAGGCCATTGGCTCTTGCACAGCACTGTCCAACAGAAATATAAGATGAGTCACATAATTTCAAATTTTCTAGTAGTTCATTCATAAAAATAAGTCAAAATTAATTTTAATAATATATTTCATTTAATACTACAATCCGAATGTTATTTCAATATATACTCAAGATTTAAAATACCAGGTATTTAAAATTTTTTTTCACTTAATATTTTTATTTATTTTTTTAAATTGTGAAGGTGGTCCGGCTTTAGCTAAGGTTATGATCTCATGGTTCATGAGTTCAAGTCCCACATGGGGCTTGCTGCTGCAATGCAAAGCCCACTTCGGATCCTCTGTCCCCAACCCCCTCGCCAGCCCCGCCATTTCTTCCCCTTCCCCCATGCTCTGTCACTCTCAAAAATAAATATTAAAATAAATATATAAAGAGTGATATAACTGACACATAACATTATATCAGTTTTTTTATTTTTTAATGTTTATTTATTTTTAAAAGAGACAGAGAGGGAGAGGGACACACGGAGCATGAGTAGGGGAGGGACAGAGAGAGAAAGGGAGACACAGAAACTAAAGCAGGCTCCAGGCTCTGAGCTGTCAGTGCAGGGCCCGACGCAGGGCTCGAATCCACAAACCATGAGATCATGACCTGGGCTGAAGATGGGTGCTCAACTGACCCAGCCACCCAGGAGCTCCATATTAGTTTCATTTGTACAACATAGTGGTTCAGTATTTGTATACCTTGTAAAATGATCACAGTAAATCTAGTTAACATCTATTACCTAACATGACTGCAAAAAAATTTTGTAAGGAGAATGTTTAAGATTTATTCTCAGCAACTTTCAAACATGCAATACGGTATTACTAACTGTAGTCACCATGCTGTACATTATATTCCCATGATTTATTTATTTTATACCTGGAAGTCTGTACCTTTAGACCCCCCCTTCACTCAATTTACATCTTATTTTTTGTACTAAGTATTAAAAACATATTGTACATTTTACACTTATAGCACATCTCAGTTCACACTAGCCATATTCAAGTGCTCAAGAGCCATTTATGTCTAGTGGCTACTACAGTGGATCATACAGAGCTAGTATATTTAAAACTAAAATGTATAACCCACAATTTACTTATAACTTACTTACATTTTTGAGATAATTGACAAATTAATTTCAGATATACAACTTAATTCAATATTTGTATATATTACAAAATGATCACCACAGTAAATCTAGTTAACAACTAATTTGTTTATATTTTTTGTTTCAAATAGAACTGACAAGCTGGTGATCTTTACGGACATTAGTGGCTCTTAATATTTTGTCAATTGATAAGAAACAGGCAAAAACTTCAACAGTAAAATTATAATCAACATCGTGGTTAAATTGAAAATATTAAAATTCCCATACTCTGTATTCTCTAAACATGCTGTCTATTCAAGAGACCATTCTATGATGAACAGAAATAGTCTATTTCTTTCCTTTCCAATAGGAAATAGTCCTTTCCAATACAGAGTCATCTATATGGCTTGATATGTGGCTAATAAAACTGAGGTACTAAACTTTAATTTTAGGTGCTAACTTTTAGGTACTAAATTTAGGTACTAACTTTAATTTTAGGTACTAATTTTAGGTACTAACTTTTAATTTTTTAAATAAAATTTAAATATCCACGTGTAGCAAGTAGCTATGATTTTGGACAGTGAAGCTGTAAATTATCAATTATATTTTTAAAACACATGATCGTTTTCTAAAACACACAGTGACAATCTGTAAATTCACTTATTTATCACCTGGAACATTTTCTAAATAGTCTCATTTCCCAAGCATCAAGATAATTATTAACTTCCTTCTCTAAATGTATCTATTAACCAACTTCACGTCATTCTGAAAAATATAGGTTTTGTCACAGCTGAACCTTTCACTAGATAGATATGATACATAACCTTTAACTGACCCATTTCTTTCATAAGGCCTCAGGAGGTAAAAGACTGTGAAGCAGAAGAAAAGGTCAGGGTTGTGCGAATTCAGGAAGGCCCTGCCAAGATGATGCAGGCATGAAGCAGCAGAAAGTGGTAGAATCCCAGACTGCATTACTGATCCAATCACCCAAAGATGTTCTATATTTGGACATTTTTCTCTTTTTTAACATTATTTTTTAATGTTTATTGCTGAGAGACAAAGAGACAGAAGGTGAGTGGAGGAGAGGCAGAGAGAGACAGGGAGGGAAAGAGAGAAAGGCGGAGAGAGAGAGAGACAGAATACAGGCTGTCTCCAGGTTCCAAGCTGTCAGCACAGAGGCTGACGCAGGCTCGAACCCATGAACCATGAGATCATGACCTGAGTCGAATGCTCAGTCAGACGCTCAACCGAATGAGCCACCCAGGCGCCCCTATATTTGGACATTTTTCTAAGCATCTTTCCAGCACCAAGCCTTAAGAATGCTACTGCTTCTGCAGGCCCAGTCTTACTACTTATAATTTTGCTTTCTAAATGGTCAAAATTCACAGCAACTCATAGTAACTACATGATAGAATTCTTCTCATTTCTCAATAAAGTTTTACTTAAACTTCTATGCTTTTTTTTTTTTTTTTTTTTAGTTTATTTTTAGAGAGAGCACACGAGTGCATGCAGAAGCAGGGAAGGGGCAGAGAGAGAATCCCAAGCAGGCTCCACACTGTCAGCACAGCCTGACGCAGCACTAGATCCCATGAACCATGAAATCATGACCTGAGCAGAAATCAAGAGTTGGACACTGCCTGCCTGAGCCACCCAGACACCCCTAAACTTCCTCTATGTTTGTAAGCAAAGATACACTTACAGTCCCAAAATAGTTGATTTCATATAGGTTACTGATCAAAGAACATTGATTTCAGATATGATGATTAAAAGATAACCTAACAATAAACTTTTATGTATTGCCCAGTTTTTTCCAAACTCTGTTGAGGGAGCACAGATTAGCAAATTCATTAGCAATAATGAGACGATTCCCACAGACCACTTGATCCTTGAAATAACTATTATGCATTTATATACCTTATCTTCAAATAATTCATTTAATCAATCATCCTAAAATTTTGTGAAAAGCAGAGGAACAGTTCAGACAATGAACTGTAATTTAGGCCACTCTCCGAAAAGCCACAGTTCAGAGATGCCAAGTAAGAATAATAAAAATCACTAAGCTCAGCTTATTACCACAGTGGAAAAAAATAAATCCAAGAAGACCTAGTATGCAGGCAGATAAACCAAGGGGTATCTGCTGCTCCACTTTAGGTTTGTTTCATTTAGAATCATACTGCTGTTCTCCTACAGGTAGAGAAACCAAACATGATTCAGATTATTTAAGAACCCAAACTGTGAAAATGTCTCCGCTACAAAGAAAGTAATCAGGGGTGCCTGGGTGGCTCAGTCGGTCGAGCGTCCAACTTCAGCTCAGGTCATGATCTCACACTCCGTGAGTTCGAGCCCTGCACTGGGCTCTGTGCTGACAGCTCAGAGCCTGGAGCTTGCTTCAGATTCTGCACCTCCCCGTCTCTCTGCCCCTCCCCTGCTCATGCTCTGTCTCTCTCTGTCTCAAAAATAAATAAAAACATTAAAAAAATTAAAAAAAAAAAAAAAAAGAAAGAAAGTAATCAGTGTACTGGAAGTAATCAGCATGGTTGGAGGTTGTGATAACCAGCAATTCAGCACTCCTTCCCAAAGGAGAAGGTAGATATTTCTTATGGAGAGGAAAGGCCTCTTTCTGGGTAAAATGATGTGAGCCACACTCACATTAGTCGGTCTTTAAGGGGCTTCCTTTTCCTTACACGTAAGGAACAATGTCCTGGCAGAGGGAATCTGAGATACTGGAGACCATGGCTTCCAGTACCATATGCCTTCACCTCTAATCAGATGATTTTATTTCCCTTCTCTCTTTTCTCTCTGCTTAATTAATAATCACAGAGGACTTGAAGGGTGGAGAGAATAGGAGCGAAAGACCCTAAACAAATTTGAAAAGAAATAGTAATGTGACAGTATTTAAGGGAGAGGAGGACCTTTCCCCCAACAAACTCCAACAGTGAAAAATTCAAAGACTAGTACACCCTTCGCCTAGACGCATCAATTGCTAACATTTTAGGGAAACATTTTATAAACGGTAAAACCGTTAATAAAGATGAGACCTTGAAGAAGCAGCCAACCAAGCCAAGGTAGAGAAGAGAATGCTAGCCACAAGGAAATGCCTATACAGAAGTTCTGAGGCAGCCAAAAGCTTCTAGTGTGGCTGGTGAAGAAGTAAGCAGGAGTCAAATCCTATAAAGCCTTGGGTGCCATGGAAAGAGTTGAGATTTTATTGTAAGTGTTATAAGAACTTGAGAGAGAAATTTAGGAAAGATTCACGATCCAAGTTTTTAAAAGATCATTCTGTGTCTAGGATCTGCTTCAAAATAATCTAGGCAGCTGGCGGGGGCGGGGGGGGGGGGGGAGTAGATGGAGTTACAGATGAAACAAAATCATAACATCGTACCAAAGTGGGGGGGGGGGTGATGGGTACATGGAAGTTCATTATACAACTTTCTACTTTTGTATCTTTCACATTTTCCATAATTTAAAAAGGTAAAGGAGATGTGGAGGTCACTTTGGTTGCTCTGCGAGGAATGAATGAGAGGGAAGCAAATACTACTAATTAGGAGGCTACTGCCACACTTTAGCAAGAGATGATGATGGCCCAGGATAAGGCTGTAGCAGCATAGATGCAGAGAAGTGCCCTCAAGGAAAAGTGCAAAATGTAGAAAGTTTCTAACAAGCACCTTCACCAATCTTGATCAGGAAGTACCTACTATATACTTGTCTTCAATGTGATCCCAATTAATTTGTTCATTTTTAAATTAAAACAAAAAAATTTTCTAACGTTTATTCATTTTTTGAGACACAGAACGAGACAGAGGGTGAGTGGGGAAGGGACAGAGAGAGGGAGACACAGAATCTGAAGCAAGCTCCAGGCTCTGAACTGACAGCACAGAGCCCAGTGCGGGGCTCGAACTCACAGACTGCGAGATCATGACCTGAGCCGAGTCAGACACCCAACCGACTGAGCCACCCAGGCACCCCATAATTAATTTGTTCATTTTTAAAAGCAGAAACCACTTTTTATTTAATCATACTAAGTCAGAAAAGGAACACATACACACATTTAATAAATCAAATAAATTTATTTGTATCATGTCTTATTTCTGATACTCTTCATCATTTCAAATGTCCATGTTTCACTTAAAAGCCTATACTTAATATTTCAACTAATACTTAAAAGTTCTTTTATGTATGTATTATGAAAAGCATTAGACACAGTCAGGAGAAAGAGGTGCAAACTTCAATTTCCTTGTCCATATAAAGTTGATCTAAAGTCCTCCAGCTGTATTGTTTAATGCCTATGTCCAGGTATTGAGGCAGGTATTAATTGCCTAATAATAACACAACAGTCAATCATGGGATCTTAGAATTTTTGAACTGAAAGCAATGATCTAATTCACACTATCTAATAGACTAGAAAATTTAGTTAACAAAGATATGATGTGAATTGCCTACCAACAAGCAGAGGCCAGGCAAGAGCCCAAACCTTCCAAGCCCAGTGCTCTAATGTTTCTTAAAGTATTAAATGAATAGAGAAACAGTTCAGAAGACCTAACCTACGAATCAAGCCACCCCTTCTGCACAGCTCCATTTAAATCCATTTAAAGTATACAAATCAATGGGTTTTCTTTTATTACATAATTAACTTTTTAAATTGTGGTACAATACAAATAACATAAAATTAACATTTTAACCATTTTTAAGTGTACACCTCAGTGGCATTAACTAGACTCACAACACAGTGCCACCACCACTATTTTCCAATCCATCTTACAGGTAAAATTTTAAAATAGTCACTCCACTTCCAAATTGCTTTCTGGAAACTTATAACTATAAAAACAAAATCCACAATAGTATATGTTCTCAGTGAGAGTAATATTAATATCATATAGTCTTAATTATCGTTAAGTCTCACTTTGTAATTATCTACCATCTATCTCTTCTTCCTCCTCTCTCCCATCCTCAGATGTAAGCTCCATGAAGACAAGGGCCAGATCCAACTGCCTTTTTCATCATTGTATTCTCAGTACCAAGCACAGTTCCTGATTCACTCAAGGACTTGATGAACTGGAACAGAGGCAAGAAAATAAAGGAGAAGGAAAACAACAGGGAGAACAGTTCTGCTGCTGCTAGAGAAAAAGAGAGTTGCTACAGGTGTCAAAGAGAAATTATGTGAACTAACAGTAGGCAGGAAAGTGATGAGGAGGTGGATAAAAAAGATGGCAAAAGTGGCTTTGGGTTCACTGTGTGAGCCATCAGGCGATATCACCAATTCAAGACAACTTATTTGCAGTTTATGTTTATCCCTTTCTCTCCCTTTTGAGGGGAGAAATGGAAGAGGTGAATGCTCCCATGGGAATCTGTATATAGGAGCAAATAATGAAGTCTGTGTGTTTAAATAAATACCTATATAAGGGCACCTGACTGGCTCAATCGGTAAACTGATCCCTGGAGTTGTGAGTTCGAGCACCACATTGGGTGCAGAGATTACTTAAAAAAAAAAAAAAGAAAAGAAAAGAAAAGAAAAGAAAAGAAAAGAAAAGAAAAGGCCTCCATTTCTTTGTGAAATGTATAGTCTATTCCTTGCTAACAAGTGACCAGTTTACACTTTTCCTTCAATCAACATTCATTTAACAAACAGAGATAGCTAGATGAGTAACATACTATGTCATCTTAGTGTCTTGAAATCTTGGCATTAGACACAGACAAGAAATGGGTAAGACTGTAATCTCTATAGTTATTTCAATGAACAAGAAAATGCATATCAAAACACTATTATAAACCCTAAAACAATACAAACCAAAGTTACTGTTATTCACCACCAGATGGTGATCATGTCTTATTAAAAGCAAAACAATGACACCTTATTGGGGGGCCAGCCAGCTGACTGCTAAAAATGATTATTAAGTAAACCAGGGTATCTGAATAAAATGTTGGTGATTTTTAAGTAAATGCAATTAAAACATCAGCAAAACAAGAGTAATAAAAAATTAGATTCTGCCTGAAGACTTCTAAAGGAACTGATTTGTTCATGTGCACATTTGATAACTCTACAATATAAGGGGAAAAAAACAGTGCATGTGTTTCTTGTTGTCTTTTACTAGTTATTTAACTACTCACATGACCTGGAACTTCTTTAACTTCAGATAGAGATATTTCTATTTAGCAAAATGGTACCACTGAACATTTTAGAAGAAAACAAAACCAAATCAAGGTGTTCAATGTCACTAATTGTCAGGGAAATGGAAATCAAAACCACAATGAGATATCACCTCACACCTGTCAGAATGACCAAAATCAAAAACACAAAAAATAACAAGTATTGTTGAGGATGTGGAGAAAAAGGAACCCTCATACACTGTTGGTGGGAATCCAAACTAGTGTAGCCACTGTGGAAAATAGGATGGAGGTGTCTCGAAAATTAAAAATAGCATTACCATATGATACAGTAATTCCACTACTGGGTATTTACACAAAGAAAACAAAACAAAACAAAAAAACCCACCTAATTTGAAAAGATACATGTACCCTTATGTTTACTGCAGCATTATTTACAATAGCCAGAAATGGGAGCAGCCCAGGTGTCCATCCATAGATGAATGGATAAAGATGTGGTACATATGCAATGGAATATTAGCCATAAAAGGACCAAATCTTGCCATTTGCAAGAACGTGGCTGGACCTAGAGGGTATTATGCGAAGTAAAATAAGTCCATCAAAGACAAATACCATATGATTTCATTCATATGTGGAATTCAAGAGACAAAACAAACAAACAAAAAGACAAATAGGAAACAGACTCTTTAATATACAGAACAAACTGGTTGTTGCCAGAAGAGAGGTGGGGGGGATGGGTCAAATAGGTGAAGAGGATCAACGGTATGTTTATTGTGATGAGTACCAAGTAACATAAAGAATTGCTGAATCACTATATTATATATCGGAAACTAATATAATACTGTATGTTAATTATACTTGAATTAAAAAAAAGGAAAAAGCATACACACATACAAAAAAAACCCCTTTATTAAGAAATGTTGAAACAAATCCCAAAATAGAGACTAGCATAATAAAACCCATGAACTCATCACACAACTTCAGCGATAATCAACCAAGAGACTTTTTCCCTCTCCCATATGTCATTTTAAACCAAATTCCAGGTATCATTTCATCCACAAATATTTCACTATGTATCTCTAAGGGATATAAACTCTTTAAAAATAACCAGAATACCATCATTACTACCTAAATATGAATAGTTCCTTAATGTCATAGAATTTCCATCAAACAATTTTTAAATATTTTGGGGTGCCTGGCTGGCTCAGTCGGTACAGGCATGTGACTCTTGATCTCAGAGTCATGAGTTTGAGCCCCATGTTGGGTGTAGAGATTACTTAAAAAAAAAAATTCTTCAAAAATCCAAATTTTTAAATATTTCAAATTAACCAAGAAATGAAATTCCATTGTACTGTTACCTCTGCAGCAGATGCTGGAGGCACCTCACCTTTACCCTCATAGCAATTAGGACTCCAGTGCAGGCTAACCTGCAGCCATGTGCAAGGCCTTTCTGACTACAGGGCAAGGAGTTAACCCTTCCTGAGAGCAGCCCTGAATCAGTGCTGGGATAAACCTGACATATGATCTAAACTATCTGTTTCCTGGCAGTGCTTCCCAAATAAACTATGTGTGCTCACATTTTTGTCTCAGAGTTTGCTTGTTGGGAAATCTAACATAAGACAACCTCTTAGTTTGAATGAAAGCTATGGACATCCTAAGAAAAATGTAAACATAAAAATTTCTGCAAATACATTCAACAAGTTTAGAGAACCCAAAAGGCATAGACATATACCAGTTTAAAGAACCCTTCCTCCTATAGGTTCAAGATAGCTGAGATCTTAATTATGTTTTTCCAAGTGTTGAATGGAGATTGTTCAGTTATGCTGAAAAACTAACATCCCTCCCCTTATTCTACACTGTTGGCAAAGAAACATCATTATCTCAATACTTAGTTCTTCTGTACAGAAAATCTAATCTAAATGAAAATAAACAACTGTTGGCTTAAGGTTCTACACATTTTAAAGAAAAACAAATGTTCAGAGGAGTGGTTTACTAAAACTGGGTCCCGTGAAAAAGCCACTAGAAGTTAAGTTTACAAGTATATTCACTTACATATGAACTTCAATGGATTTTTTTTTAAACTACTGCTGGCCTCAAAGAACAAGATTAAGAGTAAGGAACTTGTGGAGATTTTTTTTGAAAAAGTCCCCTCCCGACTAACACACACTGCTCCTACCATTCTGGGAAAAAAAAAAAAAAAAAAAAAGTCTATGAACTCAGTCTCTTTCTTACCTGTCCCATTTGCTCCAAACTCACCATAATCTGACTTCTATTAGTTAAACTAAATGGATGCTTTGGTTTTTGTCTTAATTTGGCACCATGTGACACTGGTGACCAGATCTTCCTTCTTGAAACCTGGCCATCCTGTGACACTACTTTTCTGATTTCTCCTCTTATTTCTTTTGCCTCCTTTTAAATTCCTTTGCAGACCCTACACTTCTGCCCTCTCCTTGAAAGGTGATTCTGTTTTAGGACTTAATTTCTTTTGTCCCTAAGTCACCTCATCCATCTCTTCACTTCAGTTTAAATATGCTGTCTCACTGTGCTGGTTACAGGTATGTTCAAGTAATAAAAAACCTTACCACTGTGGCTTCAGGGAGTTACTTTTTCTCATATAACAAAAAGTCCAGAGTAATGAGCTGCTAGTTTTGGTTTAATGGCTCAACAACACCACCTGAACTTCTCATAATTCCCAAACATTCCATACGGTTTCTAGACTCCAGATCTTAACATGTACAGTCCCCTCTATCTTCAACCCACCTCTATTCATCCTCAAAGTTGTCTGGTTGTTGCTCCCTCAGGAAATCACTCTTTTACCTTATCAGGATTAAGTGCCCCTGATGGGTATTCCAAAATGATTCTACTTATGCATCACATTGTATCATAAATGCCTATTTGATCAACTCTATCCCATGTTAAACAAGACTGAATCTTCAGCACCTGGGACAGTGCCCACCACATACCACACGTTCAATAAAGACTTGTTAAATGAATGGATTGATTTGGATTTAAAAAAACAACAAAAGAAAACAACTTTGGGGTGCCTGGGTGGCTCAGTCGGTTAAGCGACTTCAGTTCAGGTCATGATCTCGCGGCTCATAAGTTCAAGCCCGCTATCGGGCTCAGTGCTGACAGCAAGGAGCCTGGAGCCTGCTTCAGATTCTGTCTCCCTCCCTCTCTGCCCCTCCCCCGCTTGTGCTTGGTCTCTGTCCCTCAAAAATAAACATTAAAAAATTAAAAAATACAAAATTTTTCAAAAACATGAAACTCTCCTAACCCTAGTACCTGACTGACTAGCAAATGAATAAATAAATAAATAAATAATAAAAAATGTTTCTTAATGAACCAGATATAAAACAGATAACAAATTTCTAAAATTGTGAAGGTACACATGTAAAATGGAATATACATTTTGGCATTGCACACTTATGCCACCCAATCAACAACTTTACCCATGCTACCAGTTTACAACTGGCCAACCATGAACTGGTTTTTATGAGTAAGCTTCCTAACATGACAAGAGAACAGACTAAGATAAGCAAAATATAAAACAGAAGAGAATGACTAAATGGTTCCCTTGTAACCCCATTCCAGTCAGTCACCCCACTCCCAGACAAAGGCAACCACTGGTCTGCCTTCTTTCACTATAACTTTGTCTTTCCTAGAGCTTCATATAAATGGAATTATACTGTATGCACTTATTGTATCTTTATGCTTTATAATCTAGATTATATATGTATTTTTCAGCTCTGTTACTGGGTGAAAACAGTCAGAATTATTGTATCTTCCTGAGAAATTAGCCCTGTTAGTGTTACAAAATATCCCTTTTTATTACTGCTCATGTTCCTTGTTCTGATGTCTCCATTTTCTGGTATTAGTATAGCTATTCCAGTTTTCTTATGATTAGCTTTGCACAATATATCATTTTCTATCCTTTCATTTCAAACTATATATTTAAAGTGGATTTTCATAGCATATAGTTGGGCTTGCTTTTTTACCCACGCAGTCAATCTCTTTAATTTCAATTAATTTTAACTCAAATACCACAGCTGGCTAGTGGTGACCAGATGAGAGACAGAAGGTTTAGGTCAAGCAAGGTCTAGCAAACTAAGGCTCACAAGGCAAATGCATCTTGTCACCTGTTTTTGTACAGCCCACAAACTAAGAATGATTTAACTTTTTTAAGAGTTGGTGGGAAAAAAGAAAAAGACAAACAGTATTTTGTGGGGCACCTGGCTGGCTCAGTTGGTAGAGCGCACAACTCTTGATCTCGGGGTTGGGAGTTGGAGCCCCAGCTGGGTGTAGAGATTACTTAAAAACCATTTTTAGGGGTGGGACGCCTGGGTGGCTCAGTCGGTTGAGTGTCCGACTTCGGCTCAGGTCATGATCTCACAGTTTGTGAGTTAGCCCCACGTTGGGCTCTGTGCTGACAGCTCGAAGCCTGGAGCCTGCTCCGGATTCTGTGCCTCCCTCTCTCTCTGCCCCTCCCCCGCTCATGTTCTGTCTGTGTCTCGCTCAAAAATAAATAAACATTAAAAAAAATTATAAAAGAAAGAAAAAATCTTTTTTAGGGGAGCCTGGATGCTTCAGTCGGTTAGGTGTCCCACTTTGGCTCAGGTCATGATCTCATGACTCATAAGTTCGAGCTCCATGTTGGGCTCTCTGCTAACAGCTCAGAGCCTGGAACCTACTTCAGATTTTCTCTGTCTCTGCCCCTTCTGCCACTTGCACTCTGTCTCTCTCTCTCAAATATAAACATTAAAAAAATCTTTTTTAAAAAATAGTATTTTAAACACATTGCAATTACATGAAATTCAAATTTCAGGATCTACTGTTTTACTGGAACACAGCCACACTTACTCATTTATGTAATGTCTATAACTACTCTCAGGCTATATTGGCAGAAATGAACAGTTTCAACAGATACTTTATTTTGACCACAAAGGTCAAATGGCTTTGACCACAAAGCCTAATATTTTTTAATGTCTGACTCTTTACAGAAAAAGCTTGCCAAACATTGATTAAAACCACTTATATTAATACAATTACCGATATAATTGGATTTAAATCTACAATCTTGCCATTTGTTTACTATATATCTTAAAATTTCTTTGCTCCTTCCATCTTTTACTGTCTTCTTTCATGTAAACGTACCTTAAAAATAAATTAAAGTGAACATAATTTAGCATTTTATTTAATATCCACTATTGGCTAATTAGGCACACTTCTTCATTTTAATATTTGGTGTTTGCTCGAGGTTTTATAATATGCATCTTTAACTCAACACAGTGTAATATCAAACAATGTTCTCTCACTTCATGTAAAATATGAACACTTTTTATCCTTCTAATACCACACTTCAATTTCCCTACATTTTCCTTCTACATATGTTGTAAAACTTACATTATGATTTTTGTTTTAAGCAGTGAGCTATCCTTTTTAAAGATTTAAAATTAGGTAAAATGGTGGGGCACGTGGGTGGCTCAGTCGGTTGGGCAGCTGACTTCGGCTCAGGTCATGATCTCCAGGCTCGTGAGTTCAAGCCCCATGTCGGGCTCTGTGCTGACAGCTCAGAGTCTGGAGCGTGCTTCAGATTCTGGGTCTCCCTCTCTCTCTGCCCCTCCCCCACTGGCACTCTGTTTCTCTCTGTCTCAAAGGTAAATAAACATTAAAAAAATTTTTTTAATTAGGGGAAATGTTTTTTTTGTTTTGTTTTTTAAGTAGGCTTTACACCCAGCATAGAGCCCAACATGGGGCTTGAACCCACAACTCTGAGACCAACACCTGAAGTGAGATCAAGAGTGGGACACTCAACTGACAGAGCCACCCAGGCACCCCAGGAAAATGTATTTTATATTTACTCACATATTTATCATTTCTTGCAGTCGTCATCTCTTTATCTAGATCCAACCTCTCATTTGATCTGTTTTCTTCCCATCTGCAGTTATTTGTGAACTGTATGTCAAGTAGCTAGTAACAAATTCTCTTTGTCTGAAAAGGTTTTTATTATATCCCCATTTTCAAAGGATATTTTCCTGGCTATGTAAATATTGATAGTTTTTTTTTTTTTCATTAGTGCTTTAAAAATATTTCAGTATCTCCTGGTTTGCATAGTTTCTGATAAAAAGGCTTCATTGTTTCTCTACACATGTCTTCTTTGGCTACCTTCAAAATTCTTTATTAGTGGTTTTCAGGAATTTGTTATGTCTTGGTATATGTGTGTGTCTGCCCTGCTTTTGATTTCTTAAGACTAATGGATGTGTGAATTGACAATTTTCTTCAAATTTGGAAATATTATTTCTTACAATATTTTTGGCTCCATCCTCCTTCTAGGATGTCAAATACACTTTGTTGTATCCTGCTTGGCATTGTCCCACACATAAAAGAGTTAATTTGGTTGTTTTCAGTTCTCTTTCTCTGCTTCACTTTAAGTCTACTGTTAGATCGTCAAGTTTGCTGTTCTGTTCTGCACTGTCCAATCTGCTGTTAACTTTTTATTTCAAATAGTATTAGCTTTCATCCCTACACATCCCATTTGGTTCTTTTTTATATATCTTCCATTTCTCTACATTCATATTTTCCTTTAAATATATTCATTAGTTACAGTAGCTATTTTAACATTCTTGTCTGCTGGTTCCATTACTTCTGTCATTTCTAAATCTGTTTCTTTGGGCTGATTTTTCTCCTGGTCATGGGTTACAAAGGACCTGCTTCTTGGCATGTCTATCAATTTCTGCTTGGATGTGGGAAAATACCAATGTTACACTACCATTGTTGAGTATTTGTGATCATTCTGCAAAGAAAGTTGGGCTTTGTTTTGGCAAGCAGTGATTTGTAGATCTATTTGATCCATCTGAGGGCTTTTCTGTCTTTCCTGTATGACAAATCCATTGGGTTCTCCACTGAATGCCCTGAGTGCTTCAAAGGATCATTTGCTATGTCTCATCAGGGTTAAACATCTCTTGTGTAAACTCAGGAAATGTTCTGCTAATAAGCCCCTAGATGTTCACTGCTTGGCCTCATGGAGTTTCACTTTATGCATTTATGATCCTAGTATTCAGCAGCAGACTCAAGGTGGCCCCTGTACAGATTTCTGCTTTTGTCTGCATAGCTCCTTCCCTTTCAGAACCTGGCTCTGCAACTTCTAGTTGCTTAAGACTCTCCAACATCCAACTGTTGCCTTTTCAACTGAGTGAGGCTTCCAGGCTCCCTCTTCCTGCTTCTGCGGCTCCAGACAGGAAGCCAAAGTAGTGGTAGACCTTACCTCCTTTATTTCTTCTCTCTGAGGTCACAATCCTACTCTGCCTATTGTATAATATTGAAAACAAGATAATTCATTTATTTTGGTCCAGTTTACTCAATGTTTATGACAAGGGGATAGAGACTTATTACTCTAACATGGCCAGAAAGAGAATTCCTAATTCTTATAAATAATACTATAAACAATATTAAAGACTTATGTATTTGAGCAGATCACGTGAATTAAGAGAATAATGAATTGTAAACAGATCTATGCATTTTATGTGAACTACCTAAAATGAAGCAATAGGTTGGTTTTAACATTTCCAAAAAAGGCAAAAGGAACTGATAGTAGATCCTTAAAACAACATTAGAGGTATTATTGTCTCCATTATGAAGAGGTTCAGAATTTAATAAATTGCCCAGATATACAAATATCAAGTGGCAAAACTGAGATTCTAGCCCAGTTAATAGTGAAGGCCATGTTTTTTACTCTATACCACACCGCTTCACATTATTTCTCACCACAGATACTACATTTTAAAAGATTTGGTGTACCAAACTGAATTTATTAAAAACCTGTGTTTTACTTGCTAAGGTTATTATTAACTATCAATCAAAATATCTGACCTGCAAGGGGAAAAGAAACTACCATGGTGAGTTACGAGTACTTCATATAGGAGTGCCTGGGTGGCTCAGTTGGCTCCAGTCATGATCTCACAGTTCATGGGTTCGAGTCCCGCGTCTGGCTCTGTGCTGACAGCAAGGAGCCTGGAGTCTGCTTCAAACTCTGTGTCCCCCTCTTTCTCTGCCCTTCCCCACTCACACCCTGTCTCTCTCTCTCAGAAATAAATAAACATTAAAAAAATTTAATGCATTTATATGAAATACTTTTTTAAAAAGAGGATTTCATATAAATGCAATGATATAATGTCCTTATTAGCCTGTGTGAACTTTTAACAAATGTACATATATATTTAAATTTAAATTTGGCATCTTAAAGTGTCTTAAATGATTCGTGGACCCTTGGTTATGATTCATGCAATCAAGTAAATCCCTAAGGAACGTATATATATATTTCCTATTTCATGTGGGTAGACATTATGTTCACCATTCAACGTTAGAGAACATGAAACTGTAAGTTCTACTGAAATTTTACTCACGATACCTAGAGAAGGGTTTAGCATATGAGAGGTACTCAATGCACATTTGGGGAATAAAAGATCGCCATTTTAATTCTAAGTACAATGATGAAAGTTACATCACATCAAGATGGTGGGCTGACCCTCCTGCCCAAATCCCTTCAAATGACAGTTTTAAAAGGAAAAGGAAAAAAAAAAAAGAAAAAGAAAAAGAAAATGGAAAAGAAAAAAAAAGTAATGTGCTTGCATTTGCAATAAATATGGAGTAACAGGAACTATACTGATCTTACTCGCTGAAACAACTAAGCAATGAAACAGAATATATGAAACAATGGCACTTAAGACATTATACAAGAAGCAACAAAAGAAAGGGAACATTAGAGATGAGAAACAAAGGATATAAGCCCTATAATTGCCCCAGTGTACTACCTGGGTAAAGAGGCAAAGAAGGAGGACCTGGTCAAAACTTGGCAATCTTCCCAGGCCAAAGAGATGAAGCTGGAAGTCAAGAAGGCAAACTAGAGACATGAACTGGAGTTCATCGAGTACAGCGACACAGGAGAAAACTGTAGAGGGCACTCTGGAAATCTAAAAACAGTTCCCTCTGCACCTTTATATCAAAGTATTGATCAGTGCATGTATGTGAGGAAACTACCCAAGATCACAGAAAGAATCACCCAAAAGGAATAGAGGGAACAATGCCCATTGCCCACAGAGGTCTATGAGCAAGTCCTGTCTCTAACAGCTACAATGGAAAAGTTCACACATCAAATAGCATTGGTTAGAATGGACAAATTACATCCCACACTTATTCCTGTATACCCCAAGAACTAAGAATGGTTTCTGCATTAGGGCACCTGGGTGGCCCGTTGAATATCCAACTCTTGATTTCACTCAGGGCAGGATCCCAGTGTCATGGGATCAGGCTCCAAGTCAAGTTCTATACTGAGCATGGTACCTGCTTGAGATTCTCTCTCTCTCCCCTCTGTCCCTCCCCAGCTCATGCTCGCTAGCTCCCACTCTCATAAAATAACATAAAATAAAACTAAATTAAAAAATAAAATAGTTTCGGCATTATTAAACAGCCAAAAAAAGTCAGAAGGTAATATTTCATAATAACTGAAAAATTACATGAAATTCAGATTACAGTATCTAAGAATAAGTTCACAACCATGCTCATTCATTTAAATACTCTCTATGGTTGCTTCCACACTGCAACAGAAAGGATAGGTAGTGATAGAGACTCTATAGTCTACAAGGCCTAAAATATTTAGTATCTGACTCTTAACAGAAAAATGAATCTTGTGTCAATAGGAAAAATATTAACCCTAGAATAAACAAACATCCAACCTCACTTAAAGTTTGAAAGAAAGATACTGAAGGGCGCCTGGGTGGCTCAGTCAGTTAAGTGTCCAACTTTGGCTCGGTTTCCAAGTAGATGAACCATGTCCCAGAGCTCAAGAATTTAAGTGTACACACACACACACACACAAAATCTAGCATATATTATGGCATTATTTACAATAGCCAACATGTGGAAACAACTCATCTGTGTCTGATGAACAGATAAAGAACATATGGTATATATACACAATGGAATATTACTCAGCCAAGAAAAAAAAAGAATGAAATCTTGGCATTTGCGACAATATGGATGGACCTATAGGGTGTTACACTAAGTAAAGTAAGTTAGAGAAAGATAAAAACCATATGATTTCACTTATTTGTGGAATCTAAAAGACAAAACAAATGAATAAACAAAGAACAAACTGGTGGTTGCCAAAGAGTAAGTGGGCCAGGGATGGGCAAAATAGGTGAAGGAGATTAAGTAGTACAAACTTCAGTTATAAAATAAATAAGTCCTGGAGATGAAAAGTACAGCATAGGGAATATAGTCCACAACACTGCAATAACATATGGTGACTGAACTTACCTTGGTGAGGACGGAGTAACCTACAGAATTGTTGAATCACTATGTTGTACACCTGAAACTAATGTAACATTATATGGCAACTATACTTAATTTTTAAAAAATCTGTCATCTAATATAGTAAAATTATAATGTCTACTATCTAATCAAAAATTACCAGACAAGCAAAGAAAGCAGAAAAATTAAACCCATAGTATGAAGAAAAAAAGTATATCTAACCATTAAGTGACTTACAAGGTTATATTAATTCTATAATAATAAAATTAAAAGACATGAAAAGTTATAGGATTATAAATGACTATAATCTATATGGTCAAGAAACTAGAGGAAAGACTGAATATGTGGAATGAAGACATGGATTATATAAAAAACAAAAAAAACTAATAAAAATTCTTCAGAGGAAAACCACTTTCTGATATTAAAAAGCCCTGAATAGGATATAAACTAGATTAAACACTGCTAAAAAAAAAAAAAAAAAAAAAAAAATTAGTGAACTTACAAACACAACAGTAAAAACTAAACAAAATGACAGAAAAGATTGAAAGTGAACAGATCAATAAACTGTGGGACAATTTTAAATGGTCAAATATACAGCTAATTTGGAGCCTCAAAAGGAAAAAAAAAAAAAAAAGGAGGGGTAAAATTAAAGAAATGAAAGTGAAAAACTTACCAAACAAGATAAAAATACAATACGTATAAGTTTTGTGGCATGCAGCTAAAAGAAGCAGAGAAATTTATAGAATTAACAACCTATATTTAAAAAGGTTTCAGATCAATGACCAAAGCTTTTACCTTGAGAAACTACAATAAGAGCAAATGAAACACAGTATAAAGAGAAGAAAGGAAATAATAAGTAGCAGAAGTCAATGAAACCAAAAGCTGGTTCTTTGAGGAAAAAAAAAATATTGATAAGCCTCTAGCCAGACTAAGCAGGTGGGGGAAAAAAGGAGACGCAAATTAACAATGTCAGAAACAAAATGGATTAGATACTATAGATATGAAAAATATAATCAGAACACTATGAGCAATGTATGATGATAAATTCTCTTTTTTCTTTTCTTTTTTTTCCTGATAAATTCTATAACTTCAATGAACTGGGATAATTCTTTGAAAGAAACATATTACCAAAGCTCATCCAAAAGGAAACAGATAAAATAAATAGTCTTATACCTATTAAAGAAATTAAATCTTCAATATCTCCCCATAAAGAAAACTCCAGGCCCAGGTGGTTTCAATGGTGAATGAAGCCAAAGATTCAAAGTATACCAAATCTATACAAATTATTCCAGAAAAATGAAAAGGAGGAAATGCTTTGCAATTCCTTCCATGAGGTCAACATTATACCCTGATAACAATATCAGATAAACACATCAAAACAAAGATAACTACAGAGTAATACCCCTTGTGAACACAAATGCAAAATTTCTTAACGTAATTTTAGCAAATACATGAAAAGGATAATTCAAAAAGACTGTCTTAGTCTGTTCTGGGTCGCTTAAACAACAGAAATTTATTTTCTCACAGTTCTTGAGGCTGGAAGTCCAAGACGAGGGTACCAGCATGGTCAAGTTCTGGTGAGAGCTCTCTTCTGGCTTGTAGACAACCACCTTCTCACTGTGTTCTCACATGGCAGAGAAAGAGAAAGAGATCTCTCCTCCTGTTATTATAAGATATCACAGTCCTATCACGTTAGGGCCCTAGTCTTAGGACTTCATTTAAACTTGGTTACCACCTAAGACCCTACCTCCAGACAGAGTCACACTGGGTGTTAGGGCTTCGAAATGTAAATTTCGATATACAAAATTCAGTCCACACCAATGACTTAAGTGGGGTTTATCCTCCCAGAAATGCAAGACTGGTTTTTAAAAATCCATGAGTGTGATTTGCCACATTAGCAAACTTAAAATGAAAAGTCATAATCATCTCAATATATTTCAAAAATTTTGACAAAATCCAATATGCATTACAGATAAAATTTCTCAGCAAACTAGGAATAGAAGGGAACTTTCTGAGCCTGTATAAGGACATAGTGAAAAATCTTGTTATCACCAGACTTAATGGTGAAAAACTGAATGCTTTCCCCCTAAGATCAGGAAGGCAAGAATGTCCATAATCACCATTTATATTTACCACTCTGTGTGTAGTTCTAACAAGAAAAAACAAAAAAAAAATCAAAGGCATCCAGATGAGAAACAAAGAAGTAAAACCGTATTTACAGATGACATGATCATTTATGAAGAATCATTTTTTAAAAGCTATTTAAAATGACTGGGTTTAGTAAGATTGCAGAATACAAGACCAATATACAAAAAAAAAAAATCAATCATGTTTTTTATATGTATCAGCAATACGTTTAGACTATCATAAAAAACCAAAGTATTTATGGACACGTGTGACAAGAGATGTGGAAGACCATCAAACACTGCTAAAAAAAAAATAAAACCTAAAGAAATGGAGTGATATACTGTGTTCATGTATCAGAAGACCCAATGCCATTTTGGTGTCATTTTGCCCAAATTCATCTGTACATAATCCCAATAAAAATGTCAGGAAATATTTTAAAGAAATTGATAAACTTACGCCAAAATTCATATGGAAATGCAAAAGACTTGAAATAGTTAAACCACCTTTTAAAAAGAAGAAAGTTGTAGCACTTAAACTACTGACTTCAAGACTTGCTACAAAGCTAGAGCTGAGCAAGGCAGAGTGATACTGGCCTCAAGAGAGACAGACTGGGGTGCCTGGGTGGCTCAGGTGGTTAAGGGTCTGAATTTGGCTTAGGTCACAATCTCACAGTTCATGAGTTTGAGCCCCACGTCGGGCTCTGTGCTGAGAGCAGAGCCTGGAGATTGTTTCGGTTCCTGTGTCTCCCTCTCTCTGCTCCTCTACCACTCGTACACACGCATGCACTCTCTCTCCCTCTCTCTCAAAAATAAACATTAAAAAAGACAAATAGATCACTGAAAACAGAATATAAGGTAGAGAAATAGACCCATACGCATGCAATTAACTCTTGAAAAAAAAAGTTTATTGAAATAAAATTTACATAGCATAAAATCCACCATTTTAAAGTGTATTATCCTGTGGTTTTTAGTAGTTTTGCAATACTGTACAATCATCACCAGTACCTAATTACAGAATATTTCCATCAACCCTGATAGGAACCTCATCTCTTCCAATTCCCCCACCCTCAACTCCCACCAAGTACTAATTTATTTTGTTTCCAGAGATCCGCCTAATTTGGAAATTTAATATAAATGGAATCATAGTCAATGAAACCAAAAGTTGCTTGTTTGAAGAGATGAACAAAATTGACAAACCTTTAGCTTGGCTGATGAAGACAAATGAAGCTTGGCTGATGAAGATTCACATAACTAAAGTCAGGAATGAATGCAGGGATAGGACTATTGACCACTGAATGTCAATATACTAAACAACCTAGATGAAAAGGACAATTCCTAGAAACAAACTACCAAAACTTACTCAAGAATAGAATATCTGAATACTCATAGGGTATTCAAGTAGAGAGATAATAATAAAAAACTTCCCACAAAGAAAAGTCCAGCATCAGATGGCTTCACTGGTGAATTTTCCCATCCTTCTCAAACTCCTCCAAAACCCAGAAAAGGAGGAATCCTTTCCAACTCATTCTATGAGGCCAGTATCACCCTGGTACCAAAACCTGACAAAGAAAGCACAAGAAGGGAGCCTGGGTGTTTCAGCTGGTTAAGTGTACAACTCTTGATTTTGGCTCAGGTCATGATCTTACTGTTTGGGAGGTCGAGCCCCAAATGGGGCTCTGCACTGACAGCACTAGAGCCTGCTTAGGATTCTCTCTCCTTCTCCCTCTGCTCCTCCCCCACTCGTGTGTATGTGCGTGCACGCGCTCTCAAAAATAAACTTAAAAAACATTTTTTAATAAAAAATAAAATTAAAAAAATTAGTGAGAGGGGAAAAAACCCTCACATATTACACAAAAGTAACTTCTAAGAGGTTTAATTAAGATTACAATTTGAGGGGCAACTGGGTGGCTCATTCAGTTAAGCATCTGACTTTGGCTCAGGTCACGATCTCGTGGTTTGTGAGTTCGAGCCCCACATTGGGCTCTGTGCTAATAGCTCAGAGCCTGGAGCCTGCTTCAGATTGTGTCTCCCCCCTCTCTCTGCCCCTCCCATGCTCATGCTCGTCTCTCAATATTAAATAAACATTTAAAAGTTATAAAAAAAAAATTACAATTTGAAAATTTTTAGAAGGAAATACAGATGAGTATCTTATGGCCTCAGAATCATAATGAGAAAGGTTTCTTAAACAAAATATAAAAGTATAAACACTAAAAAAGGATTGACAATGATACCACGCTGAAATTTTGAAGTTTAGTTTAATAAGAGAAAGTATAAAAATAGTATAAGAAATAAGTAGTATTGAGATGTTCACATTGCAAATAAAAATGACAAAGGATTGACATCTGAAATATAATAAGAATTGTGGCAAATCAATAAAAACAGACAATCACAAAGAAAACAGGGGAAAGAGTATAAAAAGGCAATTCACAAAAGCAAAAACTGAATGGCCAAAAAATATGAAAAATCCTCAACTTTATCATGGCAACAATAAGAAACAAATTCACAATCACATTATCAAAAACATAAAACTGTGACAATACCAAGTACTGAATATCTGGATGAAGGGGAACCCTCATGCACTGATGGAGGTATGTAAATTAATAAAGCCACTTTGGAAAATAATCAGGCTATACTATAGCTCAAATAAAGATTTATATACCCTCGCCCCAGCAATTCCAACTTTAGGCAAAGCCACTGGAATGGTTTTTTTTTTAATTTTTTTTTTTAACATTTATTTACTTTTGAGACAGAGAGAGACAGAGCATGAATGGGGGAGGGTCAGAGAGAGAGGGAGACACAGAATCTGAAACAGGCTCCAGGCTCCGAGCTGTCGGCACAGAGCCCAACGCGGGGCTCGAACTCACGGACCGTGAGATCATGACCTGAGCCGAAGTCGGATGCTTAACCGACTGAACCACCCAGGCAGCCCGGAATGTTTATTACAGCATGACTCTTAACAGCATAAGGTAAACCTAACATCCACCAATTAAAAAAAAAAAAAACACGCACACAGCACTTTTACGTAATAGAATACTATACAACAGTTAAAGTAAATAAAAACAATATAAATCAACATGGATATATTCAAAAACAGTGTTGAGAGAGGGAAAAAAGGAAGTTGCAGAAGAATGAGTACAGTATTATACTGCTCACATGTAAAGTTTCAAAGCATGTAAATCCATACTATGTAGTTCATGGATATGTAAATATACTCTTTGTATAAAAGTGTTCATGAGAATAATAAACTCTAAATTTCAGGACAGTGGTTGCTTAGGGAATGGAAGAAAGAGAACTAGAACAGGAGTAATACACAGAAGGCTTCAAATAAATCTGTAATTTGAATGACTTAAAAAGTAAACGCAAGGGGCGCCTGGGTGGCGCAGTCGGTTAAGCGTCCGACTTCAGCCAGGTCACGATCTCGCGGTCCGTGAGTTCGAGCCCCGCGTCAGGCTCTGGGCTGATGACTCGGAGCCCGGAGCCTGTTTCCGATTCTGTGTCTCCCTCTCTCTCTGCCCCTCCCCCGTTCATGCTCTGTCTCTCTCTGTCCCAAAAATAAATAAAAAACGTTGGGAAAAAATTAAAAAAAAAAAAAAAAAAAAAAAAAAAGTAAACGCAAAATCAAAGCAACTGAAAGAGAAAGACACATCCTAGAAAATGTCAGACTCCAGGGATTTAAAATAAAATTATAAAAATCTTTCAGGAAGGAAAAGAAGCTCACTTGCAAAGGAAAAAGAGTCAGAATGACAGATTTCTCACTAGCAACAGTGGGTGCTAGAAGAAAAAAGAGCAGTATTGTCAAAGTTTGCAGGGGACGGATTATTTGAACGCTGGAATACCGTGTTTTTTTACATATATATATATCTTTTTGAGAGGGAGAGCAACAGAGCACACACACACAAGTGGGGGAGGGGCAGAAGGGGGGGCAGACGGAGGATCCAAAGTGGGCTCTGCACTGACAGCAGAGAACCCAATGCAAGGCTCAAACTCATCAATCCTGAAATCATATGACTTGAGCCAAAGTCAGATGCTTAACTGACTGAGCCACCCAGGTGCTCTGGAATACTGTACTTTAAATGAGTAGTCAGAACAGAGGGCTAAATAAGTATATTTTCGGCCATGCAAGAACTCAAAGTTCACTCGTAGAAATCCTGTTGGAATAAGAATGTACTATAGCAAAAGAATGAATAAAAAAGAAAAATGTGGGAACCAAAAAAAGCGATGAACAAATAAACTTACTAAAACATATAGCTTAGTTTAAATAATTGCTGAGAGGGGTGCCTGGGTGGCTCAGTGGGTTGAGCGACCAACTCTTGATTTTACCTCAGGTCATGATCCGAGGGTGGCGGATGGAGCCCTGCATCTTAGTAGTGAAGTGTGAGGCAGGCATGGATCTTGCTTAAGACTTTCTCTCTCCCTCTTCCTCCTCCCCTCTCCCCCTCTCTCTAAAATGAAAAATAATAATAACTGCAGAGAAGCATAAAAATAAATGACTGACAATATGGAACTAAATCCCAGGTAATAAAAATATGGCAGGTTGGGTGTGGGACTCAGAGGGTCAGGGAGGGAGCCTGTAAAGATTCTTACATTGCTTGACAATACATAGTAAAGCAACTTACTATGCTCTAGTATCAACCTTAGAGGAAATGGAGAAAATCTCCCAGTATTAACTTCCTTGTAGATACAAACTGTTTATATTATTGATGATTCTAGCTTAAGAAGTATATGTAAATTTCTTTACGTGGTAACATTTTGTCTTTTAAGACAGTGGAAATATCCCTCACTAATTAAACGGCATAAGATGAGAATTTAATTGTAACTCAAGAAACATTAAGTCTGAGTTACCACTTGGTGTCTAATAGCATGTGTAAGTGGAGAAAGAGTCACTCTGAAAACAGAATTCAACTCAAACATTTCTGCTAGAAGATCTTTCAAGATTAATGAATTACTCATCAACTATCAACCCACACAAACAACACACATTAACTTATGTATTTCTCATCTATAGAATAGATTCAATCCACACTGACATTTCTTTTTCTCTATTTAGAGTGCGATTTCAGTTTATAGAAGGTTCCATTTCTTTCTTTGTGGGTAAGGGGGAACAGAAAAGATGTCCAACAACTATCAAACCTTTATCTGGCAGAACACAGCAATCTCTACAATTACAACAAGTGTTTTTTTGTTTTTTTTTTTTTAATAAATGCAAATGACAGTTAGTTATAGAAAGCTTTACTTATAAGAGAATAAACTGGACACCAATGCCAAGATAGTTTAATAAAGCTAATTTAATTATCTTAAGTCATAAACAACACACTCTAAAAAACCACCCTGACAAAATGTAAGATGTATATTTAACCTATGTATAGCATATACATGCACAGCAACTTAAATAATTCACAAAAACCAAAAAGAGCCGTAAAATAAGATAGACTGCCATAATCTGTTTATTCAGAATAAGCTTTTAGTAAGCTATAAGAGAAACATGGCTAGTTTTTCAAATAGTGCTCATATGTTAGAATTCTGATTTTTTATTTTTTTTTTTAAGTTTATCCATTCATTCTGAGAGTGACAGGGAGGGAGGGAGGGAGAGAGAGAGTGAGAAAGAGAGAGTGAGAGAGAGAGAGAGAGTGGGGAAGGGGTAAAGAGAGAGAATCCCAAGGGAACTCCACACTGTCAGCCCAGAGCTCGATGTGGGGCTCAATTCCATGAACCATAAGATCATGACCTGAGCTGAAACCAAGAATCAGATGCTTAACTGACTGAGCCACCCAGGTGCCTCTGAATTTTTTTTAAATAGGGAATCACACTTTCCCCCCATAAACCCTGCAGTTTTTCGGCTATTTATTTCTTCAATAAGTGGAACTATTAACTACCTACTCTCTACACCAGAAACCTGGGAACTTCTCTACTGTTTCTTCTCACTCCCCACAGCCATCTCTCACCAACAATATAATTGTTGGTGAGTTCATATCTCACCAACAATATAATAACAACCTGTAGCTGAATTCTCCACCCCTCAAGCTGCCCAATGCCTTTCCAACAAGTCAAAAAATTTTAGTTTTAGAAATAAGAATTTCAGGTCACCCCTGGTGAAGACGTGAAACAATTCAGAAAAATGGGGCTGGGGATTTAAAAAAATTTTTTTCTTTAATGTTTATTTTTGAGAGGGAGAGAGACAGACAGAATGTGAGCAGGGGAGTAACAGAGAGAGAGGGAGACACAGAATCCAAAGCAGGCTCCAGGCTCTGAGCTGTCAGCGCAGAGGCCATCGTGGGGCTCGAACTCATGAATCACAAGATCATGACCTGAGGTGAAGTTGGATGCTTAACCGACAGAGCCACCCAGGTGCCCCTTTAATTTTTTTTAGTGTTTGTTTATTTTTGAAAGAGAGAGGCAGAGTGTGAGCAAGGGTAGGGCAGAGAAAGAGGGAGACACAGAATTCCAAGCAGCTCCAGGCTCTGAGCTCAGCACAGAGCCCGATGAGGGGCTTGAACTCGTGGACCGCAAGATCATGACCTGAGCCAAAGTCGGATGCTTAACCAACTGAGCCTGCCACCAGGCACCCCTTAATTTGAAAAGGTCAACAGCAGAAAAGTAATAATGACTTTTCCCTGAGCTATCTTGGGAAAGAGAAAAGAAAAACTGGATCTTAAAACTATACTCTAAGTTTCCTATAAAAAGTAATAAGAAGATAGAGATTAACACATATGTTCTGGCATGCAGTAAAGACATGGTACAACCATGTAATCCAAGAAAAAAACTGAGAGATTATACAAAGATTTGCCACTTTAGGATTCTAAGGTACTATTATAAACCAAGATGAAGAGGGTCTGGGAGGAAACAACAGAGGAAGGGAGGAAAGGAAGAAAAGAGAAAGGAAAGAAAAGGAAGGAAGGAATAGTGTATGGAGGGGGATTCAGTAGTATCTATCTTTACAAGAAATCCCCAAAAGGAAATAGTTACACCCTGACAAATCTCTAGTAAGCAAAAGATGAAAAGAACAACTAAAACACCCATTATTACTAATTTGAAATATGGGACATTTATTCAAACTAACATTTAAGCATCTCCTATACGCTAATTTCTATGATACAAAGTATATAGGGCAAAATGAACTCTTTACAGAATTTAGTCAGTCAGTGACAGGTTGCCTTTATTTAATGTGTTTTTTCCTTTAAATAAAGAAAAATATTGCTAAGGCATTTATAATTCAGTGTCCAAATCCAATTTTTTCACATGGTCTGAAGTTCGTGAACCACAAATCTTTTAGAAACCTAAGGCCTGAAATTAAGTTGCAACTTCCTGTACCCACATTATTTCAGAATTCTATGGCTTTTCTTATGCTCTTCTCTATCTGGAATGCTTATCCATCTCCTAGTCAACCATTTAAATTTCCGCAATGACTACAGTGATGCTATGATAGCTGCTGGGCAAAGGTAGGTACTCGCTCATTTATATTCCCAAAGTACCTCCTCTATTACAACAGTTAAACTTCTATATAATTGTTTGCATGACTAGATTCACACAAACATGATCATGCAAACATGACACAAACATATGCTGTCTACAAGACACACATTTTGGAATCAAAGACCCAAGAGGTTAAAAGGATGAAAATGAGGGGCGCCTGGTGGCTCAGTCAGTTGTAAGCATCCGATTTCAGCTCAGGTCATGATCTCATGGTTCATGAGTTTGAGCCTAGCATTGAGCTCTCTGCTCTCAGCGCAGAAAGCATGCTTCAGATCCTCTGTCTTATTCTCTCTCTGCCCCTCACCCCCGCCCTTAAAAATAAGGAAACAAAAGAAAACAAAAAGAAAAATTTTTTAAAAGGGGAGCTCCTGGGTGGCTCAGTCCATTAAGCATCTGTCTTAGGCTCAGGTCATATCTCACGGTTTATGGGTTCGAGCCCACACTGGGCTCTGTGCTGACAGCTCAGAGCCTGGAGTGTGCTTTGGATTCTGTCTCCCTCTCTCTGCCCCTCCCCCGCTTGCATTGTTTTTCTCTCTCAAAAAATAAACATTAAAAAAAAGAGAGAGAGAGAGAGAAGTTCTTAGAAACTTAAGAAAAAAAGAAAAAAAGGATGAAGAAGATACATCATGCAAAGCAGTAACCAGAAGACAGCCCAAGTGGCTCTACTAATACCAGACAAACCAGACTAAAAGACAGAATTTGAAGAAAAGTATCAGGCTAAATAAATGAAAACAGACATTCCTAGCTACACATTAGAATCACTGAAGCCAGGCCCCAAGCCCCAAGGACCCTGAATTTATTGGAGTGTGGTTAAGGCCTGGGCATCAGTATTTTTCAAAAGGATTCCCCAGATGATTCTAATGTGCAGCCAGAAATAGTTAATTAAATCACCTGATTATAATAAAGGTTGAAAACCACTGAGCTAAAAGGAAAAAAATAAGACCGCTTCTTTAATTAGGGTAAATGGAAGTCATAACAGTAGGAGAACGAACCCTGGAGTCTTTTGATGACACACTGCACAAAACGTTACAGCTATAGGAGATGGAGTGTTGATTCAAAAAGATTCAAGAAGAGAATAATTTCCAAATCAGAGAAAGACTAGAGTTGTCCTCCGCAAGACAAACAGGTGTTTGTGTTTGAGGCATTCAACTGTACCTAGGAATTTGTATTTCTTTTAATATATTTCAGTATCCCATTAGAACACTGTATCTTTTATAATAAGGCTTATACTAATAAAATTGGTACTTTTAAAAGTAAAAAAGCATAAATGAGGAGAAAAGCACGCTATGACTCAGAAGCCTAACTATTCAAATCACTACTTAGTGTTCAGACCAAGACCATGGTACTGAAGATCACATTACAATTCTAACTAAGATTGTACCTGAGGGTACAGACAGTATAATGGTAAAGAACTAGGGCTCTGAAGCCAGATTTACTCAGTTTTAAATTCCTACAACAATATGAACTACCTTTGTATCAAACGTTCCTCCATTTTAATAATGTGTGACTTCAGGCAAGTTACTTTACCTCTCTAATACTCAGTTACGTTACCCGTAAAGAGTAAATAGCAACTGTACAACAGAGTGGTTGTGAGAATTAAATAATCTTGGTAGAAGACTTCACTATAGAGCCTGGCTCACCAGTAAGCTCTAATAACTGTAAAATTATTAATAAAGGCATTTATTTAACCTAGAAAATTGTGGTAGAGCATGTACACTCCAAAGCCCCTCATTTTTGCATTTTTATAATTTATTTTTGTTTTATAAAAGATGGAGAAGATAATTTAGGTTGGAAAGGGAGGTCAAAAATTTGGGAAAATTAAAGAAAAAGGATGAGACACAGTTATCATGATGAATCAAACCAGATAAGCATACAAGATAGAGGACTATAAAATGATAAGGCCATGAAAGTAAAAAGACAAGGACAAAACAGTAGATCAGAGTCAAAATTTAAAGGACAAAAAAAATCTCTAAAATGAGGAATGTTATGGAATGTCTGTGTTCAGATGCTGGACCAAGTTAGCAGTACTGGAGATGGCTTCTCCATGATTCTAATAAAGTAAAGCTTGACAGGATTTTAATGGGAATATAAATTAAACTCCACTGTATTTCTTATTAGGCAAAGTTCTCCAGTGTGTTACGATCTTGCTATACTTCAAAACTCCAAACACCAAAAGCAGGCTACAATATGGAATAACTCACTCTTTTTCCTTGAAAGATTTTTAACGTGTAGACACTGAGTAAATAGCAATTATACTTATTTGTAGTCAACTGTGAGGATGCTCAGGACAAAAGGACCAGGAGAAGTATCAGAATAAATTCCCGGACATATCCAGCATTCTAAGCGCTAAAGCTTTATAAACCAACATTCTGCACTTTCCCTGTGAAACTGACTGATGCTCAAGCATGTAATTCCACCCACTACTAAGTAGGGTAATTCTTTAGTATGTTCTCCTCAACCCTCTGTCCCCTGAATAACTCAAGTAAATATTTTTAAGTTCTACCTTCAATAAATACATCCTTTTTCATCTAAGTAGATGGCATCACCATTTTCCCAACCTTATCCTCACCAAGGCCTGGGGATGCTGCCTCCAAATGAGATCTTAAACCAGTCCACCTGGATGAGACTTTGAGGCCATTCTAACAGCAATATTACAACTCTTACCATTACTGCCAATTACTATGTCACTTGGCCCCCATCCCAGCCTTGCCATATGACAATTAGACAGAGGAAGCCATGGCTATCCTTGGAAAAAATTAGTTCAATGTAATATCATCACTCTGTTAACAGAAAAGATTTAAAATACTCACCTAACCTAAAAAGAATAACAGTTAAAGAGTTGTGTGTAAAATTAGATAAATAATGAGAAAACTCAAACCCACAATCATCTTTCTTTCTTCACTAGAATAGGGATCAACAAATTTCTTTTTTATTCTGTGAAGGGCCAGGTAACACTTTAGTTTGTGCAAGCTTTATGTTCTTTGCCACAATCACTTGCCTCTGCCACTTTAGTGTGAAAGCAGCCACAATTATGTAAACAAATAAGCATGGATGTGCACCCATAAAGCTTTATTTACAAAACAATGGGCCAGATTTGGCCTACAAGCTATACTTTGCTCACCTTGCATTAGACTATCACAGACTAGGGTGACTAGGTTTTAACTAGGTTTTAACTAATTACATGCATTCATTTTATTTTTTTAAATATATTTAGATATTTTAATTTTTTATTTTTTTAATGTCTATATATTTTTGAGGCAGAGACAGAGCATGAACGGGAGAGGGGCAGAGAGAGAAGACACAGAATCTGAAGCAGGCCTGAGGCTGAGTTATCAGCATAGAGCCAGACAAGGGTCTCAAACTCAAGGACCGCAAGATCATGACCTGAGCTGAACTCGGACGCTTAACCTACTGAACCACCCAGGGACCCCATATATTTAGATTTTTTTAAAGTTTATTTATTTATTATGGGAGAGAGACTCAGAGAGCATGAGTGGGGGAGGGACAGAGAAAGGGGGCGGGGGGAGAGAATCCCAACCAGACTCTGCACTGTCAGTCCAGAGCCCAATGTAGGGCTCAAACTCATGAACCAAACTGTGAGATCATGACCTCAGCTGAAGTAAAGAGTTGTACACTTAACCAACTGAGCCACCCAGGCACCCCCATGCATTCATTTTAAATACGATATTACATCTAATGGAACAAGACATGAAATCTGGTTACTTTGAGTGCTAGTGCTAACCAATATGTCAATTACTTCCGACTAGGAATGGAAAGAATCTCATTCTCATATGTTGGCAAATGTTTATATAAGAGCTATATAAGAGTTAATTCTAAAAAAGTTTTAGAACAGAACATGGTCCTATAATGAGTTGGGAAATAATTATTCATTTCATAAATATTTATTCCTGCCCTCAAGGAGCTTGCAGTCTTGTAGGCGAGGCTGTAAGTGCACAGAAGTTTTATAGGTATTGCTCTATAAAATCTACAAAAGAGTTCACATGGGGTGAGGAGGTGGAAGTGGTTAATTTAATTTGAGAGAGAGAGAAAGCAGGAAAAATTTCACAGATCACCTGGTGATTAATGATTGGTAGGAGTACAGTGAGCAGACAAAGGAAGATGGGGAATACTCAACTCATGCAGAAGACTTTTTAAAAACTTTTTTAAAAAGATATGATTTACACATAACATTATATTAGTTTCAGGTATACAATGTGATTCAATATTTGTATATACTGCAAAATGATCATTGCAACAAACCTAGTTAAGACTCATCAATGCACACAGTTTCAAATTTTTTTCTTCTGATGAGAAATTTTGTGATCTACTCTCTTAGCAACTCTCCAATATACCATACAGTATTATTACATATAGTCAACATACTCTGCATTACATCCCCATGACTTATGTATTTTATAATTGGAAGGTGACCAATTTTGACCACCTTCACCCATTTCACTTCTTGATAAAAGACTACTTTTAAATAATGTTTTTGTTATTACCAAAGAAGTACATAATCATTATATGGAATGTGAAAAGAAAAGAAAAAATAAAAATCTATAATCCTATTACTTAGAAAATGATTAAGATAAACATGTACAAATATAGGCAAAAAGGCATAGTACAGACACAGAGCTAAACAAATTATAAAACAAACTTCACTAAAATATACATCATTACCAAGTGCGCATATTACTTGTTCATATATTTTTTAAAAAAACCCAACTTATTGGGGTGCCTGGGTGGCTCACTCAGTTAAGCCTCTGACTCTGGATTTTGGTTCAGGTCATGATCTCACAGTTCATGAAATTTCTCTCCCTCTCTCTCTGCCCCTCCCCCACTCACAAGTGTGAGTGACTCTCTCTCAAAATAAATAAACTTAAAAAGAATATTAAAAAAAAACCTATTGTTTCACTGTCTATTTTTGCTGGTAAACTATAACCTCCACAAAAACAAGGATCTTCTCTTTTTCATTAATGTATCCCCAGGATATAAATGTGCCTGGTACATAGTAGGTAATCAATTAACATTTGTTGAAAGAACAAATCCTTTTTAAAATGAAGCCCCAGATTACTCTCTCAAGCAATATTTGGTACTGTAAAAACTCTAACACACACACAAAAAATAGAAAACACCCTGATACCCTTTATAATGTGATCCACCATACAGAAAAACAAAACAAAAAGTACCAAGGCATAATATTTTAAGACTCTATCCATGAAAAGAGAGACAAAGAAAATTTTCTTAAATCAGGAACACACATAAATATCTCCCTTACTGAATATATGGCTCAGGTTAAAATGTACTTTGGGTCTGAGTTGTTCTTACTTTTCCACACTGCATAAAATTGTCATAGAGATATTTTTAGTCTATTAATTTATAGACTAGTATTCATAGACTATTACTCCACTTGCTAAAAACTCAGAGAAAAAATTTAGCCTTTGAATGGTAATTGTAAGTCCAACTCAACTGAGCTACTTCTTACTAGATTAGAAAATCCTTAACAGAAAGCCCATGTTTAATTAGTGTTTTTTTAAAAATAATCCACACCATGTTTACTATACTTAGCATATAGCAGATATTCAATACATATATTAATAGCTAAATGCTTACCTTTCAAACAGAGATTTTAAAACACAGATAAATTTCAAAAGAAATTTCTCAGCAATTAAAAAACAAGCAAGTCAGTCTGTACAACAAGCCCAACTTAGCCAGAAAAATCCTCTGTCCCTATCATCTCCAGTACTGGGACAAGCCAGGAACCTCCACAACTTTTGGATACCTCAACTCTGTGACATACCAAAAATGATGGAGAATATACTTCTCTCTTTCCTTCTAAAAAATGTCTAAAGAACATTTCTTTATTCAAAAGTGGAAGAGCCAAACCAGAGCCATTTTCAACCCAAACAGGTTCCGATTCCAGCAATGCTACCACCAATGGTCTACTACTGCTGACCCATGCAACTTTTGGCACGTGCATCTGATGAGATCTTTTGCTTAAAGCAACAGATGGTGGCTCCAGTTATGGTAAAGTCATATTTCTACTTTGTATAGTTCATCTAAAAACAACTGTCACACAATTCAATTAGCACTAGTAGGAGTTACAGTCACAATCCAGTTGTATATAAAAGGTATATTCTTTTGTACTTAACATTTGACTGTAAAAGCTGTATGAAGAATCATTTAAAAATGCAAAAAAACCAAACTGAATCTAAAACTGCCCTAGTCGGGCGCCTGGGTGGGTCAGTCAGTTAAGCATCTGACTTCGGCTCAGGTCATGATCTCACGGTTTATGAGTTCGAGCCCTGCATGGGGCTCTCTGCTGTCAGTGCAGACAGAGCCCACTTTAAATCTTCTTTCTCCCTCTCTCTCTCTCTCTCTCTCTCTGCCCCTCCCCCCTCTCAAAAATAAGCATTAAAAATAAAATAAAATGGCTCTTATAACATAAAAATCTCGAAAAAAATCAAACCAAAAACAAAGGATCCAACTTACTTAATACCATACAAATAACTCAGTTCAACCACAGAACTATGGGAATCATAACACATTACCCACATATACTTTAATAGACTGATATTAGATATATATAACTTTTCAACCAATACATATACAAAAACTATCTTTAAAGAATGAAAAAGTACATTTTCCTCTTCAAAAAGAATGTTCTCTGAAGGAGAGGAAAGACACTTGGGAGCCTTGAGTGTTGGTAATCCCACAAAGTCAATGTCCACTTTTACTTGTATCCATATACCTCCTGATAATCCACTTTCAGTCAGGAGGAAGCTAGGGAATGTCCATATAGAGCACAGAATTAGGAGGGCAAAAGTAGATTGTGAGTGTATGGGGATAAAACAACACCTTCAGGGATACCTGGCTGACTGAGTTGGTTGGTGGAGCATGCAATGCTTGGTCTTGCAGTTATGAGTTCAGGGCCCAAGTTGAGTATAGAGATTACTTAAAAAAATAAATTAAAAAAAAAAAAAAAAAGGGGGCACCTGGGTGGCTCAGTTGGTTAAGCAATGACTTCAGCTCAGGTCATGATCTCACATTTCGTTGAGTCCGAGCCCCACACTGGGCTAACACACAGCGCAGTCTGCTTAGGATTCTCTCTCTCCCTCTCTCTCTGCCACTACCCCACTTGCACTCTCTCCCAGTCTCTCAAAAATAAATAAATAAACTTTAAAAACACATATGGGGTGGGGCACCTGGGTGGCTCAGACGGTTGAGCATCCAACTTCAGCTCAGGTCATTATCTCACAGTTCATGAGTTCACGCCCCATATCAGGCTCACTGTCAGCCTGTCAGCGCAGAGCCGGCTTTGGATCCTCTGTCCCCCTCTGTCTGCCCCTCCCCCACTTGCACTCTCCCTAAAATAAATATTAAACACACACACACACACACACACACACACACACACACACACACACACACACAGTACCTGGATGGCTCAGTCAATTAAGCCTCTGACATTGGCTCAGGTGATGATCTCATGGTTCATAAGTTTGAGCCTCACGATGGGCTCTGGGCTGACAGCCAGGAGCCTGGAACCTGCTTCCAATTCTCCGTCTCCCTCTTCCTGACCCTGCCCTGCTTGCACGCACACGTGCTCTCTCTCTCAAAAATAAAATAAACATTTAAACACACACACACACATCCCTTCAGTTAGTACACCCTTTTCCTATTCTAACTAACATCAACGAGAAATCTAAATTTTTCTCCCCACAAGTTTCAACCTACAAGTGGACTTCTTTTTTTTTTAAGTTTATTTATTTTTGAGAGGAGACACAGAGTGCAAGCAGGGGAGGGACAGAGAGAGTGGGAGACACAGATCCGAAACAGGCTCCAGGCGCTGAGCTGTCAGCACAGAGCCTGATGCGGTGCTCAAACCCACGAACCATGAGATCATGACCTGAGCTGAGGTTGGATGCTTAACCGACTGAGACACCCAGGCGTCCCTGAACTTTTAACAGAATAGTCTGAAGAGCACCAATGGTTGGCTATATACACATGAAATCAATCTGTGCTCCTTGGTTTTCTTCCTGCAAAATAAAGTCAAAATGGATATAGTACTCCTTCCTAGCCCCCAAACTCAATGAAAGTCTCTAGAGCACAGGTTCCCAAGCTCTCTAGGTTCATGACACCCTCAGTATTTCACTAATTTTTTTCACAGCAACACTAAACCAAGAAATACTAACAGTTCCACTTACCAAGTTGTTAGCAGCAATTTGAAAAACTAATCTACTTTAGCTGAAAAATTTTTTTTTTACTTCATTCCAAAATAATCACACTTACTTACACAATGCATATTATGGTTGGGCAATGAACAACTTGTTAAACCTTGGAATCAAATCGGACACTGCTATCCTGATTTCCTATTCCTCACTGATTTTCATGCAGTTACATTTTGTCACAGCAACCCCCCAAAACCCAACTTTACAAAGATACATCACCCAAAGGAATATAGCATAATCTAATGTTCAAATCAGGAGTTATGTCAAGTAGTAGTTTACCTGGCAACCAACAGATGTCAAATACTGCTGCATCTTCCTTGAAAATTTAAACTACCACATGGTGCCTCTATAAATTGGTGGCAATACCCTGGAGTATTTTAATGCAACCTGGGAAATATGGCCCTATGGCAAGGTATTCTGTAATTTTCTGGCTTTGGACTCAGATCTAGGTTAGAAATCAGATTCTACCAATAACTATATAATCTTGGGCACTGGGCAGTGGAATCAAACTCCTGAACCTTAGTTCTATGCCTGCCCAACAGGAGTAATAGTACCAACCTCAGAGAATAGTTGTGAGGAATGAGATGATGTCTGCACATAGTAAATGCTCAATAAATGCTACTTATTATTATATCATTCCAACTTAAACCAAATTTAATCATTAACTCTCTGGAGGATAAAAGAAGCTTTCTAAACTAAAGCCACAATGTCAAATAAAAACTTAGGAACAAATTTTTCGGGAAAAGACCAAAAAGTGCTTAAACAAGGACAATATAGAGAACTACAAACTCCTCCAAAGGATGTCATCACGTTGCTATACCTATCACAAAAAATGATGAGGTGAAAAGTCTTAAACTGGCAACTCAAAAGAATATACTTTCAAAAGCACCTTTTAAAGGATAAGCACACTAGAAAAAACAAAGAATTTTATAAACTAGGATTCTTTATGTAACATTAAGAATGGTCTTTTAAAAATAGTTAAATTTTACACACAGCAAAACTCATTTGATTATAACAAAGACTTTCCCCCAAGAGTATAATAGCTCACACCCCTATTCTCACAACGTACTAGAATTTAACATTTTAATTCAAAATACACTTGTAGATCTTCTCTCTCATAAACATCTTTAATAAAATTTGTAATACAAGAATACTTCAAGCGCTTAGTTTATGAAAGGATTTTTGAAATATTTCATTTAATCCTGAGAAAATTATCTCTATTTACTGAAGAGACGAGGTCCATCAAAATTAAGTAATTTGCCCTACAACTTATATATTACTGTTCAGTGCGAAAACCCATGTCTTTTAACTTTTTCTAGTATACCACAACTCCTTCATAAAAAGACTCAGTTCAAATCTTGTTAGTTTGGCCAGTGTTGTTTTATCCAACTGTTACAAGTAGGTTAACCATCATCAAAGGCCTGAAAATCTTTTCCCTGCACAGTAATGGCATTTCACCTGTAAGACTTTTCATTTGCCAAGCATCTTGAACTGTATAACATTAATTAATAATTATTCTTAGGTAACATTATGACAAGATCTATTATTATAGATTTAACTATACCAATGGTAATGAAGTGGCTGAGCCCACTGGTACAATTTCTCAGCCCAGAATATTTCTCATTTTTCATTTAGTACATGGCCCATTGTTCAATTCTAGATAGAAAGGTAAGATGAAGTAGTAAACTGACCCTGATATTTTTTCTTCTATAACTAACAAGCCAAATGCAGTGGCCAAAATACTTAAAAGGAATGGAAGGCAAGCAAACTTGTATGCCACCCAGAATGCAATGCCATCACAGGTCTATGCCTGCCTTTCATCTTGGTCCAAGAAAATTCCAAAAACAATCTGCCAGCAATTCTTTCCCCAAATTCCCAAATTTCTCCCAGATACATACATTACTATCATTTCCAACAGTATCCTAAAAGCAACTAAGGCATTCTATTTCAGTGACTACTTCTCTAAAACCTGAATATAACTACAATTTCATAATAAAATACCTATATTGGGGAGCTTAACTTCTAAAGAAATTCTGCAGGAAGTCTTTATACAATGTAACTTATCACACTCTTATTCCATACTACATAAAAAAAACTACCTTTTTATATGCCAGAGTTTAAGGGTAAATTTGGGCAGGTAAGAAGGGATATGTGCCTGTACCATAAACGCTGTATTAATTTGAGTCTTTGGTAGTCATAACATCATTTTCTCTACAGCTAATATTTTGAAAAACTTCACACTCGGACCCTTCCTGGCAATGTAAATAAGATTGTTAGCAGAAACTTCTTCATTTCCATGGAGAATTGAAGAGCAACCTTGCTTTCTTAGAAAGGAAACAGCTATCTGTCTTATACAATACCCCGTCCACTTTAGCCACCTAATACGGACCAAAAAAAAGGTCTGGAAAACGTCTCTTTTCCAGCCAAGGGCTGTTCCCAGATAAAGGCAATGCTTAGCATACAGAGAGAAAACAAAACAAAACAAAAAAACCTTCTCTGAGGGAAGAAATACGCCAAGGAAGGAGAGCCATGGATCAGAAATAAATAAGGGGTGAGTGTACGCGCTCAGTGTAAGGGCCGGAGGCAGCAGGCACAGAGCTGAGATGCTCCAGCGAAACAACCAGCAGCAGCAGCAGGAAGTTTCAATGGGGCCGGGCAGAGCATGCGCCCTGCACCCGCGCGGTGGCCTTATGTGGAAGGAGCACCACTTGCGAACACCAATAATAGACCAGCAGCACCAGAGAGAGAAACATGAGCAACAAGCACCTTCTTCAACTGTTTCCCCCTTCGTCTGAGCCCCTCCTCCAGCCTACATACTAACCACCCCACCCCACCCTGCAAATGGGAGGGCGACTTCTTCCCCTAAGCCCCGCTGCCAAGATGAAGGGGGAAGGGATTAGAAAAGTGGGGAGATGCTTTTCTATTATTTGGGGGGAGGTGGGGAGAAGGAGGAGGAAAACTATGGGGGAGGAAAAATTAACCCTCTAACCTCCAAAGTGGAGAGATGCTGCCGACTTCGACCCCCAAAGCGAGAATGGAGAAGGACCCTCTCCCATGGGGGAGGAGCAAACCTCCCTACTCTGAGGAAGGAGTTTTGGGGGTTAAACTGGCCCTCGAGGGGAAAGGAAGAGAGACGCGAGCCGACTCTCTCGGGGGAGTTCCCACTAGAGGGAGGGAGAGCTGAAGTGTCCGCTGGCCCCCGCCCACCCAGGTGGAGGGAGAGAAAGGGGCGCCCCGAGAAGATGAGCCCAGCCTCCCCCGAGATGGTCGGGTGGATGGTGGGAGGAGGGGAAGGAGCAAGGCAAGGGAGGAGGAGAAAAGCGCAAAGCTGGCCGGAACCTGCGCTCCCCTTCCCCCGCCACCCAGGGGGAGAAGGGGTGGAGGACCGGCCCCTGCCGCCGGGGAGCAGTCCCAGGGGCCGCCGATCAGCACAATGACCCCTCCACGCCCCCAGCCCACATCTAGCCCGCGACGCCCCCACCTCCGCTCGGCGCCAGGCCCGGTGGCCCTAGGGGGTCTCTGCCCCGCCTCCCCACTGCTCAAGACCCTGGGGGCTGGGCGGAGAGGCCAGGCCGGGCGGAGCTGCGCCCCAGGGGAAGGACAGAGCCGCGGAGGCCCGGGATATCCGTGAACAGCGGAGAGAAGGAGCGTGCCAGGGCCGCTTCCCGCCGGGCGTTCGGGCCCCTCGCTTACCTTCTCCACTGCCGACGTCCGGCGGCGGCGCCTGCAGCACCCGCTCCAGCTCAGGGAACGGCAACTCAGGCAGGTCGAGCAGCGGCCCGTAGCGCTCCAAAAAGGAGCAGACTACGGCGAAGTTGGGGCACGAACCCGGGCAGCCCGGAGGAGCCATCGCGGCCGCCGCTGCTGCCGCCGCCGCCATTTTGAACTGGAGGATGGAGGAGGAGGCGATGGGGGGGGTGGAGGGAGTTAGGTGCCGAGGAATGGCAGGGCAGCTTTACAGACAACAGGAGGCGCTAGTGAGTAGGCTCTCCTGCGGATCCGAGCGTCTCAGGCACGGCGCCGCGATCCCACAATACAACGGATGCTCGGAGCAGTCGAGAACCCAACCAGACGAGGGAAAGAGAGGCGCTCTGTGCCTTTCACTTTCCGCCCTCTTTCCGCCCCCTTCCCTCCCTCTTCCTCGCCCCTCCCACTTTGGGTTTGCCACAGCCTCGTGTGACAGGGGGAATGAAAACAAGGGAAGCGGGGCAGGGAGGAGGACTGGAAGCTTGAAGAGGCGGGACTTTTTAGGAGTGGTGGCCAATAGTCTTGGAGGGGGCGGGGCTTCTGGCGACGACTGGCTGAAAGGCTTTTTCGGGGCGGGGCGAGTGGGGGGAGCTCTTAGCCGAGAGGGCCTGAACCAACCAAGGTGAGAGGTAAAGCGCGGAGCGGTGTGGGATCGCAACTCTCGTGGAGAGGGGACGTTGGGTGAGTTTTGTGGGAGCTCCGGGATCTAAAACCCGGCCATCAGATGGTGGGGGAAGTTTAGGAGAGTGAATAAGAAGCAGAAAAAGAGGAGAATCGAAAAGCACGGTTCTGGGAGAAGGTTGGAAAGGGGAAAGGCTGAGAAGTGCTCTTAATTAGGGATTGGGGTGAGACCTTTGTAAGAAGTGCCTGCGAAGCTTTGCTGAAGGGTATTGCTGTCTGCTGGGGCACAAGTATCGTAGCTATACTGAAAAACAGGGTCTGAGGGCTCTGGGGGACGAGGACCTGAGGGAATGAGGCTCTGCGGGGATCACCTAGCTGAGGAATTGGGGCCCTGCAAGGAGATCAGGGTCTTGAAGGGACCAGGCTCTTCAGGCCGACCAAGGTGTGAGGGGACAGGGCCCTGCTGTGGTTGCCAGGGTGTGAGGGGAAGGGACTCTTGAGGCACAAAGATCTTATAGGGGACCAGGGTCAGTTGGTGGGCTAGGACTCCACTAAGAAAACGGACAGGATAGCGACTTGGTGCAAGAGCAAAAACTTTGTTAGAAGACAAGGTTCAGTTTCATTGCGGCAGCAGTGAAGAAGACAAGGTTCAATTTCATTGGGGGCAGCAGTGATCATTCTCCCACAAAGAATCTCAGAAAACTATCAATCTTGCAAAGTAGAATGTGCAGCTTGGAATGTAACGGTGCGTTATGGTTAGGAGCCTGAGCTTTGGAAGTCAGCCAGACTTGGGTCCTAACAGAACTGCTTCAGGACATTACAGAAGATTCTTCATTTCTTTGAACCTCTGTGAAGTGGGGGTAATAAATGTACTTAAATGGTAGGATTTTACTAGGTATTCACAGTAAATTGACTAGCGCAATCCCTGGCACATTCATTATAACTATTTTTAAAACATTAGTTGCTATTATTGAACAAAGGAATTTCTAAAATTTAGATTGAATTCAGCCATAATTTATATAGTCTACTACTTTGAGCCAGAATTTTCAGCGTGCATTTAAAACTTACATAGTACCTTTTTAAAAAGAATTTGAAACAAAGTATAATATAATAAAATAATAATATAATAAATATATATATTATATATATATTATAATAAATATAATATAATAAAATAATAATAAAGTATAATACAAAGTAAAATAGGACAATTTATGATGAAAGGAAGGTAAAGATATACAGTACAGGCAAATAATTATATTGGGAACAGAAAATGCTTACAATTATTGAATTTCTGTGTTTCTAGGGGAAAAAAAGCACAATGCTCTACATCATTCTCATTATCTAAAGAAAAATATTCATTTTTGTCAAGGGAGGAAAAATAAATCTAGATTGTAAGTTCAATGTGTAACCTACAATACTGACTCCTAATCCTGAGTAATACACAAACTCTTTTTAAAGGGAAAAATGTTTTTTTGAAATTTCTCAAATACTCTTGAAAATTACATTTTAAGAAATACTGCTGTGAAAAATTAAAGTCAACACAACAGTGTGACTATACTTCATGCCACTGAAGTATACACTTAAAAATTATTGAAAAGGGGGGTGCCTGGGTAGCTCAGTCCATTGAACATCTGACCTGATCTCAGCTGACTCTTTTTTTTATCTTTTTTAATTTAAAGATTTTTTTTAAGTTTATTTATTTTGAAAGAAAGAGAGCATGCAAATGGGGGGGAGGGGCCGGGGAGAGGGGGAGAGAGAAAGAATCCCAAGCAGGCTCCATACCATCAGTGTGGAGCCTGATAGCGGGGCTCAAATTCACCAACCATGAGACCATGACCTGGGTTGAAACCAAGATGTTCAACCAACTGAGCCACTCAGGCTCCCCTTTTCAAAATTTTTTAAAGTTTATTTATGGGGGTGGGGGGTGGGGAGAAGAGCGTTTGTGGGGGAGGGGCATAGAGAGAGGGAGAGAGAATCCCAAGCAGGTTCCACGCTGAGAGTCCAGAGATGGACACAGGGCTAGATCCCACGAACCACAAGCTCATGGCCTGAGCCAAAATAAAGAGCTGGAAGCTCAACCTACTGAGCTACCGGTACCTCTCTCAGCTAACTCTTGATCTCAGCTCAGGTCTCTCATGGTGTGAGTTCAGGCATCAGGTTGGACTCCATGCTGGGCTTATGAAGCCCACTTAAGAAAAAAAAATGGTTAAAGGGGTAAATTTTATTTTATGTATATTTTGCCACAATGAAAAAATAAAAAACAAAAAAGAAAGTCTTACTTTAGGAAAACGTTTATAGTTGTGACTTATCATAGCAAAAGAAAAGTTTTTATTTAATGTATAGTAAAATACGTTTTTTAAGTAATACTGCTTAAACACAAATTGAAATTAAAACATATTGGTAGAACTTTCAGATACATCTATGTATCTCTAGACCTGGGGATCTGAAGACCCCATTTTAAGAAAAATCTGACCTAGAACACATCTTTAACAACAGTTTTGCAGAAAGAGACAAAAATTTTGATAAGGTCATTACTTAATTGACCTTAAATAAAAAGTCCACTCCCATCTTGATGTAGCCAGTGCACATGCTGCCCTCATTATTTATTTTGAATATAGCCCTAGCCTATAGCAATATTTTTTAAACACTGGGTCATGACCCATAGTTTTAAAATCAATGTGGTGGATCAAGACCAGAATTACATTAAAAATGAAAAAGAATAAAAATAGAACAGTGCTAAAAAAATAGAACAGAAAATAGTGTATCATCTATAGTAAGGATAAGTATAAGCATATTGCAAGAAATATTTGTGAAATATGTATGTTTGCCGGCATGTATTATGACATAAAATGTATTTGTTGCTGTGGTTTAGACAAAGAGTTTGAAACACATTCCCTTACCTTTACATGTGGAGGAAAATAAATGAATGAATGTCTGGATGAATGAACAAATGGGATCTTTATCACTTGATTATGACAAAGGAAATAGATATTATTGGGTAAAATTCCTGCTTTAATATCACACTCCTAGATGACATCTAAGCATGAATACAGTAGCTATCGTATATTTTTCATTCAGTAAAATTGTATATGTCATGCACACCAATTTTCTAAGTACCAAGCAGAACTAGGTTGCAAAAGTATTTCTTTAGTACTCTTAAGATGATATTCGGATATCTGGTGAATCATTAAAATAAATTGTGTCAAAATACTTTAATTTGCAAGTAAAAGACAAACAGGCTTAAACATAAAGGAAATTTATTACCTTACATAACTGAAAAGACCAGTGGTAGGTCATGCTTGAGGTATGGTCTAATCAGGTGGTAAGTCTGTTTCTCAGTATTTCTCTCTGTTTAGTCTTCCTATTCATGGGTTGAATTTTCAGACCGATTTCCCTCATAGTACTAGCAGTTTCAAGGTACTTTTCTATATTCTATACATCCCAGCCTCAATATCTCAGAAGCTCCCCCAAAAAGGCCCCAAACTGACACTGATTGGTCCATCTCAGCTCTCACATTCAACTATGAGCCAGTGTGCCCAGTATAGAAAGTGAAAGTAGAATGTACTGAATGCATTAGCCTAGGTCAATGCTTCATTCCTACAGCAAGATATACAAAGGTCAGTGCTTCATTCCTAAAGCTAGAGGTTTATCAAAACCACAAGGAATCAATACATCAAGAGCCCTAATACACAAGATGCAAAAACTGACAGAATTGGAAGGAGAAATAGAGGAATTCAACAATACTACTTGGAAACTTCAATACTCTACTTTCTTTTTATTATTATTATTATTTAAGTTTATTTTTGAGAGAGAGATAGACAGAACATGAATGGTGGAGGGGAAGAGAGAGAGGGAGATACAATTTGAAACAGGCTCCAGGCTCCAAGCTGTCAGCACAGACCCCAACATGGGGCTCGAACTCACGAACTGCAAGATCATAACCTGAGCCGAAGTTGGACACTTAACCCACTGAGCCACCCAGGCGCCCCAATTCTCCACTTTCAGTAATGGTCATCTAGGACAACTGAGCAGACTGTAAACAAAGAAATTTGCTTGAAAAACACAACAAAATAACTAGAGTTAACAAACATCTATGGATACTGCATAACAATAGCTGAATACACATTTTTCTCAAGTACACATGGAAAATTCTCCAAGATAAACCATGTGCTAGGGCATAAAAAAGAAGTCTCAACAAATTTAAGCATGGTGAAATTATGCCAAACATGTTCTCCAAACATGCAATTTAGCCAGAATAAAAAACAGAAGAAAATTTGGAAAATTAATTTGTATATGGATGTTAAGTGACACACACCCAAATAACCAATTGTTCAAAGAAGAAATCATAAAATTAGAAAATACTTTGAGATAAATAAAAATGAAAACAAAAAAACCAAAACTTAGGGGATACACCTAAAACACTACTTAAAGAGAAATACGCTATATGTAAATGCCTATATTTAAGAAGATGATTTCAGAAGCTCCTGGGTGGCTCAGTGGGTTATGAGTCAGGTCATAATCGACTTCAGCTCAGGTCATGATCTCTAGGTTCTTGCATTCGAGTTTTGCGTTGGGCTCTGTGCTGACAGCTCAGAGCCTGGAACCTACTTCAGATTCTGCATCTGTCTGTCTGTCTGTCTGTCTGTCTCTCTCTCTCTCTCTCCCCCTCCCCCCTCCCCTGCTCACGCTCTCTCTCAAAAAAATAAACATTAAAAAAATTTTTTTAAAGATTATTTCAAATCAATAACCTAAGTTTCCATCTTTATAAAACTGGAAAACAGCAAACTAAACACAAAATAAATAGGAGGAAGGAAATGATAAAGATTAGCATAGATCTTCATGAAAGAGAGAATAGAAAAATAGAGAAAAGCAACAAATCCAAAAATTGATTCTTTGAAGATAACTACAAAATTGACAAGTCTTTAGCTAGACTGGCAAAGATGAAAACAGAAAAGTCAAGTAACTGAAATGAACAAGGGGACATAACTACAGTAATTTTTAAAAAGGATTATAAAGGAATATTATAAATAACTGTTTGCCAGCAAATTAGATAATCTAAGTGAAATGAATAGAACAATACAAACTACTGAAACTCAAAAAACAGTAGAAAATCTGAATGGAATTATAACTAGTAAAAAGATTGAATTAGGAATTTGAACCCTACCACACACCCCCCCCAAAAAGATCAAGAAAGACACCAAGAGTTCTAATGCACAAAGAAAAGGCCATGTGAAGACAAAGTAAGGAGAAATCCATCTGCAAGCCAGAAGAGAGGTGTCACCAGAAATCAACCCTGTTGGCACCTTGATCTTGGACTTCCAGCCTCCAGACTGAGAAAATAAATTTCTGTTTTTTAAGCCACTCAGTTTGTGGTATTTTGTTATGGAAGTTCTAGCCAACTAACACAGAAGTCTTTTTCAATACTCATAGCAATTCATTATACTTCCCTTAGACCAATTTTCAAAAGTTACTTAATATTTTTAATTTTTTTTTAATGCTTATTTATTCCTGAAAGACAGAGCATGAATGGGGGAGGGGCAGAGCGAGAGAGGGACACAGAATCTGAAGCAGGCCCCAGGCTCTGAGCCGTCGGCACAGAGCCCGATGCAGGGCTTGAACTCACGAGCCGCGAGATCATGACCTGACCCAAGTCAGACGCCCAACAGACTGAGCCACCCAGATGCTCCAAAACTGAATATTTTAGAATACATTGTTGGAAGCCTAGGTTCTGATGTTCCCCCTGCCCATTATTGTTCTTTGTACTTAGTCACTTGCTTAGACTAAATCTGTAAATTCTGTCTCTCATGCAATGTGTGTCCACTGAAATCTGTTTTTAATTTTTATTCATTTATTTTTTTAGTATATTTATTTTGAGAGAGAGAGAAAAAGAGAGAGGATCCCAAGCAGACTCCATGCTGCCAGTGCAGAGCCTGATGGGGGGCTTGAGCTCATGAACTGTGAGAACATGACCTGAGGGGAAGCCAAGAGTCAGACACTTAACCGACTGAACCACCCAGACACCCCTATTCATTTTTTTTAAGTTTATTTATTTTTTTAATAATCTCTGCACCCAATGTGGGGCTCGAACTCATGATCTCAAGATCAAGAATCGCATGCTCATCCAATTGAACCAGCCAGGTGCTCCTTAATTTCTTTTCCAGTTTTTATTTTTAAGTTCGGCTTCCTACATAGCTTAGTATTCAGTCAAAGAAAGACTGTGTTCAAACAACTCAAGCCAGTAAGACTTTCACTCTACTGGTGGGTCAGTGTGTGCACTGGGGAGTACTTTCAATGTTCATGTTGTTTTCATGTCTCACCTGGCTTTTACTTTGTTCTAAGTGCTCTTGTGCTTTCTTCTTTATTTTGCATGTGCTGTTGGTTCCACTGGCCCAGAATGTTTGCATGATTTAGGCCTACTCAGTTTGTGTCTTTGATACACATACTCACAGCAATTGGTCCACTCCAGATATGTGGAGAGCTCATCAAGCCCCCTATAGCCATGTGAGCTCTGAGAAATTCCTGTTAAATCCCTGCCTACTCTGCAAATCCATTGCTTGCCCCAAACACTCACAGTAGCAAGGAAGCAGAGCCACCTGCCATCCATGTTTGCTTGCTTGCCGCTGAGCTCACCAGTTTAACTTCTAATGCTCTAAATCAATCAAGCCTCCTCTGGCCAAAGCAGCAAGTCTGTTGTTGGTTTTCATGTTCTGCCTCAACCAAGGTGAACCTCTGTGCCAACAGAACTGATGTGGGGACATGACAGTAATCCCAGGCAGGAACAGCAAGCCATGTTATTGATCTCTGAAATACAGTGGCTTTCATAAATTAGCACTTTGCAGCTTGTAGTATGCCTTTATTATTATTTCTAGAGTGCCAAGTTATTATTTTGAAAGACTTGTACAGCTTTATACTTACTTTTTGGGGAGACGATGTGTCAACCTCCTTACTCCATCATGCTGAAGTAAATCTTTTAATTTTATCTCTCAAAAAATATCGAGAATTCCACCCAGAGTCTTAGTAATGTAGTATCTAGTTTCCATGGTTAAATGATTCAGGATCCCAAGAATAACATTTTACTTTTTAGACCTCTAGAGAAGAAGTGACAACCACATAAATGACAAAGTTAACTCACAGCGGACCAGGGTTTCCTGTATTTTGTATATAGTATTACATTTTAGAATACATTTTTGTATGTAGACTAGCTCCTGTGTTTTGGAGTTGTTTTCAACCTTACTTCATAACTTATTTGACATATTTTTCTTTTAATTTCAGAGTTCAGTTAAGTTCCTTATGTCCTCCCCTGAAATTGCTTCCCTATCATGGGGGCAAATGAAAGTACAAGGCTCTACTAAAACCTATAAGGACTGCAAAGTGTGGCCAGGGGGAAGTCGGGCTTGGGACTGGAGAGAAACAGGAACTGAGGTAAGCTATGAGTGTGTGGTTGACACTGCATGAGGCTGACCAAATGATTTCCAACCTCCTAAGCCATAATGACCAAGTGAAAAGTAACTATTCCTCTCTCTCTGTCTCTCTCTCTCCCTCTCCCTTTCCCTCTCCCTGGCCTTCTCCCTCCTCCTCTCACTTCCCCACCCAGAGATATAACTCAGGTACCATTAACTCACCCTTTTAAATTATGCAATTCAATGGACTTTCTATTGTCATACACTTGTACAGTACTTACCACTACTAATTCCAGAATATACTTACCATCCCAAAAGGAAACCTCATAACCATTAGCAGTCACTTCTCTTTCCTCCCCCCATCTCCTACAACTACTAATCTACTTTTTTTTTGTTTTTAAGATTTTATTTTTTTAAGTAATCTCTACACCCAACTTGGGACTCAAACTCACGATCCCAAGATCAAGAGTCACATGCTCTACTGACTAAGCCAGCCAGGAGCCCCTAATCTACTTTCTGTTACTATAGATGTGCTTATTCTAGACTTTTCATGTGAACAAAATCATTCATTTCTCTTAGGTATATACCTAAGATTGGAAATGCTGGGTCATGTGACAACTCTATGTTTAATTTTTTGAGGAACTGCCAAATTGTTTTACAAAGATTTTAGGAATTATGAAGGTTCCAATTTTTCTAAATCTCTCCTCACTGTTTTTTTTGTTTGTTTGTTTTTATTGTATCATCTGGGTGGGTGTGAAACATTATCTCGTTGTGGTTTGAACTTGCATTTTCCTTGTATTGTACTTCTTACAGGATTCTCACTATGCCATACCCAGGTAGAGTCTCCCAAGGTAGAGGTTGGGTGAAAGAAGGGAGCCCCTACCTCTCAACCACATTCACTTAGGACTTCTCGGCAACAGACAGCTGGGAGCAGGATGAGAAACGCTTAAGTCCTGTTCCTCCCAGGAACAAAGCCTTCCAGTTGGTAGCTGAAAGGGGAAACAGCTCTGTGTTGTAGGCTGATGCAATCCAGTGGAGTATCCACCTCACTGGCTGGGAGTGGAGAAGCAGGCAGCAGTCTTCCTGAAAAACCATAGATATTCACCTTGCCTACCAAATATTTATAGAATTTCCTGAAGAGATGTTTCTTTTCTTTTTCTGTTTTTTTGAGTTTATTTAGAGAGAGCGAGCGAGTGGGGGAGGGGCAGAGAGAGAACACGAGACAGGATCCCATGCAGGCTCCTTGCTGACAGTAAAGAGCCCAGTGTGGGACTCGAGCCCACAAACTGCGAGATCATAACCTGAGCTGAAGTTGGATGCTTAACTGACCGAGCCAAACAGGCACCTCAAAAGATGTTTCTTCATTTGCTGTTTGCTCTTAGAATCATTTCCAAAGGCTTTGAGTGGTATTCTTTTTTCCAATTGTTTTCTTGGGGGTGGGTGGTTAAAATTTGTCTTTTGTGTGTGTGTGTGTGTGTGTGTGTGTGTGTGTGTGTGTTTTAGTTTTTGTTTCTTTTTTTTTTAATTTTTTTTTTAACGTTTTATTTATTTTTGAGACAGAGAGAGACAGAGCATGAATGGGGGAGGGGTAGAGAGAGAGGGAGACACAGAATTGGAAGCAGGCACCAGGCTCTGAGCCATCAGCCCAGAGCCCGACGCGGGGCTCGAACTCACGGACCACGAGATCGTGACCTGAGCTAGTAGGACGTTTAACCGACTGAGCCACCCAGGCGCCCCTAGTTTTTGTTTCCTTTAATAATTTTCATTTTGGAGCAGGTTATGGAGCTCCTCATGCTGTAATGATGAAAGTTGATCCTTCAGTTTTAAAGGATAATTTTTCTTGATACATAATTCTTGATTAATAGTCTTTTTCTTGGGGTGCCTGTGTGGCTCAGTCAGTTAGGTGTCCAACTTGGGCTCAGGTCATGATCTCATGGTTCATGAGTTTGAGCTCCACGTCAGGCTCTATGCTGACAGTGCAGAGCCTGGAGCCTGCTCAGATTCTGTGTCTCCCTCTCCTTCTCCCTCTTCCTCTCTCTCTCTCTCTCTCTCTCTCTCTTGCTCTCTCTCTCTCTTTCTCTCTGGCCGTCTCCTGCTCATGCTCTGTCTCTCTCTCTCTCAAAAATAAACATTAAAAAAAAATTTGTTTAAGTCTTTTTCTCTTGGCCCTTTGTATATGTCATCCCACTTTTTTGGCTTCATTGTTTACTAACGGGAAACCCAACTGTTAAAGTTCTTCCTTGGACTTGACAGGTCATTCCTCTCTTGCTACTTTCAAAATTCTTTGTCTTTTGTCTTTGACAGTTTCACTGTGATGTGTCTACATGTGGATCACTTTGAATTTATCTTATGTGGAATATATTGAGCTTTTTGGATATGTGCATTGTTGTTTTTGTCAAATTGGGAGGATTTTCAGTCATTCTTCAAATATCCCTTCTGCCCATTCTGTCTCTCCTCTCCTTTGATATCCATTATGAGTATATTGGTATTTTAGATGGTAGTCCCTCAGATGTCTGAGGCTTTGTTCGTTTTCTTCATTCTTTTCCCTTTTTTCTCACATTGGATAATCTAAATTAATGTATTTTTCACTTTTGCTGACTCTTACCATCTGTTGAGCCTTTTTAGTAAAATTTTCACTTCAGTTATTATACTTTTCAACTCCAGAATTTCTATTTTGTCCTTAAAAAATAATTTCTATCTCTTTATTGATATTCTCTAATTTTTAAGGTATTGTCCTTATACTTTCCTTTAGTTCTTTGAATATAGTTTCCTGAGATAATGATTTGACAGAGATTTCCTTATATGCCTGGAACCAGTAGGTATTCCAGTATTTGCTGAGGGGCTCTGTTTGCAGTTTGCGGTATGTAGTCAACACTCAGCCAGGCAGTTTAAAATTATGCCTATTTAGGGGTGCCTGGGTGGCTCAGTTGGTTGAGCGTCCGACTTCGGCTCAGGTCATGATCTTGCGGTCCATGAGTTCGAGCCCCACATCGGGCTCTGTGCTGACAGCTCAGAGCCTGGAGCCTGCTTTGGATTCTGTGTCCCCCTCTCTCTCTGCCCCTCTCCCACTCATGCTCCATCTCTCTCTAAAGTAAATAAACATTAAAAAAATAAAAAATAAAATAAATAAAATAAAATAAAATTCTGCCTATTTCTTGCTTATGCTGAGTCTCAAGATTAGCCAGAGTGGTGTGTGTAGGGCCTTCTCATGTCATTCCTGAGCATATGCACAATCCTGGACATGTGTATCACCATTTCAATACCAAGGTTCATATCAGAGTTTTTCAGAGCCCTCTATGGAGATCTCATTTTCCAGTTTTCCCTTTTGAGTTTTTTGGTTAACCTTGTTTGCCCTGCTATCTAACGCATCAGGCAGCTGCATTGTTAAACATTTGTCTCTGACAGTTTTGGACAAACTTCTTTGAGGGGAAAAAGAGGTTTATACTGGCAAACTCCAAGTCAGATCAAATAAAGACAACCTATGAATTGGGTTTTCCAGAGAACCATCAGACAGGTCAAATAATGACAGTTTTTTAGGAGAGGAGATTTGAAGGAGTTTTATTCTATTATTCCATCTTGTGACTTTCAGGCTGGTAGTTTTCACTGTGATTGTGGGTTGTTGCTTTTCAAGGCTACCATAGAACTAGGGAAGGAGAAAATTGGAATAGGGCAAGTTAAAATTGCACAAAGCTCACTTTTCAACTGTGTTTTTTTAAATAAACACATCCTGAATTTTTGGAGACCTTTGTTAACTTCCAGAGAACAGAGTAAGTTTATTTTTACACTTTTGCCAGTAGTCTCATTGCTTTTATGAAGAAGAGGATTTTCAGAGGTTCTTCACAACACTTTCACGGATGTCACTCAGAAGTAACTACTTTGGATTCATACTTGTGCAGTGGTATGCTGGATGTGGCTTTCACTGGCTTGTGAGAATTGATTGTTAAATTTTCAGGAATTCTGTAAGCCAGCTTTTTTTTTTTTTTAAGTTTATTTACTTATTTTGAGAGAGAGAGAGAGAGAACAGGAGGCACAGAGAGAGAGAGAAGGAGAGAGAGAATCCCAAGCAGGCTCTGCACTGTCAGCATAGAGCCCAATATGGAGCTCAATCTCACAAACTGTGAGATCATGACCTGAGCCAAAACCAAGAGTTGGACGCTTAACCAGCTGAGCCACCCAGGTGCCCGTGCAAGCCAGTTTTTAGACACAGCCATTATTAAAAACTAAGTTATATAAACTTAAATAAGGTTAAAACATAGGTAATACATATTTAAAATTCATTAATTCCTAATTATTTTACTACATTCTTTGCTCTTGAAGTTATTTACATCTGTTGTTATCTGTATGGTAAAAATACTATGTTATATATGCCACTGTATATCTCTTATTAACTCTGCATTCAGTGATGTCACATTGGTATCTTAAAGTCAAACATGGTGGGAGTGTTTACACCACAGAAATTGGAAAACACTACATATTGGGGCTTTTTTTTTTCTTTGTCTTTTGAACTTTATGGCTTTTAAAAAATTTTTATGGGGGCACCTGGTTGGTTCAGTCGGTTGAGCATCTGACTCTTGGTTTCAGTTCAGGTCATGATCTCACAACTTGTCAGATTGAGCACTGCATCGGGCTCAGTGCTGATGGTGCAGAGTCTGCTTGGGATTCTCTCTCTCCCTCCCTGTTCCTCCCCTGTTTGCATTCTCTAAATAAACAAACAAACTTTTAAAAAAAATTAAAAAAAACTTATGGCTTTAAAAATTGCATTATTAAACATAATAAGTTTAATTCATTGCAAATTATTACCCATATTATCCCTTTAATTAAATTACCATTCCAATTTTAAAAAATCTTAGAAATAGAGTTTGATCCCTTTCCCTCCACCCATATCAAAGTATTTCCTTTATACTTTTCAAATATCGATCTGTATCCACAAGCCATAATTTGTATTGTTCTTCATGTTCAAATTTTTATATTAATGGTATCATCTATTGTCCACTTTTTTTTTTTGTATTGAGGTTTTATTCTGCTTGCTGTACATTTTATTTCCATGTGCTTAATGGTTATCTTTAATATTGTAATATATTAGGTTGAACCATATGAGATTGATAATATTTTATAGATAAAGAGTTGAATATTAGGAATTTCATATAGTTCATCCTAATAAGATCTAAACAAGTCTAAAATTAATTTTTATCTCTACTTCAGTAAAGTATCTTTGCTTCATCACTTCCCTTCCATCTTACGCATTATTGTTATCCAATAATTTAGTTCCTTTAAGAGTAGGTATTTTCTTATTACATTATGTATTGCATTGAGATATTTTGTTTTTTAATCATTACAATCAATGTTTGCTTATATTTACCCACATGTATACCAGTTTCCTTGCCTATCATTCCTTCTCGCAATTTGGATCTTTGTGGATCTGTCTCTTTTTCTTTTTCTTTCTTTCTTTCTTTCTTTCTTTCTTCCTATAGATATTCTTGGCAAGTTCCTTTAGTGAGGATCTGTTAATGAACTCAGTTTTTGTTTGTCTGAAAAGGCCCTCATTTATTAATCCTAATGCTTCTTGGTATTCTAGTTTGACAGTAACTTTTTATCTGTGGGAATCCTAAATGGTCTATGTCCTTCTTGACATTTGTCCTGTCAAAGATTGATATTTGTTTCTTCTTGGCATCCTACATTACTCTCAATCTGGGACTACTTTTAGTCAATTTCCTGACTGAGGTCTTCCTAGATCAGGCTGATATTTTACACTGAACCCCAAAGTGATGTGTAGGTAAGTGTGGGATTATAAATTCTCAAGGGATACGTTTTCTCCACACACAGAGCCCCTGCTTTTCCCTATTCCAGTGGGTAGATTTTTTTGGTCAATCCTTTTACTGAAGATGGGTTTAATAAGGGCACTTAGCATATTTAGTAGGGGTGTCACTGTTCCAATGTCATGTCTTGCTCAAGTCTTATCTCCTAATCTCAAAGTGTTTCATAAAAGACAATAAGAATGGGAGATGCCCCAGCGTTACTTCAGTTATTGGTATACCATTCTGATTTTCAGCTGTTTCTTCACTTTTGCCCTTTGGGAATTTCCCTTTCATCTATAAGCTCTGCTAAGCATTTCAAGGGATGTTTGTTTTTATTCAGCATTTGTAGGCATTTTGTTTAAGGAAACTTCTCAAGTTTTATAGTTTGTCACATTGTAAACAATCACACCTATATAATCTGTATAGTGAATAGTCACACCTACATAACTGGGCTCCACAGAAAAAGAGAACCCCAACACATGCTCTCTGTTCATGCCTTGGTTTTGAACCACATGCACTCATTTTTTTTGATCCAAACACCTAGTTGCTTATTAGCTACCAACTTTGATCTTAAAGAAAGGACTATATCTGGATTGGTTAAAGGAATGGGAGGGCATTGAGATATAGAAGGGGCAGAATGAGAGAAGGCTGAGGAATAAGAAGACATAATACTTGTGAACCAAATGACTCCATTGGATTATTTCATAGAGTGAAGCTAGAAAGATGTAAGAGTAGGCAGTGGCATGGTTGACAGAATGTCTGCAGAGCTAGGTTTACATTTTATTTAATGGATGAGGCATAGACACTTGAGATATTTATGCAGGAGATTGATGTGTCTGACAAAGATTATCCAGATTATGGGCATAAGATATATTGGAGTACTAATTTATGAGTGTGCCACATTGGAGAGGTTTTTTTTCCCCCTCAACAATGGATTTAGCACATTGTACCTTCCTCATACAAGACTGTATGCATTAATATTACTATGAATGTTATCCTTTGTTTAAGGAAACTTAAGGACTCAGAAATTAATAACTTACATAGACACAGAGCAAAAAAATGTGAAATCAAATAGTAAACCCAGGTCACATTCTAACTTTATTTCCCATTCCTTCCTCATATATCATGATTCCTCTTAAACTTTAAGGTTAAAAACTACAAAACTGGAAAATACAAACTGCAAAACTGAGGAGGTGCCATTGATGATAAGTTGCCATAAGTTTAGTTTTTAGGATAAGCAAGAGGAGGTGTTCTAGAACTAGTTGGAGGGATAAGAACTAGGAAAGGTAAGAGGAAAAGCTGAGGTGTTCATCTAGAACTCATCTGTATAGAGCTAAAAGCACAGAATCAAAGCCATGGAGTCCTCATCGATATAATGGAGACAGTTAACATTACCTACCTCACAGAGTTGGTCTAAAGATTAACATACTGTGCTAGACGTGGTGTAGGCACTCAATAAATGAAGCTGTTACTGTTAAATCAGTAGTAGTGTGGGTGGAAAGGAGACTATTGAAAACCATTAAGAAGGTGAAATTGACAGGATAAGGAAACTTACTAGATTTAGCAGGTGAGGGAGAATTCTAGGATGGATAAATGGGTACACGGTAGTGCTGTTCACTGAGATTGGGTATATCGGAGTAGGAACAGATATGTTTGTGTTTGGGGCAAAGGCTGGGTAGAGAAAATGATTAATTCTTTTGGAGTATGTTGAACTCTTTTTTTAAACAACTTTCTGTATGGTTTAAGTTCACAAGTCTTATTTTTTTTTAATGTTTATTTTTGAGAGAGAGAGAGAGAGTGCTTGTGAGCAAGTGGGGGAGGGGCAGAGAGTGAGAGACAGAGAGGGAGACACAGAATCCGAAGCAGGCTCCAGGCCCTGAGCTGTCAGCACAGAGCCTGACACAGGGCTCAAACCCACAAACTGCGAGATCATGACCTGAGCTGAAGTCAGACGCTTAACCGACTGGGCCACCCAGGTGCCTCTGAACCTAAACTTTTGTTAGGGCATCTAGATAGAGATTGTAGCAGACATTTAGATTCATGGGTCTGGGCACTGTAACATTTTAGGTGGGTAACCTTAAACAAGTTATTTAGCCTCTTTGTGCCTCAATTTAATCACCTATAAAAAGAGAATAATGTCTGTTTGTCATAGGTTGATGTAAGAGTATGGCATGGGTTGGAAAGAATAAATTTTTTAAATGTATGCAACTTGCCTTCGTGCAAATTCATTCTTTTCTCTGAATCAGTCTGAATCAGTATTTCTCAGTGTCATTCATGGTTCTCTTCTATCACAGTCACCTAGAGTACTTGTTTAAAATGCATATTCTTTCTCTCCCTCATTCTCCCCACCTACTGAATCAGAATCTCTTACCGGGTGGGACCTGGAAAATAATATACTTCATGGGGTTGCTTTGAATACAAATATGTTCATCTTGGTAAAGCCTCTACCACAGCGACTTTCACATGGCAGATACCTGATTTTTTTTTTAACAATACAATTCCAAAGTTTCCTTTCACTTGCATCTCCTATATTTCATAACACACATCTGAAGACTTAGTTATTCCATACCAAATGCTTATCGCCTTACAAACTTACCATGATCTTTTATTCCTCAGTACCTTTGCTAAAACCATTTCCTTTACTTGGAATGACCTGCTTTCCTTTATACCTGCTGAAATTTTATATATTCTTTAATTCTTAGCCTTTGTATTATCTCCTCTATGATAATCCTTGTGAGAATAAGCTGCTAACTCTCTTCTCAGTATTTCTGCAATACTTTGTGCCTCTATATTGTAGCACTTAATGCAGTCCACCTGTATTATAATGAGTGTGTATTTATCTGTTTCCTTCATTAAATGGTGAACTCCCAAATGGCAAGAACTGTGCATTTTAGCACAGGACCTGTAAAGTGGGATCTCAATAAATGTTTGCTGCATTGAATTTGTCATTATGGATATCATTAAACATTTTGGGGGGAACGCCTGGGTGGCTTCGTCAGTTAAGCACCCAAATTCAGCTCGGGTCATCATGGGTTCAAGCCCCCATCAGGCTCTGCACTGGCAGCACGGAGCCTGTTTGGGATTCTCCTTCTCTGCCCCTCCCTTGCTCGTGCTCTCTCTGTCTCTCTCAAAATAAATAAATAAACTGAAAAAAGAAAGCCAAACCAGGTAGCAGCCACCCAAGGAGAACTAAAGTAAATGGGGAAACTTTACTCCAACTTTCAATTCTGAAAAATGTCCTACACAACAGCCGTATGAATGGCACAATATATTCCCCTACACCCTTAATCTAAATCCTCAAGGTATTAACATTTACCATGTATTTTTTTCTCTAAACACACAGACACTTCCCTTCCCTCCCCTGAATCACTTGAGACTAAACGTCAGATATTGTATTTCAGCATTGCCTTCCTAAGAACATGAACATTTTCTTACATAGCTACAATATCATTATCACAAATAAGATTATTATCTTTGGTACAGTAATATTATCTAATATACATTCTATCTTCAAATTTCCCTAAAGTCTCAAAAATATCCTTTATAACTTTTGTTGGTTTTGCAGTTTTATTTTTATATATAATACAGGCAATAGATATAAAGTAGAACTTAGTTCTCAGAGAATTGGCCAGACTGGAGGTTCTCGTGCCCAGGTCAGTGCTACCTAAGGAAAGGTAGATGAGCTGAGGTCCCTAAGCCTTTCTGCTTTTGCGTTTGTTTGCTTTTGCTTTTGTTTTCCCATTCACCTTCCAAACCTGGTTGACAACATAAAGCCTGTGTTGAGCTGCTTCTATGTTGAACCTCTTCTCATTTTTTTAAATTTTGAAAAATTTCAAACCAACAAAACGAACTGGAAAAAAAAAAAAGAACAATACCATCAGCCTATATTCACCAGTTGTTAACACTCTGCCACATTGACTTTGTCTTTATACGGCACACATACTACCCCTCTCCCTTTCTCTCTCTTTCACTAATTTTTTTAAGTTTATTTATTTGGAGAGAGAGAGCATGAGCAGGGGAGGGATAGAGAGAGAGTCCCAAGCAGGCTCTGCACTCCATGCTGAGCCAGCGCAGCGCTCGATTTCATGACTGAGATCCTGACCTGAGCCAAAATCATGAGTGGGACGCTTAACCGACTGAGTCACCCAGGCATCCCACCCCCACTTCAATAATTATTTTTGCTGAATTATTTGAAAGTAAGTTACTGACATTGTGACACTTGATAGTTCACATGAGCCCTAAGTACTGCAGAATGTATCTACTAAAACAAAGCCATTCTGCCATACATAATCACAGTATTATACTCAAAAAACTCAGCATTGATAAAATATTAAGTAATATCAACTCCATAGTCAAACTGTAACAATTGTTCCAATTAAATAATGTCTTTTATAGTTGGCTTTCCTTGCCAATCCAAGATCCAATCAAGGGTCGGTCATGCTTTACATTTTGTTGTCCTATTTCTTGTTGTTGTTGTTGTCCTATTTCTTTAGTCTGTTAATCAAGCCAGTTCCTCCCCATTTTTTCACTTTTATGACACAGATATTTTTGAAGTGTCCAGGCCAATTATTTTGTAGAATAGTCTACAATTTAGATTTATCTGATTCTTTTCCATCATGATTAGACGCAAGTTAATCATTTTGGGCATAAGTGCTTCATAGGTGGTTGTGTCTTACGTGCATCATATCTGAAGGCACATAAAGTCAGTCTGCCCCTTTATTGATGAGGTTATGTTTGATCTGTGTTTAAGATGGTGGTAAAGGTAGAGTGCCCGGGTGGCTTAGTCATTAAGCATCTGACTTTGGCTCTCATGATCTCGGTTCATGAATTCAAGTCCCACATCAGATGAGCTCGAGCCCTGCTTCAGGTGAGCATGAGTCCCGTTTTGGGCCAGCCCCGCTTCTCTCTCTGTCTCTGTCTCTCTTCTGCCCCTCCTGGGATTTTTTCTGTCTCTACCCCTCACTTACTTGCACCCTTGCTCTCTCTCAAGGAAAGAAAAAAAAAAAAAGGATTAAAAAAAAGATGGTGGTAAAGGTACATTTTTCCATTTGTAATCAATAAATAATCTGTAGAGTAATAATTTGAAACTTTGTAATATCTTGTTCAAACACCTAGCAACCTTTTCATCAAGTGGTTTTAGCATTAACCACTGATCCTTGCCTGAATTTATTACTAAATTAGTGGTTGCAAAATGATGATGCTTCTGTCATTCCTTCTACATTCATTAGCTGGATTCTTCTATAATGTAGCTTTTCTTCTGCCACTCCCACCCTTTTTAGTATCACTACAGGCTCATGTTTTCTTTTTTTATTTATTGTGTACTATGTTCTTAATGTGTTTCAAAATTCATATGTTGAAATCCTAACACCTAAAGATGATGGTATTAGGGGTTGGGGTCTTTGGGTGCTTAAAGGTGTAGCCCTCACGAATGGGATTAGTGCCTGAGAAAAGGGGCTACAGAAATATTCCTTCCACCACATGAGAATAAAGAAGGCATTGACTACAAACCAGGAAGAGGGCCTTCACCAAAACTCAACCATTCTGATGCCTTGATCGTGGATTTCTAGCTTCCAGAACTGTGAGAAATAAATTCCTATTATTTATAAGCTACCTACTTTGTAGCTTTTTGTTACAGCAGCTTGAACACAATAATGTTTTAATCCACTGCCATTGGTAATATTTTTGAGGTTTAAATTGTCCCAAATTTGACCAGTGTTCTGTTGACACTTTCCCAACAGTTTTTTACCACTGCCTTGTTTTCTGGCATAGCAAGATATATTATCTCTTAATTCAGCCATTTCTTCAAAGAGCCATGGTTCCTTTTAGTGAAGAATGGGATCTAGAAATCAAGAGCTGGATGTTAGGTGTGTTCATTGTTATTGAGATGTCACTACATCTATGCCTTTCAGTATACACAGCCAGAAAATGTGTGTGTGTGTGTGTGTGTGTGTGTGTGTGTGTGTGTGTGTGTGTAATGAATTCATAAAACCTCCAGTTTAATCTAATACCTCAAGATTCTTTCTCTTATTCCCCCATTCCATATCTGTGCTTTCCTTCTCCCATGGAGAAACCTAATTCCCCAAAGCATCGGTAGAATTACATATTTGCTGTGTTTTTCTATGAACACAAAATAATTTTGAAATTACTACACCAATATTATAACTAACATCAAAATCACAAAATAAACTTTGAGATCTTTATAGGTATTTTTGTACTTGGAACACATCTCCTTTAGGTGTACAATCAGAACACTGTTAAAAACTTACTTCGTGTATCGTTTCCTTTTTGTTATATCATCAACTTCAGACCATTGAGTTCATTTGTTTCTCTTGGCATACTGTGTAAGGGTCTCCCTACTTCCTGTCTTTGCTGATTTAATTTTTTGAATGTAAAACATTTACATGGTTTAGAAGTCAAAACAATTTAACAAGGTACACTTAGAAAAATCTCACTCCTTTCCCTATCTTTTCCATCCCATACCTACTTCACTCCAATAGGTCAGTAACTATTTTTATTAGTTTATGGTTTATCTCTTCTGTATTTTAATAGTAAGCAAATATACACATACACCTACCCACATACGTACATACATACATCTTTTTTCTTTTAACTCCCTTCTTACACAAAAGGTAGCATATCTTGCCCTTTTTTTCTCTTTCACTTAACAATATATACTGAAAATCAGGATATCAGTTCTTAGAGATATTCTTTTTTCTTTTATACAGCTATAGAGTAATCCACTATGTGAATGTGATACTGTTTCTTCAACTTATCCTATGGATGGGCACTTAGATTGCTTTCAATATTTTGCTATTATATATAGTGCTACAATGAATAACCTTGTATATGTATATGGTTTCTTGTATCATTGGAGGTGTATCTTCAGCATGTAGGCTTAGAACTAGGATTGCTGGTTAAAGTATAAATGTAAATGTAGACTTGTTAGATGTTGTCAAATTCCCCTTTATAGAGTTTATACTATATATTAGTGTTACCAGCAATTTATGAGGCCAGTTTTGAAATGTAGAAATGATTTAAATTGTTAGTAAAAATGAAAAGCATGTCCTATTGCTTTCTTTATTCAAGTCAAAGTTAAATAACAGAAGATGGAACCTACCAAGAATGAAAGAAAGGACTCTGGTGATTCTTTGGAGTCTTTCAGAACCCTCTTTTGAAGCTCAAACAAGTTAATCTAGCATCCAAAAATGAATTTGGCATGTACTGTCATAATTCAACATTTAAAAATATATAGGGATTGCTTACAGGGTGCTAAATATTGTCTCAAAGCCTGACATACAGTCAAATCACCTATCTCCTCCTTCAAGGAAATGGGGGAATTAGGCAAAGAGAACATTGTAGTAAGTGCTATAATACATGAACCAAAAGAGTTGCAATGGGAACAGAAAGGAAGAAGCACGTAAAACTGCCTGAGTATTCACAGAAGGTGTGATCTTTGACCTGATTTTTTTTTTAATGTTTATTTACTTTTGAGAGACAGAGACAGAGTGTGAGCAGGCAAGGGGCAGAGAGAGGGAGACACAGAATCTGAAGCAGGCTCCAGGCTCTGAGCTGTCGGCACAGAGCCTGATGCGGGGCTCGAACTCCCAAGCTGTGAGATCATGACCTGAGCTGAAGTCAGACGCTCAACCAACTGAGCCACCCAAGTGCTCCTGACCTGATTCTTGAAGGGTAAACAAGGGAACTTCCCAGGTAAACAAGGGAACTACCAGGGAAAGTGTGTGCATAGGCATAGAAGGGTGGGGGAAATGCTAGAGTAGAATCATGGGGTGGGGGGGGGGCTCCTGGGTGTCTTGGTTGAACAACCAACTTTGGCTCAGGTCATGAACTCACAGTTCATGGGTTTGAGCCCTGTGTCGAGCTCTGTGCTGACAGCTTCCGGCCTCAAGCCTGCTTTGGATTCTGTGTCTCCCTCTCTCTCTGCCCTTCCCGTTTGTGCCCTGTCTCTCTCTCTCAAAACAAATAAACATTAAAAAAAAATTTTTTTTTAATCATGGGAAGAGCTCCTCAATTGGTCAGCAGTGTCTACAAACATTTATTTTCATAGGAGACTCTATCATATGGGTAGTTGGGGCTAGATGGACATGTAAGTCTCCTCCAAGCCGTAGATCCTATCACTTTGAGACTAATATGTAGACTTAAATCTTATTCATGGATTAAATTTTAAAGTCAGCACTTAAGATGAAAATTGCTTAGGGGCGCCCAGGTGGCTCAGTTGGTTGAGCGTCTGACTTTGGCTTAGGTCATGATCTTGCTGTCCGTGAGTTCGAGCCCTGCATCGGGCTCTGTGCTGACAGCTTGGAGCCTAGAGCCTGTTTCAGATTCTGTGTCTCCCTCTCTCTCTGCCCCTACCCACCTCATGCACGCGCGCTCTCTCTGCAAAAATAAATAAACTTAAAAAAAAAAAAAAAAAGATGAAAATTGCTTAGAGTCAGATCCCTTCTAGAAGATCCCCTTAATGTTAGAACATATGTGTTATCTTCCATACAGGACAGATAAAGTAGTTTTTTTGCATTTAAGGTCCGTGTTGTATGAAGAATGCATATTGTACGTTTAAACACTAGAAACACACTTCATGAGACCAAAGTTTCACACTGGAAGCAGCAACTATGAAATTGAGATGGAAGGAATAACAGACGCATGACTGCCATCTCATGTTATGCTCTTTGAGTACAATGGCTGAATTACCATCACTATTTAAATAGTTCTTTTTTTTTCTAAAAACATATAGTTGAGGGGCGCCTGAGGTGGCTCAATCAGTTAAGTGTCTGACCTTTGATTTCGGTTCAAGTCATGATTTCATGGTTTGTGAGATCGAGTCCGTGCTGGGCTCTACACTTGACAGTGTGGAACCTGCTTGGGATTCTCTCTCTCCCTCTCTCTGCCCCTCCCCTGCTCATGCTCTCTCTCTCCAAATAAATAAACATCTAAAAATCGAACAAACAAAAACTATATAGTTGAATTCCCATAAGGTAAATGTCTCTATGGCTCCCTGTGTATATTCTACATAGAAGACATAGTCCCTTGGGGTCTAGTGTAGTTAACTCCCTCATATCTGTTCTACCCAAATGATTCACAACTAGTCATGGTTTAGTTTAAGAATGGGTCTGTGGATCTGTTAGGTTAAAGAAGAAGCTGCTGTGTATATTAGAAATCCCAAAATCTAGTGGCTTAAAGAAAATAGAAATATATTTCTCTTTTATTAGTGTGGCCCACCTAAGCTGGGGCGGGGGGGGGGGGGGGCGGGCAGGGAGAACAGCTCTGAGGGAACTGCCAGGGGCCCATGTTTTTTTTTCCTCTGTGTTGCTCTACCATCTTCTAGAGCATTTGAATGTCGGAGTTCTAACTTGAAAGGAAGGTGAAAGAGAAGAAAAGCTCACACCTAATGTCTTAAGGCCCAAACCTAGATGTTGTCATTTCTTCTGCTCCTATTCCATTGAATTTTATATTGGTGAGAGCACAGTCACATTGCCATACCTGGCTGCAAGGGAAAACAGGAAGTGGAGTCTCTGGCTGGGCAGCTTCTTTTACCCAGAAGAGGTAGAATAGATTTTGAAAGAACTCGCAGTCTTGCCAGTAGGAGATGTGAGGGCAAGTGTAAGGGACATTTGGAAAATATTCCCACTCTTCGAAGTTAATGAAGAAGCATATTACTAGACCACCTATCTGTTTTTCATATTCTGATAATTTTATTTGTATAAAACCTGTTGCCTTTGCAATTCCATGTATTTTCTATTGTGCATTTAAAATTTTCATTTTGAGAATGGGGCTGTAGGCTTTGCCATATTGCCAGAGCAGGCTGTGTCACCAAAAACAAAAAACGAAACACAAATTTGCCTCTGCCCTGGTCGAGATAGGAAGACCATTTAAGAGGCTCTTAATTCAGGCAAATGATGATGAGAATATGACTCAGGCAGTGTCCACAGGGGACAGATTGAAGAGATCCTTTAACCCTCACTCGCAGAATCTGCTTTTCTCAGCAACACAGCCAGATAACAGCATTGCCACTAACCATTTATTTCAGCAGGAGGAAATGCTTCCTTGAAAGCGTAATTTAGGAATGTTTTCTTTTTAAACTTAACATAAAATAAGAGGAAATGTCCCAGCCATGTAAGATGCCACTCTGTCGTTTAGCCGGTATAATGGATATTATTATTATTAGCTGGACATTTCCCCACAATTAATAGCTTTCCCTCAAGAAAAAACAGTAAGATTTTACAACCTCACATGGTGTGATGGAAAGCCTCTTAAAGAAGAGGAACAGAATCAGACACTCATGCAGGGAAGACAGCCTTGTGGTTTGCCCCAAGGGATTGGAAGAAGCGGAGGAGTCGCTGGTGGCAGGTTGAGGACACCTCAATAACAGACTGATGCTCCAATCACAGGCCTCTGCACAAAGCTGTGAGTAATCACCCACCAATGCCGGGATCCACAGGCTGTTGCAGAGTTATCTTTCACTGCTCTGTACGTGACACCCTGGGCCTGCAGTATTGCACACAGCAGCCACATTTGTCACTTGAGTTCCATTGATCCAGCAACTCTGATGGGTTGCGGCTGTCTTCAGTCTCTGAATCTCCCAAGGATTATGGTTTTGCACTTTTACTGACCTTTCACTTGATTTTGAGCAGTGGCCTTGTTTCCTTTTACTAGAATGTGAGCTCTTAGAGTCTGGGGATCATGATGCTCCTCAAAGTAGATGCAATTCTTTGTTAGATGAAGCAATCTTTCAATATTTCAGTTAAGTGCATTTACTTGAGGAAGGTGAAGCTCCCCAACCTGATTTGTAATTCTATTAAATATTTACCTTGGTTATTGCCCCAGAAGATTATTTTAAGTCCTGTATAGCATAACTGCGGTGCAGGGCGGTTCTAGGATTAATCAGAGCCATGGAACTAAAAACACATCTAATCCTTTTACATTTCTTTAAGAACTAATCATTGTAATCAAGTGAAAAAAATCCCTTTTTATCTTGCCTTTTAAAAATTTATGAACCGAAATAACTTTTACAAAAAAAGAATCTATTCTCCCCCAGTCTCCTCTGATCTTTGTGGAGAACCAGTGAAGCTGGAGGCAGAGGTACCGTTCAGAGCCACCTGGGCCCGAGGTCTGCATCCTCGCCCCAAATGAGGAATATACCCTTCCTGCCGACCAGTTTGGTTCACTCTTTGACATGCAGGTGTTCCAACTTTTCATAGTCCCTTAAATGTAAGCTCATACAGTCTTAAGTGTCAGCTCCTTAGAAAGATGCTGATGACATAAGTCTGAATATAAAAGTGTAATAGTGAGACAGACTGGCTTCCTTGTCAGCCCTGGAACATTCACTGACGGGGTGAAGGATGTCAGCAGCACTTGCACACCCCATAAGGAATCAAGAGCCATGGAGAAAGCCGGCAAAGATACACTGCATCTGGTTCCACTTGGTGTAGCCACTTGGCATCTGTTTTGTTTCCTTGGCTAACTAAATGAGGAAGCAGTGAGTTGTATGTGTGCCTATATGTGGTCTCTTCCTGCTAATCTATAACCTGCCTATACTACTACACTTAAAAAAAAAAATTATGGGGTGCCTGGGTGGCTCAGTCGGTTAAGTGTCTGACTTTGACTCAGGTCGTAACTTCACGGTTCATGGGTTTGAGCCCTGCATCATGCTCTGTGCTGACAGCTCAGAGCCTAGAGCCTGCTTTGGATTCTGGGTCTCCCTCTCTCTTTTTGCCCCTCCCGTTGCTCTCTGTCTCTCTCTCTCACACAAATAATGTTTAAAAAATTAAAAAAAAAATATGTATATATATGTATTCTGCAGTTGTTACATGAAGTAACCTATAAATGTCAATTAGGACAAATTGATAGTGTTGCCCAAATTCTCCATTTCCTTACTGACTTTTTGTCTATTTGTTCTAGAATTACTGAGAGAGAGTTGTTAAAATTTCTAACTATGGTGGTGGTGTCTGTTTCTCCTCTTAGTTGTTATTTTTGTTTTACATTTTGTAGCTTTTTTACTAAGAGTATACAGATTTGGAGTTGTTATATTTTTGTTGATGAATTTGGCCTTTTAAGCATCATGATATGACACTGCTTATCTGTAGTAATATTTCTTAAGGTCGACTTAATCTGATATTAGTATAACCACACCACTTTTCTTACCGTGTGTTTATGTGTTTTTTCATCCTTATACTTTCAACCTGTGTTTTTTTATTTAAAGTGCATACCTTATAAGTAGTGTTTAGTTGGATCTTGCTTTTTAATCTAGACAATCTTTACCTTCAACTCTTTAGTCCACTTAATGTTATTATTGATATAGCTACGTTTTATTTTTTATGTTTATTTTTGAGAGAGAAAGAGAGAGAGCAGGAGAGGGGCAAAGAGAGGAGGAGACACAGAATCCGAAGCAGGCTCCAGGCTCTGAGCTGTCAGCACAGAGCCTAACGTGCAGCAGCCACCCAGGGGCACCGGTATAGCTATGTTTAAGTGTTTCAATTGTCATTTGTTTTTTGTTTGACCTCATGTTTCCCATTCCTTCCGGCGTTAATCAACTATTTGTTAAATATTCCATTCTGGGGATGTCTGGGTGGCTAAGTCGGTTAAGTGTCCAACTTTGACTCAGGTCATGATCTCATGATTCGTGGATTCGAGCCCCACATCAGGCTTTGCTGACAGCTCAGAGCCTGGAGCCTGCTTCGGATCTGTGTCTCCCTCTCTCTGCCCCTCTGCCGCTCTCAACTCTCTCAAAAATGAATGAATGTTAAAAAAAATTTAGGGATGCCTGGATGGCTTAGTTGGTTGGGTGTCCCAACTTCAGCTCAGGTCATGATCTCATGGCTCATGAGTTCGAGCCCCGCATTGGGGTCTGTGCTGACAGCTCAGAGCCTGAAGCCTACTTCGGATTCTGTGTCTCCCTCTCTTTGCCCTTCCCCTGCTCATGCTCTGTCTCTCTCTCCTTCAAAAATAAACATTTAAAAATTAAAAAAAAATTTTTTAAATATTCCATTCTGTCTCTTCTGTGATTTTTTAGCTTCTGTTTGTGTGAGAGAGACAGAAACAGAAAGAGAGAGATTGCTCTAGGGAAGATTCAGGTTCACACTTAAACTAATAAATATTCTACCTGCAGTGAGCAACACAACTATGTGTGGTCATTAGGCTTATTTCTTTCAAACTTCAAGAAAGTTGCTCTTTGGTTTATGGTATTCGAACAAAATGCATTAAACTGAAAGTTACACGTTTCAGTTCAAATCCCAGCTCCACCACCTAAAACTTGCGTCATCTTGGCCAATGTGTATATATTTTGCGAGCTTCAGTTTCCTTATCTATAAAATGAGAATGGGTGTTTTAGTGCTACTTTATAGGATGACTACATAGATCATGTGAAGTAATTTCTATAGCTATATTATGAAAACTGTAACTATATAAACATATAGGATATTATTTCAGGATTTAATGAGAAGACTGATTTGCTCTCTTTATACCTTAAAAAATATATATAAATTTCAATCCTATCTCTTCTATCATCTTTCTAAATTGAAAAACCTTTCTTTGGTACACTTGTCTTCATGATATTTTTGGCAGTTCTTTCCTTGTACCATCTCCAACTATGATTGGGTACCCCTTCCACAACCACTGCATCAAGACATACTTCTTTCTGCTCATACTTTAAGACCCAATTAAAACAGCATGTCATTGATGACAACTTCCCACTCGTATTTATTCCCTCTCTTCTGATATCCTCTCAACTCTATTTATCTATTTATCTTATCCTACTGTAACTACTTCCACACATTCACTAACTTTGCCTGACTAAAACTCCTCCATTAACTATTTGGTTCATCTCAGTATTTCCAATGTTGAGTGTAGAGCCTGGTGCAGAGTAAGTGTGCAGTAAATACCTGTTGACTGAATGAAAGGATAAAGATAGACAACTCAGGGAAGGACGGCTTTGGTCACTGATCTTCAGCGCTGAGAGTGTCATCCCTGTGAAGATACAGAATACGTGAAGCCCAGTAATTGTGCTCGTATTTATCAAACTCCCACTATCCCATTTGCTGATGTGGAAGCAGTTCAGAAGCCACCATCCTTTAATGTTGGATTAATGTCACTAAACATCTTACCTTAAATATCCCTGGGAAACTCTGGGAAGACTTTATGTAGTGATGGGTTTTAAAGCATCAATGTAAGTTTTCCATAAGTGGGAAAGGAGCTCAGAAAAAGGTAAATTCTCTTGAAGTCTTTCCACAGTCCAAATTTTGGCCTAGTGTGCAAGTGCTTTCTTCTCCTACCCCCCTCTTTCCACTCTCACCTGTGACACACCAGTCATACTGAATGACGTTTAGTTCTCCATGTTTTTGTTTCCTCTGAGCCTTTGTACATGCTATTCCCTCCACTTAGAATGCTTTGTCCCACTGATTTCCTGTTACCTGGCTAATTCTTGTGTGTCGTGTAGGTCTCAGCTTACATGTTACCTCCTCTGGGATGCCTTCAGTGACTTGTCCCGACTCCCCAAGTCTGAATTCAGTGCTCTTTCTCTATGTTCTCACAACACCCTGAACTAACTTCCTTTAGCACTGATAAAAGTATTGAAATTTCTTTTTATTCTTCTATATTTTTCACTAGACTTAGCATTGAATCTTCTATTATTCCGAGGGCCCTGAATGATGCTTGGCACAGAATAAACCTCAGTAAACATTTTCTCAATAAATTAATGGATGAATGAATGAATCCCACAAGAATCCCAACTGCAAAGAAAGCTTAAAATAACAGGTAGCTGGTATACTTTCTCTTTCCATATCCAGCATTCTCCTGGTGTGCAGCCTGCAGATGTGGAGGAAGTTGTTAAGAAGGGTGTGCAGACTCTTGTGATTGGCCGAGGGATGAGTGAGGCCTTGAAGGTAGGTATTGGTGAGCACAGCATTCCTGAGGACAGCTGGTGACCTCTTGGACCATTACCTTAGAAATATGTCCTTCTTGGGGCGCCTGGGTAGCTCAGTTGGTTAAGCGTCCCACTTCGGCTCAGGTGATGATCTCACCGTTCGTGGGTTCAAGCCCTGCGTCTGGTTCTGTGCTGACAACTCAGAGCCTGGAGCCTGCTTCTGATTCTGTGTCTCCCTCTCTGCCCCTGCCCTGCTTATGCACTCTCTTTCAAAAATATAATAAAGGTTTAAAAAAAAAAAAAAAAAAAGTCCTTCTTGGGAGCTCATCTCAATATATCATGCACCCTCATTTTGCTGAGTCAAGAGTGGCCTAGGATAAAATAATGGATGTTAGTACTCTTCCTCATCAGGGTTGGACTCTCCAGTCTCAACCTAAGCCTAGGCCTGTGTTGTTTCAACTATTTTTCAGAAATTCTTCACTCCTGGAATTCTCAAGCTCGATAGCTATCAATATTCAGTTCTTTAGATTTCATAGTACTTCACTTTTTTATTACATGACATTTTTATAATACTTTCTATTCTTTCCTTGAACACAATCAAGTTATGCCTTTTTTCCCTTTCAGAAAAAAAAATTTATTTTTATTGTACTTAAAGAAATAATACATGCTTATAGCAAAACAGGAGATGCAGAAATGTTGAAGTAGAAAAGTGAGAGCTCCCCACCCCGGTTTGTACATGTAATGTATACTGCTCCAGGTCTCTATGTAACTGCAAATACATACTCTTACACATACAGATATACACGTACACACTTAAAATCATTTTTTACATCAACAGGATCACATTGTACATATTGTTCTGTAACTTCCTACTGATGTTTTTACATTGTGGACAGCCTTTCACAGAAGTATATAGAGATCTACCTCATTCTTTCCTTTAGACAGATGTCCTAAAATACAGTTCCCTACTGATAAAGCTGCGATTCATTTATATTTTTTGTTTAACCTAGTTTTTCTCCCATTAAAACAATTCCTTTCTACAGGCTACTGTTATTATAAAGTTATTCAAACATATAAAAAATATAGGGTGTTTAAAAAATATTTCAGAACTCTTTGAGGCAGAGTCTAAATAAAATCTCCTTAAAATACTCAGCACAAGCCAGTTAAGAAAATATCCAATAATAGCTGCCACTATTGAGAATCTTTTATATAAATTAATTTACATTTATTCAGTGCCTTCTATGGGTCAGACACTATTCTAGGCACTGGAGACAACACGAAAAATGAGACAAACAAGGTTCATGGCCCTCTTGGAAATTAAAACAGTAGATAATTTCACATCGTAACAAATGTTGTGAAGAAAATAGTGACTTCTGAGGGGCTGCTCTAAATGCAGGAGTCAGGAAGGGCCTTTCTGAAGAGACATTTGAGCTGCCGTGTACATACAGTAGTTAACTTCATGCTCACACCACCCTGTGATGTTAGAGTTATTCCCATTTTATAGCAGAAGAAACTGGGGTTGAGAAACTTTAAACAGCTCGCCTACAGCCACTTAGTGGGTACATGGCAAAGTTAGACTTTAGACTCTGGATGGACTAACTCAAACATTCAACATTTACATGCTAGACATTTTACATACCTTAGCTGAATTAATTTTCATACCAGCCCTGTAAACTAGGTATTATTATCCCTATTTACAGACATGGAAATCAAGGGTCAGAGAACTGAATTCACTTACCCAAGGTCACACTGCTAGTAACACTTAAATCCAAGATTGTCTGACTCCAGAATCCATACTCTTTCCATTTCCACTTCACCGGAGCTTAGTACATGCAGGATACTTTCAATCAACTTCTTAGAAGCCTTACTGACTCCTTGGGGCTCACTGCCAAATTTTCGACTGGTAAATGCTGGGTGACAGTTGTCATTGTCCAATTCTGTAGAGAGCACTTGCCTCATGGCAGGAAAGGAAACCCTGGAGAGCCTTTCCCTGGACTCACTCATCTCTTTCCCTCTTCCCAGGTGCCTCCGTCAACTGTGGAGTACCTTGAGAAACAAGGCATTGATGTGCGGGTCCTCCAGACAGAGCAGGCAGTGAAGGAGTATAATGCCTTGGCTGCCCGAGGAATCAGGGTGGGAGGGGTCTTCCATTCCACGTGCTGATGGAGCCTTAAGGAGAATAAATCACTAAGCCACAATGCCTCTGACTATCACTCTTACCACTCTCACCAACCTCCCCAAGCATTTTTCAACAGCTGCTCATGCCCAGTGCTGGGCTAGGGTTTGGGATGCATGGATGACTAAGGCAAGGTCCCATTCTGGGGGGAACTGAAAAGGGAGAAGACAGATATATACCAAAGTTTAATAATACAGTAAATGTTAGGCCAGAAATACAAGAAAATAAAGGCAAAAATAAAGCCTTCTGCTTTGAAGGCCAAAGAAAAGTTTCAGTGCATTAAAATTACATTGCGATTGATGCTTTGGAATGTTTAACCATTAATTCAACCAATTTTTACTGAGTACTTTATATGTCAGGAACTGCTAGAGGCTCCAGAGAAACAGCAATAAAAGTCTTATCCTCACAAAGCTTATATTCTAGTGGGGAAAATAAACAATAAATTCCATAATGAAAGCAGAACCTGTTATGAAGAAAAATAAAGCAGGATAAGAAGATGAAGAGTAGTGAAGGCTATTTCAGATACGTGGTCAGGAGAAGTCTCTTTGTGCAGATGATGTAGGAGCAGAACCGTGAGTGAAGTGGCAGAACAGTTCTGTAATAGTAGCAATAAAAGGAGCAATGTCCTGATACTAGGGATCTAGGTCATCTGTCTTACTAGCTAAACCTCACCTTCCCTTGCTACGAAATGATGGGGCTGGACTAGACCACCGTGGATAGTCTTTGTTCTGTTAAATGCCACACATGTCCTTTGTGAAGCCTTAGAAGAGACTGATGAACTATAATAAATTATCACCATCTCATTAGTTTTCATTCCTCCCCCTCTTTAAAGAGTTAGGAGTATGGGCTTTGGTGTCAAATAGCCTTGACTTTGAACTGTGGCTTCCTGCCACTCATTGGTTGGGCATTTATTTAATCTCTTAAGAGTTTCACTGTTCTCATCTGTCAGATAGGGATAGTAATTAGTACCTGGAGTGATTTTGTAGGTATTAAATGGGGTGATTCATACCATGTCTTAGCATACTGCTTGGCATGTAGTAAGGACTCAATAAATTGAAGCCATTGTTGTCATTGTATTTTGATTAATAGGTGTGCTGTGTAACGTCAACATTTCTTTTTATGGTTCATAACATAGCAGCTTATTTCATAGATCTGTAGGATGTTGAAGCCCAAAGGAACTATCTACTCTTATTTATTCATTCTCCTTCATGCCCATTTACTAAGAGGCTCTTACTGAGACTGATTTTCATATGACCAGTTATTGCTGGGCCCTAGAATAAATTCTAATTCTTGCCCTCAGGAGTTCTGTGGGAGAGACAAATCTACAGATAATGATGATACAGGTGTTAATGTTATAATAGTTACAAGGTCTAATGGTGACCTAAAGGATGGCCTAATCATACCAGAATGGAAGGGAAAGTAAGGAAGACATCACTAAGAACAGGACACAAGCTGAGTCTTAAAGAACAGGTGTTCATCTATTCGCCGAACATTTGGCAAATTTTAAACATTTACTAGGTCAAGTGTCTATCACAGCCACAATAAAATACAATTGTCCCACCTCAGCCCTTGTTGAAGCCACGACCCCAGAAAGCTGGGTTTTGCTCCATGTGAGCCTGTCACCTGCTTGGCCCAGTTGGTATCTGACTGGGCAGCCAATCCACAGACCCAACAGCAACTTAAGATGTGGCTTGGCAAGAAAAGGGGAGCTAAGACTACTAGAATGGAAAGTGAAGGAACCTCTCCAAGTTTGCCCAGCAAGGAAGTGGCAGTGTTCTCACTGTGCATCTGCGCACAGAGTAGTTGGAAGAAACAGACGTTAAATACAGAGTGATGGTATCAATGTTGCAAACTGGCACAAAGCTACCTAGACACCTGTTTTGTCTCCGAGTCATCAGATTAGAACCCAATGCTGTGTCTTGATCTCTACTACACACCACCTTAAAAGGTCCATGGGAGTGGGATGCCTCACTGGCTCAGTCGGTAGAGCAGGCAACTCTTGATCTCAGGGTCGTGAGTTGAAACCCAACACTGGATGAGAGCTTACTTAAAAAGGGGGGGGGGGGGGGAGGGCATGGGGTGAGATCCTCACAGACCTGACTTAGCCTGGAGGTCTGAGGAAGTCCTGCTCAGTGTCCTTCCTGCCACCAGCAATTTGACAGATACAGGATCTTTCTAGGTCTCAGTTCACTCAGCTCAAAAAAGCCAGGCAGCTATACGGCTAGAGGGTGTTTGATAAAATTCAGACTGTTTCTCTATCAATGCAATCAACTTTTTTGTTTCTAAGTGGAATGTAAAGTGAGACATCTCTAGTGGGTGTTGCATTAGGTGTGGGTGTAATCAGTGTTCCTGAGTTGTCTCCACATTAGAGAGAACTTAGTACAATCTTCTTGGAGACAGAAGTATCTGGCAGTGACATTATTAAACTTTGTATAGAACCTGGTAATAAACAGCTCCTATTTCTGAATCTGTTCTCCATGGTCATTGCTGGAAATGTGCAGAACCTGGAGAAAAGCTATTTTTCCACGTGACACTATACTTGGTCCCATGTCTTAATCATTAAGCCCTTTGATTTGATTTGTAGGCAGCACAGCCCTCCCTCTGCCCACACTTAATTTCTTCTAGCTTGAGTGGTTCCTAAGACGAGAAGTCTGCCAAGTGCTTTCTGGGTACCCTGTAATTCTGTTTGCAGAAGTCAATCGTGTCAAAGCCAAATATAAAGTCCTTTCGGAAACACGAATCCCAGGGCTGGCTTTTGCAGGCATGCCATGGTGCTGCTAAGTTTGCTCTGGAATCATATTCATTCTTCCCCTGCCTGGTATGTGCCAGTAGCTGTGCTGGGGATACAACAGGTGTTCTCACTGCATCTACACACAGAGTAGTTGGAAGAAACAGACATTAAATACAGAGTGATGGTACCAATGTTGCAAACTGGCACAAATCTACCTAGACACCTATTTTGTCTCAGAGTCATTTTAACATTAATTTTTAATGGCTTTTTTTTTTTTTACATGAAAATGCAGATTTCTGGCTTTTCTGGAAGAACTGGAAGATCTTATACCCCCAGGCCCACACTGACAAACCACTAAGTAGAACTGAATGACAACTGTCTTCTGACAGAAGCTATGCTCTGACTGAAGAGAACTGAAGTCTATTATCTTCCTCCAGGCTGCATGACTCCTTTTCCCCTGCCTACCTTCTTTAGAGGTTTCCATTTGTGAGCCTGAAATAAATACTTAAATAAATATCCTTAAAGAACATATAGAAGGCTGTCGGAACACAGAGGCCACGCACCAAGCCCACAGGAGACACAAGACAGGCTCCAGAATGAGGCTCAGTTCTGGAGAATGAGAAGGAACCAAAGGAGACAATTTGAGGATATATTCTGGGGCTCAGCAGGTCCAAAGGTCTGAGACAAAACAGCATGATGAATGTTGGCAAGAACTACAGACCTCCTCTATAGCCAGAGAAGTACAAGAATGTGTTGCAAAGGCAGTATGAGGCTGGAGAGCAGGGGAGGGGCATGAAGAGCCTTCGGGGACAGAACTTTAGACTTTATCCTGGGACAGAAGTGGGCCACTTGAGAGGGACTTAAGCAGGGGAAGGGCATGAGCAGATCTGGGTTTTAGAAAGATCACTCTGGTAGCTGTATGAAGACTGAACTGAAGGGGCAAGGTTTGAGGCAAACCTTTAGGAAGCTAATGCCCCATTTTAGGGGAGATGATGGTGGCCTGCACTAGGACAGAAACTGAGTATGAGAAGGGAATTGAGTCAAGAAACATCTAAGCAGAATTTAAAGGACTTGATGGCTATGTTTACATGAGGGGTGAGGAGGAAGTCCAATGTGACACCTAGGTTTCTAGCTTTGCCTGCTGGGTGCAAGGGAGACTGCTTACAAAGCACAATAGACCCATTATGGAAACCATATTCACTAAGAATCAGGAGGCCTGGGTTCCAGCCGTGGCTTCACCATGGATTCTCTCTGGGCTTGTACATTCACTTCTAAAATGAAGGTGCCACACCAGAGTGATCTTTATACCCCCTTCAGGTCTTTATAATATAAGGTCATTTTTTTCACTTCATTCAAAGTGTGGAAACAGATGCAGAAAAATCAAGATTCTCATATTCCACAGAACCTGATAATTCAGGGTAAAAGGAATTTAAAAGGTTGGACCCAATCTCTCATATGATACTTGAATTCCTTTGCAATAAACTTGTTAGGAGCTTGTTCAACCTCTGCTTGAACACATCCAACATGGACATTTTCTTATCTCCTAATGTATCCCATTTAATTCTCACCTACCTTTTAAAAACTTATCTTAATACTAAGCTATAATCTGCCCCTTAGTGTATCTCCACCTTTGGTGCAAAACATACTATATTCTGGGTATTAAGACCTAGGATAAAGTCCTAGCTTTGCCCCTTAGGAGAAAAACATAATCTCAAAACCTCAGTTTCTACACCTGTAAAATGGGAGATAACCTGAAAGGATTTTTATAGCAGGGGTACTAGATCTGAAAAGGATGCAGCACAGCCTTCTCCCAGGAGGCTTTCTAAAGCTATAGCATGAGGGGCTCAGTTGGCAGCCATGGGCTTCATTGTTTTCATCTACACTCCAACCTAGTAATCATCATTAGATGCCTGGGTAAGGACTGTGCTGTGATTCGGCCTAGCTCCCAGCTTCATTTTGTCACCAGGGACAGCACTTTTGCCAGGGTATCTTGTTGACACAGAAGAGCCCACTGATGGCACATCCTTGAGATATACAAAACAAGCAAGTACACTAGAAAAGGCAGTGCTGTGAAGATCTTTCTTCCCTTAGTCCCACTCTAGCAGGTAAGACGTTCTGGAGCCAGACTACCTGGGTTCAAACCCCAGCTCTATCGTTTATTAGTTGTGTGACTGAGGCCAAGTTACTAATTCTCTGAACTCCAACTCCCTTGCTTGTAAAACAAAGATGATAGTATAACTATTCAGAGGGTGGTCGTGAGGATTACAGGAGTTAATTCATGCAAAGGGTTTACAACACTGCTGGGCACAAGTCAAGTGCATTAAAGCAAAAGCCAAACATGCTTGAATTAAAATTCCAGCTTCACCTGAGTAATCCTATAATCTTCCTATTATTTTTATAAGTTTTCCACGTACCAAATACGATCAAGATTGGCTGCAGATTCAGATTCTACCAAGCATTATTTGATTGAACCCATTCAACAGCATTTAAGGTATAATTATCTCTATTTTATAGACAAGGAAACAGAGGCATAGAGAGCTTAAGATCTGAAGGCTTTTTCCATATACTTTCCCTGAGCTGGTACAGCCTAGGCCTTTGGAATCATCTTGGATTTAAATGAATACAGGCTTTACTACTTACTGTACAGGTTTCCTCCCAAGACTCCTCACTCTAAAGTCTCTGGAAGACTCAGTTGGCTGCAGCAAGGATTAAATGACAGGTAAAGTAGCACAGCCCTCACACAGTTAACATCTCTGGTGCACTTACTGTTCTTACACCCCAGCTACACCCTTAACTCACACGCAGCTCCAACTGGAGTCATCAAAGATGTAGTGTGTAGTGGGAGAGGACTTTATTTCTTACACTGGATCCCTCTTTTCCATAATCCTTGTTTTTCCTAAAATATGGCCCTTATGCATTATTTTGGTTCTTAGGGTAATGACAGGCAAGATCAAGAATCTCCCTCAGGGATGAAAATGATTCATTCTCCAGCTACTCCTTCAGTCCTTGGCACAGCTACTGCCTGAGTTGGGAAAAGAGCTTCTCAGCAAGATAGCGACGTCTAAGGCCATTCAGGAACTTTCGATGGTGAAAAAGCACACCTGTGAAAGGAATGGGCCCTAGCAAACAGACTACTGATGTAAGAAACAAGATTATGCTCTAATAAGCAAGTCTTTGGAGGTGCCTAGAAAATTACATCTTTGTTTCATACTTGAAGAATGTAACCATGTGATATAAATGTTGAACCTATTAGCCACATAATTTTTTAAGGACCAGGAACTGGAACACCTAGGTGTTTTCCCAACTTTATTGGCGGTATGAGGAGACAGGGAAGGAGGAGGTGTAGATTTGAAGGTTTTTGGATTTTTAATGCGAAATAATTTATCCTGTATTTGATACTAGACAAGACTAAAAGGGTCATGTCCTCCTTATGCCCTTACGCCATTTCCAGGTGAAGTGCTCTAGGCTTCCGCCTCACTCTGATAGCTAAGAAGGGCCTTCCAGCCTCGGCTCTAAAACCCGCTTGTGCCTCAGCGCCTTGCAGGTTTGGGCATTATGTAAACTTTCACAGACTTGCTGAAGGGGATGGTGCCCTCGATGCTGGTCTCCACCTGGGATGACACCTCACCACCCTCAATCCAGGGGGACTTTGGAATGCGGGAATTGGAGTTGTAGGCCAGCAGCAGCCTGACTTCCACCTGGCATGGTTCTGGAAAAAAAAGACAAAAGAAATCCTCTATGAGGGCAACTGCTAGGAACGGGGATGAAATGTCAAATAAAAGCAACATCAAAGATGGAAGCAATAGGGTTTCTAAACATTTCTTCATCTGCCCTCATCCCTTCCCCCTCACCAAACAAAGACACTTTCCCAGCTTGAATCCTGTGAGGCTGAGCCCGAGCCTGCAGATGTGCGGCTTCTCCGCCACATCTCTGTGGGCTCCCTGCAGCTCAGATCCATGGTGGATCAGAAGGAAGCTAAAAACGGAGGCCTTCTAGCCTTAAGAGAGGGCCAAACGGGCCTACATATGGCTGATTCTCATGCCCAGATAACCGTGCTCTTCCTGTGTGGCTCGGGCACGAAGGCTGCAGGTATCACAGACTCTACCATCTTAGTGGAGAAGCGGCCCTGATTAGCAAACACTTCTGGCAAAAAATTCTCACCAGTGACCAAGAACATGTTTCAGGGACCTAAAATCACGCCATTAAACCTTTCATTCTTTAAATGACATGACATTATGGCACTGATCTTGTGTCTGCATGTGGCAGGCCCCAGTAAGAGTGAGTAATCCCTCCCTCAAGTTGCTGACTGTTGGAGACAGAGACAGTTACAATGGAGCACAGCACTCTAATCAAGTCTGTAAGAAGAATGAGGAAGGAGCCCAGGAAGGCGTTGGAAGAGAATACCTGCTCTGCGCCAAGCACATCACCTGAAGAGTATGCACCCCGCCACACCATGAAAGACTGTCACAATCCCCAAAAAGTCTCAAGGCTCTGAGAGGTTCTAAGTGACTGCACAAATCCACACCGTTGACAGAATTTGAGCCCAGTTCATAAACTGAAGCAATTAATCTCTTAACCATGTGGTCTCTATAAAGGAGGGGGAGAGAATTTCCGGAAAAACTTAAAGACCATTGCAAAGGGCCAGGAATAGAATAAACTTGGGAGGAAAATGTGCAAGTGTTGAAGATGAGCCCAATGCCTAGATATATAGGGGACGAGAATGAGGGCTGGAGGGATCTAAGTGAACAAGGGCAGAGGTCCCAGGACTTCTCAATGCCCCCCACCCCAGGCCTCTTCCTAATCACGTCCTGACTTCTCTCTAGGGACGAGAGCAGAGACTGAATTGCTTTTCTCCAGCCAGAGCAAACTAGCCAGACCAAGAGAGCAGCCCTGGCACCACCACTTACCAGCTACTGGTATGGACACCATCATGTAATGAGGGGCCTGACAGCAGCCTGGGTATAACTGTAATGAAGCCAGTGCTGCTCTCCAGCATCAGGCTCAAGTATCAGCTCTCCCGCTACGTATGATCCCCTCTTTAGGTCCCAGATGGCTGTTGCCAACCACCAACCACAACCTAGCCCTGATTCTCACAGCACTTTCAGCCAAATCCTGGGGAGGTCAGAGGACTCAACCCCACCTGTTCGTTATGCCTTCCCTCACCTGCATGTGGTAAGAATGGCAATTCCAGCCATTGCCATCAGAGGAGAGGAGAGGGGAGAGACAACAAGAGGAGACAATAGGAGAAAGGAACAAAAGATCATGTGGGACAAACCATGTAATCTATTCATCATGCCTGGAAGATCTCTAATGAGGTATGCATTCTTGCTTCCATCTTACAGATGAAGAAAATAAGACAGAGAGGTAAAATAACTTTCTCAGGATCACTGAGCAAGGGAGGCAGAATCTGGAACCTGGTTGGCGTGACTCAAAGCTTCTGACATGGCAGACTCCTGCCTCCCGGAGGAGAGGCCCCTGGTACAGAGCTGCTGAAGGCCTGCATGGAGGAACACCCACCAGCACCAGGCTCTATCTCCTGGATTAGGAGAAAGAAGGCACAGGTGCATTCAGAAGGAGAACATGTTTCACTTTGGTGTCCCAGGTCAGAAGGGATTTGGTAGTTAGGAAATGTGAGTGCCAGCCTCAGCGCCACCGCTGACCAGCTATGTGGACCTCCATTTATGCATGTATAAAATGAAAAACAGGACACTAAATTCCCCAACTTGGTCTAAGGATTAAATGAATTTTAATGGCATATTGAAAATCCTGTATTCAATTTTCATTATTTGTTGAGCACTTACTACCTTCCAGGCTCAAAGGACACATGATACAGAGGCATCAGAGATACAGAGGTCAAGATGATTAACAAGTTCTCTGCTCTTGTGGTGCCTTCATGCTAATGGGAAAGTCAGTAACAAATTAAATGGGAGAATTCCCAACATTAGTTAGCACTACGCTGAGAATTAAAAAAGAGGTTTGTAATAGCAGTCTCTCAAAGGGGGCGATCCTGAATGAATTATAATTCTTCAGGCTCAGGACAGCTTGGTAGCCCTAGTTCGGGCAATGACTTACTGTGTGACCAGGGCAAGTTGGTAGGCCCCTCTAAGAACTCTGAGGCTCTTCTGAGATCTAGCATGCTGTGGTTTGCCTCTCTGAGCTGTGGGTCTTCCAAAACAATACTGTCCCATGGCCTATCTTTCTAGCTATCAAGTCTAGGATCCCTTTATGAGAAGAGATTAGAATAAGAAATTCTCTACCTTCCTGTGGTGGCTAATAGTGCAGAACATTCCAGGCAGCAAGGATATGAAATGAGGGATGCTCAGGGAGGAAGATCCCGGGTAAAGCATTGCCGGATGCCCCCTAAATTGGGCCAGGCCCAGGGTCACTGACTAGATCCCCAAAGGGGCTGCCCTGATATTCAAGAGCACTACTTCCTCTTTGTGAAAACTTTATTATGTCATTTATACCCACCTAACACCCCTGACAGAGGGAAACCATTAATAAGGGCATTAAGTCACTCATGTAAGTAATATAGAGAAAGAAAAGTCTAGAAAGCAACCACTTAAGTCTAAAATAAACCAAATTTGGTGTCATGAAACACCTTCCCCAATAACAACCATGCTTCTGAATCATCTTCAATGATTGAGAAAATACCAGTGAGGCCAATTCTCCCCCCACATTTTAGGTTCTGTAGGCCGAGTCTCTTTTTCCAGTTTCTAAAGCAGCCTTACAGGCTTGAAATGTAATGTCCCATGCACTTGTATTCTTCCATTTTATTCTTAAGAATTTTTAAAGTTACTTACGTAACCTCCCTATCTTTTCACAAATTATTAAATTATTACATTAAACCAGTCCGTGTGGGAGGGGAGGGCAGTAATAGTTTACTTGTTTGGGGGGAAATGAACTAAATGGTTCATATACAAAGACAGAATGATTTTAATTTGGGGTAAGAAACATGAAACTGTTTCATTTCTAGACAGAGCAATCGTCAGAACCTCCTAGGTTGAGAATTATCATTTTCATTTGGAAGGTGAGGAAATGGATTCAGAAGGGAGAGTGGCTTGTCCAAGGCTATGCAGCAAGTCAGTAGCAGAATTAGGACAAGAAAATAGTATGCTGGCATCCAGCCGAGGGCTCTTTCCAGGAGATTCCATTCTATTGTAATCTCCTGTATACTTTCTGACAAAATCTTGTGCCGCAAGCAATCAAAGCAATGCAGCAAATTAGTCTAAATGCAGCCAGTTTAAGCTTTCAAACTCCTTAAGAAATTAAGTACAGTCCTCAGCAGGCCTGACTGAACCATGTATTTCTCAAAGTGCAAAAAAACAAATGCCTCAAGGTAAGTGTCATCCCCAGGAGCATATTCTCCTGTCCACCTTGGCCCACTGACCCCTTACCTGTCCAGGCAGTGTGGGAGAGGTACACCTGAGTGATAAGCCGGTGGCGCCCTGGGCCAGGATTCCGGAAGTCTGCTGGCTTAGGATGAATCATCTGAGCCTGGCCATCTGGATATAAGACCTAAGAAATGAGAGAAGTGAGAAAAAGAAATAGAAGAGCCATGAATTTTCAACAAAACTGCAGTGTCTGTTGTGAACCCCAAAATAGGAGGGAAAGAAGATACCAGCTTTCATTAAAAACTGTTCTAGGAGTGGGAGGTAACACTGTTGAGATCCCTGTACTCTCTGCCCCAGCACAAAGCAGTATTTGATAAATGTTTCCTGAATTCATGGTGAAGAAGTGATAGGAATATAGTGCCTCTATTCAGTACAAGAATAGGCAAAAGTACTAATGTTAGTGTGAAAAGCCTTCCCAGACACCCCCATCTGGGTGATTTGCTCCCTGCCTGGCTCTGAATCGCATCACAGGCCAGCACCCACCACCAACCACCAACCATTTAGAATAATTTTGTGACTGCATTTTCTCCACGAGGTTATAAGCAGCTAGGAAGCTCTTTCTATAGCTCTGTCAACAAAGGGTCTGCCCTGTTAAAAAACAAAATTCAACCACATGAGTTTGAAGATCTAATTGGCTTTACTGAGTATCGAGCAAGTAGAGAAATGTTCCCAGGAGTCGTCCAAAATGGAAAGGACACATTCCTGGAATGGGTCGAAACTGTAATTAAGTCTTGGTTTCCTGTTGTGGGGGTCAAATGGCTCCAATTTGGGCTGTCTTTTTTTTTTTTTTTCTTTGTTAACAGCTCAAATCACTGGCTAGTTCTCAAATCTCACACATGGCCAGAGCCTCGTCCTCACTATCGTAGGGGAGCCTCACAGCTATCTATGCAGAGGGCCCCTCACACTGCACGGTGTACAAACGAACTACACGAACAAATACAGCTGATCCTAGAACCACATGGCCTGGACTACGGAAATCTACTGATAAGGACAAAGTAGGGAACTATACAGGTCTTTCAACTATGCAACTCTGGTCCCATAATGAAAAAGGACGTCAGCTACCTCCATTTTTTACCCCAAACTTTCTCATCAATTCAGTTCTTCTTTCCAACCTATCTCTTAACTTAGACAAAAGACCCAGAAGGCAACGCATCTCCTGACAAGAACCAAAACTACCCCCTCAAGCAGTAATGACTGCACTGAGCCAGCAAGACCCCACATGATTGGCCCAAGGACAAGGAGTGAGGACCTTCACTGCCCACCTGCATGTACCCACCCACCTTGTCCACATTTTCCTTCTATAAACCTGGAAGTATTCTCAGCACTATGGAGACAGTCTTGGAGACATTAGCCTGCTGTCTTCCCAGTGAAATAATTTCAGTGAATTTCGTCCCTGAAATAAACTGCTGTCTTGTTTCACTACCACCTGTCTCTCGGCCTTTGGATTTTGCCAACAGCTAGTGACTGAACCTGGTCTGCTTGGGACCCCCCAAACCAGGTCCTCTTGCAATAATCTCCTCTCATCTGTCCAAAACAGAAAAAGTACTGGTCTGGACAGTACGTTCCTACCATCAGAGCTGTCCTGCAAATAGACAGTGAGCTCCCCACCTGTAAAGGCTTCTAAACAGTTTGGCCATGCACTTGGTGGGGTGGCTCTGGACATTTTCTAGTAAAGTCTAGTAGATGACCCTTAAATAATCTGCCTGTAATTTCATTTATGCTTAGTTGACCACTGAACTTTTTTCAGGGATAAATGTGAAACAGTAGTTCTCAACCCTAGCTCCACATTAGAATCATATAAGAGTTCTCAAAAAAAAAAAAAAACCAAAAAACTGGTATAGTCATGGGGCCTACCTTCTGGATTCTGATTTAACTGGTGTAGGCTGAGGCCTGTGCATCATTACTTTTTAATGTTTTCTGAGTAACTCTAAAGTGGAGGTAGAATAGAAAACCACTAATGTGGGGGGGAAAAAAACACAACCAAAAATGTGCAGCATCAACTCAGAATTAGTTTTCCGTACATCTTATGATTTATAATAAAGAATTCCTTAATGAAAAAAAAAAAAAAAAAAAAAAGGATTCCTGCTGGGAAGCCAGAGTTTTTTTCCCCCCTCTACTGTCACCACAGGCAAATCTTCAGGGCCTGACTCATTCTTACCTCTTCCAGAAGCTTTCCCTGCTGGCTCCAGGCTATTCTGTCCTCAGATTGTACTCACTGTCAGTGCTTGTGTCCCTACTTTTATTCATATCCCTTATGCCTAGAATACCTCCTTCAGCCCCTATCCTTTGCTCTTACTCATCCTTTCAGACCTCATCCATGCATGAGTGTCTCCACAAAGTCTTCCTTTTCCTCAGCCTCCAACCACACCATCCAAATTAAATTGTCTCACTGTGTGTGTGTGTGTGTATTATAAATACATTACAGAATTTTTTATAGTAGCTAAAAATTGGAATTAAGCTGTAGGGGAGGAAAAATAATTTTCCCTCTACATTTCTAGGTTCTTGGCTAAGATCACATTTATAATAAAAGACAGATAAACAGGAGAAAAACAGAAGTTTAAAACATGTAAACATCCTGTGTACATAGGAAATACCCAGGAAAACTGATTAACTCCCTGAAATGGCCCAAGATATCACCTTAAATACCATCTTCCACCAAAGACCAAAGGAAGGTGTTGCGGTGGGAGGGAGCCAGTTATGGGAGGTTACTAGGTAAGCACAATAAACAAAGGTAAGATTGCTATGCAAAAAAAAAAAAAAGAAAAAAAAAAAAAATATATATATACACACACACACACACACACACACACACACACACACACACACACATACATACACACACACACACACACACGAGTAAATAAATATTAATCTTTATGCCCAACCTGGGGTTCATGCTCTACCAACCAAGCCAGACATGTGCCCCTGTTGTGCAAACTTAAATTGGTGCCTGCTTCACTGATAAAAGAGTTTCTAGAGATTTAGTAATCCTTCTCTTCCAGGTACAAAGGAGACACCTTTACAAATGGTGATTTCCCTTATAAATGTAAATTTCCCTCACAAAAGGGCAACTTCTCTGTTTTCAGAGATTCTCCAGGTTCTGTGGCCTCTCAAAAACAATCATCCCCAAATATTCTTTATGCCAAAGAGGCATATTTAGAGAGGTATATTGTGTTCCCCTCCATTCTTGTCTTTGAAACTTCCTAGTTTCATAGTCAGAGGCTGAGTCAGTACATTACTCCATTACTTTAGTGAACCAGTCAGTCTCCTATTCTTGAGAATAAGTCAGCTCATTTAAATGGCTGGGTCTTTTTTCAGAAGGTAGTGTTGCAGATGGGTTCCCAAAATTAGGCCTATAGTACGCGACCAATCAGGTATTCATTAAGAGGCCCCAGTATTCTTCTGTGCATGTCTGAATGATGACTGAACTTCTGTTTTATAACTGCGTATCTATTTGTCTTTCACTGAAACTGAGCATCCTGAGGGCAAGAATTTAACACATTCACCCCTGCAACCCTAGTGCTCATCATGTGAGTAAGCATTACTTCGTGGATGGGTGGATGGGTGGATGGATGGGCAAGTGGGTAGTATTTTTGTGGGGCTTAACTGCAGACTGTTTAAACTGACTGGTATCTCTACTGCATCTGGCATGTGTCTCTAATATGTCTAACTTAGGAAAAAATACTCCCTAGTGATTTTTTTCAACCCATAAATTTTGCTCACCAAGTGGACCCATCCACAGCCTGAAAAGGATTTGTTTATTACAGTTTGCTTGCAGCCCTGAAAATACCAAGTTTTAACTTCACATTGTAAGACTAGAAAGACCCCTGTCATTCAGCGAACCCTTACTGGGTACCAGTGGCTTTATATACTTCATTTCCTTTCAGTGTCAATTGTTCCTAGTTGTCAGTTGTAGAATCTGAAGTTCAGAGTTTAAAGTAACTTGCTCTAAACCACAATCAGCGGAAGAGATGGGATTCACATCAAGACTCTTCACCATTAAGAATCATCTCTTCTCTCTCCTCACTTTCTATCCCTCAGGTAGAAATTACAGGGCTGCTGAAGTTAAATCCTTCAACACATGGTCTAGAAGCTCTATGAGGACCAAAATCTGACAGACCTGGACCTTCACGGTGCTTTGGGGATCCTGCACATGTTCCAGGGTTGCATCAACATCCAGGGCCACAACCAACCCGGATGTAAACCGCAAAGGGTTGTCTGACTCGCCTGCTGGCTCAATGATTGTGGCTGAAGCTTTGTGGATCTGTAAGCAAGAAAAAAACATAATGATCCTGAAGCCAGGTCATCCCTGGGCAACAAAACATGATCCGTGCAGCTTTCTGTCTCATTATTAACAGGTGAACATGTGAAAGCCAATCAGAGGGAAGGCTCTAGCCCAGCTATTCAACTGGTCAAAGAAGATCACCAACGTCAACAGTTCTGACTGTCTGAACAGACTTGACAGGACCTGCTCTGGAAGGGGGAGGTGTAGGAAGGTACTCTGCCGCAGCATGGTCTGTACAATTTTGACAACTTCTACAGGTTTGGATGTCATGAGTCGGGGCATCAGGTCAAGAAGTTTGTCCACAAAGCTGTCCTGTAGGTGGGGCAAATCAGCAATAAAACACCTGCAGGAACAAACAGAAGCCAAGTGACTAAGCATTTATTTACCACAGGATGATCCCCAAACATATGCCAAATCCTAAGGTAGGAGAAGTGATGAACTGAAGGAGTTCATGGTCCCTGAATGAGAAAGCCAGGCACCTAGATAATTACGCCTTGGTGATATGAGCATCCTGATAGCCTTTTATTGAATACCCCTGTGTGCCAGATATACTCCTCAAGTGTTTGGCATGATCATATTTAATCCTCCCAGCAATCCTGTGCATTGTTACAATCATTATTTTCATATTATAGATTCATTAATTAAGTTAACAAATACGTCTTTAAGACTGCAAGTGCCAACTACTATCACAGGCACCAGGGATATAACCGTGAGCAAAAGAGAAGAAAATGCCTATCTTAATGGGGCTTATATTTGTAGAAAGGAACACAGAGATTCAGAGAAAATGATGTTGCATTGAGGCTTAAAAATGTTAAATAAACTCATTCCCAGCTCTGATTCCACAGTACTCCTGCCTTATAGAAGGGGACAGTCGAAAAATATTTCACTGAGGTAATAGCAGTGCAGGGACTCAGGGGCTGAATTAAGAAAGAATGTACAACTCTATGCAAGAGATGAGAAACTATGGCATACCAGAGCTATCACCTTCCTAAAAGTCTCTTCAACCCAAATGTGCAAAAACAGACTCTCCATCTTAAATCTAAAACCAAGGGCACCTGGGTGGCCCAGTCGGTTGAGTATCCAACTCTGGATTTCAGCTCAGGTCATGGTCCCAGGTTGTAGGATCAAGCCCCACGTTGGGCTCCACACTGAGCATGAAGCCTGCTTAAGATTCATTCATTCTCTCTCTCTCCCCGCCTCTTCCCCTCTCCCCTGCTCGCACAGACTCTCTCAGAAAGAAAGAATGAAAGAAAGAAAGAAAAAGGGAAAGAGGGAGGGAGGGAGGAGGGAGGGAGAAAAAAAATCTAAAACCAAAGTAAGGCATGAACTCAGTTGAGATGTGAAGCTAGGATCTTAAAGAGCCAAACTGGAGTGTATCATCTGCTAGAGAGCAGCACCCACTGGTGAAGCGTGGTATTGCAACTCAGCCCTACAGGAAGCTATCTCACCCAGACGAAGACTCAAAAGTATAGTCATGTAAACTTCAGGTTTGATGAGGTTCATGGGGGCAGGGATAAGGGGTGGAAGAATGAAATATCTGACTTAATAAATATTAGACTATAAAATCTTATAAATTCTTTCCTCTGGCAATATTATATTGCCAGTATATCACATGTCTGGTCACCAATTCAACTACCACTTCTTCGCTAAGCCTTCCATTCATCTACTAGATCTGTTTTAACCAATTTATTTCATACAGAACTCTGAGAAAACATAGCTGTACTACAAAATAAAGGCTACCTACAGAATTATGGAACAATTTTTTGTAGATTACTGTTGTTGAATTTCCATATTTCTCTATAAAGAACAGTGGTGAAAAGAACTTTTTTGTTGAGATTTTTCAACAAAAAAGTTTGTTTTACCATCTAGATACTTGTCTTTTTGTGGCCCAGCTGAATGTTGAATCCAAATGATTCTCGATATTTTTACTGTACCACTGTTGCACATTTAGCTAAGTTTAAAGAAGTTTACATACCCCTAAAAAAAATGCGCGAGGGCACACTGCCACAGATAACAGGTTGGATGCGTGGGTTAAACCAAGGATTCTAGCTTCTGATTGCTCTTGTTGCCCTCTAAGTGCTGTTATCTGCATAACCAGGAGTCAGTAAGCTAGATGGTAATGAAATAGTTACCTCTGAAAAAAGTCCACTTCCTGTAAAAACTTTTCACACATCCCAAATAAGGGGTCAACTCTGTAGAAAAAGAGAAAAACAAACATACATACATATATTTGGCTTACGTAATCTTCGAACTGAGGAATGAGGACCAAATTCCCAGAATCCTGAGCCTACGTGAAAGGAAATCAGAGTATTACACTATCAAAATTATCTCTAAAAGGAAGAGCAGATTCCTAATGGACCTAGGGGGAAAATATCTGCCAGAATGCCAAGACCCAATTAGAACACTTCAGTGGCTATCAGGCTCAATGAACACTCAAAATCAAGGGCTATCATAGACCGTGCCTGGCATCAGACTCACTAAGGATACAGGGCAGAAGCACAGCTTGCAGGCAATCCAGCGCCATGTTCCTTCCCTGCAGGAGTCCTCACCGCACTCCATTCAGCCATCCACAGAGCTGTCTGGGAGCTGTGATCTTGCCGTGGACAGACAGCTCAGGTACAAGGAGATGACATCTACGTCAGTTGAGTTTGGAGACCAGCATGGATGAGAAGCCTCATGCTCCATAGGTGCTAACATCTCTTGAAACAAATCCATAGGCATACCCTCCAGGGTCCCCACAAGGGATGTGCCCAGTTAAAAGAATCACTGCACTCAGTAGAACCCAAAGCTATGGTGTCTGCATCAGGCAATTACAGTTTACTAATAGTCCCTTCTGGTCTATATGCAGTTTTCTCAGTGACAATTTTTATGATCACAGTGTTACCTAGTAAATACAGTTGATATACCAGGTTTCCAGGGAATATACCTAGAAAGTTAACCAAAGGTCAAATTCTCATGCAGAAGGGGAAAAGTGTTGTTACTACTTTGCCCATAGACAGGACTATGTTCTTTCCTCACTTGGCTTCTCTGGCTTCACAGCCACTCATTTTCTTTTTATTTCTTGTAATTTCCAAATGAAACTTTGTATTTATTTTCATTAATATTGTATTCATTAGAGGAGTAAAATTCCAGTGAGGAAAAACAGACAAATACTCTCTCCTTATATAAAAACATGCAAGAAAAGGGTGTCAAGGTTCTTAATAACCTAGTTTAATCTTTCTACTAAAATGTAAGCTCCATGAGAGCAGGGACTTTTATATTAATTATTTTGATATATATTTTCTGGCACAAGCAACTATTCAATAAATATCTGTTGACTGAACAAATAAATGAGAAATGACAAATGGAAACTTACTCTACAAACAACATGCATTTGAATTCTTTTCCTAAAAAACAGGTAGCACTTGAAACTTAACTCTGATAAACTACCAGAAATGGAACTGCAATCTGATAGTGAGGTTCACCCACTAAAGATCTCCAGGAGTAAGAGGGCTGGAAAGGAGACCTCAGGAGGGGGTAAAAAGAAAGCAATTCAGCCAAGCAGTATCAATGTGGGGTCTGCCTATATAGAGTTATCTTGTAGAACTTCCCAATAGTAAAACATAAAATAGATTTGGGAACTACCTCCAAACCCCAAAACAGACCAAGAAGCCTCACCTACATGCTATATGAAGTAGGCCTTTATCACTAAGAACCTCCACTTTTTTCTCAGGGTAAGGAAGGAAAGCAGAGGAAAAGTAAAGTCCACTGGGAAACCAAACACTGATCTACTTCCATTTATAAGTATGCAAAGACAATGGAAAATCATTAGATGCTATGATCAGGGCTGTAAAGGAGACCAAGCAGACCTCAGTGAGAGAAAGTCAAGGCAAGAAAGCTCAGAAAATCTTTTCTTTAATTCTAATAAATAACCTCAGTGAGATTAAAGAGGAGATCTGAAAGGATACTGCACTGATAAAGCAAGAGAAACGGCTATGAAAAGGGCGCACTGAAGAAAGCATACTGGTAAATGAACAGTAATAACGAAATCAACTCAAAAGTAAGGAATACTATATTGAAAAATGATGAAAACTGAAGTCATAACTTAAAAGAGCATATTGAGGGGTGCCTGAGTGGCTCAGTCGGTTGGGCGTCCGACTTCATTTCAGGTCATGATCTCGCGGTTTGTGAGTTCGAGCCCCGCGTTGGGGTCTGTGCTGACAGTCCAGAGCCTGGAGCCTGCTTAGGATTCTGTGTCTCCCTCTCCCTCTGTTACTCCCCTGCTTGCATTCTGTCTTTCTGTCTCTCTCAAAAATAAAAAATATTTTTAAAAAAAGTTTAAAAAAAAGGAGCATATTGAAGAATTTACACAGAATATACAGTAGAAAAGCTAAGACACTGAAATTATGAGAAAAAAGATATAAGGGAAAATAGACCCAGAAGACACAACATCCAGTATGACAGACTGGAGTGGATGGAAGTAGTAGTAATTAAAGAAATAATGGTTGGGAAAAGATCCCTGAGCTAAAAGCAGAGTTTATACTTCAAAGTCCCACTGAAGGTCAGTTAAAAGCATTGAAAGAAAACACATATCTACACACATCCTGGTAGAATTTCTGAATTCTAAACAGAGAGAAAAAGAAAAAGAACCAAGAAAAATAAGGAAACAAAGGAAAGAGAACCAGACTGACATTGGATATCCTAACTGTAACATTAAATACTAAACAGTAACTCAGCAACATTTACACAGTTCTGAAAGAATTCCAATTATGCATAAGAGCAAAAGAGAGGCAGTTTCGGACATGCAGGGTCTCAATGAGTGTATCACTTACATACTTATTTAGAAAAACAATTACTAGAGAATGCACTCCTGTCAAATGGTGAATTAGAACAAGGAATTTTAGGGGTGCCTGGGTGGCTCAGTCGGTTAAGCGTCTGACCAGCTCAGGTCACGATCTTGTGGTTCATGAGGTCAAGCCCCACATTGTGCTCTATGCTGACAGCTCGGAGCATGAAGCATGCTTAGGATTCTGTGTCTCCCTCACCCCCTCCCTCCCCCTCCCCCACTCGTGCTCTCTCTCTCAAAAATTAATAAACAGAAATTTTTTTTAAAAAAAGGACAAGGTATTTTAAAAAGCAACTGTGGCACACACACACACAAAAAAAATGAGTGAGCAAGTTCAAGCTAACTCATTTTGAAAAAGTACTTATAAAGATTAATGCATACTTTAAGAAAGGATTCTTTTTTTTTTTTTTAAGAAAGGATTCTTAAAATAAGAAATACATTATAAAACATAATAAGCTGAAACTTAATTCCGAACTATTTAACAGTATGAGACAATGAAATAAAAACATATTAGAACTTTCATCTTGATCTGAGGTGACTGTGATAAAGGTGATTAAAAAGTCTATTTAATTTTTTGTGCTGATAAGTTGAATATGTTTATTAAAAATGTAAGTAAAAATAAGTAAAAATACTATTTCTACAACTAACATAAGCTAACATTTATCAAGTGTTTAGTCTGAATGCGTCAGGCAAGTTATTTGAAGAGTTTTACATATAATAATTTGATAATCCTTGCAATATCCCTATGAGGGCGAGACAGATACTATTATTATCCTAGTTTAACTTACAGGGATCAAAATGAGGCACAGAAATCTTCAGTAACTTGTCCAAGGTTACTAAGTTTCCAAATGGTGGGAATCAAGATCTGAGTCTAAGCAACAAAGAACCATAGTCCTCTTAACCCCTATCTTGTACTGCCTCTCACTTGAAAAGGTTAGAAGTAGGATCAGAACTCATGCTTGCTTCAGCAGCACATACAAGAGAAGTAGGATCAGAACTTTCAAACCCATGCATGAAACAAAGATACAAAGAAAACAACCAATCCAGAAAAAGCCAAGAAAGAAAGAAAGAAAGAAAGAAAGTGTAGTGAGACTACCTTGTTGAAACCCAGACCTCTCCACTTCCTAGTTGTTTGATTATGAATGGGTTTTTTTTAAGCCCAAAAGAAAAAAAAGAAAGGAAAGAAGCAGGGATGCACACAAATGGAAAATATAAATTACTACAGCACAAGTAAAGACCAAATATATTAGAGTCTTTGTATAAGGACATGGAAAAATGAAATACTGTTGGGGCAAAAACAGTTTCAAACAGACAGCGAGGCAAACCATAAGAGACTCAAGTGCAGAGAACAAGCTGAGGGTTGATGGTGGGGGGGCGGTGGGAAATGAGTGATGGGCACTGAGGAGGTCACTTGTTGGGGTGAGCACTGGGTGTTATATGTAGGCAATGAATCACAGGAATCTACCCCCGAAACAAGAGCACACTGTATGCAACCTATGTTAGCTAACTCGACAATAAATTATATGTTAAAAAAAAAAAAAAGAAATACTGTTGGATGAAATTTAAAGGAGGCAGAACACAAAGTATATCATTATTCCATTTATATTAATATGCACACATTTATAATGTAGATGTGTTTATCTGGCTTGGGAAGAGTCTGTTGACAGTTGTTTTAGAAGGGGTAGATTACCAGGGAACCTTCACTTAGCCTGCAATATTTAAATTAAAAAAAATTTTTTTTTAGTAATTATACATAAACTGAAGAATATATCTATTTTCTTTAAATAAAAAAGTGTAGATGCCAACACAAGCGCCTGTCTTTGCTCAGCTGTGACTGGCAAATAGTAGGGACTAAACATTTGTTAAATGGATGTATGGCTATCTCTAAGATTAAATCACTACCAGATTTTATCAGGTCACTAGATCAAAATAAGTGAAGAAATCAAATAACATTCAGAATGTTCTTTCTGCCTCGGTATTTCTCAGTGCTTAAAACACTCCCATTTCCTTCTCTATGCCACATTTAGACTGACACAATCACTTGACTAAGCATCACATGTGTCCTCCACCTGGGAACAAGTTACTGCATTGTATCAAATCTACAATGCATCATTCTTAAGATGCAACTTTATTTTATGAAATAAGAAACAGACAATAAAAAAAACACTTTCAATCAAAATATAGCAAAATCAAAATTAAAAAAGTATAAAATCAAAATTTCAGAGAAGTTAAAATTTTAAATGTGCATTTTAGAACCAATGAAATATGGCAACTCTATTAGAAAGTCTGATAGTGAGCTCTTACTATGTACCAAGTACCATGTTAAGTGCTTCTACATGTATTATCCCATTTATTCTTCATAAAAACCCCATGAGACAGATGCTGTCATCATTCTCTTTTTACAGACAGGGAAACAAGGCACAGAGAGGCTTAAAAAAACCCATTCATAATCAAACAACTAGGAAGTAGAGAGGTCTGGGTTTGAACAAGGTAGTCTCACTACACTGCACATTGTCTTAATTTGTCTTTACTGCCTCGGAGAGCTTACTAGTCCCTTCAGAAGAGAAAAAATGGTTCCTGGCACTAAATTCTTAAAGAAATCTAGCAAGGACCAAAAAGAGTGTCAGTGCTGCCTAACGAAGTCTTATGTTGTGCTGTAGGCAACAGAGAGCCACTGGAGGGGTTTTCCAGAGACTTAATTTGTTCCAAAGATAGAACTTGGAATATCTGAGAAAATGAAGAGTTTGTATACCTCTTAGCTAATCTTTCCTAAGTATCTTTTCACTTCTCATTAACTTTGGTGAGATCTCTGAATGCATTTGGAAGCGTCTTTGAAAGGACTGTGCCTCGCTTTTAGCCAGCCACACATCTTACCCTCGAGTAGTCCGTGCTGTTACTATAAGTTGCAAGGCTTTGGCCTGCAGCCTCATGTGATGGATAATCACCACCTGTTTGTTCTCCACACCACTGTACATGAACTCCATTTTGTAGGTCTCTTCCATGATCTATAAGGAAAGGTAATTAACAATCAGTAAAAGTATCATAATGGTCTTGAGAGCAACACAGAATTCTAGGTGAAATTCTGAACTGAGTTTGTTTTTGTTTTTAAGTAGGCTCCATGCCTAACATGGAGACCAATGCAGGGCTCAAACTCACAACCCTGAGACTGAGACTCGACCTGAGATTAAAAGTCAGATGCTTAACCAACTGAGCTACCCAGGCACCCCTGAACTGATTTTTAATACAGAACTGAAATATTTAAGTGCCTATGGTGAGAGAAATTAGGGTAATTTGATAAAAATTAATATGTGTTGTGAGAAATTACTTTAGTATATCTTACAAAAAGAGAGTAAGTTGTTTTGTTAGTTAAAAAAAAAGATTTTCGGGGGGGCACCTGGGTGGCTCAGTCGGTTAAGCATCCGATTCTTGACTTCAGCTCAGGTCATGATCTCATGGTTTGTGAGTTCGAGCCCCACAGAGGGCTCTGTGCTGGCAGTGTGGAGCCTGCCTGGGATTCTGTCTCCCTGTGTCCCTCTCCTGTTTGCTATTTCTCTCTCAAATAAAGATAATACTTGGAAAAAAAAAAAAAAAAAAAGACTTTTGAGGTGGCTGCGTGGCTCAGTCGGTTAAGCATCTGACTTTGGCTCAAGTCACGATCTCAAGGCTCCTGAGTTGGAGCTCTCTGTCAGGCTCTGTGCTGACAACTCAGAGCCTAAAGCCTGCTTGAGACTCTCTGTCTTCTTCTCTCTCTCTGCCCGCCCCCAACCCCCATGCTCACTTGCTCTCTCGCTCTCTCTCTCTCTCTCTCAAAAATAAATAAAATTAAAAAAAAAAAAAAGACTTTCATCTGGTAACAAAGTCATCTTAGTTGATGACATGAAGATATTAAAAGTTTAATCACTGATAAAACTGTAAAGCACTGTTAAACTTACAGTTTAACTGTGGGTACAAATGAATAAACTGTGTGTATGGACACCCGACCCCAGGAAAAGTCCTCAAGGATTTAGCATCAGGAACCATTAACCACGTATTAGTCATCCAGACAGACTGTTCTATGGGCCTGGTCTGTTGAAGGGAGTCTGGGGAGAGAACAAGTGCAGAAAACAATGTCTATGACCTCAGCTCAAGCCCAGTGCATTAAGCTCTTGCTCTCTTCTATCCAAATCAGCTACTCCCATCCAATGATACATCTCTCCCGAATCTGTGCTTGTCTTCCTTTGAGGGCTTTGGGGTCAGAGAAAGGACTCCAGACTCTCCCACAACTGGCAGTAAGACAAGTTAATTACATAGTGCCTCAGTTTCATTATCTGTAAACAGGGAAGAAACAGCCCCAAAGTCATAAAATTTAAAGGATAAAAAGGAGCATGGAAAGCACTTAGTACAGTATCTGGAACCTAGTAATGAGGATTCCTCCCCTCTTCCTCTCTGATTACTGCTCCCTGGTCCCATCCTTGCCATTCTGGGGTACTAGTCATTAGGCTCTATTCCCCTACAATAAGCCACAGAGCAGATCTGAGGAGGAATCTAGGTCAGATGAAAGATCAAGTAGAACAAGGGAAACAAAACACTGTGAGTATCAGGAGCTATGGGCTCAATTCCCTAATTCTACTACCGATAGCTCTATGAATTTAACCTGCTGATCCTTAACTGTTCAATCTATAAAATGGACTTAATATTTATTCTTACCTAATGGGATTACTGTGATAATTAATTAAAATAGACCTGAAATTACTTAGTGAACTGTACTTTAACAATCACAGTCACCATCTTTAGCTTGCTACTGGGTCATAATGACTCGGTCATATACCGACTCCCAATCTGGAAGACATGACCCAGAGAAGAGTTCACTAAATCCCAATACCTAAGAATGAAGGGAAACTGCTCAAAGCTACACAGAAATAAATTCAAGGCAAATATAATTAAAAGCTACTTAATGAACTGAGGACAACATAAGGACCTTTTAACATTCAAGAGATGGTACAGGCTAAAAATATAAACAACCTCAAAATGAGTTCAGCTATACTTTCAGATAAACGATTTATGACAGTATTTATTGGATTCTAGTCTATCTAAAATACAAACTGATAATAATATATTTTTAGAACAATAAAGCATCTTAGAAATCATCCAGTTAAAGGGTACCTGGCTGGCTCAGTCAGTTAAGCATCCGGTTTGATCTTGGCTCAGGTCACGATCTCACAGTTCGTGAGACTGAGCCCTGAGTCAGGCTCTGTGCTGACACTGCGGAGCCTGCTTGGGATTTTCTGTCTCCTTTTCTCTTCCCCCTGCCCTAGGACAGAGGGATGGAACAAAGGGAGGAAGGAAGGAAAGAAGGGAGGAAGGGAGGAAGGAAGGAAAGAAGGGAGGAAGGGAGGGAAGAAGGAAGCAAGCAAGCCAGTGCTGTGTCCCCTAATTATGCTGCTTCTCATATCACTAACTTCTGTCACAGGCTAGAACTGGGGAGGCCACAACAGAGGCGTGGAGCCATGTGAAAGCCTCTGACTCCAACTTAGACAAGACAATTCCTAGAAAGAGATCCATTTGAGAAGGTCCCGATACGTTTACCTGTTTTGCTGCTGCTGAGGCCAAATCACTCTGCTTCAAATACAATGGGGCAGCCACATTCCAAAGCTTTTCTTGCAAGGCCTACACAGACAAATCAGGAGAGAAACGAACAAAGAGATCAAAAAGACTGGCATGTCATTTGAGGCTTATGTGTTTGTTTTGCTTTGGAAATCTACTGCATTAGGACTTCCTCTCAATCTTATTCCTTTAAGCTAATAAGCCCTGCCTACTATAAAGAAAGAGGAAACCAAAGGTTTGAGCTCCTCCCCATTCAATCCAATTCCTGTCCCAAAGTCCCTACATCCAGATCAGATCAGTGCTTGCAAGCAAAGGGCAGGAGCCATCCAGGTCTCACCAAAATGTGCAAGCAAGCCAGCTTCCAGGGTTCTCGTCCTTCCTTGTTCCCAGAGCCACTAGACTACCTAGGCTGCCTCGACCCTTCTTCCTTGAGCTTCCTTCCAAGCTCCTTCCATGGGGCTTTTATTTTGCCCCATGTTCACTATCCTTTGAACAGCCTGTCACCTTACTGACATACCCAACCTAGAAATCAACAGGCTTTCCTAGATTCCTCCCTCTCTCTCCATCTGTGTTCAAAACGAGCACTAAGAGCCACAATTTTACCTTCCATCTCTCTCCTCTCATCTGAACGGCCCCATCTCTCAACTCTCTTATAAATCTCTGCTGTAGTCCCTTATTTTCAGTCCTTCCTCATTACAGACATAATTTAATGGCTTTACAGAAAACCTAAACTAACAATTTCCCAATAGAAGCGTAACATAAACCATATACATAATTTTATGTTTTCTAGTAGCCACATTTTTATAAGTAAAAAGAGGTAAAATTAATTTTAATAGTATAGTTTATTTAACCTAGTGTATTTATTATAATTTCACTAAAAAGTCAGTATTTTAAAAAATTAAGTTTACACTCTTTTTTCATACCAACTCTAAGAAATCAGTGTGTATTTAGCATTTATAGCACATCTCAGTTTGAACTAACGTTTCAAGTAATCAATAGTCACATGTACCTGGTGCGGATCCAGTTAAGACAGTAGCAGCTCTAAATTACAGATACAGAAATTTTTTAATCACCCAAATCATACTACCCTTGTTTTTGAAAATTCATTTCGAGTCATTTCTTATATGTATGCTTTTTATATAGCTGTAGTCTCAAAGCAGAAATAATTTTGTATGCTTTTTTGGTACATAACATTAACTGTATTTTGTCATGGTGTATAATTCTTCATAAAGATCATTACTGGTTACAGAATATACTGTTGAGTAGTTGTGCCAGAATTTACTTCACTTTTACCCTGTTATCAAACATTTGCCTGTCTTTGGTTCTAAGCCTTTTCCCCTTACCTACACTGACACTCCATGACACTGACCAACATAGCTCTGTGTTCTTCGTAGGAATATTTTCTTTTCTTTTTCTACTGTAGAAAACCGGATTCTTTTTAAAGACCTGCTTGTATTCCTTATAGAGATAAGAAGCCAAGAAAGAAGGAAGACCAACAATGACATGGCATTCACTATGTGTCAAACACTAAGCACAGGGCTCTTACACACCTTGCTTGTTACCAGTCCTTACCTAGGTAGAATTATTATTAGCCCTGTTACACAGAGGTTTGGAAAAGACAAAAAACTTTGCGAAATGGCACAGAGGAACTTTTGGGGATAATGGAAATGCTCTATATCTTGACTGGTGGTGGTTACACAGGTATACACATCATACACATTTGAAAGAATCTATGTAGCCAAACAAGAGCTGTTTAAATCCCAACCTATTTCAGTATACACACCCACCTCCACATATATACACACACCTGCAAAGCCCTAAGCTCACGTATCTTAAAGTGAGAAATAATTTCTAACTACTCCATTTACTCTGACTTTAGTCAAATATCATAATTACTTCAGGGGCGCCTAGGTGGCTCAGTCGGTAAAGTCTCCAACTCTTAATTTCCATTCAGGTCATGATCTCACATTCGTGAGTTGGAGCCCCGCATCGGGCTCTTGCTTCCAGTGCAAAGCCTGCTTGGGATTCTCTCTGCCCCTCCTGCATTCATGCTCCCTCTCTCTCAAAATAAATAAACTTAAAAAAAAGAAAAAAACTTAAAAAAATATAATAATCACTCTAAAGAATAAGTAACTAAAGACGCTTGGAACTAAAGCCAAGATAAAGGCATATAAAGTAAGAGGGGTCCCCTAAATCCTAAACCTAAATTTAGAGAACTCTACTGCAGAAGCTGAAAGCTACTGAACTAATTGAACACATTTTCAACTCAGCAAACTGAAACAGCTTCTTGGTTACCAACTTTGTGTGTGTATATATGAAATCTGACCACCTAATATAGAATGCCAGCAAGGTGGCCATTTTAAAAGCAATGAAATCAACCTTTGACTAAGAAGACTTTGACAAAGTAAAACTGGCATTTTAAGAAAATAATATAAAAGTTCTATGCTAATCAAATTATAAAAACCAATTTAAAATCCGTATAATTCTAATGAAAATGATTATCCAATCTACTCTAATTATATAATGATAAAAGAATACTTCCAAATTAAAAAAATTTAAATTCCCACACAAGTTAACAATTCTTTAGAGACAAATATAATTACACTGTCAAGTAAATAATTTCTCCACTGCTAAGCAGCTATATAAGACTGTACATTAATGGCCTAAAAGAACTGCTGAATCCATTCAAGTGTACTCTTATACACTTTATGCACATTATAAGCACAGTCACAAACATAATGGATTCAAGCCCACCTTGATGAGAAGAAGTTGACACCGAAGATAGGTAGCAGAGAAGTCAGCAACTCCTGCTAATTCAGACTGAAGTTCTCCAAGTCTTTGCAGATCCCTATGGTAAATAAAACCCCAAGCCACACATTGGATAGGGATAATGATATCAATATAAAGATCACATCAAAAGCATTTTACCATTTTATACCTAGTAAATAAATTGGTCACAAATTCTTTCTCAAAGACTTTATTTTTTTAAGTAATCTTTACACCCTTTGTGGGGCTCAAACTCAAAACCCCGAAATCAAGAATTGTGCGCTCTACTGACTGAGCCAACCAGGTGCCCCACAATGACAGAACCCAACGCTGGAGTGATTATAATGAAATTGGTTCACTCATGCTTTGGTAGCAGTTTAAGCAAATACAATTGTTTTAGAAAGTAACACTGCACTACATTATAAAAGTCATACACATGGTTAAATATTTTGATCAGTAGCTTTATGCTGAGAAATAATTCTACGGGGAATATCCAACAGAAATAAGCGCTGGGTGTTGTATGTAAGTGATGAATTATGGAATTCTACTCCTGAAACCAATATTGCACAGTATGTTAACTAAAATTTAAATTTAAAAAATTGCTTAAAAACAAATGAATTGCTTTATACCCCACAACATTCACTCTTGTACAGACTATTATAGTGGAATATTCTACAGACATTAAAATATAAAATGGTAGTAAGGTGTATGATCTGAACTATGTAAAAACTATGTGTAGAAGAAAAGTATAGCAAAGTGGTTTTCTGGATAGAGGTATTAGGTGCTTTTTAGTGCCTTCTCCCAACTGTGCTTTATTTTCCATACAATAGACACGTCTTTTTTGTTATCATCAGGAAAAAAAAATTTTTTTTAAGATACTGTAGTAGACTTTGTTGGCTCCTTACCCATTTAGCCATTCTGTACTTCTTCCTCACTAACTGAACTCTGATTTTGTTCAAGGGAAGGTGTCCTCAAACCCAGTTCCAGGTAGATTCTGATTGAACTAAGCCAATTAGTATATGTCATCTCCCCGGTTACGTGACTTAAGTTGGCCTTGTCAGTCCTAATGCAAGGACGTATATCCCATGCTTGGAGCAGGTCTGAGAGTGTCTCTGTCTTTCTGTCTCTACCTCTAACATGCGCTAGACTGAACAAGAGCACTTACAGTCCTGACTGCCTGGCAGCCATACTGTAACTCTAAAAGAAAAAAGCCTTGGGATAAAGCAAATGCTGAGGATAAGAAAAATCCAGAGAGAGAAAAGAACTGGATCTTCAATGATATAAATGAACTACTTGACCATACCATACTTAGAACTGCCTCCGATTTTCTATTCGTATGAAGAAATAAAAAGCCACTGTAAGTTAGTTTGAGATGAGGTTGTCAGATACCTGAAACTAAAAGTATCCTAGCTGGATACAGGTACAGACAAAATGATTGCAAAAATATAACACAGAGCTGCCCGTGGACAAGAAAACAGAGAGTGGCACACACAGATAAAATTGTGTGGGGGCTGGAATTATGGATTTCGAATTTTTAATCTGTTGAATAGACAATACATACCAAGCTACAGAATTAACCAATGAAGTATAGAATTCAAAAGATACTATAGGATATGCAATTAAGTTAGTCCACCTTCCTATCCCACTGCACCGCTAAGCAGTACACCCTTCTCACAGGCAACCACCATTGCCAGTTTCTTTTAAATTCTTCTGGGGATACATAGGGGTGCCTGGGCGGCTCAGTTGGTTGAGCATCCAACTTCAGCTCAGGTCATGATCTCACGGTTCGTGAGTTCGGGGCCCCGTGTTGGGCTGGCTCGGTGCTGACAGCTCAGAGCCTGGAGCCTGCTTCTGACTCTGTGTCTCCCTCTCTCTCTGCTCCTCCCCAACTCATGCTCTGTCTCTCTCTCTCTCTCTCTCTCTCAAAAATAAACATTAAAAAAATTTTTCTTTAATTCTTCTAGGGAAACACTATACATCTACAAAAAAAAACACAACACATTGTTTTTCTTTTTTCTTTTTTTTTTTTTTTGGTTGGGGGAGAAGTGTGTGTGTTTGCGTAACCTAATAATCCACCTCAGAAAGCATTCATGGAAAGTGGTCTTGTTTTTTAATGGCAACATCAAAATTTCATATAGAAATGACAGCTGTGAAAACCTGAAGATCTGGGTCACAAGGAAAGTGGAGTGGCATAAAGTTTCACAATATAAAGTTCATCATATAAAGTTTCACAATAGCCTGTACAAAACTGTTCACTGGAGTAAACCCATCCCTCTAATCTCATGCAACTTAAAAAAAAAAAAAAAAAGTTTATTTATTTTAATGTTTATTTATTTTTGAGAAAAAGAGAGAAAAGGGGAGGGGCAAAGAGAGAGGGAGACAGAGGATCAGAAGTGGGCTCTGTACTGACAGCAGAGAGCCTGATGCGGGTCTGGAACTCACCAACTGCGAGATCATGACGTGAGCAGAAGTCAGATGCTTAACCAACTGAGCCACCCAGGTGCCCCTCATGCAACTTTTTTTTTTTTTTCAACGTTTTTTATTTATTTTTGGGACAGAGAGAGACAGAGCATGAACGGGGGAGGGGCAGAGAGAGAGGGAGACACAGAATCGGAAACAGGCTCCAGGCTCCGAGCCATCAGCCCATAGCCTGATGCGGGGCTCGAACTCACGGACCGCGAGATCGTGACCTGGCTGAAGTCGGACGCTTAACCGACTGCGCCACCCAGGCGCCCCCCTCATGCAAGTTTTTAATAGCTAATGCTGCCGCCTACGGACCTTGATATCAGGAAGGAGATGCCCCAGAAAAGGACACAGAATGAGTTCTTCCCAAGTGACTGAAAAAATTAGGACCAGTGCCTTATAGATCCATCTCTTGTGAGTTTTGGTGGCTGGAGCGGTTCCTGGAGTGTGCTGTTGTCGGAATCCAGCACAGTAAAAGGCAAGGCCCTGTACTAGCTAACCACACCTGTGCAATGCTACTTTGGTGGCCAGCTGGTCCCTCTTTTCACATCTCGGATGTCTCTCTTGCGAAGACAGCCCTGAATCGCTGTATTTCTGAAACGTTTCCTCTCCAGGAAGATTCTGCCTTTCTGTTAACAATTATAGTGAACACTGACCAGCTGACTATACATTAGCTGACGGCTATCCGGTGTTAAGCTATTCTACAGCCCCTACACTGCCACAATTGTTCTCAGTTGCACAGAACAAGATGTAACCCAACCAGCCACGGGAAATCTGAACTACTGTACAAGCAAAATAAGAAACGTGTTAACCCTGGACAAAATGCCCTTATCCTACTGTTTCCTCTCTGTGCCTATCTATGCCCACAATCCTCAGGAAGCCTAATTTTAAACACCCATCAGGAAACTATAAACTCTTTAATGAGACAGGTACAAAGAGCACCATCTATGTGCACACCTAGGTGTGCTAGGTGTTTCCTTACTTGAGCCTATTTAATCCTGACACTGCAAATTGCAATTAATCCTATTTCACTGAGAATGAAAGGGAAGATCAGAGTTTAAGTAGTTTGCCCAAGGTTTCAAGACTAATGAGTAGCAAAAACAGGCCTTGAACTCAGGTCTGTCTGAACTCCACAAATCTTTTTTTTTTTTTAAATAAACCATATCATATTTCATTTATTTATTTAATATTAAAGTATGTTTTAATGTTTATTTATTTTTGAGAGAGAGAAAGAAAGCAGAGAAGGGGCAGAGAGAGAGGGGGAACAGAGCATCTGATGTAGGCTCTGTGCTGACAGCAGACAGCCCGATGTGGGGCTTGAACTCACAAACCACGAGATCATGATGTGAGCCTAAGTCAGATGTTTAAGCAACTAAGCCACCCAGGCACACTACAGTCTTTTCATTTATTTATGAACTGCATCAAACACAGATGACACCTAAATGGATTTAAAACTAGATGCATATTAAGTCATATTTCTACAAATGTGATCTGAGAGGGCAAAAGTGCCCCTCCCAGGAACACATACTTCAGCAATCCTTAGTCCACATGTTGGCACTAAGTAGCATTTATAAAGTTTAGACTGGATTTACTTACAAAATGTCAAGAGCTCATCTACTCTGTCAGAAGAGCCACAATTTAAATTTTAAAACATTTCATAAATGGCTATTATCTATGTAACTGCTATTCTCAAAATACCTTGCATAGATCATGATAATAATCTTCACAACAGTCCTATGAGCAGGTACATACAACCCTCAAATTACAGATGAGGGTGTTGAGGCCCAAGATCATGAGCCTAGGAAATGATAAAAATTAAGGCTTCAATCAATTCCTTTGGATTTTAAATCTCATTATCCTAGGTGCATTTGTGTCCTACAAACTGTTAACCAGAAACAGAGCAGTGTGACCAGATGGAAGGGCTAGAAAGACCTATGTTCTAGTCCAAGACTTTGCTATCTTCTCCGTCCTGGAGAGTCTTCTCCCTTCTTCACTTGATGAACTTCTATTCATTCTTCAGGTAACTGCTTAGCCATCCAGGGAAGGGTTAGGTGCCTCCCTTCTGTTATCCTGGAGAACCCTGTACTCCCCATAATGCAGCATGGAAAACACAATATTGCATTTCTTATTTACCTAGCTATTTCCCCAACCAGGCTATAAGATCTCTTACAGCAGAAACTATTTTGTTTACTACTGTACCCCTTCTGCCTAGCATATGATGGATACTCAAAAACAGTGTAACAAGTGAATGAACCCCCAGCTCCCTCACTCATTTTAAAAATGGGGTACTTCTAAAAAATGGGGTACTTCTCATAAAATTGTTTTCAAATTCAATTCATAAGGCATTTAAAAAAGTGGGTATATAGCAGGCGCTTGACAGACAATATACCTCTTGTTATGATCAAGGACAGCAGAGCCTTACCAAACAACAAATCCATAAATCTGGAGATGAGAAATGGCCAGAAGGAAATGCCATCTATAACAATATTAGAAGTCTTCATTTCTGGGGCACCTGGGTGGCTCAGTTGGTTAAGCCTCCAACTCTTGGTTTCGGCTCAGGTCATGACCTCACAGTTTGTGGGTTCAAGCCCTGTGTCAGGTTCAGTGCTGATATTGCAAAGCCTGCTTGGGATTCTCTGTCTCCTTCTCTCTCTGCCCCTTCCCTACTCTCTCTCTTATCTCAAAAATAAATAAGCTTCAAAAAAGAAAAAAAGTCTTCATTCCTTGTTAAGCGATCACAACTACAGTTTTCAACAAATATTTACTGAGCTCCTATACAATACCCAAGGTACAATGATGAAGACAAAATAGTTATGTCAAATTCAAGGAACAAACAAATTATTTCCCAGGGCCCTAACTAAACTATAGTACACATTCTATCGATGAGATTCAGTTAGATTAAATGGGTGCTTCCTGGATTACAACAAAGGGAATGGGGTGCGTATGATGGTGAAGTTTGTTTCAAACTAATACTAACAACTAAGTGATCAGAGTCCTAATCAGAGAAACTTCTGTATGAAACTCTAACATTTCACTTTGCAACAACTACCAAAAATGTAAGTTCTGCAGAACCCCAAGGGTCATCTGATGTAACAGGAATCGCCTTTTAGATATGCCTGCTGCGCATCACAAAAAATCATTATTTATGTGGTTTTTTTGTTCTTTAATTTAAAAAAAAATTTTTTTTTTAATATTTTTGAGAGTGAAAGAGACAGAGCACAAGCAGAGTGGGGGCAAAGAGAGAGGGAGACACAGAATCCAAAGCAGGCTCCAGGCTCTGAGCTGTCAGCACAGAGCACGATGTGGGACTCAAATCCATGAACCACAAGATCATGATCTGAGCCGAAATCAAACACTTAACCGAATCAGCCACCCAAGTGCCCCTTAATGTTGAGAGAGAGCAAGTGAGGGAGGGGCAGAGAGAGAGAGGGAGACACAGAATCTGAAGCAAGATTCAGCTTCTGAGCTGTAAGCAAAGAACCCAATGCAGGGCACAAACACCTGGACAGCAAGATCATGACCTGAGCTGAAGTTGGATGCTTAACCAAATGAGACATCCAGGCACCCCACAAAGCATCAATTTTAAAGTCAAACAAAACTAGATTCAAATCTCAGTTTTGCTACTTCCTAGCAAATTGCTTCACCTCCCCAAATTCCCATTTCTTCTCTGTGAAATGGTAACAATACCTCACTGCAGTAATGTTTGTAAAACAGAGTAGGTCATCAATAACTACTATACCATCTGCTTTCCTTTCTGGATATTTCACCATCCTGGCCACCCTCCTCAGAATGCACTCAAGTTAGAAACAGTGTCCAGGACCAACCACAGCACTAGAACAGTGGTCCCACCAGCCTGAAGCCCAGCAGGGCTCTCACCAGAACATGCAGGCAACTCAGATCAACAGGTGTTTACTGAGCACCTAACAGCCAGCACTGCAGCTGATGAACAAGCTTGCTTTCATATATTCTGCACTTGCTTTAGTGCCAACAGGATACAAACTGTCAAGAACAAAACCTAAATGTTTACTTATGTGGGGCTGAGTCAGAAAGTAGAGTTTATTTTCCTAGGCTCAGGGCCAACAACTTCAGATAGTGGCCCTTAACTAATCACTCTGTTAAGGGAGAAGAAAAAAACAAAATATGATAGAGGCATCACTTCAGGGTCAGCAAACTTTCTGTAAAGGGTCAGACGGTAAATATTTTAGGCTTTGTAGGCCATACAGTGTCTATGGTGCTACTCAACTCTGCCTTCAAACCTTATTTACAAAAGCAGATGGATATTGCTTTTGCTAAAGGCAAATGGATTTCAGTTCTTCTCCTATCATTCAGGACATCCTAATAAGGTTTGGCAGACTCTGCTGGTTGTTCCCCAGTATCTTCCCCTTTTTCCTAAGTATCAGAGCCACCAAATGTTAACAAAGCACTGGTCAGCCAGAATAAAGACTACATTTCCTAGCTCCTAGCAGCTATATGGCCATGTGACTTAACTTCTGGTCAGTGGGATGCAAGTAAAATTAGAACATGCAATTTGGGGAAAGTGTCCTTTTTTTCTTAATTTGCATTCAAGTTAGTTACTATACAGTGCAACAATGATTTCAGGAGTAGATTCCTTAATGCCCCTTACCCATTTAGCCCATCCGCCCTCCCAAACCCCCTCCAGTAACCCTCTGTTTATTCTCCGTATTTAAGAGTCTCTTACATTTCATCCCCTTCTCTGTTTTTATATTACTTTTGTTTCCCTTCTCTTAACGTTCATCTGTTCTATGGCTTAAAGTCCTCACACGAGTGAAGTCATATTATATTTGTCTTTCTCTGAATGACTAATTTCACTTAGCATAATACCCTCTCGTTCGATCCACGTGGTTGCAAATGGCAAGATTTCATTCTTTTTGATTGCTGAGTAATACTCCATTGTATATATATATACACCACATCTTCTTTACCCATTCATCCATCGATGGACATTTGGGCTCTTTCCATACTTTGGCTATTGTCGATAGCGCTGCTATAAACATGGGGGTGCACGTGCCCCTTTGAAACAGCATTATCTGTATCACTTGGATAAATATTAGTAGAACAATTGCTGGGTTGTAGGGTAGTTCTATTTTTAATTTTTTGAGGAACCTCCATACTGTTTTCCAGAGTGGCTGCACCAGTTTGCATTCCCACCAGCAGCGCAAAAGAGATCCTCTTTCTCCACATCCTCGCCAACATCTGTTGTTGCCTGAGTTGCTGATGTTAGCCATTCTGACAGGTGTGAGGTGGTATCTCATTGTGGTGTTGATTTGTATCTCCCTGATGATGAGTGATGTTGAGCATTTTTTCATGTGTCTGTTAGCCATCTATCTGGATGACTTCTTTGGAAAAGTGTCTATTCGTGTCTTTTGCCCATTTCTTCACTGGATTATTTATTTTTTGGGTGTTGAGTTTGATAAGTTCTTTATAGATTTTGGATACTAACATTTTATCAGATATGTTTGCAAATATCTTCTTCTATTCCATCGGTTGCCTTTTAGTTTTGCTGATTGTTTCCTTTGCTGTGCAGAAGCTTTTTATTTTGATGAGGTCCCAATAGTTCATTTTTGCTTTTGTTTCCCTTGCCACTGGAGACGTAATGAGTTGCTGCGGCCAAGGTCAAGAGGTTTTTGCCTGCTTTCTCCTTGAGGATTTTGATGGCTTCCTGTCTTACATTTAGGTCTTTCATCCATTTTGCGTTTATTTTTGTGTATGGTATAAGAAAGTAGTCCATGGGGAGCCTGGATGGCTCAGTTGGTTTAGCATCCGACTTCGGCTCAGGTCATGATCTCACAGTTCGTGGGTTCGAGCCCCACGTCAGGCTCTGTTCTGACAACTCAGAGCCTGGAGTCTGCTTCAGATTCTGTGTCTCCCTCTCTCTGTGCCCCACCCCCACTCACACTTTGTCTCTCTCTCTCAAAAATAAACATTAAACGTAAAAAAAAAAAAAAAAAAAAAAAAAAAAAAAAAATAATAAACATTAAAAAAATTTAAAAAAAAAAGAAAGAAAAGAAAAAAAGTGGTCCAGGTTCATTTTTCTGCATATCACTGTCCAGTTTTCCCAGCACCACTTGCTGAAGAGACTGTCTTTATTCCACTGGATATTCTTTCCTGCTTTGTCAAAGATGAATTGGTCATACGCTTGTAGGTCCATTACTGGGTTCTCTATTCTGTTCCATTGATCTGAGTGTCTGTTTTTGTGCCATGGGGAAGTGTCTTTAAAAGGACGTGAGGAGGGGTGCCTGGGTGGCTCAGTTGAGTGCCCGACTCTTGATTTCGGTTCAGGTCATGATCCCAGGGTCATGGGATCGAACTCTGTGTCAGGCTCTGCACTGAGCATGGAGCCTGCTTGAGATTCTCTCTCTCTCCCTCAATCCCTCTCCCCCGCTCATGTGCTCCCTCTCTCTCTCTCTCTCTCTCTCTCTCTCTCTCTAATAAATATATATATATATACACACACACAGATATATATGTATAGATACGTATATGTATAGATACATATGTATGTATATATATATATTTATGGGGTTAGAAATGATGCCCTTCTCCTGCTCTTTCCTTTTTCCTGCAGCCTGGAGTACAGAGGGGATAGTTCAGAGTTTGGATCTTTAGACAGAGACCACTTGATCTAGAAGATGGAGAAAAAAATGCACCTAGGACCCTGATAACCATCTCAGCTCTGCCTTGCCTACAAAAAAGAATTAACCTTTCCTCTTGTTTAAGTCACTGCTACTTTACATTTTCTGTCACCTATCATAACTAATATGCAAGGAAAGAAAAATTAAAAACAGCTTCTCTTTAATACTTTCGAGTTTTGCGCTTATCATCAATCTGGTCATGAACATAAAGAGTTTTTCTTTGAAATATGCTCAAACTCCAAACTAATGCAAATATAAACAGATCATAAAACCATGTGTGAGTATAGGCCAACACTGGAAATCAAAAGAGCTGAGCATAACAACAGTATTAACTCTGTCAAAAAAACATCTCACCTGATGGTGAGCTCCAGCAGCTCCTGGGTTCCCTGAGGGTCCAGGTGCTGAAGACTGTACACCCTCTCAAGGCTTTGCTGCAGGAACTGATGGGAAGGGTCCTCATGAGGTGTGATATTGGCAGAAACAGCCGATGACACTAGCTTTCTACCTGGTAACTAAGCAAACATAGTGGTGTTATAGTGCCATCAAATTCTGTGGCTCAGCTTCTGGTAACACACAGAAACGAGAAAAAAACATGAGTCAAATACAGGAAAGGAACAACAGGTGAGGTAATTGTGTAAACAACCTTTCTCTCATTCCTTAGCTTCAGTGAGAGAAATGGAGAGAGAGAAAATGAATATAGTCTATACAATATAACCACAAGCAGCAAGGAGAAAGAAAAGAGAATGGTATAGTATTATTTTCTATTGCTAACTGAAATAAATGGGCTAACCATAGAAATGGAACTAATAATCAGTCTGTTGTCACATTTATTTTTAAACTTCATTCGATCTTCCAATTCATAGGGAAATGATTTATTCCAAAATAAATTTATATAGCATGCTTTAAATGATGGTAATTATAAATTTTTATATATGATGGTAATTATAATTCTTGTTCTTACTGCTAGTTAGCCTCCAAGAAAGGGATGGGGGAGAGCAAAAAGGATTTCACTTTTAATTTTGTAACTTACAGTTAAGATTTTCTAACCACGTACATATAATTATTCTAAATAAAGTCATTTAGAGTCACCTAAGCAGGAATAAGTTAACACAAATCAAGAGCTCAGAAAAGTGCCTGCACACAGTTAGCATTCAATAAGTATTTGCCATTATTATTATTATCGTTAATTAAAAAAATTTTTTTCTTTCTGTATCTCTAGGTTTTTAAAAAAAAACAAAGGTTTATTATTAAAAAATAAACTTGCTGAAAATTATGGCTTTATGTAATTGTTAAAATGTTACACAATCTAATCCTTGATCCAAAATATGCTATTCCAGATGCCTGTTTCTTGCCTAACATAACATAACCAATAACTCAGGGACATTTAGAATATGAATCTTCTTAAAAAGTAAAAGTTATAGAAGCAAAAGTACAAAACAGTGGGAGAGAGCCCAAGAGAGAAAGAGAATGAATGAACTAACGTGTTTTCAGAGAAAATACAGTCTGCTTTTGGCTATTTGACAACCACAAAGGACCAAAAATCAAAAAACCAAAAATAATGACAATAGCTGTTTTCAACATACCCTTAAGGCAGGAACAAGATGAGAAAGACTGTCTCGGAGGTAGGCATAGTGCCTGAAGGTATGATCTGAGAACAATGCTGGCATTGTTGGACAGGTTTTAGCAGCATTAAAAATAAGAACCAAAACTGCAATGTCTGATGCGTGAGTGGGTTAAGGAGACCTGGAGGTACAAAAGGTTGAGCTGGGCCAAAATCCGGTGTCCCAACTTCCCACCCCCAAAAGTCCAATTAAATGACAATTTTCTAACAAATAAATGCAAATTCAAACAATGAGATACATTACCCATCTCCAAGTTACCCCAATTACCACCCCAATTACCAAAAGTTTTTTAAAATAATGCCTGATGGTGCTGAGAATACTAACAAATAGAAACTTTTGGTACATGGCCTACTAAGGTACATTCTGGCACAATTCCTTTGGATAATAATTTGCCACTAGACAGTAAGAGCCTTTTGAATGTTGAGTAATTCTACATCTCAAATTTTATTCTAAGTAAATAATCATATAGTACAGAATCATTTATAATAGCAAATAATCAGGAACAAACTAAGTGTCCCAAACCAGGAGAATGACTTATACACCTGTGTTTCATCTACTTGATGGAGTATTACGCAATCATTAAAAATTGTACTTATGGGGATACCTGGGTGGCTCAGTCGGTGAAACATTCGACTCCTGCTTTCAGTTCGGGTCATGATCTCACAGTTTGTGAGTTTGAGGCCCATGTCAGGCTCCTGCTAACAGCCCAGAGCCTGCTTGGGATTCATATTTTCTCTCTCTCTCTCTCTCTCTCTCTACCCCTCCCCAACTTGCACTCTCTCAAAAATAAATAAACTTAAAAAAGAAAAAAAACATATTTATGAAGAACGTATAAATTCTTCTGTATCACAAGCACTTTGTCATAAGTGCAAAAAGCAGGCTCTAACATAGAGGATATGATGGCAGCTATTTATTATCAGATATTTGATGATGAGATAAACTATGTTAAAAAATAACAGCAAAAACACAATCCCAAGGCTTAAAAAAGGAAAAAAGAAATACACCAAAATACTAATGGTCGATTACTATGATTAGTAGGACTTCGAATGTTAAGTATGAAGTTTCTTCTTTCAACTGTGTGGATTTTTTTCCTTTTCATATTAATTTTATAACAAAGAGAAAATTGGAAATTAAAAGATAAACATAGTTTCCAATCTTCCGTATGTATCCCTATAGAAGTGCCTGCTATTTTCCTACCCAATATCCATTCTTCTTTGCTAACAGAATACTCATTTTACTCCAAATATCCTCTAGCTTTCTGCTCAGAACCTAGGGCTGACGACTGGAGCTCTGACAGCAATGTTGGACAACTGAAAATGGCAGAAGAGAAAGAAGCAGCTAGGATCACTAAGAATAATGCAGAGCTGCTATACCAGCACTAACTAGACTGTGTGCCTCCAGATTTCTTTTACCTTGAAGAAAAGTAAATACCATAACTTGTCTAAACTACATTTGGGGGCAATTTCTTTCACTAACAGACAAACATATTTCCTAAACAACACAATCTTCCAACTATGCAGAAAAATATCTTAACATAACAGGTTTCCAAAAATGTTTACTGTTTTTTTTTTTTTTTCAATGTAAAAGGGCCTTCAGATTTCAGAGCACTTCAATACATCATGTGCAATTTGTAATAACACATAGCCCAAAAGCCCCTCTAATGAGCTGAATTTCAAACAGCTATAGTATCACACATTTAGAGGTAAGGTCTGGGATGTGCCTTTCTCAGTGGTAACACAAAGTCAGGCATGGTTAGTACATCAATTAAACAGATTGTTTAAAATGTATCCAAACACACTGAAAATAAACATACAGAATTAAGAGAGAACACATGGTCAACTTACAAAAGCACTTACTTGGCTGATCTTTATCTCCATTAATACCTCCCAAACCTCACCAAGAATCTGCTATAGAGAGAAAAGAACCCTCAGAGAGTGTGGATGCGCCGATGTAAATGTATTCCCATTACTGGAAAACCACTGCAGGACATGCTTTCCCTGGTTATCACAAACCCACTGAACTTGTATCAGAGGCAAAGCAATCCTGCAGTCTAGCTCAACACATCCCCTCCTCAGGCTGCAGATAAAGTTAAACTCCGAGTAACACAAGGGGAAAGCTCATAGGTTTTAAAAACAAAGACGTCTTTGAATCCCACATTTGCTGCTTGGAGAGTTATTTAGACTCTCTAACCCTCAGTCTCCTCATCTGTAAACCGGGAATAATACCTTCTCCCAGGGGTATTTGGAAGATCAGTAGTAAATGTATAAGGCATGAAACGGTGTATAGCAGGGGCTCAAGAAATGGTAAAAAAAAAAATAAAGAACAATAATAATAATTGTTATTATTATTATAGTAGTAGTAGCAGTAGTAAATAGCAAATGTGAATTACTGTGAAAACATGAATGAAAGCTAAGAATAATAACTACCAGGCTCCCTCAGGATATACTCTTAACTAAAAGAAATGAAAAAAAATAAACTTGGACCCCCACCCCCAGCTACATTGCAGAAAAAGATGCCAAAACACCCCCCACTAAATCAGCAGAGTCTGTCCTGAGCACAGAGGATACAAGCTGGATCATCCATGTCTGGTTCAGCTGTGTCAAAAAACGGATGGGTGCTCAGGAGCTCTGGCACCAAGGGAAGCACCAGGGTTGGATGTCGACTTCCCAGAAACTTCAAGCATCTGAAACAAACAAAATGAGAGCCCACCTTAATAACTTAATATATGCTTTAAAAAGTACTGGGGACTGGAATCAGAAAACCTGATTCAGAATTGCAAATTCTCAAACATCTACTTTTGCTACCTCTGTGACCTCAGATAAGTCATTCAATGATTCTGGAACTCAGTTAATTCATCTAAAACAATTCCTATTATGAAAATTAAAGGGCTAGTATGACATAAATTACTGCTGGTTATTTAACCAACAGCCATTTTCCCTATTTTCCTTGCCAAGAAAACCCTGTCTTTCCTCGGATATCAGGTAGGTGCTCAGAGAAGGTAGGTCCAGCCCAAGGGCTCAACAACAATTGGTCTAAACTCATCATGGCAATCCCACTCCCATTTTCCAGTGACTGCTTTGCAGGTAATAAAGTAACCCATTTCTGGTCAAAGGAGCAAGAAGGAAAGTCTAGTGGGGAGCTTCTCAGGAATGTTCTCCTAATCAAATAAAAAGAGAAATGTGTGAGAAGGTATACCTTTTCTTTTCTGCCTTAAGATACTATCTTATGAGGCAGCCATCTTGCAACTAATGAGAAGAAAGCCAAGGGAACTGCAGAGAAATCAACCAGATTACTAACCCTGTTAAACTGAATTACCAATCCTGAAACCAACTTTCTGACTTGTCATGCCAAAAAATTAGACCTTATTGTTTAAGCCACTTTTAGTCAGATTTTCTATTACAAAAATGCAAAAGCATTCTAACTGATATCCTGGGTGAAGTTCTGAAATCAGAAGAGACCTGAAACGTGAAAATTAATAACTGTGTGGCCTTGGGCAGATAAGTTTCTTACTACAAAATGGGATTAAAAAATCATTGCCTCATACAGTTGCTGTAAGGATTAAATGAGATAATAAATAAAAAGTACTTAGCAAAGGGTCACATAGTAAGAACTCAATTAGCTATTATTAAGCAGCTATTAGTTAACTATTAGGACTATAAGAAAACCCTTTATAAGCTATAAAGAACTACATGTGTACTGGTAATTAAGCATTTTATTATTATTATGGTTTAGAAGGTGTGCTGAATTAAAAAGAAATTAAATCCTTATTTCTATTCTTGTGGAGTTTATGATCCAGCTAGGGCAAAGATGACAAGTACTACAAGTTAATGAACTACCAAATGAATGATACTCTGTTTTCTACCTGTCAAAGGTAGAAGAGATCACCATGATAGAGAAGGTTTCACAAAGGAGATGGGAGTTCACCAGGGACTGGAGAATAGGTAGACTGGCAATAGAGAAAAAACAAACACCATGAACAAATTCATGGATATATGGAGTATGATAGGTATCCCATTTCAAATACTTGATCTTTTTAGGAAAGCACACGTTTCCCCAGTTCTACTTTTCCTCCTATGTGAAAAGCACTTACTGCACTAGTTTTCTGAACTCTCTCAACCCTTTTCTCATTCTGTTTTAGGGGACATTGTAAATTTTATAGTTTGACCTCCAGGTACCACTCCTTTATTTGATTTCCTATTTATTGTATTCGGATCTCCCAAGCACCTGGGCCTCTCTAAAACTGGACTTCATTTCTGACTTGTAACATTTTTTCTGTCTCATCCACCTCCTCATCTACATATTCCCTACTTCTCGCCCTTCCTGATATTTGAAGGCTAGATCTCTGAGTTGAATCTGTTTTTAACTCTCCACGGCACCTAGCACAGTGACTGGGTCATATAAACAGAATAAACTACCTTCTTCAAAACTTTCATTTATCTATCTTTAAAAATGTTGTAAAAATATGCCACTCTTGTGCTTGCTTCGGCAGCACATATACTAAAAAAAAGAAAAATAAAATGCCACTTTGACTATTCCTTTACTCTTTTACCACATTCTTTTTGATATTCCTAAGTAAAGCCACCATTCATGCAAAGAGATGAAAATTCAAATGATAATGATTAGGTAACTTCAAAATCTTTTGGAGCACTATAAGGTGAAAGAGCTTTCTGTCTACAATCACCCAATAAAGACAGTCTTATATAAATATTCTGGTAATAACCCCATATCTTATGTTAAGGCAAGTTCTGTGTTGCCACAGAACTACAGATACTGATACAGGTGTTTTTCCCCACTATAACCCCCACACCCCAAATGACTGAGTGTTCCTTGAAGATTCCCCTGGTATTTTCAGTTTTAATATATCCTACAAGTACCTGATCTGACCCAGTTTTTCTATTTTTAGTAACAAATTTTTCTGAAAAATCAATAAATTATACCACTAGAGTGATCTCATCACATAAGCTGACTTAAATATGTGGGGCACAATAACATACATTTTATAATAAACGTATGCAAGTAGTTCTTCAAACAGCAATTCATGAACAATGGTAAATTTGACTCTAGTCAGTAAAGGTACAGGTAACCAAGGGAAAAAATGATTGTCATTTGTAGATAAAGTGCCAAGTCCTGCATCTAATCTCTGTAACTATGGCTGTGATCCTACACAAAATGCAAAAGAGACAAAGAAGTGGTTAACACTATATAGGAGAAAAGGAACCTAATCAACTCATCTCTGTACCTCTAACACTTACCACAGGGCTTGGCACATAGTAAGTATATGGTAGCAGGCACATATTATCTGCTAGGCAGATGGATGGACAAATAAATAATCTAAAATGTGATATTCAATTTAGGAATTAGACTCCTGAGTGTCCAGTTGAGTCAGGTTTCTAAATTGAAGGCAAAATTGAGAGTCATACCCTTAATCTATGATGAGCCACTGAATAATGTCAATACTGTGCATTCACCACATTATTGGACTCAGTGAACAAATGAGCAAAAAGTCCTTACTTCCATATGGAGTCCCTATCAGTGGGGTACTTGGTTAGATTTTTCAGCAGCTCCACCAGTGCAAGATGAATCCCTTCTTTGGTTGAAACATTAGTACAGCATAAAAGTTCGTGAAGAGCCTCTCGAATATCCCTGGACGAATCCTTTAAAAAAAGATCATATTAAAAGCAGTCACTGTGGATTAGCTTATTATGGGAGAGTGTACAAGTTACAATGGGACGACAGGATACAGAGTCTCTCAACTTTCTGGGAGGGGAGGGACTAGCAGTTGAGAAGACTTCACAGAAGAGGTAATTAACTGAGATCTGAATAATTCATTCAATGGTTCATTCATTCATACAAATTCAACATTTACTGAACACTTATTAAACATTTATCAAGCACCTATGATGTACACCAAGTGCTAGGGACATAACATCAACTGAAATCAAATCTCTGCTTTCAGGAGCTTCATTCTAGTGAAAAGACAAAAATAAATAACTATATAGGTCAGACAGTGATAAGTACTCTGGAGAAACTATAAAGCAAGTTCAAGGTAAGAATACTCAGATAGGTGGGGCATTTTACCTAGGATAATGAAAGGGAGCAGCAAACATAAAGACCATGAAATGGAAGCATGTTTGAAAAATAGCAGGGAAGCCCATGTGGCTAGAGCAGAGTAAATAAAAAGAGAGTACTATAAGGCGGTGTTAGAGAAATGGCCTCTTCCATCCCCAACACCTGCTCCACCTCACTAAAATGATTGGGAAAGGTCACCAACAACTTCCTAATGCTAAAAGAAACATACACATATCAGTTCTGTTCTTCTTGGCTGTCTCCATACCATTTGTTGTCAGTTCTTCAAAATTTTTCAACGTAGACAATTTAAAATGTATACAAAAATAGACATAATAAATCCCTCAGTTTCAACAATTAACTCATAGCCAATCTTGTTTCATCTATACCTTTATCCACTCCTCCCAATCAGACTGGTTTGAAGCCAGAGAAATCATATCATTTCATTTGTACACATTTCCATAAATATTTTCTAAGTGACTCCTTATTTTATTAATTTATTTTTTTTTATTTGAGAGAGAGAGAGAGCACATATGAGCTGGGGAGAGGGGTGGAGGGGGAGAGAGAGAATCTTAAGCAGTCTCCACACTCAGTGCAGAGTCTGACTTGGGGGTCGATTCCTCTACCCCAGGATCATGACCTCAGCCAAAATCAAGAGTAAGATAAAAACAGAGAGGGAGACAAACCATAAGAGACACTTAAATACAGAGAACAAACTGAGGGTTGCTGGAAGGGAGGTCAGTGGTAGGGGATGGGCAAAATGTGTGATAGGCATTAATGAGGGCACTTGTTGGGATGAGCACTGAGTGTTACAGGTAAGTGATGAATCAATGGGTTCTACTCCTAAAACCAATACTGCACTGTATGTTAACCTGAATTAAAAAAAAAAAAAAAAAGAGTCCAATGCTCACGTGACTGAGCCACCCAGGTGCCTTGATTCCTTACCTTAAAAAAAAAAAAAAATCACAAAACCAGTATCATGTCTAAAAATTTAATAATTCTTTATAATCAAATATCCAGCCAATATTCAAATTTCTCTGACTTAAAAAGTTTGTTTATTCTAGACGAGATACAACTAAGGTCCACACGTTACAATTGGGTAATATGCTCCTTAAGCATCTTTTTCTCTAACATTTTTTTTATTTTATATTTGAGAGAAAGAGAAAAACAAAGAAAAAGAGAGAGAGAGAGAGAGAGAGAGAGAACACAAGCACGGGAGGGGCAGAGAGATGGAGAAAGAATCTGAAGCAGGCTCCGGGCTCTGAGCTGTCAGCACAGAGCCCAAGGCGGGGCTTGAACTCAGGAGCAATGAGGTCATGACCTGAGCTGAAAGACTGAGTCAGCTAGGTGTGCCATTAAGCATCTTTTAATATGTAAAATACCTCACATTTCCCGCCCAGTAATATTTCCCTGTATATCCTGTGATGGTACTTAGATTTAAAGGCTTGATCAGATTGATGTTTTTCTTATAAGACCACTTCACAGGTGGTACGGTGTGCTTCCCTCAGGAACGATATGACACCTGTTTCTCTTTTGTGATGTTAGTAACCACTGGTAATCACTGCCTCGATTACTAATTCACTAAAGTTGTAAAACTGCTGTACAAGTCCTATCATTCTTCTTTATTTATTAATGGAAAACTTCTATAAAGAGAAACTTCCCTTATCAACTAGCTGGTTATCATGAAGTTCAATTTGTACAGGAAAAGGGAGGATTAATGCTTGATTCCTTAATTTACCAGTTTCCAAAATAAGTTGATTATTTATTATCATTACTTGTTATTATATAAAGAATCTTCCAAAGATGACTAATGCAGTGCTTATTTGCCACTATTTATTTTCTTTGCTTAAGTATTGTTCAAATCTTTTGCTAATTTTGTAATTGGATGGTTTGTTTACTATTGAATTTTGAGAATTCTTTACATATTCTTTATCAGATGTGTCTTGCAAATATTTTCTGCCAGTCTATGGTATGTTTTTTCAAAACCAGGTTTTCCTGTTGCTTAGAAAAACAGAAATTTACTGTCTTAGCTCTGGAGGCCTGAAGTTCAGAATCAAGGTATGAGCAGGGCTGGTTCCTTCTGAGGCTATGAAGAAGACTGTGCCAGGCCTCTCCAGCTTCCGGTAGCCTTGGCATTCCTTAGCTTATAGATGGCATTCTCTCTGCCTTCACATCACCTTCCCTCTATGGATGTTTGTTTCCAAGTCCACCCTCACCTTTTTGTACAGTGTATATATTAAAGGCATTATATATGTTTGATCTGATCCCCATTATCTCTCTGTATTGTAGTAAAATAAACACAACATAAAATTTACCATTTTTAGTCAACATACATTTTAAGTGTACAGTTCTATAGCATTAAATACATTTACGTTGTTGTGCTGTTCTTATAATTACTTAAAAGTGTCTTTCTAAGGAGCTTTTAAGTTTTGATAAAGTCCAATTTAATCTAGTTACTTCTCTTATGGGTTAAGTTTTGGTGTCATATCTAAGAAATCTTTGTCTAATCCAAGGTCACAAATATTTTCTCCTATAAGTTTTATAGTATTAAGTTTTACTTAATACGTGAAAGAAATTAAACTAAAAACTTTAAAGAATATGTCTGTATTCACATAGCAAAATCTAACAATCAGAGGACGGGTTGGAAACATGCTTTCTTCATTCTCCAGAAACCCTCCTTCAGCCTGCAGGTCTCTCAATTTTTCACTCCGCAGAGTTACCTGGACCAGCTTCTTAATAAGCACATCTGACCATGTCGTTGCTCTGTTTAGGAACCTCGTTTAGCTTCCCCACACTTGTGGGGCAAAGCTCAGGCTCCCCAGCACTGCATACAAAGCCCTTCACAATCGCTTCTCTGCTCATTTCTCCCTCAGAGCCACGTGAACTTCTCAACATCCCTGTCCATGCTGTGCCATTTCGGCCTTCCCAGCCTTCATCTGTGGCCATATGCTATCGCTCTGGCTAGAATGTCATTCCTTAGCTTACTTTTGATACTATCTTGTAATTACTGATCTATACTTCTGCCTTCTCTATAAAACCGTGAGCAACTCAGAGGTAAGAACTAGTACTGTCTTTCACATCCTCAGAACCTGGCACAGAATCAGACTCCGTAAAAAATAAATCAGGAAATATTTTTCTGAATGACTTTATCAATATTATGAACTACTAACATGCCAAGCATTTTACATGAATTCACTTTCAATTCTCATAAGAAACAAATGAATATGTGGAATTATCCTCACTTTATACTTGAGAAAACCAAGGACCAGAGAAAATAAATAACTTGTCCAAAGTCACAAAGTTGGTAGGACACCCTGAATGACTTCCAGGTGTTCTTCTCTTAATAGGATTTTCTTTTTTTAAGTTTATTTATTTATTTTGAGAGAAAGACAGAGAGAGGGTGCAAGTGGGGAAGGGGCAGAAAAAGGGAGAGACACCATCCTGAGCAGGCTCTGTGCAGACAAGCGATGTGGGGCTTGAACTCAGGAACCCGTGGGATCATGACCTGAGCTGAGATCAAGAGTCGGAGCTTGTGGGTGAGCTACCCAGACAGCCCACCTAATATGACTTTCAAAGCTCTGCAAGAGCTGGTCCCACTCACCTCCAGGCCTAATCTCATACCACACACGAAGTGCTCTTTGTACAGCCAGGCTCTCTTTTGGTCCCTCCACTGCCCATGCTTCTGTCTACCACAGTTTCTAGACTTGCTGCTCCTCTTCCTGGAATAGCCTTATACCCCGCATTCCCAACTCTTCCTGCCATGTGAGAGCCTAATTCCTTCTTCAGAGATCAGCTTCAGAAGCCTTCCCTGCTTGCCTGCTTCCCTGCTTGCCCCCTTAGCCCCTACAGACCAAGTGCTTCTATGACATACTCCCATGGGACCTCACTCCTTTCTGTCATGAGCTCCTCACTCAGCTTATTACTATACCTTCATTATGTTGTATCTGTCTACCTCCCTCATACCTAAATTATAAGGTCCACGAGAGCAGCACCATGGTTCCTGCTCACTACTGTATCCTCCTTAACACAGTGCCTACCACATAATAGGTGGTTAATAAACACAAAACAACAACAAAAACAAAAACAAAAAAACCCAGGTGAAAAGGAAAGACCAAAGACAAGGACTGACAGGTTGATTCTAATCTGTCTGGTTCTACATGCCGTGAACTTAACCATTAGACACAATGCTTCCCATATGAACAAATCACCACCACTGATAGGAGGCAGCTATATTGATAAATTAGAAAAACTATATTCAAAGTAATAAGAAAATAATTTTGACTGTGTTTCTTAAGAAATTCCTAGTTATACAGCTGAGCTGTGCAGATCTGTTCTAGGACATGTTTACTAAGCATCCACTAAGTGTATGTTACTACATTGAACCCTGAAAGGAATACGATGAAGGGTACAACATGGTCACTCTCTTTAAGTAGCTCATAATCTCACAGAATGCCTGGATGGCTCAGTCAGTTGAGCACCGGACTTTGGCTCGGGTCATGATCTCACGGTTTGTTGAGTTCGGCCCCGCACCAGGTTCGCTGCTGTTATCACAGAGCCAGCTTTTGATCTTCCCTCTCCCTCTCTCTCTGCCTCTCCCCAGCTTGTGCATGGGCATGTGCTCACTATCTCTCTCTCACTCAAAAATAAAAATAAACATGAAAAAAAAGTAGCTCATGATGTCATCAGGGAGGTGAGATAACACCTGCCATTAATGATAAAATGTGAAAATGTGAAAACTGTAATAAGAGATACATAAGCATGCTTGGCCCTGTGAACAATTCTGTACACCAAAACATTGCTTGGAACATAGCTCAGATATTTAGCAAACATGTCCTGAGCATCTACTTGTGTCAGACACTGCACCACACTAGAAATAAAAAAATGAAAGAAGCCAGGATCCTGCCCCCTTAAGAAGTTCTCAGTCTTGTGAAATAAAGAATTAAATAATCAAAAAACATCCTGATCTATGCTAAACACAGGGTGACACAGGAGTACAAAGGAGTGCTACTTAACCCACTTGCTGTGGGTTGGTTAGGGAATATGCTGCCTGATGCAGATCCTGAGAATACGCATGAGTCTACTAGGTGAGAAGTGGCTAAAAAAGGAAAAGGAAAGTGGCAGAGGAGGAAAACTTACAGTGAAAGAAAAATGGTGAGGAAAAGCATGCTGATTAGGGGAGTGACTCCAGTATAAAGTTCAAGACGAGGAATGGTGGAAAAGAATGCAAAAAAGGAAAGGCGGGGCTAGGTTGCAGGGCCCACCCACGGAGAACAATGCACAGAATGCTAGCTTGTCTTCTGAGGAAAAAAACACATGAGAAACTATAGATACAGACTTAAAATTCAGGAAAGAGCTTACCAGAAGTGCTGAGCAACTGAGAAAATTGATAGGAAATTTCAAAATCAAAGCACCCAATCCATTTTCTGAAGCAGACAGCAGAAATCTGTAACAAGTCTTAATGACTACATCCAATAGCTACCCCTTTCACAGTATCTGAAAAACCAAAACCAAACCAAACGAAACCAGAAAAGAAACCAGAGACCAAATCTCATTTATTAGTATTTTGAAAAGCTTCGGTAGTCACAAATAAAATCCCAATACTTGAGAAAAATAATTCAAGAACCACAGAGTTGTACAGCCTGGGAGGCTAATCTGTGTTCTTATCCTGGCACAGCCACTTATTAGCTCTGTGACCTCACACAAATTACTTTCTTTTCTGTAAAACTCCAAGGTTGAATGAGTCTATTCCCTAAGATCCGTTTCTGCTTTAACATCGTATGATTCACTAGAAGAACTAAATCAAATCAAAGGCTGAAAAGAATTCTTCATTATTTAGCCCCTGCCCTAATTATCTGTAACCACTTCTCTCCCTGCTTCTATTACTTCAGCTCTATGCTACTTCACAATGAATGCCTTTTAATTCCTCACATGCATCATACTCACTCTTACCTCTGGATCCGTAGACACTGCTCCCCTGGTGCCCTTCCACCCCCACCACTGGCGTCATCCCTTCCTAAGAAAGGATCTCACCAAGTCCTACTCCTCCTTCAAGTGTCCACTACAGCAGTCCTTCCTCCTTCCCCACCTCCCAAGCTTACCTCAGACAATTCAGGTCACAACCTGTCAGTATCCTTGGGGAACCCTGTGTTTTCCCCATCACAGCCATTCTAAGCTTTCTTTTAGTTTCCTGTTTAACAGCGAGTCTTCTGCACTTGGCAGAGGTGGGTACTAAAAAGCTAGAATGGCGCTGCCCACATACTACTGCATCCCCAGTACCTAGCACAACGCCTGGTTTAAAAAAAAAAGTGGCACTCAGTAGTTACTGGTGAAGAAACGAGTAACAAACTGAAGACTCACCTCTAACACAGCCAGGACGGTGTCAAGCTGATCCTCTCGGAGGGTGATATTGTTAGAAATTTTTCTCATGGTGTGTATGGACTGCAGACGTACTTCCTCAATTTCATCATTAAACATGTCGACCAGGAAATCAAGGCACTTCTCAGCAAAAGAGGGTGAAGATTGGGCCAGCATGCAGAGAGCCTCCACAGCAGCAATGCGGACCTCTACAGAAAAGGAGACAAATAAAACCGCACATCAGGTTAAGAGCCATGGGACGAGTCCAAGGATTCTTTCTCATTCAGGTTCGCCTTTCGCTTTCTACTCCTCTCACTTGACAAGCTCTCTCTGGAAGATCTCCTCCATGCCCACAGATTTGGCTACCGCCTTCACGGTGACCTAAGAACAAGGACTTTGGTGTCAGAGGGACTAAGGTTTAGATCCTGACTCTGGAGACATGTGATCAAGCCACACTTCTGTCTCCATTAAGTGAATTTCTTGAAAACTAAAGTTCTTATTTAACTCAGTACTCCAACCACAGTACTCCACTCCATACTTTTTAAAAAAAAAAACAGATTTTATATTACATTAGGATTAAAACAGACTAGGTATCATTTTCGCATTTTAGAAATAAGATTCAGCAAAGTGAATAAACTTGCCTTAAAGTGAGTAAGAACACAGATAAGACTAGTACCCAGGTCTGCTGATTCTAGACTAGCATCACACAGTGGCTAAGGATACATGCTTTAGAATGAGAAAGATCTCACAGTGAATTGTGAAGAGTAATCCCTCCATTAACTTGGAGGGAGATCTTGAATAAGTAACTTCCAGATGCCTCATTTTTTCCCCCTTAACCAGATATAATACTCGTTTCCTTACAAAGTAGTTAGGAGAACTAAATGACATAATACAGGTAAAGCATATAGCACACTGCCTGGCATATATGTTAAAAGCTTAGTAGGTATCAGCTACAGCATAGGCATGGGTCTTATAAGCACTCTGAAAACAGAGGCATGTCTTCTCTTTGTATGCCCCAAACAGGTAACAGTGAAGCCACTAAATTCAGGAAGCCCCTCATTCATTCACTAGTAATGTTTCCTGAATGTGTACTACATGCCAGGCCCTGTGCTGGGACACAAAGATGAGAGATGAATAAGCTATAGACAATGCTCTCGAGATTTCCATACATGCTTCTTTTGTTCCTGGTCCCCACATGGTTCTGCCACGAAATGTACAGTTCCAAAAAAGGAAGAAAAATAAACCACTCAAATTGTGGTTAAAACTCACAAATATAATTTGTTTTTGTATAAGAAAGATTTCATAGACACTTTAAAAGCAGAGTTACTACATTAAAGGGAGACGACTCATATTGTTATTGGTAGTTATGAATTCTTCCTTTCATCAGAAGGGAAGGATTTACTACACTTCATAATAATGTAATTTAAACATGAAATTGCTAATAATTACAAAGAAAGCCAGAGATGGACCCAAATCTATTAACTGTGGGCTCTTCTGCCTAGGGCTTTACCCATTATGTCACACTAAATCACATGTAACTCTTACAAATCCACAAAGAGAATCACAGAGACTTCTGATCAGAGGGAGATAATTAGTAGAGACCTGAGCTGATGCCAATTCCAAGCAAAAGCAAAGAAACTTGGTGTTTCACTTTGTATGCGTAATCTGGTAAGTTAACTATTTCTACTAGACTTTTTGGAATGCTGAAATGTATTAGTCTTGGGACACCTGGGTGGCTAAGTCAGTTGAGCAACTGACACTTGATTTCGGCTCAGGTCATGATCCCAGAGCCATGGATCAAGCCCTGCACTGGGCTCCATGTTGAGTGTGGAGACTGCTTAAGACTGACTCACTCTCTCTCTCTCTCTCTCTCTCTCTCTCTCTCTCTCACACACACACACACACACACACACACACACACACACACTCTCCCTCTCTCTCTCCCCCCTCTCCAGCGGAAGGAAGGAAGGAAGGAAGGAAGGGAGGAAGGAAGGGAGGAAGGAAGGAAAGAAGGAAGGACATGTATGTATTACAGTCTATTTAAGGGTTCAGAGCAAAGGAATCAGCTATGCCAGAGGGGAGGAAAAAAAAAAAAAAAAAAAGACTGATCCTTGGGTGCCTTAACATGCGTAATAAGATCCTGGCTTTGCTACTTATTAGCTTTGTGCTTAGTACTGAAGACACAAAGATGAACAAGAAAGAGAAGGTCTCCCAGGGCATACAGACAAGAATAGTTAATTGTATTACAAAGTGTTGTGTACAAAGTGATGAGTGGTACAATGAAAAGTAGAGGGAGTGTAAGAAAATACAGCAGAGGTATGTAGCCCACTCAATAGGATCAGAGGCAACTTTTTGAAACAAGTGACCTCTAAAACAATACCTAAGGGAGTTGCTAAGTCTAAAGAAAGGGAAAAAGCCTTTCTAAGTAGAGGAACCAGATTAACAAAGGCCCAAATGAGAGGCAGAACATGGAACTAGAGGAATCAAAATGTGTGTGATGTGGCGCCTGGGTGGCTCAGTCAATTAAGCGTCCGACTCTTGATCTTGGCTCAGGTCATGATCTCATGGTTTTAAGTTCAAGCCCCACATCGGACTCTGTATTGATAGTGCAAAGACTGCTTAGGATTCTCTCTCTTCCTCTCTCTCTCTCTGCCCCTCCCCCATGTGAACATGCGTGTTCAATCTCTCTCTCTCTCTCTCAAAATTAACTTAAATTTTCCTGTTTGAAAAAATTAAAAAAAAATAAAAATATGTGTGATACTAGAGTCCACAGCCAATGAAATAAGGCTTCATTTCATTCTCAGAAACATGTCCCTAATTTACCCCAATTTTATAAGTATGACAAAACTAGAAAACTGTGGGTCGCCTGGGTGGCTGAGTTGGTTAAGGGTCTAACTTCTGCTCAGGTCATAATCTCACAGTTCAGATGGCCAACAGGCACATGAAAAGATGCTCAATGTCACTCCTCATCAAGGAAATACAAATCAAAACCACACTGAGATATCACCTCAGGCCAGTCAGAGTGGCTAAAATGAACAAATCAGGAGGCTATAGATGCTGGAGAGGATGTGGAAAAACGGGAACCCTCTTGCACTGTTGGTGGGAATGCAAACTAGTGCAGCCACTCTGGAAAACAGTGTGGAGGTTCCTCAAAAAATTAAAAATAGATCTACCCTATGACCCAGCAATAGCACCGCTAGGAATTTACCCAAGGGATACAAGAGTGCTGATGCATAGGGCACTTGTACCCCAATGTTTATAGCAGTACTTTCAACAATAGCCAAATTATGGAAAGAGCCTAAATGTCCATCAACTGATGAATGGATAAAGAAATTGTGGTTTATATACACAATGGAATACTACATGGCAATGAGAAAGAATGAAATATGGCCTTTTGTAGCAACGTGGATGGAACTGGAGAACGTTATGCTAAGTGAAATAAGTCACACAGAGAAAGACAGATACCATATGTTTTCACTCTTATGTGGATCCTGAGAAACTTAACAGAAGACCACGGGGGAGGGGATGGGGGAAAAAAAAGAAAGAGAGGGAGGGAGCCAAACCATAAGAGACTCTTAAAAACTGAGACTAAACTGAGGGTTGATGGGGGGTGGGAGGGAGGGGAAAGTGGGTGATGGGCACTAAGGAGGGCACCAGTTGGGATGAGCACTGGGTGTTGTATGGAAACCAATTTGACAATAAACTTATTAAATAATAATAATAATAATAATAATAATAATAATCTCACAGTTCAAGCCCTGCATCGCACTCCACTCTGGCAGTGTGAGTATGCTTGGGATCCTCTCTCTCTGCCTCTCTCCCACTCATGCTATCTCAAAATAAATAAAACTTCAAAAATAAACAAACAAACAGAAAGCTGCCATACCTGATACTCACTTTCCAAAGTTCCTTTAGCTAAACCTTACTGACAAACTTATGTAGAACTAAGTCACATAAACATTAATAGTGATGAAATTCAAATGTAAAACTAAACAAAGCAAAAACACGAGTAAAAACTAATAAATAAAATAGGCTCCAGTTACTTGTCTGAAGATAAAATGTGTATTAATAACTGGACTTCTCTCGAGTGAGAGAGGGGGAGGGGGAGAGGGAGGGAGAGGGAGAGAAGGAGGGAGGGGGAGGGAGGGGGAGGGAGGGAGAGGGAGGGAGAGGGAGAGAGAGAGAGAGACCTACTATGTAAGTGTAATTCATGTATCAAGTTCACAGAGAACAAAAAAGCAGAGTTGCTTTTACCTAATTTCTATATACAGGCTTTCCATTATCCAAAAGTAGAGGGTTACCACAAAACCTTTCACAAGCTGAAATAACATAAAGCACATATCCCTCACTTTCCTAAAGTTAACTTTATGCCACCTCACTTTTACAAAAGACTTACATGAGTATGGTAAGGACTTTTTTCATGAAAACAAACTCCTCTTTGGATTTCTTTTGGTTAACGAAAACAGGTACTGATGTAGGTCTTTCATAAAAGCAAAGCAGTGTAATGCAAACTGTAGGAAAGTGGGGAAGGTACTAATACACCGAAACTTAATAGCAAACTAGATAAGGTCCAATTTGGGGGGGGGGGGGGTGGTATTTATTTTGAGAAAGAGAAAGAGTGTGGGGCAGAAGGAGGGACAGAGAGAAAGGGAAAGAGAGAGAATCCCAAGTAGGCTCTGCACTGTCATGCATGGAGCCCCATGTGGGGCTCGAACTCATGAACCGTGAGATCGTGACCTGAGCCAAAATCAAGAGTAAGAGGTTTAACCCACTGGGGCACCCAGGCGCCCCAAGATAATCCAATTCTTACATCTTCTAACAGAAAATTGTCTTTAAAAAGTAATTTTCTTGCCCTTCTAAGAAGTTCTATTCTGAGGTAATTTTTATAGGCATTTTAAAGACCTGAGTTCTAATCCTGATACAAATTTACTATAAAATTTGGACAATCAGTATTATCTCCCCTGGTCTGTTACTCTTACTAAAAATGAGAAGGTTGTAGTCAATCATCTCAAAGCAATGACATTTTTTATGTGACATAGATAGCATCATATTATGGAAATTCTAAGAGCTTTGCAGAATTTCTATTAATGGCTAAGATAGCCAGATTTATCCTTCTGTCTGAAACAACTAAAAACAGAGATAAGAAAAAGAAACAACAGTATTCAATACACTGGAACATAAGATAAATAAAGGGTAGTGATCCCTAAGAGAAAGGAAATAAATGAGGTGAGCTCTAGAATTATACCCCTTTACTATCTGGGAAATTTCCAGATTCCAGGTCCCCCTGAGTTGAGAAGACAGAGCTGGGAGTCTGAAAAAGCCAATGTGGATAGAGTTCATAACACACAGAGCCTGGAGCCTGCTTCAGCTTCTGTGTGTGTGTGCCTCTCTCTCTCTGCCTCTGCCTCTCTCTCTCTCTCAAAAATGAATAAACGTTAAAAAAAATTTTTTTTAAAAGATATCACCTGAGTTCTGATCTGTAAAGAAACTATCTGAGGTCTGAGAAAGAACCAATAAACGGGACTAGAGGGAAAAATCTCCAAAACTCATAAATGGTCTACCACTATTTCAGAAGAGTCTGTTTGAGTTGGGAGAAAAATAAGCCCTAGACTAAATTCTGCCTCAGTCCCACTTAACAAAGCTTAAAAATAAGACACGAAATAACTGTATCCCAGAACAAAGCTCAAGAATATTTATAAGTAGGGACGTCTGGTGGCTCAGTAGATTAAGTGTCCAACTTCAGCTCAGGTCATGATCTTGCAGTCCATGGGTTCGAGCCCCATGTCAGGCTCTGTGCTAATAGCTCAGAGCCTGGAGCCTGCTTTGGATTCTGTGTCTCCCTCTCTCTCTGCCCCTCCCCTGCTCACACTCCTTCTCTCCCTATCTCTCAAAAATAAACATTAAAAATTTTAAAAAAAAGTATCTATTAAGAATATAACAATGTTCATTACCCAATAAAGTAAAATTCACAATGGCTGGCATCCAATTGAAAATTACTATGCATGCATAGAAGTAGGAAAATATAATTAATAAGGAGAAGAAAAATCAATCAACCAAACGAACAAAGAAATCACACAAATTGTAGAATTAGCAGACAAAAACATTAAGATAGTTATTGTAAATGTATTCTCTGTTGACAAAGTTAAAGAAAAGACCAAGCAGATTAAGAAGATATGTATAAGATACTTAACAAACTCAAATTCTTATTCTTATTATTTTTTTTTTTCTGAGAAAGAGTATGCACAAGTTGGGGAGAGGGTCAGAGAGAGAATCTTAAACAGGTTCCACACTGAGCATGGAGCCCGATGCGGGGCTCAATCCCACAACCCTGGGATCATGACCTGAGTCAAAATCAAGAGTCAGACACTCAACTGACTGAGCCACCCAGACGCCCCTAAACAAAACCAAATTCTAATTGAACTTGTACAAATGAAAACTACAATGTCTGAGATGAAAAATACACTAGGTGGGATTAAAATCAGATTACACATTGCATAAGAAAAGATGAGTTAACTCCAAAACAAAGCAATAAATACCAAAATGAAATGAGAAAAAGACTAAAAGAAAACAGGAATGAATGGGGCACCTGAGTGGCTCAGTCGATTGAGTGTCTGATTCTTGATTTCAGCTCAGGTCATGACCCCAGCGTCATGGGATGGAGCTCTAAGGCAGGCTCCATGCTAAGCATATATCCTGGCTAAAATATTCTCTCTCTCTCTCTCTCTCTCTCTCCCCTCCTCTCTCTCTAAAATAAAGAAAAAAAAAAATTAAATAAAAAAAATAGGAATGAAGCACCCGTGAGCTACAGGACAACCTCAGTAGTCTAATGTATGTGTAATTGGAGTCTCCAAAGGAACATGGGGCCAGAAAAGTATATGAAGAAACAATGGGCCGAAGATTTTCCAAATTCGATGAAAACTATAAATCCACAGATCTAAGAAGCTCAACAAACTTCAAGCATAAGAAACATGAAAACTACACCAAGGCACAGTGTAATTAAATTGCTTAAAGCTAGTGATAAAGAAAAAATCCTAAAAGCAGCTAGAAAAAGACACATCATATACAGAACAAATATAAAAAAAATGGCAGCAGAATGCAAACGAGAAAATGTGGAACATCTTTACAAGACTGATAAAAAAAAAAAACAAAAACCCATTAATCTAGAATTCAATTTCCAGTGAAATATCTTTCAAAAAGAAGGTGAAAGAAAGTTTTCATTAGTCATAATAATAAAAGCTTTGAGGTCAGACATACCTGGGTTTAAATATTGCCTCTGGGTGATCAAAAACAAGTTACCGTTATCAGTATCAATGATATCAATTTTTACTACCAATTATTAAGTGCTTACTATAAACGGGTCATGTTCTGTGCCAAGTATTTTGTATATATATAACCTCATTGGATTTTCATAATTCAGAAACACTTATAATCAACCATGTCATATAGAAATGCTGGAATTTGAATCCAGATTGACTGAACTCAAAGTCCGTGCTCTTTACCACTGTATTACACCACCTGGGCCTCAATCTTCTGTTTTTAAAATTAAATAATAGTAGGTACTTCATAGAGTGACTATAAAGGCTAAAGGAGACAATACATGTATATTAACCAGTACGATGCCCAATACATAGCCATCACTCAGTAAATGGGTACCGTTATTATTACGCACTCATACTTACCATACATCTCATCTTCCAATCCGTGAACAAAGGCTCCACAAGCTCCTGACTCAATCAAGTTCACAGCTCCCGTATCTATTTCCTCCTTGGGAGCATCATCTCCCCACTTTCTGCCGCTGGAAAACTCCCCTGAACTGTAAAGTTCCTTGGCACGTTCGTGTGCAGTGCGTTTTCTCTGTATAGGACAATGACAATTACCACTTGCAGGAGGTTCATGAGGGAACAGTAAGATGTACCTTGGGAACATGGGAAGGTAGGAAATAAGATTGCTCTCTGAGACTTAACATTTTCAAAAGAAAATAATAAATCAGAGCAAAGAACTGTAAATTCAACTTAAAGTAAGACTAAAAGTCACAGGTCTGTCACGGCTGATAGTATTCTTATTGAAGATAGCAAAAGAATGTGCTGATCAGACAGGTGGTTGTTCACCATGGCAACACAGGAAAAGGAAAACCAGAGAGGAAAATAATAGCAGTGTCCCTCCACACCATCCTGAGTAGATAATAACATTGACCCTAGAAAAGAATTTTTGTTTAGTCCCAATAGACGTAAGTCTGAATTTGGTAACACTGTGCTTTATTTAAGCAACACTGCACTTACCACGCAACCTTCTAGTAAATTCCCTTTCTATATAGACTGCCTAAACAGGAATATACTGGCCAACTAAAGTAAATATCCAATTAAATTGAGTTATGTTTCTCAGCATGAATGAACTGTCATTCTGCTTTATGTATCAGCCTCTTATGAATCTTCTTGGTGTGAGTCCACATCCTTGTGGCTGATCATCTCAAAGGCACTGATGAAATATAGCACCTAAGCCTACAAGGATGTGGGTCAGATGAAGTTTACACTCTGTGATGTATCTTAGAAACCCTTGCATTACTCATCCTTCACCATTCACCATAAGCATGTTGTTTTTTATATTTCTACTCTAGTATACACAAGGAACACTTAATCAATCACCAACCTCAAATTAAGGCAATGACCTTCAGGAATCCACATGGTAATGTTTCATTAAGCATAGACAGAAACTCTCTAACCATTCCTAAGAATTTATCTTATGGAATGACTCAAAAGAAGACAAGATCTAATATGCATGAAGATGATATTCTTTATGTAATTTAAAATGGTAGAAAAATTGGGAGAATCTATATAACACAGGGTTAAAAAATTATGTCACATCAACTTAAGATATTATACAACAGTAAAAATGATAAGTATAAAGCTGACTCTCTGAAAAAAAAGCATATGATGTAGTGGTAAATGCAAAAAGTAGACTACAAAATTATCTGAATACAATGATTCAATGTTTACAACATGCATAAGAGCTGGAGAGAAAAGTACCAAAATGACAAGTCACTGTATTATAGCAGCGGGAATATGGGTAAGTTGCTTCCCTTTTCCTTCTATTTATCAAAGATTCTGTAATTCTTTATTATCACTTTTATAATTTACAAATTAAGATAATGATATATTAACTTGTACACAGTCCTGACAATTATGTCGGAGAACTAACACAGTCAAGGCATTCCATAAGAGGTACTGTTACTGTTTAGAGAAAGAATTTACTCACTTTTCCATGGAAACTCTGGAAAAGGAATCCTAACATATCCTACAGTCTCATAAAATAAGACCAGACCTTTGTAGTTTCTATATAAGACACAACTTGTGTAAAGTATTTCATTAAAATAATTTAAGATTTAATGAAGTAACTTGTAATTTGGTTCAAGTTATTAAGATTTTTAAACTAAAATGTAATCTAGTCACCCAACATTTACTTAACAAATATATGGGTTGCAAAACTAAACCAACACCACTCAGCATATAGCTACACTGATAATGGTTACAGAAACCCAATTTAAACAACAAAGATTTCAAGTTACCCTAAGATCTGACATAAGCTTCTTGTCAAGTGTCTGCTCCAAGAAATGAGAACTGACTTGTTCCATAGAGCCCTGTAAAAACAAAGAATCCAGAGCAAATTAAACAACTTTTAAGACCTGAATATTATCTTAAAATTCAAAGTTTGCAGCCAACTTAAATGCATAAAGATAACATTATTCTCGATAGCAAAGATGCTTATGAGTTCTGAATCATCAGCAAAATAAAAAAAAAAAACACATTAGCAATAGCAGCAAGCAGCTAAACAGAGCTTACTATGTGTCACACACCATTTATAAATATATTAACTAATTTAGTCCCCCTATGAAGTAAATACTATTATCTGTCCCATTTTATATATGGGGGGAAAAGAAAAGTTAAAAAGAAAAAAGAAAAGAACGCACAAAAAGGTTAGGTGACTCATTCAAAGTCACAGGTAATTTGCAGAGCTGGGCTATAAACCCAGGTTCCAGAATCCTTTGCCTTAACCACTACTCTCCACTATTTCTCCATTCCTTTTCATCCTATTCTTTCCATCATTTGTTCATTCACTCACTCATTCAATAAAGATATATTTACTGAACAACCATTTAACTATATGCCTCCAGTAACCAGGAAGAGCATACAAAAATAAGACATCAATTCTACACTCAATGATCTCACAGACTAGTGAGGGAAAATGGTAAGTAAAGAGATAACTGTATTATGTATAAAATGTTATAATACATATATAAAGGGTACTATGGGAAACTCAGAGAATAAGAAATACAGGGTGGAGGCAGGGAGAGATGTATTTGGGGAACCAGTAATCACAAGTGCAAATGCATAAAGAGAGAATGCCATGAGGGAACCATCAAGTGAATGAAACACAGGATAGTGGTGCCAAAAATGAGGCAGGACAGCAAGGGAACAGATCATAAAAGGCCTCTCTCATATCCTTTTTTGTGTTTGTTATGGTGAGGGCTTTGCCATAATTATGAATAATAACTAGACAATCTTTTTTAAACAGTGAGCTCAAAATTATACAAAATATTTTACTTGTATTTAAAATTTTTATTTCTAATAATCCCAAAAATAGTGTAAATTATCCTTTTTTTTTTTTTAAAGTAATCACTCCGCCCAACGTGGGACTCAAACTCATGACCCCAAGACCAAAAGAGTTGCATGCTCTACTGACTGAGACAGCCAGGCACCTTGAAATATCCTCATTTTTTAGATGAGAAATTGAGGCTGAGAAATTTGGTAATTTGCTCATTTCAAATAAGGGTGAAACACAGATTTACACCTCATAAACATCCTCTTAGCAACAATGTGGCTAATGGACCAGAAAGAATCAAAATGAAGCAGAGGGATGGATTAGCAGGCTATTAGAGCAGGTCCTAGACATTCTTAAGGAATATATTGGCAATCTTCTCTAATTCCTGAGTCAGTAAATATGTAAATGCTTATACAGGCTCGGACTTTTTTTTCCTCCAATCACATGTTCCATAGATAGTTACATGTTCTTTGGGAATATCCTCACCCAAGTTAACACCTTTCCTACAACACCAGGAGAGCAACTGTTGAACTATTTTCACGTAAGTAGTTTCAATTTTTTTTCTTATTTCTACATGGTACAGTTGATGGCCTTCTTTGTTACACAGATCTGAGCCAATATCAAATCCAACAGTCATGTTTTTAATCCAAACATCAATTTTATGAATAAGAACTATAAATTTTTAAGATCTCCTTTAATTTTCTGTTTAGTTTTACCACCAGCATTAACAGTTGGATTTTTAGGGGGCACTTTTTTTTTCCTATAAAAATCAAATTTTTGTTTTGTTTTGTCTTTTAAGAAGACCTACATGCAACACGGGGCTTGAACTCACAACCCTGAGATCAGGAGTCACATACTCTATCAACTGAGCCAGCCAGGTGCCCCAAGAATGAAGTTTTAATAACTTCACAGTGAACTACTCAAATCCCTAGTCTCAATGCTCTCCTCCAATTCCTTTAGCCGAGCTCTCTCCTGACACAGTAGCAGAGAGGGAGCAGTATTCAAATTCCAGCCTCAAAAATTTACATATCATTATTTGCAACAAATTTCCCATGCTATCTTGAGACTATGTGAAGCTTTCCATTTTAGTCCACAAATACCAAGAGCTCTATGACATAGTAACCCACTCAAAAAATGTTGGGATCTAAACTAGTACAAACAGTGGAAATAGAAAAGGGAGAGATTCAAAAGAGGTCAAGAAGACAGTCCTGGTAAGAGCTGATAACTCCGTGGATACTGGACACAGAAAGAATTCCCAAATGCCTCTGGGTTTACAACTGGGTAAATGATGGCATCATTCATGAAAGTGCTAGAGGAGTAGATGTGACCAGAAAGAGGAATTCATCGTCAGGTATATCTCACCAAGCAGAAAAACATCTACATCCTTTTCTACTTTAACCAAGACAAATACATTCAGGTAAGGTCTCTCCAACTGTGCTAGTACTATTTAACAATTTATATTTATAACACTAAGAAAACCATATTTAACAAACAAGTATGCCAAACCTGCTTTCGGAACAAAAACTGCTCAATTATAACTGTTCAATAATAATGTAAATCTGCACTAGCCTCCAGCTTCTACCCAATTAAGTGATAAAGAAAAGTAACCCACCCCCCCTCCCCACCGCCAAAAAAAAAAAAAAAACCCAAAAACAAAAAAACAAAAAACTACCATGTGAAACATAAAACTGCCACTGACAAAGACATGTGCATTTGCCCTGGGAAAGACTAGCCCTTATGGCTATGGACTTAACCTACAATCTATCTGAAAATATTATCATCTTTAAGGTCAAACACTTCTGGAGTCTTATAAAGAAGGTTGAACCATTACTGAGTAAGAAAGATCAAACATCTTAAGCAGAAGTCATTGAACTAAAAACTATATTCTAAATAAAACACCAATTACCATGATTAATTTCACAGTAATGACTGTATTCTAAATCGTCCCATGGAGCTGCATACTTGCAATCAACTTTCTTTGCCTCAGTGGGAAAGTTACGGATAACTACAAACTGACTTTCCACATGGTTTTGAATTTTCTGAAACAGCCTACTTCTTAAATTTTTCATACTGCTAGAAGCCAAGGAGAATGGAGACTTGATTTTTTTGTGCAAGATGGACTTAAATCTAAAGCCTTATCATTTAAGTTCTTGAAGAACCTGGCTTCTGCTTTCCTCTTGAGCTTTATCTTGCTGCACATCCCACACGTTTAACATTATCCCCCCACAACCAAGATATATTAAACTGCTTATACTTTAGTATGATATTGTAGTTTAGTATACTAGTATGCATGACAATTGTACTCCTTCTGTATCTGCTTATATTTTCTCCTTCCTTATTTACTTAGCCAACTCATATTTATCCTGCAAAACTCAGTTCAGAAATCACCTCCCCCAAGAAGCCTTCTGTCAATGTGTTAGGTGCTCTCTTTCCTAGGAGTACCAGGTATTATAACTGACTGTTTATGTCAACCTACCAGACTGCCAACTCTTTGAAGACAGCAACTATACTCAGTTGATGAACACAGTCTGAAAACTATATGCAGTTTAGATGACAATTTTGTCTATTGAAGAGTTGGAGTGGGGGAGTACACCTCTTTGCCGACACAGAGGAACTGGTAAATCAGCAGGGCATTAACCGTACAACCACAGCTCTCAATGTGTAACTGGACTATCACTAGGAAGAGATTCCACATGAGTTTTAGATCATGAAGTGTCATTTACTATCTACATGGCCTTTGATATGTTACATCACTTTTCCAAACCTTATTTTATTATTTACAAAATGATTAACAGAATATCTACCTCAAAGAGTTTAAAAACATTGTTTTTAATGTTTATTTTAGAGAAAGGGAGAGACAGAGACAGAGACAGAGCGCAGGCAGATGAAGGTGCAGAGAGAGAGAGGGAAGCACAGAATCCTAAGCAGACTCCAAGGTCTGAGCTGTCAGCACAGAACCCACGTGGGACTCATGATCTGAGTCGAGGTCAGACACTTAATTGACTGAGCCACCCAGGTACCCCTCAAAGAGTTTAAAAGAATTAAAAATTATCTGCAATAACTATGTTTATTAGGATATGTATGTATATATATGTACATATGTACTTGTTCATATAAAAAAGTGGGTACATGTGCATGTGTATGTGTACAGGACTAAAAGTGCCTAGCTTAGTAGGCTAAGAACTCTATAAATAGTAACAATGATTATTATCAGTAAAATTAGATTGTTAATTGCTTTTGAAGTACAAACATAATTACTTATATAATTTGGAGCTGTTTGGATCTGAAATCACTGAAATTAAAACATAAAGCATTTGACTCAAGTTAGAATCATCTAAGTGGAAACTCTTTCAATTCACCATGGTAATTCATTATTCATATAGTTTTACGTAATAAAATTCATATCTTACAGGGTACAAAACTGAAAAATCTGAATTACCCTGCTTTAAGGATTACTCTTCTAACTGCCTACTCAAATCAAGATGTATTATTGAATCATTCCCCTGCAACATCTCCCTCACACGTACACACACTGCACACTGTAGATGCTCAGGAAATGTTGAATGACAGAATTTGGTGAATGATTGGACTGTTTCAAATTTTAAAATATTTGAAAACCAAAACACAGCTTTAAAATGTGAATTCAAAAATAAAATCAAGGGAGCCTGGGTGGCTCACTCGGTTGAGTGTCCAATTCTGGATTTTGGCTCAGGTCATGATCTCATGGTGGCGGGATCGAGCTCCACGTTGGGATCCTTGCTCAGCATGGAATCTGCTTAAGATTATCTCTCTCTCCCCCTACCCCTCTCTCCTGCTTGTGCTCTCTCTAAAATAAAATAAATCAAATCAATAAAAATACATAAAATCAATAACTGGCTTAACTCTGTACTTTATCACGGACAAGCAATATGATCTAGTACTGAAACCATCCAAATTCCTTATTATTCCATGAAAATGCTTCACACAAGTTTCAGCAGTTACCCCATAAATACTGGTCTTAGGAGTAGGGCTATCATTGAATCTGTGTCCAAAGTATTCAGCCAACAATCTTACCAAGACTGGCAGAGATGGGGGCCCCAAAAGGGAAGTGTCCAAAAAGAATCTCAGATTTTCTTGCTGTGACATTTATATAAATTTTTACAAATACTTATATATGTATTTACATATTACAACCACCCCCAATACCCCATGTTTAGTATAGTACTTTATAATTTGTATTTTCATATATAGTATCACATTTGAGCATCATGACAACCATGTGAGGTAAACATGAGAGAATATTATGACCCACTTAACAGATGAGGAAACTAAGATCAAGTGGCATGTCCTAGATAACATAGTTATAAAACAGGGCTGAGTAATAATACACCAACATTCTTTCTTCTGTAAGACAGTTCTATCTCTGAAAAGTTAATTTTTCTTTTTTTTTTTTTTTTTAACAAATGTACCATGAATTACCAAAGGCAAAACAGTAGGAAAGTACCAGCCTAAAAGTCAGGAGATTAGTATTTGAAGCCCACTCTACAACTCTGTATCTGAAAATTGGATAATTAACTTCTCAGAGCTTCTATTTTCTCACCTGAAAATGGGAATAATAGTAATTACCTTTCTAGGTTACTGTGAAGAGTGAATGAGATAATGTAAGTGGTGTCAGAGCAAACTCTCTGGGTCATAACAGGTGCTTAGTAAAGCAACTATTTTTATTATTTTCCTTTTTCTCTAGGCCTTGGCTGTCTCATATGGTAACAATGTTAAATAAGATTATCTTTAAAATTCTTCCTAGTTCTAAAAGACTACTTCTCCACTGGAAAGTAAGCCATTTATTTTTATTTTTAGAAATACTAGGTTTTCTATAAGTGGGTTATATCTATCCCTATCTGTAGTTTCTCAAAGTATTTATACAAGTGTAACAATAAACATGTTCATTAAAGAAAGTGTAACTTACCAATAGCTTTGCAGCTTGAACTCGAACCACCCAAGAGCCGTCACTGACCATGTGGCAAATTTTTCCAAATGCATCATCAACTAAGCGAATCTCTTCATTAGAAGAAGGTATTGGGACAATGCTAAATTAAAAGAAAAAAAACACACACACAAATAACAAAACAGGAGCCTAAAGCCGCAAGTTCAATAAACTGAGAATAACCATTGAAAATCGGCGCGCGCGCGCACGCACACACACACACACACACACACACGATGACAACTGAGTAATTCAAATCCTAGAGTGATAGAATACATTTCAGAGTAAAGAAATCACTCTGAGAGTATGAAACAACACTTTTAGTTACAGTGTAAATTTTCAGTGTCTGGAATAAAAGTGTTTAACCCACCAAAGGTTCAAAGATTTACAAAGATACCAAAAACTAGCTACCACAAAGTATTTTTATCTTTAAGTTTATTCTCTCCTATAATTGCATTGCTGTCAATATAGCAAATCATAGAATCAATATAAAATATTCTGGTTTTCCAATTTTAGCAGGCAGTTTAATGAAGAGGAAAAAAATACTTCTTTTTCCTACAGAAGCATCTCTTTTAGAAAATAGAATAATATTTATCACTCTACCTCAAAGAATCACTGTGTAAATAAATGATTTAATTACTATGAAAACATTTTTAACGAGGAAAACACCTCACAAGGGATCATTATTCTCAAACTCACCTAGTGTCTTTACCTGGCATTTGTATTTACTAAAACGGGCCCCAAACAATTTAAAGATTAAAAAAAGAGTGGGGTGGGGTGCTTAGACAGCACTTGAGAAAGACAGCCAATCTCTCCATTTATAGATGAGCAGGCTGGGACCCAGAGAGGAAGTCTCTTTCCCAGGGTACATGGAAAATTCACAGAAGAGCTGAAAAATAAGGACCAAGCATCCTGATTATCAGGATCTGTACTTTCCCCCTATTCCACACTGCTTTCTAAAAAATCTAACCAACATTCCTTATCTGGAGGAGGGCTTTTTGCATGATGGGAGAAGAGAAAAATGGCTTAGCAATGAACAAAAGCTGGCTTACACCCACACTGACCTTTCAGGATAGAGCTGACTGACAACCCAGATAAGTTGGACTGCAGCACTGCGCACTTGTTCATAGTCATCAGACAGCAATTTACAGGCCTGCAAACAAGAATTCCAAAAGTCTATTAGTTCTGTGTCCTCACAGGTGATGTTCAAACTACCTTCAAAATGAAGACAGGGTAGCTGGATAAGGATGCCAATCAAAATACTTGTGGGTAGTTTTAACTTCTTGTACTTTTGCCCAACAAAGAATTCTTGGCCTCTGTCAGCTATGTTCTGTGTTCTGACTCCCACCACACGTCTGAAAGCAGAACCACAGACTGAAAGACAGCACAAAAGCCACCTAGAATAGTATCGATCTTAGCAAAGCCTGCTGGGAGCCCACAGCGCTGTTCACATGGGCACAAACCCCAAATCTGGGTTGTTGGGTTTTTTTTTTCCCTTTCTGTAAAATCAAAGCACAAATTTCTGGCAATCTGAAATCTCAAGCACTCTAAGTAAACGTATAATTTTAATGCTAAACTGCCAAAAGAAGCCAGATTTTTGTTTTACTTTGGTCTGAAATGGAATATCCCTGCCCCACCTACATAGCAACACCCTAGACTTCAACAACACCCAGAACTACTCCATTTCTAGAATTTAAAAATCCTATATTCCAGGGGCACCTGGGTGGCTCAGTTGGTTAAGCATCCGACTTTTGCTCAAGCCATGATCTCACAGTTCGTGAGTTCAAGCCCTGCATTGGGCTCTCTGCTGTCAGCATGAAGCCAGCTTCGGATCTTCTGTCCCCCTTTTTCTCTGCCCTGTCCCCACTTGTTCTCTCTCTCAATAAATAAACTCAAAAAAAAATTTTTTTAATAAAAATAAAAATCCTATATTCCATGATCCTATATTCCTCTGATCATAACCTGTTACTCCACCAGCTCCTCCATTTCCATGAATTAATCCGTCACATTTGCTCTTCAGTCTCACTTAACCTACCTATCCGTTTAACCAAGATTTCCCAACCTTGCCTCTACTGTCATTTTGGACTATACAATTCTTTGTTGTGAGAGGCTATCCTCTGCACTGTTAACATGGTTGGCAATAGTCTTGGCTTCTACCCACTAAACGGTTGTAACACAGCACCCTCTCCCTCTCCCTCGCAGTTACAAAAGCCCAAAATATCTCCAGACACTGTCAAATATCCCTTAGAGAGTAAAATCATCTTGGTTGAGAACCATTGCTTTAATCCTACCCTTTTTCTCCACATGAACCACCTTCTCCTTGCTCCATAACCTGCCTTTACTTAGTCCCGACAGCACTGTCAGCATTACCACTGACAATGCTCTCAAGACTTCTACAGCCGCTCTATAAACCCAACACCTTTTCTATTCCTCACAAGGGCAGCAGAGCACTAGCAAAGACCACACTCTCTAGGGGACTGGGAGCTCATGATCTCGAACCTTACTCTCTCTGAAATCTTTCACACCCCTGCTTTCCACTCCCATTCCCTAAGGCAGCTTATCTTAACCTCCCGCTCTGGGCCCCTACCCCACTTCCAGCCATAAGGCAGCATGTTTATCTGAGAAAAACCCAGGTTCTCAGGCACAAATGCTCCAACTCTTCCATAACAGTTATAAATTCATTTATACCTGTATTCTCCCACACCTCATTTTCTTAATGTCTCAGGAAAAAGTATCCTAATTCCTAATCCTTCTACTTTTGCTATGGATCCCATCATTTCCTCACACAGGCCTTCCCTTACCATCCTCCAGTATAGGTCCTATTTGTGATTCTCTATTATAGCACCCTATTTATTTACTGCATAGCACTATTCACATGCTTAATTATTGTGTTTATTTATTTAATTGCCTGTCTCATCCATGAGAATGTGAAGGGCATGGATCCTATCCAACATGCTCGGTGTTATACAACCAGCATTAGGTATTCATTAATATCTGTTGGATGAATCAGCTCATGAATCTGATTTTCTGTTTAAAGGAACTCACTCTACCATTTATCCCCCTGTGTCTCTTCCATCACCAATTTCTCCCAAAACACTGGCTCCCTTCAACACATAAACATACTTATTTAGCAGCTATCTTTAAAATACAAAAAGCCCTCCCTCAGTCCCATGTCCCTTTCTACCATCCTCCATCCTGCCATCCTATTATAGCCAAGTTCCCTAAAGTACAGTCACTATTGAAATGCCTTACCTCAATTGACCCTAATCTGGCTTCCATCCCCAACACTCTACTAAAATTGCTCTTTCCAAACTCATTAATGGCTGCCTTGTTAAAAAGTCCAATGGGTCAATTTCAGGCCTATCTCGCTGACCTTTCAGCAGCATGTGACTGTGACAACTGTGAGAACTCCCTCCTGCCTTTTGTGGAATGTATTTTTCCTCCTCCTCCGTCTCTTCTCTCTCTTAAATGTTGGACCTTACCTGTGGCTTCCATCCTTGGTCTCCTTCAATCTTCTTACTCTCTCTGGGTGTCCACATGCCCCCTAGATAGTGATGGCTTCAGTTACCCACCTCCAGCTCTGACCTCTGCTGAGCTCCACACTTCCACAACTATCTGCAACCTGGAACTTTCCTCATGGGTGTCCCGTCAATCCTTCAAACTCAACCAAAACTGGTATGGTACCTAATTCAAATTCACACCTCAAATAATCCAACATTCCATCCTCACTCCCTTGAAGCCCTCATCATTGCTTGCCTTGTTAACTGACACAGTCTTAGGCCACTAAATATCTGAATCACCTAACTAACTATTCTTCCTCTGAATCCTTACTCTCTAAGTTTCCTTAAATTTTTTGGCTTCCCACAGAGTTTTCCTACAGGGAGATAAGGTGCTAGTCACACCAAAACAACCATTCTGAACTCATTCTATGTAATTATGTAAAAGAATAAACTTGGTTTATGTATCAATCATAGGGGCTTATCTAATTACCATCTTCTTCTGAAAGATAAAACCATTCTTTGTACAAAATCTGGTCTCTGACATGGATTTAGATTGCTGGTCTCCAGATTCATTCAACTATTCTACAAGAGAAATATCACTTTGTAAGGCCTTTTTGTTGGTCAATCAGCTTCTCCTAGTGATACTACAACTTCACAGTGCGTTTCTTTACCAATACTACAAATACTGTGAATACCTTTTCAAATGATCCCAGGGTCTCAGTCATCTTTCTTCAGAAAAACTCTACTATGTCAAGAACGGTGCCTCGAATCAACTTCATGCTTGGCCCAACCAAACACAAGATCAGAAAGACTACCTCTTTGCTTATTCTGAACACACACTTCTTTTTGTGTACTCTGGTATACACAGTGAGCTACCGAAATCCTCCTAAAAGTCGTTTTTACATGTATTAGTGCTACTCAATTACATATCCTCCATCCTCTTACTAACATGTGTGTTTTAGACACAACTTCACATTCATCCCAATTAATGTTGCCAGTTGATGCTCCATGTTTTCAAATTCTGACAACTAGTATACACTCTCCCAGTTTCACTATCCTTCCTCCTCTCCCAGACAGTAATCATGTAAGGTACCTGATTATAAATGGTTTGGTGTAATTTCAGTCCTCTTTCATGAAGCTGCAACTAGATAATAGAAATAAGTTTAAGTATTTGAGAAAAAAAGATCAGTATTTCCACAGTCTCCCCACAATCTCATATATTTTCCCCCATTACATTAGATTAACATAGTTCCCATTAGCCAAAATTAATGCTATACAAGTAAGAAATCTGGTCAGACCTTTGGGTAGAAATACTCAAGAGACTTAATAAATCTAACCCATCAACTGTCCCAAGGGGATATTAGAAAAATATTAAATAATGATAAGAAGGATAAAGAAGAAATGGTTAACACTATCTCCCCCTAAAATGTACCCCCCCACCCAGGGGCCTGGAGGAGGGATGTGACTTGGTATTATAATAGGTATAAGTTGTACCCTCTATGTTTCAGTATATGGGTGAAAGCTACCAGAGAGGCCCAAAGAAAAGCACACCTGCCATACAAAGGAATGTGTGCCTTTGAGTTCTGTGATGCCATCAACACATTCCTGAAAGTGAGCATAAGGAATATTCAGGGGGAGGGGGGGTGTTCAGAAAGCACCCAAACCAACATTAGCCATGAACTTTAAAAAAAAAAACAACAAACATATGAGGGGCACCTGGGTGGCTCAGTCGGTTAAGCATACAACTTCAGCTCAGGTCATGATCTCACAGTCCGTGAGTTTGAGCCCCACATCAGTCTCTGTGCTGACAGCTCAGGGTCTGGAGCCTACTTCAGATTCTGTGTCTTCCTCTCTCTCTCTCTGCCCACCCCTCCCTCCCTCCCTCCCTCTCTCTCTCTCTCTCAAAAAAAACATTTTAAAAAATTTTTAATGAAACAAACAAATCAAACTGTCACCCTCTGATTTCCATGATCATGTTTACCATGGCTTTTATAGCTGCTGTCCTGACTCGTGGGTCTTGGTCACTGAAGTAATCCCCTATAATCTTCTGGACATCTCTGACAGCTAGGCCTTCTCCATCTTTTGTGACACTTTTCTCCAAAGAGCCAAGATTGCCAAGTAATTGCAGGCATTTATTTCTTACACCATGGGAGGTATCTGTGAGGTGCTATGAAAGGAAAAGAGAGAACAAAAGGACAGGATTAAGATAGCTTAAAATAAATAAAAAACCAGAAACAAAAGTATTATATCAGCTTTAGGAATGACTCAAACACAACATTCTCACCAGTCTCTCTAGTATCATGTTACTTGAGTATGTATCATCATAAAGATGAGTCCTTAGAAAATAAGATTCTCTGTATTCCCAAGAGCTAGCACTTTGCCTTATAAAGAGAAGGTACTTTATTTACTTTTTAAAAAAATTGTTTAACGTTTATTTTCGAGAGACAGAGAATGAACAGGAGAGGGGCAGTAAAAGAGGGAGACACAGAATCTGAAGCAGGCTCCAGGCTCTAAGCTGTCAGCACAGAACCCGGTGCGGGGCTCAAAACCATGACCCATGAGATCATGACCTGAGCCGAAGTCAGACACTTAAGCGACTGAGCCACCCAGGGGCCCTGAGAAGGTACTTTAAAAATGGCCCCCAAGGGCATCTGGGTGGCTCAGCTGGTTAAGTGTCTCTTGGTTTTTGGCTCAGGTCATGATCTCACAGTTTCATGAGTTCAAGCCCAACCTCAGGCTCTGCACTGGCAGCACGGAGCCTACTTGGGATTCTCTCTCCCTCTCTCTCTCTGTCCCATCCCCGTTTGTGCTGTTTCTGTCTCTCTCAAATAAATTCATAAACTTTTAAATAAATAAATAAAGCTCCTAAACTGCATTTTATTTGCTATCAAATCTAAAAACAAAACAGAAAAGTATAAGTTTTTAAAGTTTTTAATATCCATACAGAAAAATGCAAAAAGGTTAAGTGTACAGCTCAATGAATTTTAAACAAATGAATACACACATATAAAAAGCACCCAGATAAAGGCGCCTGGGTGGCCAACTTCGGCTCAGATCATGATCTCACAGTCCGTGAGTTCGAGCCCCATGTCAGACTCTGTGCTGACAGCTCAGAGCCTGGAGCCTGCTTCAGATTCTGTGTCCCCCACCCCCTCTGCCCCTCCCCTACTCATGCTCTGTCTTGCTCTCTCAAAAATAAATGTTAAATTTTTTTTTAATTAAAAAAAAAAAAGCACCCAGATAAAGAAACAGAACAGGAAACCCCTCTTGGTCCCCCCCCCCCCCAATAAACTACTCCACCACCATAAAAATTAGCCAATATCTTGACTTCTAACACCTAGATTTATTTGGCCAATGTTTTTTTATTATAATTTTTTTTTCAGTTTTTTTAATTTTATTTTTAATTTTTTTAAATTTACATCCAAATTATTTAGCATATAGTGCAACAATGATTTCAGGAGTAGATTCCTTAGTTCCCCTTACCCATTTAGCCCATCCCCCATCCCACAACCCCTCCAGTAACCCTCAGTTTGTTCTCCATATTTATGAGTCTCTTCTGTTTTGTCCCCCTCCCTGTTTTTATATTATTTTTGTTTCCCTTCCCTTATGTTCATCTGTTTTGTCTCTTAAAGTCCTCATATGAGGGAAGTCATATGATTTTTGTCTTTCTCTGACTAATTTCACTTGGCATAATACCTTCCAGATCCATCCATGTAGTTGCAAATGGCAAGATTTCATTCTTTTTGGTTGCGGAGTAATACTCCATTGTGTATGTATGTATGTATGTGTGTGTATGTATATATATATATATATATATATATATATATATATATATATATATACCACATCTTCTTTATCCATTCATCCATCAATGGACATTTGGGCTCTTTCCATACTTTGGCTATTGTTGATAGAGCTGCTATAAACATGGGGGTGCTTGTGTCCCTTCGAAACAGCACACCTGTATCCCTTGGATAAATGCCTAGTAGTGCAATTGCTGGGTCGTAGGTTAGTTCTATTTTTAGTTTTTTGAGGAACCTCCATACTGTTTTCCAGAGTGGCTGCACCAGCTTGCACTCCCATATTAAAATTTTAGAGAGAGTGCAAGCGGAGGAGAGGTGCAGACAGGAGGATGAGGGAGAAGGGAAGGGGGAGAAGGGAAGGGGGAGAAGGGAAGGGGGAGAAGGGAAGGGGGAGAAGGGAAGGGGGAGAAGGGAAGGGGGAGAAGGGAAGGGGGAGAAGGGAAGGGGGAGAAGGGAAGGGGGAGAAGGGAAGGGGGAGAAGGGAAGGGGGAGGGGGAAGGGGGAGAGAGTGAGAGAAAGAAAAAGAGAAAAAGAGAAAAAGAGAGAAAGAGAAAGAGAGAGAGAGAGAGAAAAAGAGAGAGAGAGAATCTTAAGCAGGCTCCATACTCAGCCTGACATAGGGACTTGATCCCACAAACCTGGGATCATGAACCAAGCCAAAATCAAGAGTTGGTCATTCAACCAAATGAGCCACCCAGGCGCCCTATTTTGCCCATTTTTATACTTTGTAAAATCAACCAGTCTGGCCTCTCTTGCTTAATATTATGTTTGTAAGATTCATCCATAGTATGGCATATATCAATGGTTCCTTCATTTTCATTACCATATAGTATTCCATTTGTCAGTACACCACAACCCACTTTTCCTCTCCCATATTGATAGACATTTGGGTTATTTCCAGTTTTTGGCTATTCTAAATAATGCTACCATGACTGTGGTAGCTTGAATGGGGCTTCTGTTGGATATATAAGAATGGAGTTGCTCGGTCACAAGCCATGTATACATTCAGTTAATAACAAACTGCCAAATAGTTTTCCGAAGCAGTTGTACTAATTTAACTAATTTACACTTCCACCAGTGACACTTGGTGTTCCAGTTGTGCCACATCCTTGTCAACATTTAAGTACTGCCAATCTTTTTCATGTTAGCTCTTCTCACCAGTTTTTTTAAATTTACTTATTTTTTTTAACTTACATCCATGTTAGCATACAGCGCAATAATGATTTCAGGAGTAGAATCCAGTGATTCATCCCCCACATATAACACCCAGTGCTTATCCCCAAAAATATCCTCCTTAATGCCCCTTGATCATTTAGCCCATCCCCCTACCCACAGCCCCTCCAGCAACCCTGCTTGTTCTCTTTTGAGTCTTAAGTTTTGTCCCCGTTTTTATATTATTTTTGCTTCCCTTCCTTTATGTTCATCTGTTTTGTATCTTAAATTCCACATGAGTGAAGTCATATATTTGTCTTCCTTTAATTTCTCTTAGCATAATACCCTCTAGTTCCATCCACATAGTTGCAGATGGCAAGATTTCATTCTTTTTGATTGCCAAGTAATACTTCATTATATGTACATATACACCACATCTTCATCCATTCATCTGTCAATGGACATTTGGGCTCTTTCCATACTTTGGCTATTGTTGATAGCGCTGCTATAAACATTGGGGTGTGTGTGCTCCTTCGAAACAGCACACCTGTATCCTTTGGATAAATACCTAGTAGTGCAGTTGCTGGGTCATAGGGTAGCTCTATTTTTAATTTTTTGAGGAACCTCCATATTGTTTTCCCGAATAGCTGCACCAGGTTGCATTCCCACCAGCAGTGCAAAAGAAATTGTCTTTCTCTGCATCCTCGCCAACATCTGTTGTTGTCTGAGCTATTCATGTCAGCCATTCTGACAGGTGTGAGGTGGTATCTCATTGTGGTTTTGATTTGTATTTCCCTGATGATGAGTGATGCTGAGCATTTTTTTCATGTGTCTGTTAGCCATATGGATGTTTTCTCAGCAGTATTTTTAAAGACATGATGGCTATATCTAGTATAATGCTACTGAAATAAGCTATTTGCATAATATACAAATGTTAATACAAAACAAGTATCTTTAGATAGTCCCTTCAAGTTCAAATTTTCCAGGTTTTTCTATCTATAAAATCACTGGTTTGAAATCACAACAGTCTCTAGAAGTACCCTCAGTAAACACCCATTTCTCTTCTCCTGCCTTAATCTGCCACTCCCCTATTTTACAGGACTATAAGGATTAAGTGATATGTCTAAAAAAAACCTGATAATTTAGAAGAGCTAAACACTCCTGACATCCACTCAATCCAGAGCTCTTTTCCCACCTTTCCGCTGCATAAATTACTTCATGATTTTCAAAACTGTGCTATGTTCAGAGTTGAGCATCTGTACCTTAAATATTTACAAAGCTCCACAATACCTGTTTTCCTTACATATATTACTCCCAAGTACCACTAGTCTCCAGCATGAAGAATTGCTCAGATTTCCAATTACTGCATGATAAACATACTGATCCTAAATCAATAACCAAACACTTCGTGTAATAATACCCACACACACAAAACTGAAGAAACAGGAAGATGTATCCAATAAGTAAATATATTATAGCTGATTCCAGGGCTAGAGTAGGGAAAGTACAAAATGAGCCTGGATTATTTTGTTGTGCCAGAAAGAAAAAAAGTATTCAAAGAACAAGAGAAGTCAAAAGAACACAGAAGCCAGCTTAAAAGGGCTCCCACTTGGCCGAATCAGGAAATCTGAACATCACAACAAATAATTATAGTAACAGACTACCACCCACTGAGCAAACAAGTAATCGGAGTCCATAACTGATATACACAAACTGAAAGTTTGATGACAGAATATTTACAATGTCTAAAGTGCCACCCCACAAAAACACTTATTCATTTCAAAATGAGAGAGTAACTTTATAGTGAAGCAGTGTGACAGACACTATCTTAACCAAGTGATCAAAGTAAACATCATTAGTACTGGGACAAATCAAAATGGTGTAGCACCTAACAGGATGCAGTAAGAAGAGTATCTTGTCTGTGATTATTTGTTTTAATATTTAGTTATTTCTGAGAGAGAGAAGGACAGAGTGCAAGTCGGGGAGGGGCAGAGAGAGAGAAAGACACAGATCCAAAGCAGGCTCCAGGTTCTAAGCTGTCAACACAGAGCCCGACGTAGGGCTCGAACCCATGAACTGTGAGATCACGACCTGAGCTGCAGTTGGATGCTCAACCGACTGAGCCATTCAGGCGCTCCTCTGATATATATATATATATATGTGTGTGTGTGTGTGTGTGTATATATACACATATGTGTGTGTGTGTGTGTGTGTGTGTGTGTACATATATATGTGTACATATATATGTATATATATCTCAGATGTGTGTGTATATATATATATATATGTGATGTATATACATCAAATGTACACACGTCTGATATATACGTATATATACATACGTATGTATATATTTTTTTTTGAGAAAGAAAAAAAATGTGAGTAGGGGAGAAGTGGGGGGAGAGAGAAAGAGTATCTTAAGCAGGCTCCATACCCAGTGCAGAGCTTGATCTCACAACCATGAGATCATGACTTGAGTGGAAATCAAGAGTCAGACACTTAACTAAGCCACCCAGGTGCCCCTTGTCTGTGATATTCTTTTTTTCCTTTTTAATTTATTTTTTATTTGAGAGAGAGACAGAGAGAGGGCACAAGTTGGGGGGAGAGAGAGAGAAACTCAAGCAGACTCTTGATGTGGGGCTCAAACCCATAACCCTGGGATCATGACCTGAGCCAAAATCAAAAGTCGGATGCTCAACCTACCGAGCCAACCAGGCGCCCCACATCTGTGATATTCTTAGCAAAGGTGGAAAACTTGAATCTAATTATGAGGAAATATCAGATAAACCCTAATTCCGGAAGGTTCTATGAAAGACCTATCCCAATTTTCAAAAATGTCAACATCATAAAATCAAGTAAAGACTGAGGAATTATACCAGATTGGAGACTAACGAGGTATGGTGACTAAAAACATAACATGTGATTCTGAACTGGATCCTTTTCCAATAAGGGACAGGAATGAAACAAACAGTGAAACGTGAATTAACTATGAGGATAAATGGTAGCATATGCTGATGTTAATGTCCTGATTTTGATGGTCATATTGAGGTTTTGTCGAAAAATATCTTTGCTTGTGGAAAACACACACTAAAGTATTCAAGCATAACAAATGGGCAACTTATTCTAAAATGGTTCACAGGAAAATAAAGTTCCCTATTATTATACTTGCAACTTATCCACAATTTTGAGACTTTAAAAATAACTGAACTGTCGGGGCGCCTGGGTGGTTCAGTCGGTTGGGCGTCCGACTTCGGCTCAGGTCATGATCTCGCGGTTTGTGAGTTTGAGCCCCGTGTTGGGCTCTGTGCTGACACCTCAGAGCCTGGAGCCTGCTTCAGATTCTGTGTCTCCTCCTCTCTCTGCCCCTCCCATGCTCATCCTCTGTCTCTCTCTGTCTCTCGATAATAAATAAACATTTAAAAAAAATTAAAAAAATAATTGAACTGTCCACACACAAGAAAAAATAAAATCACACTGTTTCATAAACATTAGAAAAACAAGAGTGCCTGGCTGGCTCAGTTGGTAGAGCCTTCAAGTCTTGATCTCAGGGTTGTAAGTTCAAGCCCCATCCTGGGTATAGAGATTACTTAAAAATAAAGAAAATCAGGGGCACTGGGTGGCTCAGTCAGTTAAGCATCCAACTTTGACTCAGGTCATGATCTCACGGTTTGTGGGTTCGAGCCCCATGTTGGACCCTGTGCTGACAGCTCAGAGCCTGAAGCCTGCTTCAGATTCCATGTCTCCCTCTCTCTCGGCCCCACCCCCAAGAGTGCTCGCTCTCAAAAATAAACATTAAAAAAAATTTTTTTTTGAATAAAATAAAATCAGAAAGACAGACGGAAGGAAGGAAAGAGGGAAGAAATTACATTATCCATAAGGAAAGTGTATTTTAAGACCATTCAAAGAAAGAGGCAGCAATAGCTGAACCACACCCCAAACAGGTTCAGAAAATGCCTCCAGGAAGCATAGGAAGCTTTGCAGACAAAGTGGATTCCATAAATTGTTTCACATCTTGTCTGAGAGGCAAAATAGCAAAGCTGAATGAGCATGGACGGGAATCAGACAGACCTATTTGATTGCTGGCCCCGCCAGTTAGTATCTTTGGGATCTTCACTAAACCCCACAAGTCTTTAGAAATCCTTACTTTGTAAAAATAGGAATAATATCCCCTACCATGAAATTTTGTGGTGAGTACACTAAATGAACTCATTTAGGAATTACTGTATGTAAAATTAGCTAATAGTGCTGGGATATAATAGACATTCAATAAGTACAAGAGCCTACTATAGTGCCCAGCACTTAGAATGTACTTAAAAACAAATAAACAAACAAACCTACTTAAGAAGAGAAGAGGTAGGGAAAAGAAGTGCAAGTGACGGCAGAGAAAATGGTGAAGGGTCAGAGGTAAGAGTGGGCACCTGGATGAAATAGGTCTGCTGACCTGGAACACACAAACACGAACTTTCTAGTGATGGCTGTTTAACAACAGGGCAGTCTGTCATGAAAGGTAGTGAGCACCTATTAATGGCTCACATCAGAATGCTCCTGGAGAAGATTCCTGAATTAAGTGGGAACCCGGACTTGGTGAGAAGCTATGTCCTATGTGAACGTGGGGTGGGTGGGCAGGCAGGCTTACTTGGAGAAGAAAACAAAGGAAACCTGATGAAAAAGCCACTATGCTGACGGTGGGGCTCTCAGATACAGAACTTCTCATTATAAAAATGGTTCACTCCAACACTGTGGCTCAGAGTTAATTCTTGCCTCCAAGTTATTTAGGTTGCAGAAATGTGAAACATACCCTGAAGCCCTCAAAATGCCTTATATATAGTAAAAGCTCAAAACCATCAATCAAAATAAGACAGTGAAACTGAGAAGTTAAGAGAAACTTACAGATGACAATGGCTGTCACTTAAAACAGGATATTTTTTAACAAACTATTTTAGTATGAAAACATCACTTCTCATAACTAAACTGTTGACTGAACCACCAGCCGCTGAAGATTGTTTCCACTGTTACAAACACTTCATTCAATTTTCAAACAACAAACTGAAATCTTCCAGCTTCTCTTAAGGTAACCAGGCAACATTGCTGTATAACCAGCCTATTACTGCACACTGAATGTTAGGCCGAAAGAGGGCGGAAGTCTAAATCACACCCTCAGGGCAGCAATTACAGTTCTGTGATGTCCTTCTCATACAGGTCACTTCTTGCATCATGCCATCATCACTAATAGCTGCCTAGTATGTCTGCTCTGCAGATGATGCTATTTTGGTGTTATACCCAGGCCACTATAGTGACATCATTTTTATATTAATGGAATGAGTAAGCAAACCACTTCCCCAATAATAAGAGCAATCCGTGTCAAAACCAGACTAAACCAGTTTAAAACTATTGCTATAGGGGGAAAACATCAATGGTTAAGTGTATCAAAAAAATCTAAGAATGAAGTTTCTTAAGACAAAAATAACTTACTGATTCATTCAGTTTCAATATGGATTGTGTTTAAGCACGGACAAAAATTCAGTGTACTTTGTATTCAAGTGATTTTTTTTAAGATTTTATTTTTAAGTTATCTCTACACTCAACATGGGGCCTGAACCTGCAACCCCAAGATAGAATCACACACTCCACCAACTGAGGCAGCCAGGTGCCCCATATGCAAATGATTTTAACAGATACCTTCTAACAAACCACACCTAATAGTGGTTTAAATAATATTTTAAATGTTAAAAGGCTGTATGGTTCTATATGCTGCCTTAAGAATTTAATGTACTTTTGCCATAGAAACAGAGACTGGAACAAAAGGTGAGATGGAGACAAAGAAAAATTAAAACCAGGTTCTAAGAAAGCTTTATATGAAAAAATGACAAGATACATTTGTCCAGTTGGAAAAAATCTTCACAGATAGGAAGGAAAGCAGAAGATCTCCAGTTTCAGTTGTATAGATGCTACATATAAAAAGAATATTAATTTCCTAGCCAAATCTGTCAGCCAAATTTTTCATCTCTCAAATGAAGATTAGCTATACAATGTACCTCAAAGGGTTATTGACAGGATAAAATGAAATGAACATTGAAGAGTTAAGAGTACCTGAAGGCATGACTTTCTTCCTACTGTGAAACAAAAAATATGGCAGATTCATACCTTATATTTGAAAGACATATAAAGGAACAATTTGAACTTCAAAAAATAATAATGATAGGAATAGATTATAATGTATTCAATAAAATAGAGAGAGAGTAGGAAAGAAGGGAGGGAATGCTTTATTTACAGTAGAATGTCAACTAATAAACACAGAAGAAGTAAGAGTTAGAAAATCATGATTTTGCAATGACCAAAGAACAACCAGGTCAGCAATATTTATTAAGAGTCACTAAAATATTGAGTAAAAATATGATGGGGAAGAGGATATTTACATAATCTCAAAGTATCTCCCACAAATCACTTTTTTTTTTAAACATTTATTTATTTTTGAGACAGGGAGAGACAGAGCATGAATGGGGGAGGGTCAGAGAGAGAGGGAGACACAGAATCCGAAACAGGCTCCAGGCTCTGAGCTGTCAGCACAGAGCCCGGCACGGGGCTCGAACTCACAGACCGCGAGATCATGACCTGAGCCGAAGTCGGACGCCCAACCGACTGAGCCATCCAGGCACCCCACAAATCACTTATTAATCACAGAAAAAATCTCTACAACAAAAAACCTGGAAGTCACTACCTTAATCAAGTACCAAAGTTAACAACATCAACGAGTCAAACTTCATCTGTGCCTCATAATATGATAAACTGAGAAGGAAAATTATTATTTATGTGGTATCCCTGCCAAAATGCATAACCTGAATCTAAACAGAGGAATTATCAGACAAATACACACTGCAACACATTCTAAAATAAATGGCCTATATTCTTCAAAAATGTCAAGCTCATGAAAGACAAAGATTGGCTAAGGGACCTTTCCAAATTAAAGAAGACAAGAGGCATGAAAACTAAATGCACTATGGCATCCTGGACCAGAAAAGAGAAATTTATATAAAGGATAATATTGGGACAATAGGTAGAATTTGAATAAAGGTTGCTATTAGTATTAGTACTGTATCAAAGTTCAATCTCCTGATTTTCAGAGCTGCACTGCATTTATAAAAATTATAGCTTTCTTAAGAAATACACTTAAGTATTTAAATATTACTTTAGTGGAAATAGGCTTTATGACTGCAATTTACTGTTAAATGGTTCAGGAAAAAAATAACATGTAGATACAAAACAACAGTGACAAAGTAAATGTGGGAAAATGTTAACTATTGGTGAATCATGGAGAAGGATATATGGAAATCCTTTGCATTATTTTTATCATTTGGAGATTAAGTTTAAAGTTGTTGGGGTGTTTGGATTTGGTCCCAATGCAATGCTTTCCCGGAATTCTCTGTTCTCACTGAGAGGCACCAGCATCTAATCTGACACAAAAACCAGAAACCTAGGAATCATCTTGAATAATTCCTTCACCTTCAACCCATCCTCAATCACTAAATCTCCTTAATCTAAATATTTCTCAAACCTATACATATTTTTCCATCTTTCTATCACTTTAAATCAAATTACTATAACCTGTGAATTGGGATACAATACATCTTGACTGGTATCTCCTAGGCAATACTGGCCTCTTCAATGAGTTCTCCATAACACAAGAAACTTCTTTATAAAATGCAAATCTGAGGTCACCTCTCTCCCTAGTGTCTAGCCAAAACACTTTAATGGCTTCTCAACAAGACCTACAAGACCCTGCATCTACCCACATTGACTTTACCACTACTACTTTGTATCTACATGTTATTTTTTCCTGAACCAGGTTCCTAAATGGTTTTTGGTCTCAAGATCCCTTTAAATTCTTTTTCTTTTTTAAAAAATGTTTATTTATTATTTTTGAGAGAGAGATAGAGAAAGCATGAGAAGGGGAGGGGCAGAAAGAAGGAGAGACAGAATCCCAAGCAGGCTCTGTATTGGTAGCATAGAGCCTCATGTAGGACTGGATCTCACAAACAGTGAGATCATAACTTGAGCCAAAATCAAGAATTGGACGTTTAATCGACTGAGCCACCCAGAGGCCCCCATTCTTTTTCTTATTTTTTTTTTTTAAATTTGTTAACGTTTATTTATTTTTGAGACAGAGAGAGACAGAGCATGAACGGGGGGAGGGTCAGAGAGAGAGAAGGAGACACAGAATCTAAAACAGGCTCCAGGTTCTGAGCTGTCAACACAGAGGCCGACGCAGGGCTCGAACTCACAGACCGCGAGATCAGGACCTGAGCCAAAGTCAGATGCTTAACCGACTGAGCCACCCAGGTGCCCCTCTTTTTCTTTTTTAATTGAAGTATGGTTGACACACAATGCTATTAGTTTCAGGTGTACAACATAGTGATTGAACAACTCTATACATTATGCTATGCTCACATGTATACCATCTGTCATCATACAGTGCTGTTACAATAACACTGAGTATATTCCCTATGTTGTACCTTTCATCCCCATGACTTATTTGTGCCCTAACTAGAAGCCTGTACCTTCTGCTCCACTTCAGCCATTTTTCTCATCCCTCCAACAACCACCACTTTGTTCTCTATATTTATGGGTCCATTTCTGCTTTACTTGTTTGTTCGTTTGTTTTTTATGATTCCACAAATGAGTGAAATCATACTGTATATTTCTTTCTCAGCTGACTTATTTCACTTAGCATACCACCCTCTAGATCCACCTATGTTATTGCAAATGGCAAGATCCCAACATTTCTATGGCTGAGTAATATATACACCATATTTCCTTTATCCATTCACCTATCAATGGATACTTAGGTTGCTTTCATATCTTGGTTATTGTAAACTACAATAAACACAAGGTAGCATATATCTTTTCAAATCAGTGTTTTTGTTTTCTTTGGGTAAATACCCAATATTGAAATTATTGGATCGCATGGTATTTCTATTTTTAATTTTTTTGAGGAAACTCCATATTATTTCTAGTATCTTTTATAACCCTGACTACTGGCTCATGAGTTCCTTAAAGGCTGAAATTTCATTTCTCCAAGGAAGATATACAGATGGTCAATAAGCACATGAAAGGATGCTTACCATAACTAATCACTAACCATTACAGAAAAGCAAATCAAAACCACAATGAGATGCCACTTCATACCCATTGGGATGACTATTGCAAAAGGAATGAAGGAAGGAAGGAGAAATGGAGGTGGAGAAACTGGAACCCTGTGCACTGCTGGTGATAATGTAAAACAATATACCCACCATGAAAGACAGTATGGCAATTCCTCAAAAAACTAAAAATAGAATTACAATATGATCCAGAAGTCTCCTTCTGGGTATATAACTGTCATAATCTACATGAGCTGCCAAAATAAAATACCACAGGCTGGGGGTCTTAAACAACAGAAAGTTAACTTCTTGCAGTTCTGGAGGCTAAAAATCTAAGATAAAGGTGCCAGCCAATTAGGTTCTCAATAAGGGCACTCTTTCTGGCTTGCAGATAACCATCTTCTTTGCTGTGTCTTCACATGGTCTTTCCTATATTCATAGAGAGAGAGAGAACCCTGGTTTCTCTTCCTTTTCTTATATGAACATTAGTCCCACCCTTACAGCCTCACCCATCTTAACTACCCCCCCAAAGGCCTCTATCTCCAAATAAAATCACATTGAAGGTTAAGAATTCAACACGTACATTTGGGGAAACACAATTCAGTCCACAATACCATAAGAATTGAAAGGAAAGACTCAAAGAGGCATCTGTACACCCATATACATAGCAGCTTTATTCACAATAGCCAAAAGGTAGAGGCAACCTTCAATAGATGAAAGGATAAACAAAATGTGGCATATGCATATAATGGAATATATGTATGTTCTTCACAAAGGAACAGAATTGTGACATGTTACAACACGGATGAATTCTGAGGACATGCTACAGACTATATGTTTGTGTTCCTCCAAAATTTGTATGTTGAAACCTAATCCCTGATGTAATGGCATTAGGAGGTTAGGAGCTTTAGGAGGTGATTGGGTCATGAGGGTGGAAATGACATTAATGAGATTAATGCCCTTAAAAAGACTCCAGAGAGCTCCCTTGTGACCTCCTATGAACCAAGAAGGAGGCTCTCAACAGGCACCAAATCTGCTGGCACCCTGATCTTGGATTTTCCAGCCTCCTGAAACATGAGAAATTAATGTTTGTTGTTGAAGCCCATCCATTTTATAGCATTTTTGTTATAGCTGCCTGAACTGACCAAGAGTGAATTTTATGCAAAGAAAATAAGTCAGACACAAAAGAACAGATATTGCATAATTCCACTTATATGAAAAAGTAACTAGAATAATCAAATTCACAAAGATGAAAAACAGAATGGTGGTTGCTAGGGACTAGCGGGGAGGGGAGACTGGGAAGTTTCAGTTTTGCAAAGGGAAGAGATGGGTGAAGGATGATGGTGATGGCGGCACAACATTAAGAATATACTCAATGCCACTGAACTGCACACTGTAAAATGGTCACAATGGTAAACTTTATGTTATGGGTATTTTTTATATTTTTAAAAATTTACTCGATTTATTGAAACAAAAAAAATTCAGGGCTCCTGGGTGACTCAGTTGGTTGAACATCCGAATTTAGCTCAGGTCATGATCTCATTGTTGGTGGATTCAAGTCCCGCATTGGGCTCTCTGCTGTCAGCCAGAGCCCTCTTTGGATCCTCTGTTTCCCACCCCCACCCCCCCCCCACCCCTCTACCCTTGCCCACTGGTTCTCTCAAAATAAATAAACTTTAAAAAAAAAAAAAAAAGAGTAGCATGCTCTACCAACTGAGACAGCCAGATGCCCTTAAAATTTTTTTCTTTTGTTTTAATAACTGGCTATCTTATTTTTAAGGTTGACTTTTTATTTTTTTTATTTATAGAGAGTGAGAGTATGTGAGTGGAGAGTGGGGGGGGGGAGAGGGAGGGAGGGAGAGAAGGGGGAGAGAAGGGGGGAGGGAGGGAGGGAGGGAGAGAGGGAGAGAGGGAGAGAAGGAGAAGGAGAGGGAGAGGGAGAGGGAGAGGGAGAGGGAGAGGGAGAGGGAGAGGGAGAGGGAGAGGGAGAGGTAGGGAGGGAGGGAGAGGGAGAGGTAGAGAGGTGGAGAGGTAGGGAGGTAGGGAGGTAGGGAGGTAGGGAGGGAGAGAGAGAGAGGGAGAGAGAGAATCTTAAGCAGGCTCTATGCTCAGCATGAAGACCAACACAGGGCTTGATCCTATGACCCTGCAATCATGACCTGAGCCAAAATCAAGAGCCAAACACTCATCTGACTGAGCCACCCAGGTGCCCCAAAAATGTTTTTTAACAGAAAAGTTAAATGTAAGTTTACACGGCCCTGCAATTTCATTTCTAGGATATACCCAAGAAAACTGAAAACATACTTCCAACCAAAACTTCAAACAAATATTCACAGCAGCATTATTCACAACAGCCAACAGAGTGAAAACAATACAAATGTTGATAAATCCACCACAATTCAAATTCAAAGGGTGAATTGTTATTTTTTTGGGTTTTTAAAAATTTATTTATTTTGAGAGAGAGAGAGAAAGCACAAATGGTGGAGGGGCAGAGAGAGAGGAGAGAGCAAGAATCCCAAGCAGGCTCCACACCAACAGCACAGAGCCCAAGGCGGGGCTGGAACTCATGAACTGTGACATCATGACCTGAGCCGAAGTCAGACATTCAACCAACTGAGCCACCCAGGCACCCCAAGGAGTGAATTCTTTTTAATAGTACTTTTTATTAAAATATAAGTCACACACCATGCAATTCATCCAGTTACTGTATACAATTCAACAGGTTTTGATATCTATATCTATAGACAGATACATATATCTATCTACAGATCTATTTGTACGTACAATCATTATCAGAGTTAATTTTCCAACATTTTCATTATTTCAAAGATGCCCTTTTGCTACCAACCACATATCCCTCCATCTCTCCCATCCCTAAGTACCTACTAATTGTCTGTTAGATTTACCCATTATGGAAATTTCATATAAACGGAATCATATATATATATGTGTTTTGTAACTAGCTCTCTCACTTGGCATGGTTTCAAGATTCATCCAGGTGTAGCATGTATCAGTATTCCATTCCTTTTATGGTAAAAAAAAAAAAAAAAATTAAAAAAAAAAAAAATATATATATATATTCCATTGTATTTTCTTTATCCATTCATCAGTTGCTGAGATGGTCATTTGGGTTGTTTTCACCTTTTGACTATTATGAATATTGATGCTATAAACATTCATGTACCAATTTTTGTGTAAATATGCTTCAGTTCTCTTGGTAGATACCTACAAGTAGGATTGCTGGGTCATATAGTAAGTCTATCTTTAATTTTTTGAGGAACTGCTGAACTGTTTTCCAAAGCAGCTGAGGCATTTTATATTTCCACCAGAAATGGAGGAGAGCTCCAATCACTCCACACCATCACCAAAACTTGGTATGGTCAAGCCTCTTTTAAGTACAGCCATCCAAAAGGTGTGAAACAGCATCTCATGCGATTTTGAATTGTATTTCCCTAATGACTGAAGATGCTGAACATCATTTTGTGTTTATTAGCCATTTGTATATCTTCTTTGGAGAAATGCCAATTAAGATGCTTTGCCCATTTGGGGGGGCACTTGAGTGGCTCAGTCGGAGAAGCATGCAACTCTTGATCTCTGGGGTTGTGAGTTCAAGCCCCACACTAGGTGTGGAGATTACTTAAAAAGAAAATCTTAAGGGGTGCCCAGGTGGCTCAGTTGGTTGAGTGTCCCAACTTTGGCTCAAGTCATGATCTCACAGTTCAGGGGTTGGAGCCCCAAGTCGGGCTCTGTGCTGAGAGCTCAAAGCCTGGAAGCCTACTTCAGATTCTACCTCCCTCTCTCTACCCCTCCCCCACTCGCACTGTGGCCAACCGTCACATGAAAAAATGCTCAACATCACTTATCATTTAGGAAATACAAACCAAACCAAAATGAGATAGCACCTTACACCTGTCAGAATGGCTAACATTCAGATGTTGGCAAGGATGCAGAGAAAGAGGATCTCTTTAGCACTGCTGGTGGGAATACAAACTGGTGCAGCCATTCTGGAAAACAGTATGGAGGTTCCTCAAAAAATTAAAAATAGAACTACCCTACGACCCAGCAATTGCACTACTAGGTATTTATCCAGGGGATACAGGTATGCTGTTTCAAAGGGGCACATGCACCCCCATGTTTATAGCAGCACTATCAACAATAGCCGAAATATGGAAAGAGCCCAAATGTCCACCGATGGATGAACAGATCAAGAAGATGTGGGATATACACACAATGGAGTATTACTCGGCAATCAAAAAGAATGAAATTTTGCCATTTGCAACTATGTGGATGGAACTAGAGGGTATTATGCTAAGCGAAATTAGTCAGAGAAAGAAAAATATCATGTGACTTCACTCATATGAGGACTTTAAGAGACAAAACAGATGAACATAAGGGAAGGGAAGCAAAAATAATATAAAACCAGGGAGGGGGCAAAACATAAGAGACTCTTAAATATGGAAAACAGAGGGTTACTGAAGGGGTTGTGTGGGGGGTGATGGGCTAAATGGGTAAGGGGCATTAAGGAATCTACTCCTGAAATCATTGTTGTACTATATGCTAACTTGGATATAAACTAAAAAAATAAATTAAATAATTAAATAAATAAATAAAATAATTTAAATAAATATTAAAAAAGACTCCCATCAAAAAAATAAAATAAAAAATAAAATAAAATTTATTTATTTTGAAAGAAAGAGAAAGCACAAGTGAGAGAGGGAGAGAGAATCCCAAGCAAGCTCCACGCTACGAGCGCAGAACCCGATGCAGGGCTCAAACTCACGACCATGAGATCATGACATGAGCTGAAATCAAGAGTCGGATGTTTAACTGACTGAGCCACCGTAGGCGCCCTGAATCTTCTCTCTTTCTTTCCTGATCAATACAACTAAAGATTTGTCGATTTTTGTTGATATTTTCAAAGAACAAGCTACAAGCTTTTGGTTTTGTTGACTTTTTTCTATTGTTTTTCTATTCACTATTTCATTAATTTCCACTCTAACCTTTCGCATTTCCCTCCATCTGCATGCTTTGTATTTAGTGCACTCTTCTTTTTCTAGTGTCTTAAGGTAGAAGGATAGGTTACTGACTTGAGATCTCTCAACTTTCTTACTATAGGCACTTAGAGATATAAATTTCTAAGATGGCTTTCGCTACATCCCATAAGTTGTGATATGTTGTATTTTCACTCATCTCAAAGTTTCTTCTAATTTCCCTTTTGATTTATTCTTTGACCCATTGGTGATATAGGAGTATGCTGTTTAATTTCCATATATTCAGGAGTTCTCCAAATTTCTTTGTTACTGATTTCTAATTTCATTCCACTGTGGTTGGAGAAAATACTTTATATTACTTCTATAAAAAAGGTGAATGTTATCATATGTGAATCTTATATCAAGGCACAATGTATGACAAAATCACAGACAAAATGGCATTAGACAATATAAATAGTAACTGTAGCTATGCATTGTAGGTAGCTTTATTTACTTGAGTTTGACAGATCTACCACATTCAAATAGTTGAAATTTTTACTCCATTATGAGCCTCTAGAAATGGTGAAGAAACATACAAAAACCCCACATGAGAAGCTAGCAAAGAAAACGAAAAGTTCATTCACAAGAGAGGAAACAAAAATGAAAAACAAATATGAAGTCTCACTAATAATCTTTTTAAAAGGAAACAAAAAGGGGGTGCCTGGTGGCTCAGTCAGTTAATATCCAACTCTTAGTTTTGGCTCAGGTCACGATCTCATGGTTCATGGGTTTGAGCCTTATGTCTGGCTCTATGCAGAAAGTGCAGAGCCTGGTTAGGTTTCTCTCTCTCTCTCCGCCCTCTCTTCTCTCTCTCTCTCTCAAATAAATAAATAAACATTTTTTAAAAAGAGTAATTGAAACAAACAAACACCATTTTCCTCCTACCAGATTAACAGGTTTATCTTCTATTTTAAAACATTAATACCCAAGCCTTCTTTGTCATGCCATAGGTTAACCAACCATATATTTGTGGGTTTATTTCTGGGCTTTCTATTCTGTTCCACAGATGAGGGGGTCTATTTCTGTGCCAGTACCATACTGTTTGGTTTTTTTTTTTGTTTTTTGTTTTTTGGTTTTTTTTCAACGTTTTTTATTTATTTTTGGGACAGAGAGAGACAGAGCACGAACGGGGGAGGGGCAGAGAGAGAGGGAGACACAGAATCGGAAACAGGCTCCAGGCTCCGAGCCATCAGCCCAGAGCCCGACGCGGGGCTCGAACTCACGGACCGCGAGATCATGACCTGGCTGAAGTCGGACGCTTAACCGACTGCGCCACCCAGGCGCCCCCATACTGTTTTGATTATTACAGCTTTGTAGTATATTTTGAAATCTGAAATTGTGACACCTCCAGCTTTGTTTTTTCTTTCTTAAGATTGCTTTCAGGGTCTTTTGTGGTTCCATACAAATTTTAGTATTGCTTCTTCTGTGAAAAATACTGTTGGTATTTTGATAGGGATTGCATCAAATCTGTAGATCACTTTGGGTAAGACAGACATATTGTGGAATATACTGTGGGGAAAATATCTTTAATAACTGGTGCTGGGAAGACTGGACAACTACACGCAAAAGAATGAAACCGGACCACTTTCTAATACCATACACAAAAATAAACTCAAAATGGATTAAAGACCTAAATGAGACCTAAAACCATAAAAATCCTAGAACAAAGGCAGTAATTTCTTTGACACGGGCCATAGCAAAATTTTTCTAGATAGGTCTCCAAAAGACAAAAGCAAAAAAACAAAACTATAGGGAATATATCAAAATAAAAACTTTTTGCACAGCAAAGGAAACCATCAAACAAAACCATCAGGCAACCTACTGAATGAGAGAAGATATTTGCAAAGGGTACATCCAATTAGGGGTTAATATCCAAAACACATAAAGAACTTACACAACTCAATACCAAAATCAACCCAATTAAAAAATGGGCAGAGGATCTGAATAGTCATTTTTCCAAAGAAGATATACTGATGCCCAAAAGATAAATGAAAAGATGTTCAACATCACTAATCATCAGGGAAATGTACATCAAAACCCTGAACTTGCTGGAATGGTTAAAATAAAAAAGATAAAAAATAACAAGTGTTGACAAGGACATGAATCATACACTGTTGGTGGGAATGCAAACTGGTACAACCACTGTAGAAACAGTATGGAGGCTCCTCAAAAAATTAAAAATAGAAATACCATACAACCCAGTAATTCTACTATTGGGTATCTGCCCAAAGAAACCAAAAACACTAATTCAAAAACACGAATTCATGCTCCCCTATGTTTATTGCAGCATTGTTTACAATAGCAAAGGTACAGAAGCAACCTAAGTGTCCAATGACAGATAAATGGATAAGGGAGAATATTAAACAGCCATAGAAAAGGAGGAGACATGTCATTTGAGACAATATGGATGGACCTAGAGATATTATGCTAAGTGAAATAAGTCAAACTGAGAAAGACAAATACCTTGTGACTTCACTCACACGTGGAATTTTAAAAAAACAAATAATTAAAAAGCAGAATCAGACCTATAAACACAGAGAACAAACAGATGGTTGCCCGAGTGGAAAGGTTGGGGGAATGAGCAAAATGGGTGAAGGGGAATGGGGAAAAAAACTCAGGAACATCCAATGCTAGATTGACACAGTAAAATTAGGCACTCACATATACTGCTGGTGTTCAAATAAACTGGAACACTTTGGGAACCAATGTGGCAAAAAGTATCAAGAGCCTTTAAAAAACTCATTAAAACTCATTAAAAAAACTCATTAGAGTGACAACTCTAATAGGTGACAACCTATGTCTAGGAAATAAAACTAAATACAGAAAACATTTTAGACTAACAATATTCACTGTAGTATTATTTACAATTTAAAAAATGCTTACATCAAAAAGAATGAAATCTTGCCATTTGCAACTACATGGATGGAACTGGAGGGTATTATGCTAAGTGAAATTAGTCAGAGAAAGACAAAAACCATATGACTTCACTCATGTGAGGACTTTAAGAGACAAAACAGATGAATAAAAGGGAAGGGAAACAAAACTAATATAAAAACAGGGAGGGGGACAAAACAGAAGAGACTCATAAATATGGAGAACAAACCGAGGGTTACTGGAGGGGTTGTGTGGGGGGGGGGGGTGGGCTAAATGGGTATGGGGCATTAAGGAATCTACTTCTGAAATCAGTGTTGCACTATATGCTAACTAATTTGGATGTAAATTTTTAAAAATAAAAAGTAAAATTAAAAAAAAAATTTTTTTAATGTGCTTATGATATAAATGTCCAGTAACAGGAGAATTAGGTAAACTGTGGTTTAATTATTTGGTTTAATTATCATGCATCCATTGAAAATGTTTACAATACACTTACAATATAAAATACTTGTTATAATGTCAGTGAAAAAGCAAAATGCAAAACTGTACATAAATTATGATTAGAGCTGTGTGTTTAAAAAAATAGCAAACAATCTAGGGACAGAAAAAAATTAGAAAGCAATACACCAAAAAGATAGTGATGGTTACCTCTGGAGAGTGAATTATGAGTGTAGTTCTTTCTTTAATCTTAAGTATAAATTTTTACAATAAAATGTTTATTTAAAGCAAATTTAAAAAACTGTTACCTAAAAGCACAACAGTCCACTTAGTAGGACACTTTTCTCACAAGCACAACCTCATAGATACACTGTTCTCTTGTGTGGGAGACATACTTACTCTATCAAACACACAATCCTTAGTTTTTTTCTACTTAAGGCTTTTAATATTGTATTTGTCAGGCTGTTTGGGTTTGTTTGTTGTTTACTAAGAGAAACAAAACATTCTTTTTCCTGGGCCTCAGAAATAGTCCTCTAATTCAAACACACTTGGCTTCTTATATTCTCAAATTTTATCAAAAAGATTAAAAGTAAAACCAATTTGGGGTCCCTGAGTGGCTCAGTCGGGTAAGCATCTGATTCTTGGTTTTGGCCTTGTGTCAGGCTCTGCACTGAGAGAGCCAGGCCTGTTTGGGATTCTCTCTCTCTCCTCCTCTCTCTGCCCCTCCCCCCATCTCTCTCTCTCAAAATAAATAAACTTAAAAAAAAAAAAAAGTAAAACCAATTTTACAAGGTTTAGAAGCTGCTATTATGTACAAAAGGCAGCTAATTAAAAGTTGCAAATTGGGGCGCCTGGGTGGCTCAGTCGGTTGGGCGACTGACTTCAGCTTGGGTCATGATCTCACAGTTCATGGGTTTGAGCCCCGCATCAGGCTCTGTGCTGACAGCTCAGAGCCTGGAGCCTGCTCCCGATTCTGTGTCTCCCTCTCTCTGCACCTCCCCTGCTCATGCTCTGTCTCTCTCTCTCAAAAAATAAATGTTAATAAAAAAAATTTTTTTTTAAAGTTGCAAATTAAATCAAATTGTACAACATACATACATTTTTTCTGTAGTTAGAAAAAAACCTAGGAGCGCCTGGGCGGCTCAGTCGGTTAAGCATCTCATTGTTGGTTTAATCTCAGGTCATGATCTCACGGTTCATGGGTTCAAGCCCCAGCTCTGTGCAAGCCTGCTTGGGATATTCTCTCTCTCTCTCTCTCTCTCTCTCTCTCTCTAAATATAAACATTAAAACAACAAAAAAAAAAAAAACTAAAAAAATCTTCCCAAACATGTGTTTCTTTGTAGTTGGTCTGTTTATTGAGGCAATAAAGCATAATAAAAAGAACACAGGTTTTAGAATCAGAGAAACTAGAGTTTATACCCTGATTCTGCAACTTCCTAGCTGTGAAAGCTTAGGCAAGTTAAACTCCCTAAACCTCAATTTCCACCTGTGTAAAACAAGGATAACAGTAGTTACCTAAAGGACTATGAGAAACACATGAGAAGCCAGATACTAAAGTACCATAATAAGCACAGCGCATATATTAAGCATAGCACACATAGCAGCTACTGTAATTTTCATCTCTTTTGGAGGGATGAGGAAGTTCATTTCATAGCAAGTTACTCAGCTTTAACCTAATCCAACATCAAGAAACAAAAAAAGAGGCAGGTCAGAAAACCATTAAGAGTCCTTGGCAGGGGCGCCTGGGTGGCTCAGTCACTTGAGCATTCGACTTCAGCTCAGGTCATGATCTCATGGTTCGTGAGTTTGAGCCCCACTAGGTTCTGTGCTGACAGCTCAGAGTCTGGAGCCTGCTTTGGATTCTGCATCTCCCTCTCTCTGCCCCTCCCTGCTCATGCTCTCTCTCTCAAAAATAAACAAACATTAAAAAAAAAAAAAAAAAGTCTTCGGCAGTTCTCAGTTACAGATTTAGGATGGAGCTAAGCAGATCTTACAGCTCATACTACCTCTTCAGGCAGTGCAAACTATTCAAGAAAGATACAACCCTGTATCTAACCATCATGTTCTTACCTTGCAGGCTACATCAACTAATCGCATCTGGATAGCTTGATTCTCTGGGAGTTTAGTGCCAATCGCAAGCAAAGTGTCCAACAGTTGAGCTAGGACTTGATGAGACTCTAGAAAGGAAGATGGAAAGTTGGGTTGCACAATTTCAAAAGGTGATCGCTACAGAAACTAAATTTACTTACGTAAAGAATGTAAATTCTTGTTAGCTAGGTTCCTCTCTTTGATTCTTGATTCCCCTCAACCAAAAGTTAAGTTCCTAAAGGGATCATGTCTAAAACTTTGAATCCTCTACAGAACTAATTCAAGGGGTTTTCACGCCTTCAAGATAAAGTCCAAATTCCTTAGCAGGGCAAACACATATACATACCAGTGCCTCCATGAGGTCTAGCTCTGCCTGCCTTTCTAGCCTCATCTCTTTGAAGTCTCCTACAGCATCCTTTTATCCAATTACTTATGATTTCATGTCCCCCTATCTTTGCTCAGGCCAACTTCCCTAGAATGCCTCCACTGACACCCAATGCCATTCTCAACCCCAATCCCCAGGAAACATCTACTAATCTTGAAGTGTCACCTGCTACACAGACCTTTCCCTTCTTTCACAATGAGAATTGACTATTTCGTCTTTTGTGCTTCCACTGCACCCTGTACATCAGCTCCAACACTTTACTATATTTATTTTCATATCAGACTAAATTGAGAATGAAAGATCCCTGAGGGCAATGACTGTGTCTCATTCACTTTTGCATTCTCTGAATCTAGTACAAGTCATTACATGCTCAATGAATGTTTAATAAGTGGGCAAAGACCCAAATTCAAATAAATCATCATCAATCAGCCAGATTCTCCTCGTCTACATTCTCCTTTTTGTTCCAAAATATGTTTCTTTTAATGCTGGCTGTACACAAGAATTTTAGGTGGCATTCAAATAATCATTTTACATTAATATCTATGTATATATTTTAATGTACATAATAAAAATTGCAGTTACTATCTACTGATGTCACATGACACTAATTTCCTTTTACCATTATTAAGAATCTCTTTAACTAAAAAAAAGTTACCCACTTAAGAAAAATATTAAGTAAACCATAGTATAAATGTGAAACAAATATGTAAAAATGGTGTACATGACATATAAAATGACTGCAGATTAGAAAACACTGGCAGGGTACCTGGCTGGCTCAGTTGGTAGAGCACACAACTCTTCATGTCTGGGTTGTGACTTCAAGCCCCATGTTGGGTGCAGAGATTATTTAAAAATAAAATCTTGAAGAAAAGAAAACAAAACACAGCACAGCACAACACTGAGGGGAACACCTGGGTGGCTCAGTCGGTTATTAAGCATCTGACTCTTAATTTTGGCTCAGGTCATGATCTCACACTTGTGAGATCCAGTCTCGCTTCAGCTCTGCACTAGGTGTAGAGCCTGTTTAAGATTCTCTCTCTCCCTCTGCCCCCCTCCCCCACTTTCAGTCTCTCAAAAGAAAGAAAGAAAGAAAGAAAGAAAGAAAGAAAGAAAGAAAGAGAAAACAAGAAAACACTACTGAGGAGGATATCACTATAAAGGAAGTAAATTCTAGCCACAACACCCTAAAAAGATTTAGGAATTGGGAGATTTAAAGCAATAACCACAAAAAAGCAAACAAAAATGGGAATAAGGCAGGGATTTATCTGAGGTCTCTTTAAGAAGCAGTTGGACCTCTGCCTTCCTCCTTATCCTAAATGGGAAGTTTATTCCATACAAAAATTGGACCAGAAAGGATAGCAAATGAGGACTGGGGAGAAGACACAGTGAAGAAGAGGAGATTAAGAGATAGTAACATACTCCTCTCCCCCTCCCTAGACCCCTTCAGCAGCCTTGGCTCCAAAATCATGGTAGCCAGGCATTTCTCTGCCTTCCTAGAAGGAGATACATGAACTCCAAAATGGAAAAACGAATGGGCCCCACAAAGAAACACAAAAGACACTAATATTTTAAAGCCCTCCAGCGGTGCCTGGGTGGTTCAGTTGTTTAAGCATCCAACTCTTGGTTTCAGCTTAGGTCATGATCTCACGGTTCATGAGTTCAAGCCCTGCATCATGCTCGGTGCAAACACTGTGGAGCCTGCCTGGGATTCTCTCTCTCTCCCTCTCTCTCTTCCTCTCCCCTGCTGGTTCTCTCTCTCCCTCTCCCTCTCCCCCCCCCCCAAAATAAATAAACTTTAAAAAATAATAATAAATAAAAGTCCTTCAAAGAGGACTCCAAAGAGGGTCATCCTAGAACAGAGGCTACCAATTGACAAGTCCTGTCCCTTCACACAGAACTACCAATCAGTTTTTCAGTGCCTGGTCTTAAATGTAAATGCAAAACCAAAGATCATCAAGAAGTCTCCAATATTAAAGAGGCCACAAAGAGAAAAGAAGGTACTTAGAGAAGATAGATGTGAAGAAATCTCCAATACTACCCCACCACCCTTTATTTGTACAAAATGAGTCTATATAACATCCATAAAAAGTTACCTAAGCCTTTTTAAGCTTAACTCTTGCTTCTGATAAATCATAAATCTAATCTAAATCTTAAACCCTAGTCTCTCTTGAGTTCCAGACCTACATTACAACTGCAGGTTGGATGAACATCTCCACATAGATAATAAATAAATCTTCAACATCTGTGCCCTAAACAATCTAGTTCATCAAACCAAATTCCTCAGAGCCACCAAATTATCTTCCTAAAACTAGACTTGATTATCTCATGCACTTGCCCAAAAAAAACATTATATACATGGTTCCCAGTGCCTATGAAAGTGACATTCTACATCTTCAGCATTCAAGACTACCTACCCTCTGGCTTCTAAACATTTTACCAGTTTTTCATCCTAAAGCCCCTCACTCCCTGCTTCTCTCTCATGAAACAATTTAGGTCTGCAAATATCTCACGTTTTCCCATTTCTCTACCTTTTAACATCATGTTCTTTCCTCTTGGTACTACTCTTCCCCATTCCTGCCTTTCCAAACATGCCTCTTCACTAAGCCTTTCTAGATCCCACCAGTCAGCACTCACCTCACCCTCTCTTCTGCTCCCACACTATTCTGATTATACCTCCTCTACAGCAAGCTTTGTGTTTTTATTGCTGGTGTGGTGTGTACTCGAGAAGCAGAGATACCTAACACCCACAAAGTGCCTAGTCCAGTGCTTGCCAAGGAGTTGCAGAGCTCATACAGACGGATTGAAATGAAAGGCTTCTGGTCCAGAGGGTGGCCCACACTCTTGGATTTAAAAGTGCACACTAGACTGATAAAGACTCTTACTTAATTCTAGTCTGTGCCTTATTCTAAGCCACAAGCACAGGATGACTTTAGCAGTCACTTTATCTCCCTGGAGTTCATGTTCCTCAGCAATGAAATAAAAGGCTTGAACCAGATGATCTTTATGGTCCCTTCCATTCTATCTTCTACTGTCAATCTAGGTAGGCCAGGAACTGGAAAGCAGGAGGAGCCCTAGATCACATCTCTCAGAGACAATTAAATAAGAAACATTAGAATATTTCACAAAAAGTAAAACAACTATTTCCACGTATACCACATAATTTTTTTTTTTTTATGTTTGTTTATTTTTGAAAGAGCGTGAGCGGGGGAGGGGCAAGGGAGAGGGAGACAGAACCTGAAGCAGGCTCCAGGCTCTCAGGTGTCAGCCCAAAACCTGATGTGGGGCTCAAACCCACAAACCGTGAGACCATGACCTGAGCCGAAGCTGGATGCTTAACCAACTGAGCTATGCAGGCACCCTTGAGTCTCTCTCTTTTTTTTTTTTTTTTTAATTTATGAAATTTATTGTCAAATTGGTTTCCATACAACACCCAGTGCTCATCCCAAAAGGTGCCCTCCTCAATACCCATCACCCACCCTCCCCTCCCTCCCACCCCCCATCAACCCTCAGTTTGTTCTCAGTTTTTAAGAGTCTCTTATGCTTTGAGTCTCTTTCTAAAGACAGAATGAGGTTTGCATCCAAATCAACCCTCTCTTATAATGTTTCTATTTTAGAGGTAAAGTGTTTCAGTTAAACCATGGTCTACAAGAAAGAGCACTGCACTTAAGTTCTCAGTTCTGCAACTCTTAGCTAAACGAACTCACTTCAACTCACTTTATCTCTCTGGGACTTCAGTTTCTATCATCTGCAAAGTGAAGGAATGAAACAAGATCTCTATAAGGCCATTTATAGCTCAAAAAGTATTTGGCTCTATGAAATCCCCAACCTTAAAGTGTGAAATTCTTAGAGGTATATAACTAGATTCTGTAAGAACTTTCCATGGAAAAAAAAGAATACTTTTGTACCGAGGCAATGTAATTGTTTTGGTGCTTTTAAAAAAATGGATTTTTTTTCACCACTATCTACAAGAGCAAAAAATTAGAAACATGCTACTGTACCTGTTGGTATTTAATGTATTATCAACACCTTAAATATTATGAAGGTGATACAGAAACATGGAAAAAATTGTATGTAATGTTGAGTATAATAAAACACAAAATAGTATGTTCACTGTAAGTACAATCATATAAAATGTATTCAAATAAAAATACATAAAACGTTTTACACAAGTAGCAGTATTTTTGAAATTTTTACTTTATTGTCATTATATCAGCATTTCGTTAACATACACTCCCATCTGAAAAAAAAAAACAATTTTTTTAAGGTATATTCTTTGTTTTCTGTGAATTAAAAGTCTTGGGTCAAAATTCAATACAAGTAAAATTTTAGTAATGAAGTTTTTTTTGTTTTGTTTTGTTTATGTTTATTTTTTGAGAGAAAGAGAGAGAGCTGGGGCGGGGGTGGGGGGCGGGACACAGGATCCAAAGGAGGCTCCAGGCTCTGAGCTGTCAGCACAGAGCCCAACAAGAACCATGAACTCACGAACCATTAGATCATGACCTGAGCTGAAGACGGCACTTAACTGACTGAGCCACCCAGGCACCCCAGTATGAAGTTGTTGCTAACATAATTTTAAACATTCTCAACTTCAGCCAATGGGCCACATATGTTAAGACATTTGTTATCATTAAACATTGTACAATAAATGAATCTGGATGGTGTCTGAATTCATTGGCCTTTTATTATTCTCATAACCTCTCACATTTATAAACTAAATGCTACCCAATATTTAAAATCATATTTATTTAAATATGTATACCCAAAACTCAACGCTATTCTTTAAAACTACAATCAATTCAAACGAAACTGTAACATTTTCAGAAAACAACAACAAAGGGTTCCTTTTTATTTAATTTTAAAATATTAAGGCAAGTAAGGCAATAACTCTATTAACAGAATCTTGTGCACAAATAAAACTAGATAAATAATCAAAAAAAATTTTTAAGGTGGAATATTTTTCCATTTCACCTAAATGCTGACAATAATGTTTAGTGGGCATCCAGGAGAAGCAAACATGAAGCAGTAACATGTGAGACCTAGATGTCACTCTTCTAGGAACTAAATTATGAGAGACCACACAACCAGGACAGCACCTCTCATGGTTTGAATTAGTGCAAACAGTCAACAGAACATCACACACATATAAAACATCAGTCTACCACATACAATGTAACCTTGAACAAGTCAGTGAACTTCTCTGAGCTTCAGTTTCCCTACCTAAAATATAGGGACAATAACATCTATCTTCCATCATATGTAACCTACCTTAAGTATTGTGGCACTTGGTAAAAGTCAATAAATGATAGCTATTAAGAGACAAAACTGTATTTTATCTCTATATATGTAAATATATACATATATGTTTTATTGAATTATCCTCAAATTCCTTTTCTTTTTTTAACTTTTTTTTTTTTTTTTTTTTTTTTAGTTTATTTTTGAGAGAGATAGAGCAGGGGAGAGGTAGAGAGAGAGGAAGAGAGAGGATCCCAAGCAGGCTCTGTGACAGAGCCCAACACAGGGCTTGAGCCCACAAACTGTGAGATCATGATCCAAGCTGAAACTGAGAATCGGGACGCTCAACTGACTGACTGAGCCACCAAGGAGCCCAAATTCCTTTTCAATAACAGCTCATTCTAAATTCTACACAAATAGAACTAAAGATTTCTGCTCTGATTATATAGGTTTTAAATGGCAACTTACTTTCATTCTGCAGGATGTTAATGGCATCATCCATAATGCAGTCTGGTGAAAATCCTGCAGTCTTTGATAATAAACCCAACAATGATGCAATTTTCAATCTCACAGATGGATCATTCTCCTGGAACAAAAGAAGCTGTTGTTAACCTTGACACTCTAGCTAACCAACAAACAGGAACAAACTAGTATCTCAAGAGAGATTCAATGATCCAAGTATTCTAAAGATTTTATTTCTGAAAAATTAACTTTATAATCTTCAGGTGAGAGAGCTTTTCTCAAATCAGTAATGTTACATCTAAATACTGCAAAGTGAGCGGGGATTTTTTATGCCTTCCTGGTATCATTACCTTCCCACCAGAAACATGCTGTTAGGACTAAAAGCGTCCCTCCTCCACTGTGCAGCTACATCAGACAGAGTGCGGCCACATGCACCACCACCACCAGCACTGGGCTCGCACACTGTCGCCAGTACCACTGCTCTCAGAGGCCCTGAAAACTGGGTGCTGCAGCCACTGCTGCTACCATCAGAATCTCTCACCCTACCTGCTCTTTTGAACCGCCAGATCCTGATCAGAAGTCTGAGGCAGGTCAATCTAATTGTCTGGGTCTAGGGCTTGTGCCTGGGCCCCAGGTGCAAGGGAGCCTAAGAAATGACTAGTCTGGCCCTTTGGCCCTTTTAGCCATGACACTGGGAGGTGGTCTCTAATCTGCACCAGGATTCCTACAGTGAAGGATTTCCCCCAAAGTCAAAAAGGAACATGTCCTTTTGTTCATTACGTAGCACAGTATGTGGCACTACATACACACACACACACACACATATAAATGTGAAATGGGAAAAAAAAAAGTACCTCACCAACGGTAAAATTAGATCAGCGTGTATTTCTACACCAAAGACAAAATCACTTAAATGTATGCTCAAAAGATGAAGTGCCTTCTAGATATGACCAACTCCCCACCTCCCATCTACATTCTAAGAAGTGACAAAGCACAAGGAGGCCTGAAGTGGGAGAAGAAGCAACAGATATGGAGTCAGAGGATCTAGAATACTGGCATGCCACTTACCATGGATACAACCTTGGGAAAGTCATTTTCTTGGGAACTTAACCATGGGGAAGAGAAAGGGCTTTGAAATTAGCCAGACCTAAGTCTGAAGCCTGGACTATGTCTTGACATAAGCTCTGTGTCTTGAACAGGCTAACTAACCTCTCTAAGGCTTGCCTGTGAAATATGGCTAACAGCAACCTCAGAGGGCACTGAGAGGAAAATGACTAGCACAGGAATGGTACATAGGAGGCAGTCAGGTATTAGTGCCCTTCTCCCTTCCTCTCCCTAACCATCAATCCTCCATGTGGAGAGTAATAAAACCTGAACTGAACCACTATGAATATGGTATTCACAGGGGTACCATAAAGAGCAAATAAAAACACATGAAAGTTAAGGATGCACTAAGTCTAGAATATGGGAAATTCCACAGGGTGCATACCCTGGTTTTTAAACCAAAAATGGCATTGGTAATGAAAAAGGGTAGAGGATGAAAATACTACAGATTTTAATTTTTTGGATTTTTTTTAAATTAAAAACTTTTATTTTAAGAGAGAGAGACGGTGAGAGGGCATGGGGGGGAGGGAGGGGGAAAGAGGAAGAGAGGAAGAGACAGAGAGAGAATGAGAATGAACCTTAAGCAGGCTCCATGCTCAGCACGGAGCCCAACGCAGGCTTGATCCCACACCCCTGGAGGATCATGACCTGAGCTGAAATCAAGAATCGGACACTCAACGGACTGAGCCACCCAGAGGCCCCAATGCAATGTGTGAATTTTGCTTCAAACAAACCAACTGTACAAAGTCTTAAAACAATCAGTGAAAACAACATGAACTAGGTATATGTTGCTATTAAGGATTACTGTGTGATTTTTTTAAGTTCTAAAAGAAGTCCTTATATGTTAAACATATATAATTAAGTATTTACAGGTGAAATGATACGCTGCTTGGGATTTGCCCTACCTCAAAAAAGTTGGGGTAGGGGAGCCTGGGTGGCTCAGTCGGTTAAGCGTCCGACTTCGGCTCAGGTCATGATCTCACGGTTTGTGAGTTCGAGCCCTGCCATCAGGCTCTGTGCTCACAGCTTGGAGCCTGGAGCCTGCTTTGGATTCTGTGTCTCCCTCTCTCTCTGCTCCTCCCCTGCTTGCACTCTGTCTCTGTCTCTCTCTCTCAAAAATAAACATTAAAAAAAAAAAAGTTGGGGTAAATGCATCAAAACAAGAATGGCAAATATTGATAATTATTGAAGCTGGATGAAAATGTCTTGAAGGCTCATATTATTTTCTCTCCTTTTGTGTGTATTTGTGGAGTTACCAAACAAAATTTAACTTCTTGGAAAAATCACACCAAAGTACTGTATTCTATCTAAAATGCTAATTAATTTATTTATTCAACATACATACAGTGAGTGCCTGTTTTGTGCCAAGCATCATTCTAGCTACTGGGGACACAATGCTGAATAAAGCAGAAGCAATTCCTACTCTCACAGATCTTATATTCAAATGGGTAAGACTAGCAAAAGAAAATGTATCATTTCATGTGGTAAACATTCTGAAGAAAAATAAAGTGGGCAAAAGGCTAAAGAGTAAAGTGGGGAGGATATTACAAATAGGATGGTGACGAAAGTCCATTCTGAGGATACAACTTTTGAGAGGACACTTAATTGAGTCAGACAGAGCCATAGGAAAATTTAGGGAAGAAGCATTCCAGGCAGAAGAAAGTTACAAACCCAGAATATAGGAAATTATAAAATGCCTTATATAAAACTCTAGAAAAATGTATATGAAACTGTTAGCAGTGATTCTCTCCAGAGTAATCTCTGGAGAGTACATTTCATTTATTAACTGATTTACAGAGGGAAATCTCATTCTTTTATACACTTCCACAGTGCTTGAATTTGTTACAATAAATATTGCCAATGTAATTTTTAAAAAGAGTGTAAATTTTTAAATCTATATAAATATATGCAACCCTTCAAAAGCTCGCAGTCTTCTACAAAAAAGAAGTCTGAGCTGCTTAGCCTGCCACAAAGGTCCCCCCCACGACTGGCCACTATGGCAGCTCCCACACTTCCCTACCAGTGATCCCATGCCACTTCAAGCTTCTGTACTTCCACTTAGATTGTTCTTCTACCTCGTATGCTTTCCCTTTCTCCCATACCCACTCACTCCTGCCCTGGAGGTGTATTTACTCCAGGAAGTTATCTCTGATCCCTGAACTGGACGTGGATGCCCTTCCTCTTGGACAACCCCAGGACCTTGGTGCAACCCGTTATCATGCCCTTCACTACAGTGCGCTGTACTTGTGACCACGTCTTCCCTCAACTGGCCTGTGAGCCACTGAAGTGACTAGAAGAATGCGAAGAAAGCCCTATGTACATTCTGATAAAAATAAAAGGAAGAGTACAAGAAAAGGAAGAGCCAAATGTTCTCCTTAATTCACTCAGTAAAGAATTCATCCACTCTCTGCTCACCACGGATTCCCTGCACACTAGAAGCCACCCCGTACGAGTCCATGGGGATAAACTGCCCTTGTGGAAAAGTTTAATGGGCAAGGTAGACATTTATCAAGTAATGTCCACTTAATAATTACAAAGTGGCAAAGTAAAAAGACAGAGTTCTCTGAAAGCATATGACATATCAGACACGACTTTAAAATAACTCTACATATTATGGTCAAAGAGATCCTGATCTATTTTGAGGCAGTGGGAAAAGAATGAACCAATGCTCTGAGTCATGAAAGAATACCACAACTTCCAGAACTAGGAAAAAAAAAAAAAAGGGCAATGTGGCTAAAATGTACACAGACATGAGATTAGGCTAAAGAGACAAACAGGTACCACATCTTTTTTGAGAATTATGGCAAGTATCTCTGATAGCGCCTACCAGGCAGCAGGAATTCAACACACATTTGTTCACTGTTGAATAAAGAAGTGGATAATCTGTGTCCAAAGAGCAAGAAAAATCCTTCAATGAACTATAAACAGGAGAATGACATTAACAGATCTGAATATTTGAAATACCAATCCAGCCTCAATTCCTTGGATTGGAAGGGGCAAAAGTAGACAGAGGGACAAATTAAGGGTATATTACAAGTCCAGCCAAATTAAGGGTATATTACAAGTCCAGCCAAAGACATTAGCAAGACTCCCACTTCTGTTAAGGGCAAGGTTAGAGAATTCAGACCAATCTTTCTGCTGAGGAAAACTATAAAGTACTATGGATGTCGAAAAAAAGTGTGTGTGTACATACATATATATGTATGCACGTATACATATGTAAACGTGGGTATGTATACACATGTGTGTATTTGAAAGTATTAGAAAACTAAAAGATACATGAAAAATTAAAGAAGAATCATGCAGGGAAGGAACCCAGGCAGGTTCACCTAGAGTGTGGCGCTGCTTTTTCTTCAGGCTTCTGCCAACCAGGGAAATGAGGGAATGGAGAAATGAGTGGCAAAGTAATCAGTGCTTCCGACAGCCAGGTGAGGCCAGGGTGCAATGGCCAGAGCGTAAGGCTAAGGGTAGGAGGGTGAAAAGGGGCAGCCTAATAAACCCCATCACTTTGGATTAGGACCCCAAAAGGCTGCAACAGCATAAGTAAGAGTGAAATAAACACAAAGACTTTGGGAGGGACTGCAGCTCAGCTTTGAATCATTTTCATTCCTAAAAGGAAAAAGTTTTCTTGGATTTCTAGATAGAAACAAATACTCTCTGGATTAAAATAAGTCATCCTGGGACCCCAGTGGCTTAGCTGGTTGAGTGTCCGATTCTTGATTTCAGCTCAAGTCATGATCCCAGGGTCGGGGGATCAAGCCACACATGAGGCTCCAGTGGGATTCTCTCTCTCTCTCCCTCTGCCCCTCTCCCTCACTCTCCCTAAAATAAAAATTTTTAATTAAAATAAGTCATCCTAAGTCTTAAATTATTTTTACAAACAATTTTGGAAATACACTGCCTAATAAGAAATAAAGCATGCTAGCAGATCAGATAACATGAAGAGAAATGATAAGACATAGCCACAGGGATCCATTTACTGGAGTTATCAGCCACAGATTTTAAAATAATTCTGCTCAGGGGCTCCTGGGTGGCTCAGTAGGTTGAGAGTCTGACTCTTCATTTCAGCACAGGTTATGAGATTGAGTCCCACATCAGGGCATGAAGCCTGCTTGGGATTCTTTCTCTCCCTCTCCTTCTGCCCCTGCCTCCCTCCGTCCCTCTATCTCTCTCAAAGCTAACTACATAAATAAAATAATTCTGCTTACGAGAACAATCAACAAAACTAAAAGGTGGTTTATGGAATGGGAAAAGATGACATACCTGATAAAGGGTTAGTATCTAAAATCTATAAGGAACCTATCAAACTCAACACCCAAAAAAACAAATAAGCCAGTTAAGAAATGAGCAGAAGACACAAACAGACATTTTTCCAAAGATATCCAGATGGCTAACAGACACATGAAAAGATGCTCAAAATCACTCATCATCAGGGAAATACAAATCAAAACCACAATGAGATACCACCTCACACCTGTCAGAATGGCTAACATCAACAACTCAGGCAACAACAGATGTTGGCGAGGATGCAGAGAAATGGGAACCCTTTTGCACTGTTGGTGGGAATGCAAACTGGCGCGGCCACTCTGGAAAACAGTATGGAGGTTCCTCAAAAAGTTAAAAATAGAACTACCCTACGATCCAGCAACTGCACTACTAGGTATTTACCCAAAGGATACAAAAATACAGATTCGAAGGGGTACATACACTCATGTTTACAGCAGCATTATCAACAACAGCCAAACTGCGGAAAGAGCCCAAATGTCCACTGACTGATAAATGGATAAAGAAGATGTGGTATATATACACAATGGAATATTTCTCAGCCATCAGAAAGAATGAAATCTTGCCATTTGCAACAATATGGATGGAGCTAGGTGTATTATGCTGATTGAAATAAGTCAGAGAAAAACAAATACCATATGATTTCACTCATATGTGAAATTTAAGAAATAAAACAGATGAACATATGGGAGGGGGAAAAAAAGAATGAGAAACAAACTATAAGAGACTCTTAATGACAGAAAACAAACTAAGAGTTGATGGAGGAAGGTCCGTGGGGGATAAGCCAGGTGGGTGATGGATATTAAGGAGGGCACTTGTTAGGATGAGTGCTGGGTGTTGTATGTAAATGATGAACCACTGAATTCTACTCCTGAAACCAATATTGCACTGTATGTTAACTAACTAGAATTTAAATAAAAATTTGAAAAAAAATTCTGCTTATTTTGTTAAAAACATAATTTTATTTTGATAAAAACGTTATAAGAACAAAATTGAGAATTTCACCAGAGAACTAGAATTTTAAAAAGAAAGGAAATTATACATTACCTATCAAAATAACACCAGCATTCTTCACAGAGCTAGAACAATCCTAAAATTTGTACAGAACCAGAAAAGACGCTGAATAGCCAAAGCAATCTTGAAAAAGAAAACCGAAACCGGAGGCCATCACACTCCCGGACTTCAAGACCTATTACAAAGCTGTAATCATCAAGACAGTATGGTACTGGCACAAAAACAGACGCTCAGATCAATGGAACAGAATAGAAAACCCAGAAATGGACCCCAAAACATATGGCCAACAATCTTTAACAAAGCAGAAAAGAATATTCAATGGAATAAAGACAGTCTCTTCAGCAAAAGGTGCTGGGAAAACTGGACAGCAACATGCAGAAAAATGAACCTGGACCACTTTCTTACACCATACACAGAAATAAACTCAAAATGGATGAAAGACCTAAATGTAAGACAGGAAGCCATCAAAATCCTTGAGGAGAAAGCAGGCAAAAACCTCTCTGACCTTGACTGCAGCAACTTCTTACTCAACACATCTCCAGAGGCAAGGGAAACAAAACCAAAAATGAACTACTGGGACCTCCTCAAAATAAAAAGCTCCTGCACAGTGAAGGAAACAATCAGCAAAACTAAAAGGCAACCGACAGAATGGGAGAAGATATTCACAAATGACATATCAGATAAAGTGTTAGTATCCAAAATCTATAAAGCACTTATCAAACTCAACACCCAAAAAACAAAGAATCCAGTGAAGAAATGGGCAAAAGACATGAACTGACACTTTTCTAAAGAAGACATCCAGATGGCCAACAGACACATGAAAAAATGCTCAACATCACTCATCATCAGGGAAATACAAATCAAAACTACAATGAGATACCACCTCACACCTGTCAGAATGACTAACATCAACAACTTGGACAATGACAGATGTTGGCGAGGATGTGGAGAAAGAGGATCTCTCTTGCACTGCTGGTGGGAAATGCAAACTGTTGGGGCCACTCTGGAAAACAGTATGGAGGTTCCTCAAAAAGTTAAAAATAGAACTACCCTATAATCCAGCAATTGCACTACTAGGTATTTATCCAAGGAATACAGGTGTGCTGTTTTGAAGGGGCACATGCACCCCAATGTTTATAGCAGCACTATCAACAATAGCCAAAAAGTATGGAAAGAGCCCAAATGTCCATCGATGGATGAATGGATAAAGAAGATGTGGTATATATATACAATCGAGTATTACTTGGCAACCAAAAAGAATGAAATCTTGCCATTTCCAACTACGTGGCTGGAACTGGAGGGTATTAGGCTAAGTGAAATTAGTCATTCAGAGAAAGACAAATATCATATGACCTCACTCATATGAGGAATTTAAGAAACAAAAAGATGAATGTAAGAGAAGGGAAGTAAAATAATGTAAAAACAGGGAGGGAGACAAAACATAAGAGACTCTTAAATCTAGAGAACAAACAGAGGGTTGCTGGAAGGGTTGTGGGAGGGGGGATGGGCTAAATGGGTAAGGGACATTAAGGAATCTACTCCTGAAATCACTGTTGCACCATATGCTAACTAACTTGGATGTAAATTAAATAAATTTAAGAAAAAAAGAGGAAATTATAAAATTGACACAAGCAACAGATGAAATTAAGAACAAATGGACAGGTTAACAGGAAACTAGACAAGGTGAAGAGAGAACTAGTGAATAAATGATATGTCCAGAACGAAGCACAAGGAGACAAAAGAATGAAAATTCAGAAGAGAAGATCATACAATAAAATGAGATATCTGGGGCATCTGAGTGGCTCAGTTAAGTGTCCAACTCTTGATTTCAGCTCAGGTCATGATCTGACAGTTCATGAGGATTGAGGCCCCCACCAGGCTATGCTCAGGATTCCCTTTCTCCCTCTCTCCCTCTGCCCCTCCCCCTTTTGCACCCTCACTCTCTCTCGAAAGAAAGAAAGAAAGAAAGAAAGAAAGAAAGAAAGAAAGAAAGAAAGAAAAGAAAAGAAGAGAAAAGTAAAAATAAAAATAAAAATAAATAAATTCTGCAAGAATGGAAGTAAAATAAAACTTTTCCGTGCAAAAACAAATGTCAACAAACTTACAATGAATGGAAATATCAGAGGGTAGTCTTCACCCAAAAGGAAAATAATCCCAGATGAATAGTCTCAGATGCAAGAAAGAAAGAAAAACAATGATAAATACATCTGAGCAGATGATAACTATGTAGGTAAATCTAAATGAATATTGCCTGTATAAAATAACATTGTCTTACAGAGTGAAAAATGGGAAATTAAAATATACAATTACATTCACATTTAAGGCAGGAAGATGGATAAAAGGAGGTAAGTCCTCACACTGTCCAAAATGGTAACTGTGCCATATAACATTTGACTTGGATAGGTCAAGAATTCATATTGTATGATACTTCAATAAAAATAAATTTTTTTAAATTTCACTTCAAATTAAAAAAAAAAATCATGTTGTAATGGCTAGTTTAACCAGTAAAAAAGTATAAAAGAATGTATAATTCCCAAGCTAATAAAGAGGGATGGTGGAAAGGATTAAAAAAAAAAAATTAGTTCAAAAGATGGCAAGAAACAAGGAGAAAAAAGAACATTAAACAGGTAAAACAAACAGAAGGCATTTTTTAACATTTTAATTGTTTTTTAATGTTTATTTATTTTTGAGAGAGGGAGAGACAGAGCGTGAGCAGGGAAGGGGCAGACAGAGAGGGAGACACAGGATCTGAAGCAGGCTCCAGGCTCTGAGCTGTCAACACAGAGCCCGACGCAAGGCTCAAACTCAGACTGCGAGGGGGTCATGATCTGAGCTGAAGTCAGACGCTTAACTGACTGAGCCACCCAGGTGCCCCACAAATAGAAAGCATTTAATAAGGAGGGTAGATTTTTTTTTTTTTAATTTTTCAATGTTTATTATTGAGAGACAGAGAGACACAGAGCATGAGCAGGGGAGGGGTAGAGAGAGGGGGAGACATAGAATCTGAAGTAGGCTCCAGGCTCTGAGCTGTCAGCACAGAGCCTGACGAGGGGCTAGAACTCACAAACTGCGAGGTCATGACCTGGGCTAAAGTTGGTCACTTAACCAACTGAGCCACCCAGGCGCCCCAGGAGGGTAGATTTTAAACCCACGTACAATAATTACATTAAACGTAATGAACTAAATGATCAATTTAAAAAACTTTTTTTAAAAACTAACTACATGTTGTTCACAGGTCATATCTAAAACAAAAAAGCTATAAAAAAGATGAAAATAAAAGATAGTAGTATACCATGCAAACTATAACCAAAAGATAGCTGATATCATTATATTAATATTAAACAAAGTCATTATTTGCTGATATGATTTGTAAAAATTCAAAATAACCTACATATAATGTATTAAAATTGCTAAATGAACTTAGCAAGGTTATAAGACATAAGAATTAATAAATAGAAGTCAATTGCATTTCTGATTATCAGCTATGTACTGCTAGAAAATGAAATTTTAGGGGTGCCTGGGTGGCTCAGTTGGTTGAACATCTGACTTCAGCTCAGGTCCTGATCTCGCAGTCTGTGAGTTCAAGCCCTGCGTCGGGTTCTGTGTGGACAGCTCGGAGCCCGGCACCTGCTTCGGATTCTGTGTCTCCTGCTCTCTCTGCCCCTTGCCTGCTCACCCCCTCTCTCAAAAATAAACATTAAAAAAATAAAAGAAAATGATATTTTAAAAATATTATCATTTATAATAACATAAAATATTAAATATCTAGGAATAACCAACAAAATACACAAAACCTCTATGCAGAAAACTATAAAACAGTATTAAAATAGGGATGTACCATGTTTATGGATTGGAAAACCCAATACTATAAAATGTCAATCCCCATATGTCATCAGAACTATAGAGTTAATGCAATCTTAATCAAAATCCTAACAAATTTTGTTTTGGGGCGGAATTTCACAAGCTGATTTCAAAATTCATAAAGAAATGAAAAGATCAAGAATAAGATATTCTTAGAGCAAGGTGAGTGAGTGAACTTGTCCTGCCAGATGTCAAAATTTATTATAATGCTATGCTAAGACAGCATGGTACTGGCATAAGAATAGACAGACCAATGGGAGAGAACAGAAAGCCCTGAAATATCCACATACAGATACTTCATTTACCACAAAGGTGGTACTGCAGAACAATGGAGAAAGGACATTCTTTTCAATAGATGGTGCTGGGACATCTGGATTTCCATATATTCAAGCAACATACACACAAATCAATACCATGTGCGGAAAGCAAATAATAAAGCTTCTAGTAACAATGTAGCAAAATGTCTCAATAAGCTCATGGTAGCAAACCCTTCTTATATCAGATAAGAAAAGCCCAAAAATAAATGAAAAGATTGTCAATTGGGACATATCAAGAACTTTTCATCAAAATACAACATTAAGGGACTAAAAAGAGAGGGAAAGGTGGGAGGGATTAGAAAGGAAAAAGATATTTGAAACACATATAACCATTAAAGCCATTAAAGAACTTGCATCCAGAATATAAAGAATCTACACAAAACAATAAGGACAAAGAAAAATATGCAAGAGACATAAACAGGCATTACCCAATTAAACATATTATAGTTGCTCCACTTCATCAGATATCCAAGAAATGCAAATTAAGGCCACAGTGATATACCACACATCACAGAAACTGTCAAAATGAGTAAGATCAACAATTCCAAATGTTGGCAAATACATGCAATTGGAATTCTCACACAGTGTTAACAGGGGTATAAACTGGTACTACCACTTTGAAAAAGTTGGCTCAGTAATTTCACTGCAGGCTATACAAAACACAGAAATGTAAGACATACATACCAGGAGACCTGTACAAAAATGTTCACAGCACTGTTTCTTGTAATAGCTAAAAAGTGGAGATAGCCCAAATGTCCATCAATAATGGAATGGGTAAATAAATTAGGGTATATTCATACAATGAAATCTTCTGCTGTGGTAAAAATGAATGAACTACAGCTACCATCAACAATAAGGATGAACACCATATGTAGAATTTTGAGCAAAAGCCACACATAAAAAGATACATACTGTATTGTCTAATTATATGAAGTTAAAAAAAAAAAAAAAAAAGGACAAAAATAATTTGTATTTAGGAGTGCAGGTTTAATGGTAAAAAAATTTTTTAAAGGTAGTTAATACCCTGAAAGTCAGGACAGTGGTGGTGATCTTTTGGGAAAGACGTAAATCATTAGAGGGGAGTTTGAGGAGGCTCATGGAAAGCTGGTAATATTCCAATTTCTTGACCTGGATCGTGGTTACACAGTGTGTTCACACTGTGGTAGATCAATAGGCTGTATGAGGTTTTTCTACCTATTCTTCTTTATGTGTTACATTTCATAGTAAATTTTTTAAAACATAGTTGCTTGTATTACTGAGGTAACAGTGGAAACATGATATATTTTGAAAGTAAAATCAACAAGACTTGGTGAGGAAGGGAATATGGGGAAAGGAAAGGGTAAACCATCTTTCTCAGGTTTCTGACTTAAGGGTCTATGTTGATAATGGTAATATTTCCTGAGATAAGGTAGACTGGAGAGTGAACGGAGAGCCTCAATTCAGTTTTAAATATAAAAAAAAAGAGCCAATTCTTTTACGGACTTCAAATCACTGAAATATCACAGAATCAAATAATTGTCTTTCAGAGACAATAGACTAGTCAAATACTAGTCAAAAATAATTTGCAGTCAGAGAGGACAGGAAGAGTGCTATGTAGCCTTTCAACAATCTGGAATGGAGTCACAAACCTCCCAACACAAGAGAGCTGCAGAGAAAACAGAAGAATTGAGCCTAGCAGGTAAGAGGGAGGCAAGGAGGCAAGAATGAGACAAAAAAGAAGACAGCATCTGACCACTGACATTCTTTATCCATCTGGATACTTTACTTCAGTTCTACTTTCTGAAATTATCCCCTGGTACCCTCAACATCTAAGCTTAAAACAAACTGCCTCCAGGGAAACCCTCTCTAATAACTGCTCTTCTCACCATTAAAATTCTCCTGGTTCAGGCTTTCATCAACTTGCTACAGACTGGCCAGTCTCCTAGTTGGTCACCTAACACCCGTCTTGCCCTTATCCAATTCCTCCATCCCGAATCCCGTTCCCAGAGTAACATGTCTAAAACAAAACCCACACAATACAAGGCCTTTCAATATTTCTAGTCTTATCTCTTAAAGAGCTTCTATACCAGCCGCCTGCATTTCTTCTGTGACACGCGAGTTCACATTGCCATGCCTTTGCTCACAACTGCTCCTTCTTGCTAAAGTGCCTTTCCTCCTGTTTTCCAACTGGCCCAGATCTGTTTTTTAAGACTCATCTCAAGCATCACTACTACTCTATAACGCCTCTCCAGACTCCTGCTCCCGAGTAAAACTGATTACCCTCTTCTTCGAGGTCACATCATAACCTGTCCCAGATTTCATAGCACCCATGACACTGTGTTGTTATTATCCATTTATTGTGTTACCTACACAACTAGACTAAGATCAGGGATCACATAATCATCTCTGTATCTCCAACATGAAGCACATGGCCTAGCACAGAGTTAGTATTTAGGGCATTTTGAGAAAACGAAAAAAATGAACAAATGATTAACTTTAGCCCTTACTACTTACTACATATATTATTTGTTCTACCATCTACCAACTATACTGCTAGCCCCTAAAGGGCAAGGAACATGTCTCACAATTCTACATCCTCCACAGCATCGAGTACATAGTATAAGTGAAGAACCTCTCACATGAAAGAAGTCCAAATACTGCTACCTGTCCGAAGAAAAATCTGGAGGACAGAAACAGAGGCCCAACTAGTTTATCTACTAAAATATAAGAGACCACATTTCTGGATAACAGAAGAGAGGATAAAAAAAAAAAACACTATGGTCATCAATCTAGAACTGGATGCACTTGGCATCTCTCCTCATTTCCTTTCGGGCTACAATCTGCTAGACTACGAGCAGCATAGCCTGGTTAAAGAGCCTGAGGTATGACATCAGAAGATCGGAGTTCAACTTTTCTGTTAGACATGACAATGGTATTGTGATTATGTCTTTTAAAAAAGTCTTGGAGCATCTGGGTGGCTCGGCTGGTTAAGCGTCCAACTTCAGCTCAGCTCATGACCTCAGTTTGTGGGTTCAGGCCCCGCGCTGGGCTCTGCGCTGACAGCTCGGAACCTGGAGCCTGCTTCTGATTCTGTGTCTCCCTCCCTCTCTGCCCCTCCCCTGCTCATGCTCTGTCTCTCTCTCTGTCTCAAAAATAAATAAAACATTAAAAAAAATTTGTTTTTGAAAAAAAGAAGTCTTTATTGTTGGGGTGCCTGGGTGGCTCAGTCGGTTAAGCGTCCGACTCTTGGTTTCGGCTCAGGTTATGATCTCAAAGTTTGGTGGGTTCAAGCTCCACATGAGGCTCTGTGCTGGCAGCATGGAACTTGCTTCTCTCTCTCGCGCGCGCGCGCGCGCTCTCTCTCTCTCTCTCTCTGCCCCTCCCCCACTCACACTGTCACTCTCACGTAAATAAATAAGCCTTAAAAAAAAATCTTTAGTGTTTAGAGATATAAATTGAAATTTATGAACAAAATGGTATGATACCAGGGAGAATCTGGTGGAGAGGTAAGAGTGGAGGAATTGGGGTGGGGGCCATGGGAATAAAACAAGTTTGGCCACACAATGGTAACTGTTGAAGCTGGGTAATGGTACATGGAAATCAAACTGCTCTCTTTACTTGTGTATATAATTGAAATGTTTCATGACAAAAAGTTAAAAAAAAAAAAAAAAAAAAAACAGATTTAAATCCAGACCCTCCATTTACTTAGCTGGTCACCTTGTATACTAAACTGCTCCAAACTTAGTTCCTCATCTGGATTACAGATATAACAATGGTGATGTCATCAAGATTAAATAAAATATTACATGTGGAAAGAGCTTTCTAAACTCCAACGCACTATATAAATGCTAACTGTTCTTAGAAGTATTATTACAGATGATTAGTGGTAGCAAAGTTATATTATCATATAATAGATAGGTAAATACTGCTAAGAAAACAGATCAATGTGTCTGAAAACTAGAGAACAGAAACCCAGATTTAATTCATGTAAAACATGTGGGAAGCATTTATTAACACCCTACAGTGTTCTAGGGACCTTGCCAGGCACTGGGACAGAGATAAACAGATTTGTAGTCTCTGAACTTAGGGGCTTAAAGTCTGAAGGACAGAGACATATATGATGAAAACAGCAATACTAAGAGCTAATAAATGTGCTAACAGACGTGTCCAGTATCCAGAAAAGTGCTGGATATATAATAACCACTTGTTAACTGAGTAAAAAGTCTTACAAAAGCATACACTCATTCATTCAACAAATATTAATTTTACCACACACTGTCAATTTAAATCAACTATCCAGTTAAAAACAAAAATCTCTGTTCAAGATGAGCTTACATTCTAGTATGGGGAAATGGACAAGGGACAAAATAAATGAGAAAATTATATAGATTATAAGAAGTCGGTAAGTGCTATGGAGAAAACAATATCAAGGAATGGGGCTAGGAAGTTCTGGGGTCGAATAAGGCCGTTTCAATTTTAAATACAGGGACAAAAAAAAGGCCTTAGTGGAAAAGTGACATTTGAGCTAAGACTTGAACAAAGTGTGGGAAGCAGACATACGAACATCTGAGGGAAGTGTTCTAGGCAGAAGGAAACATAAGTGAAAGACTCTGAGGAAAGAATGTGTTTGGCAGAGAGAGTGGCAGACCAGATCACAGGGCAGTGGGAGGAAGAAAGGGGTTCTAGGCTGGTGGAACAGTGTGTGAAAAGACATGGGTTTCTGAAAACCCACAAAGTCTTTGGACAACGGCAAACATTTCTGATTAAGCTAGAACATTATATGTGTAAAGGAAAAGACCCTTTATGTCATACGTAAAAGACTTAAATAATCATAGTTTATAGAAAGAACAGACTGAAGGGAAAAAGAAGCTTTTGCAAGTGAACATTTGAAGACATTACATGCATCCTCACAGATGCAATATGAAATACAAATCTTCATCTATAACATATTCTTAAAAATTTCAAAAATGTGCTGGGGCGCCTGGGTGGCTCAGTCGGTTAAGCGTCCGACTTCAGCTCAGGTCACGATCTCGCGGTCTGTGAGTTTGAGCCCCGCGTCGGGCTCTGGGCTGATGGCCCAGAGCCTGGAGCCTGCTTCTGGTTCTGTGTCTCCCTCTCTCTCTGCCCCTCCCCCATTCATGCTCTGTCTCTCTCTCTGTCTCAAAAATAAATAAACGTTAAAAAAAAAATTTTTTTTTAATAAAAAAAATAAAAAAATAAATTAAAAAATGTGCTTAACCTAAGTCTAACTTTCAGTTCCTAGTAAATAAAAGGGATATAGAAGCAAGTTAACCCCTAAGCAAGTAAACAAATTCAGAAGACACTTTATAAACAACGGAGTTTATCAGATCAATGTCACCAAAACAATAAATGTGTTCTAGATTAAAAAAATAAATTTGTTCTAGATTAAAAAAGACCAATGCCATGTGTGAATAGTGTTGGTATTTTGATTTCTGGCTCAACCGACAGAGTCACCCAGGTGTCGGTAAGCATCCAACTCTTGATTTCGGCTCAGGTCAGTCAGACTGACCCCCACGTTGGGCTCCAAGCTGAGCATGGAGACTGCTTGGGATTTTCTCTCTCCCTCCCTCTCCCGAGCCCATGCATGCATGTGTGTGTGTGCGTATGCGGACACACGCACATGCTCTCTCTCTCAAAATAATTTTTTTTTAAAGTCCCTTACGAGTATTGAACCAGCCCTACAGCCCCGGAATGAATCCCACTTGATCATGGTGAATAATTCTTTTTAAATGCTGTTAAACTCGATTTGCTAGTATCTTGTTGAGAATTTTTGCATCCATATTCATCAGGGATATTGACCTGTAGTTCTCTTTTTTTGCTGGGTCTCCGTCTGGTTTGGGAATCAAAGTAATGCTGGCTTCATAGAAGGAGTCTGAAAGTTTTCCTTCCCTTTCTATTTTTTGCAACAGCTTCAGGATAGGTATTATCTCTGTTTAAATAGCTGGTAGAATTCCCCTGGGAAGCCATCTGGTCCTGGACTCTAATTTGTTGGGAGATTTTTCATAACTGATTCAAATTCTTCGCTGGTTATGGGTCTGTTCAAATTTTCTGTTCCTTCCCGTTTGAGTTTTGGAAGTGTGTGGGTGTTTAGGAATTTGTCCATTTCTTCCAGGTTGTCCAGTTTGTTGGCCTATAATTTTTCATAGTATTCCCTGATAATTGCTTGTATTCCTGAGGGATTGGTTGTAATAATTCCATTTTCATTCGTGATTTTATCTATTTGGGTCCTCTCTTCTCTTTTTGAGAAGCCTGGCTACAGGTTTATCAATTTTGTTTATTTTTTCAAAAAACCAACTCTTGGTTTCATTGATCTACTCTACTGTTTTTTAGATTCTACTGAACAATTTAGGGAAAAATATCATGATACTTTAAAAAAACTTCAGGAAAACAAATAAAGGGAACAAATTTGGCAACATATTAGTTAACTATTAAATCCCAGAGATGGGTATTTGGCAGTTCATTATAGTATTGTCTCTACGTTTCTATAGGCTTAATAATTTTCATAATAAGTTTAAAACTCTGATTCATCTGTGATTCAAATATTTGGAAATCATTTCTTCCCCCTTACTTACATAAACTTAAAAATAAATACATCTTGTGAATTTCATTTCAGGATTTGGATCTTTTTTATCTCTGCATCTACAGTGCCTGGCACATGGAAGGCACTCACTACAAGACTGCTGAATGAACACCTTCTTACTTATTTTGCAATACTAACCCATTCTGTAGACGTGATAAAATTCTTACACACACTTCCATCAGATCCTCAAGACCATCTTACCTTGTAATAATGTTCCAAGAGAATCCGGACTACTCCCTCCACACTTTCTGCTTCAACAGGCTTCCTGGCAAACTGGAGCAGGTACTGCAAAGCATCTGCTGGGGAGGTAGCTTTACACAGATCTATGTGGAGCGCTGCGGATTTACTTGGTTTTGTCAATCGGAGTTTCTTGGTTGCAATTTCCTCCTGCTGTTGCTGCAAGGGAGTAGGGAAGGTAAGACGTGAAAACACAGAGTCTGCAAATCTAACACTGCCTCATTTCCTTATACCAACTAATGTATTTAGCTAATAGACCTAACTTTAGGAAAAAGCAGTGTAATGAACACAAAAAAAAGAGCGCTAGATTGGAGACAAGGTTATGAGTCCCCATTTTGCTTTTCACTAGCTCCTACCACTTTAGGCTAGTTATTTCATTTCTCCAAGTCTGTTTCTTTCTCTGTGAAGTAAGTCCACTAACATTTTGTTCTGCCTATCTCTTAGGACTGTTGCAACTTTAGGGTTAAAAGGACATACAAAGGATCTGTTCCATTCTTTATTTAAAAAGAAATCTCAATTCTATAAATATATACCGACTATGCTGAGGCACCCAGCAGGCTCAGCTTCCCTCCTGAGAAAACTGGAACTGATGGGAACTGTCTGCAGCTTACACTGAGTAAAAAGTCTTCCCCTTACTCCAAATGACTACCCAAAGCATTCTGCCTTTATTAAAAGGATGGTTAATGTAAATAAAATTTTTAAATACCTTGCAAACTGTAGTCACTTAACAAATTTTTCTTTACTGAATAATTATTCAGCATTAGGAGTTGCGTCTGAGTTCTAATTCTGCTGCTGTTCTAAGTAAGTTACAATTTTTACCTTTATTATTTGCAATATGAGAATGATGACACTACTACCTGTTTTTCTCAACTAGGGATCATCATCTGAACCACAGGACACACAAAATTATTTGAATAACTATTTTCTCAATTCTCCCAAGGATGGTGCATAATTAGAAGCTTTTTAGATGCATTTGTTACATATAATGAGTGCCAAAAAGTTCAGTGAAAGGGAACCTGTCACTCCAGGGCTTAAGTCAGGCCCTGGTGGGTAGGTATAGAAAACATCGTAACTAACATAAGGCAAATGTTGTAATCAATAATTTTCCTCAACATCTAATGCATCATTTTGATATCCTGAGCAATCCCTCTTTACAATGTACAAATGTACTATCTACAGATAAAAGATTAGGATTATTCTAGTCAGGAACATAGTATGGCATGATAAAGAGACCAAGGGGTTTTTTTTTATTGGTTTTGTTTTTTGTTTTTTTAAGAGACCGAGGGTTTTGAAGCAGAGGAATTTGGGTTCGGTAACCATTTACTAGTGAGGGAGGCCTCTCCTTCTTCTATAAAAGGGAATACACAATACCTATATTGTATGGATATTTGAGAAGTCTGTGTCTTTAATTGTACAAATACAAAATAACCACTAACTACATACCAGTTCTCTCTCCCTCCTTACCTTTATAGCAGAGGGAAAGACAGAAGCACTAAGATCTCATTTCATCATTGTATGGTAATGATTCATGCAGAATGAAGAAATGAGTTCTTTTCCTAAAATCCTTACTCATTCCCATCCTATTCTACACAAACTCAGTCTTCAGTGTTATCTAGGCTCCAATCAGTACAAAAGCTGAGAAAGATTTCTTTCCCTATAGAGTATGTAAGGGGAAAGACAAACCAATATCTGCTATCAGTCAACCATCAGTAACAGTTTAGTGAGCCAGGACCTATGGTCTATCCAGGGGTGATGGAGAAGTTAGACCTGAGCTGGAGGCAAAGGCAGTGATAAACAGATGACACATTAGAAGCCTGAGGGCACAACATCCTGAATTTATGACTTTTAACATCCTGGTCTAAGGCTTCCAACACCTTGAAGCTGACAGAGCCACAAGTACAGAACTTGCAGCTCTCCTCTTCAAGCTCTGCCCCAGAGTAATTTATACCTTCATTATAAACCATAACAGTTCCAACAAGAACCTTGCAGGGCCCAAACCCCCCACCCCAATTGGTAGGAGGAGTCCCTCAGATGACTGGCAACAACCTCAATTAGAGACAGCCCTAGCTATGACCTATAACCTATGCAAACACAAAAAGACATCTCTAGCTCCAGTGGAATGACCACTTCTGGGCCTGCCCACACTGCCTTCTTGAAAGTGTACTGTCCTTAATAAACTGCTTTGTGCTTGCTACATTCCTTCTGACCATCTTTATTCGAGTTTGGATCATCACATAAATCTTTCTATGGAAAATCCAAGAACTGAGACCTCCATTCATACAACATAGACTCTCCCGCCTATAACAGGGGACACTGATGAAGCAGGCATTATCTCTGTCCCTAAATAGGCCAGACTGGTAGGGAGATATGCACACTGTGTAAAATTAATAAAGTGAAAACTCATTAAAGTTGAGGAGGGAGGATACAAGGGGAGGCCAGAAGGAGGAACAGTACTACTCAAGAGTCAACTAGGGAAAGAACTGTCCATTATAGAGTCCAACAGAAGAATCAACAGGAAAGGATCTTCAGTTATAGGCCCCAACAGGGAAAGATGCACATGACCTCTCCTACAAGAAATCAACCACCCTTGCAACTCAGCTAAGGAGAAATTCTCATCACCCTAGACTTTCCCTTCAAAACAACCTCTCCTGGAGGTGCCTGGGTGGCTCAGTCATTTGAGCATAGGACTTTGGATCAGGTTATGATCTCACGGTTCCTAGGTTCGAGCTCTGCATCGGGCTCACTGCTGTCAATGCAGAGCCCACAGAGAGTCCCTCTCTCTATGCCTCTCTCACTCAAAAATAGACAAACATTAAAAAAAAAAAAAAAAAAAAAAACACAAAAACCACAAAAAAAACCCTCTCCTGACTTCCTGCTTCTCCTTGGTTTGCTAGATTTGCCTATGGTTTTGCCATAACTTGCATGTGCCGAATTGCAGTTCTCTGTTATTCCCCAAAAAATACATTTTTGCTGGTTAAATAACTATTTTTAACGTCAACAACTAGTAATTATAGTAGCACTGAGGGGTAAGTACAAATAGACAAACAAGTACAGAGTGCTTGCTACAGAAGCAGAGGAGAAAGAGACAAAACTCTTGCTGAGGCTTTAGTTGCATCTTGAAGCCAAAATGTGAGAGCAAAAATAAAGGGGAAAATGACATGCATTCCATGTAAAAGAGACAAAAGGTATAAGACTCTGGAGAAGTGTAAACACATGACATGCTGGAGGAAGGGCAAGTAGTCTTGAGAAGTGGGCACAATACAATAGGAAGAAAGGAAATCACACTGGGTAACAAGGGGAATGAACTTAATGCCACTGAACTGTATACTTAAAAATGTTTAAAATGTTAAAATATGTATTTTGCCACAATTATTTTAAAAAAAAATCATAACACACACACGCACGCGTGCAAGTGGGCAAAGGAAACAGATCCAGAAAATTCCAGAAAGCAAACCACAAAAGAAGGAGCTCTGTGAAATAAAAACTTTCCTGAGGAGGCCCTGGCTGGCTCAGTCCATGCAGCATGAGATTCTTGATCTCAGGGTGGTGAGTTCAAGCCCCACACTGAGTGTAGAGATTACTTTAAAAATTTTTAAAAATAATAAAAAATAAAAACTTCCTGAATCTTGACTCATTCTGAAAGTTCAAGAAAACCAATTTCACATAAAATGGAGCAACAACGTGTCAACGTTAAATCTCAAAGTTATTTTAAGAAAAAAAAATAATGAGAATAACTTCCCTACAGTGGGAATATGCTACAAAGATGTGGTAAGTGAAATAAGTGAAAACAGGAAGAAAAACTTGATTTTTCAATGGAATCATCCCTCTGTACTATAATCACAGATACGTTTTTCTGTCTCCCACTAGTCTGTGAGCTCCTAAAGGAGAAGGACCCTCACCAGTATTGGGCTTTGTAGCTCAACACCTTTCAGTATACCTGATACACAGTAACCACTCATTTACATGAAGGAATGATTTAAATGTTTAAGGACAGTTTCCTGCTGCATGGTCTAAGTCTTGCTACCCTCGAAGTCTAAGGATCTAGGGGTACTCTACGGATCTAAGGAGGCTTTTGGTCTACCAGCATCAATTGAGGGCTTGTCAGAAATGCAGATTATTGCCTCACCTCCCCCAACCCACTGAATACAATCTAGATTTTAACAAGATCACCAGGTGATTTGCATAAAAAGTCGAAGAAGCAGCACACTTAAGATAACTTGGGATCAACCTCGACTTTCACAACACCTATGAGGAGACACGTGGAGAATCACTGCTCTGACAGGGGCTCAGCTCACCTGTCCTTAACTCCAAAGGAAGAAAGTACTTTGCCCTACCTCCTAGGTAAGCTGTTCCGCCAATGGAGAGTTCTGCCCCTATGCAGCCTGTGACCCTCACCTGCTTTGGCTGGGTTTTGAGATTTCTCAAGACTCCTCTTTCAACCCCTTAGTTTTGCATACAACCAACTCGTCCCGGGGCACTTTCTCTGAAATAGGAGTTGGGAGGGGCTCTACCAGTAAATTGGCTCTGAATCCTCTTATCCCTCAGGAAGCTTTCAAGTCCATATGTGTAAGATGAAGGTGCTAATGTAACCCGAATAAACTGAAATAACGGATAAGACATCTTCGTAAATTGTAAAGTGCTATTTGTCCTCGCTAATAATTTTATTTTTTTAGAAGTGTCACACTGCACATATTAATAATGACTACGACAGCAGCTGCAAACGAACACGCCCACTTAAGTGCAGTTTCAGAGAGCCCATCTGAGTAGTCGGCACTCGAACCAGGTTTGCGGCGCCTGTTTTGGCAAAGTGTCTGGAAGGTGAATAACCTTCCCCGCCCGGGACTGGTCCCGGGACCTTTCCTTCCGTAAATTACCTGAACCACCTTAGTGAATTCCTCGTACACTCGCTTCTTTAGGTGCGCCGCCATGACTGCCCGCGGACCTTCTCAGCTTCCGTACTCGACAAGGGAGGCGGGGGGGGGGGGGGGAGGGGGGGGCGGTGAAGGAATCCGGAAAACTTGTCTAGGCCTGAGGAACTCGCCACAGTCCCACAAGGCAGTGGGGCTCTGGGAAAGAGAGGCCTCTTCCGGCTGCTCGACTGCCCTGCTGCAGTGCAGCCCAATTTGTCCGCCTACACCTCCGGCCCCTGCGGAACGAAAGAGAAGGCGCAGCGTGAGGGGGCGGTGCCTCTGGTGGGAGGAGACTGGATTGGAAGGGTGGAGGAGCCAATGGGAGCCTTTGGGGGCTTGCAGGTGGTCGAAAGACTGGCGGGGAGCCGAGCTAAAGGAGGATGGAAGTATATAGGGAAAGGGCAGAGGCTAGATGATCCAGAACTAGAGGCAAAACTGGAGCTGCGTGAGGACTTTAACTTGAGCGATCAGGGAAAAGAGGCCCAGCTGGCGTTCCCATCGTCCTTTGCCGTTCACGTTTGCTGCTTGTAGCTTTATCGAGCTCTCCTTTTCTGTGTGCCACTCCTCTCCTGGCATGGGATTTTTTTTCTTGCTCTCTCATTCCGGTTGTTTGAAATTTACCCTTCTTTAAGGAATCAAACCTTTCTCTGATAGCTTAGGGAGAGTGGAAAGAATCCTGAGGTCAAGGGTCAAGCACCAAAGTTTCAGACTTTGACTGGCACATAATGAGCAAAGAGCATCAACTACAAATGTGCTCACACCTAACCTGACCTAGATGTAGTGACAATGGAATGAGATAATGCAGAAACATTCGGCAGACTGTAAGATGTATTTCACGTGTAAGTGGAACCCAAGGTCAAGTTTTACCTCTTTCATTAAACTTTAGCTGTTCATTGTTTCCTTCTTTCATGTGGATGCTTAGAAAAAAGCAAGCTGTGGTAAGTACGGAAGACCCCAAAACACGTAAAAGATGGTCTTTACCCTCAAGGTCCTACAGTGTAACTGGGAGAAGAGACACCCAAACTAATAATTAGAGATCAAAGTGATGAGGGAGCATGGAACAAACTGAGGGCAAAATACAAGCCAACAGCAGCCCCATTCCCCTCCGGGTGGTACTCCTCAGACACTCCTGGCTACCCAAGAACAAAGAAAAGGGGTTTAAGTGTTTGCCATGTTAATGTGGGAACCTAAGGCAAATGAAAAATTAAATTCCCTTACTGCCTATAAACCCATTGACAAGTCCTTGAAGCCAGCAGAGTGACCTCCCTGTAGAAGCCCAGCTGCCTAGATGATGACACTTTGCTAGGAGCAAAAGAGGATCTTAGCCTAACATTATCCCAACCTTAAGGATCCTGTAAGTCTTCCTGTATCTCAACTGCCTCAAGATATATCCTTGAAATCATACTCCAAGCTTATGGCCCCCCAATATACATCTGAAGGGTCTCATGACTGAGGTTTTACTAATCGGCAATAAACGGTGTTTCCCTAGCACCAGCTAGCCCCTCAAGATCCTGGAAACGCTGCTTCCAAAATTCCTTAGAGACTTACTCTATCCCTGACCACCTCCCAACCTGAGGGTGTATAATGAGTTACCCGTCATGACCCCAGTGCAACTCCTCCTGTCCACAGGTCCTGTCCCTGTGCTTTAATAAAATCACCTTTTTGCACCAAAGACGTCTTCAAGAATTCCTTCTTGGTCCTTGGCTCTGGACCCCCTCCTCCCCCACTTCATCAAAATTGTCCTTGGATAAGAGGAATGTGATTCAAACACACGTACTAACTTCCTCGGGGGGGGGGGGGGGTGAAGCAGAATAATGACCCCAAAATATGACATTTTGGTATGTGGATTATTTCTAACTGAAGATAATCTAGGTGCAACAGACTCGGGAAGGGCTGTTTACCATCCCCTTAACTTCCTACAAGAATTTAGAGGGCCTGTACCAGGAGAGTGCTAATACCAAAGGTAATGTTTTATTGGAAAGACTTAATCTGCATAGCATGGCAAACATATGTTCACCAGACATTTGCTCTTCTCATCTTTCTGTGAATTGTCTTTCTCCTCTTAAGGAAGCTGCAGACCTCTTCCCCTTTTCCCTAGCTCAGGATGTCATATAAGCCTCAATTGCCTGTCTTTGGATCTCATGTCTTTGGGGCTCCTGTACATATAAAATTTGTTTTTCTCCTGTTGATCTGCCTTATGTCAATTCAATTAATAGGCCAGCCAAAGAAACTAGAAGGGAAGAAAAATTTTCCATTCCTACAATGCCTCATGGAAGTACAGAGGAAATGATTTTTGTGCTGGCTTTAAAAATAGTGAATTTTGGGGGCACCACTTGGTTGAGTGTACAACTCTTGATTTCAGCTCAGGTAATGATCCCAGGGTTGTGGGATCGAGCCCCACATCGGGGGCTCTGTGCTGAGTGTGGAGCCTGCTTAGGATTCTCTCTCTCTGTCTGTCCCTCTCTCCTGCTTGCATTCTCTCAAACTCTCTCTCTCTCTAAAATATAAAAAAAAAATTAAACATTTTTTAATGTTTATTTTTGAGAGAGAGAGAGAGACAGAGCATGAGCAAGGGAGGGGCAGAGAGAGGGAGACAAAGCAGGCTCCAGGCTCTGGGCTGTCAGCACAGAGCCCAATGTGGGGCTCAAACCCATGAACTATGAGATCATGGCCTGAGCCAAAGTTGGACGCTTACCCAACTGAGCCACCCTGGTGCCCCTAAAATGTAAAAAAAAAATTTTTTTAATAGTGAATTTTCAAGAAAGAAAGGCATCCCAGACCACAGAGACTACCACGTATACAAATGTGTTGAGTAAAACGAAAAGCACTTACAAACAGTGCCTTCAGTAAATGTTAGCAGCTATTATATCATTACTATATTCTATCTAATCTAAGCTGCCAGCAACGCCAGTAAAACAAACCATTATTTTAGGTAACACATAAAAAATTTAAGAAAAATGTTAGGAAATGAAAAGAATCAAGTAAAAAAATCCTAAAATTAAAACCAGTGGTCTCTTATTGCTTAATTTGTTATGTATATTTACTGAAAGAGCCCTTTTAAACTTATTTACATGTAGATTTGTATCCTATGTCATACTGCTGTGTTTCCATGCCTTTTGGTGCACATTAAAACTTTTCATTTCAATGCAAATTATAGGGTAATCTCTTTGAAGACTCATTAAATGGCAATTAAAGACAACAGATGCAGAGCTCAATGGAAGTGATGAAAACATGAACTGCCATGACCCAATCTACACATGAACAATTGACCAACAGCAATCTTAGATGTGTCCTGATTTCAGAGATGTTAAATGTGCATCTAAGCATCAATTATTAAAAGTACTAACATCATTATTAGATATGGCTGCAGGAAGGAGTTGGGTGCACTCAGAAAATGAAAGAAAATTCAGTTTATATTGAGAGTAAACTGCATACAGGGAGAAACTGGGACCAGACTGGTATAGAAACAAGAATATTCCACATTCTTTTTTAAAATATTTTTTAAAATGTTTAATCAATCTCTATACCTAATGTGGGACTCGAACTCACAACCTTGAGATCAAGAGTTGCACACTCCACCAACTCAGCCAGCCAGGTGCCCCCATTCCACATTCTTTAATATTGAAATGAAAAACTGTATTTATTGAATTGATTATATTTTCATTTGACTTCATTATTGCATATGGGAATAGAATGAGACACCTCAGTGAATCCTTTAAGCTTCAAACAGTCTTCCCTGTCCCCATTGTGTAACAGCAACCCAATTTCCTAGGAAATTGGGGTTACTCACTCAGATAATAACTCCTTCTCTGCTTTTGGCTCAGCAAGAAGAGCTCCTAATGACCAGGAGGCAGTCTCATCACATGTTATAATGTAATAGAACAATGACAATGTTCTTTGGTGGAACTGTTCCTCCCTTGGGAACTAAATACTCCAAACCCTCTGAATAGAATTCATAAATGAGTCATTAGGTGTAAAAATGACAAGAACCATGGGGCGCCTGGGTGGCGCAGTCGGTTAAGTGTCCGACTTCAGCCATGTCACGATCTCGCGGTCCGTGAGTTCGAGCCCCGCGTCAGGCTCTGGGCTGATGGCTCGGAGCCTGGAGCCTGTTTCCGATTCTGTGTCTCCCTCTCTCTCTGCCCCTCCCCCGTTCATGCTCTGTCTCTCTCTGTCCCAAAAATAAATAAAAAACGTTGAAAAAAAAAAAATTAAAAAAATGACAAGAACCACTCTTACCTCCTCTCCTTAGTCCCTAGACCTATGTATTCTAACTGTGGGAGAAAAGGTACTAAATTTTAGCTATTGGTATAAGGTATATACCTCAAATCTGTAAAACAGCACCCCAAATTCACAATGTTTTGTCTCTCAGCTAGCCCCATAAGTGAGTCTGCAAAAGGTCATTACACTGTTTTTATCATAGCAGCTACATCTGAGTGATGGGGCACTTAAGAAAACTAAAGAGTTTCTTTGCAAAAAAATTTTTTTTTTAATGTTTAGTCATTTTTGAGAGAGAGAGAGAGAGAGAGAGAGAGAGAAAGTGGGGGAGGGGCAGAGAGAGAGACAGGGAGACACAGAGTCTGAAGGAGGCTCCAGGCTTCAAGCTGTCAGCACAAAGCCCAACGTGGGGCTTAAACCTACAAGTGGTGAAATCACGACCTGAGCCAAAGTCAGTCCCTCAATGAGCCAAAGTCAGTCCCTCAACCTACTGAGCCACCCAGACACCCCTATAATTCTTTCATCATAAAATAAGTTCCTTAGTCCAAAGCAATGTCCATGAAAATTCATAAGATACCCGTGAATAGTAGGGTTGGCAAAAACATCACAGTTAAGCGTTATTAGGGTTTTCCAGGGAACCAGAACCATCGCAGATGACTGATAGATAGATGATAGATAGATAGATAGATAGATATAGATAGATAGATAGATAGATAGATAGATAGATAGATAGATATAAGCTACTATAACAGAATACTACAAACCAAATGGCTTATAAACAACAGAAATTTTATTTCTCACAGTTCTGGAGGCTGAGAAGCCCAAGATCAAGGTATAGAGAGATTCACCATCAGGCAAGAGCTCACTTTCTAGTTCGTAGACAGCTGTATTCTTGCCGTGTACGCACATGGCAGAAGAGGCAACAGAGCTCTCTAGGGTCTCTTCTATAAGAATACTAATCCTGGGGTGCCTGGGTGGCTCAGCCGGTTAAGCATCCAACTCTTGGTTTCGTCTCAGGTCGTGATCTCACAGTTCATGAGTTTGAGCCCTGCATTGGGCTCTGCTCTGACAGCCTGGAGCCTGCTTGGGATTCTCTCTCTCTCTCTCTCTCTCTCTCTCTCTGCCACTCCCCTGCTCACTCTCTTTCTCTCAAACAAAAAAAAATAATAAATAAACTTTTAAAAATTTAAAAAAGAGGCACCTGGGTGGTTCAGTTGGTTAAGTGTCCAACTTTGGCTCATGTCATGAACTCATGGTTCATGAGTTCGAGCCCCGTGTCAGGCTCTGTGCCAACAGCTCAGAACCTAGAGCCTGCTTCGGATTCTGTGCCTCCCTCATTGCCCCTCCCCCAGTCACGCTCTGTTTCTCTCTCTCTCTCTCTCTCAAAAAGAAAAAGAAAGAAAATTAAAAAAAATTTTTTAATTAAAAAAAAAAGAGGGGCATTCACTTTCAAATATCCCCTCTCTGCAAAGAGAGCTTTCATACTATTCCTCCTTTCTAATTTTATATTGTAATAAACTTTTGCCTGCTGCTCAAAAAAAAAAAAAAAAAAAAAAACAAAACAAAACAAAAAACCCCACCTATTTCATTCATTAGGATTCTACCTCATGACTGAATTATCTCCCAAAGGCCCCACCTTTGGAATAACTATGACATTGCAGATTAGGATCTCAACACATGAATTTGGGGCAGGGTAGGGGGTGGCAGGGACACACAAATCCAATCTATAGCAGCAGGAAAGCCAAATCTAAATCTGGAATATGTATTTACTCCTGTGAGGACCAATCACCACTCCCTCCCTGATGGAAAGGATCCAGTATGTGGTAGAATGATTGCAAAAATGACTCTGATACTCCCCCTCTCTGTATGTGTACCCTCTGAAATCCATCTTTGAAGCTGCTTCCATTAAGAGATGGAATCTCTGGGGGTGCCTGGGCGGCTCAGTCAATTAAGCATCCCCAGGCCTTTTGTTTGATTTTGGAACCCTACCATTGCCATGAGAATAAGCGCTCTCAAATCTGCTGAATAATGAGTGACCAGATGGAACAAGCCAAGCTGACCCCGCTGAGGCCATCTTAGACGAGCCCACCCCAGCTGATCCACCATCTGACTACAGATGCATGAGGGAGCCCAACCAAGACCAGAAGAATTGCCCAATCTGTAGTTTTGTGAGCAAAACCTTATATGATTAGAACCTTAAGGCACTAAGTTCGGGGGTCAGGAGGTTGTCATGTGGTCAGACAGTCCCTAAGATGCTAAGTTCATTTGACACATAGGTTCAGTTGGTAAGGAGACAAGCCCAAATGGATCTAGATAGTTTATTATTTACATGATAGCAGGCAGCATGAATTTCATGTTTTCATTGGTTCCCTTTGCTCCCCAAGCACCATGGAGGTGATGCAGGTAAATGTCATGCACACAATAGATCTGCAACACAGATGAAGAACACGGAGCTTAGGAAACCCTCAATCTTTTTTTTTTTTTTTTTTTTTTTTAATATATGAAATTTACTGTCAAATTGGTTTCCATACAACACCCAGTGCTCATCCCAAAAGGTGCCCTCCTCAATACCCATCACCCACCCTGCCCTCCCTCCCACTCTGCCCTCCCTCCCACCCCCCATCAACCCTCAGTTCTCAGTTTTTAACAGTCTCTTATGCTTTGGCTCTCTCCCACTCTAACCTCTTTTTTTTTTTTTTTTTTTCCTTCCCCTCCCCCATGGGGGAAACCCTCAATCTTAAAAGAGGAATGCTAGCAAACCTGCCCTCTGGAGAGAGACTTTATCATACTGGTCAGAAAACATGGGGCGCCTGGGTGGCTCAGTCGGTTAAGCGATCGACTTCGGCTCAGGTCATGATCTCGTGGTCCATGAGTTCGAGTTCCGCGTCAGGCTCTGTGCTGACAGCTCAGAGCCTGGAGCCTGTTTCAGATTCTGTGTCTCCCTCTCTCTGACCCTCCCCCATTCATGCTCTGCTCTGTCTCTCTCTGTCTCAAAAATAAATAAATGTTAAAAAAGAAAAAGAAAACAAATCTGCCTTCCAAACTCAGTGGGAGACATTTTTTTTTTAAATCATCCTGAGATAGCTCCAGGATTGGACGGTGATACCAGCTTCATTAACTTTATTACTATTATTTATTTATACTTTTGTAATGTAAGTATATCTCCTTACCCCTAAGAAGTTTTGCAAACATCGTCAAAGGTGTCAATGCCATTTGCTTAGAAATGTCAGTGTTGCTTCCAACAGTTTGTTACAGAGCAGTCTAGCTAACTGATTTACAGTGCAATCAACCTATCACCAATAAGTGTCTAGTTTCCTCACTCTCCCCCTCCCCAGGAATAATACTGTATCAGGAGCTCAGTGTTGGTATCTGCTGTTGGACATCCATCAGGAGCCAGACTGGCTTTGGTAAGAGGAAATCTATATTGTAGAGCCCATTCATAGCCATCATGGCCACCTTTTTCATGATTCTATTTAGCAAGCACTTGGGAGCTGGAAAAAGAGGCTGACTGACATCCAGAGGTTAGATGGTCGAGTCCATTTATTTTTTGAGAGCCTCTTCTAGAATGGGTGCCCTCTAGTGGCCATTTGTAAGAAACACAAATATTTTCCCCACTCGAAGAGGTCCATCCACACACGGACTCCCCAGGCTTTGTTATCATGGATCTTTCATTCTAGTACTTCCCAAGTCTTTGGACAACCAGGAAGGGGCTTGGGCATGCAGTACCTAGGGATCAGATTTCGAGGACACTGAACAGAGCAGAAATGGATGGGGAGGGGAGTAAGAGAGGATGGGATAATAAGTAGAGGATTTAAAAAAAAAAAAAAAAGTCCTCTAGGAGAACAATGTAGACCTGAAAACCAGGCTAGAGCTATGAACTAGGGTGCCTCCATGAGGGCAATCTCACAGGGTTCAGTCTTTATGTTTTCCTTCGGATCATAATGACAGTTATATTTACCATTCAGTTTTAAGTTTTCCTCCTTTGACTCTAATTTTCTTTAGTTAATCCCAATAGATCAGAAAAGTATCATATACCCCTACATATGACCAGAGATCATTTTTTGAACATTATTAATGTGCTTTACTATTTTGCTTCTCCTGTTAGGAAACAAGAAAGGGGGAGATGGTATTATTGGGTAGGCAACTAAGAGTTTCCACTTAATTTATGTACTTTTAATTAATATATTTTTGGATATTTCTTTTTTTCATAGTCCTGTAAACCCCACCACCATAAATCCTTTTTTGGAGCACAAATTAAATTAAATTGCATTGAATTAAATGAGTATTCTCCTCCCCAATAATTTTAAGCCTCTATAAATATAATTTTAATTGCTGTATAACATTGCATTATATAGATGTAATACAATACACTTGACTTATTTCCCATTGTTTTGCTTTTATAATTTAAGTGGGATAAAAATAGTATGTTATCTTAACTGTATTATGGATTGGGATTGGGGAGGGAATGTTGAAATTGCCTTTGTTTAATAAAATAATTTGGTAAATCGTTCAGGAAGAGAGTGAGATCCTATGGGCATGCATGCAGGCTACAGCCAAAGCAATAAAAGAGGCAGCTAAACTGGAACGTGGTCTTCTCCTGGTAAATGACAAGAACACAAGAGGGCTGATGGAAACTTGGCATGCTTCTAAAGCCTGAATTTGGGATTGGCACAGTCACTTCCATGCATATTCCATTGGCCAGATTAGGTCATGAAGCCAAGCATGAAGTCAGTGGGGTGGGGAAGATTACTCCCACCTACAGAGAAGCATGGCAAGAACAGGGAGGGAAGAAAAAATAGGAAACAAACACAATCTACTAGTGAAAAGTTCCTAGTGATGGGGGTGACGGAGACTTTTTAAGAACAGATGTGTCAAATACTCTCAGTTTGAAGTTATTTGCATTTCTGTCTTGTAAACTACCTCCATTTTATTTGCCTGCATTCGCCACAGTCTGCTACGTTCACAAATAGCTTGTGGAAGCAGCATTTGCAAAAATTAAGAAAAAGATAGGAGTGTTCAACCTGGGTGAGCATCGTCTAGAACAGCAACAACAAGCTGAAGACATCTAGATGATCCATGAATCCAGCAGAAGCAGAGAACCAGAACTGACCATAAGAAAACAAACCCTCCGGGAATATGCAGAAATCTTCAGGAGGACATTGACCTTTTCAGAATTCACAAAATTGAGATTTTAAGCAATCCTATTTAGTTCTTATGGAAAAGAGTATCTCCTGGGAATCTAATCTCATAAATGTAATTACTGACCAAAGAGTATAAACTTTTTTTTTCAGGTTCTTGATAAATAATGAAATGGTTCATGATAAAAAGTTCAAATATTCAGGATTTTTCCACTTAAAATTGTCAGCCATATTAAATACCAAAAGGAAAACATGGGGAAATTTTTGAAAATAAGAAAAAATGACCATTCTGAGCAATTATGTTTAAATTTAAACTCCCTGATAGTAGTAATTCCTTAAACCCTGAAAATTAACCTTGATCTTGAGGACAGATGGTCACCCTAGCAGGCAGGAGAGGAAGGGGGTCGTCTCTCCCAGACTTGGACTTGGAAAAGGTTGAATGTCTACCCATGTCCTCCTTAGCGTTCCGTTACTGTCAGGTTGAGAAGCAGAGCCTGAAACAGAGACTCTGTGCAACTGCTATATTGAGGATGTGCTCTCAGGGGAAAGGGAGTGAGAGAAGTATGATACAGCAGAAGAAGAAGCCTAATTAAGAACGTGGCGTCAAGGGGCACCTGGGTGGCTCAGTCGGTTAAGCATCTGTTAAGTGTCCTACTTCGGCTCAGGTCATGATCTCACGATTTGTGAGTTAGAGCCCTGCATCAGGCTCTGTGCTGACAGCTCAGAGCCTGGAGCCTGCTTCAGAGTCTGTGTCTCCCCTTCTCTCTGCCCCTCCCATGCTCATGCTCTGTCTGTTTCTCAATAATAAATAAATGTTAAAACAAACAGAATGTGGCCTCAAATGAGGATTGACTTCACCTGATCCCACAAGGAGGCCCAGAACAGGAACTGCACCAGAATTGATTCCTCCTTTGAGGTAAGGGCTCAGTCTTCTCTATCTCTACACAAGCAAGATGGCAATTCTTTTCCAGAGCAGATCTCAAAATTAGGGTGCATCAGAATCACCTGGAGGGCTTATTAAAGCAGACTGTTGGGCCAACTCTGTTTCTGATTCAGTAGGTCTGAGGTGGGGCCCAGAGAATTTGTATTTCTAAGAAGCTCCCAGGTATTGCTCATGCTGCTGGTCTAGGGACCACACTTTTGAGAATCACTGCTCTAGAGAAAACAGCTGTGAAGCTGCAGCAGTCAACACAGCATTTGGAAAAGGGAGATCTGAGTGGCATCTACCATAGGTATGAACTTGGCATCTTCCTCGTGAAGGCACATAACAGGGCTAAAGGATTAGACCACAAGCTGAGGCTGAGTAGATTGTATTTTCAGATCATATTATCTAGGTCAGTGGTATCCTGTTATTTTCCTGTTATCATCCCACATCTCCAGCCAAAGCATTGTCGAAACATTCCAACTCACCTCAGCCTTGTTTTGGACTTGACGGGAAGCGTCTGGCAGGTAGGTGAGGCTTTAAAGAGGAAGCAGCTGCACCTCACGAGGCAAGCACAGTGGAGTCAGTTGCAGTGAGCACAAAATTCTCAGCAGGGGGATAGACAATTATTAGGGGGCAAGCCTCCTAGACCACCTTAGAAACTGTTTGATGTTTGTTTATGAAATTAAAGGAAGATGGCTTTTTAAAAACTTTTTTTAAATGTTTATTTATTTTTGAGAGAGAGAGCACCAGCAGGGGAGGGGCAAAAAGAGAGGGAGACACAGAATCTGAAGCAGGCGCCAGGCTCTGAGCTGTCAACACAGAGCCCAAAGAGGGGCTTGAAACTAATGGACTGTGAGATCATGACCTGAGCTCAAGTCCGACGCTTAGCGACCGTGCCACCGAGGCTCCCCTGGAAGATGGCTTTTGAAGGCAACTTTCAATTGCGTAAGTCCCGCCAGGCCCATAACACACTGCCTCTGCCCCTGGCCCCTGCGGATCACCACCAGATGAAGAGGAATGTATAAAAGTAATTGAAATACTTGGCCCGTAATGTTCTCTCGGAGTAGTGTTCATAGTATACCTGGTACCCCTGGGCTGCAATGTCCATCTTCACGCAGTCCAGGAGGTCCTTGACCTGCGGGGCTGCCTTCCAAGGTCCAAACTTGACAACCGACTTCTTTTCAAACTCGAAGATGCGCAGGGCCTCTGCGCACTGGGCTGCCTCTTCTTCAGTGCGCACCACGCACACCAGCACTGTGGAGCTGCGTGCCGCCACGGCCTCGGCACGTGCCAAGCGCACCATGAGCTCCAGGTTCTCGCTGTAGGCGGGCACCCGCAGCAGGAACTGCTTCCGAGCCACCTGCTCACCAAAGATCTGCGGCGTGTCCTCCAAGAGCTTGACCAAAGGCTTGATTTCGTAAAACTGCGCCTCACGGTACACCTCCGGGATGTGCTGTGTGGGCAGCTGCTCGCTGCGCAGGTAGTCCAGGACGGGTCCGAAATAGGTGCCGGGGCGATCGATGAAGAAGCGGCCTTCTGCATCCAGGCAGGCCTTCGTGGAGCTGGAGAACATCTCTGCCAGCTTTGAACCCGGGACTTTTCTCAGGGTGCTCACGGTGGTGGTGTACAACTCGCCTCCTACGTTAAGCTCCACGACGGGAGATACCTGAGGGCACAAGAGGCGGAGTGAAACCAACAGCGCCACCTCCACGGAGCTCGTGGCTTATTTTCATCGACCGAATACTAAAGGATATTAGTCCAAGACGCTGCTAGGGAAGCAAGTCCCAGTGACAATGCTCACAAAGTCTGTGGCCTTTGGCAAGGCTTTTTTCCTCCCTGGGCCCATTTCCTCATTTCTAAAATGGGGATATGGAGGTGTTGTGAAGTCAGAAGTTCCCAAGGTTCCCAAGGCTCAGATCTAAGATTATAGCCTCAGAGAGGCTAAGAAACCATACATGTATTCATTGCATACAGGAAGCATTTCTTGGGTACTTACTACATGTCCACACCCCATGGTGGGCGTTGAGGATACAAATTCTTTCATTTATTTTTTATTTTAGAGAGAGAGAGTTCACGAGTGAGGGAGAGGGGCAGTGGGAGAGAAAGAGAATCCCAAGCAGGCTCCATGCTCAGCACAGAGCCCAACGCAGGGCTCATTCCCATGACCTGAGCTGAAATCAAGAGTCAACACTCAACAGACTGAGCCACCCAGGCGCTACCCAGGGAATAAAAAATCTTATTTAATGTAGGTCAGAAGTTCCTATTAGCGGTTGGCATGACTTTGATTAATTAAGGGAATTTGTTTGATAGATGTGTTTCAGAATGTGGGCCGGTGGGGGTTAAATAACAGGAATATTCTTGGTGCTGAAAAGGTAACACTGGATACAATAGGTATAAAATTGCCTCATAAACTGTAAAGTGTGGTGTCAATGGAAGTTAGGTTTAGCCGGTCAATGGAATTTTTAGAGGCCTCTTCTCAATGCCAAACCGTGAGATGAGCACTAAGGATGTGGTTAAGATGCCTCGGGATGCCCACAGGCAAGCACAGAGGGGGACGTGGAAACAGACAGAGTCAGGATGCATTTAGGGAATACTAAGTGCTGCCAACAGACCTAACAAAAATACCAGATTATTATATGTGAGGTGATACACTAATTGTTATCCTTACAAACCAGCTTCCTGAATAACTCTGGTTATTTAAAATTCATTCAGGGGCGCCTGGGTGGCTCAGTCGGTTAAGCGTCCGACTTCAGCTCAGGTCACGATCTCCCGATCTCACGGTCCATGAGTTCGAGCCCCGCGTCGGGCTCTGGGCTGATGGCTCAGAGCCTGGAGCCTGCTTCCGATTCTGTGTCTCCCTCTCTCTCTGCTCCTCCCCCGTTCATGGTCTGTCTCTCTCTCTGTCTCAAAAATAAATAAACGTTAAAAAAAAATAATAATAAATAAAAAAATAAAATTCATTCACTCAGGGCACCTGGGTCGCTCAGTTGGTTAAGCCTCCAACTTCGGCTCAGGTCATGATCTCACGGTTCATGGGTTTAAGCCCCACATCGGGCTCTGTGCTCACAGCTCGGATCCTCTGTCCCCTCTCTCTGCCCCTCCCCCACTGGCGCATGCCCTCACGTGTACGCACACACAAGTATGTGTGTTCTCTCTCTCAAAAATAAGTAAACATTAAAAATAATAATCAAAAAAAAAAAAATACAGGGCTCCTGGATGGCTCAGTCAGTTAAGCGTCCAACTCTTGATTTCGGCTCAGGTCATGATCTCACGGTTTGTGAGTCTGAGCCCTGAGTCTGGCTCTGCAATGATGGTGCTTGGGATTGTCTCTCTCTCCCTCTCTCTGCCCCTCCCTCATTCTCTCTCTTTCTCTCTCTCTCAAAATAAATAAACGTAAAAAAATAATAAAATTAAATTCACACACTTGGTCACTAAAATACGGATGTGCCAGATACCTGGTGCACAATGAGGAACAAGCAGGACAGTCTCTCCCCTCATAGTCTAGTGACTGTGCAAAGTGCTTTACATTCAATCCCTAACTCAGTCTTCACAGTGCTCCTGTGAAGAATGCATTAAATCCCCATTTTACAGATGAAGAAACTAAGAATTAAGGAGCTGAAGCAAACTGCCTAAATCAACTTGCTATTAAGTGATGATCTCACAACTTAAACTCAGGGCCAATTTACCCCAAAGCATGTGCCCTTAGTCATTACATCAATTAGTGTTCAACCTTTAAATACCTCCACTCTTCACTCCCTTAATTACTCAGTCATTCGAAAAAGGTAGAGGGGGCCCTGGGTGGCTCAGTCTGTTGAGAAACCAAGTCTTGATTTCAGCTCAGGTTATGATCTTATGGTTCGTGCGTTCGAGCCCCACATTGGGCTCTGCGTTGACGGTGCCCAGCCTGTTTGGGATTCTCTCTCTCACCCTCTCTCTGTTCCTCCCCTGCTTGTGCTGTCTCTCAAAAGAAATAAATAAACTTAAAAAAATAAAAAAGGTAAAGAGGACCTCTTACATTCAAGCCTCCTCCTGAGCAGATGAATAGGACACAGTCCCCGCCCTCGAGGAGTTCACAGAGGAGAGAGGGAAACAGACTGCTGAAATGTGCAGTGTTGAGAGGGGAGACTCAAAGGCTCTCCGCGTGGATGTGCGCTGGAGGTTGTCAGGGAAGGTTTCCTAGGCGGTGTGATGCCGCAGCCGCAGAAAAGATGGGTGTAGCGTCAGAGGGAAAGCTGCGTTTCCACCCAGAGATTGTGCCACAGGTCTTTGCGGAGCCAGGAGTAGTGACAGGATTCAGGAATGTCCTTGGTTCTCATTTAGGTGTGACTTCATCCTCAACTTGTCTGTGGGCTCTACCCCTAAGATTAAAGTACTGGACTAAAGAGAGCCAGAGGCAGCCAAACTAATGGGGGAAGAACTGAGTTGCCATGGCAACAGCTCTTACCAGGGGACAGCTTTGCTGGCTGGAGTGGAGAAGGGAGACGGAGTGGATGCATTCTGACAGCAGCCAAACAATACAGCCAGGAGAAAAATAAACCCAGAACCTGTGACTTCCTCTTTCTCCCATAAACCTCAAGGCCCCTTGGCAAGGATGTTTGGTTAACCCTGAGGTGGCTCTGTGAAGCAGGCAGTTAAACGCAAAGTTGCAGACTTTAACCCTTGAATGGATCCATGTGCTTCATCATCACTCCTGTACCACTGAAAGCTCACAGGTGCTCTGGAGGTCCCCCTATGAGGTCAGAAAGATGGGTTACATAGCTGGGAAGTGAAGTCAGAGCTGCAATCAAACCCCTGTAAGTCTGACTCCAGTACAGAATGGGTGTCCTACTCCTCCAGACATCCAGTCCCACTGCTGCCAGTAATTAGCAATGTGCCTGGGGCAGCTCACTTTCTTCTGTGGGCCTAAGCCTAGTCATCTATGAAATAGGGAGGCAAAATGGACGAAGAGAACTCTAAGCCTCTCCAGCTCTGAAAGTCTAATGAGTCCAATCACTTCAAGTGTTGTTTCTGAAGCTCATTTCCAGATGCTTCACAAAACAGCTTCCTGCCCTGATATCCTCAGCCCCGTTTGTTTACCAAATAAGACCTCGGTCTTGTTCCCGAACTTCTTAGTTCTGTCCCTTGTTTCCCTCCTTTTTTTCCCCCAAAATCTCCCAGTTTCTTTGGAAATCCAAGACCTCCTACCTCATCCACAAATACTACAGTATGTTTCTAGCAGATAAAGACTTCTTTTCCGCCCCTCTTCTGGACCATCTGCCCATTTTTGTGGCCCTCTGCCCCACCTTTTCTACCAATCACCCTGAAGGAGCATTCCCGGGTAAGAAAGCCAGTCTCAGGCTCTGTGTGCATGGGCTGGGGAAACACAGTCTTTACGAGCCCTTGCTCCAGAGCTGGCCCTCCCTAAGGGCACTGGGACGAATCAGACAGACCTAGCTTTCACCCAGTTGTAGTCTAAAGGGTCCCTACACACCTGCAAAACCCCCTGCCAAACATTCATACATTTCCTAAGGTCACCCTTAGTAGAGTCAATGGAGGGACATCTCCATTCACATGTCCCCCAAGTCCCTCAAATCTCTCCCCACTCCACAACCTTTGTCCATTGTCCCCCATCTCAATCATCTGAGCCAGAAATCCAGGTTGTAATCTAGCAGTCTGCTCCAGTCCTTAACCTCTTCCCACACAAATAATCAGTAACCAAGTCCTGGTGATTCTAAATCCTGGTCAATTCCACGGCCCTCTGCCCCCTTGATTGCCCTCCCCCAATCCAATCTCTAGCACCAGAGCAATTTTTCTGAAATGCAAATCTGATCTGGTTAATCTGCATTAAACACTTGGGTGAGGGGCACCTGGGTGACTCAATCCGTTGAACATCAGAGTCTTGATTTAACCTCAGGTCATGATCCCAGGGTCCGTGGGATCCAGCTCTGAGACAGGTTCCATGCTCAGCATGGAGCCTGCTTGACATTCTCTCTCTCTTTCTCTCTGCCCCTCTCCTCTGCTCTTTCTTTCTAATAAAAAATTAAAAAGTAAAAAATAAATAAAACAAACCCTTGGTTAACCTTGCATTCCCTTCCAGATAAACTCTAGACTCTTTCATGAGGTTTACAAGGCCCTTTGCAGCCCTGGCAATCAGCTACCAGAACCTCTCTCCCCCACCCATCCAGAACAGGCTGGTCCCCACGGCCCCCAAGACTTCACTCATTTGCCACCCACATTCCCTTTACTTAGCCCACTCATCCTTCAAGTTAATTGCTCCAGGAATCTTTCTAGATGGGTTGTCTCCTTGTGATCCTACAGGGCCCTGTACTTCTGTCATCATGGTAGTTAACTCTTATAATTCCATTCGTTCATCTGTATTCCCAATTAAGCTGCAAGGTTCCTAAGAGCTGACTATCCCAGATTCATCTTTATGTCACCAGTACCTGTTACAGGGCTCAGCACACCAGGATGCTCGATAAATGGCTGTTCAATTGACTGGAGCCTACCTGCTGCACTGATTTATAAGAGTGCCTGGTATTCTGATAAAAGCCAATCTTTCCCTACCTGGCATCATGCCCCGTGCTGGCTCCCCCTCTTGCTCAGTAATTCATGCAGATATTTATTGAGCACCTAGGGCGGCCCTACCACTGAGCTGGTGACTGTGTCAACCACAGTGATGTCACCATTGCCCTATGGGAAAGAGCCACAGTCTCCCCACTGCTGGATCTGCTTTGTCTTCCTACAAGTTTTCGGGATGGCACCTAGCCACCGGAGATTAGAATGTTCTGCTCCTGAAGTGCGCTGGGCCTTTTCCTGATCCCACCCCCACCCCTTCTCCTCCCCAGCAAACTCCTCTCTACCAAGCCCTAGGAGGAGGCCGGCAAGCTGGAGGACTCAGGATCCAGCCAGTGGGCAGGGGCAGGCTGGAAAGGATGGGGATGTGGTGGGTAAGGCCGCCTTTAGTTGGGTCGTCTGCTCCCAAACACGGGAGGAGGAAGGGCAAAGGAAGAGGGGTGCACTAGGACGAGCCTGGAGACCAAGAGGAGACACGCAGAAACAACTAAAAACAAAGACTGAACACAGAAGACCAACAAAAGCACCCACTCAGGAAAGAGGTCAAAGAGGAGCGGCTGGACTGAGCCGGAAGGGGACGGGGCACCTTGCGCCTAAGGAGAGCGATCAAAACCAGAACCAGCTAGAAGAGAAGAGCGCGAGCCAGAGGCCCGCCAGAAGCAAGGGAACTCAGACCCCGACAAAGGGGCGCACGGGGGGGGGGGGGGGGGGGTCACTGGAAGGAGCGAAAGAAGGCAGAGGCGCGGGGACAGGGGAATAAGCCGACCTCCCACCCGCCCCTGCTGCGCACTCACCACCGGCGGGCCCGCGGGGGGCGAGGCCCGGTGGAGCCGCAGGGAGCGGGGCCCCGAGGGAAGGCTCATCTTCCCGTTCCCGCAGGCGGCTGGGCGCCCAGCCCTGCCACGTGCCAGGTACTTGTGGCTGGCTGGCGGAAGTGCACCTTTGCTCCACGCCCCCCAGGTGGGGCAAAGTGCGTCCAGGGTGTGGTTAGAGCCCGGGGTTGACTTGGGCTCCGACAGGCTTGCCGTGAGTCCCTAGTCTGGTCACTGACCCTCGGTGGGAGGGGCTTCCCAGACAACCAAACGGGGGAGGCGGAGGGAACTGACATTGACAGCAGGAGACTTTCTACTCCCTACAATCCTACGGTGGTGAAGGATAAACAACACCTATTTTACAAACGAGGAAAGTGGGCTCCAAGAGATGCTCGTGGCCAGTGTGGGATATTTATCCACTTCAGATCAGCTGCTAAAAGTGCAAAGCATGACCAACGATGAAAAGAGCTAAAATAACTGTTGTGTGGGTTATTTTGCTTGTTAAAACAAACCCCTAAGGAGCCGGGGCGTAACTCCTCACTCCTGAAGTATGGTCTGTGCATGCATAGTGACTTTCTTCCAAAGAGGATAGTGTGCAAAGGAAAAAAAGAGAAAACTGATAAACCCTATTTCAGCCAGGTAATCAAGGTCAACATCAAGACTCATATTTTGATGACAGTAAGTACCCTTGATGTGATGTGATGGAAATAGCACTTTATCTCTGTGATCGTCTGCTCAACCCCATAATCCCAATCTAATCATGAAACAAAACAAAACAAAACATCAAACAAATTCCAGGGCACCTGGGTAGCTCAGTCGGTTAAGCAACCGACTTAGGCTCAGGTCATGATCTCACAGCTGGTGGGTTCGAGCTTCACATCAGGCTCTGCACTAACAGTGCCTGGGATGGTCTCTCTCCCTCTCTCTGCCCCGCCCTGCTTGCTCTCTCTCTCTCTCAAAATAAATAAATAAACTTAAAAAAATTCCAATAGAGGGGCATCCCATGATATACCTGACCAATAATTCTCAAAACAAGAATTGTCATTAAAAACAAGGAAAATCTGAGAAATTTTCACAACCAAGAAACATGGCAACTAAATGTAATGTAATGTGGAATTCTAGATGGGATCCTGGAAAAGAAAATAGACATTAGGTAAAAACTGAGGAAATATGAATAAGCTATTGGCTTTAGTTAATAATAGTGTATCAGTGTTGGCTCATTAACAGTAACAGGTGTACCATACAAATGAAATATGTTAAGAATAGGGGAAGGGATGCCTGGCTGGCTCAGTCTGTAGAGCATGCAACAACTCTTGATCTTGGGCCTGTAGATTTGAGCCCCATGTTGGGTGTAGAGATTACTTAAAAATAGAAGCTTAAAAAAAAATAGAGGAAACTGAGTGTGCTTCTTCTCAGTTTCTCTGCACATCTAAAACTGTTCTAAAAAATGAAGTAAAAAAGATTGACTCAGTAACATACAACCACTATGGAAAACAGTACAGCGTTCATAATCTTTGTGTTGGTGGAAGGTCTTGCCCCAATACTGATGGCTGCTGACTGGTCAGGGTGGTGGTTGCTGAAGCCTGATGTGGCTTTGGCAATGTCTTAAAATAAAATAACAGTGAAGTTGCCATAACCATTGACCCTTCCTTTCATGAATGATTTCTCTGTAGCATGCAATGCTGTTCGATAGCATTTTACCCTCAGAACTTTTTTCAGAATTGGAGTCAATCCTCTCAAACCCTGTAGCTGTTTTAACAACTAAGTTTGTATCATTTTCTACATTTGTCATTGTCATTTCAACAATCTTCACAGCATCTTCACCAGCAGTAGATTCCACCTCGAGAAACCAACTGCATTGCTCATCCACAAGAAGTAACTCCTCATCCATTCAAGTTTTATCCTGAGATTACAGCAAGTCGGGCACACCCTCAAGCTCTACTTCTAATTCTAGTTCTTTTGTTGTTTCCACCAGATCTGCAGTTACTTTCCTCCGTGGAGGTCTTGAATCCCTCAAATTTACCTACGAGGGCTGGAATCAACTTCTTTTTTTTTCCCCAAGTTTTATTTATTTTTGAGAGAGAGAGCATGAGTTGGGGAGAGGCAGAGAGAGAGGGAGACACAGAATCCGAAGCAGGCTCCAGGCTCTGAGCTATCAGCACACAGCCCGATGCGGGGCTCGAACTCACAGACCTTGAGATCATGACCTGAGCTGAAGTCAGACACCCAACCGACTGAGCCACCCAGGCGCCCCTGGAATCAACATCTAAACTCCTGTTCATGTTGAAATTGTGACCTCTTCCTATGAATCATGAATGTTCTTCATGGCATCTAGAATGGTGAATCCTTTCCAAAAGGTTTTCAAATGACTTTGCCCAGATCCATCAGAGGAATCACTCTCTATGGCAGCTATAGCCTTATGAAATGTATTTATTTCCTTTTTTTTTTTTTGAAAAATTTTTTAAAAGATTTTTTTTAATTTTTAAGTAATCTCTACTCCTAACCTGGGGCTTGAGAACTTAAACCTCAGGAACCCGCCTCTGCTAGCTTCAAACTTTTCTTCCGCAGCTTCCTCACCTCTCTCGGCCTTTGTAGAATTGAAGAGAGTTAGGGCCTTGCTCTGGATTAGGCTTTGGTGTGAGGGAGTGTTGTGGCTGGTTTGATTTCTATCCAGACCACCCAAACTTTCCCCACCTTGCAATAAGTCTGTTTCCTTTCATACCATTCGTGTGTTCACTGGAGTAGGACTTTTAAGTTCCTTCAAGAAATTTTTCTTGGTATACACACCTTGGCTGTTGGGTGTAAGAAACCTAGCTTTTGGCCTGTCTCAGTTTTCGACAAGCTTTCTTCACAAAACTTAATCATTTCTAGCTTTGATTTAAAGTGAGAAATGTGTGGGGCACCTGGGTGGCTCAGTCGGTAAAGCAGCTGACTTCAGCTCAGGTCATGATCTCATGGTTCGTGAGTTCGAACCCTGCATCGGGCCCTTTGCTGACAGCTCAGAGCCTGGAGCCTGCTTCAGATTCTCTCTCTCTGACCCTCCCCTGCTCACACTCTGTCTCTGTCTCTCTCTCAAGAATAAATAAAAAACATTAAAAATAAATAAAGTGAGAAATGTGTAATTCTTCCTTTGACTTGAACAACTAGAGGCCAGTATAGGGTTATTCACTGGCCTAATTTCAATGCTGTTGTGTCTCAGGGAATCAGGAGGCCCAAGGAGAGGGAGAGAGAGGGGGGAATGGCTGGTCAGTGGAGCAGTCAGAACACACACAACATTTATTGATTAAATGTGCCATCTTCGATGGGCATGGTTCATGGCACCCCAAGACAATTACAGTAGAAACATCAAAGATCACTGATCACAGACCACTATAGCAAATATAGTCATAGTGTAAAAGTGAAATATTGCAAGAATATGACAGAGAGACACAAAGTGAGTGAATGTTGTTGGAAAAATGGCGCTGACACACTTGCTTGAGGCAGGATTGCCACAAATGTTCAGTTTGTAAAAAAACAAACAAAACACGCAGTATCTGTGAAGCACAATAAAGTGAAGTGCAATAAAAAAGAGGTATGTCTGTATTTTAAGGAGAGAAAGTAGGAGACAAAGACTGGGATACTCACAGGGTAGAATGTCAGATCAGAGACTATAAAAGTGTAAATTATAAAACAATTCTCCACTCAAAGAAGAATGCTGTACCTGCTTCATTCCCTGGTTCTGGGGAGAGAAAAGTCTTCCCCGAAAAGGTCTGATTATAGGCTAAAGCTCAAATGGATCTGGGGCCCAAATATTCACTTGTTTAATGGTCAAAAGCAGCAATAACAGCTAGGAATTTAATTTAAATGGACCTGGAATGGTAAAGCCCTCGAATGCCTGACAAAGAAAATGAAAACCCATCCTGGAGGAAAGTCCACAGTCACACCAAGCTTGAAAGAACCCACACAGTCCAACAAATACACACTCACAGTCTAAAGCCTCAAACTACAGAAGTAAATAAAGAGCCATGAGCAAGAGTCAACAGATCCACAAGCACCTCAGATATTGAGGTAATTGGATATAAAATATAAAATAAGTGTTTAGTGGGCTATGAGCCACCTGAGTGGCTCAGTTGGTTGGGCATCCAACTCTGTTTCAGCTCAGGTCATGACCTCATGGTCGTGAGTTCGAGCCCAGAATCAGGCTTTACACTGGGTGTGGAGTCTGCTTGGTATCCTCTCTCTCTCTCTCTCTCTCTCTCTCTCTCTCTCTCTCTCTCTGTCACACACACACACACACACACACACACAAAATAAAAAAATAAACTTAAAAAATACAATAAATGTTTAATGGACTTAAATAAATATAAGTGTTATCTAAAAGATGAGTGAAGAGCAAAAATTTATAATCAAAGGGGCACCTCGGTGCTGTCAAGAGTTGGTTAAGCGTCTGACTCTTGATTTCGCCTCAGGTCGTGATCTCACAGTTCATAAGAGTTTGAGCCCCTCATGTCATGCTCTGCATTGACAGCATGGAGACTGCTTGAGATTATCTCTCTCCCTCTCTCCCTGCCTCTCTCTTTCTCTCAAAATAAATAAACTTAAAAAAAAGACATGATCAAGGCAGATTTGGGGGTACCTGGGTGTCCCAGTTGGTTGAGCATCCGAATCTCATGATCTCAGGGTCGTGGGATGAAGCCCGTGTCAGGGGCTCTGTGCTGAGCATGGGGCCTGCTTAAGATACTCTCTCTCTCTCTCTCTCTCGCTCCCTTCCCTCTGCCCCTACTGGCTCTCTGCCTCTATTTCTAAAATAAAAATTAAAAAATTACCCAAGCAGATTTGAGAAAAGCCAAATAGAACTTCTAAAAATTAAAAATAAAATAACTGAAGTTACCAAAATTTAGTAGGGGTTGAGAAAATGCAATCAAAGGAGAAATGCTGTGATATTTCTAATCTGTCATTTTGGCAAATATTAAGAAGAATAACAATATGCCAGAGGTGGTAAGGATACAGGGACAAAGTTCCTTAAGCTTTGCTGATTGGAAAGAGGTGCCCACCATTTGACCCAATAGTCCCACTTTTGAGAACCTATCCAATAGAAATAAAAACTGCTCTGTAAGAATATGAACAAATACGTGTATCACTGTTTTGTTTGTGGTGGCAACAATTAGAAATTTAGAGGTATGGTTGAATAAACCATGATTTTTTATTTGTCAATGTCTTGGAATACTATATACCTATTAAAAAGAATGAGGCAGATCTTGGAACCGAATAGAAAACTCAGAAACAAACCCACAATTATATGATCAATTAATCTTCAACAAAGGAAGAATGAATATAAAATGGGAAAAAGAGTCTCTTTAACAAATGGCATTGGGAAAACTGGACAGCTACACGCAAAAGAATGAAACTCAACCACATTCTTACACCATAGGCAAAAAACTCAAAATGGATGGAAGACCAATGTGAGATCTAAAACCATAAAAATCAGGGCGCCTGGGTGGCTCAGTCGGTTAAGCGGCCGACTTCCGCTCAGGTCATGATCTCACGGTCTGTGAGTTCAAGCCCCGCGTCGGGCTCTGTGCTGCCAGCTCAGAGCCTGGAGCCTGTTTCAGATTCTGTGTCTCCCTCTCTCTGACCCTCCCCTGTTCATGCTCTGTCTCTCCCTGTCTCAAAAATAAATAAAATGTTAAAAAAAATTAATTAAAAAAAAAATAAATAAAACCATAAAAATCCTTAAAGGGGGGGCGCCTGGATGGCTCAGTTGGTTAAGCGGTTAAGCATCTGACTTCGGCTCAGGTCATGATCTCATGGTTCATGAGTTCGAGCCCCATGTTGGGCTCTATGCTGACAGCTCAGAACCTGGAGCCTGCTTCAGATTCTGTTTCTACCTCTCTCTCTGCCCCTCCCCCATTCATGCTCTGTCTCTCTCTGTCTCTCTCAACAATAAACATTAAAAAATAAATAAATTATAATAAAAATTAAAAAAATTAAAAAGACCCCCAGAGAGTCTTCCTTCTACCATTTGAGGACACAATGAGAAGACAGCTGTCTATGAACCAGGAAGTGAGCTCTCACCAGACACCAAATCTACCAGCACCATGATCTTGTACTTCCTAACCTTCAGAACTATGAAAAAGAAATGTTTGTTGTTTAACAGCCATGAAGTTTATGGCATTTTGGGTATAACAGCCCAAATGGACTAAGTCACTGGGCATAGTATATACCTTGAACATTAGGATTCTGCAAATGGGTTCGAGCACGGGGAGGCTGCTGTGATCTCCTCAAGGCAAGCTTCCCTGCCCACCGTGTCTGGCTGGAGAGCCTCCCACAGGCTCTGCACAGCCCCTGTGCCCACTCACCCTTGCATGGTTCAACTTGTCCCTGCAGGCTGATCAGACGCATGAGCCGGAGCGATTCCATGGGGAAGCTGAGTTCTGAAGGGTCATTACCCCAGAAAGGAGGGTTAGACACTCAGGGAGACAGTGGGCACTTCTCACATGACCAAGCAGCCTGGGCTTTTCACTTCATTTCCTGTTTCTTCCCCAGTCCGGGCTTCCCTGAAATACAACCAGCAAGTCAATGCCTTCCTGCCTTTATTTATGCTGTTCAGAATACCTTTCCCCATAGCTCTCTGGAAAACAATTTTCAAGTCCCAACTCAAATGGACCTCATCTTCCCTTTATATCCATTAGTACATTTGACCCTCACCATTCAATATTGGAACTAGCACTCCCTACACTTTAAGTATGAGGACCCTGAGGATCTCAGAGACGAAGCGGCTCTTTCAGATTCCTCCATCCCTGGGAGACAAGAGATCAGGGCTCTAGTTCTGGCTCTGCCATTCGTGTGTCACCTTCGGCAAGTCTCTGCTTCCCTCTGGGCCTTAATTCTCCATTATAACATGGTGGGTGTTGGGATGTTGCCTGAGATGCTCTTTGCAATCCTGTCTTGTTTGATGCTATAGCAACAAAAGAATTCAAACAGCCCCTTGGTGTAGCCTATGACTGGATCTTGTTTCCCTTTGGCCTGATTCCAAGAGCAAGCACTGCTTCCCTCTGCCCTCCTCCCACTCATCCCTCTCTTTGTTCTTCCTGAGACAAAGCTGCCAGCCCCTCTCCTCTCCAGGCGGCCGGGCTTTGAGCCAGCCAGCCAAGTGGCAGCTGGGACTCAGATGAAAGGGTCCTTAGAGGGTTGCCTGTGGCCAAGTGCCCAGCCCAGCCCAGCCCAGGTCTGGCAGCCCTGGGCCCAGCTGTCCCACAAGGCATCCTGCCACCAGTTCCACACAAGGCGCCCTTTGTGGGCCCGGCAGCAGGGGGAGACCCCTGCCAACCCATGAGGACCCTCTTCCCTTCCCTCTGCTCCACACCCACTTGAGAAATATGCAGGTCCTTAGAGAATGGTCCAGGGCTGGGCCAGGCTGGCCCGATTTTGGGCCAGGCACCTTGGAGAGCTTTGTCCTATTTAATCTTCAGAACAACACTGGTAGCAGGTAGAGCTATTCCCTTTCAGAGAGGAAGGACACAGGTACCTGAGCCCCTACTGTGTGTTGATCATGGTGCCAGGCACTGGGAAAAGAGTAGTGAACCAGAGGACAAGAGCCAGCTGCAGGGGCTCACTGTCAGCAGGACATAGACTGATAAAGAACCACACAAAGAAGTATCTGATTACGCAGGGTGATCAGTGCTCTGAGGGGAAAGACCGAAGAATCATGAGAGCATACAGATCATAGGGAGCTTATTAGGGGGGAGCAAGGGCAGTGAAGTCTTCCTGGGGTGAAGTCTGAAGGGTGAGGGGAAGGACGGTGTGTAGTGAAGGGTTCACAGGTCCCTGAGCCCCTGGGGCAGGAGGGAGGTGCTGAGTTAGAGGAGGAACTAAAAGAAGGAGGTCTGACAGGAGTAAAGAGGGGTGTCCCTTTTTAATCACCTTTGGCTAAGACAGCCTGTCAATGCAAAGGCCACATTATAAACCCCAAAGTAGTGCCTCAATGAATTAACTACATAGTCAATCAACGTGTGATCCCATCCCCCTAGGAATCCCCCCCCCCCCCCCAGCTCTGCCTGGGGAATTTTATTTAGAAGCAAGCCTCCTTGGGATGCCTGGGTGGTTCAGTCCGTTAAGTGTCTGACTCTTGATTTTGACTCAGGTCATGATCTCATGGTCGTGAGATGATCTCATGGTTTGGATCATGAGATCGAGCCCCAGGTTGGGCTCAGCGTGGAGCTTGGATCTGTTTTGGATTCTCTCTCTCTCCTTTCTCTCTGCCCCTCTCCTGCTCTCTCTCTCTCTCTCTCTCTCTCTCTCTCTCTCAAAATAAATAAATAGGTAAACTTAAAAAAAAAAAAAAGAAGCAAGTCTCCTTAACTCTGGGAGTCTCACTTTCTTCACCTCAAAAATGGGCGTTGTGATGCCCCTACAGAGTTTCCAGGAGTCAATGTACAGTCAATGCCAGGCACAGGGCAGGCACAGGTGCCCATCCCTGGAGACCAGTATAGGGAGGAAGCATAGCTGGGCTTCCATTTGAAGCCCTCCCTCTGACTTACCCCAGACCCAAGCTCCTCTCTGGAGGGAGGAGGCAGCCAGAGCTTCTGGGTAGATGTTAGAATTTGCTCAGCTTGGCCTTGACTGCAGGGACACGGAGCATGGCTGGAGGCCAAGTGTGCCCATAGTTCACCAATTCATGGGCCTTTTAACCCTTGCAATGATGCCCCTTGCAAGGGGCAGGCATCGAGATACCCAGAGTGGGGGATGGTAATAAAAGGTAAACTTTGTTTCATACCCATTATCTCAGTTATCTTCATGGCAACTCTGTAAGGAAGACTAAGGGAAGACTGAAATCATCTCCATTTTCCAAGTGAGGAAATTGAAATTTAGAAAGGCTGTTTTTCTACGTTCAGATCAAATCCAGAGCCTGGCTCCAGAGCCTGTTGTGTTGATCACTCCCTGCCCTGCCATGCCAGGGCACAGAGCCAGCGCTGCCTGACTCCCAACCCCTCCGTCTTTCCTCCATAGCCTCTTTTAGAACCCATAGTGGTCTAGCCTGAATTTACCAGCAGGTCCCTGTCATACCCAAGACTTCCGTTTCCTCATTCACATAATGCAAAGTGGACAACTAGGGTTGATGATGCTTAAGATCCCTTCCAACATTATCACTCCTGGTTCCTTCTGGTGAAAGTGATGTCAGGATGGACTCTTTAAAGGGTGTCATTTCCACTCTTAAAGTCAGCCTCTAGAGCACAGGTGTTGACACTATGTGTGTACAAAGATGTTCTTTGCAGCATTGTTTATAAAAATTTTTTAAATGTTTTTATTTATTTTTGAGACAGAGAGAGACAGAGCATGAGCAGGGGACAGTCAGAGAGAGGGAGACACAGAATCCGAAGCAGACTCCAGGCTCTGTGCTGACAGCTCAGAGCCCGACGCAGGGCTCGAACCCACGGACTGTGAGATCATGACCTGAGCTGAAGTCAGACGCTTAACCGACAGAGCCACCCAGGCGCCCCTGCAGCATTGTTTATAGAAGAAAAAGACTAGAATAGAAACATCCTAAATATCCATCACTTGGGGACTAGTTGAATAAATTAGAATACATCCATATTCTAGATTACATGCACTACAAAAAATGATGCAGACCTCTATGCAGTAATATAGAAAGGTCTTCAAAATAGTAATACAATGATAATATATTATACGTATACACACTTCTGCATTTGCACTGATAATTTCCAGAAGGACATACAGGAGACTTGACCATCATTACCTCTGGAGAGAAGAGTAGGAGTCATCCATGGGAGGAAAATTACTTTTCATTGTATATTCTTTCATACTGTCTTAATTTCTTATAATATATATGTCTGTCTTCCGTCCCCTTTCACCTTCCTTCTTTCAATCTTTCCTTCCTTCCTTTCTCCAAACATTCTCTAGGGGTATTTCTTGATTCTTTTTTAAAGAACAAGTCTTGTAGGGGCACCTGGCTGGCTCAGTTGGTGGGGGGTGTGGACTCTTGATATTAGGGCTGTGAGTTTGAGCCCCAGGTTGGATGTAGAGATTACTTAAATAAATAAAATAAAACTTAAAAAACAAAACAAAACAGAAACAAGTCCTATAGAGCACAGATCATGTGATCTGGGTTTAAGTCCTGGTCTTGACATCACTTACATGGTCTTGTGCAATAATGCCCTTCTTCTCACTGGGACTCAGTTTTGCTACCTGTAAAATAAGGTCCCTGGGCTAGGCAATCTTCAGGTCCCTTCAACGCAGAGGTAGGACTGAAGGGCCCTGAGTGATCCACATTCCCCCAACTGGCCATAGTGAAGCATATAATACCAATCCCTGTCACCTGAGTTTATGGAAGGTAAGCACTCAGACATAAACTGTAGTGGAGACGTGTAACATTTCCACCTGGCTTCTACTCACCATCCTTTCTTGCAAAGGACTGGTTGTCCTCTGGGGACCAAACCCTCCTTTCCTGCCACCATATTGCCACTACATGTATCTTGAGAATGAAGTTGACATATGAAGGAAAGTAGAATTGAGAGATAACAAACTTGTTTCTAGCTATCATTTGAGCACTGATCAAACTATTCCTATGGCCCTATCCCTAGAATATCCAATTAGGTACCAAAGGTATTCCCTTTTAACTTAGGCCATTTTACATCGGATATATCTGTCACTTATATTCTAAAGATATATCTATCACTTATATCCACATATATATCCAGTGGATATGGACCCTGTGCTTTATCTTTGCCATTTGTTTCTACAGATCTATTTCACCCTTCCTCCGCTCTCTACCCTGGAGGCCGATCGTCAGGGGTTACATGTACACAGCCTCCCTGCCTCTGGCTTTCATCTTTGCTTGTCCCATGAGGGGCCTAGCAGGATATCAGAGGATAAGGGGAGGCTGAGGTCAGAGTGCTTATTCCCTCGGCTCCCTCCCTGCCCAGCTCCGATAAGTCAGCTACTCCCTTCTTCTGAAGGTCCCAGCTCCTGTCAGGTGCCAAGTCCACCCAGCTATTCTCTTGGGTTCTGGTAATTGTTCTCTCCCTCACTCTCTGCAGGCCCTCCTCCTATTAATAGCCCTAGGGGATGCATTATTCCTTGATGCTGCCATGCCTTTTTATAAAGAGTGTCATTATTAAACTCTCCACAAATATGTAGCTTGAGTGAGCCTGGGTGTGTCCTGCCTGTAGGTGTTCTTGACTCTGTGTGTGTGTGTGCGTGTGTGCGTGTGTGCGTGTGTGTGCATTGTCTCTGCTATCACTTGACAATTAATCACGACCCAGGACAGGAAGGGAACTGACTTCACTGGGTATCCACCATGTGCCAGGCGCCATGCAGGGCACTTTCTATACACGATTGGGTCTCATCCTCACAATTCTGTGAGCTAGGCATTTTTAGCTACACTTGACTGAAGATAAAACAGAGACACTGATTGGTAAGGGGACTCTACCTAAAGTCTCACCAAGAATCTTCTCCATAGCACGCTGTGCTTTCCCTTCATGGTGTGTATTTGCTTGCTTGTTTATTTCATGTCTGTCCCACTCGTTGGATTCTAAGCTCCACGGGGGTGGCCAGTTTCCATATCTGTTTTGTTCACCACTCTCTGCCCAGTGCCTGGCACAGTTGTCTGCTACACACTAGGTCTCAAATGAATCTGTGCTAAATGACAAAGCGGCAAAGGAAAGGAACCTTTATTAAGTACCTGGCCCATGCAATTATGGGTGATCTCATTTTCTCTTCACAGCAATCTTAGGAGGTACATGTTGTCCCATTTTGCCGATGAGGAAACCTAGGTCAGAGAGGGAATGTGACTTTTCTAAAGTCACATGGCCTAGAGCAGGCTTCGAACACAGGTCTCCCTGATGTTACAGCGGTGCTTGTTCCATGGTGCCTCTCTGGGCCCTACTCAGCTACTCACAGTGCGAAAAGAGGAGGAAAAATTGATCAGTGGAACTCATGTGAATCATTCCTGGACAAACAGAAACTTCAGGGAGCAAATAGTGTCTATTTTGGCCACTCCTCTGGGACTGGCCATTCCCTGACCCTGTTGGGCACACACCCTGCCAGCCCAGCCGGGAATGATCATCTTCCCTGTTTGCCCTCATGCTTTCAGCCCAGCCCTGTCTGATCTGTGAGCCTCTACAAACACCCTGTTCTTTGCCTTTCTCTGCAGGGCTGCCTATGGCTACAAACCTGCTTACCAAGTTCTGAGGGCCGGTCCAAGACACCAAGTGTGTGGTGTGTCTGAGATCTGCACATAGGCCAGTTCACTAGCTGGTGTGAACAAAGCAGGGGGCTCTCCTGCTGAGTCCTCAGGACCACACATCAGCCCAGACTGGAGGAGGATCTTTTCCTTCCTTTTTCCTTTGCTCTCAGACCCTGCTCACTTCCCTCTTGAAAATCATTGCCACCCTGGGGTGCCTGGGTGGCTCAGTTAAGCCTCCAATTCTTCATGTCAGCTCAGGTTGTAATCTTGTGGTTGTGATCTTGCTGTTGTGATCTTGAAGTTGTGAGATCAAGCCCCACATTGGGCTCTGTGCTGAGCGTGGATCCTGCTTGGGATTCTCTCTCGCTGCCCCTCTCCCCCACTTGCTTATGCACTCTCTCTCTCTCTCTCTCTCTCTCAATAAATAAATATTAAAAAAATAATAAAATAAAAAAGAATCATTGCCACCCAAAGGTAGGGGAGCTTCTGAGATGCTGAGTAATGTTTTTGTTTTGTTTTGTTTTGTTTTGTTTTGTTTTGCGCTAGAAATGGTTACACTGGTTCAGTTGGTTAAGCGTCTGACTCTTGATTTCGGCTCAGGTCATGATCTCACGGTTCGTGAGTTTGAGCCCCATGTCAGGCTCTGCACTGACAGCAAGGAGCCTGCTTGGAATTCTCTCTCTCCCTCTCTCTTGTCCCTCTCCCTCCCCCATGCACGCTCTCTCTCTTTCTCTCTTTCAAAAATAAATAAATAAACAAAAATAATTTTAAAAAAATCATTGCTACCCACTCCTGCCCCAGGGTTCCCCAATACTCCCTTGATACTCCCCTAACACACCCAGAGACCCTTCTCATCTAAGAGTTTCTGACAGAAGCCTGAGAAGCAGAGACAGGGTAGAACAAAGTGAGCAGCAACATGGGCAGTGCCCCAAGTCTTGAGACCTCCTGAGTCCTCAGGTCCCTGCTCCTGGTGGTCAGCAACCACCACCCCTGCCCCTGCCCTGACATCTCTTGAAGCCCTGAAGACCTCTCCCTGGTGCAGTCTGAGCGAGAGCTTGGATATCCTCCCTACTCCTCCCCAAAACCCCCCATTTTAGGGCATGCTAGCAGCCTCTAGCCCAGATACATGTGGGGGCTAGTTGACTACTGCCTTCTGTAGAAGAGCACCTCCCACGGCCTCTGCCCAGGACCTCTGTCTGCTCATCCTCCTTCGGTCCCTAGAGAGGAACAATCTGCATCCCATCCAGCTCCCCACTCACTGGTTGCCTGCTCTAGTGTGTACCCCCCGGCTGACGGACTCCTTCCCATGCAGCCCCAGGACACCTGAACCCAAGGGAAGGGGGGGGGGGCTGTGCACACCTCGTGGGGAGTGGTAGCAGAAGACTTCCGGCAGCCGAACCCAGCAGGAGTGTCAGACAGGGCTTCCGGTGGCAAGTAACAGGGGAATTTCAGTGTTCACTGAGGCCAAGGACCGGGAGCTCAGGGGGTCCTGGCGGCATGAGCCTGACTAAGATTTCACTGCAGAAGTGATGGCTTCTGCCGCTATGTTCATAGGCAGGCCCCTGGGTATACCAGGAGCAGGTAGACTACAAATGCAATCACTTGGCCTTCTTTAGTGAGAGCAGGGACTAGGAACCTTCCCTCCCACCCCCACAAGACTTTAATGGGAATTTCCCTTGGGGAAATTTCCCATGGGGCTAACAGGGAAGGGGTGGGGTCTGGACTTGAGATTGTCAAAAAAATAACTACGTCTTAGCACAGGTTGAACTGAATGGAATTTTGAGAAGCGTCTGAGTCAGGGCAGAGGTTTGCCACCCTCATTACACACATATCCACTAATAAAATTTGAATCATACCTTGCAAAGATTGATTTAAACATGAATGCACTTAGGGGCGCCTGGGTGGCTCAGTCGGCTAAGCGTCCGACTTCGGCTCAGGTCATGATCTCACAGTTCGTGGGTTCACAGTTCAAGCCTGGTGTCAGGCTTGGTGCTGACAGGTCAGAGTCTGGAGCCCACTTCGGATTCTGTGTCCCCTCTCTCTCTGCCCCTGTCCTGCTCATGCTCTGTCTTCTCTCTCTAAATAAATATTTAAAAAAACTTAAACATGAATGCACTTCATTTTTTTTCATCTAGTATCGTGAGGATATCCCCCAATTCGTTAAGGGCTGTGCAGTACCCTTTGTAATGACCTTGTAATGACTACACAGCTCTGTGTTGTATGAATGTATCACAAATCTGTTAAGTCACAATTCATTTCTTTCTTCTGTCTTTTTTCTCCTTTACTATAAATAGCACTGCAACGAGCATCCTTTACATCTAAGACACTGTGCAAGGGACGTGCACTTTTTTGAGGATCTTACTCCTTGTTGCCAAATGGCTTAGAAGTCTGTGCCCCCCATCCAGGCACATGCGGGGTGGCTGCGTCTGAGTATGTTTTTGCCCCAAGTTCAGAGTCGACTGAAAACTGGAGCTGGTTTACAGGCAGGGCCTGAGACTCAAAGCCAGGTCACTTCCCTCACCAGTGTCGACCTGGGATCTGAAGCAGGAGGATTTATTTTTTCTGGACTGATTCGAAACACCAGCTAAGGAACTCACCCACCTCCTGCTCCTCATTCTCTTTTCTTTTTCCTGTGTTCTCTTTCTTTTCCCTTCTTCTTCATTTTCTCTTTCCTTTTGTTTTCTCCTTCTCCCTCCACTTCTCCTTTCTATGTCTCCCCTCTGACTCTGGTCTTCTTTCTCTCTGCCTCTTTTCTCTCTACTTTCTCTGCCTCTCTACTCTTTTCCTTCACCTTTTCATTTTCCTCAGACAGACTCAGCCTTGTTTCGGTCTCTTTTCTGTTTCTCTCCGTGGCTCTCTGTCCTCCACCCACCACTCCTGCCGTGAGTCATAATTTCCCCCAGGGAGATAAGGCAGGCTTTTCCTTGATAGGCCTGGATTTGAATGAGCTGTGAGTTTGCCTCCCACAAAGGGCAGAGCTAACCGATCACGGAATTGGGAGCCACCTGGTAAACGAGAGTGACTCAGGGCTTCCAGGTTGGGAGATGCACAATCCATCAATCCAGCTTCCCTTAGAGGCTTTGTCATCGTGGGGGCCAGCACACTGTGCCTCATGACTCACCAGGGCAGCCTTGGCAAGGTAGGGGCACTGGAGTTTAGGATGTTGCTCCTGGAAGGAAACCCCCTCTCTTTGGGCAGGCTCAGGGTTGGATGCTGGAGACCCAGGAATGCAGCAGATTCAGGCCCCACAGCCATGTGTGCCATTCAGGTTGCGGGGCCCTAATTCAGCTTTATTAGACCAGAATATCTGGGGATGGGAGTTAAGAACTTTCAGGTTCAAGATAATTTTGATGCAAAGAGTGGTAAGTATTTGTTAGACCTTTAAACACACATACCTTGGGGTGCCTGGGTGGTTCAGTCAGTTAAGTGTCTGACTTTGGCCGAGGTCATGATCTCACAGTTCATGAGTTTGAGCCCCGCTTCGGGTTCTGTGCTGACAGCTCAGAGCCTGGAGCTGCTTCAGATTCTTTGTCTCCTTCTCGGTCTGCCCCTCTCCCATTCGTGCTCTGTCTCTCTCAAAAATAAATAAACGTGAAAAAAAATTAAAAAAATAAACGTGCATACCTTATGTTCCAGCAGCTCACTCCTGGGACTTCCTTCGAACAAAATATTCCCACATGTATTATGCGTGGGGATTTTTTTGCAGCATGGTTTGTATTATCAAAAAATTGGAAACACCTTGAACGTCCATTAGTAGAGAACAGTTAAATAAATGATGATGTCTCCTACTGTGGAATAATATTCAGCCATTAGAAAAGAATGCAGCATTCACAGAGACAGAAAGGAGATTAGAGGTTAGCAGGGGTCATGGTGGCAGAAGACAGTGAGTTATTGCTTAATGGGTACAGAGTTTCTGTTTGAAGTGTTGAAAAGTTTTGGGAATTGATAGTGGTTGATGGTTGCACAATACTGCGAATGTAATTGATGCGCCAAATTGCATACTTAAACATGGTTAGGGGCGCCTGTATGTGTCAGTCAGTTAATCGTCCAACTGGGGACTCCAGCTCACGTCATGATCTCACAGTTTGTGAGATCAAGCCCCGCATCAGGCTCTGCACTGGCAGCAGAGGCTGCTTGGGATTCTCTCTCTCCGTCTCTCTCTCTGCCCTTCTCCCCGCTGCAAAATAAATAAATAAATTTTAAAAATGGTTAAAATGGCAAGTTTTATGTTGTATATATAAACACACACACAATAAGAAGAAAAGAGAATGAGATAAAATCATACGCACTAACATGGAAAGATACCCACGATAGACTGTTACGTGAAAATGGAAATTGCAGACCAAGAAGTACAGTAAGAAGGATTCAATTGTGTGTATGCGTATGTGTGCGTGTGCACATGCCCACATGCCAGGAAAAGACAGTAAGGAATCCTACCACCCTCTTAAAAGTGGTTGTCACTGGAGGTTAGGATTGGCAGGACAGGCAGGAGAAAGGAGACTCTTTGTCTTTTCTATGATATCAAAAGGAAGTGGTGGGATTATGGGTAATTTTGACTTTTTGGAAGCTATTTTTCATATAAAAATGTAAGTACACTCTGGGCATCACTCTGGGTGGCTCAGTTGCTTAAGCGTTGGACTCTTGATTTCTGCTCAGGTCAAGATCTTATGGTTGGTGAGATCTAGCCCCATGTTGCTTGGGATTCTCCCTCGCCCTCTTTCACTGCCCCTTTTCCACTTGAACACACACATGCACTTTCTCTCTCTCTCTCAAAATAAATAAATGAACTTTAAAAAATGTAAACATACTTAACAAAACAAATATCATCCTTGCCTTCAAAGAGCTCAGAATCGAGTGAGGAGATAGGTATAGATTGAGATAATTACAACAAAACAGTATTTGTGACAAGACCAGTGGAAATATGATGGAGGGCATCACAGTCAGGGAAGCCTTCCTGGAGGAGGTGACATTTTGACTCTGGTCTTCAAAAACCACAGGAGTCAGCTAAGTGGAGAAGTGGAGCTAAAACTCCTCTAGTGGAAGGAAAGGCAAAGGTATGAGAGAAAGCATAAGGTCAGGGAAGTATCCGTAAACCCTAGGAATTGAAATGCAGCATGCCTCCAGCAACAGCTGGAGGGTGAAGATTTTATGCAGGGGACTGACCATCAGATTTGTGTTTTGGGTAGATCTTCTGATGAGGTCTTTTCTGGGCTGTGATTAGAGACACAGCTCTATGGTAAATTCTGGAAATTAATAAGATGTAAACAGAGGCTTTCCCAGTCACCTCAGAATTTCAGGGGAGGCCCCAAAGGCTGAAACATTGGCAGAGTTGCTGACGCTAAACCGAGAGGCTGGACCACATATGCAGTACTCCGAAGGACGGAGGAACCCACGTCCTCACCTACTCCTGGCCACAGTAAGCAAGCTAAATCCCCCAGGACCGTGGGAAGACATGCTGGTTGGAGAATTGTCAGACCCTGCCTGTCCTCCAACCCACTCCTCACCAAAGAGCGGAAGAAGCTGTCCTCCCTTCCCCTCAAACTAGGAGACAGAGGCTTCAGAAGAACTATTTGAGGAATCTTGGAGGGGGAGATTCTGGGATCTGGAATCTGGTGAGAGCTGGCAAGTGGAGGGGCTCTTGGCAAGGGGCTGCACTTCAGCTGTGTTTCTTGCAACACCTGCAGACCCCACAGAAAGGAGCAGAATGTAGGCCTTATGGAAAAGGACCCCGCGGAAGAGGACTTTCATTTAGGGGTAAGGGGAACCCAGCAGAATGAGAATGGAGGTGTAAGTAGGGATGCCCAAGCGAGGGGTTGTAATCAGCCTGAAGGAGGAGGCATCCGCTTTTCTTAGGGGTGTTGCTGTTAAACGGGGCGTGGGGTGGGTCTCCAAGGAGCCCATCAAAGTGCTCCTAAGAAAAAGTGTCAGCATATGGAATCTGCCAAGCGCCAGTGACTTCCCAGGCTGTGCCTTCTCCTCCCCCACCCGGCCCTGACTAGCCAGAAGCAGCCTGGGGAGGAGCAGGAGTAGCTAACTGCGCGAGGCCGCCCAGCCCCCCCAAGCCACCAGGTGTCCCAGCCAGAGGTAGCCAGAACCGGGAGAGTTTTGCTGTAACTCAGGCCTGCACTTAAGACTACCCAGCAATAAACGGGAGACTCAGAAAAGCTAGGGGACTTAGCCGAGATTTCATCCGGGAACAGTGAAGCAAGAGGCCACAGAATCCGTTCGAAAGGGCAGTGGCAGGGGAAAAAAGAAATCGCTTTCGTGCTTTCACCTGCTGAGTCAAGCTCCTTTAATAAATAACTCCAAAACCTTAATGACGCCTAACTTGTGAGTGGGATCCTGGAACGCTGAGAAGATTTTCCTCCCACTCTCCCCCCTGTCGGCCAACACTTTTCTATTAAGACGAGGCGGACAATTATCGCCTGGAAACTCGCGTGTGTTTCCGCTGGCGACAAGTCCCGGCTGGCTGGCAGGCTGTCAGGATCCCTGCTGCGAAGCCGAGGTCCTCGCCTGCCCCGCAGCGCCCCCTGCTGGCGGGAGCCGCAGCGGCCGGCGCCCCGCCCAGCCTCTTCCGAGCCAGCATTCTTTGCATCAAGGCACAAGTCGGTAGAGGGAAGGGTCAGAGGACAGGCGTACACTCGCAGCGAGGATGAGGGCCTATCCGATAGAGGAGTGGGCTATCTGGTCAGAAAAGTCAGCCGCGGTAGGGGGAGCCCGGGCAAAAGGGGCGAGGCGGGAAGAGGAGGAGCAAGGCTTTGGAAGTTACGGCGGAGTTTAGGAGGGTGCGGGCGTGTCTTGAGGAATCATCGGTATTTTTGCTATTTTGAGTGTCTGGGCTTTTACTCAAGCTGGTACTTCTGCCTGAAAGACATTTCCCACTTTTCCTTTTTTTTTTTTTTTTTTTTTTTTGGTTTTTGTTTTTAAGAACTTAATGAATTCAAATATATTAGAGAATGAATATGAAAATATTCGTGTACCCATGACTCAGCCTGAGAAATAAGACCTAATAAACATGAAGTACGCTTTCACCACCCCCACACGGCTCCTTAAATTCCTGTTTTCATTCCCATGTAAGTTTTTATTTACTGTTTATGTACGTATTCGTAAATAAAATATAGATGCAGCAAATCAGAAAAATTGGAATAGATATATCCTACTATATAGAATACATATGATATGTATGTATACTTAAATATATTCTATATATTCTTGGGTGGCTCAAGAGGTTGAGAGTCCAACTGTTGATTTCAGCTCAGGTCATGATCCCAGAGTCATAGGATCAAGCCCCAAGTCAGGCTCTGCGCTGAACTTGGAGCCTGTGATTCTCTCTCTCTCTCTCTCTCTCTCTCTCTCTCTCTCTCTGCGCCTGGGTGGCTCGGTCGGTTGAGCCTCGACTTCAGCTCAGGTCATGATCTCACTGTTCGTGAGTTCGAGCCCCGCGTTGGGCTCAGTGCTGACAACTCAGAGCCTGGAGCCTGCTTTGGATTCTGCATCTCCCTCTCTCTCTACCCCTCCCCTGCTCATGCTCTGTCTCTCTCTGTCTCTCAAGAATGAATAAACCTTTAAAAAAAAATTTAAGATTGCTAATCAGTGGGCCTTGAGATAGGAAGATTATCCTGGATTATCCAGCTAGGCATAATGTGATGACAGCAGTTCTTGTAACTGGAAGAGGGGAAAACAGAGAGATGGCAGTCTGAGAATGCTTTGCTGGCTCTGGAGATGAAGGAAGGGGCCACGAACCCGGAAATGCAGGCAGCCCCTAGAATATGGAGAAGGCAAGAGAATAGATTCTCCCCCAGAGCCTCCAAAAAGAACACAGCCTGTTGACACCTTGATTTTAGGCCAGTGAGACCCATTTTGGACTTATGACTTCTGGGACTGTGGGATAGTAAGTTTGTGTTGCTTTAAGCCACTCAGTTTGTGGTGATTTGTGACAGCGGCCATAGGAAGCTAACACAAGGAATTACTGAAGGTATTTGAGTTAGAGAGGGGCTGGTATTTTGTGTACAGCAGGAAGATTGTACAGGGAAGAATCATGGAGAAGCCAGAGCAGGAATCACCATGGATCATAGGCTGGAAAGAGAAGGAGGCCCCAGGAGATGACTGGGGGTGGATTAAGGGCTGGGAGGTCTGAGAACCCTGAAAGAAGTGTGTTCATGGGCTGAGTTTTGTGTATGAGCTTATGGCCCTTGGTCAGCGTCTCCTCCTTTTCCAGCCAAGCCTCCTCCCAGCTCCTGTCCAGGGTGGGCAGGGGGTCCTTAGTCACCTCCTAGACTCTGGCCTGGGTCCCAGCCTGTGGGTTAGCTCTGTGGGCAGAGCGAAAGGTCCCCCCAGCAAGGGTGACTCATGGAGATCCTCTGTCAGAAACTGGCCATCTTGGAAGGAGGCAGCTGAGCCAAGGCCCCACCACTGCTGAGCTCTCTGGAGTCCGGGTGCTGCTGTTGGTAGGCTCTCCGCTGAGTGCCTCCCCTGGGGGGAGCTCAGTAAAAGTGTGTTGAAAGAAAAAAATGGAAAAAAGAGTGAGGAAATACCTGGGAAGCACACCCAAGTAGACAGATCCCCACAGTTTTCATTCATGCATCCTTTCAGTCAACAAACTAAGGAAACTTTCTTAAGCTCCTGGGGTCCTGGGGTCACAAGGAAGAGTTAGACCAGTTTCTTGCCCTCAGGGGCTCCCAGGTAGAAGAGAGACAGACAGGATTTCTGTTTGAGTGACTAGTCTTATCTAGTCACAGAATTAAAAGATTTTTTTTTAATGTTTATTTATTTTTGAGAGAGAGAGAGAGACAGACTGTGAGCAAGGGAGGGAGGGCAGAGAGAGAGAAAGAGACACAAAATCCAAAACAGGCTTCGGGCTGTGCGCTGACACAGGGCTTGAACTTACAAAGTGTGTGATCACAACCCAGCTGAAGTCAGATGCTTAACCAACTGAGCCACCCAGGTGCCCCTGGTCACAGAATTTTTAAATATAGCCCTATTGTAAGTGATACATATGGCCTTTCAGGGGAGTGAACAATACGTGATTAGAAATACAAGGTGAAGCCTCAGTTTTCTCATCAATAAAGGAGAGGTTGGGTGCATGATAGTTATCCTATGTCCAACTCTGACAATCCAGATTTTGACTCACTGGGGAGCACTTCTGCCTCTGCCTCTTACTCGGGGAGCCCAGAAGCCCTAGGCTGACCCCAAGCTGGTTGCATCAGCTAGAGGAAGGAGTAGGTCTTCCCAGAACTGAGGGAGGAGTGTGACAGGGGGGAAGTTGGGAGTGGAGGCTGGATGGGAAGACCTGCCAGTTTCCCGGGTCTACTCCGGGCAGCCATTCACAAGGAACCTTTGTAACAGTGGAGTTTGTGATGGGTTCCTTGAACTGCAGACATGCCTGTATTCCCGAGTAACAGAAAAGGCCCGGGCCTCTTGGGGTGACCTGAGGACTCCAGAGAAGGGACCCTACTGTTCCCTCAAATAGCTCTTTCTTAGCCGGTCATTTGACTCTCGATGCCTTAAAACCCTTCATTCAAAAGATAGTGGTTTTTGTTTTTGTTTTTGTTTTTTTCTTTGGTTGTTTGTTTTTGTTTTTTGCTTGAAAGAGTCTCTACTTAGCTCAGCTCCTCAGTTTTTCAGTTGGTAAACTGAGGCCCAGAGGGGTGGAGTGGCTTGCTTAAGGTTACCCAGTGAGTTAGTTGTGTCTTTAAGGAGAATATATTATGATCAGTCACACTGACTGTTCCCTCTGCCTGGGAGATAGATCCTCCAGAAGCTGAGAATATTCAGGTCCCAGCATAGATATTTCTTCTTCCTCAGGGTAATAACCATGTTTGGAGTGAATGCTTGACTCCCTGGCCACACACATCCCTGGGGGATCTTGCTGAAATGCAGTTTCTCATCCAATAGGTCCTGGGGCGGCCCTGAGAATCTGCATTTCTGATGAACTCCCTTCCCTGGTGGTTAGATGCTGCTGGTCTGCAGACCACACTTGTACTAAGTAGCAAGGCTCTAGCTCATTATTTTAGTTATTTTATTTCTAGTACATGTCACAATGTAGTATTATATTTATCTGTGCATATGTTCTTTGTGGCTTTCTCCCCACTAGATATAAAGTGCCTGAGTGAGTGCTGTGTCTGCTTTGTGCCTTGCTATATCCCCAGGCCCAGCACAGTGCGAGCAGAATAAGCTCTCAATATATGAGGTCCCCTGGGTGACAGAGGGAGCCAGGTTCTGGAAAGCAGGAACCAACTGCTTTCTCCTGCCTCCCTGTGGCACCCCAGAGAATAGGAGCACACCAGAGGGGTTCAAGTACTGGGAGTAAGGGCGTATAAAAGTTCTTGACTTTTGACCCCATGTGTTCCCCCATAGGTCAGGACTGAAGTAACAGTGTAAAGAAAAGCAGCCTGAGGCCCATAGATATCAGATGATGATGATGATGATGAGCATATAAAAGTCATTTTGGGGGTACCTGGGCGGCTTAGTCAGTTAAGCGTCCAACTCTTGGTTTTGGCTCAGGTCATGATCTCACAGTTCATGGGTTCGAGCTCCACGTCAGGCTCTGCGCTCAGTGCAGAGCCTGCTTGGAATTCTCTCTCTCTCTCTCTCTCTCTCTCTCTCTCTCTCTCTCTCTCTTTCTGCCCTTCCCCTTTGAGCGTGTTCTCTCTCAAAATAAATAAACTTACAAAAAAGAGTCATTTTTAAAACTAGAAAACTTGGGGGTGCCTGACTGGCTCAGTCAGAGGAGCATGCGACTCTTGGTCTCGGGGTCATGAGTTCAAGCCACACGTTGGGGGCAGAAATTACTCAATAAATAAATAAACTTTAAAAAACCATCAACCTAAGAAAAGTTGTCGCAACCATAGTCTGAGTCCATTCTGTAGCTGCGTGGGCTGAAGTCCAGCCAGGGTTACTTGGACACTGGCAGTCCCAGAGCACAACCTCATCATCTTACCCCTTGTACCACATTCACATGGTGTTCCTGGCCTGGCCCTTGGGGGCCTTGACCTGACCATCTGGGGCCATATTGGTTTATCCAACTTGGGGCATTCAGATACCTTGAGGATGAGGCCACTGTCAGCTTTGCAGAGGCCATGCCAGTGAAGTGCCTCACTCAGCCTCAGTTTCCCCACCTGAGAGCGGGGGAAGGCAGGGGGAGAAAGGAAGACTGAGGAAACTCAGTGACACTTGAGATCTAGTCCAGCTTCTGCTACCTTTGTCCTCTCCATGGCCAGAACCTCCTTACCTGCAGTGGCCCAGCTGGAACAGATAATCTCCCAGCCCTGGGATGTGGCGTCTTGAGAGCAAGGACACCTGAGTCCAGTGGACCTGGCTGAATCAGAACCACCTCTCCTGCCCTACTAAATCCCCTGAAAAGAGCCCACGTCCCTTCTTTCCTGTCTTCCTCCTTTCCCCTCCTCACTCCTAGAACTTGTCTGAGTTCAGCCTATCCCCTCAGATCCCGTCTCTCTGTCTTCTAATCGGAGACACTGGGCAGCCGCTAATTCAGCAACATTTCATCCAGGGCCTTCCATCTGCCAGGCAGACCTGGAGGCAGCCTCAGTTTGTAGCCTGCTGGCTGGACACCGGCCGTGTCCTCCTTCCCAGGGCTCCTTGTATGGTCTGCACTTACTCACGTGGGCCTTTTATTCTCCTAATTACCAATTTTTTCACTTTCTCCCTTTTTCACTGACACCCATTTGCTCACTCACACACGTGGCACTCACTTGGTCCCTCTGGGCCAGGTCCAGGAACACATCTGGGAACAGACTGGCCCAAGATGGGATTGGGACACAAACGGCAGAGGAAGAATGACACAGAAGGGCACGGGGGCCCTGTGCTCAGGTGGACTCCCTCAAAGTCTGAGCTGGAGAGGCTCTAACAAAGATCGGCCTCCTCGTTGAATAGATGGGAGGAGGCCCTGGGAGGCCTTGGTCGGCCCCAGGCCACTTGCAGGGCACTTCTGGCCTGCCCACCATGCCAGGGTCAGCTCCCCCAGCCCTGTCCACATCATGTTTTCCAGGGCTAGGTTCAAAACACAAGAACTAAGGCAGGGTAATGCCCTTAGGGACCTGGACATGGGTTCAGAAGAAGTTACACAATTAGGGCTGAAAGGGCCTTCCCTTCAGAGACCTCCCATCCCTTCATTTTACAACCGTGGACCCCAGGGTGCAGGGTGCCTGCTTGCAAGTGGGCCTGGCAGCAGCCCCAAACCCGAACTACAGTGTCCAGGCTCGTGGTCTTTGGCTGTACCCACTGCTCAGCCATCTTGGATGTTCGATTACAAAGGAAGCCCATTTTTCTGAGGAGAAAACATTTAAAGAATGGTTTTCCCAACGAAGGTAAAAAAAAAAAAAAAACAACTTTTAGGGCTGGAAATGAGTTAATCAAATATTTACTTAAGTACCCTGTTAAAATTAAATTCTTTCACTTACTCTATTAATTTAGAAAACTTGCTTTTTTCTACTCATAGTGTAGGAAACAGTTTTATGCAAATTCTTTACCCCTCTGACTGGTGGAGGTAATTTTGGGCCCGTGTGTCTTGCTAAGAGTTTAGTTTGCAGTAAAGTAGGGGGAGAGCAACCTGGACAATGAAGACTGTCAGAACAGGAGTACATCACGTCCCTCCTTCCCTGAGGAGCAATTCTGGAAAAGAGTCTCAATGTTAGCACCAGCAGTAGCTGCGGATGCTCAGGCTCCCTCACCGGCCAGAGTCCTCACGACTGCCTCCTGCCAAGCCAGGGACGCTGTTTTTCGTTTTTTAATTTTTTTTCAACGTTTTTTTATTTATTTTTGGGACAGAGAGAGACAGAGCATGAACAGGGGAGGGTCAGAGAGAGAGGGAGACACAGAATCGGAAACAGGCTCCAGGCTCCGAGCCATCAACCCAGAGCCTGACGCGGGGCTCGAACTCACGGACCGCGAGATCGTGACCTGGCTGAAGTCGGACGCCCAACCGACTGCGCCACCCAGGCGCCCCAGGACGCTGTTTTTCAAGGCGACTGGACATTATGACCAAAGGCACTAGAATGTATCAAGAAGTGAATCTTTTATTTATTTATTTAATTTTACATTTATTTATTTATCTTTGAGAGAGAGCGTGCGCGCGCGCGCACACACACACACACACACACACACATACACACACACACAAGCAGGGGGAGGCATAGAGAGAGAGAGAGAGAGAGAGAGAGGGAGACACAGAATCCAAAGCAGGTTCCAGGCTCTGAGCTGTCAGCACAGAGCCTGATGTGGAGCTCAAACTCACAAACTGTGAGATCATGACCTGAGCAAAAGTCAGACGCTTAACTGACTGAGCCATCCAGGCGCCCCGCAAGAAGTGAATCTAATGGTCATTAATCAGCTAGTATCTACCGAACATTTGCAGCACTGGGCCCTGGGACAGGTGCACAGTGAATGGAAATGTATGTAGCAAGTCCTAGAATGAGGGAATAAAAGAGGGGTTGGGAGGACAGAAGGAGGAAAACAGAAATGCCAGGAGGCAGTGCAAATTTATTGAGGTCGCGATATACCAGATATTTCGTAAATATCATCTGTAATCTCCATGGTGGGAGTTATTACTCATCTCAACTCCTCCTTGCTTAAGGACTAATAATGTGTATTCTTAGGCTGGTTACTTTACCCCCATAGGCCTCAATTTCCTCAACTCCTGCCACATGTCATTGCTGGGAGGATTGAGTTCTGTTCTAAGCACTTTGCTTAGAAAAGCAAGCCCTCAATCAATGTCATCATGATTACACTATAGGAGGAAGCTGAGGCTCAGAGAGGAGCGGTGACTAGTCCGGGGCCACATAGCCATGGGGAGGAAGAGCTAGCTTATGTTCTCTGTTCCACTCCACAATCTGTGATACAGGAAACTTTACAGGTTAAAGTGGAAGCTTTGCCCTTCACAGCAAGCCTGTGGCCTGGACTTGGCTGTCCTCTCTGCCCTGGAGAAGCAAGGCCACCTGTCTAACGCAGGATGACCCCAGGTTACCTGTGGCTATGTGCATGGCCAGCCCAGGAAGGGCACTTGGAGAGAGGGCCGACCTTGGTTTTCCTCTGAGGGCTGGAGAGCTGTGCCAAGCCTCATCTTGTCAGGTTTGAGCCCTTGGACAAGTACCTCCTCCTTTCAGCTGTTTCCTTGTCTGAAAAGAGGGCTGCCAGTGTTTTTCTGCCCCATAGGGATACAGTGGGGATTGAGAAAGTTAAAGACTGGGAAATGGTGTTTCACACAACCCTGTTGTGCTAACAGAAGCATAGTTAAGGTAGGCAACTTTGGGGTGGGATGGGGTGAATATTACAATTTAATTTAATGGGAGGGGCTAAAGGCAGGTAGAATTCATTTAGAAATAAAGATGAACTTTCTTGTATCTCTGGCCATAGGAGTGGTAGGGAATGGGCGAGTGGAGTCAAGAGAGTGAGTCAAGTGAATGCAGAGGGGACTCCCGCCCTGAGGTAGGGCTGAGAGTGGCTTAGGTGAGACAAGATCCCCTCCCTATGCTCTCCTCCTCTCTCCCCATTGCTGGGGCAGAAGCACCTAGCAGATCTTTCCACCCAAGGTGGTGTTGTGAGCAGGTGCCTGAACCAGAACTTGGAAGGACTTGTTCTCCACTTGACTCTGACACTTACTTGTTGCACAACTTTGAGCCACTCTCTGGGTCTCAGTTTTCCTAATTATCTCATAAATAATAGAGCAAATGCAGTGTGTCAACTGTGATAACGTGGTTTTGCAAAAGATTACTGTCTTCTAAGACTGCTGGTCAAAGGACTAGGTCGGTGGTGAAGAGGAAGCATCGTAACTGCTGGAATTGTAGGTTAAAGTTGACAGTGACCTGCATTCATCTAGTATCTGCACAGATAATGCACCTGGGAACTGTGCTTTGTGGTTTACAGAGCATTTTCAATGGCTTTATCTTATTTAATCATCACAACACCTGAAATTTACAGATCAGGATACGGATGCATTTAACATGTACAACTTATGCAACCTCACACATAGGTCTAGAGCTCTGACTGGAGGTGGGAGTGAAGTGGTCCTGGGCTGCCATCCCAGCTCCAATGGGGCCATGGGCAAGTTACTTTAACTTAGTGCAGAACTTGATGTGAAGTAGGTTTTCAATAAGTGTTAGCCAGCAAACAACCAGAAAACGCAGCTGGGAAGTTGCAGAACTGGGCTTCTGGCTCCTATGTCAGTGCTCTTTGCCCCATAATGAGCTGTTTCATTTCATGACCCTCCTCCCTAGTTCATTTAGCAGCTGAGGCACCCCAGGCTAAAGAAGTGAACTTGTACATTAAGAGGCAGGCAGTGAAGGGGCGCCTGGGTGGCTCAGTCGGTTAAGCATCCAGCTTCAGCTCAGGTCATGATCTCACGGTTCGTGGGTTTGAGCCTCATGTTGGGCTTTGTGCTGACAGCTCAGAGCCTGGAGCCTGCTTCAGATTCTGTGTCTCCTTTTCTCTCTGCCCCTCCCCTGCCCACTCTCTGTCTTTCTCTGTCTCTCAAAAATAAATAAACGTTAAGAAAAATTAAAAAAAAAAAAAAAAAAAAAAGGAGGCAGTCAGTGAAGAGGCAGCTTGGTCTCAGATAACCCGAAAGAACTCATGACTGCCCTGGGGTCAAGCACACTGGTTGCCAAAGAGAAAAGTTTCCCTCTAACAAGCCAGTTGCGCTGGTGAAGGAGGAGGCGGGTGCTTGCTGAGGCGGTCACAGAGTGCTGAAATGACAGACAGAGGGCTGGCAGGTCTGTCTCTGGGCAGATGGATCGCCTGATATAGATGTTGGTGCCCAAGCCCTGGGATTGGCCTAAAACAGGTTTGTGTTGACCCACTGGCGGGCTTTGGCATCCTGTCAAACTGCTGTCACCTCCGGACATAAAAATGGTCTCGACATAGTGCTGGGGCAGTCTGCTGGACTCGGCATGGAAGCAGCAGCCATCATGCGGGTGCAAACCAAGCACTACCCCAAGAACTGCCTGCTGACTGTCATGGACCGGTACTCGGCCGTGGTGCGTAACATGGAGCAGGTGGTGATGATCCCCAGCCTCCTGCGGGACATGCAGTTTAATGTGCACGGGCACCGGGCCCAGGATGGGGCCCCTGATCTCTACAACTACTTCACCATGCTCAAGGCCATCCGCGTGGATGTGGACCACGGGCTGCTGCCCCGAGAGGAGTGGAGGTCCAAGGTGGCAGATGGCAGGGCCAGTGAGGCTGAGAATGAAGCTGCAAAGACAGAGAAGGATGAGGAGGAGAGGATCTTGGGGCAGCTGGACCTGGAAGCCCAGTTCCACCTGCACTTTTCCAGCCTTCATCACATCCTCACCCACCTTACCCTGAAAGCTGAGGAGGTGACGAGGACATACCAGGAGATAATGGGACAGGCCAAGTAGGCCTCGGACTCTAGGGAAGGTAATGGTGGCTCATTGGTGGGTGTCAGAGTCCACTGAGGGATATTCCAGGGGAGGTGAGCTGGAGCAGTGCACAGCCCAGTGGGAGAGGGAGAGCCTGGGTCTCAGACAGGTACCCTCACTGCAGGGTATTGAGACCAGGACCTGGGAGGGCTCAAGGCCAGGCCTGTCTTACTCTCTGGACCCAGAACTGGTAAGTAATGGCCACGAACGGCATGGTGATAATAAGAAAGGTGGCCTGTGAATGCATACCTTATGTGCACATATATGTGTTTGTGCATGGGTGCATTTACTAGCAAGTGTGTGAATGCTTGGGTCAACAGCTCTGGTTCAAGTTCTGACTCTACCACTAAGGCCTTGGTTTCACTGGCTCACTTCCCCGGGTTGCTGTTTCTTCACTGAATCATAACAGTATTAGTAAAAACAACTACTGGCACTTCAATAGTTTTCTAATTTAAAAATCACTTGCATATGGGGCACCTGGCTGGCTCAGTGGGTTGAGCCTCTGACTCTTGATTTTGGCTCAGGTCGTGATCCCAGGGTCATGGGACCGAGCCCCATGTAGGGCTCCGCGGTGAGCGTGGAGCCTGCTTAGGATTCTCTCTCTCCCTCGCTCAGCCCCTCCCCCCAGTGGCACTCTCTCCCTCGTTCTCTCTCTCAAATTAAAAAAACAAAAAATCACTTGCATATCAATTTTCTAATGGAACTATCATTCCCTTTTACAGATGAAAAACTGGGGGCCTGAGAAGTAAAAAGAGTCCCAGGTTATTCAGGAAATGAATGCACCCTGGCTTAACTCAAATCCAGTTCCCTTTCTCTGTGCTAGTGGATTGCCCTAGAACCTTAGAACCCTGCAGCCTGGGCTGGAGAGAAACCCCCTCTATGTGTGTCAACTATACTTTAATTAAAAAAAAAAAAAAAAACGGGGCGCCTAGGTGGCTCAGTTGGTTAAGCCTCCAACTTTGGCTCCAACTCTCATGGTTCGTGGGTTCGAGCCCCGTGTTGGGCTCTGTACTGACAGCTGAGAGCCTGGAGCCTGCTTCAGATTCTGTGTGTGTGTGTCTCTCTCTCTCTGCCCCTTCCCTGCTCTCACTGTCCCTCTCTGTCTCAAAAATAAATAAACATTAAAAAAAAAAAAACTAGAACAAAAATCCAATTTGTTAGTGTCAACCTTAGCAACAAAATAGAAAAGAAACTGCACCCAACTCCTTCAAAGACGACAGCAGCCATTCTGCACCGTTTGAGCACACCGTAACCTGATGTTCATGGAGGCTATCTGGTACAGCAGAAGTTAAAAAATCTGGGCTCTGGTCTTGGGTCTACCACTGACTCTGTATGACCCCAGACAACTTCACCTGTCTGCATTGCAGTTTCCTTGTGAGTGAAACGCGGAGGTGAAACTAGCTGTTACCGCAGCTCTGACACCCCAACTCTTACACTGCTAACTGCATTGCCAGATTTCCCTACAGCAATGAGCTGCTGCGTTGTTTTTCCTACCTAAATAGGCACGTTGTATGAATTTATACTGACTCGGTTTTTTAAATTTCGGCTCTCCACAGATCCCTTTAAGTGGCAGAGGGCAGACTCTGATGAGGACACGGAACAGTTCACTGGCTCTGACGCAGACCAGAAAGGCCTGGACCTGCCGCTGGAAGCAAAGGCGACTTGGCTCTCTGGGATGCTTCTCTCGCTCTGAGCACCAGCTTGTGGACTTGGCACCAGGTCACCTTTAGGATGCTTGCTGTTATTCACAGCTCCCCTCACCGTCTTAGCAGCTTGGGGTGGTGGCCAGTGCTTCATGAGGGGCTAGGTATTACCTGGCCAGTGTGGTATGCCAGAAAGGATGTAGGTTTTAGCACCTGGCCCAACTGAAATTCACATCCTTTCTCTGGGCAGTCATTTACCATGTGATCTTGGACATTATTCAACTCACCGGAGCCTAAATTTCCTCATCTATAAAATGGGATAGTATTACCTCACGAGATTGTTATGGAAATTAAAGAAGATGATGAATCAAAAGCACCTGGCATGTGAGTGCTATTATTATAGGTTGACTTTCTCCCACCCTTACCATGTATTTGCTCTAGCCCTTGCTTTTTACCCTCCAGAACTAAGGCATAGCAAAGTCCCTTGGGATGAATGGTTCACACTCATGTACCCGCCAACCACAAGTGAACTATAAATGTATTTATTGCAGTAGCAGTAAACAACCCAAAACTTTGTACTTATATATATCTTCATTAGTTTTAAAAAAATTTGTTTCATATTTGAGAGAGTAGAGAGCGAGTAGGGGAGGGGCAGAGAGACAGAAACACACAATCCAAAGCAGGCTCCAGGCTTTGAGCTGTCAGCACAGAGCCCGATGTGGGGCTTGAGCTCACGAGCAGTGAGATCATGACCTGAGCCACCCAGGGGCCCCTATCTTCATTAGGTTCTAAAGTAATTTCTCAGACATAATTTCATTTTTAACAAGTGAGACCCAAGAAAATAGATGGAACTCATCTGATTTTGTCCAGAAACCACGTGCGTATACTCATTCTAATTTGATATAATGTATTGAGAAATAATTTTATTAATCTCCCCAAACTAATCTGATCATAAAATCTGAGCTTGCAAACAAACACATTTTGGATAAACATTTGGATTTGGGAAGTGATAAAGGGTAAATTTGTTCCAGTTAGGTGGGGTTTTTACCTTTAATCACACCAAGCTCTGCTGTAGACAGTGTTAGCTGCTGAGCCCATTTTCTCCTGGGTGATCCCTGGATCATAACCAAAGACCCTTTTGCAGTATCAGTTTTCTAACAGTTCTTCTGGTCTTGAGTCTCCTCCTAAACCACCCTTTATATTGATTGTTGCAGAGAGCTCAGAAATACAAACCTGACTGTGCTATTCCACTAAAAAGCCTTTAGTGACTTCCCACCACCTATAGAATCAAGCCCAAATTATTCTGCAAATTCAGAAAACCCTCCATAATCTGGGTTACTTTATTTTGCTTTTACCAGCACTGGGAACAGGTAAGCTTTTTCTGTAATCGGCCATATATTAAATAGTTCAGCTTTTGCAGGCCATAACGTCTGTCACAACTACTCAACTCTGTCAGTATGGCATGGAAACAACCATAGACAGGCAAACAAGCATGGCTATATTCCAATAAACCATTCTGGCAGCGGACAACATTTGGCCCACAGGCTGGTTTGCTAACTCAACTCAACTTCATTTTATTTTTTATTTATTTTGAGAGAGAAAGAGAGAATCTTAAGCAGGCCCCAAAATAAAAAGTCAGGAATGCTTGACTGAACCACCCAGGTGCCCCTAAACTCCATTTTATTTTATTAAAAATTTTTTTTTAATGTTTATTTATTTTTGAGAGAGAGAGAGAGAGAGAAAGCAGGGGAAGGGGAAGGAGAGAGGGAGACACAGAATCTGAAGCAGGTTCCAGGCTCTGAACTGTCAGCACAGAGCCTGAAGCAGGGCTTGAACCCACGAACTGTGAGAACATGACCTGAGCTGAAGTTGGAGGCTTAATCGACTGAGCCACCCAGGCCCCCACCTAAACTCCACTGTAAATCTGCCAGATGTCTTCTTAAAATTGGGTGAATGGGGGCGCCTGGGTGGCTCAGTCGGCTAAGCGTCCGACTTCGGCTCAGGTCACGATCTCGCGGTCTGTGGGTTCGAGCCCCGCGTCAGGTTCTGTGCTGACAGCCTGGAGCCTGTTTCGGATTCTGTCTCCCTCTCTCTGACCCTCCCCCGTTCATGCTCTGTCTCTCTCTGTCTCAAAAATAAATAAACATTAAAAAAAAAAATTAAAAAAAAAAATTGGGTGAATGGAAACGGACCATTCTCCAATGAATTATTTTTCTTATGACAAAAAGGAGTCAAGAGTGTTCATGATGACCATTTTAATCACAAAGTGTTAACATACAGATTAACATAAACTTCAGGTATCATGGAAACATGTTTCACAAAATTCAGACATAACTGGTATCAGTGAAACCAAAGTAAGCATTTTGGAGACTTCAACGCACTGGATGGAATTCTTCAAGAAAGTCACCGTAAGTTTTCTTATCTATAAAAAGGAAAGATCACAAAAAAAATTATTTTATATGTTTATTTATTTTTGAGAGAGATAGAACACAAGTCGTGGAGGGTCAGAGAGAGAGGGAGACACAGAATCTGAGCACGTTCTGGGCTTAGAGCTGTCAGTACAGAGCCCAAATGTAGGGCTCAAACCCAGGAACCGTGAGATCATGACCTGAGCTGAAGTCAGATGCTAAACCAATTAAGCCACTCAGAAGCCCCTTAAGTTATGTTTTAAAAATCGTATTTCCTAAAGAAAAATTAACAGTTAATATTCTCGTAGACAGAAACTCCTCTAGGAATTTTCTTAGGTTCTTGTCCTCAACCATAGCTTGGCAATCCCTGAGACACTGTTTCAATGGATGAAGGGTAACTTTGGAAGACTCTGGTGACATCCAGATGGCTGCCCAGAGGGACAAAGCGCTGCCAGGGGGCCCTGGCTGACGGGGTAATGGAAGGAATAAGCAGGGAGGAGCACAGGTCAGCTGCAGGACCAGGAGTCAAGGTGGTCAAGCTTTCCATGTCCCTGCTGTCAGTGCAAGAGGCTCTCAGCACACCTGCCACTGATATGCTGCTCAGAGACAGAATGAGTCTGTAAGGCTACACAGGCTCCCACTGACAGAGGGAGCTAGTATAAACAGGAGGCAATGAGCCACAGGCCTGGGACCGAGGACTGCTCTGCCACTGGGTCTGTTAGGAATCACTATTTCCAAGATTCCAATGCTAACATGCATTTGCCTACTCCCCATCCCTGATACATCCATTATTCATGGCTTTGTACTCTAGCCTTTGAATTCTTCATTGGTAAAGAAAGCTATACCTTTTTGATCCACCATGAACATCACATATGTGACTAAAGGCTATGGGAATATTAAATAGAGTAATAAAATTTTAGAGCTAAATAGGACATTAGAGACCATCCTTTAGTATAATGAAATTTAAATGCTTAATATTACATTTTTGTGAATATGTAAATATTTAAATATCTCTTTAAAATCTATGTAAGTTCAAAGTTTTTCTACATTCGTTCATTCATTCCTTCACATATATGTACATCTGTATTATGTACATGTATTAAAATACAAACAAGACAACAGTTATATTACAATCGTATTCATAGTTGAAGAGTGGTAAGTAGAGTGTACTGAGGAAATTCCTGTCTGTAGCTGGGCCAAGACTTCTCTGAGATGATGAATCTTAGGTTGGAATTTGCTAGGTGGACAGGTAAAAATGGAGGAAGAGGACGATCAAGAAGGTACAGAGTCGAGCATTACCCAGGATATAGGGCAGATTTAGGACACAGAATTTCACAAGGCAGGAGACGAGTGACAGGAGATGAGACAGGTTTTTGTGTAGATCAGATCAGCTATTATTTATTGCTTACTAGTACAGGCTTTGTACTAGAGGGCTGAGGAAAAAAGATGAAGCTACAGTCTAGTGAGGGAGACAGACATGTTATGTGGTGGATAAAAGGTATGGGCAAAGTCTTTCTAGCAGGCAATTAGCTCAGCCTGGGGAAATAAGCCCTCCTAAACAGTCTGGATTTTGTCCGATAGGCAATAGATAGCTACTGTAAGCAATGCCTATTATTATGCATAGCCACATTTATCCAGAGACATGATCTTCAGTAAGACTGAAGGCAGAGGTGTGCTGGAGGCAAGTGCAAGAGTTCAAGCAAGAGATTATAAGGGTGTGAACTGGGGTAGTGGCAGTGGGAGACAGATGGGAGTTTAGGATTGAGAAATAGGAAGTAGAATGGTAAGACTTGAGGACTAATGAGAGGTCACAGAAAGACTGGAAGACACTTCCCAGGCTTCTGGCTGGAGTAGCCAGGTGGACAACAGTGCCACTCACCGATGCAGAACACAGAACAGAAGTCTGCAGAGGCAGAGGGGACATAAAATCTGTTTGCTGTCTGAGGGACACAGAGGTACTCAGCTAGGAACTGGATATACAAATTCAAGAGAATCCTAATACATAGGCAATGATGTGAGAGTCAACAGAATACTGAATGTACCTGAAGCCACAGGCATGTATAAGATTAACCAGGGCAAATGATACAGGGTAAGAAAGAGGTTCACTATAGGTAACTTGAAATACCTTTCTCTTTTTTTGTTTATGTTTATTTATTTAATTTTGAGAGAGAGAGAGAGACAGAGTGTGAGCAGGTGAAGGGCAGAGAGAGACAGAAACACACAATCCAAAGCAGGCTCCAGGCTTTGAGCTGTCAGCACAGAGCCCGATGCAGGGCTTGAACCCATGAACCGTGGGATCATAAAGTTGGATGCTTAACCAACTGAGCCACCCAGGTGCCCCTGAAATACCTTTTTCAAAAAATAATAAATCAAATAAATAAATGAAATACCTTTTTCAGGAAAATCCTCTGGATGTGATTTTACATATGCAAACATATCATGGTCCTTCACAGCATACATATAGTCTTGACGTTTTAAAAGATAATATCCAATAAAGACAAAAGAAGTAACATATAGAAGCTGGCGATGTAAACCTGAAATTCAAACAATAAATTCCAAAGAAAGCAAAAATCCATCAATGTATATTTAAAATCACAGCTTTGCAGTTCAGATATGTAATTTATTGTTATTTCTTCCACCATTTTTTTAAAAAAAAAGGTTTTTCTACATGGCTCTCTTGCAAAAACAGCCTTGACCCTGACATCAATTATGAAAACCAACATTAAATCTACAAACATAACTATGAATAGAATCCATGTTTATTCATTCATTTATTTACTTATGCAAAACGAACTCAAGATTTTTAAAATTTAGGTTTTATAAATTTCTTTATGGGAAAAGGTGGATTAAGTACAAAATCCTGAAGATCTAAACTAACTTGTATTCCAGGACCTGTTCAGGATGCGATGTGACAGAGATGAAGTCCTTTATAAATGCTCAGAAAGCAGTTTGGTTTGTCTCCATACACCAATTTGTATCTGCATATTTACTGGTTACCAAAGCAGCCAGCTACACTATCAATTCTCTTCTTACCTTCTAAATTTTGTACCATGTGTATGAGTACCTATTCGAAAACTAGATTAAAAAAATCATCCTATTATAATGAGACTGGGGAGGATCAAATCATGTGATCTAGGGAACGCCAAAATTTAAAGTCTGAATGGGAGATCCAAAGGGCTGAACTTTATATACAGTAACATCTTTTAAAAAAGGCTAACCACAGGTTTGATTTTCTAGCTATGCCCCAGAATTCTATCCCCAGCCCTCTTCTTCTTATCCCATATATATTGCTTTGAAGAATACGTTTATTCCTATAGTTTTATTTACCATCCATGTTCTAGTGACCTGCAAGTATGTCCGACTCAGATACCCAAGGTGAATAACAGATATATCCAAATGTTTGATACGTGTGTTCACCTGCGTATCCCCAAACGAACTTCCTTCCTTCCTAATCACCTTTTGTAAGACCAATCACCCAGGAAATCAAGTCCTGGGTGATCACAGTACTCATCCCTTTTTTTTTTAATGCTCTTTCCCCACATTCTGTCACTGAGTCCTGCCAATTCTACCTTGTAAATATTTCCTTGCCTCACTTCAGGGAACTCAAGCTCCCTTTCATCTCATTTTCTACTCTGCACTTATCCCAGTCTGTACCCTGTCACTAGAGGAATTTTAACTAAAATACAAACCTAGCTTGTCAGCCCTTTCTCCTTCAATTATACCCAATAGGAGACCAAACTCCTAGATGACCTCCCAGGTCTTTCATGAGCTGACTCTTCCATCTTTATCTAACATTCCCTGATATGCACATTGTGTTCCAGCAATAATGAACTACTTCTATTTTTATTTTTAATTAATTTTTAGAGAGAGAGAGCAGGGGAGGGGCAGAGAGAGAATCCCAAGCAAGTTCTTTGCTATCAGTGCAGAGCCCAATGTGGACTTGAACTCCCCAACCATGAGATTGTGACCGGAGCAGAAATCAAGGGTCAGACACTTAACTGACTGAGCCATTATACTGATGGGCACCCCATTATACTGAACTTTTTTTTTTTTTTTAATTTCTCTTTGAGAGACAGAGACAGACAGAGTGCAAGCAGGGAGGGGTAGAGAGAGCGGGAGACACAGAATCCAAAGCAGGCTCCAGGCTCTGAACTGTCAGCACAGAGTATGAAGCAGGGCTTGAACCCACGAACTGTGAGAACAGGACCTGAGCTAAAGTAGGACATTTAACTGATTGAGACATCCAGGCGCCCAATACTGAACTGCTTTTAATTCCTCATACCACCCACTGGTTATTTCTCTGCCCAGACAACCTCTGCCCCCATCCTTCAAGATTCAATTCAGACATCACTTCTGCTAAGAAGTCATCCCAGAATTTTCCTTAACAGGGTTAAAACAGGATGAACTCCTCTCTATTAGCATGTTAACTGCTATATAGATTATTTCCCTCTACTACCACACAAAGCCAATGTTTAATTCATTTTTGTGTACCAGCACGTAGACAGAACTTAATATTTAATAAATGGATAAAAGGTCTTGGGCAAGTCAATTTACTACCTCTAAAACAAAGATGATACCTATCCTATCGTTCTCGTGGCAGTATTATATAAACCAAAAGAAAATGCGTGTAAAAATATTTTGGAAAAATGTGTAAAACAATAAAAATTCAAAATAGTACTACAATCTGGGACTGGACAGGGTTCAGGCTCTTTCGCATTCTCCCTGACCCCAAACAGCCATCACTCCCCCTAATGGGCCACCTGCAATACAGCAAACAAAGTGTGCTGAGTTCTCCTTCTGTATGCCACTGGACGACACAGACACAAAGACCTAGACTCTCTATGCTTATGTATATCCCTCATAGAAAAAGATTCCCTGAATGTTTCAGATGGTGATGTTAGTGTCCCAGCCCTCAAGGGCATGGTTTGGCCCCTTCCCAAGTCCTCCTTTCCTTAACCTCTTCTCTCCCTCTCAGTGGTGGCCTCCCTCCCACCACATGCACAACCCCTCCACAATCGTTTTCCCTTTATTAAGTGAATTAAAAAAATTTTTTTAGGTTTATTTATTTTTCAGAGAGAGAGAGAGAGAGAGAGAGACAGAGAGACAGAGAGACAGAGCATGGGTGGGGGAGTGGCAGAGAGAGGGAGACACAGAATCCGAAGCAGGCTCCAGGCTCTGAGCTGTCAGCACAGAGCCCAATGCGGGGCTCGAGCTCACGGACCGCGAGATCATGACCTGAGCCAAAGTCAGACGCTCAACCGGCTGAGCCACCCAGGCTCCCCAAGTGAATTTAAACTTGGAAGCCATGGTGTTCTTTGCAGAATACCATTAACTACTGATATATTATACTAGAAATCAATAAATATATTTAATTTTGTGGGTGACACTTAGATACCAACTGACTATAAATTTAGAGCAGGTAAGTGGTAACTACTATCAGTAGTTTAGAACTTGCGATGGGAGAAAAGCTCAAGAAAAAAATTCTATTTAATATTTTCTGCTAACTTGAAAAAGATCTGCACAATTTGATTTCATTTACAGAATATTCCAGTGCTACCCACAGAATGCCAGATACTTTCCACGGCTATAGTTTGAAAATCCACCATATCTTTCTCCTTCCCCACTCCTCTGTCACAGCTGTTACCCAACATGCATAAACTTACACCATTTGGCCTTTTAAATGGATATGCTTGTCTGATTTGTGAGTCTTTCGAGGCCTGGGACCATGTTTTAGACTTCCTTGTAATCGACATATATTTATTTATTCAATACTTACTGAATACTGCTATATGACCGTCATTAAACTAGACAAACATAATGTGCTTCAGTAAATGCTGCTGAGAACCATTTCAATAAAGTTCTCAAGACCGAGGAAACCCTGGGGAACTCAGGAACTCTCACCCCTAGCCCCTAGGTTAAGGGCTTTATACATCATCTCATCTAGTTCTCACAGCCACACAGAGGTAGATATTATCTCTATTTCATATGTAAGGAAACTAAAGCTCAAAGAGATAAGTAACTTCCCCAGAATTGAATGGCTAGTAGAATGGAGTGGTGTCAAACCCAAAATCATGTGCTCTTGACCACTATGTTCTTCCTCTGGAATAGTATCTCTCCAATCTGTACCTCCTCTGTGCTCCCAAAGTGCTCTCTGCTCACCTACTTCTATGAAAACACATTATCTGTCATGCTTAGACCCATAATGGACTGTTCACTTGTCTGACTCGACTAGGAGCTCTTCAAGGGCAGGGACGGTATTCCTCACCCCATATACCTGGTATGTAACCCTTCCTGGCACAAAGAAAGAACTTAGTAAATGCTGAACAAACAAATATATGGTAAACTGTTTGCATAACAACAGCTAAGGAATAGAAACTTTGTCTAGTACCTTCTGTAAGCCAGGCATTTTATCTCTAGAATCTCACTTAATTCCCACAACAAATATGCAAAGATTAATTACTCTCATTTTACAGATGAAGAAATTTTGCCTCTGAATGGCCCGACCAAGTAACTTGTCCAAGCTAACACAGACAGGAAAGAGAGGAGCAAGGCCATTGAGTTGCGAAGTGCAGCTGTGACATGCTGGGGCAAATGTGGAGTGGTGATGAAAAGGGAGAAAACCTCATCTCCCCAGAGGCAGAAGTAGACAAAGCCCACTCCTTTGGATGGAGGAGGGTCATGTCTAAGGGAGATGGGATTTCAATACTATTTGAGCACTAGAAACGCTAAGATTTGGTGAGCTGAAAGCTGGACTTCAGGCACGACATACAGCTGCAAGGTGGCCAAAAGAGGAACAAGTGAAGTGATTCCTGGTCGCCTGAACCACTGTATTAGCTTTCTTCTTAACTGAGTTCCCCGGCTCCAATCAGTGCTTTGCACTGACAAAGGTGACCTTCTTTTTAAAATACAAGGCCTGGTGCCCCTGGGAGGCTCAGTCAGATAAGCATCTGACTCTTGATTTCGGCTCAGGTCATGTTCTCCAGGGTTCCTGATTTCAAGCCCCATGTGAGGCTCTATGCTGACAGCAAAGGACCCGCTTGGTATTCTCTCTATGCTCCCTGTGCCCCTCCCCACTCATGTGTGCTCTCTCTCTCTCAAAATAAATAAATAAACATTTAAAAGAAAAAAACAAAACAAAACACAAGGCCTGGGGGACCTGGCTGGCTCAGTTTGTAGAGCATCTGACTCTTGATGTCACAGTCATGAGTTCAAGGCCCACATTGGGCATGGAGCCTGCTTACCACATCTCTCCACTCCCCATCCGCCAATAGCTCTCAAAAGCTAAAAAGGTTCCTGTCCGCCTAGAGTATAATGTGCCCTGATCTACCTAAATCTCCTTCTTACCCTCATTATCCTATTCTATACACTCAATCATCAAACTGTTCCCCATTCAGAGGCCCTTACTTCCATTTACTTCCACTAGCTTCTCAAAGGCCTGAAAAACTCTCCTAGAATTTAATAAATCATAGCTAAGTTCAAAGACACCTCTTCCAGGGGCGCCTGGGTGGCTCAGTCGGTTAAACAACTGACTTCGGCTCGAGTCATGATCTCACAGTTCTCACAGTTCGTGGGTTTGAGCTCCACGTCAGGCTCTGTGCTGACAGCTTAGAGCCTGGAGCCTGCTTCAAATTCTGTGTCTCCCTCTCTCTCTGTTCTTCCCTTGCTCATGCTCTGTTTCTCTCTCTCCTTCAAAAATAAATAAAAACATTTAAAAAAAGACACCTCTTCCAAAGCTTCCCTCCTCTTTTCCCTTTGGAAATCCACTGCCCTTTGCCCAGCTACTGTGTCAGCCATTATCTGACAGGCGGCCACTGACATGCTACTAGAAAATACAGCCCATTGGTTTTATCCTCTCCTACTCAAAGGGGGTCTCTAGACTAGCATCATCAACAGTATCTGGGAGTTTGTAAACATCACACTTCTCTCCAGACCTGATAAATCAGAATCCACATTTTAAAAAGATCCCCAGGTTACCAGTATGTACATTAAGTTTGAGAAGCACTACTTTCAAATACAGACTTGAGGTCTAAAAACAGGCTACTCAGGAGCGCCTGGGTGGCTCAGTGGGTTAAGTGTCCGGCTTCGGCTCAGGTCATGATCTCCCCGTTCCTGGGTTCGAGCCCCCATAGCAGGCTCTGTGCCGACACCTCGGAACCTGGAGCCTGCTTTAGATTCTGTGTCTCCCTCTCTCTCTGCCTTCCCCCCTGCTGTCTCTCTCTCTCTCTCAAAAATAAATAAACATTAAAAAAAAATTAAAAACAGGCTACTTAACAACCATATGACCTTGGGCAAGTTGCGTTAGCCCCTCTAAAGCTCAATTTCTTCATTGCGGATAATACCTTTCCGTAAAGTATTTTGAGAATTAAATGCTATAATGCACGTAGCGTCAGTAGTGCATGACACAAAGTGTACGCTCACTCTTGCACACACCAAGGCGCGAACTGAGAGAGGACCTGGCAGTTCAATCCTGGGTTCTTCACAGACTCACTGTGGGGCCTTGGGTTTCATGGTTCTCAATTGTTAAGTGCCAAATAACACTTTGGCCCTATCGGGTTCTGAAGAGCTCCCGGGACACGGATGCCCCAGGGAGGCGAGGCGGGGCCTGTTAGGTGAAAGGCCCAGGAAAGCGAAAGGACCTTGGGCAGCCTATGGAGGAACCAACCCACAGCCCTGAGACCCCCTCTCCTCCCAGCCGGTCCCGCCCGCGCAGCCCTCACCGGCAGTCACCACCGGCCTTCGCCGGATCGCGTTATCAATCAGGCCGGAGCAGTAGCCCAAGAAACCCATGTAGACGAGTCTCGGGTCGGTCAGCTTGGGCGGTGGGAGGCTCCGGGCCTCATCCGGCAGGAACTGTAAGGGCACTCGGCCCGGCCGTCCGCTCATCATGGTGATGCCGTTCCCACTGGAGGCCTAGCCTCGGACCGCCAACTACAAAGAAAACCACCAGGACCACCGCCTCGGCCCAAGCCGCGAGCTTTCTCCTCCGAGAGCCCGGCTGAAGGGCATGGCGCAGGGCGGTACAGCGCCCATACGCTTCCCCGTGCGCGCTGCTGCAGGGACCCCGCACACGAAGTTCCGGGTTATCAAATGGCCGGTGCTGCTTGGCCTCCCGCCGGCGCTGATGCTGGCGGGTGGGGTTTCCTGGGCTTGGTACCGCGGGGTCCAGGGTACACCAAATGAGCAGAGCTCAGAGACTAGTAGATACTGCTTTTTTTTTTTTTTTTTTCTCTCGAAGCCCCCCGCCCGAATTGCCTCTCTTTCCCTCTCCCCTGAATGGTCCTTCAGGCCGAATTGATCTTTGTATCCAACACCCACAAGTAGGTTTGACGGATCGTTCTAAGAAACGTAATTAATCAAAATCATAAAAGCTAGTTTCATTTGCTGGATTTCCCGTTGTTCACAGGCACACCTTCCAAAGCCTAAAATTAAGATCCAGCCAGCAACAAAGAATTCAGAGAACAACAGGATTGGATCATTTAGCCAAACTCTTGAAAGTCGGCTTGGGTGGCAGCACCCTAAAAATTTTCACCTCTGAGTCTTTACGTCCTTGCACGTAGCTCAAGGAAAAGGTGTTCCCTACAGGTTTGAAGAATGAAAGAAGGAATTTATAACATTCTGCCAAGTAATTGCCAAGTCTCTGCTTCCCTACCTCCAGTAATGGGGAGCTTCTACTTTTGAACAGCTCTCTTTCGAAAACCCTTCCTGATTTGAGTGACAATGTCTTCTTTTCGTGTTCATTCATTAGTGAGGTCAACATTTTACCTAGATAAATGCTGATTAAACCAGAGATTAATGCAAAGGTATACGTATCAAAGGTATTGAGCTCCAAAGTGGAAGAATTAAATATCAGTTAAGAATGATTAAATAAAGGATGGACCTTTTGTGTCTCATAAAAAGCACTCCCAGATCTATAATATTTCAAGTTAGGATTTCCCTAGGTAATGTATATTGGGAGTTGCCTGGAAAGCAGCAAATGTTTCAAAGTTTCACACTCTTTGATCCAGTAATTACAGAGCTGGAAATCAGTCCTATGGAAATAGAATGACATATAATAAAGCTGTTTTACAATTTTTAAAAAAACCTCAGTGTTTATTTTTAAAACTACATCAAAAGAAGGGAAACCACTTAAAATTTCCCATAGTAAGATTGTGTAAATTTTGAATACTAAATGAACTCTTAGGCAAACACTTAAAAATATTTAAATGATATTTACACATTCTTCTCCCCCACATTTTTCTAAGTCCAATCTGGGACAAGATAACAAATACCCATATTCTACCACTCAGAATTCACAACCATTAATGTTTTGTCATATTTACTTTTAACCTTTTTTTTAAAGGAAATAAAACACTATAAATAAAGCTTAAGTCCCCTCTCTCTTCTTCCCCAGAGAACCACTGTCAAGAGTTTAGTATATATACTTCCAATTCACTTTTTATATTTTTACATATATTTAGTATCATGTTATGTGTGTTTGTTATGTTTTTTTACCCAAATAGTATAATTCATTGTTCCTCTTTTCTCTCACTTTTATCATGGCATGCAATGATTCATTCCTTTTTTTTTTTTTTTTGAAAGTTTACTAATTTATGTTGAGAGAGAGAGTGCATAAACGAGCAGGGGAGGGGCAGAGAAACAGGGAGAGAGAGAATCCCAAGCAGGCTCCACGCTGTTAGCTCAGAGCCTGACATGGGGCTTAATCTCACCAACTGGGAGAACATGACCTGAGCTGAAATCAAGAGTGGAACGCTTAACCAACTGAGCTACCCAGGCACCCCTGATTCATTCATTTTGACTACTGTGTAATATTCCATCATATAAATATGTCACATTTAATTTATCCATTACCCTTTTGATGGATATTTAGATTGTTTTCAATTCCTTGAACATCTATACTCTAAGCCTATACTCTAGTGTCCAGAGAAACTTGAATACATGTACTAGGATTAGGAGATGTACAAGAATATATGCAGGAGTAGAAGCACCTGAGTGATTCCGTCGATAAGTGTCTGACTTCGGCTCAGGTCATGATCTCATGGTTCATGGGTTCAAGCCCCACGTAGGACAGCCCAGAGCCCAGAGCCTGAAACCTGCTTCAGATTCTGTTTCTCCCTCTTTCTCTGCCCCTCCCCCACTCACGCTCTGTCTCTCTCTGTCTCTCAAAAATGAATAAACGTTAAAAAAAGAAAAAGAATATTCACAGGAGCAATAGCCATTTATAATTCTCCCAAACTGGAAACATCCTAAATGTCTGTTAAGAACAGAATAGAAGGGGCTCCTTGGGTGGCTCAGTTGGTTAAGTGTCCAACCTCAGCTCAGGTCATGATCTAAAAATTTGTGAGTTCTAGCCCTGCATTGGGCTCTCAGCTGTCAACACATAGCCCACTTCAGATCCTCAATCCCCCTCTCTCTACCCCTCCCCTGCTTGCACTCTCTCTCACAAATAAAAACATTAAACAAACAAACAAACAAAAAGAAAAGAAGGGGCACCTGGGTGGCTCAGTCGGTTAGGAAACTGACTCTTCATTTTGGCTCAGGTCATGATCCCAGGGTTGTGGGATCGAGCCCCAAGTAGGGCTCCATGCTAAGTTTGAGGCCTGCTTGAGATTCTCTCTCTCTCTCTCTCTCTCTCTCTCTCTCTCTGTGCTCCTCTCGCTCCTCTCCCCTGCTTTTGCTCTTTCTCTATATAATAATAATAATAAGAAGAAGAAGAAACAGAAAATAAATTGTGGTATTTTCATAGGAAGGTGTATCTATGCATTGGTATGATGAATCTCAAAAAAGAGAGTCATGTTAAAAAAGGGAATAGGCATAAGGGAATAAGAGATAAGTTACAGGAGAATATTTAATTCCATTTATATAAAGTTCAGTGTTAGGCAAAAATATATTGTTTAGAGATACACATGTTGGTAAATTTGGAAAGAAAAGCAAGAGAAGGATTAACATAAATATTCAGGATTATTATCTCTGGGGAAGGAGAAGCACACATAAGGCCTTTATGGTATTAATAATATTCTATTTCTAAGGTGTGGTGGGTACATGAGTGTACATTTTATTATTTTTGACTTTACATGTGCATTACACACTTTTGGGTTTATGATATATTTAATGTAATAATAAATTTATATTGCTACATTAAAATTTTAACTTTTTTATTATGGTAAAAAATACATAGCATTAAATTTACCATCTTAACCATTTTTAAGCATACAGCTCATTAGTATTAAGTATATTCACATCGTCATGCAACATATCTCTAGAACTCCTTCATCCTGCAAAACTGAAACTCTACACCCATTAAACACTAATTCCATGTCCCTCTTCCCCCCAGCTTTGGCAGCCACCTCTCTACTTTTCTGTTTCTATGATTCTGACTTCTGTAGATACTTCATATGTATGGAATTATATAACATTTGTCCTTTTGTGACTGGCTTATTTCACTTACCATAATGTCTTTGAGATGAAATCATATTGCTGCATGTGACAGGATTTTCTTCCTTTTGAGGCTGCATAATATTCCATCACAAAAAGTAGACACTACATTTTCTTTATCCATTCATCTGTCAATGGACATTTGTGTAGCTTCCACCTTTTACCTATTGTGAATAATACTGCAATGAAAATAAGTTTGCAAATATCCCAAGGTCCTGCTTTGAGTTCTTTTAGCTATATCCCAGAAGTGGGATTGCTGAATCATATGGTAATTCTATTTTTTATTTTTTTGAGGAACCTCTCTACTGTTTTCCATAAGTCTGCACCATTTTATTATGTTCCCACAGTGCCTAAGGATTCCAAGTTCTCCACGTTCTTACCTACACTTGCTGTTTTCTGTTCTTTTGATAGGAACCATCCTGTTGAATGTGAGCTGTTATCTCATTGTGGTTCTGATTTGCATTTCTCTTATGATTAGTGATGTTGAGCTTCTTTTCAGACACCAACTTATTGGCCATGTCTATATCTTCTTTGGAGAATTGTCTGTTCAAGTCCTTTGGTCATTTAAAATTCAGGTTATTTGGTTCTTTTTGTTGTTGGGTTGTGGAAGTTCCTTATACATTCTAGCTATTAATCCCTTACCAGATATAGATTTGCAAATATTTTCTCCCATTCCAGAGGTTGCCTTTTCACTATGCTGATTATTTCCTTTGAGAGGCAGAAATTTTTTGTTTAAGTTTTTTTCATTCTTTTTAAAATTTTTTTCCTCATACATTTTATTTTATTTTATTTTATTTTTCAATATATGAAGTTTATTGTCAAACTGGTTTCCATACAACACCCAGTGCTCATCCCAAAAGGTGCCCTCCTCAATACCCATCCCCCACCCTCCCCTCTCTCCCACCCCCCATCAACCCTCAGTTTGTTCTCAGTTTTTAACAGTCTCTTATGCTTTGGCTCTCTTCCACTCTAATCTCTTTTTTTTATTTTTTTCCTTCTCCTCCCCCATGGGTTTCTGTTAAGTTTCTCAGGATCCACATAAGAGTGAAAACATATGGTATCTGTCTTTCTCTGTATGGCTTATTTCACTTAGCATCACACTCTCCAGTTCCATCCATGTTGCTACAAAGGGCCATATTTCATTCTTTCTCATTGCCACATAGTACTCCATTGTGTATATAAACCACAATTTCTTTATCTATTCATCAGTTGATGGACATTTAGGCTCTTTCCATAATTTGGCTATTGTTGAGAGTGCTGCTATAAACATTGGGGTACAAGTGCCCCTATGCATCAGTACTCCTGTGTCCCTTGGGTAAATTCCTAGCAGTGCTATTGCTGGGTCATAGGGTAGGTCTATTTTTAATTTTTTGAGGAACCTCCACACTGTTTTCCAGAGTGGCTGCACCAATTTGCATTGCCACCAACAGTGCAAGAGGGTTCCCGTTTCTCCACATCCTCTCCAGCATCTATAGTCTCCTGATTTGTTCATTTTGGCCACTCTGACTGGCGTGAGGTGGTATCTGAGTGTGGTTTTGATTTGTATTTCCCTGATGAGGAGCGACATTGAGCATCTTTTCATGTGCCTGTTGGCCATCCGGATGTCTTCTTTAGAGAAGTGTCTATTCATGTTTTCTGCCCATTTCTTCACTGGGTTATTTGTTTTTCGGGTGTGGAGTTTGATGAGCTCTTTATAGATTTTGGATACTAGCCCTTTGTCCGATGTGTCATTTGCAAATATCTTTTCCCATTCCGTTGGTTGCCTTTTAGTTTTGTTGGTTGTTTCCTTTGCTGTGCAGAAGCTTTTTATCTTCATAAGGTCCCAGTAATTCACTTTTGCTTTTAATTCCCTTGCCTTTGGGGATGTGCCGAGTAAGAGATTGCTACGGCTGAGGTCAGAGAGGTCTTTTCCTGCTTTCTCCTCTAGGGTTTTGATGGTTTCCTGTCTCACATTCAGGTCCTTTATCCATTTTGAGTTTATTTTTGTGAATGGTGTGAGAAAGTGGTCTAGTTTCAATTTTCATTCTTTTTTAAAATGTTTATTTATTTTTGAGAGAAAGACTGCAGGAGGGGCAGAGAGAGAGGGAGACACAGAATCCCAAGCAGGTTCCAGGCTCCAAGCTGTCAACACAGAGCCTGATGCAGAGCTTGATCTCACGAACTGTGAGATCATGACCTGAGCCAAAGTCGGATGCTTAACTGACTGAGCCACCCAGGCACCCCTGTTTGTTTTATGATTTTTAAGCAATCTCTACCCTCAGTGTGGGGCTGGAACTTACAAACCTGAAATCGAGAGTCACGCACTTGGGGCACCCGGGTGATTCAGCTGGTTAAGCGTTTGAGTTTGAGCCCCACATTGTGCTCTGCTCTGACAGTGCAGAGTCTGCTTGGGATTCTCTTTCTCCCTCTCTCTCTGTTCCTCCCCCACTTTTTCTCACTCTTCTCTCAAAATAAATAAATAAGCTTTAAAAAAAGATCGTTTTGCAATGTGGGGTCAACAATGCATTTTTTCCTTTTTTTAAATATACACTTTAAAAGGAAAAACATCTCATTTTAATGTAAATATACATGATGATTAGAAAGGTTATGAGAAGTCTTTCATAGATTTATTGGTCATCTGGGTCTTTTCTTCAGCAAATTGCTGGGTTTTATCCTTGGTCCATTTTGTTCCTTTGAATTGTCTTTTATTTATTGATTGATTTGTAGAATTCTTTACATATTCTTTTTTTTTCTTTAATTTTTTTTTCAACATTTTTTATTTATTTTTGGGACAGAGAGAGACAGAGCATGAACGGGGGAGGGGCAGAGAGAGAGGGAGACACAGAATCGGAAACAGGCTCCAGGCTCCGAGCCATCAGCCCAGAGCCTGAAGCGGGGCTCGAACTCAGGACCGCGAGATCGTGACCTGGCTGAAGTCGGACGCTTAACCGACTGCGCCACCCAGGCGCCCCTACATATTCTTTTTTTTTTTTTTAACATTTATTCATTTTTGAGAGACGGAGGGAGGCAGAGCATGAGTGGGGGAGGGGCAGAGAGAGAGGGAGACACAGAATCCGAAGCAGGCTCCAGGCTCTGAGCTGTCAGCACAGAGCCCTACATGGGGCTTGAATTCACAAACCGTGAGATCATGACCTGAGCTGAAGTCAGACGCCTAACCAACTGAGTCACCCAGGCACCCCGAATTCTTTACATATTCTGATGCTAATCCCTTGTTATATAGGTAGCAGATATCTTTTCCAAATCTTTTGTTTGCCTTTGAGCATTATTTATGGAGGATATTTTTTAAGTAATACAGAAGTGAAAGAATTGATTTAGTCAAATATATCAATCTTTTTTGTATGGTCTATGTTTTTCATATTGTTTAAAAATCTTTATTCCATGGTGCACCTGGGTGGGTCAGTGGGTTAAGTATCTAACTCTTGATTTTGGCTTAGGTCATGATCATTTGTGAGTTCAAGCCCTGCATCCGGCTCTGCACTGAGTGTGGAACCTGCTTGGGATCCTCTCTCTCCCTCTTTTTCTGCCCCTCTCACCCCCCAAATAAATAAACATTAAAAAAAAAAGAAATCTTTATTCTGTGATCATAAAGATATGACCCTATATATTTTTCCCAGGTTTTAATTTCTTATGTGTAAGTCTTTAATCAATTTGGATTTTATTTTCGTGTTGGGTATGTGGAATGTTACACATGAGAACTGGCCCAACACCATTTATTAAGTAGTTCATCATACTCACCCACCAATAATCAACTCCAACTCTATTATGCATCATGCTATCAGAAATGCTATAGTCTATTTATTTGTTTTTTAAAATTAAAAATCTCCAGCTTTGTTATGACATTATTGTGATATAACATAAATTAAAGGTATAAAATGTGATGATTTGATAGACATGTATATTGTGAAATGATTACCACAAAAGGGTTGGTTAACAGTCATAGTCTATTTCTGAACTTTATTTTATTCTACAGATTTCTTTGCTAATTACTGTACCTTTGTCACACTAATAGCTACAACTTTGTTTATTATTTACTTATTTATATTTAAATTTTAGTTAACATACAATGCAATATTGTTTCAGAGTAGAATTCAGTGATTCATCACTTACATACAACCCTCAGTGCTCATCACAACAAGTGTCCTCCTTAGTACCCATCATTCATCTAGCCCATCTCCCACCCACTTCCCTTTGTCAACCCAAGTTTGTTCTCTATCATTAAGAGTCTCTTGTGGTTTGTTTCCTTCTCTTCTCTACCTCCCTCCCATATGTTCATCTGTTTTGTTTCTTAAATTCCACGTATGGGTAAAATCAAATGGTATTTGTCTTTCTCTGATTGACTCATTTCATTTCACATAATACATTCTAGCTCCATCCACGTTGTTGCAAATGGCAAGATTTCATTCCTTTTGATGGCTGAGTAATATTCCATTGTATATATACCATATTGTCTTTATTCATTCATCAGCTGATGGACATTGGGCTCTCGACATAGTTTAATTATGGTTGATAATGCTGCTATAAACATTGGGGTGCATGTGCCCCTTCGAATCTATATTGTTGTATCCTTTGGATAAATACCTGATAGTGCGATTGCTGGGTCATTAATAACTACAACTTTGTAATATTCTTTTATTTCTGGTGGGGCATGTTACCCACATATTTTTTCAAAAGCTAGCTCACAGTAAATGTTAGTGGTTATTATTACTATTTGTACACTTCTATTTGTCCTCATTTTTAAAATCACCTTGTCAAATTCCCTGGAAAATCTCACTGGGGGTACTGATTAGAACTGTAATGAATTTATAAACTAATGTGAGGAGAATTGATATATTTAAAATGCTGAGCCTTCTCATGCATGGACATTGTGTATATGTCTCCATTTATTCAAATTTTCTTTTTATATCCCTCATTAAAACATTATAATTTTCTCCATAAAACTATTACACATTTTTGTTAGCTTGTCTCTAGGTATGTATAGTTTCTGTTACCATTGGGAATGATAGCTTATATTCGATTACTTTTTCTAAACGTTGATTAAGATGTCATTCTTATGTCTAGCATTTTGCTAAATGCTTACTAGTTCTAATAGCTTTCCACTTGATTTTGTTGGTTTCCTTGGCAACCCCTGCCTGTTGCCATTGCCAAACTTCGATTTTGCCAATCTACTGGTAGAAATGTTATTTCGTTATTGTTTTGCCATTCCTTGATTATTAGTAAAGTTGAATCTCTTTTCATATTTATTGAAAACGAATATTTTGACCATTCAAAATATTGACCATTCTAGTTTCCTCTTCTGTGAATTAGTTGATTGTTTATCTTTTATTCACTTTTCTTTTGGATTGGATTGTCTTTTTTACTGGCTGATTTGTAGTAATTCCACAGATACTCTCAACACTAATGCAATTTACTGTTTTTATGTAGGGACATTTATCCATTTTCTTTCTTTGTGATTGTGCTTTGTGTGTTTTGTCTAAGAAAACTTGGTCACCCATGACAATGTCCTTCTGCTCTCACGTTCAATTAAATTACCCTAACGAGAATACCAGTGACCTCCATATTATCACACTCATTGATTTTACTCAACATCTCAGCAGCATTAGACACAGTTGTCCTCTTCATACTCTCAATTAACACTCTCTTCCTTTAGCTTCCAGGACACCATGCACTCCTAATTTTTCTCTTGCTTCACTGGTTTCATTTTCTCGGTTTCCATCCTCTATTTCTTCTCAGCTTGCAAAGGTTAGATTTCCTCAAGACTTGTCCTGGGTCCTCTTGTCTTTACTATCTCTTCTCTTTCCTTAGGTGGCATATCTACTTCCTTAGCCTTAATTATCATGTATATATTGATGATTCTAGCATTTTTTTACTCTAGCCCAAACTCTCTTCTGAGCTCAAATGATACATCTATTCTCCTACTTGAAATCTCTGCCAGAATATCTTACAAACATCTCAAATTAAGTATGTCGAAAAATAAAAGTCTTCTTCACATTGAAAAAAAGTTTTAAAAATCTTCAAGTATAAGGAACAATATAATAAATACTCATATACTCACCATCGTAACATTTTGTTGTATTTACTTCAGATTTATGGTTTCCTGATGTATATACACAGATGCACACATTTGTATATATTCTCCTTCAAAGATATGTAAATAATACAGTACGAAGCTAAAATTCCTCTTGGCCTCAACCTTAAGTCCCAGTCTTTTTCCTTCCTTCCTAGAGGCAACCATGATCCTAAATTCCATATGTATATTAGTATCCATATTAATGTTAATAAATGAATTCATAAATAATATAAAACAATTTTTGTGTGTGGTTTTAAAGGTCTACACATTCTGTATATATTATCTCTGTATAGATATTATATAAGTCCAAGTAAAAGAGTTTCAGAATATATGAATTTTCAATTTTACTAGATATCACCAAGTTCCTGTATGAAAAGACTGATCCAACTTCCATTTCCATCCACAATATGTGTGAAAGTAGCAATGTTTTCTATTGTGACACTAATTTTTGCCAATCTGATGGTGAAAAACGGGAGCTCAATGTTGTTTTAATTTGCATTTCCCTATTATCCAATGAAAATAGTTATTTTCCATTTGAGTTTCCTTCTGTTTCGTTGCTTGTTCATATACTTTGCTTATTTTCTTTAGAGTTGTCTTTCTTTTTTATTAAGATTTTATTTTTAAGCACTCTCTGCATCCAACATGGGGCTTGAACTCACAACCTGAGATCAAGAGCCACAGTCTCCACCAACTGAGCCAGCCAGGCACCCCTAGGATTGTCTTCTTTTTTTTTTTTAAGTTTATTTGTTTATTTTTGAGAGACAGAATGGGGGAGAGAGAGAGAGAGAGAGAGAGAGAGAGAGAGAGAGAGAGAGAAAGAGAATAAGCGGGGGGAGGGGCAGAGGGCGAGAGAATCTCAAGCAGACTCCATGCTGTCAGTATAGAGCCTGATGCAGGGCTCGATTTCACGAACCGTGAGATCATGACCTGAGCTGAAACGAAGAGTGGGACATTTAATGGACTGAGTCACCCAGATGTCCCCTGGAGTTGTCTTTTTAAAAATGATTTGTAGAAATTTCTTGTGTGAGGTAATATGAATCCTTTCCTATATATGTTATAAAATACTCTTCCTTAATCTGTTGTCTGTCTTGTAACTTTGTTTATAAGGCTAGAAGTCACAGAAGTTAAAATTCTGATGTAGTAGGGGTGCCTGGGTGGCTCAGTCGATTAAGCATCCAAATTCAGCTTGGGTCATGATCTCGCAGTTTGTGAGTTCGAGCCCTGCATCTGACTCTGTGCTGACAGCTCAGACCCTTGAGCCTGCTTTGGATTCTGTGTGTGTGTGTCTCTCTCTGCGGGCCCCACCCTGCCCCCCGCCTTGCTCACACTCTGACTCTCTTAAAAATTAATAAACTTAAAAAAACTTTTTTAAATAAAAAAATTTCTGATGTAGTAAAATTTGTCAATCTAATCTTTTTCTTTTTTTAATAATCTTTTTCCTTAAAAATTTTTTAAATGTTTATTTTTTTGAGAGAGAGAGAGAGAGACAGAGTGCAAGCAGGGGAGGAGCAGAGAGAGGGAGACACAGAATCCAAAGCAGGCTACAGGCTCCAAGCTGTCAGCATGGAGCCCGATGTGGGGCTCAAACTCACTGAGATCATGACCTGAGCCGAAGTCGGACGCTTCACTGACTGAGCCACCCAGGTGCCCCTAATATTCGACCAATTTTTAAATGCACATAGCTTTCAACACAGAAACCACTTCTAGAAATTTAATCCTATAACATGTGCAATCCTAGCGCATGTGCAGAGTAAAGTATACTGGAAACAAAGGTCCATTGAGAGGAAACTTGTTAAATAAATTATGGTCCATCTATACAATGGATACCTTAATGGACAGACTTGAAAATGGCTCCCAATTATCTCTGCCTCTTGGTACTCAAGCCCAGTGTAATCCCCTCCCCTTTAGTGTAGGTAGGACATGTGGACTTCCTTCTAATATACAGAATGGGGCAAAGGTGGCAAGAGGTCACTTCCATGATTACATCACATAACATACATCTGTCTTGCTAGCAGACTCTCTCCCTTGCTGACTTTGATGAAGTCTGCTGCTCTGTTGTGAGTTACCTTATGGGGAGGCTTACACCGCAAGGAACTGAGGGTAGCCTCAACCCAACAGTCAGCAAGAAACTGAGGTCATCAGTTCTACAACCCACAAAGAACTGCATTCTGCCAGCAACTGTGTGAGCATGAAAACAGATCTGTCCCCAGTCAAACCCTGAGATGAGAACATAGCTCCAAGGTGTCACTGGAGCCTGTGAGAGACCCCAAAGCAGAGAACCAGATAAGCTTGGGCCTGGATTCCTGACCTACAATTTTGAGATAAGAGATGTGCTTTTTCAGCCACAGTTTGTTACACAGCAATAGATAACAGATACAGATATTATGCAGCTGTTAAAAAAGCATGATGGAACTTTATATATACCTATAATGGAATGAACTCCAAAATACATTAAGGAAGAAAAAGCAAGGTCATAACAGTGTGTGGAATGGTATCGTTTGTGTGTTTATAAACATACAGATATGTCTGGTGTCTCTGGAATGATATAAGATATTGATGGCAATGGTTGCCCTGTTGGTAGGGGAACTGGGTGGCTGGGGACTTTTTGAATTTTGCTCCATGTACATGAAAATCAATTCAGAAATTTTTAAACCCTTTTGTTCTCATTGTACTCAAAATAAAATTTAATTTCTTTACAATGGCCTAAAAGACCCTGCATGACTTGGGCCTTGCCTACTTCTCCAACTTCAGCTCATGCCACTCTTTCTGGCTTTCAGGACTCTCCAGTCACTAGAATATAAACTCCTTGAAGGCAGGAATATGTCTCTGTTTACCTTTTGATCTCTAGCACGTAGCATAGTACAAAATACTCAGTGGGAATTCAGTGAATATGTTTTTTGTAATTTTTTAAAGTTTATTTTTATTTTGAGAGACAGAGAGAGAGCGAGAGAGAGAGAACACAAGAATTCACATGCATGGGGGAGAAGCAGAGAGAGAGGGAGAGAGAATCCCAAGCAGGCTCCTCACTGTCCACCTAGAGCCCAACGCAGGACTCAGTCTCACCAATTGTGGGATCATGATCTGAGCCGAAATTAAGAGTTGAACACTTAACTGACTAAGCCACCCAGGTGCTCCTGTGAATTTTTTTTTTTTAAAGGAATAATACATGAATTTGATTTCCAAAGTTTTAGGAAGGGTAAAAGAGGTAATGCCTAGAAGAGTACTTGGCACTCAACAAAAGAGGACACAATATGGGATTTTCCTTTTGTGTATCACTTGAAAGGCTGTCATAAATGGGAATAGGGCCTCATTATGTACTCCTCCAGAGACTAACTAGTAAGTGTCATAGGAAGAAAAATATTAATTCAGCATTAAATGCCCTAAGGAATATGGGAGGGGCTGTTTTATGAAGTGGTGAACACTTCCACACTGACCATTTATTGTCAAGAAAACTGTTAAAAATGTGCCGAGTAATCATCTGAGAGCCTTTCTAGGATTCTAGAGTTCTGTGATTCTGTACATAGGTATATTTCAGGTCCTGTCCTTTTCATAGGAAATAGGCATATTGTTTTTTGTTTTAAATATTTTTTATAGTTTATTTATTCTGAGAGAGTGAGCATGAGTGGGGGAGGGGCAGAGAGAGAGGGAGAGAGAGAGAATCCCAAGCAGGCTCCACACTGTCAGAATGGAGCCTAATGTGGGGCTCAAACTCACGAACCATGAGATCATGACCTGAGCCAAAGTCAAGACACTTAACTGACTGAGCCACCCAGGTGCCCCTATTGTTTTTATTTCTGACTCCTGGGACCAAAACAGAAAAATTGGTACATTTATCGATCTTTCTATTAAACGGGCATGCTGAATATGGGACTTCATTGTGAGATAGTAACGGCTGTACTGACTCAAGTTTTTGAGGTTTATAGGTTTGCTCTAATCTCAGCTGCCATCAGCACAGTAGTCTGTTTCTTTGGAGCACCAGAAATGAGGTAGAGGGGTCAAAAGATTTGCTTTTTACCACAACCATGACGGAAATGTAATTTCATCAAACTACTCAAGAGTAGTTTTTCAAAGGCCATATTTTATTGGAATGCTTTCCTGCTCCATTAGCTGCATAACAGCCACATAGACTGTATGTAGGGGGCAGTTCGCTGACACTGAAGTGCTTCCTTCAGAAAGAGTAGCTTTCTGGAGCTTTCTGGAGGTGGAGGTGATTAACAAGGACACCATAGCAGTTTCAGGCTGGAAAGGCAGTGCATCTTCCCGGTAGCTCCCTGCTGGTTCTGGCTCTACCCCCCTGCTTGGGTAAAGATACTGGGAGCAACAGTACCAAGTCCCTCCCATCTTTCTTTTCTTTTATCTTCTTAAAGCTTGGCACACTGCATATAAATTAAACAGCAGGTAAAAAAGGAGTTATTTATATACCCTATTTAAATTTTGACGACAACCTTAGCTTGTTCTTGACTTTACTTACTTCTAGATTTCAAAACATTTTGAACAGCACTTTGGTTTACTTAGGAACTGCTGAAACCTAGAAATTTGTTATTGAAAGCCAGCCACATCTTGCAAAGTTTAAATATATGAATACGAAGTATGGTACTTGGGAGAATCCTGGGCCATAGGCAGGAGTGTGGGTTCGAGTCTGTGTGGCACCAACAAGATATTCCTGTCTCTGGAGCAGTTTCCCTCCTGGTAACGTAAGAGGTTGCTTTATTTTATTTTTTAAATGTTTATTTCTTTTGAGAGAGCACAAGCAGGGGAAGGAGCAGAGAGGAGAGAGAGAAAATCCCAAGCAGGCTCTGCGCTGTCAGTGAGGACACTGCCATGGGGCTCAATCAATCCCATGAACCGGGAGACCATGACCTGAGCCAAAATCAAGAGTTGGAGGCTCCACCAACTGAGCTACCAGGTGCCCCTTGAGGTTGAATTGATTTAAAGAAACTGTATTTCGACTTTGAACTCTTTGTCAAACAAAAATTTATGCAAAGCCCAATATATGAAATAGATTAAAGCATATTTGCTTTGGTGGAAGATGGGACAGGGCCCAGAGCCTCTGAGGCAACTCCCAGGAACATCCCATGCTCTTCGGAACATTCTGGAAATCTCTGCACCACATAGGCTCTTCCAGTTCTGCCATCACAGAACAATCTACAAAGTACGATTAAATTTGGCCTTGTTGATATGCATCCAAATTCAACTTCTAATTTCTTTCTTTTTTTTTTTTTTTTTTTTTTGCTTGCACATCAATTGGCCAAGATGTGAACTACACTTAATCTCTTGCATTAATGCTGGTATTAGTAAACACTTAGATTTATGGCCTGTGCGGTGTGCTTCATTCATTCAACTGTGCCAAAAACTGGGGCTATTAAGACAAGTGTGGTCTCTGCTCTCAAACTGCTAGTACCTCCTGGGGAAAGAAGATAAACGAATTAATATTAGATGTAGACTCCCCAGCATGGGAGCTCACACATGGTGAGGGTACTCAGTTCTGGGGCATGGGGAGAGAAGGTTGAGGCAGAGGAAAGGATTCATAAAAATATCAAGTGATATTTATTGCACATTCATGTGTCAGGCAGCATTCTAAATTTTTTGTAATCATTTTAGAGACAAGGAGATTGAGGCAAAGGATGGCTACATAACCTGGCTGCAGATAAAAAAATGATGGAGGCAGGATTTAAGATCAGGCTGTGTGACTCTGGGGCTCCTATTCTTAATCACTACACCGTACTACCTGCATATTCATACATAGGGTAGCAGTTAAGTTTAATTTTGATGAAGTACGTACAATCACATGACAGGGTAGGAAAGTCAGCCGAGAGACAGGAAGCAGAATGGATGAAAGGGAGCAGAGGCACAAAGCAGCATGGCACACTGGCAATTTGCAGTTGTTAGGACAGCTGGAACACAAAGTGTGAAGGGGACTGTGGTGAGGAAAATAGGCTGGAGGGGCTATGCTTCTCTCCCCCTTTGGCAAAATCTCCATCTTTGTCTCTGCAATGGACTCAAAAGATGTCTCCAGAAAGTTGAGTGGATTCAAGGGATGGGATAGCTGGATTAGCATCGCAGGATGCCATTGACTTGGACTCTGATCTTCTTAGAGGATAAGGGGTAAATAAAATGTGTGAAAGGTCCTGGTGTTGGCTGGATAAACGCTGGCTGAATTTGTGCAGCAGATATTCGGCAAACTGGGGTCGTGGATAAAAAGTGTGTGTGAAGGACTCTTCTAGAAGGGAGAGGACATGGCCAGGCTGCAAAAACCACTTAAGTTTGTTCATATGACGAAAGTTTAAGAAGTGGCAGCCTTATCAAAACTGCAGAGCTTGCTGTTAGAATAAATGAACTGTACAAGATGTCCTTAACTCAACGCAAGCGTTGATATGCTGACAGGCCAAACCAGTTCATTAAGTATTCACCCCCTGGCTTTGTGAGTATTGTTATTGTATAATTTCAAAAAAAAAAAAAAGAAAGAAAGAAAGAAAGAAAACCAACAACAAAAACCACCTCTTGGAACAAGGTGTATAGAATGGGGACAGAACATCACCTGCTTGTGTGCACACGCCAGTAGGAAAATATAGGAGCGGATAATGATCCAGAACATTCTTGTTCAGAAATACAAAACAGCATTTTATTTCTATTTCCCTTAGCACATGATTCTAATTATGCTTTATAGCCTGACAATGGTCATCACAGGCTACAAATAATCATGTTGTTGGTAGACTCCCTGCTTGCTGTGAGCAAGCACAGCAGTCTGAATCATCTCAGATGACTTGAACAGGGCAAGGCGAGATTTGTTTCAAATGTGCTTCATTGCTTAGGGAGGATAAGTGGCTTCTCACCATGGTGACAATCACGTCGCTAGGCTGGGCAAGGCCAAGTTTAGAAGAATGGTCTTCCAAACAGAACTACTGAAATGAATGGTTCATGCCACCAGCAACTTTCTTCAAGTTCTGATTAATTTCCCATGAAATAATTGCTTGGAAGACATCCAAGCAGTTCCTTTATTCATTGTTTCTTTGTCTTGCTGGAAGGAGGGTCAGACAACACTGAAACATACAGTTTGAACCAAGCATATGTGATGCCGGCTGCACAATACACTGAGGTCAGTAACAAAGGGATAAAGGGGTACTTCAGCTTCCAGGAGGTGAAAGGGAATACAAATTCACAGAAGACTTCCAGAGGCCCCAAGCCAAGGAGGTAGAAAGTTTCCAACCAATTAAAAAGAGGTTTTTCTTTTCTGAAGACAAAAGGAGAGAAAAGTCTCATTTTAAACAAGTTATCCTGGTTTAGCAAACATCTCTCAGCTGAAGCTTCCCACCTGCACCGTCCTGATGTGAATGATAGCCAAAGCCATTGTCAAAAGAGGTCATTCAATTTCACATTTAGAAAAAATGGAGAATGATATACCGCTGCACTAGCTCAACAATCCAGATTTACCCAATCGTCATCTACCCATGCTGTCGCCTCAGTGAAGCTGCTGAGAGAACCAGCTCTGCATCTGGGGGAGGAAAGGGAGCTGGATGCTGTGACGCTGATGTAAAAAAATGCTACACAATAGGTAATTGATGGTTTTCAAGACGCTTTTGTTTTGGTAAAATAACATACAACTTGCTATTGAACCATTTTTAAGTATGCCATTCAGTCCCAGTAAGTGTATTGATAGTGTTCTGCTACCAACATCACTATCCACTTTCAAAACATTTTCATCACCCCAACAGAATCTCTGGAAACATCAAGCAATAATCACTCCCCATTCCTCCTCCCGAACCTCTACTCTGTAACCTCTAATTTACTTTTTGTCTCTATGAATTTGCCTGTTCTACAGCATTTATATAGTATTTGTCCTTCTGTGTCTGGCTTAGTTCACTTAGCCCATGTTTTCAAGGTTCATCCATGTTGTAGCACACATGAGAACTTCCTTCCTCTTTCTGAGTGATCAGTACTCCACTGTATGTATACACCACCTTTTGTTTAGCCATTCATTTGCTGATGGACACTTGGGCTGTTCCCACCTTTTGGCACAGTGAATAAAGCGGCAATGGACACTGTGTACAAGTATCTGTTTGAGTTCCTCTTTTCAGTTCTTTTGGGTATATACTAACAGTGGAATTGCTGGGTCATATGGTGAGAACTGAGTTGTAATATAATTGAGTATATGAGGCTTATGGACATAATCAGATATGAATCATAAAGGAGCTTTAAAAAAATTATATGGATAACATTATATTAAGTTTAGAAGAGAAAAAATTCTACCCATAATTCTATAACAAGAATTTTTACATATATTTATTTAAAAATATTTTTTGAAGTAGGGGCGCCTGGGTGGCTCAATGGGTTGAGCGTCTGACTTCGGCTCAGGTAGTGATCTCACAGCTCATGGGTTTAAGCCCCACGTCAGGCTCTGTGCTGACAGCTCAGGCCCTGAAGTCTGCTTCGGTTTCTGTGTCTCCCTCCCTCTCTCTCTCTCTCTCTCTCTCTCTCTGCGCCCCTCCCCCGCTGGCACTCCCCCTCTCTCTCTCTCTCTCAAAAATAAACATTAAAAAATTTTTTTTTAAATATTTTTTGAAGTTTATTTATTTATTTTGAGAGACAGAGAGAGCAAGCAGGGGAGGGGCAGAGAGAGAGGGAGATAGAGAATCCCAGGCAGATTCCGCATGTCAGTGTGGAGCCCAATGTGGGGCTCAAATCCCTGAACCATGAGATCATTACCTGAGCCAAAACCAAGAGTCAGACGCTTAACTGACTGAGCCACCCAGGCGCCCCTACACATATATTAGCTTTATGCATCTATATTTATGTGGCTTTACTCACAATGCATATTTTACATTCTAATATTAAGTTTTCATATAAGGTTTTAATTTAAGTTAGGTAGTCCCTCCTCAAACAGTCCTTCAGTTAAAGACATGAACTATGTTGTCATGTCAGAGTGATGTGATTATGGGTAATTCGTCCCTAAAAAAATTCTGGCAGCTTTTTGGGCTCAGGTCATGATCTCATGGTTTGTAAGTTCGAACCCCGCATTGGGGTCTCAGCTGTTAGTGTGGAGCCTGCTTCACATCCTCTGTCCTCCTCTCTCTCTGTGCCTCCCCTGCTCGTGCACTCTCTCTCTCAAAAATAAACATTGAAAAAAAATATTTTTTAAAGGCTTAACGGACCATTTAGGAATAAACATTTCACAACAGCAAACATAATTTTAAATGTACTCTTTTGGATTACCTGAATAGAGTCTTCAGTGAGGAAATACTATAGGTGGTAAATAGTAACATGAGTAAGATTTTAGTGGGAAGTTCTGTTAAAAGAAAAAAAAAATACAGATGATAATTCAGTTGATCAGAGAAAGATAAATGATACTCAAGGCAATATAATAAGCACACTGGCACAGCTATATAGTGTTAGCAATGCTTTTTGAGCTTAATGATGCACCTTTGTGACATCTAAAGATACTGAGGATTAGGAACAAATTAGAGGTTTTATTTAAGAGCATGGAGGAGCTCTCTCCTTCCAAGAGATTTTAAGATCATTTAAATGAGATATATTGATCTCTAGGCCCTGATGAAAAAGGCATGGCAATCAAATCTCTCTCTCTAAAATAAAAAGCTGTTTACCTGGTGCAGTGAAGAGCAGAGGGAAGAGGGAATAATGTCCCGTTGTGGTCAGAATCAGAAAAATTGAAGCATCTCCTGCTTTTCCCACAGAAAGAAGGCTAAAAATAAAAATTCTTATAATAATTCCTTAAAACAACAACTGAAACTTACACTTGCAGCAGACAGCTTGAATAAACGGCATCTATTATTTCTAGCACTGGCTTATGCATAAGCTAACGTACTGATCTTTGCTACAAGTCCAATGTAATTGAGAATATTAATTTCGTGGGAAAATTTAAGCAACTGATGGAAGAATGTACCACACTGAATTGGGGAGTATTGAAAAAGAGTCTTGCTTCCCTGAGTAACTGCCTTCCTCACAGAAAGGGACATGGTGGGACTAGGAGCTGTCTAGTCCCAGGGAGCAGGGAGTCCCTAGTAGCCAGGGAGACAGGACTTGGGAGTTTAATTTCCAGACCTGGAGCTCTCCTCTTGGGCAGTGCCCCATGCCTGATGGTGCTTAGTATGACTTCTAATTAAAGACATTAGAAGTTTTGTTCTATTTCTTAATTTGGAAACTCTACGTTGCTGAATGAATCCAGACAAGCCATATACTGACGTGACAAATTTGCTTAAGCTTCCTTCAGAGCTTAATGATTTCTCTCAAGATTTAAGAAAAATCTCAAGGAAAAAAAAGGCTAATTCTAATATCATCTATCGGGATTTAATTATATGCAAAATGGACACTACTGCATTTAATTTTTTTTTAATTTTTAATTTTTTAGCACGGTACAGTGAAAAGATCATAGGAACCAGCATCATAACATTCAGGTTTAAGTCCTAACTGTGCTACTTGCTAGCTGTGTGGCTTTGGATAAGTCATTTAGACTCTCTGAGCCCAGTTTCTGTAGATGTTAAGACGGGATGATATCCATTTATCCTAATTACCTTAAAGGTTGCTGTGAGGCTCAAAAGAAAAAAAAATGCAAAAAGAAAAAAACCCAACCAAACCCCTCTTCTCCCCACCAAAAACCACCTCAACAAGAGTTCTGCAAAATGTGAAGTTCTGTACAAATATTAAATTTTACTCCATAATGGACTCAATCATTACTCTAACAACACTTAACAAGAAACCATGAAATCTTATTTTCGCCAATGAGGTGACGCCAAAGCCTATGCTTTTCTATACCATGCTGCCATTCAATATCCAGATCTAACACCTTGTATCATGGTTCTTAATTGCTGTAGTACCCTTAACAAAAAACAGCAGTAACTGTGTGTGCATATTCCCAGGCCCAGCGATCCCAAGTTAAGCATCCCTGTCCTGTCCTAGTATAAATCTATTCCTTTGCCTAGTATAAATCTATAAATCTTTGCCTTTGCCTATCCCACTGAACATGTCAAATGGAAAACAACAGGCTCATTACGAAATCTGCCAGAAATGCCGGCTGACTGAGTTATGTGCTTACCTCATTGGGAGAACTGCAAGGAGTATGGCTTTTTCATGGACGTGCCACCCAAATAGGAAGGAGCTCAAGGCACAAAGAATCAGACATCGCAGAAAGCCTCTGGGCCCTTGGGGTTTAAACCAAAGACAGAAAATAGAGGGCTAGAAACAACAGGCAAAGATAAAACTTCAGTATCACTCAAAATAGGCTTTACAGAAACATTGTTCAGGCGAATACAATTTATATCATCTCTGCAAACCAGTACATCTTAGACTATTCTCCCTTACACTGGGTTAATTCATCACCATGTGAACACTCCACCAGAAGTTATAAAAAACTACACAGGGGGCACCTGGATGGCTCAGTCAGTTAAATGTCTGACTCCTGATTTCAGCTCAGGTCATGATCTCATGGTTGTGAAATCAAGCCCTGAGTTGGGCTGTGTGCTCACAGCACAGAGACTACTTGGGATTCTCTCTCTCCCTCTGACCCTCCCTGGCTCATGCACACTCCCTCTCAAAAACAAAACAAAACAAAACAAAACAAAACAACAACAACAAAAACTAAAAACCTACTCAGAAAAGAAGGCTTTGGAAATACATATTTAACTCATTAATAATTCTGTTTAGGGCACCTGGGTGGTTCAGTCAGTTGAATGTCTGACTCTTTACTTTGGCTCTGGTCATGATCTTGCAGTTTCATGACTCTGAGCCCTGTGTTGGGGGGGCTCTGTGCATGGAGCCTATTTAGGATTCTCTGTCTCCTTCTCTCTCTGTCCCTCCCCTGCTCACGGTCTCTCTCAAATAAATAAATAAACTTAAAAAAAATTAATTCTGTTCATCAGAATTAATAATGAATGACTGATATCAGGTCAAACTACAAAAGTTCAAAAACATTTTGAGGCTAATAATAAATTAGATTTTACCATATTAATAAATACATACCTAGCTGTGTGGGCTGGATTGTAATTTATAATAAAACTAGGGGCTTCCATACGCAGCTTACGAGGCTGACGTTTTAGAAAGTTTTAGGCAGTTAGAACATGGGAACAAGTAGGCCAGCAGAACTTAATTACCCATCAGCACTGCCACTTAATTACGCGGGGTCAGGTATCTTAATAGGTTTGGTCTTTTAGAAACCAAAATTAAAGCTGAGTATAATTAAAGTAGAATTGAGTTATTTATACTGAATGCCATTAAAATCATATCATGAAATTGAGAGCACCATGATCACAAACAAAAACAGCTATGAATGAAGTCTCTAACACCATCTGAGTCATGTTAGTTTCAATGTTTGACACTCAAAGAGCCACTGTTGACTCTCTTAACTCATTGTCGTCATCAAGACAAAATATCCACGCAGTCCAGGCAACTTTGGATTTTTGACCAGTTAGCCACGGATGAAAACAACAACAGAAACCTGGATGTTCCCACTACACACATTTTCCTTCTCCACAGTGCAGTCCTTGGCCCTTCCTCTCTGGGCTTTTCTTTTTTTCCCATCAGATCATGAACAAATGATCTACCAGCCACAGCAAGGATCTCTCTCTCAGAGGTCTTACTAGTAATCTTTCCTTAAGGTGCTCAAAATTACTCTAAGAATTGCTCTGAAATACCTCAGTCTGCAGCAGGATGACAGCTATGGTATTTGTCCTATAGTTGGAAAAACCTGAAAGATGAAATTAACCAGCCACACAAAAGAAAAGCAGAGAAAACTCAAGAAACGAGTACTGTGGGTGAATTCTTACCAACATGGCAATCAGAGTGCAGATGAGGGTGGCCAAGGGAGTCACTGAGGGAAGGACTGTGTGTTGGAACTGCTGAACCAAACCACTTGTCATTGAGGCCTTGGGAATTTTGTTGGGATCAAGAAGTTTCAATTCCAAACCTAGAGAATAAGTAGATATTTTGTTTTATTTTTATCAATATTTGGTCAACCAACTCCTCGAGAAAAAAAAAATCTACTAAATCTTATTGTTACTTCAAGGTCGAGCTGTATTAAAACTCAACTCTGTACTATTATTCTACCTAAAATGCCTCTGGTCTTGAGATCATATGATGCAAAGCAGCTTTTTGCACTGGAACAGGGAATTCGTGCAGACGGTATGAATATCAATCTGCTCTCTCTCACCTCTAAAATGAAGCAGGCTTCTAAAATGCAAGTCTGACCATGTCACATCCCAGCTTGGAATCCTTCATTGCCTATAAAGTCCATATTCCCAAGCACGGCATAAACTGTCTTCCATGATCTAGCCCCTTCCTCTCCAATCTCATATCCTCCGCTTGATTAAATGTGGCTTGGCCACAATGAATTGACATAGCACTCTCCACACTTGTCCCCTTAGCTTAGAATGGCCTAATCACTTCTCTAAGTTAACTCCTAATTCACTCCCTCATCTGAGAAATCTTTTAAATAAAAAAGTAGAGCTGATTTTCTTGTGGGCTAGGTACACACATATGGACTCTGTACATGTCTCTATCTAGTGTTCACCCTACTGCCCTGTATCTGTTTATGCACTCATTTCCTCCACTGTATTGGATTTCTTAAAAGCAGAAATGATGATTAATCCATTTTTATCCCCAGCACATACGTGTTCAAGGAATAATTAGATGACCAAGTCTGAGGATGATGATGCAAATCCCATCCCAAACTAGCTAATAGGACAGCCAAGGACAGTCTGAGCACGACCTTGTAGTAGACAAGGTCTACTGAAAATCAGTGAAATGTGGGGAGGTGTACACTACCAAATTATTTTGTATTCATTAACCTCTTTCCTTTTCCCTTCAGTCTGATGATTCTCTCTTAAAGCTACCGCCACTGACCAAGACATCTTTTTTTTAATATATTAAATATAATTTGTTGTCAATTGGTTTCCATACAACACCCAATGCTCATCCCAACAGGTGCCCTCCTCAATGCCCATCATCCACTTTCCTCTCTCCCCCACTCCCCATCAACCCTCAGTTTGTTCCCAGGATTTAAGAGTCTGTTATGGTTTGCCTCCTTCCCTCTCTGTAACTTTCCCCCCCCTTTCCCTCCCCCATGGACTTCCGTTAAGTTTCTTAGGATCCACATGAGTGAAAACATATATCTGTCTTCCTCTGCCTGACTTATTTCACTTAGCATAATACTCTCCAGTTCCATCCACGTTGCTACAAATGGCCAGATTTCATTCTTTCTCATTGCCAAGTAGTATTCCATTGTATTTATTAACCACATCTTCTTTATCCATTCGTCAGTTGATGGACATTTAGGCTCTTTCCATAATTTGGCTATTGTTGAGAGTGCTGCTATAAACACTGGGGTACAAGTACCCCTATGCATCAGCACTCCTGTATCCCTTGGGTAAATTCCTAGCAGTGCTATTGCTGGGTCATAGGGTAGATCTATTTTTAATTTTTTGAGGAACCGCCACATTGTTGTCCAGAGCGGCTGCACCAGTTTGCATTCCCACCAACGGTGCAAGAGGATTCCCGTTTCTCCACATTCTTGCCAGCATCTATAGTCTCCTGATTTGTTCATTTTAGCCACTCTGACTGGCATGAGGTGGTATCTCAGTGTGGTTTTGATTTGTATTTCCCTGATGAGGGGTGACGTTGAACATCTTTTCATGTGCGTGTTGGCCATCTGGATGTCTTCTTTAGAAAAGTGTCTATTCATGACCAAGACATCTTTGAAGAGGCAGATATATAAGATAATGTACAGCCTAGTTTCCTCACTCGGACAAGGAAAGTGGCCCTTATACCTCATACCTGGTTATTTAAGGTTTTTGAATATAAATGTTAAGACATTCCTTGTAAGAGTCCTTGAACATCAAGGCTGGATTCACAGTGGGTGAGGGATAATACCAAATTATGATTTCCTTTAAGTATGCACCAAAACAGTGACAGCAGCTACTTGTGCCAAGAGCTTTGTAGCCATTACTTTCAGACCCCTGAGGCACAGAGAGATGTATAACTTGTCCAAAGTCACACAAGTCATAGGTGGTAGAATTAAACTCAGATCTGTCTGGCTACAATGCCTCTGCTACTAACAACCTAGCATTTTTTTATTATTGCATGTTTCTTACAACATAGTGCATTGGTACAGTTACTTACATTATCCTCTTATTGTACTCACTAGAAGAATCAAGTGACTTGAAGAATGCCACAGAGCCACTCATTTATGCAGGTGGGCCTCCAACCAAGTCATCAGACTCTAGATCAGGAATCGGCAAATTCTACCTTGAGGGCCAAATCCCCAGCCTGTGACTAATTTTTGCATAGCCCGAAGCTAGGAAGAGTTTTTATATTTTTCAAGGTGGTAAAACAAACGAACAAAAACACCTTATGTGGTCTGCCAAGCCTAAACTATTTACTATCTGGCCCATTTTTTTTTCAGACAAAGCTTACTGATCCTTTGGGATCAGGAGGATCTCTTGATCCTCCCCATTTCCCATTAAGCTAGGCTATATTCACAAACTACTGTGAGTTATTCTAGAGTGAATTATTTTCAGTAGAACCATCTTAAGATATACATTATTATTATTATTATTTTATCACAACCCAAACTTAAAAGCCTAGCCTAGGTTTCCCATTTCTTCTCATCTCATGCATGACTATCATTTTCCTTACTGATAGAACACCTAGAGTCACAGCTTATGCGGTCTTCTTTCCTTCTGCACACATTTAAGTTTAAAAGCAGAGTTAACTGCTGAATAACATTTTACTCAAGGCAAAAATTACCTTTTAAAAATGTCTAAATATTGTATTTTTTTTTTCCAAAGCAAAGGATCAACCTCATTGCCACAAATGGTTTTTATAAGGAACACAGCCTGTCTACTACACTGAAACCTTAGTCCCTAGAACTGCTCCCCTGTTTATTCTGAAAGCTGAAACACAAGGCTGGAGAACAAACAGTTCAGCCACATTCAAAACACAAAGCAGGATTTTCCATTTCTCAGTATGACTTGTCCAAATCCATCGTCTAAGTAAGAAGGCTGGCTACTATACCTATGATGGAGAGCACTTTGTCCAAAGCATTGTACAAAGCCCAGAAGTTTGGAGCCCAATATGCATGGCAGAGGCCCCTCTTGAAAGGGAAGAGTCGGGACAAGACTTGAGGCAGTTGGTTCTGTAGAAAAGAGATTAAACAGTGACCGATCTTTTCCAAATGCAAAAAGAGAACTAAAGAACCATCTGTGACATAGCGTGTAGAAAGTTCTAGTCCTTGTTCCCTCAAGTAGTTGTGTGATCCTGAGCAGTTCACAGAACCTCCTCTTGTCTAACCTACTCATCTGTTGAGTGGGACAAGATATGCTGAATACCAGTCCAGTACTGCTATGAGATAATTATAATAAGGGAAGAATTTACGAGCTGCAAAGGAGGAGACCCCAGGGTGAGGGAAAAAGGGGAAAACGAAAAATATTCATCGAACATCTATAATATTCTAGGCACTCTGAATGTTGTCAGTGAATGACTATGCAACACCATTAGTATTGATTTTGGAGTTACAAATAAATTATCACAAGTAAGCAAATGAGCAAATAAGGAAATCTGCGAACAATAATCATCAATTCTGTGTGTAAGTGTGTGTGTCTATGTGTGTGAAAGACATATAGTTAAACATGTAAATACACAGATACATATTTGAATGTGAACCAAAATGTCTGAAAGACCACATTCTGTCTTTGGGGAGTCATACTGGGGAAGAATCAGAAAAAAGTAGATTTGCTTTTATACATTATTATTTTTTTCTAAACAACAGCAGCAACAACAAAAAACATGTATTACTTAATTTAAAAAATAAAAGACTTACCAAGGCTAGGAAGGGACCCAGTGAAAGAGCAGAAACTAAAAAAACAATCAGTCCTAGAGAAATAACACGGACAAAGCTGAAACTGTTCCATCGGATGGATCCATCTACAGAAAAGGAACATTACCGTTACCAGGAGCATGGAAAACCATAACTTATACAATGTGCTAAAACCAGAAGTATCCCCTGATAGCACACCAGCCTTCATGATGTGACAAGAGCACAGAAAAGTCAAAATGGTCAAGGGTTTATAGGATCAATAAACGAGAGACATCTGCTGTGCCTCATAAAATCCTCTCACGAAGCAAGCTACCAAATCAAGGAAAAAGAAAATAAAGGTTTTGTTATTGTCACTAAAACTTGCCTGGTTTATTTGCAGTGAAACAGTAAGACCGTAGCAGGTATACACCATAAGCCGGGGCGACATAGAGGTAGATGTGTTTGAAGTGTAGAAGAACAGCAAAGAGAAATGCTCCTTCCATATGCCTTTTCTAGGAGATTTAAAAGGGAAATATCACTTTAAAATTCAGGGTAAACTAAATGTAGTAATGTAGTATCCTGGTTGGATCCTGGAACAGAAAAATAACATTAGTGGAAAAACTGGTGAAATCTGAGTGCAGCACCAATGTTGATTTTTTAGTCTTTTTTTGTTTTTTAAGTTTTAATTTTAAGTCCAGTTAGTTAACCATACAGTGTTATGCTGGTTTTAGGTGTACAATAGTGTTTTTTAGTCTTGTTGAAAGAATGGACTATGAAAGTGTCATAGTTATGTAAGATGGTGACATGAGGGGAAAATGGGTGAGGGGCACAGGGACTCTCTGTACTATCTTTGTTAACTTTTCTATAAACCTAGGACTATTTTTAAAAAATTAAGTTTATTGGGGCGCCTGGGTGGCGCAGTCGGTTAAGCGTCCGACTTCAGCCAGGTCACGATCTCACGGTCCGTGAGTTCGAGCCCCGCGTCAGGCTCTGGGCTGATGGCTCAGAGCCTGGAGCCTGTTTCCGATTCTGTGTCTCCCTCTCTCTGTCCCTCCCCCGTTCATGCTCTGTCTCTCTCTGTCCCAAAAGTAAATAAACGTTGAAAAAAAAAAAAAATAAAAAAAAAAAAAATAAAAAAAAAAAAAATTAAGTTTATTAAAAAATAAAAAAACCCTGGAGACTGGTTGCATAACAATGTGAATATACTTAAAACAATACTAGACTGTACACTAAAAAAATGGTTGATAGTTAATTTTATGTGTATTTCAACACAATTTAAAAAATAGATATTTTAAAATCTATGTTCTGACATGCTTAATGAATGAAATCATCTGGGATATGTTTCAAAATAATCTTGTGTGTGTTTGTGTGTAGATCACTGTGCTATTTTTATTTTCTCTACTTTTGTATAGGATTTAAATTTGCTATAATAAAAAGGTTTTAAATTTCAGGCAAATATTCTACATGCAATATAAGGAGAAAACAGGCAAGTGATTCTAGTTAGTTTTTATACTGAGCCTAGTTCATTACTGCAACAAATATTTATTTAATACGAAGCTTGATGCTAAGGTACAGGACACATTATCATAAAAACACACCCCAATGCTCCTTAAAGATCTGAAGCCCAGAGAATTCAATCACCCTCATCCCCTGGACCTGGGGATGAGAGTACGAAAGAATACATATGATGTTATGCTACCAAAGAGCCACCTAAATCTGGTGTTATAGATCAGGTAACATATAGTACTATCAGGCTGAAGACACCGGGTACAGTACTTGATCCTAACAAACTACCTACAAGAATTAAAGGTATTCTGATTTAAAACAAATAAACAACAACAACAAAAAATCCCCAAGTTGACTATAACTAAATAAATCTGAATTCTACCTACCTCACAGGAATTTGGGGATCAAATGAGATAATGTTCCTGTGGTTCAGCAAGGAAGCTGCCAAAGGGGCCATGAAAGGCCAGGTTCCTTCTCTCACTGTCTCATCAGGGTGTGCTCTAGAATAGATGAGTGAGGAATGATAAAGAAAAATAATGGGTTGTTTCCAGATCTCTGATCACCGCTTTTTCAACTTAAGATTCAGAGAAGGTCTAGCTAAACTTTATTTAACAATCATTCACTGAATGCCAATTATGCTCTAAGTGCTACATGGCTTTTTATGGTTAAAAGACAAAAACTTATCCAGACATTTATAGTTGACAAAGAATTTTAAAGCAGATTATCAAATTTGATCTTTCCAAAGTCCCTGTGAGGTAGGGGGCCCCCATTTTACAAATAAGAATGTAATAAGAGGTACATTTCATTTTATGGATGCAAAAACTGTGGCTGAGGGGGTTAAATGACTTACTTTCGGTTAATGGTTCCCAAACCTGACTGTGAATCAAAATTCCCTATAAATTCCTAAATGCCAGTGCTAAGGATTCTTATCCAGCATACAGAGAGGTGACCCCAAAATATGAACTTCTGATTTCTTCCTCTATAAAGAGGAGGAAAATAATGACAATAATTTCATAGAATAGTTGTGAGGTTTACTCAATAAGATATTATATATAATGTACCTAACCCAAAGAAGCCAATGCATTTGTGTGAGCCCTGAGTCATACAGTTCATTAGGGTCAGTCAGGATTTCAACTCAAATCTTCTGATTCCAAATCCCATACTTTCCATTACACTATGCTATATACTTCTGACGATGAAACCCCACCATCAGTTATTATATTGTAAAAACTGGAGACTTCATTCCTAGGTAAATGATTCCAGCCAAATACAGCAACACAAGTTTATTTCAGGCCTGCCACCCTCTAACAAGTTTCTAGAGTCTATGCGTAAAAGGAAGAAAATTATTGTCAAAAGAGAAGATGGGATTTATGAGAAATATGCAATAAAATTATCTATAGTGCTTGACAATTCAAAACAGTTCATCAAATAAGTCTACCCATCACCAACTTATTGTTGCCTTTCAAAGCTCAAAGTCAGACTTAAGGGCAAAAATCTAATCAGCCTATTTTGTATTTACCTGAAATAATCGTGCAATGGAGAGTAGCATTAATCCAAATAAAAAACCATTGTACTGGAAATGAATATCTGGACTTAGATTAAGGAAAGACAATAGAGGATACCAAATTTAAGTTGAATTGTGCCAGCAGATTGAATATAAAAATGCAAATGCTTTCCTAATAGGTAAACTAAAGACAAAAATATTCCTCCAGTTTGAACTTCTCATAAATGTGTTTTCTATAAACAGAGTCAAACCTTAGACAAACTCTAATTAAAATGTATATAGTGCCTGGGAATGCAAGCTGGTGCAGCCACTCTGGAAAACAGTATGGAGGTTCCTCAAAAAACTAAAAATAGAATTACCCTACGACCCAGCAATTGCACTACTAGGCATCTATCCACAGGATACAGGTGTGCTGTTTTGAAGGGACACATGCACCCCCATGTTTATAGCATCACTATCAACAAGAGCCAAAGTGTGGAAAGAGCCCAAATGTCCATCGATGGATGAATGGATAAAGAAGACGTGGTATATATATACAATGGAGTGTTACTCTTTTCAAAAAGAATGAAATCTTGCTATTTGCAACTACGTGGATAGAACTGGAGGGTATTATGTTAAATGAAATTAGTCAGAGAAAAACAAAAATCGTATGACTTCACTCATATGAGGACTTTAAGAGACAAAGCAGATAAACATAAGGAAAGGGAAGCAAAATAATATAAAAACAGGGAGGGGGACAAAACAGAAGAGACTCATAAATATGGAGAACAGACTGAGGGTTACGGGAGGGGTTGTGGGAGGGGGGATGGGCTAAATGGGTAAGGGGCACTAAGGAATCTACTCCTGAAATCATTGTTGCACTATAAGCTACCTAATTTGGATGTAAATTTTAAAAAATAAAAAATAAAATAAATGTATATAGTGCCAAGGATTATATAGGGGATAAAAAAAATTATGTTTAAGAAGAAAACCAGGAAACTTTCCCATGTTTTTTCTATCTTAAAGACCCAGCAGCTACAGGACAGGGAGTTTTCTGGTTTTGTTTTTTGAATTAGGGATGAGAAAGGAAGGGATCTAACAGCTACTGAAGGCCACTGGCATGCAGCACCCCCTCGTTTATAGTATATATACACAATCTTAGTAAGCCTCACGACGAACTTGTGAGGACATCAGAGCTCAGAGCCATTAATCTACACACGGCCTAAAGCTACTGCAATGCCATAGCTAAGAGCTGAGTCCACGTCAGACTTGAACCAAAGTGTGGGTGTTTTCCTCACACATGGCTACCTTTATGAAAACTGTAAAATATTAGGCTCCTGTCGTTAAGATTTTAGTTTCATTCGTATCTTCTGGATTTAAGAACTTTGCCTGTTAATATGTGGTAATCTAAGGTGGTAGGTAGAAGAGCATGAAAGTCTGCCTGGTCCCATATGTAACACTGAGACAGGCCCTTTCCTAGAAAAGGTATTTAGAATAATGTGTTCTAAAACTATGTAAGATATATGTATCTGATGAATCTAAAGACAGTTAACAAATCCCAGTATATTGCTTTACTGATGGTTTAACTGGTTCTTGAATATCACCACCAGCTTTTCAGAAACAAAGTGCTCTAAAAATCAGTGTCTGCTGCTAGGAATTTACCCAAGGGATACAGGAGTGCTGATGCATAGGGGCACTTGTACCCCAATGTTTATAGCAGCACTCTCAACAACAGCCAAATTATGGAAAGAGCCTAAATGTCCATCAACTGATGAATGGATAAAGAAATTGTGGTTTATATACACAATGGAGTACTACGTGGCAATGAGAAAAAATGAAATATGGCCTTTTGTAGCAACGTGGATGGAACTGGAGAGTGTGATGCTAAGTGAAATAAGCCATACAGAGAAAGACAGATACCATATGTTTCACTCTTATGTGGATCCTGAGAAACGTAACAGAAACCCATGGGGGAGGGGAAGGAAAAAAAAAAAAAAAAAAAAGAGGTTAGAGTGGGAGTGAGCCAAAGCATAAGAGACTGTTAAAAACTGAGAACAAACTGAGGGTTGATGGGGGGTGGGAGGGAGGGCAGGGTGGGTGATGGGTATTGAGGAGGGCACCTTTTGGGATGAGCACTGGGTGTTGTATGGAAACCAATTTGACAGTAAATTTCATATATTAAAAAAAAAAAAAAAAAAAAAGAAATTGTGGTTTATATACACAATGGAATACTACGTGGCAATGAGAAAAAATGAAATATGGCCTTTTGTAGCAACGTGGATGGAACTGGAGAGTGTGATACTAAGTGAAATAAGCCATACAGAGAAAGACAGATACCATATGGTTTCACTCTTATGTGGATCCTGAGAAACGTAACAGAAACCCATGGGGGAGGGGAAGGAAAAAAAAAAAAAAAAAAGAGGTTAGAGTGGGAGAGAGCCAAAGCATAAGAGACTCTTAAAAACTGAGAACAAACTGAGGGTTGATGGGGGGTGGGAGGGAGGGGAGGGTGGGTGATGGGTATTGAGGAGGGCACCTTTTGGGATGAGCACTGGGTGTTGTATGGAAACCAATCTGACAATAAATTTCATATATTGAAAAAAATTAAAAAAAAATAAATAAAATTACTTTCCAAGTGAAAAAAAAAAATAAATAAAAATCAGTGTCTGGTACAGTTGGGAGAACCCATAGAAACCATAGTTTTGGGAACCCACGGACCCACCCCACACCCATTTTCAAAAGTAGCTCACATTTCAGAATTACCACTGAAGAAATAATCTCATACTTAGTATATATCAGAGTAAGTAAGGGAATAGTGCAGAAAATGTCAAGGATACGGTCCACGATTAGCAACCCGAAGTTCCACAGCAGTAACACTGATAGAATAAACTTTGGCTTCTCTGTAAGTTCTTTACCTGCTTTTTTCCCATCAATGCATTTACAGCACCTACAGTGGAATGCCAGGAAGGAAGCAGAAAGAGCTTTTATCTTCATTAGAACATCACCATACCACTACAGAGTACACTCTGATACACTCAGACATATTTTATTAGCTATTCCTGATAAACTGCCCATGCTGTTCTTGACTGCTTAAAAAGGTGACAGCAGAAACAAAGACCTCAGGGTCAGTTCCGTGTCTCTTTTTCAGCTCGGCTGATTTGAAACAGTCTTCATTTAGTAAAATGAAAAATAAACAAACAGCCACCATAAACTCAAAGGGAAGGATTTTGAAAGTTGAGAGGGCACACACTATTTAGTCCTGAAGTGTAAAAAATGCAGACCATACCTGAAACTAATATAACAGTGTAACATTGTATATCAACTATAATAAAAAAATGCAGACCAGAATAATATGGTACTCTAAATTATATATCATAGCAGCCAAATTAAAAATAGAGCCACGAGGAGCACCTGGATGGCTCAGTTGGGTAAGCGTCCGACTCCTGATTTTGGCTCAAGTCATGGTTTGTGGGTTCGAGCCCTGCATTGGGCTCTGCCCTGACAGTACAGAGCCTGCTTGGGATTCAATCCCTCCCTCTCTCTCTGCCGCTCCCCTACTTACTCTCTCTCTCTCTCAAAAATAAATAAATAAACATTTGAAAAAAAATAGAGCGGGGTGCCTCAGTGGCTCAGTTGATTAAGCTCCAACTTTGGCTCAGGTCATGATCTCACGGTTCGTGAGTTTGAGCCCCATGTTGGGCTATGTGCTGACAGCTCAGAGCCTGGAGACTGCTTCAGATTCTATGTCTCCCTATCTCTCTGACCCTCCCCCGCTCATGCTCTGTTTCTCTCTCTCAAAAGTGAACATTAAAAATAAAAATAAATATCAGACCTAACATCCCCTTAAAAAAAAAATAGAGCCACGAACTCATAGCTCCTGATTGTCCAAATAATTTTAAAAACATTTATTAAAAATGTGTATCATTTAAAGGTCAAGATCTATTATTAAATGACAATAGCAAGTGAAAAAAATTATGATCCTATTTTTATTTTATAAAAATTATATTCAGACATAGAAGAGAGAATGAAATAATATATAGCAAAATGGTGATGGTGATAGCTGTAAGTGGAGGAGTATGGGTCACTTCGACTTTGTGTACATGTGTGGTTTTCGGTTTTCCAAAATTTTGACAACAATGCATAATCCCAGAAAAAGGATTTTAAAAAATACGTTTGAGTATCAGCAAATCGCAAAAACAGAAATCTAAGCCCCAAAAAAGAAATAGACAATAAAGAAGCAATTAAAGAGGGGTTAGCAAAAGGTGTTCTGCTTTTCCTCCATGGAGCCTATTTCCTCAACAGAGACAGTAACCTTACAGGGTAATTGAGAAAATTAAGTAAGTTACTGTCTATACTTTGTGCCTGGTTCTGGGAACTGGGACATAGATCTCAACAATTTATATCTTATTTAACTGCTCCTTCTACACTGTAGGTAGAAATGAATTCTATTCCCTCTTCCTTCTGCTCATATGCCTTCTCTAGGAACTTCAATTCAACCATTTTGAGTTTAAAGGAGTACATCACAACTCACCTTCCCTTCCAACTCTTGCTAGGTCATAAACAGACTGAATGTTAAGGTGTCAAGTGGGAACTACTCCTTGAGAATGAGCAGGGGTTAAAACATTGCCAAGGGACTCTTGCCTAAATGGGGCAGGGGTTCAGTGTAGAGGGCCTCACAAATAGAAATGATCCATTTGTGACAAGGGTCATGAAGGGACACAGCTGGTGGTCTGTCACATCATACCAGCAGGCTTAATAAAGTATTGGGACAGAATAGGAACCAACATTAACCGAGAACTTACTACTTACAAGTCACTGTGCAAGACATTGTATATATGTCTAGTCAACTAAAATTAATTTATAAGTAAAAGATGCAAAGCATAAAAATATAAAATATAAACATAACTTAAAATTAGTGAAGAGTCTAAGGCGCCTGGTGGCTCAGTCGGTTAAGGGTCAGACTTCGGCTCAGGTCATGATCTCATAGCTCATGTACTGAGAGTTCAGAGCCTGGAGTCTGCTTCAGATTCTGTCTCCCTCTCTCTCTGCCCCTCCCCCCTGCCTGTGCTCTGTTTCTCTAAAATGAATAAATGTTACAAAAATTTTTTTTAAGTTAGTGAAGAGTCTTCATGAAGGAAAGAGTCCAGAAACAACAACTAAAAGCACTCAGTAAGGTTTCCTGAGTTTACTAGAATGGGCACTCCATTGGTGGTCAGCACAATGAGTATGTGTACATGAGTGCGTGTGCTGTATGTATGTGTGTGTATCCTAAAGAATAGGGTAGGTCACAGAAGCCTCTGGGGGCCGGTTACAAGAAAGAAAAGAAAAGCATATGGAGCCATTCTGAGCAGGAGAAATGGTCATGGAACTCTACATGAGACTACTCCTCAGAACACTCACAATCTCTTGTTCTGCCTCTGCCTTGTAATCCCACCTCATTCCCCATTGTCTTCCACAAGATATAGCTAGCCTACCTACTGTAATTACTCACTGTACAGTTTAAAACACAGTAACAGAGTTCAGAACTATTCTAGAATTTGCTATCATGTGAGCTTTGTTTCTCTCAAATGAGGAACCAGTTAATACTACTTAATATTGTATTACGTCCTCAACACCTTCCACACAAAATGACATTCTCAGACTTACTCGTGGACAGCATACACAAAGAGTGCATCTGTAAAGATGACAGAAAATCTCTGGAAAAGTAAGGTTCTCGAGCTGGAATAGTTCAGATTACGGACATTCAGCATCTCTTGATCAAAATATTTGGCAACATGTGACAGGGCATACTCAAACCACGCAAAAAAAGGCGGATAATCCAAGGTCCATTCTGAAGTTGTCTGTAAAAATAAAAAAATAGAACATATCCTAAATAGCTGAATAAACAAAGTTGGTGTAAAGACTGAAAATCCTCACTCTCTAGTCTTTAAAAAAGCACATGAAATAAAATTGCATTCAAAATATGACCTGGGGGGGGGCGCCTGGGTGGCTTGGTCGGTTAAGCGTCCGACTTCAGCTCAGGTCACGATCTCGCGGTCTGTGAGTTCGAGCCCCGCATCGGGCTCTGTGCTGACAGCTCAGAGCCTGGAGCCTACTTCCGATTCTGTGTCTCCCTCTCTCTCTGACCCTCCCCCGCTCATGCTCTGTCTCTCTCTGTCTCAAAAATAAATAAACGTTAAAAAAATTAAAAAAAACAAACAAACAAACAAACAAAAAAAAAAAACCAAAAAAACAAAAAAACAAAATATGACCTAGGGGTGCCTGGCGGGGTCAGTTGGAAGAGTGTGCAACTCTTGATTTTGGGATTGTGAGTTCAAGTCCCACAATGAGTACAGAGATTAAAAAAAAACAACTTTAAAGAAATGATTAAATTATAGAGTAATTTCTATGTAAGACTGAGCAGACCACCAAAACCTGGTTCCTAAGTTATTTAATAATGGTCTTCAATTTTCCTTAAATAGAATTAACTATATTTCAAAGAAAATTAATGAAACTTGCAATAATAACCTTGGTTCTGACATGGTGCTACTCATGTAAATATAAAAAGGGAGCTATGGTATAACAAATGATTCACTAGCTTGGGTTCAAGTTCTGTCTCAGAGACTCAACTTCTCTATTCGTAAAATGAGGTAGTGTGAGGGTTAATTGATATAATACACATGAAACACAGTTATGAATGACAAAAGATAACACAAATGCTATTTATCTTTTGTTCTTATAGGTTATCAGATACTGAGATTAAGAGAGCAAAAGTCACTCCTTGCCATTTCTGTATTCTGAACGTTTAGTAAGTGCCTGATATATTAAGTATGAAAAAATCATCAGTTAAACAAATAAGCAATCACTAATGAGTAAATGAAAATACAGATCATATGAAATAGAGAGTATATGAAATATATAACTTCAGGATATTATGTTTTGTTAGATTACTCTAGGTCTCCATTTCCTCACCCAAACAACAGGGATGCACCTACCTCATTACTGCATTAAATTTTACATATGCATTTCAAGTACTATTTACATAGTATTGAACCAGAAACAAAGTGTCCGTAAATATTATTTATCATTTAAAAAATTATTGCTATCACCATAGGATGTCCCTAAAACTAAACTCAGACCTTGCACCTCTAAGAGCTCAGATGGTAATAATAATCTCCCTACTCTGTATTTGTTGCTCTTTTCAATGGGAAATTCCTCTCCTTCTGGAATTGCACTGAAGGTTCACTGGGTACTAACTGGGTGCTCATAGGGACTACTATTTAGGGTCGCTCTGTGGTATAAAATGAGGTGAGAGAGACTCTGACAAACTACTTGTTAGCTCTTTGTTCATGGTAAGGCTAAATGACAACTTTGGGTCCAGATAAGAAGTAGCTTGTTTCCTCCCCCTACAGGTACCAACATGTAGAAAGCCTCAGATCTGAGGCAAACCCAGAGGTTGTATGTCTTAAGCACTCAGGCTATGAACCCACCCATTAAATTCTCTATGAAAAGTTCCTTCCCTAATCCCAAGTTTCCAATGGGGAGTGTAAACAAGATGAGCTATTAAATTGGAGAAAGAAAAGTTAGAAATTCTATTTTTTAATTTCATCCTGTTTAATGTCTACTTTTAATAGTATGTTAATAAGGCAGTACTTTTATAATTTATAAATAAACTCACATGGAGTAGTAATGATCAAAATGTTTTCTTGCGGGGCATCTGGGTGGCTCAGTAGGTTAAGCGTCCAGCTCTTGATTTCAGCTCAGGTCATGATCTCACGGTTTGTGAGTTGGGGACCTGCATCGGGCTCTGCATAGTGCAGAAGCTACTTGGGATTCTCTCTCTCTCCCTCTCCCTCTGCCCCTCCCTGTATGTGCTCGGTCTCTCAAAATAAATAAACTTAAAAAATTTTTTTTAAATGTTTTCTTGCTAGGGTATAGATATTTAAGAAACAAATTTAGAAATTACTGCTCCATATAATTCCAGGAAAGTCAACATCAACTTAAACTTTAACATATGCAGTTCCCAGCTACAGTTTCTATGTCAGAGTTCACTCTACCCTGAAAGAGCCATTTACTCTACAGAAGTGTAAAAGGTTTTGTCCTACTTTACCTTATTTGGAACATTTATTACTTTAAATAAAATGGGGACTAGGAAAAGCATTGAAAAAAACTGGGAGGGACAGGTGCTGCCTGGGAGATGGCCATTTTTCCAAAATAAAATGTCCCCGTCGTTTCTTTGCTATTCCCAATTCCACACCACTCAGAGGCTCTCTACATGCTGCTCCTATTCCCCACACAAAGACTTTCCAAATCTAGCTGAGAAGGTTCTCTGGACCTCAAGGATTTCCATCTGGGCCATTTTCTTACCTCAACAGTTTTTGGGAAGCCAGTTAGGCTATTAGCTATCATTTCCTCCCAAGTAAACAGTTCCATCACTTAACTAATATTTGGCAGAAGTGGAACTAAAATCTGAGGCTTCTGACTCCAAATCCATTAGCTCAGTAAGCTAGTACAACAGAGCTGTAGAGAGCAAGATGGAGTCACTCATGTCAAGCAGTGACTCATGTCAAGTAGTGTGGTAAGCAGCCAAGGGCGTTGCAACTAAGACTATATATCATGAAACCAGAACATGCTGACAACTCCCAGAACTGATAACCAGCAGAACCAGAAGAAGCCTGCAAAGACCCACTGACCCTTTCACTGTATTCAACGTCTGGAGAGTCTGACAGTTTGCTGCAAAAGTCCTCCCTTTTTAAAGGAGCTTAATCAGTCTTGGGTCTTTGCAGGCTTCTTCTGGTTCTGCTGGTTATCAGTTCTAGGAGTTGTCAGCCTGTGCTGGTTTCATGATATCTGGTCTTAGGTGCAACGCCCTTGGCTGCTTACCACACCGCTTAATATGAGCAACTCTATCTTGCTCTCAAGAAGAGCTATTTCTTCAGATATAGAAACATCTAACCTCACAGCACCTGGGTGGCTCAGTTGGTTAATCATCTGACTCTTGATTTCAACTCCGGTCATGATCTTAGGGTCTGAGAGTTTGAGACCCATGTTGGGCTCTTCACTGATGGCACTGGAGCCTGCTTGGGATTCTCTTTCCTTCTCTGCCCCTCTCCCACTCACGTGTGTGCATGCGCATGCTCTCTCTCAAAATAAACCAATAAACTTTAAAGAAAAAAAAAATAAATATCCAACTTCTTCATATGAAGATTCAAAACAACTGTGTTCATTCCACAAGTATTTACTGTGGGTCTCTTTGGTGTCTTTCCCAACCAGTCGACCAATCAATTTAAGCTGAAGCCAGAGCAGAAAGGTAGGTTTGAAGTCACAGTTAGGTAGTCCACTGCTCACATGTTCACTCTCCTTACCATGTCAGAGAGACCCTTCCAGACCTGACCTCATGTGCCTCTCCAGCCTTATCCCCTACTGTGAGGTTCTTGTCTCATATAGTCAAGCCTTGCCCACAACTGAGTTTTGCTCCTTATTGGCTCTTGTGGTTATTTTTGAGCAGAGCAGGAAGAACAAAGAAGTATACCATTACAAGAATACTTTTTTTTTCCTTTAGTAAGCTCTATGTCCAATGTGGGGCTTGAACTCACAACCCTGAAATCAAGAGCTGCATGCTCTACTGACTGAGCCAGCCAGGTACCACAAGAGTATCTTTTATATAAGACTCTTTTATCTAAAATAAATTGATAAAGAAGACAGCTTTGGCCTAAATAGTGTTCTAGGAATCCTAAGTTAACAGACAATGGTGAAGGTTATAGGAACACATGAAAGAACATCCAGAAAGAGTTAGAGAATTGAAATTCTGTACCACAAAGAGAACCCTAGAGTACCAGCTGTTTAAAGGGTGTACAGATGAGGAAAAGTTAACAAAGGAGACAAGGAAGGAATGGTCAGAGAGAAAGAGAAGACAGGGGGCTGCCTTCTTATTTACAGTCTAAGGGTCATGATATGAATAATGCTAATTCTTAATAACTCTTAATGTTTACTGAGCACTTCTGTTCCAAGCACTGTGCTAAGGATTATAAGCATCATATTCATTTCACTCTAATGCTTATTATCATTTAATAGTTAGGGATGTTGAGGCTTTGAGAGGTCAAGCAGTTTGCCCACAGTCACTCAGCATGGGTGTTAGCTGGCAGAACTGAAAGTCACGGAGAGGTGGTCTGGAATCACAGCCCCAAACTCTTGACTGCTAGGCCACACAAAATGTCTTCTAATGGATATGTATACATGCAAACTGAACTATCTTATACTAAAGCAATTACTTAAAGATCCTTAGCATTCCTATCAAATACTTATAATGTTATTATGTGAGAAGAACTCGGTCCCTTAGGTCAATTGTTCTTAAGCTTTTTTGGTACAAAGGACTATTCTGATCTGACAACAAACAAACAAACAAACCCCAAAAGCAACAATGAATTAAGAGAAAACTTTGCAGATTGTCTTAAAAAAACCTCCCTGCAGCAGAGTGCTATTTTTGATCAAGACACTTCTGAAGTATCATATGCAACTTAGTAATTCATACCAGAAATAAAAATACATAGTTTTCAAAAATAATAGAAGAGAATGGTTTGTATATTATCAGAAACCTATATATCACATTTGATTATTTCTTTTTTCATAAATAGTGGGGATTAGCAGGATCTTAGAAATAATTCATTCCTAATCTTTATGTGCCAGATGAGAAACTAAGGCTCAGAGAAATGAAATATATTTTCTATGCTGTGACAGAGCCAGGCCTGGAATCTAATTATTCCTCTTTCCCAGTCCCAAATTCTTTCAAAAGGGGTGCAGCGAATATTATACTTTCTAATTTATTGTTTGGGAAACTCATTTTGAAGTACAGGGACTCCCTAATAGTGCCAGAGGACAGAACTGAGGAAAAAGTACAATTTTTATAAAGATTAATTAGAGCTATAATCACATGGAAAACTTCTGATATCAGTAAGACTTATATGATTTCACACATCACTGTAAAAGACAATCCACCAAAAAAGTGAAAATTTAACTTACCTCATAATACCACTGTGATACTGGCAAACTGTGAGTGATAGCAAGCCAGTTTCGGTGTACTTCAAAATCTGTGGAATGGCTATTCAAAGTAATCAGATGAGTAAAATGAGATTTTGTTACATTTATCAATTTCACATTTCTAAAATTATGCTTTTAAATGGACTAACACTCCTATACAGCCTCAGTTCATGATCCTCTAAAAACACAAACAGGCATTACATAATCCTGAGACAGCTCACTTATCTGAAGGCCAGACCTCCTTCTGGAAAAGTTGGGGATCTACAAGTAAGTGAAAAGGTTCTTGGAGTTATCTAAAGGGCTGGGCAAAATCCCATACTCTTTCTTAAGGGAGGTCCTCTGGCTATTGCTCAGAGGTCACTTACTCTTGTTCACAAAGAATTCAAACAATATTCATTATCTGGAAAATGCTTCACACACCAGCTAGAACTTCAAGGATGAGTAGGAGTTCATCAGATGGAGAAGGTGAGAAAAGGCCCCTGCCCTGCCTTTCCCATGTGTCCTAATTCCTCACTATGTGTAAATATAGTCAAGAATCTCTCCTGCAGGGAAAGAAACATTTTCTCTTCTACCCTTCTAAGTTCTGTAGCTGGTCTAAGAATTAAACTGACATAAGACAAATTTAACAGGAGAAAAAAAAAAAGCCAATTTTAATAATATATGTATATATGGGAGCCCGAAAAGAGATGAGAAAGACATGAGGCTTAAACGGTGGCCAAATGATTAAGGCTCATATACCACCCTGAACTAAGGACAGGGATAGGAGCCTGGGGCTTCAAATGGGGAGAAGGAATTCAAGTGAGAAGATGTTTGGTGCACAAAGGTCACCCTGCCAGCAGATAAGTCTCTCAGGTGGAAAAGTGATCTCTGGTAACAGCTCTCTTTCTGGTACAGGCCCCCTTTCTCACATAAATTTTCCTTATAAAAAGGAAAAACTTACAAATCTTATTAAAAGGGTAACTTCTACTGTTTTCAGAGCTTCTCCTGTATCTGCAGTTTCTCCAAATAATCAGCCCCAAATAATCCTTATGGCAAAGAGACATATTTTGGGGTGGCATATTCTGTGCCTTTCTCCCCTCTTTAGAATAATTTTCTTTTCCCATTTGTCTACTGCAGTATTTCCCTTCCACGTCTTGAACAGCACCTGATATACAGATGGGCTCAACACATTCCTGTGGAGTTAACCACTCATCATCAAAGTCAACGAGTTCCACAGCAAAACCCGATTAACACTTTCCAATGTTTTATACAACCTTTCCAGTGTCAGCTATCTCCTGAGTTTCCTAGCCAACTTTCATGGCTTTCCATTCCAATATTCATCAGGTAAACGCTGATGATCCCCTATGTTCAGTTCTTGGTCCTCTTTTTATGCAACTTATTCTACTCTGGACAATCTTATTCATTCTTATTGCTTCCATTATTAACGGTATAATGATGACTTCCAAACCACAGTACAAGCTTTATCTCTTTCCTGAGTTCTAGAGATAGGTATCTCCAAATTCCTGCTGACAATGTCCCCTTAATTTCCTATGGATTCCTCAAAATCACAATTCAAAACTGATCTAGCATTTTAATTTCTAAGTATATTCAGTAGTCAACAGAAATACATTTACATATGTTTATCAAAAGACATGTACTGGGCGTGGTCTTCAGGCCTCCAATTACATGTCAATTCCTGAGACTTTCCTTGACACCCAATCTAAGTAAGTCTCCCTAGTTAGTCCCCTTATAAAATCCCATTCTTTCCCCTTATAACACTTTTTTTTTAATGGATTCATCTGTTTAATATAGAGATATAACACTGTGTCAATACTAGGCACCATAAAATGTAAACACAATTACTGTCATAAACCTGGAAAGAACCTTTAAGGATTCAAAGTGGCTTTGTTTAGTTACCATTTGCATATAGTGCAGAGAAAGGTCTTCATGTTATTAGCAGTATGTACACAAGAGGTCCAAATTATGAGACAGATAAAAAAGTTGTGTTCTTTAAACATTGTTAAACTAATTTTGTAGTAACAGCCAGGTTTATCTTTCTTTCACTAACCATGTTCCCTGTTCAGCACATCATAACAAGAGCATAATGAAGTGAATGACGAAATAAAAGAATTTTGATACACTTGCACACAATACATTCTATTTATATGATTAAACATTTGATCATACAGTACTTTCCTACAGGATTGCTGGCTAATTTTCTTCATAACACTTAATACAAGTGTAGTTGTGTAATTACATATTTACTTTAATTTGTTGCTGGAACTGTTATCCTACTAAACTATACCCTTTATAGGATTAGTGATCATATCCATTTTGTCCTCCCCTGTAGTACCTAGCCCAGTACATGGTATACAAAAAGCAGTTAACAGTTTGTTCACTATATTTACATTTATCCTGTAATACCGTAATGCTGTAGTCCTTCCCTCTCACATCCCAGGGTTTTGCAGTTGAGAAGCAGAACATTAACTACAACTATATATGCTCTTAATCCTGGACTAAGAGCAGTATTGAAAGTAACAACCCTGAAGTAACTAAAGCAAGAAACATTACTTTATATACACAGATCTACAGTTAAAAAAAAAAAAAAAAAAGAATTCCCTTTCACTCCGATTTGAAAGGAATTTCTTCATTTTAGAAAGATTTTTTTTTCCAATTTGCTTTTAAAATGGAGATATGTTTCTTATTTATTTTCAGTTGCACAGAAAGTTCAACTGACCAACTCCTTTTTCTAAGTCCCTGTAAGTCATTTTGCTAAACCTACACACATTTCATTGCTTATATAATTACATAGACACATCAGTATAAATGCACACTCTATCCATACAGTTCTTCCATACCCAGCAGGATATCACCAAGAACTTGAACCAAATGATACCAGTAAACCAAAACCTAAACTGGGAAGAGGTGGGGAGACCTGGAAGGAAGGGAGAAAAGGAATGAAAGGATAAATGATGGGATAAGAGTTAGGAAGGATGAACAGATGGTGGAAGCTAATATTGAGTACCCACAGTATACATATTACTTGGTGGATACTTCCTAACTGGTTTCCATGCTTTCAGCCTTGCCCCTCTATTTTTCAAATAGCAATCTAATCCTGTGTGATCTGGCCACTGTCCACCTCATCCTGTGCCATTCTCCTCCTCCCATCATGCTCTTCAGCAACAAGGGTCACTTACTGTTCCCAGAATGCTCTTGAGGTTTTTTTCCTACCACAGGGCATTTACACTTATTCTCTCCTATGCTTGAACTGATTTTTACATGGCTTATTCTCTTTCATCCTTCAAATTTTAACTCAAACATCACCTCCTAAAAGAGGGGTAAAGCCTTGACCTGTAGTCAATTTCTTTTATACATCCTATCACAATCTGAAACATTCGTTTTTGTCTGCCCCCACTAATCTATCGAGGGCAAGAATCGGAAATGTCTTTCTCACCACTGGATCTCTAGTGCCTAGCCCAGCAGACAACTGTTAAATACAGCTGAACGAATGGTGGAGCTGAGTGTTCTTAATCTGCATATTAAGGATGAAGACCCAAGGTTTAAAAACATTTAACTCAGTCAGCGCCAAGCCTGAACCTAGCCATCCAGGGCTATGATCTAGTTCTCAGGTCAAGTAACAATCAATCGGCGGAGCGGGAAGCTTAGCAAAAGCATAGCGGAGCCTACAGGAGGGTTCAAGTTCCCTTCCCTCCTCCCACCCACGGGCATCCTCGCTTCTCTCTCCCGCTTTGACCAACCGTGGTGCGGGTCCCTTACTATGTGGGGATGAGAAGGCATTTGAGGAGAGTCACCCCGAGCGCCAAAGCCGAAAACCAATTGCCACCACCCATCGCAATTCCGAGAGCGGCCATTACTGTAGCGCCCGGCGCTTTCAACCAACTGGATCCACATCCGGGCTCCCGCGCATGCGGGAAAGGCCGTCTGAGGCGGCGCCTAGGCCGCTGCGCGCATGCGCTCAGCCAGTCCGGCCGTGGGACTCTAGTGCTGTGTCATTTAAACCTCCCGCTAACTGTCCCTTCACCGCCCCGTCTCACTCCAGGGCTCGGCAGGGCGTGACAGTGTCTGCGCGGATTTCTTACTGCGACAAGTTAAGTTGGCGACAAGTTAAGTTTCGTTAGCTGCTTCATACTTATCTTTAAATAGTTGCTGGGTGTCTGCTCTGGCGTTTCCTGCATTTTGCCTGGCAAAACCCGGCGTTGGGGCACCTAGGCGAGAGAGGACTGTATCTTCTTGCACCGGAGACGTAGTGGAGGAGACAGCATTGTAACCCGAGAGTTGCTGTAGTCGAAAGCACCTGAGAATCCTGGAGGTGCCTAATGCAGGCACCTGAACAGAAGTGTCAGCTCCAGGTAGAGAATGGTGTGAGCAAAGATGCAGAGGTGTAAAACGTCTGTGCTTCTAGAACTCGGAGTTAGGTTCTTGGTGCGGCACCTGCCAGAGTGGAACCCATTCTGGACGCAGGCTAGAGTCTAGTGCTTGTCACACAAAGTATAAATAACTTGGGAATCTTGTGAAGATTCTGATTCAGTAGGACTAACAGACTCCTAGATCGTGCCAGTGCTGCTGGTGCATGGGCTATAAGGGCCAAGGCATGAGGAATGGAGTTAGTCTTACTACATCATGTACTGTCTGATCTTGGACACATGACTAATCTCTCTAAACCTCAGTTTCCTGTTCTGTAAATAGATAAAAGTGGTGTCTACCTCATAAAATGACTGAGAGTATTGAATGAGTGCACGTAAGTAGCTCTGTATGGTGCCAGGACAGAATAAAGGCTCAATAAATAATGTTTCAGAGAAGTTAAGTATCTTGCTGAAACATGCACAGCATGTAGGTGACAGTGTCACTCTCCTCATAGGAGCTTATGCCCTCCTACATCTTCAAATGCTACACACTTGAATATGACACTCAGATGTAGACCTCATGCCTAGCCCTCTTCTTTCACCTCCAGACCCTTATATCCAACTGCCTAACTGACCTCTCTTAGATCTTTTAAAGGCAACTTGCATTAGTTTCCTATTCTTGCTGTAACAAATTACCACAAACTTAAAGCATAAGCTTAAAACAGCACAAATTTATTCTCTTACAGTTCTCGAGGTCAGAAGTCTAAAATCAATCTCGACAGGCTTGTGACACCTTAAAGTTAAGGTGTCATTGATTCCTTCTGGAGGCTCTGAGGGGAGAATCTATTTTCTTTTAGTTTTTGAAGTTGTCTGAATTCCTTGGCCCCTTCCTCACATCTGTAACCTCTTCCTTCTATTGTCACATCTAGTGTTCTTCTGGGCTCAAATCTCCCTGTGCTTCCCTCTTGTGAGGACACATGTGATTACATCTAGGGCCCACCTGGATAATACAAAATAATCTCCCTTTCTCAAAATTTAATTTAATCATTTCTGCAGAGTCCCTTTTGCCATAGGCAGTAATATTCACAGGTTCCAGGGATTCAGTTTACCATATACCTTCAAGCTCAATATTCCCAAAACTGAACTCACTATGTTGCAATATTATCTAATCAGAATGATATCAACTATCCAGTTGTTCACTCCCCCACCCTGTACTTGCAAACTCACTGTGAATTGACTAACTCAACATGCATTCCCAATCCTCTTCTACCTTTTCCATTTTTTTTCTAAAGAGGATAGGAAAGCCAAACAGTTGAACTTCCAGCTTCCCTGGCAGCTAAAAGTGGCCTGATTACACAGTTAGGTCTGCTGGAGGAGGAGGGTGGTTTGAGAAAGGTTTTCCTTTCCTGATAAAAGAGACTGTTGTCTTGAATTTTGCCCCCTTTTCCAATTCTTCCTGCCTTGGATTTGATCATGAAGCATGGAGCTGGATTTAGCTGGAAAAAGAGCTGCATGTTGGCCCTGGCATCACTGAACTCCTATTCAAATCCCCCTTACTTCTGGAATTCTTACTATCTTTTTCTTGTCTCAGGAAACTTCTTATCTGAGGAAACGTGCACACACATACATGTACACACACACTCTCATGTGTTCAAGCCACTGTTGGTCAGGTTGTCTGTTCATTCCACGAAAGTATTCCTAACTGCTATTGCCGAGTCCTGTCTTTTGAGCTTCATATCTCTCACATGTATCCCCTCCTCTGAAACCTTCTTCACTCTACTCACTGGTCTGCTCTCAGGCTCTGGCACATGCACGTTCTCTCCTGTCATTGTGCCTTTATGCATTCTTTTTCTTCATCTGGAATATTCTTCCTTCTCCCTATTACAAAACAAAATTTGGGGTGCCTGGGTGATTCAGTCAGTTAAGCAACCGACTTCAACTCAGGTCATGATCTTGCGGTTGTGAGTTCGAGCCCCGCATCAGGCTCTGTGCTGTGCTGACAGCTCAGAGCCTGGAGCCTGCTTCGGACTCTGTCTTTCTCTCTCTCTGTCCCTCCCCTGCTCACACTTTGTCTTTCTCTCTCTCAAAAATAAATAAACAATGGGGCGCCTGGGTGGCGCAGTCGGTTAAGCGTCCGACTTCAGCCAGGTCACGATCTCGCGGTCTGTGAGTTCGAGCCCCGCATCAGGCTCTGGGCTGATGGCTCGGAGCCTGGAGCCTGTTTCCGATTCTGTGTCTCCCTCTCTCTCTCTGCCCCTCCCCCGTTCATGCTCTGTCTCTCTCTGTCCCAAAAATAAATAAAAAACGTTGAAAAAAAAAATAAAAAAAAAATAAATAAACATTAAAAAACTTAAAAAACCCCACAAAATTCAACTCAGTAAATTTTATTTGTTTTAGTGTTTATTTATTTTGGAGACAGAGAGAGAGAGAGAGTGTGTGTGTGTGTGTGTGTGAGAGAGAGAGAGAGAGAGAGAGCAAGCGAGCAGGGGAGGGGCAGAGAGAGAGGGAGACAGAGGATCTGAAGTAGGCGCCACACTGACAGCACAGAGCCCAATGTGGGGCTTGAACCTGAGAACTATGAGATCATGACCTGAGCTGAAGTTGAATGCTTAACTGAGCCACCCAGGTGCCCCTCAACTCAGTAAACTTTCAAGATCTTATACAGTGATTCATGAATCAAGCAGCATCCACTCTAGAAGATTGAGAAGAGCTCTGAAGAGCTGTACAAAATGAAAGACTTTCAGAGGCAGATGCAGGAACAAGAGGTTGTACTAGGCAAAAAAGCAGGTTGGCTATTGCTAGGTTACTTTCCTTTAGGGGATAGCAGGGGTCTAGCAGGCAGATTACCTAACTAGTGCTGATTAGGCAATTCCTGATTTACTAGTTTCAGATTCTATTTGTGGGAGAGCTGACACTAATAAGTCCTGGTTTTGCAGTGTGGGGCTTCACATAAGTGACTCCATTTTGGGCCTGCTGTATCATTTTTAACATCCTTTTAGGCTACTTAACTATCAATTCATTAGCTCTCAGATCAAGCACCACTTCCCCCTGGGAAGTCTTCCCTGGCCTTGTCCTTCCCTGGCCTGTCCAGTGCAATTGCATTTATTTGCATGATTACGTAATTCTCCTACTAGTGGGAATGCAAACTGGTGCAGCCACTCTGGAAAACAGTATGGAGGTTCCTCAAAAAACTAAAAATAGAACTAACCTACCACCCAGCAATTGCACTACTAGGCATTTATCTAAGGGATACAGGTATGCTGTTTCAAAGGGGCACATGCACCCCCATGTTTATAGCAGCACTATCAACAATAGCCTAAGTCTGGAAAGAGCCCAAATGTCCATGTCCATCAATGGATGAATGGATAAAGAAGATGTGGTATATATATATACACACATACATACATACACACACACACAATGGAGTATTACTTGGCAATCAAAAAGAATGAAATCTTGCCATTTGCAACTATGTGGATGGAACTGGAGGGTATTATGCTCAGTGAAATTAGTCAGAGAAAGACAAAAATCATATGACTTTATGAGGACTTTAAGAGACAAAACAGATGAACATAAGGGAAGGGAAACAAAAATAATATAAAAACAGGGAGGGGGACAAAATAGAAGAGACTCATAAATATGGAGAACAAACTGAGGGTTGCTGGAGGGGTTGTGGGAGGAGGGATGGGCCAAATGGGTAAGGGGCACTAAAGAATCTACTCCTAAAATCATTGTTGCACTGTATACTAAATAATTTGGATGTGAATTAAAAAATTAAATTAAATTAAAAAAAATTCTCCTATTAGGAGTTCACTCCATAGGGGCAAGGAGCTTGTCTGTTTTTACTCACCATAGTAGCAGCAGCAGCTGGCACAATCTATGGACTTAGTATTTATTTGTTGAATGGTATGAGTATCTGAGACAGGATTCTAGCTTCAGTCTCTCCTACCCCTGAGTCCTTCCTTTTTTTATGGTGCACCACCCAGAATGAATAGATCTGGGACTTAGAGAGAAATTGCTGAAAAGGGCCAATCTCTGTTTCTAAGCGTCTTCCAGCTTGAAAACCTGAGCAGGTAGAACAATACACAACTTGGTGAAGAAGGTTTTGATAAACCACATGATCTGGCCTCTCCTTTCTGAAGAGTTAATTCATTCTGCTCTCAGTTCTGGGTGCATTGCTGGTGTCTGAAAGTTCTCCCGACCACTGTAACAAGCTTCTCTCTCAGAGGATGCTCAGATTTTTGATTATCCCACAAACTGTATAGCAGCTCTGTGGATTCTGAATGCCTAGAGACTTATTTTTATTTTTAAAAATATTTTATTTATTTTCATCATAAGTGTACTCTTTTTTTTAAATGTTCTTTTAAGTTTTTTTTATTTTAGAAAGAGAGAGCATACAAGTGGGGGAGAGGGGCAGAGGGAGATAGAGCATCTTAAAAATGTTCCATGCTCAGTGCGGAGCCCAACGCAGGACTCGATCTCATGGCCCTGGGATCATGACCTTAGCTGAATCAAGAGTGGGACACCCAACCAATGGAGCCATCCAGGCATGCTGGTAAGTGTACTCTTTATTCCCCGCCACCAAACCCATCTCCCCCGGTAACCATAAGTTTGTTCTCTATAGTTAAGAGTTTAAGAGTCTGTTTCTTGGTTTCTCTCTCTCTCTTTATCCCTTTGCTCATTTGTTTCTTTCTTTCTTTCTTTCTTTCTTTCTTTCTTTCTTTCTTTCTTTCTTTCTTTCTTTCAAGAGAGCCAGTGAGCAGGGGAGAGGAGGGGCATAAAGGGACACAGGGGATCTGAAGCAGGCTCTGCACTGACAGCAGAGAGACCAATGTGGGGCTTGAACCCACGAACCATGAGATCATGACCTGAGCCGAAGTCTATTGCTTAACTGACTGAGCCACCGAGGCACCCCTGCTCATTTGTTTCTTAAATTCTACATATGAGTGAGAGCATATGGTATTTGTTTTTCTCTATTTTGCTCAGAATTATATTCCCTAGCTCTAGCCATGTTGTTGCAAATGGCAAAATTTCATTCTTTTTTATGGCTGAATAACATTCCATTTTATATATACCACATCTTCTCTATTTATCTATCAATGGACACTTGGGCTGCTTGCATAGTTTGGCTATTGTACATAATGCTGCAATAAACATAGGGGTGCATGTATCCCTTTGAATTAGTGTTTTTGTATTTTTTTGGGTAAATACTGGTAGTGTGATTGCTGGATTGTAGGATAGTTCTATTTTTAACTTTTTAAGGAACCTCCATACTGTTTTCCATAGTAGGTGCACTAGTTTACATCCCACCAACTGTGCATGAGGGTTCCTTTTGCTCCACATCCTGGTCAACACTTATTGTTTATTGGGCTGTTGATTTTAGCCATTCTGACAGGTGTGAAGAAGTGATATCTCATTGTAATTTTGATTTGCGTTTCCCTGATGCTGAGTGGTATTGAGCATCTCTTCATGTGTCTGCTGGCCATCTGGATGTCTTCTTTGGAGAAATGTCTTTTCATGTCTATTGTTCATTTTTTAAATTGGGTTATTTATTTTTTGGGTATTGAGTTGTATCAGTTCTTTTTTTTTATTTTTAAAATTTTTTTTAACGTTTATTTTTGAGACAGAGAGAGACAGAGCATGAACGGGGGAGGGGCAGAGAGAGAGGGAGACACAGAATCGGAAGCAGGCTCCAGGCTCTGAGCCATCAGCCCAGAGCCCGACGCGGGGCTCCAACTCACGGACCGTGAGGTCGTGACCTGAGCTGAAGTCTGACGCTTAACCAACTGAGCCACCCAGGCGCCCCGAGTTGTATCAGTTCTTTATATATCTTGGATACTAACCCTTTATTGGATATGTCGTTTGCAAATATCTTCTCCCATTCTTTAGGTTGCCTTTTAGTTTTGTTGATCCTTTATTCTGCAGAAGCTTTTTATCTTGATGTAGTCAATAGTTTAGTTTTGCTTTTATTTCCCTTGCCTCAGGAGACACATCTAGAAAAATGTTGTGATAGCTGATGTTAGATTGCTGCCTATGCTCTCTTGAAGGTTTTTTTATAGTTTCAGATTTTATGGTCTCACATTAGGTCTTTAATCCATTTTGAGTTTATTTTTGTGTATGATGAAGAAAGTGATCCATTTTCCTTTGTTTGCTTGTGGCTGCCCAGTTTTCCCAGCACCTTTTGTTGAAGAGACTCTTTTTGCCATTGTATATTCATTCCTCCTTTGTTGAAGATTAATTGACCATATGATTATGGGGTTATTTCTGGGTTTCCTATTCTATTGATCTATGTGTCTATTTTTATGCCAGTTCCATACTATTTTAATTACTCCTGCTGTGTAATATAACTTGAAATCTGTAATTGTGATTCCTCCAGTTTTGTTTTTCTTTCTTGAGATTGGTTTGGCTACTTCAGGTCTTTTGTGGTTCCATACAAATTTTATGATTGTTCTAGCTCTGTGCAAAATGCTGTTGGTAGTTTGATAGAGATTGCATTAAATCTGTAGATTGCTCTGGGTAGTATAGACACTTTAATAATACCTGTTCTTCCAACATGAGCATGAAATGTCTGTCTATTTTTTTGCGTCATGTTGAATTTCTTTCATCAGTGTTTTTTAGTTTTCAGAGTCCTGGTCTTTCATCTCTTTAGTAAGTTTATTCCTAGATGTTCTATTGTTTTTGGTGCTGTCAATAAATGGGATTCTTTTCTTATAATAATAGTGTTAGGAATGCAACAGATTTCTGTCCATTGATTTTGTATCCTGTGACTTTAATAAATTCATTTATCATTTCTAGTAGTTTTTTGGTGGAATTTTTAGGGTTTTCTATATATAGCATCATGTCATCTGCAAACAGTGAGAGTTTTACTTCTTCCTTACCAGTTTGGATGCCCTTTTATTTCTTTATGTTGTCTAATTGCTGTGGCTATGACTTCCAGTGCTATGTTAAATAAAAGTGGTGGAAGTGGGGGCACCTGGGTGGCTCAATTGGTTGTGCATCTGATTCTTTATTTCGGCTTAGATCATGATGTCACAGTAGTGGGATCAAGTCCCCTGTTGGGCTCTGTGCTGATCACAGGACCTGCTTGGGATTCTTTTTCTTTCTCTCTGCCTCCTCCCTCCCTCTCAAAATAAATAGATAAACTTTAAAAATGTGAAAAAAGTGGTGAAAGTGGACACCCTTGTTGTGTTCCTACCTTAGAGGGGAAAAACCCTCAGTTTTCCACCATTAAATATGATGTTGGCTGTAGGTTTTTCATATGAGGTCTTTATTATGTTGAGATATGCTCCCTCTAGACCTACTTTGCAGGGGGGCGGTTTATCATGAATGGATACACTTTGAAATGCTATTTCTGCATCCATTGAAATGGTCATATGGTTTTTATCCTTTCTCTTATTGATGTGACATATCACATTGATTGTTTTGCAAATATAAAACTAACCTTACATTCTGGGAATAAATCCAATTTGAACATGGTGTTTGATTTTTTTAATATATTGTTAGATTCAATTTGCTAATATTTTGTTGAGGATTTTTCATCTATATTCATTAGAATTATTGGTATGCAGTTCTCTTTTTTTGTGGTGTCTTTATCTGGCTTTGGTATCGGGGTGATACTGGCCTCATAGAATGAATTTGGAAGTTTTCCTTCATCTTGTATTGTTTTGAATAGTTTAAGAAGAATGGGTATTAACTCCCCTTTTTTTTTGGTATTAAGTCTTCTTTAAATGTTTGGTAGAATCCACCTGTGAAGCTCTCTAGTCCTGGGCTTTTGTTTTTTGGGAGTTTTTTTTTTTTTATTACTGATTCAATTTCATTCCTGGTCATTGGTCTGTTCAATTTTCTATTTCTTCCTGCTTTGGTTTTGGTAGACGATATATTTCTATGAGTTTATTCAGTTCTTCTAAGTTGTCCAATTTGTTGGCATATAGGTTTTCATAATATCTTGTTATAATTACTTGTATTTCTGTGATGTTGATTGTTATTTCTCCTCTTTCATTAGTAATTTTGTTTATTTGGGTCCTATCTCTCTCTTTTTAAAATGAGTCTTGCTAGTAGGGTGCCTGGATGGCTCAGTCGGTTAAGTGTCCGACTTTGGCTCAGGTCATGATCTCACGGTTTGTGGTTCGAGCCCCTCGTCCAGCTCTGTGCTGACAGCTCCGAGCCTGGAGCCTGCTTCCAATTCTTTGTCTCCCCCTCTCTCTGGCCCTCCCCTGCTCATGCTCTGTCTCACTCTCTCTTTCAAAAATAAGTAAACATTAAAAAAAATTAAAAGAAAAAATAAAATAAAATGAGTCTTGCTAGAGGTTTATCAATTTTGTTGATCGATTAAAAGAATTAGCTCCTTGTTTCATTGATCTGTTCAATTGTGTGGTTTTTTTGTTTGTTTGTATGTCATCTATTTCTGATCTGATTTTTATTATTTCTTTCCATTTGCTGGTTTGGGTTTTGTTTGTTCTCTTTCTAGCTCCTTTAGGTATAAGTTTAGGTTGTTTATTTGAGATTGAGCCCCACATGGGGCTTGGTGCTGGGTATGGAGTCTGCTTGGGATTCTCTCTCTCTGCCCCTCCCCTGCTCACTGCATGCTCTTTCTCTTTCTCTCTCTCTCTCTTTTTTTTTTTTAATTTTTAATGTTTATTTATTTTTGAGACAGAGAGAGACAGAGCATGAACGGGGGAGGGTCAGAGAGAGGGAGACACAGAATCCGAAACAGGCTCCAGGCTCTGAGCTGTCAGCACAGAGCCCGACGCGGGGCTCGAACTCACGGACCGTGAGATCATGACCTGAGCCGAAGTTGGCCGCCCAACCGACTGAGCCACCCAGGCGCCCCTCTCTCTCTCTCTTTCAAAATAAATAAACTTATGGCCAACTAATCTTTGACAAAGCAGGAAAGAATATTCAATGGAATAAAGACAGTCTCTTCAGCAAGTGGTGCTAGGAAAACTGGACAGCAACATGCAGAAAAATGAACCTGGACCACTTTCTTACACCATACACAAAAATAAACTCCAAATGGATGAAAGACCTAAATGTAAGACAGGAAGCCATCAGAATCCTCGAGGAGAAAGCAGGCAAAAACCTCTTTGATCTTGGCCACAGCAACTTCTTACTCAACACATCTCCAGAGGCAAGGGAAACAAAAGTAAAAATGACCTATTGGGACCTCATCAAGATAAAAAACTTCTGCACAGTGAAGGAAACAGTCAGCAAAACTAAAAGGCAACCGATGGAATGGGAGAAGATATTTGCAAACGATATCCGATAAAGGGTTAGTATCCAAAATCTATAAAGCACTTATCAAACTCAACACCCAAAAAACAAATAAGCCAGTGAAGAAATGGGCAAAAGACATGAATAGACACTTCATCCACATCATCCAGATGGCCAACCAATACATGAGAAAATGTTCCACATCACTCATCATCAGGGAAATACAAATCAAAACCACAATGAGATACCACCTCACACCTTCAGAATGGCTAACATTAACAACTCAGGCAACAGCAGATGGTGAGGATGCAGAGAAAGAGGAACTCCTTTGCACTGCTGGTGGGACTGCAAACTGGTGCAGCCACTCTGGAAAACAGTATGGAGGTTCCTCAAAGAATTAAAAATAGAACTACCCTATGACCCAGTAATTGCAGTACCAGGTATTTATCCAAGGGATACAGGTATGCTATTTCGAAGGGCCACATGCACCCCAATGTTTACAGCAGCACTATCAACAATAGCCAAAGTATGGAAAGAGCCCAAATGTCCATCAACGGATGAATGGATAAAGATGTGGTACACACACACACACACACACACACACACACACACACACACACACACTGGAGTATTACTTGGCAATCAAAAAGAATGAAATCTTGCCATTCGCAACTATGTGGATGAAACTGGAGGGTATTAATGCTAAGCGAAATTAGTCAGAGAAAGACAAATATCATATGACTTCACTCATATGAGAACTTTAAGACACAGGACAGATGAACACAAGGGAAGGGAAGCAAAAACAATATAAAAACAGGGAAGGGGACAAAATGTAAGAGACTCTTAAATATGGAGAATAGAGGGTTACTGGAGGGGTTGTGGGAGGGAGGATGGGCTAAATGGGTAAGGGGCATTAAGGAATCTACTCCTGTAATCATTGTTGCACTATATGCTAACTAACTTGGATGTAAATTAAAAAAAATTAAATTAAAAAAAAAATAAATGAAATGAAATAAAAATTTGAAATGAATCCCAGCAGTAATAGCAGTAAGAATGTGAGGGCAATAAAATATTTGTGAAAGTAAAAATAAATAAATAAATAAATAAATAAATAAATGAATAAACAAACTTTAAAAATATTTAAAGTTTATTTTATCTGATATAAGTATTGGTGCCCCAGCTTTCTTTGAGCATCCATTTGTATGATAAATGTTTCTTCACATCCTCACTTTTAATCTGCAGGTGTCTTTTGGTCTGAAATGAGTCTCTTGTATGCAGCATATAAACGCATCTTGTTTTTTTAATCCACCCTGTCACCCTGATGTTTTTTTATTGGAGCATTTAGTCCATTTACCTTCAAAGTAATTATTGATAGATATGTGTTTATTGCCATTTTGTTACTTGTTTTGTGGTTGTTTCTATAGATTTTCTCTGATCCTTTCTTCCCTTGCTCTCTTTCATGGTTTGTTGGCTTTCTTTAGTGGCATATTTGGATTTCTTTCTCTTTATTATTTGCATACCTATTACTGGTTTTTGATTTGTGGTTACCATGAGATTTGTATGTAACATCTTGTGGATATGGCCATCTATGTTAGGTTGATGGTCGCTTACGTTTAAACCCATTCTTTTCTCCTTTCTTTCCCATGTTTAGGTATGTGGTGTTATATTTTATATCATTTTAGTGTATGAATCCCTTGACTGATTTTTACAGAAATACTTTTTACTGCTTTTGTGTTTTTCACTTTTCATACCCTCCTCTTGTCTTAGCCAAAAGGCCGAGAAGTGATTCACTTTTCATACTCTCTTTTCATGTTCTTTCCTTTCCACTCAAAAAGTCCTCTTTAACATTTCTTGTAGGGCTGGTTTAGTGGTCATCAACTCCTTCAGTTTTGTTTGTCTGAGAAACTCTTTATTTCTCCTTCTATTCTGAATGATAGCCTTGTTGAACAGAGTATTTTTGGCTGCAGATTTTTCTCTTTTAGCACTTTTACTATATCATGTCACTGCCTTGACCTACAAAATGCAGATGTTTGTTATTAAACTTGATGGAGTCCCTGAGTTCCATCGGACTATTCTCTATTTGCATAATTTCCTTTTCTCTCCTTTGCTGAGCTTGATTACTTTCCATTACTCTGTCTTCCAGGTCAATTTGTTCCTCTGCTTCATAACCTGCTATTTTTCCCATCAACTATATTTTTAATTTCATTTATTGTCTTCTTGAGCTCTGATTCTTTTTTATTTCTGTATTAAGGGTCTCACTGATGTCCCTCCCCCCTCTTTTCTCAAGTCCAGTGAGTATCTTTATGAACATTTCTTTAAGTTCTCTATTAGGCATATTATATCTATCTCGCTTAGGTCTCTTACTGTGGTTTGGTCCTGTTCTTTAATTTGGCACGCATTTCTCTGTCTCCCCATTTTGTCTGAGTTTCTGTGTCTGTTTCAGTGTGTTAGGAAAGTCAGCTACTTCTCTTGCTGTTAAAGATAACAGCCTTATGAAGAAGAGGTCCTGTAGTGCCCTGCAGTGCAGTGTCCCCTGTACCCTAGCACCTGACACTTCAGGGAGTGTTTCCTCTGTGTTTTGCATGCGATCTGCTGTTAAGTCTTAGTCTCTTTTTCTTTCACTCCAGTTGTCTGCAGAGGCTCTCTTTGCCTATTGTGGGCAGCAAAGTGTGCAGTGGTCTGCTTGCAAAAGGAGATGTGTTCCTGCTGCCGCCAGAACTGAGGTCCTGCAAAACGCGTGGGTCAGGAGATGTGGTGTTGGCAGGATTTACACTGGTCTTCTGGGGGAGAGGCCCACAGCACCAAGACTTAGGCTAGCTTGCCTGAGAAAGGCAGATCCTGTGAAGTGTGGGGGTTGGGGGAGCAGGGTTTAGTAAGGAGTGTGGGCACCTCTCCTCTGGTTCCTGCAGGTGGCAGTTTATGCTGGGGGATGGGGGTGGGGTGGGGAATGGCACCTGCCAGCTCCTTTGTTTCTGGAGGGGTTTCCCAGTGACCCCTGTCCCTCTGGGCTGTGCTTTGAGATGAGCAAATCACTCTCCTTCCCATCTGCCCCTGGCATTTTTCAAACTGCTGGTTCTGTATCCTATCTGCTGTTTGTAGTGCTGTCTCTTTAAGGGAGGGGACTCTGCTTTCTAATGCCTTCTGGGCTCTCCCAGAGCTGATTTTTAAAATTCCAGGCTTTGAGTCATACTGGTTTTAAGAATTCATGAAATTCAGTCCCCTCTCATTTTCAAAGGCAAATATTACTGAGATTCTTCCTTCCTGTTCTTGGTCTCTGAGGTGTGAGAAGTGTGAGGCTCCCTCCCCACTGCTGATAGCCATAGTCTTTTCACTCCCAGATTTCGTCTTTGCCCTTCCTACCTTTTTCATTGTGGCCTCTTACCTGCCTTTAGTTGTGGAGTTTGTTCTTCCAGGCTTTTGTTCATTTTCTGGGTTATTTACGCTGATAAGGGTGTTACCTAGTTGTATCTGTAGGTTGAGGTGAGCTTAAGGCCCTCCTTCTCTACCATCTTCCCAACTGACCTCTTGTTTTTGTTTTTAATTCTTATATTTTTTGGAACTCAAAACAAAGATGATGATTAATTTAATAAATTATATATTTTTATGCCTCAGGATGATTGTACATGTCACTTGAAGGCTATAATTAAAATCAGAAAGAAAGAATCAAATTCCAAGCATTGCATTTAGATATTGTATTAGTTCTCTATTGATACATAACCAATTACCTCAAAACTTGACGGCTTAACACAAGAAACATTTATTATCTCGTTGCTTATGTGGTCAGGAATTCAAGAGTGGCTCTGTTGGGTGGTTCTGGCTTAGGGTCTTTCATGAGGTTGTAGTCGGGATGCAATTAGAGGCTGAGGTCGACTGAAGACTTGACTGGAGCTGGAGGATACACTTCCACGGTCAGCAGGCCTTAGTTCCTCCCCACATGGACCTTTCCTTAGGCTGTGTGAATGTCCTCAGGACACGGCAACTAGCTGCTTCTAGAGCGAGTGATCCACGAACCAGTAAGGAGCGAGTCACAATGCCTTTTTTTTTTTTTTAATTTTTTTTTTAACGTTTATTTATTTTTGAGACAGAGAGAGATAGAGCATGAACAGGGGAGGGGCAGAGAGAGAGGGAGACACAGAATCGGAAGCAGGCTCCAGGCTCTGAGCCATCAGCCCAGAGCCCGACGCGGGGCTCGAACTCACAGACTCACAGACCGTGAGATCGTGACCTGAGCTGAAGTCGGACGCTTAACCGACTGAGCCACCCAGGCACCTCATTGCCTTTTGTAACCCAGTCTCTGAAGCTCTACATTGTCACTTCTGCTTTATTCTATTTGTTAGAAGCTATCTACTAAATCCAGCCCACACTCTAGCAGAGGGCAGTTAGACTCCACCTCTTGAAGGAAGGAATATCAAAGAATTTATTGACCTGTTTTAAAACTACCATAGATGGCTCAGCCACGTTCTCATGATATTGGGAAAATGATTATATCTAGATGAAAAAAACAACAACAACCCAGACTCTTGTAGGAGGGCCCTTCATTTACATGTCTAGTTTGTCCTCCTTATCAAAAGTTGTCCCCCTCATGTACGTTTCTGCCGAAAATGTGCAGGCTGTATGCTAGGCTATGCATTTCAAGGGTGAATCAGAACAAGAGTTGCTTTGCCTAAGGACTAATGTATGCTGGCATCATGCTGAGCAATTCTGTTCTTTTTATCTTCACTACCATCCTTTGAGATAAGTACTATGATTATCTCCACTTTGCAGATGAGGAAACTGAGGCTCAGGGCAGTTAAATAACTTGCCCAAGAACACTCAATAAGTTGAGGAGGTAGGATTTGCATTCAGGACTGTCTAATTATTCTGCCACCTGAATGTTTCCGGCCTTCCTGGAGCTCAAGATCTTCCAAAGCACATAACACATGGTCAGTTGCTGGTAGAGTGTGATGATTGCAGCAATTAGAGGTATGTGCAAGGCATAAAGGTACACAAAAGAGAGAATAACCAAATCACAGGCCTGGTGCTGCACCACCTCCAGAGTCATCTTCTACAGTGTGGGTCTTCCTATCTACAGGTAAAAGTTGAAGCTGTCATTCAGGCCTTCCTGTGGTGGCCCCTGCTGGCTTCTTCAGCTTCATTTCATCCCACGTCCTCCACTAAACCTATCCTAGCCACATGGAACTTCTCTTCTCTGGACGCACTGCGCTCTTCATACATCTGTATCTCTGCATGGGTCATTCCGCTTTCCAAAATGCCCTCTTCTTCCAGTGTGACAAGTTCCCACAACTCCTTCATGACCCATCTCAAATAGTCTGAAATTTTTCTAAAACACTTTAGGCAGGCTTCTTTTACAGAATTTACTGGTAGCTGTTGTAATTGTAACCCTAAAGGCAGCTAGGGCCTCCGAGATTCTTAAAATCTAGGTAAAATTGACTTTGCCTAACCATTTCCTCCTAATTTGACAGCTTTGTGGAAGCTGAAGCCCTTCCTCATCCTTCTGTAGATTCTCAGACTTACATTTTCACATCCCCTTTTCTCCTGGACTTCCTACCCTCACCTGCGGCCTGTATTTTCACCTTGTAATCCAGATGGGAAATTTTGCTCCTTCAGTGGTTTCCAGGCAAAATTTGCTCACACAACAGTACTTATGAATGCAGAGGGCTTTCCTGAAGAGCTTGGGGTAACACAGAAAATCTTTTAAAGTCCCTGGGAGTCACCTTGGCCCTCTTCAGTCCTCTTTGGCTACTTGGCCACAGGGTGTTTCCTCCTCTTCCCTTTCCTTGGGCAGTACCAGTCCCCCAATTTCTCTGATCTTCCCTTACTCTCAGAAGCAACAAAGGGCTTCCAGAGCCTTTCTCACGCAGAGCAGTTCTAGGGCACTTTCTCCTCAGGGCCTCTCCTTCTACCCAAGAGCTTCACAAAGTGTTTTCCCAAACAAAGCCAAGTCCTTTCCAAAGAGGAATTCTGGAGCTAGCAGCGAAGATAATTATTTCCCCATTCCTTTACCTAACTGTATGTTTATGAGTGTTTTACCCATGAGTCTGAGTCAGGTCTTATTTCATTCATTTTGGTTAGCCCAGCTCCCTGCACAGGGGCCTTAGTAACAGTTATTGAGTAAATGAATTTGACAATTGATAAGAATAATTGACTGAAAAAAAAACAACAAAAGAACGAAGGGGTTGATGTTAATTTGATCTGGTGGTTCCCAGGGATCTTTACAATGAAAAAAGAAAGAGGCTGATCCAGGGTCTAAACTGTAAATGTAGTTCCAGTGTTGCCTCTAACTTCCTGTGTATCCCTGGACAGGTGTCTTTTCCTCTCTGCACCTTGGCTGTAAGATGAGAAGGTGACTTCTAATTATTCCTTTGTGTTCCACCAACCACACTTCATTCTAATCCCCACCTGATATCTGAAGCTTCACACTGGGAACCTGGCTAGGCTGCTGGGTAGCTTATTATTAAAACTCACCTGCCTGGCTAAGAAGTGCTTTCAAGTCATCAAGGTGGAGGGACTGGGGGGGTGGGTGGGGAACTGGGAAAAGTTTTCAATTAGTGATAAGCTCTTCTTGGATAAACCTCATTGGCTGCGATACTTGCTACTGCACACAAAGTGATTTCAAAGCAGAAGGCCAACCTAGTATTGTTCTAGCCCATGGCTCTTATTCAGCGATGCCAGGTTTCTCCACCTGCACATTCCTCACCCTCCTCTAATGCCCTAGCAAGCTGATGTTGAAGGAGGTGCTTTTTATCCCTCACCAGCTTTACGTATTAAATCCCATCAGTCCTTTCCTATTTATTCCCAGCCCTCAAGCAGGTGTGTGTGTGTGTGTGTGTGTGTGTGTGTGTGTGTGTGTGTGCATGTGCACACACCCACTTCCTTAACCAGGTTTATTGTCTCTGGAATTTCCTAAAACTTTCTGTAAGATTTCTGAAGGAATTAAGGACCCCATGTCGTGTTCTTGGTAAGGCTTTTGTCATCACTGCTTCTCCATTGTTTGGGGCCTTACAACTTGAGCTACCTGTCATGAGTCCTTAGAGGCAAGAGTTTGTGAGAGCTAAATGATCAGTTTTCATTTATTTCTAGTTCACTGATGTCACTAAGCCACTGTGCCAGCAACTTATATTTTTGAGTGCTGAAGGGTATCCAGTGGGTTTTTTTCTATAATGTATCTTGCTGCTGCCAGGATGCCTATTTCTGTCATCTTTGCTTTAGGGGTTTGGGGGTAACTTAAAAGAAGACAAAAAAGGTATAACCCACAGAACCTTAGAATTTTGGATGGTGCCCAGCCCCATGTGAACTAGGACATAATTAATGACAATTATTCAATTATTAGCATGCATTTATCTATGCCAAACATCAAGCTAAATGCAATACAAAGACATCTCATTTATGTAAACATTATGAGGACAGCATTGGACAGGTTAAGAAACTTGCTCAGGTGGGGTGCCTGGCTGGCTCAGTCGGTAGAGCCTCTTAACTGAGCTTTAACAGAAAATTCCACAGAGGCACCTGATGGCTCAGTCAGTAGAGCATTCAGCTTTGGCTCAGGTCATGATCTCACGGTTCGTGGGTTCAAGCCCCATGTTGAACCCCATGACTGGCTTTGTGCTGACAGCACGGAGCCTGCTTCAGATTCTCTATCTCCCTCTCCCTCTCTGCCCCTCCCCTGCATGTGCTCTCTCTCTCTCTCTCTCAAAAATAAATAAACATTAAAAAAGAAAGAAAATCTTAAAAAAAAAAAAGAAAATTCCACAATTCTGGTAACAGTTTTTCTAGCTGATGAACTATACAGTATGATCAGTGGATCTCTATAGTCAGTACCTCCTTTGCTAAAAGTTGGTCCCTTGCTCTGAGTCAATGTTGTGTGGGCTCAGGAATTTTGGAAGCTTTCAGATGGTAGTTCTAGTATAGGCAATGAAGGCAAAATCATATCCAGGGTGGGCATAATTTCACTGCTCTTTCCAGGACTGAAGAGGTTCAATGTAATTAACTTGCCACAAAGAGGCTGACTGGTTTCCTTAAGGATTGGTGTTATGCTGAGAACTCAGTATTGGTCATTGCTACTGGCTTTTTTTTTTAATGAAATGTTTTATTTTGAAATAACTAGGTGCGCTTGCAATTGTTAGAGGCAATACAGACCCATATTCTCTTCTGCCCAGTTTCCTGCAGTGCTAGAGCCACAACCTGGATCAATTGGCCTTCCCCCGCCCCCAACCACCCCCCCCCCCCCCGCCACTTACTTACTTTCTTAATTTATTTATTTAAGCAGAATCATATCAAATACATTTTATTGACTGGAGTTCTTTTTAAAAAATTTTTTCATCTCTTTTCTTCTTCTAAGTTTTTATCAAATTCCATTTAGGTAACATACGTGTAATATTGGTTTCTGGTGTAGGATTTAGTGATTCATCACTTACATATAACACCCAGTTCTCATCACAACAAGTGCCCTCCTTAATCCCCATCACCTATTTAACCAATCCCCCCAACCACCTTCCCTCTGGTAACCATCAGTTTATTCTCTACAGTTAAGAGTCTGTTTTCTGGTTTCTCTCTCTCTTTTTTTCCCCTATGTTCATTGTGTCATTTCTCAGATTCCACATATGAGTAAAATCATATGGTATTTGTCTTTCTCTGACTGACTTATTTCACTTAGCATAATACTCTCTAGCTCTATCCATAATAAGTGTACTCTTTAATCCCCATCTTCTTTTTCCCTCATCCCCGTTTCCCCTCTGGTAACCATTAGTTTGTTCTCTATAGTTAAGAATCTGTTTCTTGGTTTGCCTCTCTCTTTGTATTTTTCCTTTGCTTATTTGTTTTCTTTCTTAAATTCCACATATGAATGAGATCATATGGTGTTTGTCTTTCTCTGACAGATTTATTTTGCTTGGCATTATACTTCCAGCTCCATCCATCTCATTGCAAATGACAAGATTTCATTTTTTATGGCTGAATAATATTCTATTGTAAATATATATACCACATCTTTTAAAAAAATTTTAATGTTTTATTTATTTTTGAGAGAGAGAGAGAGAGAGAAAGAATGAGTGGGAGAGGGGCAGAGAGAGAGGGAGACACAGAATCCACGAAGCAGGCTCTAGGCTCTGAGTTGTCAGCACAGAGCCCCTCAGTGCCTGATGTGGAGCTCGAACCCATGAACCACAAGATCATGACCTGAGCCTAAGCCAGATGCTTAACTGACTGAGCCACCCAGGCACCTCTATACCACATCGTCTTTATCCATTCATCTATCAATGGACACTTGGGCTGCTTCCATAGTTTGGCTATTGTAAATAATGCTGCAGTAAACATAGGGGTGTGTGTATTCCTTTGAATTAGTGTTTTTGTATTTTTTGGGTAAATACTGGTAGTGTGATTGCTGGATTGTAGGGTAGTTCTATTTTTAACTTTTTGAGGAACCTCCGTATTGTTTTCCATAGTCGGTGCACTAGTTTACATTCCCACCAACAGTGCATGAGGGTCCCTGTTGCTCCACATCCTGGTCAACACTTATTGTTTCTTATGTTGTTGGCTTTAGCCATTCTAGCAGGTGTGAGGTGACGTCTCATTATAGTTTTGATTTGCATTTCCCTGATGGTAAGTGATGATGAATATCTTTTCATGTGTCTGCTGGCCATCTGTATGTCTTCTTTGGAGAAATGTCTGTTCATGTCTTCTGCCCATTTTTTAATTGGGTTATTTGTTTTTTGGGTATTGAGTTGTATCAGTTCTTCTTCTTTTTTTTAATTAAATTAAATTAATTTGTTTTTAGGTTTTTATTTTAATTCCAGTTAGTCAATATATAGTGTTATATGTTTCAGGTGTACAGTATGTTACAGTGTTTCAGGTGTACAATAAATGATTCAACAATTCCATATGTCATCCTGTGCTCATCATAACAAGTGCACTCCTTAATCCCCATCACCTGTTTACCCATTCCCCTCTCCTCTGGTAACCACCAGTTTGTTCTCTATAGTTAAGGGTCTGTTTCTTGGTTCATCTCTCTCTCTTTTTTTTCCTATGCTTGTTTTGTTTCTTAAATTACACATATGGGTGAAATTATATGGTATTTGTCTTTCTCTGACTGACTTATTTCATTTAACATAATACTCACTAGCTTCATCCATGTCATTGCAAAAGGCAAGATTTCATTATTTTTTAATGGCTGGATAACATTCCATTGTATATATATACATCACATCTTCTTTATTTATCAATTGATGGACACTTGGGCTGCTTCCATAGTTTGGCTATTGCCAGGGGTATAGCTTAGGGGCAGAGTCTTTGACTGCATAGTTTGGCTATTGCCTAAATAATGCTCCAATAAATACAGGGCTGCATGTATCCCTTTGAATTAGTGTTTTTGTATTTTTTGGGTAAACACTAGTAGTGTGATTGCTGGATCATAGGGTAGTTCTGTTTTTAACTTTTTGAGGAAACTCCATACAGTTTTCCACAGTGGCTGCCCCAGTTTGCATTCCCACCAACAGCGCAGGAGTATTGCGTTTTCTCCATATCCTCGCCAGCACTTATTGTTTCTTGTGTTCTTGATTTTAGCCATTCTGACATGTATGAGGTGATATCTCATTGTAGTTTTGATTTGCATTTCCCTGATGGTAAGTGATGATGAATATCTTTTCATGTGTCTGCTGGCCATCTGGATGTCTTCTTCAGAGAAATGTCTGTTTATGTGTTCTGCCCATTTTTTAATTGAGTTATTTGTTTTTTGGGCATTGAGTTGTATAAGTTCTTTTTAAAATTTTTTTTAATGTTTATTTATTTTTGACACAGAGAGAGACAGAGTGTGAGCAGGGCAGGGGCAGAGAGAGAGAGGGAGACACAGAATCTGAAGCAGGTTCCAGGCTCTGAGCTGTCAGCACGGAGCCTGACATGGGGCTCGAACCCACAAACTGCGAGATCATGACTTGAGCCAAAGTCAGACTCTCAACTGACTGAACCACCCAGGCGCCCCTGTATAAGTTCCTTTTTTTTTAAAAAAAAGTTTTTATTTATTTTGAGAGAAAGATTGTGAGCAGGGGAGGGGCAGAGCGAGCAGGAGAGAAAAATCCCAAGCAGGGTGTATCCTGTCAGCACAGAACCAGATGCAAGGCCCAATCCCACAAGCATGAGATCAAATCAAGAGTTGGACTCTTAGCCAACTGAGCTACTCACATGCACTAAGTTGCATAAGTTCTTTATATATCTTCGATACTAACCCTTTATTGGATATGTCATTTGCAAAGATCTCCCATTCTGTAGGTTGGTTGCCTTTTAGTTTTGATTGTTTCCTTCTCTGTGTAGAAGTTTTTAATTTTGTTGTAGTCCCAGTAGTTTATTCTTGCTTTTATATCCTTTGTCTCAAGGAGACATACCTAGAAAAATGTTGCTATAGCCAATGTCAGAGAGATTACTGCTTGAGCTCTCTTCAAGGATTTTTATGGTTTCAGGTCTCACATTTAGGTCTTTAATCCATTTTGAGTTTATTTTTGTGTATGGTGAAGAAAATAGTCCAGTTTCCTTCTTTTGCATGTGGCTGTCCAGTTTTCCCAACACCATTTGTTGAAGAGACTCCTTTTGCCATTGTATATTCATTCTCCTTTGTCGAAGATTAATTGACCATATAACTGTGGGGTTATTTCTGGGTTTCCTATTCTATTCGATTGATCTGTGTGTCTATTTTTAGGCCAGTTCTGTACTGTTTTAATTACTACTGCTTTGTGATGTAACTTGAAATCTGGAATTGTGATTCCTCCAGTTTTGTTTTTTTTTTGTTTTTTTTTTCTCAAGATTTCTTTGGCTGTTTGAGGTCTTTTGTGGTTCCATACAAGTTTTTGGACTGTTCTAGTTCTGTGAAAAATGCTGTTGGTATTTTGATAGGAATTGCATTAAATCTGTAGATTGTTCCGGGTGGTATAGACACTTTAATAGTATTCATTCTTCCAATCCATGAAGATGGAATGTCTTTCGATTTCTTTGCATTATCTTGAATTTCTTTTATTGATGTTTTACAGTTTCAGAGTCCTGGTCTTTCACCTCTTTAGTAAGTTTATTTCTAGATGTTTTATTGTTTTTGATGCAATTATAAATGGGATTGTTTTCTTATAACAATAGTGTATAGGAATGCAACAAATTTCTGTACACTGATTTTATATCCTGTGATTTTTAATGAATTCATTTATCAGTTCTAGCAGTTTTTTAGTGGAGTCTTTAGGGCTTTCTTTCTTTTTTTAAGTTTATTTATTTATTTTTGAGAGAGAGAGAGCGCAAGTAGGGGAGGGGCAGAGAGAGGGAGTCACAGAATCCGAAGCAGACTTCAGGCTCTGAGCTGTCAGCGCAGAGCCCAACTTGGGGCTCGAACCCATGAACCATGAGATCATGACCTGAACTGAAGTTGTATGCTAACCGACTGAGCCACCCAGGCACCCCAAAGGCTTTCTATATATAGTATCATGTCTGGTTTTTGCTACTGACTTTTTAGACATTTAGCAAAAACCATAACTATATCAGCTTTAGCAAGAGGGAGTCCATCCTGTTGAGCCCATCCTGTTTGCCATTGTAACCACTCAACAAATGGGCCCATTATGCTAGCACTGAGGTAGCTGAGGAGAGAGGCTGACTGACAACCATAGGCAGGATCATCCTCTCTTCTGGTTTTTGAGCACCTTCTCTATGGTAGATGCTCACTTGTGGGCATTAACTTGGGATACAGAGACATACATACTGATTCCCACAGGTCTACCCACCTTTTTCTTGCCCAGATTTCCTTAGTCCAATCTTCCAATATTGTTTCACTCAAGTCTCTAACCATCAGGAGAACATGTAGAAATGTACCTCAGGCCACTTTTCTGTCCTCTCAAAGTGGTTAATCAAGAGTATTGATTGTAGCTCTGTCCATTGGGAGGATTTTCTCTTAATCACTAACTCTTATAGTCACCCCTGAGCCATGAAGCAGCTGTCCATTTTTGACGAGTACCAACAAATTGCACCAACCCATCTCTGAAGTAGGTTTGAGCTTTTTCCTTCTCTGTCAGTATGTTATGTGGGCTGATCTCCTTCCCCATAAGATCCATAGTGTGAGGTAAGGAAGAGAGGTTAGTGGGTTGAAGTCAAGGTCTCAGCAGGACTATGCTCCTTCTGGCAGCTTAAGGGGAGAATCTATTCCCTGCCTCTTCCAGCTTCTGGTGCCTACTAGCATTTTTTGGATTGTGGATGCATTACTTCAGTCTCTGCCTTTATGGTCACTTTGCATCTTTTATCTCTGCATGTCAAATCTGCTTCTGCTTTCCTCTCATAAGGATATGTGTGATTGCATTTAGGGCCCACGTGAATAATCTAGAATAATCTCTCCCAACTCAGGATTCAAACTTACATCTGCAAACTCCTTTTTTGCCATGTAAGGTAGCATTCACAAGTTCCAGGGGTTAAGACATAGATATCTTTGGGGAGTCCATTATTCAGCCTACCAAACATGATATCCCATGGTCAAGCAACTACTCTCTACTAGGACCTTGTAGCAATCTGTTTTTAAATGAATGGTTCTCTGCCACAGAAGGCATAGTCTTACCCCAAAAACTCTAAGCCTGTAACTCTCCTTATGGAGTTTAAAAAAAATTTTTTTTAAAAATGTTTATTTGTTTTTGAGAGAGACACACACACACACACACACACAGAGTGTGAGCAGGGGAGGTGCAGAGAGAGAGGGAGACACAGAATCCAAAGCAGGCTCCAGGTTCTAAGCTGCTAGCACAGAGTCGGATGCGGGCCTCAAACCCATGGACTATGAGATCATGACCTGAGCTGAAGTCAGACGCTTAACCAACTGAGCCACCCAGGCACTCCTCCTTATAGAGTTTTTAAAAGGTGCTGTACAGCACCCTTATGCCCCATAGATCTTCTGGGTCATATGCCCGAGTGTCAAGGTAACTTACACTACAGACTGAATCTGCTACAGAACCCTCCCTTGCTCTCAGCTCAAACAGAACTGGCAGACTTCCAAGTCAGCAGATAAATGGATCAGAGCAGCATTTGTAGCCCAAGATATGCCACCTCCAAAATCTACCAAGCACCATGGCTCTTTCTCAGTGATAAGAATGCTAGTGAAAAAACTCATCCTTTACCTTAGATGGGATATTCTACATACCCTAGGCCATTGAACCACTAAAAACTTTTCTAATATGGCAAGCCCCTGAATCTTCATGGGGGATTTATCCCCCAATCTCTGGAATACTTAGTCTCATTGGGGCGTCTAAGGTACCTTTCTTGTCCCATCTACCAGGACCACTAGTAGGGGACTATTCTAGGGGACCATTGTGGATGTTTTATGGAATGAGAAGATGATCAAGGGGTCTATAGGCTACTCTGTGACAGAGCAAGAGAGTTGACATAGACTTGGGGCAACACAGTGAATGTGGACTTCTATCCTTTTTTAAAGTTTGTTTGTTTGTTGATGTAATCTCTACGCCCAACATGGGGCTCAAACCCATGACCCTGAGATCAAGAGTCATGTTCTTCCAACTGAACCCATCAGGAGCCCCAGATAAACTGGTTTTGATCCTCTTTAGCAATAGGTATTGAGAAGAACATGTTTGTCAGATCAATAGTGACCTTTCAAGGGCTAGGGGATACATTACGGTTAGAATACCACATTCATCATGGCAGCTACGATTAAGGTTACAAGTTGTAGGTTTATGATAGTTCACCATCATCTGTCAGGACCTATTTGGTTTTTGCAGAGGCCAGAGAGGTGACATGAATAGGGATATAATGGGATGAATAGTCTCGTATCTTCTAAGCCTTTATGATGATACTAATCTCTGCAATTCCTGCTAAATGCAGTGTTGTTTCTCATTTACCCTCTTGGCTGGATGCAGCAGTGGGCTGGTTGGGTAATATCAAGGGCTTCCAGTTGGCCCTTTCTACTATAAAGGCTCTCACTCCTCAGGTTAAAAAATTAATGCAAAGATTCTTATATCTGCTAAATATATCTCTACTAATCTGCACTCTCAAAAATTGGGGGATTAACTACAGGGTAGGTCTATGAATGTATTTCACCATTGTGAAATGGGCTAGGGCTAGAAGTCCTTTTATTACTTGACTTCCATATTCCTCACTCTAACCAGAAGCTCCTAGTGGTTGGGGCTCCAGGTATAATCAGTGTCTGCTTACACTCCATATCCAATAGCTCTGAGATGTCTTTTCTCCCCTATCCAACCTTGTGTTCCATCCCCCTAAGTCTAATATCTTCAAGATCCATCTCCACACATGTTCCCTTGCTTCCTCCCAGCATGCATCAGCCAGGGCCTGAAATACCTTTGGTATAGAACTCATCTCCTCTTAGGACAGAGATCCTTCTTTTCCAGCCCAGGCCAATACCCAATTCTGGTTATTAGCCTGGTAGCTGAGAGGGTGATGAGTCAGATACAGAATAGAGCAAGTGTCATCTTATCACGTACCTGCCTTTGTTCAGCTTTTGTAATATCTCCAGACGAGGAGAGACTTCTTTCTTTTGGCAAGAGGGAATGGGTTGCTTCTGCTGGAACAGAGAATTAAGGAGAATCTGAAAGTTTCAGGTTCTAAGGTTTCTCTGCTAAAATGTCCCTATCTGTATTAGTGTTCTGTTCTTTTTCTACTGGGACTCGGGCATCCACGCAGGAGATCATAGAGGTTGTGCATGCAATCTCCTTTGCAGTTCTGCCACCAGTGCCATTCTGAGGAGGGCCCTCAAAAAATAAAAAGTGGAGGGGCTCCTGGGTGGCTCAGTCGGTTAAGCGTCTGACTCTTGATTTCTGCTCAGGTCATGATCTCATGGTTTGTGAGTTTGAGCCCCATGTCAGGCTCTGTGCTGACAGCAGTGAGCCTGCTTGGGATTCTCTTTCTCCCTCTCTCTCTGCCCCTCCCCCGCTTGCTTGTTTGCTCTCTCTCTCTCTCAAAATAAATAAATAAACTTAAAAAAATTAAAAATAAAAGTAAAATGTAGAGCCTTGTTTTAAAAAGTATTCATTTATTAGTTTCTGGTTATAAAAATCCTACATGTTCATTGTAAAAAATTTAAAAGTACAGAAACATGGAAAAAATTATCACCTATAATTATACTACCCAGAGGCAACTGGCATATTTAATTCCAACCTTTTTTGTTTTTGTTTTTGTTTTAGAGAGCGAGAGAGAGTGGGGGAGAGGGGCAGAGGGAGAAAAAGACAGGGAGGGAGAGAGAGAGAGAGAGAGAGGGAGAGAGAAGCATGCACACAAGCAGGCAGGGGCAGAGAGAGAGAGAGAGAGAGAGAGCAGGAGACACAGCAGGCTCCAGGCTCCTAGCTGTCAGCACAGAGCCCAATGTGGGGCTCAAACTCAAGAACCATGAGAGATCATGACCTGAGCCAAAGTCCAATGCTCAACGGACTGTGACACCCAGGTACTGGCCTCTCTGTCTTTTTTTAATGCATGTTTTAACCTAGCTGAGATTATACTATAAATGCAATTTTATCTGTTCACTTAAAATATTCATTTAACATGAGAAAAATTTCCAATGCTATTAAAATCCTAAGTTTTAGTAGCTGAATTTGCAGAAGTAGATACAGCCAAACTTACTTAACTGTTCTATTATTGGGTACTTAAGTCGTTGCCAAATTTTGCTGTACGGGGAGGGGTGAGGGTTTGGAGGCATACATAGTTGAATTCCAGTCTGCTTACTAGCTGTGTAGCCCTGGGTAGATTACTTAATTTCAAATTCATCATCTGAAAATGGTGATGGGTTCCTTAGGTGGCTCAGTTGGTTAAGTGTCTGACTCTTGATTTTGGCTCAGGTCATGATCTCACGATCATGGGATTGAGCACTACATTGGGCTCCGCACTGGGCATGGAGCCTGCTTGAGATTCTCTTTCTCCCTCTCCCTCTATCCCCCACTCCCCATTCACTCTCGTGTGCACACACACACACTCTCTCTCTCCCCCCCAATAATAAAAAATTAAAAAATAAAAATAGGGATGACAGTTCCTATCTCCTAAGGTTTTTGTGAGGATTGAGTGATAAGTGTAAACACCAAAAGCAGTTCTTGGCACATAGCAGGTGTTTAATAAATGACACTGTGATGGGACATCTTTCTGCAGGAGCATTGGTCCCCATTTTGGATGATTTTATTGAATTCTGAGGTTTTTTTTTTTTTTTACTTCCCCAAATTGCCCTCTGCTGTATAGCATACTGATTAAAAAGAAAGACTTGCTGGGGCGGGGTGGGTGGCTGTCTGGCTGGCTCAGTCAGTAGAGCATGCAACTCTTGATCCTGGGATTGTGAGTTCAAGTCCCATGTTGGGTGTATAGAATAAAATATTTTTTTTAGGGGTGCGTGGGTGGCTCAGTTGGTTAAATGTCCAACTTGGCTCAGGTCATGATCTCCTGGTCTGTGGGTTCGAGCCCTGCATTGGACTCTGTGCTGACAGCCTGGACCCTGCTCAGATTCTATGTCTCCCTCTCTCTGCCCCTCCCCTGCTTGCACGCAGACTCTCTCTCTCAAAAAATATATGTAAAAATTTTTAAAAAATGAAATCTTTTTTTAAACATTTTTTCTCATTTTATTTATTTTAGAGAGAGCAGGTGTAAGCAGGGGAGAGGGGCAGAGGGAGAAAGAGAGAATCTTCAGTAGGCTCCATACTCAGCACAGAGCCTGACACAGGGCTCAATCCCATGGCCCTGGGATCATGGCCTGAGTTGAAATCAAGAGCCAGATACTTAATTGACTGAGCCACCCAGGTGCTCCCAAAATAAAATCTTCAAAGAAAAAAAAGAAGAAAAACTTAGGAATCAGGCTCTAGGGTTTCCAGTCTTGGTTTTACCAGTCACTAAGCTGTTAAACTTCACACATAAGTGGTTAACTTCTCTATAGCTCGGTTTCTTTATATAAGATGAGAAAGATGATGGTACATATCTCATGGTATTGTCTTGAGAACTGAATTACTATATGGAAAATACTTAGAATTGCCTCGTACATGGTAAGCATTTTGTATCTGCGATTACTATTATCATCATCATTATTTATTGGTCAATGCCATCAGTCAGAATTTCTCACTGGCTGACTTTTTCCTCAGATTTCCCACTCCCTTCTTCCTCTTCTCTGTTCTCCTTGACCCAAAATCCAATTCTTATTTTATGTTATCTCTGTTTAGATTTTTCCTTCCAAACCATACCTGAGGGGCTCAAATTTTCTGGGAAATGTCATAATAGAAACATTCACCTAGCACTTACTCTGTGCCAAGCACTGTGCTACATGCTTTATGTGGATCAAGTCACTTAATTCTCACCACAGTCTTATGAGGTAGATATAACTATTATGCCCACTTTATAGATGGAAGACATTGCAGTTTTGGAAATATGTAACAACTTACCAAAGGCCATACTCTAGGAATTGGGGGAGTCAGGAATTGAACCCAGGTTTGTGGGATTCCATATCCTATGCTCTAACCATTGGAAGATGGTATTGCACAGTGGTTGAGATTGTACACTTCCGTGTTGGACTGTGTTGAAATTCTGGATTTGTTACTGTCACTTATTACTGTCATACCTACCTAAGTGGCTCTTGAAAGGAATTGCCATTCAATTTAGATAGAAGCAAATGTGATCCAGTTGTGTTTTTCTATAGTGTTTTCTCCAATACCCAGCATGGAACCTGCTGTAGAACAGAGATGCCTTATAAACATATGCTCAAACAAATGCATTCAATACACTATTATAGGCACTGTATGGGTTATGAATGTGATTGATTTATTGTCCTTGCCTTCAAGGAATTTACAGACTAGGAGAAACTAGACAGGTGCTTAAATCATCATGATATCAGAAAAAATGTGCCAATGCTTCTATATAAAAACAAAACTACCTACAAAAACAAACAAGAGGGAGAGGGTAATTCATTTTGTGGCATCCACGAAGGCCTCCTGGAGAAGTTATTGTTTGAGATGGTCTTAAACAAAGATAATCTTTTTTAGAAGGAGGGTGGGAAGGAATAGTATTCTAGGTAAAAAGAATAGCAAGAAAAAGACATAGAGTAAGGAGGGTTTGAAGTGTGTTCAAGGAGTGGCAAGTGACTGAATAAAGCCTGAGCATAGTTTTGGGGTATGAGAAAGAGTTGAGTAAGGGCAAGGTGATGTCCAATCTTGGATGTCACTGAAGTGGACATTTTGGACTGCTCAGCATTCATTCATCTACTTCCAGTAACAACCCCTGATTTTCATTTGGGGATCTACTCTACCTTATTCTCAGTCCAATATGGTTGGGCAGGGCAGACCCCATCCATACACATGGTGCAGACCCAGGCCAACTGATGCATAGTACATCACTGCTAACAGTGACACATGTCCACATCAGACCAAAAGAGCCCCCCAAATTCAATGTTTCCTATACCTTATACTTTTAATTTGGGAGGAATGGGTTCCCTTTTTCCATAGGATTGGACCTAAGAGTGTGCAGGCTGCGGCAACAGCAACCATCTTGCCGCTATGAAGGGACAGCTGATCAAGAAAGAGATTACAAATTAAAAAACTAAAGCAAAGCTAAGCACTTGAGAGAAACCAGTCCTGGTAAAACCAGCACTTCTTAACTTCTCCAGTATGTAAAGCATACTATCCTGCCTTAAGTTTTCTCAAGCCAGTTCAAGTTGCATCTCTGTCACTTGCAATCAAAAAGGCTTTGACACAGTCATGCTAGGAATTTTTATTTTATCGTGTAGGTGATGGATTCAATGAAAGGATTCACATGGGCTGGTCACATGAACCCATTTGTGTTGTGTCAAGCTTGCTCTGGCATCTGGTGGGGAGACAGATACTCTGAAGACAGATGGATATAGATTTAAACCCCATCTGTGTCATTTATTTGCCCTGTGATCTCAGGAAGTGTATCAGTCAGGGTTCTATCAGAGAAACAGAGCCTGTATCTCTCTCTATATACATATATTCTCTACAGCCGAATATATGTATATCTGTAGAGAGAGGGAGAGGAGGAGATAGGGAGGGAGGGAGAGATTGACTTATTGCAGGCTGGAAATTCTCAAGTAGGAGGAGCCAAAGCAACAGTCCAGAGGTGAATTTCCTCCTCCTGCAGGAAACCTCAGTTTTCCTCTTAAGGCCTTTTTAACTGACTGGATGGGGCCTATCCAGATTTTGAGGATAGTCTCCATTATCTAAAAGTCAACTGATTATAAGTAGTAACCACATCTACAAAATAACTTTACATCAGTCCTTAGATTTGATTTCATTTTTTAAAGTGTATTTATTTATTTTGAGAGAGAGAGAGAGAGAGAGCGAGCATGTGAGCAGAAAACAGAAAAGGAGAGAGAGAATCCCAAGCAGGCTCTGCACTGGCAGCACAGGGCCCAACATAGGGCTCGCACTCTCGAACTGTGAGACCATGACCTGAGCTGAAATCAAGAGTGGCATTCCACTGACTGAACCACCTAGTCACCCCTGATTTGATTTCATTAAAAAAAATTTTTTTTAATGTTTTTATTTATTTTTGAGACAGAGAGAGACAGAGCATGAGCAGGGGAGGGGCAGAGAGGGAGGGAGACACAGAATCTGAAGCAGGCTCCAGGCTCTGAGCTGTCAGCACAGAGCCCGATGCGGGGCTTGAACTCACGGACTGTGAGATCATGACCTGAACTGAAGTCAGACGCCCAACCAACTGAGCCACCCAGGCGCCCATTGATTTCATTTTTAATTAAGTAATTGAGTACTATAGTATAACCATATCAGCACATAAACTAACCATCATGGGAATTTACTTACTTTCTGAGTTTCCTCAGCTATAAAATTGAAATACTGAGCATTACTTACCCTATACGTGAAAATATACAAAAAGCAGAACTTTACATAAAGCAAGGCATTGCACTTGATGCAGGAGCAGCTCAGTTTATGGGAATAAGTGAGGAAGACAGCAACAGGTTAGAAAAGCAGGAGTTGGTTTGGTTTGGATAAGAATATATGTTTCCTATCCTACTGCCTTTTAAAAAAAGTATTTATTTTGAGAGAAGGAGAGTGAGAGAGACAGTGTGTGCAAGGGGAGGGGAAGAGAGAGACAATCCCAAACAGGCTCTGCACTGCCAGCACAAAGCTGGACGTAGGGCTTGATCTACGAACCATGGCATCTTGACCTACCTAAATCAAAAGTCAGCCACGGGGTTCCTGGGTAGCTCAGTCAGTTAAACCTCTGGCTCTTGGTTTCAGCTGGGGTCATAATCCCACTGTTGTTAGGATCGAGCCCCTGTGCTGGGCTCTGCGTTGACAGCATGAAGCCTGCTTAGGATTTTCTCTCTCCCTGTCTCTATGCCCCTCCTGTGTTCTCTGTGTCTCTCAAATTAAATTAATAAGCTTTAAAAAAAAAGAAAAAAGAGCTGGAAGCTTAACCAACTGAACCACCCAGGTGCCCCCTGGATGCTTTTTAAGTAAAAGTAATATAAGTACGTGGGAAACAGGTCAAACCAGTTCAACTTGGTAGTTAGTTTCCATCCTACTCCAGATGGTCAGGCCTTTTACTCAGAAGTAATCAATGTTGATAGTTTCCTAATGTTTTTCCTGGATTTTGTTCTATATGTGCACACACACACACACACACACACACACCTTTTTTCACACACAGTTCCCCTCCCCCAACCAAGAATCTTGCTGTTTTAATTTTATAGTATATTTTGGAGGATGTTCCATTTCTTCACATACAAATGTATTTCTTTTAAAGAATGGCCGCAGAGTGTTCCATTGTGTGGTTAAACAATTATTTATTTATTTAATAAGTCCCTAGCTGATGGCCATTTAGATTCCTAACGTTTTTGTTATAAATAATCCAAGAGAAAACATCTTTGTACGTATGCTTTTGCATAATGTACAACAATGTCTGTAAGATAAATTTTTAGAACTGCAAGTGCTGCATTAAAAGGTTTGCACATTTGAAATGTCAATAAATGGTACCAACCAAGGGCGCCTGGGTGGCTCAGGCTGTTGAGTGTCCGACTTCAGCTCAGGTCATGATCTCATGGTTTGTTAGTTCAAGCCCTGTGTCGGGGGCCTCTCTGCTGTCAGCGTGGAGGCCGCTTGGGATCCTCTGTTCCCCTCCCCCTCTTGTGTACACACACAACACTCTTTCTCAAAAATAAATAAACATAAAAAAATGGTACCAACTAGTCCTTCAAAGAAATCACATTAGTTTATATCCCACCAATAATATATGAGGGTGCTTGCTTCCCTACCCCTTTATGAACATGACCATCCTGGATTTAAACCCACTTTTTTTCTTTTAAAGTAGCAAAATACATATTTAAAAGAACAGGCATCATAACGATACCTTTTCTGGGAAAGAGTTGCAGTTTTATTTGGGTTTTAGCTTTCTGATAGCAGAGCTCAGCCTGTGTTCACCACTCTGAAGGGTTGGGACAGATGACAGAATAATTCCAGATCATCAGGCAAAAGGGCAGGCCAGACCCCAGGCCTGTGCCTTGCCTGATGATAGAAATGCAAACAAGCCCGGTTCTATTATAGAACACAAGGCCATTGTCGGGAAACCACAAATTGCTGACTTGCTCCTGCAAACAATCGATATTCAGAAGCTGAGTCCAGGAATTCTAAAGCTGCACCCTGCATAAAGGGCTGAGGGGAGGTGGAGAGGAACGAGGACACTCTTTTAGAAGGGAAACCAGCAACAGAGAGCCACCAAGAAGGCCCTGTGTCCCCTTCACTGCTCCCTCTAATGATCCCAGAATCAGAGGCTGCCAAAGCTGGAGTGGATTGGAATTTATCCCATCTTCACAGAGGGTGCACATGGAGGTAAAGAACCAGGGCAGTTTCAAGAAGTAAGTGTGCATTTTCAGTGAAAGAGTGCACTACAGTGGTTAGTAGGTACACCTGCGCTCAAATCCTGACTCAGTCACTTACCAGCTCTATGACCTTGGGCACAGCACTTCATCTCTCTCAGCCTCAGTTTCCTCATCTATAGAATGGACATAATAACCCTTATCTCATGAGGTCCTTGTGAGGATTTGATTGAATGATTATGTTTGTAAATAACAGCATGGTGCCTGGTTCTTTATGAGGGCCTAACAGATTATTATTATTATTGTAATTAAAAATAGCAAGAGGAGCTTAGTGGATGAAGTAAGGAAAGCTTCCTGGAGGAGAGGCCATTTGAATTAGATCTTAAAGAATTGGGAAGATTTGGCACACTGGAATGAATAAAGAGAATGAATGAAGTTCATGTGTATGTCTCTCTTACAGCTTCTTGGGCCTGACCAGGAGACATGCAGAGGCCTCACTGGTAGGCTAGCATAGAGAGGAGGGCAGAGTACAGAAGGGAAAATTCCACTGTGGAACATGTTAGTCCCCGCTTGAATGGGACCTAAGGTAGCACTGGCATGTGGGGTCCAAATTAGAGCCTGGGCTGGGCACAGTTGTCCAAGTCTCTGCAGTGGAAATGTTTTACCTCATTAAGAGCCCCTTTTGAGATGACTTGACCCCTGGGGTCTTGGGGATACTATGTATTGTACTGGGCTCATGGTACTTAATGATATCATAGGAACAACCTCTGGGGTTTCCACTAAGCTCATTGAGGTATATTTTGATCAAACTGTCTGTGTCTCAAATGCTTCATCTTCCATGACAACATGACACAGTCTTCTTCCAGTGTCCAATTGCCAACCTTTCATTGCCATGACAACTCACATCTCACGATAGGCACATTGTAAGGAACATGGAGACCAAGCTTGCTAATATTTCCCCTGCCCCAGCCCCTTTGGAGCCCCTTTGCACTTTGTCCCATGAACCGTTGGCATCTTATGCCCCTTCCTGTGAAGTTCACGAACACTGAAAATTTCCAGATGGAACCGAACTGGGCTGTACCACACATTATGGGAAGAGGGGGGTCTCCCTTTATCAGATGAACACCATGATTACATAAATCCTGAATGTAAGCTAGGGGACAGACGAGGATCAGTCTGAGGTTCCCAGTTATCTGCCTATTTAATATGTGGGAAAATGTAGGCAACAGAGGCTATAACTACCTAATGCTAAATTTACCAGGAGAGCTTGGACTTCTTAGGCAATACTTTAGCAAGCCATGTCAAAGAGCGGTTCCCCAATTCATACTGAAAATACCTCACCTGCAATGCCTATATCATAGCAGGTGGCAAAGAAACATCTTTGTTCCAGGGAACTTTTCCTTATGAAGCAGAGTTTCAACCTATGACTAGAGAGAATGGTCCAGTGGCCAGAGTATAGACAGAAGGACTGACAGAGCTAGAAGTTTTCTGGATCCAGGGAAGGAAGCTGGGGTTCAGACAAAGCCTTGGCCCCTGGCAGGAGAACTGAGCCAACCCAGGGGTAAGGGGGAATGCTGGACCTCAGAGCTCCTCGGAGGCTCACTGGACCAGGCTTGGGGCAGCAAGACCAACTTTCAGAAAGGGGTTCTTGACACACAGCTTGGCTTGGTGTACTGAAACAATCCTCTACAATCTTATATATGAGTTTGTCTTATAGGATAAGATGGAAGTATTTGTTTTGATTATGTTTGCTTACATGTGAAAAGAAACCATGGGCTGATAAGGTTGACATTTCTTTCTCTAATAGGATTGTAGAGGTCATCAGTCCTGGGCTGATAGAACACTCTGTGATTTCAGTGGCCCAGGTTCCTTCTCTATTGTGGCTTCACCATCCTCAGCATATGGCCTTCATGTCATGGTCCATGATGGCTACTCCTGCCACATGTCTGCTATTCCAGTCAGCATAAGGAAGGAAGGGACAAAGAGGGGTACATTCCCTCAATTTAGGGACATGCCTCAGAAGTAACCTACACCACTTCTCATGTCCTGTTGGCCAGATTTTAGTCATATGGCCATACCTACCTGCAAGGGAGGCTGGGAAACATGGTCTTTCTTTTGGCTGGATAAGTGCCTGGCAAAAATCCATGAGTTCTTACAGAAAGAAGTAGGGAAAAACAGATACTGAGGGACAACTAGCAGCCTCTGCTATAGTCAGTTTATCATCTTTTTTCCTAAGGAACTGCATACCTTGAAGTCATAGGGTATGGGCATATCCTTGTGGGAGGACAGGTCTCTTCTTTGAGGGAATGATGATCCTTTGTGAGAGACAATTGTGAAAGAACAATTAAGTACAAGAGAAAAAATTGGTGTGAAAGATATGCCTGAGACAGGCAAGTGAAAGACCAGCTGTCTGTCTGGGTCTCTTTCCGGGGATTGGGACTTGGAGCAGTCTACATAGGCCATATAGGACCTTTGATTGCCTCTGATGTATGTACAGAATGAAGCCTCCCGTACAGTGTTCCAAGCTGAAGAGTAGACCTGACCTGAAGGCAATCTAACTCTTGTTGTCCTTACTATTTATTTCAGTTTTGCCATCCCCTGAGCCCTAGGGCAAGTCTTAACTGCCCATGTGTGGGCATAGCCATGCCACATGGAACTATAAGAGAGGGTATCTGTCCACGTTTGAATGCAGGCTCCATCAGGGCAGGCCCCTTTTCTGTTATGTAAAGGTTGCACGATGGTGAAAGGCATGAGCTTTCATGGATTGCTTCTACTACATTTAACCTCTGCTGCTTCCCTCCTTTGACACCCTCTAGCAGCCCTTCTCTGTGGCAATGACTTAGACGCAGGGTATGTCTCTGGCTTAGCACCATATTCCCAATGCCAGATGCGTAGGAAACACCCAGTGATTGAATTGAACAAACCTATCATACAGAATCCTTCATAGTCTGGTTCCAGGGTACATTTTAGTCTATTCCTTTAGCCTAGGGTCTAGCTAGTCTCTAGCCTCAACTGTCTGCATAGAATAATAGCAGTATTGATAATTATTGTGCATTGCTGGGGCACCTGAGTGGCTCAGTTGGTTAAGTGTCCGACTTCGGCTCAGGTCATGATTTCGCAGTCCGTGAGTTCGAGCCCCGCATCGGGCTCTGTGCTGACAGCTTGGAGCCTGGAGCCTGCTTCGGATTCTGTGTCTCCTTCTCTCTCTGCCCCTCCCCCACGTGCTCTTTCTCTCTATCTCTCTCTCAAAAGTAGATAAACATTAAAAAAAAGAATTAAGATTCTTGTGCATTGAGCGTGTAACAGGCGCTAGGTGTTGTTCTAAGTGTCTATGTGCATTGACTCCTCTGATCCTTACAGAACTCGATCACATGAGTAGAATTATTCTTCCCAGTTGTCTGATTAGGAAATTAGGCTCAGGGAGGTGAAACACTTTGCTGAAGGTCACATAGCCAGCAAGTGGTAGAGCCAGGACTTGAAGTCAGGTAGTGTGCCTAGACCCTCAACCATTCCTATCCCCCACCCGCCTCCCCATCTAGTGCCTCTGTTTCAGAAGTGGCCTTGCTCTTTCTGGTCACTGAGCCTGGGCTCTGCTGGAGTGCCTTTCCCCAATTTCTAGCTCTAGCAAACTCTACCTGCCCTTTAAAGTCCAGCCCAGATATTGTTTCTCTAACCTCACCTGTGTCTCCAGTCAGGGAGGGAGGCCGCCCCTCTTTCCTCTTTGTTCCCTTTACTATTTGCTCCCGGCCCTGCACTGGAAGCTCTCCTGAAACAGTGACCCCCAAATCACGCCTTGGTATCCCCAGCTCTCAGCATGGTGCCTATATGTGGAAGGTCCTTTGTTTGTGTTTGTTGAATGAGTAGCTGACTCCACTATTTCACATACAAGGAAACAAGTCCAAAGAGGCTGAGGGACTTGTCTGCATCACAAAACAAGTGAGAGAAAAAGGCCAGACCCCAGGACTCCTGACTCCCAGCCCTGCTCTCTCTAATACACAACCACCTTGTCTGTGCATGAAAAGTTTGGAAAAGCCTTCTTCCTGCATGCTTGAGCCTTTCTTAATTCTGTCTTACATCTCACCCCAAAGAGGACCTCTTTGAGAGTGCTGGTGGGAGAGTGAGTTTTGGCAAGTCTTGTCTGGGAGTCATGAGGAAACGGAGAAAAATAGACAAACAATCCTGGGTTGTATTTTGCTGACCCAGTCCTCAAAAACAGCAGAACAAAACACTCAAAACTCAAGCTGGGGCCTCTGGCCAGCAGGGTACCAGATCAACTCGGATGGAATTCACTAAATGGATCTTCCTCCCTTTTCTTAAAATGGTGGGGCCTGTAGAGAGGAAATGTTTTCTAGTTTGTTTGGATTTTCTTTAAGGCAAAGCAAAAAATATTGAAAATTTCACAAGGCCCTAGAATCTTCCAAATGTAAACAAGCTCTGCTCTAGCTCACTGCCCCATCCTGCCCCATCTCACTGCCAAATTTGAGTCTACTATATCCCTGGATGTGAAGCTCTCCCCACCCTCTCTAGTCAGAAAAGGCTGGAGAAAGAGCTGATCACCATTAATAATAGTTGGAAAAATCAGAGAAATTGTTAAGTAAACATTAAAATTCTTTTATTAACTTTCAACTCCAGTCTTTTGTATAAATATGGTAACATGACAGTGGTGAGAGCACAGGCTTTTGAAACAGCAGATCAGGGTAGCAATCCTGGTTCTACCCATTCTCAGCTGTGTGACTTTGAGTAGGTTAGTCACCCTCTCTGAGCCTCAGTTTTGTTATCTGTAAAACTGGTTAAAGTACCTATTGCCTAGGTTGTTGTGAGAACTGAATGAGATAATGTAAGTACAATGCCCAGCATTGTGCCTGGTACCTAATGAATGCTTAATCAATATTAGCTATTATTATTATTTGCACATGATGTCCTTTTTGGCTAAATACCCTTCCTTGTCTGCCTAAGAAGCTTCTACTCACCCTCTAATACCCATCACAAGGATGTCTCCCTTGGTGAATCATCCTCTGTTTCCTCTCCAGTATGGTCCCTGGTTCTCTCAGTTCCCCCTTCAGCCCCTCGTCTTTGCCTTTCTAACAGAGCAGGAATCTCACTGGATGGAAATCATTTGTTTCCCTGCCTGTCTTCCCCAATGGGTAATGTCAGCCAGGAGAACAGGCTCAGGTCTGGGCCCCCAGGCCTTAGGAAATGACATCTCCATCCTTAGATTAGAAACATGAGGAGGTTGGGGACAGGGGAGGCTTGCGGGGCTGGGGACTGCACAACTCCAAGGTGCAGTAGTCACGCTGTATTCTATTCTTCTGTGTGAATAGGGCCCCTGGAGTCATGTGACATGGTGGCTCTGGGCCTCTGCATCAGACAGACTTGGTCTCAAATCTTAGCTCTGCCATTTTCTGGCTTCATTCCCTTAGGCCATTTAATCAATGTGGGTCTCACTGTCTTCACTTGTAAATGGGTGTTATGCTAGTGACCTCTCAGATTGTTGTTAAGATTAAATGAGATCGTATAGGTAACACTCCCAATGGTGCCTGGCCGGTGGTAGTTGTTACCTGGCCCTGGGTTTTTAATGACAGGATACATGCCAGAGTTGAGCATCAGACTGTGTTTGCATTATGGTGTGATTCCAAGGCCGTGTGAAGAGGCTCTGGAAGATAAGAACCCTGGGAACAAGGATGTGTGTGTGTGTGTGTGTGTGTGTGTGTGTGTGTGTGTGTGTTTTCTGTTCTCAACCCCACCATTGTGGTCCATCTTTTCTTCTCTGCCCCAAGCCCATCCCAGTGTTACTGACCACACTCAGCTGGAGGAATCCCAGACAGAGGGGCTGCTGGGAGCCCACCCGGGCTGGACAGGCTGCCTGTGGGGCTGAGAAGCAGCAGCAGCCTTGGGGAGTGGCACTGCTCTGGGCCGGAGCCATGGTGGAGGTGGTGGTTCAGAGCGTGGGTGGTGGGGCCAACTGCCTACAAATCTCCCTTTGGCCTCTTCCTGGCTGTTTTACTTCTCTGTGCCTCAGCTCCCTCACTGCACTAGTCAGCCAGGGCGGCTCTGAAAAACAACCACAGACCGGGTGGCTAAAACAAAAGAAATATATTTCCTCAGTTCTGGAGGTCAGAAGTCCAAAATCAAGGTGTTGGCAAGGGTTGTCTTCTTCTGAGGCCAACCGCCCCTTGGCTTGCAGGTGGCTTCTCCTTGTGTCTTCACTAGGTTTTCCTTCCTGTCTGTGTCCAAATTTCTTATTTTATTTATTTATTCATTTATTTGAGAGGGGCAGAGAAGAGGGAGAGAGAAGCTTAAGCAGGCTCCATGCCCAGTGCAGAGTCTAACACAGGGGCTCGATATCATGACCATGAGATTATGACCTGAGCCGAAATCAAGAGTTGGACACTTAACCAACTGGGCCACCGAGGCACTCCCAAATTTCTGCTTCTTATAAAGACACCAGTCATACTGGATTAGGGTCCAACCTAATGACCTCATTTAACTTAATTTCCTCTTTAGGCCCTTGGCTATTGAACTAAATGTCATTTAATTAAGTGGCCAGGTTGAGGGGAGAACCCAGTCTGAATCCTCCTTCAGGATTATTTCTACTCAACTGTGAGGCCAAGAACAGAACTGGGTTTCCAAGTGCCAGGACTCTGGTCCAGGCCTTTCCACCAGCGTTCTAGGTGACCTTGGGCAAATCCCTTCCCTGTCCTGGCCTGAAAGCGTCCTTGGCAAAATGCATCAAGGTGAAGTTCAGCTCTACCAGCTAGCAGACTCTTCTAGCCAGCGCTGGATAGACTCTTTAAAGACTCTCTAATACAGTTACATTGTTAGGTGTTGGGGGTTACAACTTCAACATATGAATTTTGGGGGAGACAATTGATCCCATAATACTCACCTATAAAACAGAGACAGTAAATTGTTCCTACCTCACATGGCTCTGGTGAGGATTAAAAATATTCATGACAATAAAGTACTTAGAATGTTGCTGGCTCATAAGTGTTAGCCCTTATTGTTGTCAGTGGATTTCTTGGCATCAAATGAGGGCCTATGCTGGGCACTGGGGAGGGAGGTGGGGAGGGGCAGGTCCAGCCCACAGGAAGCTGACCCAGGCTTGTCACACTGACCAGCTTTGTGGCCCAGTCCATTTTCCCCATTGGAAAGTGCCAGGGGCAGAACTCAGAGGGAAGTGAGCCTCCAAATAGCCCAGGGGAAGGAACAGCATACAGATCTGCAGTGACACGGGTAAGGCAATGAAGTTCACTTATTCATTCAACAAACATGAACCGAGAATCTCCCCTTGGAGGCAGTGTGCTCAAGGCCGAGGCTACAGAAGTGTAAGAGGCAGTCCTTGCATTAGGACAGTTCTGTCCAGTGTGGAGAGCAAGGAGTACAGAGAGGAAGCAAAGAAGAGGTAATCAGGCACATTCCACACATTTTCCCACTTAGTCCTTATAATCGCTCCATCAGGTAGGTAATGCAGGTATTTTTATCCCCACTTGCTAGATGAAGTCATTGAGACAGAGAGCTCAGATGCTTGCCAATGTCACACAGCAGAGCCAAGGTTTAGACTGGTCTGCTTGACTGAAGGCCAGTTCTCTTTCCTCTTTGCCTTTCATGGTCAGTTATGTTTCCTTCTAGCACAACACTCTTAGATTATACGCCAAAAAATAGACAATGGATGTCATGTTCTAATAGTCCTCTCAGCAGCCCTTCTCTCTGCTCAGGAATGATGATGGGTGCTCATCTTGTCTAACATGCCTCCTCTTCTAAGGAGGAAGGGGAGTGAGCCTCACCCTCACAAAAGCTTTCTGACTTTACTCAGGGGAGTGCCAGTGGTGTGACATGTGGTTTTAGCCCCAGCAACACTTGCTAGAGTCCATCATTTCCCACTGGAAATGCAAAAATTCCAGGACTGCTCCATCACCGAGTATCCGTTAACAGGACTAAAGGCTGGGAGAAGACATGCAGGGCCAGTCCCTGAAGCCTTATCAAGGGACTTCTGGTCTCTGCTCACATAGTTCCATAGAACATTTTTCTACCCAGCGCTGGCTAGAAGAGTCTGCTAGCTGGTAGAGCTGATCTTCACCTTGATGCATTTTGCCAAGGACGCTTTCAGGCCAGGACAGGGAAGGGATTTGCCCAAGGTCACCTAGAACGCTGGTGGAAAGGCCTGGACCAGAGTCCTGGCACTTGGAAACCCAGTTCTGTTCTTGGCCTCACAGTTGAGTAGAAATAATCCTGAAGGAGGATTCAGACCGGGTTCTCTCCTCAACTTGGCCACTTAATGTAAATTAAATGACATTTAGTTCAATAGCCAAGGGCCTAATATGTGCCAGGCATGTACTTACATGCAGTGTGGCCACAGGAAAGTAATTTTCTCTCTCTGCACTTCAGTTTCCTTATCTCTGAAAAAAGCCCCTCCTATGCTCCTTCTCTCAGAGCTGCTGTTGTGGGGATTAAATGAGAAAAAGGAAGCAAAGTGCTTTGTAAACTGTAAAGTGATGTGTACCTTGAGGAGTTGTTGCTAAGCCTGGACATCCCATTTGAGATCCCACTTATGTGGTCTGCCTGGAGTAGACTTCCACCTGAGCACTGCCCACAATACTGGAATCTGTTTACATGTTCCAGTGGAGAAATGTTTGGGTTCAGCTTTGATTTCCCAGAGTCGAGCTCTGGGGTTAGAATGTGGCAGGTACTTCACAGAATAAATGAATAAACAGAACATGTGATGATCCAATTCTCAGGTCCATGGAGATGCCAACCAGAAGGACACTGGAAAACCAGAGGAGGAGGGGCTCAGTGGGAGGGCGGTGGAGGGTGAGAATGGTGTCTGCATAGACAGGAGGGTTTGGGTCACTGGAGAGGAGAGGGTGGGACACTCCAAGCAGTGGGAGTGGCTTGGGCAAAGGTCAGCAGATGGAAATCCATGTGGATTATGTAGGGGACACTGAGAAAGTGGGCAAGTAAGATCGCGGTAAAAGATGAGGACAGAAAGTGATGATGAGGACGATAATAATAATGGTAATAGTAATAGGTAATATAAGTATGGCACTTACTATACTCCAGGCACTGCTCAAAAAGCTATGGATGTATTCCTCATCAAACTCTTGCAACAACTCTATGAGGTGGGTATTATTACCTCTACTTTACAGACAAGGAAATGGAGAGGTTAAAAGTAACTTGCCTGCCTGAGGTTACATATCCATTATGTGGCAAAGCCAGGATTTGATTTCAGGCAGTCTCACTCCAGAATCTATGCTCTTTAATGTAGGTTGAAGTCTGTCTGTAAAAGGTTATGAACTTTGGGATTTTTCTTATACTATAGGAAAAGTTTGAGCAAGAGTTTGGAGCAAGAAGGAGTTTGAGCAAGAGAGGACATCATGATAGCAGAGGTCCCGAGCACCTTATGTGTGCTGGGTGCTGGTGATACAAAGAGCAAGACAGAGCTTCTGCCCTCATAGGCACTCAGTTCTTGTGTCAGAGCAGGCTCACTCTGGCTCTCCAGAGCCCATTGTGTGCCTCTTTTTCCTGATGATCAGTGATACCACTTCAGTAACTTGATATCCACTACAATGAGAGTGTTTGCACCATTGAAACTGGCCAATGCTACAAATCAGGGCTTTTCTCTGAGAGCTGGTTGTTACATATTTAGCAACACAACTGCTGACTGTGAATAGCTGCAATATGATGGTAAAAGTCCTCACCAGATATAGGGTGGTACAAAGAGGGGGTGGGACTAACCCTGCTTGAGGAGCCAAGGAGGCAAGGCTTATGCAGAGTGTTGAAGGATGGGCAGATGTTTGTTATGAAGACAGAGCAATAAAGCACAACTCAGGCACAGGTGAGGAGAGGCATGGCATACACATTCTAGAGTTCTATGAAAGGACAGTATGGATGTGAAGGAGCTTGGGAACCTATAAGGTTCATAAACCTACAAGGTTCATAAACACAAAAGGGTGTTTATGAAGCAAATCCAGTATCTGATTTATAAGTGAGATAACTGGGGTCATGTCACAACCCATTAACCTTTGTCTTTAGCTGGCAGGATCTCTAGAGGATTTCCAATGTGACTCAATTGGGCCTTTACCTAAAACCTCAGTAAGAGGGAACCTAGGCTTAGGGGAGAGACTTGGCATGAGAATGGACTAGAACACTCTAGGGCTGCCAGCGAAATGAGAAATGTTGACAAAAGCTTTGAGATGCCTTGTATATTGGGGTTGGAGGGCCAGGGAAGTTGGCGGGAAATAAGACCAGGCTAAGTGAGGGTCAGACACGTCTGGCTGGCCATGCACTTCCGGCCCAGAAATCAAAGCCAGACAGTGGCGCCACAGAGCTTGTTTTGTTATCTTTTGTGTCGAGTGGGGTTCTGGGTGCTGTGGGTTGCTCAGTGAACCTCTGGCTTACATAGGCCTTTTCTCCCCCTCGGTCCCTATGCCCCAGACCGGGGTGAACATGGCATCAGACTGTCTCCATGGTTTTCTGCTTGGTGCCACGCTGTCCTGAAGGTTCTAAAGGAGACTGAGGTCACTGGGCTCATGGAGCTGCCAGAGCCAGGACCCCACAGGACCTGGAAAAAAGCCCGGCCCCTCCCTTTGATGGGCTGGTTATCAGGTTGTTTTGCTCTGCAAGAGGATCATGGGGCCTCATTTCCCTGCCAACCACCCCCATCAGCCCAAGGCCATCCCTGGCCCCCCTCCCCCCACGTACAGACTCAGGTGGTCAGTGAAGAGACCACAGGAAAGGGATGGGCTGGCTGTGTAGATACATGAGCTGAGAAATCTAAGGCTGACCTTGACCAAGCCTCCAATCACAGTAGCATGTTTTAAGAATGATTTGTAAAAGAAAGCTGGACACTTGGGGTGAACAAAGGGGCAGTTACAAAAGTGCTATGTTTTAGGCCACACATCTGTTTACAAAGCAGAGTGACCGCAATCCTGGCCTGAGGCTGTTTTGGGCACATATGGGGGAGGGAGGGGAACCATGGCCACCTCTGTACAGGGAGCTCCAGCCTCGAGGCAGAACAGAGAGTCACAAGGCTTGGCCTTCATAAAAGGGTAAAGGGCTTTAGATGGTTTTGAGGGTGTGAGGTCATAGGAAGGTCACAGGAAGCAGTGCTTGAGATGGCCTTCAAGCATGCAGGGGCCCTATTTGGTGGCTGGCCTCAGGACGTGGTAACACCAAAATGCCTTAGGATTCCCCCCAGCTCCCTTTCTGACTGTCCCTCTTCTTGCTTGGGACCACACCAAGGATAGGAATGGAAAGCTGACAAGTTCACGCGTGCCTGGCATTGCCCTTCAGTTGAGACAAAGCTCTTGGCTGTGCAAAAGACTAAACTGCCTGGTTGAGATCATGGATCACCATCGGGCAGCGAAGGGCTCACAAGATGCACATCCTTGCCTCCCTGTGCACGCTCGCACTGACTCACTCGTCCTCTGGCATGGTGCTGCCTCTACCACTCCATGTGCTTTCTTAGTTTTGCTAAGCAATGGCTGCCCGCACCTGAGAGGCATGCACAGCGAATGTGCTGAATGCACCACCTGTCACTCCCCTTGTGCTGGAGTCACGTGTGAGGGCTCACCCTTTCCACCTGGCTCCCTGCTCTCTGCTCTTGCTGTTTCCTGCACCCATGGTACCCTGCTTAGCTGTCACAACCCAACTTACCCTTAGAGGCCTGGCTTGTTCGTCCCTTAAGCCGTTTATGAGACCGGAACTTGCTTTCAAGTTCCCACAGCACATTTTGTGGTCCTCTAAGCCTTTTCCAGATTGAACTTATTTGTGGCTGTTTCCATCCTCGGGGCCCACACACCAAATGCTCCAGGTGGGCTTGCTAAATTGTTCTCTCGAGGTGCTCCCTGCACGGCAGTCCACCAGTATGACTTCCTGAAAGAGCAAGTATCTACTGAGTTCCTATGTGCCAGGCCTAGCTAGGAATTTTCACGGCCACCAGCTCACTTAAGTCACATTAACACCGGGAGGTGAGGTTGTTATCCCATGAGGAAACACATCAGTGGCCCTGTGACTGGTCCAAGGTTCCATAACAAGCGATGGAGCCAGAATTCAAATTCAGGTCAGCCTGACTCCAAGGCCAGGGTATTTTTCACCCCTTATAAATAAGCAGATGCAAAATAGTAACACTGATGATCATTTATACTGTATTCTCACGTACATTATTTCATTTGATCCTCACAACAGCCCTGTGAGGTAGGTAGGGTTATGTATTACTGTTATGCCCATTTCACAGATGAAGAAATGGAGGTGGCTCAGTGAGGTGGGCGACTTGCGCAGTCACACAGCACATTAGTGGCTTCACAAGTCCTTTACTTTCTCTAACGTCAAGCCGTTTGAATTAAGAAGCACCAAGAAGATGGAGAAAGATACTTTTTATGGAGAAGGAAAAGGGCAGTGGTGATAAACTGTTTGATTGTGATCACAGCTTCTGCTGTGTCTGTTCTAACCTGGGTTCTCCTGAGTGACCTTCCCAAGTACTATTGGCCTGGTGACCTGGGACAGCTGTCAGAGACTCCTGGGTCCCACTGTAGGGGGAAAAGGCCTTTATTACCTAATGGATGCAGCCTTGCCCACAGCCCAGCATACAAGCTCCTTGTTCCCAGGGTGTAATTATAGGAAGTCCCTTCCTCAGCCCATCTCCTGTGGGTGCCTGTGTCACTAGGCTTCCCTGGTTTTGTCCAAGAGCCCCTACCCAATGGGGAAGATTCCCAAGGCCAAACTTAGGGATGAATCATAATGTGCAGTTTTGAGGTCTGCACTATTCATCACCCCTTGGAAAGTGGTGGCTTGGGGTGTCTTGCTCTGGACCTTATCCCAGGGAGGTCCACGGGTTGGTTATGACCAGAAACTGTACCACAGCAGAAGGCCACTTCTTTCCGAGCAATGTCACAGTGCCTGGACGCTTACTCTGAGAGCAGTGTTATGGTAACTCCAGGGCTCCTTGGTGCAATCCGCCCTGCCATATCCTGGCCTCCTTCCTCTGGCAACACTTTCTTGGGGCAACAAATCTTTATCCTCCAACAGGAGGTGGTCAAAAGCTATGCGGAGCCACAGACGGTGAGGAGGCGGATGAAATGGGTGTCACAAAACAAAGTGAAGTGATCACAAGATGGGGCTGACTTACAAGGGATGGGAAGGGGGTTAACCTTGGTTCTGGACAAATCCCAGGGGGAATCCTAATTTGAGTAATATTTTCAGAATAAGGGTCTGGCCTTTTAAGGTGACTATTGTGAAAGAGTAAACAAACATACCTCTGAGTGAGAAAGAAGGTCTAGATCCAAGACTAGAAAATGGGCGTGGAAGAACAGATTTTGGTTCAATGTAAGGAAGGGCTTTCTAACAGCACTGGCCAACCACGGCAGGGGCTGCCTTGGGGTTGATGAGCTTCCTGTTGCTGGAAATATGCAAGGAGGGATGTGATCACTTGAAGGTGCTGGGGAGAGGTGCTTAGCCCCAAATGGGCTGGGGTGTGCTGGGGGCCAGGAAGGGCTAAGCGACCACTAAATTATTTTCCAACCCTGAGAGTCCATAATATTATTTAAAATGACCTCTTTCAATGATACTTCAAATTCTTGGGGAAAGGATTACAGAAGTCATGTAACAGTCCACGTTATGAAACGCCTTCTGTTGCACTGGCTCCAGGTACTTTAAAATCTTCGCAAGGACAGCAGCTCACCTGTGAAGTGAAAAACCCCCACATGTCTACATTTGGCCCAGTCCAGAGGGATATCCCCATCTTCTGAACCCTGCCTGGATGCTCACTCCTCTAGGCCATGCCACAGCTCAAATCTCTCCCCACCACAGTGGGGGCCCAAAACGCAGCTCTGAAATCATACTGCATTTCCACGCCAGCCAAACATGGTTGTCCCTGGGCAAACAAGTCCAAGGTCCCGGCTGCATCCTAGGGACAGAGGAGCAGGTAGAGTGGGGATCTCTGGTTACTTTAGGTCCTGGGAAACTGAAGGAAGCCTCTTGTTTTCATCCCTTTCCCTCCACCAGGGGCTCCTTTCATAGATGGCTAAGTGAGGCACTGCCTAGTGGTACAGAGAGAGCTGGAGCCTGTGGAAAATTCGCTATTCCTTTGTAGCCAGAAAGCCCTCCTGTGGCCTCCTTTAGGACACACTGGCAGGCACTTCACTTATGACAAACTGCCCATCTGTAGCTCAAAGTGGCAAGGAAAAAGGTAGCTCCGTTGAGAGGACACACGGATTCCTATAGGTAGACTGCATTGTGGGGGGAATCAAGTCCTGCTATGCGGTTAATACAGATTAGTAAAGCGCCCTGCCTCACACCACTGGTGAGACACTCTCCAGGACCTTGGCTGACATGCAGCTTCTTGGAAGCCCCCTCCTTCAGTGTTCCTGGGGTCCTTTTACCTGTACCGTATTAATCGAATAATCTTATTGTTCATAAAATCCACAGCGTGTGGGTGAGAAGAATCGATGCAGAAGCCATCACTCAGAGCAATTTTCAGCACCTCCTCCACGAAGACCTGGAAGCTGTTGATTTGCTTGTTGGCTGGCACCACCCAGAGCCTCTTGAGGTTCTGCTTGGTGTACTCCTCCTCTGGCAGGCCCTCCACATTGGCCACCCAGTCCAGAGTCAGGTGGTTGGGATCCTGCAAGTGGCTCGTGATGGAGGAGAGATTACCGTTGGAGCAATAGAAGAGCTTGGAGCCAAGGAGCTTGAGGAAGAGGCAAGAGGTACTGAAGATGTTGGCATTGAAGACCTCCATACTGGAGGAAGAGAGGCTATAGATCTGAGGTGCCTCCCGCACGGTGAAGTGGACTGTCTGCACACGCTGGTTCAGGGTGATATTGAGCATGGCATTCTTCTCAGCCTTGGAGAGCTCCACCTCCTTCTCCTGCAGTGCCTCAATCAGGGGCTGCACCTGGTAGAAGTCGGCCTCCCTTCGGAGCAGGCCCATCTCCTGGAAGTCCTCAGGCAAGTCCAAGTGGGAGGTCCGCAGGAAGTTGAGGATGTAGCGGAACACTTTGCCATCACGGTCAATGAAGCAGTTGCCCTGGCTGTCCCTCTTGGTGGGCATCTTTCCACTGAACATGGCACCCAGCATGGAGTCGGGGAAGCTGGTCAAGGTTGCCAGTGAAGTCGTATAGAGCTTCCCCCCAACGTTCAGTGTGATGGGGTCAGACATGGCAGGAGGCTGGGGTGCTGGAAAGTAGTCCTAGAGAGGGAGAGAAGTGAGAAGTTACCCAACCATATCTGGTGTCTTAGTCTGTTGAGGCTGGTATAAAAGAATACCATAGATCAGGTGGCTTAAGCATTTATCTCTCACAGTTCTAGAGGCTGGAAAGTCCAAGATCAAGGTGTAGGCAGATTTGGTGTCTGGCAAGGGCTGTCTTCTCACTGGGTCCTCATGTAACAGAAGGGGCAAGAGAGCTCTTTTTAGAGTCTCTTTTATAAAGGCACTAATCCTGTTCATGAGGGCTCTATTCTCATAGCCTAATCACCTCCTAAAGGTGCTATGTCCATCACACTGGAGATTAGGATTTCAATATAGGGACCTGGGGGACACAAACATTCAGACCATAACATCAATGTATGTACAGTTCTCAACTCCTTATTGTAGATCAAGCCTATAGTCCTAGAGGTTGAAATGAATTAATACCTGATGAGATAATTGCCACATTATTTAAGCGTATTAGGTTCACTAGGGAGTTAAAAAAAGAAAAAAGAAAAAATGAAAAAACAAAGCCTGGGTCCTGCCCTCCAGAGATTATTGTAATTGGTCTTTAATACTCTAGCATTGGTATTTTTTAAAAGCACCCTTGGTGATTCTAAATGTTCAGTTAAGACACAGAACCACTGCTCTAAGGAAGGAAAGAAAATGTGCTTGGACTAAATGCTCTGTTACCTGCCCTTACACACATTTGTTTACATACTGGTGATACATCTTTTGACTTAGACAATATCACCATCCATCCCAATCGTGCAGATGAGGAACACGGTCAGGATTCATTCCCCATGCTCAGAGAGGTGAAGGGCCATGCCAAGTTTCAAACCCAGGTTCCTTTATGTGAGAGAGAAAAATACGTAAATGCTTACTAGTCAAACACTGGTACCTTCTAAGTACCTAGCCAATGCTCTGAGATTTAGGTCTCCCAGCCCAGCACTCCCTTCTGCTGTACCAATGATGCCTTCTTATTATTAGTCTATCTCAAGGATTTTACAATGAATAGCTATGATTAGTGCCATTTCCATCTCTGTCCCAGGCTTACAATGGGCCACTCAGCTCTCTGGACTCTGACACCCCTTCTTGGACTCTCATCCTCCTGTAACAATTAGCCTTGCAATGAAGATGTTCTTGACTCCTGGTGGCCTGCCCTTTCCCATCATGATGGCACCCCAGCTACCTCTGAAGAATTTGAGTTTCAGTGCAAACGTGGGACTCTGCACGGAGCACCCTTTACCCATTCTCTACCCGCTTCTCTCCTTAACAAGCCCTTCTCCCCACTACCTTGCAGCCTCCAGTGTCTAAGGCTGGTGAGTCTCCTTCAACCTGAAGTCTTGGAGTCTAACTTCTCTTTAAGGTTCTAGAAAGGAAGGGATGTACCCTCAGCTTCCAACATACTTTCCCAAGATCCCACCTGCGGAACAGATTAAGCAACCCTTCCCTGATGCTGGGTGTGAGGGCCACAAAGAAGAATTGGACCCAGTGCCCCAGCCGCCCTCAAAAAGAAAAGGCTGGCAGGGAGACCAAGACAAGAGGCAGTGAGGGTGCAGTGACAAGGGAGATGGACCAAGAGCTAAGGGAGTAGGTCAGGAATGAATTCTGGCATGCTTACTATCCACATGGGAAAACAGAGGTCTGAGGGAGGACTTCCCCAAAGTCACCCAGCAAGGATGATGAGCAGGCCAGAGCACTTCTTACCCTCACCATGCCTGTCTTCTGAGGAGGCTGGCTGCACTAAGACCCCCTTAACTCCAGGGGATGGAGACTCCTGCCAGAAAATGGAGGCCGTCCATGCTGGTGGAGGGAGATGCTCAGCTGCCTCACCCAACTGTCTAGGGGGTCACCTCATGACTCCTTCCTCATCTAATGGGGCACTTTGATACTGTAGAAAGGCATTAACCATCTGGAGTGTCTGAAGAGAAACGAGCCATGGTGAAGTTACAAAATTGGCAGCAGAAGCCTGGAGCAGATGGGCTGTGGGACAGCGGGGAGGTCCAGCTGAAGGGGTGGGGCTAGGGCTGAGGAAGGGATGGCTGCTGTGTGGGGACCTGCAGCTGCAGGAAGGTGCTCTGGCTTCAGGGCTGACACTGGTCAGTTCTGTCTGCAGAGGGCCCAGGCAGGAGATGGACCCATGAGCCAGTGCCATCCCCTTCCTCTTTCCAGAATCTTCCTTTTCTTTCTAGGTAGTAATTTGCATATGTTAGTTTTCAGTCTCTCTCCTTGATTTCCTTAAAAAAAATTTTTTTTTAATGTTTATTTTAGAGAAAGAGTGTGGGTGAGGGAGAGGCAGAAGGGGGGGGCGGACAGAGGATCTGAAGCCGGCTCTGTACTGACAGTGGAAAGCCTCATGTGGGGCTGGAACTCACAAACCGTGAGATCATGACCTGAGCCAAAGCAGACACTTAACCGACTGAGCAACCCAGGTGCCCCATCTCCTTGACTTAAGGCCCGGGCTCTATCCAGTAGCTCAGCAACATGGAAAGAGCAGCCTCAGGCATCAGAGAGGCCGGGCTGTCTTTGCTGTTGGTTCTGTGGGCTGCAGACCCCATATCTCCTCTGTACATTAGTGCTGAAGAGCTCAGAGCACTGGGTGGTGGTGGGGGGGAGAGGGAGGGAGATAGTCAGGAGCCACAAGGCACACCTGGCATACCTGGGGGCTCTTGGGTGGGTACCCAAACTCCTATTTCTCTGCTTGCAAAAGCAGCAGAGCATCTGCCTTCCTGCCTCTTCCCCAGAGCCGTGCGACTCCCTGGCATCGTCACTGCCTGTCAGCTACACAGGCAGTCGGGGCGGAGACTGGTTAGAAGCCAGATTTCCTGCCCCCTCCCTCAGTCTAAGGTGCTCTCTGTGGTATTCTCTCCGTGCCCACAAGTCACAGAGCTCAGCCATCCAAGCCCCCATTTTCCACCATCACAGCTGTACAGGTCGTGGTGTAAATGGCACAAGGACACATGAGGACAGGACCTGGCACCTCGGGGCAGGAGGTGCCGAAAGCTTTGTGTGATGAAGGGTTTGTGGTCAGGTGGGGATGAACTGACGATCCTCACTGAGCTCCAGTCCCCTGTGTGTCCTCAGCTGTGTCCTGGACTTCTCCACCTTGATGTTCCATGGGTATCAGAAGGCCTGACACAGAATTCCTCTTCTCCCAAACCCACGGTGAACGCTTCTCAGCCACTCAACTGCCTGAGCCTAAGATCCAGGAGGCAGCTCCGAGTCCTCATCCCTATAATTTTTCTCACTCTGACTCTTCAAACGCATCCCTAAAGCCCTCCCCGGGCTCTGGCTTCTCCTCTGCTCTCCTTACCTGCTCATTTGGCTCCCTGCCTTCTTCCTCTCCACCTTCCATTTCAGTCTTCTGGAGCACGACTGCCTGGCCAGACCACCTTGCTCTTCCAAGCTCACCTCCAGCCCCTCCCCCACTCTATCCTCCCGCATTCCAGATGGCACTGCAAACATCCTCATGCTGTCACCTGCCTGACTTTGCTCTCCCTATACCACCCTCTCCACCTTCTCTGCTGTCAACCTTGAAGGCCCCACCTATGAGCCACTGCGTCTCTGTAAGGCCATCCCCAGATCTCTACTAGGTTAACAGCTCTCCTCTTGGGGGTTCCTGGTCCTTTGCACAGCCTACCTGGCCGTGCCCACCATTCCATCATGTTATGAGCTGATTTGCACATGGCCCTCCTTCAAGGTGCAGATCACTGGACATCTACATGCAAAAAAAGAACCTTGACCCATATCTCGTACCATGTAGGAAAAATTAACTCCAAACAGACCATAGACCTATAGGTAAAATCTTTTGAAAACTAAAACTTCTGGGAGAAAACCTTTGTGACTTTGGGTTAGGCAAAGATTTGTTGCATGGGACCCAAAAGGCACAAACCATAAAAAAATCGACACACTGGACTTCACCAAACGAGAAACTCCTCTTCAAAAGGCAGTGTTGAGAAAATGAAAATAAGACACACTGGCAGAAAGTATTTGCAAAACATAGATCTGATAAAAGGTTGTTAACAAGAATGTAGAAAGAGCTCTCAAAACAGAAAACAGATAACCCAATGAAAAAATGGGCAGATGATCTGAACACACACTTCACCAAAGTCATATTGATGACAAATAACCACTTGAAAAAAAAGCTCAACAGCAATAGTCATGAAGGACATGAAACTTAAAACCACAATTAGGTAACACTGTATACCTATTAAAATGGCTCCAATAAAAAAATCTGACCATACCAGGGCGCCTGGGTGGCTCAGTCGGTTAAGCACCCAACTCTTGATTTCAGTTCAGGGCATGATCTCATGGTTCATGAGTTTGAGCCTCACGTTGGGCTCTGTGCTGACAGTGCACAGCCTGCTTGGGATTCTCTCCCTCCCTCCCTCCGTCCCTCTCTACCCCTCCCCCATGCTCTCTCTCTCTCAAAATAATACATAAACTTAAAAAAAAATCTGATCATACTGAACGCTGCTGACTATACAGAGCAGTGAGTCTCCTGAATTGCCAGTGAGAATGCAAAATGGTACAACCATGGTGGAAGTTTGGCATTCAGTTTCCGCATGACCCATCAATCCCACTCCTCATTATGTACCCAGAGAAATGAGGACATATGTCCATGCAAACACCTGTACCTGAATAGTTACAGCAGCTTTATTCATAATTGCTCAAACCTGGAAACAACTAAAATGTAAATGGTAAACACAGTCACACAACCATACAATGGAATATGACTCAGGAATACAAAGGGACTAGCTACTGACATATACCACAAGAGAAGAATGTCAAAAGCATTATGTTAAGTAAAAGAAGCCAGCCTCAAAAGGTTACATAGGTAGGGCGCCTGGGTGTCTTAGTCGGTTAAGTGTCTGACTTTGGCTCAGGTCATTCTCTCTCATGTTTGTGAGTTTGAGCCCCGTGTCAGGCTCCGTGCTGACAGCTTAGAGCCTGGAGCCTGCTTTGCATTCTGTGTCTCCCTCTCTGCCTTTCACCTGCTTGTGCTCTCTCTCTCTCTCTCTCTCGAAAGTAAATAAACATAAAAAAAAAAAAAAAAGGTTACAGAGGTATGTGATCTTATTTATGTAACGTTCTAAAAAAGGTAAAACTATAGAGACAGAAATCAGACCGGTAATTGCTAGGGCCTGGACTGGGGAAAAAATTGACTACAAACAGGCAAGAGGGAATACCTTGGAGTCATGGGAACACTCTATGTCTTGATGTGGTGGTAGTTATAAAAGTTATGAAAATTCATGTAACAGTATACCCCAAGAGGGTGAGTTTTCACTGTATGTAAATTATGACTTCATAAACTGGAAAAAGGATCAAGATTGGGATTGTCTCATGAAATCAACACAATGGGTTGTGACCAGCTACATATATTGTTGGGAAACTTTTTCAGTTGTGTGTGTTTGTGCGTGAACTGGATGGTGATCTAAAGTATGTCTTCATACTGTGAGCTGTGACAAAAATTGTTGTTGAAAACCACTGCCTAGGTTGTGATCTCCTTGAAGCACAGACACATCTCATGTCCCCGCACAGGCACTGCCTAGCACACAGCGGATGCTAGTGTCATGGGGATGGGGGAGGGGGGTGGGCAGCGGGGTGGGACGGATGAACATTTACTGGGTGTTTTACTACATCCAAGACCTTTACACTCACCAGCCTTTTAAATTCTTGGAGCAATCCTACAAAGTAGGCATCATTCTCCGTTTGGCAGATGACAGAAAAGTGGACTCAGAGAGAATGGACACATAGCCAACTAGCAGAGAGCCCGTTCTCAGCCCACTCAGGCTGCAGAGTTGGAACAGCAACAAAGGGCTGTGATAGCTTCAGACAAGTTTGACAATCTCTGAAGCAGCCTTTAAAAGCACTGCTCTGCAGACTGCTTGGCAAGACGGTTACCACTTACCTAGTGCACACCTCCTGCTCTATGTGAGGAGCTTCATGTAACACTTGGTAGCATTTTATTTGCAATAAAAACATATAGAAAAGTACAGAAAATGATACTATTGTGCTAAATGCTGTACATGCATTCCTTCATTTGATGTCTTCATAAGCACCCTGTGAAAGAGACTATTATTATCTCCATTTTACAGATGAGGAAACTGAGGCTCAGAAAGTGTAGGAGTCAGTGGAGGAGCTGGGATCTGAATCCAGTTCTGTGTGGGTCCAACACTTGTGATCAGTCCTCTTTCCCACCACGGGGTCTTAATGTGAGTGAGAGATGCACATACCCTATTCTCCATCCCGACCAGATGGAAATGTCCTTGGGTGGTGGGTCTGCGGCCGGCCTGGGGCTCTGCCCACTCCCATCATGGAAGTGGGGACAGGACCCGAGAACAGCCCACAGTGCCTCCATGGCTGACACAGGGCAAATCCACTGAAAAGCCCAAGCCCTTCTATTTCAACAGCAGCCGATGATGTCTAATGACAAAGCCACGAAACACAAAATGCCAGGTTTTTCAGAGCCAGATTAGAAAGGATGAATGAGAACTCACACAGGACCAGGAAGTAGATAAAAGAAATCACCACTGAACGAATTATTTTTCTTCAGCAGGAGGCTTTCCAAGCCTGCCTCTCGACTAAAAAACCAAGCAAGAGATTAGCCCTCTTTCCCTGTTTGAGAAAAGGGCTGGTGTCAAACCATCAAACCAGGAAATTATGCCATGCTGATCCCCAGACCGCCTGAGTTGGGGAGGCCAGGGGGCCTTGGAAGTTGCTGCTGGAATTCTCTCCTTTCTGGAACGGGTCTGTGGCCCAAATGAGAGGGGGTCTTGAGGCCCAGCCTGGTACCATGCAAAGGGAAATTCCAGTCTGGGGCCTGGAAATTACCTGGCTGCAACCTCTACCTTTCTGTGACACAGAAAATAGAATTCTTTGACAGCAGATGTCCTGTGAGGAAGGGCAGCCAAGACATTGCTCTAGAGTCCTACTTTAAAACATGGTCCAGGCACCCACGTGTCCCTGCAGTCCTCATGCAGGACACAGCTAATGCTGAGTACCTGCTGTGTACCATACCTGCTAGCTCTGTTATACATATGAGCTCATTTAAGCCCCGTAACACCCTTTCAAGAAAAGTATTATCTGCACTTTGCAAATGAGAACCTCAGGCTTTAAGAGGTAGGGAACTTGCACCAAACAGTGTCGGAGCCAGGATTCAAGTCTAGGCCTGTCTAACTGCAAAGTGTGGATTGTGAACAAAGGCCCTTGGAGAGATCTGTCACTTGTTCCCCTCCTACCTCTTACCAGGTGCTCTTACACCTGCCATCTGAATTTGATTCTGACCTACATAAAGACCAGGGTGTAGAGAATCAACACTTCCTGAGAACCAAGGACATGCCCTGAGCTATGCAAGGCACTTTCCAACAGACTATTTCATTAAAACACCACACAGATGCTGTGAGGTAGGTACGAGTGTTATCCCGGTGTTTAGGATTATAAAACTGATGCACAGAGTAGTGATGACAGCTGCTGAAGATCACACAGCTAGAGGCAGCAGAGCTAGAATTCCAAATGAGGTCTCTCTCCAAAGCCTGTGCCCCTTCCAGTAATATAAACCATAATACTTTATTAGGCAGCATAAAGAGGATTTGAATAGAGACTTGTAATGCTTCTGAAAGAGATGAAATATCTTCAAGTTGTTCTAAAATTAACTACAGTTGTTATGCTGTCCTAATCCAAATCCCAATAGTATTTCTTCAAAGGATTAAAAAAAAAGATTAAAATCTTACTTTGGAAAAATTGATAAGTGATAACTTGAAGGAATATTTGAAAAAGAGTAATTACCTTAAATGCTAGTTAAGATAACTAGTAACTACTAGTAATGTATTAAATAGGATTATAAAGCAATGACATTCCAAACTGTGGTATTGAAACAATAAAAAGGAGAAGGAAATTTATAATATGTACTGAAAAGACTTATTAGCAATTAAAAAATAAATATATATTGATCTTTACCACAACTCTGCGACCCTGGCAGAACAAATCACATAATCTTGATTTCACCCACGCAGAGAGAATGAGTCCCTGACCCAGGGCTTCATGTGCATTCTTGATTTCTGAGTCATGGCCTGTAGAAGGTTCTGGGCTTGGACATGGCTCAGAGAACAGTCCTTTGGAGGCAGCCTGGGGTCTTCTCTAATCTGGGTCTTGAGCAAGAGACTGAACTGAGCCACAGAGGTTTTGGCCAACAGTCCATACACTCAGAGTCTTTAGGCATGGGTTTTCTGTGCAATTTCCTATATTACTGCCCATTGAGCTTCCATAATGAAACTACTTGCCATGCAATCTATTCCTTCTACACAGTGACGCCCAGTTGTAACAACACTAAATCTACTGATAATTACTTCTCTACCTGTCCACCTGTCCACCTGTCCATCCGTCCATCCATCCATCCATCTATCCATCCATCCATCATTTCTTAGCTCTGCTCACTCAAAGAGCCTACCAGTAGCACCCCAGTAGCAATGAGCACACCTGACTCCAGATCTTGGTTTCTAAATGTCATCTCCTACAAAAAGAAACCAGGGTTTCCCGGAGAAATTGATGGTTCCGGGACTTTGATAGAAGAAGTGCAAGGTGAGCCTGGAACATCTCTTGCCAGACAGCAAAGAAGCAATGAAAGATTAATGAGATCTTGTGAAAACAACACAGAAGATCTTAAAAGTTCTCATCAAAGGAAAAAAAGGATTTTTGTAACTATGTGTTGTGGTGAATGGTAACTAAACTTATTGGGATAATCATTTCGCAATATATACATATATCAAATCATTATGTTGTATACCTAAAACTAATACAATGTTAAACGTCAATCATATCGCAATTAAAACAAAACACGGGAGCTGGCCTGAAGGGACTCTCTTAGGCCAAATTTGGAATAATTTGAATACCAAAAAGATTAATGATGATAATGGGTTATAACACATTGAATTTAAAAAAAATCATGACTCTTTGTTACTCCAAGAAGAAAAAAGACAGGGAGAGGAGAGAAAGACACACACAAACAGTGGAAAAAATTATTCTATAACAAAGAATACCAGCTAATAAATAGAGAAAGAATGGCACACTTAGAAAATTATCACTCTGCAACTTTCAATGTTGCAACTCGGGCAAGGATCATCAATGGATGTAGTGAAAGGTTACTGGGAACACACAATTTCGACATTCTCAAGGAATCACTCCAAAGACTAATGACAAAGGGAAAAATTACACCAATGGAGAGATCAGGCAGTCATGACCTTAACCAAAAATCAAATTTAGCATTCATGGATAGTAGGACCCTGATATTATACACTTCCTGATGGGATGCAATAAGAACACGATGTTGCCAGAAAGGAAAAACAAAAACCAAAAAACAAAAAACCAACAACCCTGAATAACCATTGATAAAATAACCAAATTTATACAGGTAGAAGAGGCTCTATATAGAGTAAATGAGTTGCGTAAAGAGATATAACTAAATATAATGCATGAATCTTGACTACTTCTGACAAAAAAGGAAAACAAAACAAAAACCCAACTACGTAAGATTGGCAGTTGGAGAAATGTGAGCATATTGTTTATTAAGTGATATTTACTTCTTTCAAATTTTCTTAGGTACAATAATAGTATTATGGTTATGTAGGAGAATTCTGTAACTAGGAGTTACATGCTGAAGAATTTAGGGGTCAAGTGTCAAGATATCTGTAATTTGTAAATAGTTTAGCAAAAAGGTATGTGCAAAAGGAAAATCAGCAAAGGGTGAATTGGTGCATATAGGTGAAAGGCTACTCTTTAAACTTATCTGTAGCCTTGAAAATTCTAAAAATATTTTTATTTTGAAAGAGGGAAGAAAAGAATGCTTCCCTCATGGGACTATAGATGTAAAATTCCAGTCAGAGTGCCCGACCCCCAAACCAGCCAGGTTCAATAAACACATCTGTTATTACTACTACCAAGAAGCATTATAATCTGGTAATTTTCCTCTCCATGTGTTGCCGTGCTTTGGAGGATGAGGGAACCAACCAGGGCTAAGCTAAAATAGCCCACAGTTGGTGGAGGAGACAGAATTTAAACCCGAGTGGTCTCTCTCCATAGACCCACCGCTCACAGAAACTACGGAGCCAGGCCTGCCTGTTTCTGTGTTTGGGATCCAGGCTGGGAGAAGATGGCTGTTCAGGCCTTGTTCCCCCTGCCTCCTCCAGAACCTAGAGTCTCTGCTACTACAGCAGGAAAGAAACTCCTGTCATGTTCACAAAGCGGGGCCCATTCTGGGCCTTAGAAATGTTGTGGGTGGGCAAAAAACCGGAGGGGCTTTGGCATCACCCGGGCCTGTGTGTGAATTAGGCTCTGACACTTTAGCTGTGTGGGCCTGGGCCGATTCTGGGTAGATGGTGACTGTAACAACAGCAGCAAGAATAATGGCTGAGCAGTTATTACTGTGCTAGGCACCTTCTGCATGTTGATTTCATAGATGAATGGATACTATCATTATCCATGTCAGGCCCTCTCTGATCTCTGCAATTTGCTGTCATCCCTTTGGCCTGCACTCTAAAAGAAAATCCCTTTCATCTGTCAGTCCCCTCAGCTGGAATTCCTTTCTTTCCTCTCTACATCTTCAGAACATTTTATTTCCACCTCTTACCAAAAGCCTACTTTGTTTAGGTAGTGCCTGACCACTCTGTTGAGGCTGACATCTTCCCTCTTCGTACCTGCCAGAAGCAGGCAGAGTAGGGGAAGGGGAAATTTCTTCCCCTTAGTGAGATCTGTTTTCTTCACCCCAGACTGACATCTACCAATAAGGAGGTTCATCACCACCTCCTGAATCTTAAAAACTTTTTATTTTGAAACACATTCTTGAAGTTTCAGTTTGGAATCTAAGCCAAGCCCAGGTGACCACCTGGAAGTAAATGGAGGAATTCCCACTGTGTAGAAGATAGATTGAAGATGGCTGGGTAACTTTCAAGGGTGACAATACTCAGAGTGAGTAATGTGTCTCCCAGTAAGCTGGATGAGACTCCCCCCCCCCCCCCCCCCCCCCCGCTTACTCAGTCCACCAAGATAAAGACTGGCTCACAGCCCTGGGGACCATATGGGAGCACCGCCCTTCACCTCCCAGTTCCTGGCGTCCCCACACCCAACAGATGTACTTTCAGCTCTGTTTTGCCCAGTTCGTATCTCTAAGAAGCCCACAGGCTGCTCAATACCCCCACAGCCCACACTGTAGGGGGAAAAGGTGCTTTCTAAACTCAGGTGACACACAGGGGCCCTGCAGTGAGCTGCCCAGTTAGGGTACAGCACAGGGAAAAGTGAGCTGGAAGGAAGCCACCTGACCTGACAACCCAGCTAGCTTCTCCATTTGCACAGCAAAGTACCTGGTGCAGACTCCCAACAACCACCACCATCCCCCATCTTCTTCCAGAATTTTCCTTCATCCAATCAGCTTACTCTCAGGCTTCCTCTTGTGGTTTTCCTCAGACACAAGCACTCCATTTCAACCACTCTCTTTCTGTGGTCTTCCTGCTAAACAGAGGGCTTTGAAATCCATCTCATTTCATCTTCACAATATCCATAGGAGGGGTGCCTTAGAGGTTGGCATTCAGAAAGGTTGAAGCTGGTCCTGTCACACAACCTGCATACAGCAGGACATCTAAACTCTTGTTTCTTCCCTGCCATCCACTCCAGATTAAACCTCTGTCTCCCTGAAGTGCAGGAAATAAAGCAGGGTCTTTGGAGTAAGGAGTCCTATGGTTTGGGGCAAGTTACTTCACTTCTCTAAGCCTCTTGTTCCTCACCTGTAAATAGATACGGTGCCGCCTCTACAGGGTAAGAGCGTTGAATGAGATCATGTGTGACGCACTGAGTTCAAGGGATGGGCTCTTTATTTCTATCACAAGGAAAGGAAGATGTTTGTTCTGTGCATTCATGGGTATTTGCCCACTCGGGCACCCCTGTACCCAAAATGTATCAACGCGCGGCCGACCCTGGGCTTTCCGGGGCTGGGAAGGATCCTTTCCATCTCTGTGTCTCCGCCCCTCTTTCCCCATTGCTTTTTGGACCATCCCAACCAGTCTAACCTAGGCTTGCCTTATCGGCTTTCTCAGCACTGACGCCCCAGCCCTGGCCACCCCCTCCTCCGACCTCACTCTACTTCTCCTCCTCACCTAGAGACTCCGCCCTTCTTTGCCCCACCCACCAGACTCCGCCCACAGTCTCGACCCTCTTAATCCGGGCTTTTCCAACCTTCCCCATCCCGCCAGACTCTTTCCACCAGCTCCGCCCCTTCTTTCCAACAAGCGCCCCCTCCCCCGCAGTCTCTGGCGTTGCCATCCCCATTGCACAGATGAGAATGGCGAGGCTAAGATAGGCAAGATGACCTCTCATAGTAGGACAGGTGCCAGCTGGGCCCGCGTCCCCTCACCGGCTGTCTCTGCGCCCCGAGTCTCCGCTCGCGCCGCGCCGCACCCACCTCCTGCCCTCGCTCTGCAGCCTCCCCTCCGCGGGCGGCCAGCGCAGCTTTGCGAGGGGGGAGGAGGGCCAGAGCCCAGCCCAGGGGCGTGGCGGCCCGGGACCCGCGCGCTGCGCTCCGGGATTTGTAGTTCTCCCTGGTCTCTTTGCGGCTCGGCACGCCTAGCGCAAACTCCATCTCCCAGGAGGCATTGCAGTGAGCCGTCCAGCTCCCCGCCCCGCCCCCGCTAGTGCTGAGACCGGCTGGCCTTAAAGGGGACGCGGCCTGAGTGGCGGTTCCCAGGGTGGCCCCCGCTCCGGCTCCTCCCCGTTTCCCGCACCTCGCCCCTCCCCACGCTTCGTCCCGCAGCCCCGCAGCCCCGCAGCCCCGCAGCCTAGCGGCCGCGCGGCTGAGTCGAGCTCCCTGGGTACAAGCTTGTACAGAGCTGGGTGGGGAGTTTGGACTTTGCAGTGGAAGCAGCATCCCTGCCTGCTGAGCGGGACCTGGCGGAGGGCGTCCCCACTCCAGGGGGAGCAGAGGACTCGCCCTGACCTAGCCTGGCCTAGACTAGTCCTGCCAGGCCTGAGCGCCCCACCCAAGAGCTGGCTCTGAGGCAGGGGCCACCGGGGTCCCAGAGGTAAGGGGGTCGGGTCGTGTGTGCAGGTTGTGGGGAGTGTCTGCACCCTGGCGGTTCGAGAGCCCTGGGCACGCGCGAAGGGCTCCCAGAGTTTGGGGCTGGGAGAAGGGAGGTCCAGGTGCAACTTGGGCCTCGCTGTGTGACCTTGGGCGAGTAGCTGCCCCTCTCTGGGCTTCATCCTCTTTCATCACTTGTGTTTGGTGGTGATCCTGCCCTTCCCCTCAACCATGAAGCTCACCGGCCTTTCGTGGGGACCGCAGCCTCAGCCTGGGCTGGGCGCCAGTGCACCGGTATAACTGGAAGGAAGGGTGGGACTAAGATGGGGCACAAACTGCGGGGCTAAGAGGTCGCACCCGCCTGGAATGGGCTTCTGTTCTCAGCAACCTCGCCCGGGTATATTCCCTCTACAAGACATGAGACTCCTTGTGTGTTAGCCTGGTGCCCGCCCTTCCAGAAACCCTGGGGTGGGGGTGGGGACATGTGAGGGGTAGCCCCAGCAGGGATGAGTGATTGTGGTGGGTTTCTGAGAAGGGAATATATGCTCCTACCCTCTTCTTTTCTCTCCTTCCATTCCCCTTCAGTAAAAGAGCTGTTGCTTTTTACCAGTAAAACCCTTTTTTTTCTTTCTTTCTAGGAGACAGTTTGGTGGCCCAGGCAAGGGCCTCCCAGTAGTAGGGCAAGGGGATTCTTTCAGGGCTGCCTTAGGTAGAAGAAATTAAGTTAAAAAAATTCAGAGACAGGTATTGCTGTCCAGAGATCTGGGTGGGGGGAGGGTGCTGGGAGGGTCAGCTTAGTGCTCCCCAGGCAGCTCTGGCACCCAGGGGAGTCAGAGGAGGAAGACTGGGTGTGAGGGTCAGAGATAGAAGAAATGGGCTTCTTCACTCTTAGGTACTGGCTTAGGGCTTGGAGGGTCGTCTGTGCTCTGAGATAGGGAGAGGTTGAGACTTTCCTGAAGCCCCCTCCCCTGTCCCATTGGATTCTGTGAGCTTTTGGCCTGAGAGCTAACCAGGAACAGTTTTTGTTTTTTCCTTCTGCTTTGGTTGTTTGAGTCATTTTTAAAAGGCTAAAGCCTCATTGGGTCCTGTCTGGCGACCTCTGTAGGGACTTTCTTGGCTGATGTTTGAGTCTTAGGGTTATGGATATGGAAGACCAGACCTGGCTGAAGAGAGGGCACTGACTGGGCCAGTCTCTGGAAGGTGTTTTCTGGTTATATCTTCAGTTGTATCTCATCTTGCTGTCACATGTTTCTCACTGGGCACTTAGCACTCCTTCACCTCTCTGCCTGGTCTTGTGCTGGGCACTAGGGCACAAATAGGGGATTGGATCTATTTCCAAAGAAGATCCTAGCCTAGTGAGAAGATAAACCTAGAATCCAGTGGCACTGCTGAGGGATGAGAAAAGCAAAGAGACTTGGATTGCAGAGGGGTTAGGAAAGGTTTCCCAGAGAAGGGGGCATGTGACCTGGGCATCAGAGGATGAGTCAGAATTTGCCAGGAGAGAAAAGGGAGAAGCCTTTCCCAGAAGAGAGGACATCACCAAAAGGTGGCCAGGAGGAAAAGCCCACTGTGCAAATTCCTTCAGATTTGTAACCAAACAGTGTTTGTCAAGTTCATGTCCATCCCTTCCCCCCATCAGCCAGGTGTCACAGAAAGGGCTTGAATGTCAAGCTCTGGAGTTTGGATCTTATGCTGAAGGGGCTAGGGAGCCTTGTGAGTTCTGAGCAAGGCATGGCAGGATGGAGCTTATCATCTAATGAGGTTAATCTGAAGATGTTATCAGGGTGGGTGGGTCAGAGAGACCAGGGAGGGATGAGGAAGCCTGAATTAGGGCCCAGGGTGTGGGGGCAGGGCAGGACATTATACACACCCCCCGCCCAGACACAGTGCTTTGGGGGTGGTGGAGATGAGTCAGTCTTCACCATGCAGGACCAGAGACCTGTCAATACACAGTGGAAATGCGAAGGGTCATCTGAGAGGGACGGATTAAAGGATCTGGGCCTTCCAGGGCGAGGGATTGTGATGTTCCTGTATGCTTAGTGTGTGCCCTGGAGCAGACTGGGGGTTGCTGGGACTGTCAGACTGAGAGGTATAAGCCAAGGGCTTGGGGAAGAGCAGCAGCGTTGGCGGGGAAAGGCTATGGGGTGGTTAGGCGGTCATCTCCCATTTTGGGGCTCCGAGGCTCAGAATGGTGAAAGAGCACCTCAGAATGGTGAAAGGCTATGGGCACCATGGGGCATAGTACCTGGGCTAGATTCAAAGCCTGGACTCTATCCTGCAGAACACATACCTCTATTGGAGGATGGATTGAGGCAGGGAATGAGGAGATGAGTTAGGAGGCTACTGCACTAGTCCAGGCAAGAAGTAAAGAGGAGCTGATCTTGGGTGCTGCTGGAGCTCAGGGAGAGATAGGGGAAATGCTAAGTTGGCAGTGAGGACTAATGGATAAAATTCCTGGTAGAATCAGCAAGTTCCGGAGTGTGTGTCTGCTTGTCCCCTTCCCGGACAGTGTCTGTTTCCCCCCTCGGTGCGAAATAGCCCAAGAATAGACTCATGACTGCCCAGCTCTCATTTTTTTTTACACCTTGTCCCATTCCCTGCCAGGGCTAAAATGGTCTCCATTTTCCAGGTGAAAAAACTGAGGAGCCTGGCAGGGACTCACCCAAGGTCACCTGGTGATTCAGAAGCAGAGAACCTGGGCCTCATGCTTTTAATGCAGGCTCTTCTGAGGGAGGTTACGGCTGCTGTGTGCTGCTGCATTTGGTGTGGGGCAGCTGTCTCTTGGGTCAGAGCCAGCACCGACAGGCCGTCTCCTTGTCCAGAGCCTAGAGGAGTAATCCAACCTCCCCTGAGGAATGCTGGCAGTCTGCTACTTCCTCCCCCAGGGAGACCAAGCGCAGGTTCTTATCCCACCCTGCCAAGGCTGTGTCCCTCTCTCTTGTTCATCCTCCACTTTTCCAACCATGCCCTAGGGAAATCAGGCCTTGTCTTGTCTGCTTTTTGTGGCCTGTGATGAGGTCAGGTGAGCTCCAAGCCTCTAAAACCCTTTTGCATGAATGCACCCAAGATATTGAGTGGGTTTAGTTGGTGACCATGGTGACAGCTGACCTCAGACTGCCTGTGTGGGAGTGGGGGCAGGTAGGCAGGGCTTGCTTGGAGTGGCCAGGCCACGGACTGCACAGAGGCTGCGTGGCTGGCCTCAGAGATCACAGACCTCACAGAATGGCGCTATTTGAGCTTCCAGGTGCAAACCATCTTATGTGGTAGGTTTCAGGTAGAATGATATGAAATTGCCAACATCTGACCCTTTGCTTTCATGTGGTTCAACCTGATATCATTTATCCCCATTTTGCAGAAAAGAGGCTTATGATGTGATTTGCTCAAGGACACATAATGAGTTGCAAGACTAAAATAATATTTGCCTAAGGTCACACTAGAATGTAGGACTCCTCATTCGTAATCTGTTTTTCTTTCCATTTCCAGAACCTTCCGTAGTCCCAGAACTCCATTTCTGCCTGCCCCCAGGTTCTCTTCCTCCACACATGATGTCAATATCTCATCGATTAGGGCTTCTTTTGGCTGCCTGAGTAACAGGATTTCTTGGCATCCTTGGTTGAGAGCATATTAAGTCCACTGGCCTGGAGGGCAGGGGTTGGGTTTTGCAGGGACGGTCTATAAGGGAGGTTGGTCACAAGCACTGCCTAGGAAAGAAAGGACCAGGGATGAAGGGAGATCAGTTTTAAGAGGTCTTTTGAGATTATGCCTTGCACTGGCACTCTTGACCAACGTGTTTGCCGCCACCCCCAGACTTTTAGGGACGAGAAATTCCTAAGGGCATGGACTTTGCTTCTAAAGTGAAGGGGACTGATACTTTCTGAGCACTTTCCTGTGCCCAGCACCATGCTGAGGACTTTATATTTGCTTTAACAACAACTCTGCAGGGTGGAACCAGGCTCAGAGAGCAGAAGTAACAGTGATGGTAAGAAGACTTCATTTGTGGTTGAATCTTATTTGGAGTAAAGAGTTCAACACATTATTCCAGGAGGCTTGGAGTGGGCCCTAGGCATATGAATTTGTACTAAGTACCCAGGTGACTCTGAGGCAGCCAAGCCAGTATTTGGGGACCACTGATCTGTACTCTGGCTTCACCCACAGTAATCTCGGAGATGCCAGCCACTGAGAAATAAGCCCTAGTGCTTGCCCTGAGGAGCTCACAGCCTTGTGAGAGAGACAGAGACTTAAACAAATGGGCCCATTGCTTGGTAACACGTGCCATAATGGAAGCTTGGTCTCAGCCAAGAGCCAGAACAGAGAAGGGAGCATCTCCATAGGGCCTGGCACAGAGTCGGGGGCCCACAAGATCTGTGGTTCTGAATAAAAGTTTCTGGCTCCTCATTTAGTGAATGTCTGGCTTGTCTTCACACCAACTCCAGCTCTCAAGAATAGTTTTTACTGAGCCAATAAGTTTAAACATCTGGACGCTGAACCTTGTATCAGGTCCTGCCTAGAGTGGGATTATACAAAGAAGCAAAGAAATGGCTGTCTTCTAGAAGCTGAAAGTTGGATGTTAGGAGCACAAGCTTTACCTTTGTGAACGAGCATGAGAAGCAGGAGAAAAGTGGGTCAGCTTGGGAGAAAGGCTTCCAGGAAACTGCCCAAAGGGAGGAGAAAGGGAAGGCTATTGTGGCTCAGAGGAATAAGGTAGCAGTAACTCACCGTATTTTGCATTTGTTTCTTCAACAAATGCCTACTACGGATCAGGCACTGGGCTAGGTGAGTGAACAAAACTGACATGGTTCCTGCTGTCAGGAGCCTATATAGTATAGTGGAGGAGGCTGACTTCATCCAAGTGATCATGATAAGTGCTATAAAGGACAGGGTGCCCTGAAATTGTTAACAGGGGTGTTTGACCCAGACAAAGAGGTTGGGGAGGGCTTCCTTGAGGAAGTGAATTTGAACCGGAAGTCTGCAGGGTGAGTCAAGGAGGGAGGAGCATATGCAAAGGGCTCAGTGGCAGGGAGAACACAGTGAATCAAGAGTGAGGGGCTGGTGTGGGATCAGGCTGGGTGGGGGGCAGGCAGGGCCTTGAGCGTGCAAGTCTGTGGAGCCAGGGCCACACAGACATGAAATGTTCTGCTTTATTGGAGGGAATTATGTGACCCCAGCTATAATGGAGGAAGAGGCTACAGGTGGCTGTAGGAATGGAGGGTGAGGGATGAATTCACGCCTGGAGGTCCAGGGATATTCTAACTGAAGACAGGGTGTTTGAGGTAAGCTCTGAAGGAAAATAGGAGTTTGGCTGGCTGTGTGAATGTGTGGTGGTGGTGGAGGTCCTGGGAGATAGGATGTTTCAGGCAAAAGGCACAGCATACACAAAAACGTGGAGTCTTCGAAAGGTGTAGATCACTTGGGAAATGGCAAGAACTGGATTTGGGGCAGAATAAAGTGTGCGGGGATCTCCCTGTTAGTTCTTCCTTGGGACCCTAAGCCCTCCCTCCCCGGAGGTGTGATTTTGTGTGTGTGTGTGTGTGTGTGACCCCTCCCTTCCCCCCCCAGGATGGGACTTGGCCAAGGTTCTGGACAACAGCTTCTATATCCAGCTGCTACTTGCCCCAAGAGCGGATGAGGTCACCAGGGATGCCTGGGGAGAGGAGGGCAGAAGAGTGGGGAAAGGGGTGGAAGGTTCAGATATTGCCTTTATGAGATTAAAAGGGCTCATCAGCAATAACGACAACTCCCTGGGGCTCATTACATGCCTGGCATTGTGTTTTACTTCATTGCATACCTCCCAGTGAGGCAGGTATCCTCGCCCCATTTCACAAATGAGAAAACCGAGGCCCAGAGAGGTGGTTGCTCGCCCCAAGTCTTAGTTCCGGGGGCTCGCTTGGGGAACTGGACCTGCTGGACAGAGTGTGACCCTGCTCCCTGTTCCCTGCAGCGCGGCATCATGGACAAGATCCTGGAGGCGGTGGTGACATCCTCGTACCCCGCGAGTGTGAAGCAGGGCCTGGTGCGGCGCGTGCTGGAGGCGGCGCGGCAGCCGCTGGAGCGGGAGCAGTGCCTGGCGCTGCTGGCGCTGGGCGCGCGCCTCTACGTGGGCGGCGCGGAGGAGCTGCCGCGCCGCGTGGGCTGCCAGCTGCTACACGTGGCCGGTCGCCACCACCCGGAAGTCTTCGCCGAGTTCTTCAGCGCGCGCCGCGTGCTTCGCCTGCTGCAGGGTGGCGCCGGCCCGCCGGGCCCCCGTGCTCTCGCCTGCGTACAGCTCGGTCTGCAGCTGTTACCCGAGGGGCCCGCGGCCGACGAGGTGTTTGCGCTGCTCCGGCGGGAGGTGCTGCGCACGGTGTGTGAGCGCCCGGGGCCCGCGGTGTGCGCGCAAGTCGCCCGGTTACTGGCGAGGCATCCGCGCTGCGTCCCCGACGGCCCGCACCGCCTGCTTTTCTGCCAGCAGCTGGTGCGCTGCCTGGGTCGCTTCCGTTGTCCGGCCGAGGGCGAGGAGGGCGCCGTGGAGTTCCTGGAGCAGGCCCAGCAGGTGAGCGGGCTCCTGGCGCAGCTGTGGCGCGCTCAGCCCGCTGCCATCCTGCCCTGCCTGAAGGAGCTGTTTGCCGTCATCTCTTGCACAGGTGTGTGTGCGCGGGGGCTGGCGTGGGGGCTCGTGTGCTCCATGAGCCCAACGTGCGCCGGGCAGGTGGCTGTAGGTGCGGGTTCCCGTGCTTGGTGTGCCCTGTGGCAGGTGTGTGTAAGGGGCTAATGCGCAGGTGGGGGAATGCAATGTTCCTTACTTTAATTAGGGCTATCTTGGGGTCCTGCTGTGGGTCTTATCCTGTGGTGCGTGATGGGCACACTCAGGAGCAGACTGCTGGGTGAGGTGAAGGAGGGACCCAGATCATGCTGGCCAGAAGCAGGACTAGGGTCTGAGTGAGACAACAGGAAAGGGGTGGTGTCCTCATGCCCTTTGGGTCAGGTGGGTTTTGTAGAAGGGTGGCTTTCGATTCAGATTTTGAGAGATGGGCAGCAGCAGGGGCAAAGTGTACCAGGCAGGCAGAGGTGAAGCTCCGGACTCACGATGAAGCCTGAACATCTCAACTCTGAAATGTAAACGCTTGGTCCTCCATTGGCAATTGTGGTACTTGGACTACAGTATAAACGAGTGAAATAAGATCTGTGCCTTCCCTGATTATAGGGCTGTTCAGTTGAGAGGAAAGGAATGCACCTGGTGGGACAAAGAGAGCCAAGGTCAGGTGTATAAGCTCTTATCCAGTTGGACAACAGATTTTGATAACTAAATGTTCTTTCTCATCTCTAGTCCTTTGTGTGGTTCCACCTGGAATGTCCTCCCTCAAGTCACACAGCCCTTCTATCTGTTCTTGCCAGCCCTAATGTTACCCTTTCTTACAGATTTTGCCTATATAGGTACAATTGGTGGTGGTGAGGGGGTGGTCAGTGCTTTCTCTGTGCCCAGTACAGGGCACGTGAAGGTTTGTTGAGTAATAAGCTAAGGTGGGATTGGAGGCTGTGATGCTGTAGGAGTTAAGGGGGTGGCCCCTCTGTGCTCTTTTCAGAAGCCTAGCCTAGTTCCTTGGCAGCATGAAGGCATGGGGTATTGGGGGAGGCGAGGCATCTACCTATCTTGCTAAGCTCATCCCAGTTCCCCTATTCCAGAGGAAGAGCCTCCGTCTAGCGCCCTGGCCAGCGTGGTCCAGCACCTCCCATTGGAGCTAATGGATGGTGTCGTCCGGAACCTCAGCAATGATGACAGTGTGACAGACTCTCAGATGCTGACGGCCATCAGCAGGTGGGCTGAAGGCTGGGTGGGGATCAGGTCTCTCTCCTGATATACTGGGTGTGGTTGCTGGGCTAGATTTAGTGTCAGGAGGTCCAGGCCCTCATGCTTTTTCATTCATCCATACTTTTTTGAGTCCTGCTCCGTGCCCGGCCTAGGACTGGATGTGGGAGACACAGAGAGCCTTTCCCTAGCAGTGCTCTCAGGTTGGTTGCCAACTCTGTGATCCCGGACAAGTCAGTGAACTCTTTGAGCCTCCGTTTCCCCCTCTGTAATAGCAAAGGTGGTGTCAGAAGTTGTTAGGCTTCCATGGGGTCATACTAGAAGCTGCAAGTATATTATGAAGTGCATTCTGAGTTTGGCAGGTATGATAAATGGAGTTTGGATGCTTTTCAGCTCATTGCTTTTGCATATCTCCTCACCTCATTTGAATGTCATCGAACCTGTGATCTAGCCCCACCTGCTGGTCCAGTGATCCTAGAATATACTGCCTACCCTACTCCCTGCAGGCCTTTGGCCCTGTAGATCCCACTCACCTGGCATGCTTCCCCTGCCATGCTTTCTATACCTGTGTGCAGATCTACTATCTCCAGTGGGCCTTCCTGAATTTCTTGTCTTTAGTGGGGAAGAGTGTGGGCTCCAGAAGTAAGTTGTCCTGGCTCTACTGCTTCTAGCCTGTGTGACTTTGGGCAAGTTACTACACCTCTGTAGGTCTCAGCTTCATTTATAAAATGTTGTGTAATTGAACCCATCTTATGGGGTCGTTGCAAGGATTAAATAACACGTGTAAAGTGCTTAGAGCAGTGGTGATAATTACCATCATAATTATTATGACCTTATTCTTTTTGTTGTTCGACCTCTTTATAGTATAGTCTACTGAGTCCAAAAGTAATGATACAGTGACATTTTCCTGAGTGCCTTCTATGTGGCAGCTTCATGCTGTGTGCATACAAGCATTATCTTGTGGGGGTCAGATGGGTTAATACATGTAAGGCAGATGGAGTAGTGCTTGGTGCAGAATTAATACCATGAGAGTTAGCTATTGTTACCTCTTTTAATCCATACCACAGTCCTGTGAGGTAGGTATTGTCCCCATTTTACAGAGGAGGAAACTGAGGCTAGAGAAAGTGTCGTGGTCTAGGTCATAGGCAAGGGTCTGCTGGAGCCAAAGCTTCCAAACCTGGGGGCAGTGCTCCTGTGGTTGGGCCCCATGGTCCAGACAGAGACAGTTGAAAGCCCTAGTCTGCCAGTGCAGCCTCGTGTGTGGCGGGGGAGTGAGGTTTGGGCTGTTGAGAGGGCCTGTCCCACCTCCTGCTGCACTGGGAGCCCCAGTCTCTGCCAGATGCCTGTGCTGGGCTCATTTGCAGTTCTCAGAGGTGTCTTGTTCATCCCATGGACCCCAGGGCTGCTCTGTGTAGGTGCGGATAAGTGTGGGGTCTCAGGACATCATGGCTAGTGCCTGGGCTGCCCCCACCCAGGCTTTTGGGCCTCCCTGGTCCTTGTGTCATTGTCACTCCCCTCACCAGGATGATCGACTGGGTGTCGTGGCCCCTGGGGAAGAACATTGACAAGTGGATCATTGCACTGTTGAAGGGTTTGGCCGCTGTTAAGAAGTTCAGCATCTTGATTGAGGTTTCGCTTGCCAAAATTGAGAAGGTTGGTGGCCCCTGTCCTAGCCCTGGCTTACAGCTTTTCCCACTCTCTCTTGCCAGGGGCAGTGTGGGTCTGGGAGGCAGAGCACTGGGGCTCTCACCCAAGCTTGCTGTGACCCAGGATAATTCACTGCCCCTCTGTGGGCCTCAGGTTTCCCACATTGATTTCTCTGCTCATTCAAGAATATGTGTCTGTCACTTTGGGTCTGTCTATCCATCCATCCATCCCTCCCATCAGATATCTGTGTTACTACCCATCTGTCCATCGACTAGATCTGTGGCATGTCTGTGTTCTTGGTCTTGCATGGGTCTGTTGCTTTACCTCTGGTGTCTCTGATCACCTCTCAGGCCTGTGGCTACACTTGGCCTCTGTGGCCCAGGTGTGGGGGACTCCTCACCAGGGACTCTCTTCCAGGTTTTCTCCAAGCTTCTGTACCCCATTGTCCGGGGAGCTGCCTTGTCTGTCCTCAAGTACATGCTCCTGACCTTCCAGCACTCCCATGAAGCCTTCCACCTGGTAAGGGCCCTGCGTGCTGGCCTGAGGATGGGCGGCCCTTCATCCCCCACTGGTTTGGGTGGAGAGCAGACATGCTGTCTCTGTTGGGGTTGGGGGTTTGAAGCCCAAGACCTTAAAATCCAGGATATTAGGACTGGAGGAGACTTGAGACTCCATTTTGCGGGAGTTTTTTAGGAGACTAAGGCCAGAGAATTTGCATGGCCTCCCAACAGGCCCGTAGTAGAGTGACAGCCCTAGAATGAAGTCAGCTACTGTTCTTTGGGTGCCTGCTGTGTGCTAGGCACAGTACTAAATGCAGGACACATATTAACTGTCAGCCCTAAAGGAGAGTCTGTCCTTTTTTCCGTTTTTCAGCTGAGGAAACTGCAATTTAGGGAGGCTAAATCACTTGTCCCAGACACACAGCTGGTGAGCAGTACAGGGAAGATTTCTAGCAAAGTTGGTCTGACTTCTGACCCATTGTCTTTCTTATACCTTGCTGCTGACCAGCACCCGGGCGGTATGGCCTCCAGCTCAGGGCCCTTTCTGCTATCTTTGGGGCTGTCCCTTGGGAAGGACAGCTTGTAGTCCTTGGCAGGGGGGGTGGGTGGGTACCTTCCTGCCTTTCTTCCCTAGATCTGCAGATGGGTCCCTAGATACTTGTGGCTCCTGGTGAGGGCATAAATGTCATGCTTTATGATTTGCTGCAGTGGGAAAAGCACAGAACCAGGGATTGGAGTAGTTGGGATTGATTCCCATCTCTGCCATTTGCCAGATGTGGTGACTTTGGGCCAGGTGTTTACCTCTGAGGGCTTGGAACAGGGTAAGCCCCTAGGATGGTGGGAGAGTGTTAGATGAGATGATATTTGTCAAAAGCCTGCCACAAGTTCCTTTCCAGGGACTGGACAGATACTTGTTTATTTGCATCCTTCTCCTGAGCTCCCTGCTCCCAGTTCCTGTGGGCTGACTCTGTCCATCCCTGGGACATTATGTTAGAGCACCCCCATGGTTTGAAAGTTAGCACTCTGTAGCACAGAGGAAAGAAACAGGCTTTGGATTCAGACAGACACATGTGTTACTTCTCCCATAACACATAGGGGAAGTTCTTGGTAAATTATGTAATCTCTCCAACCTCAATTTCTTCATCTATAAGATGGGAGTAATAATTGCCAAATAAAGTCATTGTGAGGGTGAAGTGCTTGACCTGTAAGTGTTTGGTGAAAGAATGATGGTGGAGAGAAGAGTAGTCCTGGTCACTCAGGCTAGGCTCTCCTAGAAGGCCAGTTGGCTGAAGCTTATCAGCTGGGCTTGGGTTCAGGCCTCCTCTCAAGTGTGGGAAGGAATTATTTATCCCATTTGACAAATGAAGAGACTGAGGCAGGATATCCAAGGTCATGTGTATTGTGAAAAGAGTCACTTGCCTGCATAGCATGGAGTCCCATGTAGATAAGGGGGATAGTGGCAGGTGGAAGACCTCCCTGCCTCAAGGAGCTCTGGGTATTTTCAGCACTGACCACCAACCCATGGCTCACGTGAGTGGTAAATGTACTGAGCCTAATCCTCCTCTCCTCTCACAGCTCCTCCCTCACATCCCCCCCATGGTGGCCTCTCTGGTCAAGGAGGACTCCAACTCGGGGACCAGCTGCCTGGAGCAGCTGGCGGAGCTGGTCCATTGCATGGTCTTCCGGTTTCCAGGCTTCCCAGATCTGTATGAGCCTGTCATGGAGGCCATTAAGGTGAGTGACAGTCTCCCACTGCTCCCTTGCCCTACTCCAAAAAAGGTGCTGGTTTGGGCCTTGCTCAATGCCATAATACCCTAATACAGGTTAGTGACAGCCCCCCATCATTTGGTCTCTGCCTGTCTCCCATCACCTCCCCTGGCCCACCTGTGCTTCAGGCACACTGAACCACCTGCCATTTCCCCAGATGGGTCACCTCTCTTGATTTTCCAAGCCTTTGCATATGTCATTCTTCTAACTATAAACTGTTCTCTTGATCTGCCTGGATAGCTCCTGTTTCCATTGAATCTTCTCCACTAAGGCTCTGCTCAAGTGTTACTTCCCTCAGAAAGCTTTTCCTGACAACTCTCGATAACCCCCTCTCCACTGCAGGCTGGGTCAGGACTTCTTTGAGCTTCTACAGCTCCCACATCCCTTTGTCACGTGCTGTCACTGTCTATCTGTGTGTCTGTCTCCCCCAGCTGTAGCACTCCAGAGCAGGGATTGTTTACCTGTGTTCACATGGCTTTACTGATGCTCTGCTTTGTGCAAGACCCAGCTTGGGAACTGGGGACATGGGCTCGAGGCAGAACAAGTCTCCTCCACTGAGGAGCTTGCAGCCTAGCGGGGTGACAGGCCTGCCCAGAAGTCACTCTGATCTAAGTGTCTTAGGAAACACCTGTGAGGAACCAGAGACAGGAAGGATCATCCCCAGTTGGAGGGGGAAGCTACCGGGAAGAAGGAGATTCTGACCTGGGCTTGCTAGGTTGCTAGGACAATAACATTTGTAGGTGTAGTGCAACATTTGACAGTGTTTTCCATATATTTTGTTTGTTAATGCCCACAAGAAACAAGCAGGTACTATTGTTACCTGAATCTCATAGATGAGGGAAATGAGACTTGGAGAGGCTTGGTGACTTGTGCAAAGTCATGCAGGTAGTGAGAGACCTAAGCAGGGTGCTTGGTTGCTGAGCCCTTTCCCATTGCCTGATACAGAGGACAGGTCCAAGTGTGGGTGAAAGATGTCTAGGTAGGTGGTGGCCCTTATTATAGACCCTCTGATCTGACTTTCGTTTCCGTAGTCACAGCAGATAGATAACCTGAAAAGCGTCCCACTATAGAACACCTAGAAATGCTTGTTAAAATATAACAAACGTCTTTTTAAGTACATAGCTGAGCTTGCAAGAAAGTAATGGGGAATCCCCAGGGGCCAAAAAGGAAGCGAGAACTGGAATCCAGAAAGGTAAGTGAGAGATGATGCTCTTTTTGCCCTGGGGTGGGGAGGGAACGAGGGAGGGTGAAACCTTAGTCACTAAGCAGCTTGAGCTTGTAGGGACAGGGGGTGAGGCTTAGGGCCTGCTCCCACTAGGGCATTAGCACTAAGAAGCCCATATATTCTAGGACCCAAGAAAGGCTTTATTGTTGGCAAATGAGCGACCTAGAAAAAATACATGCATGTCAAGTAGATGTTGAGGAAACTTTTCTGGCTTTGTCTGCGCTCAGGATTGAGAAAAATGAATTTTGTTATCATTGGCCTGCTCTCTTATGGGTTTAGGGTTTGAGTTCTCACTGTTTTTGTGGTTGTGGGACTCCACAAAGGCACTAAGTAAGCTTAGGCACTAACATTAAAAATGGTTATGAACTTGTAATACCCAAGAGTTGCCTCATAGAAACAGAAATGAAAATGCTTTCAAGTCACAAAGATAAACTACTGCTAAAGATGAGTTTATAATCCAAAAATGACAAAACACACAAGGGAACAATCCACCATGAGTGAGAGAGAGTAGATGCAATCAACAAAACCTCTGGCATTTACTTGGGTCTTGGCAGTTTTTCCAGCCTGAGAATTTGAGAGAGCCTGCCTACAATACAAGTGGGTACCTTGCTAGATCACAAGCTGCCTGTCACTGGAGGTAGATGAGCAGAGGAGACAGGGCTTTGACTTGGGGGAAGTGACTATTACTGTTTCCTATTAGCCTGTGAGCTTCTGGAGGTCAGGGACCATGTTTTGACCTCTGTGTCCTGCAAATATGTGAGTGAATTAGCATATGGAGAATGCTCTCCTGGAGGTGTGAACGAAGAGGAGGGAGCATGGCCCTGCACTGGGCCCTGAGGGAAACCCACACTGAGTGAGACCCAGGCTTTTCACACTAGGGGCTGTGGTCTGATCCAGGGGACAGTGAGTCTGTAAATACCTTTACCACTAGGTGCAGGCAGCTAGGCTTTATAAGTATAGAGAACATGTGTACCCCACTTGAGAAGATCTGGGAAAGTCTTGTAGAGAGGGGATACAGGAGTTAAGCTTTGAGGGATGGGGACTGGCAGGATGAAGCCCTCCTTTCCAGAGGCGTCAGAGGGAAAGGTGTGGGAGGGGAATGCGCAGTTTGTCAACAGAGTGGAAGGGACATCAGAAAGATCAGACTGGAGGTCCTGAAACCAGACTGATTCTGTTCAATCTAGCAGATAGGGGCTTCCCAAACATTTCCTCCGAATACTTGAGCCCAGAAAGGGGAGTTACCCAAGCACCCTGACATAAGCTCAGTGTTTCTCTAAAATCTCATTTTATCTCAGAGATTCAAATATGGATTTCATAATGATGAACATTTGTTTTAATGTAAACATTTTTATTCCTTGAATATTAGAGAATATAGCTCCAAGGGAGGTGTGCTGTATTTGCCCTGTGGCTTTGAACACCTTTTGATATAAACTAGTTTGAGAGGCAAGAGAGCAATGTATCCATAGAATTTTTAAAAAATTTTTTTCTAAGATTTATTTACTTATGGAGAGAGAGAGAGAGAGAGAGAGAGAGAGAGAGAGAGAGAATATGAATCCTAGGCAGTCTCTGGGCAGAGCCTGTCTTGAGGCTTGAACTCATGAGCTGTGAGATCATGGCCTGAGCTGAAACCCAGAATCAGATGCTTAACTGACTAAGCCACCCGGGCACCCCTCTCCATAGGATTTTATGGGGTTTTTTATAAAATTTTTTTTTTTTTTTTTTTTTTAGTTTTTAGTTTTGAGAGAGAGAGCATGAGCAGGGGAGGGGCAGACAGAGAGAGACACACACAGAATCCGAAGCAGGCTTCAAGCTCTTAGCTGTCAGCACAGAGCCCAGTGTGGGGCTTGAGCTCATGAGCTGTGAGATCATGACCTGAGCCAAAGTCGGACGCTTAACCAACTGAGCCACTCAGGCACCTTGGATTTTATTGTTTATAAAGTTCTTTTACATCTCTTCCATGAGCACATTCTTCTTTGTATAAAGGCTCCTCTATAAAAAAGTTCTGGAAGGTTCTCTTAGGCAGTTTCTCTGGGAGCTGTGGTACTTGCTAAGGGAGCCATTGTATATAAATTTCCAGTAACATTAGGAGCTTGAAACTTACTTCATGGTTTTATGTTCCTAAGAGTACCAAGTTACCTTCTTTGGGAAAAATGACATTTGATGTTTTTTTTTTTCTGTAGTGTGGATAGTTTTGCATCTTTGTGTGTGTGTGTGTGTACTTGTCTACATGCGTGAAGTTCTCTTTTTTTCTTATTGCCTTTTTGTCCCTATTCATGTTTTGTGTGGAGTGGGAATTGGATAGGGAATAATAGGAAGAAAAAAGAAGGGACTAAGAAGATAACGAGCTTGCATCTTTTTATCTTGGCTTGGAAGTTCTTACTTTTTTTTTTTTTTTTTTTTCTTTCTTTTATCATTTGTGAGAGTTGACTGATCTGGTAAATGTTCTTGGGAAATGAACAAATAGAAGCGTTAAACCACTGCTTGAACCGGACCTTTTGCAGTGGTCAGACGATGTGCACTGGGGAGACTAGGGCTTTCAATGCTCAGCTGGTTTGAAACTCTGGAGGCTCGGACAAATCTGGGGACTGTGCTTAGGATCTGGAAATAATAGGGCTTTGAGGAACGTCATGTAAATCTGTTAAGTAACTCTCTATTATGCCTAGGTGTTTTCCTTTAAAATAGATTATCATTAGAACCCGTGTTGGGTAATGTTCTTTTAGGTGCACGTTTTAATGTGAGGAGAATGAGTAAGAAAGCATGCTAATCCCTGAGCCCTTGACCAGGAACCCATACCTCAGGCCCCCATGACCCTCCACTGTCCTGTGACCAGGGATCCATACCTCAGGCGCCCAGGACCCTCCACCATCCTGTCTGTGACCAGGGATCCATACCTTAGGCCCCCAAGACCCTCCACCATCCTGTCTGTGGGATCTTGCTTGGAGGCGGTGACTAATTAAACCTGATGGCAAACCTAAAAGTAGAAGAAGTGGGAGCATCATTGTGTGCATACTCACAGGCACAGTGAGAGTATGGCATGCCAAATTGATATGCCTCACTTGATGCATATGAGGACATTGAGTCTGAGAGGCTCACTGACCATAGCCAGGCAGCTAGTTAAGACAAGAGTCAGGATTAGGACTGAGATCTTGACTCTGTTGGATCTGTTGACTGGTGAGCCTGTGTGGTCATTGCTTAGAGTCTGCTGTACCCTGGGCTCCTCTAAGAACATGTGGATTATTTGCTTACTGCTTGTACGTCCCTGGAAAATTCTTTTCTCTGAGTCTTAGTTTTTTCATCTATAAGATGGGAATTTTATACCTTCCTAATAAGACAGTTGTGACATGAAAAGGTCATATAGAAGTCCCACGTGTCAGAATGAGAATCTAGAGTAAGTCTGGAAGCAGAAAGCTGTTAACACATATATCGAGAACATTTGTGGGGCAGTGTGCTTGGGTAGGGGTGGGGTAGGCCATAGTCCAAGAAGACTTCCCAGAGGAAGTGATATTTTTAGAGCTGACCGTGGTCCCCACCATCCTGCTAACTTGTTCCCTCCTCAGGACCTCCATGTTCCCAATGAGGACCGCATCAAGCAGCTGCTGGGGCAAGATGCCTGGACCTCGCAGAAGAGTGAGCTGGCTGGTTTCTACCCCCGGCTCATGGCCAAGTCAGACACGGGCAAGATTGGTTTAATCAATTTGGGAAACACATGCTACGTGAACAGCATTCTTCAAGCCTTATTCATGGCTTCTGAGTAGGTGCTGCTTTCATATTTCCTCTCTGCCCCTGCCTCTCTCCTTTGGGCTCCCTGGTGAATGGGGGTGGGGTTGGGGGTTTGGAGAGGATGGGTCTTGCTTTGCATTGCTGGCATAATTCCCTGCAGTCTGTAGGTCTTGATGGGGCAAGTGAGAGGTCCCAGAGGGCTCTAGGCCATTGCCAAGGCAGAAGGTCAACACTGGATGGGAGCTTGAGATGGGACTTCAGGGGCTGGAACAGGTTTTGCACAGGGTTGGTCAACATCACTGATTTTTCCCCTGGGTGGATTGTGTCTTTCCGAATAGAACTTCCATTCATCCTGGTCTTAGACATCCCCTGCTCCCTCTACTAAAACAAAATCTTTTTTCTCAGTGGCTACCTATCCAACATAAGGTTTGCTTAAAAATCACTCAAAGTTTCAGCCACAGAAGTGGACATCTTTTCCCCCCAATTTGTGTGTGTGTGTGTGTGTGTGTGTGTGTGTGTGTTTAAAATGCACATAACATTTACTGTATTAACCATTGTAATTGTGCAGTTTAGTGGTAAATACATTCACATTGTTGTACAACTTTCCATCATCCATCCATGTAACTTTCATCTTGTAAATCTGAAACTCTATACTTTAATTAAACAATAACTTCTCATGTTCCCATTCTCCCTTCCCCCAGCCTCTGACAACCTTATTATACTGGCAACCCAAGTGTTTTTACATTTTGGCTATCGTGAATAATGCTGCTGTGAACATGGGTGTACAAATAACTTTTGAGATACTACTTTCAATTCTTCTGCATATATGTCTAGAAGTGAAATAGTTGGGTCCTAGGGTAGTTCTATTTTTAATTTTTTGAGGAACCTCTGTACTGTCTTCCACAGTGGCTGCACCAGTTTGCATTCCCAGTGGTGCATGAGGGTTTCAGTTTGTCCATATCCTCCCCGACATTTCTGTTTTTTGACAGTAGCCATCCCAGTGGGTGTGAGGTGGTATTCCGCTGTAGTTTTGATTTGCATTTTCCTAATGATCAGTGATGTTGAGCATATTTTCATGTGCTCATTGGCCATGTGCTCAGTCTCTTCTCAGATACATTAATTGCAAATATTTCTCCCGTAATCTGGGTTGCCTTTTTGATTTGGATATTTTAAAAATTTTTGTTGAAGGTGTATTTATTATTGAGATATATTTGACATTCTATTAACTTCAAGTGTACAATATATCTGATATAGTATGTCTTATGAAATGATCACCACGATAAGTCTGGTTAACATCCATCACCACACACAATTAAAATTTTTCTTTTGTGTGATGAGGACTTTTAAGATGTACTCTATTAGCAACTTCCAAGTATACAATACAGTATTATTAACTATAGTCACTGTGCTATACATTAAATCCCAGGACTTGTTATTATAACTGGAAGTATGTACCTTTTGACGACCTTCACCTATTTCACCCACTCCCCACCTCTGGCAACCACCAATCTGTTCTCTATATCTATTATTTTGTTTGATTCCATATATAAGTGACATCACACAGTATTTGTGTTTTTCTGTCTGACTTCACTTTCCATAATGCCCTCTAGGTTCATCCAATTGTCATAAATTGTAGAATTTCCTTCATTCTCATGGCTGAGTAATATTCATTACATGTATAAGGAATATATGTATTTTAGGATATTTAGGATATTAGGATATGTATTTAGGATATTAGGATATCAGATATGTGATTTGCAAATATTTTCTCTTATGCTGTAGGATGCCTTCTTATTTTGTTGATGGTTTCCTTTGATGTGCAGAAGCTTTTTAGTTCGGTGTAGCCCTGCTTGTTTATTTTGCTTTTGTCATCTTTATTTTTAGTGTCAGATCCAAAAAAAATCATCACCAAGATGATGTTAAGGAGCTTACAGATTATATATATATGTATGTATGTATGTGTGTGTGTGTATGTGTGTGTGTATATATATATATATATATATGTATATATTTTACTTTTAAGTTTGTTTATTTTGAAAGAGAGAACACTCAAGCAAGGGAGGGGCAGAGAGAATCCCAAGCAAGCTCTGCACTGTCTGTGAGGAGCCTGGACATGGGGCTCCAACTCATGAAAGTGTGAGATCATGACCTGAGCTGAAATTAAGAGTCAGATGTGTAACTCAGGCACCCCAGACTATGTTTTCTTATAGAAGTAAGATGGTTTCAAGTCTCATGTGCAAATCTTAATCCATTTTGAGTTGATTTTTGTGTATGTTGTAAGATAAGGGTCCAGTTTCATCCTTTTGCATATGGCTGTCCAGTTATCCCAACATTATTTATTGAAGAGACTGTCCTTTCCCCATTGTATCTTCTTAGCTCCTTTTTTGTATATTGATTGGGCAAATAAGCATGGGTTTATTTTGGGGCACTGTCTTCTGTTCCATTGATCTATTTATCTTTTTATGCCAGTCCCATATTGTTTTGATTACCATAGTTTTGTAATGTAGTTTGAAATCCGGAATCTTGATGTCTTCAGCTTTTTCTTTTTTAAAATTGATTGGACTATTTGAAGTCTTTTGTGGGTCTATATCGATTTTAGGGTAGTTCTGTTTGGTGAAAAATGCCAGTAGAATTTTGATAAGGATTTCATTGAATTTTAAGTTGCTTTGGCTATTACGGACATTTTAACAGTATTATTTTTTCTAATCCATGAACACAGAATATCTTTCCATTTATTTGTGTCATCTCCAATTTCTTTCATCAGTGATCCTCATTCTGATATGTTGTCAGAAGTTCAGGGTAGTAGCCTAACATTCAATTTCTTTCATCAGTGATCCTTATTCTGATGTGTTGTCAGAAGGTCAGGGTAGTAGCCTAACACTACGTCCCAATGCCTGTCTCATTCCGTTTGCTTCATCTCATCACATAGGCATTTTATCATCTTACATCATTATAGGAATAAGGGTGAATACAGTACAATATTTAGAGAGAGAGATCATTCACATAACTTTTATTACAGTATGTGGTTATAATTTTATTGTTGCTAATGTCTTACAGTACCTAATTTATAAAATAAGCTTTATCATAGGTATATATATAGGAGAAAACAGTATATACAGGATTTGGTACTATCTGTAGTTTCAGGCATCCACTGGGAGTCTTGGAATGTATCTCCTACTGGTAAGTGGGGACTACTGTACAGGTCTTTTACCTCCTTGGTTAAATTTGATAGAATCGTAAATGTGGGTTGTTTTTAAATTTATTATTCTTACAGTTTGTTATTACTGTATTGAAATGCAGCAGACTTTTGCATATTGATTTTTTTATCCTGCAACTTTACTGAATTCATTTATTCTAAGGGTCTTTTTGGTGAGGAGTCTAGGGGTTTTTTAATATGTAATATCATATCGTCTACAAATAGAGACAGTTTTATTTCTTCATGTCCAATTATGATGCCTTTTCTTTTCCTTGCCTAATTATTAGCTAGGACTTCCAGTACCATGTTGAATAAAAGTGATGAGAGTGGACATCCTTATCTTGTTCGTGATCTTAGAGGAAAAGCTTTCAGGTTTTCATCATTGAGTATGTTGTTGGCTATGACCTTGTCATAGATGTTTTTTATTATGTTGAGTTAGGTTTCCTTTATACCAACTATTTTTGAGAGTTTTTTATTTTATTATTATTTTTTAATGTTTATTCATTTTTGAGAGAGAGACAAGAGTGTGAGCAGGGAAGGGGCAGAGAGAGGGAGACACAGAATCCAAAGCAGGCTCCAGGCTCTGAGCTGTCAGCACAGAGCCTGATGTGGGGCTGGAACTCACGAACAGTGAGATCATGACCTGAGTTGAAGTTGGACGCTTAACTGACTGAGCCACCCAGGTGCTCCGAGCGTTTTTATTATTCATAAGTGGGTAAATTGAATTTTATCAAATGCTTTATGTGTCTATGAGACGATCATGATTTTTTATCCGTTTTGTTATATGGTGTGCCGTATTGATTACTTTGTGGATGTTGAACCATCTTTGCATTCCTCCTATATATCCAACTTGATCATGTTGTATGAACCATTATGTGTATTGTTGAATTTGGTTTGCTAATATTTTGCTGAGGATTTTTACATCTATGTTCATCAGGGATATTGGCCTATAATTCTCCTGTGTTGTCTGATTTTGGTGTTAGGGTAATGCTGGCCTTATAAAATGAGTTTGGAAGTATTCCCTCTTCTGGTTGTTTTGTTTTGTTTTTTTGCGGGGGGAGTGTTTGAGAAGGCTTGGCGTTAATTCTTTGAATGTTTGGAACAATTCAGTGAAGCCATCTGGTCCTGGTCTTTTGTTTATTGGAAGGTTTTTAATTACTGAATCCGTCTCTTTACTAGCAATCAGTCTGTTCAGATTTTCTACTTCTTTGTAATTCAGTCTTTACAGTTTATATGTTTCTAAGAATTTCTCCATTTCTTCCAGGTTGTCCAGTTTGTTCGAGTATAATTGTTCATAGTACGATCCTTCGTATTTCTGTGGTATCAGTTGTAATGTCTCTTTTATTTATTTAGTTTTATGTCCTCTCTCATTTTTCCTTGGTGAGTGTAGCTAAAGGTTTGTCTATTTTGTTTATCTTTTCAAAAAAAACAGCTCTTAGTTTCACTGATCTTTGCTATTGTATTTTTAGTCTCTCTTTCATTTATTTTTGCTCTGGCCTTTATTTCCTTCATCTTATTTTGGGGCTTAGTTCTTTTTCTAGTTCCTTGAGGTGTAAAGTTCGTTCATTTGAGATCTTTCTTGTAACGTAAGTATTTATCACTCTTAGAATTGCTTTTCCTGCATCCCCTATTTAGTATGCTGTATTTTCATTTGTCTTAGGGTATTTTGTAACTTCTCTTTTTATTTCTTCTTTGACCCACTGGTCGGTCAGTAGCATGTTTTTTAGTGTCCACATATTTGTGAATTTTCTGTTTTTTTCTTGTAAGTCATTTCTAGTTTCATACCATTGTGGTCAGAAAAGATGCTTGATACGATTTTAGTCTTCTTAAGTTTATTGAGACTTGTGACCCAACATATGATCTGTCCTGGAGAATGTACCACATGAGCTTAAGTAGAATGTATATTCTATTACTTTTGGCTGGAGTGTTCTGTAAATGTCTGTTCTACTCCTCTGTTCTAATATGTGAGCCCAACGTTTTCTTACTGATTTTTCTGTCTCAGTGATCTATGCATTAACAGAATTGGGGTATAAAAGTCCCCTGTTATTATTGTATTGTGTCCATTTCTCCCTTTAGGTCTGTTAATATTTGCTTATATATTTAGGTGCTCCTATGTTTGGTGCATAAATATTTACAGATGGTTTTTTTTTTTTTTTTAAATTTTTTTTAACGTTTATTTATTTTTGAGACAGAGAGAGACAGAGCGTGAACAGGGGAGGGGCAGAGAGAGAGGGAGACAGAGAATCCGAAACAGGCTCCAGGCTCTGAGCTGTCAGCACAGAGCCCGACGCGGGGCTCGAACTCACAGACTGCGAGATCATGACCTGAGCCGAAGTCGGACACTTAACCGACCGAGCCACCCAGGCGCCCCCAGATGTTTTCTTGTTGGATTGACCTTTTCTGAATATATATTGGCCTTTTTTTTGGTCTCTTTTTACGATCGTGTCTACAAGTCTATTTTAAGTATAGACTTCTTCTGGTTTCCATTTTCATGAAATACCTCTTTGTATCCCTTCAGTTTCAATCTGTGTACATTTGAAGTGAGAGTTTCTTGTAGGCAGCATATAGATGGCTTTTTTTTTTATCTATTCAGCCACCCTGTATCCTTTGATGGAAGAGTGTAGTCCATTTACATTTAAAGTAATTATCAGTAGGCACATACTTAATGCTATTTTGCTAATTATTTTCTGGCTGCTTTGTAATTCCTTTGTACCTTTCTTCTCTTGCCCTCTTCCTTTGTGATTTGATGATTTTCTGTAGTGGCATGCTTAGATTTCTTTCTCTTTTGTGTATCTACTGTACGTTTTTGTTTTGTGGTTGCCATGCTAACATAAAATAACATATTTATAACAGTCTATTTCGAGTTGATGACTTAATTTTGAATGCATTCTAAAGCTCTAGTTGTTAATCCCCCACCATGTTTTATGTTTTTGATGTCACAATTTACTTCCTTTTATCTTGCATATCTCTTAACAAATTATTGTAGTTATAGTTCCTTTTACTACTTTTGTCTTTAACCTTCACACTAGCTTTGTAAGTGATGAACCTACCACCTTTGCAAAATTATATTATTCTGAATTTTAATATACGTTTATCTTTATTAGTGAGATTTATACTTTCATATACTTTCCTGTTGCTAATTAGTACCTTTCAGCTTAAAGCAGTCCCTTTAACATTTCTTGTTAAGCTGCTATAGTGGTGATGAACTCCTTCAGCTTTTGCCTGTATGGAAAACTCTCCTTTAATTCTGAAGGACAGCTCTGCTGGGTAGAGTATTCTTGGTAGGAGGGTTTTTGTTTCTTTAACCTGTGGCACTCCTTTCTAGTCGGCAAAATTTTCGCTGAAAATATGCTGATATTCTTATGAGCGTTCCCTTGTCTGTAACAAGTTGTTTTATTCTAGCTGCCCTTTTTTTTTTTTTTTTAATGTTTATTTATTTTTGAGAGAGAGAGAGAGAGCGTGCGTGAGCAGGGGAGGGAGACACAGAATCTGAAGCAGGCTCCAGGCTCCGAGCTGTCAGCATAGAGCCTGATGTGGGGCTTGAACTCATGAGCCATGAGATCATGACCTGAGCTGAGGTCAGACACTTAACCGACTGAGCCACCCAGGCATCCCACTGGTCTCCATTTTTCTGAGGTTTTATCTTGTTCTTTCATTTGGAATACAGTTCTCTGTTTCTTCATCATCCTTGACTCTCTGTGTTGGTTTCTGTGCATTAGATAAAACAGCCATCCCTCCCAGTCTTGAAGGAGTGGCCTTGTGTAGATGAACCTTTTTGTTTACCCTTGCCCTTGCTTTTTTGGCTGTCTCTCAAACCACTGTGATTGTCCAAACAGCCTACTTTGTTCTTGGTGGCTCTCAGTAGTTCAGACTGTGCCAAGACCTGTCAATGTCCTAAAAGGGAGGATCTCAGGCCCTCTTGATGCAGGGCTTATTAGAAGCCAGACCCTCAGGTAGCAGCTTTTAAAGTATGCAAATAAACCTCTTTCAGGGGCGGACTGGGAGATGGGCATTTCTATCTGTGAAGATAACCTAATAGTCCTCTTTCACGGAAAGATTGTGCATTTCTGTCTGCTGCCTCTCTGCTGTTCCCTGATATGGTAGTTCAACTGTTTTCTGTTTGTTACAGCCCTGTGTGATCTACACGTGTAAGCTTCTCTGGCCATGAGAGTCAGACATTCAAGGGGTGCTCCCTGGGTGGCACCTGCAAAAACCAGGGCACCAGATATATGCATAAGCTCCTTTCTGGCAATGCAACCTGGAGTGAGGCAGAGGGAGAGAGTGCAAAGATGACACCTGTTGTCCTCTGCAGTCTTTGGAAAATATTTTGTTAGGCCCTAGATGTGTGTTAAATTGGAAGCCTGCTTGCAGGCTGAACTTCTAGGATAGACAAATGGACCTTTTTCCCAGAAAGACTGGGCTTGATTCACTCAGCTGCCTCTGCTGGCTCCTGGCGGGTTAGCCATGCTTGGTCCATGCAAGCCGTTTAAGCACGGTTTCTCAGTTTGTTGTAGCATTGTTGGTTTTGTGGACATTAGCCCTGTTGATTTTCAAAGGTAGATACTTTGGGGACCATCCTTCAGGTGCAGGTCTTAAAAGTTAGAGTGGCAGATCTAGGGTTCAAACGCTTCTCTCCTCAGGAAGAAGCTGGTGGTTGTGATTTCCCTCCTGATTGTGGGTCACCATGCTGGGGATGGGGTTTCTGTTGAAATTGTCTCCACCTCTCCTACCCATTTCAATGTTGTTTTTTTCTGTTTCACGTGATATGTAGGAGTTGCTTAGTTTTTAGATTTATTGCAAAGGGAATTGTTCCATATGTAGCTGTATATTTAGTGTGTCTGTAAGAGGAGTTGAGTTCAGGATCCTTTCATCTTGACGTGAAACCCTGAATGGTGTCGTTATGCACAAATTTTACATTTTCGTGAAGTCAGTTTGTTTAATTTTGTTGTTGCCTGTGACTTTGGTGTCCTATCTTAGATCATTGCCAAATCCAATGTGAAGCTTTTGTTCTATGTTTTCTTCCAAGAGTTTTGTTGTAAATTTAGGTCCTTGATCCATTCTGAGTTGATTTTTATACATGGTGTTAGATAAGGGGCCAACTTCATTCTTTTGTTTATGGACATTTAGTTTTCCCAGTACCATTTCTTGAAAAGACTATTCTTTCCTCCATTGAATGATCTTGGCACTTTGTTAAAGATCATTTGACCTGTTTTTCATTCCATTGGTCTCTATGTTTGTCTCTATGCCAGTATCACAGTGTTTTGGTCACTGTAGCTTTGTGTAGTAGGTTTTAACATCAGGAAGTGTGAATTCTCCAGTCTGTTAATCTTTTTCAAGATTGTTTTTCATGATTTCTGATCCCATGGGATTCCAGTATGAATTTTGGAATGTGGTTTTTTTTTTTTCGGTTGCTGCAAAATCATTGGATTTTCATAGGGATTGCATTGAATGTGTAGATCACTTTGGGAAATATTCACGTTTTTATAATATTAACTCTTAACCCATGAACATGGAATGTGTTTCCATTTATTTGTGTCTCCACTTCTTTCAGCAAAGTTGTGAAGTTTCCATTGTGCAGTCTTTTACCTCTTTGGTTAATCTTAAGCATTTTACTCTTTTTGATACTATTGTGATTGGAATTGTTTTTATAATTTCCTTTTTGAATTGTTCGTTGTTGGGGTATAAAAATGCAGCTGGTTTTGGTGTGTTAACTTTGTATCCTGCTACTTTGCTGAATTATTAGTTCTAACAGCTTTTACTGTGGTTGTTAGGATTTTCTACATACAAGATTATATCATCTGCAGACAGATAATTTTACTTACGTTTACTTTTTTTTGCGTGGTTGCTCTGGCTAGACCTTCTAGTCCTGTGTTGAATAGAAGAGGTGAAAGTAGACATTGTTGCATTGTTCCTTATCTTGAGGAAAAGCTTTTAGTCTTTCACCATTGAGTGTTAATGTTCACTCTGGGTTTTTAGTATATGGCTTTTATTACGTGGGGGTAATTTCCTTCTATTGTGTAAAGTATTTTTTGTCATAAAAGTATGTTGCATTTTGTCAAATGCTTCCTGTGTATCAGTTAAGGTGATCATGTGGTTCTCTCCTTTATTCTGGTGACGTATGTATATTACAGTGATTAATTTTTTTTTGTATGTTGAACCATCCTTGCTTTCCAGGAATAAATGCTATGTGGTTATAGTGCAGAATGCTTTTAATGTGCTGCTGAATTCTGTTTGCTAGTATTTTGCTGAGGATGTTTGCATAAGGGTATTAGTCTGTAGTTTTCTTTTAATGTCTCTGGCTGGCTTTGGTATCAGGGTTATGCTGACCTCCTAGAATAAATAGGAAGTGTTCTTTGCTTTTTAGTTTTTCAGAAAAGTTTGGGAAAGTTTGGTATGCTTCTTTAAGATTGGTAGAATTTACTCGAAAGCCATGAGCTCCAGGACTTTTTCCTTGGGAGATTTTTGATTACTGTTCAATCTCCTTACTAGTTTTGGTCTGTTCAGACTACTATTCATATTACTCTCTTATTATCCTTTTTATTTCTATTGAATTGGTGCTAATGCCCCCATGTTACTTGCTGATTTTAGTAATTTGAGTCTTTTTTTCCTTAGTCCACTTAGCTAAACGTTTGTCAATTTTTTGGCTCTTTTTGAAGAACCACCTTTTGGCTTTATTGAGTTTTTTTTTTCTCCCCTATTTTTCTGTTTTCTATTTTATTCATCTCTGCTCTAATCCTTCTGGCTTTGGGTTTAGTTCTTTTTCTAGTTCTTTAAGTTGTGAATCCAGGTTGTTGATGTAAAAAATCTTTTTAATTTTTAATTTGTAAAAAATCTTTTTTTTAAGCTTATGCATTTATTTGTTTGATTTTTAATGCTTATTTTTTATTTACTTTGAGAGCGAGAGAAAGGTACAAGTGGGGAAGGGCATAGAGGGAGAGAGAATCCCAAGCAGACTCTGTGTTGTCAGCGCAGAGCCCAGTGCGGGGCTTGATTCCACCACCTGGGAGATCATGACCTAAGCTGAAATCAAGAGTTGGACACTTAACTGCCTGAGCCACCCAGGAGCCCCTAAAGTTTATTTATTTTGAGAGAGTGAACAAGAACACACGTAGGGGAGGGGCAGAGAGAGGGAGAGAGAATCCCAAGCAGTCTCCATTCTGTCAGCACAGAGCCTCGTGTGGAGATTGAACTCATGAACCGTGAGATCATGACCTGAGCCTAGATCAAGAGTCAGACACTTAACTGGCTGAGCCACCCAGGTGCCCCTGAAATCTTTCTTGTTTTTTTTTTTTTTTTAAATGTTTATTTTTGTGACACACAGCATGAACGGGGGAGGGGCAGAGAGGGAGGGAGACACAGAATGCGAAGCAGGTTCCAGGCTCTGAGCTGTTGGCACAGAGCCTGACACAGGGCTCAAACTCACAGACTGTGAGATCATGACCTGAGCCAAAGTCGGATGCTCAACAGACTGAGCCACCCAGGCGCCCCTCTTGTTTTTTAATAGCATTTATAACTATGTTCCCCCCCTTAATCACTACTTTTGCTGTATCCCATAAATTTTGGTATGTTGTGTTTTTGTTAGCATTTGTATCTAAGTAGTTTCTAATTTTCCTTGTGAGGTCTTCTTTGATCTTTGGTTGTTAAAAAGTGTATTGTTTAATTTCCACAATCTTGTGAATTTTCTAGTTCTATTTATGTTATTGAATTTGGTTTATCCACGTGTGGTCAGAGAAGATACTTTGATATTTATCTTTTAAAATTTACTGAGAACTCATTTGTGGCCTAATTTTATAGTCTTTCTGGAAAAGACCTCAGTGCACTTGAGAATGTGTAATCTGCTGGTGTTGGGTTGAGTGTTCTGTATACATCTGTTAGACCTGGGTGGTTATTCTGTTAAGTCCTCTGTTGCCTTATCTTCTTTCTGGTTGTTCTATCTGTGATTGTGGGTGGGGTACTTAGGCCTCCAGCTGTTAGGGTAGAAATGTCGATTTCTCCCTTGAATTCTCTCAGTGTTTGCTTCATTTATTTTGATGGTCTGTCATTTGGTGCATAAATGTTTGTAATTTCTATCTTTTTGCTGTATTGAGTTTTTTATGAATATATAAAGTCCTTCTTTGTCTCTTGTTAGCTTTTTTGATTTAGTCTGTTTTGTCTGACATTAGTCCAGCTACTTCTGCTCTGTTCTGGTTTTCATTTGCATGGAATATCCTTTTCCATCCTTTCACTTTCCAGCTGTCTTTGGATTGCAAGTGAGTCTCTCATAGACAGTATATTGTTGGATTGTGTATTTTTGTCCGTTCTGCCAATCTTTGCTTTTTTATTGGAGAGTTTAGTCTGTTTACTTTTACAGTAATTTGATCAGGAGGGACTTCTGTCATTGTGCCATTTTTTTTTTTAACATACCCTATAGCTCTTTTGTCCCTAATATCTTGCATTCCTGTCATCTTCTGTGTCCAGTTGATTTTTCTTTTTTTTTTAAATTAACGCTTATTTTTGAGAAACAGAGGAAGGCACAGGATCTGAAGCAGGCTCCTGGCTCTGAGCTGTCAGCAGAGAGCCCAATGCGGGGCTTGAACCCATGAACTGTGAGATCATGACCTGGGCCAAAGTCAGATGCTTAACCACCCAGGCACTCTTCCAGTTGATTTTTTTTTTTTTTTATAGCAAAATGTAAAAAAAAAATTTTTAATATTTATTTATTATTGAGAGACAGAGTATGAGCATGGGAGGGGCAGAGAGAGGCAGAGACACAGAATCTGAAGCAGGCTCCAGGCTCTGAGCTCTTAGCATGGAGCCTGATGCAGGGCTCGAACTCACAAACTGCAAGATCGTAACCTGAGCTGAAGTCGGACACTTAGCTGACTGAGCCACCCAGGTGCCCCTATAGCGAAATGTTTAAATTCTTTCTTAATTTCCTTATGTGATTATTGTATAGTTGTATTCTTTGTTGTTACCATGGGGATTTTTGAGAGTCAGAGATGGAGTACGAGCAGGGGAGGGGCAGAGAGAGAGGGAGACACAGAATCCAAAGCAGGCTCCAGGCTCTGAGCTGTCAGCACAGAGTCTGACATGGGGCTCGAACTCACGAACTGTGAGATCATGACCTGAGCCGAACTTGGACGCTTAATCGACTGAGCCACCCAGGCGCCCTGACTAATTTATGTATTTAATCAAATTTTGGGGGTAGTTTTCAGTCATTATTTCTTCAGATATTCTCTCTGCCCCTTTTTTGCCCTCCTTTCTTTTTCTGGGACTCTGATGATGTATATGTTGGTCCTTTTGATGGTGTTTCACAGTTCTCTTAGGTTCTGTTCACTTTTCGTCAGTCTTTTTTCTTTCAGTTACGCAGCTGTGATTATTTCCATTGTTCTGTCTTCAAGGTCACTGGCTCGTCGGCCTGCTCAAATCTGCCTTTGAATCCCTGTACTGAACTTTTAATTTAAGTTATTGTTCTTTTCAGCTCCAGAATTTCTTTTTGGTTTCTATTTGGGTTTTCTGTCTCTTCGTTGACATTTTCATTTTGTTCACACATTGTCTCCATGACTTTCTTCACACCTTCCTTTAGTTTTTTTAATCATCTGTAAGGCTGTTATTTCAAAGTCTTTGATTCATTGGCCATTAAGTCTTTTTCAGGGATATACTTTGTTGGATGATTTTTTTCCTTGGACTGGGCCATACTTTCCCATTTCTTTGTATGTCTTCTGATTCCTTGTTGAACTCTGGACGTTCAATTTTCATGATGTGGTAACTCTGGAAATCACATTCCCTCCCTCTCCTGGTGTTTGCTGTGGGTTTGTTTGTTTTTTGTTTTTTAATTGTTAGAGGCCATCTCTGTGCTGAAGATGAGCCTGAGGGTAATGTCCTCATCGTCTTTTCTGAGCCTTTCCTTGGGCATGTGCAGCCACTTTCTAATTTTACCTATATATGCAGTTTCTGAATGTTCTAGTCTTTAGTGTCTGGCTCCTGAAATGGGAAAGGAAAAAAGTAAGGGAGGGCAGAGGAGCCCTGGCCTTTTGAATCTCCTGTCAGTTATTTTAGCTTGAGGTTGAGGGGCTGGCAACAGTGGAGTAAGGTGTGTGTATGCAGTGGCAATGGCTGCCTGCCTCTTTGCGCCTTCATGATCAGAAGCAGCACTCGGCATAGATCCCCAATATGTGGGAGACAGGAGTACTTTTTACCCTCCCTACCTGCTGTAGGCTGTGTGTAAGCTGTTTTTAGAAACGCACACAGCTGTCTGTCATTTGGCTGGGGTTTGGGAGATGGATACTTGCTACTGTGCTCAGAGGTGAAATTGATGGTGGTTTACAGTGGAAGCCTTCCCCACAATGTGCAAGCTTTCAGAGGACTCTAGAGTTTTCAGATAGTCAACATTAGACTGATTCTGCCAATGCAATTTTTGTCTAGATGGGGAGATAGTTTCCTGGTGTTTACTACTCTGTCATCTTCCCAGAATCCCTCCTCTCTCTTAATTTAAGACTTTCTCCCCCTTTTTAAGAACAATTTTAGGTTTACAACAAAATTGAGGGGAAGGTATAGAGATTTACCATACACTTTGTACACTTGCATTGCCTCCCTCAATATGAATATCACTCACAAGAACAATACACTTCTTTAAAAAAAAATTTTTTTTTAAAGAGGCTATTCATGCCCAGCATGGAACCCAACATGTGGCTTGAACTCATGACTCTGAGATCAAGACCTGAGTTGAGATTATGAGTCAGGCATTTAACCAAGTGAGCCCCCCAGGCTCCCCAGTATACTTCTTTATTTTTTAAACCAAGGATGAGCCTACATTGACACATCACCCAAAGTCCACAGTTTATGTTCACTCTTGGTGTTGTACATTGTGTTGGTCTGGACAAATGTAAAAGGACATGTATCTATCACTGTGGTATCATACAGAATACTTTCATTGCCCTAAATATCCCCTGTGATCTTCCTGTTTATCCCCCTCAGTTCCTGACAGCCACTGATCTTTTCATGGTTTCCATAGTTTTGCCTTTTCTAGATTGGAATCCTACAGTTTCAGATCAGTTTGTACTTTTCAGATTGGTTTCTTTCTGTTAGCAATATGCATTTAAGGTTTCTCCATTTCTTTTCATGGCGTGATAGCTCATTTCTTTTTAGTGCTGAATAGTATTCCATTGTCTGGATGAACTACAGAGTATCCATTTGACTATTGAAGGACATATTGGTTACTTATAAGTTTGGCAATTAAGAATAAAGTTGCTGTAGAAACCAATATTGCACTGTATGTTGGCTACTTAAAATTAAAAAAAAAAGGGGGGGGTGCCTGGGTGGCTCAGTTGGTTAAGCGTCCGACTTTGGCTCAGGTCACGATCTCATAGTTTGTGGGTTCGAGCCCCGCGTCGGGCTCTGTGCAGCTCAGAGCCTGGAGCCTGCTTTGGATTCTGTGTCCGTCTCTTGCACTGCCCCTCCCTTGCTCATGCTCTCGCTCTCGCTCTCTCTCTCTCTCTCTCTCTCTCTGAGTAAATAAAACATTAAAAAAAAAAAAAATAAATTTGTGTGGACAAAAGGGTCCGTTCCTTTGGGTAAATAACAAGAAGCATGATAGCTGTATTAGATGGTTTGGTTTTGTAAGAAACTGCTTAGAAGAAAAAAGGAAGAGAAACTGCCGAGACGTCTTCCAGAGTGGCTATACCATTATGCATTCCCACCAGCAATGAATGAGATTTCCTGTTGCTCTACATCCTTGCCAATGTTTGGTGTTTTCTGTGTTTGGGATTTTAACTATTCTAATAGATGTGTAGTAGTATCTTGTTGCTGTTTTATGTAGATCTCTGGAATTCATTTGTCTAGCATAGCCAAAACTTTATGCCCTTTGACCATTTCCTTCTCTTTCCTGCCCCTGTCAACTACTGTTCTGCTCTCTGCTTCCATGAGTTTGACCATTCTACTTACTTACTACTGAAATGTAATTGACATACAAAGTTACATTAATTTCAGTTGTACAGAATACTGATTTGACAAGTCTGTATATTATGGTATGCTCACCACAGGTGTAGCTACCATCTGTTGCTATAGAACGCTATCATAATGCATTGATTATATTCTCTGTACTATATCTTTTATCCTTGGAACTTATTCCATAACTGGAAGCTTATATCTTTCATTCCCCTTTACCCATTTTCCCCATCCCCCTGCACCCCTCCCCCTGGCAGCCATCTTCTCTGTATTTATGAGTCTGTTTTTCTGCTTTTGCTCAAAAAGACTACACATATAAGCGAAATCATATGGTATTTGTCTTTGATTTATTTCATTTAGCATAATACTCTCTAGGTCCATCCATGTTATAAATGGCAAGATCTTGTTCTTTATGGCTGAGTAATATTCCATTATATATCTATATCTGTATATATCTATTATATATATATATATATAATATATAATATATATATGTATATACAGATATAGATATATACACACACAGACATATATATACCACCTCATTGTTACTCATTTATTTATGGATGGACACTTGGGTTACTTCCATATCTTGGCTATTGTAAATAATGCTGCAATAAACATGGGGCTGTGTATGTCTTTTCAAATTAGTTTTTGTTTTCTTTGGGTAAGTACCCAATAGTGGAATTACTAGATTGTATGGTAGTTCTTTTTTTAATTTTTTGAGGAATCTCCATACTGTTTTCCACAGTGGCTACACCATCTTGGATTCCTACCAACAGAGCACGAGGGTTCTGTTTTCTCCATATCTTTGCCAGTGCTTATTTCTTGTCTTTTTGAGTCTAGCCATTCAGCCAGATGTGAGGTGATATTTCATTGTGGTTTTGACTTGCATTTCCCTGATGATGAGTGATGTTGAACATCTTTTCATGTGTCTGTTGACCATCTGTATCTTCTTTGGAAAAATGTCTCTTTAGGTCATCTTCTCATTTTTAAAAATTGGATTAAGTTTTGGCATTGAGTTGAATAACTTATTTTTATATTTGGATATTCTTAACAGGCTGTATCATTTGAAAATATCTATTTAGTAGGTTACCTTTTTGTTGGGTAGATGGTTTCCTTTGCTGTGCAATAGCTTTTCTTTTTGGTGTGTTCCCAGTAGTTTATGCCTTTGTTCTCCTTGTCTGAGGAGACCTATCTAAAAATACATTGCTAAGGCTGATGTCAAAGAAATTACTTGGCCTGTGTTGTCTTCTAGGAGTTTTATGGTTTCATGTCACACATTTAGGTCTTTAATCCATTTGAGTTTATTTTTGTGTGTGGTATAAGAAGTTGGTTCAGTTTTATTCTTTTGTGTATACCTGTCCAGTTTTTCCAGTGCCATTTGGCACAAAGACTTCCCCATTGTATATTCCTGCCTCCTTTGTCGTAGGGTAACTGGCCATAAAATGGTGAGTTTATTTTTGGGCTCTCTACTTTGTTTCATTGATCTATGTGTCTATTTTTGTGCCACTGCCATACTGTTGAGATTATTGCAGCTATGTAGTATATGTTGAAATGTGGGATTGTGATGCCTCCAGCTTTGTTCTTTCTCAAGACTACTTTTGGCAATTCAGGGTCTTTTGTGGTTCCATACAAATTTTAGGATTGCTTGTTCTAGTTCTGTGCCAAATGTTGCTGGTATTTTGATGGGGATTGCATTGAATCTCTAGATTGCTTTGGGTAGCATGGACATGTTAACAGTATTAATTCTCTGAATCCATGAACATGGAATAACTTTCCATTTTGGTGTCTTCAATTTCTTTCTTTTAAAAAAAAATTTTTTTTAATGTTTATTTTTTGAGAGAGAGAGAAAGTGTGAGCAGGGGAGGGGGCAGAGAGAGAGGGAGACACAGAATCTGATGCAGGCTCCAGACTCTGAGCTGTCAGCACAGAGCCTGGTGCAGGGCTCGAACTCAAAAACGGTGAGATCATGACCTGAGCCCAAGTTGGATGCTTCTGCGACAGCCACTCAGGTGCCCCTGTGTCTTCAATTTCTTTCATCAATTGTTTTATTGTTTTCAGAGTACAGGTCTTTTACCTTCTTTGTTAAGTTTATTCCTAGGTCTTTTAATATTTTGGTATAATTAAAAATGGAATTATTTTCATAACTTCTCTTTCTGATACTTTTTTATTAGTGTATAAAAGTGTAAGGGATTTCTGTGTATTAATTTTGTATTCTGCAACTTTATTGATTTGTTTATTCTAATAGTTTTTTGAAAAGGTGGAGTCTTTAAGATTTTCTGTGTGTAGCATGTTACCTGCAAATAGTGACAGTTAAACTTCTTCCCAATTTGGATGCCTTTTATTTCTCAGCTGTTGTGGCTTGGACTTCAGTTCCATGTTGAATAATGGTGAGAATGGACATCTTTGTCCTGTTCCTGATCTTCTAGGAAAAGTTCTGTTTGTCGCCATTGAGTGTGATGTTAGCTGTGAGTTTTTCATATATGGCCTTTATTATGTTGAGGTATGTTTTCTGTAACACAGGGAGAGTTTTTGCCACGAACAGATGTTGAATTTTGTCAAATGCATTTTCTCTGTCTTTTGAGGTGATCATATGATTTTATAGTTTGTTTTGTTAATATGTATCTCTTTGGTTTGTGAATAGTGTACCATTTGTGCACCCTGGAATAAATCCCACTTCGTTGTGGTGAATCGTTCTTTTAATGCATTGTTGGATTTGGTTTGTTAATATTTTGTTGAGGATTTTTGCATCTGTGTTCATTGGGGATATTTACCTGTGGGTTTTTGTTTTTTGTAGTATCTTTGGTTTGGGTATTAGTAATGCTGATGTCATAGAATATATTTGGAAGCCTTTTTTTCTATTTTGTGGAATAGTTTGAGGAGAATGTTTGGTAGAATTCACCTGAGAATTTATCCGGTCTTGGATTTTTGTTTGTTGGTAGTTATTTGATTACTGATTCAGTTTTGTTACTAGTAACTGGTCTGTGCAGATGTTCTATTCTTGATTTAGTTTTGGAAGATTGTATGTTTCTTGGAATTTATCCATTTGTTCTAGGTTGTCCAGTTTGTTGGCATATAGTTTTTTGTAGTAGTCTCTTATAATCCTTTGTATTTCTGTGGTGTCATTTGTTTTCTTTTGTTTCTAATTTTATTTAGTTGGGTCATCTGTCTTTTTTCCTTGATGAGTGGCTCAAAGGGGTATCAATTTTTAAAAAATCTTTTTAAACAGCCAGCTCTTGGTTTCATTGATAGGTATTTTTTAGTTCCTGTCTCATTTATCTCTGCTGTGATCTTTATTATTTCCTTCCATTTAGTAACCTTGGGCTTTTTTTTTTTTCTAGTTCATTTATGTATAAGATTAGGTTTTTTTGAGGTTTTCTTGTTTCTTGAGGTAGGCCTGTATTAGTATAAACTTCCCTTTTAGAACTGCTTTTTCCACATCCCAAAGATTGTGAACTGTTGGGTTTTTATATGTGTTTTTTAAAAATTTCCTCTTTGATTTCTTCCTTGACCCACCCATTGGTTGTTTGAGGAGTGTGTTGTTTAGTTGCTCTAGTGTTGGCTGCATAGATACTTACTTTTTTTTTTTTTTTTTTTTGGGGGGAGAGGGTGAAAGTGAGCGAGAGGCAGAAAGAGAGAGAAAATCCCATAAGGGGGCAGAGAGAGGGAGGGGAGAGATAGAGAGAGGGGAGAGAGAGAAGCAGGGCTCACCCGAAGTGAGGCCTATGCTTACCCAGAGCAGGACACGATCTCCCATGGAGTGGGGCCTGAACTCACCTTGATCTTAACTGAACCTTGAGATCATGACCTGAGCCAAAGTCAGATGCTTAGTGACTAAGCCACCCAGGCTCAAATATCTGCATAGGTATTTTCAATAAGTATGACCTCTTATTGAATTGATCCTTTATCACTATGTAATGGCCTTCTTTTTCTCATGTCACAGGCTTTGTCTCAAAGTTTATTGTATCTAAGTATTGTCACCTGCTTTTGTTTGTTTGTTTGCTTCCATTTGCATGGATCACCCTGGGACACCTCAGCCTGCCTTGCCCTTGGCTTCAGACAACACCATCAGGGCTTCCCCTGTGCTCAGCGCCTTACACCCTCCAGCTAGTGTGCAGTTAAACTTCACCTATCCTGCCGGGGGCACCTTCTTTGCAGGCCACAAGGGAGTGGCATGACTTCTTTCAAAGCAGTGAAAGGAAAACACAATCAAGAGCACTCTATCCAGCAAGGTTACTAAAGCGGCCTTACAAGAGACATTAAAAAGACTTCTTTAGGGGTGCCTGGGTGGCTCAGTTGGTTAAGCGTCCAACTTCGGCTCAGGTCATGATCTCACGGTTCGTGGGTTTGAGCCCCGCATCGGGCTCTGTGCTGACAGCTCGGAGCCTGGAGCCTGTTTCGGATTCTGTGTCTCCCTCTCACTCTGCCCCTCCCCCACTCGCATTGTCTCTCTGTCTCAAAAATAAATCAACATTAAAAAAAAAATTAAAAATAAAGATTTCTTTAAAGTGGGAAACAGAGGCTATAATTAGAAGTAAGAAACTTAATGATAATAATAAAAAGAAATAAAATTAAGAGTAAAAAAATGTAATTATATGTCAACATATACGTAAAACCTACTGGGGCAAGTAAAAAAGTTCTTTTTAGAATGTGTCTGAACTTAAGTGACCATCAGCTTAATATAGACTGCTGTATACTTAGGATGTTATATGTGAACCTAATGGTTACCACAAACTCAAAACCTATAATATACACACAGAAAATAGAAAGCCAAGCATAACACTAAGAACAATTATCAGTCACAAGGGAAGAGTACAGGAGAAGAAGAAAGGAACAGAGAAGAATGACAAAAACAACCAGAAAACAATTTTTAAAATGGTGGTAAGTGCATATATCTCAGTAGTTTCTTTAAATGTATATGGTCTAAATGCTGTAATCAGAAGACATAGAGTGGTGGAATGGATAAACAAAACCCATCCAGATGCTGCCTATAAGAGACTCACTTCAGACCCCGGTGGGGGAGCTGTAGCTGAAGTGGGTGCAGGCTGGGGTGGTCCTGGGGCTCTCTGCACAAAGGGTGCCTGGCAGGACAGCTGAAGCTGAAGTGGATCCAGGCTGGGGTGTCTGGGGTTGCTCAGTGTGGAGGGCATCCTGGTGGGGGTGGCTGGAGCTATGGCTTCTGTGGGCCAGGGTATCTCAGGGTGCTTTGTGCAGTGGGCACCTTGGGATGGCTAGAGCTGAGGTAGGGTATGGGCCAGGGCATCCCAAGGTGCTCTGCACAAAGGACACCCTGGCAGGACAGCTGAAGCCACAGTGGTCACAAGGCGGGCTGTCCGCGATACTCTGCAAGTGGGGTTCCCTGGTGGGGCAGCTGGAGCTGAGGCAGGATGCGAGCTAGGCTGTCTTGGGGCACTCCTTTTTTTTTTTTTTTTTTTTAAATGTTTATTTATTATTGAGAGAGCATGAGCATGGGAGGGGCAGAGAGAGGAGGAGACGCAGAATACGAAGCAGGCTCCAGGCTCTGAGCTGTTAGCATAGAGCGCGACGCAGAGCTCGAACTCACAAACCACGAGATCGTGACCTGAGTCGAAGTCAGACGCTCAACTGACGGAGCCACCCTGGCTCCCCAGTCTTGGGGCACTCCTTGTGGGGGGTGCCCTGGTGGACTGGCTGGCACCAAAGCAGGTGTGAGCTGGGACATCCTGGAGTGCTCTGAGCTGCGGGTACCCTAGCAAGCCATCTGCAGCCAAAGCGATGTGGGCCTGGTGATTTCCAGGGTCCTTTGTGACTGTGTCACCTTGACGAGATGGCCGCAGCTGTAATGACCATAAACTGTGGTGCTCACCAGTCCTTTTATCTGAAGAGAGTTCCAGCAGCTCCCCTGCTATTTGGCAGGGTTCTAAGGCTGGTTCCTTCATATTCTAGTTACAAACTGAGGTGGGGTTTTTTTGTTTTTGTTTTGTTTTGTTTTTTGTCTGTGCCTCAGGGTAGACCGATCTGCTCATGGTCCCTCAGTACTACTCCTCCACCCTGCAGTTCACAGAGTTGGTAGTGTGTGAACTGTGTGTCTGTCTTGTTCTTTATGTGGTCTGTCTCCTGTGCAGAAGCTGTTCAGTCAGCCTTTAGTTCTTCTTTGGGAAGAGTTGCTCTGTAAAGGGATGTAGATTTGATATGTCTGGAGGATGTAAGTGTAGGGTCTTCTACATCGCCATCTTGGACCAGAACTTATCTTGTTTTAATTTGCATTTCTCTAATGACATATGATGTGGAATATCTTTTCAGTGTGCTTATTTGCCACGTGTATGTTTTTGGTGAAGTGCCTGTTAAGATGTTTGGCTCTTTTTTAAATTGAGTTCTAATTGACGTAGGACAATTCTGTTAGTTTTGGGTTTACAACATAGTATTCAACATTTGTGTGCAGCGTGAAATGATCACAGGGAGTCTAGTTACCATCTGTCCCTTTATGATGTTAATACAATATTAGTGACTATATATTATCCAAGTTGTATATTACATCCTCATGACTGGTTGATTGATTGATTTATAGAAAGGGTATGTGAACAGGGGAGAGGGGCGGAGGGAGGGAGGGAGAGAATCGTAGGCAGACTCCGCTCGATCCCATGACCTTGGGATCATGATCGGAGCTGAAATAAAGCAACCGACTGAGCCACCCAGGCACCTCTATAATAGTTCTATTTTTGTTGAGGAATCTCCATACTGTCTCCCACGGTGGTTGCACCAATTTACATTCCCACCAACAGTGCACAAGGGCTCCCTTTTCTCCACATCCTTGCCAGCACTTGCTATCTCTTCTCTTTTTGATTCTAGCCGTTTTACCAGGTGTAAGGTGATATCTCATTGTGGTTTTCATTTGCATTTCCCTGAATGATGAGTGATGTTGAGCATCTTTTTATGTACCTGTTGGCCATCTGGATGTCTTCTTTGGAAAAAATCTATTCGTATCCTCTGTCCATTTTTAAAAAAATGTTTTATTTATTTTTGAGAGAGTGCAAGTCAGGGAGGGGCAAAGAGAGAGGGGGACAGAGGATCTGAAGTGGGCTCCACGCTAACAGCAGCGAGCCTGATGAAGGGCTCAAACTCACAAACCCTGAGATTATGACCTGAGCCAAAGTCAGACATTCACCTGTCCTCCACTGTCATCCCCCTCTGTCCATTTGTAATTGGATTTTTAAAATACTGAGTTGTGAGTTCTTGATATAATTTGGATATTAACTCCTTATCAGATATATCATTTGCAAATACCTTTTTCATTCAGTGGGCTGTCTTTTCATTTTTTGATGATTTCTTTTACTGTGCACGTTGTTAGTCTGATGTAATATTTTTGTTTTTGTTTCCCTTGCCTTGTCCAAAAAGACAATTGCCAAGACAGATATCAAGTAGTTTTACCACCGGTGTTTTTTTCTAGGAGTTTCATGGTTTACAGTATTACATTCAAGTGTTTAATCCATTTTGAGTTGGTTTTTGTGTTAAGATGTAAGATAGTGGTGTAGTTCCATTCTTGTGCATGTAGCTGTCCAGTCTTCCCAGCACCGTTTATGTATTTTGTTTTCAAAGAACCAGCTCTCAGTTTCATTGATCATTTCTATTGTGTGTTTCTATTTCATTTATGCTCTGATCTTTATTATTTCCTTTCTTCCACTAACTTTGGGCTTTGTTCTTTTTCTAGTTCCTTTAGGTGTAAAGTTAAATGGTTTGTGATTTCTTTTGTTTCTTGAGGTAGGCCTGTACTACTGTGAGCTTCCCTCTTAGAACTTATTTTGCTGCATCCCGTAGATGTTGGTGTATTTCTGTTTTCACTTATCTCTAGGTATTTTTTGATTTCTTCTGTGAACTAGTAGTGGTTTAGTTTTAATATGTGGTTTAATATCCACATATTAGTAGTTCTCCCATTTTCCTTCTTGTAAATGATCGTGGTCAGAGAAGATGCTAGATATGTTTTCAGTTGTCTTGAATTTATTGAGACTTCTTTTGCATCCTAACGTGTGATGTATCCGGCAGAATGTACCATGTTCATTTGAATAGAATGTATATTCTCCTGGTTTTGGATGGAGGGTTCTGTATTTATCTGTTAAATTCATCTGGTCTAATGTGTTGTTGAAGGTTTATGTTTCTTTATTGATTTTTCTGTCTGGATAATTGATACATTGATGCAAGTGGGGTATTAAAATCCCTTACTATTGTATTGTTGTCATTTTATTCCTTTTTTATGTGCATACATATTTATAAGTGTTGTATCTTCTTACTAGATCAACCCCTCTATCACCCTGTGATGCCCCTCTTTGTCTTTTGTTAAAGTACTTGTAAATTCCATTGTGTTTGATGTGAGTATGGTTTCACCACCTTTTTTTTCATTTCCATTTGTGTGGAATATCTTTTTTTTCCCGTCCCTTCACTTTCAGTCTGTGGGTCCCTCCTTCTAAGAGAGTCTCTTGTAGGCAGGGTATATGGATGGGTACTGTTTTTTTAATCCATTCAGCCACTCCTCTGATTGAAGAATTTAGTCCATTTACATTGAAAGTAATTATTGAGAATTATGGACTTACTGCCATTTTGTTAATTGTTTTCTGCCTGTGTTTATGGTTCCTTTCTTTTTCTTTTTAACATTTTCTTAAAAAATATTAGATTCTTTTCTCATTTTCTTTGTATAGTTTTGGTTTGTGGTTATTGTGATGTTCACATACATCATCCTATTTATGTAACATTTTATTTTGATAACAACTGATGGTTGAACACATTTGAAAAGTACATTTTTACTCCCCTCCCTAGATTTATGTTTTTGATATCACTGTTTATATCTTTTTATTAAAATGTATATGTTAAGCAAATTATTACAGGTTCAGTTAATTTTGTGACACCTTTTAATTTTCTTAGTACCTTATAACTGATTAATCTATTATCTTTACTGTATATTTACCTTCTGCAGTGAGCTTTTTACTTTTGTGTGTTTTCTTTTATTAATTAGTGACATTCTTTTCAGCCTAACGAAATCTCTTTATTATTTTTTGTAAGGCCTGTTTAGTAGTGATGAATTCCTTTTCCTTTAGCTTTTGCTAGTCCTTTTTTTTTTTTTTTTTTTTTTTTTTTTAAGTTTTAAATTATTTTTTGAGAGTAAGTGCACAGGGGAGGGACAGAGAGGGAGAGAGAGAGAGAATCCCAAGTAGACTCAACACTGTCTGTGTAGAGCCTGATGTGGAGCCTGAACTCACAAACCGTGAGATTGTGACCTGGGCTGAAATCAAGAGTTGGATGCTTAACTGACTGAGCCACCCAGGCACCCCAGCTTTTGCTTGTCTTTAAAACTCTTTGTCTCTTCTTCAAATTTGAGTGATCACCTTGCAGCGTAGAGTATTATTGGTTGGAAGTTTTTTCTTTTTTTTTTTTCTTTTTGAGAGAGTACATGTGTGCAAGTGAGTATGAGAGGGGGAGAGGCAGAAAGAGAGGCAGATTCCAGGCTTCGAGCCATCAGCACAGAGCCCTATGCAGTGTTTAAACTCACAAGCCATGAGATCATGACCTGAGCTGAAGGTGGATGCTTAACTGACTGAGCCATCTAGGTGCCCCAGGAGGCACTTTGAATCTGCCCCACCAACTCTCCTCTGGCCTGTCCAGCTTCTGCTGGTGTTTTTCTCTTGGTGCTTTTAAGATTCTCCCTTTCATTTTTGACATTTTAATTGTAATGTTTCTTGTCGTGGCCGTCTTTGGGTTCATCTTCTTTGAAACTGCCTGGGCTTTCTAGACTTGGATGTCTGTTTCTTTCCCCAGGTTTGGGAAGTTTTCAGCTTGTTTCTTCAGATACATTTTCTACCCCTTTCTTTCTTCTTTTGGGACCCCTATAGTATGAATGTTACTCTGCTTGATGTTGTCTCAGAGGTCCCTTGAGTTTTCTTCATTTTTCTAAAATTCTGTTTCCTTTTTGCTGTTCTGAGTTCCATTGCTTTATCTTCCCGTTTGCTGCTTTCTTCTTTCTATAAATTTGTCCTCTTTATCACTGATTCACTGTTCTGCCTCATCCATCCTTGCCACTGTGGCATCCATCTGAGATTGCAGCTTAGTTATAGCCTATTTTATTTCATAGTCATCCTGACTAGTTTTTACTTCTTTTATCTCTGCAGAGAGGGATTTTAATCTATTTTTGATCCCAGCTAGTATTTTTATTACCGTGATTCTAAATTCTGGTTCAGACATCTTGTATCTGTGTTGATTAAGTCCCTGGCTGTCGTTTCTTCCTGCTCTTTCTTTTGGGGTGAATTCCTTCGTTTTGTCATTTTGAAGGGAGAAAAGGAATTGATAAGGTAAAAAATAAATATAAAATTAAAAAATTAAAAACAACACACACACAAAATCAAATAAATGATGCTAGATTCTAGGTGTGTTTTGATCTGGTTATTGAAAGGAGCTTGATAGAGACAAAAAGGAAGAGTTTGAAAATTTGAGAAAATGAATACAATGAAATAGAATAAAATGAAATGATGTAATGAAATAGGATTTGAAAAATATATGAGAAAGAAAAAGTAGAAAAAATATTTTTAATAAAAATTAAAAATAAAAATTTTTTCTCTTTCTGTATTCAAGGAAAAAAAAGAAACGAAAAAGAAAAATTGAATAGATGGACCAACGAATACACTGAAATACGTTTGAAATTACGTTGGTTTCCCCTAGAAGTCAAACCATGAAGCACTTTATAGCCTATAAACTAAGCAGGTGGAGAGGTTTGTGGTGTTCCTGAAGAGTGAGGTTGGCCCAGTTGGGCGGGGCTTAGTGTAACAGCTCTGTTCTCCACTAGATGGTGCTACTTAGCTTACTGGGGTGGATTGTTCTGGCTTGTAGGTGTGTATGCACATGCACAAGGGGTGAAAATGACATCATCCAGCTACTCAGTCTCTGGTATTGGGTCTCTGGTATTGGAACTCTATGCTCTCCCTGACTAGCAATTGCGCACCCATCCTTTGTCTCCAGCTTCCATCCCCTCCCTGCTTTTACACTGTCTATGACCAAGCTGTCAGGTTGCCAGGTGGCACCTCCCTCCTGAGTTTTATCTCAAACATGGCTATTTTCCGACCCCTCACTTCTGAGGAACTGCGGCTTTGACTTGCTCAGATCCTCTGGGGGAGGGTCTCAGAGCATTGGCCAGGTGCCAGCCAAGCATGGTTCTTGGGACCATGCTGCTGCTGATGCCCAGAGAGTGCGGCTAGGCGCCAGCCTGCCCCAGAAGAAGTTCACGCTATCGTGTAGCAGCAGTGTTTCAGAGATCATGGAAAATCACAACACATGTCTGGCACCAGGCTTCACCCTCAATGACCTTCCTCCAGCACCATTGAATGTGGTTGTTCTCTGGGGGCTGCTGGGACCTGGTGGCTGCAGAGCCTCTACCAAAAGCCCTTCCAGCGGTGGAACCACTTCTTCCCGTGTGGCCTGAGAACCTCCCAGACCCCACTGTGCTGCTGGGGATTTGCCTTTCCCACCAGAGCACTGCCAGGTATTGAGCTGTGGAGTTTCAGACTCTAGGCTCCCCCTGTTTATAGAGTCCTAATGGAATTTAAGCCCTCTCCTTTCTCCCTTTTTAGTTCAGTCCCTGTGGCTGTTTCTACTTTTCCACTTTTTCTCCAGCTGCTTTTGGCGGGGTTGGGGGTGCTTTTCCCAAACTCTCCCCCCTACCCCCATCTCCGTCCTCTCTCCGCACACAAAAACAGCTCCCTGCCCTCCGCGGCTTCTCTCTCCCCGAGTTCACCTCTCCGTGCCACGTACCTACTGAGTTCTGTAGTTCAGGTTGTGCAGATTGTTGTGTTAATCCTCAGATCAGTTATCTAGGTGTTCAGGATGGTTTAGTGTTGATCTGGCTGCATTTCATGGACGCGAGACACACGAAAAACTTCCATGCTGTTCTGCCATCTTGGCTCCACCCCGTGATTTCTTCTTTCATCCATTCTGCTGTTGAGCTGCCTTAATGTATTTTTCTTTGGAGTAGTTGTATTCTTCAGCTGTGTGACTTCTGTGTGGTACTTCCTTATGTTTTCTGGTTTTCTCTTGAGGTTCTCACTGTTCATCCACTCCTCCCCAAGATTGGTGAGCATCTTTATGCCCATTAATTTGAATTCTTTATCAGGTAGATTACTTATCTCCATATCCTTAAGGTCTTTTTCTGAGGCTTGTCTCATTCTTTTGTTTGGAGCACAGTTCTGTTTCCTCATTTCGCTTGATTCTGTGTGTGTGTTTATTTCTATGTATTAGGTAAAATAGCTGCCTCTGGTGATTTTTGTTCACCTTTGCCCTAGTTCTTGGTCATCTCTTGAACTTTCGTAATTAAAAAAAAAATTTTTTTTTAATTTTTTAATTTACACCCATATAGTTAGCATATAGCAATACTCCTATTTCAGGAGTAGATTCCAGTGATTCATCCCTGTGTCTAACTCCCAGTGCTCATCCCAACAAGTGTCTTCCTTAATGCCGCTTGCCCATTTAGCCCATTCCCCCACCCACAGCCCCTCCAGCAACCCTCAGTTCTCTGTATTTAAGAGCCTCTTATGTTTTGTTCCCCTCCCTGTTTTTATATTATTTTTACTTTCCTTCCCTTATGTTCATCTGCTTTGTATCTTAAATTCTTCATGAGTGGAGTCATATGATATTTGTCTTTCTCTGGTTGACTTATTTTGCTTAGCATAATACCCTCTAGTTCCATCCATGTTGTTGCAAATGACAAGATCTTATTCTTTTTGATTGCCGAGTAATACTCCATTGTGTATATGTGTATATGTGTGTGTGTATACACCACATTTTCTTTATCTGTTCATCTGTCGATGGGCATTTGAGCTCTTTCCATACTTTGGCTATTGTCAATAGTGCTGCTATAAACATTGGGGTGCATGTGCCTCTTCAAGACAACACCCCTGTATCCCTTGGATAAATACCTAGTAGTGCAGTTGCTGGGTTGTAGGGTAGTTCTGTTCTTAATTTTTTGAGGAACCTCCATACTGTTTTCCAGAGTGGCTGCACCAGCTTGCAGTCCCACCAACAATGCAAAAGAGATCCTCTTTCTCTGCATCCTTGCCAACATCTGCTGTTGCCTGAGTTGTTGATGTTAGCCATTATAACAGGTGTGAGGTGGTATCTCATTGTGGTTTTGATTTGTATTTCCCTCATACTGAGTGATATTGACCATTTTTTTATGTGCCATTTAGCCATCTATCTGGATGTCTTCTTTGGAAAAGTGTCTGTTCTGGTCTTTTGCCCATGTCTTCACTGGATTATGTTTTTTGGGTGTTGAGTTTGGTAAGTTCTTCATAGATTTTGGATACAAACCCTTTATCAGATACGTCATTTGCAGATACCTTCTCCTACTCTGTCAGTTGCCTTTTAGTTTTGCTGATTGTTTCCTTCGCTTTGCAGAAGCTTTTTATCTTGATGAGATCCCAATGGTTCATTTTTGCTTTTATTTATTTCCCTTGCCTCTGGAGACATGTTGGGTAAGAAGTTGGTGTGGCTGAGGTCAAAGAGGTTTTTGCCTGCTTTTTCCTCTAGGATTTTGATGGCTTCCTATATTACATTTAGGTTTAATCTATTTTGAGTTTATTTTTTAACATTTTTATTCATTTTTGAGAGACAGAGATAAAGCGTGAGCAGGAGAGGGGCAAAGAGAGAGGGAGGCAGAATCTGGAGCAGTCTCCAGGCTCTGAGCTTTCAGCACAGAGCCCGACATGGGGCTTGAACCTACAAACCGTGAGATCATGACCCGAGCCGAAGTCGGACATTTAACCGACTGAGCCACCCAGGCGCCCCCATTTTGAGTTTATTTCTGTGTATGGTGTAAGAAAGTGGTCCAGGTTCATTCTTCTGCATGTCGCTGTCCAGTTTTCCCAGCACCACTTGCTGAAGAGACTGTCTTTATTCCATTGGATATTCTCTCCTGCTTTGTCAAAGATTAGTTGGCTATATGTTTGTGGGTCCATTTCTGGGTTCTCTATTCTGTTCTGTTGATCTGAGTGTCTGTTCTTGTGCCAGTGCCATATTGTCTTCATGATTACAACTTTGTAAGACAGCTTGAAGTTGGGATTGTGATGCCTCCTGCTTTGGTTTTCTTTTTCAAGATTGTTTTGGCTATTCAGGGTCTTTTCTGGTTCCATACAAATTTTAGGATTGTTTGTTCTAGCTCTGTGAAGAATGCTGGTGTTATTTTGATAGGGATTGCATTGAATATGTAGATGGCTTTGGGTAGTATCGACATTTTAGCAATATTTTTCCAATCCATGAGCATGGGTTATTTTTCCATTTTTTTGTGCCTTTTTCAGTTTACTTCATGAGCTTTCTCTAGTGTTCAGTGTATAGATTTTTCACTTCTGTGGTTAGATTTATTCGTAGGTATTTTATGGTTTTTGGTGCATTTGTAAATGGGATCAATTCCTTGATTTCTCTTTCTGTTGTTTCATTATTGGTGTATAGAAATGCAACTGATTTCTGTGTATTGATTTTTATATCCTGTGACTTTGCTGAATTCATGGATCAGTTCTGGCAGTTTTTTGGTGGAATCTTTTCGGTTTTCCATAGAGAGTATCATGTCATCTGTGAAGAGTGAAAGTTTGACTTCTTCCTTGCTGATTTAGATGCCTTTTATTCTTTTGTGTTTTCTGATTGCTGAGACTAGGACTTCCAACACTACGTTAAACAACAGCGTTAAGAGTGGAAATCCCTGTCATACTCCTGACCTTAGGGAGAAAGCTCTGTTTTTCCCCATTGAGGATATTAGTGGTGGGTCTTTCATATATAGCTTTTTTCATCTTGAGTTATGATCCTTCTATCCCTACTTTCTTGAGAGTTTTTATCAAGAACTTTTGTGATTTTTCTAAACCACCTGATTTATTCTTGATATGTACCTATTAATATGACCCTATATGAGGGTGTGCCAAGACCAGTCAGTGATCTAAGGGGAGGGATCTCATTTACCACCTGGTTTCAGGTGATGGGAAGCCAGACTCTTGGGCATTGGCTTTTAAGTATACAAATATATTCAGCCCTATGTTGCTATAATAGTAGTCCCTGCTGGCCTCCAGACCAGGAGATCTGGAGGTGTCTCCTGGACAGCAGTTTTAAAAATCTCAGCTCCAGACAAGCATAGAAGCTCCTTTCTGGGAGTTGTGTCTAGGTAGCGAGATGAAGGCTGTGTGTGAGGATGGCATCTCCTTCTATTCCCTGGAAGTCCTTCTTAGCCTCCCGATGTGTGGAAAACCCGAAGCCTTTCCCTTAGGCTGATGCTCTGGGCTAAGTATTTGGCCTTTTTCACAGGAAGAATTGGGTTGTGTTTCAGTCTGTTGTCTGTACAGCGCCCTGGGGGTGGTAGCCTGCCAAGAACTGTCTTTCTGTTTGTTACCTTTCTGTGGAACTCACTAACACTGGCCCTGTCGGGCCACCAGCACCAGTCAATCAAGTGGTGTCTGTCTCCTGTGTGGATTGTGCATACCTACTCACTTTAGCAAGGCAGCCAGACATGTCAGGGTGGGGGGGGGGGGCTTCAGAAAGACAACAGAAAAATGTCATGACTGCGTATGCCTTTGGACTTCAGTAGTATGGTGGGAGAGTGCCCTGTCTCTGCACGCATGCCAGCTTTGGTGGCGGGGTTGGGGGAGGACTGTTGCATGTATCTGCAGTAGCAGATTTTAGCCAGGGAGTGGGAGAACTCTGTGACAATTTGTGTTTGCCTGCCCCAGCTGGAGAGCAGGGGAACACTGCCACCACCTGTGCTCTCTGGCCTCAGCAGGTGTCATGATCCTGCTTGCTCTCCTGTCCAGGAAGGTGGTGGGTGGGTGCCAGGACCGAGTTTGCCCGCCTGTGCCAGCAGTCTCTGCGGAGTGAGGCGGTGGTGTCCACCAGTGCCTCCGTCTCCAGGGAGCATCTCAGCTGTCCCCTGCTCCTCCAGCTGTTATCCCCAGATCAGCAAATGAATTTTTCTAACATATAGTTTAGATGCTTTGCAAACTGTTGTTTTTTCACTCGATCTCAGGGCAAGCCCTCTAAGAGGGGAATCTCTGTTTACTGTAGCACATTGGGACCCTTGGTTTTCCCAGTCAGATATTCTGGGGGCTCGTCTTTCCAGTGCAGATCCCAGGCACTGGGCTGCCAGATGGGAGGCATCAACTCCCCTGTTCCCTGGGAGAAGCACCTGTCTAGTGACGTCCCTCCCAGTTTTGTGTCTCTGCCCCCAAGGGTGGGGGGGTTTTTTGCAAGACAGTGTTTCTGCATCTCCTAGCATCTCAGTGTGGCCCTTCTCTCCTTTGTTGTGGAGAAGCAGTTCCTCTAGATTTCAGATCTTTTTCAGAGGGAAACAGTCCATAGGTAGCCGTAGATGGAGTGTGTCTGTGGAGTTCAGGACCTTACTACACCACTGTGTTGGACCCTCACTACCCCTGTATTTGGCCCAGTTTTTAATCGGTCATTGGTTTTCTTCTGTTGAGTTTTAAGAATTATTGGTACATTTTGGAGAATATGCCTTTATCAGATAGGTCTTTTGCACATATTTTCTCCTAGTCTCTGGCTTATCTTTTAATTCTCTTGATAATGTCTTTAACAGAAGATTTTAAAAGGAAATCCAGTTTGTCAATTGTATTTTTAGATTCTGTTTTTGGTGTTGCATCTAAAAAGGTGGCACCATACCCAAGGTCGTGTAGTTTTTTCCTTTGTTATCTTCACAGAATTTTATGGTTTTGCATTTTATATTTAGGTCTGTGATCCATTCCGAGTGAATTTTTGTGATGTCAGGTACATGTTTAGGTGTTTGTATATATAAGTTTGTTTATTTTGAGACAGGGAGAGAGCTCAAGTGCACGGGCAGGGGAGGGGCAGAGGAAGAATCCCAAGTAGGCTCTGTGGTGTCAGTGCAGAGCCCGACTTGGGGCTTGATCTCACGGTTTGTGAGATCATGACCTGAGCTGAGATCAGGAGTTGGACATTTTAACTGACTGAGCTGCCCAGGCGCCTCATAGATAGATATATTCATTCGTTCATTCATATTCTCTCTCTCTCTCTCTCTCTCTCTCTAGTTTTAATGTAGATGTCTAATTGTTCCAGCACCATTTGTTGACAAGACTCTTTGCTCCTTTTTTTTTTTTTTTTTTTTTTCCTTTGCTCCTTTGTCAAAGGTCAGTTGACTATATTTGTGGGGGTCTATTTCTGGGTTCTCTGTTATATTCTGTTGATCCATTTGACTCCTCTTTCATCACCACATTTAGACATCTTTTTAAAAATTAATAGAGCAGGTAAGCTTTGCTTCACCTTATGGTATGACCTCAAATTGGTTTCTCCTCTCTGAGCTTCAGATACACTAGGGGGAGGTTGGAGCTAATCTTTAGCACTTCCTAACATGTATACTTCTCAGACCTGGTGAAGGATTATTTTTTTCCAGCTTAGAGTCTGCTCAGACTGTTAAATCTCTGTAAAATATGGTCAGATGACTTACTGGGAGAAAGGCCATGGGCTTATATGCTCATAGGTCAGATCACTATACATGTTGCTAAGTGCTCATTCAGCTTCTGAAATTAAAGTCTGTGGGTACATGTTCCTAAATGCTCACTCAGCTTCTGAACTTAAACTTTGTGGCAGACAGGTAGGTGGACCACACTTTGATAACACTGTTATATGCAGTGGGCTCAGGTTGGAAAGATGCCTGACCTGTTTGCCTAGAGCTGCTTGTGAGAACAGCAGCTGAGGTGAGGCCTGAGAATTGGCTTGTACCAAGTAATGCGGGTGTCAGCGGTATGATCTTGTCTCCTCCAGGATCATACTCTGTTGCTGGGAGTCAGTCTGGCCCCACTGTGTCCCCTTTATTTAGCAGACTCCTCACTCTTGACCCCTGCCCTCACTCGGAGGCAGGGGAACCGCTCGGCGTGGTCCTAGGACCATGGTGCAGGGGCCCTAAGAAGGGGCTGTAAGAGAGGACTTGGAGGGTCAAGGTTGGAGCAAGGCCTGCTGCTCTGGGTAGGTCTGAACACCATTTCCGAGGGAAGGAGGAGACGGGCGTGAATGGCTGCGGTGGCTGGTGATGATCCATACTGGCACAGACTCTGGTGCATGCCCGAGACTTCCAGCCTTAGAACTCCAGGACCATAGGATCTTAGCACCTTTGAATCTTTGAACTTGGAGTCATGAGCTGTCTGAACTGGAAGGAGCTGCAGGGGTCACCTCATGGTCTAAGCTGGGTTATTCATCTGCTCTTCTTCCCCGGCCCCCGATGCAGACTTGAGATTGAAATGGCTGTTTTGCCTTTAACTGGCTGCCCTGTTTGTGCTGTGGGTGAGTAGGGGCTCCTTGGATGCCCTTGGCTTACCTGGATGCTTTTGCTTTATTTTGAAGCTTCAGACACTGTGTGCTCAGATTGACAGAGAACAACTCACAGCCCTTGATGACCAAGCTGCAGTGGCTCTTTGCCTTTCTGGAGCACAGCCAGGTGAGTGCAGGGGGAGTTGGGGTGTGGTGGAGAGGAGGCTCTGGTCTGACACCCTTCCCTTCCCCAGGACCTGTCTGCATCTGCCTCTAAGTCCCTGCTTCCTGATGTAAGCTGTTCAGCCCCAGGTTGGGGCTGGCACGGGTTCATGGCCAATTTAGTGCCTTGTGGGACAGGAGAGGGAGTGTCTCTTTGAGCCCCTTCTGTGTTCTGCCCACCTGTCTCCCCTCAGTGATTCACTCCCTCACATTAGATGCTGCTTTGCTCATCTGTCATTTTGGAGCACTTGCACTGCCAGTCACCCTGAGGGGTGTTAATTGTTTTGTTCACGGTCCCCGCCCTCATGGAACCTAAAGCCCTTAGCCAAGCGTTATGTGAGGCCCTGTGGGGGCCACGGAGGTGAGTCAGCTACAGCTCCTGCCTTCACGGAGCTCCCAGTCTGCTGGGGGAGGCAGACCTGCAGCTAACAACGGTCGTGCTCCAACAGAGGGAGGCGCACTGTGTCGTATGCTCGCAAGGGAGGGAGGGGAGCAGACGATTGTGATGGTGGAGGGGATCACTGGGAAGATGGCACAGAACAGGCATCGGCACATCTGGGACTTGAACTCTTTAAGTTTTCGATGGAGGAAAGGTATTTTAGGCAGAAGGAATGGCATTGAACAGGGTCTGGAGATGTGTCAGGAAAGAGTGAGTTCTTAGAGGATTGTTCTTCTCCATGAACCTAATGCCATGCTCATAGGCTGCATGGCCTTGGTGGGATGGGATGGGTCAGGTCAGGTACAACTAGGAAGGGGGAAGACTTCAGAGAGGAGGCCAGATGTTTGGGACAGAGAATCCCCAGGTGGACCCTCAGGCCTAGCACTTGGCCGAGCTGGTTAGTGAGTGGCCTCCTGCTCCTGACCCCGTCTTTCATCTGCATTGGTCCTAGAGGCCTGCCATTTCTCCAGAGAATTTCTTGTCTGCATCCTGGACACCCTGGTTCAGCCCTGGCACCCAGCAGGACTGCTCTGAGTACCTGAAGTACCTGTTGGATCGGTGAGGGCGGCCAGACCTGGCTCTGCATGGGGGCTTCAGGGCTGGAGAAGGGTGCCTGTGGGATAGTCTGTGTCTCCGGCCCTGTTGCCTCCTCCTGGAAACGGGTGCCACGCTGCACTTGTGGAAAGCATAATGTGTGTGGAGGCGTGTGAGGGGTAGGCAGGGTCTGCGTGTATGACCGGGGAGGGGTTAGTATGTGCACACGCGTGTGCTGTGCTTGCCTGAGTGCAGGGGCGCGTGTTCAGCATAGCTCTGGGGGCACGTGCACGCAGGTACGGCCTGTCTTCGTGTGGCAGGTTTGTGTGTCTGTATGGCGGGGGGGTATGTGGCACATGTGCTTGGCTTGTGAGTGTGCACGTGCATGGATGACATTTTGCACACCTGTGTGTAGTCCCTGTGCGGACGCATGCACACATCTAAACGTGTGGCCTGCAGATAAGGTAGATGGCACAAATCAGGCCCGAGCACGGGGCAAGGATCTGTGCCTGTGTGTGAACGCCCTGCGCTCTCTGCTCCAGGCTACACGAGGAGGAGAAGACGGGGACCAGGATCTGCCAAAAGCTCAAACAGTCCAGCTCGCCCTCCCCACCGGAGGAGCCCCCCAGCCCAAGTCCCACCTCTGTGGAGAAGATGTTCGGAGGCAAGATTGTTACTCGGATACGCTGCCTCCACTGCCTCAATGTCTCCTCCAGGGAAGAGGCCTTCACGGACCTCTCTCTCGCTTTCCCCCCCACCGACCGCTGTCGCCGCCGCCGCCTGGGCTCAGTGATGCTCCCTGCAGAGGACGTTGGGGTCGGGGACCCCCCGTCACCATCCCAAGCCCAGGTTCCAAGCAGGGTGGGTTCTCGGAGGCAGAGGAAACATTGCGTCACGGGGGATGCCCCCGGTGCCGTCCTGGACATTGAAGGTCTGGGCCCCCACGGACCTGGGGGGCAGATCAGTGGGGAGGAGAAGGTGGAGAGGCAGGAGGAAGTGGAGGAGGAAGCTCGGGAGGAGGAGAGGCCCCGAGAGCAGGAGGAGGAGGAAGAGAAAGAGAAGGAGGCGGTGGCAGAGGAGGAAGAGAAGGCTGAGAAGGAGAAGGAGGCAGAGACCGCAAAGGAGAAGGAAGAGGACGGCACGGGGCCAGGGAGCCAGAGGGGCGCCGCCGGGGAGGGCTCCCGGTCCGTCCTGGACCTGGTCAACTACTTCCTGTCCCCCGAGCGGCTGACGGCGGAGAACCGCTACTACTGCGAGCCTTGTGCCTCGCTGCAGGACGCCGAGAAGGCAGTGGAGCTGAGCCAGGGGCCGCGCTACCTCATCCTGACCCTGCTGCGCTTCTCCTTTGACTTGCGCTCCATGCGCCGCCGCAAGATCCTGGACGACGTCTCCATCCCCTTGCTGCTCCGCCTGCCCCTGGCGGGGGGCCGCGGCCAGGCCTACGACCTCTGCAGTGTCGTCGTGCACTCGGGAGTGTCCTCGGAGAGCGGCCACTACTACTGCTATGCCCGTGAGGGCGCCGCCCGCCCGGCCCCCTCTTTGGGCGCTGCGGACAGGCCCGAGCCCGAGAACCAGTGGTACCTGTTCAACGACACTCGGGTGTCCTTCTCTTCCTTCGAGTCCGTCAGTAATGTCACCTCCTTCTTCCCCAAGGACACGGCCTACGTGCTCTTTTACCGGCAGCGGCCTGGGGAGGGGCCTGAGACCGAGCCGAGCTCTCCCAGAGGTCGGGCAGAGCCCACCCTCCACAAAGACTTGATGGAGGCCATTTCCAAAGACAACATCCTTTACCTGCAGGTGAGCAGGCCCACCTGGGCTGGGGCTGAGCTCCTGGGTGGAGGGCTTCCCGCACAACCAGCAGCTTGGATGCGTTATTGCTCCACTGTGTCCTCCTTTTCTTTTTAATGTTTGTTTGAGAGAGAGAAAGCACACTTTGGGCGGTCGGGGGGGGGGGGGGGGGAAGGCCAGAGAGAGAATCCCAAGCAGGCTGCACCTCACATTGAGATCATGACCTGAACCCACATCGAGAGTCTCAACCAACTGAGCCACACAGATGCCCCCATCTCTTTTTTTCATGTTTATTTTGAGAGAGAGAAAGCTTGCATGAGGGGAAGGGTGGAGAGAATTCCAAGCAGGTTCCACAGGGGGCTCCAGCTCACTGTGAGATCATGACCTGAGCCACCCAGGTGTCCCATCTCCTTTTTCTGCTGTCCTTTCATCAGCTACTTTGTGCTGGGAATATGTTGGTGGACTAGACAGACATAATCCTTAACTTCAGAGGAACAGACTTTCCGTTATTTGTTAACATTTGTCTCGTGTACCTGAAGGAGCAACACGGGGTTTTGTGAATGAAGAGTTGAGGCTTCCAGGGGGTACCCGGGGACCACCCTGCCCCAAACCTCTTCTCATGTGCCATCTACTCCCCTCTTTGGAGTCAGGGGCAGTATCAGAATACTTAGCAGCTGGAACAGCAGAGTAGTCACAGGACCTGTGGACATTAAGTGCCAGGTAGTCGGTGTTTTGAGTGGGGATAGCAGGCCTGATTGTACATTTCTGCTGGGCTGTCAGAGGCAGGGCCAGCGGTAAGGAGTCTCCGTGAGGCTGGCCTCAGTTCAGCCTGAGGAAGACGTGTCTCACTGGTGAGTTTGTTCTTAATGCCTTGAGAGGCAGTGAGCTGGACAGTTGCATCAGGAAACCTGTGGAGAGGTCCCTGTGCGCTGTGACTTGATCTTTAAGTCCCTGGACCCTCCTCCCTGGTGCCATGTCAGGCCCTTGTTTGTTATTCATAGTCTTGTATGAATGCGTTTCTTTTATAAAACCGAGGGGCTGAGAGATTTTACTGGGAGAAGGAGGAAAGGTTTTGAAGCTGAGATATAGGGTAGAAGGATGGATCCTCTCCAACCCATCCTCCCACTGAACTGGAACACTCCTTGGGCAGAAGCTGTGGCCCCAGGGGCCGTGGGAGACACTCAGAGATGCTGTGCTGGACGGCAGTAGGGCAGGGAGTGAGGGGAAGACTCTGGCTTCAGAGCCTGAATGTTAAGCCTCCCCCCTGCCTCCCCCGCCCCATCTGTGTTTCCAGGAGCAGGAGAAGGAGGCACGGAGCAGGGCGGCCTACATCTCTGCACTCCCAGCATCTCCGCACTGGGGGAGGGGCTTCGATGAAGACAAGGATGAGGACGAAGGCTCTCCGGGAGGCTGCAATCCTGCAGGTGGCAATGGCGGGGACTTCCACAGACTGGTCTTCTAATGTGGACTCTTCCCCAGCCTGAAACCTCAGGGGAGGCCTTGACCCCTTCCCTCTGGGAACTGGGTGGGGACGGAGGTGCTCTGCCAGGTGGGGTCTTGAGGAGGTGGGAGAGGTGGAGAGGATGCTTCTGGGACACCGGTCCTCAGCCTGAAGGGTCTGCAGAGACTCGGATATGGAGGTGAGCCCCAAGCCCCTGACACTGGGATCAGCCCCTTTAAGATTTTACACCCAAGTGTCCTGGTCAACTTGAAGCAGCTTCGATGGACACTGTCTGGGCCTTGTCCCCCTGTCTCCCCAGCAGGGCTGAACTCCACAGCTCTAGTGTTTTGGCATCAAGTAGCATTTCCCTTTCTAGCTCCTTTCAGACAATCCTATTGCTCTCTACTATAAAAAGCAGAGCAGCATGTGGGGACCTGTGTGTCACAGTGGTGGCCACCTTCTTGTTTCTCTGAGGGGGGTTTCAGAGGCACTGTGTGTGGTTGCCTGCACCCGTTGTACTTTTTTGAGAGGAGTGGAGGTGGGAAGCAGCCTGGCACAGGATCAGAGACAGTCTCCCTCCACACCAAACAGTGGTGCGTAGAGGGGGGGACAGTCCCCTCGTCACAGCGGGAGACCCTTAATCCCCAGTCCCCCTCCCCCCTAGCCTGCCTCAGTGCCTGAGATGCCACCTTTTGCAGCCCCTTTCTGGTGAAGATAGAGAATCCTTATTTTACTGCAAATGTGTTTGTGTTGCTCGCGAAGCCATTGTCCGTCCTGAGGAAAGCTGGCTGGCTCAGCTCCTCATCAGTTGGCTTTAGAGCGCGGCCTGGGGGCTGGTGGGGGGGGGGGGGTTGGTAGAGGAGCAGATATTGACCTCATTGTGCCCTGACACTGCTGTACCCTTCTAAATGGAGAGGAGAGACTCAGGGTCTCAAACAGGAATAAAAATAGGTTCTCTGAAGCCTTCAAAGATGTCATTCTTCCTGCCTCAGTGGCTGTGATGTCTGCCATGCCCTTAGGTTCTTGCTGTGTCTGGGCAGTAGTGACATGCCATGGGAGGTGAAGGCACGCTTTTAAGTCAAAGGTGAGGACTCTGCCCAGAGGGCAGAGCTGGGTGGGACCGGTGGTGGGGGGCATACTCGGGTGCGGGCAGAAGGGAGAACACGTTCAGTATCCTGAGAGGCAGGACAGGTGCCCAGGCTGGGGGCTGCCCTATGGGATACTGTCCAAGGGACTCACCTCTCAGGTGAAGCCAAAGCCCTTGCATCTGGGGATTTTTCAGACCCTGAGAGCTCTAGACTGCCCAGAACTGGCTAGTGCTGTTACCTCCTTCGAGTACTTGGGGCCAGTGTGTGTGGCCCCTCTTGGGACACATCTGGGCCCGGAAAGGTGGGAGGCAGCCCCCTAGGCCTGCACCCAGGTCCTTCCCCAGATGCCATCTCATTCTTGGAGCTGGAAAGGCATGCACGAGTCCTTTCCACCAATGCTGCCCGTCTTGAGAGGGCAGAGAAGGGAGGGAGGCAGTGGTGTGGCCAGGGGCTTAGGCCTGTGCTGGAGGTGGAAATGTCACAGACCCTGGAGCCGGTGGACTAGAAGCTGGACCCATAGTCTGTCAGAGACCAAGTCACTCTCAGAATTCCTCTCTATGCTCTGTGCACCATTTTGTACATCAGGAATACAAATTCCAAGGTAAGGAGGATTCATTCTTGTTCCCAGCTAGGACAGGTGCCCAGTTACTTACTATTAAAGTGAAAGGGAGCAAACTGGTGCCCACTAGAGCACCCAGGCTGGGTGTGAGTGCATGTGGACTCCATCCCCTTCAGATGAGGCAAGCTCCAGCAGCCGTCTCCATTTGCTTCTAATGGACTTTATTGTTGTCCTGCTCCAACACCACAGTAAAAAGGGACCTGCAAGCTCCAGGCCTGTACCATGTGTCACCACAGCAAAAACAGGACCCACTGGAACACACTCCCACCCCACCCCTACTCACAGAGGATAAATACATGTTACAAATTTTTTTTTAAAGAAAACAGAATAAATTAATAACTTAAGTGATTAGGCACCAACAGTGATTTGAAAAATTAAATGTCAATTTTAAATGGTCTAACAGGGCAAGAACCTAAGACTGGGCTGCCAGCCCATTTTCTCTTCCCAACAAATAGACAATTCTGTGCGACATGATTCTAAATTTCAAGACACGTGTAACCAACACACAAGAATACACACCACCAGCTATCACATGACATCCTGAATCTCCAGGGGGCCCCTCAGTAGGCCATCCAGGGAGCTTGGGGAGCCCCAGAATGCAGGCCCTCCAGAGAAGAGGGAGCTCCAGAGCTTACATGCCCAGCCTTGCTTCCCTCTTTGTAGACCAAGTCCTAACTTGCCTCCACCCTGTCCTCTTGAGTCCAGAGCTCTGTCAAAAGGGGGTCAGGGGGAGAGACTGGTCAGCCAGGGCTTGGAGCCAAGGCTGTAGCCCTGCAGCAAGTAAAGGGGCCAGAGGGCAGGCTGGAGTGGAGCCCTTGCTCCACTCGCTCCAGAATAGTTGTGCTTCTCTCCTAGGAACGGGGCATAGCTGAAGGGTTTCCAATGTAGATGTCACTGAAGTCCATCTCGGGGAGGGGGCTGGGTTAACTGATTAATGCTCTGGGTGCTGCCTGGTGAGCCAGACCCTGGGAAAGATGTTCCAGAGCAGGGAGTTTTCCCTTAGCACAGCTCAGCGCGGAAGGGCCTCGGGCTAATCTAACACCCTTTCAAAGATGGTGGCCCCTTCACACCTGGCTTTTTTTTGCCCATCGCTCTGCAACCCTCCTTCCCACTCTGCTTGTTCCTGCTCCAGTTGAACTTTGCAGAGGTGGAGCTCCGGGCCCAAGGAGTCCTCATGGGAGCTGTGCCAGCTGGGAAGGCATCCCCAACCTGGGGTCTACCCTTGCCAGGCCACCAGGGAGAGGGCCATCGATCAGCTTTTTAAACAGAACTGACAGATGTAGACTAGTCACCTGACAGTTTTGACGCCTGTGAGCCCGAGTCTCCACCTTCAACAGGCCCATTTCCCCTTATGCTTCCTGCCATCTCTACCCTCCTCCCCCACTTCCAGCCTAAGGGTCTGGGAGGTACAGGAACGAAGAGCCCGAAAGGGGCCTCCTTGGACATCAGACCTGAAGACCTCCGTTTCTAAAGACTGCAGCCAATTTCATTCACATTGTGGTACGTTCTGAAAGTGCTGACATTGTAAGGCATCCTGGGGCTAAGGGGGAGCACCATTAAACGCTCTGCCCTAGGAGACTTTGGAGAGGGCCTTACAGGACACGGTATAGGTCACTGCCACCAGCCCCAGGGCTTGGGAAGGATTGGACCCCCAGCCCTGCCCTCCTCCCCTAGAAAACTCCATCTTTGGCACCCCCTTTTCCTAGATACCACCTCCTCTGGCCTGATCTGCACCAACCTCCTGAAGAAGTAGCCTTGTTGCCTGTGCTCTCCAATATTTCCAGTCTCTCACAGCCGTTACCAATGCCCTCGTGACTCCTGCCACCCCTGCCTTCTCAAGCGCACAAACTGATTAATCCCTGTGTTTCCAGAACCTGGCCCCAGCAGGCATTACAAAATGCAGCTGAGTTAGGAGACGGGCTACCGTTGAGAAAATAATTTCTGCCAGGTCAGAGCTTCTTAGAGAAGGGCCAGGTGTGGGCTCGTAAGGGCTGATTGGTGACCGGGAGCCACCTCCACCAGGCAGGGTGGGAAGTCTTTTATTTTTTTCCCAAAGGAAGGAGGTCTCTTCATCCATGGTTGGACGAAACATCTGATCTGCCCAGTTGCCTCTGCAACTCTGGAAGATTTGGGTCCCTCCTCCCCAGGTTGCCAGAAAGTACCTGGGGGTGAGGTCCTGCCTCCTGTACCCTGCAGGGTCAGGTCTGAGTCCAGTGTGGCACTGGGCTAGCAGGGAGCGACAGCTGTAAGATGAACTGGGCAAGCACTATGGGCTCCCGGCACCACACTCGTACCTCCATTGGGCCCTGGCACGAGCCCCTGCTCTCCTACCCATCCTTGGGGACACCACTCTCCCCTGCCTGCTTTCCCCGCTGCCCTCGGTCTGCCCTGCACACGTGGCTCCTTCACTTTCTGCTCCTCTCTGCATCCCCAGGCACTGTCCACCTCCACCATCCTTACCCTGCCTCCCATCTGTCAGTCATCTGCCCACCCCCACCGCCTGTCTTGCACAAACTCACTTGCTGCACCCTCCCCACTGCGGTATACGGCCCTAAAGCACCTCCAGTCCACCCCACGCTCCATCCCGACCCTGCATCACTTGCCTCCCTCCACTGCACACCCAGCACCGTCGAAGCCTCCTCTAGCGGGTCCACCCAGGGAAGAGGGCCTGTAAGCTCCACAGTCCTGGGGGCCCTGACTCCACAGGGTCCTTGTCACCCCCTGCCCCTTGTTTTTGGTTGCCTATCCTCTGTTTTCCTTCCTTTTGTCCTCATTCTTCTGGCTCTCCCAACCTACAACAGCTACCAAGTTAGGAGGCCCCTGCCCATATCAACTGCCTTCTGCACCTGGGATCTCATTCCTCTGTCCCTCAAGACCACCTCTAACCTTCCTTCTCAACTCCATCTTTTGGTGGCCTTGCCTCTCCCCTACCAAGAAAGACAAGGATGAAGAAGTCCATGTCCACTTTGGTCTGCTGGTCCTGGGCTCCTTGGACCAGCGAGATGACGTGGCATCTTGTGGGACTTAAGGAGAGGTAGCCCAGTAGCTGGAGGGAAGAGGGCTTGAGGGCCAAGACCGTATGTGAGGTGTGGAATCTGGCTCAGAGCCCCAGCCCCTCCCAACGCCTAGTAGGTATTTAGGTCTAAAGGACAGAAAAAGAGGCTGAAGGATGCTTTTTGGCAATAGCTCTAACTAAGGTGGGTAGAGGATGGCCATTACTGATAAAAATCAAAGGTGGGCCCTGAGTGGGCAGAGTAGTGCCTTGATCAGGCCCTCACCTCCCAGGAGAAGGGTTCAGGGTCCCTGACATCAAGTGCTTTGAAGGCCAGAGTGGAGGGGACAACTGGAGAGAAGGGGGCGGGGGCAGACGGGGAGGAGCCAGCTCCGGTGATTCTACCTCCAGGCACCTCCCCAGACTTGGTGGCCCCTGTGTCACAGCTTGGTGCCCTTGGAAGGCTCCGAGGACTGCCTCACGTCTGTCCACTCCTGCATGGTGCTTTGCAGAGCCTGGGTCTTCTCCTTGTCCACCTGAACGTAGTCTACCTTCTCATCGGAAGTCACAGAGGACGTGGACGGCTGAGGACAGAATGGGGAAGTGCTGTGAGCTGTCAGTAAGGGGACTCTTTGTGAGCTGCCTCAAAGGGAGAAGGGATGGGCCTCTGCCTGCCACCCTGACTGGCCTCAGGAGCCTGTATTCTCTTTCTGAAACTGGTCTTTAAAGCCTAAACTGCATCATCGCTCCTGCTCATGTAACAGCCTCTTGTCAGTGCTCCTGATTTCCCAACTCCTAGGGGACCCAGGTCTTCTATCTCTGCCTCCACCCACCTCCCTGTGGCCACTCATCCAGAAAGAATTTGCTGGGTGCCAACAAGCAGCGGGGAGCTCTCCCAGCCACCCAGCAGTCTGGACCCGGCAGCTAAGTATGCTTCCTGTGGAGGGCTTTCCGGGGCCCAGGCATCCCCTCTGCAAGTCCCCGTATCAGAGGCACTTAGTTGATGCACCTAGACAGTGAGTTTTCAAAGAGGAGCTCAGGACCAGGACACAAGATCCCATTCTGTCACCCTGAGCAGCTCCTGTTCTGGTGTGGGTCCATTTGCTCAGATGTACAAGGGGGATGGACTGGCTGAAATGGTCCTAGGGACTTCAAGCACCCATGTGTGTGAGAGAGGAGGCATGTGAGCCCTCTAAGACCCAGACTAAACGAAAAGCGGTAGAGTAGCCGGCAGCCGGGCACTCCACCACTCCCACCGAGCCCCGTACCTTGCGGTGGGGGCTTGGGGAGCTCGGCTGAAAGTCCAGGGCCAGATAGTCAACGCTGCCCGTGCTCTTCTTAGGGGCCGGACTGCTGGTGCCGCTGGGGATGGGAGACGCAGACACTGGGTTTTGCTATCACAAAGGAAGGAAAAACCATCAGTCAGTTGAGGAGACAGAGTAACCCACCACCTGGGAATACACACATCTCTGGGAGGAAGGAGAGTGCCCGCTTGGAGTTATGCACCAGGGCCAGGGACTTCTCATGTTCTCATTTAAGCCCTCACCGCAATCCTGTGATGTAGGTATTATTACTATTCTTGTTTATTTAAAGCAAAGATAAAGCTGTGGTTCAGAGAAGCAAAGTGACTTGCCTACGGTCGTACAGTTCATGAGCAGGGATGGGAGCCGGGTCTGTTTTTAACTCCCAAACCTGTGTTGCTCCCACTGTGCCAGGCCACCTCCCTTCTGGGCCGTCGGGCCAGATCTCCTCCTCAGGTTCCCTGACCAACCCGGCCTTGGCTTGCTGGCCCCTAAGAAGGGGTGCATTTCCTTTATGCCCTGCAGGTTGGAAAGTCTTCTGTTGTACCAAACCTGCTTCTCTGAAGCTCCCTTCCCTGGCCTGGCATGGGGCTGTCACCCCAAAGCAGCTCACTCCCACCAGATCTGAGCAGGGCGGCCTCAGCCCTGGGCTGCACAAGTGCTACGCTCTAGGCTCCTGTCTCCATCAAGACCAACTTGTCTACGATTTTCCTGAAGTCATATTCTAATGAGAATGGCAACAGTCCTATGTTCTGTTTTTGACTGCTTACTGTTTGGTTGATTCGTTTTTTCATTATTCATGCAGCAACTCCCAGGTGCGGGGCAGCCATTCCCTCTTCAGTGAAAATCTCAGGGAGGAAACTTCTCCTGTGCTGCCTGTGTTTATACCTCTACCGTGGCCTTCACCACCGTGAGTCATGTTATGTGTGTTTGGCCACCCCTTAGGAGATAACTCAATAAATGCTTATGCTCAGGGCGCCTGGGTGGCTCCGTCGGTTAAGTGTCTGACTTTGGCCCAGGTCATGATCTCGTGGTCGGTGAGTTCCAGCCCCACGTCGGGCTCTGTGCTGACAGTTCAGAGCCTGCTTCAGATTCTGCGTCTCCCTCCCTCTCTGCCCCTCCCTCTCAAAAATAAAGTTAAAAAAAATAAAAAATAAATGCTTATGCTCACATTCTTGCTCATGTTTGTGGCAACAGCACAAAGATTTTAACAGGAAAGAAGAAAGAAGTCAACTTTGAAGGATGCTCTAGTTATTCTCTACATGCTCGCTATGACTATTCTGAAGCCCCTTTCTAATCGCCTGGACTGCTAAACCTTCTGGGGCTCCTGTGCCCCACAGGAAAGTCCGGACCTCCCAAGACAGCATTCAGGGTCCTTCATGATCTGGATTCAGCACAGCCTCCACCTGTAGCCGTAGCCATAGTTAACGGTCATTCTCTGTGTTCCCTCCTTGTACACGGCCGCCTTCCCTCTCCCCAGCCCGATATGACTGCCCATCCCACAATTGTGTCCCCACAGCACTGGCTCTCCAGGAATACTGACCATGCCACCCATGTAACAGTCATGAGTGGCAGACCTTCTCCGCCCTTTAAAACCATGGCCTCCTGGAGGGCAGAGACCGTGTCTTCCTTGCCTCTATCATTACCCCACAGTGCTCGACACACTTGTGCTCAAGAAGAATTGCAGCAGCAAAGTAATCACAAATCATGGGTAACTGAGGTGGTCCCAGGATAGTCTGAGGGCGGCATTCCTGCAGACCGCAGAGGACGTACCATAGGGACGTAGTTCTCTTCGCTGTCTCCGGAGTCCGTGCTGGTGATGCTCTGGGTGGAGATGGGGCGGCAGTACTGGGAGGAGCTGGAGTTGAAGGTGTGACTGGGTAGGGAGAAGACAGAGTAAACTCGGGAGGACAGTTCTGTCTCCACCCTCGCAGCTCCACCCTCCATTATCACATTCGGATCTGATACAGAACAGGTACAATCACTCCCCCTCCACATATGAGGAAACCCAGCCCTGAGAGACCAAGAGACTGCTCAGCTACCGCCAGCATCGGGATGCAGCTCTCTGGACCCCACCCTTGCCCTGGCCAGCCCTCACAGCCCTGTTCCCAGGTCCCGCATCCACAAACAGATAACTCACACGGCCCTCGACCAAGACTTGGTGACAGGTGACTTGAAGGGGAGCTCATCGATGACAGTGTTGTTTCTCAGGTCAAGTGGTGTTGGCTTTGCTGGAGCAGGAACAGAAAGTCAAATGATCAGCCACACGATAATGCCACACATACACACGCTTACGTATAACACACAAGTATATTTATAAATACTTTCGTATTCCCACTTGTAAGCAGGGAAACTGAGGCTCAGCAGGTTCTATAATCTTTGCCTATGTTGACAGGCCCTGAAGCCATGTCTTCAGATCCCAAATGATATTTTCTCTGCACTGTAGCAATCACATTTTCAGAATCCAAAATGGGGACACTGGGTCTGACAACAGATTGTTCCTCCCAGATTTAATACTCATCCCGTATCCTCCAACAGCATCTCATACTTTATAAGGCACTTTTAGGTATGTTACCTGTGTCCCTCAGTGCTCTAGGAGGCAAGTATTCACATTTCTCAAGTGAGAAACAAGGCTCAGCGATGCACAATGATTTGCTTCTAACCCCATGTTGGCAGGTGGCAGAACTGCAACCCGAATGTGTCCTGTCCTGCTCATGCCTGCACTCCTGCCCAGGCTACTCCAGTAGCTGGTCCCTAGACCACTGGAATGAATTTGAGTGTTTGTGTATGTGTGTGAGAGTTTGGGGGTTCAGAGACTAAACACTTCCTTGCAAGGAAAGTTCAGGATCCACCCGATCCCCAAATGAATGCAAATGAGTGAAAATGGTTCTTGGACACTGTCCAGACATGGGACAGGGGAAAGAGGAGACTTACCTTTCCGGTCAGGTTTGAGGTTGCGGTTGACAGGGGGTGGCTGGATCTCACTCCCTCGGCTGGGGCCCCGGTGCAGAGAAAGGGCTGTTGAGGGGTAGCCAAGCGCGTCAAAGTGATGGGGTCCTGGGCTCATGGGGATGTAGACACTCTGGGAATTATCACCTGCTCGCTCCATGGCCAGCAGGGTGGAGGAACCTGGATTCATGGGCACGTAGTTGTCCTCAGAATTGGTGCTATCTGATCGGCCTACAACTGTTTTCCCTGGCTGGAGGGAGAGTGGAAGAAATACAGCAGTAACTACCATGAAGAAACAAGAAGGGGTGAGAATTTGTATACAAGGCAAAAGGGAAGTGGTAACTGAGTTAGCTGCCTGGGAAGACCAAGTAGAAAGTGCAGTGGGAGGCAGAAAGAAGTCTGTGGGTCCCTTCTAGTTTCCATGATCCCTTGTGACCCACTTAAAATTTTCAATAAATCTTTCGAATAAGTACCCTTGGTGGCTGGGTCCACAAGGCTTTCTGGGTGTCTGACCAAGGCTGTGGGTGGCCCAGGCCACTGACCACACAGGTTTGGTCTAGAACCCTTATTCCACCTCAAGTCCAGACTCATTAGCAGGTCAGAGTCTCAAGCCCTAGCAGGGCAAGGAGCATAAAGTAAAGCTTGGCCCTGGCTGGCGAGGTCTCGGCCAGGTGCGCTTCCCTAGTCCAGCTCTCAGTGTGACCGCCGTGTTGCACAATGCAAGAACCCTGGCTATAGCCTTTCTTCAACTCCTGCCCTGTCTGTCCACACATACAACTAAGTTGCTTCTGCTTTAGTTACCCAATGTCTGGTCTTTCCAATGGGCATGAGGCCAGGCCCTAGTCTGTCGGAGAGTCGTGGTCAGCCCTGTCCAGAGGCCAGCCCGGGATCCTGCACTCAAATCATAATTCTGCCACCATGACTGACTGAGCACTGCCCCTACCCGGAGTCTCACACTATAGGCCCTCCTCCAGGTGGGACCTCAGAGCCCAGGTCCTCTGCCTTCTAGACCTGTCCTACTTATTGGCAGGGCTGGTAGTCTTGTAGTCTAGCACACTTCCACACCAGACACCTGTATCTTACTTACTAAAAAAACTCAGGGATCTGAACTGAGACAAGGAACTAGGCAGGGTCCTATAGGGAGATGCCACCACTCCCTTCTTCCATGGGGTGTGAACTTTAGCCCAGCTGGGCTGGCCTGAGGACCCCTGGCTGACCCCCACTCACCAGGAAAGAACGGACCGCATCACTCATGGACTCGGCAGACCGGCCTGCGCTCTCTCCTCCTCGCTGGGGGTACTCGTAGGATTCACAGGAAGAAGCTACGAGACAGGAACGGAGATTCACACGCACTCCCAGCTGATCCATGTGCTGACACTTCCCCAAAGCCTCACCAGTGTTGCTCAGGGTCTTACTCCAGCAGATACTACCCTCAACCCCAAGTGATAGGGTATTACTTCCATCATGTCATTCCTCAGTTCAAAAATTCCTCCCAGACTTCTAGATCTAGCTCCAGTGTTGGCACCAACAGAGGATCCTTTCTGAACTACTTCTTCCTACAGGTATGCGCCTCTCCTTTAACTCCTATACCACCGAATGCCTGTCCCACTCCCCCAGGTCATTACTCGTACAGATACTACAGGAATAAGGATACTTGACTAATTTTTATGTGCTTTTATTTCCCCAACTAGATGTGAGCTCTCTGAAGGGTAGGGACATGTTTTATACTCATATGTATCATTTCAATTCCAAAGCACAAGGTGATTGATTGAATAGTTGACAGACTGAAAGAGTACTGTGCCGAGACTCAGGACCCCGGGTCCAAGTCCCACTTCTGGCACTGATGGACTCACTCTGCAACCCTGAATAAGTCTCTTAACTACCACAGGCCTCATGGGAAATGGGAGACTATGAGGCTTTGTCCCACCAAACTCTCAGGCTCACTATGTGGCTTCAGCAACAGGGTGGGTAAGAGCAGACTTTGCAAGCTATCCAGCAAGATGAAAATATTACTGTCGTTTTTCATCAAACAGAGGTGGCTTATGCAGAGCTGGAATGTGCTCAGGGGGAGTCAGTGACAAGAAAATGTATATGCTTCAGAGAGACCTTCAGACTTTAACCAAAGAAATTCAAGTATGGCTTAGAAAATATTTAATAGCTCAAAATTTGTTTTAATAGTCTGTTAGCCCACATAGGTTTGGCTCCAGTTTGAAATGGTCCTCTAAATTTATTTGTTCAGTCTTTGGTTTTATATAAAAATGAATCAAATACTGTGATTTGGACTTTGAAACCCATAATAACTTACGCTGTGGTTAACCAAGAATGTTCCATCTCCTTCAGTACAATAGTAACTTCTCTCAGACAGAGTCGGCCACACTCCTGCACTGCAGAGTCTCCTACTGGCCTCCGGCGCTGGAGCACCAGCTGGGAAGGGTCTGGGTACAAGATGCCTGAACCTGTGAGTCTCAGGGACCCAGGTGGGCCTAGGTCTCCTTGGTATGGATGACCAAAGGCTGGCACGTTACTGAGAACTGCCACGCTCCCTCCCTTTCCCCAGGGTCGCAGCTGGGGTTTACACCAACCTCGGTGGAGCCGGCTGCTGTCCATCGCCGGGAGGGTATTGCGCCTGGGGATGGTGGCAGCGGCAGAGACGGATCTGTTGCTTTCACTGATTGGAGGTCTCTGCTGAGGACTGCCCCATCGAGGTGTTTCTGCCTGACTTGGCTTGGGGGGCCGGGGTGGGGGAGCTATGGCCGAATCCCCAGGAGTGGCCACTGCCATGGCATTGTGGTTCTTGTCCAGCGTGAATGTCCTAGGGATCTGGTAGGCTGAGAGTGTGGTGGCTGGAACGTCCATATTGTCCACCAGGAGGTCCCCAAACTCCCGACATAGAGTGTTGCTGGGTGTCTTGAAGGTGTATATGTCCTCATTATCGGTCTCAGAGCCCGTAAGGCTGCCCTTGGTGTGGCCGTGGGAGGCCAGGCTCCGGGGGAGGTCGTAGGTACTGTCTCTGAATTCTGTATTGTGCCGGCTTGGCTTGGGGAGGCTATAGAAGCCATGGACTTGACCGCTGACCCCATTGACGCAGTGTCCATTGCCCTGGGCAAGTTTCTGTACAGCTGTGTCGCTCCTCATGAGAAACGAGGCCCTGGTGCCCTGAGAGAAGCTGGCACTCCTAAGAGAGAGAAAAAGGGAAGGGACGGGGCAGGTTAAAGGGGTCCAGGACCATCTACCAGGGACACAAACTGGCTCGTTCAAAGCCCCGTGTGGCTGACTGGTGAGGCAAAACAGGCTGAGGAGGCAGGCTGGTTTCTCTTGATTTATTAGCTGTGTGACTTTGGGCAAGGCACTTTCTCTTTCTGAGCTTTAGTTAATATATCTACAAAAATGATGATTAAAAACATATTTTAGGAGCACCTGAGTGGCTCAGTCAGTTAAGCTTCAGACTTCGGCTCAGGTCATGATCTTATGGTTTGTGAGTTTGAGCCCCACATCGGGCTCACTGCTGTCAGCACAGAGCCTGCTTTGGATCCTCTGTCCCTCTCTCTCTCTCTCTCTGCCCCTCCCCTGCTCATGCATTCTCTTTCTCTCTCAAAAATAAATAAACATTAAGAAAAAAACATACTTTGAAGGCTGTTTAGAAATTCGACTCCAGTATGTCTAATATATAGATGTTCAATGGTGTTAGCATTTATCCCTCCCTCTACCCCCAGCCGGCTGTGATTAGCCGAGGTTGCTCTTACCCTTCAACCTTCTGGATTGATAAATAAGACAGCTATACCACCGATTTGTTCGCTGCTGTAAGTACCACAGAATACATACATTTGTATACAAAAGCCGTGAGACAGTGGAAAGAAACCGTTAAGTTGGTGTCACAAACTAGCAAACAAATCACTTATTTTATGTGAGTGTTGGTTTTCCAACGGTCAGCCTTTTGGAGGCTATAAGCTTCTTTAAGAATCTGATTAAAAGTTCTTGGCTCTTCTGGTTGGCTCAAGTCGGTTCAGGTCATGATCCCAGGGTTTTGGGATTGAGGCCCATGTCAGACTCTCCACTGAGCATGGAGCCTGCTTGAGATTCTCTCTTTATCTCTGCCCCTTTCGCTGGCTCACGCTCTAAAATAGTGTAAAATAAAGTAAAATAAATAATGACTAAAAAATGAAAGTTCTTTGCACTTCTTACTTGCATGAGGCAAATCTTGTATACGTACAAATATGCACGTTACAGCTGGGGCAGGTGAGGAGCTATAGCCCTCTGAGGCCAATCCATGGAACTCTGCCTTATAGAAGCTCTTTTAGCTCTTGGGGAGCTTGTTATTTATAGATGTGGCCACCAGATGGTGATAGAAAATAGGGCCCAGTAGTTTAGAAAGAGGAAGGCTCATAGGGCTAGTCTAGGCCAGGCTAGGCTCTTGTAAACTTGCATCCTTGACTACTTGGGGAGTTCCATTTCAGTCCCCAACCCTTTAGCGGCCCTCCTCTCTAGGCCTCAGGGTTCTTTCTCCTTTCCTATTCCATTTCACACAAATAACCAAGCCAAGGGCCATGGGCCTAGATGACTGAACAACTAGCCTTTAGATAATGGAGGGTTTGGAATAAAGGATGGGGGGGGGGGGGCGCAATGGTAGATATAAGGTTGGATGCCCCCACTGGCACTGGGATCTGTTCATTTAGCAAACATTTACTGATGTCCTATTTTCCATCTGGGCTGGGAACAGTAGATACACAGATGCCTCCTGTCCTGGGGGACATAGTGGTAGAGGAGGTGACATACATACAAACTCATTACAATCACGTGGATGAGCATTCAGCTTTTGGCAGATTTATACTAACCCTCCCTGGCAGTGGTGGTAGAGAATGTCAGGGGAAGCTTCTTTAAAGATCTTACCTTTGAGTGAGTCTCGAAATAGGCCAGGCAAAAAGCAAGAGAAGGAAAAAGGTGTTCTAGTTAGATGCATAAAGAAGTAGAACACAACCTAGCAAGGTAAAGGAACTGCAAGTTGCTCAGGCTGGAACAAGTGTTAGGAGGTAGGGCTGAGCAGTGACATGGAGGGCCCAGGCTGGGGCTGCTGGGAACAGGGGAGCCCCTGGAGGATTTTAAGGTGGGGTGGGGGGTGGGGAGCACATCACACATATCCTGCAGTAACCCTAAAACATTGTTCAATGTTTCGCATAATTTTATTCCAACCTTCACCTTATTCAAGAATGAACTCATCATCTTCTTCCTGTCTGAACAGTCTTAGGAATGCACCACTCACTCAAGCCAGGAACCCGGGAGTTACCCACATTATAATTTCTCACTCGATAACCCTATCAGGTCCTACCGAATCCACCCCAGTTCCGGTCCTCCTGGCTTTTCTTCTGCATAAATGAAAGGGCTAGTAACACATCTATCTCCCTACAGTCTGTCGGGACCTCTCTGATCCTCCCTACATCCTACAGACATTTACTTTCCTGACGTCCCAGCTTACACATTTTCAACACTGTCCCACTGCCTTCAGGACTAAGCCGTATTCCAGATCTAATTTATGTCTCTAGTCTCTCCTCCCTGTTTCCCCTCCAAATCTGGAACCACTCAGCTAACTCCCCTTGTTCCTAGTGTGCCCCACGCAGCCAAGCTTCTGGGCTTGTTGTGTTGTTCGTGCGGTCTGAAAGGCTTCCCGCTGTAATCTGGCGAGCTCCTGCTCCCATTTATCCCTTAAACTCAGCTCAAATGACACACTTTTTAAAGCTGTTTCTGACCATCCTCTACCTCCAAACATAATCAATCACTTGCTCAATTCTGTTCTTGGAGCAGGTAGCAATTATTATCTGGGTCAGTTACCACTGTAGTTGTCCTCTCCACCAGACGGAGATATTTCCTCCAGGAAAGAAACTGTGTCTTAATATTCTTCCTTCCTCGGCCCCTGGATTAGCGCTGTCACAGGGGGAATGATGAATAAATGCTTGCTGAATGGTCAAGTCAATGAACATATAAGTAAACGAATGAATAAACAAAAGTGTTAGTGCTGCCGGCCCATCTCCTGACCTTGGCCACGCTCTGGATCAGCAGACTGAAAACCTTCCCCTTCAGAACCCACTAGATTATATCCCAACGTCCTGCTGTCCCATCCTCCTCCTCTTCAGTTACTAAGCTCCTCACTTGTCCCTAAATGTGTCCCATGTGGTCTATGCTCCAGCCCTGCACTTGCGTTATTTACCTTTCTCTAGAAAGCTTCCGTGATGCATTAGAATTTTACACAAAGTCCAAAAAAAAAAAAAAAAAAAAAAAAAAAAAAAAAGTGCTTTTGCTCCACAAAGGTGTGACAGGCCTTCTAATTCTCCTCTTCACTTTAATTACTCCTTCCCCTTTGCTCCCAGCACACACTGTACTTCTACTAGAGCACTCACTCGCCTCCTGTGAAAGCCGTTCGAGGCCGGGTCTCACCGCTTCCACCTGCCCCTGCGCCCTGGCACAATGCCTGACATGTGGTGGATCATGCCAATGCGTGGGGAGGGGGCGGTCATTACTTCAAGAGTCAAGTGAAAGGAGTTACATAAGGGGAACAAAATTGCCGGAAGCTGCGTGCTAGGACAGCAGAACTGGGTCTGCACCGGCCTGGGTACTCTGCTCAGAGTGATGCCACAGCCTGTCCCCTCTGTCCCCTGCACAGAGCAGGAGGGCACTTCTGAGCACTCGTCCTTTACTAGGCTCGTGTCAACCTTCCCCAAGGCCTATGTCACTGTGGGGTCCTGAGCTGCTTTCCTGGGATGAGCACCTGGAAGCGGTGGGTTTTGAGAGAGGCTTCTCTTGCAGGGCTGTGGGCCGATGGAGGCCTCGTAAAAGGAACATCCTCACAGTTCTGACAGACAACTATGACCCTCACATATCACACAAGAGAAACAGTAAATGGCCGAGTTGTGCAGGGAGGTGATGGATGCGTAGGGGAGCAGAGACAAGTTTGAGAAAACATACTCCCTCAAGCCCGCGCTCAGTGCCTCTCACTCCCGTTCCTGCGGCTGTTGGTGGGTGTCGCTATCATCACATCACTTCTTACTCGTGCTCTGGTCTTAATACCTACCCCAAACCTCCCCCTTATCTTTTATCAACGGTTTCCTAGTTTTCCTCAGCACTTTATTTTGCAATAGTTCTTTGGCATTTTTCCATATAATTTTATGTACGGCACAACACCATGATTTCACCCTTCTAGACTCCAAGTACCTTAACAATGAAGAGCCCGGTTTGATTCTTAATGGGTATGTTCCCATTTAAGGAAAGCTAATACACAAATGATTGTAAGCAAAATAACCACCATTTAGTTCTGTAACTGTCACTGGCAATCGTAAGAGGTCATGTGGACCATCCTTCTGCATTTACCCGACCCACATGGGATGTGTGGATCCTTCCAATGAGGGAAGAAAACTCAGAAAACACTTTCACAATCTCCAAGAAGTGAGGTGATCTTTGTATCTCAAACCCTTCTGGCTGCAGGTTTGAGCCCGCCTTCTCATTGTGGTTACAGAGCAAACTTATATATATAAAACTAAATGAAACTAAAAGTTGTATGTTCTCTGCCTTTAGTCAGTCAAAGCCACCCTCAGGTGAATGAGTCAGAGAAGTCTTAGAAATGATTAACCAAAGGTAAGGTCTTTGGTCAGTGACATTTCTGATTTCACTTTTTTTTTCTTTTTTTTTTTTTTTTACTTTTTATTTTAGAGCACACGAATGGGAGAGAGGGGCAGAGGAAGAGAGAGAGAATCTTAAGAAGCAGGCTACCCACTCAATGCAGAGCCTGACACAGGGCTCGATCCCACAACCCTGGGAATTGTGATCTGAGCCGAAATCAAGAGTCAGATGCTCAACCCACTGAGCCACCCAGGCGCCCCTCTGATTTTATTTTTAATCTACCATATTTCTGCAGAATATTGCTGCAGGGTCAGTAATGCTTTCATTCTAGAATCTCATCACTTGAAATTTCTCTTCCCCCCACCCTTCAATTACAGCTTTCTAAGGCATGTGACTCACCGCAATGTATCTCCTGCTACAGGTTGAACAGACTGCTTGAAATAGGAAGACAGCAAAGGTCTAGAATCTGAAATGAGGCCTTTAAAAGGCTGGAGGGCAAAAATAAATCCAGGGACACTAATTGGTCTTCAAAGACTGAAAGGACTCTGCTTGATGGTGTCTGTTTAAAACTCCTTCCTTGGCAATAGTTACTACTTTTGAGGAGTTAGTTATTTTTGTTCAGTGCAAGAGCTAGATTTTAGGAACGAAGTCATTTTGGCCAGAATGCATATCCAGTACTTGAAGGAAGACAAGTGGGTAAAACTGAAGTAAAAGTCCTGATAAATAATTCATAGTTTTATCTTTTAGGGTGCTTAATTTACTGTAAAACATGTGGAGTTCCCCCATAAATGAAAAAAGGAATAGACAGATGGCTGGTTATTAGCCTCAGTAAATACTGTTTCACTATAATAATCTCAACAGACATATTTATATCTATGCTAGGCAGAGATGAACGAGCTGGTTCTCTCTTACAAGTCCCTGCTTAGAAGTAACCTTATGAGGTTATTTTGGAGATCAAGTGAGGTAACTAATGGGACGGTGGTTTGTAAACTGTAAAGCACTGTTTCTTTTGTCCAGAACACCTAATATGTAATGTGAATGTCAGAAATAGTACATCCACATACTCGTCGATACTTGGTATTGTCAGTCTTTTTCATTTTACCCATTCCAGCAGAAATGAAGCAAAATTGCTCGGAGGTTTTAATTCACATTTCCCTGGTGATCCAGCATCCTTCCATTTGCCATTTCTATATCTTTTTCTATGTGAAGTGTCTATTCAAATCTTTTGCCCATTAAAAAAAAATGGGTTGTCGTAAGTTGTAATAGTTCTTTATATTTTCTAGAAATGAATCCTGTGTCAGATATATTTGTTTCGAATATTTTCTCGTATTTTGTGAATTGACATTTTGTTTTTTAATGGAGTTTTCTGAACAGCAAAAGTTTTGTGATTACACTACTTTATTAATTTATTTTCTTTTATGATTCTTGCATTTTGTAGTCTATTATAAAAATCTCTGCTTGCCTCAAGATCACAAAGATGTTTTCATGCAGAAATTTCACAGTATCAGATTTTACATTTAGGTCTCTGACACATTTAACTTTTGAGTAGTGTGATATCAATAATTTTTTAAAAAATTCCTATAAGGATATCCAGCTGTTCCAGCACCACTGTTTGAAGAGACTTTCATTTTCCTGGGGTACCTGGGTGGCTCAGTCAGTTAAGCATTTGACTTTTGATTTCAGCTCAGGTCATGGTCTCACGGTTGTGAGATCGAGTCCTGTGTTGGGCTCAGCACGGGGTATGGAGCCTGCTTGGGATTCTCTCTCTGTCCCTCCTCCACTCATGCATGCACTCTCTCTGAATAAATAAATAATTTTTTCTGTAAAAGAGAAAAGACTTTTCATTTCTCTATTGGCATTTTTGTCAACACAGGCTACCCGTGCGCACACAGGCTTCACTATTCTGTTCTAGTGAGCTTTGTGTGTTTATCTTTGCATCAATACAACACCGTCTTGATGAACATTTGTTTGATGTAAGTCTTGAAGTTAGGGAGTATAAGTCCTCTAATTTTGTTGCTGTTCTTTTAAAAATCATGGTTATTCTAAATTGTTTGTATTTTCATATGAATTTTAAACTTAGCTTAACAACTTCTATGAAAAATCTTACTGGGATTTTTACTTGGACTGCAGTGGAATTATAGATCAATTTGGGAAGATTTGCCATTTTAATAATATTGCGTCTTCCAATTCATAACTACAGTCTATCACTCTCTGTATTTAGGTCTCTAATATCCCACAACAGTGCGTGACAATGATTTCAGTGAAGAGGTCCTGCGTGTCTTTTTTATTCCTAAGTAGTCCATGTTTTTTGGCATCATTATAATTTTTTTAAGTTCGTTTTCCAGTTTTTGCTAGTGCTAGTATGTAAAAATTAGCTTTTATATAATAATCCTTTATCCTGTGATCCTGCTAAATTCACTATTCATTCTAGTAGTTTTTTTTAGATTCTTTATAATTTTTATATAAACAATCAAGTCACCTATAGAGACAGTGTTACATCTTCCTTTTTAAAACATTTTTAATTTTTTTAAAAATTTACATCTAAGTTTGTTAGCATATAGTTTAACAATGATTTCAGGAGTAGATTCCTTAATCTCCCTTACCCATTTAGCCCATCCCCACTCCCACAACTCCTCCAGTAACCCTCTGTTTGTTCTCCATATTTAAGAGTCTTTTATGTTTTGTCCCCCTCCCTGTTTTTATATTATTTTTGCTTCCTTTCCCTTGTGTTCATCTGTTGTGTGTCTTAAAGTCCTCGTATGAGTGAAGTCATATGATATTTGTCTTTCTCTAATTTTGCTTAGCATAATACCCTCTAGTTCCATCCACATAGTTGCAAATGGCAAGAATTCATTCTTTTTGAGTGCCGAGTAATATTCCATCACACACACACACACACACACACACACACACATCTTATTTATCCAATCATCCATCAATGGACATTTGGGCTCTTTCCATACTTTGGCTATTGTTGATAGTGCTGCTATAAACATTGGGGTGCATGTGCTGCTTCAAAACAGCATACCTGTATCCCTTGGATAAATACCTAGTAGTGTTAATTGCTGGGTCATAGGGTAGTTCTATTTTTAATTTTTTGAGGAACCTCCATACTGTTTTCCAGAGTGGCTGCACCAGTTTGCATTCCCACCAGCAGTGCAAAGGAGTTCCTCTTTCTCCACATCCTTGCCAACATCTGTTGTTGCCTGAGTTGTTAATGTTAGCCATTCAGAGAGGTCTGAGGTGGTATCTCATTGTGGTTTTGATTTGTATTTCCCTGATATTGAGTGGTGTTGACCATTTTTTCATGTGTCTGTTACCCATCTGTCTGGATGTCTTGTTTGGAAAAGTGTGTATTCATGTCTTTTGCCCATTTCTTCACTGGATTATTTGGATTGTGGGTGTTGAGTTTGATAAGTTCTTTATAGATTTTGGATACTAACCCTTTATCGGATATGTCATTTGCAAATATCTTCTCCCATTCTGTCGGTTGCCTTTTAGTTTTGCTGATTGTTTCCTTTGCTGTGCAGAAGCTTTTTATTTTGATGAGGTCCCAATAGTTCATTTTTGCTTTCGTTTCCCTTGCCTCTGGAGACGTGTTGAGTAAGAAGTTGCTGCAGCCAAGATCAAAGAGGTTTTTTCCTGCTTTCTCCTCGAGCATTTTGATGACTTCCTGTCTTACATTTAGGTCTTTCATCCATTTTGAGTTTATGTATGATGTAAGAAAGTGGTCCAGGTTCATTCTTCTGTATGTCGCCGTCCAGTTTTCCCAGCACCACTTGCTGAAGAGACTGTCTTTATTCCATTGGATATTCTTTCCTGCTTTGTCAAAGATTAGTTGGCCATACATTTGTGTGTCCATTTATGGGTTCTCTATTCTGTTCCATTGATCTGAGTGTCTGTTTTTGTGCCATACATTTTCCTTTCTCATCTTTGTGCCGTTTATCCTGTTTGTCCCTTTGTTGAACTGGCTAGATTCTCTAGCACAATGTTGAACAGAAGTGGTGAGAGCAGGCATTCTGTCCTTGTTTCCAGTATTATGAGAGTATGCTTAAGATTTCTCTGTTAGGTATGATATTAGCTTTTGGTTATCCTCAGAAGTCTATTACTAATTTGAAGAAGTTCTCCTCTATTTATAGCTTCCTGAGAAAATTTTTTATGGAGAAGCATTGAGTTCTGTCAAATGCTTTCTCTGCGTTTACTAAGCTGATGATTATATTATTTTGTTCCTTATTCTCCTGATGTAATGAATTATACTGGTTGGTTTCTTAATATCAATCCAACCTTGCATTCCTGGGATGAGCACTACTTTATCATGATGGCTTTTTTTTTTTTAATATTTATTTTTGAGAGCGAGAGAGCGTGTGAGTGCACGCACGCAGGGGTGGGGCAGAGAGGGAGACATAGAATCTGAAGCAGGCTCCAGGCAATGAGCTGTCAGCACAGAGATGGATGCAGGGTTTGAACTCATGAACCACAAGATCATGACCTGAGCCGAAGCTGGGATGCTCAACTGACTGAGCCATCCAGGTGCCCCACTTTATCATGATGTCTTAACTCTAATGATGTATATACACACATATATTCCCTAATATATTTAAATTATTCCTAGCATGTGTGTGTGTGTGTGTGTGTGTGTGTGTATGCATCTGTATCCACAAGGAATATAGCCTTCCAATTTTCATTCTCATAATCTTTGTCAGGTTCATAAAGGGTATTTTGGTGTTAAAAAATAAGTTACAAAAGACCCCCACCTCTTATGTTTCCTGAAAGAATGTGGGTAATATTTGTGTTATTTTATGCTTGAATATTTGATAGAATTCACAAGTAAAACTACCTGGGCATGGCTTTCTAGGTATTTACCCAAAAGAAATGAAGCAAATGTGTACACAGCAATTTTTTAGTGGCTGTGTATGTACAAACACACCTTAATTTGTAATAGCTAAAACTGGAAACAATCCAAGTGCCCCTCAACACAGGAATGGATAAACGAATTGTGATATAAAGGTACACTGCGAAAATAAACTCAAAATGGATAAAGGACCTGAATGTGAGACAGGAAACCATCAAAACCCTAGAGAAGAAAACAGGAAAAGACCTCTCTGACCTCAGCTGCAGCAATTTCTTACTTGACACACCCCCAAAGGCCAGGGAATTAAAAGCAAAAATGAACTATTGGGACCTCATGAAGATAAAAAGCTTCTGCACAGCAAAGGAAACAATCAACAAAACTAAAAGGCAACCAACGGAACGGGAAAAGATATTTGCAAATGACACATCGGACAAAGGGCTAGTATCCAAAATCTATAAAGAGCTCACCAAACTCCACACCCAAAAAACAAATAATCCAGTGAAGAAACAGGCAGAAAACATGAATAGACACTTCTCTAAAGAACACATCCAAATGGTCAACAGGCACATGAAAAGATGCTCAACGTCACTCCTCATCAGGGAAATACAAATCAAAACCACACTCAGATCTATCACCTCACGCCAGTCAGAGTGGCCAAAATGAACAAATCAGGAGATTATAGATGCTGGAGAGGATGTGGAGAAATGGAAACCCTCTTGCACTGTTGGTGGGAATGCAAACTGGTGCAGCCACTCTGGAAAACAGTGTGGAGGTTCCTCAAAAAATTAAAAATAGACCTACCCTATGACCCAGCAATAGCACTGCTAGGAATTTACCCAAGGGATACAGGAGTTCTGATGCATAGGGGCACTTGTACCCCAATGTTTATAGCAGCACTTTCAGCAACAGCCAAATTATGGAAAGAGCCTAACTGTCCATCAACTGATGAATGGATAAAGAAATTGTGGTTTATATACACAATGGAGTACTACGTGGCAATGAGACAGAATGAAATATGGCCCTTTGTAGCAACGTGGATGGAACTGGAGAGTGTGATGCTAAGTGAAATAAGTCATACAGAGAAAGACAGATACCATATGTTTTCACTCTTATGTGGATCCTGAGAAGCTTAAAAGAAACCCATGGGGGAGGGGAAGGAAAAAAAAAAAGAGGTTAGAGTGGGAGAGAGCCAAAGCATAAGAGACTCTTAAAAACTGAGAACAAACTGAGGGTTGATGAGGGGTGGGAGGGAGGGGGGGGGATGGGTATTGAGGAGGGCACCTTTTGGGACGAGCACTGGGTGTTGTATGGAAACCAATTTGACAATAAATTTCATATATTAAAAAAAATAAAGGTACACTGAATTACTACTTAGCAATAAAAAGGAACAACTAAAGATCCATGTAACAACATGGATAAATCTCAAAAGTATTACATTGATTGAAAGAAGCCAGGAAAAAAAGTAAACACTATAATGATTCTACTCAAGTAATCTTCTAGAAAATGAAAACTAATATAGTGATAGAAATATTGTTGGTAGTTCCTGAGGAATGAGATAGAGGGAAGGATGGATTATAAAGGGGCATGAGGAAACTTAATACATATTGACAGTGACTGTACTTCAATTACCCTCCAAAAATTATCGAAAATGAGTAGTATCAGTGATATTTGGGTCAGTATCAAGTGGTCTAACCTATGAAGAATAGAAGGAAAGCAGAGATGGAATGGGGCAAAAAAAAAAAAACTTGAAGAAATATTGGTAATTTTGTTGTGCTGGATCAAAAATAGAAACAAATAGAATCAGAAAGTAAATGAAGCCTAAACAAAGAAAAACACACCTAGGAATATTGTAGTCAAACTGCTGAAAGCCAAAGAAAAAAGTCATAAAACTGTCAGAAGCCCAAATAGCCAAAACAATCTTCCAAACAAAGTGAAAGGTGAACAAAGTCAAAGGTCTCATGCTTCCTGATTTCAAAACATATTATTATAAAGCTACAATAATTAAAAGTGTGGTACTGGCATAAAGATAGATGTATAGACCAATGGAATAGAATACAACCCTCATGTATATGATTTAATGATTTTTCAGCATAGATGCTCAGACCATTCAATGGGGGAATGGCCAGTCTTTTTTTTTTTTTTTTTCTTCAGGTGTATGACATAGTTATTCAATAAGTTTTTTTTAATATGAAATTTATTGTCAAATTGGTTTCCATACAACACCCAGTGCTCATCCCAACAGGTGCCCTCCTCAATGCCCATCACCCACTTTCCCCTCCCTCCCACCCCCCATCAACCCTCAGTTTGTTCTCAGTTTTTAAGAGTCTCTTATGCTTTGGCTCTCTCCCACTCTAACCTCTTTTTTTTTTTTTTTTCCTTCCCCTCCCCCATGGGTTTCTTTTAAGCTTCTCAGGATCCACATAAGAGTGAAAACATATGGTATCTGTCTTTCTCTGTATGACTTATTTCACTTAGCATCACACTCTCCAGTTCCATCCATGTTGCTACAAAGGGCCATATTTCATTCTTTCTCACTGTCAAGTAGTATTCCACTGTGTACATAAACCACATCTTCTTTATCCATACATCAGTTGATGGACAGTTAGGCTCTTTCCATAATTTGGCTGTTGTTGAAAGTGCTGCTATAAACACTGGGGTACAAGTGCCCCTATGCATCAGAACTCCTGTATCCCTTGGGTAAATTCCTAGCAGTGCTATTGCTGGGTCATAGGGTAGGTCTATTTTTAATTTTTTGAGGAACCTCCACACTGTTTTCCAGAGTGGCTGCACCAGTTTGCATTCCCACCAACAGTGCAAGAGGGTTTCCATTTCTCCACATCCTCTCCAGCATCTATAGTCTCCTGATTTATTCATTTTAGCCACTCTGACTGGCGTGAGATGATATCTCAGTGTGGTTTTGACTTGTATTTCCCTGATGAGGAGTGACGTTGAGCATCTTTTCATGTGCCTGCTGGCCATCTGGATGTCTTCTTTAGAGAAGTGTCTATTCATGTTTTCTGCCCATTTCTTCACTGGATTATTTATTTTTGGGGTGTGGAGAAAGCCATTTATGAAAAGCCCACAGCTAATAATCATCCTCAGTGGGCGAAAAACTGAGAACTTTCCCCCTGAGATCACGAACATGACAGGTATATCCACTCTCACCGCTGTTGTTTAACATAGTGTTGGAAGTGCTAGCATCAGCCATCAGACAACAAAAGGAAATCAAAGGCATCAAAATTGGCAAAGATGAAGTCAAGCTTTCACTTTTTGCAGATGACATGATATTATACATGGAAAACCCAATAGACTCCACCAAAAGTCTGCTAGAACTGATACATAAATTCATCAAAGTCGCAGGATACAAAATCAATGTACAGAAATCAGTTACATTCTTATACACTAATAATGAAGCAACAGAAAGACAAATAAAGAAACTGATCCCATTCAAAATTGCACCAAGAAGCATAAAATACCTAGGGATAAATATAACCAAAGATATAAAAGATCTGTATGTTGAAAACTATAGCAAGCTTATGAAGGAAATTGAAGAAGATAGAAAGAAATGGAAAAACATTCCATGCTCATGGATTGGAAGAATAAATATTGTCAAAATGTCAATACTACCCAAAGCAATATACACATTCAATGCAATCCCATTCAAAATTGCACCAGCATTCTTCTCGAAGCTAGAACAAGCAATCCTAAAATTTGTATGGAACCACAAAAGACCCCAAATAGCCAAAGTAATTTTGAAGAAGAAGACCAAAGCAGCAGGCATCACAATCCCAGACTTTAGTCTCTACTACAAAGCTGTAATCATCAAGACAGCGTGGTATTGGTACAAAAACAGACACATCAACCAAGGGAATAGAATAGAGACTCCAGAATAGGACCCACAAATGTATGGGCAACTAATCTTCGACAAAGCAGGAAAGAATATCCAATGGAAAAAAGACAATCTCTTTAACACATGGTGCTGGGAGAACTGGACAGCAACATGCAGAAGAATGAAACTAGACCACTTTCTTACACCATTCACAAAAATAAACTCAAAACGGATAAAGGACCTGAATGTGAGACAGGAAACCATCAAAACCCTAGAGGACAAAGCTGGAAAAAACCTCTCTGACATCAGCTGCAGCAATTTCTCACTTGACACATCTCCAAAGGCAAGGGAATTAAAAGCAAAAATGAACTATTGGGACCTCATGAGGATAAAAGCTTCTGCACTGCAAAGGAAACAATCAACAAAGGCAACCAATGGAATGGGAAAAGATATTTGCAAATGACATATCAGACAAAGGGATAGTATCCGAAATCTATAAAGAACTCACCAAACTCCACACCCGAAAAACAAATAATCCAGTGAAGTCTTTTTATCTAATGGTGCTGGGAAAATTGGATGTCTGTATGCAAAGAAATGAAGTTGGATCTTTACCTTAGATCATATGTAAAAAATTAACAAAAAAATGATCAAAGACCTAAACATAAGACCTAAATCTATAAACTCTGAGAAGAAAATGTAAGAGGAAAAGCTTCCTGACACTGGATTTGGCAATGATTTTTTTATATAGACACCAAAAAGCACAGGCAACAAAAGTAAAAATAGATACATTGGACTACATCAAAGTATAAAACTTCTTGGCATCAAAGGACACAATCAACAGAGTGAAAGGTAATCTACAGAATGGGGGAAATATCTGTAAATCATGTATTTGGTAAGGGGTTAATATCGAGAATATACAAAGAACTTCTACAACCCAATAACAACAACAAACCAACCAGATTAAAAACAAAATGGACAGAGGCCTACAAAGACATTTCTCCAAAGATATTCAAATAGCCACCAAGACGTGAAAAGATGCTGAACATCACTAATCATTATGGAAGGGAAGTGCAAATAAAAACACAGTGAGATACCACCTCATAGACATTAGGATGGCTACTATCAAAAAACCCAGAAAATAACAAATATTGGCAAGGATATGGAGAAACCGTAACCCTTGTGTACTGTTGTAAAATGGTGCAGCCACTATGAAAAACAGTATGGCAGTTTCTCAAAAGATAGAAAATATAATCACCAGAGGACCCAGCAATTCTATGTCTGGGTGTACCCCAAAATAATTGAAAGCTGAGTCTTTGAAGAGTATTTGCACACCCATGTACAGAGCCCCATTATCCAAAATAGCCAAATGGTGGAAGCAATCAAGGTGTCTATTTAGGGGGAAATAAACAAAATGTGGCATATACAGGCAATGAAGTATTATTCAGCCATAAAAAGGATGGTAATTCTGACATATGCTATAAAATCGATGAAATTTGAAGACATTATTCTAAGTGAAAAAAGCCACTTACAAAAAGACAAATACCATATGATTCCATTTATATGAGTTACCTAGAGAATTCAAACTCATACAGACAATAGAAAGAAGATTGTCAGGGAGTAGGGGAAAGGGGAAACGGGAAATTTTTAGTGGGTGGAGAGTTTCAGTTTTGCAAGATGAAAAGAGTTCTGGAGATTGGCTGTATAACAGTGTGGAAGAAAGTACTCTGCATTACTGAACTGTACACTTAAAAATAGCTGAGATGGTAAATTTTATGTTATGTGTATTTCACAATTTTTTTTAAAAAGGAGAAAAAAAACATTCAGAGGAATAAAGATACATAGCACATAGGATTCTATGAATAAAAATAACATCTGACCTCTCATCAGAAACAATGAATGGCAGAAGACTATAGAATGACATACTTTAAAATGCCAAAAGAAAATAACACTATCATTCCAGAATGTTATATCCAGCAAAAATATCTCAGAAATGAAGGCTAAATACAGATCTTTCCAGATAAATGAAAACTGGGAGAACATGTCAAAAGGGGACTTATATGGTAAGAAATGGCAAAGGAAGCACTTTTGGCTGAAGAGTGAAAACCAGGTGAAAACCTCACTAGACAATGTTTAATACTTGCCTCCAACACTCACATATTTTAAGGAACTTAGGGGGAAAATTATGCAGATAACTCCTATTTCTGCTGCGCTTCCTTCATTCCTGAAGATTTAGTTTCCTTTTGGTACTATTTTGCTTCAGCCTGAAGAACTTCCTTATCACTTCTTTAAATCTGATCTCTTGGAAATGCTCTTATTTTTCTTTCCTCTGAGAATCTCTTGATTTTGTTTTCATTCCTAAAGAATAATTTTGCAGGATATAAACGTGGGGGTTCATGGTTTTTTCCTTTCCCTTAATTTCAAATGCATTTTCCTTCATCACATGAAATATCGTTTTTTAATTTTAAATTTGTGTCTGATAATTCCAACATCTGGGTTATGTTGGAGTTGGCATCAGTGCTTTCCCTTGAGAACCAGTTACCCATTGCCGGTTCTCTGTATGCTGAGAAATTTTGGATTATATACTTAATGTTGTGATATTATGCTGTGTGGACTCTGGGTTCTGTTATAATCCTCTGGAGAACGTGGAGGTTTTTGTTTTGCAGGCAACCTACGTGGTTAGATTCAGGCTGCCAAGTTCTGTGTCTCCTTCTGTGTGTCAGAGTGCAAATCTCAGTGTAGTTCTCAAAACCTCTGCTGTGCTGGTGTGGTCTGTCCAACATCCATGCAGCTCACAGTGAGCCTGAGACTTGTGCAGTTTCACACCCAGAATTAGGAAATCTCTTCTCCAACTGTCTTCACTCTGGGTACTCTACTCCTTTCCAGCCCCCAAAGGGCTCCTTTTCTGGTTCCTCTACCAAGAAATATGGGGTTTCCATTAGAGTTTCAGCTGTGCACTCCGCTGTGCTGCTGGGCGAGCAGGCCCGCCTTCAGGGAAATTCCATGAGATACAGAAATTCATCTCTGTGTAGCTGCAGCTCCAAATTTTTCTCCCCTTTATAATTTGCCTCATTTTATTTTTCTAGACTCAAAACAATGACAGGGTAATTGTATTTTGTCCACAGTGTTCAGTTGTGACCAGTGGGAGGGAGTGTTTCTGCCACCACACAGGAACTGGAACCTCTCAGTTATTTTCCAGAGTTTCTAGCTCTCTCCTGAATCTCACCATCTCTTCACTCAGGATCCAGTCCCTCCTCCCCTACCCCCACATATTATAGCAATTAACACACATATTTTAATGTCTTTGTATGCTGCTAGCTCCTTGGAAGAGTCAAATCTCTCAGTTTCTGCCTGCTTTTTGATTGCTCTTCAGTGCTTGAACAGTTGCTTTTTTATATTGTGTTTGGAGTTTATAATTGTTACAGTATGTTTAATTTTTTTTTAATGTTTATTTATTTTTGAGACAGAGAAAGACAGAGAGTGAATGGCGGAGGGTCAGAGAGAGGGAGACACAGAATCCAAAGCAGGCTCCAGGCTCTGAGCCGTCAGCACAGAGCCCGATGCAGGGCTCGAACTCACAGAGTGTGAGATCATGACCTGAGCCAAAGTCGGATGCTTAACCATCTGAGCCACCCAGGTGCCCCACAGTATGTTTAGTATCATGCAAACTACTCCAACACTTCCAGAAACTATATGGTGTTTCTGGACCAAAGAAAGCTTCCTTCCCACCCTCCATCACTTGGGAATTCTGCAAACATTGTTTGAACTTATTTTTTCCCAAAGTCTCCAAGATCCTGCTCATCACTCTCTTGCTCCCACACCCACACAAGTGAAAGCAGCGACACAGAGAAAAGCCCGCAGTAAAGCTGCCTCCCCAGCTGCTGCCAGACAAGTCTGGTCTCCCCTATTATGTTGACTCTCTATAAGAAATTTATTTTGGTATTTTTTATGTACCTACTATATACCTTTGGTATTGTCTTCACAAAGTGCAGAAATATATTAATATAAATATCCATAATATGAAGCAGAGAGTTCCAAATGCTGTGTGAGAGAGAATAAAAAAATGCTGTGGGAATGCAGGGAAGAAATAAATTTCATCTAGGAAAATTAACAGAGGTTTTACAGAGGAGGAGGAGGTGCAGAGAGTGGGCCACAACTGCTAATTCAAGCAGAGACATTTCTATATCTGTTGCTCTAGCAGCACCATCGGAGTGGGGGTGGTGGCAGTTGTCAATATTAGATAAAGCCTTCTACTTGAAATGTGATCTACAGACATGCTGCACTGGCATCATCAGGTGTTCAGCAGAAAGGCAGGATCTCAGGACCCCCTCCAGGCCCACTGAATCAGCATTTCAACCAGATCCCCAGGTATTTCATATGCACTTTGAGAGGCATTAAGAGAAAGTACACTGTCTCTCGACAGAACTATGATTTGAAGACCTCCCCCTCTCTAACCTCAGGCAATCACACGTGCAGGAGAGGGGGATGCAGCACAAGGAGAAGAAACGTTAATATGTACTGAGGACGCACTACTTAGGGTGTATGTGTTCTGTCATTTTATGCTCATCAGTAAACCTCAGAATTAATTACTTCCATCCCGCAGATAAGGAAATGGAAGCTTAGGAGGTTAAAGAATTAGATCACAAGGAAAGTAGCAGAACTGAATTTGGACCCATATCTGATGGACTCCAAAGCCTGTGATCTGCTTCTGGTCACACCCCACTGCCTGTCTCGGGTGTGTGATTCAGGAGAATCAGTGCTATTTACAGCACTGCCGCTAACTAGTTCAGTGATCTTGGCTAATTCGTCCTTTTTTTTTTAAAGAACTCAGCTCCTTATGTCTAAGTTGATCGTGTTTGAACTACTAAAAGGTCACAAATGAATGAATCCTGAAACAAATGAAAATGGGCATTTGAGACAACCTTAAGACCGAGTTCGGGGAGCCTCTGTTGTGTGATGGTAAATGACTCAGAGACCCAGAAGCAGAATCGTGCAGTGTAGAGTCTAGGACCAGAAACAAGCAGACCTGGTTTCTAGCCCTACCTCTGTCACTTCTTAGTTGTGAACCTCATTTTTTTCATCTATGAGGTGGGGAGAAGGGAGCTAGACTGGCTACCTCTCAGTGCCTTTGATTGGGTCACGTGAGATTATACATGAAAATGTTCCATGGCGTGATACATAGTTCTCTAATTGCCTTAATTTTTGTTAACACGAATTAGGTATTTCTAAATTAATTAAGAAATGTGATTTGTAGCCTGCTGGCCATGGTAGTAACTGGGAACAAGCTCTGGCAAAGTCCATCATTTCTGTGCTTTTGCTTACCCTAGCAATGGGAATAAAAGGTAATAAAAATATCTACAGGCTCCGCACCTGTGAGAGAGATTGGTGCCAGAAATACAAAGACCATTATTCTCGAGCAGGAAGTCCTTGCTCTAGAACTTCCTGTGATGATGAGATGCTTCCTTATCTGTGCTGTTCAGTACAGCAGCCAATTAGCCACATGTGGCTACTGAGCACTTGAAATGTGGCTAGTGCAACTGAGAACTTACTTTTAAATTTTATTTCATTTGAATCCATTCACATTTAAATCACCACATATGGATAGTGACTACCATGCAGAACAGTGCAGCTCTAGAGCAAAAGTGAGATATGGATCTGTTCAGTAGTGTAAGATTTTATAGCTATATTCTTTTTTTCAAATATAATTTATTGTCAAGTTGGGTAACATACAGTGTGTACAGTGTGCTCTTGGTTTTGGGGGTAGATTCCTGTGATTTGCTGCTTATGTACAAAACCCAGTGCTCATCCCAACAAGTGCCCTCCTCAATGCCCGTCACCCATTTTCCCCTCTCCCCCCACCCAACAACTCTCAGTTTGTTCTCTGTATTTAAGAGTCTCTTACAGTTTGCCTCCCTCCCTCTCTGTTTACAACTATTTTTTCCCCTTCCCTTCCCCCATGGTCTTCTATTAAGTTTCTCAAGATCCACATATGAGTAAACACATATGATATCTATCTTTCTCTGACTGACTCCTTTCGCTTAGGAAAATACCCTCCAGTTACATCCATGTTGCTGCAAATGTCAGGATTTCATTCTTTCTTATTGCCAAGTAGTACTCCATTGTATATATAAACCACATCTTCTTTATCCATTCATCAGTTGATGGACATTTAGGCTCTTTCCATAATTTGGCTATTGTTGAAAGCATTGATTTATAGATATATTCTTTTTTTTAAATTTTTTTTATTTTTTTCAACGTTTTTTATTTATTTTTGGGACAGAGAGAGACAGAGCATGAACGGGGGAGGGGCAGAGAGAGAGGGAGACACAGAATCAGAAACAGGCTCCAGGCTCCGAGCCATCAGCCCAGAGCCTGACGCGGGGCTCAAACTCACGAACCGTGAGATCGTGACCTGGCTGAAGTCGGATGCTTAACCGACTGCACCACCCAGGCGCCCCTATAGATATATTCTTAATGCCAGCAAATAAATTGATTTTTTTCCTAATTCTGAAACTCTAGCCCCTAGTGCCTTTTTTCCTTCAAATTAAACAAAACATTTTTATAGCATCGTTTTTGATCATGGGTTCCAGAGGAACCCAATTATCACTGTATAGCAGTAAAATGTGAAGGTTACCTAAGCAAAAGAAGGATGCTCTGTTAATAAATACGTCTGTTCACCTGAGAAGAGAAAACATTTCACTCCCCTGTCTTTAAAATTAAAAACTGTAGGATGGAAAGCGACTAGGTCCTGTGAGTGGGTGCTTGCCCCACCGCTGCTTACAGCAGTCTCCTACCTTGCATTTTCCGCTCTCCGGCTTATGCACTGGTGCAAGTAGAGATACTCCTGAGGCGCACTGGTGGACAAGGTGGGCTGCATGTGGTTGGACACAGGGGGTTCAAAGGTGAACAAGGTTGGCTGGCTGGAGTGCGATGGGGCTGAGGACTTGCGTTCTCGAAGAAGGTGCTGACTGGAGCTGCTGAGCTCAGCTGGAGAAGAGCGGGGGCCGTGACTGGCAGAGGACATGTTTCTCAGGGAGTCTGTGAAACAAGAGAAGGAGCTCTGTGACTGAAAAGGGGAAGAAAAGTGGCCTTATCCCAAAGTGGGATGTCAGAGGAAGAAGAGATATTAAGAGCAGAGGCAATGATCCAGCAGCAGCCTTCTCTCCCCCTCACACACCTGCTCCTTCTCTGTCTGCCTGAGTGAAAGACTGTGGCCTCCTGGTGGAAACGGAGATGGCCTGTCCCTCGGCACTGCTCCTGGAGTCGTCTGGAGTCCGCTCCCTGTCACAACCCTGATGGTGATGGCCCTGCTCCCAGGAGGTGTGGCTGCCCATGGCTCAGGACTGTGACTCTGGCCCTTCTCCAGAGGGAGGGCAGCAAGTGCCACTGCCCTCCTCCTCTTTGGAGGCTCCTGCTGTCATCACCTCTGTCAAAGCTAAGGCTGGCTTTGTTAAATGAGCTTTGCTTCCTGAAGACCCATTGATTCAGACCCTGGACTGTACCTTATTGTGTAAATGATAAAAGCAGAAATGTACTTGCAGCAGACCGTCCCATGGAAGACTGGTCCCAGCTCCTCCTGCCTGCCCTTCCAAGTCCTCTGAGGGCAACGATGTTCCCCGTTCCCCAACTCTTGTGCCCACCACTCTGTGTCAATTGGTCTTTTTTCTCTTAATTCTCATCTTAAACTCCCCTCTGTTGTGCTAGAAAAGCAGCAAGGTATTAAAGATAGATCATAGCTGAGAGTACTACCCTCCCAGCCAAGGGCATTACTCATTTGGCTGGTTCTCCAAGCCTAGTCCAAGTTCCTGAGCGTAACACATAAGGCCTTTCACAGTCTGACCTACTTCCTGCTTCTCTCCTCCTGTACCCGAGGCATTCGGAAGCTTCATCAGTCCCCAGACACATCAGCTCCTTTTATAACTCTTTCTCATGGCTTATGCTGTTCCTTCCGCCTGGATTTCACTTCTAACCCACTGGCACTCATATGCAGACTTGAAGACCCTACATGGATATCATATTCTCTCTGAAACCTTCCTGGACTCAGTCCTTTTTCTGGCTGCCAATGGCACTTGGCCTGTGCTTCATTAGGTCCACTGTCACTCTGCCTCCCTGCCTGGCCTTGTTTCTATGAACAGTGCCTGATGCTGTTATGTCTACAGTCCCAGGATTCACCTAATAAAGGCCAAGCGCATAGACATTTCTTAGTCTGTGGAAGGAGAAAAAGGTCATGGAGCACACAATAATTCCACGGTGAAACTTCTTGTTCAAAAGAAATAAAGTTTTAAAGATGTAATTGCTGGTGATGTGATAGCTAGTGGGGGATGACATTTCAGGGGTGGTGATGGGGGCTTGCTAGGGCTAGTCAAATCTTTTCAGAGGGGACATACTTCTGTTTCTACTCCCCATCATCTGACCTATTTTAGTACACTTCTCATGGCCCTAGGCAGGATCACCAGCTTGTTAGTGCTCTATCGCATTAATTAGTCCCCAGTCTTTACTGATATGAGGCAGAACAACTTCTGCCTGTGTACAACAGAAAAGCCATGGGCCTCTGGGGAAAAACTGTTCCATCGACAGCTGTATTGACCTCCAAAATGAATTCCCATTACAGGTCTTGTAGTGAACTGGATGTTTGTTAACAGAATCAATGGCTTCATTACTCCATTAGATTTGCAAGATGAACTCTCTAATGGCAGAAGGGAGAGGGTTTATGCTAGGGGATGGAGTAGCCATGGAGCCAGGGACGGGCAAAGCCGCGGCCTGAGAAGACATAGGGAAGGTGCCAAGAGGAAGCCTCTGGTGCGTTTCTACCTTCCCCTGTGGTCTTTTTGGACTCCTCTACCTCTGCCACCCTTTCAGTGGATGCATTTTTCAGGGTTTCACCCCAGAGCCTCCTCTATCATCACTGACTCAGGACACTCTCCCGGGGTGTTCTCTTCCAGCCAGGTGATGACAACTCTCAAAAAATCCATCTTTAACTCTGTTCTCTTTCCTGGGCTCTCATCTAAGATGCCTGTTGGGCATCTCCATTCAGATGTCACACAAGCAGGTCAAGCTCAGTGATCTCCTCCTCCTCCTGTGTCCTGCTTCTCTGTGAAGTACATCAACATCACCATCCAATCAGCTGAGCCGGAAATGTAGGTGTTACTACAACCCCTCTCTGTTTGTCAACAACCGCACCATGTCACTATGTCCCTGCCCTGCTTAAAATTCTTCAGTGGATCCCTGTTATCCTCAGGACAACGTACAAAGCTCTCTCTTTTTAAAACCATTTTTCTGTTTATTTCTTTAACCTTATTTCTGACCAATCCTTCCTTGTGTTTCAAACAGAATTTTAGGAAAATAGTAACTTTTCTGTCCTATCACTCCATATATCTGGCTGTAAGCTCAGTGAGGGCAGAGACACTGTCTCTTTTCTAACACTTTTATCCCTTGCATCAAGCCCAGTATGTGACACAAGTCCATAAACATGTGTTGGTTAGACAAACGAAGCATGTAGCATCAGGCCACACTCCCTCAATAACGTTCACTGATTCCTCACTGCCTTCAGAATAAAGTTCAGGTTCCCAAGTCTGACAAGAAAGGCCATTCTGTCACAATCTACTTCTCCTGCCTGGCACCCATATATCCCGCATGCCCCCTACGTTGCATGCTTGGACTGTGGATCTGTATAAAAGAGGAGTGACCTGTCCTCATGGCTGGAGCCCTCTGCTCAGGCTGTGGATCAAATCTGAGAAATCTGTAGAGCTGGAGAAACCACTTCACTTGAGTCTCAGTTTGCAATATGATGGTCATAAGAATGCAACAAGACATAAGATGGTCGTAAGAATGAACTGCACAAAGGGTCGGGACAACTCTGCATGCTGTAAATTCTCAAAAGGTATTCTAGTCACTTCTGTATTCCTGCTGCCTAAAGCAGTTCCAGATCACAGTGGGTACTGAATATATACTTGTTGAATGAATAAAATAATTTTTACTAGCACAAAACCAAATATGCTTGTTTCTTGTGGTCAAAATAGGAGAGGCTTTCAAGGTCTGCTAATAAGATGAAGTAGGGGTTATGATGAGTTGGGCCCACTTGGAACTCCATTCTACAAATATAAAGCCATGTCTATGAAATCAGTCAGCTCCATAATGATCTGCCACTCCAGAAAAGCTCTTTTGAAGCTGTTTTGGGATTAAACCTTGCCAAAATCTCATTTCTGCTTGCTATAGTGTCCCCCCCAAAACTCACTTTTACATGGAACCTCAGATTGTGACCTTGTTTGAAAATAGCATCTTTGCAGATCTAATTAGTTAAAATGAGGTCATAGTGATGGGTGTACTTAAAAGAACAGCAGACAAAGACACATAGGGAGAACACCATTGTGATGACAGAGGTAGAGACTGGATAAACAAAATGCGATATAGCTATACGATGGAATATTATTCAGCCATATGAAATACTAATACATGCCCCAACAGGATGAATCTCCAAAACACTGTGCGAAGTGAAAGAAGCCAGTGTAAAAGACTATAAATTATATGGCTTTATTTATGTGAAATGTCCAGAATCAGCACATCCATAAAGATAGCAAGCAGACTAGTGGTTTCCCAGGGGTGGGGGTGGGATGGGGGAGTGGGCATGGGGAGTGAATGCTAATGAGTATGGGGTTTCTTTTTGGGGTAATGAAAATGTTCCAGAATTAGATGGTGGTGACGGTTGCACAACCCTGTGAACATGCTAAAAAAACAATGACTTGTACACTTTAAATGGGTGATGTATGGTATGTGCATTTAAACACACACACACACACACACACGTATAAACACTTTGCAAAGTATGAAGTGTTAATTATGTGCAAGAGATTAATGGTCTAATTAAATACATCTGACCTTTAGCTTATTTCCTCTCTAAAGAGAATACTGAACACTCCTTACTAAAATAGATTGAGTAAGAGACATTCTCCCTTTCCTATCTTCAGTTCTCTGCCTGTCCTCCAACCTTATTGTTCAGGGGGGTTCACCCCCCAATCATGGCAAGACAGTAGGAATTTCAACAAAACAAAATATCAAGAAGTCATGTTTGGGGTCAAAAGACCCAAAGTGTAAAAGGTGAATAAAAAAACCCACAGAGGGGCGCCTGGGTGGCTCAGTCGGTTGGGCGGCCGACTTTGGCTCAGGTCACGATCTCACGGTCCGTGAGTTCAAGCCCCGCGTCGGGCTCTGTGCTGACGGCTCAGAGCCTGGAGCCTGCTTCGGATTCTGTGTCTCCCTCTCTCTCTGACCCTCCCCCCGTTCATGCTCTCTGTCTCAAAAATAAATAAATGTTAAAAAAATTAAAAAAAAAAACACAGGTGTGAAAACAAATCCATGCAGTTGCATAAAACGTGCATAGGATTTGTTTTTATTGCCTGGCTACCTCTTGAAGGGAAGAAAAGAATGCTAAAGGCGTGTGGCTGGGCTGTTTTTGGTATGTGGCTATAACGCTGGTGTAATGATGTGTCTTGGGTCATTAGGAAGGTCAGTTATATAGCAAGAAGAAAATGGACGTTTCCAGACTCCAGGCCTGGGCTTCTATCTCCATGTCTAGACTAAAGATAATGCCAGAAAATGCTTGAGTCAATTTGTTTTCTTTTAAAAAGGGTTTTATTTTTTCCTCTTCTTCCTGGCTTCTTTTTAGGGCCCTAAAAATCACTCCCCTTCCTTTCCACAATCACCCCTGGGAAGCCTGCCCAGTGCACAAACACTCCGCCCACCTTCTTGCAAAACTCTAGAACAGGAAAGCTCTGAAGGATTTTAGTAGAGGGGCCCAGCCCAACCCAGCCCTGCCCAGCCCAGCCATCAACTGGCTAGTGATAACAGGAGCAGGAAAGGGGCAGTTGGCGGGAGTTTCTGGAAAAGATGACTGGCCAAATAATGACTGGTTCCCTTATCTCAATGCCCTTTTCATCTTTATCCTTCTCTCTCCCCAAATCCCTGCCCCAAGACTCAGTGGGTATCAGAACCCATGAAGTGGTCGACCAAAGCACATGCTGGGACCCAGGCTGGATTCAAAGCCTGGATCTGCTAAGTCCTTGCTCTGTGGCCTTGGACAGTTACCCAAACCTCTTTGTTCCTCACCTGTTCAACAGGTAAAATACATCGTTTTCCAGGGCTGCCATGTAGTTTGAGATCATACATATGAAGCATTTAGCAAAGTGCCTGCTCTGATTCCGTAATACGTGTGGAAATGCTGCCACCTTGAAATGGGCCGAGAGGTATGGAGGAGCTTTCCAAGCAACAGAGAACGCGTGGAAGGTAACTGTTGTCTGTTTTAGTTCCAACTATAACTTGTATGATGTTATATGTGGAAGGAGACCAAAAAGGACAATACTGACTATAATAATCACTGCTGCCATTTACTAAGCACCTACTATGTGTGTCTAGTCTACTCTGCGAGGTAGAAATTATTATTTCCGTTTTTTTCCCTTCTTTTTGGATGAAGAAACTGAAGCTCAGAGAAGTTAATAATGAGCTCTGGGGTCACACAGCTAGAAAGCATCAGAACCTATCTGAAACAGATCTCACTTTCTTCAAAGCCAATTCTTTTCGTTCATGTAGAGAAAAGAGCTCCCACGAGATCCCTGAGTGAGGAACGGTATTAGCTTTATGAAAGGCAGAGTCAACTAACAGAATGACAGCCTAGGCCAAGCTCTGCTCTAACCGGCTGAGTGATCTTGGGCATGCCATTTCACCTTCCTGGGACTCATTTTCTCTATTCAAAAAAGGAAGAACTTGGATTAGGTCAGGGATATACATAAAAGCCATCTTTGGGAAATGTAAGAGAGCTGTTCCATGTAAGACCTAATGAGACATATTTACACAGAGATAGAATAAGATCAACTGGTTTCGCTTTTAATAATCTCTGGTTCTTTTTATTTTATTTATTTTTGTTTTTTTAAATGTTTATTTATTTTGAGAGAAAGAGAGAGCATGCATTGGAGGGAGGGGCAGAGAGAGGGAGAGAGAATCCCAAGCAGGCTCCACATAGTCAGCACAAAGCCCAACATGGGGCTCAATCCCATGACTGTGAGATCATGACCTGAGCCCAAATCAAGAATTGGATGCTTAATCGAATGATACACCCAGGCACCCCAATAATTTCTGGTTCTTAATTCCAGGACACAGGTAGAAGAATTAAGGTCAACTGAAAAATCAGGGGCAAAGCAAACTCAGAGACCCAAATGAGAACACAAATTCTTCCAAAAATCTTTTTTTTTTTTTTTGCATCATCAAAATTACAAACTGAAAGCCACCCTTGTTCTCACTGGCTTTTTCTATCATCTATCTAGGGTCCAAAAGGAACAATGTGTTACAGAAAAGGCCCTGATGTGGGTTCAGAAACATGGGTCAGAAACCATTTTACAACAGGGACCTAAGCAAAACTTTTAATCTCTCTGCACCTCATTTTTCATGTTGTCAAATGCCAAAGAGAAGGCAGTCAATGAACACATTTTGAAAAGAGAATAGTATAGGATTCTACAGGGTGAGTGGCCCCCTGGAGAAAGCTAACCAAAGAACAGGGACCAGAGGGTGGAGAATTCTAAAAACAAAAGCATGCTGACAGGTGCTGAGGGCAAGACTGGATCAACAGTTCATTTTAACTCACAATCACAAGAAATTATTTAAGGTGAATAATCCTCAGAATCATCCGGCACACATCATAATTAGAGGAATTGTTCATAAATTTAAGGCCAAACACAAAATAGCTTCACTCTATATGATAACTCACATAATATGGCAACTAGAAAGGGCCCTGGAGTCTAACTGCTCATTTATCACCACTGTCCTTCCCACTCACCCACATCTCTCATTTCCGATTGGAGAAACTGTGGCCCAGAAAGGTGAGGCTCCTTGTCCAAAGCCACATGGTAGGGCAGACCTGAAGCCTGGAATAAGAATTCAGATCTCCTCCTTCAGGGGTCCTTCTACCACACGGAAAGAACAATGTATCAGTGTGAATGAAGATGTACTCCCCATAACGTGCAGGGGAGGGGAGAGGCAATCAAGTCAGGGGATCTCATCACCGGGACACTGACTGGCAGGACTGTTATTTTGTCATGAGTTTATTATGTTACTCACATTTGCATGGTAAGTAAACATTCGCTGCACCAAACTACTAAAGACTAGTATAAATAATTCCCCAAGCTCAAAAATACATCTTCTAGTGGTTTATAAAAACTACAAAACAGAGAAAGAAAAAAGGGGAGGCACAGACAGGCAGTAACACAAGACCCTGTGAGACTACCCTGTAGGACTAGGCTGCCTGATGCGTCCCCTTCTCTGGGGAAGGATCTGAGAAAGAACACTTCCCCCACTCCTCCGCCTGCCCCAAAGGGCTCTGAGAGCCAAGTCAGAACATCCTGACCTTGACATATAGGATCTCTCAGTACGCTTTAGCAGAAATTGATTTTGTGAAGGGTGCAGGGGAGGGAAAGAGAGTGACTGTAGCCGAGAGGCATGCCACATATCCTTACATAACCATCTCTGCCCTTGGGATCCTCACTTTAGAGAGGGGAAACTACAGGCCAGAGCAAATTCCAGGCTCTCCTTAAGGTCTCCAGTTAGAATTAATCATGCCTTCCTCTAAACCTTTTATAGTACCTCATTCTGCTGCTTATTCTACTTGTGTTGGAGTTCACAAGTTTGTCACACAAAAGTCGGTACTGAGCTGGTAGAAGCCGGGATCTGGCCCATCTCTGTTTCTCTGACAGTGTTTAGCACTATGCTCTGTGCCTAGTAAATGTCTGATTGAGAACAAGGTGTTCAATAAACACACCACGGCGGTGGGTTATTCTTCCTTGGGTCAGAAAAAATGAATGAATAGCTCCAGGATCCAAATGTAAACTATTCTTGTAGGGTGGGAAGAATTATCACTTTGCGAGGTTTTCTGGCTTGTGTGTATATCTGTTTTAGGGCAGCCAATCTATATTTAGCCATGCATTGTCCTGTTCATTTTAGAGGAGATCAGGTTACAAGTTTTGTTTTCCCCTAACCTGCCACACCTAGGTATGCACCTACATATGCCGGACCTCATTTGTGACAGACCTTACTCCTTCTCCTTGGAGTGGGGCTGGGTTGGCTGGGCATCCCGCTAGGAGAGTTAATTCATACTGGGAATGAAGCACTCCTGCCATTTACTTAGGGTCATGAGCACTGACTGTGGGTACTACAGCAGGAGCTGCAGGCCCATCAGAAAGAACAGATCTTGTCCCTGCCCTACAGGTTTATACTGCATTTAGAAAGACCCTATTTCTCTTCAAGGCAGCACTTCTGCCCTCCCCCCAAGGAACTTTGGGAACCTAATGGTATTCCCATAGGAATCAGTCTATCTAGTGGGCACCACAAGCTCACATGGCAATGATGCATTTGACCCTTGTGACCTTCCCACAAAAATATCATTGTAAGTTAAGCTAACCAACTTCCTAAGAGGTGAGCTTCCCCTGCCTTCTTTTACACTGACTTTCACTTAAGAGACAACTGGCAACCAGTGTGAAACACAAGTGTCAGATCCTAAAATGGAAGGTGCTTATCAAGAATCATCAGCAGTGGCAAAAATCACCAGAACAATACCCTACACTGCTCTGCTCTGGGTGGGGAGGCTGAGGGACTCAGGGGACCGAGCATTACCTGTAGTACAACTGTGGATTTGGGAGAGGTAGTGTGGTATGGAAAATGAACATGGATTTTGAAATCTGAATCTTAGCTTACTAGCTGTGGGACCTAAGGATGGCGTGTGAATCTAAGAATCCTAGTTTGGGGGCACCTGTGTGGGTTAGTCGGTTAAGTATCCGACTTTGGCTCTGGTTATGATCTCACAGTCTGTGAGTTCGAGCCCTGCACTGGGCTCTGCGTTGACAGTTCAGAGCCTGGAGCCTGCTTCAGATTCTGTGTCTCCCTACTCTCTCTCTGCCCCTTCCCTGCTCACTCGCTTGCTCTCTCTCAAAGATAAATAAAGATTAAAAAAAAAACTTAAGAGTCCTAGTTTGTACAGTTTGTAAAATAGCAACCTGTAGGGTTGTCCCAGGGAGTAAAGAGATGCCACGGTCCCTGCACATCAGTACATCACAGAGGGAGGTCCTTCCTCAGCACTCCATCGTGGAAGGTGGCCTGACATGGGAGAAGGGCTTAAGCTTGGTATTCACAGACCTTCAGGGTTTGATCAGAGCCAGGACTGGTGCCAGGAAGTACAAATGAACTCAACTGACCTTTGTGAGGTACGTAGAGGACCCCAGAGGCAAAGAGCCTGGAAGGACCCAACTTCTAACCGGCAGCTTTTCTTAGTTGCTGCCTCCGGTCCTGGTGTCACAACAGTCTCTCCTGGCTTCATATATGTAGCTTTCCTACTCATCTTCCAGTCTTGTATCTTGACGCCTCAACAACTCTAGGTTTTTTTCTGCTGGATCCAAAAGGAAGCGCTTTTTTTTTTTTTTTAAGTTTATTTATTTATTTTGAGAGAGAGTATGCATGGGGGAGGGGTAAATAGAGAGGGAGAGAGAGAATCCCAAGCAGGCTCTGCACTATCAGAGCACAGCCTGATGTGGGATTCAATCTCAAGAACCCCGCAAGTTCATGACCTGAGCCAAAATCAAGTCAGACACTTAACTAACCTACCGAGGCACCCCAGAAGTGCTTGCTATCTTTTTAACACTGTTAGAAAGGCCAACACCTAAGACCATATATAAATGTGTCTTGGTAGGCCTGTCAAGGTATGTTATTACATGAGAATAGGGGGTGGCAAACTATGGACCATAAGTCAAACTGGGCCTACCAGCTGTTTTTATAAATAAAGTTTTATTGGAACACAGCTATTCATTTACATACTGTTTATGGCTGCTTATGTGCTACAACAGTGAAGTTGAGTACTTGTGAGAGAACATAATGGTGGTAAAACCTACAATATTTACAATCTGACCTTTTACAGAGGAAGTTTGGCAACCTCTGGACTAGAAACTGTCATTCAGGTTTGTGTAACCATGTCCTCTTTCAAAATATTAGCATCTAATTTAAGTTCATCATTAAGGAGACAGAGGCTGAAACCAAGACCAATGAATCCCAGACTTATGCTTTGAAAAAAATCAAAAGGAGGAATCACAAGAAAAGCCAGTTTGGAAAGTGCATTAGTATAATTATAAGAAATCCTGTTCTTTTTCATTTTAGTACATCTTGGGCACAAACAACATGCTAGTCGCTGGTTAGCATATGGAATTAAAGGGTTCACAAAAGTAACATGATAAACTTATATTGAACCAGGCTTGGAGAGAAGTCACCGGATTGTCCTTTCTGATCCATAATGGTTTATTCTTCTTAAATATCACAGATGCACAGGTCTGGAACTGACCAACAGATCACTTAGTTTAATATTTTATTTTACTGATAAGAAATCTAAGGTCCAGAGAGACCAAGTATTTTCTTACCAGTGACTGATTGGTAGTCCTGAGAAAGAATGTAAGTCCCTTATTTTTCAGGTTTAGTGTTTTTTTCTAGTAATACATCTCATTAGAAGAACAATAAACATTCTAAGTTTGAGTAGACTTTTCTACTTCTGAGGACAGTGAAAAGAGCTTCCACCTAATAATCTAACATGGTTCCCTGAAGTTCTCAAAAAAAGGACCATATTATGACTGGAAAGGGTCAGAATTATTATTGACATACTCTTTGATAAAACAGTAATACTTTCCTATGTGTATACAGTACCTTCTCATTTGCTTTGGTATAATTAATACAAAAAAAGCATGCTGGGATTATGACAGAGATTGGGCTCAATCTATAGATCAATCCAGGGAGAAACAACACAGTAACATTAGTGAATGTTCTACTTTACAACATGGTTTCTCTCTCCCTTTACTGGGTCTTCTTCATTTCTCCTGGCAATGTTTTGTCATTTGCTGTACAGAGATCTTATATGATTTTTGTTAAATTAATTAAGTGCTTTATTTTTTGAAGCTGTTGTAAAAGAAATTTTTATTATAATTTTATTTTCCAATTGTAGGTTGCTCTCGACAACTTTGACATTTATAACAGCCCTACAAAGTTGGCAGGGCAGTGATCTTTCCAGATTCATTTAACATAAGATGAGACTACGACTCAGAGGAATAAAATGACTTACTCAGTGATCTAGAGCTCTCAGGAAATGCCCAAACCAGGACTCAAGCCCAAGTCTTTTACACACCAAGCTGAAGGATCATTCTATTATCCAGCAGTATGTGAGGGTAGATGAGGAGCATATACTTATAAATTATAAGTGCTACACAAATATCCACTGGAATGGGCAAAACAAAACAAAACAAAACAACCCAACTATTTTAATAGGACCAATAAAGAAACCCAGGCTCAGAAAGGCCTTTCCTGATCATCTGACCTCAAGCTACTCCTAATCACGTTACTCTGTCTTCTTCTCCTCATCAAAGCACTTATTGCTACCACTTAAACATTTTTTCATCTGTCTCTTCCCACTTGACTGTGAGCTCCCTTAAGAGTCTGAACCTCACATGTTCTATTCACCATTGATGCTTCAGTGGGCTGGCCATAAAATTCTGCCTCTCTGTCTCCTGATGTGGGCAGAACTGACTGATGGCCCCAGCTGCTGGCCTTCTGCATCCCTCAACTCCTCATAGCCATTCTCATCCAGTGTCAAAGGAAATGGCAGGAGTATTGCTACAGGCCTGTTCCTGTGAGACACGAGACTCCTTTAATCAGAGACCTTCTCTTAAGAACGCTCACTGATCCAGAGGAAACTGTCCTAGAACTGTACTGCAGTCTAATCCTTCTCCTTGCCTTCTGTCACAGGAGTCAGTCCTGTACCCCACTGAAAGGCTTTGCTCCCTTCTCCCACTCCTTCCTATTATCCCTCACAGGTGTCTCACCCAATAAATCTCTTGCAGGTCTTAACTCATCTTGCATCTGCTTCTCAGAGAACCTGAACTCCTAGCCTCAGAGTCTAAAACAGTGCTTGATGAACAAGTGGTTGGGCCAGGTTCATACTGCAGGTAAACCACAAACCCAGAATTAGAACCCAGTCCTCTGGTCCTTCAGTCCAAAGCCTTTTACACTCAGATCACCAATCATCTGAGAAATATGTCCTTGGTGCCTTTGTCCAGGGGGCCATTGCTCTGATGGATTTTTTGAAGGGAAAATGTATTCACTAATGGTCAAGTCCCACAGCTGGCCTCTCAGCCATGATTGTAATTATGGGGACTCTAGTGGGTATAAGAACATTTGTCCCAGATTCAGAGGAAATGGAAGCTATGGTTTAGGTCAGTGAGGAAAATCTGGCTTAGGTTTAAATTAAAAGCAGCAAGAACTCTGTATGATGTCCTCTTAAAGGAATATAAGGAGAGCGCCTACCTTGGCAAAGCCACAGAAAGTCAAGAGAGCGCAAAGGCAGCGGGAAGTCTTTCCCAGGACTTTATGCATGTGCTGAAGACTCTGTACGGGGACTTTGATGACTTGAGGCAAGGACTGCATCTGGAATTTCAGGATATGGGCTTAATAGTTAAGAGCATGGACGTTGGAACCAGACTGTCTGGGTCTGAATCCCAGCTCCTTTGCTTACTAGTTGTGTGAATTAGGGAAAGTTACTGAACCTCTGTGTGCCCCAGTTTCCTCATCTGTAAAATGGGAATAATAATAGGTATCTATCTCATAAGATTATATGAGTTAAGATCTGTGAAATGCTCAGAATGGTCCCTTGCACATAGTAAGCTCTATGTAAATATTAGCTTTTATTAGGAGTATTAGTACATTTAAAGAGACACCTTTGTTTTTGAGCACCTCAATAAATTAAGTGTAATGTATCTCAAATCAAGGAAGTCAGCAAGGTTTATCTGATAAACATACTAATCACGCTCAGTAAAAATGTTCTGGAGTTTGGGGAAAATAGAGACAGTGTTACTTAGGACGTTTCAGTATGGGGGACAGAAGAGGAGCATGGTGCATATACTCAAAGGACCGCTGTGAAGATCACTGGGAAGGCAACGACGATTTATGTGCCACACGTTTAAGAGATATTCAGTGTGCGCTTATCAAGTACCAAACCCTGTGCTGTGTAATTTAAGTGGGCTCTTATCTAATCTTCATAATGATCTTGTGAAGAATGTCTTGTTTCTATTTTAGTGATACAGAAATTGAGGCTCAGAAAAGTAAATTAACTTACCTGTGTTAAGACTGACGTCATCAATGTTGTGGGTTCATGTATTTATATGATGCCAAGACTACGCTCTTTGTATTAAAATGGCCTTCTAGATCAGTGTGTATGTGTGTGTGTGTATATATATATGTATGTATGTACACATGTGTATAAAGTGTAGGTAGGTACACTTTATAAATTATATAGCCTTATGTAAATGTTAGATGCTATCACCATCACCATAGTCTGGACACTAGCTGGAAGCCAAGAAACCCAGGTGCCAATTCTAGCCTTGCCAGTTAGCTGTAGGATTTTGAGCAAATTAGCTCCCCTCCTTTGACCTTTGGATACTGTGTTATTTGAGGAGTTTGGAACTAAACCCTCTCTAAGGGCATTTTCAAGACCTCATATTCTAGAATTTTCTCATTCTATGAAATCTATTCCCTTCTCTGTCTTGGCTGAGTGTTTTGGCTGATATGATTCACCAGCCATGAAGAATTTTGTTCACTGACTTCATCCACAAAAGGGGCGAGGAGATGGTGAATAAAAGCAAACAATAAACAAATGATAGCTATGTAAAATGAAATTTAGGTCAGTGGCACACCCTGTCTCTTCAGTCTAGTTAGTACATCATCCATCTTGAGTTTTTATTTTTTTAAATTCTTTATTTTTGTTTATCGTTGTACTTTGTAGCATGTTTGCAGCAGACCAATATTTTTACACTGTGTCCCAGCCTTCCCGGGTCACCATGGGAGTGAGAGAGGGCAGGCCTTCTGGGTCCACCTCAAGCTGGCAGCACTTGACTCTCTGTCCCCTGCAATATTCAAGGTGGCTTCCTTTCACCTGTTTTATATGTTATGTTCCATGCAAGATACAGTTAACAAGCAATGCAAAGAAAAAAGCTTGAAAATTACCATTTTGGTCTCCAATTTTAGTTTATAGTTGAAGAAACTAAGATCAACACACTGAATCAGTAACAAAGCTGAAACTTAAAACCAGGACTTTGACTCCCAATTCATATCCTAGAGACAGATGACCATGCCTACTGATTTTATTGAGCTCAGAATCCTACAAAGAGCTGTATGTGAGTGGATGTTTAAATAATCAAGATCTTCTGAGGCCCAAGGTGACTTACCCCTAAAATCAAAGTCATAATTCTATCTCTAGAAGAAAAATAGACTCAGATTGGGCTTTGGAATCTGGTCTGGGACCAATTCAACAATACTTAATTACCCTCCTTCTCTAAAGATAATCAGAAGCAACTCAAAGAACAAAAATGGGGGGACATCTCAAGAGATGTCTGAGAGCTGTCAGAGGCTTCTGGGATTGAAGAGTTGGGACGAGGTGCTCTCCTCTCTAGCAGTCTATGGGTTCTGGCAGGTAAACACTAGACCTAATCCATGCTGGCTGCCTGGGGGCTAGTGAGGGGGCATGTCTGGTACGAAAGGGAAAGCAGGAAAAGGGATCCAGGCTCAGAATGAAAAGAAGAGGGTTGGGTTTCTCCCCGACGCCTTCTCCTCTTCCAGGGGGGCTGGGCCTCCCTGGAGGCCTGGGCTAGAGCCTGCTCCAGAAGAGCACAGGGGTGCCTGTGGGGATTTTATGGAGTTCACGTCCCAACTCAAAACCTACTCTCAGTGTGAGCAGACCCAGCTGTAGACAAAAGAAAACAAACAAAAAAAGATGGAGGATGAAGGCCTGATATTTCAGAGTTATTTAGAATAACATTTTTCTTTTTAAAAAAGGCATGAGGATTTCAGATCTGGCTGGAAACTAGTCTGGATGTTTATTTTCCTCATTGTCTCAGTGGAAAAAAAGGGTGGGTGATTCAGACAGCAGCCTCCGCCTCTGGGCTGGGGCCCGGGTCAGTCTCTACTCTGTTCTTTGCTCCTCAAGGAACTTGTCAGCCTCAGGAGAAGCTACATTTTACCTCCCACATTTGCTCTAAGCTTCCAATAAGGATCCCCCAGAGGAGCTGGGGGATCTGAGCTCGGCCAAAAAACAAAACAAAACAAAACAAAAACAAAACCACCAAGAGCAAAAGGTAGGAGAGGGAACAAGGGAGGAGATGGTCCTCCCAAGGATAAGAAGAGAGAAAGGGTGAGGTCTCTGAGAAAGGCCTCTTTCCTCCCTGCCCTCCTCCATTCATGGCTCTCCCACTCACTGCATCTGGGGGAAAGGACCAAGGTCACCAGAGGGCATCTGGGTGGACTGCCTGGCTCCACCACAGCCCTCCCTGCTGTCCAATGTTCAGCTGGAATAAGGGGTCCTGACCTTTAAGGCACCAGTCCTTCTTTCTAGAAAGGAAGGAGCTGTTTGAAGATAGCCCCTTCCTGCCTTTGATAATAGTCTCCCACTGAAGGTTGAAGATTTCCCAAAAGCATCCAGTGGGGACTCAGGACTTAAAGCAATTCTGCTGTCGAGTTACTAGGGAAACTCATGGATCACTAGAAGTTTCAGTATTTACAAAATACTTAAAGGTGGGGCAGCCTAACTCAAAGCTATGGTAGAGGTAAAGAACAGTTAGTTGGAACTCTGGGAAGTCCTTATTCCACAGAGCTGGGCATATGACTGCCATGAAGCTCCTGTGAGTGGGGGTCAGAAGAAGGGAAAGAGCTAAAGTGATACATAGCATATGGAGGAGGCCCAGGCCTTATTTCAAAATCTTCAAGAATTACTAAGGACACTCCCTGAGTTCTAGTTCTAGTGGTTTTTTAGCTAGTCTAAGATGGATTGTGCTAAATAACATGTATTGGTGAGGGTGTAGAGAAAAAGGAACTCTCACGCATGGTTGGTGGGAATGCGAACCATGCAGCCACTGCGGAGAACAATATGGAGGTTCCTCAAAAGTTAAAAATAGAACTACCATATGATCCAGTAACCACACTACTGGGTATTTATCCAAAGAGTACAAAAACACTAATTTTATTTAAAAAATTTTGGGGGGCGCCTGGGTGGCTCAGTTGGTTAAGCGTCCACCTTCGGCTCAGGTCACGATCTCACAGTTGGTGGGTTCAAGCCTCACATTGGCCTCTGTGCTGACAGCTCAGAGACTGGAGCCTGCTTCCGATTATGTGTCTCCTTCTCTTTCTGCCCCTCCCCTGCTTGCACTCTGTCTCTGTCTCTCAAAGATAAATAAAAATGTTAAAAAAATAAATAAAACAATTTTTTTAATGTTTATTTTTTGAGAGAGAGAGAGAGACAGACAGACAGACAGAGTATGAGTAGGGGGGTGCAGAGAGAGAGAGAGACACAGAGACAGAATCTGGAGAGGCTCCAGGCTCTGAGCTGTCAGCACAGAGCCCCATGTGGGGCTTGAACCCACAGGCCGTGAAATCATGACCTGAGCTGAAGTTGGGCTTAACCAACTGAGCTACCCAGGCGCCCAACAAAAACACTAATTTTAAAAGATACATACACCCTTATGTTTATTGCACCATTATTTACAACAGCCAAATTATGGAAGCAGACCAAGTGTCCATCAACTGATGGATAAAGATGTGGTATATATACACAATGGAATATTACTCAGCCATAAAAAAGAATGAAATATTGCCATTTGCAACAACATGGATGGAGCTACAATGTATTATGTTAAGCAGAAAAAGTCAGAGAAAGACAAATACTGTATGATTCCATGCCTATGTGGAATTTAAAAAAAAAACACAAAAAATGAACAAAGGAAAAGAAAGAAATAAACCAAGAAGCTGACTCTTAACTATAGAGAACTGATGGTTACCAGAGGGGAGGTAGATGGGGGGGATGGGGATAAAGGAGTGCACTTGTGATTAGCGCTGGGTGTTGTATGGAAGTGTTGAATCACTATATTATATACCTGAAACTAATATAATACTATATGTTATCTATACCTGAATTAAAATAAAATTAAATAAGATAGATTATGCTACCTTGCTAATTTAGCCCTCAAAGTTTAATATTCATGTACAGACAGCACTTTACTTTCTAAATGGTCAGTTCTCAGTAACGTAGAAACTTCCTGCTTTTACCCCCTGCTGGCTATTTTGTGACTTACGAGAAGCTGTAGCAAACAGGTCTGCGAAGCAGAGCTAGGACTAATGAGGAGGTAGAGCACACAGTCCTTGGACAGAGTTAAAGCCTTGGATTCTAGCCTCAGCAACAATGCTTTCTGCACCATTTAAACCTTAGCATCCTTACCCGTGCAAGAGGAAGAATGCTAGCAGCCCTATCTTATTTTGTTTGTTTCTTTACACTGAAAGGAGACTGTATAAGTGTTTTGTAGTCTGTCAAGTTCTCTAAGGACACCAGATACTTAAATCCTGTTCATCTTGACCTAAACATATAAAAATCATCATCACCACAACCACTACAGGGAAAACAGTGAACCAAGCAGGTATTGTTCACACTGTGCAACTATTGTCCTACCTTCCTCCCAACAACTGAGAGGGAGCATCACTTCCACTTTATAGATGATGAAACCTCAAAGAGATAAAGTTACTTATGCAGTATCATAGAGCAAATAAATCACAGAGCTGGGACTCAAGTACAGCTAGTGTGCCTTTCAGAGTCCATGTAAAAATGGCTGTGCAGGCCTCAGAATAGTTACTGAATACATAAAGGAGGGAGGGGACAAAGGGAAGGAGTCCTCGCCTTGGAGGATTCAAAGGATAGGGGTGAGGGCTTCCTAACAGTGGATGCCTCCTGAGCCCATGAATAATTCATCAAAGCTCTGTGCTGATGGCTGGTTCTTTTTGTGTGTGGTGCATCTGGTCAGGGACAGCTGCCCACAACTGGGCCACAAATGTGAGGACTCAGACTCGCCTGCTCATAAACAGCTCACAGAAGCTTCCTGCTCCCTTACTCTGGGGACTGAAGGCTATTTTGATTCCCAGAGGAAGATGGGGTTCTTATTTTTGTGCTTGTGCGTACATCTGTGCGCGCACACCCCCCGCCGCCCCCCCAGACTCTACACATGTGATATGAAACCTTCTTGATATTCTTGGAATTGCTTTTCCTTCTGGAGCATCATCCCTGGTTTCCTTTTGGACAGAGTTTCCTCCATCCTTATGTCCATATTTAGACTCAGTTTCACTCCTGGTCTGTTCTTGATCCTAGACAGCTTTTATCCTAGGCATTTTTGGCTAGGGTATGTGAGGAGTTGGAGGGTGGCAGTAGAAAGAAGAAGCTGGGGGTGGCAATAAGGCTTTTTTTTTTTTTTTAAGACTCCATCTGCCATAGAACCTCTTCCAGACGAAAGTGAAAAACAGAAGTGTTTTTTTTTTTTTTTTAAATGGGTCCCATCACAACTCTTACATAAAGAAGGAAAAAGGGTATATCTGCTTGAAGGAGGCTTCCCATGGAATGGAATGTTTCCAGGATCAAGCAGTGAGCAGGGATACAGCCTTGCACAGCCCCAGGGGATAGCTCTGCACAGAACACAAGGCTAATACTCCTCTGGGGACTATGAAACCGAAGTGGCTGTCAGAGGTCTGAGGTCTGTCTTGGTGAATCCAGAGAGAAGCAGAGTCACTGGGGGAGAAGATAATTTTATCTCTATTCAACAAAAGGACACTGGGATTCCAATCACATGACCTGTTCATATAACCCCAGAGTTGTGATTCAAACTCAGGTACCCTTACCCCCAGCCTACAGGTTCAGCAATAGTGTGTGATAACTGGATTAAAACCCTAGAGTTTACTAAATTCTTGGGACAGTCCAGTGGAAGGATTTGAGCAATATGGGTTGGTGAGGAGGGAAACCTGAGCCAGCTGTAGGACCCCTTGTGGAAGGGGTCAGAGAGTGCTTCCAGCCCAACGCATAAGGTCCAAAGAGGCAACAATATCTGGGCTTGGTTCTGGCAGATGTTTATATTCCAGGAGGTAAGAGACAAAGAGCATATTACTTAAAAAAAAATTTTTTTATGTTTAGTTTTTTTTTTTTTTAATTTTTTTTAACGTTTATTTATTTTTGAGACAGAGAGAGACAGAGCATGAGTGGGGGAGGGGCACAGAGAGAGGGAGACACAGAATCTGAAGCAGGCTCCAGGCTCCTAGCTGTCAGCACAGAGCCCGACGCGGGGCTCGAACTCATGGACCGTGAGATCCTGACCTGAGATGAAGTCGGACGCTTAACTGACCAAGCCACCCAGGCACCCCTGTTTATTTAGTTTTTGAGAGAGAGAGACAGAGCATGAGTGGCAGAGGGGCAGAAAGAGAGAGGGAGACACAGAATGAGAAGCAGGCTCTGGGTTCTGAGCTGTCAGCACAGAGCCTGATGCAGGGCTCGAACTCACGGACCATGAAATCATGGCCTGGGCCAGAGTCAGGGGTTCAACCAACTGAGCCACCAGGCACCCCAAGAGGCAGCATATTATAATGCAAAGTCATACTGGATTAGACTAGAATCTTGGCTGTCATTTTCTAGCTGTGTGATTTTGGGTCAAAACTATTCCTCCCTCAAAGGATTCATGTGAATTTTTAGTGAAACTTTATGCAGAGCTCCTACTTCACATAGAGTACATGCTCAATATATAGCTCCAATTATTTTCTTTTGTGGCCACTGAGGGTTAGGCGTCAGTACTGGGTGTTTTCCATATAAGAAGGCTGCTGACACTGACACCCAAGAGACTGGATTATTCTCAGTAAGCCCCAGCAAAACGAGAGCAGTGTTGTATGAAGGAAGCCTCAGGGACAGATGACAGAGAGCCCATGTGAACCCAGCCGAGGCAGGTAGGAGGACAGAGAAGAGCTGGGGTCCTGGAGTGCTAGGCAGGGAAGAAGAAGCACTCATTCTCCTTATTTGAAAAGAATGGAAATAAGTCAGTCAGAGAAGGACAATATCATATGTTTTCACTCATATGTGGATCTTGAGAAACTTAACAGAAGACCATGGGGGAGGGGGGGGAAGTTACAGAGGGAGGGAGGCAAACCATAAGAGACTCTTAAGGACTGAGAACAAACTAAGGGTAGATGGTGGATGGGGGAGAGGGGAAAGTGGGGGATGGGCAGGGAGGAGGACACTTGCTGGGATGAGCACTGGGTGTTGTACGTAAGCCAATTTGACAATAAATTATATTTAAAAATGAAAACATTAAAAATTAAAAAAAGAAAAGAATGGAAACACAGTTGATAAAAGTGATTAAATGAAATAAATAAAAGTAGGTAATCAAATGTTAATTTCCTTCCTGCTTCTCCTCTATTCCTGACTCTCCGTTAAAAAACCCCACTTATTTGGGTGATTAGGCTTTAATTCCTTATCTGAGGGTTTTATAGACATAATCCATTTTTAAGAAAGTCTCTAAATTAAAACGTAAGCCATTATGTGGCCGGATCTTTTAACACAGTAAATTCTCCTATGATGGAAGAAAAGCCTGTTGTCTCCCTCAGAAAGATCTCACAAAGAATCCAAAACTTCTGTTACAGACAATATCCTTGCTCTGGTAATGAAACTACCTGGCATCTAATAAAATAACCCCCTTAAGAAAAGAAGTTGAAGGTTTAAGGGAATATATCTTTTAAAAGACAAGGGTAGTGGAAAAATACTGACTTGATTATTTGTTACTTTTCCCTCCTCCCTTCCCTCACTGAGCTGGTGGTACAGGCTGGTGTCTCCATGCTTGGTGATGCCTCTATTACAGTACTCCCCCGTGACTGCCTGGTTAGAGGTCTGCCCCCTTCACTAGACTAAGATATCTGAGCACTGGAACTCTACTGGTCATCTTTGTAACCTCAGTGGTTGTGACAAGGACCATCACAAAATAAGCGCATGAATGGATGAATTTTCCTACCAAAGAAAACAAGCCTAGATAAATATGTGGTCCTACATATTTGCATTTGAACTGTACTTAAATCCTATACAATAAAAGGATCCAGATAATAATTCCTTTTTAAATTTGTGATTAAAAAAATATATTTGCACCAAGAGTAGTTTTTGTTATATCTCAAGGATATGTTTGTCTTGGTAGGAACACCTCTAATCCCACAAGGAAATAATTCAATTAAAAGGAATTTGCTCACATAGATTAATGGAACAGAAGAGAAAACCCAGGAAATAAACCCACAATTACATGGTCAATTAATCTTCGACAAAGGGGGAAAGAATATGCAGTGGGAAAAATAGTCTCTTCAACAAATGGTGTAGGGAAACTGGACAGCCACATGCAAAAGAGTGAAACTGGACACTTTCTTACACCATACACATAAATAAACTCAAAATGGATTAAGACCTAAATGTGACACTTGAAACCATAAAAAATCCCTGAAGAGAGCAGAGGCAGTGATTTCTCTGACACTGGTTGTAGCAGCTTTTTTTCCTAGATGGGTGTCCTGAGGCAAGGGAAACAAAAGCAAAAATAAACTATTAGGACTTCATCAAAATAAAAATTGATTGTTGTGAAGGAAACGATCAACAAAACTAAAAGGCAACCTATGGAATGGGAGAAGACATTTGCAAATAACATATCTGATAAAGGGTTAGTACCCAAAATAAATAAAGAGCTGATACAACTCAACACCCAAAAAACAAATAATCCAATTAAAAAATGGGCAGAAGAGGGGCGCCTGGGTGCTTCAGTTTGCTAAGCATCTGACTCTTGATTTCAGTGCAGGTCATGATCTCACAGTTCATGAGATCAAGTCCTGTGTTAGGCTCTGCTCTAACAACGCAGGGATTCTCTCAGCCCTTCCCCAGCTTACATGCATGTGCTCTTTCTCAAAATAAATAAATACTTTTTAAAAAATGGGCAGAAGACATGAACAGATATTTCTCCAAAGAAATCCAGATGGCAACAGGCACATAAAAAGATGCTCAACATCACACATCATCAGGAAAATGCAAATCAAAACCACAATGAGATATCACATCACACCTGCTGGAATGGCTAAAATAAAAAATACGAGAAGAAAAAATTAAAAAACACAAGAAACAACAGATATAGGCGTGGATGTGGAGAAAAAGGAACCCTCGTGCACTATTGGTGGAAACGCAAACTGGTGCAGCCACTGTGGAAAACAGTATGGACGTTCGTCAGAAAGTTGGAAATAAAACTATCCCGCAATCCAGTAATCACACTATTGGGCATTTACCCCCCAAATACAAAAACACTAATACAAAGGGATACATGCACCACTATTATTTACAACAGCCAAACTACAGAAGTAGCCCAAATGTCCCTCAATAGCTGAATGGATAAAGAAGATGTGGGGTGTGTGTATGTGTGTATGCATGTGTGTGTCTATGTGTATGAATGAAATCTTGCCATTTGCACCAACATGGATGTATCTAGAGTATATTATGCTAAGTGAAAAAAGTCAGTGAGAGAAAGACAAATACCATATGATTTCACTCATATGTGGAATTTAAGAGACAAAACAAATGAGCATAGGAAAAAAGAGAGAAATCAAGAAACAGACTCTTAACTAGAGAGAGCAGAGGGTTACCAAAGGGGAGGTGGGGGAGCAGTGGGCGAAACAGGTGATGGGGATTAAAGAGTACATTTATTATGATGAGCACTGAGTAATGTATAGAATTGTTGAATCACTATGTTGTAATATAATATTGTATGTTAACTATACTGGAATTAAAATTTAAAAACTTAATTAAAAAAAAGCAATTGCTTTCTGATTACTTTCTTCCCCAATCATACCTATTATTATTTTTTTTTAAGCTGAGGTATTCTTTGGACCTATCTCTAACATTTATGAAAGCCTGGAGATTGGGGTTGGGGAGCTAAGTCTATGGTTTTTCCCTCCTGCCTTTTTTTTTTTTTTTTAATTTTTTATGTTTTTATTTTATTTTTGAGAGAGAGAGACAGAGTGTGAATGGGGGAGGGGCAGAGAGAGAGTGGGAGACTCCAGACTCTGAGCTGTCGGTGGAGAGCCTGACATGGGACTCAAACTCACAGACTGTGAGATCCAACCTGAGCTGAAGTTGGATGCTTAACCGACTGAGCCACCCAGATGCTCCTCCCTTCTGTTCTTTTGATTCCTTTTTTATTCTCTCTCTCCCTTTTTTCCCCAATAAGCTTTTTATTCTTTCATCAGGAATAAAATAAAGGGAAAAACAAAAAATTCGTGAAGCCTATAAATGACAGAAATTTGGGGAAATTCCATTCAGGAAACAAAGATTATACCAAAGATCCTAAGAGTAAATGCAGACTCATAATCTGCAAGGAAGAATAGAATCACAGAATTGCTAAGACAGGACATCTAGTCCAGGCACAACTGACTACATAATTTGTAGAGTCTGGTACAAAGTGAAAATGAGGCTCCTTGTTCAAAAGTTAAGAACTTCAACACAAATAAATGGAAAGATATCTCATGTTTATGGATTGGAAGAATTAACATTGTTAAAAGGTTCACACTACCCAAAGCCATTTACAGATTCAGTGAAATCCCTATCAAAGCTCCAATGTCATTAAAAAAAAATTTTTTTAATGTTTATTTATTCTTCAGAGAGAGAGAGAGAGAGACGGAACATGAGTGGGGGAGGGGCATAGCAAGAGAGGGACACAGAATCCGAAGCAGGCTCCAGGTTCTGAGCTGTCAGCATATAGCCTGACGCGGGGCTCGAACTCACAAGCCAAGAGATCATGACCTGAGCTGAAGTCGGACACTCAGTGGAGACAAGTGGGCACCCCTCCCAATGTCATTTTTTTTTTTTTTTACAATAACAGAAAAACAATTTTAAAATTCATATGGAACCACAAAAGATTCCAAATAGCGAAAGCAATCCTGAGAAAGAAGAATAAAGTTGCAGGTATCACACGTCCTGATTTCAGCCTATATGACAAAGCTATAGTAATCAAAACAGTATGGTATGACATAAAAACAGACACACAGATCAATGGAACATAATAGAAAGCCTCACATGTATGGTCAACTAATATTTGACAAGGGAGCCAAGCATACTCAGTGGGGAAAACATAGTGTCTTCAAAAAAAATGGTGCTAGGAAAACTGGATACTGACATGCAACAAATGATACTGAACCCTTATATTATATTACTCACAAAAACTAACTCAAAATGGATTAAAGATTTAAATGTAAGACCTAGGGGCATCTAGGTGGCTCAGTTGGTTGAGCATCCCACTCTTGATTTCAGCTCAGGTCATCATCTCATGGTTCTTGGGATAGAGCTCTGCATCTGGCTCTGCACTGACAGTGCAAAGTCTGATTGGGATACTCTCTCCTTCTCTCTCTGCCCCTCCCCCACTCACGTGTGCATGCTTAGATAAATAGATAGATAAATGTAAGATCTGAAACCATAAAACTCCCAAGAGAAAACAGAAAAAAAGATTCCTTGATGGTGGTATTGGCAAGGAGTTTTTTGGATATGATACGAAAAATACAAATAAGAAAAGCAAAATTAAACAAATGGAACTAATTAAACTAAAAAGCTTTCGTGGCTCAGTCAGTTAAGCACCAGATTTAGGCTCAGGTCATGATCTCACAGTTTGTGAATCTGAGACCTGCGTTCAGCTCTGTGCTGACAGCTCAGAGCCTGGAGCCTGCTTTGGATTCTGTGTCACCTCTCTCTCTGCCCCTCCCCCACTCATGCTGTCTCTCTCAAAATTAAATAAACATTAAAAAAATAAAAAAAAAAACAAACTAAAAAGCTTTGGCACAGCAAAAGTAACAAGATGAAAAGGCAATCAAAGAAATGGAAGAAGATATGTATTTTCAAATATCTGATACGGGGTTAATATCTAAAGTACATAAGGAATTCCTACAACTCAATAGCAAAAACAAAAATAAAAACAGATAACCCAATTAAAAAGTGGTCATAGGATCTGAATAGACACTCTTCCAAGGAAGATATTCATATGGGCAACAGTTACCTGGAAAGGCACAGGTCATTAATTATCAGGGAAATGCAAATAAAACCAAAACCACAATGAGAGAGCCTGCTAATGGGCTATTATCAAAAACTAAGAGATTACTGTGAGCAAGCATGTAGAGAAAAGGGAACCCTTGTGACTACTGGTGGGAACATAAATTGGTACAGCCACTATGGAAAACAGTATGGAGGTTTCTCAAAAAATTAAAAATAGAACTACCATATGATCCAGCAATTCCATTATGCGTATATATCTGAAGGAACTGAAATCACCTTGAAGAGGTATCTACACCCCCATATTCACTGCAGCACTACTGATAATAGCCAAGACATGGAAACAATCTGTGTCCACTAATGGATGAATGGATAAAGGAAATTTTATAAATACATATGTAATATTATTCAGTCATAAAAAATAAGTAAATCCTGCCATTTATGACAATATAGATGAACCTTGAGGGCATTATGCTAAGTGAAATAAGTCAGAGAAGAACAAATACTGTATAACCTCACTTAATACGTGGAAGCTGAAAAAAAAAACAAACTCACAGAAACAGAGAGTAGATTGGTGGTTACCAGGGGCAGAGGCAGGGGAAATGGATGAAGATCAAGGGTACAAACTTCTAGTTATAAAACGAATTAGTCTTGGGGATATAATGTACAACATAGTGACTATAGTTAATAATACTGTAATATATATTTGAACATTGTTGAGAGAACAGGTGTTAAAAGTTCCCACCATATACACACACAAATCCTAACTATGTGAGATAATAGATGTGTTAACTAACCTTACTGTGGTAATCATTTTGCAACATACACATGTATCATATCATCACACTGTACACCTTAAACAATTATAAAAAAAAAATGAAGGACTTCAAAATGGGGAGAGTACAGCATTACCCAAGTGCAAGGCTAAGGGTGGAGCCCTGTGAGACTGCATAGGTCTCATGCTCATGATGCTGGCCCTAAGTCTGGACGGGGGTTCCCAAACCTGGCTGGCTGTCAGAATCAACTTAGGAACTTTAAAAAATAAACTGAGATATAATTCATGTATCATAAATTTCCCCAATTTCAAAATGCAAAATTCAGTAGTTTTTAGTATATTCACAAAATTTTACAACCATCATCACTATCAAATCCCAGAACATTTTATCCCCCTAAACGAAATCCCATACTCGTTAGCAGGCACTCCTCATTCTCCCACTGTCAACCACCAATCTATCTCCTGTCTCTATGGATTTGCTAATTCTGACATTTCAAATAAATGGAATAAAAAACTATGTGATGCGTTGTGTTTTCTTCCATTTAGCACAATGTTTTCATGATTCATGCATGTGTAGAATGTACAACGTGGAATGTTAGATCATTCCATTTTATGGCTAAATAATACACACACACCACACCACATACTGTTTACTTGTTGGATAATGGACTAACCTGATGGATAACTCAGGTTGTGTTCACTTTTTGGTCATCATGAATAGTGCTGCTATGAACGTTTGTGTGCAAGTTTTTGTGTGAACATTTGTTTTTATTTCTCTTGAGTATATGCTTAGGAAGAGAATTACTGGGTTGTAGGTTTAACTTTTTGAAAAATTTCCACACTGTTTTCTGCAGTAGCTGTACCATTTTACACTCCTGCTAGCAATGCTGAGGGATGGATGAGTAATGGATGTTTTTCCACACCCCTGCCAACACTTGTCATTGTCCATCTTTTTGATCACAGCCATTCTAGTGGGTATGAAGTGGTATCTCATTGTGGTTTTGATTTCCATTTTCTAATGCGTAATCATGTTCAGCATCTTTTCATGTGCTTATTGACCATCTATTCTATGTATTTTCTCTGGAGAAATGTCTACACAGTTCCTTTGCCCGTTTTCAAATGGGGTCATCTTTTTGTTGCTGTTATTGACTTGTAAGAGCTCCTTTTATATTCTAGATACTAGACCTTTATCAGGTATATGACCCAGAAATATTTTCTCCCATTCTGTAGAAAGGGCTTTAGAAACTATTTTTTTTTTTAACGTTTATTTATTTTTGAGACAGAGAGAGACAGAGCATGAACGGGGGAGGGTCAGAGAGAGAGGGAGACACAGAATCTGAAACAGGCTCCAGGCTCTGAGCGGTCAGCACAGAGCCCGACGCGGAGCTCGAACTCACGGACCTCGAGATCATGACCTGAGCCGAAGTCAGATGCCTAACCGACTGAGCCACCCAGGCGCCCCTAGAAACTATTGATTCCTTAGCCTAAAATCAGATCTACTGAATCACCACCTGTAATTTAAAAGGTAAAGAGCTTTCAGGTGATTCAGATGACCCAAGAGGCTTGGGAATGAGTAATTCAGACCAGGGCTTCTCAAAATTTAATTGTATACAAAATTTAATGTGCATACAAATCACCTGGAGATCTTAATAAAATTCAGATTTTGGGGCAACCAGAACACCACCATTAGAATACTACGGTAATCACTGTTGCACACATGATGACTGTGAGCATCCATTGGTGAGTGTTAGAATTAGGGCGAAAGTTTAAGGAGAAATAGGATAATTGATCATTAAAGTATTTCCTCCAAAATATTTATTAATTGCAAAAGCAAAGACAGTGACTTTACAGTGGAGAAACTTGGCAGATACCACCTTAACCAAGAGATCAAGGTTCACATGACCAGTAGGTAATAAGACATACTGCTACCACGTGTCCTCTGATACAATGTGAGAAAGGCACACCTCTGTGTACTCTCCCCCAAACTGATAGCCTCCATCTAATCATGAGAAAACATCAGATAAACCCAAACTGAGGGACACTCTACAAAATATCTAACCAATACTTTTTGAAAGTATCAAAGTCAAAAAAAAAAAAAAAAAAAAAAAAAGAAAGAAAAAAAAGAAAGACTTAGGAACTGTCACAGATTGGAGGAGATATGGAGACATAATCACTAAATCTAATGTGGTATGCTGGACTGAATCCTGAAGGAATCAAGGCAAGGGTGAAAAAGAGGTGAAATCCAAATATACTGTACTTGAAAGCTTTGTACCAATGTTAACTGCCCAGTTTTGATAGCTGTACCATGGTTGAGTAAGATAGGGAAAGCTGAGGGAAAGGTACATGGGAACTTACTGTACAATTTTTGCAACTCTACTGAAAGTCTAAGATTATTTCAAAATAAGTTTAAAAAATACATATATATTCTGATTCTGCAACTCAGAGTTGGAAGTTCCCATGAGAAGCTGATGCTTTGGGTTCCCCAACCCCACTCTAAGTAGCAAGAGTCTAAACTAGCTGTTTTCAGACTTAATCGTGCATCAGAATCGTGGACCAGAATCACCAATCTGTAAAAACACAGATTGCTGGGCCCTACTCCAAGAGTTTCTGATTCAGTAAGTCTGGCTGGGGTGATCCTAAGAATCTGCATTTCTAACAGGTTCTCAGATGATGTTGATGTTGCTGATGAGCTAAGAATGGTTTCCGTGTTTTTTAATTTTTTTAAATTTATTTATTTATTTTGAGAGAGAGCACGCACACGCGTGCACATGAGTGGGGAAGGGGCAGAGAGAGGAGAGAAAGAATCCCAAGGAGGCTTTACACTGCTGAACCCATGAACTGTGAGATCATGATCCAAGCCAAAATCAAGAGTCAGATGTTTAAAAGACTGAGCCACCCAGGAGCTCCAGTTTGTATGTTTTTAGAGGGTTGCAAAAAAAATTGGCCTTCAAATATTTACAGAAAATGGTTGCTGAGCCTCGGATGCTTGCTACTCAGAATGAAGCTGTGAACAGACACTTATGCCTAGGTCACACCCCTGAGATTCCTAGTGAGCTGATCTGGCATGGGTCCTTGGCATCAACATTTTAAAAATGCTCCCCTTTAATTCCGTTGTGCAACCAGGTTTAAGAACTACTGATTTAAGCTCTCCGCCTGCCTCAGGAAAAAAAAAAAAAACCCAAACATAAAAACCTATTTCTCAATCATCCCCAAGTTTGGGGATGAGCCCAAACAACTGTCAAAGGGCATTTCTGCAACTTAAAACTCAGTTACAAAAGTTGGGCTACTATTCTGTGAAAGTCAACAAGACCCAAATATAAATCGGCATTTCCCTCTCTCACCTATCCCCTCCCAAGTGAATATAAAAGAACACTGGATTATATATCAACAGTAATTACCCCAAACCCAAAGGAAAAAAAGTGGCACGTGTAGCTGTGCAGGATGGTCTGAAATAGATGGGCTAGAACACGGAGAGGTGGACCAGAGAAGGAATCAAGGTGAGGACTGCCCTCTGGGATAAGTGGTGGGTAAGAGAGCACAGAGGGCTAGAAAGCTGAGGGAAGGGGAGAAAGGTGCAGGGCTGAGAAATGGAGTGGTGTTGAGGTACCTGAAGAAATACCACAAAGTACCTTTAGCTTCCTCATAACCTCAACATATCTGTTTCCCATTTGAATGTAATTAGGGCCAGGGGTTCCTCTAGTATTTGATCAGACCCTTCACAGTCTTACTCTTTGCCTATTACTCCTCTGCCAAAGATGAACGCTTTTAGCTGCAGTGGGCTGTCCTTGCTCAAGGGATCTGAAGGCCTTCATCTTAGTCCCAACTGCTAAGCCTGCTCCAGGAAGCACCTTGCCGCTTGGGAGAAAGGTTCCTGTTTGCTCTCCTACCTGTGCTCTCCTCAGCCTGATTGAAGCCACAGATCTGGCAGATGCTCTGGACCCACTTATTCATGTCCTCCTCCGTCTCGGCCACCAGATAAAAGGTGCGTTCACTGGTCTTGATGTCAAACACAAAACTATCCTGCAGCTCCTTCTTGTTGAAGGTCAGGCCTGCATCCACCTGCTCACAGAAGTTCAGGTTGATGATCCTCAAGGGCTTCTTAGAGTGATCGTTCTTGTAGTATTCCAGAACATCTGGGTCACCACTCATCCGGCCACTCCGCAGGATAAACCATCGCTTCTTCCAGGCCTGAGGAGGAAGAAGGAAAAAGAGGGGGAAAAGGTCATTAGTTCGTTCAAAGCTTCTCACAGGTGCTCAGAAATCACTAGGTTAAGGATGGGGACTGTTGCACCTGCAGGCTGAACATGGCCCTTATTTCTCTTTCATACTTCACCACAGTTTAAAAAATGGAGGATGATCTTAGAATGTGTGTTAGCGCAACACTTCACTATGGGAACAGGGTCTTATCATTCTGAAATGAGATGTGGCATTCCAATTTTTTAGATTAAGAAGTTAGATGGAGACTAAGACATTTTCGAGCAATTATTCCCTATGCTGGAATACAGATTCAAACTCATAGTACTGATAGTCAGGGTGGAACTTGCAAAACCACAGCATCTCAATATATGGATAGGGACCCCAACAAGTCATGGTGAGTGGAAGCAAAGAAGCAATATCACACACAGCCAGCAGCAGAAAAACAATTCCCTAATTTGTGTGTAGTATATTGTGCTTTTTAAGCAAATGATGGTGCCTTGGAAGAATCACCTAGAAAGCCTTCTAAAACTTCTCTGAAGTGGGGGGTGCCTGGGTGGTTCGGTTAAGTGTCCAGCTCTTGGTTTGGGCTCAGGTCATGATCTCACAGCTCGTGAGACAGAGCCCGGCATTGGGCTCTGTGCTGACAGCACGGAGCCTACTTGGGATTCTCTCATCCTCTCTCTCTGTCCCTCCCCTACTCACGCTCTTGCTTTTTGAAAATAAATAAAAAATTTAAAAAATAACCTAAAACTTCTCTGAAGCACATAACTTTAAGATTTTTTTCACTGTCTTGCTCCTTGCAATAGCCCGAGTACTTGTAATAGGGCCTTGCACATATTAAATACTCTATATGTATCACTGAATGAATAAACTCCTTGTATCATTTCATACTATAGAATTTAACACTTGATCACATATTCTCTTATCCTGTCTTGTATATTCCATTTTTCCAACAAGACTGAGTAATCTGTGAGCAGACACCACACAAAGTGGTAAAAAGATGCTGCATGTAATAGCCTTGGGTTGAGGCTATGCTTAACTACTGATTTGCTGTAGTTAAGTCATTTGTAGATGTGGGCTCCCAGGCTGCCCCAAGATCCTATCTCAGTTACCTTGTCTAAGATTTTCTCTTGCTCTTTGGCCACTGTCTCTGAGCTTCTCTCTCTTTAAACGTCCAACATGGCCACTTTTTGGTTTCATGAGAAAATATAAGCAATCAAGAGAATTTAAATATGCTCCATCACCAAATTTACTGATCTGCCCGCATCTGGAGCAAAGTAGCCTGTTATTAGGGAGCATTCACAGTTCGTCCGATCTAAAGCCAATATCCTTCCATTTGTGTGCCCCCTTTCACCTACAAGGGGACCGACACCACTGTATGATTCTCCCATTCTCTGGAAGCACTGCATTTTCCCTCCCTACTGGGATCATTCCCATAAGGACACCAACATCCGCCATCATGGGGAAAAAAATATAAAGCTTGACTTAATCCCATGTTCCCCTCTAGTGATGGCCCAGTTTTCTTTAGAGTAAAACCTCAAAGAGTTTTCTATATTACTGGACATTTGTCTCCTCTCTTGCCATTCTTTGGTGGAAAGCAATCTAATCAGGCTGCCCCACCACTGCATAACAAAGTTCTCAAAGACTTCAAGGCTGCTAAAGCAACTTTTGGGTTTTATTTGATCTCTCAACAACACCTGATAATGGTTTATTCTGTCCTCTTTGAAGCACCTTCTTCCCTTGGCTCACCCTCAACTTCCCTCCTCCCCAGCCTCTTTTTCAGACTCCAGGGCTGGTTCTTACTCATCTCCCTGACCTCTAAATATTGGAATGCTTCCATGCTCAGTTCTCAGTCTCTGTCTCTCCTCTCTCTACACCCACACCCTAGGTTATTTTATTCAGTTTCACAGCTTTAAAGACCATCTAATTGCTGCACTTCCCAAATGTATTTCTCCATCCCAGGTCCTTCCACTGAACTCCAGAGTCTTATACCCAACTCTTCACTAATAAGCATCTTAAACCCAGTGTGCTCAAAACTGAGCTCTTTACATCCTCCAAGCCTGTTCTTCCTGCAATCTTTTCCGTCTCAGTTAATAGCAGCTCCAGCCTTCCAGGTGCTCAGACCACATATAGTGAGGTCATCATGGACTCCCTTCTTTCACATTCCACATCTACAACAAATCCTGTTGGTTCAAACAGTTCACTCGGTCTAGCCCACCATTCTGTAGTCCTCCTGCTTCTACCCTTTCATCCTGCAACTGATGCTCAACATGGAAGCTGATGTAAATCAGACTGTGTCACTTCTCTGCACAAAATCCCCAAAGGCTTCCCATCTCAGAGTAAAAACCAAAGTCTGCACAATGGCCAGTGGGTCTGATATGACGGTCAACTCTCCCCCATCCAACATCTCTTACCTCATCTCCAGCCATGCTCTGCCTTGGCCATTCTGCTCTCGCCACACTGGCCACATACTTCTGCCTCAGCGTCTTTGCTCTAGATGTTCCCTCTGCCTGGAATACTCTTCCCCCAGACGTCTTTCCTTCAAGTCTCTACTCAAATATCCCATTACGGGGGCAGCTATTCTTAACCACCCAACCCTCACACTCTCTTTCCCCCTGACTCTGCAACACTGCTCTTACTAGTACTTACACCATCTAAAATGCCACATTTTTGTTGAATGTCTGTATCTACCTCTCAAAATATAAACACAAAGAATGCTTTTTTAAAATCCCATGCTGCATCTTCAGTGTTTCAAATAGTGCCTGACACACAGCTGGTTATCAATAACTATGTATTGGATTAATGAGTAATTATTTTATTACATGAACTCCTTACAGCATCTAGTAGGTTACAGGGATAGAACTGATACTTAATAAGTCTTACCTCAAAATGAATATAAGGTATGGCCAGATAGAATCGAGCTGAGGAAAACAAAAAATAAGAACTATATATTTACAGTCACCTAAAATCTTGCCCAGGTCATTGGCTTATAGAACTCTGGGTGTGCTTGTGGTCCATGTAGCAGGTGCATGCATATACATGGAAGTGTGTGATTAGCAAGGTGCATTTTTAAAAGGTATTGTTAATAGTTTAGCTTGTGTTTCAGTTGATGTGTCCCCTTCAGTGCCGGTCTCTGCAGAAAGAGCTGTCTCCAAATCACTGGTGTGCAGGTACAAGCATAAACAAACACAGAGACACCCACATAAACAAGAAAAAGGTGTTTACTACAGATAACATCGGAGCCTGTCAGATTCTGCTTCCAAGGAAGTGGTGTAGGCTGATAAATGACTGCTTATAAAGTGCTGATAAATTTATGACCAAGCAGGCAAGTCTGTCTAGTCTAGTCCCAAATTCCCATCGCTCTTCTGACACACCATTTCTCTCCAAGTCTATGCACATTTCTTTTTTAAATCAAACAACTGAGAACACAAGTATAACCAACTTCAAAGAGTCTAGCTCCAATGACAACTTCTCTGATCTTCTCAGCTGAAATGGACCTCTACTTCTTCTGAACCTTTGTAACACTTTTTATGTAGTTTTTATGGCCTGTCATTTTTTACAACATATTACAGATATTTTGGAATTTATTGTTTCTTCCCAAGTATATTATGAACAACATCTGTATCCTTCTATGACTCTTGGTAGACATTTTGCTAAATGTTACTAAACAAGGCTCTTTATTGCTGAAATTTTCTTATCTCTCTGGACTCATTTATGCCTCCTTGCTTTCTTCTTTCCATCCATCCATCCATCCATCCATCCATCCATCCATCCAAGTATTTGTTTAGTGCTTACTATGCTACAGGTAGTATTCTAGATGTTGAGCGTACAGCATGAATTCCTGGTCTTACAGAACTTACTACAGTGCATAACACATTACATATTATTCTCCAAATATACCACATAATTGCATGCCTTCCTGTCTTTGCACAACCTACTGCATCTTCCTAGAATGACTTTACCCTCACCTTGTCTATCTAGAAAATTCCTATGTCCCTTCAGTGCCAGCTTGAAGTATCACTTCCCCTGGAAGGGCTTTACTAACTTTCCTGGGTAGAGCTGGTGCTTCTGTATTATACTCTCTTAATAATTTGTGCTTTCTTTGGCATTTCAGTTATTTATATATCTTCCTCCCCTTTAAGCTCTGAACATCTTGAGGTTAGGCTCCTTTCTGGCCAAAAGTTACTTGGAAAAGTGTTTGGTCTATATGAGAGCTCAATAAAGATCTATTGACTTTCTTCATTCTATCAATATATTAATTTACTCAAACTAATAAATGCAACTTAAATATATATATTTTCACAGAAGCAGGAAAGGAGGACAACAAGAGAAGTACAGCAAAGAGATTAAGAAAGATAAAGGTATAGTGTGGATTCTATATGATGTGAGTTCTTTACTCTCTTGTTCTCTTCATTCTGATACGAACAGTGACCATGTAATATTTATTTATTTATTATTATTTTTAGTTTATTTATTAATTTTTACACCCAATGTGGGACTCAAACTCACAACCCTGAGATCAAGAGTCAATGCTCTTCCAACTGAGCCAGCCAGGCGCCCCTGACCATGTACTAAATATTTATAAGGAAATCTGGGACCTTCAGCTTGAAAGTGTCTCATGATACAGAAATGAAAAATTACTGTTGGATTACTGACACATAATGCAAGGAGAACATGGGACCTGAACATGTTACAAGAAGAAAGCTTTTTCAAGACTGTTCTTATATCTATACAAAATTTCTTAACAAAAATTAAGTCTAAATCGATCATGGACTTAAACATAAAATACAAAGAGAAATCAGGAAGATATATAAAGAATTATATAACGTAACCAAGTGAGGGTTATCTCAAGGATGTAAAACTAATTCAATATTCAAAAATCAATCAGTGTAATCCACCATAGTAATAGACTAAAGAAAAACCACATGGTCATATCAATGAATACAGAAAAAAAATTTGACAAAATTTGATCCCTATTTATAATAACAACACTTAAAAAATAGGAAGAGGGGGGAGCTTTCTTAATTTGATAAAAAGCACCAACAAAAGATCAACACCAACATTCTACTTTGTATTGAAAGAATGAATGCTTTTCCCCTAAAATCCGAAACAAGGCAAGGATGTATGCTTACTCTCACCACTCTTGCTGAAAATTCTAGTGAGGACAATAAAGAAATGGACATAAAAGGCATACAGTTTGGAAATGAAGAAAAAAACTGTCCCTATTTGCAGATGATGTAATTTTCCACATAGAAAATCCCAAGGATATAGGGAAAAAAAAAGAAAAAAAAGAGCTAAAAATCTCCTGGGACTAATGAGTCAAGTAAGGTCACAAGATACAAGATAAACATATGAAAATCAATTTGCTTCAATATGCTAGCAGTGAACATGTGAGCATAGAGAACAAAAATAAAATGCTATTTATAGTTTGTTTTTAAAAAATTAAATAAGTGTAAATCTAACAGAATATGCACAGGACATGTATGCTGATAGCTATACAATGCTGAAGAAAGAAAAAAAAACCCAAATACCATGATCATGAATGAGAATACTCAACATAGTACATCTCCCCAAATTGATGCTCAGGTTTAACATAATCTCAAAATTTCATCAAGAGTTTTTACATATGTAAAGAAAATTACACTAAAGTGTATATAGGAAGGCAAAGAAAGTGTAAAAAAAATTGAAAAATATGATAAAAGAGGGGCTATTAATTCACTAGATTCCAATAATTATTATATATACACATACAGTTCTCAAGACTATGTGGCACTGGCAGAGGGACACACACACAGAACAAAGGAATAGAAGAGAGAACCCAGAAACAGAGCCACACAAATACACCCAACGGATTTCTGACAAAGGTGAAAAGCAATTCAATGGAAGAAAGACAGCCATTTCAACAAATAATGCTGAAGCAAGTGGATATCCATAAAGAACTAAATCTAAATCTCACCTCTTATATAAGAACTAAAAATGAATGATAGACTTAAATGTAAAACTAGAAAACATTTAGGACAAAAAAACGGAGGAAATCTATCAGGTTTAGGGCTAAGAAAGAGTTCTCAGACTTGACACCAAAAACAGAATCCATAAAAGGCAAAAGCTTATAAATTAGACTTCAATGAAATGTAAAACTTTTGCTATGCAAAAGTCTTTAAGAGGACGAAAAGACACATACAGACTGAAAGTGAAGGGATGAAGAAAGATATTTCATGCAAACAGAAATGAGGGGGTAAAAAAAAAAAAAGCTAGTATGGCAATACTTGTATCAGACAAAATAGACTTGAAAACAATGTAACAAGGGACAAACAAGTGTTAAATGATGAGAAAGCAATCAATCCAAAAAGAAGATATAACAATTGTAAATATCTATGCATCTAACACAGGAGCACCTAAACACATAAAGCAATGAGTAAGAGACATAAAGAGAGAAGTTGACAATTAATACAGTAATGGTAGGGGACTTTAACACTCCACTCACATCAATAAACAGATCATGCAGAGAGAATATCAATAAGGAAACAGTGCCTCTGAATGACACATTAGATCTGATGAACTTAACAGATATGTATAGAACATTCTATCAAAAAACAGCAGACTACACATTCTTTTTAAGTGCACATGGAACAATCTTGAGGAAAAACTGCATGTTAGGCCACAAAAAATCTCAGTAAATCTAAGAAGATTGAAATCACATCAAACATCTTTTCTGACTACAACAGTAAGGAAACTAGACATCAATTACAATAAAAAATAAAACAAAATGAAACTGGAAAAAATCACAAACACATAGAAGCTAAACAACATGCTATTAAACAACCAGTGGGTTAATAAAAAATTAAAAAATGAAATTAAAAAAAACACATGGAGACAAATAAAAACGAAAACACAATGGCCTAAGATCTTTGGGATGCAGTGAAAGCAGTTCTAAGAGGGAAATTTATAGCAATACAGGTCTACCTCAAGAAACAAAAAAAAAAAAACAAAAAAAAAAACACCTCAAACCATTTAACCTTACATTTAAAGGAACTAGAAAATGAACAAAGCCCGAGGCTAGTAAATTGCAGGAAATAATAAAGATCACAGCAGAGATAAATGAAGTGAGACTAAAAAAACAGAGGAAATATCAACAAAACCAAGAGGTAGTTCTTTGAAAAGACAAACAAAATTGATAAACTTTTAGTCAGACCCATCAAGAAAAACAAAAGAGAGAACTCAAATAAATAAAACTAGAAATGAAAAAGGAGAAGTAACAACCAGTACCACAGAAATACAAAAGATTGTAAGGGACTACTACAAAAAATTATATGCCAATAAACTATACAACCTAGCAGAAATGGAATGAATTCCTGGAAACACACAATCTTCCAAAACTGAATCAAGAATGAACAGAAAATCAAAACAGACTGATTACTAGTAAAAAAAAAAAAAATTGAATTGGTAATTAAAAACAAAAACAAAAGCAAAAACAAAAAACCTTCCAACAAACAAAAGTCCAGGCCAAAATGGCTTCACAAGTTAATTCTACCAAACATTAAAGAAGAGTAAATAACTATTTGTCTCAAACTATTTCACAAAATAGAAAAAGGAAAGAAAGCTTCCAAATTCATTCTATGAGGCCAGCATTACTCTGATACCAAAACCAGAAAAAGTGGCTACAAAACAAAACTCTAGGCCAGTATCTCTGATGAACATAAATGCCAAAATCTTCAACAAAATATCAGCACACCCAATTCAACAATGCACTAAAAAGATCATTCGCGACAATCAAGTGGGATTTATTCTGGGGATGTAGGGATGGTTAAATATCCACAAATCAACCAATGTGATACATCACATTAACAAAATGAAGGATAAAAACTCTCAACAAAGTTGGTTTTGAGGGAACACACCTCCACATAATAAAAGCCATATTTGAAAAACTCACAGCTAACATCATATTCAATGGTGAAAAACTGAATACTTTTCCTGTAAGATCAGGAAAAATGAATGTCCACCTTGCCACTTTTGTTCAGAGTCCAGAGTGCTAACCATTACACCATGGAACCCCACTCACTTTTGTTCACTATAGTACTGGAAGTCCTAGCTGGCACCAATCAGATGAGAAACAAAAGGCATCCAAATTGGTAAGGAAGAAATAAAACTTTCACTATTTGTTAATGACATGACACTATTTATATATAAATCCTAAAGATTTTACCAAAATATTATTAGAACTGATAAATGAATTCAGTAAAGTTTCAGGATACAAAATATACAGAAACGTTTTGTGTATTAGTGTTTCTATACACTACTGATGAGGTAGCAGAAAGAGAAATTAAGAAATAACCCCATTTACAATTGCACCAAAAAGAATACCTAGGAATAAATTTAACCAAGGAAGCAAAAGACCTATACTTTTAAAACTATTAGAAATTAATGAAAGAAACAGAAGATGATATAAGCAAATGGAAAGATATACCATGCTCACGAATTAGACAGATTATTATTGTTAAAATGTCCACACTACCCAAAGCAAATGACAGATTCAATATAATCTCTATCAAAATACCAAAAGGATTTTTAAAAAACTGGAACAAATAATACTAAAAGTTGGATAGTGCCACAAAAGAACCTGAATAGCCAAAGCAATCTTTTTTTAAAAACATGTTTATTTATTTTGAGGGAGAGAGAGAGCAAGCGAGCAAGCAGGGGAGCGGAAGAGAGATAGAGGGAGAGAGAGAAAATCCCAAGCAGGCTCCATGCTATCAGTGCAGAGCCTGACACGGGGCTCAACATGGGTCCTGAGCCCATGAACTGTGAGATGATGACCTGAGCTGAGAGCCAGATGCTTAACCGACTGAGCCACCCAGCACCCCCAGCCAAAACAATCTTGAGAAAGAACAAAGCTGGAGGTATCACCTCCCAGATTTCAAGATATAATACAAAGCTATAATAATCAAAACAGTATGATACTGGCACAAAAATAAATACACAAATCAATCAAATAGGATGAAGAGCCCAGAAAAAAACCTCATGCTTACACAATCAATTCATCTATGACAAAGGAGGCAAGAATATAGAATGGAGAAAAGACAGTCTCTTCAGTAAATGGTGCTGGGAAAACTAGACAACTTTATGCAAAAGAAAGAAATTTCTTATAAAAATAAACTCAAAATGGATTCAAGATCTAAACGTGAGATGTGGAACCATAAAATTCCTAAATGAAAACACAGGCAGTAGTCTCTTGGACAGCAGCCTTAGCAATATATTTATGAATATTTCTCTTCAGGCAAAAGAAACAAAACCAAAAACAACAAGTGGGACTAACTAAAATAAAAAGCTTTAGCATAGTGAAGGAAACCATCAACAAAACAAAACAAAACAAACCAACCTACTGGGTGGGAAAAGATATTTGCCAATGATTTATCTGACAAAGCGTTAATATAAAAAAAATAAAGAACTTATGCAACTCAACAACCAAAAGAAAAAATATCTGATTAAAATATGGGCAGAGGATCTGAACAGACATTTCCCTAAAGAAGACATACAGATAGTTAACACAGACAAAAATGAAAAGATGCTCAACATTAGTAATCGTCAGGGAAATGAAAATAAAACCACAATGAGATATCACTTCACACCAGTTAGAATGGCTGTTATCAAAAAGACAAGAAATATAGTAAGTATAGGCAAGGATGTGGAGAAAAGGGAACCCTTGTGTTGCTGATGAAAATTTAAACTGGTGAAATCACTGCGGAAAACAGTATGGTGGTTCCTCGAAAAATTAAAAATAGAACTATCATATGATCCAGTAATTCTACTTCTAGATATTTACCATTCCCCCCATCAAAAACCCTGAAAACACTAAATCAAAAAGATACATGCATCTCTATATTCATTTCAGCATTATTTACAACAGCCAAGATATGGAAAGTGTCCATCCATAGATGAATGAATAAAGAAGATGTGTACACACACATACACACACACAGAGAAGAATGTTACTTGCCCATTAAAAGAGATCTTGCATTTGAAACAATGTGTATGTACGTAGAGGGTATTATGCTAAATGAATTAAGTCAGAGAAAGACAAATACCATGTGATTTTACTTACCTGTGGAAATTCGAAATCAAAACAAGCAAACAAACAACAGCAACAAACCAGAAACAGACTCATAAATGTAGAGAACAAACTGGTAGTAGCCACAGGGGTGGAGGTGGGGGGAATGTGTGAAATAGTTGAAGCGGACACAGAGGTATAGACTTTCTGTCATAAATAAGTCATGGAGATGAAAAGTATAGCATAGGGAATAATACCGTAACAGTGTTGTATGATGACAGATGGTAACTACACTATCATGGTGAACACTGCATAATGTATAGAAATGTCAAGCCACTATGTTGTGCACCTCAAACTAGTAACACTGCATATCAAATATACTTAAATAATACAAATTTTAAAAAAGATAAAAAGAGAAGCTTTTGAGTGGGAGAAAATACTTGCAAACCACATATTCAACAAAGAATAATATCTGGTAACATACAGAAAACTATCACACTCAACAGTCAGAAAAGGGAATTAGGGCAAGGGCAAAAGATATGGAAGACACTTCACTGAAGAGAATATACAGATGGTAAATCTGTATACATGTAAAGACGCTCAATATCTTTAGCTGTTCTGGAAACAGAAATTAAAATACAATGAGATATCACAGATCTATCAGAATTGCTAAAATAACAACACAAAATGCTGGCAATGAGGCAGAGAAAACGGGTCACTCAATATTGCGGGTAAGAGTCTAAAATGATCAGGGTGCCTGGGTGGCTTTGTTGGTTGAGTGTCTGACTCTTGATTTTGGCTCAGGTTATGATCTTGCAGGTTCGTGGGATTGAGCCCCTTGTCAGTCTCTGTGCTGAAAGCATGGAGCCTGCTTGAGATTCTCTCTTTCCTTCTCCCTCTCTCCCACCCTTAAAATAAATAAATAAACTAAAAAAAAAAAAAAAAAAGAAAGAAAGAATCTAAAATGATATAGCCACCCTGGAAAACAGTTTGGTCATTTAAAAAAAAAACTAAACATGCAACTCCTATACACCACAGCAACTGCTCTGCTCTGCTGGGTAGTTATCCCAGAGAAATAAAGATTTACATTCATACAAAAATTTTTCATGAATGTTTATATAAATTTTGTTTATAATAGCTCCAAACTGGAACAATCTAAATGTCCTTCAATAGGTAAATGGTTAAATAAACTGTGATGCCATAGGATACTACTTAGCAATAAAAAAAAAAAAAAGTATTGACACATGCAAAGTCTTGAGTGAATCTCCACAGAGTTAGGCAGCATCAACAAAGCCAATCCCAAAAGGCTACATACTGCCCAATTCCACTCATGTACCATTCTTGAAACGGACAGAAGATTAGTGGTTGTCAGTGGTTTAAAGGAGGGGCTTGGAGTAGGACAGATGTGAGTATGGCTATAAAAGGACAGTATGAAAGGTTCCCGCGGTGATGGAAATGTTCTAGATCTTGACTGTATCAATATCAACATTCTTGTGATGTTGTAGTACAGTTTCAGAAGATGTTACCATTGTGAGGAAACTAGTAGAGGGTATGTGGGGTCTCTGTATTACTTTTACCACTACATATGAAACTAAAATTATCTCAAAATAAAGTTAATTAAAAGGAAACTGATCCACAAGAGAATTGGAATGTTCACAGATGGGAAATGTATTTGAAGAAAACCATAAGGAGGAAAGGACTATTTCTCAGAGAAGAAAAATAAAGATCATGGAGAGAAAAGTTAACAGCTGGCTACCGACTATGACCAGATCCAGCTGTCCTCAATCTTTTCCAGTCAGGGATAGGGATGGGATCTTAGGGATTCATACTGTGAAAATATGAATAAACTTCAGAGTTCAGACTTCTGAGCAGGAGGGCACAAAATACCAAGACTCACCAGGATTTCCAAACCTTTCAAACTAATGCCAGCTCTAGGGATTGTAGGCTGTCCAGGCAAGGCATGATTCTAGGCCTTAGGGAATAAAAGTTCCCAGAGAAAGAACAAACTTAAGATGCCAACAAGCTTCTCCTCTTTTTTTGTGTAGTAGTCAGCCTCCACGATAGCCCTCAATGAGTCTTATTTTCCAGTATAGCCTTATGTAGTCCCCTCCCATACTGAATAAGGATGACCAACAGCATATTGCATAAATGACCGTGCAGCTTTGAAGGCTAAGTAATTAAAGATGCTATAGCTTCTTTCCTGTTTGCCTTTGGATAAGCTGCCATGTTGTGAGGATACTCAAGCAGTACCGAGGAGTGCACATGGTGAGGAACTAAGTAAGGCCTTCTGCCAGCCATGTAAATGAGCTATTCTTAGAAGCAGATACTTCAGCCCCAGCCAAGCCTTCAGATGCCTGCAGCAGTAGGCAACTTTTTAACTGTAATTTAATGAGAGACCCTGAGCCAAATCCACCAATCTAAAGTGCTCCTGAGTTCTCGACTCACAGAAACCCTAAGAAATAATAATATTTATTGTTGTTTTAAGCCAGTAAGTTTTAAACCTTTTGTTATGCTTTAATAAATAACTAATACATTCTACTTTCCATTTCTAGGGCTAGGTGGGTATAACCAAGGGTAACCACTGGGAGGAAAGCCTTGTCTATTTAGAAGACTAAAAGCAGCTCAAGCCTAAAAGATAGACAAATAGGCCATTGGAACAGAAGGTTCCAGAAACAGACCCATACATACTTCATCACTAGATTTGTGAAAAAGTTGATACTGCAGTACTATAAAGAAAAGAACTGTCTTTTCAATAAACGGTGATAGGTCATTTCGTAAGTATGAAGAAAGATTCTTTTTATTCTTAAATGGTTGTTTACTTTTGAGAGAGAAAGAGAGAGAGAGAGTGCACAAGCAGGGGATGGGCAGAGGGAGACCAAGCAGACTCCTGTCAATGCCGAGCCTGGCATGGGGCTTGAACTCACAAACTGTGAGATTATGACCTGAGCTGAAATCAAGAGTTGGGTGCTTAACTGACTGAACGATTCAGATGCCCCAAAAGATTCTTAATCCTTTTTTATGCTATATATGAAAATTAATTTCAGATCATTATAAATCCAAATGTGAAAGATACAACATTATAAAGCATTTAGAGGAAAATGCCTTCATGGCTTTGGGCTACACAAATTTGTGGAATACTCAAAAGTTGCTAATAATACAAGAGAAAAAGTGATCAATGTTATTACATTACACTTAGTGTCTGGTCACCATCAAGAGGATGAAAAACCAAGTGAGTAAGAGGAGATATTTACAATACATATATCCATGAAGACTCATATTCAGAATATATTTTAAAAAATCCAACTCCACATATTAGCAGGAGAAAGACCACTTAATAGAAAAATGGGCAAAAGATCTGAATAGGCACTACACAAAAGACATCCATCCAAAAGGCTGTAAGCATAAAAGAAGATCTTGATTTCATTAGCCATTGCAAAATGCAAATTAATACCACTACACAACCACCAGAATGGTTCTAACAACAAAGACTGATAGTAATAAGCATGGGGAAGAGTATGGAGAAACTGAAACTTTCCATACCGTATTAGTAAGAGTGTAAATTGGTATAACCATCTTGGGAAACTATGGCAGTATCTACAAAAGCTGAACATATACCCCAGAACCTCACAATTCTACTCCTAGATACATGCCCTAAATAATTATGTACATATATCCACCAAAATACATGCACAAGTATGTTCATTGCAACACTTTTCAGAAATGCCCAGCCTGGGTGGCTCCATTGGTTAAGCGTCCGACTTCAGCTCAGGTCATGATCTCACGGTTCGTGGGTTCGAGCCCCGCATCTGGCTCTGTGCTGACAGCTCAGAGCCTAGAGCCTGCTTCAGATTCTGTGTCCCCCTCCCCCTGCCCCTCCCCCGCTTGCACTCTGTCTCTCTCAAAAATAAATAAAAACGTTAAAAAAAAAAAAAAAAAGAAATGCCCATATCATGCTTGCGTTTCTGCTCTATTTCAAGTGCTTATTATGTACACGTGGACTGCCGTGCTAGTTTCCTAATTAAATACTTATAAAATGCATCCAGTTTAATCTTCTAGTTTTTATAAATACTTATTTTTGAGAAGGGGGATAGGGGGCTTGACAGGGAAAGGGCAGAGGAAGGGGGACAGGATCCAAAGTGGGCTCTGTGCTGACAGCAGAGTCTGATGTGGGGCTCGAACTCATGAACCATGAGATCATGACCTGTGCCAAAGTTGGACACTTAACTGACTGAGCCATCCAGGTGCCCCTAATCTTCCAGTTTAATCAGAGCAAAACTCTGATCACGTTACTCCTCCCACTATCCAAAATTTTAATGGTTCCCTGTCAATTGCATAGCAAAGTTCAAATTCTATGGTTTAGGGTTTTTTTTAATTAAAAAAATTTAAATTTATTTTCAATGTGGTAAAATACACTGAACATAAAATTTACTATTTTAACTACTTAATTGTACAGTTATTTCTGTGGCATTAAGTATATTCACATTGTTGTAGAGCCATAAACACCTTTTTCATCTTCCCCAACTGAAATTCTATGTCTGTTAAACACTAATTCACAATTCTCCACTATATCCTGTCCCTAAAAACCACCATTATACTTTCTGTCTCTGTGAAATGGACTACTCGTGTATGTGGAATCATACAATATTTGCCCTCTTGTGACTGGCTTATTTCACTTAGCATGAGGTCTTCAGTGTTAATCCATGTTGTAGCATGTGTCAAAATCTCATTCCCTTTTAAGGCTGAATAATATTCCATTATGTGTAGATGTCACATTTTGTTTATCCATTCCATCTGCTGATGGGCTCAAGTTCTGGGGCTCAGTTTTAGAGCCTTTACGATTCAGCTCAAACCTGCATTCCCATCTCATTTATACTCCTTTATTTATAATGTGATATATACATACATACATATATATACACACACTGTTACTACTCAAACCAAGTTGATTTCTCACTGTTTCCTAAATATACTTTTCTACCTTCACACGCTCAATTTCCCTGTCTGAAAAGCGTTCCAATCTTCCCTGTCTAAATTGTCCAAAGTTTTTCTTATATTTGAATGCTTTCCTCTAATGTCACCATTTTTGATCATCCTTCATTCAAGGTTCCAACATCTAGAGCTTTTTCAGAACAGAGAGTCTTCCCCTTTCACAGAACCTCACACAGGGCCTTCCTGCAGTGCATGAGTGCTCTTATTCATTGAACTAAGTGAACTAGCTAAATTTCATTAAAACATAAGTGTACATACTTATATGCTTAAACATCTCACCATGAGTTTTTTTCTTGTTTTCAATAATAAGCTGTATTAAGCCACTTAAAAATGTCAAATAGACAATATGAAGAGTTAAAAGGGTATCTCTTTCTTCCTAATTCCTGGTACAACCCAGCCAGGCAGAAAAAAACCTATTAATTCAGAGCAACACAAACTCAAAGCAAGGGGCACAAATGCACAGAACTAAGGAGAGCAGGACTGAGATGCTATAGAGTAGGATGAGAAAAGCCTGAGCTCAGAGTGAAAAGACTTGAATTACAGTCCTTGTTCTTGCTCTATAAACTTGGACAAATTTTTTTAAGTTTCCTAAGCCTCAATAACCAGGCATATAAAAGGGGAAAAATACAAAACTAATAATATTGCATACAGTAATAAGTAAAATTAAAAAACATAAACGTACCTAGAACCAACCTTGGCATGATAGGTGCCAAGTACATAGTTCTTGAGTTAAAAGCAGTCCAAGGAGATTTGTGAGATCATGAAATTGGCAGAAGAGTTATCATTATAGAAGATCCCCAGATTTTCCACTCTATGTTCTTTCTTCTCAATCACCATTAAGAAGACATTATTGGAGCACCTGGGTGGCTCAGTCGGTTAAGAGTCTGATTCTTGGTTTTGGCTCAGGTCATGATCTCATGGTTCCTGAATTTGAAGCCCACATCAGGCTCAGTGTGCTAACAGCATGAAGTCTGTTTGGGATTCTCTCTCTCCCTCTCTCTCTGCCCCTCCCATGCTCACACACTCTCTCTCTCTCAAAATAAATAAACAAACTTAAAAAAAAGGCATTATCTTTTCTTCCTTCTTGCCCTGCATCACACATCAGCAACTGCTCTGAATTCTGCCTCTTTTGGTTAAAGCTATGACTCTTCTTCAGTTTCTCAGGTTCAAAATTAACTACTTCTATTCAGTTCTTCCTGCTACTTCACTGCTCATGCCAAATCAACAAGCTCCTTTGTAGCATTCAGTAAAACAAGCACAAATTCTGCTAAATGTTTTGAGGGATATAGAAAAGAGGTAAGATTAATTACTTTCAAGTAACTTATGAGTTTACAATGTTGCAGGAATAAAAGAGATGAACACATGTCCCTAAAATGAAAAAGCAAATGTTGGGGTACCTGCCTGGCTCAGTGGGTAGATCATCTGACACTTGACCTCAGGATCGTGAGTTCAAGCCCCATGTTGGGGGTGGGGCCTACTTAATTTTTTAAAAAAGGGCAAATTTTTAGAAGTACCATAAAGAAATATATAATATGTTATTAGACCCCTGAAGTAGGTAATCAAATTTGGTTGGGGCATGGAGAGAGAAAGGGAGAAAGAGAAATATGAATGAATATGAACAATGAAGAAGACAGGGTGTAATAGTTTGGGGAAGGAAGGAGAAATGGACATTTCTTCTACAGGACAGAGTATGACCAAGGTCTGGGTATGGGAAAAGGTAAGACAAGTTCAGAAAATATGGAATGGTCTCTTTTAAAAGTGTAGAAAAGGAGAAAAAGAAGAGCTCAGGGGTCCCGGAAAGCTTTTAACACCACGCTAAGAAATTCTTTCTTTTATTGGTAATGGGGAGCCACTGAAGAGTATAGATCAGCAGAGAAGTAACTGTTGCTGTGCTGTTATCTGGCACAATGATGAAGACAAGCACAGAAAGGAAAAATGAGAGGCAGAAAAAACTATTTAGAAAGCTGTTGCAGTAATCTGCCATCCTGAAAGAAAATGGCAAGGAGACAGAAAGGGAAAGGCAATGCAAGTCACTTTATTCAACAGTGGGGCTTAAAAGAGTATAGGGTATAGGGGCCTACTCTCAGGAAAGTTAGAACCTTCCATTTGTGTCTGTGATTAAGAGAACACCACCATCTTCTCTGATGAAACAGAAGTGACTGTTTTCCTTTTGTACCCAAATCCAGTCAAAAAAACCAAAACCATTTCACAACCATTTAGACCACATGTGCGTACACATGACCTGGAAATTGCATCACTCCCAGTGTTGAGAGGAGTGCATGTCCCATATGAACCTGTCTCTGTTCTTTACGTTAGATTCCAAGGTAGCGTGTAGAATGAGGCCATGACTTCCTCCTGTTGCTCTTGGCACCTAGAACCCTTAGGTGATTGGGGGGGGGGGGGAGGGGCAAGTTAGCTCTACACTGGCCACAGTGCATAGGATGTTATGTTCAGGTCTGGCTGTGGTGACGGGACTTGAAATCCTATAGTACTAGGATTCAGTGAGCTTCTGCCTGGAGTCATGATTATAATGTTCTAAGATATAAGGGGCTGACATGTGGAAGAGCAATTTGATTTATTTTGGGTGATCCCACATTCTAAAGTTGAACTACTGCCAACAGGCATGTACTACAGAAAAGCAGATTTTTGCTCAGTGTAAGTAAGAATTTTCTGAAAGAGTGGTCCAAAGCAGGGCCCTTGGAAACTGGGGAACTACTCAGCATTGGGGATACTGAAGACAAGACAGCCTAGGCCAGGGGTCAGCAAACTTGTTCTGTAAAGGGCAGAGAGTAATTCTTTCATGCTTTGCAGGCCATATAGTCTGTCACAACTATTCAAATCCATAATGGCAGGGAAGAAGCCACAGACAATTTGTAAGCAAACAAGAATGGCTGTATTCCAATAAAACTAGGTAGAAAAAGTGGTATTGGGCAAGATTTTTTTGCCGACCCCTGGCTTAGGCTAAGGGTGAGAAGGGGGACTGAAAGGGGCCTCAATCAGTGGATCAATAGACAGACAAGGGATTAAGGTCTCTTCCAATTTTGAGAGTCTTATGTATTAGTAACCAAGAAAATCTAATATTGTAACACCTCATTCAATCAGATTAGATTCTCAAAACACAGGGATGTGTGCTTTTAAATAACTAACTGTTAACTAGAACACCTTTGTATTTTCAGCCTTAACAGCTGAAAACGTTTCCAAAACCCCAGAATTTTCTGCCTTGCCTTAGGTATCAACTGAAGATAACAGAACTTTTCTTTGATGACTAAGGACTTCTTGAGCTTCATATCATCTTTCTAGATACCAAATCTCACATGCCTTGTGGTTAAAATTGTAGAAAGGTCAAGACACTTCTTGGAAGAGGGTTTTGTGTAACTCCTAGAAATGGGTGTGTCCTTTGAACTTCCCTCTTTCTGATGAGAGTGAAGCCCAAAAGTGCTAATAAACCAGGAGAGTCCTGTCAAGTGAGGATTATAGTTAGTTATAATATAACCTCAGAATCTGAGGTTCCTGGATGGTATCAACTGACCGAACTTATTAGTCAGGGATACTAAAAACATATTTTCATCTTCAAAAAGTTCTTTGCTTTATATGTAAAAAAAAAAATTCACCAACATCACAATTGCATACACACACACACACACACACACACACACACAGTCACTCATTCACCTTTCTTTTAGTGAAACTTCCAGTTCAAACAATCACAAAGACATAGAAGAATGTGATTTGACTTGTGAGTATGTGAGGCACAACCACATCTCTATACACTGCAGCATGAAGTACACCAGGCCAGTCTTCTGTCCCATAACAGTTAAGAACAAACAATAAGAGTCCAGTGGATCATGTAATGGTCACAAATTTCTGGAGGACCACTTCTTGAGTGAGGAAGGGCTTCTTGTTATTCTTCCTCTAACAATCCTTCAACTACTCTAGACCATAGTGACTTTACTATGTGAGGAAAATGACTATGACTTCCCTGAGGGGGGAAGAATGGCACTTGCTGAACTCTTCCTATATATCATGTGCTTTCTATCCATTATCACATTTAATCCAAATCAATGCTGTAAGGCAAATATGATCCCCTTTTCACAGATGAGAAAAATGAGTTTCATTGAGGTTAAACAATTGGCAGAGATCTGCCCTACATCTTGTGGGTCAGGGCTAGGGTCCAGAAAGAACTTGAGAAGCTAATACAGATAAATTGCTGACTATACTGAGACACTGGCCAGAGAATCTGTGAAAGGTGAAGTTCAAAGTTGGTGACAGCAATAGAGGGATTAGAATCCAGGTCTCAGCTCTTAGTCCATAATTATTTCCACTCCTCAAATCCAAATCCCCCAGGAGAGGGAAGCATAATTACATGCTCCAGACTCATCCATCTGAGTAATGAAGTTTCTCTCTGACTCCAATGAACCTTATTTGTTCCTGGGGAATGGAATCAACCTTATCTTATCACAAGACTGTTACATTCTGAGGTCAGGGAACTTTTGTATCTCCAGCATTTAGCAAAGTACTTGGTACATGGTACGTACTTTATAACTCTTCAATGAAAGGTATATGAAAAAAAAAAGAATATCTATTTGTCCCTCTTTGGAAAAAAACAAACAAAACCTTTTTGTCAGATGACCTGCTAATGTAACACTTCCAGGATTCTAACAACCTCTATCCTGGGAGATGGCACACAGACATCATAAATATGAAAGATCACTTTTATGTGAAACCGACTCCAACCCTAGGCTTCAGGGGGGAGATCATGGGATCCTTGGTTCACTGATGGGCACATGATCGAAGCCAGTCTTAACAGTCATTAAGATTCAACTCCAGGCCTCCAGTCTGTCTTTGTTTTTTTTTTTTTTTTCCAAAGTTTTTTATTTATTTTTTGGGACAGAGAGAGACAGAGCATGAACGGGGGAGGGGCAGAGAGAGAGGGAGACACAGAATCGGAAGCAGGCTCCAGGCTCGGGGCCATCAACCCAGAGCCTGACGCGGGGCTCGAACTCACGGACCGCGAGATCGTGACCTGGCTGAAGTCGGACGCTTAACCGACTGCGCCACCCAGGCGCCCCTCCAGTCTGTCTTTGACTCAAAGTGGCCTCTATCACTGGACAGAAAGTTGTGATGATATGAGCCTGAGGTTGTAGGGACAGCCGTTTGGAGCCTGAGAACAGCTAACCTGAAGAGTGTCAAGTTAGAAAGATGGATCTTGATGAAATGTAAGTCCTATTAAGCTGATCCTGAGCCCAGGTTTCCCCCTTGTAGGCTTAGGTGACTTTTCTCATTTAAAGGAATTTAGGTCAATATCTGGTCAACACAGGTCTTAAGCGTGTGTCCAGTACTGAGACCCAGAGCAGTTTGTTACCACAAGGGTAACTCAGGGGTCCTTCCCACGTGCTCTTATCATATTCATGATTCAATCCATTTTCAGCTTCCTTCGCTTTCAATTTCTTTTCTATTCCGTTTTAGTCGCCTTCCTCCTTTCAATCATTCAATCAACATTTATCCAACAGATCACTGCCAGGTCCTTCAGAATAGTACCCAGGTAGCTCAGTACTCTGAGCTCAGGACTCTGCTAATGGTTGCGAGCAGAGAACCACTCTACCTGGGAGGAGTCAGGGAAAGCTGAAGAGCACAAGCAACATTGTGGTTGGGTCTTGGAGGATAAGTGGAGTTTTGCAGTTGCAGAAACAAGGCTGGAGGGGAAAAAGGCTTTTTTCAGGAAAAGAGAATAATATGCATGCAGTTAACTCTTGTTATTCACAGTAGTTATGACCTATAAAGTCACCATGAACACTAAATTATTGAACACATATTCATTTTTCCTAGGAGAAAAACAGGGTTAGTTTCCTGCAAGCCCATGGTCACAGTATTTTTGTCAACCGATATAATCTTATCTCATGTTTGTGTTTAAAGACTCCTCATTTAATATATATTGTTGATTCATTAACACTGAATTCAGCCAACAGCACCGTAACTCAAGTCTGAATGAAGGTTGTAAATACACGTGTTTTCTCCATAAGGCACAGCACAATTTTCCTGAGCTTCAGAACACTATGCTTGGGGCCCTTTTTAAACAGCAAAACCACCAGTGAAAAGCATGGCATTAAACAGATGGAGGGAAGAGCATGAGAGCTGAAGCAAGAAGGCAGAGCACCACTCTGTCACCTCTGCTGGGGAATGTGTGTGTGGGGCACTGAAAGTTTCCAGTGCTCTGCACACAGGCACATCTGTGCCTGATCATGAAAGAAAGCACTGTGAGTTTTGCTTTGGGGGTTACAAATCAATTTTAGCAGGTAGGTGAATTTGCAAATGCAGAATCTGAAATCTGTGATTAGGAGGAATAACTACATATGGAAAACCTTGGGGCGTTCAAATAATAAGTAATAAAGCTAAGGTTGGTAAAGTTGAAGGAAGGAGAATGAAAAATTGTGAAAAGGAAATTACTGGAAAAGTGGTCTGGGATTATTTTAAGGGCTTCACGTGCAGAGTTTTATGTTTTTTCTGTATACCAATCACTTCTTTTTTTTTTTAAGTTGTGGTTGACATTCAAGGTTATATTAGTTTTTGAGTGTACAGGTCAATCATTCTTGATACCAAATGTTAATGTAAAATTTAGAATTTGAGAATTCCCCCATAGAGCAATAATGATTTTATAGTATTTATTAGCTAATAGATAAAAACTACTATGAATTCATTAACTCAATTATTTTATTAATTCAATTGTCTACATTTTTTAAAAAGTATGGATACTTGTAAATTCAGGGGGTAAATACTTGGTGTAAGTATGTGTTCATGTTTTCAAGGACCCAGGCCACCCTGTGGGAACCACTGTCATGTACTCAGGTGAGGAGCCTGCCTGGGCATAGAAGAAAGCATGTGCAAAGGTCCTGAGAAGAAATAAAGCTTGGCTCAAGGGAGGACCTGACAGGAGGTCATGGCTGGAGCACAATGAGCAGAGCAGAGAGTAGGAGGAGGGAAAGGCAGCAATAGATGATGATGGTGCCTTGTAGGTCATTTAATGAAGTTTAGATTTTATCTTAAATAGAAGATCCCTTAACAGGGATATAATTAAATAAATTGACATATCAGCAATTGAAGAAACAAGCTTGAGAACAATGTAGTATGATCCTATTTATGAACTCATATGTATACACATGACCACATATATATGTGTATGTACAGTATACATATATGTACGCACACACACACACACACACACACACACACACACACACACACACTCCTGCATTTTACAAACACTTAGAAAAGTATTTCAAACTGGTACCAGTGGTTCTCTGTGGAGGAGAGTGGAGTATATAAGAGAAATAAGGGAACTTTCACATTTTGGGTGCATGGGTAGCTCAGTCAGGTAAGGGTCCAGCTCTTGACTTTGGCTTGGGTCATGATCTCACAGTTTGTGGGTTGGAGCCCCATGTTAGGATCTGTGCTAACAGTGTGGAGCCTGCTTGGGATTCTTGCTCTCCCTCTCTCTCTTTCCCTCCCCTGCTCATGCATTCTGTCTCTCTCTCATTCAAAATAAATAAATGTTTCTAAAAAGGGAACTTTCACAATTTAATCTATATGGTGGTCTTAAATAAACATGAGACCACTGAAAGGTTTTACACTTTATTTTCATATTTACATTTCTTAGTTTGTGGCAAATGCAGTGTAGAGGGCAAAGAGCATGAGCAGGGAGGCCAAATACACACTTTCTCAAGAAATAATGGTGATCTGGACCAGGACAGTGGCAAAGGACATATAGATCCAAGAAATACTTCAGAGGCTGAAATACCTAATCTTGGCAACAGACCGAATATGGGAGATATGGGAGAAGGAAGTATAAAGGCAGACTCCTAAGATTTCCTACCTGAGCAAGTAGTTGGGCTATGTCATGGCTTAGGGTGAGAACCACAGCCACATCTCTCTGACAAGCCTATCATAATGCATTTTGGGCATTCTTTGCCTCAAATGCATCAAAAACAAAGGAGTAAAATGAATTGGACATGTGTGTGACAGAGTGTCACATCTGGGAAACCAGAGAGCCTTGTATGAGTGATTACATTGACTAAATTGTATGAGATTGATTTCCCAAAGACCAGGTCAATCTTTCTGCAGGGGACTCATGGAAACCATTAGTGGAATTACCTCTTCCATTGACAAAACAACAAATGAGCTGTTGCCAGCCCTTTGTGTTTTGGAGAAACAAAGGTCATTCCGTTGAAGAACCTCTTTCTCATGTCCTTGAATGCTCTAAGTTGTATTTAAAGCCCTGAATTAAGCAAAGGTTACCAAAAACAAAAACAAAAAAACAAAAAACCAGGGCAACGTTGGAGGAAGGATAGACAATCATGCCCATCAATATAGCTACACTGTTCCCCTTCCTCTAGGACAAAGGCTTCTCTCATCAGGCTCCCCCACTTCAAGTAATGGGAGAAGAGAAGGCTCCTGGGCTTTGGCTTCCCTACAGACCTGGTTTCATACTTTCTTAAACACATACCTGATTGTGTGACTTCCTTGCTTCAACAGAGGTACTCAAAACCTCAGTGTGTATCTGAATTTCGGAGACACATGTTCAAATGCAGATATTCCCAGGTACCAGGCCCGACAGAGATTCAAACTCAGTTAGTCTTGAGTGGGGTCCCGGACACAAACCCCAAGTATCTCCACAATAGAATGTCCAAGAATCCCATTCGGAGAAACACTGAACTGCATGGTTAATGGTGGTTAATGAAATGTGGTTACCATTTAGTGAGCTGCACTGAAAGAATAACTGGGTCATGGAGATCTGGGGTGTACTTCTAGCTCTCTCTCTGGTCATTTAACTGGGCATGTGAACCCAGGTTGGGGAGAACACTACTGCTCTGGTCCACAGAGTCCTCATTTATAAAGTGTGAATGTTCTATGTGGATCTGCAGCTTCCTTTCAATTACTGACATTTTAAGCCACAGGAAAAGACAAAAGGGTTGGTAATGTCAGGCAGGGCTTCTTACTCCACCGTACCAGACTGAATCTCCCTAAGGCGCTCAGATTGTAGATATACGTGAGCAAAAGCACAAAATCCAGTGCTTTCTGGAATTTGCTGGCCATGAGCAAATATTCTGAAGAGATACTTCTAAAGTACAGGATGAACTGGGCATGGGGCTCTTCCAGAGCCTGGCTTCTCTTCCCTAATCATACCACTCAATATAAATGCAGGAAAGTAATTCAAAGGATGGAAGGAGAAACAACCTAATTCCGAAGATTAGTTCAGGTGATCAAAATAAATGCCCCGCCTGCCTCCTGGGAGCTCTAATTTACATTAATCCAGCTGCATGAAGTATGTGTATCTGAAACACATTCCTATACAGAGACAATTCCATGGGCTCTATATGATCTCTTTTAAAAGGTTTCTTTTAATTTATAAGTCTTTATACAGTGTTAGAAGAATGACCTCTGGGCTGATGCCTCCCCCCCCCCCCCTTTTTTTATTTTTTTTTCTATTTATTTATTTATTTTTCAATATATGAAATTTATTGCAAATTGGTTTCCATACAACACCCAGTGCTCATCCCAAAAGGTGCCCTCCTCAATACCCATCACCCACCCTCCCCTCCCTCCCACCCCCCCATCAACCCTCAGTTTGTTCTCAGTTTTTAAGAGTCTCTTATGCTTTGGCTCTCTCCCACTCTAACCTCTTTTTTAATTTATTTATTTTGAGAGAGAGAGAGCGTGAACAAGGAAGGGGGGGGGAGAGAGAGGGAGAGGGAGAGGGGGAGAGAGAGAGAGAGAGAGAGAGAGAGAGAGAGAGAGAGGTGGGGAGAGTCAGAGAGAAGCCCAAGCAGGCTCCACACTATCAGTGCAGAGCTGATGTGGGGCTCGAACCCATGAAACCACGAGATCATGACCTGAGCTGAAACCGAGAGTCAGATGCTTAACTGAGTGAGCCACCCAGCTGCCCCTTTCCCCCTGGTTTTTTTAAAGTCAAAATTATAGTGGCTTATACAATAAGTTTTATATACAACAAAATTCACCTATTTTTTATTATAAAATTTTTTAACACTTATTTATTATTGAAAGAGACAGAGCATGAGCATGGGAGGGGCAGAGAGAGGGGGAGACACAGAACCTGAAGCAGACTCCAGGCTCTGAGCTCTGAGCTGTCAGCACAGAGCCCGAGGCGGGACCCGAACTCACAAACTGCGAGATCATGACCTGAGCCGAAGTCGGACACTCTACCAACTGAACCACCCAGGCGCCCCTAAAATTCACTCATTTTAAGAGTTCAGGCATGACAAATGTACATACCATTTAACCACCACCACAATTAACACAGAATAGTTCCAACACCCTAAAGGGGTCCCTTGAGCCATTTCTAGGTTAATTTCTACTCCCCACCCTGGCCACAGGCAACCACTGATCTACTTTCTATCACTATAAATTAGATCTGTCTTTTCAAGAATATAATAGAAATGGAATAATATAGCATATATTCTTTCATGGCTGGCTTCTTACATACAACATAAAGTTTTATGATTCATCCATATTGCTGTAAGCATCAGTAGTTTTTAAATTGCTGGCAGTATACTATTTTATGAAGGTACCATGATTTCTTTATCCATTCACCTATTGATGGACAATTAAGTTGTTTCCAGTTTGGGGCTATTATGAATAAAGCATCCATGAAAATTCATGCACATGTCTTTTTGTCAACATGTTTTAGTTTCTGTTAGGTAAATACCTATAAATGGAAGGGCTGCATCACATGGTAAGCATGTACCTGATATTGTAAGAAACTGTCACACTGTTTTTACAAAGTGGTTGTCAATTTTTGTGTTCCCACCAGCAATTTATGAGAATTCAGCTTCTCTAAAACACTAAGCCATTACAGCTAATCTAGTGGGTGTGCAGTAGTGTCTCACTATGTTTTTAATTTGCATTGCCCTGATGACTAATGATGTTGAGCAATTTTCCATGAGCTTATTGGTCGTGATCTTCTTTTGTGATGTGTCTGTTCAAATCTTTTGCCCATTTTTAAATTGAGGTTTTTTGTTTGTTTTTGCTTTCTTACTGAGGAGTAAGAGTTCTTTATATATTTCTGGGTACAGTCCTTTGTCAGTTATCTGTACTGAGAATATTTCTCCCAGTCTATGGCTTGCTTTTTCATTTTTTAAATGGTGTCTTTTAATGAGCAAAAGCCTCTAATTTTGAGCAATCAAATTTATTGTTTTTTTTTTAGTAGCTCTGACATTTTTCTGTCTTATGTTTCTTCTCTAAGAAACTCCTTTCTATCCCAAGACAAAAAGATTTTCTGCTTTGTTTTCTCCTGGAATTTTTATAATTTTAGTTTTACGTTTATGTCTATGATCCATCTTGGTGCAGACTGTGAGATAAGGATCATGGTCCATGGTTTTCAAATGGATATTCAGCTGTTCTAGCAGTGTCTCGGAAAAGAAATATCCTCTCTCTCTGGAGACTGCTTTGGCTTTTTTGTTCCAAGTCAATGACTAAATATATGTAGGTCTATTTCTGGATTCTCTATTATGTTCAATTTATCTCTCTATATGCTTATGTCAGTATCATACTGTCTTCATTACTTCAGTTTACCCGGAAATTACCTGGAAATTACCTGGAAATCAGGTAATGTGTGAATCCTCCAATTTCAATCATTTTCAAAATTGTTTGGCTATTCTAGTTCCTTTGCATTTCCATACAAATTTTAGAATCAGATTATCAATTTCTATCAAAAAAAACAAACCTCCAAAGTGCTGGATTTTAACTGGGATTGCATTAAATCTAGAGATCAATTTGGAAAGAAACAACATGGTATCATTTCTTCCTTAAATTTACCAGAGAAGTCATCAGGCTTGGAGTTTTCTTTGTGGGAGGTTTTTAATTAGAATTTAAGTAATTTAATAAATACAAGGGCTATTTGGATTTTTACTTTCCTCAGTGTCAGCTTCATCCTTCATAGAATTTGTTAACTGCATATAAGTTATCACGTTTACTCAGGTAAAGTTGCTCATAATATTCTCATATTACCCTTTTCAAAAAATTGAGATACAATTCACATGGCATAAAATTTATCCTTTTAAAGTATATGGTTCAATGATGTTTTTTAGTATATTCACAAGGTTGTACAACTATCACTACTATCTAATTCCAGAACATTTTCATCACCCCAAAAAGAAATCCTATATCCCTTAGCAATCACTATCCATCTCCTCCCCACTTCCCAGACCCTTCGACTACTAAGCTTATCTTTCAAGGTTTGTAAAATCGGTAGTGATGGCTGATCCATTTTTCATGTACTCTATTTCTACAGATATCGAGTCCTAATGCATGAATCTAAAGAGTTGAAATCCCATCACAATCTGGGATTCTGGAGAGATGGAAGAAGAGAGAATTTTCCTGGTCTGTTAACTAGGCTCCTTATTGCCTAGCAGCACTTTGAACCAATGAGAGTGTGCCCAAATTACTGAAAGGTTTTGATTACTTCAACACTAAGGAAAGCAGCCTGACAATGAAAAGTGTATATGAATGAATACGAATATATATTATATGATGATATGAGAAAGTTTGGGAGGCACTGGCCTACAGTACAACTTTCTAACTTATCTCTGGACCTTCTTTTATTTGACCCAAGCTACTTCCTGTAACTGCCTTCTACACCATTCCCTCTCTCTATTCTTATTCTTACTCCCACAAATATCCTAGACTCCAGGAGGAATAACCTGCTTTAACCCAGAAACCCTGTAGTTGGTGCCTTTGAGATGTTCCCTGTAAAATACTACTAATCCTTTAAGATTCTGCACAAATGCATTTGGGGGAACTCTCTGGAAGGGCAGGGACCATGCCTATCTTCCCCTTCACAAAGCAAAAGCTAAACTGAATGCTGGCTGAAGACCCAGTACTGATAAGCTATCAGAGTATGCATTTCTTTTCCATATTTTCAAAATTGTCTTATGAAAAGGCAAGAAAAGGAGTATCATCATCACTCTGTAGGTCAAGGAACATTCATCCAGAAAATAGTAATGGTCTACTAACCTCATGAATGGAAGTTCCATACAGACCTGGAACAAGAACCCAAGTCTCCTTTTTATCATGCCACATATCATTATACCAGTATTCTTTTTTTTAAAGACAGGACACAAAAAGTCTTTTAGTCTAAATTGAGTCCTACATGCATTTTTTAATTTGGGGAAATTTTTTTCAGCTTCATTGAGGTATAAATGACATAAAAATGGTAAGATATTCAAAGTGTACATTGTGGTGATTTGATATATGTATACAACCTATCTCTTAAATTTCCCAAATTTCCTAGTAGTGGTCTACGACAACTTATATTTACTTTAGACGGATACCAGATTGGAGATCAGGGTTGAAGATAGGAATGAATCCTGAATGCAGAACAGGGGACCTGATGAGAAGAGGAAGTGGCACACTAGGCTCCAGGTGTCCCAAAGCCTGCTTTAGAACTGCATGCCTAATGGTAGTCACTTCTCTGATTCAGAGTTGTCTGTGTGGAGTTAGGTACTGACTACATCAGGAACTAGAAGTGACAGGACCTTTCATCTTAGGAAGTAAAAACCATCTAATCCTTTTATTTCTAGGCAACCTCTCCACCTTTGTCTGAGTGAATAAGAGAGCTGAATAATACATACCAGAGCAGGGACTCAGTTTTTAGGTAATTTTTCCATCTTGAGGCATCCTGACCCTGTGACATGGTACCCTCTGGGGCTCCAGCTACTTTCCCAAGATTCAATTTGTTCCATGACTTCAGAGCACAAGTTCACAGATTGCAATTGGGGACCTATGGCTGCCTGAAGGAAAAGTCAAGTATCTCCCGGGCTCAACCCTGGTGACTTTCCAAATAAAACTCAATGATTGAAACAAACCATTTCCGACCTTAACCCTTATCTGAGCAAAAAATGTTACACTGCAACAGACAAAAATACAGAATCAACTCCGGTAGTTTAATATCTAGAACACGTACCCTTATATTAAATTTATACCCGTCCACCATGCCTGACTTATACTTAGAAATTTAGTACTTGTTCTAACTTTTATTAGAACCTTCTACTTTACTGTACTATATCCTAAACTGAAATAAGCTTTCCAGAAACCAGAATATAAGATGATTTCTTAATCTGCATTAATCATAATCAATCCCAACCAAATCCAAACCTATGTACTTTCTAAAACTATCAACATACAGCAACTGGAATAGAAAATTTCTCTAAAAGGATTATAAATAGAGATTTCATGTGTAAGCAGGTCTTGGTTAATGGCTACAAGCTTCATTTTGAATATTATTTATGTTATTTTATTTTTTTAAACATTTATTTATTTTTGAGACAGAGAGAGATAGAGCATGAATGGGGGAGGGGCAGAGAGAGAGGGAGACACGGAATCGGAAGCAGGCTCCAGGCTCTGAGCCATCAGCCCATAGCCTGACGCGGGGCTCGAACTCACGGACCGCGAGATCGCCACCGGAGCTGAAGTCGGACGCTCAACCGACTGAGCCACCCAGGTGCCCCTGAATATTATTTATGTTATTTTAGATGCACAAGTGTTTTCTAACCTTTTTGAAAACAAAAGACAGAAAAGATGCATGGTAATGCATGAAGCTGTGTGGTTCAAATTCCAGATATCACTTACTAGCTATGTGACCCTGATGAGTCACTTAACCTCTGTGAGCCTTGGTTTCCTTATCTGTAAAATGGAACAAATTCCAGGTACCTTACATGGTTATAGAGAAGGAAAATATAGGGTAAGATATATGTTTTTAAAAAAGGGTTATGTACAAATATAAACTTTTATCGTCTCATTGTTTTGGTCATGTGCCTCTAAACACCCCTGTTATTGGGGCATAATTTAGTGCAAAGAGACCACAGTGGTAGCTAAAAATACTGTCTGATATCTATGTAAAACAGGGTCAATAAAACCACACACTCTAGGGAAAGTCAGGTATGGAACCCATATATAAACTCAAATTTGAAAAAAAAAAAAAAACAAAAAACTTTCCAACTCCAGTCACTGTGAGTGGCCCAAGAGAGCAGTGCATGTGAACACCACAGCCTCTCATGTGCACCTCCAGTCTTGAATGTGGGTGCTTCGTATTATTCTCTGCCAAAGGAATCAGAACATTTTGGAGGGGAGTGGATTCCATATTACGGAATAAAAAAAAATTAGGATAGGTCTGAATGCGTTTATTCAATAATAAAAGCAAGGGCTGCTTTAAATTGTACAGGAAAAACACTAAGGACTGCTGAAAATCAGGACTAGATTTAAAGGAATTCCCAATGTCCACGTTGTAACCTTTTAAAAGTAACTTCACCCTGTGAAAATATGAGTTCATAATATTTAAAGGAATAAAGTGTACAAAGATTTTTTTAATATAAAAGGCAAAAAATAAAGTATAAAAGGTGACTATAATCGGATTTGATATTTTTATTGATTTTATTGAGAAGGGAGTGAATACACTGGACATTTCCTCTCTTCTATTAAGCAATATATGTGATATAAAGTATAGATGCGTAACTGTTTATATCAGTGTAAGAAAAGAAAGCAGCAATACAGGGAACTATGAGTAAGTAAGAAATACAAGAAAAAGTAGAAATTATACAAACAACAGGAAGGACTGATCAGCATTGGTGGTCACACAGATCACTAACAAAAGGGGGAGGGGATCTAACAGTTAAGGAGCGCTGGTGGTCATAAACACTGACCAAGGGAAATGAGGGTGCAGTAATACATCCCAAGAGAACACTTCAGCTTGCAAAGGACGGCTAACTCCATGAACTCCTATTCTCTCATTGTCTAGCAATGCTTCTCAAACTTTCACATGCACCCAGAAAAAAAAAAAAAAAAAAGAGGAAAACATGTACCAGAATTACCTATAGGACACACGTTTAAATGCCTATTTCTGGGCCCCATTCCCAGAGTTTCTGATTTAGAGGGTCTGGAGTGGGGGGGGGGGGGGGGAATGTCTGAGAATTTGCATTTCTAAAAACTCTCCAGAAGATGCTGATATTGCTGGTCCTGGAACCACACTTTGAAAACCACTGCCCTACATGCAGCACTAATTATAATGACATAATATTGAGGCATAGGTAAGTTCTGAATAATGCTAACATTGGCTCAGACACCATAATGACTGGACGGTATTTTATAACTCTGGCCAAGCAAGAAACTAAAAAAATTCCTCATTTCAAGGAATATATATTAGGGGTGCCTGGGTGGCTCAGTCGGTTAAGCGTCCGACTTTGGGTCAGGTCATCATCTTGCGGTCCGTGAGTTTGAGCCCTGCGTCGGGCTCTGTGCTGACAGCTCAGAGCCTGGAGCCTGTTTCAGATTCTGTGTCTCCCTCTCTCTCTGACCCTCCCCCATTCATGCTCTGTCTCTCTTTGTCTCAAAAATAAATAAATGTTAAAAAAACGTTTTTTTTAAAAAAGGAATATGTATTAAAATTTAAGAAAGTAAAACCGGGCACCCGGGTGGCTCAGTCAGTTAAATGTCTGCTCTTGGTTTCAGGTCATGATCTCACGCTTTGTGAGTTCAAGCGCAGAACCTGTTTGGGATTCTCTATCTCTGTGTGTGTCTCTCTCTAATAAAGAAATAAACATTAAAAAAATAAAAAGTAAAACCTATATGAAAGTCATTAACTAAAGTTGCATTAATGTAACTGAAGTTCATTTAGAAAAAGGAAGTTCAGCCTCCTAACCAGTGGTTGGTCTACAACACTGAGAAAACAACCAAGCCATGTGCCCCAGCCAAAGGTCAACCAGTCTGTCATTGGACACCAGGACTTTGCCAATTTGAAAAGGTGTTTCTTTCCCTTTTAATTCTGGTTAGGTTATTTTCTTTCTTTTTTAAAATATTTATTTACTTTTGAGAGAGAGACAGAGACAGTGAGCAGGGGAGGAGGAGAGAGAGAGGGAGACAGAGAATCCAAAGCAGCTCCACACCGTCAGCAGGGGAGTCCCATGATGGGCTCGAACTCATAGACCATGAGATCATGACCTGAGCCGGAACCAACAGTCAGACGCTTAACCAACTGAGACCCTGATAAGGTTGTGTTCTTGTCATTTCTCTGGGAAAGGTTATTTCCCTGGGAAACTCAAAATTATAACTTAAATCTTGGGAAGATTATCAAAATAAGTATAGCGATGCCAGAGAAGAGAATGCAAATAAATACAAAAGTAATGAAGAAATTAATTAAACCCAAGGTGTTAATGTTTTAAGCATAAATATACAAATGAGATTTGTGATCAGGGGTGCCTGGGTGGCTCAGTTGGTTAAGTGTCTGGCTCTTGGTTTTGGCTCAGGTCATGATCTCATGGTTTCGTGAGTTTGAGCCCCATGTCAGGCTCTGCACCGGCAGGGTGGCACCTACTTGGGATTCTCTCTCCCTCTCTCTCTCTCTTTCTGCTCCCCCCCCCCCACACTTGTGCTGTCCTTGTATCTCTCAAATACATAAACTTAAAAAAAAAGAGATTTGTGATCAATGTATTTGTTTATGTCTTATCTACTATTTAAGGTTTTTGAAGTATTCAAGAGAAATGCCAAATTAAACTTCTAACTGCAGTTATGTTAAGAAAATGTAAACAAGTATATAAGTAACTAATGTAAAAATGTGCAAAAAATTTCAAAATTTTCAAAGTTTTGAAGTTAAACAGTAAACAAACTATACATAGATGACAGTACTTCTCTTTAGGCACAAAAGCCTCTTGGAAGCTCCAAGTACCTGACAGACTGCTCACATCAGCCAGAAATTTGACCATCAGGAAAGGTTTCAAAAAGATGCTCCTGAGTAGATAGCTCACAATATCCTAGACCGCTGATTTAAAGATGGAATGATGGCACACTGAAAAAATTCAACTATAGGACTGAACATCCACTATGCAAAGTGGGGAAGAAAGTAACATTTACTGAGCATTTACTTAGCACCAATCCAATCTCAGTACCTGGCTCACTCTACATGCTCAACAACCATTTTCAGTTATCCTAAGTCAGACAAATTGTGTTAAAGTGGAGAAAGGCATAACAAATTATGGAACATAGGAAAGAGAATGATTTTTTGTACCTTGAGAAGGGAGTCACAGAATATGCAAGGAGGAGAGGGTAGGAAGACATTCCATATTTTAAACACACAGAGGCATAGAAATATATGGCATCTTCTGGGAACAGCAAGTTCTCTGTGTGATTAAAAGAAATGATGTAGAGCGTGGGGAGGTCACAGCAAATGAGGCTAGGGAAGCAGGTTCAGATCTTATCCCAGAAAGCCTGGAATGCTGCCACATCAAGTAGCATTAAGTAGACTTAACCATCTAGATGGCTGGAAGAAACAGGATCAGATCTAGGCTTTAAATAAATATAACTGAGCTACACACAACAACATGAAAGGATCTTAAAGTTGAGAGAAGAAAGCAAGACTGAAAATGTGACTTCATTTATATAAAGTTCAAAAATAGACAAAATTGGGGTACCTGGGAGGCTCAGTCAGTTAAGACTCTTGATTTCAGCTCATGTAATGATCTCACAGTTTGTGAGTTTAACCCTGCATTGGGCTCTGCACTGGTAGTGCAAAGCCTGCTTGGGATTCTCTCTCGCTCACTCTCTCTCTCTCTCGTCTCTCTGTCCTTCCCCTGCTCTCTCTCTCTCTCTCTCTCAAAATAAGTAAATAAAATTTCAAAAATAGACAAAACTAACACTATTGCTTAGGAATACACATACTCATGGTAAAACTATAAACAAAGGCACAAAAGTCGCTATGCTTGGGCGGGGGAGAGGGCCAGAGTGAAGTAAGAAGAATATGATTATGAAGAGAAATCAGAGGGGTTTCTGAGGTGCTGTCAATTTTTTTGACTTGAGTAATAGTAATATGAGCGGTTACTTTATTATAATGTATGTTTTATGCATTTTTGTATGTGTATTATATAATAAAATGTTGCAGAAGACATCGTTAGAAGTGTCCTGGAAGGATGATGAGGGTGGGCAGAGTCTAGAGACAGGAAAAGAAATTAAGATGGTCACAATAATACAGGTAAGGGAAGAGAGCTTGAGTGGGGTCCTTGGTAACAGGGACAGAGACAGAAAATGGGGATCGAGAATTACTTAGAAGTGAGGTCCTAGAAAAAAAAAAAAAGAAGATGTTAGGTCCTAGAGACCCTTTAGAAATGGAAACTAAGGGAAAGGCAAGTGTCGAAATTGACTGTAAGATTTTTGTTTCAAGCTTGAGAAACTGGGTGATAGGTGGGGAAAATACTAAGAAGAGCAGACAATGCATTTTTTAAAAATTAAGATCTGATTCACACACCATAAAATTCACTCTTTAAAGTGTACAGTCCAGTGGCTTATAGTATATTCAGAAAGTTGTGCAACCATCACTACCACCTAATTCCACCCTAATTATCTTCCACCCAAAAGAAACCCCACACTAATTTACTCATTAACAGTTAATTCCTCATTCTTTACCTACTGCCCCCCAACCAGTGTGGTTAAGACCTGTCTTGACTGAGTAACAGTGACATTCAATTGGTCTTAGGAGCCCAATCCCCTAAGAGATCCTATTTCAGAGTCTTAATTTGCTCTCCACACACAAAAAAGGTTCTGTAGAAGCTGAAAACCTTTTCTCAAAATGTAGAGGGGAACGTCCCCGCTCCTAGTTCGAACCTGGATAGGGAATTAAATCAACAAGAATCAAGGTGGCAGAAATAGGCATCTGGTTATAGTGGCTTTCAACCAGTAGCAAAACTGCCCACTCTCCTAGGGTTTGGAAATTTGTGTGTGTACTTCATGAAGGGTAAACTGTCACAGTGTCTGGGGACCGCTACAGGCATTATTTAGGACAGGGGACACGATACTAACCTCAAACAATGCATGGACAGTTCTGTATAACAAAGAACTGTCCCACCCCAAATTCCAACAGAGCCCCATCTCTCCTCTGAGGATCAACAGAGGCAGAATTCCTATTATTTCTGCAAACACAAAAAACGAAAATGGAGAGTTATGATCTGTAACCGGGAACCAGGCCCAGGCCCAAGAACATTTAGTTAAGAATAGCTTAGAGAACAGAAGATTTAAATTAGCTCACAGTGAGAAGAGACTATTAATAGAAACTCAGATATTAATAGTGATGAGTCTCAGTTAGCCCTGGAGGACCTTGGCCCAGGACTGGTAGCATCGGACCGTCACTGTTCTCTTGAGTCTATGTCATGTGTCAGAGCTGTGGCTTCAGGTATGAGAAAGGGTGAAGGCTCTACTTAGTGGTACGATTCACAGGCGGGGCATAAACTATCAGAAAGAGGACCCAGAGGGTTATGCTCTAGAGTCCATCTTAAAAAGTTAAGAAGGGCCAATAGGGAGCTCTACACAGGGAAAGAAGTTTGTCTCCTCCCTAAAACTTTTTTTCTCTCTGCATTGATTTTCTATGAAATTCTGCCATTGGTCACCCCTTTGACTAGAGCGTTGAAGAGCCTTGTTAAAATCAGCACTTTACCTTCAAACACTTATTATGTGTGAAGCTCTGGGAAGCATACACAACAATATGAGACAGAGATAGTCCTTAGATTAAAAGGGGCTTCCATTTTAGTGGTGAAATTAAAACATGGCCACAACCAAATAAAATACACATTCACCTGAAGAATATATCCCAACAGAAATAATTTAACAGCTGAAAGTAAATTCTGGGGTCAGCTTTACTACTTATGAATGGCATAAACTTGGGATCTTTCTTATCACTTAAGCCTCTGTGTCTTCAGCTATAAAATGAAGATGATAATCCTGACACAGTTCTTGTGAGAATTAGATATGAAAGCTTAGTTTTTTTCTTTCCCTAAATAAAGAATATAGTATAAACTCTACATACATAAACTTCCCTATAAAGTTCTCTTAGAGTAGAAAAGTGGGAGAATTTATATTTGATATGAGAACAGTTTTTACAAAGGAAGTGGTAGTCGAACTAGGTTTCAAACACATGGTTAGGAGAGTAAATGCATTTTACACCCAAAGTAATAATTTACTCAACAAATTTTCATTAAGCCACTGCTTTTGTGCCAGGGCATGGGGCAGGCGGAGGATGTTACTGACTTGGAGATGCTTTTTATATTGCTTCTTTAATGCCTCAATATGTTTATTATTTTTTTCCACAAATACCCAAGATGGAATTAGTTGAGCAGAGTAACCAGACACCCAGAAAGCTTGAGACGGGAGGACTGAGGGAGAAGTGAAATCAGACAGGGGGTAGTGGGCCCTGAGAGACATACCTAACTACAAGTTCAGTCAGGCCAGCTCATGGGGAAGCCAGACATCTGATGGTCCCGAGATGAAGTGGGAGACACGAAGGAATAGGTAGAGGAGGGTCCTATTGACATGATTCTATCTGACAAACAATGCTGTCCAGTTCTGGATTGACTCATGCCTTGCTGCATGTGACTAAGAAAACCAACCTCCCTCCCAATTCGAGGCCTGGAAACAATTCTTCTTCCATGCCGACGTCACAAGGCAGAACATTATATGAGAAGCCCTGAACCAAATGGATATTGTGATCAACTGAATGCCCCTGGTATTTACTATAATCTCTGAGCCAGGCTGTCCTGTGAAAGAAGTCGGGAAGGAAGTGGAGAGGGAGGAGGACAAGCAGGCAGAGAAGGAAGAAGCCGAAGAGTGGATAGATTGTTTCCCTATAATTCTTCAATAAGAAAGTACGGAGAAAGAGGGAGATTAGTTTTTGCGGTTTTTACAAACTGTGTAGTATTTACCATAGTAATAAAAGCTAAATACATTTACTGTGTGCAAGGCACTGAACTAAGCACTTTACATATATTTTTTTATTAAAAAATTTTTTTTAATGTTATTTACTTATTTTTTGAGATAGAGAGAGAGAGAGCATGTATGGGAGTGCGCACAAGCATGAGCAGGGGAGAGGCAGAGAGAGAGGAAGACACAGAATCTGAAGCAGGCTCCAGGCTCTAAGCTGTCAGCACAGAGCCCAACGCGGGGCTTGAACTCACTAACAGTGAGATCATGACCCGAGCCGAAGTCGGATGCTTAACCAACTGAGCCACCCCAGTGTCCTGTACTTTACATACATTAACTCATTTCATCCTTACAACTATCCTATGAATAGTTACTAGATTATCTCATTTTAAAGAGAAGAAATTGGGGCATGAAGCACCTAAGTAACTCAACTGTAGACAGAAAACTAAAAGGGGCAAAGCAAGGACTTCTGACTCTGTCTACCAGGGTCTTCTTGCTAACCAAGGCTTCCTCTCTTAAACTCAGACCTGCCTTATATTTCCCAGCCAGGAATTTCTGCAAATTTCCAGGTCTGACTTATGAAGACTCAACAAGGGAGGTAGGCACCGAAGCTGCAAATACAAAATTATGATACACCATTTCACGTTAAATCTTAGAGAATCCTGAGCAGTGATCAGAAAATCTGGGTTCAATTCTCGGTCTGCTATTTACTGTGTGACCCTGGCAAGTTCCATGACCTCACTGACTCATGGAGAAATATCACCTTCTCTGTTTATCTTACAAGGTTGTTTGTGACAATCAGATGTGTACAAGCTTTAGTGTGTTGGCTCTGGGACCACTCTGAAGGTTTTTTTTTTTTTTTTTTTTTTTTTTTTTTTTTTTTTTAAGTTCTTCAAATGGTTTAGGTCAGTGCAGCTGCCAGATAAAGTGTTTACTACAATAAAGCAGACAGTCCTGAGACTGGATCATAATCCTGGATTGTTGAACTATTATTAGCCATTCCTGCTTTACATGTGAGTTCTGTGTAAAGCACTTCATGTGATTCCTGTCTGACTCAGGCACTCTGTGAATGGTTCCTTTACTTCTCCTTCCTGGCTCTGTGCTTTTATGGGTGAATTACATGGGACTTGATACTCCATGGGCTAAGGAATAACCCAGTTAGGAACATAACACAGAACTCTCTGGTATTCCCCCTTCTCAGGATCACTGGGGACTCACAGTCTCCCTATGATTCAGTTTCCCCAGCCCCCCAAAAGGCTGATTCATTTGTTCAGGGTACACCATGGAGTCCTGCCAAATGCAAATAAACCATCCATACGGCACGTGCCAAGCTATGCTGGGAGCAGGCTCATTACTGCCACAGTCACTACAACAAATAACAACAAAACCCTCTAGGAGCAAATTACCACACATAATAAACTTAATTCAAGAAACACTGAAGAGACCCTCAGTTGCATCTTAATTTACACAGCACCATTTGTCACACAAGTGCCCTGGGGCCTCTACAAACTGAAAATAAGACGTCAGTACAGATCAGCTTCAACTACGCCTCAGTGATCCTACCAACGTAAATCTACCTACCACAAAAAAGGTGTTGAACAGAACACAAGAAAGACTGCAGAAAGAGTAACTGAAAAGAACTCACTGTCTGAAAAATACGAGAGAGTTCTGTGCTCTATTCCTAACTGGGTTTTTCCTCAGCCTCTTGACTTGACAGTATCAAGTCCTGTGTAATTCACCCATAAAAGCACAGGGCCAGGAAAGAGAAGTAAAGGAAGCATTCACAGAGTGCCTGAGTCAGACAGGAACCACATGAGGTCCTTTACATAGGACTCACATGTAAATCAGGAGTGGCTATTAATATTGCCAACAATCTAAGGCAAAAGCATTGTGATTGTACTTCAAGCCTTTTTTTCCAAAGTAATATGTTAGTCACATAGTTTCAAGTCCTACCTTAATCTTCCACCTATGTAGCCGAACCCTTCAACTTTGCTGTTCTTTAGTATCCTACAAGGAAAATGGAGGTAAAACCAATCCTCCCTGCCATTCATTGAATGTTGTGAGCACTACATGTACATAGAGTAGTAAAATGCAAAATGCATGTAAAAGTATTTTGTCTTCTCCCAGCTAGACCACAGTCACTGGTAGGCAAAAACCATGTCACATGATCTTTTAAAAATCCCTCAAAGTAAGACTATATTGCACACGCTGAATGATCACACATTCACAAACATTACAAATGTCTATATAATACCAATACAAATATGAATATAATTATAATGAGATGCACTAAAGGCAGCATGAATAAAATGACAATGGTGTGTCAAGGTAGGGCCTGTTCCTGGAGCAGCTCAAATACAGGTTGACAGTTGCAGGAAGGGAGAGAGCAGATAAGGCTGAGAAAACAGGTTGGGGACAGACTATGGGAAAGGTTTAATGACCCTCTCAAAGTAATTTCAAAAGGGACAGGATCAGAGAAGCACAGACAGAGGAGGACAGAGGAGAGAAAAAGGGCAGAAGGGGAGAGGCTCTCAAGTGAACTCTAAACATACTGCATAGTTCTGTTCAGGGATAGCTGCAATTTTTCCCCCTTTTCTCTCCTTTCCCCTCTTCTTCTAACCTTGTATCATAAATGGGTTTTCCCCCCTTCTTCTGTGCCTTTGGCAGGCCAAGTTTACAAAGGAGGCTGGTTTTAGGGTGTCCTCAGGGATAGTTTAACTTCCCTTTTCTCATCCATGAAAGAATCATAACACCCAGGGTTATCATGCATATAAAATGAGGCAACATGGATCTTTCCAAAAAATAGTGCTGGGAAAACTGCATATTCACATGCAAAGGAATGAAACTGGACCTTTATATCATGCGTAAAAATTAACTAAAATGGATCAAAGACTTACACGTAAAACCTAAAACTATAATAAACTCTCAGATGAAAACATAGAGGCAAATCTTCATGATACTGAATTTAGTAATGATTTCTTGGACATGATACCAAAAGCACAAACAAAAAAAGAAAAAAATAGATAAACTGGACTACATCAAAATTGAACACTTTTGTGAATCCTAGGACACAAGGGAGTGAAAGGACAACCCAAGTGGGAGAAAATATCTGCACATCGTTTATCTGATAAGGGGTTAATAACAATAACAAAACAATCTGACTTAAAAATGGGCAAAGGGTTTGAATAGGTATTTCCTCAAAGATTATATACAAATGGTGTACACAAAAATGCCAAACGTTACTAATCATTAGGGAAATGCCAACAAAAATCACAATGAGATACCACCTCACACTGATATGATAGATGATACCAATTGTCATTGGGTATATAAAATGGGGCAGTTGCTACAGAAAACAGTGGGACAGTTCTCCCCAAAATTAAAAATAGAATTACTATAGGACTTAGCAATTCCACTTCTGAGTATATACTAAAAAGAACTGAAAGTAGGGTCTTAAACAGGTGTTAGTAGCATTATTTACAAGAGCCAAAATGTGGAAAACTAACTCAGTGTCCATCGATGGATGAATGGAGAAACAAAATGCAGTATATATACAATGGAATGTATTGAGCCTTAAAAAGGAGGGAGAGTCTGACACATACAACAACATGGATGAACCTTGAGGACTATATACTTAATAAAAGTCCTGTCTGATTCTACTTGTGTGAAGTACCCAGGGTAGTCAAATATATAGGCACAGAAAAGTAGAATGGTGGCTGCCAGGGGCTGGAAGATGAGGGAATAGGGAGGTATTGTTAAATGTGCAGAGTTTTAGTTTTGCAAGATGAAAAGTATTCTGGAGGTGGATGGTGATTGTGGCTATATGACAATGTGAATACACTTAATGCCACTGAAGGGTACACTTAAAAATGATCAAGATGGTAAGTTTTATGTTATGTATTTTACCACAATTTAAAAAAGGAATACATTTCCAAAAATAAAAAATAAAGTAACATATATGAAGCCCTCAGGAAAACAAACAAACAAACAAACAAACACTTAGCAATGAACCTTGTTAGTTCGTTCCTTTCCTTTGACATAATCCTTTATTTCAAGGTTCTTTTCAGTTCACCTAAGGAACTCAGCCCCAACAATTAGAGCTCCCCAGTTCTGCCACTAAATCTGGCTGTGTATCCTGGAGTGAATTCCTTCCCTCACTGGGCTTTAAAAAAAGAGGAAAAAAAAAGATGAAACTACATTATATACCGTTTCAACTTAAAAAAAATTTTTTTAATGTTTATTTATCTTTGAGAGAGAGAGAGAGAGAGTGTGAGCGGGTGAGGGGCAGAGAGAGGGAGACACAGAATCCAAAGCAGGCTTCAAGCTCTGATCTGCCAGCACACAGCCCAATGCAGGGCTCAAACCCATGAACTGTGAGATCATGACCAGAGTGAAGTCAGGTGCTTAACCGACTGAGCCACCCAGGTGCCCCTATACCATTTCAACTTTAAAAATAAACATACATTGAATGTCAATGACAGATTAGGAATAGACTAGCAGAAAAGAAGGAAAGGAAACATTTCTGAGCATTTATTATACACAAAATGTTGTGGCAGGGGCTGGGGATTCGCAAATACCAATACAGAAAAGGAAGGCGATAGTTCCTGATTCAGGAGAAACAAATGCAGAGATCGTGATCTACATGTTAAGTGCTACTACAGGGTGATAGGAACAGAGTGATTCCCCTGCTAAGGGAAACCCAGGAAAAATCTATAGTTGTAATGATAATTGAGGGGGCTTGCTTTTTGAGGAGAGATGCAAAGACCTGGAAGGAATCAATCAGATAGGACAGAGGCAGAAGGGCAAACAGGGCAAAAGACCAATACCAGGGAGCACCTTGCAGAGAATGAACATGCCAGGCAGAGCACAGTCCAGAGGAAAGGTGAAAGTTAGTCTGGAAAGGCACTTTGGGATCTGGTTTCTAAATGCCCAGAAAGCTGGGGAAAGCAGCTTGACTTTTATGCTGAAGGCAGTGGGGAAGCACTAACAGTTGAAACTGGAGAGTGACAAGATCTGACGTGCATGGTAGAAATATCGCTTTAGTAACAGTGTATGGAGGCTAGATTAAGGGAAACAGGAAGCTATTGCTGTGGCTCAGACAAAACAGGATGAAGGCTTGAACGAAGGCAGTGGCAGTGGGGAAAGAGAGGAAAGGAAGCTCTATTTGCCTCACGCAGCTCCCATAGATTAAAGGCAGGAATGCTGCACAAACTCCAGGAGGTTGGCTCTTATACACCATGGACCTTGAACCATGTTCTTAGTTCTAAACAGTTTCTGACTAATTCTGAATGTCCCCAGGTCCAGGGCAATCACTCAAAGGGAAGAAACAGGCATAAAAGTTAATCTGTTTCAGCTGCTAGGCTACCCCCACCCCCTTCTCTCCAGAAATAATGGAAGGCAGCACTGGAAAAAGGAGCATCTGGCTGCAGTAAAGACCCATCCCTTCCAGTGCTGGAGCTGTTGGCTCATCCTTGGGAATCACAACAATCAAGAATGGAGAATCGTTCTTTTCATCCCTTCTAACAGCATTATCCCAGCAACCTCATCCCCTAACAATGGTGTGGTCTGTGTTATGTTTTCCCTCCATCGCTGCTTCTCTCCCCTCCTCCCCCTTCCCCCGGCCTGGGGCACAAGGGAGATGCTGTGCTCCAGACGCTACTGAGGCGGTGAGCCCCACAGCCTCTGAACAAGTCTTGGAGGGGCAGGATGCTCCTTCAGAAGGAGCTGCATGAAGAATCCGATTGAGAAGACCCAATGCTGAGTAAAGGGAATTGGGAAGACCCTGTCCCCCTGCTATTAAACTAGTAAAAGAGATTTTAATGACATTTCCCAGTGGTGATAAGAGTGTTATTAAGCAGACACCCTTGTCCATTGCTCAAAGCTATTTGTTGATATGATGTGTTTGGGAAACAATTTGGCAGTATTTCAAGAGCCTTAAAAATGTTCATCCCCTTTTACCCAGTAATTCTCATTTCTGGCAAGTGACTAAGGGAATAATTCAAAAGAAAGAAAATGATATACGCATGAAGATACATATTATAGCACTAGAAGTAAAAAAAGGTGGTGAAGTTTCTGTTCTTCAGATTTTTTTCCTCTTGTGTCTTCTCTAACTCTCCCTTAGGTTTTGTAACGCTGATCTCTAGGCTCTTGAAAGAACCAGATATAATGACAAAAATTACAGTCTCTCACTTAAGTATACAACTTAAAGAAGGTCTGCTATAAGTAAATTCACTACATGACTAACCAAACTTACCAACAAGTTACATTAAAGGCTTTCTGTTCATTTTACAGGATGGCAAATAATTAGTTAAAAATCATGTAAAATAATGAACTCATTTACACATTCAGTTTTCTGTCATGTACCAGGTACTATGCTAGGGGCTAAGGGTATAGCAGTAAACAATACAGACATGGTCCTTGATCTCAAAGCCTGCTATCTATCACAGATATCAATAAGAAACAAGTAATTATGTTGGGATGAGCACTGGGTGTAGAATCACTGAATTCTACTCCTGAAACCAATTATCATACTATGTATTAACTAACTTCAATTTAAATTAAAAAAAAAGAAACAAGTAATTATAATGAAGCTTGATAAATATTATGATGAAGGGAAATATCGTGTGCTAATGGAATGAACAGCAAGAGGGTCTTATCCTTATTGAAGGGCTCAGAAAAAGCCAGTGGGAAGAAGTTAAGGAATTTGGACTCCATGCTAAGCACTGGAGTTTTTAAAAGGGGATTGCTATGACTGGATTTATGTTCTGGAAAGATCACTGACTGCTGTGTGAAAGTTGGAGAAGAGCAAGATTAGGGTCAGGCACATCCACTGGGAGGTTATTATAGTCCCAGTGAGAAACGATGGTGGCTTAGGCTATGGGGGGAATGGAGAGTGAGAGAAAGTAATGAGAAAGAGATCTTCCTTCCTTCCTTCCTTCCTTCCTTCCTTCCTTCCTTCCTTCCTTCCTTCTTTCCTTTCCTTTCCTTTCCTTTCCTTTTCGAGAGGGAGAGAGAGACACACAGCGCAAGTGGGGGAGGGGCAGAGAGAGAGGGAGACAGAGAATCTGAAACAGGCTCCAGGCTCTGAGCTGTCAGCACAGAGCCTGATGCAGGGCCCAAACTCACGAACTGTGAGATCATGACCTGAGCCGAAGTTGGACGCTCAACCAACTGAGCCACCCAGGTGCCCTAAGAAAGAGATATTTAATAGCTAGAATCAACTTCTTAATGATTGCCAGAATGACTTTGAGGCTTCTGGTTTGAGCAAACTGTGACATCTACTAACAGTTTTCCTGGAGCATGAGGAAATGTGGTACAGGGTAGGTGGCACAGAGTTCAATTTTAAAGATCTAGAAGTAGAGGGTCTTCAAGGTATTCTTTGTGGGGCTGTACTGTAGGCCAAGGATTTAGTCCTCAAAGTGCATACATGGACTGGAGATAAAGATTTGGAAACCCATCATTATACAGGGATGGTAACTGAGGCAATGGGAGTAGATGTGATCACACTTGTATCAGGATTTATTGAGCCTAGCATAGTACTAAGCTCTCTCACAAGAGAGGAAAGAAAGGGAAAGAATTTTCTCACATCATTTCTTCCAGGATACTTTGGCACAGTCCTAGGCTAATGGAAATCACTACAAGTACTGCCTCTGTGACTTCTTGCACTCACCACCGTATGTTATACTTGTTGGCTGACATCTCTTGCTTAAAGATTATAAATTCTGAGGTTCCTGGGTGGCTTAGTTGGTTGGGCATCTGACTTCAGCTCAGGTCATGATCTCATGGTTTGTGATTTTGAGCCGTGCATCAGGCTCTGTGCTGACGGCTCAGAGCCTGGAGCCTGCTTCAGATTCCATGTCTCCCTCTCTCTCTGCCCCTACCCCTCTCCCCACCCTCTCTCTCTCAAAAACAAAACAAAACAAAACAAAACAAAACAAAAAACCCCCAAAAAAACATTAAAAAAAAAACATTAAAAAAAAAGACTTTAAGTTCCTTTGCAGGCACAACCATGTCTCCTATCTTTTTCCTCCCAGCCCCTGGCACATTCTGGAGCATAGTATCTGTATTCAGTGTTGGAAGAACTGATGTTCTAATTAGCAGATGCACACAGATGACACCATGTTTCCTCTGACACCTCTTATTTTATAAACATTATACTGGAGAAGGGAGACAACTGTATGTATATTTTAGCTAAACTTTTGTTTTTGGACAACTTTTCAAAAGTACTCTACTTGCAGAATAAAAGGATATGTCCTTAAGTTGTGAATTTATTTCTACCGGCCGTCAGCTCTTGGGTCATGAGCACATACTCAGTGTCTGTCAACTAAACTCTAGATGGATTTTCAGCAGCCTCCTCTGGTACTCATGTAAGAGGGGCTCCTTTTGGCAACAGCCTTGATATGAGTTTGATGGAAGAGTACTGACTATTAGCACTTACTTGCTCATGGTGTAGTGATGGAGGGTAATCCAAGAGACTTACACAGGGTTGGTCTCTACCCACAAGGATGCCTATAATCTCTGGCAGCATGGATTAGCAAAAGAGGACTGGATAGAAGATAAATACAGATAGAATGTTAAGAATAAGTAAGGTTAAATATTTGTATACCATTCAGACAGAAGATTAAAGACACTGAGCAGGGGGGACAGAGGAAAAGGGAATGTCAAGGGAGTCAAGGGAATGTTTAGTTAGAAAAACAGAAGGGCTGGAGGGAAAGCAATGGCTTGCCTTTTGTGAGTTTGTTAAAGATAAAGACACAATCTAACATAACAGCCTCCCACAATGGTAAGGGGAGGGGAATATTCGAGAGGTCAGATAATGTTCTAGACACTGTGCTAAGTGACTTATATGCAGTCTCTCATTACTGACTATGATCCTGTGAGATAGGAATCCTTAGTCCCATTTTACAGACAGTATAACTGAGGTTCAGGGAAGTAAAATAATTTCCCCAAGGTCTCATGACACTCAAGTATTTTCAGAGCCCAAAGACTATATAATCCCTTTATAGGGAAAAAATTCCCTAGGGAGAATGGTCATTTCTTTTTATTTTTTCCACTTATGACTGTGACCAGTTAATCCAAAGTCATTGATTTTACAGTGCAAGAGTCAGCTTCTACCAGAGCTCATGAAAGTGGACTGTTAAATTTTCAGGAATGTTGCAACCCAGTTAATGTCACCTTAGTAATTGGAAATCAGCCATGGTGGGAGTATTTCTAACATGGAAACTGGCAGGTACTACAAATCAGGGCAGCTTCTTCTTCTTCTTTTTTTGTTTTGTTTTGTTTTGGTTTTGTTTTTTCCTGAGAATCTGTTGCTAAACACTTACCAGCATGCCTCTGCTTGAGAACCTCAGAGCTGGAACGAAATGACTTTCATCTCACTTGCCGAGTCCCATCCTAGTTCCACTTATTGGTTCTGGCTGTCTGGAAATCTATGCAATCTGAGGAGGAGTCTGAGACTTCATAAAGAAACCAAAACTGTGATGTCTGTCATAGGCAAGGAGGGGAAACTGGCAGTCACCATGCCTCATACCTGCCTGCCATCCCTGCCATGGTCTAATGCCCTAATTTTAGAAATGAAGAAACAGAGACCCAGAGAGGGAAAGTGATTTGCCTGAGGCCACATAGTGAATTAGGGGCAGAGCTGAAGCTAGAAGTCAAATAATCTGACTTCTAGTCCAGTGATCCTTCCAGGATCGCTAAGAGATCATGCAGTTGAGGCCCTTTTTGATGTAGCCAGCATCTCTATTAATAATATTGGGCAACAATGAGTGACAATGACCACTAAGCAGGAATGTTGCAGAGGGCATACAAACATACAATGAGGGGTAGACTGGAATGAACTTCTGGTTCTTCTAGCCCCGAAAGTTTATAAGGCTAGGTTTCTAAGAACTCTATCTATGCTCTTATGTGCCTTCTTCCTGACCACAGAAACTACTATCAACCTGAAGTGTGTGATTTCTAAGAATCTTACATGCTTACATGACTGAGCAACACCCTGACAGCCACTACTTGGTCAAGAGTCAAGTCAAAAGATATAGAGATTACACTCAGAGGGGGAGTTTTCTAGAAAAAAATGAAATGAATAACATTGTGAATTAAAAACAATATTCACAGTAGTTTATTCCTATGAAATTTCATAGTAAAGAATCCCCAAACCATTTTTGCTCATTTCATTTTAAACACTGTATTTGGGAAGAAGTAATGTGGCTCAGGAATCAGGAGGTCTAAAATGGCAAACTGTAAAAAGTCTGCTTTCACCCTAACCCAGCCATCCTACTCTGCTTTGTGGAAATAATCATTGTTATAAGTTTCTTGTGTTTCATTTCAAATACATTTCATATATGTAACAGTAAAAAATTATAAGTTGGAGAGCTTGTTCCATATGAGTGTCTGAAGAACTTCATTACTTTTTGTGGAAGATACTTCCGACTTTGTGAGGTAGAAAAGGTGTTATTTTCAGATAAATGTCTTATTTAAAATTACCACAACTTGATACCAGAGTAGGATTAGCACACATGAATTCCATTCAAATATGAAAAATACTTAAGTTCACATTGATAAACCTTCAGGGGGATTTTGTTTTTTGTTTATTTGGTTTTCCTTATAAAATGAAATGATATATTGTGGTCACAGGTCAATAATAGTAGTGAAATCTATTGAATCACATGTACTTAATGTTTTTCTCTGGGTTCTTAAAAAAAGGCTACATGAAGAGCAAATAACTGAAATTATGGTCATGAAAGCACTTTGAAGGGCTCTCCTATAAGAAAAGAAATTATTACTTTAAATTAGTTCTTATTCCAACAAAACAAACAAGCAAAGGGGGAAAAATAGAGGAGAGAGAGAGGTAAACCAAGAAACAGACTCTTAACAATAGAGAACAATCTGATGGTTACCAGAGGGGAGGAGGTAGGGGGATGGATTAAACAGGTGATGCAGACCAAAGAGGGCACTTGTTGTGATGAGCACCAGGTATTGTGTGGAAGTGCTGAGTCACTATATTGTACACATGACACCAGTATCACACTGTATGTTAATCGGAATTTAAGTAAAAACTTAAAAAATAAATTAGTTCTTATCCCAAAAAGATTCAGATTATTTTATTATTTGTCTGTGACGATGTCTACATTTTGCTCTGAGCTACTTCAGCTTCTTGAGGGTAACAGTTTGTTTATCTCTATATTCTCAAAGACATAACATAGACTAAGAACTCATTGACTTTTGTTGAATAGATGAAATGATAGTATAGAAAATGTTTAAGTCACCTAAGAACTCAATTTGCTACCTTCAAACATATCCAAAGAAGACAGAGTTCTAACCATATGGGATGGAGACTAATGAGAAGGTGGACTGCAATTTACTTGGGCAGAGACCCCCTTCTCTGTTCTTCATCCACAGCAGGTAAGCCACCATCTTGGCCTATGCTCAAGGTCATTCCTAGTTAGCCCAAAAACATTATGTCCATTATTCAATACAATTCTACAAATACACAATGAGCATCTGTTCTGGTTATGCAGTGGGAACTCAATAAATCTATAGCTGGGTCAGTTTCTAATCCTTACATTATATTATCATCACTTCTGTACATGTCTAATTCCCCTAATAGATTGTAAGCAACTTCAAGGGATCATGTTTTAATCATCTTTGTAACTGAATACGGAATAGGTCTGCTGGGCACTCAAAGTCTAATAGATGAACAGATAGGGACACGTGCACCTCATGCTGGGAATTGGCAGTGGTAGGAAAGGAATGGTGGCAGGAAGTGAGTGATCAAGGGATGCTTCATGGGAAGGTAATAATATACAAGATGAGCCTTACAGTATGAAATATATGCCCCAAGACAAATTCTTATAACAAGAGATGAAGGATGGAAGAAAAAATATTCTGAATGTAAAGGGGAAGACATCATGAAAATGCATGGAGGTGGCAATAATCATGAACTGTTCAGGAAACAATAAACAAGTGACTGTTTCTAGAGCCCAGGAAAAGATGGGAATGAAAAAATAGGTTGAGTCTCAATCACAGAGGGTCTTAAATTATCTACCAATGGTTTGCCTTGAAAAAGAATGTCAAGGCCCAAAAGTTTGAGTAGAAAGAATACGATATAAAGAAAAAAAAATCAGGATTTAATAGCAAGATAGAGCTGGGCTTATATCCTAAACTGTAATCACTAGCAGCGTGACTTTGGAGAAGCAATTTAATCTCTTTGAGCTTTAGTATTTCCTCTATGAGCATAATATATACCTTTCTAGATTGAAATAAAGAAGAAATGGATGTTAAAGATCTTTATAAACTGGCAAGTGTAATATAAATATTAATTGTTATAATCATAAGCTGTGCTTTGGGAAAAAAATCTTACAAACTTGTTGAGGATTTTTCAGAGGTGAGAGGAAAGCCTAGAAGTGGAAAAGACAGGAAGTGTGGTGGTAGGGTGATCCTTTGCTAGTGCAGACGAAGACATAAGCCCTATGATCCTCACCTGCAGACCCAAGAACCTAAGGAGCTGACCCTGAACCATTCCTTAAGCAACCACGTATCATACCAACCATTAGGCATCCATAATTCCAACTTACTCGATAAAAGAAATCCTGGGTCAATAATGGGATGATAGAAGTGATTTCCTGTTGCAGGTTATTTACTGGTGGCATTGCATTTGCAGCCTTCCCAAACAGCAATCCGTTAAACAGTCAGCCAAAAACACTAAGCGAAAGGGGGTCTTAAAAAGGCCATCAAGTGTCAGATGTTAATAACAGAGGAAACTGGGTGTGGAGTAGATGGGCACTCTCTGTATTATCTTCTCAATTTTTCTGTAAACCTAAAACAGTTTGAAGAAATAAAAGTATTTTCTTAAAAAAGCACACTACAGGTTCAGAGTGGATTTATTTATAATAGCCTCAAACTGGAAACAATCCAGGTATCCATTCATAGGAGAATGGATTAAAAAAACCCCAAAAAACAAAAAACAAATGTGGTACATTCATGCAATGGACTACTACTCAGCAACAAAAAAGAATGGGCTATCAATATAATCTACAACATGGATGGATGTCCAAAGTATTGTGTTAAGTGAAAGAAGCCTTGCACAAAAGAGCACATTCTGTAAGATTCCATTTCCAGTAAATTCTAAAATAGGCAAAAATAATCTATGGTGGGGAAAAAATGAGAATGGTTGCCTCTGGAAAGTGAGGGTGGCTGTCTGGAAAGGCTCATGAGGAACCTTTCTGGGATGATGGTAATATTTTATAGCTTGATAGGTGTTTGAGCTACACAGGTCCACACATCTGTCAAATCTTAGAGAATGCTCACTTAAGATCTTGGCATTTCTCTCCATGTAAATTTTACCTTAGAGAAAAATATTTAAAAAATACTAAGCTCTAGTTAATGAGTTCATGATATGCATGCTGAAATATTTAGGGAGAAATATACTGTATGAAATTTACTTTAAATGCTTTTAAAAGTAAGATTGATAATGGGTGGACAAAAGGACGGATAGATGGATAGGAGGTGATACTGTAAATATAGTGATATATTAAAGGCAGAATTGAATTGGTAGATATATAGGAATACACTGTAAAATTCTTTCAACTTTGCTGTATGGTTGAACATTTTCATTAAAAAATGTTGGGGAAAATAAAGAACATTTTGGGGGTCTTGTGTCTTAGATTTGGTGATTGAGAAAAAGAGATTATATTTAAGCTTATAAAGCTAGGCTCGTAGGATCTTAATATTAATAAAAATCCTTCATAAATGCCTGGGTGGCTCAGTTGGTTAAGCGTCCGACCTCGGCTAAGGTCATGATCTCACGGTGGGTGAATTTGAGCCCTGCGACAGGCTCTGTGCTGACAGCTCAGAGGCTGGAGCCTGCTGCGGATTCTATATCTCCCTCTGTCTCTGCCCCTCCCCTGCTCTCTCTCTTGCTCTCTCTCTCTCTCTCAAAAATAAATAAAGATTTAAAAATTTAATAAAAAATAAAAATCCTTTACATTTAACTCTTTGTGTGAATACAGATAGCTTTTTTTGTATTTATCCTCATTTATCTCCCAATCTGATCTGTGCACCTCTCAACTGTATTCTTGAGAATACCTTCATTTTAGCATTGATAATTTTGTAACTATGTTCATCTCTGTATCACCCTACTAGACTACCAAGAACTTCCTGAAAGCAGAGCCTTATTTTTCTTTTTGATTTTGTGTTCTCTTTGCCTAGAACAGTGTCTGACAAATACAGAGGGCATTCATTCAAACATTTGTTGAGTGTATCCCATGGGTTACAAGGAGAGCTGGCTGGGGCAGGCTCTTTTCAGGGCCAAGGAGAGATATGGAAGAGTTCCCATAGAGACACGTGATCCAAAACACATTCTGTGGAAGTGATTCTGCACTTGGAAGGTAACAAGTTGATTCATTGGGACTCATTTGTATTTCCTCATCTAGCTTTGATTCTGTCATATTGCCACCGGAAATACTCTTGAGATGAAGCTGGTGTGGTATATGATAACTTGGCTCACTCAACCTCTACTCCACTCCCCTTCTAGTTAGAAATACTGGAAAACTAAAAAAAATCACCTTCTCCAGATTCACTTGCAGTTAATCTGCCAGTCATTTGCACTCATACAAAATGGAAGCAAAGGGAAGACCATTTTTTCTGTTCCCTTGGCTGCAAGGGTCCAGACATGAAAGGGTTTTATGCACTTTCCAGTTTCCAGAGTGCCATGGGGCAGTTGTAGCAGTGGCTTCTCCAGTCCGACTTGCCAACTGCTAGTTCACAGCCACTGACTGAGTTGGGGTGGGGTGTTAGACTGATCACTCCAGGGGTATTGGGGGTGAAGAGACAAATCGTAGACCAGAACACATAGCTTTAGTTCTTCATACCATTTGGTAAGCATCTAATTCCTTTTATTAAATTCCTTCCTGTTCAAAGTATCTGGAATGGTTTCCATCTCTTGCACTGATCCCAGAATATGAGAATAAAAATAAAAATAAAAAACAAGTTTGAGTGACTAAGGGCAGGCCCCTGTGAATGGGAAAGGGGCTGCATTTCAAAGTTTTTCACTCTGAGTATCTATTCAAGTAATTGTTGAACCCTGCCTTGTGCCAAACACTGGGTGACAGGCTGGCCTGGAGAGACAGTGGTTTGCTTTCAGATAGCAGATCTGTGCTAATATGTGAAAGAAGAGCCCATAGTGATCCGTGTCTGAGAAAGGTAAGGAAAGGTCAGAATGAGAGTGCAGGTGCAGGGGTAGCTTTAGAGGGGAGAGAAAATGCTTACTCTCAGACCTCAAATCAGATAGTAACTAAGATGTTTAGCATTTTCATGTACAGCGTATTCCTCTCCGTTATCTCATTGAACACCCTCTCCCACCAGCTCTGTTTTTTACTGGGCACTTCCGATGTGGCAGGCACTTTACACACATTTTCTTATCTAAACTTTGGAACACTCTCTGAGGTGGGAACTGTTATTAGCTCCATAACTTGCCTGAGGTCTCACAGTTACTAATGGTCAGCACTCAAACTCGGATCTTTTGATCCTACATTCTTAAGGGATAACAAAGTCAGAATTTCATTTCCTCAAAAGACATAACATGTTTAAAAACAACACTGTACAGACATGAGGGATTGCTATCCTTATCATAGAAAACCTTTCTCCAAGTTTGAAGTCTCTGAGGTAAAAGGCCCAGTGTCCATACTGCTCCAGCCCTAGAAGGGGATGACAGAGGTACCTAGTCCGGCTCAAATCAGATGAAACTCACAATGGACAAAGGGAGTGGGGGACAGAGAAGAAAAGCCATTTGCTGCCTCCACAGCCTCCTCACTAAGGCAGCTCTTTATCTCCTACACCATTGTTTACAGCTCTGAGGACACCATCCGGACCTAATAAATGAAAGTGTCCATTGGGAAGGGGAAAAACACACACATGCCCCCCTCCACATACAAAAGGACATTTGTGTCAGGCAGCCTAAGAGGCTGACACACACCAAGGGCTTGCCCCTCCTCTCTTCACCCCTGGAAACAGACAAGAAAGGCAGCTTTCTGGTATTCCACAAAAGGGGGAGGCTGCGGCAGGGAAGAGAACACACACTCTCTAAAACTGCTGACTTGATTCATCCCCAAACTGACACAATGCAGAGAGGAAGACTTCAGGAAATGGGCAGATTATGTCCAAGAAAAGATTTCCTGCAAGCGGTTAACGGGAAACTTACATGAAAAGTGAGGACTAAAAATACACAGGCTATTGGATGCTAGTGGGAGGGCCCTTAGTTCTTCAAGAAGTGTCTGAGGAAGCTGCCAGGCTTGAAGCTCTCCCCACCCTCAAACCTAGTGACATCAACTTAGCATTGGCTTTATTCCCCTGAAAAGCTCATCAGGCACCTGATGTGATTAAAATTTCCATTTAACATTCATCAAGTCCATACTGTGTTCAAGGCTCTTTATTCATACAAGTCATCATAGCACTGAAGGTAGGAACCCCAGTACCTTGTACACATAGCTTGACATAAAAGGTGATGAGAGTAGACAGGTAGTATAAATGATATTGTATCTTCAAGTGAATTTTATTTATTTATTTTTATTGGTTTTTGAGAGAGAGTGAGAGAGCATGTGCAAGCAGGGGAGGAGCAGAGAGAGAAGGGAACAGAAGATCTGAAAGTGGGCCCTGCACTGACAGCAGAGAGCTCGATGTGGGCTTGAACTCATGAACCGTGAGGCAGACTATTAAGTCATAAACCTCAAAGATCCAGGAGTTAGTAAGATTTAAAAGCTTGGAAGACCTGCACAAGTTTGGCAGTGGAATGCAAGGAAACTGATTTGCCCTTGAAGGCATACGTGATGTCAGGTCAAAGCTTGGCTTGAACACGAGGGCAACTAATATGCAACATTTGGAGACCAATAGGTAGCTATAAGAGAGTGCTGTTTGATTCTGAAAACGATGCTTAGAGGCAAGTAGGTGCTCAGAGGCAGAAGCAGGCCTGGGGAGTTCCTTCCATGTCTTAAGGCCAGTGCAGAAATCTGAAGACAGGAGTTTGCTTTCAAAGCCTTCTCCTTCCCCTTCTCTTATACTTCCAGAAGCTTAATTCTGCCAAACATTTATTGAGCCCCAAATTGGTGTAATCCCTGCCCCCCTCCCAGCACCGAACAACAATGGATCCAGAACTTCACGGTCTGATAGGGAAGATGGGTTCCACAAATAACAGAAGGGAGGGGAGCAGTGCTGGGCTGTCAGAGACCTGCCATAACTTTTGAAGAGCTCATTGCCCTGCCATTCCATCAGCATGCTTCCTAATTGAGCAGTTTATAAGTCCTCATAGCCCGAAACTTGGGGCCCTAATTACAAAGGAAAATCTTATCACCAATCATCCTTCAAACATAGACACATACGGTAAGTCCTTCTTCCAGGTTTATAATAAACAATGTGAGGCCAAAGATCTTCCAGTATCCTATTTTTTATACACAGTGTGAGCCAGATGTGCAGGTACATTAGAAAAGAAACTGTAGGTGGTCCTCTGTGATTCGAGTCTAGGGAGGCAGGGCTGGGAGAACAGTACTTTTTTCTTTGTTTTGTTTAAATCAAGGATGATCTGAGACTTCCTTTGTTGTAAAATCCTAGGGATACGTTTGTTGTTGCTGCTCGTACCTTCACTGATTTCTTGGCAGCATGTGAGGCAGCCAAGTACTCCTCCTTTCCTGAAGGCTGCTCCCAAATCCTTTGGATTATCTTATACCACAACTTCCTGCACCTCTGTGCTCCTTTTCAGTCTTTGTGGGGATGCTTGTATGAGGATATTAGACGAATGCTCTATGATCCTCGGCTTTCTCTTTTCTCACTGTACAGACTCCTTGGGGATATAGATTTCTCTCATTGCAAAGAGCAGTCCTAGATTTCTGACTTCAGACTACACCTTAGGAGCTATTAAGCAGCCATGAGTAGAGTCAATACCTTCATTCTGCTCCTTCTTCCTTTTCTCTATATAAGAAGAAAGTGGGGTGGTAATTAACTGACACCTCAAATCTCCCAAGCCCTGGCAAAATGCTTCATAATATTAATAGATAATAATTAGGATTTTGAGTCTTGTTTTGTCTACGGATATCTGCACATTAAGTTTATTTTAGAACTTAGGACATATAGGTACCCCAGCTGTCATTTCATTTGCTATATTTAAACAACAGCCATCATCAGTCAGGAATATAAAGTATGGGGAAATTAGTGGCCAAAAGACAGGAGAAAAATGATGTTTGGAAATTCTTGGCTTTTGTGCAGTTAGAAACAAAACAAATAAGTTGGATTAGTGACTTAGGAAGTGATATAAATTAAACTAAAATATGTTAGCAACTACCCTCATCTCTACTTCTAAAGCTGCAGAGTCAAGGCAACGAGAAGAACTCCTCTGGATTCAGAAATCTGGCTATGTTTCCTCTGGCATCTACATTCCATTATGGACTTCTGAAGACTATAGCACTAGCAGAGAACAATGTTAAAAGCACCTTGGACTGGGCAAAAGGATTCTCCAACTGGCTTCGCTACTAAAAACTATTTGTTAAACATTCATCTAATATCCTCAAGTTCCAAGATCCTAGACATTCTTAGCATTTGGTCTCAGCAAAGGGTCACATAATCACTGACATCTTATTGTAGATTTTAATGGGTTTGATTTCCTTGCCCAATTCTATTTGCCTCTTGAGTCAACTCTCCAAAAAGATACAGAAGCAGTGGCAGAGTGTACAAAAGACACCAAAGAAGAAACCCAAAAGGGTTTCCTTTGGGCTGTAGTCTCCCAGATGGCAGTGAGGGGCAGGAATTTTTGCCCTACTAGAGTAAGTAGGGCAAAATTCCTCAGAGTTAAGGCAAAGTTAAGACTTAGTTAAGAAGAGATCGAAGTACATGGAATGATGTACTTCCAGAAGTACATCCCCTGAGAATCCCTACTATTCTCTTAGGAGAGAAGAGCAAGAAGGGGGATGTTGGAGGAAAAAATGGTAGGGGTTTGAGCAAAAGAAAATAAATTCCTCCCCCACAGAAAACCATCATTCTAATCACACCCCAAAACTACAGTACCTCACATCCAGGTAACAGCAAGAAACAGAAAATGTTCTGTAAATAAATGAATAGCAATTGGGTTCCTCTGTACATTCCAGAGGGCACATTCTATGCAGACCGTGAAATTAAGGAGCTCCAAATCTAGTTAAGAAGCCATGTGTATTTAAAAAATAGAAAGCAGCAAACAGACATGTCATAAGTGATACTAGGAGTTTAGAGTGGTGAGCAACTGCTGTGGTTCTGGGTGGTCTAGAAAGGCTGGAGGTCTGGAGCTGGGCCAGGTCAATGTGAAGGCCTGGATTGTGCTATCCTTCCTGGTTGACATTTCTTCTCTGAATCAATCATCAAGGAACTTCCAAACACGCAATAACAATAACCACCAAGAAACTCTTCACACAGGTAAGTAAAATTACTTCATAAAGTGTAAAATGTTTAATATCCTATCAGTGGAATCTTGAGAAGAGCATGAGGGGGATTATCTGTCGTCATCATCATCATCATCATCGTCGTCACAGCATTTACCATGAACTGAATGTTGAGCCAACACTGCAGTGTTGGCTGGATAACATAACACCCATTCACAGTCTCTGTCTCATTTGCCTTCATTACAGAGTCTAGAAGCAGAACATTTCCTTTTCTAGCCCTTATTGTAAATGGAGGTATCTGTGTGCCACACTTTGTACAATGAGACATAAGCAGAAATCTGCTGGGGCCCATTTTGATTTTCCTGTTTCCACAAAGTAGAAGCCAGCATGTTACGGAAGGCTGAGTAGGAAGATACAAAGAATAAGCATCTTTAAGCACAACACTGAGTATTTAAAACTAAGGTGGCAACTGCCTATCATAGAATTCTTGTAATGTGGTGGTGACTTAAACCACTCTCCATTAGCTTAATAAATTGAAAATATTCCTGATATACTTCCCATGTGCTTAACCAAGATTATAAGGTAGGTAAGTGACACAAACAGAACTGAAGCCCATGTATGACAGATCCAAAACCCTGACTCTTACATGACACTAACAAGGGTGCACGTGTTCTCTGAAAACTCAGGTGTCTTAATGACCAGTCCAGTGGTTGTTTTGTTTGGAGGGACTGCTCCTCCTATGATGGTCATAGCCATTCTTACCGTAAAATTTTATATCCTGGATACATCTTAATAATATGCTTCAAAAAAACAATGACACCAATTTCATTGGCTCTCAGACCAGGGGCAAAGGGATTCAACTTACTGACCCAATCAGTTATCTTCTCGTGATTCCCTTCTTAGCACTCTAGGACCTTCTTCTTCCATTCTGAATTTCTTTCATGTTTGAAATCCAGAAAAATTTAACATTTGCCTACAGAAACTTTCCATCTCCTCTTTCATTTTCTGCACCCATTTGGGCTTTCAAGATGGCCACAAATGAGTTCTGCCCTTGTTTTCTATACAATAGGCAAGTGTCATTTCAACAAACTAAGCATCTGATAACACTTAAAAATAAACAGTACACTGTTTCTGGAGGGTCACTTATCCCCTTACAATAGAGCAAATTGGAAAGATCATTCAGAAATATTTCAAAGCCTAAAACAACACTGAGCTGATGGTGACAGTGATCAGCTGTTGGCAGCTGGTCGGGTTTTCATGGCTTTACTCTCAAGTGAAATGCACTCCTTATCTGTGGTTATGACTGGCCATTACATAGGAGGATTAATGGGGTTGCTTTTGGCTGTCATAGAAAGCTTAGGATGTCTTCTCTATGTGGGTCCCTAAAAGCAGACATCCTCTCTGCAAAGCTGACAGGTCACCTCCCTCAACCAATTAGCTAATTGTCTGAAATCACTCCTCGTAGATCAAGAAAAACTGTCTTGTGAATGAACCCTGTTCATGCAGAAAGCAAGAGCCTTTTGTTTCCTTCTCAAGACCCTATTCAACTCAAAGGCCCCTTCCATCTACAAAATTGTAAATTCTACAAATGTGAACAATCGGCTCCAAAGAATGAATCCTTCCGGCTTTACAGTGAATGAGTACTTTTTTGACTACAGGGTTTTGGGGTTTTTTTGTTTTGTTTTGGTTTGGTTTGGTTTTTGAAGAAAATTGTTTTTTAAATGTAGCTTCCTGACTGCACCAGGTGTGAAATGGTAAATAAAAGAACGTGCAGTTGTGTTGGCCATCTTTAATTGTTCCCTTCAAAGCTTGCCAAACTGATGTCATTCTGGATGCTTTCTATTCTGCTGACCAAGCTAGGCCTTCCTAGAAAAATCTACAGACTGTCCAGTTCTAATCAAGATGTTGCATCAAATTCTAAAGGCTCAGAGTTATCCAGGAGATTGGTAGCTAGCTCTCACTGAATAAAAAGGAGTGAGTAGCCCCTTTGCTGTGGTTAATACTAGGAACTGGAGACAACCTTTGTCTCTGGCCTGCTGGAATAAGATGGGCTAAAAATCAATCACTTTGCATTCAGTGATAAGACACCCTTTTTTTTAATATCATTTGCATACTGTCTTTCACTGACCCTTATTTTCCTGCTTCCAAATACAATGCTATTTTGTTCAGACATCTACCCTTTCCTGTGCCATTTCCCCCTACAACTTAAAACTCCTTCTTCAAAAGCTAAAATCCTACAAAGCAAAGATACAACAGACAGCCTCTATCTCTTGCATCTGAGTTTTTACTGGAAAAGTTTTATTGGAGATACAAGGGCTCAATAAGGGATGGGCAGAATTTTAATAGAGATGGGGAAAGGAGTAGAAGCTCCCTTGGAAATGGAGGAAAGAAAGTACTTTCCATGTGACAGATACTATGCTAAGTACTTTCACATAAATGATTGATACCTTATAACAGATGACACGGGGAAAGGCAAGTATTATTATTATCATCATCATCATCTCAAAGTATTTAATCAGTTAAAAAAATTTGCCCAAGACAAAAAGTGTGTGTGTGTGTGTGTGTGTGTGTGTGTGTGTGTGGTGTGTGAGTGTGTGTGCTTGGCTGGCTCAGTTGGTAGAGCGTGTGACTCTTGATCTCAGGGTTGTGAGTTCAAGCCCCATGTTTGGCCTGGAGCCTACTTAAAAAAAAAAATTGCCCAAGGTTACAGGTCTCAAGCCCAGCTGTAGCTCCAAATCATCTCTCCTCACCAAACTGATGAACAGTGACATGGAGGCAGGAAGGAACAAGACTCATTTAGGGTGGGAACTGAGCCCATATGGTAGGCAAGCATATGGTAGCTTCTGAGCATCTGTTCTTTGGGAGTCACCATTTAAAGAAAAGGGCCCTAGTAGTGCTATTAGCTGTAAACACAGTGAAACTGCTGATCATTTTGACAAGGTAAATCAGAAAGAGTGAAGTCTTTTAAGAAACCATCTGTAGTTCTGATATTGATGACTCTAGTTCAGGATCAGGACAGCTACTTCTTTCATCATTTCCTTTTGGCAATATATTTGAATTGAACCTAAATGCTACCTGAGCCTTGACCACAGTGTGTACCAGTGATCTAGCTCAGCACAGCTGAAGGCAATGATTATTCAAGGAACACTACGTGGCTACCTCCTGTCACACCTACATTTTGTATGCTATACAAGATTCCCCAGTTATGTCTCGGGGTCTTATTCATTTCATAGGCAACAAGAAAGAGAATACTGAATGTTGCTGAGGATGAAAAAATCGTGGGCACGGTGGTAGGGAGGGAGGAGGGTAATACTCAAAATAATTCTAGATGGTCAGACAACAGCCTCAAGATACCAAACAAGAGTTGAAAAGTGAAGTCCTAGAAGGGAGAGGGCCAGAAAGAAGGATAGAAAGCAGAATCCTTATCTTTGTTTCACAAAACTTCTTACCTTTTCATGATGATACCAAAGGTCTAATTCCTTCACTACTCTCTCTCTATTGCCACCTTCTAATTTGTCTTGGTTATTCTTCAAGAATTTTCTTCCTCTGACCCCACCTTAAAATTTCTGAAGCCAGTTATTATTTAATTAGATAAATATAATGTGTCATAGCCTCAGAACTGTTTTCAAATGTCTCATAATTTCCGTCTTCTGTGGGAGAGAAAGGCCAGTGTAAATATATTGTGTTCTTGCCCCTATGGACAAGATGGACTTCGCCTACTCAATTCTGGTCAGAGCTAAAACAGCTTAAAATGATTTCTCTATCTTCCCTATCAAAGCACAGCAGAAATAAATATAGGGAGTACCTCATTCTGTGGCACATGTAAATAAGGATACTCAGAGAAACAAACATTTCTACCCATAATTTTTCCTTGCTTCTGCCAAGAGTGACCACTGTCAACTGATCTGCCCAGAACTCCCCACTGTGCCTTTGTGCTTGGGCTCATCCTCACACATTATGTACCCCAATCTTACTCCCCAGATACACTGAAATGATACTCTTCCTTCAAGGATTACCTTCAATGCCACTTCCTCTAGACTGTTTCCTTTGATTTTTAAGTAGAATGCAAAACTTTCTCAACTAAACCCCTTTAACACCTTGTCTGTACCTCTTCTTACAAATCACAAAAAGACCTGTGTTATAGTTTCTTATGAATGTGTCCTATATCCCACTTTATTTTTAAAAAAATTTTTAACATTTATTTATTTTTGAGAGACAGTGAGTGAGCCAAGAAGGGGCAGAGAGAGAGAGAGGGAGACACAGAATCCGAAGCAGGCTCCAGGCTCCGAGCTGTCAGCACACAGCCTGATGCGGGGCTCGAACCCACTAACTGTGAGGTGAGATCATGACCTGAGCCGAAGTCTGGCGCTCAACTGACTGAGCCACTCAAGCATTCTCTACATCCCACTTTATTTCCTCCATATGAAATTAGTTTTGAAGTAAGGGTCTATATCATTTGGACATCCCCCACAGTTCCCAGTATAGCATAGGTACTTAGTCCACATAGGAAGCTCTCAACACTTACTGAAATGAATTAATGAACATATTACTTTAAATGAACATTCATATACATTACTTCAGGGTATGATTATCTCTACTTTACAAATAAGAAAATGAAGGTTTATAAAAGTTAAGTGATTCAGAAAACAGGCCATGCTTCCCACAAAAGCTGAGATAAAAGGCCCAAATAAGAGGATTCAGAATGAATCTGGGGACTTCTTGGATAACAGCTCCTATCTTTTATTGAATTATCAACTGAGAACATAAATTGCTACTTTTGGGGGGAATAAATGTGTCAATATGTATATGAATATCCATAAAAAATCATATAATTTAAACTTGTATGTCTACTTCATAAATCCATCTTAATATCCAGAGATGCAGATAGACTTATGCATGAAGATGACCATCATACTGTTGTTCAAAATAATGAAAGAATCAGTAAAATCTTCTGTTACCCAACTGAAATACTGAAAATATGTTTACTTCTCCTCCCTCCCAGATTCCAAAGACATGACAAAGTAGTACAAGGCTGAATAAATGAATACCTGTGCTTAGGGTGGGAGAGAAGAATAAAGAAAAAGAACAGACCAGAACATTTTTTTTAATGCATTTTATTATTTTTTTAAAGTAATATTTACATTCAATGGGAGGGGTCAAATTCATGACTCTGAATTGACATGTGATTAAGAGTCACATGTACTACTGACTGAGCCAGCCAGGCACCCCTAGACCAGAAATTTTTAACACTTTTCAAAAGATGGGAAGTAGATGGAATTACATTGGTAGATGTGCTACAATGTAGATGTATCTACAGCCCACCCAAGTGAAGGAAGCCAGGTAAAGGAACATGGGGAAAAGATACATGTAGTAGCCAATGCTGCTTCTTGATAAGGCCTAGAAAGGTATCATGCTGGGGATCAGAGCAGTACTGTTCGAAAGAAATGTAATACAAGCCACATACGTAATTCTGAAATTTCTTTTTATGCTTAAAAAGTAAAAAGAAACAGATAGAATTAATTATAATAGTATATCCAAAGTATTATCATTTCAATATATAATCAATGTAAAAATGAGATATTTTATCTTGTCTTTTTGTTCTTTGAAATCTGATTTGTATTTTATACTTACATCATACCTTAATTCAGATGAGCCAGATTTCAAGCTCACTTATAGCTAGTAGCTATTGTAACTGATATCACAGAATCAAAGAATAAGGAGAGCAACGTCAGGAAAAAGAGCAGAAATCAGTGATTAATTGAAGAACTTTCTAAAGAACCAGCTGGGTAGAAACAGTTTAGACACACAAGAACATAGAAAGTTTAACTTCTATGCACTCTTTCTGAAAGATGCTTTCAGGGATGCTTTATGGCAAAGTTAAAAAGGATTCTAAGAAAGAGATGACATAGGGTACAAGAAAGGAGATTTAACCCAGGACTTCAATGAAATGATAGTAGGCTTTGAGATTAGAACAGGAACTCTGTGGACTTAAAGAAGAATGTGTTAAGATGAAAGTTGGGGCATCTGGGTGGCTCAGTCGGTTAAGCAACTGACTTCATCTCAGGTCATGATGTCACAGTTCGTGGGTTTGAGCCCTGCATCAGGCTCTGTGCTGACAGCTCAGAGCCTGGAGCCTGCTTTGGATTCTGTGTTTCCCTCTCTCTCTGCCCCTCCCCCATTTGTGCTCTCTCTCTTTCTCAAAAATAAATAAAATGTAAAAAAAATAAATAAATAAAAGATGAAAGTTATTTCCCTAAAACAAACAGTATGATTAGGAAGCCAACTGATGTTAGTCATAAGGTAAAGGCAGATGCTTCTTTCTTCAGTCAGGAAAAAAAGGCAATCCAAAACTCCCAAGAAAACAAAAAACAAAGACAAGGTGTAAATATGAAGCAAAGAAAATATGGCAAGTGATGGAATGTAGAAAGAGAATCTATTTGATCTTGATGTTTGAAATAGTCTCGTTTAAGTGTCATGGGTTTGGTACCAAAGAACTTTATTTTCTTCCTATGGGTCAACTTATGCAATTCTTCTCTGCTGTAATTATTTATATAATTGTAATACTGAAAAGGATATTTATTAGTTTTTAATTCTTAGAATCAATCCCCAGGTGAAACTTAAGACTTCTTTATTTTAGAAATCTGAATGTAAATGTTATTTAGTTAAACAATACATACCTTATGATAGGAATGGACTAATTATCTCATCTTACTTGTTGGAAAGCCAAAATATTCTATATACAGTTAAAGAGAGAAAAATAGAGTTTTTGGTGTAAGTGGTAAGCTGCGTAGGATAAGTCTGACTAAGGGGCCTTAATAATACAATGATGCCCCTGTTCTTTATCCAGAAACGCTAAGGATCCAATATTCTGGTGCTACAAAGTATTTTAATGGCTGAATCGCATTGCAGTCATTAAATTATCTTCAAAATTTATAACAAGCATTTTAAAACTTATAATGTGAAGTGAGATAAACTATGCCCAAAATTATAGACAGTATGAAGCCTGGGCAAATGAAATGAAATTAGAGCTACATTTATACGTATTAGGAGAGATTTAGGTTAGAGTTAAGTAATCACCAGACTTCTGAGAGGCTTGAGAATCCAGTTGAGGAAACACAAGTGTACAAGGAGTAGTCAAGTGTAAGTGCCAGGCACTGGTACTACATCTGATCTATCTCTGTAAACAATCTCCCTCCTCCAACACACACAGTCTATAATTATTAAATATTCACAGATTAAGATTCTCAAGGCTACTTGAATGCTTTAGGATGGCCAAGGAACCATCCAGCTTGGCAGTGTAGCCAAAGGAGGCTTCTTGGAAGAGGTAAACCCTGAATTGTATCTCAAAGGATGGACAGGTTTGAAATGGTGACTGGGGAGACCCCAGACTCCTTAATGGGTGAAGGGCCAACTCCTCAGACTGAAATGCAAAGAAGACTCCCATGGAAGACAGGAAAATGAGGCTACTTTTAAGGTGTGGTAACCAGAAGTTACCGAGAGACACTGGTTTGTCCCCATCCCACCACTGACACAGAGATTCATGTTTTGGAGGCTATATTTCAGAAGATGGAGGTACTCCCAAATGTGTAAACTGAGTTCCCTTCTTCCCATTAACCTATACTTGATCCTGTCTGTATTAGCCAAATAGACTATCTTTTCTCTTCCATTCTTCTCCCAGCTTAGGCTTCTGCCCAGAAGATAAGCTTCTCACTAGTAAACACTCAGATGTAGAGTTTGTTTCTAGAGACCCAGGATAATCTACTTGGCAGCCTCAAGGGAAAAAACAGGCAGAATGAATTTAATGCTTCACCTTCCATGGCTGGACTTCGATATAAGACTACCCAGCTTAAACAAAGCAGTATATTTGTTAAGGCATCTTAAATTAGGGCTCCACCAAAGCATTAGAGACTGTTAAAAACTGAGAACAAACTGAGGGTTGATGGGGGGTGGGAGGGAGGGCAGGGTGGGTGATGGGTATTGAGGAGGGCACCTTTTGGGATGAGCACTGGGTGTTGTATGGAAACCAATTTGACAGTAAATTTCATATATTAAAAAATTAAAAAAAAAAAATTTAAAAAAAAAAAAATTAGGGCTCCATACTAAAAAACATCCTTTACAAGTCTCAAACACCCCTTCCTCAGACTATTTATAAGTATCCCATAAAAAGAGTGTTTATTCTTTGGAAAGAGATATAATAGAAGAGGAGAACAGGAAGAGATAATATAAGCACACACACGTGCCAGACATCGTATAGACATTCTATGACAAATCCATAGAGCACTTGTTATGCCCATTTTACAGGCAAGGAAAAGGAAGTTCAACTTCACAGAGATTGAGTGATTTGCTGCTTATGTAAATACTGGAGCTGGAATTCAAATCTACAAACTTCTTACTTCAAAACTCAGTGCTCTTCCCCCTATACCATACAGCCTCAGAAAGAAAGAAAGAAAGAAAGAAAGAAAGAAAGAAAGAAAGAAAGAAAGAATGAATTTACCAAAGCTACATTGTTGAAAAGCAAGAACAGAGAGGTACAGCTGTTATCTTCACAAACCCTCCCATATATATTTTTTAAAGAAACAAAATTGTCTTAATAAGTAAGACTCAGACTCTTCTAAAATAACAAAAACAAAGAGCCTTAAGTAGACCTTTCTTTCAAAGGGGAAGGGGGGAATTAAATATCAGAAAGTAAGGGACTTCTCCTCTCACATGAGTCTGTCACAGCTCAAAGGATATTTTAGGGAAAAGATACTTACCTAGTGTGACCACAGAATCTAAGAGAATTTAGAAGGGGTGGTGGAGAAGAGAGAGGGAGAGAAGGGAGACTGACTCATTATTTGTTTTCCAAATATAAAAACTGAAGCAAAACACAGTGAGACTCAGCTATCCAGCTGGGTGCTCTTAAGGATTAACTGGGTGTGTGGCCAGGCACTTAACTTCATATTTCAGATGGACCGCTGTAAAATGGAAGAAGAACTCATAATAAGGTTTCTTGTCAAGAGAGCACCAAGAGAGTTGTATTTATAGCTTCTGAAATACAGACCTAAGCAAATGGCCTGACATGGAGCCCCGGGCCCTAATTCCAATATACCTGCTATAGTTAATGTCATAAGGTTGTGCTTGGGGATATGAATGTCCTGATAATGGCAGCGTCATCCCGTATTTTTATACCCTTCTCACAGGTTATAGCTGGGCTTTTAAAATACAGATTCCAATTCAATATTGAAAACAAAATGCCAGTGTAATAGAGTAGAAAGAATATGGGATTTGGCATTGGGCCATCATGGACTTGAATCTTGGTTGTAAGATTTGAACAAGATACTTAATCTTTCTGAGACTTATTTTCCTCATCATTAAAATGAGGGATAATTACCTTAGAACACTTATTTATTGAGAATTAGAGTTCCTGATACATAAAACACTGTAAAGATAATTTCCATATTAATCCTTACCTCACACCATATACAAAATTTAACTTGAAATGGATCATAGATCTAAATGTAAAAGCTAAAACTCACAGCTCCTCGAAGAAAAGATAAGAGAAAAATCTTTGTAACTTTGAGGCAGAAAAACAAACAAAAAAACATAATCATAAAAGAAAAATAGAATAAGTAGACCACCAAAATTCAAAGCTTTTGCTCCTCAAGTGGCACCATTGAAGAAAATGAAAAGGCAAGCCATACTGAAAGAAAATACATGTTTTCACACACCAACAGAAAAATTACAGCTAGTTCTACCTTACAAAAAGCTGGTATCCAGACCATTTAAAAAAACTCTTAGAACTTAGCTAACAAGAAGATAAATGAAACCATATAAAAAATGATCAAAAGCCTTAATCAGAGACTACACAAAAGAAGCTATACAAAAAGCCATTTAGCACATGAAAAGATGCTAACGATTATTAGACATCAGGAAAAAGTAAATTGAAACCACAGTTATACACTATTACCTGTAAACCCATCAGAAAAACTAAAATGAAAAAGACTGACCATACCAAGTGCTGATGAGAATGCAGAGCAACTGAAAATCACATACTGTTGCTGGGAATGTGCAATAGTACAGCCAGTCTGGAAAACAATTTCTTAAAAAGTTTAAGAAACAATTATTCTATGACCCAGGCATTTGACTCCTGGGTATTTACACAAGAGAAATGAAAACATATATCTGCACAAAGATGTGCAAATAAATGCTCCTATCAGCTTTACTTAAAATAGCCAGAAACTGAAAAAACCCCAATGTCCATCAATAGGTAGTATATCCATACACTGGAATCCTACTCAGTGATAAAAAGGACCTATGCACCAACATGGACACATCTAAAAAACATTATGCTGAAAGAAGTCAAACCAAAAGTGTGTATATTACATAATTCTATTCACATAAAATGCAAACTCATCTGACAACAGATGAATGCTTGCCTGAGGCTGAGGAAAAAGAAAGGGACGGATTGCAAAGGGACAAGAGAAATTTTGGGGGGACTAAGGGAAATGTTCTGTATCTTGACTGTAGTAGTCATTTCATGGGCAGAGCAACTGTCAAACTCACTGAATTTAAACAGATTTATTTTGTGTACGTTATTCCTTAAAGTTGATAAGGAAAAAAAATTAATTCACTTTGCCTCTCCTGCCACTAGAATCAAGTTAAAAAGCTACTACTGCCCACTTCTTGGTCACAGGGGAAACAAAAAGCTGTACATAAAAGGGTGGTATTGCAAAAGCCCTGTAATTTAGTATCAACAAGTGTTTCATTTATTGAATATCAATCAGGTGTTTGGTAACATAAGGCACTTCATATATATTATCTTATTTAATTCTAACAAATTTGACGAGGTAGGCACTATTAGCTCTTTTACAGATGAGGAAACGGTTCAGAAAATTTAAGAAATTCATCAAAAGCCACCCAGATGTAAATGGTAGAGTTAGATTCAAGGATGGATCTGGATTCAAAACAGTAAGCTTGACTTCAAAGACAATGCTATTACTTCCTACAGTGCTTAGGGCATCCTCAGAAAGGCAGAGCCGTGATGGCCCAGAGACAGGAAGTGTTAGTGAAGATTTCCTTTATCAGAACTGGGAAATCCTCTCAAGCAGGGAGTTATAGCAGTCTATTTCAAAGGAGACTGGGAGGATGGGAAATGGGGTGCAGCTCTGCTTGTGAGGCCAAAGACAATCCTCTCTCTCGGTTCCAGCATCTGCTGGTATTTTGTTAACTCTTGGCTCCTCCATATTCACCCACCCACTGGTTTCCCAGGGAAAAAAAGCCAAAATATCTTGGCTGAACAGGCGAATGGGTCACAGATGACAGAGGTAAAAAAAAAAAAAAGGAAAAAAAAAAGACATTCTGTAAATATGCTTCTTTTTAAAAGCAAAAACAAACTGCACACTTCCTTGTTCTGCATTTTCCTTATTCTCTTTGAGTTATCCATTTTCTGAAACATTTTCTTGTCTACATTTTCATTCATCACAGTGGAAAAAGTAAGGCAAATGGATCATGCTGGAAGTTTAAATAAATTTACAGTCTTCCTATTTCAGACCAGCTGTAGCCCGTCTCCCCTGAAGCCAGGCCAACAAGAAGGTGCCTTGAGCTGCAGAAAATGGGCTATGGGAAACTAGGACCTGGAGGGGCAGCTCGGCACTGGGACCAACACTGTGGACAGAGCGTAAAGAGACCTGGGTTCTGGGATTAACTTTGTATAATTAAGTTAGAGACTCTGTCACGTCACTTTCCCTCTCAGAGTCTCAGAAGATTGGACTAAACATGTTTTTCAACTTTTAACAAAGGCCCTCCGTTTATAACCAAAAATAATCTTCCCCCTAAACCCTCAGATTCTCATGCACTTCCTCTTTGAGAATTGCTCTGTTGCCTTTTTATTCCCCCACAGCCAAGCTTCACTTTCTGAAATTTATACTATAAAAACAGGCAACTTCAGTGTACTGGTATATTATAATCCCAGACAAAAACTTTCAAACAGTATATACAAACATATACTGAAATTCTGTCATAATCCTTAGTGTGTGGCATTGAGAACCAGAGATTAGATGCCCTATTGCAAACTGCAGTATTTTTATTTTGGTTGTTCTCCATTTCCTCTCCCGATTTAGTTTGAACTGCAATTTTACTAAAGCTCCTTTGCTCCCTTCTTCACACATGGTAAGAAGTCACAGGGACATATGCTTTTGTGCTCCTTTAACTAGAGCATCCTCCCCCAAACTACACTCTGCCAAATTGTTTCTGGTAAGCAACTTTGCAAAGTAAAAATTCCCTAGACGATCTGGACAGGGTGTGAAAGAAAGACCCACAACCCAGCAGGGGAACTGAAACATTCTCCCCCAGTGTCCACTTCTGTCCTGGGAGGATGGGGGCAGGGAAGTTGCGGAAGAAGCTTTTAAAGGAAGCAAACTTGCAGGACTTCTGCTGCAAACAATTGTGTACTGTATCCAGCTGTTAAATAAGGCAACAGTCAGCTCAAAACCAGAGGAGAACAAAGGGGTCTGATCCCTTGCTCCTAAAACAGCAAAGTACTATGCTTCTGCTTCACATGTTTACAGCTTAGCACCTGTTTCTAGCTTCCAGGTCTGGAGCTCTAAGAGGTGTAAACCTTTATTTTTACATACAAAATATTGTGCAGAAGCATAACATAAAAAAATAAATTTGAGCTCTGGGGGATAGAGGACCCGGGGTGGGAGAGCTCTGCCAGCTCAGCTGCCATCATCCCTTTCGTCAGGCAACTATCTGGACTCCTAGGGCCACAAGGAACACTATTAGGTCTATTGATGTGGGTTGATTCATGTGTGATTGGTAGGCCTACTGATTTGTGGAGTTCACAGATAAAAACATAGATGATCATGCCCTTAATTTGATTCAGTAGGCTAGGGTGGTTGTTCTCAGCATTTTTCTTTCCCCTTATGTCTTCTTCAATGATCTCATTAATTCCCAATGCTTTGTTGATCGTTTCTATATGGAAGACTCAAATTATACACTTTAAGACATGATCTCTTTACTTAGCAGAGCATCTGAAACATATGGATGGGAAGAGAAAAGCAGGGATCCAGGCATGCAGACAGTTTGGCAGCAGAATCCAAGTGTTTGTTCCCAAAATTCAGGACCAACACTCTAGCTGTCAGAGGACTAGGGAGAGAAAAAGAATAATGGGAATCCCTAAAGAATCAAAGTGCAAGGGAAGGACTTGGCCAAAAGGAACCAGACAAGAGCTCTTCTTAGAATCGGGGGCCAAAGTCAGAGGGGGGCTAGCTTCCAGGCTGACTTCATGTTAATTCCCAGAGGCCTGGATCAAGTTCTTAAATCCTACCCCACCTCATCCCCATTACAAGCAGAACTGTTTCACAGACCTATCCTAAGGTATGAGAGGAGAGAGCCAAGTAAATCTTCACAGCTGAGCATATCCAGGCCCTACTTGTGTCTAGCAAGTTGAAAGCATATCATGAGCAGAAAAGATGCAGAACAGATGTTCCTAATGTTTTCCAGGTCACTCGCAGAGATAGACACAGATCCCTATCAACTCAATAGCCATTTCTCTCTTTGTACCTTGTTACAGAACTATTTTGTTCAGAGAACTGGTAGAGACTTCATGGTCATGGGAAAGGTAAACCCCCTGCCCCAGCCCTAGGGGTTGAATCTCAACTGGTCTAAAGCAATTATGCAAATCAATTTCCCTTTGCCAGGATTGGACTAGAGAGGTGGGCATATAACCTAGTTCTGACCAAAAAAATGTAAGTTTTCTAAAGGGGAAAGAAAGTGCCTGTTTTTCTTGGTAACATGCTTGAGTCAATGACAGAACCCTGAAGCTTCCTCCCTCTTACTGGGCTACATGAACATCAATGTCCTTGTAATTTACTCAGATTTTCTGTTAAGTGTGACTAAAAGTTTTCCTGACTGATCTGCTGACCCACCTGAAAGAGTAGGCAGCAAGAGTGGTTGCTTAGCCTTAACTGGCCTTAGCTGGTTGACTGCAACTGTGGTGACTAGAGGTCCCAGTACATCGAAGTCCTGTATATTATGTCCTATAATGGAGGGACCATCACAGCCATGCAGGGGGAGAACTGTGTGGTCATTGCTGCCAACAGGCACTTAGGGATCCAGGCCCAGATGGTGACCAGAGACTTCCAGAAGATCTTTCCCTGGAAGGTCGGCTATACATAGGCCTGGCCAGACTCGCCACTGAGGTCCAGACTGCTGCCCAGCATCTCAAGTTCCAGCTAAATCTGTATGAGCTGAAGGAAGGCTGGCAGATCAAGCCTTACATCCTCATGAGCACGGTGGACAACCTATCATATGAGAAACGGTTTGGCCCCTTCTACACAGAGCCATCATCTCTGGATTGGACCCAAAGACCTTTAAGCACTTCATTTGTTCTCTAGACCTCACTGGCCCCATGCTGACTGACGGACTTTGTGGTCAGTGGCACCTGCTCTGAACAAACATATGGGATGCATGAGTCCCTCTGGGAGCCCACCATGGATCCAGAACACCTGTCTGAAACCATCTCACAAGCCATGATGAATGCTTGGATAGGGATGCAGTGTCAGGAATGGGAGTCACTGTCCACATCATTGAGAAGGACAAAATTACCACCAGGACACTGAAGGCCTGCGTGGACTAACCCTCTGTTCTCAGAGTCTACTTTTTTTTTTTTTTAATAAAATAGTTGTAATTTCTTTTGGGACACCTGGGTGGTTTAGTCAGTTAAGCATCTGACTCTTGATTTTGGCTCAGGTCATGATCTTAATTTGTGAGTTCAAGCCCCACATGGGGCTCTGCTGACAGTGTGGAGCCTGCTTGGGATTCTCTCTCTCTCTCCCTCTCTCTCTGCCCCTCCCCAACTTGTGTGCACTCACTCTTTCTCTCTCAACATAAATGAAAAAGAAAAAAAAAAGCTTTTCTTTCAAAAACTATGAGCCAAAAACTATGAGGCTGAAAGTATAGGCCTTATATCCAATAACCTTTTTTTAATGTTTACTTATTTATTTTGAGAGAGAGAGAGAAGCAGAGAAAGAGAGAGAAAGAATCCCAAGCATGATCCATGCAGTCAGCACAAAGCCCGATGTGGGGCTCAATCTCACAACCTTGAGATCATGACCTGAGCTGAAATCAAGAGTCAGAAGCTTAACTGATTGAGCCACCCAGACACCCCTCCTGTAACTTTTATCATGTGGATATATGCAATATTTTGTCTTCAACTATAAGAGATTTACAGGTTTCAGGTCAAGAGTCCTTACTCTATACCAGCAGTTCTCAAAGTGTGCTCCCTGGACCAGCAGCATCAGCATGACCTGGAAATTTAGAAAAATCAGAAAAATAATTTCTCTAGCCAAACCCCAGACCTACTGAATCAGAAATCCTTGTAGTGGAGTCTAGCAATTTATGTTTTACTAAGTCTTCCAAGTGATCTGATTCATGCCAAAGTTTGAGGACAACTGCCCTGAGCTCACCATTAATTTCTATGATGACAAAAATGTTTACATCTGCACTATCCAGTATGGTAGACACTAGCCACGTATGTCTATTGAGCACTTATAATGTGGCAGTGCAACCAATAGACTAGCTTTATAATTTTACTTTGTTTTAGTTTATTTAAATTTAAACATCCCTGTGGCTAGTGGTTACTGCAGCTCTAGACAACCGTAAAGGATTTTACACTATCAAATGGCTCAATACTAAGTCATAAAATAGGCAGTGGTTCTCAAACTTCAGTATGTATCTCCATCACTAAAGGGGTTATAAAACACCGATTATAGGCTCCACCCCTACAATTTATGGTTCAGTAGGCCTAGCTTGGGGTTTGAGAATTTGCACTTCTTTTTTAATGTTTATTTTTGAGAAAGAGGGAGACAGCATATGCCAAAGCCAGGGAGGGGTAGAGAGAGAGTGAGAGAAAGAATCCCAAGCAGGCTCCATGTCCAGTGCAGAGCCTGATAAGGGGCTCTATCCCAGGACCACAAAATCACAACCCAAGCCAACATCAAGAGTCAAACTCTCAACCAAATGAGTCACCCAGGTGCTCCAAGAATTTGCACTTCTAATAGCACCTATATGATGCTGATGCTACTGACCCAGGGAACCCACTCTGAGAAGCACTGAAGTAAGCAAAACTTTTTTTTTTTTTTTTTTGCCTTCTTATAACCTACATAAAAACTACTTTTCCACAATTCTTTTTTTTTGTTTGTTTGTTTTTAAAAGTTTACTCATTGTTGAGAGACAGAAAGAGCACAAGTGGAGGAGGGGCAGAAACAGAGGGAGACACAGAATCCAAAGCAGGCACCAGGCTCTGAGCTGTCAGCACAGAGCCCAACGTGGGCTTGAACTCATGAACCACGAGATCATGACTTGAGCCAAAACTGGATGCTTAACCAACTGAGCCCCCTAGGTGCCCCTACTTTTCTACAATTCTAACCAATGTTTTCCTTTGTGTTAATCAAATTAATATATAAAGGTAAAGTTCCCTGAGAGTAGGAACTGACACCTTCCCATTCTGTATGTCTCATAGTCCATATGAGCTCAGTATCTTGGTTCCAGCAGGTATATGACATCGCTGAGAGTATAATGGGCACACCCCACATCTCCAAACAGGAAGATTTTTGGAAGTGTCTGTCATGTTTCCAAGACCATGATTACTTCCTCATAATCATCAGGTGGCAGGCTATATGTTTCAGAAGAAGTGCACAGAAAGGTTAATTGATCTGCCCAAGGCAATAGGTCTTATTTCTTATTCTTCTGTATTTTAAAGTATTATCTCATAAGTTGTTTACATCTAAGTAGATTTACAGAAGAGTTTGTATATATATATGCATATATATTTTACATATATTACATATGCAATATATATGTAACTTATACATAATATTTTATACATATATATACAGAGATACTGAAAACTAAAACATTCAAGAATGAAAAAGACTTCTGACACTATAATGGTATGAAAGGCAACAGGCCTAGAAATCTGGATGGGGGCTATACCTTCTCAAATAACACTGCATACAAAACCATCTATGCCAAAGACCTGGCCCATCCAGCAATGCAGCTTTCAAGCATTAATGGGAAAGGCAAGAATCAAGGACAAACACACAGGGGATTTTTCTGAAGGTCAAAAAAGCAACAATAAATACCGTGCCCAGAAAAGCTTTTAAATCTGACCTTTTCTTCTGCTGAAGCCATTCGCCTTCCAGCATCTTCAATCTAATAGACTGAAGTAGGCTGAAATGGCTCTTAGGAGAGAACGGGGCTAGTCTTTTCCTTAATGCTGCCTCTCCACCACTACTCTAGCAGCATTACTGGTAATTACATCATTATACCATAATGGAACACATGCGGTGCAAGTGAAACATCCCAGCAGCTCCCCAGTCAGGGAGAGGGGAAAGAAGCTCCCTTCATTGTTCAATTTCTATTAACCCTTCAGGTTCTGGCTTATTCTCAAAGTCAAACCACCCCTAGGACATTTCACAATCTTAAAACACAGATCGTGAAAGCAGAGCATCGTTGAAGATCAGGAATAAAGTTAAACTCATTAGTGTGATGGAAATCCTCTGCTAGAATAGGAATTAGGACACCTGGGTATAGGTCTTGCTTTGCTATGAACACCTTATGTGACCTTGGGGAAATCATTTGCATCTTTTAGGTTTCAGTTTCTCATCTATAAAGAATAGCAAAGCTCCCAGGCAGAAGATCCCAAAAGGTCCTTGTAGGCAATCTGGGACTGGACCAAAAGATCACAAGGGTTCCTTCAGCTCTAACATTCTATTATCTAAAAAGACTCTATGAATAGGGGAGACAGGAGTGGAGTAAAATTCGAAAGGTCAACTCTGGTCTTCAAGCAGTTAATCTGATGAGGATTTTTGCCTCTACTCTGACCCATATATCAGTGTCAGATCATCTTCATCAAAATCCATAGCAACTTCTCATAAGACCAAACTCTGAACTCATTAACAGATCACAGAGAGACTCCCCAAATAGAGAAAGGACATAGCAGTACACGCTATACTTGGACAGAACCAAAGTTCTAACTGTCACAGACTCCTTCTATGAACCCGAGTCAGTCACCCAACCTTGGCCAACTCATCTTCAAGACACAGTGGCAGAGGAGAGAGGGTAGAATGAAAGCTTTTCGCTCAGTCTGTGATTTTGATATCTTTGTAAAAGTTTCAAATGCCACCACTGGATATTGGGGCATGCAGGGGTGGGTGGAGTTTGGCACAAAAAGCACACTAAGAATGCCAAATCCTACAAGCAAGAGATGAGTTTTCTTATGATATTCTAAAGGTTTTCTCATAGATAAGGAAAAAATTACCTACCAGACTTCCAGGGAAGAACTAAAACATATAAAACTATATATTAATTTGCCACATATCTCAGAATTTTCTTTATATAGTGGCCTAAAAGAAAGAATGTAAAAAATGTGTTCTCTGCAGTTGTCTTCTGGTCTTCATATAGAAGGTATAAGACTTTGGTTTCCAGGAGTAAGGTGGTTAGATCCTCTTAATTAACCCTCCCAAAGAAAACAATTTAAAAAGCTACATAAGGGTGCCTGGGTGGCTCAGTCAGTTGAGCGTCTGATTCTCATGATCCCAGAGTTGTGGGATCAAGCCCCATGTCGGGCTCCACATTGAACGTGGAGCCTGCTTAAAATTCTTTTTTGCTCGCTCTCTCTCTCTCTCTCTCTCTCCCTCCCCAACTCTTTCCCCTGTTTGCATGCTCTCTCTCTAAAATAAATTAATAAAAATGAAAAATAAAAAGCTAAATAAAATATTCCTAAAAAATAATTTTTAAAATGCATCATGCTGAACTGTGAAGGAATGTACACAGAACAAAAATCAAATGAAATGAAAGCAGACAGAAACAACCCAAATGTCCATCAGCAATGAAAGGACAAAGAAAATATGGTTTATTCATATATTGGATTATTCAGCCACATTAAAAAGGAAGTTCTGGTACACACTACAACATGGATGAACTTGGAAAACATTATACTAAGTGACACAAGCCAGACATTAAAGGGCAAATTCCCTATGATTCCACTTACATGGAGTACCTTGAGTAGTCAAAATCATACAGACCAAAAGCAGAATAGGGTTTTCCAGTGGTTGGGATAGGGGTGTGCAATGATTGCTTGGGTGTGGGTAATAGAAGGTAAAGCTCAGGGCTCACAATCATATATGAAGCCCCTTATACACTTGGGATACCAAGGGACTATACCTTTGGTGCATAGATGAATCACAAATAAACCTGTAGTGCTGAAAGAGACCATAAAGAAACTGTCTTCTTTTAACCAGTAGAGAAAGAAAAATGTCTCTTAGAATCTCTAACTAAAAGCTGGCTCTAGTGAAGGTTCGTGACCAAATCCATGCAATCTTTTTTTTTTTTTTTAATGTTTATTTATTTTTGAGAGAGACAGAGAGAGAGTGTGAGTGAGGGAGGGGCAAAGAGGGAGGGAGACAGAGAATCCCAAGCAGCCTCCACACCATCAGCGCAGAGCCTGATGTGGGGCTTGAACTCATGAATCCAATCATGAGATCATGACCTGGGCAGAAACCAAGAGTCAGACGCTTAACCGATGTGCCCCCAAATCCATGCAATCTTAAGTGAAGATCTAAAAGCAGTCCAGTTAGTTATGTCTTCAGACTATTGGTAGAAGCAACTCCTCATCCTTTCTGGTGGAATAAAAGCTTAACTCAGGTCTCACATACTTTCTACAGGTAAAGTCTTAAGAAACATTAGACCTTAAAAACAAAACACAAAACACACACCCAGAAATAAGCCACATGAATGAGAATCAGGAAAAACAGACAGTAAAATCAGATCATCAAAGACTTCAGATATTGGAATTAGATACACAACATAACAGGTTTATGAATATTATATTCTAATATTTAAAAGAGAGGCTTGCCAAAAATTAGCAAGGAACAAGAGAGTATAAAAAACAAAAACAAAACACAAGTGCATTTGAAAACAAACCAAACCGAACTTCCTGAAATGAAATTATAATTAAAATGAAAAAGTCAATGGCCAGGTTAAACAGCAGATTAGACACAGCTAAAACAAAACAAAACAAAACAAAACAAAACAAAACAACAAAACAATGAACTGGAAGAGCAATCCAAAAAAATTCCATAGAATGTGACTAAGAAATAAAGACATGAAAAATATGAGAGTTTGAGAGACATGGATGATATAGTAAAAGGGTCTAATCTTTTAACTGAAGTTCAAGAATGAGTTAAAGAGGATGGAGGAAGGCATTATTCAAATAGCTAACAGCTGAGAATTTTCCCAGAATCACTGATAGAACACCAATCTTCATATCCAGGAAGTTGAACAAATGTCAAGCAAGATAAATAGAAATAAGCAACATATTGTAATGAAACTTAAGAACACCAAAGACAAAAATTAAGATATTAAAAGAGAAGCAGAGATCACCTACAAAAGAACAGCATTAGACTATCAGCTGACTTTTCAACAGCAAGATCCAGAAGACCACAGAATAATATTTTCAATGTGTGAAAAAAAAAGAAATGTCAAGAGAATGAAAAGACAAACCACAGACAGGGAGAAAATATTTTTAACACATGCATCTGATAAATACACAAAGGAACTCTTAAAACTCAACAATAACCCACAATCATATTGTCAGTTAATCTTTTAACTAAGGAGGAAAGAATATGCAATGGGAAAAACACAGTCTCTTCAACAAATGTTGTTGGGAAAACTGGACAGCTACATGCAAAAGAATGAAACTGGACCACTTTATTACACCATACACATAAATAAACTCAAAATGGATTAAGGACCTAAATATGAGACCTGAAAGCATAAAAATCCTAGAAGAGAGCACAGACATAATTTCTCTGACAGTGGTCGTAGCAATATCTTTCTAGATATTTCTCCTGAAGGCAAGGGAAATAAAAACAAAAGTAAACTATTGGGACTACATCCAAATAAAAGGTTTCTGCACCAAAAAGGGAGAAAAAAGATCCACACTGAGACACGTTAAAATCAAAGTGTCAAAAGACAAAGTAAGAGAGACTCATTGTATACAAAGGATCTTCAAAATGATTAATAGCTGATTTCTCATCAGAAATCATGGAGGCCAGAAGGCAGTGAAATGATATATTTAAAGCACTGAAAGAAAAAAAAATGTCATACAAGAATTCAATATCTGGCAATAACTAACAAAACTAAAAGATAAACTGCTGAATGGGAGAAGACATTTACAAATGACATATCCAAAAAAGGGTTAGTATCCAAAATATATAAAGAACTCATACAACTCAACACCCAAAACCAAACAATCCAATTAAAAAATGGGCAGAAGACATGAACAGACATTTCTCTAAAGAAGAGAGATAGATGGCCAACAGACACAGGAAAAGATGCTCAACATCACTCATCATTAGGGAAATACAAATCAAAACTACGAGATATCAATGCACACCTGTCAGATGGCTAAAATCAAAAACATGACAAACAAGTGTTAGTGAAGATGTGGAGAAAAAGGAACCCTCTTGCACTACTGGTGGAAATACAAACTGGTGCAGCCACTGTGGAAAACAGTATGGAGGTTCTTTAAGAAATAAAAATAGAACTACCCTATGATCCAGTAATCTCACTACTGGCTATTTACTCAAAGAGTACAAAGGTACTGATTCAAAAGGATACATGCACCCTTATATGTATTGCAGCATTATTTACAAGAGCCAAATTATGGAAACAGCCAAGGGTCCATTGATAAATGAATGGATAAAAGAGATGTGATATATATTTCTCACATATAATTACATATATATATATCATAAAAAATTATATATATATATATATATATATATATATATATATATACACACACACACACATATATATAAAATAAAAAGAATGAAATCTTGCCACTTGCACCAACATGGATGGAGCTAGAGAGTATAATGCTAACACAAGTAAGTCCGTCAGAGAAAAGACAAATACCATGTGATTTCACTTATATGTAGAATTTAAGAAACAAAACAAACAAGCAAAGAGGGGGGAAAAAAGAGACAGAGAGAGGTGAACCAAGAAGCACACACTTAACTATAGAGAACAAACTGATGGTTACCAGAAAAGTGGCAGGTGGGGAATGGGGTGAAATAGGTGATGGGGATTAAAGAGTACATTTATCATGATGAGCACTGAATAATGTACAGAATTGTTGAATCACTGTATTGTACACCTGAAACTAATACAGCACTGTATGTTAACTAAACTGAAATTAAAATAAAAAACTTAAAAAAATAAAAATAAAATCAGAAACCCCCTCAACAATAAGGAAATAAATACCCTGATTTAAAAAATGGGCCAAAGACCTTAACACATACCTCACTAAAGAAGATAAACAAATGGCACATAAGCATATGAAAAGATGCTGCATGTTATATGCCATCAGGGAAATGCAAATTAAAACAATAAGATACCATTACACACCTACTATAATAGCCAAAATCCAGAACACTGACAACACCAAATGCTGGTGGGGTGGTGCCAACAGGAATTCTCATTCACTGATGATGGGGAATGCAAAATGGTACAGCTGTTTTGGAAAACAATTTGGTGGTTTCTTATGAAATAAACATACTCTTAGTATATGATCCAGTTATCATGCTCCTTGGAATTTACCCAAAGGAGATGAAAACTTATGTCTATATAAAAACTTTCACACTCATATTCATAGCAGCTTTATTCATGACTGTCCAAACCTGGAAGCAACCACAATGTCAAAAGGTGGATGGATAAACTATGGTACATTCAGACAGCGAAATATTATTCAGCACTAAAAAGACACAAACTATTCCAAACACAGGAGAAATGATAATTATGTGACAAGATAGAGGTGTTAGCCATTGCTATGGCAATTATATGTACATTTACTGCAAATAAATGTATCAAATCACTATGTTGAACACCTTCAACTTATACAATGTTATGTCAAATATAACTCAATAAAAAAAAAAATAAACTATCAAAAGCCATGAAAAGACATAGAGGGATCTTAAATGGATATTACAAAGTGAAAGAGGCCAATCTGAAAAGGCTACAAACTATATGATTTCAACAAATGACATTCTGGAGAAAACAAAACTATGGAGATAGTAAAGAGATCAATGGTTGCCAGAGGTTAGGGGACAGGGGAAGAGATGAATAGGAGAAGCACAGAGAATTCTCAGGGTAGTGAAAATATTCTGTAGGATATCATAATGACGGATGCATGTCATGATGCATCTGTTCAAACCCACAGAATGTACAACACCAAGAGTGTGTGCATAATATATACTATGTAATTTTGTGTGATTATATTAATGCAGGTGCAGCAATTTTAACAAATGCACCATTCTGATGGGGGATGATGATAACAGGGGAGTGTATGCATGTGTAAGGGTAGGCGTTATATGGGAGATTTCTGTACCTTCTCTTCAATTTTGCTCTGTACCCAAAACTGTTCTAAGAATAAAATCTTAAAAATATTAACTGTCAGTGCAGAAGTCGACAGCTAATAATGCTCTTTCAACAACGAGAGAAAGATAAAACCATCATTCAGAGAAAACAGAGAGACTGCCACATATAGACCATCACTACAGGCAATTCTAAAGGATGTACTTGAGGAAGAAGGAAAATGATCCCATGTGGAATATCTAAACTAAAAGGAAACACACATGAGCAAAGATATTGATAAATATGTGGGAAATGTGCACACTGCCAGTGTGAAACAAGAATACTACTTAACTGGTGTGGTTATAAATAAGCAAGATAGAATTAAAATATTAGAGAACAAGAACACAAGAGAAGTGGTAGGAGTTTATTCTATGATTCTTATGTAATTCAGAAAGATAGTGTAGTGTATCGAATCGTGGTTCCTCCAAAACCTACATCTGCACTCTAATCCCTGGAACCTGTGACTATTATCTTCTATGGCAAAATATGTGACTAAGTGAAAGATTTTGAGAGGAGGCACTTTCCCTGGATAATCCAGGTGGGCTCTAAATGCAATCACATGTACTCTTCTGAAGGAGAGGTAGAGTTAGAACAGACACACAAGGAGAAGACACAGAAAAGGAGGAGACAATGTGACTATGGAGAGAGAGAACAGAATGACAGAGCCACCATCATCTGGAGCCACTAGAAACTGGGAGAGGCACAGAAAAGATTCTCTCTAGAGTCTTCAGAGGGAGCACAGCCCTTTGACACCTTGTTTTGGACTTCTGGCCTCTAGAACTGTGAGAGATTAAATTTCTATTGTCTTAAGCCAACAGATTTGTAGTAATTTTATATAGTAACTGCAAGAAACTAATACAGAAAGAATATTACTTTAGGCCAAATTAGAATGTATGAGCTAGTAACAGCTCAATTCTCCCTAAGTGGATTTATAAATTTAACATGAACTCAGTAAAAATACCAACTTTTTTTTTTTTTAATACAAAAGGTAGTTATTAAGGTTCATACAGAAAAATAAACAAGAATATCAGTAACGAGAAACTTAGGCAACTATATGATAAAACCATACTATAAAACCTCATTAGTTAAAACAAAGTGTGTTGCCATGTATACAGACAGACCAACCATTGTAATTTAATATATTGCAAATCCACAAATGGGTACTAATGCATAAAATATTTAAGTTGTGATAGATGTGGCATTTCAAATTGTGGGAAAAAGATTTAAGATGGCATTTGAAATTTATTTTTTCTTTCAATATATGAAATTTATTGTCAAATTGGTTTCCATACAACACCCAGTGCTCATCCCAAAAGGTGCCCTCCTCAATACCCATCACCCACCCTCCCCTCCCTCCCACCCCCCCATCAACCCTCAGTTTGTTCTCAGTTTTTAAGTCTCTTGGCATTTGAGATTTAAATGACAAAGGTGAATCTGTCCCTCTAAGCACAGATCAGTATATATTTCAAACAAAGCAGAGATTTAAACATAATATAAAATGCAACTATAAAAGTAATAAAATAAAGCACAGTACAATTTCTTTTATAACTTCCGAGTGGGAAACTCATTCTATTACATGCTGTCTAGAAGCCATAAAAAAGAAAAATCGTTAGAGTGACTACACAAAAATCTACAAATCCTGCATGGCAACATAAACAAACAAGCATACAAGTGTGTACACGCATGTGCGCGCGCGCACACACACACACACACACACACACACACACCCTATAGGCAAAGCAAGAAAACAAATGATAAACTGGGTTAGAATCATAAATACTGTTCTAAAAATTGCAATTTCTATTACAAAAGGCTGATCTCTTAAAGAGGTCCTATAAATTAGTAAGACTAACAGCTCTGTGGAAAAATAAGCAAAGCATATGAACAAATTATTTACAGAAAAAGAAATATGAATTTAAACTACACTGAAATACTATTTCATTGGACTGGCAAAAATCCAGAAGTTCAGTAACTATGTGGACAAAACTGTGGGAAAACAGACACTTTCATACACTTTTGGTGGGAGTAGAAATAACTACACACCCTCTGGAGGGTACTGTGGCAAAGTTACATATAGTATATTAAAATTCTAATACTATTTATCCTTTAACCAAGAAATTCCTTTCTAAAAATTTACTGTGAGACAAACTAATACATGTGCACGATGACATACGTACATTTTGCAGATCTGTTTAAAGGAATAAGCTGAAAAACAATGTAAATGTCCATCAAGGACATTTTGTTATGGTTCCATTAATTAATGAAATACCAGTTGACTGTTAAAAAAAAAAAAAAAACAAAAGAAAGGACTAGAGAAGGAAACTCCTTATGTACTAACATGGAAAAGAGTATCAAGATGAACTATTAAGTAAAGAAGGCTAAACATAAAATTGTGCCTTATGCTGCCATTTGTATGAAATAGTTAAAGAGAGTATCTACATATTTGTATTTATATTTATAATCTATGTTGAATATATAGGGCAACATACATACATTTTATAAACACACACACATGGGTTGGAATTAAGCAGATGGGGAGAGAAAGAAGTTATACTCTTCACAGTATACCTTTCAAAATATTTGACATTAAAACCATGTTAAAGTATTATCTATTACACATTTAAAAATCTTTGTAAGTTTGCATAATAGAATATGTTAACAAAGCAAACAGAGTATAATTTCCAAATTAGTAGAGGAGTAAAAATAAAATTAGAAAAAGTAAAATACTTAATCCAAAAGGCAAGAACACACAGAAGGCAAAACAATATGAGAAATAAAACTAAATATTTCCTTAATTACAATAAATGTTAATCAATTAAATTCAATTAAAAGACAAAGACTGTCTCACTGTTGTATTAACCATAATAAACATCAATTACCTAAACTTCTCAGTTAAAAGACAAAGACTGTCAGGCTAAACAAAAACACAATCGAGCTATATACTGTTCTTAAAAGATGCATCTAAAATATAAGAACACAAGTAGGTTGAAAGTCAAAGTTTGGAAAAAATTACATGAGGCATATATACTATTGAAAAAAAAATGACACTATGGTTATATGACTTATATTAAGTAAAGAGACATTAAAGCAAAAGGGTCACTTTGCAAAAACAGGAGGTTCAAAGGTAGAGAAGAGATCAAATTCTAAAATATTGGCCTCAAAATATATAAAGCAAGAATTGCTAACACTGCAAGAACTGCTATCCCTGACAAATCCATTATCATCATGGGAGATTTTAAACAACCTTTCAGTAATTGATATAAAAAGGGTGAGGCTCTCCTTTTGGCTCCTCAAATTAATGCACTTTGGAACTGCTAGATCACACTGGAAATGAGGTTTCTCACTCACTTCCTGAGAAAATAAATCAGGATAGAGAAACATGCTTCTTGTCTGGTTTTGGTGACCATATACAAATGTAAAAATGGTAAGTTACACCTTATCTGCACAGTGACCATTATAGCCAGACACTAATACTAATGACTTTGTCAGCAACTCTATGTGCTTATGTTTCAATTTTTTTTTTTTTAATTTTTTTTTTTAACGTTTATTTATTTTTGAGACAGAGAGAGACAGAGCACGAATGGGGGAGGGTCAGAGAGAGAGGGAGACACAGAATCTGAAACAGGCTCCAGGCTCTGAGCAGTTAGCACAGAGCCCGACGCGGGGCTCAAACTCACATACCGCGAGGTCGTGACCTGAGCCGAAGTCGGACGCTTAACCGATTGAGCCACCCAGGCGCCCCTATGCTTCAATTTCTTAATCTCTAAGCTCTTTAGGGGAAGATGTTGTTCTTTTATACATATTTTTATCTATCCCAGCACCTACCACATGCCTAGTAAGTGCTCAGTGTTTTATTGAATCATCTTTACACATTCCCTTCAAAAATATTCCAACATTTATGAAGCACCTATTATATACCAAGCATTATATTAAGTACTGGGAATATACAGACTAATAAAGCAGTGTCTGTTCTCCAGGAGAAGAGAAACAGAAATATATCTTTTAAAAAGCTATAAATAGAGGTTTGAGTGGAGACCCCTCTCCCAACAAAGCACCTGGAAATTTGAGGGAAAGTTCTCATTTAACATGTACTTCTAAGTACCCACTATATTCTAGAATCAGGCATGTCCTAGAGAAGGGACATTTGACTTAAGTCTTGCCAAGTAGATGTGTGTATAGGGCAGGGACAGGGGGAGTCAGGCAGAGGATATTCAGGGCAATGAGAAATAAGAATATGAAATTCAGAAGAAAATGTGATTTGCTCAAACAGCTTGGGTAAAGACTGGTGTCTTTTCCACATGGTTTCTCGACAGTCCTTCCCCCATGGAGTCTCTTTACCTCAATACAGATATCTATCTAGATGGATGGCCTTGACCACAATCCAACAAGAAATTCTTTTAAAACTGCAGCACAGTACTCATAAATTTAAGTTTCATTAGATGTCCTTACTGGATACAACGCATGCTATTCTCTATTCTATTTTTTTTTTTTAATTTTTTTTTTTTTCAACGTTTTTTATTTATTTTTGGGACAGAGAGAGACAGAGCATGAACGGAGGAGGGGCAGAGAGAGAGGGAGACACAGAATCGGAAACAGGCTCCAGGCTCCAAGCCATCAGCCCAGAGCCTGACGCGGGGCTCGAACTCACGGACCGCGAGATCGTGACCTGGCTGAAGTCGGACGCTTAACCGACTGCGCCACCCAGGCGCCCCGATTCTATTTTTTTTTTAAATGCTAGTCACAACTACCACTGACTTCACACTCAATAACAACTCTCAACCCCATTTTGTAAAATACTTAATGCCTGGGATGGTCTATAATGTGCTTCTCTCTATTGCTTCTAATTGGAATGCCAATTCTATCTCCCCACTTGACATCCCAGGAAAAGTCCCCTCCAAACATATCGCTGAGCAACTACTATGTGCAGAGGAAACACTCCGCTAGCCTCAAGCCTGCTGGTTGTGGCTAAGTTCTCCAAAAAGCATAAACCAAGGATATTATAAAATTTTCCTGGGAAACTCGCCAAACTGTACATATTTACTATGTATCTACTGATACAGAGTGAGATGTGAATGTGAATTCTGGGAAAAACTTCCCAGGTGGTAGTGAATTGATGATCTGAAGTTCCTTCTACTCTTACAAAACAAATATTTGTTTAGCAAAGGAGTAGACATAGACCAGAAAAATGAAACCTCAGATAAATAGAGGGACTTGCCAGGGGCCAAAAAGCCACTGGTAAAGCAAGGATTAGAATCTAGCTTATTCCATACCCAGTCCATTTCAGAAAGTTCGCACTAGGAAAACGAAGTCTCTCTGTGTTCCTTCTCCTTTACGTTGACCTTTTCTTTATCAGAAATTCTCCAAGAGGCCTTAGCTTACTAAGTGCTAATTAGATTTCCTCCACCTGCTCTGGGATTTAGCAGGCAGGCGGCAGGCGGTACTAATGCAGTGCCCTCCTCAGCTAACAAAGCCACTGGCATTCCCGGTATGCAGGGGCTGGCCTCCAGCTCTTTAGTCAACAGCAATTAAAGGACTCCTATCCAAAGCCCTAAGGAGGAAGACAGAGAAGGGAGGGGTATTCCTTGATCCAAAAAGTAGAGTACAGCCACTGATTGGAATTGATTGTACATAAGAGCTGGGTGGAAACAGGGAAAATTCTGGGAGGTAGGAATGGAATCTGGGTGAGGCAAGCAACTAATGAATACTCATCATCGTTCTCACCCCCCTAAGGAATGCTATTGTCGTCCAGATTGAGGGGATAAAGCCTTGTATGGCCAAGAGCCCTCATCCAAAAATAAGTTATCAAGAAACATTTCCCTTTCCCTTATTTCAAGACACAGGTCCAAACTGCTCAGCCAAGAATGACAAGTCTTCCACAATTCTATCCCTTCCTATCTATGTACCATAATTTAGTGAATGTTCAGCCACTAACTGGCAAAGTGCAGCCTGGATGTTCAGTCACTCCTGCCCTGTGACTCTACACGAGTCACCGGTTCTCTGGCTTTGATTTTCTCATCCGCAGCTCTCAGTTGATTTCAAGATCAAATGAGACAACACAGAAATGTTTTATAAACTGTAAAGTTGTGTAAAAGCTTTAATTCAACTCCTAATACCAATGCAACTAAATTCAAACATTTAGTAAATTCCTAGCACAGTGTTTATACAGAGTTGGTGCACAGATGTTATAAATATTAGCTGTTGGGTATACAAAAATAAACCAAACAGACTATGTGGAAATCACAGACTGATGGTAGGAGACAAGTTCTCCAGGAGAGTATAAGTACTAAGAGTAGGCACAGAGTAAGGAAGGGAGAGTAATTTATCCTGCTACTAAAGAATGGGGGTCAGGACTGTCCAAAACTCTGATAGTGAACAGAATATAATTGGGGCTGAGGGTCTGGAGAAAATATAGCTGGAAATTCAAATGTGCCATTTCATGATCCCCCATTAGAACAAATTCATTAATATCCCTGCCTTTATTCACAAAGTTATTTTTCATGAGAAACTTAAAAATTCTGCCAATCATTCAAAGAATACTTAAACACCCACTATGTGTATGGTATTATTAAGTATACAAAATACTACAAGGCAGGTCTCTTATAATGCTAAGCCATATATAATGCCTAAAGGGTTAAGGGGAACATTATCCCTCTCTAGAAGAGTTGAAAATCAAAACCTTTGTCTCATTTCCCCCCATAAAGTTCGACCAAGAGTCAAAATTCATTCTTTCCATCAAACAATATTCTTGGGGCACCTGGGTGGCTCAGTCGGTTAAGCGTCGGACTTTGGCTCAGGCCATGATCTTGTGGTGAGTTCCCGCTCTGCATTGGGCTCTGTGCTGACAGCTTGGAGCCTGGAGCCTGCTTCAGATTCTGTGTCTCCCACTGCCTCTCCTTCTGCCCCTCCCCCACTCACTGTGTGTGTGTGTGTCTCAAAAATAAATAAACATTAAAAAATAAAGAAAAAGAAAACAATATTCTTTAACCTACTATGTGCCAGACAACATTCTGGTCATGAGGAAAAAGCAGTGGAACAAAACAGACAAAAATCCTGCCTTCAGAGGGCATACGTTTGAGAGAGGTAAAAAGCCAAGCAGGTATATACACAGGTGATCCAAGGTGGGGGAGGGGAGAGAATACAGTGAATCTAAAAGCCTATAGGCTCTGGCTAATGTGGGCAGCTGCCTCACACTTCTAATTAATTGCTGCAAAGCAAAAATTTAGGCCCAGTGTTCCCAGATCTGGACATTGACAATTTTATGTAAAATTTCTCACCTTTTAATAACCTATAACTGATTAAAATTGTTTAAAACTCTACAGGCAAAGAAAGACAGTCTGTGGATGGAATTCAGGCCAAAGATACCAGCTTATGACCTTTGTATTACAACAATGTACCATGATTTTTGGTTTAGAGACATAGTCACTATATACAAATGTCTTAAACTAAGTGCTAACAGGACTTGAGAAGGAAAGAATTCTAGCTAAGGAGGTCTGGGCAAGCATCAAGGAGGTGAAAGCCTCCTTCAGAAAATACCCCAGAATATTTGTATTCTTAATTCTCTCATTGTTTCTTGATTTCTCACAGCACTTACGGCTACACTGTCCTGTGGACACTTGTCAGGTACTTCTTTGCTACGAATGGCAAGATTTCTTTCTTCACCCAGAAAGTCCACAAACAGCAATGTTATCTAAGCCACTGCCTTGCTGGTTTGTTTGATCAATCAACAGATTAACACTGCTCATTAATATGACTAATTCCCATATGCTCTGAAATAGGCTTGCTATCTGGAAAGATATTCAGAAAAGTTCTGTCACACCAAATTCTCAAAACAGGGACTTTATGCCTATTATTCTAGGCAAACAAAACAAAACAAAACCAAATAAACCCGAAACCTTGAAAATGTATGAAAAAAAATGAACCCATTCAGTCATTCTTTATTTCTCAGCATTTCTTTCAAAGGTGAGTTGACAACATCCATCAAAATTTAAATTCACTTTAACTTTTGTTAAATGCTTTGACTCAAAAATTCTACTAGACATTGATTTTATAGCTAAGTCACGTTTGCCCAGAAATCAGTGAAACATGGTACTGGTGATGAAAAAACATGCTAAAATCTAAAATAAATGTCCACCAATTACTATACAGGTAGCCACAATATAAGCAAATGCTTTAATAAAAATTGGAACAAAGCACACTATATAAAGCACGAATTTCAGTATTTGTACATAGCAAGTCAGAGAAGAAACAGTGGAGTCTAATAGAATCTGGTATTTATTGTGTAAATTTTTTTAATGTTTATTTTTGAGAGAGACAGAGAGACAGAGAGACAGAGAGACAGAGACTGAGTGCTAGTGGGGGAGGTGTAGAAACAGACAGAGACACAGAATCCGAAGCAGGCTCCAGACTCTGAGCTGACAGCCCAGAGCCCTAAGCGGGGCTAGAACCCACAAACTGCAAGATCAAGACCTGAGCCGAAGTTGGATGCCTTACCAGCTGAGACACCCAGGCGCCCCAGAAGCTGATATTTAATGAAAATGACTCTACACCTATAGAAATGAACTATACAGCATAACAAACAAAAAAAGGAAACAAGAAAAAAATTTCGTTGTAAAAGTTTTAATCTTCACCTCAGGTCCTAGAAAATCATCTTCAAAGTTAAGTAGTTCATCCCCAGTGCCAGGAAAACTCCATCACCGCTGGTCTCCAGTTGATTCTCTTAATCAGTGGCACTCACTACACCAGAAACTGAGTCACTCCTGCTTTCAAAATAGGGGTCTGTTGCCCTTCATCTGGGGTGGTTTTATAGTGTCCATGATCTTAATGATAAATCAGTGCCTCTACTACTTTTGAACCATGCCTTAGTGTAGCAAAATTTAAATCTAAAATGTAATGGAATGGGGGTGCCTGGGTGGCTCAATTGGTTGAACGTCTGACTCTTGATTTCGGATCACATCATGATCCCAGGGTCATGGGATCAAGCCCCACGTCCAGATCCACAGTGATGGTGGAGCCTGCTTGAGATTCTTTCTCTCTCCTTCCCTCTGCTCCTCTCCCTTGCCCACAAACACACACACACTCTCCTTCTCTCTCTAAAAATAAAAAAAAAATTTTTAAAAAATGTAATGGAATCACCCTAAATGTACCTCTGATCCCCTATGGTTTCTTTGGTTCTAAAACTCTAGGATGTTTGCAGTGCCTGGGTGGCTCAGTCAGTTAAGTGTCCGACTTCAGCTCAGGTCATGATCTAATGATTCATGAGTTCGAGCCCTGAGTCAGGCTCTGCTGACAGCTCAGAGCCTGGAGCCTGCTTTGGATTCTGTCTTCTCTTTCTCTCTCTTTCTCTCTCTGCCCCTCCCGCACTCACTCTCTGTCTCTCTCTCAAAAAATGAATTAGCATTTAAAAAATAAATAAAACTCTAGGATGTGAAACTTGTATCTCTATGGTATTTTGTGTTCTCATTCTCCTCAGAGAAATCACAGTTCACCTTGCTGTTGAGTATCTTTTGCTTTGGCCCAGAGATTTCCATTGGCAATACATGTGCATTTGACACAAGGTAATATCGGGATGCAATTTTGGGACTGGAGGGAAAGAAACATGTTTCATATGCCAGCAAATGATGGAAATAACAAAGGCACTTACATTTATGCAACACTACACAGTTGTTGTGAAAACTAGAGGTTCATGAGAACTACATGGAATGTTATTTGCTTAATGGTTATTTGGGGTGAGATCTGGGTGAGTTTTTGCTTTGTCTGGATTTTTCACTATTCTCGATTTATAATGAATATGTGTTATTTTAACAAAAGTGATAGTCATTCCTTTAAAAAATAAATGCAATTGATCTCTGAATGTTCAAATGGAACTATCTCCATGGTTTATTTTATCTCATAGGGTTGTGGTGTACATTAATCATAAGGACTTAAAGTCTGGCACATAAGCATTCAAATATTACCTACTATTATATTGTTAAATACATTAGAAAACAACAAGGGTAAACTGGGCAAGGGTCTGAGATGGAAAAGATATTTATTTTTCATTGAATACTACCCTGTCCAGGTTCCCTAGAAAACAGAGCCTATGGCAAAACTTACCTGGCTTTTACTCAGGTGTTGACATCCCAGAACACAGAAGGAATAAAGGTTAGCAAGACAGAGTAGGAAGGAAAGCAAACACAAGGCTATGTATTAATAAACTGGCTATAGGTTAACATGAAAACACAACCAACTGCAAGATCAAGAATGTTTCAGGATAAACTATACAGAACTACTGTATCTGAGAATAGTGTGTGTGAGGAAATGGGGAGGGGAGGAGGAAAAAAGCAGACAGTGTGCAATTTACTGGTTGGCTCCTTCCCTCCCCAGCTTCCAACTTTTTTGTCAGGCTACCCAGCCTTTGTCAGTGCTACCCAGCCCCTCTGGATATTCACTGGGGAAGAACACACTCTACCTCTGAATCTGGAAGTGGTAGGAGCAGCCAGAACCCGTTTAGGTCTGGTCAGATGGAGCCTCGGTCTCTGAGCTGCTGTGGCTCTTTCCACAGTGGGCACAACAGAGACTATACCAGAGCCCAGCCCTCACTCAGAGGAAGGCCGAGACAGCCAGCAGTGTTAGGAAATATGGCAAAAGCAGCAGCAGCTAAGACTAGCCATTTTGCAAGCCAACTAGGGTCTGGGGGGTCAGGCAGAATGAAGGGAATCTGGGTAGATGTATTAATTGAGTCCCAAACAACACATACGCTTGTGTATAGAGTGGACTGCAGTAAGTAAGAAAGATATCCAAGTCTTAGTTGATCCTATGGCAAAAAATAACTGTTTCAGATAAATTCGACCATCCCATTAAGATGCAACAGTGGATACATAAGGCTTGCGTTATTCCCTAGACTCACTCTAAAATTTTCCTTCCAGGAAAAACTCTTAAAAAGAATGTAAGAATTCCTCTTTCATCAGTTACTTGCCTAAACAGAAAAACTATTAAGCACTGAAAGGACAAAAAGCCAGCTAAAGTGGAAAGACAGGGTAAGTGTAACCTGAATAAATCCCAACGATGGAATTACCTTAGTCCTGGGCAGAATGGTATTTAGAGCCATCAATCCAGCAATCAAAGGTTAAAAAAAAAAAAAAAAAAAAAAAGTAATTCCAGCCTTTATTTGCATTTCTCAATGGGTATAAAAGCAATCAAAGTTATAATCCACACTTTTTATCTTCTCACTAATTACTACAGTTGTTCAAGGGTCTCCCACTCACCAACCTACCCTGCCCCCAACCTTCAAACCCAGTTGTAAATCTGCATTCTCTTTCCTCTTCATCTTCTAATTTTTTATTACAGAGATTATGTGTCTTCCTAATTTTGACATTTTCGCCCCATTCAGCCTACTAGAACAAAGTAGAGTTCTGGGAGAAGACCCAGAAAGCAAAAGTCCATGCCCCTTGGAAACCAGGGAGAAAGTAAGGGGGAAATAGTAAACAGTGATATGAATAACTTTTCCCTGTTATATACACTATATAAACATCCAGTTCTAAAGCTGCCAGGTGGTTGTAATGACTCTCTCTGATCAAATAATACAGCCCAAGTCATAAAACAAAAAAGGTCAAAGGTTTGAATGCAGAGATAAAAATCCTTTAATATACTGAAGGGGCCCAAGACAAGGAAAACTTCGAAAAACAAAAGCAAATACTTAAGTAACGCATGCAAAATTGCTTAGAATAGTACCTGGCATGATAGTCAATTAATGTAGTTATGATTGTTACTGTTATTGACCAGGGCCTTTCCACCCCCACTCCTTTGTTGTTAGGTTACCTACATATACCTCTTTCACAAAATTTACAACTTTGTGCACTAGTTCAATTTAGGGAGGAAAGCTGACTTAATAGCTCCTGTGAGGCAAGGGGCTTCTCTGTTGCTCCACCCTAGCACAGTGCCTGACACACAGCTGGTATCAACACATGCCTGTGGAAGGACTGGCTTTTGTTAAGTGAAACATTCCGGTCCCAGGTCACCTTCTATGAGACCATTTGGCCAGGATCTGACAAATCAGAAGGTCTGACTAGAACTAATACCGAAATGTAACATATGATAAACAGACCAAGTGCAATCACACGTTCCAGTAAGTGACTTAAAAAGTCAAGTTGATCCCAATTTAGTTTTGTAACTTAAAAATACCACTTCCTCAATAAAGATTTTCCATATGCTCGACTACTGTGTCTGTCTGATCTCATGACCTCATCTCAACTCCCAACGAAAAACAAAAATTTAAAGGCTTTACAATACAATACAATCTTGTATGTCATAGGTTTGGCTTTTGTTGTGCCATTTCTGAACTCATTATAAAATTATGTCTTTGTAGGACTTTACTATCCGTGTCCACAAACACCCACTATGACAGAAAGACCCAAGATGAGGCTGGGGGAGGGGGTACTTAAGAACTGGGTTCTAGGCCTATTTCTACACTGACTTGTCAAAGTCATTAAACCTCACTAATCATCCATTTCTTTATGTATAAAATGATGATTCATTCAAATATTTGCTGAATGTCTATTATGTGCTGGGCATCATGCTGAATGTCAAAAATACAAAGATGAATGAGAATATACCTATCTTCAAGATTCTGATACTCCAACAGAGCTGGAGAGGGATCGCACACAACTGTTATGTAATGTGGTAAGTACTGTAATGGGAGGATACACATTGTTCTACTGAAGTATGAAGGTGAGACCCGTTATTCTCTCCGAGTGAGTGGGTAGACACATCTGGGAAGTAAGAACCAAGAAAGAACATGCTAGGGGTTTATTCATTCTATGCATACAACGAGCAGTGGGTGAGAAGGGGAACAAATGCCAGAACGCAGTTGTTAAGCTTGATCTCCTATCAAGAACAGCACCAAATGTAGTCAGATGTTGTTCTCATTGCTGTAAGGAGAATTCTATTTTACACACAGGAGTATTTGTAATAAAGGGTAGGCCACACACTGCACACTTGGCAACATTCAGGGATTTGGAGTAAACTACTATTACAAAATATGCTCATCCATCCTACGAGCTTTTTGAAATCAAAGTCTACAAGTGTTCACTTTGATTCAGAAGTAGGCTGACTTTTGTCTTTTGATCCAGATACGGTTTGAAAAATCCAAGGTTCTGCTTCTGAATAAAATGTCTTTTCAGTTTCAGAGACATGGGGGATGTTTTTGCTGTAAATGTTTTACATGGAAAAATCATTTAACTGTAGAGCAAATAGATGGAAAAATTACAAAGAGAGATTCATAAACAGACCGGAGCAATCACTAAACAGCTTAACAACATATGGAGGCTGCTGATGTAGGGGCAAACTCTTGGGATTTATCAACTACAAATGACTCAGATCCAATCCCTGAATCAGGTACTAATCTGATTTGAGTTTCACAGAGACAGAGAAAGAGCCCCAGCACTGGGCCACCCCACAACCTATCAAGCTTACCCAGTCAGTGAGAGTGAGCAGTCCTCCATTTCCCTGTGACTTAGTGATTGATGTGTCACATACAGTGCTCTTCAAATTCTCTCTGGGGGCCCTGCAACCCTGGAGTTCTGCCATGCTGTCCTAGCTCTTTACTGTGGACACTGTACTCCACTGACTGTCCATGGGAGATCAGCATGTAGATATGATTAGGGGACATTAATGGGGGAAATGTTAATAATAGGTGTGTGAACAGGATGAGACAGGGAGACTGCTTCCCCTTACAACTGTATTTCCAAATCATAAGTAATTTATTTCTGCCTTAGATTCCTAGGACAGGTTTAACCCCTTTGAGAGCCAAGCGCATACATCCCAGATGTGATCCCAACTAGCCAAATGAAGATTCCTTAAGCAAAAAGGCCGCCTGCTTTGGCATTAATCAGAAGAGCTCACTAATGATGACAAACCACAACACTTCTAATAGAGAGCTAACACTGATAAATGACATGCTGTGTACCACACTCTGTTCTAAGTGCTTTATATATCAACTCATTTAATCCTTACAACAAACACTGTGAGCTAGGTTCTATCAATAGCCTCACTTCATGCATGAGGCACAGAATATGCTGCCCAGGTACTAAGTGGTGGGATTCAAATACAGGCCACGCAGCTCTTGCTACAACCGTTTCACCACTTTAAGTAAAAAGCCATTTTCAGAAATGTGTTCTCCAGCTTCTCCAGGTCAACACGCAAGCACTTTAGTGTGTAAGATGGGGAGCACATCCTTTGTCTGCTGTGAGATAAGACAAGAATGTCCTTATAGGTCTGGAGAAACCTAGGTTTCAAGTTCTAATGCAGGCTCATGATGCGGAGGGAGGACGAGAGTGACGAGGGTTGACCAGGGAAGTATAGCTTCTTCCTTCATTCGGAGGACCGTGGTACACTGGGGAGACAAGTGGACCCCGCTTCAGCTGCTGGCTCTGTCACATATATATTTTGTGTTCTTGGGCTGGTTTCTTAGCCTGATCTTGTCTTCTGGCTGAAAAGGCAATAGTATCTACCACACAGTATTGCAGCAAAGATTAAATGAGATGAGGGGCACCTGAGTGGCACAGTTGGTTAAGTGTCCAACTCTTGATTTCAGCTCAGGTCATGATCTCATGGGTTTATGAGATGGAGCTGCATCGGGCTCTGCGGTGCGGCATGGAGCCTGATTGGGATTCTCTCTCTCCCTCTCTCTCTGCTCCCCCACTACCCCCGTTTGTGTGTACAGTCTAAGATAAATAAATATCAAAATAAAAAGATGAAATGAGATGAATTAGGCTAATACATGCAAACGTTTCTTACTATAGAGTGAGTGAACAATAAAATTCACACTTAACCAACCTCACTTCCTATTTTCCCTGCCTGGCCCCCAGTAGAGAGATGAGAATAAATCTGTTTAGAAAGAAAAGCAATACTCAATAACTGTGGACACTGTTTTACTATTTAGCACCATTTGGGGGAAATTGTTTTTTATGCAGTGAAAACATGATTCTGGGTGCGGCTACCACTCATAGCGCCCCACACCTACCCAGGGAGTGTTAGGTGGAGCACATATGGCCCTACTCTGGCCATAGCCATTGGTCCAGGGACGTGAGTTTGACTCAAGAGGTCAGAAACCTTCCTTAATATTTTTCACTTTGGAGTTCCAGGAGTAAGGACCTTGCCTTTTGGGTCACAAAGATGGGGAGACTGGGGGCTGCTGGTGACCTTCATTTCTTATCACCTAGAGAAAAGAAATGCAACCACAGACAGGCAGTAATAGGACACAAGGAGAGTGCTGGGGGCACTGAAATATGATTTTAGGTCCAAAGTCCCTAGAGTTGCCCAAATAGCTAGCACATTTTCTTCAATTTTCTCAGCTTAATATTATACCAATACATTTCTTCTTTTTCTTTCTTTCTCCTTTTTTTTTAAGTTTGTCTGAAGTAGTTTCTGTCATTACTAACTCAAAAGTCCTTAAAACATGAATTTATATTTTATGCCAGATTTTCTTCAAGGTGCTTTATGGATGAGATCTCATTCAACCCTCACAGCAGCCCTGATGGGAAGGCCCTGGTTCTCTTACCTCCTTCATTCCAATTGCACATCCACTTAGGGTGAACTCTTTTATAAGCCTAGGGTCATGATTGATAGTCACTTCCTGATCAAACAAAATTACACCCACGTTACCACACCATGAGAGTTTGCTCAGATTGTACTTGCTTCAGCCACAGGCCCAATCCAAAATAATCATGGTGGCCAGGGGAATGGAATGGCTGACTGGCCAAATCTTAAGGGTAGATGGAGCCACCTTCCCCAGAACAACAGAGATGTCTTAACAGAAATTAAGGAGCTGCCAGGAAGGAGAAAGGGGGCAATGGACATAAGGGAAGCAATCAACAGTGTTCACTATATACCCACAAGGAAAGCTGGAATAAACAAGTGTTTGAGATTATCTAGATTTATGAATCATCAGTCAATAACTCCCTTTGTTCCTATTATTTTCTATTGTGATCTCATACTTCTTCAGTCTAATTTAAGACTGTTGTCCTCCAGAAGCTTCAGCTATTCTCCAAAGGAAATCTAGTTAGTTCATCAATGACTCTCTAAACACTCATGAGTACCAAACTGAAATGCTGATTTGGCGAGATTAATAAGAGATAGCAAGGCATTTTCCACAAGTTGTAACACCAAAGACTTGATTAAAGCATGTCCCACTTGACTCAATTAAAATGTTCTTGGGTATCTCCTTGCCTTGGCTTCCTCCTTAGTAAGCATAAACTCAAAATAGTGGGAAAATTAAAAAAGGTAAAACTTTCCATCGGGACAAGGTTTTATCACTCAGCTGACCAATAAAACAGATTCCCACTGGTTAGACTGACAATGGTGAGCAAATGGGTTTTTTATAGAAATTTCTGTTAGAGTATATTAAGAAAATGATACAGATTTATAGCTCTAGACTAGGATTCAAGAGACTTGGCTTCTAGATCTAATACTCTAACTCACTCTAAGCTCTTAAGTAGAAAGAACAGTTTTAACGTGGAACAGATGTTCACTGTTCATCTTCCTGGTGAGAATGTCCTCCCTCTCATCAAGACTACCATCTTGGACAAGACCAATCTTCCTCTGAAACTTGTTTCCTGACTTACAAAAGGAGGGTGCCATAGTCTACTTCATTTGACTGATAATCAAAAAAGCTTAGCTGTGATTCACATGTATTACCTGAACATGTATTACTTGAATATTTGAAAAGAAAATTAATTCCATAGTTGTGGAATACAGTGCCCATTTGGGAGTTTCCAGTTTCTGACAATTATGAATAAAACTGCTATAAACATTCTTACATAAGCCTTTTTTTTCCTCTCCAAATTGAGATATACAACTATAGTTGAGTCTTAAATTTTTATCCAACATGATGATCTTGGTCATTTAATTAGTTTAGCTCATTTATATTCAATATATAATATTTATAAATTGCATATTTATTTATATTCAATATATCAATATATTTATTGATATAGTCAGGTTTAAGTAGAGTTTATTTCTGTTTGTTTCTCCTCTCTTCTTTCAATCAAGCTTTTAAGCTTTTCTCCCCTTATTCTCCCTCCATCTTTCTCTCTTTCTTTGGTGCTAGTTCTTAAGATTATAATACACATCCTGAATTCATCACACTATGCAAGGAACTTCAAATTCCAGGGGCACCTGGGTGGCTCAGTCGGTTAAGTGTCTGACTTCGGCTCAGGTCATGATCTCGCACTTTGTGAGTTCGAGCCCTATTTTGGGCTCTGTGCTGACAGCTCAGAGCCTAGAGCCTGCTTCAAATTCTGTGTCTCCCTCTCCCTCTGCCCCTCCCCTGCTCATGCTGACTTTCAATAATAAATAAACGTTAAAAAAAAAAAAAAGAAACTTGAAATTCCACTTACACCCTATTCCATTCTTGTGCCATCTATATCTATCTACCTATTTATCTATATCTGTCATACATTTTACTTCTATGTATATTACAACCCCCCCCCCCACCAAATACACTGCTGTTATTATTTTTGGTTTAAAAAGTCAATTGACTTTTATAAATTGACAAGAAAAAAATAATTTTTTAAATTTAGTCATATTTATCATTTCTTCTGGCAACCCTTCCTCCCTTCCTATAGAATTAATTTTCCATCTGGTACTAATTTCCTTCAGCCTGGATTATTTCTTCTAGACTTTTTTTATATTGTGGGTCAGTCATCTGGCAATTTTTTTCAGTTTATTTTTGTTTTTGTTTTAATCTGACAATGTTTTTATTTTGCCCTTACGTATAAAACACAAGGTTTCTCTGGGTATAGGGTCTAAAATGATAGTGTTCTTCTAGGACTGTAACGATGTTATTACATTATCTTCTGGCTTCCACTATTTCTGACAAAAGTGACTATCATTCTGGTAACATGTATGTGTGTGTGTGCTTTCCCTCTTGGGCCATTAAAAAAAATTTATACAATTTTTTCTTTTTAAAGCAGTTTGGCCATGATAGGCCTAGGCATGTCCTTCTTTGCATTTATCCTGCTTGGAATTAACTGAGCCTCCAGGATTTGTGGGTTGCTGTTTGTGACCAAATTTGGCAAAATTTCAGCTAATATTCCTTCAAATATTTTTCTTCTGCCCTAGTCTCCTCCACCTCCACCCTTTCTGGAACTCCAGTTATACATGTTAGATTTCTTGACACTATCCCAGAAGTCACTGAGCTTCTATTTATTTTCTATTAAATCTTTTTTCTGTACTTTGGTTTGAATAATCTCTCTTAAACTTATGTCATTTTTCCTGTTCCTGTCTTTTTTTCTTCAGGTTCTGTTAATCCCACTAATTAATTTTTTATTTCATATTATCTTTTCTAGTTCCAGAATTTCCATTTGGATCCTACCCCCCAAATCTCCCAATCTTTACTGAAAGTCCCTATCCATTCCCCTACTGTAACCTTTTTTTTTTTTTTTTTTTTTTGCTGTACACATGAACATATTTATCACAGTTTCTTTTTTTTTCTTCCCAAAGATTTTATTTATTTATTTTTTTAAGCAAACTCTCCTCTCAATGTGGGGCTTGAACTTACCACCCCATGATCAGGAGTTGCATGCTCTACTGACCGGGCCAGCCAGACACCCCTATTATAGTTTCTTTAAAGGTCTTGTCTCTGAATTCCAACACCTGGGTTGTTTGTAGGTCTCTAAAAACTTATTTTTCTCTTGAGCATGGACATATTTTCCAGCTTCCTCACATGTTGAATCATCTTTTACTTTGGATGATACATTGAAGAGATTATGAATTCCATTATCATTCTCTGAAGAGTGAGTTATGTCTAGCAGGCAGCTGAATTACTAAAGGATAACCTCGAACTTGTGGAGGCTTTATGTTGTACTTTGTTGGGAAAGGTGTGCCCTTAGTCCTAAGGTGACTCCTCCGTTGTCTGGGGACAGCCTCTGTAATTTCAAGTTGTGGCCCTTCCAAGGTCTCATTGAAAACTTGAAGTACTTACCCATGCCCTTCCAACCTGGCAGGTCTCTGACTATAAAATCTATCTCCCTGTTGGGCAACAGCTGAACTATCAGATCAGCAGGCTAGGCCCTCCAGCTGTTGTTTCCTCCTTAGGCCTTGAAGGTCTCACTCACCCGTGTACAATTCAGAGGTCAACCAAATAGTTGAGGGGTGTTTATACATAGACTCTGTTGCTCCCCTCTTCCAGGATTCTCCCTCACCCTCTCCTAGTGTTTTGTCAATCCCAAAGTCTTCAGCTTTCAATTTGAGTTCCAGCCATCGGCCTTAGGGAATACCCTCAAAAGAAAAGCCGCACAACCATGGCTGTCACCCAATGTCTATCCCTTATTTTACGAGTCAAATCCTCTCTGGTTTTTGCCTGCTCTGTTTGCTCTTCAATGACTTCAAACAATCATTTTTTTAAAATATATTTTGTTGAGAGCTTATAATTTTTCCCCCTGGAGATTGAATCTGATAAAATCTACTTTACCGTCACTAGAACTGGAACTTCTCCCACCACAAAATTTAAGGATAAAACTCCAAAATCATGGACAATAAATAATTTTCAATCCAGACATACATAAAAACAGTATGAAGAAAATGTGTTTGAGGGACTTGATTTTTGAGTATTTTATTTATATATTGAATATTTTATCCAATTAGCTCATCACTTAATTCCTTCATAATGCTTATTTCACTCTTGCCTCACTTGGCTAATATGAAATTCCTCACAATGGCCCAAGTTTCTATTTCCCCATTACCTCTTTGGCTTCATTTCCTACCATCTTTCCCTTTATTGGGGCTGTCTAAATGCTCCCTGGACTCAGAGGCTTTGCCCCTGCAGTTCCTTCTTTCTGAAATTCCTGTTCCAGACAACAGCATGGTTCCTTCCTCATCTCGTTTCAGTTTTTGCTCAAATGTCAGTTCTCAGAAACCTTCCCTATTTTACTTGAAACTGTACCCTGTACATACATACTTCCTAATTCCCTCTGTGCTATAATTTTGCCTTCAATGCACACCCCCCAACCCGAATGTAAGTACAACTGTCAGGCACCTTGTCTCTTGCTCAGTTTCATGCCCAAGGTCTAGGAGATGGCCCCATATAGGGTGTTACTAGATAGTTTCCCATGGGTAAGTACTAGTTTTTATTATTCATGTATAAAGTACAGACTTCTTCAAAGGCAGAGACATTTTTTTTAAGTTTATTTTGAGAGAGACAGAGACAGTGCAAGTGGGGTAGGGGCAAAGAGAGAGGGAAAGAGAGAATCCCAAGCAGGGTCTGCACTGTCAGCGTGGAGCTCAAACCCATGAAACTGTGAGATGATGACCTGAGCTGAAACCAAGAGTCAGATGTCCAACCAACTGAGCCACCCAGGTCCCCCAGCAGAGACCTTCTTATCCTCTGCTGCATCCCTGTACATCCAACTGAGGGTATAAACACAGTGGAGACTTAAGTATTTGCCTTTTTTTTTTTTTTTTTTTTTTTTTTTTTGAGAGAGAGAGAGGAGAGAGAGAGAGAGAGAACAAACACAAGCTGGGAAGAGAGGCAGAGGGGGAAAGAGAGAATCTTAAGTAGGCTCCACACTCAGCACAGAGACTGACACACGGCTCGAGACTGATGTGGAACTGGATCATGACCTGAGCCGAAATCAAGAGTTGGATGCTTAACCGACTGAACCACCCAGGCACCCCTACATCATTTCTTAATACAATGGCCCTGTGATATGTATTATTTTCCTCCCCATTTTGTAGCTGTAGAAAGCAAGGCTTAACAGATGAAGTACATTTCCTCAGACACACAGCTATTAGGCAGAAGAGCCCAGATTAAAACCATTTGGGTCTGACTCTGAAGCTCAGTCTTTCAGCCACAACCACACATGACATCAAGTTAAGCTAAATATAATTCATTTGTTGAAAATAAGCCTCTACCTTCCTGGAAAAGCATCTGGCTATAAACAGAAGATGCACCTATAGGTTTCTGAGGTTCTGCTGAGGAAGAGAAGTTGGAGAGAAATGCTGTGGGACCTTAGATGAGGAATACCTTGTCTCTGAATGTGGCACTGGCCAGAAGCCAAGGTTTCTTGTTTAGTTCCTGTCTTTGTCCAGCCCTTCGGTTCCGAAATAGAATCTGTATTTCAGACTCTTACACCAATATGTTTGCCATCACTTGTTGTTGCTGAGGGAGGTTCCTGTCAGGGCCTCAGCTGAGCCCTGGTATCCTATGCTGACCTGTGTCTTCAATCTCCTGGTCAGACAACATCAGGCAAATGATGACCTAGGGTCCCGGTGAAAAGGGGACACTGAAGAGCAAAATGTAACAAATGAAGAAAGACGTGGCCCCCAGATAATTAATTATACCCCACGTCCCCAGGAATGTGGAAGAAAGATGGTAACAGCATCAGCTTATTCTTGGACGAGCTGAGCCTGGGGGGAAGAAGGAAGGAGAGAAGAGCCTCTTCTATGGATCCTGCTTTTTCAGAGACTTTGTCTTCACTTTTCCCTTCTTTCCCCCATTCTCTCTGCTTAGACAAAGAACAGCAGAAATATGGATAAACAGTCTACCAGGCATGATTGCAGACAGGTGACACAGGAGCCCTTACACATTCTTGACAAGAAGCAAGTTACAGTGGCCTCTTCAGGGAGGAGACAGGCCCTGACATGCCCCATCCTTCAGATCACAGGGTCCAAGTGGTCATCTGGCATGCCAGATCCAGTTTATCTGCTATATTTTTAACATTAGGAAACATTCACACTAGGTGGACTTCATTCCAGAAATCCAGTGATGCTCAAGAACACAAAGCAGCTCCAATCTTATAGACAGTACTAGGGAGAGCATTATTTGGATGCCCTGTGATGTCTAGATATACCTAAACTGTCAACACATCAATCTGGCAGCCAAAGATGGTAACTCCTCCAGGACTGCAAGTAAGGGGCACTAGTGAATGTCTTTTCTGAGACCAGTATTCACTCTGACCATTGGCTAGCCCTGCAAAGCAATGCAAAGGATACAATCCTGTATCCATATTTCCGGTACAACCAGTAGGAAGGGAGACAAAGTACAACAATGGGAAAAGCAATGGATCAAACCAGAAGTCCCAAGTTCCAGGTCTGTCACTCACTAGCTGTGAGGGTGTGAAGGAGCTGATCTGAGTCTCAAGTTTCTCCATCTATTAAATAGGCCCAAAGATATAAATGTTCTACAGATACTGATTCTCTCAAAAATGTTGACAGATTTTATATATATATACACACATATATATACGCATACATACATATATATGTATACATATACAGTAACAGAAGATTATATATATTATACATGTATAGAGAGAGAGAAAGAGAGTGTGCACAAGCACTTAATAGGTACCAGGCACTATTCCAAGTGTTTTGCAGTTTTTTTCTTCTCAACAACTCTTTAAGGCAGGTGTTACTATCCTATCCTAATTTTACAGATGAGGAAATTGACTCTGAGAGGTGGAGAAACTTGCCCAATGTCACAAAGGTTGCAAGTGGGGGTTTTGAGCAGTCTGGCTCCAGGATCCATATTCCTTACCTCTGAATATCGGCCCTGCTTTCTTCTATCACTGTGTGACCTTCAGTAAGCTACTATATGTCATTAATTGTAAAATTTCCTTTTTTCTTGAATATTTTAATATCAGAACCAGAATGTTTCTTACGTTCCAGTTGGGACATAGCTGTCAACAAAGGTGTACTTGGTTGTCATTTCTGGTGCTGTGACTGCTCAAGTACAAGCCGGAATAAACAATTCAAGGTCTGTTTCAGGGAGAAATAGAAATCTCAGTTGCTAGGAGAAGACTTTTTGTTAAGATCTTCTGGTAAGATCAAGAAAACGCCAGCGCTGAAACCGACAGAATATGTGTCAGTGACTTGGAAGTAAAGTATGAATAATAATGGAACTTTTTAAAGAAGTGTTGTACCTTCAATGTTCTTGATGGCATAGAGGACAAAAGTGGAAAAATGTGGATAATGAGTCAGAAAGTGATTCAAGGCTGGAATCAAATATCAAGAAGTTTTAGGAATCCTTTACCAACATACTTCATTTATACTTCCCTTTTTGTTTATGTAAGACAGAGACCACTATAATTCCATGTCCAAGTAAGTCTAAGAGCACTCTTTCATTAAGGCATTTTTTCCCTTCTTAGCACTACATAAAATAACCCTATATGTTTAAATATACACCATCTGAGAATCAATGAACACTGAATAAGTAAGACCTTTATGAGCCCTCACTTGGAAAATGAAATGAGAAAGATGCCATAATGGCTACACAATAAGATGTAAATAAAATTCAAAGGCCCCCTAAGACCTGACCTAAACAAACCTTTTTCCTTCTTGTTTCCTACCATTCTTTCAAGTGGGCTACACACTAGATTAAAATACATGTGGTTCCTTGAAGACTGCCTGCCCTTTTTCACTTCTGTGCCTTTTCACGGTTTCTTCCACTGAAAATGCCCCATCCCCCACCTACCTGAGAAACTTCATTTACTAGACAGTGACTTTGAATGGTTTTTTCAATCCCTCAATCCCTCAGTTTTCTCATCTCAGAAATGGGAATCTAAGTTTAGGTTTGCTTTGAGGATTTAATGACCTAATGTGCGTAAAGTGCTTAACATGCTTTCCAATTAACTTGTGGTCAGGCAGCATTATTTGTGTCTTGAGAAAGAGTCTCTAGACCGTGAACTGGCCAAGGACATACAGCATATTTCACAGCAAAGCCAGAATAAGAACCCAGACTACCTCACACCAGGGCTCTGGTTTAGAAAATGGCTCCCCTTCCCTAAGTGCCATCCTGTCCCCAAATATTGTTAGATTCGTGAGCAAGCTTCTTCTTTTTCCAGAAACCTGATGTTTCTCCTTCTCCTTTCCCTATTTCAGAAGTCCTAAACATGATACTAAAAGGTAAAAAGAAAGAAAGAAACAAACAAACACATGTTTGAACACATCTGACTGAGTTTTAAACAAGTTTCATGGGTTTATCATTTTGGAGTCTTCAATATGATTACGTACATATTATCTCCAAAAAAGAGAAATATAGTACGGAATGTTTCCCAGCTTATTTGACCATAAAACCAAAGGCTGCTGTACCACATGTCTGAGGGCTGAGGTAGGGCCATTAAAATCTATGCCCTATCTTCACAGTCCCTATTCTTTTTTTTTTATTTAAAATTTTTTTTAACGTTTATTTATTTTTGGGACAGAGAGAGACAGAGCATGAACGGGGGAGGGGCAGAGAGAGAGGGAGACACAGAATCGGAAGCAGGCTCCAGGCTCTGAGCCATCAGCCCAGAGCCTGACGCGGGGCTCAAACTCACGGACCGTGAGATCGTGACCTGAGCCGAAGTCGGATGCTTAACCGACTGAGCCTCCCAGGCGCCCCTCACAGTTCCTTAAAGAATAAAAACTCTGGCTCCTTAACATAACATACAAGAGTCTTTCTAACTTGGTGCCATTCACCTTGTCAATACTCCCTCCCACCCCCATTAGCTGCTTTCTCATCGTGGCAGGGGACCAGGCTCACAAGGTCTTCTCTCTGGCTAGAATACCTTTCTTCTCCCCTTCCAATGAAGCCTCCCCCTGGGGCTTCCAGACGTCCTTCACACAAGACCTCACTGAAGCCTTCTCTGGTCTTGCCCCCTCACTTAGCTGTGCCCCTCCATGTGCTCTCGCAGGGCTCTGTTTACACCTGCACTGCAGTACTCTTCTCAGTGGATCTCAGTTAGCTATTGATCGACTGATGGATTTCCTTCTAATGCAGGCTCCTGAAAGCCAAATACTGTACCATTTACATCCCCAGTGAGGAGCATCCTGTAGGTACTCAGTAAAAGCCTACATTTCCTTAGCCCTCTCCTTCTGAGGCCTCCAGATTCCAAAACAAAGCTTTCCTGGATCCACAAAAGGGAAGACTTGAATTATGCCTTTTTTTCCCCCTAGTACAATTAACAAGAGGGATAGTTATGTTTTTATGCCTAATGGACCTTCTAAGAATAGCATTTAAATAACTGTGTACTGCATAGTTTCCTACACAAAGTCGAGTCGACATGCATGGAGATCAACTCATTTCTATCTTTTCACAGCCAATTATAATCAAGAGCCCCCTTTAGATTTAGCTATAATAAAGCCTACTCTTCCTTTTTTTTAATATTTATTTTTAATTTTTTAAAATTTACATCCAAATACAGTGCAACAATGATTTCAGGAGTAGATTCCTTAATGCTCCTTACCCACTTAGCCCATCCCCCCTCCCAAACCCCCTCCAGTAATCCTCTGTTTGTTCTCCATACTTAAGAGTCTCTCATGTTTTGTCCCTTTCCCTGTTTTTATATTATTTTTGCTTCCCTTCCCTTAGGTTCATCTGTTTTGTCTCTTAAAGTCCTCATATGAGTGAAGTCATATATTTGTCTTTCTCTGACTAATTTCACCTAGCATAATACCCTCCAGTTCCATCCACATAGTTGCAAATGGCAAGATTTCATTCTTTTTGAAAAGAGTAACACTCCATTGTATATATATATACCACATCTTCTTTATCCATTCATCCATCGATGGACATTTGGGCTCTTTCCATACTTTGGCTATTGTTGATAGTGCTGCCATAAACATGGGGGTGCAAGTGTCCCTTTGAAACAGCACACCTGTATCCCGTGGATAAATGCCTAGTAGTGCAATTACTGGGTCACAGGGTAGTTCTATTTTTAGTTTTTTGAGGAAGTTCCGTACTGTTTTCCAGAGTGGCTACACCAGCTTGCATTCCCACCAACAATGCAAAAGACATCCTCTTTCTCTGCATCCTCGCCAACATCTGTTGTTGCCTGAGTTGGTAATGTTAGCCATTCTGACAGGTGTAAGGTGGTATCTCATTGTGGTTTTGATTTGTATTTCCCTGATGATGAGTGATGTTGAGCATTTTTTCATGTGTCGGTTGGCCATCTGGATGTATAAAGCCTATTCTTCTAACAGCTTAAAGCACTGGAAAATACTGTTCATCCAATTTTAATAAAGTCCCTGTAGATTCGGGAGCAGAAAACATTAATTTTATTTGTGTGTCTACTAATAACAAGGGATTTCAATAGGATCAATGGTATGAGATCAAAACTAGTGGTTATGGCCTATGGTTCTTCTACTCATGGTGAAGTTTTCTCTCAGATTCTCTAATATTTCTTAAAAAACACATTTAATATAACTTTGGTCTGACTTTATAAACAGACTTCAAGCAAAAGCAGAAAGTCATACTACTATTTTTATGGGAGGTAAGATTAAGATACAGAATTCGTGAATTCAAACACTGAAGCACAAGAAATATCATAGCTAGAGGAAAATAAAAATAAATATATTTTTTCCCTTTCCCTCACACCAAAAGGGCTCTGAGGCTACAACTACTCCTTTTAGGACCTGGTTCCCACAAGCCTTTGGCCATCTTCTCCAGATACACTATATCTTAAATACACACTTTCTGAAATACACATTCCCAAAGTCTGGGGTACAATCTTTTTTTTTTATTTTATTTTTTATTTTTTAAAATTTACATCCAAATTAGTTAGCATAGAGTGCAACAGTGATTTCAGGAGTAGATTCCTTAGTGCCCCTTACCCATGTAGCCCATCGCCCCTCCCACAACCCCTCTAGTAACCCTGTTTGTTCTCTGTATTTATGAGTCTCTTCTGTTTTGTCCCCTTCCCTGTTTTTGTATTATTTTTGTTTCCCTTTCCTTATGATAATCTTAAAGTCCTCATATGAGTGAAGTCATATGATTTTTGTCTTTCTCTGACTAATTTCACTTAGCATAATACCCTCCAGTTCCATCCATGTAATTGCAAATGGCAAGATTTCATTCTTTTTGATTGCCGAGCAATACTCCATTGTATGTATGTATGTATATGTGTGTGTGTGTATACATATATATATATATGTATACATATATATGTATACACACACACACCACATCTTCTTTATCCATTCATCCATCGATGGACATTTGGGCTCTTTCCATACTTTGGCTATTGTTGATAGTGCTGCTATAAACATGGGGGTGCATGTGTCCCTTCGAAACAGAACACCTGTACCCCCTTGATAAATGCCTAGTAGTGCAATTGCTGGGTTATAGGGTAGTTCTATTTTTAGTTTTTTGAGGAACCTCCATACTGTTTTCCAGAATGGCTGCACCAGCTTCCATTCCCATGGGGTACAATTTTCTACCTTCACTGATAGTAAACCAAATTGACCATCATGTTCCCAAGCTCTCATCAAGTTCATATTACCAGGGTATTTCCCACTGGGTCAGAATTCAGTCCATAACAGTGGTCTCTCAGTGGGGTGAGAAAGCAAAGGTGTCAACGTAGCCAGAAAAGGACGTGTTGAACGGCTTACTTGTCACACAACCAAACTCCAAACATGTCCGTTGAAATCTGCCATCCTGTCACTGTCAGGTTGGGTAACGTTAGCAAAGACGTGCCACAAAGTGGCAGAAGGAATTAAAATGGAATGAGGAACTTGACTCACAGCTCATCGAGGACCCCATGGGGAAAGGAGGTGGGGAGATACCAGATCATTTGTCCGAGGTTGTCGTCTTACTCAACAGTAGAGCTCAGATTCAGACTCAGATCTACCCGATCAAGAACATGCGCTTATTCAGCACAGAGAGACCATCCAGGCACTGGGGGCAGACAGCTTGGGATCAAAATCTGACTTCTTTCTTTTCTAACGGAGAAATCTTACTAAATTGCCTCAATTCCCTGCTCTTCAGTTCCTCATCCATGAAACAGAAAAAACAAAAGTGCCCACCTCTTAGAGCTGCTGTGGAGGTTAAATGCAATAATGCAGAGTTTGTGTACATCTGTGTGCTGTGTGCATGAACATGCAAATCTGTACATGAGTAAGCAAGTCCACATGCTCGAACTATATGTATTTTTTCAACGTTTATGTATTTATTGGGGGGATGGGTGGGTAAAGAGAGGGTAAGGGAGAATTCCAAACAGGCTCCATGCTGACAGCACCAAGTCCGATGATGTGGGGCTCCTTCTCATGAACCATACGATCATGACCTGAGCCAAAATCAAGAACTGGATGCTCAGCCGACTGAGCCGCCCAGCAGCCCTGGCTCACAGTATAGTCTTAAGGAGTAATTTCTCTTCTCTTCATCCAAGTGCTCTTTACCAACCTTTTGCCCTCAGAGCTATGGATATCTTTAGAAAGTGTAGCTTTACAGTAAGCAATGTAACCATCTTACACCTACCACAAGTCTTGCCTACATTTGTTTTCTTAAAAAAAAAAAAAAAAAGAAAAAGAAAAGAAAAAATAGTTAACTGTGTCTTAAAACCATAGCTCTTTGGGTGGAAAGAGAGGAATGAGAAATTCCACTTAACAGAGAAGTGAACGATGGATATCTTCATCAGAAAAGAATTTTCCTTTTAATATCACCTTGAAAAGCCTAAGGATATTAATATAGTTCCGATTAATTTTAATGGGTACATATGAAGCACATGCTTTATACAGGCACCACAAATATGAGCACATGGCTCAGTCCCTGCTCTCAGCGTTCTCAGAATCTAGCAGGATTAGAGCTCCTAGCTCTGGGCAGAATGTGCAACGTGCCAGAACAGAGTATCAATCAACATGCTCTGAAATCAGAAGAGGGAAGATTAACATTTTACTGTGGGGGAAACATCTGAGACTGACATCAAGAACGAGCCCATGTTCTTCTCCATCTTTTCTTTCAGAGACTCTAAAAGAAGGAAGTTGCTCTTTTGCTGTTTTGATTCTTGGACTTTAATTTTTTATAAAGGCAGCAGAACTTGGCAAGTTCCAGAGAACACAATCAGGACTGGGCATATACTCTTAGCATCCCCTGTCATACTTACTGTTCTATTTTTAAAGTAATTTAAAATTGATTTGTAAGTACAAAAATAGCATGCGAATATATTCTTATTATTAAAAAAAAAAAAAAACAAACTGAGACAAGTAGCTTGGCAGCTCCTTGGAAAGTTAAACACAGACTTACCACATGACCTAGCAATTCCACTGGGTCCTTTAGGAAGAATGGGATGGGAAACTGGTTTCCATGCAAATCATCCAAGCATTCATTTAACAATCATATTAAACTTGTTAAATAAAATGTGATATATTCACACAATGGAATATCATTCAGACGTAAAAAGGAATGACGTATATAAACACTACATCATGGATGAACCTGGAAACCATTATGCTAAGTAAAAAAAAAAAAAAGTCACAAAAGACCACATATTATATGATTCCACTTGCATGAAATATTCAGAGTAGGCAAATCTGTAGAGACTGAAAATAGAAGAGTGGTCGCCATGGGATTTGGGAGGGAAGGTATGGAGAGTGACTGCTTATTAGGTATGAAGTTTTCTTTGGGGATAAGAATGTTCTGGAGTTAAACAGTGGTGATGGTCTTACAACTTTTCTGATATACTGAAAACACTGAATTATACACTTTAAAATGGTGAATTTTATAGTATCTGAATTATATCTCAACAAAGCTGTTATTGAAGAAAAAAGCTGAAACTCTCTAAAGTTGCAGCCCCTCTGATTATCCCTCCTACCAAAATCCCCCCACAGGTCACGGACTATCAGCTTAGTAGGACTCCTTGTTGGAACACTCTAGTTCCTCACAATGCCTGGCAGAAGCATTTCAGGCATTTGTTACACAATAACTTTGTACAAGGACAAGATAATACTGTTTAGTTCTCTTCAGGATAATATAGATCCTTTTGTATCCACCACCACACGAATGCATTAGTTCAGGATCAGGCAACTTTAGTGGCTGGTTTATACTAACACCACACACACCAAGCTCAGTAACGAAAAGAGCACAACACTTATGGGCTAAGAGCTTAGCAATCATAAATCCAGTTAACAGAAAACTCTGCTGCGAATGCCCATGTAAATAAGGAGGCACTTTGTACCTGCCCTCTCAGTTTACAAAGGGTTTAGAATCTATGAAACCAGGCTTCGCAAGGCTATTACTACTTTGGGGGCCACAAGAGCAAGCTATAAATAAATGATATCTAACTTGGTCAAACCCAACTTCAACAGAAGACTCAGACAATCTCATAAAAAGACTCTCAGATTGAAACCCATGGGGGAGGGGAAGGAAAAAAAAAAAGAGGTTAGAGTGGGAGAGAGCCAAAGCATAAGAGACTCTTACAAACTGAGAACAAACTGAGGGTTGATGGGGGGTGGGAGGGAGGGGAGGGTGGGTGATGGGTATTGAGGAGGGCACCTTTTGGGATGAGCACTGGGTGTTGTATGGAAACCAATCTGACAATAAATTTCAAATATTTAAAAAAATAAAACAAATGTGAGATTAAAAAAAAAGACTCTCAGATTATTACAGTATTGTATTTCTAGTCTTTTTTTTTTTTTTTTTTTTTGCAGAGGTTTTTCATTGTGGGCACACAAAGTCACACGAATTAACTTTTTAACACACATCCATGGACCCCATCCCTCAGAGGTTCTGATTTACTTAGGCCACAGAAGGCTGGCATTTGAATTCACATCATTTGGAAACACTCAGTGTTAGGAACTTTTAGGCACACGAGGATGGGAAACTGGTTTCCATGCAAATCATCCAAATATTCATTTAACAGTCATGTTAAACTTGTCAGAGGACTGGCAGCATACGCCAATTTTGCTGAAGAGAAAACCGAGGCTCAAGAATTCACTCCTTGAAGTCGGCAACAAGGACTGGGCAGCACTCTTTTCAGAGTCCTGAGGGTGCCCCACAACATCTTCCTGATACAAAGTGTCCAAACCCTTATGGTACTGGCGTTGTGAAAATGTGGTTTGGGGGAAGGAAGCAAGTCTGTCACTAGTTTTTAGGTAATTGTACTTGGGCTTCAAAAGAATATAATTTTACCTGAGCTTCAGTATTTTTGAAATGTTTCCTAATTTGTATCCTGCTGTTAGCGGAGCAGTTTCTCTTCATGTACTCCTTCCATCAAGTGCCTCCTGGTTATTACCAGCCCAGCTGGAGCTGGAAAGGGGGATGTGACAGGGGAGAAGCCCTAGCCTAGGAAGGGGAAGCAGCAGAGAAGCCTGCCCCTCTGGCCCCATGGGGAAGGAAAGGGGCACAAGAGGTAAACAAAGGCACGATTCTCATTCACATACCCTCTCCCCGCATACACGCTCCTCCTTCCCATCAAAGCAGGTTCAACTCAGGGAGCAGTGGAGGTTCAGAAATTTTCAAGACTCATTATCCCAGACATAACATGGAGTGGGTTTCAGGCTACTAAAGTTCACTGTGCAGCCCTGTGCTGTTATAAGGCTTGGAGGCAGCAGCAGGAAGAGGCCAAAAGATGGGCATGGGGCAGCACTGTTCACCCCCGAAAGCTCGAGTTTGGCAGGCAGGGCATTCAGAAGTTATTATGAGATGGCCAGACCAGCAGAGGTGTGCTGTGAAAGCAGAGTTCTCAGTGGACAGGAACTCTGTGCTAACACATCACAACCTCCATAGGGGGTTTGTGCACATCATGCCCAAATATCACACAGAATTAGTTTCAACTCAACAAACAACTCTGGGATACATCCCAAACTGGACAATGAAGCAGAGGACACCACGTAGATACTCACACAAAGACATGGGAGGCATTCTTATTAAGCAGTCACTAATAGGTATTCTGCATCAACTGTTTCTCAGACTCTGTTCCAGGCTGAGAAGGTTTTGGAGATAAATGATGCAGACAAAGCCCCTGACTTGACCAAACAAGATTTTAGGGTGGCGAAAGGGAAGTGGGCAAAACTCTGAAAGATGAGGTATTTACTCAAAGAGCTCTTCTTAGGAAGTTGAATTTTGGAAAGATTCACAGGAGACTGTTTATCGTGAAAAATTAAGATATTATTATGACAGATTTAAAAATGGCCACAAATTCTTTTTTTAAAAATTTGTTTAATGTTGGGGCGCCTGGGTGGCTCAGTCGGTTGAGCGTCCAACTTTGGCTCAGGTCATGATCTCACTGTCCGTGAGTTCAAGCCCCGCATCGGGCTCTGTACTGACAGCTCAGAGCCTGAAGCCTGCTTTACATTCTGTGTCTTCCTCTCTCTCTGCCCCTCACCCACTCATGCTCTGTCTCTCTTTCTCTCTTTGTCTCTCAAAAATAAATAAGCATTAAACAAATTTTTATTAAAAATTTTTATTAAAAAATTTAAAAATTAAAAAAATAAACATTTTTAATAAAAATTTGTTTAATGTTTATTTATTTTTGAGAGACACAAAGACAGACAGCAAGTAAGGGAGGGGCAGAGAGAGAGAGGGAGACACAGAATCTGAAGCAGGCTCTAGGTTGTGAGCTGCCAGCACAGAGCCCAACTCAGGGCTTGAACTCATAAATTGCAAGATCATGACCTGAGTCCAAGTCAGATGCTCAACCAACTGAGCCACCCAGGCGTCCGGACACAAATTCTTTGATGTTCTATCTACCAAGAGGCTGTGAGTCTATGTTATTACCTCTCTGTGAATCTGAGTGGGCTTGTGACTCCTTCAATCACTGGAGTATGACAAAAGTAACACTGTGTAACTTCTAAGCCTGGGCCATTAAAAGAGGCCATGAAGGGGGTGCCTGGGTGTCTCAGTCAGCTAAGCGTCCGACTTCGGCTCAGGTCATGATCTCATGGTTTGTGAGTTCGAGCCCCGCATGGGGCTCTGTGCCGATAGCTTGGAGCCTAGAGCCTGCTTCAGATTCTATGTCTCCCTCTCTCTCTGCCCCTCTCCTCCTCGGACTCTGTCTCTCAAAAATAAATAAACATTAAAAAAAAAAAAAAGCTATAATCTCGGTCGTCCAAAAAGAATTTGGTAAGACATCATTCTCTTGTCTATATTCTCAGTACGGGGCTGACATTCCCATGATGCCATTTAGAGCTGTCCATGAAATCAATTTTGCCTCTTTCCCTTGGCATATGGTAAACAAGAGGTACTCAGTAGCTTTGCAGAATGATTGATAGGGTCCAAGGATTCAGGGGAGAGAGAAGAAATTCCAGGCAAAGCAAAGAGATCGTGGTGAGTAAAGGTAACACTGGGGTCCCTAGGGAGAACAGAGTGGGCCACTTGGACCTCATTCTTAATCCTTTCCCCATCCAAACACTTTCCCTCAACATTCACGTGCTTGCATCCTTAGTTAGGTTGTTCTCATTACTTGAAAGGTTCTTTGCCCATCTGTTTGATGAACTCCTACTCGTTCTTCAAAGCCTTCCTCAACTGTCACATTCCCTGAGCCCTCCCTCATACTGCTCCACTCCAAGTGGAATCAATCGTCGTACCTCCCCTTTCACTGCAACACGCTGCTCAACTTCTAGTGTAGCAGAATATTCTCCATGATATTTAGTAAGTTCAGATGTCTATTTTCCTTGATAAACTGTGAGTTACCAGAGAGCAAGGAAGATTCCTATTCATCGCCTTATCTCCTGCTTGAATGCCTATGTGCCAAACTCTAGGTTAAAAAAGAAAAATGACTGCCTTTGAGGAGCGCACATAATTAAGGGGAGAGATCTAAAAACACAGTCACATAGCAATGTCACAAGAGCTGAAAGGAGGCATAATGAGATGATGTGGGAAGACAATATCAGAAGTAAATCAGGAAGTGGCACGAGGTAGGTGACATCTTAGGTAGGCCTTTCCAAATTAAGATCAGAAGGCTGCCTGGGGGCGGAATCTATGGAATCAGAGCTAAACAGGTCTAGGAAGGGAATGGCTAAGAGAAGTCTGGTCAGGTCTGGTCAATCTTTTCCCTCCCTACTGTGGGAAATTCCCTGTTCAGGTCATTCCAAGTTCCCTTTTTACCACACCCAAAGCCACTCACAGTCGTCCTTCCCAATTATAGCAACCATTTATGTCAGAAGGTACCTATCATTTGAAGATGCAACTCTTTATAAAATATGAGTCCATAATATGTGAAAATGCATTCAAATTGGTAGCAAAGAAATCAAAGTTAGAAGAAGGAACTACTTTTTTACCTGTCAAATTGTGAAGTATTTTCAAAAATTTACCATGTGTATCAGAGGAGAATCAGGGAAACTAAAACTTTCTCCTTTTTGAGAGGCAGTCTGATACAATGTATCAAAAACTTGTAAATAACTGCACTCTTTGAATTAGAAATTCCATTTATAGGAATTATCTTAAGAATACAAGTCTTTGTTACAAAGATCATCACAGCATTATTTAGAATAGCAAAAAAATAATAAACTACCTAAATGCCAAACGTTAGCGTCAAATAAATTTGGTGCTGCATTAAGTGTAACAGTTACCATTTACAGAGTGCTCACCATGTGCCTGGCATTATCATATTTAATACCACAGCAATCTATAAGGCAGTCATATAAGTGAATGTTGACTGAGGCTTTTCCCACTGCTCCCAAAAGTAGCAAAGAGAATGCACAGCTAAGATTAGAGAGGAGGTAAATTTCCCACAAGGTAAAGACAGCAGTCTATAACTGGGGCTGGACTATTTCAAGAACTTGGTAAGAAGCTATAGTATGACACCTGCTAATAAAACCATCACCTGTGCCTCTGCACTGCCCTCTCTCCCCTCCACAGTACACAAAGGAAGAGTAGAGAGGAGGAGGGGAAACCATGCCCTAGCAGGTAGTGCTGTGTTTTGGGGTGGTACTCTCTCTACGGAGGGTTCTTCTAAGAGAATCCATTACACAGATTAGAGGTGCCGAAAAAAAAAAAGGCTTGGGGCAAGAATTTTTAAAAATTATAATGCTTAGTGATTATCTGCTCAGGCAGTTAACTTACAGATCTGCCCTGTGCCATTCTGGACAGGGAAAGAGGAAATGGAGTGAGAAGGGGCACCAATGCTATTCCCCCACTGTTTGGCATGGATGTGAGTCCCCTGGGTCAAGCAGTCCCATGGAGATTGTTGGCCTTGAGTTCTCTTATCAAATCCCCACCCAAGAGGTCTGTCAAATGAGCAAGTGGGGCCCAGCTGTGGGGTACAATAAAGGGAGGGACTGGCCTGACAGAGGCTGAAAGAACTTAACACCAGTTTCTTCTCCAGGTCTAGAGAACCTACCCTCTCAAGAACTCATAAGTGTAGAGAGCACACACACAGGCAGTGCTGGTCAGGTAACAGTAAATGCCATCAAGGAGGACCCAACAACCGCCATTTAAGGGGTGCCTGGGTGGCTGAGGTGGTTAAGCACCCAACTCCTGATTTTGGCTCAGGTCATGATCTCATGGTACATGGGTTTGAGCCCTGAGTTGGGGCTGACACACATAACCTGCTTGGGATTCTGTCTCTGCCCCTCCCCTGCTCACTCTCTCTCTCTCTAAATAAACTTAAAAAAGAGAGAGAGAGACACTTACCCCTGTCCCTTTCCCTCTTGCCCATCCCTACACACCAGAACTGGAGACTAGAAGAGGCAGAGCCCAGAACAGGCAGAGCAGAAGTATCCCAGACCATCCCTCCCCCATCCCTATACTCTCCAAAGGGAGGAACGGAGAAGAGGAGTATAAAAATAAACAGTATCTACCTTCTTCCACTTCATATCTTCAGAACCACAAGTCTGGGCAGTAATAGGAGTAGGAAAAGCTTTCGATTGGCTATACTGAAATTTTAAAATGGTAGACTTTCAATAACCCAGAGTGACCGAAGGCTGTGGCCTCTGCCAAAGGTATCAAGTGATCCGTCCTGTAGAGAAGATCTTGATAAAGCACGATTGGGAGTTCTGACTGGACAAAGATAAGCATTCATGTTTACACCCCTCTGAGTTAAAATTATTCAATTAACTGGTTAAAGTTACCATTATCTCCACTTCACAAATTAGGGAATCAGAGCTCCGAAACAAAGAAATTTGCTCAAGACTGCAAAGCATGTGGGAGGCTCAATTTGGCTTCTAACCCAGGACTAATCCCAGAGGACACGCCTTTTACAGCACACCAGGATTTTTCAATATAGGGCCCAGCGGCATATTACCAGGGATGTGCAAATCCATTTCAAACAGTTTTCAAGATTTCACCTTAAGGGTGATCTTAAAATATATAAACATAATCTAGATCATTTGAATGATCATCTTACCAGAGAATGCTGCTATTTGATTAGCAGCATTTGCATTCATAATCCTATTAATATCAAGTATTATGCTTTTTAATTTTCATACACTAATGACTAATGAGAAAAGACAGAGGTGATGGTATATAAATGTGGTCATACCAATTAAAAGCCAAACGGTTTCCTAAACAGACCAAAGTTTCACTGTAGTTCAAACACAGAAATGAGATGAGAGAGAAGAATGGGGCACAGAACAGACAGGCTCCAGAGGAGGAAGGGCCATATTCACATCTCAAGGAGCAATTTAATTTCAGCAAAATACCCACTATTGTTAATGTGAAGCATATTGGTTCTGAAGCTTTGTTAATCTACTTTGGTTTTGTAATTGTAGAAGAGCTAGTAAGTGTACATTCGTATCTCAGTTTTTGTTTATAGACACTTTCGTGACATAATAATAAAGATCATTTAATTCAACACCAAAAATCTGTAAAGATGTTTAAAGTGTCTTTATACGCCACACACTTGAGAAGTGTTGGGTTATGTTACTTTGCTGAAGCAGCCATTAAAAGCCATGCCTTAGAAGACTATTTTGTAACACAGGGAAATATTTTCAGTGTATTAACTTGCAGCACACAAGAGGTGATATGGTCTTACTCTTTGTAAATGTACAAAGCACATACAAATATAGAAAAAAACAGACTGGGAAACACTAAAAAAATGTTTACACCATCGTAGGGGTATTACAGGCGCTCCTTATTCATATTGCTCTTTGTTTTTTGTAATCCTGTGTTTGCAGTAAGTTGACTATGAGTGAAATTTAAGTATTACAAAAAAATAAATTTTTAACAGCCTATCCTATGAAAGTTCCCAAACCTTGTTGCTAAAAAAATTGCACCTTCAATCCACTTCAGCTCAAGCTCTTTTGTCTCCAAAGAAACATAACCAATCCTAAAGTAATATTTATTCAAAACCTAAAAGCACAGAAAGTACTAGTCAACCAGTAACTCATTATTTTTTTAAGTAGGCTCCACACCCAACATGGGGCTTGAACTCACAACCCTAAGATCAGGGGTCGCATGCTCTATCTACCACAACCAGTAACTTATTGTGCTTTAGGTACCAGGGCTACAAGGGTGAACTAAGAATGGGGTGCTCTCCAGAAGCTAAACCTACAGTCACTGGTACTAGGGCATAAATAACAACACAAGAGCCAGGAAGAGGCTGGCTTCTGATGGGGAGGGCAGGATCAAAGGCGGCCACAAGGTGACACGTGAAATGAGTCCTAAGAATGTATCAGGAAATAAGCATAGAAATGTGAAATGGCAGATTACCCAGCAAGTAAAATACAAACATAGGTCCTGTGAAACTGAACTCACTGACCACACGAGAGCCATCTCTCCTCGGCTCCTGCAGCACTTGTCTTTGCCATTTGTACTGCCTGACATACTAATTCAGGCATGTTCCCCAGCAAGACTATAAACTAGGAGGAGAATACTATGTACTTTGTACACTCTTACCATGTTATTGACAGTAATTTCTGCAAGACTTAAAAAAATTTTTTTTAATGTTTATTCATTTTTTGAGAGAGACAGAGAGACAGAGAGACAGAGAGACAGAGAGAGAGAGAGAGAGAGAGAGAGAGAGAGCACGAGCATGAGCAGAGGAGGGTCAGAGAGGAAGACACAGAATCTGAAGCAGGCTCCAGGCTCTGAGCTGTCAGCAAGCACAGAGCACGACACAGGGCTCAAACTCACAAATTGCAAGATCATTACCTGAGCCCAAGTCAGATGCTTAACTGACTGAGCCAGCCAGGCATCCCTGCAAGATTTCTAAAGGGCATTAAACTCAACACATTGTAGCCTCTGCTGGTATCCAAAGTATACAGTATACACACCTATCCATTTTTTTTTCCTCTAGAAAACTGTATCAAAAGATCAAAGCAACAGACTCATTCCTATAATCCTCCCAAGGATATCAGCCTGTCTACTATATATAAAACTTAACACTTTTCCTTGCTTTTGCAAGCCAGCAGAGCTCCAACCAGAACATTCTTCCAAAGCAGGCTAAGGAAAGACACACTGATAGCCAGTCCAAGAAAATCTTCCAAGTGAGTTGCAGTGATAGTGTATGATACCCAAATGCGGTGGCTCATCAGCTGCGATGAAATTCTCAGAAATTCCACCTCTATAACAGGTCTGTACAGCATATAACAGTGAATTAACTGGAAGTAACACAGATGTATAACCAGAGGACATGTGTATATAAGATATGTACATTCACTTGCATATTTTTTTAAGACTTATTATGTACATGCCCAGGATTTGCTTTAAAATATTCCAGTAAAGAAAGAGTAAAAGGGATAGATAAAACAAATATGATAAAATCTTGATAGTATTTCAAGCTATGAATTGGTGGTCATGAGACCATTTTCTTTATTTTTGTGTACGACTGAAATTTTTCATGACTAAAAATGGGAAAAATACTATGTAGAAGTGAAAATATTCACAGTGGTAGCTTGTGGGGGCAGGGGAAGCAGAATACAAGTGACACTTCATGTTGCTTACAACCATGTAAAATTATATGTATGACCAACCCAGCAAGCAGTAAGAGCCCCTTAACGCCCATGTGAGTTTCTGGATAACATTTTTACTGAAAGAAAAGGATTCTTTGAGGAACTGGCTAATCTCAGGTCTGGATCAGGCAATGTACAAAACAAACCTGAAACATCTTGTCACACCAGATAACAAACCATCGAATACTAGTAAGATCATGTCAAAGGGACTGAGAAGCTAAATATCTTCAGTCACTGGCTAAAGATTGTACAACATGCACATCAATAAGAATAACCAAGAGGGGTGCCTGGCTCAGTTGGTGGAGTACAAAACTCTTGATTCAGGGTTGCGACTTCCAGCCCCAAGTTGGGTACAAAGGTTACTTAAAAGTAAAATCTTTTAAAATGTAAAACAACTAGAAAAGATTCAAATATATCAAATGTATCTAAATACGTGAGCTCATAATGATACTAAAAATACCCTAATTAACTGCTTTGAAGGGTACTATGGAACTCGCTCTCTTATTTTTCACAACTGGCCAATGAACAAAAAGAAACAAGTTTAAAGCTGGGGGGCAGGGGAGGTAGCTGTTAAGAATAAATGACGGCAACTTTGCTTTCCTTGTAGCTAGTACTGGACAAGGCTTCATCTAGCTCTAAGTGGGAAGCTTATATCATCAGGTAGTGTGCTCGTAATCTAGCAAAAGGAGACTGATACAAGCCTGATGTGAGAATGCAGGGTTATGAAACAACACCATAAGAACAAGCCAAGAAGAGGGCTCACTTCAGGGGTTCCTGGAGGGTAAGGAGACACCTGAGCTTAAAGGGTTTACCACTTACTGGGAAGTTTTTCCAACATTTTTGAACTCGGGCTCCAGAATCTCACACATTGATCTTACATCCCCTAGCACACACTCGTTCCCCGGGGACTGGTCCAAGTGACAGCTTCAGGCAAATAAAATAACCGTGTGGTTCTTCTGCTTCCCTTCTCTGAGATCAGGAGAGCCGTGAGATGTTCCTTTCAGGAAAGGATTAACTCCCTAGAGTTGACAGAATATCTAGCTTGGGGGTTCCACTTACATTCTGATATTATATAAAATTCAGGTCTGGCCCAAATTTGAAAAGGACGTGAAGACCCTCATGTTCACGTTTGGAGTTCCTATGAGAGGGTTAACAATTGCAAATCGACACCAGCCCCTCCTGCCACATCCTCCATTATTCAATACCTACTCTGGGCTAGACACTGTACTAAGATTGTTTTCACTTGTTATCCTAATAAATTCTCAGACCCTGTGAAGAAACAGTACACCAGATTCATAGACAAGGATATAGGCTCAGAGAATCAAGTCATTTGCTTAGGGACCCAAAGGCCCTTGAAATACAAAGAGATCTTCTGAATACAAACAATGTCAACACACGACTGACATTTCCCATTGAAGGAGTGGCTATCTGAGAGGCAGAGACTCACTGAGTTAGAGTGATGTGCTTTATTAATAAATGTCATTTTTTCACCCAAGGTCTTTCACGGACTATCCCCACAGCTATTTACTATTCAAACCACTGATTTCCACTAAAGACTCCACTGTGGATGGAATTTCACTGCCTCCCCCCCACCCCATGTGCACTGCCCCTTTCCCATTTTAACTGCTATGTTCCTTTTTAGGCCCTGATGTTTCTTTTTCTTTCTTTCTTTTTTTTTTTTTTTTTTTCAATATATGAAGTTTATTGTCAAATTGGTTTCCATACAACACCCAGTGCTCATCCCTAGGCCCCGATGTTTCGAGTCTGACTCACATCCACAACTCCTACTCCAGGAAGCCCTGCCATCTTTTTCCATGCCCAGAGCTCTTGCCTTCATGAACATCCTTGCTACCTGGACCATATATCTCTATACAAGGGCATTGCTCTGTTTCACATGTACACTTCTGGTCTCTCTAGACTGCTGGTTCCTTGAAGCCAGTGTCGAGAATTGATTTATTCCTTTGGGAAGACAGAGGACACAAAACATACTCTATAAATGCTTGTCAACATTAACTGGATGAAGGCAATAGCCTGCTCGGGAACCTTTATTTCTCAGCATTTCCTATAAGCTTGAGGTTACCATATTCCATTATTCCCTTCCTGCTTGAGAAAGGCCAATGAGCAATAGAAAGCAACACAAAGTTGTTTCATTAAGCAAAGCAGCAGGCATGCATTCGTGCATTCCTGCTTTGTACAATTTTACTGCCTCTGGTCCTCAGATATCCCTGAAAGGACATTCCATACGCATTCAGGGCTATAGGGATTCTATCCTGTCTTTTCCCTTGGATGAGAAGTATTAGCTGGGCCACGTACTAACCCTTCACTAATGAGTTGTGTTCTTTTGAAATTGTGCTAAAATGCACGTATCATAACGTTTATCTTAACTATTTTTAAGTGTACACGGTTCACTGGCATGAAGTAGTCACACTGTTGTGCTATCATCATCAGCACACATCCCCCAGAACTGCTTTCATCTTACAAAACTGAAACTCTGTACTCATCAAACAATAGCTCCCCATTCTCCTCTCCCTGAAACCACCATTCCACCTTCCCTGTCTATGAATCTGACTCCTTGGTGCTTCATATAAGCGGAATCATATAGCTTGTGTCCTTTCAAGATTGGTTTATTTTACTTAACATAACGTCACTAAGATTTATCCATGTTGTAGAATGTTCATGTGTCAGAACTTCCTTCCTTTTGAGCTGAATCATATTCCATGGTATATATTTATATAAAATACATTTTATTTATTCCTTCATCTGTTGATAGGCATGTGGCTGATTCCAAATGAGGAACTGTGATCCAATGCTAGTAACAAGAAGCTCAGAGACTGGCCTGGGTTAGAGCAGTCTCTTTGATGTTAAACACTATCACAGAATCAATCCAGTGATTAGGACCACAGAACAGAAAGCCGCTAAAGGAATGTCCACCTGGTTATCTGTCCCAGGAATGCGGACCAGACAGAAATTTTATTTAAACACTCAAAGAGTCTGTTGTAATAAAGCTCTGGCTTCTTAGGATAGACAAATCTTAGATTTGCTTATTTCTGAAGACCTCCTGTTCCCTTGTTGTTGTTGTTCTCCTCCTTCTTCTTTTTATCTTTGCTTGACTGAGGCCTAATTGACATGTGTAAGTTTAAGGGGTATAACATTGGCCCGACACACTTGTATATCGCACTAGGACATACCACCACAGCATGAACGAACACCTCTATCACATCACACAATTACCATTTCTTTTTTCTGATGGGAACATTTAACATCCACTCTCTTAGCAACTTTTGAGTATACGGCATGGTATTTTAAGTACAATCACGAGGCTGTGCATTACATCTTCAGAACTTAATTCTTTTTTTTTTTAATTTTTTTTTTATGTTTATCTATTTTTGAGAGAGAGAGACAGAGACAGAGTGTGAGCAGGGGAGGGGCGGAGAGAGAGGGAGACACAGAATCGGAAGCAGGCTCCAGGCTCCGAGCTGTCAGTGCGAAGCCCGACGCAGGGCTCGAGCTCACAGACTGTGAGGTCATGACCTGAGCTGAAGTCGGACGCTTAACCGACTGAGCCACCCAGGCGCCCCATAACTTAATTCACTTTTAATTGGAAGTTTGTACCCTTTGACTAATATCTCTTCACTTCCCCCATGCTCTTAATCTCCAGTAACCACCATTCTACTATTTCTATGAGCTCAGCTGTTTTAGATTCCACATATAAGTGAGATCATACAGTATTTCTCTGACTTATTTCACTTAGCATAATGCCCTCAAGGTCCATCCATGTTGTTGCAAATGGCAGGATTTCCTTCCTTCTCATGGATGCATAATATTCTTGTGTGTGTGTACATACACGCACACACGACACACACATCTTCTTTATCTATTTATCCACTGAAGGATGCTTAGGTTGTTTCCATATCTTTGCTATTGTGAATAATGCTATAATGAACATGGAGTGCAGATGTCTCTTTAACATCCTGTTTTCATTTCCTTTGGATATATACCCAGAAATGGCATTGTTGGATCATACGATACTTCTATTTTTAATTTTTTGAGGAGGTTCCATACTGTTTTCTTTTTAATTATAGTCATTCTGACAGGTGTGAGGTGATAGCTCATTGTGGTTTTCATTTGCATTTCCCCGATGATTAACAATGCTGAGCACCTTTTCATGTACCAGTTGGTTATTTATACCTCTCCCTTGTTCTCCAACCCACAGGTTCTTTCTTGTCTACCTCTTCAGCCTCATAGGCCACTATCTGCATCACCCTGTAGATGGTCCAGCAACACCAAACTCTCTTTAGTGTCCCTGCACACACTCTGCAGTTCTTTGCCACTGGCCGCCACTGTCTGTGGTCTCAGTGTCTGGAAGACTTTCTTCTTTTGGCTTACTTCTAGTCATGGCCACCTCTCCAGGAAGCCTTTTCTTCTTCTTCTTCTGCATAGTCCCAGAACTTGAATGCTTGGCATATAATGGCTGCTTGATAAATTATTAAACTAATATATTTGTCACACTCACATTCCGTGTTGAAAAGACAAATTTAAAGAAAATTTTAAGACTAATGGGATTACAGGTAATTTTTATTTGTATTTTAGTATTATTCAAATTTTCTAATGATAGGCTGACTTTTCAAATTTACCTTAAAAAAAAAATTAAGATTAACCTGATCAGGAATAAATGGAGAAATCAGTCTACCAGATTTTAAGACTTCTCATATAGCTATAGTTATCAAGACTATGTGGTATTGGCAGTAGAACTATGGAGCAGAATAGAAAATAGACCCACACAAATATGCCCAAGTGATTTACGACCAAGATGCAAAAGCAACTCAATAAAGGAAGCATGACCTTGTCAACAAAAGGTGCAGGGGCAACTGAGCGTCCATTGCCAAAAACACACAACAACACCAAAAAAATCTCAAAGTTTCAAATCTCATACAAAACTAACTAAAAAACAGATCATGGACTTAAAACTAAAAAATGTTTAGGGAAAAGAAAAGCTCTGCAGCTTTAGCTCAGCAAAGAGTTCTTAGACTTGACCAAAAAAAAAAAGTACAACTCATAGAAGGAAAAATTGATAAACTGGATCTCATCCAAACTAAAAACTTTAGCTCTCCTAAAGCCCGGTGAAGTGGGTGAAAAGACGAGTTATAGACTGGGAGGAAATATTTGCAAGCCACGTTATTTGACAAGGACTAGTATCTTGAGCATATAAAGTACTCTCAAAACTCAACCATAAGAAAAATAACACTCCAGGGGCACCTGGCTGGTTCAATCGGAGGAGCATGCAACTCTTGACCTCCAGGTCCTGAGTTCAAGCCCCACATGGGGAATAGAGATTACTTAAATAAAAACTTAAAAAAGCAAACAAACCAAAAACCAAAAACCAAACAATTCTTACAGAAAACAGACAAAAGACTTAAAGGAAGACATTTGACCAAAGAGGACATACAGATGATAAATAATCATCTGAAAAGATGTTCAATATCATCTACCATAAGAAAGTGTAAATTAAAACCAGTAAGTGAACAGTTTGAGAAAAGAATTATGGTACATGTATACCATGGAATACTATCGGGCGTTAAAAAGAATGAACTAGTGATACATACAGCCACTTGGATGAATCTCCAGAGAATTATGCTGAGTGAAAAAAGCCGATCCCTCAAAGTTACAAACTTACAAATTCATTTATATAAGACTCTTGAAATAATAAAATATAAAAATGGAGAACAGATTAGTGGTTGTCACAGGCTAAGGATGTGGTGGGAATGCCTTGGTAGTGGATGGGACTATAAAAGGGCAACATGAGGGATCACGTGGTGACGGAAATGTCCTGTATCTTGAGTCTATCATTATCAATATCCTGATGGTGATATTGCACTATAGTTTTGCTAAATGTTACCATTAGGAGAAAGTGAGTAAAGAGTACACATATCTCTTTTTACTATCTTTACAAATAGATGTGTACCTATGATTACCTCAGAGTAAAAGTTTAATTAACAACAACAACAACAACAAAAGCTTAGGCTTTGGGACAAAGCCAGGTGATGTTGGACAAGTCACATTCCTTCCTCATAGGGCTAAAATGATTAAATTAAAAGATCAATGGTCTAAGCACAGTGCTTGCCACAAAGTAAGCCATCAACAGACAGCTATTAAAATGACAATATTAAGAGTCATGGCAGTGGGGAGGGAGAAGTGTAGAGAAAACTATATTAAGATGATAGCACTAGTGGATTTGGTGAACGATTAGATGTGAAATAGTGGGTGACAGGGAGTCAAGGCTGATTCCGGTTTCACATTTGAGCAAGTGGGTGGTCAGTGGCACCATTTATTGAGCAGATATGGGATGAAGAATGAGAGTGTAGTTTTGGGTGTGGTGAGTTTGTGATGACTGGGAGACATTCGAGTAGAGATGTCCAGTTAACAACCGTATATGCAGGTCTGGAGTTGAGAACACAACTCTGGGATGGAAATTTAACTTGATAACAACCAGCATGCAATGATAACTGAAGCCAGGAGGATGGACAAGATATCTGAGAAGGAGAAAAGAGCCTAGACCATAGCCACTGTGACCATAAATGAGCTTCAAACTTTAAGGATTGGGTAACAAGGGTCAATTTAGCAAAAGAGACATATAGTAGCCAAAAAAACAAAACGAAACAAAAAAACACACACAAGGAAGAAAAGTCAGGCATTTATCATATCACTTAAGAATAAGGTGCTTCAAGAAAGAGTGAGTGGTCTACTGTGACTAAGCAGTGAAGAAATTAAAATGAGAAGTGAAAAAACAGACCTCTGAATTCTGTGACCTGGGTATCACTGGCACCTTTCAGAGAACAGCTTTTGTGAAATGACAAAGTAGGTTTCAGACTGGAACCAACTGACAAGAAGGGAGGAGAAATGGAAACAGTATAAACAACCATGAAGAAGCTTAGCTCTAAAGGAAAGCAGAAAGCACAGTGAGAAGGAAAGGATGTGATACTGAGGGAGGATTTTGTTAAAAGGAAGTGTGTTTACATGTTAATGGAAAGAAATAGGTAGAGAGGGGAAGACACAGAATATCCATAACAGAAAGGGTAATAACGACTTGAACAGATAGGATGGGATATGATCCAAAGCACAGGTAGCAGGATTGCTCAGTTAGAAGGGGCACCTCATCTACTCTAAGAAGTAGGGAAAAGGAAAGGAATCATGCAGATGCAGGTAAATTTGGAAATCTGGTTGCAGTATGTGCAGACAGCTACCCTCTGATAGCTTCAATGTTCTTGGTGGAGAAGGCAAGGTCATCTGCTAAGACTGACAGGATGGCTTAATTTTTATTCCGAGCATCAAATCCAGAGATACAGATATTTAATAAGCAAGTTGACTTAATAAAATAATTAGTTTCCTCGAAGCAGTTGTTCATTAGAATCACTACACAATTTTCTCCAAATTAGCCACTAGAGGGCAGTGCGGCTGTCCATAGTTTCTCTCTTTTACCCCAGTGAAATCAATAGAAAATTACAGAGCAGTGTAGGTCATAAAATGTTTTTTCCTCAAGAAAATCTGGCTTCCGCATTATATATGTGTGTGCATGTATATGCACACACTCATACACATGCACACTACAGCATGATGGGAGGGCTGTTCCTCCCGCTAGCCTCCTACTGCAACCATATGATGATGGTCCAGAGGCAATACTCACCATTTTCCAGAGGTCACTTTTTGTAATTCCCCCAAAGTGCACAGAAATACTGAATAGATCTTTACATCTTCTTATGATTAATAAATTAGAAAAGGCTGACGAAAACATCCTTAAACCTAATCTCTGCTAACATTTGCTATAGCTTCAAGTTGTTTTTTCCTCCCTCAACCTACCACCTCTTCAAATTAGAGAGAGGTTTTTTAAAATTCATTGTAAATATATATTAAAAAATAAAAAAAATAAAAAATAAAATAAAAATAAAATTCATTGTAAATAGTTGCAATCTATTTCGTGAACTTCTTTTCCCTTGATGTCAGATATGTGATATATTCTTAAAATGGAGACTTAACAATCCATGATACCACATGGCTATTGTATATACCAGAATAAGCAGCTATTTTAGGGTGTGTGTTTAGTAACGAGGCTGGGAAATAACTTGCTTCCTAGTTTGATTCTAATGAATTTGGGTCTCTAATGAACACAGGGAACTGGCAAAGTTTTAACTTGAAGCAAGGTGCAGAAATTCTCAACGCCCAAAAAGAAAAGATGTAAAGGCAGACTCTAACCCCAAGAGCTTGGGGTTAGACAACTCAGCCCAGTTTCAACTAAGAGAACTGAGCTCGCACTCAGTTCCAGTCATATCAGTGGAACACATTACACCCAAGCCCAAGAGAAGTTGTTAGTAGTTTGATCAGATGTCCATGGGCTGGAGCTGCAAGGAAGTGGGAAAGCGGGTGAGGTCATCATAGGACTGTAGGATGTCAAGTACTTCAAATGGGTGAAAAAGTTGCTTGACCCCAAAGCCTCCAAACTTGTTTTTGAACTAAAGTTGCTTGGGAACAAAAATACCAAAGAAATGGGTCCTAAAGAGAGTCTGGGTGATAGAGTTGAAGTAGTCATCAAATAGAGATATGGTATCAAACTGTTTGCAAACTGTATCAAAAGCAAAGTTTCAAGGATCTTTAGGGTAGTGCTCTAACTTCGAAAATTAAGAGTCACATTTGTCACTGGATACTCTATTCCGCTAGCTGGTATGTTATTACACTTCGACCGATAGCTTTCTTAAGCTCTTTGGGGCCAAAAACTTTTTGTTTTGTTTTTTATAATTATAAAAACATCCATAGCAAATTACTCATCCTTAACCTAATATAAAAATTCACCTTTCCTAATGAGCTGATACAACTCTGAAAAGGGGGAACGTTTCTTTCTTAGCAGTGATAATGCTTTGGCTCCTTGGACATCCCTGAAAAACGAACGTAAGAACGGAGATGAACCCTCCATTGCCTCATCTTTACTGTATTTTAAATCTAGGTCCACTTTGAAAAGTCACTGTTAGAGTCTTCCCAGCAAGTGATTTAAATAAGAGCCTGCTTTCATTTACATACACACACACTTGCACTCCCCAACAACATTTCCTTTGAAAAACAGAATGTCACTTCCTCAATCCAGAGGCCAGAAGTCCCTCAGTTCTGATCTGGGGAGCCAAGACAGGAAACTCTGCTAAGCTTCTGCCTCTCCCCCCATGGACAGCCACTGGTGCAGCTGACAGAGGGCAGGGTCTGTTCGGAGTTCCCTTGATGCACTGCAGCTGGAAGGCAACAGCTCACTTTCATGCTGTGGGAATGATCCCAGAGAGGCCAGCACCAGGAGTCAGTTTAACAAGGGCATTTCAAAGGAAGTGAAAACGGAACAGAAGAGAGACCTTGACACCTTATACCGACCTTACTTCCATTTCCAAACGCCTGCAAACGGCCCAGAGTTGATGGTAATTACTACCATCGTGTACTTTGACCCCACCAGGCAAGGCACTGGAATGGGGGGGGGGGGGGGGACGAGAGGGGCGGTTAGCCAGACCTCTTCACCAGTCGGCACCAGACTGTATCCCACCTTCCCCTCGCTCGATGTTGCCAGTTTCTCAGTTGGAAGGGAGAAGCTGTCCCAGCGATTTCGGTAAACACCGTCGGTCAGCACCACCTGGCAACTGAGAACCTTGATTTCTCCCGACCCCAGACACCAAGGACGACACAAAATCCCGGCCAGTTATACCAGACCAAACTGCAATGTCACCATCGTGGGGTGGGGTGGGGGGATGTCTGTGAGAGACATACGGAATGAAGGGGGACAAACAAATGAGTCACTTAATACAAGAGCTGCACATGCCGCTGACGCTGCCCGTGATGCAGAGGCTGTGGACTGGAAGGAAGCAGGCGGTCACCGGGAGGGGCGGGCAGAGAAAGGGAAGGGGGAAAGGGTGTGAGGAGCCTCGCCCTTTGTGGGGGCCGGACCCAGCCGCCCCGCAGCCTGCGCCCCCCTTTCCCGCCCACTCCCGCAGCCCTGCAGGCTGAAGCCGCTCGGGGTTACTATGGTCCCCCAGCCCCGGGAATCAACTCTCTCGGTCTCCAAAACAATCAATACAAACTTCGATACCGTATTTAGTTTACAGGGAAGCTGGCTGGGGAGGCGCTGCCGCCGCGCCCGCCCGGAGAAGAAGGAGCCGCAGCCTCAACCAGCCCGCCCGCTCCGCCCCTCGGCCGCGCACCTGTGACAGGTGTGCAGGTGCCCCACACAGCCCCGAGTCGCGGAGCGCGCGGGCCGCTCCTCGCCCCCCGGGGCCCCCAGGGCCCGCCCTCTCCGTCGGCGACGCCCCTCCCGGAGCCCCCAGCCCCTGGGCAGGCCGCGGGGCGCCCTCCACCCGCGCCCTCGGCGGCCGCACCCGCTCGTCGCCCGCACTCACATAGCGCCTCAACTTCTTCTCGGGAGGCGATTTCCTCAGCCAGCCGGTGCACACCACGTCGCCGCCGCCGCTCATGCTGCCGGCCGCCTGGAGCCCGCCGCGGGGTCGGGCTGACAAGGGCGCGGACGCGGGCCGCTGGGTCAGCCGGCCGGCGGTGCGCAGCTCACGGGGGAGGGGAGGGGCCGGGGCGGCCAGCGGCCGCGGGGCGAGGACGAGGCGGCGCGGCGCGGGCCCGGCTGCCTCGCGCGCTCCCGCTCTCCCCGCGCGCGCCCGCGCGCACTCCCAGCCGGGCCGCGGTGGGGGCGCCACAGCAGGAAAAAGGGCGGCGCGCGCTCGCCACGCCCACAGCCCACCGCGCCCCCCGGCGGGCCGCCTTCAAAGACGCAAACACCGCCTTGCCTCTAGGGACCCGGGAAGCCCGAGGTTTGAGCAGACGCCGAGGCCGGCGGCCGGCCGCCAGCCGCGCCCCCGGGTTTTGCTTTCCGCCCTCAAGCTTCAACAGCAATCCGGGGATGCGGCCGCGCCCCTGGTGGGAACGGGGGTGGGGTGAAGGGAAGGGTCTGCGCGCCCTCGATCGAGAATCGATTTTTCACAGAGGGTCGTCAGGAAGGGACCCGAGGGCTGCTCGCGTTTCCTATGCACTCTGAGTTTCAGGTTTCAGTGGGTCAGGTTCTGGCTGAAATAAGTGATCCGCTTCCCAGCAAGAGTTTCATTAACTCTCGCACCCCCTTGGCGGGAGAAGCAAAGATGAAAACAGACTAATACGTGCTGGGCGCTTTTACATTCCTTGTTTACTTACTTGTCTTCACAAATCTACAAATTGGGCGAGCGGTATTATTCCCATTTTACAGATAGCCTAAAGTGCCAAAGCCTGTACAATGGAGAGCCAAGTGGGTCGTAATCCATTTTATCCATAGAGAAGTGTGCTATGGGCAGATAAGTAGGAGACACAGCATCTCACACTCTCCACACCACGTTGGACTAAGGCTATTTTGTCCATTTTCCAGTTTCCGTGCAGTGAAGCTGGTTGTTTCAAGCTGTTGGACATCGTTCTGGTTTTATACCTGGGTTGGAGAAAGTTCACTCACTTTAATCAATTTGTAAAAGCAAATCCTTTACTATCTGCCAGCTTTTCTAAGCATCATGAGAGGTAGAAGTCAGCTCCCCTGCACCCCTCATTTCACTATCCTGCTGGATTGAATGTAGAGCCAGAACTATCAGGCTACAGCTGGGATCGGAGCTGCCTTAGCTTTCTGATTGAGCGATCCTTATGCCACATTTAAGGGCCGCCACTAGAATTATGGCCATTTTGACCTCTGGCTTTAGTACCTTGGAACCCTGAGACAAATATCAAAATACTCAAGCCTGCCAAATCGATCAGGAGGCGGCAACTCCCAATCAAAATAAAGCAATCTTTCTGACTTCATTCACATCTGAGTCATAGTGCCAAGTCTCAGGGATTGCAGTCTGAGAGATCTGCATGGATTGTCTGCAGCTGAAGGTATATGATGCAAGTCAGGCATACATATATGCCTCATCTTTCCCTAGAAGAGTAGTCTTCTGATACATATTCTTTGATAGGTGTATGATTCAAGACAGACTGGGAGCAGATTCAGCAATGGTTAGTTGGGCGTTGAGCTGCATTCTGCCAGAAGCTCTTAAATTGTTTTGCAAAAGACTCTTTCCTCCCCATTATTTACAATTCCATGTGGAAAAAGAAAAGTTTGGTGTTTTGTGGGCAATGAAAGGAGGGGCCTTGAAATACAACAGTTACAGAGTACAGGTTTCCCCCACCCCTGCAATCCAAGAGGGGTGTGTTCCCATGAAACCTTTTGGTAAGCTGAAATGGGGTAAAGTGAAGAAGCAATTACCATCACCAAAAGGTGAGAATTCTGTTGGTGAGCAAAACAAGCAGTAATGTAGGTCTTTCGTAAAAGTGAAGGGGCATAAAGCAAACTTGTGGATAGTCTGGGAAACCTGTATCAGCTTCAAGAAGTCTTCTCTGAACATCCCATTCCTTCCCCAAAGCCTACAGAAAGGGCCTCTTCTCGGTGCTTGGTGCCTCACCCCACCTTTCTCATTACTTAGCTGCCAGCACCCAGCTCAGGCTGCACACAGGAGGCTGGACTGTTGTCTCTGGCTGCACCCTGGTGTGCCTCCGTCTTCTGAGCCTGAGATGTGTGCCAGGCCTGGGGACAGTCCTTGAACAGAACGTTCCTGTCTGGGCCTTCACTAAGTCCTCTCCACTGCGTGCTGTTTTTTGTTGTTGTTAATGCCCTCTGATTTGTGCTGGTGAGAAGTGAGAAATGAATTAGGAGTGGTTTATTTACATGAAGATAGGCGCCATCTATTGGAACCAGTAGGGATGACAGCCCCCGCCCCCCACAGCCCCCAAACCTGTGAGGACACGCATCACTAGTCTATAATTTAGGCAATTTTGATTAAAGACCATGGGTATTTCCTGGGGGGAATTAATGACCGGCTGCAAAGAGTGCTTTGGGTCATTAATTCTATATTCTCATTAAGTCCTCAGGAAATGACCATCTCATGGTGAGAGCTTCTCTGGAGGAAGCATTGCAGAGATTAGAGAACTGCACACCTGGGAAGAAAGCATGGGCACAAGGGTTTGCTCCCGCCCCTCCCCCACCCAAGCCTGGGTTCTAAAGGGTGCACTCTGGCTTTGAGTGTCGTCAGCAACAGCCTGCATCCGTGCCTGTCTGCGAGTTGAGGGTTTGTGGCCAGCGGCAGGTGCATGGCTGATGGAACGGTCCCAGGAACGGGTTGGAAGGGCTGGAAGGAGAGCTGTCCTCAACTGCACACCAGGCTGGCATGATTAATACCACCCACGCCAAGCTTGACGTCAGTGATTGGACCGGGGGTGGGGATGGATGTTTGTGTCCTAGCCTAGCCTTTTCTCCCCTTCAATTTAGTTGACAGGTTAATTTCAGAGCTGAGTGCTGCTTGCTAAGGTCATTGTGGCCAGCTGAGCCACCTCAGCTGGTGACTTTCAGGACACTGGACTCTCATGAATGTTGAGGTGTGTGCCACTTTAACCCCGGATGCTTTGAGCTCACTTAGTTCCATCTAATTACTGTGAGCTACTCAAATCAATTTCTGGCATCTGGATGGGACAGAGATCTGAAAGTGGGCTTGGGGTGTGGCTGAAGACCTAATAGTGTGGTTTCCTCCCTGTCTGCAGCTGCTAAAAGTCTGAGAGTTACTTGACATTACACCCAGTGTTGGATATTCTGGAAATAAACTTTCTTATGGGAAAAGTTGGAGCAAGTCCCGTTTCCCAATTTCTCTTTTGTGAAAAATTAGAACTTGTGCTAATTGCTTTGGGGCAGTAAGGGTTCTGGGACATTTCTGCAGACACTGGTGAGGGTGGTACATCACTGTATTCAGAGACCATGCTGTGGATTTATCATATTCTCCCAGGAACGAAGACTTGTCAAGTCCCTGAGAAAGTGCCCTGGTATTCCAAACCATACTTCGCATGATGGCCTCTTACTTCCTTCAGAGAACTTCTACCTTGGATTGGATCTTGAACATATGTCAAGACCCCTTTCCTTAAAACTCACCATCCCCACACCTCAGCACAGTTGTTCATGTTTTTCTTGAATTCACATTGCACATATATAAATTAGGTTATCACACTGTACTGCAAATACGTGAGCAGGGCTGGGTCGTCCTCGTTTGTGGTATCCCTAAAGCCTCTCTGCATGGTGCCAGGCACATAATCAATGCTCGCTGAATGTCGTGAGAATGAAAAAAACAACCCTTAATGGATGACAACTGGGAGCTGTGGACTCCTGAAGCATCCAGAAGTCTCTGATCCATCCACACCAGAGAACAGGATCTGTGAAGGTACTTATAAGCAGCTAGAGTGTTTAAATCCACAGTGACTGGTCTCATGGAAGGGGCTGAGCAGGTGGAGGTAATCCTATGCAGTTTCATGTTCACAGGTGGTTGAAATCCTGGGGTAGTTTCTAAAACAACGGCTCCTTAGACCTTTTGACTCCTATCTCCAGGCTCCAGAGAAGTAACTGTTAACTTTTGGTTTCCAAACCCCGACACTGTTGTGCAGACTCCCCAGATACTCTTCTCTCTGGGGCTAAGAATTAAATCATTTGTGGTTTGTCTGATATCTGGCCTCATTGTGACAGTACTACAGGTGCTCTATCAGCCCCTTGTACCCACACACAATACTAGCAAAACAGGAGAACATATGTCTCCTGAGTCCAAGTTGAGTTTCTTCTAACAGCTGACCAGAAATGTCATTTTCTTCTGCAATGAATGCATGTATAGTGGCTTTGCAGATTTGCTAGTATTTTTGTTGGGGATCCAAAGGCCACAGGAGACCATCTCATTTTATTTCTACCAGAGGTACCCACAATGGTTATCTGATCCGTACAACCAGTGTTGTGCTGATAAATGTTTAAAACCTGGCTCACTGGTGGTTGTAGTGGACGAGGCCTTGATTTGTAGTATACGACAATTTTTGTGGTGCTAATACTATACCCTCCCCACCTTCCTGGCCAATTTCAAGCTACAGACTTTATGTTCATGAATACAGTTAAGGGATGCTCGTAATATATCTTTATTTAGTACTTCCAAAATAAAGATACAATAGACAGAGCAGAGATAACAGGAAAATGTAGTGAATTAGTAACTGATAGTTCTGGTTACTTATTCCCTTTGTTTTTCATATAATTTATTTAACTGTAAGTTTATGAGTTAGCTTATTAATGTATCATTCATATGCCATAAAAGTCACCCTTTTAAAGTGTGCAGCTCAGTTTTTAGTATTTCACGGAGTTATGTAACCGTTACTGCTATCTAATTTTAGACCATTTTTATTACCCCCAAAAGAAATTCCATATCCATTAGCAGCCACTCTTCATTCCCCTAATCTGAACCCCCGGCAGCCACTAATCTACTTTGTCTCTATAGATTTGCCAATTCTGGACATTTCATATAATTGGAATCCATGGCCTCTTGTGTCTGACTTCTTTCACTTTCTATAACATTTTCAAGGTCCATTCGTGTTGTAGCATACATCAGATCTTCTTTTTGTTGCAAATATTGCAATATTGCAAATATTAATATTTCCTTGACTGGATGTATCACATTTTATTTATTCATTCTTCAGTTGATGGATATTTCAGTTGTTTCCACTTTTTGGCTACTATGAATGTTGCTGTGAACATTCATATGTGTACAAGTTTTTGTGTGAACCTACGTCTTCACTGCTCTTGGGTATATACCTAGGAGTCAAGTTGCTGGATCATAGGGTGACTCTGTGCTTAATTTTTTTTTTTAAAGTAATCTCTACACCCAACGTGGGCCTCAAACCCATGGCCCCGAGATCAAAAGTCACATGCTCTACGGACTGAGCCAGCCAGGCACCCGTGTGTTTAACTTTTTAAGGAATGGTTGAACTGTTTCCCACAGTGGTTACACCATTTTGCATTACCAGCAATGTATGAGAGTTCCACTCTGTCTCCCATCTTCTCCGATTCTTGTTACTTTCCATTTAAAATTATTTAATTTTAATAATGCTATTTTTTAGCAACCAGCTTGCAAAATTTTTCACCACCGTCTGCGCTCATGGGTTGGTATGAGCCATCCCTAGCATATGACTGCACGCAGCCTACCAGAGGAGACCCTGCCATCCTTCTCTGTAGTTAAGTTCCATTTCTTTCCTGCTGACAAGAGCAATACTCAATAGATTTACATTTCCTTCTTCTGACATCCTTTCTATAGAAAACTGAAACCTTAAAAGATCTGATTTTCTTCTACTTTGGAATTAAGAAGATTTTGGATTCTGGAGGATCACAAAGTTTTCAACTCCCACCAAGCACCCTGGGAAGAACATAGTGTTTCCCTCGTACATTTGTGACGAGAAACAAAGATAAAAAACAAAATGTATCTTCCTGACACCCAGATAGATCTTCTGGATGAGCTCTCAAGCAGTTGCTTCAACAGGGCAAACAGCTGTGGTCTGTTTTCAACATAATTTGATGTAATCAGGGTTAATTTTGATGATGCAGTAACTCTGAAGACTGTTTTTTAACTGGATTACTGTTGGGTCAACAATCATGTGGTATTACATTTAGTGGCTGAAACAAAAGCCAGAATTAAAACAGCTTCCCCCCAGCCCCTTCTAAATGACAGCCCCACCGGGATTAGGAGTTATGAGGCACATTTAACACAATTAACTAAAAAAGGAAAGTAGTTGCAGTCAAATTACATGCAAGCTTCTCCAAGGTCCAGAGTGTTGACTGTGCAAAGAGCTGGAAACTTATTTGTTGCTGTTTTCTTTTCCTAGAATGATTAGAAATATGTTGGCAGTAATCATTATAAGTTAACGTTTTCGTAACATTCTAGGAAAAAGCCCGAAGATTTTCTTCAGAAAAAATTTTCCGGAACCAAATGATGATTTTAGCAGTTCCCAGTTCCCTATTTTCCATGCATGTTTTCAAAATGATTATTTTAAGCGAGGACTAAATTCAGGGTGCGGCATGCCAGGGTTGAATGAATATGGTACACAAAACTCTAAACACATTTGGAACTGTTTCTGAAGAGCAAAATCTTTTATCTTACTTTCATTGTTTATGGCCGGCCAACAGCAGGGTCTGGCTTGCTCTAGGCACACATGCTTTTTTATTTAGTCTCTTACAGTTGGCAGTTTTGGCTAGTCTGAAACCCAGCTAAGGCTTATGACAAAAGCCATTCTTATATAGTTTTGGAAAGAATCTTCAAAAATAGATGCCTTGGGAAGCTGCCAAATGTATTGGTTCTTCAAAACTTCTCTAATCTGATTTTGTACTTCAAAAAAGGTCTGATATTTGTCCAACCCCCCTCTGTAAATAAGCATCTATTCATTTGTTTTGTTTTTGTGACTCAGGGTATCAAGAAACTTGAAAAGCAAATATGTCACTCACTTATCCTCCTATGGCATCTTATCTATCAGGAATTTCTCATCTAAATAATTTCCTGATTAACATGTATTCTGGGATAATGTGGGGGTATGACTAAAAGGTAATGGAAGTACAACAACAACAAAAAGTAATGAGAATTCTTTCCATAAATCAGATAGTGTATTAATGTTCTCTTTTAGTTGCAAAAGCAGATACCTGTTTTAAATTTCCTTAAGCCCAAATAGGAAATTTATTGGTTTAAAAAAAAAAAAAAAAAAGAGGCACATCCCATGGAACCCAAGAAAAAGTTGAATAATCTGGCCTCAGGAAGGTTAGTAACTGAGGACTAAATATAGCAAAAACTAGGCAGCCAGTTTGGATGTGTGTGTCTGTCTCTCACAGGCCATCTGGTTTTTCATCTCCGAGCATGTGCCTTCATTTCTCTCTGCAGACTGCCTTCTCTGTCTCTTGAGGCACATGGTTGCTCTGCATTTCCTAAGTTTATATATTCCTGGTTCAAGCAACCAGTTCAGACTTTCTAGTGTTCTCAATCCCACTTTTCCAAGGGAAAATGATACCCATTTTGGGTCAGGTATCCACTGCCAGTCCACTCAGCAAGGGAAGCTCCTGTCCCCACTATGTCTGCAGGGGATCCATGGGCTAGGGTGCGGTGGGGGCGGTGATTCTCAGAGCAGGAATGGGCTTGATAACTAAACTGACACCTTGCCAAGTATTTAAGAGAGGCATGAAAACCGATCTACTTTCTTTCAGGACTTACCCAGTACCTATCATTTGAAACTCTGAAAACACTTAGAAAGGCATATACTCTTATCCAAATGCAAACTATATATTCAAATACATGTTACTCAGGAAAGGTCATTTATGTCCTTGTTATTTAATTCTCAGTAAGGATTTTCTGAGAACCTACTACCATGAGTTCAGCATAGGAACACCGAGATGAGTAAGACCAGGGTCTTAAGAAGTTCAGGGTGTTTCTGGGGAGAGAAATAGGTAGGCAGGGGTCTACAGTAGTGTGTGGACAATGTTGTAGAAGAGGTATGTTCAAAGGATTGTGGGAACACAGAGAATTATCAACCAGCTGTATGGGAACTAAAACTATGAGCTCTTAGGTTTTTCTTGTTTTGGGGTGCCCCACAGAGACAGGCACTGAGTTAGCAGTAATTAACTGAAAATCTGAGCAACTCTGAGTTCATCTGAGACTTGCTGTGAATTTCTCCCCTCAATCAAATATATTCATTTGTTATTTACTGAGCACTCACTGTGTGCAAGGACATGGGTCGGTGCTGGTTTTGTAATGATGAACAGTAGAGCGAAGTTCTTGAGAACTCTATTTAGTTACTGTACTCTAGAAGCAACACCAGGACAGACACCTTAGAAACTCACATTCAGTAACAGCTCCTAAAGATACATTACTAGTTGAACTTATACTTTTAATTTTTAACTTTTTGTTCTATGTTCAGGCAAAGGCTCCAGACTTGGATTTTTATGCTTTAAAGGCTAGTTTAAAATTTTATGAAATATTGCAGATACATAAAGAGGGAAACACCAGTTTGGAATTACTTTTTAAGGAGAATTTCCCTGTTGTCTGATGGACATATTTCTTTTTCCTTTTGTTTTTGGGTTTTTTTTTGGACACCTCAATGACACCTAATTCATTCAAGAGTTTTTTAATGAGTACCCACTATGTGCCGGATACTCTCCAGGGCACTGCAGATACAAAGATGGATGCGGTCTCTCTTGTGTTACGGAGCTCTCCTTCCTGCAGAGAAGACAAATGGCAGTGTAAGATGGCTGGTATCTGCATATGGTTCTCAGGGAGCATAATGAAAGGAGTGATTCTGGAAGCCACTGTCCAACCATCGGTATCTTGAAGTATAAGTAACATAAACATGTGAAAATGTAGAAACTCTAGTTGCATTTTGGAGTGTCACCCCTCCTAAAATAAAGCCTCACAGCCTCAGTGTGATTAGAGTTGTATTATTTTGATTCTAGGTGACTAAGAGGTGACAGGTGTGTCGCCTGGGAAAGCCACCCAAGCCCATCCACAGGCATGTGGAGACAAGCAGTGCTGTGTCAGAATGCAGGGTATACTCCAGCTCGACGGGCAGGACAGCAATCTGTTGAGGACGGCTAACCCAATGGAAAAAAGTTAATCAAGAGCTATATGACAGTCAAGCACCAAAACACAGAAGTTTCCACACATGATAATTTTGTGGTTGTTGATCAATGAATAGCCCGCTCCTAAGTTTTCTGAGAAACACTAACCATACATAAGAGCCTTCCAGAACAAGTTAGTAAAGCAGACATGTTTGTTTCAATAAAATTGACATATCTGGTTGGCGGGGGGGATAGGCTGGAAAAAGGAAGGGGAAGAATCTGGATGTTGATATATTACTGGGCATTGGAAGAATCAGAGCGGGAGAGATACAGATGCACAGGGGGAAAAAACATGGGGGAGGCAGTGGACAAGAAAGGGAGGAAAACAGATCTAGGTCAAGAGGTGTGGAAGGCTTCATGCTGCATGGATTTAAGAGTAACATCACTCTGTGGGCTGGCTTTCCCTCCTTGGTACAGAGGCATAAAAAACCAGCTCCAAGGTGCAGGCAGAACAATCAAAAATAGTATGTTCTTCAATGAGCAGATTTGTGTAATTATTACCTTTTACTGTAAAAATATTAAAACCTCCCTGAAGCTTTCTCACAGCATGGAATTAAACCACCTACATTAGGATCACTCAGGGTGACTGTTTAAGAAACGCAAACTGCGGGCTGTTCCATCTACTGAATCAGACTTTCTATGGTAGAACCAAGGTAATCTGAAAATTTTTAAATAATTTTTTTAAGTTTACTTATTCTGGGGGAGACAGAGAGAGAGAGACAGAGGAAGCGCATGTGTGCATGAGCAGGGGAGGGGTAGAGAGAGAGGGAGAGAGAGAATCCCAAGCAGGCTCCACGCTGACAGAACACAGCACAATATGGGGGCTCAATCTCATGAACTGTGAGATCAATGACCTGAGCCAAAATCAAGAGTTGGATGCTTAACCCACTGAGTCACCCAGGCGCCCCCTGAAATTTTTAATAAGCTCCCCAGGTGATTCTTATTCACAATAAACTCTGGCCAAGACCATCTGCAATGGGAGTCCCTGAGGCAAGGCGCATGTCCTACTTATCTCTGTATGTGCAGAGTCTAGCACTGCACCTGGCAGTTTGAGTGCTCAGTAAGTTTACTGAACTGAACACACCAAAGAGGTTTTAAAAGAAAAAGTCACTCAATTCCACTGCCCTGAAATAGCTGATTTCATTTTTTTCCCGTATGCTTCTAGTCCATGTACACAGATTTTACACTACTGGTAACTGTAAACTACAATTTAACATTTTTTGAACACATTTTCACTCATAATTTTTGATGGCTATAAAATATTCATTCAACATGCAATAGATATTTTAGTTGATACAGTTTTTTTTTTTTTTTTTTTGAGTTTTAAAAAGGTTTCCCTCAGGAGATCTTATATTTGTGCAGTCTTTTCAGTTTAGGGAACCCTTTCACACAGTTTTGTTTCTCACAACACTTGTAAGATAAGCACTACCCTCATTCTGCAGATGCCTATCCAAACCCACAGATAAAATCACTTGCTCAAGGTTCTGCAGTTCAAAAGTAGAGCGTCAAGACTTAAATCAGAGGGGCGCCTGGGAGGCTCAGTGGGTTAAGCATCCAACTCTTGATTTCAGCTCAGGTCATGATCTCACGGTGAGAATGAGCCCTGAGCTGATCTCCAGGCTCCGCAGTGAGTGTGCAGCCTGCTTGACATTGTCTCCCTCTCTCTCCTTCTGCCCCTCCCCAGCTTGCGTGCATACACACCCCCCACCCCCACACTCTCTCTCAAAAAAAAAAAAAAAAAAAAAAGAAAAGGTCTTTTCTTTGTCTAATATCTTTTCCAACACACTAAACCTCCACCACATTTTCTGGCAGGAATATGACCCAACAGTTTCCCGATGTGAAAACCTTTAGTACAGAATGTAGAAGATGGAAATCACACTTAAAGAGATCACTGGCCAGCTATATCCTAATTGTATAGGAATGAGTTCCTGCCTTTTGGGACACTGCAAAGATCATGTGAATTGGTGGAAATCTTCAGTGAAAAAACTTAATGTTCTTCAACAACAAATGTGTATGTGACCCAAATCCATTTTTGCAATCCCCAAATGAAGGGGGATGGGATTGCCCTGAACATTTTGAAACCGTAATTAAGATTCCTCAGCAGTTATTACGTATACAGGCAACCACTACAGGATGTAAGACAGCTGGAAGGGAGGCACTAGAGACTTTTAAGCTCTTCTAGTATCAAAACCGGTATCACAGCATACTTGGGTAGTAGCTGAGTGGACAGTGGAGGGAAGCATTCCTCTACCAAGAGAAAGGCCCACTTTAAGAATACACTGCCCGATGAATAACCTAGTGGGGTGCAGCCCCGGAGATTCTATCTTGGAGAAGAGAAGGCTGGGGAGAAGAAATGGTGTTCCTGTGTTCCTTATTACATTTGCTAGAGAGAGGCAGGTTTGGGTATTATCAGGTCAGAATTCTCCAAGGATAGCAGAAGTTCTCCCTTAGGTAGAGAGCTCTATTCACTGAAGGGACAGGGTAAACTACCAGGAGCTGGGAAAATACAAGAGAGGGCAGTTTATACATCACAGACAGGGGAAGAAATATGATCTTTAAGAGATTTTCAAACCCAGGATCCTAGGAAAAGAGCAAAGCAGTTATTGTTGAACCAGTGTGCAGAGAAGGTTATAAGTCAAAGAGTCACAGCTGCAAATGGCCCAGGTTTTGCAAAATACAGTTCTAGCTGTGCATATGTGTATTTGTAGCATGATAAAACCTGTGCTGGATGGGCCTACCACGTTTCTATTCTCAGAGCATCATCTTGACATATCAAAGGCTGGTCACTTTGGGGGAGGATATTAATAATCCCCACCAAAGTTCCTGCATCTATCTTTCCATGTATATTCTAGGGTGATCCTAAGAGGAGGGTAAGTAAGGCAAATATGAGCATAAACACATAAAAAAAAAAAAAAAAAAAAAGAGAGAGAGACACAGTGAGCTTAAGTACACTGCTGGGTCCAGGGCCCTTTATTCCAGTGTTTGTCTGTACTAGAATGCCTTTGAACTCGACTGTCATTTCCCTCACCCTCTCAACTCTCCCCCCCTGTGTAAAACAAGGAAATCAGAGGCCAAAGTGTGTGTTTTGCAACATGTCCACTAAACTCTGAGGCTTAAGATACAAACTTCTTTGGTTACCATAAAGCTCTGTGCTTTCAGTTTCTCTGGAGGCTAAGAGTGGTGGACTTTATTTGCAGTCTTACTCTCCCTTGATATTAGGAATTCCTAATAACCAATCTTCATAACAAACTAATCTTTTATTAAACCAAATGAATTTGAGGCATAGTAAGCTACAAAAGAACAAGGTTCATAATACATTGTGACTACATTAAAAAATTCTGTAAACTGTAAAGCAATGTTCAATTGATAGTCATATTACTACTAATAATTATGAACAGTAAAGATGTAGCAGGAAGTTACTGAAGAGTCATGAACTATGTTAACTCAATAGCTGCCTGAATGACAGTTTAAGAACCACCCAAACTCCTGACTTCTTTACAAAGTTCCCCTGGAAACTCCCACACAGTGTGCTAATAGTGGTTGTAAATTCATTGGACTCCAAACAAACTGGAGCTAACTAGAATGCCCAAGGGCTACCTGGGACCTTAGCTGATCAGAGGAGTAATTCAGGACTCCAGTAATGGCAGAATGTGTAAGTTTCTGGAGGTGTGTTGGTCCTGATCTAATAAGATCTGTCTTGTGGACAGATCGTAATCATTTTTGTGTCAGGTGATTAAGGTTATTTTTTGTCCTGAATGCCTTTTAATTTGGACTATACACTGGGAAGAAACTACAGTCAGATATTACTCCCACCTGTTTTCTTTTTATTGTACATACTTAAGATTGCAGACTGAATACAAATATTGATCAGAAGCCAACAAGCCCCACGCATTTCTTATCAATTCAATCCAGGCCAATTTGTCTTTCAACTCTGCATTTTTATGTTCTTGCCTCACCACTTACTAAAATAAATATATGAATAAATAGCAATCCAATCCAAATAAGCATCTTTCATCTATAATTATCTAAACAAGAGATTTAAAGAAGAGTAGAGTTAATCCATCTCACCAATTGCATCTTCAGTGCCTGTTCAGTCATGCTTGAATGTCCAGATTCAATTTATAGAGAGAATGAATGTATAACATTGTAGAGGGACGCTTCTGGCAGATACTGTCTGAGAGGGACAAAAGGTCAAACAGTCCCTTTGCTGTTCTGTGACAGTCAGTCTCTGGGCTGGGTCAGAGGGTGGGAGAATTATGTCTAGATCTGGAATGGATCACTCACACAATTAAGTTCTTGTGAGACCAAAAAAATACATGAATGAATGAATAAATAGAAGCACAACCTCGCCAGGCCAGAGGACAGCCGGATGAAAGTAACTATTTTTCCCCACCTAATTCAAAATTTGAAATGAGAATGGAAATTAATGATGGAAAAACCATTTCTAAGTTTTAAAATATACACACTCTTTCTTGGGTGGCTGGGGTTGCTATTTTGAGGTGACGTTTGGAAATCTTGGGAAAACAGAATCTGATTTTTCCCTCATTGGAAACTGGTTACTCAAGCAGAAGTTAACACCCTCAAATCACCTTTTAACTCACAGTTTAAGCCCTATAAGAATATTATTATAGCGTGGGTAGTCCTTGACTTTTATTCATTCTACACAGGATTCTACAATGCTGCTTCTCTGCAGAATCTGGATATTCATACAGGAGCTGACAAGTGGGCATTTTAAAGTTTTCCCTGTAGATGCCGTCTGCCCTGCCGGCAAGTTTAGTTTTGGCATTTTCATGATCTTTGTCTGACACCAGTATTTGCTGTTGCTCAATTATCGGTAAAATAAAAGCAATGAGTCAAAGATGTCAATTTTGAGGCTTGTTATGAGTGGCAAGTGTTTGGCTTCAACCAGATACTCACTGTGTGATCAACTGTAGAGGAAAAGAACAAGTAAGTATGAAAGTTGGGAAATACACTGCTGAAACTTATCAAAAAGGCAAGAACAATGTTTATTTGAGGAGGAACTTCTCCCACCCCACGCACACACACAATGAACACACTGAAGTCTATTGCAGAACTTTCAGTGATCTGACTTCACTGTACATTTTCAGAGACCTGATATGTGCTAAAAATCAAGTGTATAAGTTAGACTCTAAATCGATTGTTATTAGTGACTATCTCCAGCACAGATTCCTGAAAGATTAAGAGATAGAAAAAGAATCCTTAGAGTTGATCTATTTCGAAATGATAGTTCTGCAGGTGAAATAACTGGAGGGCACAAAGATGATCGTACCAGATTAACACTCTCCAGCTAAATCAATGGTGGCTCTGGGATCAGCACCTGGGGTTTCTGTGATTCACTGTTCTTTCTATCACTGTTGTTTTTGATGCCCCACCATCATATTAACATTATAATTCTATCTGGTGCCTCAAAAATCACTGGAGACATGATGCCCGAAAGCCTGGGAAAATATTAGTGCTTCAGGTTGGGGGCCTGTGAGAGTCTCTGATTCTCACTTCACAAAATTAATACAGTATCAAGACTTGAATGTCAAATCAATACTGACTGATGTTGCAAATGTTTTAAAATGGTTTCTGCATTTATCTTCCAGGTCTAAGGTTAAATATCACCTTTTCAGAGATACCTTCTCTAGCAAAGTTATCTATGCTTGCCCTGTTCCTTTTTTTTTTTTTTAATTTTTTTTATGTTTATTTATTTTTGACAGAGAGAGAGAGACAGAGCATGAGTGAGGGAGGGGCAGAGAGAGAGGGAGACACAGAATCAGAAGCAGGCTCCAGGCTCTGAGCTGTCAGCACAGAGCCCGACGCGGGGCTCGAACTCACAGACCACGAGATCATGACCTGAGCTGAAGTTGGACGCTCAACCAACTGAGCCACCCAGGCGCCCCTATGCTTGCCCTGTTCTTTATAAAATATTATAGCATATGTCATATTTTGAAATACATTTGTTTGCTTATTGATTGTGTATCTTCTCTAATAGACTGTGAATTCCATGAAGGCATGGGTCATTTCTCTTGTTCACTATCATTTATTTACCACCTAGCCCCATTCTTGGCATACTGAGTAAGCTCAAATAATATCTGTTACACACAAACAAATGAATTTATCTCTCTAGCCCACGATTGAGGCAAGCCTTATGAAAGCTCTAATTATCTCTTTTGTCCTGCCCTAAACTTGGTATCTGAGCCCAGGGGATTAAAGTTCTAGGGAAGCAGATTTTAGCTCCGCAAAAACGAAAAATGAGACAGATTCAGAAATGGAATGAGCTATTTTGTGGGATACTGAACTCTTTGCCAACAAGTGCCTGCCCAGGTATAGGCGCTCTCTGCATCAGGCAGAAGTTTGGTCATGAGAACATCTTAGTGGCTTCTGTGATTTCCAGCTCTAAGGTTTGGCAGTTCCTTTCAGTCATTTGCTTTGGGTTAGGATAAAATAAAGTCCACATACAAACTCATCAGGAAATAACCTCAGATAAGTTATCTAATGAGACTTAGAAAATTGACTATTTAGGCATGCATGCCATTTACCATTATTTGATACATATAAATTCTACTGAGCATATAATTTGGCTGTAAGTCCATAGATATGTAACTCAATGAAGACTACAAGAGTTAAAAAAAATTTGTGTAGTATTTCAGTTTTAAGCATGCGTGTGTGTGCGTGCACACACATGCACACACACACACTTTCATGTAATTGTTGTATCAACTCTGAGGAAAATGATGTATGAGCTCATACAGAGTAAACGGCTTGTCCAAATCATACGCGTAAAGTGCTACAGTTGTCAGGTCTCAGATTCCCAAATCAGCAATCCTCTCAAAAACTCTAATAGACAATATTGCCTTTTGAGTCCAAAATTACCCGTCCTCAGGTTTAGCTACATTTGCATGCTCATCTTACACTGGAAATACCTTCTTCCACTTTTCACTGTGGAAAGGTCAAATGGAACTTAAAAATATATCTGTATTTTTCTTTCAGAGGTATCAAAAATCTATTTTATTATTAGAGAAGTTACAAACATCTACTATAAACTACAACAGTCATTAGTTTAAATAATTAATACATCCCATTTGCTATTTTTATACTTAAAGATCAGCAGTTATTAAATGTGACTTTTTGTACCCCGTCTGATGAAAGATTTCAATTCAGAACATTAACTTAGTATTAACTCAAAAAAGACCCCAAAAGGAATATTTTCTTCTGTAATGTTTAGTAAAACGGTGAGAATAAGATGGGCATTTATCATAGATTAATTGGAAAGGGAGAAAAGATCCAACATTTTATTTTTAGCTCCTAGTTGTTTCTCAGAGGTCACAAAGAGCAGTGCTCTAATGATTAAAGACAAAGTAAACCACACGATCTCATCCTGTCTTAAGAGTCTGAAAGGACCTCTGAGACCACAGTTCAGTTTCTTCATTTCTTCTTAATTGACATAATAGATTTTGAGATTCTACCTGCTGCAAGTATCTTTTTGAGAGAGTTCATTTTTCCACGAATTGCTCTCAACTTTCTAAGAAAATCATGATCACTTCTATTTTTCATAGGTCATATCTTAGGGCATGACAATTACATATTGAAAACTTTTGCATTTCTATACTTCAAACATGTATTCTCTTATATGCACATTCACACGCAGTACCTCTGGCACAGGGTGATTTTCTTTAACTGGTCTTCCAGCTATAAAACACACGAATGAGTAAATCTTGGAAAAGGGATAACATCTTTGATATTGTCAATTCCCAAGATGCACTGCAGATAGCGTTCAAATCCCATCCCAAAGCCTCCATGTGGTACAGATCCAAATCGACGGAGGTCCAGATACCTGATTTTGAAAAGACAATCATCACCTATAGATGCTGTATTGTATCAGATGTCATGATAGAATTTTACATTTCAAAAATATTTTGCAGCCATTTGTTACCATCTACATAATTTTTTTAAAATGTTTATTTATTTTGAGACAGAGAGAGAGAGAGAGAGAGAGAGAGAGAATGAATCCCAAGCAGGTTCCGTGCTGTCAGAGCAGAGCCCAACATGAGACTTGATCTCACAAACTATGAGATCATGACCTGAGCTGAAATCAAGAGTTTGGTACTCAATCAACTGGGCCACCCAGGCACCATGATCTACATCACAGTAGTAAACAAATCTTTTCCCTCCAAAGACAGGTGAAGAACAAGTTATAATGAGCTGTCCAAGGTAACTCAAATAGCATTCCTGTCATGCATTCATAGGCTTTGGTCACTTGATCCTTTTTAAGTTATTTATGTACTTATATGCAGAAAATTTGCCTCATGAGGCTACAGAAAATGTTCTAATAACTTTATTAATTTTCTTGAAAATATATTCTTCTTCTATTTTTTAGTTTGTTAATGCTTTTTTTTTCCTACTAAAATCATGTTGTTCAATACAGAGAGAAGAGTGAAGAGTTTTGCCTGATAGGTTATAAAATGATACCCTCTGTATTAGATTGTAAGCTCTATTAAGAACAGGAACTGTGCCTTATTCAACCATTTTATCTCTATGTCTGCTCTGGAGAAGATGCTTCCTCCATGAAGATTTGTTGTCTGAAGGCACAAAAATATACTCTTGAACGCTAGAGTGAAATTTCCAGTCCTGTGCTTCAAACCTAGTATAGTATGTCCAAATCCATTTTTCTGGAAGGCTAGATAGCCTGCAAAACCTATCTATACTAATTCTATTCCCATTTAAAATCATGTGGCTAGAAAATGGTACGGCCATGATTCAAACTCAGATTTCAATACACCGGCTTGTCATAAATTTATTTTAGGAAAGGAAGGAGGAGGAAGACTTTATAGGTATTTTTATTATGTCATTTGGTGGGGGATTTCTTTATAGCTTCTTGAATGATTTGTAAAATCACTTCCAGAATAAAACTTAAGTGCCATAGCCGGTAGTCATTTGGATCCTCAAGAATAAAGACGATTACCTAATTTACCCACTATCGGTAATAATGACCACATGTATTGGTATTTTAGGCAATTAAGATTGAATATGGATCTTTCTAAAAGAGGAATTGCAACTGGGTGAGTTACCACCAAGTGAGGGATCAATGAACAGGAGTATCTAGTATAAAACTTCAGACCAGTAAGAACTATCAGGAATAATGGAAACAAGCACAATCTTGAGTAAATGAAATGTTTGGTAGCTGAATTAACTTCAAGTTTCCAAGGCATGGGGGCAGGGCATACTTTGATATACTGAGAAAATGAGATGTAAGGCCTATCAAGCCACCTGCCACAAACACCTGCAGGATCCGGGCTGGCTGCTAAAAGTCCAGCAATAGTCTCAGCTGGCTCTAAATTTCTCATACATCGATGTCAAAACACTGGCATAAATGGCTGGAAACTGAATTCAGCAGATGGATTTAGTCTGTAGCATTTTTCTTGCCCTTGCTTTGATATATAGAAAAATCCACTTCTAAAAAACAAGTTTTCGAAGGAATATGTATTTGTTAGATTGTTGTTAAACTGATTCTACGGCAGCCAGGTTACAGAAGAGATGGCACAAAAATTTGTGGAACTAGTTACAGATGTTATTTGCATATGGCACGGAGAAATAGGAAGTGAGTAAAATCTTTAGACACCTGGGGTGGTTACTCACAATGTAGTGGAACACGAGCAGAGATCGCAGACTTGAAGATTTCTAAAATCCCTTCTACCTTTAAAATACTGTGATTACCAGATAAAAGGAAGCAGAGTAGAATAACAGAGATTTGTATTTAGAGATCTTAAGAGTTTGAAAACTTTAGCTGGGACAAGAATAGTACTGAAATGAGTAAGACCAGAAAGGCCTACACTTATTTAACAAACAATTAAAATTTGTATTTAGCTAGTTTTTGCATACTATGAAGATTATCTTGTAGACAGACAAAAACAGGCAAAACGCATAAGCTTGCTCAATCAGGGGGCTCATCTACCTCATAGCGAGACTGAGAACAAAGGAAAGGGGAAAGGAAACTAGCTTTTACTGAGGTTCTATTCTAGGTAGATACTTACCCTATATTATTTTATTTTGTCCTCACAATAATCCTCTTAAGTTGATATTATCATCCCATTTCAGAGCCAAGAAAACCAAGACTCAGAGAGATTAAGTATGTCTAAAGTCACTATTGGTACCGAGAACAAACTGAGGGTTGATGGGGGGTGGGAGGGAGGGGAGGGTGGGTGATGGGTATTGAGGAGGGCACCTTTTGGGATGAGCATTGGGTGTTGTATGGAAACCAATTTGACAATAAACTTCATATATTGAAAAAATAAAAAATAAGAAAGTCACTATTGGTAAATAATAAGGCATTTAAGGGTCATGACCTGCACATCATTTTAGGCTTCTGCCCTTCTGTAATCTAGGTATTTCAAAAGGCAAGTGTACAATTTGACCCTTCCTTCTCCTGAGGACAGCAGAAGAATTAATAATATTGTTGGTATTATTACACCAAGATCCTGCAGGAAAGCTACTATATAAAAATATAAGTACATAATTTGTATGTATTCAAAAGTACTTGAAGAAAGGGTTTGCAGAAAGAAAACCAGAGCAATTCTGGAGAAGTAAATGTATGAATGCAGACAAGTGCTCTTTCCTACGCAGCACAGATTTCTGCAGACTTTAGGGATCACTTAGCTCAAACTCTAATTTCACACACAGAGAAACTGAAGCATAATGGTTAGGAAAAAAGCCCCAGCTCCATGTTTCTAACTGTGTGCTCATGGTTAAGTTAGTTAATATCTCTAGACCTTAGGTCTGGAGGGGTAATAAAAAGGAGATAAGAATAGTAACCAACTCGCAGGGTGTTATGATAATTACATAAGAAAATATACATTAAAATTTTAACACAGTTATCCAGCAGCACCCAATAAGTAATAAATAAACGGCAGCCACTATCATTACTATTTTTCCAGGATTCAAAGACAATAAATAATCTGAGAACTGAACTATTCATTTTTCTTAACAATGTTTCACAGTGCCTTGGGAATACACGTAAAACTTGTGTAACAATCAGACCAAACAGCTATAATAAGAATGATTAAGGGTCACATTCTTACCATTGGTAGGCTTCCGTTAGTCCTGATCTGTAAGAGGAAAATAACAAAATTCTTTCAGAGAATGGCAAGAAGATAAAGATACTAACCACCAAACATTTATTCTGGGTAGTATGCAAAGTGCTCTTTATAAAGAAGTATACACAAAAACCTGTGCTCTCAAAGAACATGCAATATAGTTGAGAAGCTGAACCTTTAATATGGTAAGAAAGCTAATGTATCCAATAGTCTAAGGTGTTATCAAGTGAGTGGCAGAGACAACAAATGTTACAGGAAGTATAGTCCAGAGCCCAAAAGAAGGGGTCCATATAAGATGAGCTTACTGTCCTGTGACATAAGAAAAGCACCATAATTATGGGTGCTGGGAGGCACACAGAAGGAACACAAAGACACAACTTTCATTCTGTAACATTGAAATAATAATATAGTTTCTGCCTCCAGAATATGGTTGAAAATTGTTTTCTGGCCAATTTGAAAAACGCTAATAAAGTTTTAAGCTCTTAGTGCTCATGAAAATTAATTTCAGCCCTTTAAAGCTTGGCTGGCTCGGTTGGTGGAGTGTGCGACTCTTGACATCGGTGTAGTTAAGTCTGAGACTCACGTTGGGTGTACAGATTACTTAAAAATAAAATCTTAAAAAAAATTAATTTCAGCTTTTTAAAAAAATGTTTGGGATCACAGTGCATCTGAAGTGATAAAGACTATGAAAAAACCAGATATACAGAAAACATGAACAGAAGTCACAGATATATCCCTAAGATAGGGAAACACATATAACCATTTCATTAGGAAAGATAAATTTGGATATAATCAGATATTAGGTAAACATGTAATGTTATGAGGAAAGGTTTCCTGAAGGAAGGAAGCAAGCAAAGAAAACAGACCAATTAATCTTTCAACAGATGAGGTTTCTTGCCATGTGTGATTTTTATTGTGCTTAAAAAAAACCCAGAGAATCTTAAAATTCTTTCCATCTAAGGAGTTTGACCTTTACTTCAATTCCACAATTTTCCCAGGACTTTCTAACATTATAGTAGTAAGGAATTAGGGGCCGAACTAACAAAAAAGAAGCCTCCCAGAACATATTTATTCCCTTTCTTCTGGACCCTGACCAAATAGAGCAGTTCAAATGATTGGGATTACAAAACCAAGTTACCTAACAGATTTATAGGTTGGGATCTTGGAAAAAACATCAACTTTTTAAGCATTTCTCCACTAGGAAAAGAAGAACTTACAAATGGCTAATTTTACAGGATATTTTCAAAGTATTATGGCTTTTCCAGGTTACTCTGAAACCCAGTATTATCTGGAGAGTAGGAGAGTGGGATTAAGCCTTCAGCATGGGAAAAACTTTTTTTTTTTTTTAAAGTCTGGCACAGCAAAAGTGGAAACCATGGAAAACAGAAGTTTATAACCTTGGTTAGTTTAGGAAGTCATTGTGGTTTGTTGGCAAACCACGCATGCATAGGAGTGGTAGTTCAATTAGAAACACAATTCTCTACTTCTCATCTCCAAAACATTTTCTGCATTTTATGGATTAATTTCTAGGTCTCAAACAGCAAGTTAAAAGAAGTTATTCAAATAGCTTAATCAAGACCCTTACATAGCAGAAAACCCAAGGAAGGGAAAACTGCTTATTCTAAATGTTAGTTTAGTGGATATTTTTAGTATCTTTCTTTCTCCAGCTTTATCCTTTCTCTGGTTCAGAGTCTGTCTTTATGTCCCTATAGGAGTCTTTGTTTATGTCCCCAATCATAATTTAGAGTAAATAAAAAAGTACACAGAGAAGAGAAAAAATGAAGGACAAGCTTTAAGGTTGGCTTCTATCATTAACTTTTAAAAAAGCAATTTCTGGGGTGCCTGGGTGGCTCAGTGCTTAAGCGTCTGACTCTTGATTTGAGCTCAGGATATGATCAAATAATTCATGGGATGGAGCCCCGTGTCGGGTTGTGCGCTGACAGTGTGGAGCCTGCTTGGGATTGTCTCTCCCTCTCTCTCTCTGCCCCTCTCTCACTCGTGCTCTCTCTCCCAAAATAAATCAATGAACTATTAAAAAAAAAATTTTAAAGCGATTTCCATAGGGAGAGATACATACAAATTGGCGGACAAGTAACACTATGGCCTTATTTCACGTAACAGTTCCAATCTTTAAGACAGGGAAACTCAGAGAAGTCACATAACAACTTGCTCAAGGCCACAAAGAATCTGAGATCCAGGTCAGTCAGGCGCTGAGGCTCATTCACTCTTCTCTGTTACTTTGCCAAGACTGCCTCATCATCAATTTCTGAACTTTGTTTCTTTTAGGTCTGATCATTACCTGGCCAGTCGCTGCTCTAAGAAATGGTACCGTTCCTCTCTGAGGCTTCCTCCAAAGAGCTCTCCAACTCCAGGAACCAGAAGATCAACAGCAGCAACCTAAAAAGGAAAAAACTATAAACAATCTCACACATTCAGAGGATTCCAACAATTGTCAGCTTCTCAAGCAAGTGGAACTTTTAACATTTTGGCGACTGGCTATTTAACTGCTTACCAGAATATTATTTATGTTATCTGTTGACATGGTTTCAAAATCAAATTTTTAATATAATCTTTAGAATAAATGATACAGAAATTGCGGACAATTACCTCTCCTTTCTTGCACCATGTATACAATGTATTTAAATGTGTTTTCTTCACAAATGTGGTATATTAATTATAAAAAATGTCACAAAAAAATGTGGCAAGTATTAAAAATTATGAGATATTAAAAATCACCTATCACCATGCAGAATAAATTGCATTTTTTGTTTTTAGATGTTGTATTCTTTATTTTGAAAATCAGGCTAGGGAAAGTCCCACTTTGCCAGGGAGGGGTAGATCAAGCCCTGTGTAGGGCTCTGTGTTGACAATGCGGAGCCTGCTTGGGATTCTGTCTCTCCCTCTCTCTGCCCTTCCCCTATTCTCTCTCAAAATGAATAAAATAAACTTAAAAAAAAAAAAGAAGTTATCAGTTTTTATTTAACTGCTTTTTTGTTGTTGAATATTTTGGTGTGTGTTGTTTGTTTTCTCTTTAATAATTTGACAATGAAGATTTTTCTTTAATTTGTAGTATTTTGGTAGGACTTGTAAAATATGTTCTGATTATTATTTTTAGTGTCTATTTCTTGAGAGAGAGAGAGAGAAAGAGACAGAGTGTGAGCAGAGGAGGGGCAGAGAGAGAGGGAGACACAGAATCTGAAGCAGGCTCCAGGCTCCAAGCTGTCAGCACAGAGCCCCACGTGGGGCTTAAACTCACGAACTGCGAGATCATGACCTGAGCTGAAGTCAGACGCTTAACTGACTGAGCCACCCAGGCGCCCCCGATTATTATTTTTTTAACGTTTGTTTATTTATTTTGAGAGAGATCAAGCAGGGAAGGGAAAGATAGAGAGGCAGGGAGAGACAGAATCCCAAGCAGGCTCTATGCTGTTGGCGCAGAGCCCAGCGTGGGGCTTGATCTCATGAACCATGAGATCGTGACCGGAGCAGAAATCAAGAGGTGGGCGCTTAACTGATGGAGCCATCCAGGGGCCCCAAAAATGTTCCAATGATTAACCAAAGAAGTAAAAACTGAAACAATGAGATAGCATTTTAGAGTTATCAAAATGTGAAGGCAAAAAACCAACATAAACAGCATGGATTAGAAGATACATGAGCCACTACTCTCCCACGACTGACAAAACCTTTCTGGTCAGCAACTTGGGAGAAGATAATCAAAAGCCTTAAACATCCATATGCTGTGACCTGGTAATGGCAGTTCTAGGAACTAGTCCTAACAAAATAATCAGAGATGCAAAAAAAACCAAACAACAAAAAGCAAAAAACGATAAACAGGAAAAAAAGAAAAAAAACAGAAAAGATTACTGCATAGAGTATTTGTTGTGATATTACTTAAAATAACAAAATTTTGTTCAAGCATATGTCAATAGGAGATGACAGTTAGATAAATCTTAGACACAGAAAGAAAAAAAGATTGGCATCTAAAATAATGAGATGTTAATTATGCTGCCACTGTGATTTCTTCTTTTCTCTGTCTGGTATTTTATTTTCTACAATGAGTTTGTATTACACTTTTGTGTTAAGAAAATAACAGAAAACTTTTAATAGGGGAAAATGGTAGCTTCATATTTTAATTTGTATTTCTTTATTTACTAGTAATACTTAATTTTTGAGAATGTTTATTTGCTATCCATATTATTTTGTGATCTGGTAATTCTTTTTTGTGGGGCAGGTAAGCGTTATTAACACCAAGAATCTAAAGGCACAAAACTAAAAAAGCATGCAACAAATGAAAGATTAGGAACTCATAAAACACATTTTATTTATTTATTTAATTAAAAAAATTTTTTTTAAATTTTTTATTTATTTTTGTGAGAGAGAGAGAGAGAGAGAGACAGACAGACAGACAGAGTGCAAGCAGGGGAGGGGCAGAGAGAGGAAGACACAGAATCTGAAGCAGGCTCCAGGCTCTGAGCTGTTAGCACAGAGCCCAACGCGGGGCTCAAACCCACAAACCAAGAAATCATGACCTGAGCCGAAGTCAGATACTTAACCAAATGAGCCACCCAGGTGCCCCACATAAAGCATATTTTAATCTTCAATTATTATTATTATTATTTTTAAAGTAAACTCTACACTCAACTGGGGCTTGAACTCACAACCCCAAGGTCAAGAGTCACATGCTCTAACAACTTAGCCAGCCAGGCGCCCCTCACATTGTGATCTTTAAATGCCATATTATAGTATAAACTCTTTTCTTAAATTCTACCTCATTGTATTATTAAGCCATCACCCTGTTCTGATTTCAGAACTTTATTTTTTCTTCTAAGTAGGCTTCACACCCAGCATGGAGCCCATGACTCTGAGATCAAGACCTGAGCTGAGATCAAGAATTGGATGCTTAACTGACTGACCAACCCATGTGCCCCTGATTTCAGAACTTTTGACTGAGATATCCTTTATAAATAATTGAGATTAATAAAGAATGTAATAATTCAAGAATGTGCTCCAAATACTGTATGTCTCATCCTCATTATTATCGTTAAAGGAGAAAAACATCAGGTATAATTTTCTTCACTTGGCTGAATTAGAATGAGAAAGAACAGAAATTCACTAATGGCTTCTACTTTTACTAAATTTCTTACCACTCAATAAGCTGGTGGGAAGACAAACAGATTTTGTCACACTACCACTGCTTATTGACCACATTTTAGTAATTCTTCTGTGAACTTGGGGGGAGTACAATGACCAAGCAGGTAATTCAGAATGTGGATTTGGTGACTCAGACGCGATGACAGGTAATGAAACACAGTTTTGGACAGGTGGACAAGACAGCCTTAGAGTAAATTGTCATGGGCTATATAGTTAATAGAGTTGGACTCCAATCAGAACCCTGCAGTTGCCCTTCCTATTCGCAGAGAAAGGGGAAGTTTCAAGGGAGTTTTTACGGCCACTGAAGGACTGGCATCTTTATTTCTTAGTATCTTGCCTTTGGACATGGCTAAAATATCCTATAAGTTGAGACATGTGTTCAAAAATTTAACTTTATTTTTTAGGTTTATTTATTTGAGAGAAAGAGAAAGAGCAGGGGAGGGGCAGAGAGAGTAAGAGCAAGGGAGGGGCAGTGATAGAGGGCTAGAGAGAGGGAATCTCAAGCAGGCTCTGTGCTGTCAGCATGGAGCCCGACATGAGGCTTGAACCCACAAACCATGAGATCATGACCTGGGCCGAAACTGAGTCGGATGCTTAACCAACTAGGCCATCCAGGTGCCTCCCCCAAATCTGTTAACTTTAGTACATTGTTTTAAATTTAGACTTATAAGCAATCAAGATTAGAAAAGAATAGACAACCAAGTGGTTCTCTGGTCTTTGCTTTAAAATATTTAAAGACTGAAAACCACTACCCTTGAAATATAGCATTCCATCTTTGGGTAGTTCTGACTACTAACAAGGGACAGGTATATCTAAAACCTATCATTTCCAAGGATTTTATTTTTTAAGTTTATTTATTTATTTTGAGAGCATGAGTGTGTGCATGTGTGCACGTGAGTGGGGGAGGGGCAGAGAGGGAAAGAGAGAATCCCAAGCAGGCTCTGTGCTGGCAGCATGGAGTCCAATGTGTGGGCCGATCTCCCGATGAGATCATGACCTGAGCCAAAACCAAAACTCAGAAGCTCAACTAATTGAACCACCCAGGTATCTCTGCAAGGTTTTGAAGTTGAGGCAATTCCAAGCCACAAAGGTAAGCAGTAACTTCTTCTGGTACTTTTGGTATAGGCAAAGCTTTAAAAGCCAGAGCTATAAAGGTCCACTGCCTCAAAAAAAAAAAAAAAAAAAAAAAGATGCCGGAGAATCAGCTATCATGGAAGAACAAGAAATAATAGTCCAGCTGGGGCTGGTGGCCAATGATGAGGGAAGGAGTTGTTCTGCTTTCTCTATCCATTCATAAGAATCAAACAAGAAACTCATTTCCTGCTTGGTCTTACTGCTAATGCAACTAAAACAAGTAAAAAAAAAAAAACAAAAACTTTGTAAATCTTAGCACTTTCTGTGGGTCTCAATTATGTTAATTTTGAACCTTAGTTTTTTTCAATATTATTTTCAGAGGATATCTGGGTGGCTCAGTCAGTTGAGCGTCCGACTTCAACTCAGGTCATGATATCTCAGTTTGTGAGTTCCAGCACTACGTCGGGTTCTGTGCTGACGACAGCTCGGAGCCTGGAGCCTGGAGCCTGCTGCTGATTCTGTGTCTCCCTCTCTCTCTACCCCTCCCCCCACTCATGTTCTGTCTCTCTTTCTCTCAAGAATAAATAAACATTAAAAAATTTAAAAAATATATATTATTTTTAGAGGACCATGAAAGACGCATATTTATCTTTGATTAAAAACCTCCTTTAATATTTGAGTTCACTGGAGAAACCATACTGGTTTTAGACCTTTCTGTTTAATTTTTGCTTATCTAGAATATTTGCAACTGCACAGTAATAGTTGTAGAAGTGGTAGCTTCTGAATCTTTTGAACTACCTTCAAAATCTTATGCCATAGTACAATATCTACATTTCCCCCCCTGGATTTCTTTAAGCCTGTCTTCCTAATAAAGAAGGCATCCAACTGGTTAAGCCCAGTTATTTCCACATTAGCTATTATAAAATTAATGTGGTAGTTGCTGTATTAGTCAGGACAGGTTAGATTATGCTAATAACCTAGTAATAAACAATCCCAGAAGTGTACAACAGGGCTTCTCAGTCTCAGCATTAGTGATATTTTTGTCCAGATAATTTTGTTGTGAGGGTCTGTCCTGTGAGTTGTGGTATATTTACAGCATACCTGCCCTCTCTCTACCAGATGCCAGTTGCACTGCCCTAGTTCTGACAACCAGAAATGTTGCCAGACATTGCTAAATGTCTCCTGCATGGGAGTAGGGGGTTGGGGGTAGGGAGACGAAACAGAATAACACCTGACTGAGAACCAATGCTTTACAACAGTGAATTGGTTTTTTAAAACTTATGCTACATGTCCATCCTGGCTTGAAGCTGATTTAAAAAAAAAAAAAAAAAAAAAAAAAGTCCTCTTTATGAGGTATTGCTGACTGGGCAGATGGAAAAAAAGCACAGACAACTATGTATGAAAGCATTTGTTGAGGAGTAATGCATGTAGATCACGTTTGCTCACTATTCTTTGGCCAATACAAGTCACATAACTCATGCTGATGGAGCAGGGAAGTACAATCTCGGGAGAAGTGGCAACTACTTATGTACATTAGAAAAGTTTACCTTGTTTCCTCCCCTCTCCCTCACCTTCCACTTCCACTCTCCCAACCAAATCCTCATTGTTAGCTATAATTAAGGTCAGAATAGCAGTTCTCCTATTTTCTTCCACTCTACTCTGGGAGAGGAACGTATCAAGCAAAAGGAAAGAACTTACCAGAATAGGAAAGAACTTAACAAAATAGCCTATTTTAATTGAATAAAAATTTTAGAAGACCTCTGGATCAAGTCCCATATCACTCCTAATTTTGTGACATGAAGGGAATACATACATCATCTATGTCCATTCTTTGGATGGTCTGAAAATTCACACCTCCAGGTGGATGAATTTCACGTTATGTTTTCTTGACAAAGAGTAAAGCTGCTTCTCCTCTTAAGACAGATGTACCTTTTGAGTAAGGCATTCCTTCACAATGCCTTGTGGATGTTCCAAGACCAGAGGGTACCGTTTCTTTTTTATCAAGGACAGATTCATCTCTTTGTAAAGAAAGGTCCACAAAGGCCTTGTTTTCTCTTCTTCCTCCATATAACCTTCTTCCCTTCTCTTCTTCTATATGCTTAGTTTCCTTTTGACCCTGTCAGATTATTATACTTCCTGCTTTCCTTTTATCATGATATCCTCCCATCTCTCTAAGAGATTCTACACACTTTCTGAGAAGATATAATAGAGCAAAGTATTCCTCAACTATAAACAAAGACATTTACATTTGGTATACACACAGCTGCACTTTCTTCTGATATGATATAAAAAATACTGCATTCCCTAAAGATTACTAACACAACCCCTTCAAATTTCCATACCTTTTAGTTAGGGTTGAGGTTCCCGGAAGGATTCTTCTATCTTGTATCTCCCCCTGGTAACTACTGAGCTAATTACTATAGAAACTAGGGTCTTTCCAGGGATCTAGTGGAGGTAAAGGGAACATACAGATATAATATAAATCATGACATAAAGGTGCACAAATTGTAAAACATGGAGGGAATCACACAAATTCCTTAAGAACTAATGAGAAAAACTTGGCTGTGTGTTTGCCAAGTGAAGAGTGGTAGGGGGTTAGAGTGCAAACAGGCTGGAAACAAGCAAGTTGCCTAGAACATTAGCTGGTGATTACAATTTGCCCTTATGGGCTGGCATGTCTGTGGTTTATGGGAGACTGAGGCTCGCTTACAGAGCTAGGGCCAAGCAATCCTGCCCTTCATTAGGGAAAGTGAAAATTAGGCTACAAAGTAGAAAGTCCTCTTAATTCACCAATTTGACCAAATGTGAGCACTTCTGTTCCTATGCACCTTCGGCAGACTTGAAAGAAGTAGAAAGATTTTAGTTCTGCTGAACTTTCACTCTCCTACATGGTAAGTAACAATGAAGGCTACAAATAATTGTACTACATTCTTCGCTAACTTCCTTAGTCCAAAACAAAACTTATTCCACTTTGGACACATCTTCTAGGCCAGAATGCTGCTGGACACATCCTCCTCCACTGTACGTGAGTTTTTATTTGGTTTAAGTCCCACAGCTGCGGCGGCACACTGTCTAGAAATAGTTTGTGCTGGTGTTCAAGCTCCACAAGCCCTGGTCTCTATTTATGATAATCCCTTTGACTCTTACTCTTTGATTTCAATCAATATACTGAAAATAAAATGCAGACCTTGAATTAAAAAACAAACAGGCTAGACAGGAATAAGGCCTTTAATACATTACCTTTTCTATGCTAATTTCGGGGGGGGGGTAGTTTAATATCCCTTCCTCTGCTACCTTTCTTCCTACCTCAGTATTTTTAACTATTAATGAAAAACACAAATTGAACACCTCCCTATTCAGTTTCTCATAGGCTGCTACCAACAATGGAGGAACATTACGTATTATTATCAAGAGAAGAAGAATGTTCCACAAACCACAGGAAACCTGTTTGTGGTTTCAGCCTCTATGAACTTTTGTTCTCACTGCTGACAGACAGTATTGTGCCCTAAAAACAAAGAGGCACAGGTAGGAAAGAGAGCCTTCCAGATGAGATGGTGTAAAGATTCAAATGGGCTGCAGGTAGCAATGGCCAAAAATGGACTTTGCCTAGTAAATGGCTAGCTGGTCTGGGAGCATTTTAGACGGAATAAAATGCATACTTTCAACTTTGACATAAATGCCGTGGATAGTCATTAGTCCTAGACATGAGAAAAATTAGCCATTCCCTTCATTGATATTTTTGTTGGTTTGATGGAGGTTGGTTAATTAGCAACAGCCAGGGGAATTCATTAGATATCCTTTGGTTGACTATTATTCCTTCCAAGTCAACTTCACAGTATGTACTTTACTGAATGCCCACTAATGCTTAAGTTTTTATGATTTGCTAAGTAATACTGATACAATTTAAAAAATTAGAACATTACCTGGTGATCTTGGTATCTCACCAGGGACTGCTGGGCAGTTACCTTCTCCTGATCACAATGGCTGGAATGAAAAGATCCTCTTCTCTGCAAAGCCATTTCCCTAACTGAATACTTGGCACTGGTCTTTGGAGGACTTACTTAGGGACCCAGACCCAGGGAAATATAGCACTTTGCCTGTTTGATTCATTTTATTTAGGCCCATGATCTGTGTCCTTCAAATTAGCAAATATATTTACTAATTTACAAGTTATTCTTATATATCCAAGTGGGGAAAAACTTATGCTACTTGAAAACAGATAATCTTAAAGCTGTTTAGTACAGTGGAGTCATCTAATCCAATTCTCTGATTTTACAGAGGGAGAAAGTGAGGTTCAGAGACTGGACAGACTTGACTGAGGTCATATAGCTAACTAGTAAGATAGCTGGATTTCAAGCCCGGCACTATTAACTCCTTAGTCCAGTGTACTTTTCATTATAATAATAGTGCCTATCTTCATTTTTCGTTTTTTGGAGGGGGTGGGGAAGGGGTGAAAAGAAAGAAAAAGGAACAACAGCCGGAAAAATACACAATTGTACTATTTATGACCTCTGGTCAAATGTTACAGATGCAGGTTAAATGTTTCTCTACCCTTCTTTTTTGATTCCCCAGGGACGGCACCTATGAAACATGTCTGTCTGAATTTTTTACATTGCATTGTACCCATTGCAGAAACTCTTGCAACCCTGCCCACAACCTGTTATTATAGCCCAACTAAAAGAAACACAGAACTTAGTTATTTGGCCCAAAGCCTGTTCATTCACCATTGAAAAAAATAAAGTCGGGATGAAAGCAGGTACCCTACACAAGTGGGTTGAAATCTAGGATGTTAATAAATCAATGTTATAATCTATGTCTAATATATATATATAGTTTAACTACATTATGCTTTAATAATTTAGCTCTGAGAAGCTATATATTACAGTACTGTCTAAATTATATGAGGACACTAAAATACCATTATAATACTTTCAGTTTTCACACTGTGAGACCACATTATTAGAGAGACTTGTCATAAGGGAAGAAATGTTTGCGACTGCAGTCTATCAGAGAATGGCTTTTTAAAGAAACTTGTGTGAGAGCATGTTTGATGTTGCAAAACACATTATTTTAACATTACTGTGCTTTATCATAATAAAGATTGTATCAAAATTTAGAAGGAAAGGGAGCTTTGCACTTACTGACTACCTGCCACCCCAAACACTGTGCTAGATATTTTTCTTAGATTATCTAATTTAATCTTCACAAGGCTGGAATAAGATTATCGTCTTATTTTTTATGGATGGGGAAACTAAGATTCAAAGAAATTAGGTGGTTTATTTAAGATCACATGGCCTATAACACACAGACCTGGGACTTGAACCTAAGAGTGATTCTAAAGCCAATGGACTTTCTTTTATACAATATGTCACCATCACTCTAGAGGTTTAGAGAAAAGCTGTTCTTTGGCTTCCCAGAAGTTTCCTCAGCAAATGAAGTCACTCACTCACTACTTCTCCACTGTGTGTCTACAACTGTGTTGGGGTCAATTCATCCATCTGTCCAATACCCAATCTATCACCAAATAGGTATCAAGTGCCTGTGACGCTCCAGGCATTATGCTAGGTCCTACGGATACAACGAAGAGTGAAAAGGAGGTCCATGAGTCCTGTGGCATAGAGAAGAGTCGTTAATTAAACAGTCATAAAAACAAATGTAAAATTACAACTGTGTTAAGGATTATGATGAATTAAGAGTTAGTAGCTCTGGGGCGCCTGGGTGGCTCAGTCGGTTGAGTGTCCGACTTCGGCTCAGGTCATAATCTCATGGTTTGTGAGTTTGAGCCCCGCATCCAGCTCTGTGCAGACAGCTCGGAGCCTGGAGCCTGCTTCAGATTCTGTGTCTCCTTCTCTCTCTGCCCCTCCCTTGCTTGTGTGCTTGCTCTCTCTCTCTCTCTCAAAAATAAATGTAAAAAAAAATTAAAAAGAAAAAAGAAGAGTTAGTAGCTCTGGGTCTGAAATTTAATCTGGTACCATTGTAGTGTCTAACAGTGGTCTCTGACTCAGTCTGGAGGGTCATGGAAGGTTTCTCTGGGGAAATGATGACTGAATAGAGATTTGGAGAAATAGCAAAATTACTTAGGTAAAGAAAATTGTTCTAGATTGAGGGAACACTGTGCAAAGATACCATGATGAGAGAAAGCAGTACATGTCTGAAGACATGGAAGGGTGATGTGAATGTAGCAGAAATAGCAAAGGGGAGCAGCATAGTACATCAGGCAAGAGAGACAGGAGCAGCCAGATGATACTGGGGCCTAGGGGCCAAAGAAAGGATTCTGACTTTGGTACAAAAAGCAACGGGAGGCCACTGAATGGTTTTAAGAGGGGAGATAACATGACCAGATTCACATTTTCTAAAAGCCTACACTGAAGTGGGGAGAAATGACTCAGAGGAGGAAAAAGCGGACACAGGAGGACCAGTCAGGAAGCTTCTGAAATAAACCAGGCAAGAGATGATGGTACCTTAATCTAAAAAGGTAAAAGTGGAAATGAGGAGAAGCGGATGGATTTGAGATTTATTTAAAAGTATAAAAATGACAACTTCATAACAGCTTGAATATGGGAAGTGAGGAAGATTTCAAAGACGAGGCTGGTACATGGCTTGCTTAGATGGCAGGGAACATTGAAAGAAAGTCAAATTTGGTGGGAGGAGGGGAGAAGGGTAGAAATCGTGGGTAAGTTTTAGATTTGCTGAGATGCCTCTGAGATATATAAATGGCAGTAAGAGCTCAGAGCAGAAGTATGGATTAGAGACAGGACTGTCTGAGTTGTCTGAAAATAAATATTAAGCTGTGAGTACAGATGAAATCACCCGAGGAGAAAAAAGATCTATGATGGAGCCCTGAGGAATCCCATCATCCACTGGATCGATGGAAGAGGACAAACCTATAGAAGAGACTGAGAAAGAATAAACCACTGAGAACAGAGGAAAACTGGGAGAATGCAATGTCACAGGAGCCAAGGGAGGAGAAAAATTTCAAAATAAGAAAGCCATTAGTGCTGAGTAATGCCGAGAGGTAAAGTAAAAATTAAGACTTTTAAAGTCTGTGGATTTAATAACATGACAGTTATTACTGACCCTAGAAAGAGCTGCTTCAGTGGTACGACAGGTGTGGAAGTCACAGTAGAGGGAATGAAGAATGAGTAGTAGAAGCCACGGTGGCTATAAGAAACTTATTCCCATCCTGAGAAGAGTTTCATTTGAGAAAGGAAAACCAATACAGAGAGTACAAAAAATAGACACAATGTTACCAGTTTTACTAATTCTTTACATGCTACAGAAATTCAGAAGAGGAAGGCTCAAGGTGACTGGGTAACCCAGGATAGTCTATAAAGTGGCAAAGTTATTAATTAAAAAACTTTGAATTGATTTTTAAATCATTGAAGTATAGTTGACATACAATGTATAAGTTTCAGGTGGACAACAGTGACTCAACAATGAAATGCATTACTCAATGCCCACCACAACAAGTGTAGTCACCAGCTGTCACCATGCCACATTATTATTATAATAGAGAGGAGTATTTAAGAAGTGCACAACTGAATGTCTGAGAAGTGCTGAATGTCAGGAAGTGACATGCAAACACTACATGGCGTGTGTATGGGGGTGGGGGGAGTGGCGAGGTGGAAGCAGGATGGGATAGAGTGATAAAAAAGCCAACACATATGGACGCAGTTCTGTTTTGTGACGTAGGCTCAATACTGAATTTTTTAGGACTGGGTAATCTATGTCCTAGTCTCTCCTATTTTTTGCTGCTGATCTGTGGGCCAATTCCTCTCGCATAATCAATTATACCAGAAGGTTGGTAGGGAGAAGAGAAAATAAGAATCATAAATCAACTGTGTGCTCACTGGTTTTGGATAACGTTGTGTGAAAAGGTGGGATGCGTAAAATCAATGTAATTTTATATTTATGGCTTTGAGGTAGTATGACAGAGTAGGAAAGAACACAGACTTCAGAGCCAGAGGGAGTCAGATCTGATCACCAACTCTGTCATTCGCTGCCTATGCAGGCATGGGAAGTGCAATTGATGTCCCTGAACCCCAGCTTCTCATCTGTAAAATGGGAGAAATAAGTTTCTTGGCAAGTTAGAGATGAGATGTAGTGTCGCCTGATAGGAATCTATTAATCGATGGCTAATGCTATTTTACTAATACTATAATATATAGAGAAAGCAGGCAATACATTCAAATAGAGAACCTTGTATTCCTAAGATGAAGGCATTTTATTTACTGGTGGGCCCTGATCTAATTTTTCTATTGGTATTTATCTAGAGACAAGTGAAAAGCCCCAGATAGCAAAGTTTAGGTCTTAGACCTTTTGTGAGGTAAACATAATTTATTTGTCTCACAGACTTTTACCATTAATGATATTCAGTATTTAACTATTCAGTAAGTATTTAAAGATTAAAATATATTCTTATTTTATATTACGGCTAATTTTGTTAGAGTGGGATAAAGACACAAAAAAAAAAAAAAAAAAAAAAAAGAAAAAAAGGAAAAAGTAAACCAGAAGAATAAAAAAGCAATGAAAGTTAAGGGTGAAAAAAGGACAGAGCACAGGAGAGGCAAAAGCAGAGAAAGAGACAGAGAAAAGACAGAGAAGAGACAGTCAGAAGAGGAGTGACAGGAGAATCTGCCCGGCCCCCTCGGATCCCTCCAGATTCAGCCTCACCATTTCTGTATGACAGCCAAACCAAAGCACTCTGAGCCTCCTGCTCTGCCAAGGAAGCTCTTCCTCCGCCTCATCATACCACTGCTTTCCTTTCTTACCCGCATCCCTCCGCCCCTCAGTCTCCTTATCGCTATTTTACGTGACAGTAGACCTGCCACTGTTCAACACTGCTCTGGGCCACTTCCTCTCAATTACTTACAAAAACAAAAGAAAACAAAAAAACACATTTACATTTGCATCTGCTAAACTAAGAAGGACATAACGCGACAGAGAGGAGGAAATATGTTTATAGAACACTGAGATCTTCTGTAGGAACGCTTTTTTTTAGAGGTGCTTTGAGAAATGTTATTACTTTAAGACATGTCAAGTGATGGATATAATTTTGTAAAATATGCCAAGAGATAAATGAAATTAAATCAAGGGAAAAGCCCAGACTCTGAGATGACCAACCCTGATTTACTTAGTGATCTTTCTTACTGTGTGCTGAGGGCCATCTTCATTATCCCTCATGTAGAAAGGCTTGAGTGCTAATGGATAATTAATGACGAAGACTGGTATGTTGCCACAGTGCTTCACCAGGTACTTTTCATGTTCAGTATGTAGATCAACACCCCACTGTAGTGAGAAAAAAGAAGTTATCAAAGGAGAAGACAAAGCTGCAATACACAATGCAGTACCCGAAAATAACCTGTATCAGTTCCAAGGGCTTCCTCTGTGTATCAGTGATGTGTGGAGCTGTCTGCTGAGGTTACACAGATAAGTGAAACAGAGAGGTGTGTTATGAGAACATCCGAAGGCCTGGAGAGATGAAAACTGAAACCAGTAGATAAACACTATGCTTTCTGTCCCCCATCTTGGGGAGCGGCATTTAGCAGATGAATCGCATCTGCAAGAAAATAAAGTACACTTCCCACAGTGTGTAAAGACGGACTTCAAAATCATGGCTTTTATTAATATCGCCTACAGCTTCTTCTATGGTTACTGTTCCTAAGTCACAGGAAATTAAATGATGAAAGATAATATTCCTAATATTCAGTCTATCTCTGGCTAGATGGCTTCTCTCAGTGAATTTTTTTTTAATAAAAGAGTCAATTCATATATCAGATGTTCTGATGAATATTTAATAACACTGTTTATCTATTCATTCAACAAATACTAATGTGCCTATTAAATCCCGGGTACCATGCTAGCTAGATACTGAACATAGTGGTGAGAAAAACAGAATCCCCGACTTCATGAAGCTTCCAGGGTGGGAGACAAATATTAAATAAAAAATTATACAAATTAACTGATTATAAATATAACAAGCATAACCATTGTAACTCATAAGAGGATCTGATTGGACTGGGGATAGGAACAGTACATGGAATAGTTTGAAGATAGAGTCATTATAGAAATTCTTAACATTATGTTACTCCTACTGTCTGCCAATACCTTAATTATAGAGAAGAAGCTCTGACATAGGAACAAGGAGACTCGCCTCTAACATTATGTGCATGCCCACTGATAAGTCATGTGACCTCTCTGAATATGTTACCATTCTCTTAAAGGATTTTCACCTTCCTAAACTTGGGAAACTTCTTTATAACCCTTTAGTCACGACTATTACAAAGGATAGGATTCTTCTTCAAAATTATTATTTATTCTAACTCTTTCCACAAGGTTAAGCAAACATCAAAAAAAAAAGCCAATCTAAAGATGAGCAAATACTAAACACTGCTAATAAGAGAAATAAGATTATTTTAAAGGATTCTTCTCTTTTTTTTTTTTTTAAAGTAAGCTCTACTCCCAACATGGGGTTTGAACTCACGACCCTGAGATTAAGGGTTGAATGCTCTACCGACCGAGCCACACGTCCAGCATTGTTAATGACAGACGATAAAGACAAGAGCAGGGGAAGATACATATAAGTATTAATATAAATGTAAATAAAAATACTACCTCTGGGGTGAAGGTGAAGTTCTGAGATGCCTGCTTTAAGATCTCTACTGCTTCAGTATAAGAAATGCTGGAAAGGAACAGGATAAAAGCAGAGAAAAGTCAATGCAATGGTACGTTGTTGATTAGTCCATCTGAAAACCACAAAAGGCCTATTCCCATATAATCTTTGAGGTCACAAATGAGTACCAAGTGGTTACTGAGTAATCAAGAATGATTAAAAATAAATCATCACTGAGTAATCAGAAATTAAGGCTGATCTAATCGTACAAGAGTCTGATCAGTACGAAGAGAAACAGCCATTCAATAATCCTATTCCTGATCTACTTGTAGTGTACACAGAGGAACTAGTCACTTAAGCAAGTAAAGATTTTCTCTGAATTCATGCTATGCCAATGCCCTAAAAGGTATGAAATATTGAGGTTGAAAGAGCAAAAGTCTTTCCATAAAGTCATCATTCATTCATACAATATACATTTATTGAGCACCTACTATGTGCTAGGCATTATTCTAGGCACTGGAGAAATAGTAAATAAAAACAAAGCCTTTATGGAGCAGATATTCGTGTGTGTGTGTGTGTGTGTGTGTGTGTGTGTGGTGTGATGTGTATGTGTGTGGTGTGATGTGTGGTGTGTGATGGGGATGGTGGGTGGGAAGAAAGATAAACATAAAGAATATCATGTCAGGGTGCTATTGGAGCTGTGAAGAAAAATAAAGCAAGGTGAGAAGACAAAGGATGTTTGGGGATGCTATTTTATTTTATTAAACAATTTTTTTTTAATGTTATCTATTTTTGAGAGAGAGACACACACACACAGAGTGTGAGCAGGGAAGGGGCAGAGAGAGGGAGACACAGAATTGGAAGCAGGCTCCAGGCTCTGGGCTGTCAGCACAGGGCCCGACGCAGGGCTTGAACTCACGAACTGTGAGGTCATGACCTGACCCAAAGTTGGACGCTTAACTGACTGAGCCACCCAGGCACCTCTTGGGGGTGCTATTTTAAATAAGATGGCCAAGAGAAGTCTCACTGAGCTGGGGACCTGCATGACATAAGGAAATGAACCATACAAATATCTGAGGGGAAGTATTCCAGGCAAAAGGAACAGTAAGTACAAAGGCCTGAAGTGAAGGAACAGTTTGGCTCATTCAAGGAACAAAAAGGTCAGTGTGCCTGTAGCATAGTGAACAAGGGGAGGAATGTCAGGAAATTAGATAGGAGAGACAGTCAGAGGTCAGATCTTAGGGAGTCTTTCAGGCCATAGTCAGGGTTTGTAATACATGCTCAGGGTTGTAAGACTGATTAGGAAAAATACCATTAGTTATCTCAGTAAGAAACTCTCATGTCTAAAGCAAGTCAAGCCAAGCATTTGTTTTAATTTAACTTAATAGGTAATATATGAACATAGTAAAAAAAAAAAAAAATCACTATGTTTAAAAAAGCGTACATCTCCTGTCTCATAGCTACCTGGCTCCACCCCTGACGTACAAACACTGTTATTGGTTTCTTGTGTACCCTTCCACAGAGTTTTATACACCTATTAGCAAATATTAATATTCAATCTTGTTTAACAGATGACAGCCACAGTATATGTGCCATATAAACTTGTTTTCCTCAATCATATGCCATGCAGATCTTTCTTTTTTTTTTTTTTTTTTTTTTTTGTTATTTAAAGCATTTATTTTATTTTATTTTTTTTTTTTTGTTATTTTTATTTATTTATTTATTTATTTTTATTTTTTAATATATGAAATTTACTGTCAAATTGGTTTCCATACAACACCCAGTGCTCATCCCAAAAAGTGCCCTCCTCAATACCCATCACCCACCCTGCCCTCCCTCCCACCCTGCCCTCCCTCCCACCCCCCATCAACCCTCAGTTTGTTCATGCAGATCTTTCCATATCAGTATATAAAGAGTTTCTTCATTTTTTTTGAATTATTACATAATATTCCATTTTGTGGCTGTATCCTAATTAGTTTAACTACTAACCTACTGATGGACATTTCAGCTGTTTCTATCTTTTACTATTAGAAATCATGACTACATACATCAATTACAAATGATTCTACATTAATTCCATATTAATTTTGAATATGGAAAAAATAGAATTGTTGGATCAATGTGTATTTACATTTACAGTTTTTATGTATTTTGATACTGCCAAGGATTCTGATTCCCTTTTATAGTGTTCTACCAATTTATGCCTATTAGTAGTAAACAAAAATGTCAGTTTCCCTATGCCATTTGCAACAGTACTTTGGATCATTAAAAACAAAAATCTACAATAAAACATCAAAAAAACCTCAACCCAAACCCCAAAACAAACCAAACAAAACCCCAAGATCTACAAATTTTCTGAAGGACTTTGAGTTCAAAAAGTAACTTACTTAACACAAACTTATTCACTGAGGGAAAAATGAAGTTCATACCTTTAATAACTAATTGGAAAGAGTTATGTATATAGCACAAATGAAGCTTCCGAAGCTGTTTTGAGTGATTTTTCCAAGATGAAAAATTTATTCAAATTAAAATCTAGTATTACATAACAAGTTATTTCTAAGGTAACAATGTCGATGGTGTTGATGGTAGTAATAATTTTTAAATGAGTATTTTACAGAAGGGGAATAGAAGGTTAGAGGGGACAGTAAGTTGCCAAAAATCACTCACACAAATAAGTAGTAAACCTGATGTGCTGACTCCAGAGCCTAAGCTTTTAACTACTAAGATAATGCCTAGAACACTTGGGAGTTTAATTATGCTCAATCAAAACAAACACAATGGGCTCTGAGTTCTCCCTCTGACTCTACCACTTATTGGGTACTATGTAAATCACTTTACCTTAAGGAAAACATTTTATAAATTTCTGTAATGTTTTATACAACCAGTAAAAAAAAAAAATTAAATATTCCTACTTGTAAAATAAGGGTATTGGACTACATTCTCTACAATTCTTTCCTGCTTAGACATTCTATTGTTCTATTCCATCAATTGCTTGAGATGATCTACTCCTTATACTGACAAATATAAGAGCTAAGTGGGAAGCACCAGGATTTTGTGCCAGTGATATGTTACTGCTACATTATTTTAAGAAAATGACTCTCTGTGTAAGTATCTCTTGTTATTCTGGATCTTCTGCCCCACTCCCCCTACACCCTAAGTTGAAGCACAGCTTTTGAGTTCAAATTACAGTTCTGACATTGGATATCCTTAGTGGCCTTTATCAACTCTCTCTCTAGTAAATTTTTTTTTTGTATGTACAGAGAATAATAGTTCTTCTTCCCAGAAGCTATTTCTAAAGTACTTTGAAGAAGGAGGAACAGACACTGATATTGCATGATGCAGTATCAAACTACCTTCATATTTAAATTTTTTATTGTTGAAGAAAATTATTCTGAAGCTATTGGAGTAAAACTGCTAAGAGAAAATTATTCGCATTCTTTGACTCAAATTCACAGATAAATGAAGAGCAAAAGAAGGTAAGTACTCTATTTTTAAAAAAACCATGGGGCGCCTGGGTGGCTCAGTCGGTTAAGCATCCGACTTCAGCTCAGGTCACGATCTTGCGGTCTGTGAGTTCGAGCCCCGTGTCGGGCTCTGGGCTGATGGCTCAGAGCCTGGAGCCTGCTTCCGATTCTGTGTCTCCCTCTCTCTGTGCCCCTCCCCCGTTCATGCTCTGTCTCTCTCTGTCCCAAAAATAAATAAATGTTAAAAAAATAAAAATAAATAAAAAAAAAAACAAAAAAACCTTAATGCTATAAAGAAGAATAAAATAAATGAATTCTATTTCTGCTTGGTAAAGGCTAAATTCAATTACTACACAAGACCTTTAAATAATATATCTTCATAAAAAACAATCCTAACAAGTAGCCAAGAATACAATGAAATCTGTTTATGCATAAGAACACAAGTCACATGGTATCTTCTGTGTGTGCGTGTGTATGTATACTTTGGGGAGTGTCTCAATTATAATTCACCATGCTTAGGTCTACTCTCATGTCCTCTTATGGCTGTTAAAATCTTTGGTTTCAAAAGCTAGCAACACCCCCTCCATCTAGCATATACTCCACACCTTGAGAAAACTCTACGTCATGTCATTTATGTATACCCCTCTGGTGTTCAGTTCCCTCTTCATTTCTAGCTCCTGGAACTTCCTCTTACTTTCCAGTGAATTCAATAGTGTATTTAAATTTTTTTAAATAATTTTTAACAAGCATTTTTAGATGTTTTGTAGCAGGAGTTTTATTTAAGTTATCTAGCCTGGCACACTGTTTAAGCAGTATGGTCATTAGATCCTTTAAGCAGTATGATAGACAAGTTATTACTTTTTTTTCAAGTTTATTTATTTTGAGAAAGAGAGTGTAAGTGGGGGAGGAGCAGAGAGAGAAGGAGAAAGAGAATCTCAAGCAGGCCCCGCATGGTTAGCACGGAGCCTGAGGTGGGGCTCGAACCCGAGAACTGTGAGATCATGACCTGAGCTGAAAACCAAGAGTTGGATGCTCAAGTGACTGAGCCACCCAGGTGCACTGACAAGTTATTACTTTATAGAAGAGGAAACTGAGGTTCAAAATGATTAAAGGTTTACTATTAACCAAGTTCATAGTTGTAATTAAATAATCATTCATTCAAATAGTTAAGTATTCATCTTTTGCTCTAGATTTTAAATTCCATAAAAGGAACAATCCTTGCCTGTATTCACTACTGAATTGTTAATGACTAGCATAGTGCCTAACTCATAGCAGGTAGCCAATAAATATGTGTTGAAAAATACTAACCCACTGACTAATGGCTGATAACAAGTATAGCCAGAATTAGAATCCAGGTCCTCTAAGCCATAGCTCATTGCATTCACTGCCCAGAGTAAACAGTGATACATGTTAACAGGAAACCTCAGGGAGAGGACCTAGCCTAAAGAAGAATACTCTCGATCCCATGGTCGCTCAAATTTCATTTACTCATTCATTCCATTATTCAATAAATATTTACTGAGTTCCTGTTAGAGGTACTAAGCACGGGGGGGTGTTGTAACAGTAAACAAAATCAACAAGCTCCCTACCATATGGAGGTGAAAACACTAAACAAATCATCACAGGTATACATTTAAACCACAACCATGATTTGTGCCGTGGAATGGATGATGATGCCGGCAATGACTGATGGGACATAGCCCACGAGGTCATTTCCCAACCTCAGTATTTTACAGACCTGGACTCCAAAGCACAAGTTAAGTGATATGTGACGGTCATAAGGACAGCAAGGAGCTACAGCTACTCTAGCATTAATTCCAGTGTCCTTTTGAATAACATGAAGCATAGTGGTTGAAAGCATGAGCTTTGAAATCAGACGAGTGAGTTTGAATCCCCATTTCATGTTTTATTTGCCTAATCTGAGTTGATTCTTCATCTACAGAATGGCAGTAACAACTACTCACAGAGTTGTTGTGAAGATACAGTGAACTACTGGTGTATGCAAAGTGTATCACTACCTGGCACATAGCAAATAGTCAATAAAAGGTGGATATTTTTTTTCCCATCTTAGATCTTATTCACTAGATAAGATGTTCTCTCTGGTTTTCTCTCCCCAGCACAGATCCTTCGGATGCCCAAATTAATTCTTTCCTACCTGCTTTCTTACTAATTTTATCAATATGCAATGTTCAGAAGTCTTCTGTAAGCTCCAGATCTGTACACTGAAACTGCCTACCCAACATCTACCTGAAAAGAATCTCAGCCTTAACATGACACCTGATGATGATGATCCTGATACCTCCTCCCAACTTCCCCCAAGGGCGATACCACTTTCCAAATCTCAGTTAACGGCAACTCCATTTTTATAGCTGTATAAGACAAAAGGTTTGAAGTCACTCTTGACTTATCTTCTCTCTCCCGAATATTCTCAGCACATCCTGTTTGCTCTATCTTTAAAGTATATCCAGAATAGAAAAACTATCTCCACTGCTACCATCCTGGCCGGTGATGGTTATTTTATGTGCCAACTTGGCTGGGCAATGGTATTCAGATATTTGCTCAAACATTATTCAGGATGTTTCTGTGAAGGTGTTTTTGGGTGAGATTAACATTTAAATCAGTGGACTCTGAGTAAAGCAGAGTACTCTCCACAGTGTAGGCCACAACCAATTAGTTGAAGGCTTTAATAGGACAAAGACTGGTCTCTCCCAAGAAACAGGGAATTCTGCCAGCAGAATGCCTTTGGACTCCCAGCTGTAACTCCTCCCTGAGACTCTAGCCTGCTGAACTACTCCATCAAATTTTGAACTCCTCAAGGATCCACACTGTAGGAGATGATTCCTTAAAAATAAATATTTACATATACACATCATGTTGGTTTTGTTTCTCTGTATAAATCTAATACATGTTCTAAATCACCATGTACTCTCATCCAGATGACTCTAATAATCTTCTGGTTGGTTTTCTGCTCTCACTCTTGTGCTGGCTCTCACCCTGAAGTCTGTTCTCACCCAGTAGGCAGAGTGATCCTATTAAATCCAATTCAGATCTTATCAGTCCTGCACAGAACCTTTCAATGGTTTCCTTATCTTACTCAAGCAAAAACCCAAACTCTTCACAGTGGCCTAAAAAGCTATACATGATTTTCCACCTCCCACCACCTTTCCTTGTCTTCTATTATCCTTTTCCCTTATCCACTCCTCACTATTACCTGAACAAACCAGGTATGGCCCAACCTCAGGGCCTTTGTACTTGCTATTTCCTCTGCCTAGAATATTCTTTTTCCACATACCCATATAGCTAGCTCTCTTAGTTTCTTTAACTCTTTACTCAAAAATCATCTCAGTGAGATCTTTTCTGTCACACTAAGTAAAACTTCTACCTCTTCACTCTTTTTGTCTTATCTTCTCTCTCTTCTCTGGGTTTCTTCTCCCTCAGTATTATTCATTCTCACAGACTGTATGTTTTACTTATTTATCTTGTTTCTTGTTTCTTATTTCCTCCCCAGAAATGTAAGCTCAATGAAGGAAGGGAATTTTATCTGCTTTGTTTGCTGCTTTAAAACAGTTGTTTTAGATTTTAGAACAAGCCTGGCACATTGTGAGTATTCAATATACACTGTTTTTTCCTTTTTTCAAGTTTTCATTTAAATTCCAGTTAGTTAACATACTCCATATACACTTAAGTGAAAGAAAAAAAAAAAAAACCTCAAAAGCTTTCAGTTGTACTCCACTGCCTTTCGATTCTCTATCATAGGGCTCCTATTTCCTCTTTTTCTGATCTTACATCTGTTGTTTTGCTATTTATTCAGGCTCAACGACTCATCACTTTTAACTTGTAGCCTGAAGGTCTACACTGATATCTGAAATTCTCAGCTCAGTCAAGTATGCCAAGTTTTTCTTATTACCATTCTCCAGGACAGGCTGAATTCTTTATTCTCTTAGGACAAAAACTTCCTAAACCTAATGATAGCAAGTGAAGAATGATACCAAATTACATTCAGAAACAATTTTCTAGTCTTCTGAGTACCAAACTTAACTCCTATACACACTAAATACACCGAATACTAAGACTTATATCAATGATTTGTATTATTTATGAAGAGATTGCTTATTGTTCTTTTTCCATATCAAGTATGTGTTTGTTTTATAATAAACTGTAAAATGGAACAACCTATCTGATTAGTACGGTTAGTGGAATTAACAGTCTGATATCAAGTACTACTTGTATAGGATAGTGGAAATGAAGAAAAAATGTATGTGTTATACTTAAAACACAGATCTTTAGATTTTAAAAAGTCACCAAAAAACCAGATTTAGAATATATTATCAGATTAGAGCAATTGAAGGTAAATTAAAAAAAAGACTGAAACAGTAAAAGTGATAGGCAGACATTACATGTATGTATTTTATAAGTTGGTTTTTTAGATGACACAAATGGAAAGATATTCCATGCTCATGGATTGGAAAAAACAAATACTGTTAAAATGTCCATACTATCCAAAGTAATCTACAATTTAATGCAATCCCTATCAAAATACCAATAGTATTTTTTATATAACTAGAACAAACAATTCTAAAACTTGCATAGAACCACAAAAGACCCCAAATAGCCAAAGCAATCTTGAAAAAGATGAACAAAACCGGAGGTATCACAATCCTAGATTTCAAGAGGTACTACAAAGCTGCAGTAATCAAAATGTATAGTACTGGCACAAAAAGAGACACACAGATCAATGGAACAGCTAAAGAGCCCAGAAATAAACATACAATTGCATGGTCAAATAATCTTTGGCAAGGAGGCAAGAATATCCAATGGGCAAAAGGCAGTCTCTTCAACAAATGGTGGTGGGAAAAGTGGACATCTACATGCAAAAGAATAAAACTGGACCACATTCTTACACCATACACAAAAATAAACTCAAAATAGATTAAGAACCTAAATGTGAGACCTGAAACTATAAACTCCTAGAGGAGAGCACAGGCAGTAATTTCTCTGACCTCAACCACAGCAACACTTTTTTAGATATGTCTCCTGGGGCAAGGGAAACAAAGGCCAAAATAAACTACGGGGACTACACTAAAATAAAAAGCTTTAGCACAGCAAAGGAAACAATAGACAAAATTAAAGGATAACCTATTGAAGAGAAGAAGACATCTGCAAATGACATAGCCAATAAAGGGTTAGTATTAATAATATATAAAAAACTGATATAACTCAACACCCAAAAAACAAATAGTCCAATTAAAAAATGGGCAGAAGACACAGACATTTCTCCAAAGAAGATATAGACAGATGGCCAACAGATACATGAAAAGATGCTCAACATCACTTATCATCAGAGAAATGTAAATTAAAGCCACAATGAGGTATCACCTCACACCAGTCAGAAAGGCTAAAATCAACAAAACATGAAACAAGTGTTGGCAAAGATGTGGAGAAAAAGGAACCCTCGTGCACTATTGGTGGGAATGCAACTGGTGCAGCCACTGTGGAAAACAGTATGGAGGTTGCTCAAAAAATTAAAAATAGAACTACCATATGATCCAGCAATTCCACTACTGGGTATTTACCCAAAAAATTAAAAAACACTCATTTGAAAAAAATGTACGCGTGCTTATGTTTATTGCACCACTATTTACAACAGCCACATTATGGAAGCGTGTCCACTGATAGATGAATGGATAAAGAAGATGTGGTATCAATATGTACACGATGGAATATTACCCAGCCATAAAAAAGGAACAAAATCTTGCCATTCACAACAACATGGATGAATCTGGAGAGTATAATGCTAAGAGAATTAAGTCAGTCAGAGAAAGACAAATGCCATATGATTTCACTTATATGTAGGACTTAAGAAACAAAACAAACAAAGAAAAAAACAGACGAAGCAAAAAACCTCCCAGACTCTTAACTATAGAGAACAAACGGATGGCTACCAGAGGGGAGGTGGGGAGGTGATGGGGATTAAAAATACACTTATCATGATAAGCAATGAATAATGTATATAATTGTTGAATCACATTGTATCACCTGAACCTGATATAATACCTTATGTTAATTATACGGGAATTAAAATAAAAGCTTTTTAACTGAGCCAAATTTTGATTACTAAAGTCAGTATTAGTTTGAATTGCATTAATACAATTAATAATTACTCTGTTCATTTATCTTGCTATGATTTATTCATTTATTTATTCATGAAACATTATCACCTAGGAACCAGACATAAGAGCTATAAAAACACCTGGGCCTTCCTTGTGATAAGGAGATATATATATATATATATATATATATATATATATATATATATATATATATATATAAATTTAATGCAGTGCAATATATACTGTGATAAAGTGTAAACAAAGTTCAGAGAAAGTATAATTACTTACATTAAAAAGTTGTTTTTTAGCATATGTTCTAATCTGTCCTTGGTAAGAAAAGAGAAAAAAAATTATTAAATGCAATTATATTTATTATATGTAATTAATACACTTAAAGAGTAGATAGATTGGACTTTATCCACAAAACTAATTACCTTTTGACCAGGAGCTATGAATTTGTGACAGAGTTCAACATCTTCAGTACAGTTTGAAAGAACCATCATTGTTGCAGTCTTGAAGAGCCCCTCCATAACCTAAGAGAAATGACATAGAATTGCCTGACAAGTAGGCTACTTTATATGCAAACCTGTTTAGGGTGAGGACTGATCTCCAGGTTTTAGCGGCTATCAATCCATTAGGCTTCTTAATCCCTGAATGTACTATACCAAGTTAGTTCAGTTTTCCAGATTGCTTTGGGTAGGCAGTGCAACTTCTTCCCAGAGTGGGTAAAAAAAAAAAAAAAAAAGAAAGAAAACTGTATGACTCTTCTGTTCATAGTTTCAATACTTAGTATTGAAGCAGGATGTTAAACGAACAGCCAAAACTGACATCTCTCTAAACTGCAATATACTCACTGTAGAATCAGGACAATGACGGTACCTAGCTCACAGGATTGTTATGATAATTAAATGAGATAATCCATGTGTAAGACTTAGCTTTAGTACCTGGTTCAGAGAAGCATACAACAAACATTAGTTGTTGTGAACAGTAAGACACTTTCAGAAGTGCTTCATTCAGTCACTGGTAAATGAAAGTTGACTTTAAAATTAGAGGAGCAATGAGATACACCTATATAGATTTTATATATAGAGAGATAAATCTACGTAGATTTTTGCTTTGCTAAAGCATACAGTAAAAAGAACACAAATCATGATACAACACAAATCAGTATGTAAGAATTCATTCTACTAGGAGTATCCACAGACATCTCACAGAAGAAACTCTTGCTGGAAGAAAAAAAGTGGAATGGAAGATATTTCTAATCAAAACTAAAATTTTTGGTCTGAAGTCAGGGAGCTATTAGGCCCTCTAAATGTTGTATTCAGAAAGATACAGACATTCATTAAGTACAGGCTGCCTCAAAGTCAGGTATCTTCCCTTCCTCTCTTGCATTTCTGGTACACCCTATCATGGCACCCACAGGGTGGGGCACAAGCATCTACTGAATTAACTTAATATGACCAGATACAGGAACATACTTAATTACCAACGGACAACCAGATACATTTATTTTTTATATAGTGTGTGTGTGTGTGTGTGTGCGCATACACACACACACACACACACACACACACACATATATTTTTTTTTTGTAGAAGAGTAAGGAAAAACCTGATGAAAGAAGAACAAAAGGAAGCTAAAGATCTTTTCCCTTGAGCCTATATTACCTTCAATCTAACAGTGAGATAAAGAAATCACTAAGTAACTGAATTATTTATGAAGGGTCATATACCTCAATCACTAACAAAAGCTGGCACATATGGGGAACACACAAAAACAGGCTGATTGGATACCCAGCCTGTACTAGTGAGGGGTACAATACACCTATCTGTAAGATGAAGACTTTGACCACTGGGGTTGTTAAACTGGTGTGTTTCACATGAGCAGTAAATTTCCATTTGAAGAAGAAAATCATTGCCTTCTCTAACCTTGACTTTCAGACTATGCTCTATAAATATATTTGAAGAAAACAGAAACTTAACTGAAGGGTTAGCATAACCTTCAGATGTTTTAAAAAATATATTACTCAATGGGTCAAAAATAGTAATATTTATTTGTTTATACCTCTTGGGGGGAAAATCCTTTGTTACTCTGATTTCATATTTTCATCAAGATAATAATTTCCACAGAATGTAATTTATAAAAGGGATAAAATTAAGAGAAGCAGAAGATTAATTTTCAGGGACGCACATCTTTCTTCTGTCTTTAAGGAAAAGCTTGCACTTCAATTAATTAAAAATCATTCAACAGTGTGTGCTGAGTACCACTCAGTAGAATACCAAATAAGAATTATTTAGTTATAGAATATACAATTATAGAGCAAAGATTATCATGTTTAATAAATTCTAATCTAATTTTTGTCTTTGGAACTTTTCTCTGATATCTGTGTTTGGGCAGGAGAGACAGAGAGAGTCAAGGCAAAAACAGGGAGTAAAGGGTGTGGTTCCACTGCTTACAATACTCTGTCTAAATCAAACAGTAATACAGAATAGGGTGGTATGCTCAGACTGAAAGCTGCCTAAGGAATTTTAAGCCTCCTCGTGAGTCTCAGATCCTGAATCCCCACAACTTAGAAAAGAGCTACTTGACAGCATTACTATTGCCATTTTTGGCCAGATAATTGTTTGTTGAGGGGGAGGGACCTGTACATTTTAGCATGCTGAACAGCGTCCCTAGCCTTTACCCACTAGATGCCAGTAGCAACCACTCACCCGTCTCTTCCATCCACTTCCTAGGAGAGACAACCAAAAACGTCCCCTGGGGAACACTGATCCGAGAACAATCAGTGGGAGATGTTAAAGGGGTAAGTGGAAACTGTGGGGTATGGTCAAGACACCCCTTCAGGACCAAGAGTTTTTTCTCCACTTGGAATATTAACTGCTGATGTCTCATGGTTGGACTCCTCTTCAGGAACTGGCCAGGCCAAGAGTGCTATCTTACGCAAGAGTATGTCTCTTCCAAGACTAATCCATGTCAGGTAACTGTTGGACAGGGAAAGAACAAAGGCCCACCACCCCCTTGTCTTCCTATGGGACAACTATGAACATTCCAGCTCCAAAGTTCCTCAAAGAATTAGCTAAGGCCTCTGTAAATGCATTGTAGTTCAACTTTTCCCTCTGCCCAATACAGCTTTCTTCCTTTCCTTACGGGTATTGCTCTCCAGAGCATTCCCCAATAATCCCAACCCCCAAATCTGCTCTATAGTTTGTTTACTAGGAAATCCAACCAGGACTGGATAATAAAATAGTAAGTCCGTTCTATTTGATGATATACGTGGTATTTATGTTTTAGGTAGAATTGGGCCATTTACTGGGTAAGAGCAGAAAGATATAAAATGAATAGAAGTGAGAGTTGATGAAAGTTGAAACATTCTGTAATTAAAAATCCAAACTAAGATATTAGTGGTACTGGAGAGACAATTCATAATAACAATCATTTCTGGGTACAAAGTGCCATGACCTATTATTCTATGTGCCTTATATACATTATCTGTGTAATCCTCTGAACTACCGCATAAAGTAGGAACTATTACTCTCATTTTACAGATGAGGAAACTGAGGCTCAGAGAATTAACTCCTTTGTCTAAGGTCACATAGCAAGTAAGTGGTGGAGCTAAACATTCCTGGTCCATCCAACTTCAGAGCTTATGTGCTCTATCTGGATTACGGCCACAGCCTCCTAAAAAAGCTCCCACCCCCATTTTTATCTCCCTCTAAATAATTAAATTGTTACGTAAGAGATGTTTCTAAACTATGATAGACAATGGCTTTTCCCAACTGAGAACTCTTTCTCCTTTAAGTCCAAACTACTTAGTATGGCATTTACAAAGTCTTTCTTTCATGATCTGACTCTTGACTATCTCTCTGGCCGTACCTTTTGTCCCTCTTCTTCCCAAATAGAGCTCTGCTGGCTCCTATACATGCTTTCCAATATATCTATGGAGACATTTCTCTAACTATAAGGATGTTTTATTTATTTGCCTAACAAATAACGAGAGCTAGTATTTACTGAGCCTGCCATATGCCAGGCCCACTACTAGGTGCTTTACATTATACAAACATTTCATTTACTCCTCCCCATAACCTTATGAAATAGTTACTATTATTCTCATTTTATAGTTGAGAAAGCTAAAGATCATCAAGGTTAGATAACATCAAAACAAAAGTAATGGCAGAGCTGGGATATGAACTTAAATCTATCTGACTCTTGTACTTTAAAGGCACTTAATGTTTATCAAATTTAGTTCTCCATCTTCTTCACTCCATGAACACCTATAATGCACAGATGTACACAGAAGCATTTCAATCTCACAGATATCTGTTATTCAGAAATTGTTTTAAAACTTGCATACCTACCTGCATGAGATCTTGAAGACTCTCAACAAAAGAAATCTCTGCTTCTACCATATAAAACTCTGCCAGGTGTCTCCGGCTCTGAGAATTCTCTGCTCGGAATGTTGGACCAAAGGTAAACACTTGAGTAAAAGCTCTGCAATTCAAGATTAAAAGTATAAAAACAGGATTCACATTATTAATTTTAAGTATTTAAAACACTCAGTGTACTCTTAAGTATAAAAGGTTTTGTGCCTCTGTCTTGTCACAAATCCACCCATATTAGCTGCTATATTTCTCTAATGGGTGATAATAATAGTTTCATTAAAAATGTTACATTTATAGAAACCATTTTATCCCGAAGGAATTTGCAAATGCTTTACAAACCCTATGGCTTACTAAATATAGAATCAACCACTTCTGGGCGCACTCAACTGCAGCTGCCTTAAACAGCAGGCAACTACACTTCGCAGCAATCAAGAACAAAGTAAAGGAAAAATACCACAGCCCAACAAGCTTCACAGAGATTCTATATAGTCACAGTTAAAACTAGAATTTCACATGGATAAAGTATGCTCATTTTTTTTTTTTAAGTGAAAAAAGAGTATCTGATATGTATGGTGATCTGTCTTGCTCAAATCCTCTTCAGGTCCTTCACAACCACCCAAGTGTTTCAATGATCGCTGAATGACCCCTGAAACTTGGGGGTGAGGACGGATTTTGAAGAACTGTCTACTTTATTCTCTGGTATTCAAGAGAATAGCTCATAGCGCAACAATTCAAATAGTGGGGGAAAATCTTACTTTTCAATTCCTGCAGAAAAGTGGACAGTACACTTTCATTCTTTAACACTTAAAGTCTCCCTCATGTGGAATCAGGCCAACAACTGGGGTTAAATCAAACATATATGAAATACTGAGTATTTCCTGAGGACTATCTAATCTTTGAATTTTAAGATTTTGCGAGGACAAAACAAGAGACTTGGGGCTCCTCAGCTATTATCGTGAGTATTCATCATTTGACTGGCATTAGTCAAACAACATTAAGATCGGAAAACAGTGCAGAAAATAGATTATGGACACACACACACACACACACACACCCATTGGGCTTTTTTTTTAAGATACTCTAGGAAATAAAACAGTAAGACAATTATAATGGAAATCAAGATATTTATTTTTTCTTTCAAAAGGCTATTTTAGTTGAGGCCTAGTTGGTAAGAAGCTTAGGAATTTATGTTTTGGTTCTAGTCACCTTCCTGAAACCATAATCAGTTAACCTCCAAGAACCTTAGTTTTTAATGGAAAAATAAACAATAAGAATTCAAAAATATTACTATGGTAACCTCTCTGTTGAACTTCAGATCCAGACGTGCCTACTAGAATGTTCCTGAAAACACTGACCCTACCTTGTGCAAAATGAAAATCCTTGCCCTGCTCCCAGAGTAAACAAAACACAAAGCAAAGAACAATCCTTCCTCTCCCTTTTCACTTTCCCCAATTCTATTAATCTCAGTTACTCCACCTCATCACCCAAACCAGCTCTCCCACTGCCCACATTTCCCATATCATATTGTTTACACCTAGGAAAACTCTCGCAAATCCACAGACTCCCTGCCCCTCCCTTTATTATTTTATTTTATTTTATTTTATTTTATTTTATTTTATTATTTTATTTTATTTTATTTTATTTTATTTTATTTTATTTTATTTTATTTTTTATTTGAGAGAGAGAGAGAGTGCATGTTGGGGAGGGAGCAGAGGGGGAGAGAGAGAATCCCAAGCATGCCCACTGCTCAGTGTAGAGCCTGACAGGGACTCAAACACATGACCCCAGAATCATGACCTGAGCTGAAATCAAGAGTTGGATGCTTAACTGACTGAGCCGCCCAGGTGCCCCCACCCCACTTTTTTTTTTTTTTTTAATCTTCAAAGATAATGCTAGTATAAACTCTCATGTATTGCCTGGAGAACTACAACTTTTTAAAATTAATTAATTTAGAGAGAGTGCAAGCAGGGGAGGGGCAGAGAGAGCAGGAGAGAGAGAATCCCAAGCAGGATGTGCGCTGTCAGCACAGACCCTGACTCAGGGCTCTAAATCACCAACTGTGACATCATGACCTGAGCCGAAACCAAGAGTTGGATGCCTAACCGACTGAGCCACCCAGGCGCCCCGAATTACAACTTTTTAACTGGTGACTGCCACTTGTCTTTCTTCCTCCAGCCCCAAGCTACTATGACTTCTCAAACTCATGTGTGATTATACCAGCCATAATTTAAAAATCTTCAATGATTCCCTACTGTTTAAATAATACAATTCAAACTCCTAACTTTGACTCACTTTCTTTCTCAAAGCCTTTTCTCTAGTTATGCTGAAGATACTCCCCTCACACAGCATGCTCAGGCAAGTCTTTAGGCCTTTGCTAGGCTGTTCCCTGCCTCTAATGACCATTACTGGCTCCTCTCTCTCCAAAGAGCAAATTCCCAACTATCCTTCAAGACTTGACTCAAATGCCACTTTCTCTTTGTAACCTTACCATACATCCCCAAATTTACTGTTCCCTCCTTTATAGGACTATGACATTTTGTTTATGTATTATACAGAATATATCACTTTGAAATGCAATAATATATGTGTCTTTCTCTCCCAATAAACTACGAAATTTTCCAGAGCAGGAATCATGTTTTATTCATATTTACATCTCCAGTGCCTAAGATAAAACAGGTGCTCATGCTGAATGAATGAGTACTAATGATGATGACAGGCTTCCTCAGTTGTAAAGTGGAAAAGTACAGCATGCTCACAAACGGTAACATTACAAATAATGTACAGAAAAATACTCAGATACATTTTACTGTGGCTGTTACTCAGTACCTAAAAGGTGTCAAACAATCTAGGCCTGTTCCAAATAATAACCTAAAAAATTATAAGGCCCTGGGTTTCCAATCTGTGACTACACAATCTCTAGGTAGGTTGTCAGTAGTATATCTACATAAACGAAATGACATTTCTTTCTGAGACTTCATCAGTGATCTTCCTGAAATACAAGGAAAGCCAATGAGACTGTTTTTCAAAAGACACATATAATCTGTATTAAGATACTAGTTACAGAGAAAATAGTTTATAAGAAGAACTACAAGTTCCAGTCAAAAGGACATCTGCTTCTCACATGGCAATTCTACGTAGGGTGCCCAAAGATGAGTAGCAATAGGGATTTTTAGTTTAACGACGGTTAATAATTTTCCCTAGCAATGTAGGGTAAGCCGCTCTAGTATAAAATAATGAAGAATGCCAGGGATTCTTATTTTAATTATAATATGGATCAGGCTCTGATTGAGGTACCCAAGAGTTAAGTATTATTCTAATAGGGTAAGTAAAAACTGATGGCCATGTGCTTCCTCTGAATTAACAGAAATTTAAAATGATCTGGAAGCTATGTTACAAAACTGCCTCATTCAGCATCTAGTCTTTAAGCAGATGAACATTTAATCATTCCATAATGAACATCTTCTGCCAGTGCCCAGTGTTTGCTTACAAAAGTAGGGACAGCAGCAGTAGTACCAGCGATAGCAGCTGCTGTTACAAGTACTCCTTGCGGGCCACACACTAGCTGTAAGAACCTTACAGTTAATTCCTTTATAGTTAACTCAATAAAGTATGTATTGTTACTTCTCTTTTTCAAGCTAAGAAATGGAACTTCAGAGAGGTTAAGAAGCTTTCCCTTAAGTCACGGAGTCGCAGCCTCTTAAGTGGTACAGGCCAGATTCAAATCCAGATCTGATCCTAGTGGTCACGGCCTTTATCACGATATGAAAATAATGATGCTCATAACTGAACACTGACAGACTCAGAGAATTACAAAGAAAACTTTATAATGCACCTCCCCCCATACTCTTCTCAGAGATAATCAGGGTGAGTAGTTTGATATATTTATTGTATTGTATTGTATTTATTATATTGATATATTTATCTACCTTACGAATAGTTTATTTGTTTTATGTGTTAAAGTTATAGCTTACTAGGATATGTTGCCTTCATGTAAGAAGAATGATAAATTTTCATCAATATTTCCTAACCTTTAGCAAGTCATTTAGCCTTTCTGGTCTCAAATTCTTACATGAGTGGGAGATAGGAGCAGCTTGGCATTAATCTCTAGTGTCTTTTACAACAATTTTGTTTCTAGGTCCACGTGAAATCATTCGTATTTTAATTTATGCTGACTTCTTCTTTTTTGTCTTCCACAGACATGAAAGACATTTGCAGCAAGGCTTGGGCTAACCAACATTTAAAATAAGATCTGACAACAAGGCCATTTCTAAAATAAGACACAAAACCAGGTGAAAGGCCAGTACTGCTGTGAGAAGAGACCAGCAGAGAAAGAAAACACTCAGCACTAAAAAGCATTCTTGTGCCAAATTACGGAGAGAGGCAAACTATATAAGGAAAGTCCACGAGCTTGGACTTGATGTTTAAGATAACAAAAGTACATTCAATACACATCAACCAACTTAACTACAAAAACAGCTTTTTAAAAATAAAAAATAAAGTTACCAAAAAAAGGTTGTACTACAGCCATAAATTGGTAAGTGGATTACTGTAAAATGGTCACTGAGTGCTTGGCCATTTATTCTTTTGGGCCCTAAAATTTAAGAGCTAATCTTCATATTTTGAAAGAATAGAGGAATTACTGTTCCTTAGCTGGGGAAGAACTTATTCAGCAGAAGATGGATCAGCAACTTTCCCTAAGGCCCCCACTCCCAACCTCCTATCACTTGTCTGTGGTCAGCTCAAAAAAATTCCATTGAACTAAAATGAACTCACAGCTTTCACCTAGCTTTTAAAACAGTCTTTGTCAAATGGTATTCCCATCTTTCAGAAGGAAATCATCTGTTTTACTACTGCTTTGAATCCACTGGCTTATCACTACTATGACACATTTGCCATTCATTATTTCCACAGAGCGGACCCCTACCTTTCAGCGTTCCCCTCTCACTCTGACCATCCAATGATACACTAGGTGGAAGGGTGTAATACGGAGCTCTCACCATTTCAACAATTCATGTCAAGATGCCTTAGGGAGGATGCATCCTCAAATCTAAAAATTATTCTCTACCATCACTGTTAAACATTTCTTAAAAAATTGTCTTTAATGTTTCCTAAATATTTGATTTAGTACTGAGTTTGAGGCCCAAACAAAATTTAATCTTAACTGTATAATGAGCTTCAAAGATCAAGAGAATCTGACTACAATCCTGGAGGGTTGGCTACTCTTCTCCAAGGAGATAACATCTTGCTCCGGGGGAAGGACATTCCAGAAAAGGGAACATCAAGCACACAGGTCTAAGGTAGGAACAAGCATGGTAATAGGAAAGTCTGGATATTTGATTCTCCTTGGAAGATTCTCTCCTCTTGAAACATTTAACACTGTATTCTCCTAGTTTTCCTATTTATTTGATGTCCATCTCTGTCTCTTACCTTCTACTCTAGCTGTTTATTAAACACTAGAGTTCCTCAATACTTAGTCACTAGAGGCTCCTCGGTTCTCACGGTATGCATTCTCCCTAAATGAGCTCACCTCAGCCAACAAATTTCAATCAATCACCTATCGGCATACAATTCACACATTTATATCTCCTGCCCACATTTCTTCTCTAAGCTCCAGAAGCATATCAGCTATTCGACTGATCTGCTGACTTGTCACAAATGCAACTCACACCTTCCCCTACCCTCATTTTGTCTTCAATCTTCTTCTAGCCTTCTTAAGTCAATCCTCTCATTAGGCTCTTTTTAGTAATACCATGTACTCCTGTTCACAGCACCTTTTAAAATTTAAAAAAAAAAAAAAAAAGAAACACATAGATGTGATCATTTGTTTAATGTCTGTCCATCTCCTTCATTTGTCTGTAGATTTCATTACCTTATCTATTTTTTGGTTCATCATATTACCCTCAGTCTTAACCCAGTGCCCAACAACATCAGACAATTACAGTTTGTCAAATAAGCAAATAACTTGTTTTCCATAAAATTTGCTGATCTCCAAACTGAATATTTGAAACAGCATTAGGTTAGGGGTGAGGATAGAGGAGTAATATGAGGAAGATGGTAAACAGAATATAAATTACTAAGCAAAAAATTCTGCTATTTTCTAAAATAGTTTTTCACAGAAGGCACTAGGAGATAACAAAATCAGTTTTTTGAAAAGTGACTGCCCATATACTAGTTTTTACTCTATAGTCAACAAGTAAATTTTTGACAAGGACTAGATCTGGTGAACTTCTCTGTTTAGCAAAGATTTTATTTCTTGATGAACTGAAATATTATCACATGAAAAAATCACCCTAAGTCTTATTCTATGTAAACAGAGCAACAGCTGATTCTTTTGCTTTTGTGACAGTGGATACCAACAATTTAGAACAATTATTCCACTTCATCATTCCTGCAATGATGGGCTCTTCAGAGGACTGGCTGATTGGATAGGAGGTCTTAGAAAATAAGATTTTTGTAAAAGGCCATAATTTGCGGACAGTCCTAAATGAATATTTATCCTGTTTCAATAAGACACTAAAATCACTTTTCCAAAAAAGCTAAAGCTAAACATTGTCAACTGCATCTATTCATACCTAGATTATCCTTCTTATACTTCTCGTATTTAACAGCCCTTATAATGAGGACCACTAAAGAGAACAAAATGTGGTACGTGCACCACATGGTATTTACATATTATTGAAGTCTATAAAGATTTCTAAGGTTATCTTTCTGAGGCCTGATGCTAGAGGTAGATGAGTCATTATGGCATTGAACTATCAACAATTTCCTGGGCTTACATCCTGTACAAATGACCCTTGCTTTTTTAAGGTTATGGTAATGATTAAGAACATGTACTCTAAAAACTTAAACTGAAATCCTGGCTCCTCCACTTATGAACTAGCCAAGTTAACTTCTTTTGAGAATAAATTTTCCATGTGAAAATGGGGTTATGTAGTATACATATGTATGTATGTAGTTAATACATATGTCATGAAGTTATTATAAAGATAAAATGAAACAAAATATGTGAAAAGCTTAACCTCATATTAACTAAATGGTAAGTGTCCAACAAATGGGTAATAACTACTTTTTTGTTTGTTTCCTTTCTTTCCAAAGGTCTAAGTTCTCATTTGGTTGGTCTCAAGACCTCTTTATACTTTCAATTACTGAAGATCTCAAAGGAATTTTGTTTATGCAGGTTATGTCCACTAGTATTTACCATCAAAACTGAGAAATTTAAAAAACTGATTTTAAAACAATGATAAACCCATATAAGTCATAAAGAACATTTTTTAATAAAAATTCATAAGAGGAGTGGTACTGTTTTACATTTTTATAAATCTCTTTCATGTCTGGCTTAATAGAAGACAGCTGGATTCTCATATCTGCTTATGCATTCAATCTGTTGTGCTATCGCATGTCACGAAGACTTTGGAAAACTTCAGTGTACACTCATGAGAGAATGAGAATGAAAAAGGCAAATACTGTCTTAGTATTACTATGAAAATAATTTTAATCTCAAAGGCCTCTCCTGAAAGGATCTCAGGAGGCCTCAGGGAATCTCCACACCAAATTCTTGAGAATCACCATTTCAGGAAATGGTTCTCAATGAGGAGTATTAATTCTGGGCTTTATCTCTGGAGACCTTCACTCAGAAGGATGGTGGCAATGAGTATATTTTAAAAGTTCCAAAAGTAATTATTATGTGAACCCATGATTAAGAACCACTACTCTAAAAAATGTTTAGATTCCCTAATTGATATCCTTTTTTAGAAAGCCTCTTGACTAAAATTCTTAAATGAACGATAACATGTTTTGGTGAGGATGTAGACAAACTCCTCATACACAGCTTGTAGGAATGTAAAATTGTGCAGCTGCTATGGAGAAGTCTGGTGATCCCTCAAAAAGTTAAACATAGAATTATCATACGACCCAGCAATTCTACTTCTGAGTATATACCTCAAAGAAATGAAAATAGATGTTGAAACAAAACCTTGTACATGAATGTTCATAGCAGCATTATTCATGATAGGCAAAACTTGGAAAAACCCCAAATGTATGTTAACAGACTAATGGAAAAACAAAAGGTGACATATCCATACAATGGAGTATTATTCAGCCAGAAAGAGGAATGAAGTACTAATATACCCCACAATATGGATAAACCTTGGCATTATGCTGAAACTAAAGAAGGCAGACATGAAAAGCCCCATATTGTAAGCTTTCATTTCTGTGAAATATCCAGAACAGGCAAATATTTAGGACAGAAAGCAGAAGAGTGAGCGCCAAGGACCAGGGAGAAGGGAGAATAGAGAGTGAATGCTTCGTGGGTATGGGATTTCCCAGTGATGAAAATGTTCTGGAACTAGACAGCGGTGTTGGTTGCACAATGGCATGGATAGTAAACTTCTTGTTATGTATATTTTATCACAATAAAAAGTTCTTTTAAGTTTATTGGAACTAATTGTCCATGAGGTACTTCACCCATTTTATTTTATCCTTGCTACCCAAAAAGCACTATACAACATGGTCATCCTGTTCTTGGTGGCTATTTCTGACTCCTCTTTCAGCTGCTTGCAATCTCTGAGACTGCCACTTCCGACCACTTACGGCTGCTCTTTCCCATCTTACGTTTTCCTCCACCTACAGCCCTTTCTTAGTAAGCACTGATGGTCAATCAGGATACTTTTTCATTTCATTTTAGGTTACAACCTAATGGTAACACATCCGATAAAGTTTATAGCTTTTAAGATCCCTTTTGCTCAGGCTCAGAGATTTACCAAAAATGACTTCTTTTTGGCATGTGTCTTTCCCCCCTACCTCCTTTAGCTACTCTCTGGTCTAAAGCTGTTGTGGAACACTGTGGATTCTAAAAGGATTCAGTCAGTTTACTGACTGAGCAAAAGGAAGTTTTGTTGTAAATGCTTAAATGATGTACTGCAGTGGTTCTACACCTTTAGCAGCATTAGACTCCCTGGGGCTTGTTAGAATTCAGCTTGCTGGACCCCACGCTCAAGGTTTCTGCTTCAGTAGGTCTTAGGGTAGGCCTGAGAGGTCATATTTTTACAAGCTCCCAAGTGATGCTGCTGGTCCAAGGACAACACTTTGAGGACAACCGATCTGGTGGGGGGGGGGGGGGTTCTCAATCTTGACTGTGTAGAGTAAGTTATGGTTCTTCAAAAACAATCAAGAGACCCAGTCCCACCTGCAGACCGATTAAATCTGTTTTTCTGGGGGCTTGAGTTGAAATATGATGCACCTATATTTTTTAAAAGGCTTGCCAGACATTCTTTCTTTCCCTCCAGACATTCTAATGGACAGCTAGAGTTGAGAACCGCTGATGTAGACCTTCTAATTACCAATTATAATGCAACATAAAAGGGACAAATAATTGGTACAGAGGTACCATTTGCATAAGAGCTATAGACTAAGAATGAAATAAGACATTTTTAATATTCTTGACCAACTCCAAATCAGAGCTTGTTCTATGAACACAAAAGCATAAAGAGACCATGACAGACTAGAAACAGGCAAGATGCTTTTAGAGGAACACTTGGCCTGCAGAAATAATGCAGAAAAATCTCTATTTCTCTGCATTCATTTCCCCTGTATTCTAGAAGAGGAGGAAGAGGAGGGGGAGGGAAAGGATGGGTGAGAGGAGAAAAGGAAGACACAGAATAGAGAAATACCCATTTAGGCCCTGCAGTAAGTCTTTTACGTGTGTACCAAGTGACATATACAGGGATTTCAGAGCTGCACAACAATGCACTAGGAAAACACTAGGAAAAAATACCCATCAGCAATAAAATAGATGATTTGTGGCATATTCATACAAAGGAATATCCCACAGTAGCGAAAATGAATAGATTATGCAACATGAATATAAGGTAACAATGTGGAGGCTATTAGGAATATATTAAGTGAATAAAGGAAGTCATAGAAGAATACACACAGATGATTCCATTTATACAAAATTCAAAAGCTTGTGAAACTAAAAAATGAGTTGTTTATGAACATATGTGATGACACTATGAACAAAAAATGATAAACACAAAATTGAGGCTAGTGGCTAGTTCTCATGGGGAGGGAAGGGGAAAGACTACAGAAACATTTTGGAGGACCAGAGTGTTGAATATATCATTATTCTTTATGCTTTACTTACACATCTATTTAAAAAGTAATTTTGTGTCCATGCAATATTTAGGCACCAAAAAAGACACAGGATGGACAAACTAATGGAACACAATAAAAAGTAAAAATGACAAAATTATATTAAAACTAAAGGGCAGGCATTGGCATCAGAGCCCCAAACACCTGACCACGATGCCACTCAGTTCTTCATACTTCCTACCTTTCTCCTCTCTCTGTCCATTCAATTTAACTCAACAAACATTAACACACTCTGAGTACCTGTATTTGTCCAGCATTATTACTGTGCTAAGGGCAACAGAAACCTTAGCACCTCACAGCACGTAACACGAGTGACTTCAATGCTTTATGCTTTGGCCAGAGGTCAGTTAAATTTGCACTGCTCAATATGGTGACTACTAGCCATATATGGCTATTTAACATTTACACTACTTAAAATTAAGTAAAATTAATAAAAATTCAGTCTCTCAAACTGGCCACATTTCAAGTGCTCAACAAGCCACATACAGCAGCTAGTGGCTACTGTATTGGACAGTGAAGATACAGAACACTCCCATTGCTGCAGTGAGTCCTACTGTCTAGCACCAAAGTAGACTGCTGAATTCTCAATGAATACAGAAGATAAACAACTGAGAAAAACATGTGCTCAGGCAATGGGACATGAGGGCAGGGATCAAAGGAGGCCAGAGTTGCTGGGGCCTACTCAGACATGTTTTACTCTACCCACAGCTATTGACCTGTCATGTCAGGTCCCTGTGGCTCTCCTCCCCTGTCTCATATCTGTTGCTTTATAAAAATAATGCCCTGCTTTGTGTTTGGAGCCATAGTTTCCCTCTTCTGATAAAATGGCTGTCTTTCTGGAAGGCACTGATACACAACCTAAGAATTATTCAGTAATCCATATTTCTAGCTTTTATTTAACTTTCCATCTATGTGCATACCTAACTCTGAGAAGCCGGTTTTGACAGGCTATTAAATCATCCCATGGCCAACTATAAGCCATTGCATTTATCATCTTCAAAAGATGAGGATGAACCTACTATTCTCCAATGATAGTGGTTTCCTGAGAAGGAACATTCAAAACAGATACATGATACAATGAATAGTTCTTCCATCTTTTGATTTGCTTTCACTTATAAATACGTCACTAAATGCCAAAAAGAAACAATGAGTGCTGAATAATACTAAAAACAAATACTTTTAATTATATGGATTATGGTATAATCTACACAAAAGGTAGGGAGACTTTGGATTGAACAATTTGAGCAGGTATCTTCAAATTCTCCTGTCATACTCAATGCTCAATAGCTATATATGAAATACCAGTATTATATCAAACACATATTTTGGCTACAATGGGCATGCTTGTAAATTTTGAGATAATTCTTTATACAGTAGTCCCCAAAGCACGGTCTTCCCAGACTTCAAATGTTCTCACTGAATCTTGCACTATACTGCTGTGAAGTAGAATCAGGAGGAAAGCACAGAATAATTACCCAGTTGAAGAAACTAAGTAAAAGTCACTAAAAGATGTTACAGAAACAAAAACATTTAGGTTTTTATCTTTATCTTCCAACCTCCATCATGATCCACACACTAAATTTGCCTCTTAAATGTGAAATATGGCTGGCTCAGGTTTTGCATATTCTCCAAATTGTAGAGATTTATGTGACACATGTATATTTATCTGTCCTATGCACCTGTTTCAAGTGGCAAAACATGGGTTTTACTTTTTCAGTGCAGGGGTATACAATAGGAGATAAAGTGGGAACTGACATCATACGATTATCAACTAACAAATGTGAGTGAGCTTATTTGTTACCAATTTCTACTGGTGAGAGAGAAGCAAAAAACCATGGCTGGCTGAGTGTCTTATTACCAATTTCTTTTCGAGAAGCAAAAATGAAATTTCCTTTTATTTTATAAAAAAGGAAGCAAATCTGTCTTACTAAAGCAAAATACATACAAGTGGTTTCTGCAATTCATGTACATAGTTTATAGGTGATTTAAAATAATTTTTAATAACACCAAAGTTTCTAAATTCATACAAAAAGAAATTCATACCAACAATATGGGACGGTAAAACGAAATTCTGTTAAATGAAATAATGTTACATTAAAATATCTAAACAGATCCAATATATTATTCCAGGTGTGTTAATGTATTTTTTGATGGAAAAAAATTTTTTTTAAGTAGAAAGATTGGTGAAAAAAGTCAAAAGTACAGAAGTAATTCAAGCCTACAGGTCATAGCAACCAACCAAGAAGAAATAGATATAGCAGCCTAGGACCTAACTATCTTACAACAATCATTATCTACTATGAAGTCATATTCATTTATTTCTTCATTAAACAAACATTAGGGTACTAACCACTATAAAAAAGAAATAAATCAGGCATGGCCTTTGCCCTCAAGGCTTATATAGACTAGGAGGGGAAATCACAGACGTAAATGTACAAGCTACAATGACAAAATTCCTAAGGAAAAAAATAGAAGAAAATCCTTGTAACCTTTTGAGTAAGACATAAAAATCATGAATCAAATAAGAAAAAAGTGAGTAAGTATGTATCAACAAAATAAAAAAAAAAACTTTAGTCTTCAAAAGGTACTGTAAAAAGATGGAAATAGCAAGACACACTGGGAGAAAGTATGTACAATACATACATATGATAAAGGACTAGTATCTAAAGCATATGAATAACTCTTATAACTAAATAATAAAAAGACAAAGAACCTAACAAAAATGTGGAAAGGAACTGAAAACACAGTTAACAAAAGAAGATACATAAATGGCCAATAAGCACATGAGAAAAAAAATTCCAACAATATTAGTCATCACAGAAATGCAAATTAAAACTGTAATGAGACATATACTTAGAAGGACTAAAAAAATACGGACAACATCAATTTTTGTCAAACACGTGGATCAAATAGAACTCTCATCTTTTGTTGGTGGGCATATAAAATAATACAAGTACTTCGCAAAACTGTTGGGCAGTTTCTTATAAAATTAATCACACATTTACCATACAATCCAGCAATTCCTAGGTATTTACCCAGAGGAAATGAAAACATGTGCACACATAGACTTGTGCATAAATTTTTATACAGTTTCATTATAATATCCCCAAACTGGAAACTAATGTCCATCAAAAGGTAAGTGAATTAACAAATTGTATATTCATGCAATGGAATAACATTTAGCAATAAAAAGGAACAAACTACTGGATGAATCTCAAAAGCATTATGTTGAGTGAAAGAAGTCAAATACAAAAAAGTAAATACTGTATAATACTATTTATATAAACCTAAACAAATTATATAAATACTATTTATATGAAATTCTAGAAAAGAAAAATTCAATAAATTTTTTTCAATGTTTATTTATTTTTGAGAGACAGAGAGAGACAGTACATGAGTGGGAGAGGGGCAAAGAGTGAGGGAGACAAAGGATCTGAAGCAGGTTCGAGGATTCGAGCTATTAGCACAGAGCTCGATGCAGGGCTCAAACTCACAAGCCGGGAGATCATGACCTGAGCCGCAGTCGGATGCTTAACCAACTGAGCCACCCAGGAGTCCTATAGAAAAGGAAAATTCTAGTCTGTGACAACAGAAAGTTGATCAATGGTTGCTTAGGGCCTGGGGCCAGAGAGGGAGACTGCCTGCAAAGGGAAACAGGGGACTTTTATTTTGGTGATAGAAATATTTATTTTTATTACAGTAGAGGTTACAATATAAGGCTTTATTAATTTGTCAAAATTTATTGAACTGTACATTTACAATGGGTGGTTTTCTCATATATAAAGTATATTCAATAAAGTTGATTGAGAAACAACAATAACAAAAAGCGCTTATTCATGCATTGGCTTAATTACTCAATTGGCCTGTTACTTAAGTTCTAGTCACTACACTATAAAAGGTGAAGTGTCAGGCTCCTGGAACCATAGAAGGGGCATAGCAATCATCTACTTCAAAGAACAAGAGAATCCAGAACTCAGTGATGTCTCATTGTCAACATAGCTGACCACAGCTCTTACGGTAGATTATGACCTGATCTGCTCTCACAGTTTATTTCTGATTTGGTCTTCAAATTCTGAAAGGTATCTTATTTTTGTGTCCTAATCCCTTCCTTCATTCCAAGGTACTGGTATAGTTTAACCTTCTGACCTGTCTTGTCTTGTGAGTTTTGAATTCTGGCAGACTCACTATTTGTCTCAGTCTTCTGCTTTGCATAAACGCCAGCGCTGTTACTCTTATGAAACTGGCTGCCTGCTATTTTTCCTGGTTACAACACCTTGGCTTCTTTCTTTATAATCACCCTGGGTTCTACAGGTCCCAGATGTCATAACGACCATCATCACAGCACTTACCATTTCAGCGTCAAACTGTGATAAACACTGGGCTGCACACAGTATCTAATTCTCACAATAGCTCTGCAAGGTGGCCATTACTATTCATCCTTATAGTTAGGAAGTGGAGCCTCAGATAAACTTACAAAACTAGTATGTATAAAAGGAGAATGCTAATTTGGGGCACGTGGGTGGCTCAGTTGGTTAAGCCATCTGACTTCAGTTCAGGCCATGATCTCACGATTCGTGGGTTCGAGCCCCACATCAGGCTCTGTGCTAACAGCTCAGAGCCTGGAGCCTACTTCTGTGTCTCCTTCTCTCTCTGCCCCTCCCCTGTCTCTCTCTCTCAAAAATAAATAAACATTTAAAAAAAGAAAAATGTGTTTTTTTTGTTTTTCGTTTTTTTTTTTTTTTAAGGAGAATTCTAATTTAAGTTTGACTATATGACAATTTGCTTGGACAAATTCAGCACTTTCTGGTAGGGATAACATTATCTCAGTAGCGACTTCACTCTGTAATAGCACTGGCAACCTCTATATGTCAATTGACAAGTCTGTCCCATATTTTTAACATTCTCCTTGGTGTCCAACACAGTTACATACCATCTGGGTAAACACTAAAATTATTACCGAATAAATGAGTACCCAGAGTTATTTTTAGGTAGAAGAAAACAAGCTAGGGGGGAAAAAAAGACAAACGACACAAATTTTCTCTGTTCCCAACCCAACCTAAATTCTACAAACATGTAATAAACAGATTTTTTTTCCCCCTTCTCCTAAAAAAGTAATTAAACCCACCAGAGCAAAACAGAATTTGGACAAGATTACACAGTAATTGTAGACAATAATAATATCAGTTTTGCTCTTTATAGCTCCAATTACCGTCCATAATGCTTAAATTACTACAGATTAATTGATACGTCATTATAGTAACCTGTTAGACAATGCTAACAGGCATTGCATTTTATGCAAAATGAGTTCTGTTTGTATCATTCCTCAAAGGACTGACTGGTAATTTTTTTTAACTCACAGCAAACGTGCTTATTTCAAAGGCATTCAATCCTTTAGATATTTTGCTCAGCCAGACCTGAGATAAAAGAAGAATGGGGCTGATTCTCTGATACACCTGAAGTGGAGAAAAGGAAAATTAGTAACAGCCTTCACAAAGGAATGCAATACTAGAAATAGGTAGAGAAGCCCATGTTTAGACTTGCAAGGTGGTATGCTGATACTGCAGAGTTAATAATGCGTTAGACAAAGGCACTAACTCATCACACAAATAATGCAGAGCCTAACGAGAAATGAAAGTAAATCATTACCACTCAAGCTAATAAAAATGAAGTTCAAATAGTAAATTGAGCACAGATATTTATAGGAGTCCCCCTTCTACTTGCTAGATGGGGTAATGCCCGATTCATGAATCATTTCATAAAGACAATTAGATCTTAAAAAAAAAAAAAAACCCCACAGATATTTACATTCACTCCTTCCTGAGACAATCTTAAAATAATAATAAGTTAAAAGGAAGAAAGGGGAAGAGGGTCTTCAGGGGACAAGAGACTTCAACCAATCTTTGGTTGAAGAAAACAGTTGTTGAGTGATGACCAACATGTCAAAGTCTGGAAACCATTACCTAGAATAGAGAGTTAAGTATGCTGCAGAAGACAGGAGGTGAACTGCACACAGAACCTTGGTGAGGCTGGAGATGGGGGAAATGGAGATTCACTGATTGAGTTTACATACGGAACTGTCAGCCCTCTCACACTTCCCACAGAATGGCTGGAAGCCAGATGTCGCCATCAACCAGGGAAGAGTCTTTCTCCAGGGCAGTAGTCCTCAGCATCATTCTCACCTGATAGGTTTGTCATGACACAGATTGCTGGGCCCCACTCCCACTGTTTCTAATCCAGTAGTGGTTGCCAGGGGCTGGGGAGAAGAGGAATGGGTGGTGCCTACTAATGGATAAGTAATGAAGTGATAAAAAATATAAAATTAGATAGTGGTAATGGTTGTGAAAGAGGACCCAGCTGTGCTTTACACTGCCTCTATTTTGACTTCAGACTATACTTTCTAACTGAAGTTCTTTCCAGCTTATCTTTTCACTCAGGCAAAAGACCCAATGGGCAAAGCATCCCGTGATGGGAACCAAAACTACCCCCTTGAGCACTGACTGCCCTGACTTCGGCAAAGCCCCCACATGACTGACTCCAAGACAGTGACCGACCTGATCTTTACCGCCCACCTGCACACACTCACCAATCTTTGTCCCACATCTTCCTTTTATGAACCTGCCAGTATTTTCAGCACATTGGAGACAGCCTTTGGGATATTAGTCTGCTATTTTCCCAGCATGGTCCTCACTGATATAAATTCCTGTCTTGTTTCACCACCACCTGTCTTTCCGCCTTTGGATTTTGCCAGCAGCAAAGGGCTCAACCTGGTCTGTTTGGGACCTCCAAAGCCATGTGCTCCTGTACCCCTGGGCCCTAATTACAGTTGCACAATTTTGCAAATATAGTAAAAACTACTGAATTATAAATTTTAAAGGGTGAATTTTATGGTAAGTTAGTTATATCTCAATAAAGTTTTTCTTTAAAAAATCATTTTACTCATCTGTACACAGGGCTCTAACCAAAGCCCAACAAATAGATTGGAAAAAATTTTAAATCATGTCTCCCTTTTGTCTTTCCTATGCTAAACTTATTCAGATTCTTCAACCATTTCTTTAGACCATGATGTCTACATCCCTCTCATCCTGGCTGTTGCCCTAAAGTCAGATAGGATACGAAGTCACAACCTTTTCATACAAAGTTTAATAAAAGATTATAAGTATTTGGAAGCAGATAAGGGAACAGGGCAGAAAAGCTAGACAGTTTACTAGCTTTTCATGATTTGGCTAAATATAATTCATTCAAGGATAGTGTATTACACAAGACATTAAAGAACCAAAAGACATTCCACAACCAAATACAGATAACATGTACTGGGGTAACTAAAAGTCTGTATACCAAAAATGCTCTAAAGTTGTATTAACTAGATTCCTGTTGTTCCAAGAACAGAAAAGCAATAGAATCCAAACTAAATATAACAGCCAGGGGTCATTAAATATAAATGATATTTTAAAATGCACTCTCATGTAATCATTCCACTGATAAGGTTACTTCTAAATTCAATTCGACCTAGACAAGGTTGAAATTCCCTTGCCATATGCTGTTCTTGCCTCAGGACAGTCTTTTGTATATATAACAGTTACCATGCTGTGAGTTTTTTACTTAATGCCTATCATGCTCATTCGATTGTACAGGGTCATGAAGGTTGGGATCCTATCTGTTGCGTTCATCTCTGTATCCCAGCACCTAACCTAGTGTTTGGTACACAGCTGACTCTCAACAAATATTCAGTCAAGCTGAGATTGATTTTTGAACTCTGAATCAGGCAAATGATAGCAAAAGAAATTATGAAGACAAAGAGGAACATGATAGTTTGAGGAGTTTGTGGGCTAATTGGGAGATAAGCATATAAACAGGTAATTACAAGTTTTTTATAAATAGGATTGATAGAAATCCTTTCCAACAGGTATTAAAGTCTTGATTCTGTATTAATGTTACAAAATTAAACAGTCCCTAAATCCCAAAGCTCAGAGTCTAATCAACAGAGAAAAAAAATCAGTGATTCCAGTGTTATAAAACAGAATAAAGCAACATGGATGTACAAAAGAAGCACACTTAAGCAAGTAAGATGTGGGGGTGGGAGTGGGGATCCTGGGAGAGACTTTTTTTTAAGTTAAAAAAAATTTTTTATTATCTACTTATTTTTGAGAGAGAGCGCAAGCGGGGAGGTACAGAGAGACAGGGAGACACAGAATTCGAAGCAGGCTCCAGGCTCCAACCTGTCAGCATAGAGCCCGTCACGAGGCTTGAACCCACAAACCATGAGATTATGACCTGAGCCGAAGTCGGATCCTTAACTCACTAAGCCACCCAGGCGTCCCTGGGAGAGATCATTTTTAAGCTGAGTTTAGATGGGATAGGCAGGGGTTAGCTAGACAAAGGCCTGAGGACATTCCAGGCAGAATAACAACAAAGGCACAGAAACACCTGTATATTAAACAGGATGTGATTAGACAGTTATAAGCAGTTTAGGATAGCTGAAGCAAAACGAAGTAGATGCAAATGACTGAAAAGATGCAATGGGTGTTGAAAAAGAAAAGTTGGGGATGATATTAACACAGCTACTGGAAAGATTAACACAAACTGGAAAGAAGGTAGTACCATTTCCTGGCATCGGGAATTCAGAAGGAAAAAACAGACTGAGGGAATAAGATGATGGATTTAGTTTTGAACATGTTGAGATGGTTAAACAATAGCCAACTGGAGAAGACAACTGGCATTTCACAGGTGGGAACCGAGCAGAGATTTCACATTGGAGATATGAATTTCACAACACCATTCTTTGACCATTGCCTCATAATTGTGCAGATTTTAACCCTACCTAGCACTTCCATACCAATGACTCTTCATTGAGACCTCCAATTCTTTAAATCCACCACTTTTTCCATCATCACCCACCACCCCTACTTCCTCACTCCTTCTTGATCATGACCTTCCATACGTATCTACTTCCATCAATCTCATTTGGCAATACCCAACCCCTGGTTAACCCAAATATTCACAATCTCTGTACTGCACCCAGACAAACTAAATATTCCTACTAAAAATGAAAAGCCTCTACACTTACTGCTCAATTTGCCTGAAATGCTCATCCGCTAGCTATACTGTACAAATGAAGAAATTGGTAAGGAGATAATGAATTTCCTGAGTCTTTTATACAAATAGTCTGTGAATTCATATTTCTACCAAAAGTTATTTTTTTTTCCTTTTTAAAGTTTATTTATTTATTTTTGAGAGAGAGAGAGAGAGAGAGAGAATGCAAGCAGGGGAGAAGGACAGAGAGAGAGAGAGAGGTGGGGGGGGGGGACTCCCAAGCAGGCTCTGCACTGTCAGACCCTGACATGGCACCTGATCTCACAAATAGTGAGATCATGACCTAAGCCAAAATTAAGAGTCGGACACTTAACTGACTGAGCCATCCAGGCGCCCCCAAATAGTTAATTTTTAACATACATAATACACTAAAAAGAAATCTCTTTGCTTTAAGGTCCCATTATCATATCAAGAGAACACCATAAAGAACCACCATTATTCATTATTCCTATTTCATTATTCATGAAATTAGGTAATTAAAGATCTCAAAGTTTCATGGTGATATCTTTTCCATGAAACAGAGTAAAAGAAGTGATTAATATATATTTAACTCTGGTGTGGGCTTGATTTTATAGCAGAAACTATACAGACAAATTTGGAAGAATGAGAATTCAATTTACCAATACTTACTAAATATCTACTAATTTTAGTAGACATAAATATTTAGGATGTTTATAATCTGAGGTAGACATGAAAAGAACTAAAAACTGGCTAAATGTTAAGAGGAACTTTTTTCCTTTAGGACATGAGATAGGTGAGTACTGTAAGAAAAAAGAGAAAAATAATATTTGAGAAAAGCAGGGAAGGACTCAAGGAGAAAGTCTGCTTTCAGTTGAGCTGTGGAGAAATGAGATATGGAAAAAAAGCAGTCTACTGCTACAGGGAGGGGCATTAGAAACAGGCACGTGCAAAAACATATAGAATGAATAAAATAACTATAATCAAAAAACTCTTGAAAATCAAAGAAGTATAAATTAACAAAGTTCAGATAATCATCTAAGCATCAAGTGGATGAGGAATGAGAAAGTTCTATGGGATGGGAAGACAGTTTCACAATTATAAAGGATACCTCTGTAACTCAGGTTCACATGTTGACATCCTTACCACAGCCACTTAACAGGATGAGTACATCCTGAGTATGAATGTTTCATGGCTTGTGAGCTCAGCATGTGAACTGATGAGATGACCCACGGGAGTGATTTTAAGATTGCTCATACCAATCACAAAGCAAACAATCAAACTAGAAGAAAATCAACTTGAAGTGTAAGCTGATTCCTCCTTGTCCCCACAATGGAAACAGCTGATTTTTTCTCATTAAAAAAGTAATAAATACTAGTTTTTTGGATCTGAATAAAAGACAAACTTAAAGAAGAAAATAAAAATTAGCAGAGATGGCCACTGCTTATTAGTTGAACACTGATGTATATCTTTCCTGCATACACATGCATACACATTATAAAAACCTGGAATCACATTCTACTTTCTGTTTCATAACCATTTTCCCCCTTTTAACAACATGGTGTAAAGCTTTATCATCAGTTTTAAAAGCTGTACAGTAATCCATTGTTTGGATGATTCATAATTAATTTTACCCTCAGTTCATTGCCAAGGTCCATTATATCTAGTTTTAATTTTTAAGTTTCTTTGTTGAGCAATGTGTTGTTATTTTGAAAGAGAAAGTTTTTTTTAAATTTTTTTTAAAATGTTTATTTTTGAGAGAGAGAGAGAGACAGAGTTCGAGCCGGGGAGGGGCAGAGAGAGAGGGAGACACAGAATTTGAAGCAGGCTCTAGGCTCAGAGCCCGACACGGGGCTCGAACCCACGAACTGTGAGATCATGACCTGAGCCGAAGTCGGACGCTTAACCGACTGAGCCGCCCAGGCGCCCCGAAAGAGGAAGAACTTTTAAAGAAAATTTTAATTCCAGTAGAGTTAAAATACAATGTTATATTAGTTTCAGGTGTACAATATCGTGATTCAACAGTTCCATCCATTACTCAGTGCTCATCAAGATAAGTGTACTCTTAATCCCCATCCCCTATTTCACCCACCCTCCCACCCACCACCCCTCTGGTAACCATCAGTTTGTTCTCTACAGCTAGGAGTCTGTTGTTGAGCCATTTTAACTATTTCTTAAATTAGCACTTCATGATTTATACTTTCTTAAAAGTTATATTAGTTTCCTAAGGTGGTCATAACAAATTACCACAAACTGCTGGGCGTAAAAGCATACACGTTTATTCTCTCACAGTTATAAATGCTAGAAATCTGAAATCGAAGTGTTGGCAGAGCCATGCTCCTTGTAAGGTTCTAAGGAGGAACTTTCCTAGTTTCTGGTGCCTCTCAGCAATCTTTAGTATGCATTCCTCAGCATCACTCCTATCTCTGCTTCTGTCTTCACATGGTCTTCTTCCCTCCATGACTATCTCCTCCATGTCTCTGAATCCAAACACCCTTATTTCTTTTGAAAGATAAGAGTCAGTGACTTTAGGCCCACCCTAATCCACTATTTTAATTTGATTCTATCTGCAAAGATCTTTTTTCCAAATCAGGCTGTATTCAAGGGATTTCTCTTTGGGGTACATTAATTCAAGCCACTACAGATGTCATCCAAAAGACAGAGAAATTTGTACTACTTTGTTCAAATAGAATAAAACTAACTGAATCCTTTCATGAATCTAAGATGCATATAGGGTTTAGTGATCTTATTTTCCCTATATATTTAAAACATTTTGCTATTTCATCATCCTACAAATTATTTCATCATTACTCATCAATTACTCCTAGTTAGGTTAAAAAAGAGTAGAATATTGAAAATAGAAGAATGGTGGGTGCCTATGACAGACACATAGTGGATAAGAGGAAGATACAGAATGAGATAAATCAGCACCATTATATCATCCTCAGTTTTCTTACCGCAGTACACACAGAATTGTGTCATCTGTAAGAAAAGCCTGGAGACAGTATTGTTAAAGTCTTTTTGTAGTTTTCAGAGAACACAGTTGAGAATTGAGATCTTTTATTCTTCACTCACAATGACAAAGAGAAGAAAAATGATAAAGATGCTTCATAAATATTAGGCAAGCCAGGAAATGAATGCAAAGAGACAGATAGTAACAAGCTAGTCTCTAGTAATAATGGTAAAATTGGTTGTATATAAGTGAAATCTCAGACAATGAGCCTACACAGATAACGATATCCTAAATGAATTTTCTCAAACCCAAGAACTGATAAGGGAACAATATATTTTTAAGGGCAAAAAGGAAACATGATATTTTTATCCAATTAGTTATTCTACAGTTACGACTTCATCATGCAATGATATGCAACAAGAACTTGGATCATACCATTCTGCTGAAAGGGTATGCAACAATATTGTTTAATCATTTGTGCATAAGAATTTACTTGATATGGTTAATAAATGAACAAAGGCTGAAGGCAAGGATGTATACAAAGGTGTTTGGAGGAAATAATATCATGTAGAAATAAAAGAAGTTAAGTGACTTGATAATTGGTGTTCACGAATCTAAAAATAAAAATATTTTGCAATTATGGATCAAAATAGATGGCCACACTTTCTTCAACAAGATTATGAGCTATCCTGTTTTCAAAAGTATTACTTTTTGATGATGAGAGTGCAAGAACCAGAAGTAATAATAAGCTAGACATTATTAAAGAAGTATTTGAAATCGAGAATCTGTATTAAGTATAGATATATTTCTGGTTCATGCCATGGCAGTCAATAAATAGCTACATTCAAAGTGCTGTGTCTAGATGGGGTATTTTTAAAACCCAGAAAAGTGGGAATAAAAATTGAGGTTTGCTACCATCATCAAGACAATGAAAAACAACCCCAAGAATCAGAAAAAAAAAATTTGTAAATCATATATCTGATAAGGGACTTATATCCAGAGTATATAAAGAACTCTCACAACTAAATAATAAAAGACAACCAAACCAAATAAAAAAAAAAAAAAAAAAAAAAAAAAAGAACCAAACACTTAAATAGACATTCTTCCACAGAAGATATCCAAATGGCCAACAGGTACACTCACCATCAGTAGTCATTAAGGAAATGAAAATCAAAACCATAATAATATGCCATTTTGGCACAATAAAAAAGACATACAGTACGAGTTGACAAGAATGTAATGCAGGCACTGTGGAAAACAGCCTAGCAGTTCCTCACAGTTCCTACCATGTGACACACAGGTTCCATTTCTAAGTATCTATCAAGAGAAATGGTCACACAAATATTTGCACTCAAATATTCACTATTCGCTATCACTATGTTCGCTCTTACTAATAATAGCCAAAAAGTAGAAATAACCCAAATGCCCATTATTACCTGCTGAATGTATAAACAACTATAGTATACTCATATATGTTATTTGGCAATAAAATCAAATGAAATACTACTACATGCTGCAATGTGTACAGACATTGAAAATATTATGCAAAGTGGAACAAAATATGATATACTATGTATTTCATTTGTATGAAATATCCAGAATGGGCAAATGCACAGACACATAAAGTAGACAAGTGGTTGCACGGAGTGGGAGGGAGGATAGAGGGTAAGTGCTAATGGAAAAAGTTTCTTTTTGGATGACAAAAATATTCTTAAATTAGATTATGGTGATATTTGAACTGTGAAAATACACTAAAACCCATTGAATTGTATCCTTTAAAATGATAAATTTTATGGTAAATAAGTTATCTCTCAATAAATCAGTCTGTAAAAATTTGGGTTTGCTATGTTTAAATTCTTATTAAAATTCTAATAAAGTTGATTTTCACTATTTCTTTATTTTTGCTTCTGAAAATTATTCAGAAGATGGCTTAAAAATATTTATTAAAAATAAGGTGAATTATCCCCAGATGGTAAAAGGTGATGACTATTTTCTTGGTACAGTGAGGGTTAATCAAGCTTCGTAAATGGATATTTAGATTATTAGTAATTTTCCCTAAAGTTGCTTTCAACATTTTTGTTTATACATCTTTACAAAGTTGTAAGATCATTCTCTTAAGAAAAATTCCTAGACATGAAATCCTTGGTAAAAGGTATTTCTATAGAGAGGCTCTACCAATTTATATTTCCAACAGCAATGTTCAAGAGGAAAACAGGTTTTATCCTGAAATATGCTTGCCTTCATAGCTTACTAAAAAAATACATAATAAGGAAAAAACACCTGTTAACAAAACACCAAAAGCAAAAAGCAAAAGCAAAACAAAACCAACAAAGAAAGAAAAACAATAATAATCAGGGGTGCCTGGCTCAGATCATGATCTTGTGGTCTGTGAGTTCAAGCCCCACATCCAGCTCTGTGCTCACAGCTCAGAGCCTCTAGCCTGCTTCAGATTCTGTGTCTCCCTCTCTCTGCCCCTCCCCTGCTCACACATTCTCTCTCTCTCTCAAGAACATTAAAAAATAAAATAAAAATAAAAATAAAATAAAATAAAATAAAATAAATAAAATAAAATAAAATAAAATAACAATAATAATCAAAAGCTGTTTCAAATACATGAGGTTGAATATTTTCCTTATTCTGGCTTTAACTGACAAGAAATGTAAATTTTTATTACATGACATTTCTGAACATAGGTTTTGCAATTTAGTATTCCTAATTTTCTCAGAATAAATATGTCATGTATAAGTTATATTTAGAGGCAGAATATGATAAAAACACTTAGCTTTCTCTTATTTAAAAAATGTATTTATAGCTGTGTCTACTGAGGGTGTAGAAGCAATAATCCCCCTAGAGCAGCAAGATACCCAGTGACTGAGTCTTGGTTTCTAAAATAACACTTTCCAGTAAAAGGAACCAAGTCTCTGAAGAAATGGCTGATTCTGTGTCTGGGTAGGGAAAATTAAAAACCTAGGATAAATGCCAAAACTTGGGAGCAACCAAGGTATCCCTCGGCAGGTGAATGGATAAACTATGGTCCATCCAGATAACAGAATATTATTCAGCACTAAAAAGAAATGAGCTACCAAGCCCTGGAGAAACCTTGAATGTATACGACACTAAGTGAAAGAAACCAATCTTAAAAGGCTACTTACTCTACGATTCCAACTATAGGACATTCTGAAAAAGGCAAAACTCTGGAGGCAGTAAAAAGAACAGTGGTTGCCAGGGATTAAGAGGGAGGGAGTGATAAATAGGAAGAGCACATTTAGGTCTTTGATCCATTTTGAGTTTATTTTTTGTGAATGGTGTAAGAAAGTGGTCTCGTTTCATTCTTCTGCATGTTGCTGTCCAGTTCTCTCAGCACCATTTGCTAAAGAGACTGTCTTTTTTCCATTGGATACTCCTTCCTGCTTTGTGAACGATTAGTTGGCCATACATTTGTAGGTCCAATTCTGGGTTCTCTATTCTATTCCACTGGTCTATGTGTCTGTTTTTGTGCCAATACCATACTGTCTTGATGATTACAGCTTTGTAGCAGAGGCTGAAGTCTGGGATTGTGATGCCTCCCGCTTTGGTTTTCTTTTTCAGTATTAAAAATAGAACTACCCTACGACCCAGCAATAGCACTACTAGGAATTTACCCAAAGGATACGGGAGTGCTGATGTACAGGGGCACATGCCACAATGTTTATAGCAGCGCTTTCAACAATAGCCAAATTATGGAAACAGCCTAAATATCTATCAACTGATGAATGGATAAAGAAGATGTGGTTTATATCTACAGTGGAATACTACTTGGCAAAAATGAGAAAGAATGAAATCATGCCATTTGCAGCAACTGGAAGGTATTATGTTAAGTGAAATAAGTCAGTCAGAGAAAGACAGATATCATATGTGTTCACTCATATGTGGAACTTGAGAAACTTGACAGAAGACCATGGGGGAAGGGAAGGAGAAAAAAAATAGTTACAAACAGAGAGGGAGGGAGGCAAACCATAAGAGACTCTTAAATAGAGAACAAACCGAGGGCAAATGAGGGGTTGGGGGAGAGGGGAAAATGGGTGATGGGCATTGAGGAGGGCACTTGTTGGGATGGGCACTGGGTGTTGTATGTAAGCAATGAACCATAGGAATCTACCTCCAAGCCCCCCAAAGCCCCCCCAAAACACTGTACACACTGTATGTTAGTCAATTTGACAATAAATTATATTTTTAAAAAATCTAAAAAAATAAAATCACCTTTTTGCACCAAAAAAAAAGGGAGGGGGAAGAGCACAGAGGACTTTTAGGATAGTGAAACTATTCTAAATGATACTATAATGGCAGATACATGCCATGATTACACATTTGTCCAAAACAATAGAATGTACACCACCAAAAGTGAATCCTAATGTAAACTACAAACTTAAGAGTATTAATAATGTGTCAGTGTAGATTCACTGATCTAAACAAACAAACAAACAAACAAATAAATAAATAAGGGGTATCTTATAGTACCAGAGGATAAGGAAGTACTCAAAAAACAAAATGATAGGGCATGTCAAAAGGATATGAGAGTTGATATGAATGAGTTGCCAACAGCTAAAACTACAAAAGTTTGAACAACAAAATATGTAACAGAACTAGAGTATAACCCAACCTATAAAATAAATACATGAGTCCCTCCTGATATAAGTGAGTACAAAAATCACTAAGAGGGAAGTGGTAACAAATGTTCCATACAGAAGAATTCCAAATACCCTACCTTCTAGGAGGTGATGCTTAATTCCATCTCCCACCTCCCTAGAGTGAGGGTGGGCTAGACCTGGTGACTTACTTCCAAAGAACAAAGAAAGGGAAAAATAGTATATTTTCAGTGGAGAAACCCAACAGACACTATTTTAGCCAAGTAATAAAGGTTAATAATATTAATATTAATAAAGGTTAACATGGATGTCACATACCCCCTGATATCAGATCACTTCACCTCTATAGTACTCTTTCCAAAAACCCATATAACCCCAGTTTAAATATGAGAAAAACATCACACAAATCCAGACTGGGATACATTCTACAAGTCATGAAAAAGAAAGACTGAGGAATTGATACAGACTAGAAGAGACTGGGGAGGCATGACAAACTGGATCCTGGAAGAAGAAGGCACTGCTGGAAAACATGAAATCCAAATAAAGTCTGGAGTGCAGTTAATAGTAATGTATTAACATTGGGTTCTTAGTTTTGTCGGCTGTATCATGGCAATGTACAATAGTAAGAATGGGGGAAACTGGGCAAGAGGTATAAAAAAGTCTGCACTATCTGTGCAACTTTTATATATTTAAAAATTGCTCAAAATTAGAAAGTTTATTAAAAACAACAACAAAATTAAACTTTAATATGGAGCCATAAAACCACTAAACCAACATAGATATTTTTTTGAAAAATGTTGACGTTCCAAATTTAACTACCATTTACTCCATTTTGAAAGTCCACTAAATAGGGGCGCCTGGGTGCTCAGTCAGTTGAGCATCCGACTTTGGCTCAGGGCATGATCAGGTTTGTAAGTGTGAGCCCTGCATCAGGCTCACTGCTGTCAGCACTGAGCCTGCTTCAGATCCTCTGACCCCCAATCTCTCCCTGCTCACACTCTCTCTCTCTCAAAAACAAAACAAAATTTGAAAGTCTGCTGAATAAAATGAAAGAAAAAGCAGAGGGAAGAGTAACAATTTTTCATTGGAGATTAAATCAGGCATTAATCTGAAACATGAGGTACTGCATATTAATAGTCCTAGAACTATGCATATTCAACTAGATACATTTGACTGACTTATTAGAAATACTTCAAAACACATTAAACAATACTGAACCTCCTCTTCTGCCAATTTAATCTTCTGTCAGGTTTCTCTGTACACTGTGTTCTATGGTTCATTTCACGTTACTGAGAAAGAGGAAACATATTTAATCCACTAGTTGGTATTATAATGGCAAACACTTGGTAAATTTATATCTTTCATGTATTAGGACATTTCTGAGGGGAAGGTACTTTGCCATTAACTTTATAGATAAAAAAAAAAAAAAAGAAAACCAAAAAATTAAGAAAGATTATGCAAAAAACTTGGACGTAAGGCCAAAATGTAAATAGTGTGTCCTTTCAATGGACTATGAGGACACAGACCCATTCAAATGTTATTTAATTGCTTATCAGAAAGTACTCTGCTCTATTATTCTATTTACTATTGAATTAAATATCCCAGATTAAGTAAATTTACATGTTAACTTGTAGATTTTTGTCTAGTAGAGCTGCAAATCATTTCTGTCAGGTAGAAGAGAAAATTGCAAATTAAAGAAATGGTGTCTAGGACATTATTAACCAGTTTGTAACTACCCTAGTAATCTTATTCTAAAATTCCTTTCTTAAATTGCCTATGAATACACAGCTCTTCAAATGCTCTCTGAAATAGTCTTACTCCTTTACTTGTTCCCTCAGTAATTAATGAATTGAATAAAATATTTGATACATGTTCAGTTTATATTTGTATGAGGCATGATTTTAATTAAAAAAAAATTTTTTTTAACGTTTATTTATTTTTGAGACAGAGAGAGACAGAGCATGAACGGGGGAGGGTCAGAGAGAGGGAGACACAGAATCTGAAACAGGCTCCAGGCTCTGAGCTGTCAGCACAGAGCCCGACGTGGGGCTCAAACTCACGGACCGCGAGATCATGACCTGAGCCGAAGTCGGCCGCTTAACCGACCGAGCCACCCAGGCGCCCCTTTAATTTTTTTAAAATTATGCTTTGAAAGGCATACGGAATTTTCCATGACATGCTTAACATGACCTTTTCCACACACAGCTCTGCAAATCCTACACTCTCACAGGGCTATTACAATAATAGGTTTTCTGCACAGTATTCTGATAGTCTTGTTAATTATCTGGTTATTAGACTTATCAAATAACAATTTCTGTCTCAAAGATAAATCAGAAAAAAGAATCTAAGTAAAGTATATGTTATTTTCAAGACCATGTGATCTGACTTCCAAGACTTTCTGATTTGTCATATGTCGCTCCTGATGGTTCTGTGGGTTAATTTTCTATATTTAAGCCAATTACTTAAAACATTTTTTTCTTCCATCTGTTCCAGGTACTACTTTTTTTGTTTTTGTTTTTTGTAAATGAAAGGGGCTAATACCTGGCTCTGATGTGAACTAAAACTGCCTTTACTTTCATAAACATGATTAAGTACACGTAAATTGTGAGATTTATGCCAAAAAAAAAAAAATTAGCAGAAAGAAAAAAAATCACAACTTCATCTTTCCAGTATTATATTTTTCACTAAAACCAGAAGTCTAGACTACTGTATTTTTGGAAGAAATCTGGTTATTGTGAAATCTAAATGTACTCTGGTGAATTCAAGTGAACTAATTATAAACACTAATTTCAATTTTTAGGTTTTAGCATTGGGAAGAAAAGCATTATTTCACTCTTACACAAGCCATAATCAGTAGTCTATTAAAGCAAAAGAGAAAGAAAATTCTGTACCCTGACATCACTTCTAGGTGAAGTTGTCCCGAAACAGTTAAGAAAGCAGGAACATTGAAGAAATTCTCCTCAGGCACCTTAATTTTACTTGAAGGCTGCAAATGAAAAACACGAACCACAAAAAGCTATGAGATGTTTTGTTCTACTTTTTGCATTCACATACATTCCACAACTAAAAATTACAATGCAATTAAACATATGTGAGGACAAGTCATTTTCTTAAAAATAGAGGCAGTTCTTAGTATACTCTTAAAAGAGAAGATGCCTACTTGGAAAGTGCTAAGGTCAAGGAAGTTTGCTCTGTATTTTCAAAAAGTACAACAACCAAAGGGCAAAGTACTTCTGTCACAAAATACATTTCTGCATAAAAAGTATTTCTGATTGATGGGGCGCCTGGGTGGCTCAGTCGGTTAAGCGTCCGACTTCAGCTCAGGCCATGATCTCGCAGTCCGTGAGTTTGAGCCCCGCGTTGGGCTCGGTACTGACAGCTCAGAGCCTAGAGCCTGTTTCAGATTCTGTGTCTCCCTCTCTCTCTGACCTTCCCCCATTCATGCTCTGTCTCTCTCTGTCTCAAAAATAAACGTTAAAAAAAAAAAAAAAAAGTATTTCTGATCGAGAGACAAGCCAAAGTAAGAGATTATGAATTAAAATTTTTAAATGTGAAGAATTAAATAATCTCTTAAAATTCTGACCTATGCTTGAGATTTGATTTTCTCAAGGGAATAGCCTCTAGAACATGTGTTGTCCTATTATTAAATTTTATTAATAATGCTTTTAATGCAGATTTTTATAAACACAGTATACACTTTTATATACGTTATTTCACTTAATTTGCACCACAACTCAGAGGTAAGAAGAGCAGAACCCTATCTTTAAAAGATATTGGGAGCAACTGGGGCACCTGGGTAGCTCAGGTGGTTAAGCGTCCAATTCCTGGTTTTGGCTCAGGTCACGATCTTGTGGTTTCGTGGGTTCGAGCCCCACGTAGAGCTCAGTGCTGACAGGGTGGAGCTTGCTTGGGCTTCTCTCTTGCTCTCTCTCTCTCTCTCTCTCTGCTCCCCCCAACTTGTACTCTCTCTGTCTCTCTCAAAATAAATAAACAAACTTTAAAAAAAATATTTAAAAGATTGGGAGCAATTAGATTTAAAGATCTTTACAAATTTACAAAAGAGGGTGCTCATTCTATTTGAAACAGGTAGGAAACAAGCCAGGCAACATTTATAACAAGCTAAAAAATTCTCTGAAGGTCAACACAATTTAAATAGTATAAATTTAAGAAAGCTTCTGGATCCAGATATGACTATTATACTCACTTTTTTGGGAGAAAATTAATTTACTTATGCTTGTACCTCAAATTGTGCATTTGTTTGAAAGTGCTTTGGTGTAACAGTGCAGTTACTATAGCAATAAAGCCTATTTTATTTTGTTTACTTATATTTTGAGAGAGTGTGTGCAAGCAGGGAAGGGGCAGAGAGAGAATCCCCCCAGGCAGGCTCCATGTTCAGTGTAGAGCCCCATGACCATAGGATCACCTAACTGAGCCACCCAGGTGCCTGAAAAAAGCCAATTTTAAATACACAATAGAGAATGTGAAACTCCTTTTAAGAGACTTAGTATCAAATACTGAATTACAGAAATACATGAAACAAAGGCCTCTTAGGGCACGTGGGGCGCTCAGTTGGCTCAGCATCTGACTCTTGATCTTGACTCTGGTCTTGATCTCATGGTCAGGAGTTTTGGCTCTGTGCTGGGCATGAAGCCTACTTTAAAAAAAAAAAAAGAAATAAAGAGAAATGAAGGCATCTTATTTAATTCCATTGGTTCTAAAAATATTGCATATCATACATAGGCATATATGTATATGAATGAGAACTCTAGTGTAAAAATTACCAATTAAAATCATTCATTTATTTTGTAATTACTGGTTATTTTTCAAACTCACTTTGAAACTGGTCCTAAACGTCCTATCACTGCTTTTTATTTTTTTTAATGTTTGTTTATTTATTTAGAGAGGTGGTGGCAGGGGGGAGAGGGACAGACAGAGACAGGGAGAGAGAGAGAATCCTAAGCAGACTGTTCTGTCAGCATGGAGCCCAAACCCATGAACTGGGAGATCACGACCTGTGCTGAAAAGAAGAGTTGGGCGTTTACCCAAGTGAGCCACCCGGGCACTTCCTATCACTGCTTTTTAAAAATCCATCTCTGAATCCCATATTCACTGAAAGGACGTTGTTTCCAGGGACTTAAGTACTCAATGCTAACATATTTGCCCTGACATGTGTTAGGATTTCTAATAAAAAAATATATTTCCTCACTCTTTACAAAGCAATTATGATTCAAATAAGGTCCAGCATATTTATAAGAATATTATACTTTCTCCTTTCTTTCACCTCTTTAGTCTATAATTTGTATTGATGTTTTACCTCAACTCCTCCTTAAGTGATTTCTCTCATTTCCTGTACATATAAAAAGTTTAGTTTTTATGACTACATTTTAGTCTTTCACTTATTAGCATTTGTACAAAAAGGAATCTGGTCCTCTTACATCTCTTTAATCCAACTTATTTAAATAGGTAAAACATGTCACTACTTCATTATGCCTTCTAATATCATATGTACTCACATACTGAAATTCATACTATGCTTTAAAAATTACTTCCTTTTATTTCTTCTATTCACTACAGTTTATACGTTACATTGATTTTTTTTTAATTTTTTTTAATGTTTATTTATTTTTGAGACAGAGACAGAGTGTGAACAGGGGGGAGCAGAGAGAGTGGGAGACACAGAATCTGAAACAGGCTCCAGGCTCTGAGCTGTCAGCACAGAGCCTGACGTGGGGCTGGAACCCACGAACCGTGAGATCATGACCTGAGCCGAAGTCAGACGCCTAACCGACTGAGCCACCCGGGCGCCCCTTAATGCTTATTTATGAGAGAGAGAGAGAGAGAGAGAGAGAGACAGAGAGACAGAGAGACAGAGAGAGAGAGCACAAGTAGGGCAGGAACAGAGAGGGAGACACAGAACTCTAAGCAGGCTCCAGGCTCTGAGCTGTCAGCACAGAGCCCAATGAGGGGCTCGAACCCACAAACTGCAAGATCATGACCTGAGCTGAAGTCAGATGCCCAACCGACTGAGCCACCCAGGCGCCCCACATTACATTGTTTTTTTTAAACTTCTCTATGAATTAAGTTAGATTACCTATACATTTTACTTCAGAATGTTAAAGAGACATTACAAAACATTTTAAAAAGGAATTACTGAGAGTGATGTTGGCAAACATGACAGGATGGGTACCTTTGAAGGACTGTCCCTCCACAGAACAACTAAAAATAATGAGTAAAAACTGTCAGAATCAACTGTGGGAACTCTGGAAAACAGTCAAAGGTTTATAGCAACCAAACACATGCTGAATTAAGAGAGAGGAAACTTAAAAGTGATAGACTCCACCCAACAACGGCAGACTGCACATTTGTCTCAAGTACACATGGAATATTGTTGAGGACACCACATCCTAAGACATAAAACACATCTCAATAAACTAAAAAAGACTGAAATCATACAAGTTTTTTTTCCTTGGTCATAATGGAGTGAAACCAGAAACGTTAAATGGCATAGTTGCTTAGGAAAACAGTTTGGTGGTTTCTTAAAAAGATAAAGAATTACTATACAACCTACCAATTCTACTCCTAGGTATATACCTGAAAGAATTAAAGCCGGGTAGTCAGGGCACCTGAGTGGCTCAGTCAGTTAAGCATCCAACACTTGGTTTTGGGTCAGGTCATGATCTCACAGTTTGTGGGTTCGAGCCCTGCGTCGGGCTCTATGTTGACAGCTTGGAGCCTGGAGCCTGCTTCAGATTCTGTGTCTCCCTCTCTTTCTGCCCCTCCCCTTCCCTCTTGCACGTGCATGCACTCTCTCTCTCTCTCAAAAATAAATAAAACATTAAAAAAAAAAGCCAGGTACTCAAATACATACGTGTACCTTAATGTTCATAACAGCACTATTTGCTATAGCCAGAGGTGGAAACAATTCAAATGTCCATTAATGGATAAATGAATGAACAAAATTAATATATGCAAAGAATGGAATAATATTCAGCCAGAAGATGAAATGAAATACTTATATACACATTGAAACATGGCTTACCTTGAACACGTTATGTTAAGTGAAAGTAAGACATAAAAGGCCACATATTGTATGATCTCATTTATAAGGAAATGTCTCAAAGAGGTAAATCCATAAAGACTGGTGAGAGCCATGGGTCTGGAGGAGGAAGGAGAAATGGCAACGGGCAGGAGCTTTCTTTTGGGGTAATGAAAATGTTTTGGAACTTGATACAGGTGGTAGTTATATAACATGATAAAAATGCATTAAATGCCACAAAATGTACCCTTTAAAATGGTTAATTATGTTATATGAATTCCACCTCAATTTTTTAAAAAGCATATATAAACAAGTAACTATTAGAGATGACAGGGTCAAAAACTAATAACACTGCAAATTTAAGATTTGTAATCTTAAATACTCGTTAGAAATGAAGAATAAAATATACCAATTATGCATCCAATTTGTGACTTTGCCAGTGGGTAGGACTTCTTTAACAAGATCCACCAAATCCAAATGATAAACTGAAATATGGACAATTATGTTTTAGTTTTTTAAAAATGCTTTTATTTATTTTTGAGAGACAGAGGCAGAGTGAAAGGGAGGCAGCGGATCCGAAGCAAGATCTGCACTGACAGCAGAGAGCCCAGTGCTAGGCTCAGACTTACAAACCATGAGACCATGACCTGAGCCAATGTTGGACACTTAACCGTTCGACTGAGCTACCCAGGCACCGTGACAAATTTGACATTAGCATTACGGATTTCTATTTAATAAAGAAAGTATATAAGCAAAGTCAGAAGAAGAATGACAGATTAAGAAGAAAATGTTTTCAGGGCACCTGGCTTGCTCAGTCAATAGATAATGTGACTCTTGATCTCAGGGTTGAGTTTGAGCCCCATGTTGGGTGTAGAGATCACTTAATAATAAAATCTTTCAAAAAAGAATAAAATATTTTCAGCATCTAATATTGACAAGTGATTAATGGACAGGATATATAAGGGCCTCCTGCCAAGAAAACAAGAAAATATGCCGCTTCCCAACTGGGCAAGGGATATGAAAAGAGATTTACAAAAAGGAAAATTCAAATGGCTAAGATGAAAGAGGAAACACTCAAATTCATTACAAATTAAAGAAATGCAAATGAAAATAAGGCATTTTAAGAAACATTCATTACATTTACCAGATTGACAAAAATTAGAAAGTTGTTTAATGTCAAGTGTAGGTGTAGACTCAGGGTACGATAGGCAGATTTCTAAGATGCACCCCAAGGTTCTCAACCCCAGCTTTATTTAGTCAACCACTAAGGCAGGAACTGCCAAGAAGGGATTTTGCAATTCAATTTCCAGATCAGAGAACACATGCAGTAATTTCTCTGACATCTGCCGTAGCAACATTTATCTAGATACGTCTACTGAGGCAAAGGAAAGAAAAGAAAAAAAACAAAAACAAAAACAAAAAAACCAAAACCTATTGGGACTACATCAAAATAAAAAGCTCTGCACATGGAAGGAAAAACAAAACTAAAAGACAACCTACTGAATGGGAGAAGATATTTGCAATAACATATCTGACAAAGGGTTAGTATCCAAAAAATATAAAGGACTTTACAGCTCAACACACAAAAACCAAATGGTATTCCCATTAAAAAATGGGCAGAACACATGAACAGACATTTCTCCAAAGAAGACAACCAGATGGCCAACAGACACATGAAAAGATGCTCATCATCACTTATCATCAGGGAAATGCAAATCAAAACTACAATGAGGTATCACCTCATATCTGTCAGAATGGCTAAAATAAAAAACATAAGATACAACAGGTGTTGGCAAGGATGTGGAGAAAGAGGACACCCTCTCTTGCAATGTTGGTGAGAATGCAAACTGGTGCAGCTACTCTGGAAAACTTTATGCAGGCTCCTCAAAAAATTAAAAATAGACCTCCCCTACGATCCAGTAATCGCACTGCGGGGTATTTACCCCAAAAATACAAAAACACAAATTCAAAGTATACATGCACCCTTATATTTATTGCAGCATTATTTACAATAGCCAAACTATGGAAGCACCCCAAGTGTCCATCAACAGATGAATGGATAGACAAGATGTGATAGGCGTGTGTGTGTGTGTGTGTGTGTGTGTATGTATGATGGATTTATTATATTGTAACAGTGGGATATTATTTAGCCATTAAAAAGTATGAAATCTTGCTATTTGCACAACACAGAGATACAGAGTATAATGCTAAGTGAAATAAGTCAGAAAAAGACAAATATCACGGGATCTTACTCATAAGCAGAATTTAAGAAACAAAACAAATGAGCAAATAAAAGGAAAAAAGAGAACTATAGAGAAAAGAACCATAGAGAACAAACTGATAGTTACCAGACAAGTGGGTGGGGGGAGGATGGGCGAAATAGAGGATGGGTATTAAAGAACACACTTGTGATGAAAAAAATAAAGCAATGAGCAAAAAATTAAAAAAAAAAAATAAAGTGAGATGACACTTATTCCTCCTGCCTTACAGTTTATTTACTAAAAGGTCCCCCAAATACAAAAATAAAATAAAGTTCCAAGTCAGATGGCCTCAAGATGTGGAGATTTGCTGGGTGTTCCCAACCTAACCACGTGAGTCCTTTAAAAGCAGAATTTTCTACAGCTGGTTGCAAAAGAGGAAGTCAGAGATTTGAAGAAGGACAAGGATTCAACAAGCTGTCACTGGCTTTGAGAGAGAGAAGGCCACATGCAATATATTCCTGGATATATATTCCAGAAACATTTTTATACAAGTCCATTAGGGAATACACTGAAGACCATTTATGCAGCACTTTTTTCCTGGGTGTAACTTGGAACTGGACACAACCAAAGAGCCCTTAACTAGAAGAATGAGTAAGTAAAATGTGGCAGGAAAATACCACTGAATATTTTGCACCAATGAGAAGCAACAAATAAATGTACCTACAGGGACAGAATTTCAACAGAGTTAAATGGGAAAAAGTAGGAAACAGAACAAGATGCATGGTACATTATCATTCATGTAAACTAAAAGCACATATAAAAGATCACTCATATTTTATGAGACTATATACACAATAAAAGATGACATATCAACAATATTAAAGTGAGTACCTCCAAAAGAGAAGAAAAAAGAATGGGAGAGGACATTGGAATAAAGAGGAAAAAATAAAACAAGAAAGGGACTATGTTGAATTGTGTTTTGCCAGCTTGGCATTACTGTCCCCATCCAAACTAAGGACTATGTTTCCTAAAATTCCCTTTCCTGCCTGGTTCCGGGTTATAGTTGGTCATCTACTATTGGAGAGGCAAGTGCAAAAGATTTGAGAGGAGAAAATAAAGCTCAAGTCGTGACTCTCAGAAGACTGTGGCAGTCTGCCCCAGTGACACACATATACTGAAGGGCTGGGTGATCTCTAGTTTCTAGCTTTTCTGTACTACTGACCAATAGTAGCTCTAAGGCAACCACCAAGTGCTGTACTGCAATTACTACAGAGTTAGGTTAGGTTAGGTTAGATTAGATTAGATTAGATTAGATTAGATTAACTGAATTAATGGCTTCAATTTTTCACACCTCTCTGTATTGGCACCCCTTAGTATATCACACCCTAATTCTGAGTTTGGCCATGTGACTCGTTTTGACTGATGGTATGGTAACAAAAATTTACAAAAATAGTAGCTGTGCATTTCCACATTCTTTCTTGGACCTATGCTACCAAACAGATCATGCCCTGATTAGGCATGTCTGAGAGACATGTGAGGTCATCTAGATTGGCCAGTTTCCAGCTAAACCATCAGCTAACCAAGTCCAACTGAGATCAGTATCACCCAAATGACCTGTAGACTCATAGGAAAGAATAAACGGTTTTGTTACAAAGTAATATGACACAAGTGCCTTGGGAAGACCAATAACGACAGTGCACCATGAATGAAAATTATGTTTAACTGAACTCAATATTGCTGAGATTAAAAGAATACACATTCGGAGGTGCCTGGGTGGCTCAGTTGGTTGAGTGTCTGCCTCTTGATTTTGACTCAGGTCATGACCTCACCGTTCTTGAAATTGAACCCTGTGTCAGGATCTGCGCTGACAGCTTAGAGCCTGCTTGGAATTCTCTCCCGCTCTCTCTGACCCTCCCCTGCTTGAGCGCTCTCTTTCTCTCTTTACCAAAATAAGTAAACATTTAAAAAGAAAAAAAGAAAAAAAGTAAAAAAAGGGGTGCTTGGGTGACTCAGTTAGTTAAGAGTCCAACTTCGGGTAGTGGGATTGAGTCCCACATTGGGCTCAGCACTGAGCACGGAGCCTGCTTGGGATTCATTCTCTCTCTCTCTCTGCCCCCTGCCCCACTCACCTGTGCTCTCTCTAAAAAACAAAGCAAAACAAAACAGAAAACCAAAAAACAAACCCCAAAATACATTTAAAATAATGTATTTTTTAAAGTAGGACTCTGAGGTACTATCAGCAGGTACTCAAATGGTACATGGGTTTTATTCCCTGTGTATTTGTTTTTTTTTTTCCACTATGTTTTTTTGACACAGACTTCATTTATTATTATTATTGCTGTTGTTTTAAAGTAAGCTCTATGCCCAATGTGGTACTTGAACTCATGATCCTGAGATCAAGAGTTGTATGCTCTAATGAACGAGCCAGCCAGGTGCCCCATTCTCTGTGTATTCTTTATCACATAAACATTAATGATTTTATCTTTTGTCCTATGGTGGCATGGATTCCTTTGATCGGCACCAATAAAAAAATTTAAAAAACAAGAACAAAGTATGGAACAAAGTCAAATACCAGGAAGAACGTTGGTGGTTACACTGCACTACCTGTAATGAAAACAGTTGAGGGAAGGCCAAGAGAAGAGAAGGCCAAATGATCACTGAGTTCTTTGAATAGGGAATGAATTTATACATCTTAGTATATTAAACACCTAGCACAGTGCCAGAGACCAGTAATTGTTCCAAAAATGCTTGTTAACCAAGAGTGATGTCAAGTGTGAGTGGAGGGAGTTAGCCATCAGAAATCAGAAGAGACGAAGTCTGATAAAAAGAAAGCAAGGAAAGGGGCGCCTGGGTGGCTCACTTGATTAAGGGATTGACTCTTGATATCTGCTCAGGTCATGATCTCATGGTTCATGGGTCCAAACCCTGCATCAGGCTCTGTGCTGACAGCACGGAGCCTGCTTGGGATTCTCTCTCTCCCTCTCTCCCTGCCCCACCCCAACTTGCACCCTCTCTCTCAAAATAAACGAAACATTAAAAAAGAGGGAAAAAAAACCAAGCAGCAAGGAAAGCACAAAAGGCATATGTAGCACATTTAGCCATAAAAGCTTCTAGTAAAGTGTCATGGCTTTGCTGGTCTAAAAGATACCTTTGGGCACTTTTAGCAGTATGTTTGTTTTCAAACATAGGTACTGATAAGCAGAGTACTACAAAGAGGAAGTATTTCTTATATTAACTTTTATAATTATACTGCTTATAATTAATTCTCTGTTATTTCCTAGTAGACCTGTAAATAGATGTTTACCATGTCTTTCTTTAATGTCACCCCAATTAACACCTACAAGAATTTTTATTTTATTAATTTATTCTTTATTTATCATTATTATTTTTTAAATTTAAATCCAAGTTACTTAAGATGTAGTGTAATAATGATTTCAGGAATACAATTTAGTGATTCATCACTTACATATAACACCCAGTGCTCATTCCAATAAGTGCCCTCCTTCATGCCCCTTGCCCATTTAGCCCATCCCCCCATTCAACACCACACGAGCCACCCTGTTTGTTCTCTATATTTCAGAGTCTCTTGTGGTTTGTCTCCCTCTCTGTTTTTATATTATTTTTGCTTCCCTTCCCTTCCCTTATGTTCATCTGTTTTGTTCCCTTACGTTCGCCTGTTTTGTTCTCAAGTTCTACACATGAGTGAAATCATAGTTGTCTTTCTCTGACTTATTTTGCTTAATATAATACACTCTAACTCCATCCACATTGTTGCAAATGGCAAAATTACATTCTTTTTGATCACTAAGTAATATTCTATTGTATGTACATATATGTGTGTGTATGTATATGTGTGTATATATATACATATACATACACACACCACATCTTGTTTATCCATTCATCTGTTGGACATTTGGGCTCTTTCCATACTTTGGCTATTGTTGACAGGACTGCTACAAACACTGGGGTGCATGTGCCCCTTCGAGGCACTCTGTATCATTTGGATGAATACCTAGCACTGCAATTGCTGGGTTGCACCTACAGGAATTTTTAAAAATACAAAAGGTAGAGAATGTATTTTGAATATATGGTTGTATGGTTAAAGTGCTTAGAGAAAATTTTTCATTTTCTTCAGAGAAATAAATTATGTGCCTACTATGGCTCTATCTTCCTCCTATCCACTCTGACTCACAAGCACATAATTTGCAGGTATCTTTTATAATTAAATGCCATTTTTGGCTAGATATAAAAAGACATATTCTTGGGGCACCTGTGTGGCTCTGTTGGTTAGTTGTCTGGTTCTTGACTTTGGCTCACATCATGATCTCATGGCTCGTAGGTTTAAGCCCCACATCGGGCTCTGCGCTGGCAGTGCAGGGCCTGCTTGAGATTCTCTCTCTCACTCCCTTTCTCTCTGTCCCTGCCCCACTCAGACACACTCTAAATAAAGACATAACCTTTAAAACAAAACAAAGACATATTCTCTCTCCTGCCAAGCTTACTCAACACCGTTCCCCTAAGTCTGACATCAAACAGGAAAATTTAGAAAAAATCTGATCAATTTCATCTGCTTCTGCATTCTCATGGATGTGGCTCACTCAGTTCCAAAGAGGGTATATATCTATTTATTTTCTTAGATACCCTTAACTCTGTAAACCAATCACTCCCACTCACCTATGCGACAGTTAATTTCCTTCTTTCTTTAAACTTGCAAGTCTTAAAATTACCCAAATTTACACAAAGCACTAGGAGAACCATAAGTTTTAAAGTAAAAATTAAACATAATACTAAAAATCACACGTTTTATTTATTTCTAAAAGTTTCTGAAGCAAAATATTGAGTTGGGTGACATTTGATTGTTTACTTTCTATGCTTTTCCTGTATTTTTAAAATTACAAAAAAAAAACACAGATCAATATTTACAGCTCTTAAAAATGTCCAGCATATAACTGTCTGATCCCCATAAATATCAATACTTCTCAACCTATTTTCTGCAAGCACAAAATAAAGGTTTTTTTAATTCAATTTCACCATTTTTGTTTTGCTTAGTGACCAATGTTCTGTAAGTTTTCCTTAAAAGTTCTAGTATTTTACCTACAAGATGCATTAGTCTTATGCTACCCTATGAATATAATTATTACAACTTCTGCAAGGGAAAATGACTTCTATGATCCAAAATAATCCCCTTAAAAATAAGTTTTCTGAATCTCTGAATATTGTGTTTCTGCTGTATCTTAAAAAAGAAAACAAAGTAACTAAACTAAATGTAATTAAAGAAATAAAGTAGAAATTAAAGTACTTTATACACTACCAAAACACCATAATGCCAACATCATTAAGTATGAGGCAAGTAATAAGATACCAAGCATTCTTCCTGGTTTATGTTTGGAAATATTTTTCAAAATGAATAAATGCTCTGATTCTAAAAATTTATTTCAATGTACAGTACTTTAAAAAAGTGTCTTTATATTCTTTTACATTTTATTATTTCTCCCAAATAAAATACTCCTAGTTTGAAAGAAATATGTTCAAGGTGGGTTAAAAGTAGATGAATTATGTACTATAATTCTAAGATTATGGAAATTACTACTGATGTGCTGGAGATACTACAAATTACCACAGCATTATTATCCCCAAATTCCTGGGGGGATAAACATATATTCACATCACACCATCTGCCACAATGTAAATAAAATTCTGCAACTTATTTCTGGTTGACACAATGACATAGCTACCAAATTGACCTAGGACCATTTACTTCAATGATGTAAGATACAATCTTTGTAGTATAGCTGAGGTCTCTTTCTGAGCCTTTAAGTTCTAGCCCCCGGTTTATTTATGCACCAATAACACTCTAATTTAGATGCTTTATAGCATATTCTAATTTCTGGTTATTCCACCAATTTTATGAATTTTTTATTTTTTAAAAAATTTTTTGTTTAAATTCCAATTACTTAACATATAGTGTAATATTAGTTTCAGGTGTACAATATAGTGATTCAACACTTCCACACATCACCCAGAGCTCATCACAAGTACACTCTAATCCCCATCACCTATTTAACCCATCCTCCCACTAAGCTCCCCCTGGTAACTATCCATTTGGTCTCTACAGCCAAGAGTCTGTTTCTTGGTTTGCCCCCTCCCTTTTTCCCTTTGCTTGTTTTTTAAATTCCACACATGAGTGAGATCATATGGTATTTGTCTTTTTCTGACTTATTTCATTTAGCATTATATTCTCTAATTCCATTCACGTTGCTGTAAATGGCAAGATTTCACTCTTTTTATGGCTAATATTCCAGTGTGTGTGTGTGTGTGTGTGTGTGTGTGTGTGTGTGTACATTTCTTTATCCACTTATCAACTGATGAACATTTGAGCTGTTTCCATAATTTGGTTACAGTAAATAATGCTGCTATAAACATCAGGGTACATTTATCTCTTTGAATTTTATTTTTGTATTCTTTGGGTAAAAATATCTAGTGATGCAACTGCTGGATTGTGGGGTAGTTCTATTTTTAACTTTTTGAGGAACCTCCATACTATTTTCCAGAGTAGCTGTACCAGTTGGCATTCCCACCAACAGAATAAGAGGGTTCCCCTTTGTCTGCAGCCTCACCAACACCTGTTGTTTCTTGCATTGTTGATTTGAGCCATTCTGACAGGTATAAGTGAGGTGATCTTTCATTGTAGGTTTGACTTACATTTCTCTGATGATAAATGATGTTCACCATCTTTTCAGGTATCTGTTGGCCATCTGGGTGCCCTCTTTGGAGAAATGTCTGTTCATGTCTTCCACCCATTTTTTAATCAGGTTATTTGTTTTTCGGGTGTTGAGCTTGATAACTTCTTTATTGATTTTGAATACTAACCCTTTACTAGATATGTTATTTGCAAATATCTTCTCCTATTCCATAGGCTGCCTTTTAGTTTTGTTGATTATTTCCTTCACTGCACAGAAGCTTTTTATCTTGATGTAGTCCCAACAGTTTACTTTTAATTTTGTTTCCCTTGCCTCAGGAGACCTATCTAGAAAGAAATTGTACAGCTTACCATTTTTGATCACTGTATTCTTTAGCATTAACATGAATGAAGCCTTTTCCAAAGTCTCTCAGTTGAAAAATAAATTTGAAAAAAAAATTCTCAGTTGAAAAATAGTTATCTCCCATACTTCCAGGCCCTACTTCAATTTTCAGTTGAACAAATACTTAAAGTGACTCTTATGTGCCCAGCACTAGGTTAAATGCAGGCATACAGTAGTGAATAACAAGGTCCCTGAGGAACTCCAATTGTTTTCAGTTTCATGGGTTAACACCATGAAACAAAAGTTATTTAATATGAAGCAATGATACTGAGTTTTGCTAACTTGTGAATGCATCTGGAGGAGGTTATATCAACAAAGTTCTAACTTCCTGACTCATTCATCAATGAATCTAGCACCCCAAAGGAACTTACAGAACTTTCCCCATGTTTTTTATTCTTTTAAGTGTTCAAAATTCCAATAAAAACTGGCTCACAGATTGCTGAAAAAACTGCTGTTCATTTTTATGGCTGAGGGTGGGGGTATACAAATCATGTGATCCATAGAAAATGCCTCACAAGCAGCGTCTTGGCCAAGCATGCTGAAAAGCCAGTCAATACCACCACATACATATTAGAATGGCCAAGATCCAGAACACCGATAACACCAAATGCTGGTGAAGATATACAGCAGTAGGAACTCTTTCCTGTTCATTGCTGGTGGGAATGCAAAATGGGGCAGTCACTTTAGAAAACAGTTTGGTGGTTTCTTAGAAAACGAAATATACTCTTGAGCAATCGCACTGCTTGGTATTTGCCCAAAGGAGTTGAAAACGTGAACCAAAACCTGCACACATATTTACAGCAGCTTTATTCACAACTGCCAAAACGTGGAAGCAACCAAGATGTCCTTCAGTAGGTGAATGGATAAATTGTGGTACATCCAGATACCAGAATATTATTCAGCTAAAAAGAAATGAGCTATCAGGCCATGAAAAGACATAGAGGAAACAAATGCCTATTACTAAGTGAAAAAAGCCAGTTTGAAAAGGCTATATACTATAGGATTCCAACTACATGACATTCTGGAAAAGACAAAACCATGGAGATAATAACAAAGATCAGTTGCCAGGGGTAGGGTGGAGAGAGGGATGAATAGGTAGAACACAGGATTTTTAAAGCAGTGAAACGACTATGTATGCTACTGTAATGGTAGATACACATCAACACAGAATGCTATGTTCAAACATAGAATACACAACACTAGTGAACCTACTGCAAACTAGGGACTTTGGTTGATAATAATGTGTCAATACAGTCAACAATTTAACAAATGTACCACTCTGGTGGGGGATGTTGACAAGGAGGAGGCTATGCATGTATGGGGCAGGGAGTTTATGGGAAGTATTTGTGTTTTTGCTCAATCTCGCTCTCAATCTGAAACTACTCTAAAAAGGAAAATCCATTAAAAAAACTCAAGTCAACATATAAATGGATCTCTATAATCAACATGTTATATCCTTCATTTGCCAAGAGAAATGGTCTCATTTCTATCAGTCTCAGCAAATGTAAACAAAAGAGAGATAAAGGATTCTTCACACAGGACACAAGTAGCACCAGGAAGCTGTAGAGGTTGTCTGTGTTCAGATAGGGCATATCTTGATCTTTACACTGGCTTGTTTATCACAAATATGAGAATCAGAAACAGGAATGTATTTATTTTTTTACACTTTGTAGATGTGCCCAAAGGTTTCAGAATTAGATAATAAAACTAATAAATAAATAAATCCTGAGGAACAGAACTGACTTAACTATCACCTCATTATTTAAGATATTCCTTAGCTGGAACTTTTAAGCTTACTACACTAGCAATAAGGAATATAATCTCACTTGATATAAACAAAAAATTTAATTTGTGAACATGTTAAAACTTTAGAAAAGACAGTTTTTGATGCTGGGGTTGCATGGTTTAATGCATTAAAAAAATAGGTAATAATTTACTTATGAGGCAAAAATGCCATGTTTCTAAGTAAAAGCATTTGCTGAAACAACACTAAAAAGCTGCTAATCTTTTTTCTTTAACTTTTCTATTGCAACACATACCACACATGCAGAAAAGTACAGAAAATGAACAGCTCCATGATTTATCACAAAATATATGCCTCAATGACTATTACCCAGCACATAAAATAGAACAGTAAGAACATATGACAAAACTCTAGTAACCCTGCTTCCAATAACTCATCTTTTTTTTTTTTTTTTTTAATTTCTGAAATGTTTATTCATTTTTGAGAGGGAGCGAGACAGTGTGAGTGGAGGAGGGGCAGAAAGAGAGGGAGACACAGAATCTGAAGCAGGCTCCAGGCTCTGCACTGTCAGCACAGAGCCCAACACAGGGCATGAACTCACAAACTGTGGGATCATAACCTGAGCCAAAGTGGGATGCTTAACTGAGCCACCCAGGCGCCCCCCAATAACTCATCTTTCCTCCCAAAATGTTAATCTAACCACCAAAACCTTACATTACTTGTTTAAGAAAAACTAAGCCCCAAGTTAACAGAAGGGAGGAAATAACAAAGATCGAGTGGAAATAAATGAAATAGAAACTAAAATGACAACAGAAAAGATCAATAAAGCTAAGAGCTAGTTTTTGAAAAGATAAACAAAATAGGCAAACCATTAGCTAAACTTACCAAGAAAAAAGAGAGAGGGCTCAATAAATAAAATTATAAATGAAAGAGGAGACATTACAACTTATATCGCATAAATACAAAGGATTATGAGATTACTATGAATAACTATATGCTCCCAAATTGGACAATCTAGAAGAAACAGATAAATTCCTAGAAACATACACCTACCATAAAGAAAAGTAATCAAAAGCCTTCCGACAAAGTCCAGGACGAGAGGGTTTCACTGGTGAATTCTACCACATTTAAAGAAGAACTAATTCCAATTCTTCTCAAACTCATCCAAAAAATGAAAAGGAATACTTCCAAACTCATTTTACAAGGGCAATATTACCCTAATAATGCCAAAGCCAGGCAAAGACACTAGAAGAAAAGAAAATAATAGGCAATATTCCTGATGAACATGGATACAAAACACTTAACAAAATATGAGCAAACCAAATTCAACAATACGTTAAAAGGCCATACGCTATGATCAAGTGGATTTATCCCAGGAATGCAAAGATGGTTTAATATCCATAAATCCAACAATGTGATATATAACATGAACAAAATGAAGGTTAAAAATCATATGATCATCTCAACTGATGAGGAAAAAGCACTTGATAAAATTCACCATTCTTTCATGATAAAAACTCCCAATAACTTGGGTATAGAAGGAATGTACTCAACACAGGGCCATCTATGACAAGCCCACAGCTAACATCATACTCAGAAATGAAATGTGGAAAGACTTTCCTCTAAGATCAGGAAAAAGACAAGGGTGTTCACTCTCATCACTTTTAAACAGCATAGTAATGGAAGTCCTAGCCAGAGTAATTAGGCAAAAAAGGAAAAAAAGAAAAAAAGGCATCCAAATTGGAAAGGAAGAAGTAAAACTGTCAATATTTGCACATGACATAAGGTATTCTACATGGAAAATCTTAAAGACTCCACAAAAACAACTGTTAGAATAAATATTCAGTAAAATTGCAAGACACAAAATCAATATACAAACATCTGCATTTTTATACATCAACAATGAACTACTGGAAAGAGAAATAAAGAAAATAATCTCATTTACAGTTAGAACAACAAACACCCATGAATAAATTTAACCAAGGAGGCAAAAGATCTGTACATTGAAAACTAAGACACTGAAGAAAGAAGCTGAAGAAGACACAAATAAAAGATCCTCCATGCTCATGGATCAAAAGAATTAACATTGTTAAAATGTCCATACTCCCTAAAGCAATCTACAGATTCAATGTAATCCCTATAAAAATTCCAATGGCATTTTTCACAGAAACAGAAAAAATCCGAACATTTGTATAGAACCACAAAAGACTGAATAGCCAAAGCAATCTTGAGAAAGAAAAGCAAAGCTGGAGGCATCACACTTCCTGGTTTCCAACTATATTACAAAGCTATCAAAACAGTATGCTATTGGCATAATAACAGACACATGGATAAATGGAACAGAACAGATTCCGGAAATAAACTCATGCATAAATGGTCAATTAATTTATAACAAAGGAGCCAAAAATATACAATGGGAAAAGGGTAGTCTCTTCAAGAAATTGTGTTGGGAAAACTGGACAGCTACAAGCAAAACAATGAAACGAGACCACTTTTTCCACAAAAATTAACTCAAAATGGATTAAAGACTTGAACACCAGACCTGAAGCTGTAAAACTCCTAGAACTTCAACCTAGAGGATAAGCTCCTTGACAATGGTCATGACAATGACTTTTTTGGATTTGGCATCAAGAGCAGAGAAACCCAAGTAATACTATATCAAACTAAAATGCTTCTGCACAGCAAAGGAAACCATCAACAAGATGAAAAGGAAACCTATGGAATGGGAGAAAATATCTGCAAATCACCTATCTGATAAGGGGCTAATATCCAAAATAAACAAAGAACTCAATATAACTCAACAGCAAAATAAAGAAACCAATTAAAGAATGGGCAAAGGACCTAAATAGACATTGTTCTAGAGAAGACATACAAATGGCCAACAGGTACAAGAAAAGGTGCTCAACATCATTAATCATCAGAGAAATACAAACCAAAACCACAATGAAATAGCTGTTAGGATTCTATTACCAAAAAGATAAGGGATAACAAACGCCAGGGAAAATGTGGAGAAAAGGAAACTCAAAATTTTATGTTTGCTGGTGGGAATGTGAACTGGCAAAGCCACTATAAAAACAGTATGGAGGTTCCTCAAGAAATTAAAAATAGAACTACCATATGATACAACAATCCTGCTTCTGAGTCTATATCCAAAGGATATGAAATCATTATCTCAAAGAGTATCTCCATGTTCGTAACAGCATTGTTCACAATAGCCAAGGTCTGGAAATAACTTAAGTGTTTGTCAACAGATGAATGGTTGTGAGATGTATAGATGTGAGATGTCATAAATTTGTGAGATGTGTGTATTTATACACATATATACACACGCATGCACACACATACACAGGGGAATATTACTGAGTCTTAAAAAAGAAAAAAAAAAGAAGAAGGAAATCCTGTCATTTGCAACAACATGGATGAAACTCGAAGGTAACATGCTAAGGGAGAAAGCCAGACAGAGAAAGGCAAATACCTCATGATATCCCTTAAATGTGGACTCCTAAAAAACAAAACAACAAAAATCCAAAAAAACCAAACTCATAGAAACAGAGAGTAGGAAAGTGGTGGCTAGCCAGTGGGGAAAATAGGGAAAGGATGGTAAAAGGGTACAAACGTTCAGTTATAAGATAAATAAGGTCTGAGGATCTAATGTACGATATGATGACTACAGTTGATAACACTGTATTATGTAATTGAAATTTGCTAAGACAATAGAATTTAAATGTCCTCCCCACCAAAAAAGGTATATAAGTAAGGTGGTACATGTGCTAATAAACTTCACGGGGGGAATCCTTTCATAGTGTGTAAGTATATTGAATCATCATTTACACTTTAAAATATCTTACAATTTTAGGTGTCAATTATACCTCAGTAAAGCTGAGAAAAAAGCTTTAGATTACTTTTGTTTCTGACTTTATATAAAGGCAATCATATAGTATGTTTGACTTCATTCACTCAGAATTGTACTTAAGCGACTTATCCATGTTGTTGTGTGTTTTGCTGAAATTCATTTTTATTATTGTAGAGTATTCCATTCTCTAATTTTTGACAATTCACCTATTCTGTTGATAGACATTTGAACTGTTCCCACTTGAAGCTAGTATGAATAATACTGTTATGTACATTTTTTAATGTCTAGTGACATGCATTTACATGGAGAACTGTTGAGAATGCCTATCTTTGACATTAGCAGATTATGCAAACTGTTTTCCAAGTGGTTACACCAATGTCCTTTGCCACCAGCTGTGTATAAGATTTCACACTGTACTGTATCAAAGTAGTGATGATTCTCAATAGGTAGTCTGTGGTTATGTGGGGTGGGGTTTCTCAAGATCTTTTCAGAAAGCTCATGAGCTCAAATTTGCCATATTATCGTCATAATAATAGAAAAGAGCTGTCTTTGCCACTCCGTTGATATTTGCACTGATGGTGCAGCAATTGCATAATACTACCGGCATCTCATTCAAATCATGGCAATGGCACCAAACTATAATAGTAGCCCTTGTATTCTTCACCACCTGCATTCACAATGAAAACAAAAACAAAAACAGAAACAAGCCAGTTTTACCTAACAGTGTCTTTGATGGGGGTGCCTGAGTGACTTAGTCTGTTAAGCATCTGACTCTAGATTTTGGCTCAAGTCACAACCTCACGGTTCGCGAGTTCGAGCCCCAAATCGGGCTCTGAGCTGGCAATGTGGAGCCTACTTGGGATTCTCTCTGTCCCTCCCCAGCTTGGCTTGCTCTCTCTCTTTCCCAAAGTAAGTAAGCTTTAAAAATAGTAAAAAACAACCAAAAAACAAACAGACAAAAAAACCAAAAACCAAAAATAGAGTGTCTTTGATGAAGATGTTTTATTTATTAATTTTGTTAAATCTTGACCCTTAGTACAAGTCTTTTTAGTATTTGGTATGACAAATCAAGAAGTACACATAAAACACTGAAGCGGGGCATATACTGAAGTACAAATGCTGTCTCGGGCAAAAGCAGTGTGTGATTGAGCTGAGAGTTGAACAAGCTACTTTATTTCATGGAACACCAATTTTACTTGAAAGAGTGATTAACAGTCTTGGATATTTGGCTGACATTTTCTCAAAAATGAATGAAGGAAAGCTATCATTGCAAAAAAACCAAGCAACAGTATTTTTTTTTTTTCCCAATGATGAAATTTGAGCTTTCAAGCAAAAATTAGGATTTTGGAAAATGTGAATCTGCCACTGTGAGCTTGATAGCTTCCTTATATTTAAAGACTGTTTCGATGATATTTAGAGTGGATATTAATAAATTTACATATGCCAACGTTTAAAACAACTGTATAACTCAGATAATATTTTCCAATAACAAATACATGATGCTACAAAATTATACATGGGTAAAAAGATCCCACGTATATTACTCAAATTGTAATACAGATCAAAGGATTTCAATGTAACAGTACGAAAGGATATAAATATATTGGTTATACAGGCATACCTTGTTTTATTGTGCTTCACAAATATTGTGGGATTTTGGTGTGTTTTTACAAATTGAAGGTTTGTGGCAACCCTGCAATGAGCAAGTGTATCGGTGCCATTTTTGCAACAGCATTTGTTCACTTGGTGTCTATGTCACATTTGGGAATTCTCGTAATACTTCAAACATTTTCATTATTATTATATTTGTTATGGGAATCTGTGATCAGATCTGTAATTGTTGTGGGATACCATGAACCAGCCACATAAGATGGTGAATTTAATTGATAAATGTGTGTATTCTGATTGTCCCACTGACTGGCTGTTCCATCTCTCTCCCTCTCCTCAGGCTTCCCTATTCCCTGAGACATAACACTGAGATTAAGCCAATTAATAACCCTACAATAGCCTCTAAGTGTTCCAGTGAAAGGAAGAGTGTCACATCTCTCACTTTAAATCAAAATCTACAAATGATCAAGCTTAGAAAGGAAGGGATATTGAAAGCCAAGGCAGGTGGAAAGGCAGCTCTCTTGCACCAGTTAGCCACCTTGTGTGCACCTGTGCGCATAGGAAAAGTTCTTGAAGGAAATTAAAAGTGCTATCCAGTAAACGCATAAATAATAAGAAAGCAAAACAGCCTTATTGTTGATATGGAGAAAGTTTTAGTAGTCTGGATAGAAGATCAAACCAGCTACAACATTCCCTCAAGCCAAAGTCTAATCCAGAGCACAGCCCTAACTCTCTTCGATTCTAGGAAGGCTGAGGAAGCTGCAGAAGACAAATATGAAGCTAGCAGAAGTTGGTTCATGAGTGTTAAGGAAAGAAGCCGCCTCCACAACATAAAAATGCAAGGTGAAACAGCAAGTGCTGATACAGAAGCTACAGCAAGTTATCTAGAAGATCTAGCTAAGATAATTCATGAAAATGGCTACAATAAACAGTAGATTTTCAATGCAGATAAAATAAGCCTTCTGCTGGAAGAAGATGCCATCTAGGGCTTTTGCAGCTAGAGAGAAATCAATGCTTGGCTTCAAAGCTTCAAAGGACAGGCTGACTCTCTTGTTAGGGGCTAATGCAGCTGGTGACTTTAAGTTGAAGCCAGTGCTCATTTACCATTCCTAAAATCCTAGGGTCCTTAAGAATTATGCTAAATCTATTCTGCCTGTGCTCTATAAATGGAACAACAAAGCCTGGATGACAGCACATCTGTTTACAACATGGCTTCCTGAGTATTTTAAGCCTACTGTTGAGATCTACTGCTCAGAAAAACAGATTCTTTTCAAAATGTTACTGCTCATTGACAATGCACCTGGTCACCCAAGAGCTCTGATGGAGATGTACAACAAAATGAATTGTGTTTTCATGCCTGTAAGTAACACAACATCCATTCTGCAGCTCATGGATCAGGAGTCACTTTGATTTTTAAATCTCTTTCTATAAGAAATACATTTTGCAAGGCTATAGTTGCCACAGATAGTGATTTCTCAGGAAGACTGGGGCAAAGTAAACAGAAGACCTTCTGGAAAATATTCACCATTCTAGATACCACAAACAACATTTGTGATTCATGGGAAGAGGTCAAAATATCAACATGAACAGGAGTTTGTGGATTCCAACCCTCAAGGATGACTTCATGGGGTTCAAGACTTCAGTGGAGGAAGTAACTGCAGCTGTGGTAGAAATAGCAAGAGAACTAGAATGACAAGTGGATCCTGAAGATGTGACTTAAGTGCTGCAATCTCATGACAAAACGTGAACAGATGAGGAGTGGCTTCTCATGGATGAGCTAAGAAAGTGGTTTTTTGAGATAGCATCTGCTCCTGGTGAAGATGCTATAAAGACTGTTGAAATGACCACAAAGGATTCAGAAAATTACAGAAACTTACTTGATAAAATGACAGCAGGGTTTGGGAGGATTGACTCCAATTCTGAAAGAATTGTGAGGGTAAAACGCTAGCAAACAGCACTGCATGCTACATAGAAACTGTTCAAGAAATGAAAAGTCAACTGACAGGGGCAGTTTAAGAAACTGCCACGGCCACCCTATCCTTCGGCAACCACCACCCTGATCAGTCAGCGGTTGCCAACAACATCTAGGCAAGACCCCTCACCAGCAAGAAAAGGTTACAATTCACTGAAAGCTCAGACAATGGTTAGCATTTTTTAGCAATAAAGTATTTTTAAATTAAGGTGTTTTTTTAGACATAATACTAATGCACACTTAAGAGACTCGTGTAGAGTGTAAGCATAATTTTTACATGCACAGGAAATCAAAAAGTTCATTTGACTTGCTTCATTATGATATTCACTTTACTGCAGTGTCTCTGGGATATGCCTGCAGTGTGAACTGGGAAGGGCATTCCAGGCATAAGCAAGAGCCAAGGAAGAGATCAGTACGTTATAATATCAGTACAGATTCTGCAACATAACTAATCTTTAAAAAACTACCATTTGTTCAATTGTGATATCAAAGAATAGCCACAGAAATCTGAAAAGACTACTAGAATACTCCTTTTCCAACTACATACCTATATGAGGCTAGATCTTAATCCCCTTCAACTAAAACAACACATTGCAACAGAGTAGATGCAGACAGAAATAAGAGAATCCAGATGTCTTATATTAGTCAGACTTTAATGAGATGTACAAATATAGAAAACAATACCACTTTTCTGAATTCTTTTTGTTTTAGAAAATACATTTATTTTTCATAGAAAATATTTTATTTATGCTAAAATAATGAGTCTATAAGTAACTTTACATGAAGTAATAAAAATTTTAAATTATTCTCAGCTTTGATTTCTAATGTGGCAAATATCAATATACCTCATATAAACAAAAGCTTGTCAGGGTCCTCCATAACATTTTAGTGTAAAGGGGTTTAGGGAATGCTGTACCAAAACAATTTGTCTCCCCCAAGAGGAAACAAAGTAGGTTACTTAACACAATCAAGGCCTAAAAGAAAGCCTTAATAAATAGAAGATGTCCAAACAGAATTATAGGCAGAAGTCTCACCGTCTTCAATACTGAAATCTTCCAGTCAAACCTCAAGCCTCCTGCCAGAATAATCTTTATAAAACTGAAATTTTGATTACTCTGAAAACAACACAAAAATCCTTTGATGGTTCCCCAAAGCCTCCCTTGAACTAGCATAAAAGAAACTTCCTTCTCTGGCATTAGCCTTCTAAAGCTTTCTTGCTCTAATTCATACTCATTTTGTGCACCCTACTCAAGTTGTATTGCAAATGCCCTCGTTAATCTCTGGGTCTTTGTACACAGAACATGGCTCCCTCTACCCAGAAGCCCTGAGTGGACTAAGTTACTTGTCCTTCAAGATTCAGCTGATAAAAATCACTGATCCATGAAGGCTTCTTACTACTAATGGCCACGCCTAATGCTCACTCTGAGCCTAGGTTAGGAAAAGGACCCTCCTATGTACTTCCATAATAACCTGTATATGCTAGTCATTCTTTTATCCAGGCACCATGCTAGACAAAAAGACAAAGCAATGAATAAAAGAGCTCTCCTTGGGAGCTTATATTGCCTAATGGGGAAGAAAGAAAATGAACATGTAAACTAATAAAGATTCAAGATAAGTACAAGTAGTGATAAATGAGTCAGGGATATGGGGGAGTGGGGAGGGCAGTGTTCTGAAGCAGCAACGGGTCAACAGGGACCTCAAGGACTAGAATGGGTTTGCTCTATGAGGGAGGAATATCCCAGACACAAAGAATAGCTAGTGGAGAGTCCAGGAAGTAGAAAGGGGCTTCATACATTTGAGGAGTAGAAGGCAGGTTACTGTAGTTTGAGAAGATTAGGATTAGAGAGAGAGTGTGTTAACAGATTCAGTTGGAGAGGCAGGCAGGAGTGAGATCACTGTAGTGCCTTCATAAATCATGATAAGAAGTTTCAATTTTATTTTAAGAACACAGAGTAACCACTGAAATATTTTAAGCAGTGTTTTGGCATGATGTGTATTAAGATTACACTAGTGTCTGAGAGGAGAACAGATAATAGGAGAACAAGAGTGTAAATGGTGAGACTAATCACAGGCAAGAAAAGACAGTGGCTTAGATCAGAGGGGTAACATTGGAAACAGAAAGAGAGATAATGAGAATTTACACTGAGGTAAATCAACAAAATCTGCTAATACATTGGATGTGGCGTTGAGGAAGACAGGAGAAGCATGAATAAGTTTCACTTTTAGGTTGTTTACTTAATAAACAACTGAACTGGTAGCAGTAACTTTTATTGAGATGGTAAAGACTGGAAGAGGAAGAGGCTATGGAGAGAAGAAGTTGAGAGTTATATCTGAGACATATTATGTTTGAATGTATACTAGACATCAAAGAAAAAACATCAAGTAGGCAGTTGCTTTTACAAATCTGTAGCCCAGAAAGAGAGGGTGGGGATGGAGATAACGGTTTATAGTCATCAGTATGTAGACGGCACACAAAGCCTTGGAACCGGGTAAGATTACTGCAGGAGAGATCATAGACTCCTGCCTCTCAACGGTGATGGTAATGTTTCCCAGCAAATATTTTGGAAACTTTAGGGGGATTTAGTGGACAGGAGTCAAGGTTGTCCTGCAATATGTACAGAGTCCTACATAACTAAGATTTTTCTGGCAATCTTCCAACTTTCTGTTTGATATTAATACAGGCGATCAGCGTAAAATGACCAACAATGCAGATTTGAGCTGTCTGAGAAACAATTACTTTTATCTAGTTTATATACTGGGTCACAGTATAAGGTTTTATTTAGACATGACTTTTGAGCAAAAACATATGAAAATCACAATGGATGATTTTAAAGTTCCTCCCACTCGAATGGGCTTTGATTCAACTAACTTTGCCCTGATCACATAAAGTTTAATAGTGCAATGCAATTTAACCCAGCCTTTCTCTATCCTGCACAACAGAAAATTTTCTTTTGCTAGGTTATTCTGCCATTGGAAGACAGAAAATACAAAGTCAAGAAAAAAGAGACCAAGGACTACCAAAAATTTTTAAATATGTGTATCCCAGGGAGTTTCCTATCATGGGGGTCTAAATTTCTCTCTGTTTCTTTGAGGATTTCCAAGAAAATATTAAATAAGTATTTCGAATTGCTGTTTTTTTATCTGTTCTCATAGCAGAACAAATATAGCTGAGTAGTTTCAAAATCCCAAGGGAATAGAGTAGAAAAGCCCACACAAATCTGACTCTGACTCCACGTAAAACACAGAGCAAGGAGAGAGTAAGGAGCAGTAAACCGAACAGTAGAAAAGAAGACAATCAACAATGGAAAATTTGACCTCCAAAGTTACCGAAGCACCCACATCCTATTTGACTCCCTTTTACCCTGTTTCCATCTTCTACTTTGTCCCCTCCTCCCCCACTTACATTTTCCCCTATTTCATTTACTCATAATCCCAGGAGGAAAAGTCAAGAACAGAATGTATAAAGATGAAGCATGGCACAGAAATCTAAAAGGTCTAAAATCAAAACAGCATGCCATTGCCCCGTTTACCCTAATCCGCAATTTCCTTTAAAGAGCATGAAGGAAAAGGAGACTACTTACCATCTGTAAGCTCCACGTAACCAGTGAATATCCTATTTTCTTTCTTTACTGCATTTAAGGGTTTATTGAGAGGCTATGCCTTTCATGACACATATAATAAAGAATCAAAGAATCTCTGAGTTAGATGAGACTTTAATATAACTGCCATTAAGAAAAAAAAAAAAGACCCTAACACTTAAAAATGTTGTGTTAAATGCTAAGTCAAATGTCATACTGAAACAGTTTTTGGCAAGACTAATAGTAAAATCCAGATTTCTCAGCTTCTAGTACAATTATCTTTCTAATACACCAGGTTGCTCTATTTTTTTTTTTTCCCTGTCAGTAGAAACAACACAATAGGATTCAAAATGCTTTTTTAAAAAAGTCTATTAGTCTCTCCTAAGTATGGAATTCTGATTATATAAAACAAAACACAGAAACTAAATCTGTCACATAGTCCCCAAAGGTTGGTGGTTTTGTAGTTTTATGTTCCCTGTCAAGCTGTGTCTCAAAGGGGGCTGGTATCCTGTCATAGGAATTGCCCTGACATGCCATAGACTGCATCCCACATCTATAAAAACCAAACCCAAGGAAAACAGGCACAATAAGCTATATTCTACTTTGCTGATTATGGTAGTTTTGAGAGTCTCCTACTATTAACAAGCCATATAAGTAGGTCTTTCAATGATTCAATAATCTCCAGTAAGTCCAGGTCATGTTTCCTTACTTTCCAATCGCTACAAATGTGTGTATCTTGGTATACACTGAACTTCTAATATAAAAATAATCTTTCTTAAAATAAAGATCCATTTACATTCCAGAACACCCACTAGCTAGAACACCCACCCTCAGCCCTGTGAAAGGTTTCATTCTGGCAACTATTTGATCAGCAGAAAAAGAAGTTGTTAGCTCAGACTGTTTGTAAACAGTCCACTTTCCTGCTGAGCAGTCGAGAAAGAGAGAAAGAACAAAGGAAATAACAAGAAAATGGGTTTGGTTGTAAGATCAGAGGGTGAGGCGGGGGCAAAACAAAAGGTGAATAAACAATGCTGCCTTACCTTTTTTTTTCTTTCAGGAGAGAAACAATGCTAATTGCCAAAAGTCAAATTTGCTCCCAAATATGAAGGGGTAAGGGAAAATGTAGCAACCATTTTCTTCATTATCATTTAAAAAATATTAATTTTGCCATATTAGTTATCAGACTGGGGCTATAAAGACGGATATGACATGCTTCTAGCTTGTCCCATTTTCTAGCCCTTTCCATGAGAAGGGAAATCTATTGTCCAGAGTTAAGTCTCCAAACCACTTGTACGTATCAACTAAACGAATATCTCACATTTACTGAGATAAAGGAAAAAGTGAGAACCCTAAGAGGAGGCGGGAAGGAAATATTCAAGCAATAAAGGCTAATTTGAAATATGACTTATCAGAAAAATTCCACTTTAGCTCTTTCTGATCATAAAAGCATTGGTTCCAAACCTTTTCGTCAACACTTTAAAACTTCTCTTTTCTCTCCCTCCTTTCCATGTTTACCATCGCTACCAAGACCTGGTCTGTATCACTTCATATCTAGATTTTATGTCCATGATCTACTACCTACTCCTATCTCTCCCTCCTTCTACCCTATTCTTGATGCTTTCATCGAGCTTATAAATCCTCACTGGTTTTGCAGTGTGTCCTCTACTCTGTTCTAAGCTCCTTTACCTTTTCAGGCTTCTTTCTATTATTTTCAATTAAAACCTCTCAAAAACAGAAAAACATATTGAAAATACTCTTCAAACCTAACTGATCTTGTTCCCTCCATTTACCTTAGTCATTCTTACCCTCAGTGTTTGTTTTTGCTGTTCGCCGAGATATAATGCTTCACCAATCTTCTCCACCTAATCATTTACTGGTTTATAATGTTATTCAACTTTGTATGCACTCATGTCTTCTCTAGTTCCTTCCTGATAGGGACGATTTTATATTTCTTTTGTCCCTCCTAAAGGACTTGGCTACCACTAGACATAATAGACACTCAAATCTTTATAAAACAAAATTGCACCAAGCATCTTGAATCCTTGTCAAATTTCTAAGAAAGCCTGTCCCTTATGTCCCATACCTCCTCCCAGTATAAAAATTGAATCCAATCAACAATGTAAAAACATTTTCCTGCAGTTGCTGTGTGGAGCAAAGCAAGATGATGATACTTGGAACAGAAGGGCTTGGTCATCTTCACCTGTGGCTGTGGTACTTAAGAACAAACTATTATAAGGCATATGAATATAAATGGTATATGGAATGGAATATATATTATGGATATATATATAATATATAATATATATATATATTATTCTGTATATATTATAAATATAATATGGCAAAATATGGTGCTACTCAAACTTCATCAAAAAAAGATTTGTATCATTTTTGGAGATCAAAGTGTCTCCTTAAGTCAACAATGCCATGGAATGCTTCCTTCAAGGATGGCAACCATAAAATAAGTGTCTGACTTTCAACAAAAATCCATTCCTCAAAACAATTAAATGGCATTGGCCCTAAAAAGAATAAGCTCAAAAGAGTTTTCTAGTGTTTATGAAGCTGACCTTTTCATTTGAGCACTTAACTAAATTCTAATGTCTGGACCAGAAACATTAAAGTTCATGTTAACAAAAAAAAAAAAAAAAAAAAAGGAAAGTCAACTTCATACTTTAATTATTTAATGTATTCTAATTTAATTATTTAATTTTCAACAAAATGGATGGAGCTAGAGTATTATGCTAAGCAAAATAAGTCAAAGACAAATACCATATGATTTCACTCACATGTGGAATTTAAGAAACAAAACAAAAGAGCAAAGGAAAAAAAAAAAAAGACAAAACCAAGAAACAGACTCTTAACTACAGAGAAGGAACTGATGGTTACCAGAGGGGAGGTGGGGAGGGGAATGGGGGAAAATACAGGATGGGGATTAAAGAGTACACTTATCATGATAAAAAAAACTTAAAAAAATAAAATGATAAAAAATAAGCAATGGAAACAACCATTTGTAGAAAAAAACAATCTCCTCCATATTAAAAGTTTAAAGGTTTTAACAGATGTGGACTCGCCATCATAACTACTGGGAAAATACAGGCCAGGAGTAGAGATGACAAAAACAACAACAAAAAATGTGCCTTGGTGCTGACATGCATAAACTACTTTCTAAATATATCCAGAATCCAACCACATTTTAGGATCTACCATTTCAACTCTGGTCTAAACCCCTATCATCTGTCTACCTGGATTACTGCATTAGATTCTTAAGTAGTTTTTCTTCTGTACTTACCCACCTACCATTTATTTTCCATACAGCAGAGTAATTTCATTAAAACAGACGTGATTTACATCATGCCTTTGCTTAGAACTCCCTAATGACTTTGCATCTCACTACAAGTTAAATTTCTCACAATGGCCTTTTGTAAAGCCCTCTATCTGAGGTTTCTGGTAGGAATCTTGATCATCACAATGATTAGGGAGAAGTATTGGTGTTTAGTGGGTACTATCGGTTTCAAATATTCCATGGAACATTCTTGTGAATTATGTGAATTTTGTTCTTTCAATATACTCTGAATTTTCCAGGATGCATCTTCCATGTTAATTAAGGGAAGCTTGCACTTTGGTGTAGAACTCTACACCAAGAATTATTCACTATATCACAAAATCCCATCATCATTAGCAACACATTTCATGGCTTTAGAGTCACTAATACAACATATCTATTTAAATACTAATTTACAGCTCTCAAAGTGTGAGCAACTCTATATAATGGCTTGCCTATCTAGACTTGTCACACCACAGCATTCATACAACGAAATATGCAAATTATATTACTTTCACCTAATGTCTTCTTTATAAGGAAGCTGGGAACACTGTATTATTTTCTTTTTAAAATAAAGTGCTTAAAAGCTTCTATTATCTATACTTCAAGAGAAAAAGGGGTTATCACAATACACTTGTTATAGTGCACCTTACGAAGTTAAACATCACAGCCCTAGATCATCTGCCCCTACTCCCAACCTGTTACACCACCAGTCTGAGTTTCCCTCCTTCACTACATCTACACTGGCCTTCATGGTTATTTCTTAAAAACTTTAGGCAGCTTCAGGCACAGGGCCTTTGTATTTGCTGTTCCTTCTGACTGAAGAATGTTCTTCCCCCAGGCATCAACATTACTCACTCACTCCCTCACATCCATCATATTTTTGTTTGAATATCTTCTGAGTCTTTTTCTGACCACCCAGTTTAAACCTGAATGCCCTTCCAACAACTTCCTAACCTCTTTTCCCCGACTTTAATTTATTCCACAGTACAAATCACCATCTGTTCTGATTATCCATTGCCCAGTAACACAACACTCTAAACCTCAGTGGCTTAAAATAAACATCTACTGCTATCTTTCATGATTCTGTGGGTTGCTTAGGCTCATCTGGGTGGTTCTTGCTTGGGATCTCTTATGTGGTTACAGCCAAATGGCTGCTGGGACTGAAGTCATCTGAAGGCTCAACTGGGCTAGACACCCAAGATGATTTCTTCAACCACAAGTCTGGTACCTTAGCTGGGATGGCTCCAACAGCTGGGTGCTGGCCTGGAATCTTTGTCTTTAGCTTTCCCACATGACTAGTGTGGGCTAGCTCAAAGCATGATGGTCTCATGGCAGTCAGACTTCTCATACAGATGCTGCCTTCCCCTAGAGCTGACATTCCAAAAGACCAAAGGCAGAAACTAAGGTTTTGACCTAGCTAAGGAAGCTTCATTTCTATCTTGCTTTACGGGTTACACAGAAACGGCTCAAATGAAGTGTGGGAGGGGACAACAGAAGGGTTTTAACACTGGGAAGCAGAGTATACTAGGGAGCTACCTTTTGAGACAGTCACTACAATACCTAATACACTATATATTTTACTCACTGTGCTTCTCTTTCTACAATTATTCATCGCAGAAAGTGAAAGATAAAATTAAGAGCAAAAATCAAAGACAGAAATATCAAAAAGAGTCACAAATTGCCTACTTTGTCCTGTGGACATCATTGACCACTCTAGCACCTAATTTCTCTTGTCAGAGAATTCTCCTAGCAGACTTACCAAACAAAATGTGACCTACATTTGACATTTAATAATTCTGTACAATAACCATATATAATCCAATTAAACATTTAGTTATTCCATCTACAGTTTCATGTGTCAGCTTTATCTTCTGGATAAAGATTTGAGGACCAGCTCATTTTATTATATTTTTAAAGATTTTATTTTTAAGAAATCTCTACACCCAATGTGGGGCTGGTACTCACAATCCCCAAATCAACCAAGAGTCACATGTTCCATTGACTGAGCCAGTCAGGTGCTCCCCTGCTCATTTTAATTTAAAAAACAATTTTTAATAAAAATCCTCAACATGACACAATATGAAGCTGTGCTTACTAGTACATAACAGGGAAAAAAAACTGAACTAGCTAGTGAATTCTCCTAGTTGGTAGAGGCAAAAGAGTTATAGGTATAGGGGAGAAAAGGATGTTCACCATAATCACCTAGCTTTTTAAGCCTGTTTCTACATTTGATGTCGTATATTTAAGAGTTTCTCCAAAGGCAGTAGCTTTTAATATTGACTGCACCTGGTAAGCTTTAAAAATTCCCCAGGCTAGATGACATCTCAGACCAATTAATTTGGATTTCTGGGGGCACAGCCCAGGTATTCATACTTTTTTTTTAAATTTTTTAAAAATGTTTTTATTTATTTTTGAGACAGAGATAGAACATGAGCAGGGGAGGAGAAGAGAGAGAGGGAGACACAGAATCTGAAGCAGGCTCCAGGCTCTGAGCTGTGAGCACACAGCCCGACACAAGACTCAAAATCACAGACTATGAGACCATGACCTGAGCTGAAGTCAGATGCTTAACCGACTGAGCCACCCAGGTGCCTCATGGTATTCATACTTTTTAATGTTTCTAGGTGAATTAAACATGCAGTCAAGATTGAGAATCACTGCCTCAAATTCTCCTTTTTCCTTTACCCCCAGCAGTCTCTTCTAAACAAGGAGCATAAAAAAAAAAAAAAAAAAGAAACAGTAAAAGATTTTAATTTTTTCAAAAGAAGGCAAAAAAGGGAGGAACTTTTTTTTTAAAGAAAAAAAAAAAAGGACAGAGGCACCAAGTAAGATGTTTAAAAGAAATCCAAATGCATAAGCAATCACAATAAACATTAGTGGACTAAATTAAACAGGAAAAGGACAAAGACTAAGTGATTTAATGTTTTCAAAAATCTAAATTATACGCTGTTTCCAAGATTACAATTTAAACATAAGACAAAATCAAAGGTTAACAGTAAAACAATGAATGACAGGAAAAAGCATGCCAAATATTGATCAAAACCGAGTTAGTATGGTGAAGTCAACATCAAACAGAATAGACAATGAGGCAAAAAACAGTGCTAGAATGAAAGAGGCCCACTATAAAACTACACATTGATTTTATTCAAGTGGTTCTAAGTTTGTATATACCCAGTAACATAGCCTAAAGAACACATAAAGCAAAAACTATGAGAAAAAATGGAAAAAGTACCAGAGGATTTTAACATACCAGTAAATGGCAGATAAAGTATACTAAATATCAGTAAACATATTACATACATATCTGCATATACAATAATCTTGTTCTAATACATATATATTGAAAACTGTACCCAATAAATGAAAAATATACTTCCAAAGATAAGCACAACATTTAATAATACAAAAAATATAAAGTGCCTAGGATTAAATATAAAAAGGTATTCATAATCTGTATAAAGAAAACGATTAAACTCTTTTGAAAAAGATTAAAAACTCCTAATACAGAGTGATCTATCATGTCCAGGGATAAGAATTTGATACCATAAAGATGCCAGTTTTTCCAAATTGATCTACAGAATCAGTGCTATTCAATTAAAGGCCAGATAGAGTTCCTTTTGGGGCTTGTCAACATGATTGATTAATTTCTATGGAAGAGAAAAAGATCCAGGATAGCCAAGAAACTCCTAAGAACGGGTAGAAAGATTCTTACTACATGTTAAGATTTCTTAAATAGCTATAGCAATTGAGAGAGTGAGGTATTGGCATAGGAATATTCTCATAAACCACTGAATACAACATACAGAAACACACACATATGTGGAAACTTGATTTATGACAGAGTTGGCAACTGTGATCACAAGAAGAGAAATGAACTATTCAATAAACAGTGTTGAAACAGTTATCCATTAAAAAAAAACCGGGACTCTTGCATCATATTCAAAACTCAATTCCAGGTAGATTAAAGACATATGTATAATGCACAAGCTATAAAATTTTTAGGAGACAATAAAAGATTTCTTTAAAAAACTTTTTTAAATGTTTATTTATTTTTGAGAGAGACAGAGTGCAAGTGGGAGAGGGGACAGAAAGAGAGACAGAATCAGAAGCAGGCTCTAGGCTCTGAGCTGTCACCACTGAGCCTGACACAGGGCTCAAACTCACAAACCGTGAGATCATGACCTAAGCTGAAGTTGGATGCTTAACCAACTGAGCCACTCAGGCATCCCAATAAAAGATTTCTTAAGCAAGATACAAAAGCACAAACCATAAAGGAAATGACTGAAGCTTGACTAAATTCAAATTAAGAACTGTTTATCAAAAGATACTATAAAGAAAGAGAAAATGCAAGCCAGAAACTGAGATAAAATATCTGCAACAATACACTCAACAAAGGGTAAATATTATCCAGAATATAAAAACACTGATATGAAAAGACAACACAATAGAAAATATTATAGAAAAAGAAATGAGTGGCCAATAACCATAAGAAAACATTCCCAACCTCAATATTCATCAGAGAAAATGACATCAAGATCTCATTTTACATCCTTGAGATTGGTGAAATTTTAGAAGACTAAAAATATCAGGTGTTGGCAAGGATGTGGAACAGCACACCCTACTGGTGGGAGTTTGAATACATTCTTCTCTTTCAGTAAAAATCTGGATTTATGTAGCAAAACTGAAACTAAAAACATGCACTTCCACTATGTCGTAAATACTCTTGAAGGCATATTGGAATCACCTGGAGAGCCTTAAAAAATACTAATGCTTAAATCTTATTTCCCAGAGATTTGGATTGAATTGAAATATACAGAGGGGAAAAAAAAAACACACCAAAAACAAAAACCCAACTAATCACAGAATAGTATGATTCCATTTGTATTAAGTTGAAAACCATGCAAAAAGAAACAATGTTTTGCCTACAAGCACACCCATGTGGTAAAAATATTTTTTTTATTTATTACTTTTTAAAGTTTATTTATTTTGAGAGAAAGCAGGAGCAGGAGAGGGACAGGTGGGGGGGGAGAGGGAGGGAGGGAGGGAGGGAGGGAGGGAGGGAGAGAGAGAGAAAGAGAGAGAGAGAGAATCCCAAGCAGGCTCCAGTTATCAGTGCCCAATGCAGGGCTCAATCTCACTAACTGTGAGAACATGACCTGAACTTAAAAGACTCAGCTAGCCAGGCATCCCTAAAACTATTTTAATGTTTGTTTATTTTTGAGAAAGAGAGCAAGCACAAGCAAGAGTGGGGGAGGGGCAGAAAAAGGGGAAAACAGGATCCGAAGTGGGCTCTGCACTGACAGCAGCCAGCCCAACATGGGGCTTGATCACAAACTGTGAGATCATGACCTGAGCTGAAGTCGACACTTAACTGACTAAACCACCCAGCCACCCCTAAAACTTTTTTTTTTTTAAAGCACAGGAAAACAAACATAAAATTGGCACAGTAGGAAAAGGGAGGGAGATGGAATGGGAAAGGCACAAAATGAGGGATCAAAGGTACTAACAATGTTCTATTTCTTAAGTTCAGTAATGGGTACAGGTGTATGCTTTACACTGCCTACATAGCTTGCATTATTTGATATCTACATGATATTTAATAAAATAAATTAAGAATTACTCATAGGTTACTTATACAAAAACAAGCAGTACTTAAAGCTCTTGTCAACCATAGGTTATCAGTAAATGTTGTTATTCTCCTTCCCCAAGGAAAATAAAAGGCTGTCTGGGAAGAATGGCCAAAAAGAAAAGGCAAGGATACTTTATTTTAGTGTGGTGCTCAGCCCTTAACAGTAGTCTGCTACCTCATGAAGAATCTTTAACTTCAAAACTTTAATGTTTTGGTATCTTTCTCAAAAGCCAATTTCAGGAGTCAATGTGATGTGTACAAACAGCATTTACTTGACTGGCAAACAGTTCTTGTTTAAACTACAACTCTGTCCCTTAACTGTGCGGTCTTTGGTAAGCTGTTTTTTTTGTTTTGTTTTGTTTTGTTTTGTTTTTAAATCTGAGCCTGGTTTCCTCATGTAAAAATGAAAGAGAACTTACTCTACAAATATTTATGGAGCACCCACCATGTGCCAGAGAATGTACCAGGTATTATACAATAATGTACAAGAAACACACGGTATTTGTTCTCCCAAAGGCAAACAAATTCCTACTTCAAAAGGTTGCTGAAAAGATGATATAATATAAAGGAACTTGACATGGTGCCTGAAATATACTTGGTATTCAATAAATGTTATTTCTCTTTCTTTTTCTGCCTGGATTACTTAAAGCTAATAAAATGGGATTAGTCCTTTTAGAAAGCCTGTATAGTGGTCTAACATTACAAAAAACACCAATGAAATAACATACATACAATCAAGTACTATAAAAGTATTAGTTGACTTAACATACTGTACAAAACATTAGATGTTATTAGTTTGATCTATCATCAGAATAAAATACTGGCATCTGAATCAAAGTAAAACTATTTTAAAATTATGAACCGAAGCATAACTGGATTCAGATTTCACAGTGTTTTTATATTCTTAATGATTTGACTTAAAATGTATCCTTGTAATATCTGCAATTTTCTTTTAATATGTCTGGCTTTCAAAGTCACATTATTTTGGTGGCATTTATTATTCTGGATTTTGTTTTTCCCATTTAAAAATGTCTTGCAAATTCATTTGCTGAGAAGCAAAACAGAAATAACTTTGTAAGTCAAATAGCACTAACTAGCACAGTAGTTTTCACAAGAAAGGAGGATTAACAAATATTTACAAGATGAATCAAATAGTGCAATTTTAGTCCAGTTGTGTGGCTGATGAGATTAGATCATTTTAAGAACGTACTCTACTTGGTGGATGCCGTAGGATGGAAGAAATAGCTCAGTCTTCCGAATGAGACCTAGTAGCAGCAGGCTGTATGGGCTCACAGTCTGAGGGATTTTTCTTTTTTTTAAACCGTGTGTTGATTCACAAAATCCTCACTTCACAGTGGAAACAGCAAAAACCCAGTATCAGGTCAGTGCTCTTCTCAATGCCCCAGAAAGCAGATTTGCTTCTCTTAATCTACTGTGATATTCTCTTTCTTCTCTTTAATTAGTTTCATTGAAAAAGTAATGTATCTGGTTAAAATTGGAAAAGAAAAGTTAAAAAATTTGGTAATACACTGACAGATGATTCATAAGAAATAGCACCCACGCATGTTGCTGACAGAAATAAAGGCTAGTACAAACTCTCAAGAGAAAACGAGAACAGTGACTGCCTAGGGCAAGGAGAACTGGGTAGCGGAGAGTCAGGAGTGGAAGGGAAACTAATTTTTTAAACACCCTTTGTCACTTGTGAACAACGTAACTTTTACATATTTTTGTTGTTGTTGTTTTTAAGTAATACAAGCAGATGATTAAAAATTCAAAGCACACAAAACAGTAGGCCCCAGGCCTGGGGCAAACACTAGTATGTATGTCTCTTATCTATTTTCCTAGATATGCGTTGTAGGCATTTTTCACATGGCAGAAACTGGATGCCCCTAGCAGAAATGAACATTCTCGACAAAGAAGAAAAGGATTAATCTTAAAGCTGAAAGTTCTGCAAAGCTAAAAGCGCCCACAGAAAATATTCATCAAAACAAGTATCCTCGGTGCCTGGGTAGCTCAGTTGGTTAAGCGTCCAACTCTTGATCTCGGCTCAGGTCATGATCTCACAATTGGTAAGTCTGAGCCTCACGATGGGCTCTGCGCTGACAGTGTGAAGCCGGCTTGAATCCTCTCTCTCTCTCTCTCTCTCTCTCTCTCTCTGCTTCCCCAATTCTCCCCAATTCTCTCTCTCAAAATAGATAAATAAACTTAAAAAAAAAAAAAGCCCAAGTATCCAAATGTCCCACCAATGTCAGGTAGCGTGGAGGACACAATTGTTCCCCATAAGAAGTTTACAATCTACATGAGGAAACAAAACAGATGTAAAAAAAAACCCAGTAAAGAACAACTGAATGTCAAAATAGGCTATACAGCAACTGAACACAAGTACAACAGGATTTGGAAGAAGGAAAAGCTTCACGTTAGATGAAAAAGTTGTTCTGAAAAGAGGTTGGACCTGGGTTAGCCCTCATACCATCTTGAAGGTTTAAAAGAAACAGGTAAGAGTATTAAAAAAGTGCAAACATCAAGCAGAACCAAAATGATGCGTGTCATAAATGACTTAGCCATAAAAACATAAAAGAAGTAAAATTTCTGAGGTCCAGCAACTTACGGTTACCATTTCTAAAATGCACAACAGTTTGGAAAAGAGAAAGTTTTGTTTATTAAGTTTTGCATATTATTATCTTATTAAGTTTGCATATGAACTTTAATTTTTGAAAAGCAGTTTTAAGTTTTCATACGTGTCACTTAATCCTTACAACTTATAAGCATAGTGTCAATCACATTTTACAAGTGAGAAAACTGAGGACTGTTGTGGTAAAAAGTAGTTCAAAGTAACGAGTCTTTTTTTCCCCCTTTTTAACTCTCACATTTGGCATATGACAGAGGGGTAGTTGCGCAGACCCACTCCTCAGTGAAACTGATGAAAGCTATAAAATAAAAAATAAAAAACACACCTTACCCTCACCCCAGCCATTCAAAGTCTCTGGGAATGGTCCTAAGGACATACTGCAAATGAAGAAACATCTATTCAAGAAAATCTACCAAAACTTGGTAAGGACAAGTGGTGTTTGAATGACAACCCACTCCCCCTCCCTTCCCCATCACAGCTCAGCATGACAGAAACTCCATTCCAGATAGATAAAACAGCCAATGAAAGAAGGCTTTTTTAAACCTCAGCTCCCAGCTGGAGGACTACCTTAGCAGGAGGGACAGCATGCCAGCATTTCTCACCTTCTCCACAGCTACCTACTGCTGAAGCTAAGTTCTGGGTGAATGTGGCCAAGAGGTAGGGTCTCCCTTCTTCTGCCTAGTCCCTGCTGATCAGAAGGAGGCTCGGCCTTGGGCAAGGCACTAAGAATACTGGGCCCTGATTCTCTTGCCCAGCCTCACAGGGTGTGGGTTCCACATTGGGAGAGGCAAGCCGAGGAGACGTGGGGCTGCCACCCACTCCGTGGAGCTCGGTTGCTATATTGGCATGTCACTTAGAGAGAAGTGTCCATTGTCCCTGCCTCCAGTACCACAGCCTGGTTCAGAGATTTTGCCCAGGGATAGAAGCAGGCTATAAAAGCACTTTCAATTCCTTTTTAAAGAAACCAACTTCATTTGCAACAGAGTATGGAGAAGTTAAAACCTAAGGGTACTCTTAAAAAATGCTTGTGCTAAAAGGCTAATGCTAGCTATGGACAGATTCACTGGAGACAAAGACTAAACTGCAAACCTGAGAGACAGCAGGGAGGAGACTTTGTGGGCTCAGGATACATTCAAACACTGACTTTGGGAAGTACACCTTTAAAGGGGCCTGAATTTGACTGGATCAGTCTGTGAAGCAATTTATGCTCCGGAATATTGTTGAAAACAATAGCGCAATCACCTGGAATTGGTGGAGTTTAAGAGCTGGGTGTGCTATGGGAAAGAGATGGCCAGAGAGTCCAGCCAGAATCAATGCCATCTCTGGGAGATTATGGGCATACCAAGGCTGTGCCACCCAGGGGCAACATCAGAGGCTTCATTCACACTGCTGGAGAAATGGAGGGAATAGACTTGTTTCTAGGATAGAAAAAGAACTCCTATACTCAACAACAAAAAGACAACTAAGCTAATTAAAAAATTGAAAAAAGACTTAAGTAGACACTTCTCCAAAGATATACAAATGACCAACAGGCACATGAAAAGATGCTCAACATTCTTTGTCATTAAGAAAGTGCAAATCAAACCCACAAAGAGATACTGCATCCATTAGAATGGCTATAATGAGAAACTGAAAATTACAAGCATTGGCGATGATGCAGTGAAACTGGAACCCTCACACACTGCTGCTGGGAATATAATATGGTGCGGCCACTGTGGAAAATTAATTTGGCAGTTTCTCAAAGAGTTAAACATAGAATAGTCATATGACCCAGCAGTTCCACTCCTTGGTGTATACTCAGAAGAACCGAAAACAAGTGTTCAAACAAAAACTTGTACACAAATATTCAGAGCAGCATTATCAGTAACATCCAAAGGTAGAAACAACCTAACGTCTACCAGTGAATAAATGGTTGAACAAAATATGGTATATCCACACAGTATAATATGACTTAGTAATAAAAAGAAATGAAATTCAGATACATGCTACAACAGAAGCCAGACACAAAAGGCCACATATTGTATGATTCCATTTATACGAAATTCCAGAACAAGAAATCCATAGAGCGAAAAAGTAGATTAGAGGTTACTAGGGGGAGAGGGGAATGAAGAGCTTCTGCCACAGAGCTTCTGTCGGAGTGATGAAGAAGTTTTAAAAAACAGATAGTAGTAACGGTTGTATCTCACTGTAAACAGAACTAATGGTATTGAATTGTACACTTAAAAATGGTTAAAATGGTAAATTTTATGTTACATGTATTACCACACACACAAACACAAAAGCAAACCAATCTAATGCCAAACTTCAATATACAGTGTAAGATTCAGCATGAAAATCTTAGTATGAGACTCCCCACAGTATGAGATTCAGCTATGAAATTACACATCTTCTTGGGTTTCATTTAACAGGCTTACACTTTCAGTTCATTCTTAGCTTTAAAAAGTATTTAAATGTGTAATTTCTAGGCTTGAATAATATTCCTATTATATGAAGTATTACTTTTAGATTTTCTCAGCCTAATTTAATTTCACAATGTGTGACCATTTATCTATCACGCTTTGGCATAACAGAATTGTAATTTTAAAAACTTAAATTGCAAATGGTCAAAAGCAAAAAGCAAACAATGAAATACAACTTCATACCCTCTGGGTATGGCTATGTTTAAGAAACAAAAAAACAAAAACAAAAGGGCAATAAGGGTTGGCAAAGATGTGGAGAAACTGGAACCCCATGCATTGTGGGTGGTAACGTACGATGGTGCAGCCACTTTGGAAAATGGTTTGGCAGCTTCTCAAAATATTAAACACAGGGTTACCATATGACTCAGCAATTCCACCCAAGAGACATGAAATCATATGTTCATCGAAATGTTTTCACAAATGTTCATAGTAGCATTATTCATAACAGCCAGAAGATAGAAACAACCCAAATACCAAACAACTGCCAAATGGATAAACATAATGTTGTACATCTACACAACAGTATACTAGTTGAATGTGAAAGGGAATGAAGTATCAATAAATGCTACAGCATGAATGAACTTCAAAAACTTCGTGCTAAGTGAAAAAAAGCCAGAAATGTTATATGATTCCATTTATATGAAATGTTCCCCAAAAGACAAATCTGTAGAGAGCAGTTTAGTCGTTCCCTAAAGCTGGGGGTGGGAATGCGAAGGGACTGCTAATGGGTACCAGGTTTCACTTTGGGGTGATGAAAAGGCCTAAAATTAGATTGTAGTAACTGATGGCTGCACAATCTGGTGAATATACTAAAAACCATGGAACTGTATGTTTTAAGTGGGTAAGTTTTATGGTATGTAAACTATATCTCAATAAAGTTCTTTTAAAAATCTGCTCCATCTTTTCATTCCTATAGCTACCCAAGTTTATTTTCTATCATTTACCAATATGAACCTTCTAATTTGTCCACCCAGAGTCCAAGGAAAACCCCACACTCATTTCAATTACTTGACTCTGCTCACAGTGTTCCCCTATGAGGAATATTCTCCCTAGGTTACACTCAAGTCACAAATTCATTTTGAAGATTTTCCTGACCAAGTCAATCCTCATGGACCTAATTTTCCTCTAGATTCCATGCCACTTGTAATTGGTAACAGTGTAACCTCAAATACATTCATAAAGCAGTTTCATCTTAGAGAATGAACAGCTAATTTTTGTCATAATCTCTAATTCTTGGCTTTAATCTCTTTTACCTTCTCAGAGACGAGCTAGCATCTTGAACACAGGTGGTACAAATGTCTGCTGAATAACATACACATGCCTTGAATGCAACTTCCTCCATATGTGTTCAGTAGTACCAAAACCTTAACAAATATCCAAAGTCTTAAAGCAGGAAACAGAAGTGAAGAAAAAGGAACTAAAATGCTGGGACATGCTATCACTTCTCAAGAGTGTTTTAGAGAAGCATGAGTTCCTATAGTGCATTTCAAGGTGGCCATTTACTATTGTCCTCAAACTTGGGTGTGGACTAGGCATCCTTAACTTTAAATAGTTACTAACACTTCATTGTTGTCACAGTAAAAAAGAGCACTATAAAGAGAAGGAAGAATTTAAATATGCAACTCTACTTCCTCCTAACAGTGGGGTGCCAAGATTCAAACCCCAGTGCCTTTACATGCAGTCAGGAGGAAATTAACACAATGACCCTTGGAATTAGTACTGAACAGAGGTGTGTGAGGCGGGAATAAGAAGGAGCACTGCTTTCAAAGGACAGAGGGGCAACAGGGGCAGAAGACAAGTCTTAAACACCAAACTTCTAAAAGCAACAAAGATAGCAGGTCATAGCAGAGAAGCCACCAATTGCTGAAACCTGATCGAAAGCCTGACTGCAGGAGCCTACAAAATTTCAGAGCATTTCTTTCTGGTATCCTGTATAGGCAAGTCTAATTCCACTATATGAAATTCTTTAACCTGGCCCTGAAATGACACAAACACTGAACACTTCTCATTTGTTTAGCTTCAGAAATATCTTTCCCTTCTCCTGTATTTATACTTATCTGGTAGCTTGCCTTATATTGTTTAAAAGCCAAAACACACAGACTGTAATCATTCAGACTTGCTTACGGGATTTCCCTGGTAGCAAAGCAGTTATCTTCAAATGTATCATTATTTCAGTTTATTACAGATTTTTTTTACCTGTTTAATTTGGGTCTCTTCAATAATTACCTTCTTATTTGTAAAAAACTCCTTTAAATTATACCTTTCTTTCCCTGTCATTTGGTTTTTAATATTCGGTTGCTTAGAATAAGGGACTATGACATGTAGTTAAGGTGGGTAACTCTTCTTCACTTCAGTATTCAGAAGACTATTAAGGTGCGGAAAAAATACACAACATAAATGCTTAAAGAGAATGTTTTTCATAATGTAGGTATTGTTCTTTTATCATTTGCTACCTTTTTTGAACTCATATTTATAGATGCTAACACTACCAGTTTAAATGTCCAATGAAGAATTTTTGCGTTTTTGCAAAAACTATCAAGATTTCTTCAAACTATGTATGAATATAGACAGCATTTGATTATCATTTTGAATAATGCCTTCAACACATCAGGACAACTTCTCCCAGTGAATACTTTGTTCAATAATAAGAGAAAGCACCATTATCAAGAGTCAGGATGTTCAGAACTAGAGCAGAACAATTATATACAGGTCTTGCCATTTAATGGAATCACCCAGATGTATAAATAAGAATTCTGACTTCTTAGAGATAAAGAAACCACTTAATAAATGAAAGAAATACAAAAAGCACCACTTATCAACATAATTTCTCTTTGTGTATTATTGTATTACTGGCCAATGATTTTAAACAGGCTGTGAAATTGGTAAATGAATTTCAACTGCCTACAAGTAAAAAAAAAAAAAAAAAACTGGTAACTTTCAAATAATGTGCAACAAGGGCAAGCTGACAATGCCTGGCATATACCAGGAGCTCAAAAAATTACTGCTGAACAAAGAATTAAAATTGGAGCATTCATGGGGTACCTGGGTGGCTTAGTTATTAGTTAAGCATCCAACTTCAGCTCAGGTCATGATCTCCCACTTCGTGGGTTTGAGTCCTGCGTCTGGCTCTGTGCTGACAGTGCAGAGCCTGTTTGGGATTCCCCCTTTCTGCCCCCACCCACCCCCCCCCACCCCGATTCGTGCTTTCTCTATCTCTCAAAATAAATGAATAAACTCTAAAAGATAATAAAAAAAAAAATCAGAGGCTTCATGAAGTATACATGAGGTATACATTTCTTATGAAAACATGTTTTTAAAAGACTTTGGAGAAGAAAATATCCACATGTATACTTTCTTATTTTATCTTTTAAAATATGACTCATATCCAAAAATATTAACTAGGGCTTAACATGCACAAAAGGGATCTTAAAATCTTTATTAATCTCTTCAGGGTTTTCTCGTTCACCAATTCATAGTTGTAGAAGGAAAGCAAATGAAGTGCAAAATTAAAGACCCATTCCTTTGAGTCGCAGTGCAAGTAAGATAGCCAGTAGGACAGGAAATCAGAGAGGTTTGAATTTTCTATGTATGTTTTTTAAGGATTACTACTGACATTTCAGGTTCTAGTCATGGTCTATCCATACAACTCTTATTAAATTTAAAGCAAACCCTCAAAAGAACAATATTGAAGAGCAACCTATCCTTCAAGATGAGAAGCACAACTTACTTCAACTTGGAACAGTTCTCCAGCCCCTTCACAGTCATTGGATGTGATTATTGGAGTATGAATATGGACAAAGCCACTGTCCTGGAAAAAAAGAAAACCCACTTTTTTTCAGTACATGTGTACATGAAACAACTCTATTATACTATTAAAAGAGCACTAAGAGATTGCCATATCAAATCCCTAACCCCCCAAATGTAACTATTGAGATATCAAGCTGAGGCTTCCACTGTACACAGCAGCACAAAGAATTTTAAATCAAAAACTGACTTAGACATTACCTAATCCAGTATCACTTCAAAACAGCATCAGAAACTGAGGCCCAGAGAGATTTAATGAAACATTCACCTATCTAGTCAGTGGCAGAGAGAGCCAGGAGTGGAACCTAGGCCTGCAGGGTCTCTGGTGCTGTTTTTTCTTCCCACTTCTCTAGCACACTAGTAGTGATTTAACATACACACACACACTTAAGGCTAATGCATAATAATGCTGCCTGTATTGCTAAGGGACTACAAATGATCAATATGAAGTTCAGCTATTTTGGAATGAGACCTCTAATTGTCACAGACCACCAAAAAGGAGAAAAATTAAAGTTGACAAATAGGGACTGGAGAAATACATAGCAAAAAAGGCAGAAATGATTTTTAGGAAGTCTGTCATTAAATTGATGGCACAGCACACTACACATGGCACAGGCATTGCACTTCCTTTCCCTCAAAGATTGTGAGCAGCAAATCCATCCATTACTGAGGCGCCAATTGCAATTCTTCCGCTCCAACGTCTGAACTATTTCCATTAGTGAACCACAAAAGCTGTTTGCTAGGTGGATTGAAATAACCCAGCAACTTCAAGGTTATGCTTCTTTCATTTTGACTATGGATGTAGGCAAAAGGTTACATTCCGTGTAAATGTTGCAGGTGGGCGTGGAGGTAGCACAAGTGAACATATGCTGCAGAGGCAGAATAGTACGTGTTTCACACAAAAATTTGGGTCTTGAAATCAATACAATAAATTCATACATACACATTTAATCTCTGCCAAATTCTGTGTATCACTGGTGTAATGTAAAATGTCTCTAGTGCATCACACTAGGGGCCTCCCAAATTTGCCCCTTCCTTCCTAAAAAGGGTTGAATTCAAGTATCCTTGCTATGATACAAAGTGCCCAGTTAACTTGTCTTAGGATGTAGAATGATCAAATAAATATTCACACTATAAATTAGGAGTCTCAGAAAATATTCAAATAGGTACTTAAACTGGGAGCCATGTGCCTAGAGGTGCCACACAAAGCACATTACAGACAATGAATGAAACATAATCAATAACGTTACTGCATAAAATTTTTATCTCCTAGGAACCAAGAATTATGGACATGAATCATTTATTCCACATGAATGCAGGCAACTATGAGCAGGAGTGCAGTAAACAAAGAAAGGAAGTGAAAAATCCAAAGGAAACGAGGGTGGTGAGAGGGAGGGGGGGAGGGAGGAGAAAATTTAACGGCTAAATGTAATTGCCAAAGTTAGAACTGGTCAATTGCCACAAGAAATAAAACTGCAAATCTTATGAAAATAACCATATGGTTTTTTTTTTTAAATCACTCAAGTTGTGGGAATTATTCTTAATACTCAATTAACACTAAACCTTTCAAAAGGTGTCACCAGCTTTTTAAGTCTAATACTGCTAGAAGGCTTGTATCAAAGTGTTTAACATTACCACCAAAAGCTATGAAGAGAGGCCAAAGGAAAAATAACAAAGCACTGAGAACAAAATCCAAAACAGAGAAAGTAGATAGGGAAGTAGAAAAATGAAAAGGAAGAAAAATAATGAGTCAGAGGAGTACTGTCTGCCTCCACCAGGGTAACAGTTGTCAAGTATTTATCCCATCCTGCACAAGGGGGTTCCTAACTAGAGATAGGAAGGTCAGAGAAGGGGCCAAAAATAAAAGCACGCACTTACCCAATTTTTCTGATTCCACACACCACCTCTAAATATCTAAATATTTTTGATAGATACACATTCTAGAACCAGATATTTTATATGGCACTGAGTATCTAAAAATTACAAAATTCACATACTAAGGACCTTGCATACCAAACACTCACAGACTGTATTTATCTTTCACATTCACACAAAGTATCATTATTTAATTACAATCAACAAAAAATGACAAAAACTGTCAGCCACTGGCAACCAAAAATGACAGCAAGAAGACAAAAAAAAAAAACTTCCATAAAAAGCAGTCACAAGAACTCGAAGACACAGTAGTCTGGGGTCATTCAACAGAGGGGCAAAGAATACACCCTGGCAAGCTTTTAAGGCATATCCGTCTAGAGGAGGCAAAAATCTGATACTCAAAGGAAGAATCTTGACTCATCAAGAAAGGACAAACTCTTTAATGGCTCAATTTAGGAAGCAAGGAAATATGTAACACACTTTAGGATAACCTCCACTGGAAATTGGGAAAAAAAAGATAGTACCTAAAGAGATAATCCTTAGCTCTTCTAAATAACTCATTCCTTGAGGTTTCTCCATACCCAAGTTTTAGTGCAAGGCAATTGTGTCAATTTTATGCACAAACCAAGTCATACACAAAACACGTTTGATCACTTAAACCAACAACTGAATTTCTAGGGTGCCTGGGTGGTTCAGTCAGTTAAGCTCCTGACTCTTGGTTTCAGCTCAGGTCATGATCTCGTGGTTGGTGAGTTCAAGCCCTGCATCCAGCTCTGCACTGACAGCATGGAGCCTGCTTGGGATTCTCTCTCTCTCTCCCTCTCTCTCTGCTCCTCTCCCACGCACGTGTGTTCTCAAAATAAACTTAAAAAAAAAAAAAATTAACTTTCTAATCTAAAAATATTAGGAAAAAACAGAAACTAAAATAGTCCCTTTTAAGTTAAGATACTTTAAGTTATGAAATTTTTACTTAAAAACTAAAACATAGAGTTTTAAGTCTCAACATCTTTTAGGATGCCTAAAGTAGTGAATTATAGTCCAAAGTACTAAATAGCATATAAGTATTATTTAATGTGCCTTAGTACTCTGTGATTTCAATCCAATCCCAACTGTTCCACATACAAGTGGGTAACATTATAGAATTATCAGAATTATATTTTCCAAGGCTTCATAATTAAAAAGTGAATTTATAACACTCAAAATTACCTACCTTTATAACTATAACCAATAGTGCTAAAATTCATTATTTTCAACCAGTTAAAATGTTACTTTGTTTTTTTTATTTCAAAATTTCCCAGTTTATTTTTAAGTTGTTTACATATTTATAGAAGCCTCAAGTAGAAAGTATATAGAGAAAGTAGGTAAAGCTCACTAGTCAGTGGACTGCCAATACCACCACCTAGTGGCCAGAAATCTATAAAACCTTCAGTATTGAAGCAGGGTGGCTTTATCCACTGTTTAAAGCCATATGGGGAAAAAAAAACATTTTTAGATCTGAACAAATTTTGTTTGTGTGGTTCAAGCACTACTAAAAAGCCATATGGAAGTTGCACAGAAAGTTTATGGAGCATATGGAAATGCACCCTTTCAAACTATAATGGGATGATATAGTATAATATGATTATTTTTCTTTGTTTATTCAAAACTATATGCTTTAAAGCCATGATGCTCTTTAGCTGTTTCACCAGAAATTCGCTCTAAAGGAACTTTTCAAAGAGCAAGAACTCTCATGGTAAACTACGGTTGGGCTGGCCCTGCATGAATTTGGATGCAGTCCAAAGAAGGGGTATGATGTTAGACAATCTCTGCAGATGAACTGGATCTGGAGAAGTGGCATAGGAAGAGCTCCAGAACCACTCAGAATAACACTGAACCTCATGTGCCGGGCCATTCCTTGCCTTTGGGGTCCTCTCATCCACATGTGGGGAGGATCCCTTCACCTCATCAACTTACCAACTATATTCCACTGTGGCTTTCCTGGGTAGGGGGAAATGGCTGACAAGCAAAGCTAAAAACGACAAAATACCTTTAGTTGTACATCAATCTACTTGATTAATACCAATAACTCTTAGGGCGCCTGGGTGGCTCGGTCAGTTAAGCGTCCGACGTCGGCTCAGGTCATGATCTTGTGCTTTACGAGTTCAAGTCCCACGTCGGGTTCTGTACTAACAGCTCAGAGCCTGAAGCCTGCTTCAGATTTGGTGTCTCCCTCTCTCTCTCTGTACCCCCCTTGCTTGCGCTCAGTCTGTCTCTCTCTCAAAAATAAATAAAAACATTAAAAATATATATATAAAGAAAAAAATACCAATAACTTTCAAATCGGTGCTTACTATGTATAAAATATGCCTATGACCAAGATGGAGAAACAGGGACCAGATTTACCCTCCCCCTTGAAACAACCAAAAAAACCCACCAAAAACAAAAATAAAGCCCCCACAAGCAAACCACATGAAAGGCTGGTTTTTAAGATGGATTCAGACAACAAAAGACAGTGATCCCTGAGATATGAAACAAACTTAGCAAATCCTATCAGTAGTCCTGCTTACCACCTTGAGATTATCCAGGCCATAGCAGGAAGAGGGGGAGAAATAAAGTGGAGCCCAGGAGACCTCTTGAGTTGAGGAGACAGAGCTGAGAGTGTGAAGGGACAAAAGTGGCTAGAATTCATAAGACAGAGTATCAGAGAGGAGAGAGCAGCACAGAGAACTCCAAGGATGTACAGAGGGTCACTCCAGAGTGTCAGGTAGAGGGATGACGGACACATCCATGTGGGGAAACTGTCAAAGGCCAAGGAAAGAACCATCCAGAAAGATTAGAGGAAACAGTGCCTGGTGCTCACATGTGGCTGGTTAATTAGCCCTAGACTGAGCACTGTTCCAGACCCATTTACCAAATCATAAAAGACCCAATAGGATCAAACAGTTTTCAAGTAGCTTAACCACATACCAGAACAAAATTTAAGAAGCTTTATAAATATCCAACATGGTAAAATTCACAGTGTCTGGCATCTAACCAAAGATTAGCAGGTATGCCAAGAGGCAAGAAATCATAAACTGTAATGAAGAGACTAATGAATCAATCAAAGCTGACTCATAACTGACAGACATGTTAGAATTAGGACATAAAATAGACATCAAATAGCTACTAAAAACATAAATATTTTTAATTAAAACCGTATTGTGGGGGCACCTAGGTGGCTCAGTCAGTTGAGCATCTGATTCTTGACTTCAGCTCAGGTCATGATCCCAGGATCATGGGAGAGAGAGCCCTGTGTTGGGCTCGGTGCTGAGTGTGGAGCCTGCTTAAGATTCTCTTCCTCTCTCCCTCTGCCCCTCTCCCCTGCCCATGCTCTCTCTCTCTCTGTCTCAAAAATAAAAAATAAATTAAAAGAAGAAAGTAAATGTAAAATAAAAATTAATATATGTTTAAAAAATGCATAAAACTGCCCTGTATAGGTTTTTTTTTTTTAATTTTTTTTTTTATGTTTATTTTTGAGAGACAAAGAGACAGAGCATGAGTGGGGGAGGAGCAGAGAGAGAGGGAGACACAGAATCCAAAGCAGGGTCCCGGCTCTGAGCTATCAGCACAGAGCCCAACACAGGGCTCGAACCCACACTGTGAGATCATGACCTGAGCCGAAGTCGGACACTCAACCGACTGAGCCACCCAGGCGCCCCTGCCCTGCATATACTTTAAAAGTTAAACAGAGACATGCAACATATTTTTTCCAAAAGGCCCAAATCAAACATAGAGATATGAAACCTACAATGTGAGATGAAAAATGCACTGGATTGGAGTAACAACAAATTAGTTATTGTAAAAGGAAAGACCAGGAAGCTAGACGGGCAGAAACTACCTTCCAAAAAAAACACACAGGGAAAAAGAAATTAAAAAAAAAAGAAAAGAACGTCACTGAGCTATGGAAGTATCAAGTGGCCTAATATATGGACAACAGAAGTCTCCAAAGGCAGGAAGTAACATAAAAAATATTTGAAGAAATAATGGATGAAAAACTTAATGAAAATTAAAACCCATAGATCCAAGAAATTCAACAAGGTCTAAACACAAGGAACAAAGAAAACTGCGCCCGGCACATCATAATCTAACTGCTTAAAACCAGTGATAAAGAGAAATTTTTAAATCAAAGAAAAAAAGTACCACACAAGTAAAGGGTGCTTGGAATAAACATTGTAACTAACAAAACTTTCAGGATAACACTCCAGGGTTACAATTATTCAATTTCTCCACAAGAAAGAACAGCTAGGAAGAAAAAAGAAAAAGAGTAGCTAGAAGCACACCAAGCACCTCACCTTAAAGAAAGAATGAATAGCAGCTGTGGCTTCACTGCGAATCCTCAGTATGGAACCCAGGGCATTAGTCCTGCACCTGAGGTGGGGATACTGTCTCAGGTACTCCAGAGGATGCCTCTCTTTATATTTAAAAGGAAAAGCCTGCCAATAAATGGAAAAAACAAATTGAAAGCTAAGACATATGTTCTATAAAATCAGTTTCCAGAACATTTGTTAAATAGTAATGCTTTGTAACAAAATTAAAAGCTTTCTTTCTCTATTTCTTAATATAAGTGAACATGGTCCAATTAACTACAAGTTAACTGAATGGCGAGGTAGGAATCAGAGATGTGGTTTTGAATCCAGCCCTACTACTTATTAGGCATAGAACCTTGGGCAAAATTAGTATTGCTGAGTCTAATCTGTTATTTATCAAATTTCTATCCATTAGCTTATATCAGTCACCACTTACAAATAGAGAGATTAGGATATAATTATGCAAAAACAGTCCACTGTTTGGCACATAGGAGTTCAGAATATTGTAGATATTAAAGATTGTTTTCTACAGCTGTGTACACACAGCTGGCATTCAATTTTAAAATCACCCAAATGTCTTGAAAGCCCACAATCATTTATAATCAATTGGCACTGTTTTTCACTGTTTATCAACAAGTCTAAGAACATGAGGGAGGGTCAACAGCCTTCTGTCACTAGCAGAGTAGTGTATACTTCAAAAATTTCAAATTATGACTCTATGTAGAAATATTCCACCCTGTGAACATTCATGTTACAAGATTTAGAAGATAAAAACAAACTGTTCTAAACTTGTTCTAAAGAACAAAACCAAAGTTTCAATAAAAAAGATCGCAGAGAAACTATTTTAAATAAAAAAGCCAAACTGGTAGCTTATTACGTATAGTCTTATCTATTTCTTTTAGTGCACATGCTAATTTATTTCATAATAGAAATAAGCACCATACCTACTGAAGTCAAAATATGACCACATTAATAGGTGTCTGGGGACTGCCTAGGGACCAGAATTCCCTAATGTCTGAATACTTACAAAATGACACTGAAATTAAGGGGAAGAGAAGGTGAGTGACAACCACAGAAGCCAAGAGAGAACGGCTTAAAAAGAGTAACACACGGCACATTTTAATAATCCTACACCCCTCTAAAAAAAGCAAAAACAAAAATGGTTACCATCTCCATTCCTCTCTGAATTCCAAATTATTTTTCACAGTCTACTTTTCAGAAACCTTAAAACCTGATTCCTGATTTTATGTGTCAATTAGTATTTATTAGTATTATTAGAATTTCTTGGAAAATATTCAGGAGGACATTTTTCAAAAAGGTGCCCATTTTCTTATTTCCTTATATTTATTTCCCTCCAATTATCCAGAAAAAATTAAAAAGGAATTAAAATGATGCAATTTCCCTATATTTCCTTGTGTTTTGTTCATCAAATACTTGGAAGACAAGTATAGCAAAACTACAGAGGAGTCAAATGGCTAGTACATAAATTCCAGCTGTGGCACTAGTCAGCAATATAACCTTGGGCAAGCCATGTCTCCTGCCTGGGCCTCATTTTCTCCAATTTCAGAAGATGGATTGCCAACCTATAATTTTATTCTCTCTAACCTCTTTATCAGGTGATGAATAAAAGCTACTAACAAGGAGTCTTGCAAAAACAGAAAAAATTCTGTTGGGACAGTACTTATCATGCTTGGGCTGAGCAAACATGTCTTAATGTAGGATTTCTTATCTTTCTTCAGCCCAAGCATGATAAGTACTGTCCGACAGAATTTTCTGTGATAAGTTCCGTACCCACACTATCCAATATGGTAGCCAGCAGCTGCATGTGAAATGTATCTAATGTCACTGAGGAACTGATTTTATTACTTGATTTAATATTAAATTAATTAATACTAAACAACTACAGGTGGCTAGTGGCTACTATATTGGGACAACACAGTTCTAGATCCTGTAAAAGTCATTTCTAGGCAGGGCTTTCCTTAGAACACGTTCTCCCCAGCACGTCTCTGTCACTGAAGTTAACTGGGCATGTGGCTGAAAGTGGCAAGTTTCAATTATGACAGGTGTCCAAACAGATGTATAGATTAATACTTTGCTTTCAGTCATAAAATTCAGCCATTTACATACTGTTTACTATATTCTCTACATTCCTCAAGCTCCATAGCCTGTTTCAATTATCTGGGAAGTCACAATTGAAACATGTTCTAAGTGCCACCTTCCCAATAATCACACTTAAAACAGATTGCTGTTTTAAATTAAGCCTAAATAGTCTCCATAAATGTATCACGAAGCATACCTTGGCATCACAATTTCCAACAATTTCAATTTTTTCTGCCTTCAGTTCCACATTCTGCTTTTTGGATGGACTTTTCACCAGCTGCCCTTGAACTTCCACAGAACTCCCAAAAGCCAGTTCTCTATAGTAACAAAAAACAGCATAAACAAGATATCATTATACAGAATGTTCATTTTAATACAAAACTTGCTATCAGGACATTACAGTATTTAATGATAGAGGTTTCACCCTTAAATGGGCAGCAAATAATTAAGAGAGACTGAAGCAAAGGGTAAGTAGGGGATATTATTATGTGAAGATGTTAAAAAAAAGAAAGGTCTGGGAGCGCCTGGGTGGCTCAATCAGTTAGTTCAGCATCTGACTCTCGATTTCAGCTTAGGTCATGTTCTCGCTTGTGGGATTGAGCCCAGAGTCGGGCTCCATGCTAATACCACAAAGCCTGCTTGGGATTATCTCTCTCTCCCTTTCTCTGTCCCTCCCCCACCTGCACTGTCTTTCTCTCTCTCAAAATAAAAACACAAGCTTTAAAAAAATGAAAAAGAAAGGCCTGAGCTTGAAGGATCTTGATTCCAAGTATTTGGACTTAGCCTTAAAGCTTTGAAAAGCAGGTTTGTTTAGAAAGATCACTCTGGGGTGCCTAAGGGACTCAGTTGGTTGAGCATCCAACTTTGGCTCAGGTCATGATCTCATGGTTCGTGAGTTCAAGCCCCACATCAGGCTTGCTGCTGTCAGTGTAGAGCCCACTTCAGACCCTTTGTCTCCCTCTCTCTCTCAAAAATAAACATTAAAAAAAATATGTGAACATTGGATTAGGGAAAAGGGGAGCAAAGGAGATGAAAAAAAGATTCTTTTGTTAAAAAAAAAAAAACTCACCTACTGTCAAAGCTTGAATCGGCTACAACTTGAAGGCTTTCCAAAGATGATCCATCATTTATATGCAGGAACAACACTTCCTTCTGGGATCGGACTGAACGAATCCATCCCTAATGAAGAAAAATTTCTAAATGTGAGTTTAAAACATGTAAATATTTTATGTTTTCATTACACATGCACACACAAGACTAAATGAAAAAAAAAAGTCCTCAGTCCTGCCTTAACAAATCAATTGCTTTTAGCATATATAATTCAATAGGATTCTTATCTCAGGGAGATACAGCTTTGGCATTCCACCTTTTTGTTTTGTTAATATAAAATTCATCATTCTCAGGGGCACCTGGGTGGCTCAGTTAGTTGAGCGTTCAGGTTGGTTTTGGCTCAGGTCATGATATCACAGTTCGTGAGTTCAAGTCCCACATCAGGCTCCACACTCTCTCTCCCTGCCCTCCCCTGCTTATTCTGTCTCTCTCTCAAAATAAATAAATAAACTTAATTTAAAAAACAAAAAAAAACAAAACAACCTCATCATTCTGAATACATGCCTAACGTTCCATTAGGCCAATGAGCCTAATTCATATAATCAATTTCCCCAATATTGACTATCCCAGGTATTCATTCCAGGTAATAATAATAGGGCACATTATTTGGGTCCCTGTCTTTTATATTAAACTCCCAGGAGGGAAATTATGTAGTTATAGAACAGAAACATCTTCACTGGATTTTTCCTTTTACAAAATATCACACAGACTCCTCAAAAAGCTTTTCACTGTGACATATATTTAGTACATAAGCTTTCAAAGACACTGTGAATTTAAATGACAGGTGAGTACAAATGAGGTCTTCTAGTAGTAACACTAAAACCAGTAACACTACAAACAGCTCTCACAGATCACATCCAACTTAAGTTTAACTAGCACAGAAGAGACAATATTCTTCTAGCAGACACTGAAAAACTGTGAACAACTGATTGTGTTTGATTATCAGACACGCTTGGGAAAAGCGAGAGGATTCTATTTAGAAAAACTGTATTGACCCTTACTTTGTGTTCCCACCACACCCTACTGACAACGCTATTAAAGCTCTCCCATTACTTATTCATATGTCTATCATATTGTGAAGGTTTAAAAACCATGCTTTAGTGGCTTTGAAGGCCATTGTCAGGGACACAGTAGATAGTCCGTTAATGGTTTTCAGTGAAAGGATATCTACCATGCACTAAAAATCTATGTGACAAATGTTTTACTACCTTCTTCATATACTATTTCATCTTTTTCTCACAACAGCTCTGTGGATTATCATTATAACCTGTCTCACAAGTGAAGAACCTCGGCTCAGAGAAGTCAAATAAGTTGTCAAAGGTCACACTGCTGGTAGACAGAGCCTGAATTTGGACCCAGGTCTACCAGAAAGCCCTTGGTCTTTTTCTAGGGCTACCCTGAAAAAAAGTGTAAATTGCCTGTCTCCTATATAAGGCCTTTCACAACCAAGTGTGCCCTTTCTGGTTTCACCTCCCCACATTTCTCTGATGGCAGCGGCTCTTTGGTTATGTTTAATCAATAGTAATTCCTAAAGCACCACTGTCTTGCTTTTCACTTGTTAGTAAAAGTTAACATTTGTGGAGCAGTGTTTAATGTGCTTCTGCTCTAAGCTCTTTATAAATATTTTACACTTAATCCTTACAAGAACTTAATGAAGTGAATATTCTCATTTTAGAAATGAAGAACATATTAAGTAAGTTAGGACAACCTCTCTAAATAATTAAAATCACAGTTCCCAAGGAGTAGAGCTAGAATTCAAATACAGTTCTCAGTTCAAAGTTCATGTTATCAAGCTTTTCTGGAATGTGATCTCCACCCCACCCCCAGTTCCTCTCCCTGAGGAACATATCCTTCAGGACTCAAGTGAAATGTCACTTAACACAAGAAGTCTTCCTTGACCTCACATAGTTAAGGATGTCCCTGTTTTCTCAAAGTTCCTTATTCCACTAATACTTATCACGTTGCCCCAATTACTTGTCTTAGCCATTAGACCAAGGCTGTCCCACAAACATATAATGTGAGCCATATATGTAATTTTGCTTGTTTTAGTGGTCACACTAAAAGTAGACAGGTACACTTAATTTTAATATTCTAACCCATTCTGCCAACATTGTCAACGTGTAATCAATATATATATTGAGATATTTTGTATTCTTTTGTTCTCCAAAATTGGTGTGTATTTTAAATTTACAGTTACCCTTCAATGTGGACTAGCCACATTTTAAGAGCTCAGTGCCACAAATGACAGGTAGCTACTATCTTAGACCACACAGCACTAAAATGAAAGCCTCTGATCTAGGCAGTAGCTTTTGTTCTTTTTATCTTTGCATCCTTTCTTGACTACCACTTAGAAGGGATCATTAATGTATGTATGTCAAATTAATAGATGAATACAAGAAAAGGGCTTGATTTGGATCATGGAAAAAACATGAAACCCCCAAAAATGCAGAGGAGTCATACTGCTAAAAATCAAAGAATTTGATTGAGGACAACAAAAATAACTGCAGCAGTGTTTCAGCAACCTAAAAGGGTCAAACCACCTTGCTTGGTCTACTCCCTTAAAGGAAAATCTTCTCTGTAGAGCTGTTGCAAATATTAGCAAGAGAAATAATAGCACCTAACATTGATTGACTGTGGGCCACTGTTCTAAATGTCATAATACCTGTCATCTCACTTAATCTTCACCATTCTATGAGGTTAAGGCTATTATTAGCTTCATTGCCATAAGAATCAAACAGGTTTAGAGGAGAGAAGAGACCATAATTACTATTATAGAAGAGACCCATAATTAATGAGCCACTAAGTGCCACAGATCTGAACCTAGTCACCCTGACTCCAGAGTTGTTTCAAACCGCTACACTCTACTCTTTCTCCTATGTATTAAACATACATTATGTGCAAACCCTTTTTTCGGCCTCAGGGTGGTTAAGAGTTGAATAAAAGCCATTGTTTAGTTGAACATATATTTACTGTAAGACATGGTGTCCGCTCTCATGGAGCTAGCTCAAGGCAACCGCTAGGTAACTGTGGTTATTCGTTATGAGGGATAAAGGAAAAGAAGCTCGTACGTTTATTCTGCCGTATAACTAACAAGTTTACAGGTAATGCTCTGGTACCGTGAAAGCAAAGTTCCAGCACGTCATAGAGTCAATCCCAACAGTTTTGCGCAAACTAACGATAGGCAAGGAAAGGAGAAAACTGTGAACGCACACGATGGCCAACATTTCCTCCTTTCTCTGCCTGTCGTTTTGTCTGACCTGACAAGGTAAGCCTAGACACGGAGGTGGCATGTAAGTTACTAAAAAGAAAATCCCATCCCCTTCCCATACACCAACCTGGACCTTAACGCGCTCCCCATTCGTGCTCCGGGCCCCGAGCGCGTCACGAACGCTCAGTCTGGCGGAAGGTTTGGGTCTCGGGCAGGGGGCTGAGGTGCAGGAGCGCAGGGCTCGGAGCAGGCACCGGGCCCCGAACATCGCGCTGCTGCCGCAAGCTCTCCTCGGGACCAGCACGGATCCCGGCGGGTGAGCACTTTGCCTGTGGAACCCTCCCCTACTATCGACTGCTCCCCGATTCTGGACCGCAGCCCTGCACTCACGCGCTCCGCACCTCCTACCCCTAACCCCGGCTGCTCCCTTCCCCTTCAGGGGCTCCAGCTGTGTCCCCACCACCTCCCCGCCGCTTCCCTCTCCGCAGACAGGGAGGAGCGGAGACAACACAGCCAGCTGCCTAAGCCAAAAATACCACGCGCCGTAGCCAGCACAGACACTTCAGGGACCCGCGTCTTTTCCAAACCCACAGACCACACCACCTCCCCCAGCTGAAACACGCGCGGCCGCCGCCCCTACGCCCCAAGCCAACGTCAACGTCATCACGCTACAAGGAGACCGAGAAGGAGCGTGCGCACTGGTGACTCCAGTTTACGGAGGGGGCGGGCCGGAGGCAGGGGCTGGCTGAGCAGGGGAGGAGGCGGGGCCAGGAACTAAAGCATTCTGGTTGTATGTAGGTGTTGTTGCTGGAGCAACTGAGGAGCACAGCTGGGATGAGGTCTGAAAGGTCTTCATTTCTACAGCTTCCAGTTGATGCCGAAGGACACTGAGAGGCAAGGAGTGACTGATGCACAGGGAAAGCCTCCAGGAGACTTCGTTGTTGAGAAGATTAGCCTGAGGATATCGGCCATTCCTGAGTTCTGAGCACAAAGACGAGACACAGACCCTTGCTTAAGTCACAGTTGTGTGGTATCAGACATCTAAACAGACAAGTGCATAAGAGTGATAGGATGCCAGAGATGGCTTACTGGAGAAGGTAACCCTCTGACGACTGAAGAGTAACTGAAGGGACTTTGTTTATGCAATTCAGAGAAGGCACGACAGTGTGAAGATGTTGGGGAGAGGCTAGAGGGAATGTTGGCCATTGCCTGCCGGAATCTTCAAATCTCTCTTTTTTTCCAACACAGTTATCTGCATTTGTTTGACCAGGAAACAATGACCCTTTTAAGTTTATCCCCTCACCACCAATTAAAAAAAATTCTGTAATTCAGTGACAATCATGAAAAGGTTTCTATCTAATTAAAAGAAAGAAGGGCTAATAACATAAAGTTGCTGCTATTATTATGCCCATTTTATAGATACGGGAACTTGGGCACAGGAAAGTGAAATGACTTAGTCAAGGATATATATCCTATAAGTGTGAGATTTAAACTTAGAAACTCTGGCTCCATGCACTAAACTATTATGCTATATACAATGTCTCAAGGTGGGAAATAAAATCATGGTCCCTTCCACCAAGAAGCTCATGGCCTGGACCTAGGAAATGGCAACCAAACAAATTATTGCAATATAAACCAATAAGTTCACATAAATATATGATCCACGTGGAGTGGTAGTCTAGAGAAGGAAATAAGGTGAGTTTTTTGAGGAGGGTCAGAATTTTGCGATGTTGGGATGTAAGAAAGAGTATTTCCTGCCAGAAGGTAGTCAGGAAAGGTTGCCAGGAGGGCAAACAGCCTGGAATAATTGTAAAACTGTTCTTAAGACAGACTGAAAAATATCTCCCACAAAAATACCATAGTTTTTGGACACTTCTTGAACCTTGCAAAAAGAATATTGAGGGGCACTTGGCTGGCTCAGTTGGGAGAGGATGTGACTCTTGATCTTGGAGTCATGAGTTTGAGCCCCACATTTGGCATAGAGATTGCTTAAATAAAAAAAAATTTAAATATGGAAACGTCCAAATACCTTCAGAATTATGTAGCTTTGGGTCTTTAACAAAAAAATAAGCATGGCTTTGGTGTATTGGCTACAAAATCTGGGAAGAACTCAATCACAGCAATAACATGTTTTTCAATTCAAATCTCCTCTTTGACTATGCCTACCTTGCCTAAGGGTTGAAAAGTAGTGGCCAACTGGCTCACTTCCTACCCAGGCTGTTTTTCTGTCTTGCCTTCTTTTTCCACCCCTTCTCCGTCAATTGTAAGAACTATGGTTTCTCAGGAAGTGAGGAACCTGACTTCCTTTACCCTCTTACTGCCTGTTTAAGCCAAAGGGTTAGTTAATTTCTAAGCAGGGACCAGTGCCTACTAGTATGGTGAAGACAAGGGAAGCCAGTGGGTGTAACTGAAAATTAGCAGTAGTTAACTGAAAATGTATACAACTGAAAGTCAACTATAGCAATCATGTGTCTGGTGCTAAGTTCAAACCAATCCATGTATTTATCTTGTGTTATATCAAATCGTGTTTTCTTATTTTTATTTTCAGTGTTGGAATGACACTGCTGTTTTTTAGATTTGTCACCTTTCAGACAGTAGCCAGAGTGATCTTTCCAAAATTAATATATTACTATGCTGGTAATAATAGTGCTATAAAATGCTTCCTATGTGCTAGGAAGTTTTCACATATGAACTCAATCCACACAATATCCCTCGGAAGTAGGGTTAGCATCATCATCCCCAGTTTTCAAAGGAGAAACTGAAGCTTGGAGAGGTTTCGAGCTTCTACCAAGTTACACTGGCAGTCTGGCACCAGAGTCCATTCTCTTCCCCACTTGTTACTCCAGTGATTAAACCGCTCTTCAGTGGCTGCCCCTACAACATAAAGAGGACTTGGCTTCTTTAGCATGCCTACCGGGCTCTCTGCGATTCTGGGAGTTCCCTGAGGTGCCCTGGAGTGAGGAACAGAAGTGAAATGTCCTTATTGTTACCTTTTGATAATACAGGTCTGGGCAATGAACACTGTCAGCATTACTTGTCAGCTTTAGAGAACGTTTTAATCAGGCTCAGCATGACAGGTTTTAGCTTAACTTGCAAAGCTTCAGGACTTCTAAAAAGCAGGCACCACTCTGATACCAATGTGGTCATAAAATACAACTCTGTCTTCAGGGTTTTCATTATGCTTGAATCCACTCATGAAACTTGCAACACCCAAAATTTGATTTCAAGATCATGACCTCAAAACATAGAGGAACACAGTGTTTGATGCAGAAATTATGGAGACATTAGGTGTAGGCAAGGATTGGATGAATATTGTAAAGGATCCTGGGTTTCTCTGAAGAAGCTAACAAGGGTGAATACGGTTTAACTTGAAAAATGGAAAGGTACAGGCACAAAGCAGAATAAGAAGACACATTTGTAGTTTGGAACCTTCGGAAAAGCAGCTCATAATTATAAAGAGAAGCTGACAAGCAAGTGGTCAACGAAAGGAAAAGACACAGTAGTAACCAAGTGTTGAGGGAGCAAGGTGGTTTCCCTAGAGAGAGAAAGGTGGTTTTCCTAGCGGTTTTCCAGGATCTGCACTTTCCTAGTGGAAGTGACATCTAAGTTGAGCCAAAGGATGAATAACAGCCAGGAAAAGGGGAATTGTATGTGATGAAGAGAGTTGACATCGTTCTAGATAATGATCTGGGTAGATCACATATGTAATCATTCCTTGAGCTATAAACTTAAGATTTGTGCATTTGACTTACATATACCTCAATAAAAATAGAAATTAAATATTAAAAAATAGGAGAATCAGTGGTGCCTGGGTGGTTCAGTTGGCTTAGCATCTGACTCTTGATCTTGGCTCAGGTCACGATCTCACAGTTCATGAATTTGAGCCCTGTGTAAGGCTCCAAGTGTGGAGCCTGCTTGGGATTCTCTCTCTCTCTCTCTCTCTCTCTCTCTCTCTCCCTCTCTCAAAATAAATAAATAACCTTTAAAAATTAGGGGAATCAAGTCTGCTGATAGGATGAAAGCATCTTCTTTCCCTGGCTAGTGCAAGAGCCTTTTTTTAAAAACCATGTGAACTATTTCCTGCATATGGAAGAGTTTAGAAAATAATGTAATAAAACCTGGTAGCTACCACCTAAGTTTGTCATATCAAATCCTAATATTTTGTCCTATCTCCTTGAGATCTTTCTCTTTCCAGGACATGGATCTCCTTTGTACTCCTCTGCAATCCTATTTCCCACTTTTCCTCCTGGATACAGGTAACCACTATCCAGAATTCAGTGTTTATCATTTCCTTCCATGTTTTTATATTGTAATTAGACACATACATAGAAATAATTATATATATAATACATCTAGGTACATATACATATATGTATATATACATTATGCATTTATAGTCTTTTGTATTGTTTTACAGATTTTTAAACTTTAAATTAATGGTGTCTTGCTCTATAAATTATTCTGCAACTCAAATTTACTTTTTGAGATATAACCACGTAGCTTCAGCTCATTCTTTTTAATATTCTGTTATATGAATATGACACAATTAATTCATTCTCATTCTGATAGTTATTTGGGCTGCTTTCAATGTTTTTCTATTACAAACAGAGGTGGGTTTATCATGAAGCTAATGAAGGGTAAACTCCGAGCTCCTTATTTGCATTTATGCAATGCAAAGTATATGAAATTCATAAGGGTGTGAACCTCTTAGCATGCCCCTCTACCCCCAAAGTGCTGGGAGCTGCTGGGAGTTGTAAAGCAAGAGGGGAAGCAATCAGCAATCTGAGTCCAAAGGAACTCAGAGGGCACGAATTTCCAAAGTTCTAGAAATTTCTTGTAACTTCTCTCATTCTAAAACTTTTTTTTTTAATTTTTTTTTCTTAACGTTTTATTTATTTTTGACACAGGGAAAGACATAGCATGAACAGGGGAGGGTCAGAGAGAAGGAGACACAGAATCCGAAACAGGCTCCAGGCTCCGAGCTGTCAGCACAGAGCCCGACGCAGGGCTCGAACTCACGGACCGCGAGATCATGACCTGAGCCGAAGTCGGCCGCTCAACCGACTGAGCCACCCAGGCGCCCCTAAAACTTTTTTTTTTTTAATGTTTATTCACTTTTGAGAGAGAGAGAGAGAGAGAGAGAGCGCAAGTGGAGGAGGGGCAGAGAGAGGGGGAGACACAGAATCCAAAGCAGGCTCCAGGCTCTGAGCTGTCAGCACAGAGCCGATGCGGGGCTCAAACTCACGGATTGTGAGATCATGACCCGAGCTGAAGTCGGCCGCTTAATCGACTGAGCCACCTAGGCATCTTGTCTCTCATTCTAAACAAATATTTACCTTAATATTCGTAATTCTGTATTATTTTCCTTAAAAAGAACCTCCTAAATGATGTAAACTTCAAGCCCCACAGAACAGGATCTGCCCTTCGTTACTAGCATGCTGCAGTGACGACACCAGACACATGAAAGCGTGTCTGTGCATCATAAGCCTCACGTACAGAAGCCATGTGCCTTCAACTTTACTAGGCACTGACAAATTGCTCTCCAGAGTGAGGACTCTAATTTATATATCCTCCAGCAAGCGTACAAAGATCTCAGAGCACCATACCTTTAGTGACAAGAGACAGAGTCAGGCTTTTGATTTTTTACCAATTCTGGGTTAAGAAAGAGTATCTCAGTGTTTTTAGAGATTGTATGTTCTTTGTTCTTTTGTTTTTCCTTGAAATTCTTTTTCAACCATAACACCCATCATTATCCATAGCATAGCGGAAAGAGCACTAGCCGGGCAATTCGAAAGGAGTCCTGGTTCAAATCTTGTCCATGGCCCCCTTGCTGTGGAAACTTCAAGAAGTCATTTAAACGCTAGACTTCCTTCACAGGGCTGTTGACAGGGTTAACTGCAGCGACTTGTGAATTCTGTGATTGAGAAATGCACATGGTAGGTATCTGACTGCATACTTCCCATTGTTTGAGTTTTAGAGTTAAGGAATCCCCTAAATTTTATCAGCCAATTCTCTTTAATTCTCAAAGCAGAAGGCTCAAGATTATTTCTATCTATAATTTCTTTTAGGTGCAGTTCTTCAGTGGGACTCAGAAACACCAGCAGCAATTGTTGAAATGCAAATTCCTGGGTCTCCTGTCTGATGACTCCACTCACTTTGAAAAACACTTCTGGCTCTGTAGTTGGGTCTCCTCCTTTCCCTGGGTTCTTCCTTTTGCCTTCAGGAGGCCCTCTGAGACTCAAACTTCTTTTCTTCTGTACTACTGCTATTACTATTATTAAACTTTTAATGTACTTTTCCTTTTAATTATAAAAATTATTTTAAGTTTATTTATTTGTTTAGAGAGAGAGAGAGAGAGCGCATCTGCAAGCAGGGGAGTGGCAGAGAGAGGGAAACACCGAATCCCAAGCAGGCTCCCTGCTGCCATCCCAGAGCCATCCACTCTCATAGAACCTGAGCCCAGACCAAGAGTCAGGCAGAGGCTTAACCAAACCACTGAACCACCCAGGCGCCCCAAACTTCTGATGTATTTTCAAAGAAGCTGTAACAAAGTAACCTGCATCCATGCTGCCTTCCATGGCGGGTGTGTTGGGGGAGGGGGGCAGTGCACCCTGGGTGGAGCATGACCCTGGGACTGCACCAGGACTTTCTTCCTCACCTGGCTCTGCTGAGGCCCAAGTGCAATCTGCACTGAGTATTTTGTTCATACATGATGCATGCACAACATGTATATCTGCAGGATACACTCCTAGAAATGATAAAAATAAAAATAAAATAAAACAAAAATTTGTTCCATAAATATCTTTAAGATTGCTTTATGTATCCAGTTGCTCTCTTCATCCCCCATTTTGAGATCCTGATCTTGCCCACTGTGGTTTTAGTGTCTATATGTGTGGCAAAGACCTGGAAATTTTTATTTTATTTATTTCATTTTACTTAGTTTTTAAGACCTGGAAATCTATTAAGACCCTAGAAATCTTTTAAGACCCTAGAAGATCTTGGGGCGCCTGGGTGACTCAGTCAGTTAAGCATCTGACTTCGGCTCAGGTCATGATCTCACAGTTCATGGGTTAGAGGCCTGCGTCAGGCTCTGTGCTGACAGCTCAGAGCCTGGAGCCCACTTCAGATTCTGTGTCTCCCCCTCTCTCTCTCTCTGCCTCTCCCCTACTCACACTCTGTCTCTCTCTCTCAAAAAAATAAACATTAGAAAATAGATTTCTCTAATGCAGTGACTACACTGCAGATGAAACAAAACATACTCCCAGGAGTAGCTAAGGTTTTTATCACCCTTTAAAATTTAGATTTATCAGAGACTGGACACAGTCTGCTACTAGATAGGTTACGACAAATTTTGATTTTGTACAATTACTTCTGGAGTTTGATACTTGTTAACTGGTGAGCTCATTGATAAATGTTTGCACATCTGAAATTGGGGTTGAAAGTAAATTATAACATCCCCTGCAAATAGGTTAGTGTGTAAGGCAGGCAAATTTTTATGCCTTATAATTTGGGATAATTTGGGATATAGTAATAGCCTAGGCTTTCACTGATGAGGATAAAAGGAGATTTAAAAAATGTTTTTGTTATCATGCAAATGACAGAAAAATACATAAAATATAAGTGTGTAGTTAATGAATGCTTATAAAATGAATACCTGGGTAACCACCATCCAGGTCAAGGAAAAGAACTTTCCCAGGACTCTTCCAGCCCAGGCCCTTCCCCTTGGAAAGCACAGTCTCCCTACTCTCCTGACCTTCTTGGTGATCTTTGCTTTTCTTTACAGTTTTACCACTTCAGTATATAGTCTAGACATTATGATTTTGTTTCCTCTATTTTTAGACTTTATATAAATACAGTCATACAGTATGTGTTCTTTTGTGTACGATTTCTTTTCCTCCATATTATTTTTGTGAGAATCAGCTATGTCATTGCCTATAGCTAAAGTTTGTTCATTGTCATTGACATATGGTATCCCATTTTATGATTATAAACCAGTTTATTTATCCATTCTGTTAATGGATGTTTGGGTTGTTTCCAGTTTGGGGTTATTATGAATATTTTTGTACAAAATTTATTGCACATGTGTATGTATTTAAGCTGGTAATAATATCTAGGAGTAAAATTGCTGTATCACAAGATATACAAACTTCAGCTTTAGTAAACAGGGCCAGACTTTTCCCAAAGTGTCACCAGCCACTTCTGGGAATTCCTGTTGCTTTACCTTCTCACTGACATGCGGTCTCATCAGACTTTTAAATTTAGCCATATTGGTGGAGGTGTACTAATCTCTTATTGCAGTTTTAGTTTGCATCTCCCTGATTATTGCTTGTTGAGCATCCTGCAATGTTTATTTTCACTAGGTCTTCTTCTTTAGTGAATTCACTAAATCTTTTGCCCATTTTTTCCACTGAGTAGTCTTTGTTTGTAACTTATTTTCTAATTAATCTACACCAGTTCTTACATATATAATTTATTATTTTTTTAAAAAGATTTTTATTTTTAAGGGGTGCCTGGGTGGCTCATTTGGTTGACTGTCTGACTCTTGATTTCGGCTCAGGTCATGATCTCACAGTTCATGAGTTCAGGGCCCTCATCGGGCTCTGTGCTAACAGCATGGAGCCTGCTTCAGAATTTCTCTCTCAGTCTCTCAAAGTAAATAAATAAACTTAAAAAAATTTATTTTTAAGTAATCTCTACATCCAACATGGGGCTTGAACCCACAACCCCAAGATCAAGAGTCACATGTTCCAGTGATCCAGCCAACCAGGTGCTCCATTATGTCCATAATTCAGACATAAGCTCTTCTCAGTGATAACCAGTGCAAATACCTTCACCCACTCTGTGGGTTGCCTTTACCATGGTGTAGTGTGAGGAAATGGCCGAATGAGAGCAAACCTTGACATTATTTGATCCTCTGCTTTAGAAATAGTGTCTAGTTCTTGAACAAAATTATGGATGCTCAAAATTACCCTTTGATTTATTTGGACAATGTAAGACCAACATCTTTTGGCATTTCTCTTATTGTTCTTCTTTAAAAATGGATTTTTTCCTATTCAAAGGTTTACTTTTTTATCACCACCTCCCCCCTGCCCCCCACCTTTTTTTTTTTTTTTGCATGGTTAATGGTTTTTTCTATATACATCTGTGTGTTAATCTTCAGGGAATAATCTTAAAGCTTGGAATTTCACTTGAAATTGTTTGAAGCTAATTCTGGCTATTTGCAAATATTTCTGTGTATAACCAACCTCTAAAATTTCATAGCAGAAAACCAGATAACTCAGAAAAGAAAAATTACATGTAAGAGACAATACAATCTGAGTGGATCCTTCTATATTCATATTTTCTTTTCATTCACTCAGAGCTTCAAAGAATGAAGTTAGCTTTTCAAAATTTCTTTAATGCACACACAGCTTCATAATGAGCACTCAGTACATCTTGTCTGGGAAAATCTTTTCATGGCCTCTACCTCCAGTCATGCCTACATTTTTGCAGCATTTCCCACTGATAAAATAAAAGTGTAAAGAACAGATACTTTCTCTCCTAAAGTTTCCAAAAATGTTATGCACAAAGAAATGTTTCCAAGTAATAAAACTCCACAAATGTTTAGGTATTGTTTTAAATGTTTTATTTATTTTTGAGAGAGAGAGAGAGAGAGAGCGCGCGCGAGAGAGAAACAGAGTACAAGCAGGGAAGGGGCAGAGAGAGAGGGAGACACAGAATCCAAAGTAGGCTCCAGGCTCAGCTGTCAGCACAGAGACCGACGCAGTGCTTGAACTCAGAGCCACGGGATCATGACCTGAGCCAAAGTCAGATGCCTAACTGACTGAGTCACCCAGGTGCCCCTGGGTATTTTTTTTCATGGAGGAGTGCCTTATCACAGACAGAATTTTGGTTTATAACCGTAAATAAAAAGCAGATTGGCTTTTGGTCCATCTTATTATTGTTTTTAAATTTTCTTTTTTTTCAATTTTTGAAAGTTTATTTATTTATTTTGAGAGAGAGAGACAGAGAGGGAGAGGGTGGGAGGGAGAGAGAGAGAGTGCACACAAGCATGGGTGGGGTGGAGAGAAGGAGAGACAGGATCTCAAGTAGGCTCCCCACCATCAGTGCAGAGCCTGATGTGGGGCTCAACCTCACCAACAGCGAGATCATGATCTGAGAGGAGATTAAGAGTCAGATGCCTAACCAACTGCCCCATGCAGCTGCCCCATGTTTTTAAATTTTCTAAAGTTGTACACCCCTTTATTGCTTGCACTTTGGGCAGACTACTTCCACTGCCCCAACCTCGGTTTGCTGCCACTATCAAACATGATATTTTCTGCAGACTTTTGACAAATATTTTTTTTCATTTAAGAAAGTTCCCTGCTGCTTCTGAGGGATTACTACCCTCTCAGCCCAGTATATATGGACAGATAGATATAGGTACATAATGTCATAAATAATGAGCCATATGTTTGGAACAGAATAGCCTCTGCTTAAAAATATGCAAATTCTAACTGAAGAGAATTTTTTCCTTATGGCAGAGTTTGGAAGAGATGTTTTTCTGGAATGCAAAGGAACACTAGCACTCACCAGTGGTCTAAAATGAACAGACAATTACATAAGCACTAAAAGACACAAAAAGGAGATATGCTTATACCCTGGTTTTTCAAACAAGAAAAAAAATACTGATGACTTGGTAAACTGTTTTGAACTTCTAATAGAAGGGGCTTGTGAAAGATATATTAAAACAAGGATGGCAAGTAGATTGTACCTCAAGAAAACTCATGCCTGGACCTTCAGGGACCTGGATATTTCTTCTCCTACATTTCTAGCAGAACTTCCTTGAGCTCCACCATCCCCTATGGACAGCGGTAAGAAGATTCGACTGATAATGTGACTTTCCCAAAACTAACTTATCCTCCTCTTTTCAGGCTTTACGTTCAGAACATGTACATTGACAGAAAAATGTAAAATTTTAATTTCCAATATATTAGATTAAGCAACTTAACATTTCTTACTAGAGTATAAGGAGTATGAGATATATATGTACATATATTTCTACAAAGTATGTGTGTAGATATATGTGTGTATATATGTATATACAAACAAACACATTAATCAGAAGTTACATTAAAAAGCTGTTGATGTAATCCCCATTTAAAAAGTATTTAATATTTGGGGCACCTGGCTGGCTCAGTTGGTAGAGCATACAACCCTTGATCTCAGGGTTGTGAGTTGCAGCCTCACATCAGGCATGGAGCCTACTTACAAAAAAAGTAGTTTATATTTATCAGTTTGGCTGGAGCCCAGTAAAATTATATAGTTTGGTTTACATTTCCTAGTGACTGGTTGTAGTTCCCAGTCTCTAAAATGGACCCAATGATCCTTGCCTCCTTCATAGAGTCCTTTCCACATTAGTCGCACAAGATTAGTCCATATAACCAAAAGAATATAGCAGATGTCTTAGTGTGTGACTTCTGAGGATAAGTCAAAAAAAAAAAAAAAATACTGCCCCTTCCAGCTTCTCTTGAATCAATTTCTCTGGGAGCTTCCAGGTACCATGTCATAAAGATACTCACCTAGCCCTACAAAGATGCCCATGCTGAGGAACTGAGGCATCTTGCCAGTAGTTAGCACTACTGTATTACTGTATGAGAAAGACATATTCTATTTGTTGTTTCTCTAGAGAACCCTGAGTTAGTGAATTCATTAGTGAGTGAATGAGTTAGTGAGTTACTATGTATTGTATGTAGGTATGTATTTAATGGTATTGGCTCATGTGACTATGGAGCCTGAGAAGTCTCACGATCTGTCCTTTGCAAGCTGGAGACCAAGGAAGGCCACTGGTGTAGTTTGAAAGCTTTAACAGCCAGAGAGCCTATGGTGTAGCTACCAGTCCAAGTCTGAAGGCCTGAGAACCAAAAGTTAGAGGGCAGAAGACTGATGTCCCAGCTCATTCAGTCAGGCAGAGAGAATTTCAACCTTCCTCTGCCTTTTTGTTCTATTCAATCCCTGAATGGATTGGATGATGCCCACCCACATTGGAGAGAGCCAGTTGCTTTTCTTAGTCCATCAATTTAAATGCTAATCCCTTCTGTGAAAAGATAAGTAAGTCCTGGGGATGTAATGTACAGCATTATGACTATAGTTAACAACAGTATATTGTATACTTGAACATAGCTAAGAGGTACAAAAGGGAAAGGAAGACAACTAACGCTCCTGTGTAGGTTTCTTGTGTGCCTGTCATGTGCTAGAAGACAAATGTGCATTAAAAATTCCTTTTTGAGCACCTACCATGTGCTGAGCCAGGCACTATCCTGGGTTTTGAGCAATACAATGGTAAATCCATCTGGAAACTCATTCTGCCAGATCCCATCCCTTCTCCCTGTGCTGATTCACTCAACAGGACTTTGTCCTAGGATTGTGAGTCCTGTGTGAACTGATGGAAAGGAAGAACATCATGTTTTCCAGGGTACTCTGATAGTCCTCGTCCTGGTTCCTGCTGAGTTTCCTCACCTGGTTCTTCAGCCTTCCTATTAATTTTGAGAGTTCCATGATTATTTCAATAAATCCTTCCTTTTTTCTTTTAAAAGTGTTTTGAATTTTCAAAGTATTTCAAAGTAATGTGGAATGACAGAACAGTTCAAATAACTCCCATGCCCTTTACTTAGGCATTATTAATATTTTGCATACTTACTTTATTGCACTCTGTATGTTATATACATATTATGTATGTGGTATGTGTATTTCAGTGTACGCTATACATATATATTATATACAGGATATTTAGTATATATGTATGATATTTTCCTAAGCATTTCAAAGTTACAGACCCATGCTCCTTTACCCCAAATCCTACATTGTTTATTTCCTAAGTACAAGGATCTCCTCTTACGTAACCACAATATAAGGATCAAATTCAGGAAATGTAAGATTTAATAACTATTTTATTACATGTAATCCACTTTTCAGATTATACTAATTGTCGCCAAAATGTCATTTATATCAATTTCCCTTTCTGACCCAGGATCCAATCCCAGATTACACATTGCATTTAGTTGTCATGTTCTTTTTTCTCAAATTAGCCAGAGTTTATTTCTGTTCTTATAACCAGTGTTAATGATACAGTTTCTTCCTGTTGTTTACAACCAAAGAATCTTTATAATACAGTCAGTTACATAATTTAATCCTAATAAACTCTTCTAAGTAGGTATTAAAATCCCTGTTTTATAGATCAGCATTATTAGACTTTGAGAAGTTAAGAAACTTACCCATGATGACACAGAAAGTTCAAGAGCCAGGATTTAAATTCAAATCTTTTTAATTCCCAAGCCCCTACTTATTCCATTGCAGGCTTGGCAGGTATTAGTAAACCACCGTCTCTGTCTTCAAGAATCTTACAGGCTAGTGTGGGAGAGAGATAAATAAAGAAATAATTAGAATAGATGGCAGTAAATCCTAAATACAGAAGTATGTACAAGGTGTAGATGGAGCACAGTCAATGAACTTACTTCAAGTATAACAAGAAATATGGTCAGGGCTTCAACAGCAAGAGAAGAAAGTAAGATTAGTTTTCTTCCTTGATGCCAACTGGGAATTTATAGATTGTCTGTCTACTGTCCAAAGCATGATAAATATCAATGCTGATCAGCTAACGTCCAACATATGCTCAGGAGGTTCCACATTTAGTTGCCTAACATTGTTAACTTGGACAACTGCTAATGCAGTGTTACCTCCTGAATGTTAGGGACCCAAGTAGTTCCCACATCATTTCAATTCTTAGGTGGCCATTTTGATTTATGTTGACATTATCCAGTCTGACATTTAGCTGTAACATATTGCAAAGATCCTAATCTATAAGCTTGCTAAAAAATCTGCCTTGTTTAGTTTGATAGTTTTAAAATATTGACATTATAAAGGGAGTTCCAAAGGGAAAAGGGTCTGATCCCTTCAAGAAATCTAGAGCTCTTTCTCTTCTCTTTTTGTAAAAAGTCACATGAAAAGTAGGCATCAGGCCGGAGGAAAACTAGAGCTACGAAATCAGAGCAAATAGCATCTTCTATTTTGTGGCTTTGGTTCAGAACAAGATGACAAAAAGAAAATATGCAAAGGTCAGGAGCTCAGATCCTATCCAGGGAGCTGAAGCTTGGAACAATTAGGAGTATTGAGCAGAGTAACAGGAAGGTGTTAGCAAATCAATGGACCCTTGAGCTGAGTCAGGGGCTGAGTATTTACTGGGGACACCCAGAGGGACCTGGACAGTGTGAGAAGGACAAGAGCTGGATAAGCATGCAGTGACAATATCTATTATTGATGAGAGTATTTAATTTGTATTTAGTAGATAGATTTCTTTTAATACTTAACTTTCATGGTAAGTTGTTCATAAGTTACTTGCATAAGTAAGTGTTCAAGTAGTGTTGAATTGGATTAAGCTGGAAGGTGGATGGTAAGACTATCCTACACAGAAAGATTTATATTATTTGTGGCTCATAGGATGCATTCTTACTTCTCTCATCTGAAGCTATCTTAAACAGGGACAACTGGTGACCAGCCACCAGCAACCCAAAGCGCAGGTATGGGGATTGACTGATTGAATAAATGTTTACTGAACAGTTATTGCCACCAGACCTTGTTTTAGGTAGTAGGGACACAAAAACATCTTTGTCTCTACTTTCAAGGAGTTCATAGACAAGGAAGCCCACAGTTATGACTGTCAGCTGCCCATTTTGACACTCCCTTTCTCAGTTCATCGATGGGTTTCAAAATCTGAGACCACAGAATATCAGCATCATACGAAACCCCTGAGATCATTTTCTTTATCACTCTGCTTTTGGCAGGACTCTCTAAATCCAACATAAACCATGGGGCATACCCTCCTTTTTAAAGCTCTCCTAAGGTGTCAGTGAATTCACTGCGTGGTCTAGTCACAAGCCAATGTGGCATTCCTTCCATAGAATAAGGAAGTTCATGCAATAGTAATAGTAACCATTATTTACTGTGCATACCACATACTGTGGTATGTGCTGGTTCCTGTGTGAGACATTCCACCGGGGCATCTGGGTGGCTCAGTCAGTTGAGCACCTTACTTCGGCTTAGGTCATGATCTCATGGTTCGTAAGTTCAAGCCCTGCATTGGGCTCTCTTCTATCAGTGCAGAGCCTGCTTGGGATGCTCTGTCCCCTTCTCTCTCTGCCCCTCCCCCACTCATGCGCCTGCACTTTCTCTCTCAAAAATATATAAACATTAAAAAAAAAAAAAGACACTCCTATGTCATCTCAATGAAAACTCCTAATTCTGTGAGGTAAGTACCTTGTTCCTAAATTTATCTTTGGGAAAACTGAGGATCAAGAAGGGGCTTGCCCAAGGTCACAAATCTAGTTAGTGGCAGATATTCAGTTCCAGGGAAGTCTGATCCAAGAAGGCATGTGTCCACCTCACCGAACTACAGTATTCTTCCTCCTTATTTGCAGTAGGTATAATCAGTTCATCTCCCCAGCGTACTCCCTGATCATCTTATCAAGAGTGTGTGAATGGGAGCTCTGAAAGTTGATGCCAGCTGCTGGGCAGTGTGGGTGGGCATGGCCCAGGAGGGAGGAAGGCTATGAGAGAAGAGTCCCTTTTCAGATCCCAAAGACTCAAATGTGATACACACATACCATCCCTGTCACTTCCCCATGGCACTTGCAGAGTGTTGTGAGTTGGTTTCCTGACACTGGGAGAACTCAGGCCTTCTCTAGAACTTCTCTGTCTTCGGTGGTTGGATGTCCCTGTCCTCAAGGATTACTTCAACAATAGCAAACAGCCTCTGGGTCAGCTCCAAAACCAGCAATGGAAACACGGGCCTCCTTCAATTCACTGAGGCAAAGTGCTTAAGAGCAGGGACTCTGGAGTCAAATGAACTTCAAATTCTGACGCTGCTATTTATTCGCTGTGCGATCTTGGGCAAGCAACTTAACTTGTCTGTGCTTCAAATTTCTTACCTGTGAAAAAGGAATAATGGCTTTCAGTTAGAGAAGGATGATGATGGCGTAGATTGAAAAAAAAATTTTTTTGAAGGGTTTTATGGGGTTATAATTGACACACATCACAGGTTTTGACACATCTGTCCACTGGTGAAACCTTCACCACAGTCAAGGTAGTGACTCCATCACCCCTAAAAATTTCCTCATGATCTTCTATCACTAATTCCTCTCACGTCCTTCTGTTACCACCCCCATCATGTGCTCACAACCAAATAGCCACTGATTTGAAAAGCTAAGATTTACTGGAGAATTAATTGATCCCTTTATCAGCATGTAATGCTCCTTTTTATCCCTGATAATTTTCTTTGCTCTGAAGTCAGCTTTGTCCGAAATTAATACAGCTACTTCAGTTTTCTTTTGATTAGTATCAGCCTTGTATGTCTTTCATTATCCCTTTATTTTTAATGTGCCTTTATATTTAAAGTGAGTTTCTATAGACAACGTATACTTGAGTTCTTTTTCTTTTTCAATACATTCTGATAGTTTGTCTCTTATTTGATGCATTTGGAACATTCAAATTTAAAGTGACTATAGTTGGTTTAATATCTACCATATTTATAACTATTTTCTATTTGTTTCTCTTCTCCTTTGGCTTTTACTCTTGTAACATTGCTGTCAGTCATTTCACTTACCTGTAAGCTATAATCACCAAATGCATTATCTGTATTCTTTTGAACAAATTGTTATCTCTTAAATTAAGAATAAAAAAATAGGGCGCCTCCATGGCTCAGTCAGTTCAGCATCCGACTCTTGATTCCACCGCAGGTCATGATTCCAGGGTTGTGGGATTGAGCCCCATGTCAGGCTCTGTGTTGAGTGTGGAAGCTGCTTAGGACTCTCTCTCTCTCTCTCTCCCTCTGCCCCTCCCCCACTCACACACTCTCTCTAAAAAAATAAAATAAAAATAAAAAATGTTATTTTACCATCGTTTATTCCTAACACCCTGACTTTCTTTACGTAGACCTGAGTTTCTAACCATTATAATTTCTTTCTCTCAGAAGAACTTTTAACAAATTTCTTGTAAGGCAGATCTACTGGTGACAAATTCCCTCAATTTTTGTTTGTTTGAGGAAGACTTCACTTCTCCTTTCCTTTTGAAAGATAAGTACCAACTGGATAAAGAATTCTAAATTGGGGCTTTTTTCTTTTAATACTTTAAATACTTCACTCTGTTCTCTACTTGCTTACATGGTTTCTGAAGAGAAACTTGATATAATTCTTATCCTTATTCCTCTATAGGTAAGCGTTCTCCCCACCCCCACCCACACCTTGTGCCTTATTTTAAAATTTTCTCTTTGATTTTTCTGCAGTTTCAACATAATATGTTCATGTGTAAATGTTTCGGAATTTCTCATATTTGACATTCTCTGGGATTCCTGGATCTGAGGTATGCTGTCTGTCATTACTTTTAGAAAATTCTCAGCCATTAGTGACTTCAAATATTTCTTCTGTTCCTTCCTTTCTTCTCCTTCTGGTATTTCATTACACATGTGTTGTACCTTTTGTAATTGTCCCACAATTCTAGGATATTCCATTCCTTTTTCTTATTACTTTTTTTTTTCTTTCTCCTTCTCAGTTTGGAAAGTTTCTGTTGACACATCTTCACACTTGTTGATTCTTCCATCAGCCACATCCAGTCTGCTGATGAGCCCATCAACGGCATCTTTCTTTGTTATACTGTTTTTGAGTTCTACACTTTCCTTTTGATTCTTTCTTAGAGTTTCCATATCTCAGCTTACGCTACCCATTTGTTTTACATGTTCACATTTTCATTAGATCTCTTAGCATATCACTCACAGTTATTTTAAATTCCTAGTCTGATAGCTCCACACTTTATGTCACATCTGAGCCTGGTTTGAAGCTTGCTTTATCTCTTCAGGCTATGCTTGTGCTTTTTAGCATGCCTTGGCCCTTTTTTTGTGGAAAGCTGGACATGGAGTATCAGGTAAAGGGAATTGAGTTAAACAGGCCTTTATTGTGAGGTTTTGTGTTTATCTGAATTAGACTAGGTTTACTGTTTGCTGTAGCTGTAGACAGAGGCTAAAATCTCCCGTACTGTCCTTGTTTTCATCTCACCTGTCATCTTTGGAATTCCTTAGAGACTCTTTCTTTTCTTTCTTTCTTCCTTCCTTCAAATTTTTTTAATGTTTATTTATTTTTGAGAGACAGAGACACACACACAGAGTGTGAGCAGGGGAGGGGTAGAGAGAGGGAGACACAGAATCTGAAGCAGGCTCCAGGCTCTGAGCTGTCAGCACAGGGCCTGATGCAGGGCCCAAACTCATGAACCACGAGATCACGACCTGAGCTGAAGTCAGATGCTTAACTGACTGAGCCACCCAGGCGTCTCTCCTACTAGAGGCTCTTTCTTGAACAAAGTCTGAGTTTTGCAGTTCTTTCGGTAGTAATGAATACCCTGTTACTATACAGGAGACTGATTTATGTAGTACTACAAGGTGTGTGTACATGTGTGGGGGAGAAGATTCCATAATTCTATAATTAGGTTTCAGACTTTCAAAGAGCCTGTGCCCTTAAGCTATGATCTTTACAAGCAATTTTCAGCTTTTTTCCCCCCTTAGGTGAGACGAAAAGTGTAGAAGCGGCTGTGGTTGGGTATTTCTCTTCTTCCACGTAGGTTACACTCTGGTAAAATAATTTCCTTTGAGGGCAGGCTTTTGTTAAGGAGAAAATTTGAGTATATTTCATGATGGTTACTTCTACTGGAAGCATAAAGGGATTTTTCTCAACCTATACCCTGAGAACCAGATGAGATTTCTGGAGGTAAAACTTGTAAAAGTGTTAAGTGTGGGGGTCTCCCTAAGATTGGGCACCCAAAGTTTTAAACTCTCAAACTAGTAAACAATGAGCCACCAACATTTTTTCAATTATAGTTTAAATGTTCCCACTACTTCAATAACCCAAGGGAAGGAAAATTGTCTTATGTTTCAAAATCTATAAGCAATAAAAGAAAATTTGATAAATTAGGCTGTAATTTTTTTTTTCCAGAGCAAAACAGCACAAGCAAAGCTAAAAGACAAGTGACAACTAGAAAAAGCTTTGCTGCTCCAATCACAAATAAAGGCCTAAACATTTGAAAAACTGAGGGGAAAAAAAGACCAACAATTCTTCAGGAATAAAAATTCTTCAGGCACAGAAAGAGAACTAAACAAAAACACTCTTACACATGTTAAAAGATGCTCCACCTCAATTATAATCAGATAGAAGAAATAAAATGTGGATATTTATCACTGCTCATCTATCAGATTGGCAAACATTCAAAATTTTGAGAAAATGTTCTGTTGAGAAGGATATGAAGGAAACAGGCACTCTGGACCCCTGGTACCTTTCTGGCAAGAACCCAAATGATACAACTTAAGTTGTAAGGGAATTTACAAGGGAATTCATAAGGGAATTTGGTGACATATTAGCAAAGTTATATATCATTTATCTTTTGACTCAGCAATCCCACTTCTAGGAATAGGATTCCAAAGATACACCGACAAAAATAAAATATGATCTAAGCACCAAGTTGTAGTTTAATTTATAGTAACAAATGATTGGAGACAGCCCAGAATGTCCACCAATAGGGAGCTAGTTGAAGATATGATGGTACATCCACACAATGAAATATGATGAAGCTCCAAGAAGCAGTGAAAAGATCATTAAATACTGAAAGAAAGTGATTTCTAGGATATATTGCTAAGTGAAAAAAAAAAGCAAGGTAGAGAATAGGGTCAAGTGTGCTAATTTTTGCCAAATAAATAAATAAATAAAACAGAAAGAAGAAAGAAATGTTAAACTAATGTCTACTTGCTATGTATGAGGGGAGAGGAAAAAATAGAGGGGAGAAGACAGACATATAAATTCAGGTTATTAAATAGTTTTGACTTGGGATGATGTTAACGTTTTAGATACATAAAAAGATAAAGTTATATGAAGAAAGAATAACAATAAAAAACAAATTGAAACAAATAAGCCCAACTATTCCAAGGTCATAGCATAAACACACAGAGAAAAAAATTCTTCAAATGATATAAAACTACAACAAAAATAAAACCAAAAAATTCTACAAAGAAATCTTAAGCTATATTCAGTTGTCTCATTATCATGTTGAAACTATTAAAGGTTTCTTGTGGGATAAATTAAAAAAGTAGTTATATTAATGTGTTTTGAAATAAAAATATTCACCTTAAGAGGAAAGATAATGAAGTATAAAATCATAGAAGCAAAAACCATGTAATTATAGATTATAATCACAAATGCAGTAAGAAGTTGTGATTTTCCTCCACATTAAAAAAATATAATTCTTCTAGCTCTGATCACTGAAAAGGCCTAGATGCCACAAAAACCCTGTAACAGTGAGCACCCATCTCTTCTAGACTGTGGTTTCTAAATACATTTTCTCAACAAAAGGAACCAGAGATCTTTTGAGAAATGATTGATTCCAATTCTGAGGTATGAAATGTACAAAGTGAATTTGGGATATCTTACTCTGTTAGCAAGCAACTGGGGTCATGTCAAAAGGACAATAGAAGTCAACTGTCCTAACAAAGGACAATTTATATATGAAAAGGCAATTGACTGAAGCGCATCACATCATAAAAACTCATTCACTCAGGGCGCCTGGGTGGCTCAGTTGGTTGAGCGTCAGACTCTTGATTTCAGGTCAGGTCATGATACCTGGGTCATGGGATAGAGCCATGTCAGGCTCCACTCTGAACATGGAGCCTGCTTAAGATTCTTTATCTCCCTCTGCCTCTCTCTCTGCTGGTGCACTTTCTTTCTCTCTCTCAAAGAAAACAAAAAAAGGTGGAACACATTCTTGATTCTGCCCTTTGTTGATCAGTTTTCAAATCAATTCATTGGTACCCTAGTTTGTGTGTGTGTGTGTGTGTGTGTGTGTGTACATACACACACATATATGTATATGTATATGTATATGTATATGTATGGATACACACACACTCACAAACACAGAGAGATTATAAATAAGGGTTTTTTTTTTCCTACTGTTTATTTATTTTTGAGAAAGAGAGACAGCTTGAGTGGAGGAGGGGCAGAGAGAGAGAGACACACAGAATCAGAAGCAGACTCCAGGCTCTGAGCTGTCAGCACAGAACCCGACACAGGGCTCGAACTCATGAACTGTGAGATCATGACCTGAGTTGCCGTCAGACGCTTAACTGACTGAGCCACCCAGGTGCCCCCCAGAATAAGACTTTTTTTCAAGTGTCATCATGAACTAATGAATTTTTATTTTAAACTTTTTAAAATTCATTTTTATTTTGTTTTAATTAAATTAATTAACACATACATATTTATTTGTTTTGAGAGAGAGAGAGAACATGCAAAGGGGGAGGGAGCAAAGGGAGAGATTGAGAATCTTAAGCAGTCTCCACGCTCAGCTTGGAGCCCAATGCAGGACTCAACTGACCCTCAAGTCATGACCCGAGCCGAAATCAAGAGTTGGATGCTCAACCAACTGAGCCACCCAGGCACCCCATGCCTTTCTTATATGAAGTGTATTTCAGAGTTAAATGGTTGAAAAAAAACCCCATTTTTCTTCTCCTTCTCCCTTTTTCTCTTCTTCCCCTAACTGCTCCTCCTTCTCCCTTTTTCTACCCTTCTAAAAGTTACCATATTTTTTTTCTAATTGTACCTCAGGCATACCAAATTGGGTTAGTCATAATTCTTGGTTTATAATACATGAATATCATTTGTGCTTCCCAGGCCCTCTCTTATTTATTATTCATTTATTTTTAACAATAAAATGAACTTCCATTATACTAAAATTGTTCACGGGCAGAATGAAGTTCTGAACAATAAAAATGTTACACAGATGTTTTGAGAAATGTCTAGAAGTTGTTCAATTACTAAAGCATTCTCTTTATGAAGAAAGATAAATGTCCCAGTTGGATCTATCTATCTATCTATCTATCTATCATTTAATCAATCCATCTTCATTGATTCTTGTCCTGTCATCTCCATTCTGCCATACTGAACCATCCATTGAGTTTTTAAACTTTTGTTTCATGTGTTCTTTAGCAGTTTCCACAAGTTTCCATTTGTTTCCTTATATCTTTTATTTATTTTGAGACTTTTTCTTTCCATTTGCTTCAAGAGTCTTCACCCTTACTCTTAGAACACCTTTAAAATACTTAAAATTTTTTTTAATGTTTATTTATTTTGAGAGAGAGAGAGAGAGAGAGAGAGAAAGAGATATTGAGATTGTAAGCAGGGGAGGGATGGAGAGAGAGAGGGAGACAGAGAATCTGAAGCAGGCTCCAGGCTCTGAGCTGTCAGAACCAGAGCCCGATGTGGGGCCCGAACTCATGAACTGTGAGATCATGACCTGAGTCAAAGTCGGACACTTAACCAAATGAGCCACTCAGGTGCTCGGAAAGTTCTTTTTTAAATAAGGGTCCCACTTAAGTCAACACTGCTTTAAAAATTTTTTTTAATATTTTTTAATGTTTATTTATTTATTTTGAGAGAGAGGGAGAGAGAGGGAGCAAGCACGAGTTACGGACGGGCAGGGAGAGAGGGAGAGAGAAAGAGAGAATCCTAAGCAATCTCCACACTGTCAGCACAGAGCCCAAAGAAGGGCTTGAACCCACAAACTGTAAGATCATGATCTGAGCCCAAATCAAGTGTGGGACACTTAACCAACTGAGCCACCCAGACACCCCCAACATTGCTTTAACAAAACTAAATCTTAACATCACTAGAACCACACGTTATGTGCCTCCTGATGGGATGCAACAGAACATATGAATTAGTCCTGCTTGAAACAATTGACCTGAATTTAATTAAGTTTTTAGGGCTCCATGCCAGCTTATAGGAGGCATGGACACGTAAGAGTGAGGTGACACTGAAGACCCACCACTCAAACCCAGGTTGTAAGAACTCCCATAGTACAAATGACCTACTGTCCCCCCACACACATGGCTTTAAGAAGAATATGGAACTTTGATAGAATAAAGGGATTTCAGAGATATGACGAGTAAAGGGGGAGATAAATCTCAGGATTCTTGAGAAGATTCAAGGGAATAAGGAATGTGAAGTGCTTGGTACAGTGTCTGGAAAATGGTAAATGAAAGCTATTATTACCTCTTGTCACCTCTCAGAGACTCAGTCTCTTCTTTAGTTGTAAAACATGGAGGTGACAACCTCCCTCTCAAGGCTACTTAGGGTTCAAAGCATTCAGCTACCTTCAGTCCCCTTTCCCTCTGCATCTGGACCCTGTTCATCCCCAGTGCAGTGTGTACAGTTGGCCAGTAGATGGCAGTCCAGGCCAGTCTATCTGGAACCTGGACCCCAGAAGGAGCTAGTCTTATTTTGCTGTAACAAGGAGAATCTTGCCTCGTCCGGTGCTCCCCTTCTCTTCCTAGGTAGGTAGCGTAAAGCTGAGAGATTCAGTGGGGCTTCTTAGATATAATTAGGATTCTAGCAGTTTGCTGAGGATTCATTATTTGCTAGGCTGAGTGGCATTCCTTAGACCCAGTTAGCCCAGATGTCAAGTACTGCCTGGTGAGCTGTGCCCTGACCCTGCTTTTTGTCCCAATGCCTCCTGCTCCATCCTGAATCACTTGTATGCAGGTCCAATCAGGTTCAGCTTCTCTTCCCCATCAGAGTGGGGATAATTTACACCTATGTACCTACCCAGACCTGGTGTAAGAAGATGTCCTTCAGGAAACATTTGTCGAGTGAATAAGTAAATGCATTACAGATATTCAATCACATATCCTCCCTCTCCAGCAGTCTCCAGGACAGGGTATATACAGTTTCTTTTTGTCTCTCAGCCTACTAGGTAGCCTGAGTAGTGGTTTAGTCGTACATGCCCTGCAACTGGATTGTTCAGCTTCAGATATCACTTCCTCCACGTACTAGCTGCACATCCTCAGACGGGTCCCTCCATTTCCCTACCTGCACAATGGAGATGCAATAGTACCTCTCTTGTTGTCCTATGGCCAGGACTTAATGAGCAAACGCATTTAAAGTGCTCAGAAGAGTGCCTGGCACTCAGTAGGCACCCAGTGTATATATATATTTTTTAATTTTTTAATGTTTTTATTTATTTTTGCAACAGAGAGAGACAGAGCATGAGCAGGGGAGGGGCAGAGAGAGAGGGAGACACAGAATCGGAAGCAGGCTCCAGGCTCTGAGCTGTCAGCACAGAGCCCGATGCAGGGCTTGAACCCACAGACTGTGAGATCATGACCTGAGCCAAAGTTGGACACCCAACCAACTGAGCCACCCAGGCGCCCCAACACCCAGTGTATATTAACTGCCATCTGAACCTTGCTGTACTCTGAGACAGATTTAATGCACTTGCAAAAATGCATTCACGGAGGATACCTAAAGGAGATGGCTCTCAAGAAACAGCATCTTCCCCTCTAGCTCCTCTTTTCCTCCTGCTTCTTGCTATTGATGTGATTGTTACTGAATGTTTGGAGAGGTCCAAGGTGAGTTTCCAAAGGCCCACAAGTCATGAGTGCTGTTTTGACCATCTTCTTCCAGCCACAGCCTTGGCCTCTGCAGTCATCCACGTGGTGTTATGACAGAATATCTAGGATTCAAGGACCCTGTCACAGTAGCCCAAGGATCAGAAGGCACTGAGGAAGGGACCTCCAGAGCTGGTTTTTTTTCTCCTCTGTCCCCTTTCTGGTGTGTGTGTGTGTGTGTGCGTATGTGTGTGCGTGCGCGCGCATCCATGTGCTTTTGGGAGCATCTTCCAAGAGTCATTGTTCAACTTTGGGGCTGTTGTGCAGGTCAAAAGGATTCCTGTATTAAGTTCATCTGAACTTCAAAGTGAACACACAAAGTACAGGGCAGGACAGGGAATTATTATGGTCCTATATAATCTCTCCATTTTTTTCTGCATGTCAGTATGATGAAATGGCAAAGTGTGTGTGACAGGTGACCACTAGGTGGCGTTATCAACGTGAAGAAATCACTAATTAGCTATAAGCTCATCACCTGCCCTGTGCGATAGAATGGAAGAGCAGATAAACATCTATCTGGAGAAGATCAAACCCCCTATCTCAATAAATTTCAGCCATCCTGGCAAGATTCAGGGTGGGAAGGGCTACTGGCCCAGGAGAATATACACAAGAAAGCTAGGGTCAAGGAGGTAAAGTCAAGCACAGCTGACTGGCCCCAGCCCATCAGTCCAGTCCTGATTCCTGACGTCCCTCCTTTGCCTTGCCCAGGAGATGTGCCCAAGTACCCCCAAGACACCACGGTGCCTTTACCTCACCATGCCCTCTGCCCACCATACCCTTCTTCATTCTTTTTTTTAATGTTTATTTATTTTAGAGAGAGAGAAAGAGAGACAGAGCACAAGCAGGGAAGAGGCAGAGAGAGAGAGGGAGACCTAGAATCCGAAGCAGGTTCCAGTCTCTGAGCTGTAAGCACAGAGCCTGATGTGGGGCTTGAACTCACAAACTGTGAGATCATGACCTGAGCCGAAGTCTGACGCCTAACTGACTGAGCCACCCAGGCGCCCCTCTTCATTCTTTTCTCAGGGTGTTGCCTCCCCCTGGGAGCCTCCCATGATTAGGCTACTAGCTTCTTTGTGCCCCACTGTCCCTACACCCCCTTCTTTCCCAGCTCTTTGCCACTTTAGTGGACTTAGAGGTTTACCATTGAGTAGGGATTTCCTGGCTAGGTGTTGATGGGGGTGAGAAGCCATCAGGCTAGTTCTACTCAGTCTCCTCTGCCCCCTCAAAATGTGTAAGAGTTTTCTTGCCTACAGCATCCCTTTGGAGTTCCAGGGCCCATTCTCTGCCTCATGCCCTGAGAATTACCTAGCATGCTAAGTTTGTCCACACTGGGTAAGCAGTGTGTGGGGGCGGGGGATTGGCTATATGAATTGCAAAGTCCGGTGCAAAATGAAAATACTGGACCCCTTATTCAAAACTATGATGAATTTCAAGATGGCGACAGCAGAGCGGTAAACAAAGAGCAGGGCCCTTCTGACGGCAGGAGCCTGTGTGACTGCACGGGTTGCACACCTGTGAAGGCGGCCCTGAGTCTGGGGTTGAGCAAAGTCTCAGGTAGTCCTCATGTCTGTTGCACAGCCACCAGGTGAGCCACTGGCTGCTTGAAAGGGGTTGGCCATCAACAGACCATTTAGTGTATGAAGCCCTTCACATCAGACATTTCCTTACTCCCCAGGTTTAAGACATAAGAGAAACAGCCTCAAATTTAGAGTTAAGCCAACCTGGATTCAAATTCTGATTCCATTGCTTAACAGCACAAATCATGAACATCTCCAGGCCTCATATGCAAAATGGGAGGTAATAATATCTACCATGAATATGCAAATGAGATTTCATGTAGGTAGGTAGCACTTGGTCTAGAGCCCACACCTACCGCATCTCACTGAGCTCTCCCCACTGAGCCTCACCTTATGTCCATAGAAACATCTGATCAGGAGAGAACAGGAGCAGACATTGGGCCTAACAGCTGGGGGATGTTTGCCCAGTGAGGAGGGTCACCATATGGAAGATCCCAAGGAGCTCCTCCTGAGTGTGCCATAGTCAAGCAAGCAATGAAAGAGAGCACTCGGGAGACCCTGGAGATATTCTTAAATCAAGAATTACCATGGTGTGGTGGGGGGAAGATTCATTCATAATTTTTCCAACAAATGCACGTGAACGTTTCCTATGCCAGGTGCCGAGGATATAGTGGTAAGCATAACAGTTGGGGTCCCGTCCTCTGTTTGCTTAATGTGTGTGATTACTGTGTCCTGTTCTCTTGGATGCATCTGTCACTAGCCAACAGTCCAGCAGCATTTACTAGGTGCACACTATGAGGCAGGAAATGAGACCACAGCAGGTGCTACGAAACCCCACTAACCTCCTCAGATCCAAATGAATGAAAGCTGTGTGATTTCATTCCCCAAAGCCAACACCTGTGACTCTTTGCAGGCAGGCTGTCCTCACGCTGGTGGAGCCCGCTGGCCAAGTGCACTGAGAGCCAGAAGTGACCAGGAAATGACATCCCCAGGGGCAGCCCTTAACATACGATTGACAGAGGTGTCAATACTCCTGCTGCCAACCACGGCTGGGGACAGCTCTCAGGCACTCCTTAGCTTATTTGCACAAGTCGCCCACTGGACTGAGCCAAAGTTACCCTCTTGGGACTTTGCTTGATCTCACACCTGTGATAGCCTTTTCTTGTCCCTCCTCTTCATTTGTCTACCTGCGTTTCCTCGGACCACTTCCCAGTAACTTTCAGACAAATCTTTGTTCAGGATCTGTTTATGGGGAACTCCCTCCCTGAAGATAGAAAAGAAGATGAAAAAAAAAAGAGGTTCGGTTGTTCCCAATCTTCATGTTACTATGAAGAGTGATGCCATGTGTCAGAGGTAAGTTATTATGAATAATAAAGTACAGCTTTGCAAAATAATTCCTTTTGTTATAGAGTGCATCCAAAATTATCCCTGTAGTATGATCACTCTCCCTCATTTGCATTCTGATATATTTTCTGAGTGGGGAAATATTCTTGCTTGCTGGGTGGGATTTGCACATAACCTACACCTTTCTTTTACCAAATCTAGATACACCCATGAGAGTGGGTTCTGCATGTAAACATCAACCATTGTGGGGCAGCTGGGTGGCTCAGTCAGTTAAGCATCTGACTTCGGTTCAGGTTATGATCTCACTGCTCTTGGGCTTGAGCTCTGTGCCAGGCTCTGTGCTGACAGCTCAGAGCCTGGAGCCTGCTTTGGATTCTGTGTCTCCCTCTCTCTCTCTGCCCCTCCCTAGCTCATGCTCTGTCTCTCTCTGGCTCTCTCTCAAAAATAATAAACATTAAAAAAAACCCCAAAAACATCAACCATTGTGCGTTTTGCTGTGTGAAAAAAGTTGAGCCATGCTAGGTCAGATTCCTGGGAATTTTTGGCTTTATGCTTGTGTGGACTAGGTTCACAGGAGTAGGGCTTAAAGGCCCATGATTCCCTTGGCTCATATATACAGCACCCCTTCCTCCTACCAAGGAATGTCTTCCACTCTCAACTAATCCTTTCTCACCAAACCCACCTCTTCCAGGAAATTTTCCCAGATTCCTCCCCACCCCCAATCAGCCTACCCTGAGCTCCCCTTTTTTGGCACCTTGGAAAGTGGTTTTTGTTGGAACCACTTTCTTAGCACTTGGCTCAGTCCCCTTCCTCCTCTCAAGTCAGCTGGAGTCTCTGAATTTCTAAGGGAAATCACAGGCTGATCACGCAAGGAGCATATCAAGAGCCTTAGCCATGGCAGGAGGTGGGAAGTGGGGCCGGCCCTGCTATTACAGGTTATGGGCAGAGGATGAGCTCAAGTCCCCAGAGCTTGTTTCCTCCTAAAACCAAATGTATGTTGGTAAAGCGTGGATACCATGGCATCTGTGAGCCCACCTACCAGGTATGAAGCCTTGCCTTGCCTGCCCAGCCCACCTGCCTATACCCAGATACACCTGCCCTCAGGGTCTGGACCGGACCCTTGGATATTGATAGGGTTCTGCTCCCAATAGCCCTACACACTGTAGTATCTGGACTCCCTAGCTGTCTTGCCATGCTTCTGCTCTAAAACTGGAAACTCCCTATCCCCTAGATGAAGCTCAAGCTTGTGGTGCCACTTTGTTCCAGAGACTGGGCCTCTGGCCAACTTTCTTGGGGCAAAACCTAGAAAGTATCTGCTCCTTCACCAGTCTTTGGAGTTCTAGCAAGCCTGAGTGCCAAGGCTTCTTTCTGGAGTAGTGACAGGGAGCACTTACTCTGTTTTCTGAATCTTTCTACACCCCCTGATTTTTTAAGCCAAGGGTCCCGTTTTCTATCTTAAGGTCCCTTTTAGGCTGCTTGGGGTAATATCTTATCTAACATATGTGAAGTGCTCATTACACATTTTCTGATTAATTGCAATTCTCTTCTATGCCTCCCCAAGGGCCTGATTATAGCATCCATTCACTTCATCATCCATTATCTTTCCATCCATCCATCCGTTCACCCATCCAGTGCTATAATAAATATCTACATCCAAAAGAATGACTCCATTTCCTCTGTTTCCATCTCACAGACTGGGCAAGAGATTTTTACCCTAAGAATTTAGTCCTGGGAGTTTGGAATGGACATATATTAAAGCTGAGAGAGGGGATGACAAAGTGAAAGCCCACCTGCTCTGTGTACATTGTCACCTACTGACCTCTACTAGACACAAGTGGGCTTGGAGATTATAGGACAGGTAGGAAAATGCTTCTCTTCTTTCCAATGGGCTTAAAATTCTACAGCCCTAAGAACTGATATCTATCTTTGCAACGTACGTCTCCACAAATATGCTTTGGATACATCTTGAAGGGCAAAGAATGTATAGGCAACTCCTACTGCCCCTGACACGTTTCTGAAAGGGGACCAGCCTGGGGGATGGTGGTTGGAGCTGATCCTGGGGTTATTCCAGACGGATGAATTCAGACGAGAAAGAAATGCTGGGGGTGCCTGGGTAGCTCAGTTGGTTAAGTGTGGGACTCTTGATTTCGGCTCAGGTCATGATCTCATGGTTTGTGGGATGGAACCCCAAGTGGGGCTCTGTGCTGACAGCATGGAGCCTGCTTGGGATTCTCTCTCTACCTCTCTCTGCCCCTTCCCGCTGTGTGTTCGTGCATGCTCTCTCTCTCTCTCTCTCTCAAAAATAAATAAATAATCTTAAAAAAAATAAATGCTGGACTGCCTGATGGGGGTAGAGGTGGACTCTCCAGCAGGGATGAGCGTCCCATGGCCGGGAGAGAGATCTCCACTGTGGGTCTGGAGGAAGAGACACCCACAGGGGTGCCAGAGTGAGGATAGAGAACAAAGTCAGCGAGGGATGAGACCAACTGGAAAGCCCTTGTAGGTGCAGCTAAGAGGTTAAACCTAAGAGGTTCAATTCTTAGACACTTCTCCCTTTGATATGGGAAAAGGTATAGTAGCACTCACTTTTAAAGTCTTTTTCCTCACAGGTTGTGGCTGCCTTCATGGCCTCTAGGCCTGCGGATCTGGAAAGGGTGAATCAGCCTCAGCCTGATTGGGGGCTGGGTTACAGAGGGCGGGGCCGGGCGCTGGGGAGAAGACAAGCTCCGCTCTCTGCTCCAGAGGCCTGCGGCAGGGGGCAGGGCGTTCAGTGGAGGAGCCGCCCCCAGTTCCGAGGGGAGGTGGCCTTCCTCCAGAAGGGGACAGGAGACAACCCCGCTGTTTCTCAAATACCAGAGAGAGTGAGCCCCTAAGGCAAAGGGAAAGCTGAACCTAGGGTGACCCCCAGCGCAGCACCTGCTTTGGACACGGGAGGCGCGTAGAGCATTAGAAAAGACACGGCCTCGGTGGGGAGGTGGGGCTCGAGGGGTTCCCGTGCAAGGGTAATTGAGAAGTGCCTGGCACGCGTCGGGCGCTCAGGGAGTGCCTTCTGACCGGGGAATGAGCGGCGAGAGGGCTTCAGGAATACATTCCAGCTGGGCCTGAAGAAGCGGTGAAGGCTCTCAGGTGTGAAGGTCCACGGGCATGTTTGAGAGGGGGGTGCGCTCCTGTGCAGCGGACAGAGGAAGACAGAGGAGGCGGTGGCAGGGGAGGGTCTGATACACCTGCTGTACTGTCCATGGCAGGTTTCATAGACTGTGTAGTCAGCCCTGGGTCTCAAAGCATGAAGGGGTATCACTGTACCCTGGGAAGATGTGAGAAATACAAATTAATGGGCCCTGTCTCAGACCCACTGATTCAGAAATTGTTTTTTAATTTTTAACGTTTATTCATTTTTGAGAGACAGTGTGAATAGAGGAGGGGCAGAGAGACAGGGAGACACAGAATCCGAAGTAGGCTTGGAGTTGTCAGCTTGAACCCGTGAACTGTGAGTTCATGACCTGAGCTGAGGTCTGACACTTAACAGACTGAGCCACTCAGGCGCCCCCCACTGATTCAGAAGTTCTGTGGGGGTGGGGGGGGGGAGCAGCAGTCTGTCTTGATAAGCTCTGCAGGTGAATCTGATGCAGGGCCAAGGTTGAGAAGCACTAGTGTGGTGGGAAGAGTAGCGGACTTTGGAAGGTAGGTGGGCGTGGGGGTGGGGGCTGGGGAGGGAGGAGTATGCTGTAGAAAACTTACCTGGGAGAGAGCGCGTTGTGCTGTATTGTGACTCATTGCACACCGTGTCCTCTGAGGCGTGTGCATCATCATACCGCCATCACAGATGGAAGACCAAGGCTTAGGAGGGTTAAAAGACTTGCCATGATTCCATAGTAAGAGCTGGAGCCAATTTCTGCACCCGGGTTGGCCTGACTCCCAAAGTGGAGTAGGGATTTTCTCTACCACTGTAGGTGCCTCCTGGCACCACAGCAAAGTGGTGGTCTGGGTCTCTGTGCCTGGAGAGCCACTGGTTGCCTGGGGGAAGGGAGGGGCCTGGAGCTTCCCAGAGGGCCTGGTGCTGAGCCAGTGCTGGGGCTAACGGGAGGGCAGGGAGGCTTGCTCTTACTCCTCTGCTCAATTACTTGCATTTTCATAAGGTTTGCCATTCACACCGGGGAGCTGGGCTTAGCAAATGTACTTTCTGAAGTGACCAGCTGTCATCTCGGTCTTCTAGAACTGAGAGGTTAAATGTGAGGTTAAGTGAGAAAAGCAGGGTGAGAAATTACCTGTATGCTGTGATTATAACTACCTTAGTTTTTTATTTTTAAAGATACAGTAAGAAGACACAAAGGAAAGGGAAAAAATGCTAAAATAATTTTTCCCAATAGTTTGCAAGAGGACTCTGCATTCATTTAGTTTCAAAAGTACGGGGTGCCTGGGTAGTTCAGTCAGTTAGGCATCTGACTTCAGCTCAGGTCATGATCTCATGGTTCCTGAGTTCAGGCCCCACATCGGGGTCTCTGCTGTCAGCACAGAGCCCACTTTGGATCTTCTGTCCCCCTCTCTCTCTCTGCCTCTCCCTTGCTTTTGCTCTCCCTCAAAAATAAATAAACATTAAAAAAAAAAAAGTGTAACTCGCGGCATAGGAGACAACTCTGTGCCCAGTGGTTCTCTCTTCAGGGCAGTATTGGGCTTTCCTGCCCCTTGGAGTCTGTCCCTGAGGCCAGTGAAGACATCAGCTTGGGGGGGGGTGGTGCGGGATGCCCTGGGGGAGCCCTGGGACATAGCTGATGTCACAGCATGATGACATTCATGAAGCTAAGCCCCAGGGTCATGTGGCCTCTGGAAATGATGATGGCAGCTTACGAGGGATTCTGGGGCCAAGGACCTGAGTCTTCCAGGGCATCCTGAGAACAGCAGCGTCCAAAAGTGCAAACTCAGAGGACTAGCTCAGGCAGTCGCTACTTTCTGAACAAAGGCCACCAGACACCTTAAACACAAAATATTCTTTTATTTGTCAACGAAGGCTACACGGGATCACTTCTGGTTTTGTTTTTATGCCTTTTTTTTCTTTTTCTAGAAGGTATCTACATCTGCATTTATTTACAGCCTTGTCGGTATTTACACAGTCAAGAATACAGTGTTAGAAACACAAAAGTGTCGAGAAAAAAACTTCTCAAAATTAGTTCCAGACTTCAGGAAAACTATTTCCACATGGTAAGGCCAGAGTCTCCAGTGTTGGTCGTCCAAAGGCAGCTTGGGACAGTCCTTTTGCCAAAGCTGCGGGTTCAGAAGTGTTCAAGAACAGGCGGGTTTAGAAAAGTGGGATTCTGGTGTTGGGTGAAACCAGGGTTGCCGGGCCCCACCAGACATCTGTGACCCAGCTTCTGCAGGAATGGCTGAGCCTGCCTGAGGGCTGGTTCTCCGTTGGCAGTTGGCCCTCAGAATCAATCACATGTTTTTGGGGACCGAGGAGTCACCCAGTGTCATGCCTTTGGCATTCCAGAGTGGGTAAGAAACCCAACATGAGCCCCACCGAGGCCTCTCCCCACTCTGATCTTCCACATTCATGATGAAACCTAAGAGCTCACCGCTGTCTGGGGCGGTCAAGTACACAGGGCTGGTTTTTGAGAATGTAAAGGTTGGAGAGGATAAAGTTTCTATCACCTGAGCAATGAGTCTTTAAAATGAGTTTGCTGTTTTCTGACGGTTAAATGAAAGGGTCTTGAACTACAGAGTTCTTTCTTTTAACCCCCTCCCTTCCAATAAAATATAGACAAGTGTATAAACCTAGCTGGGAATTATGAGCCTCAAGTGGAGGGCTTTTTGTTGTAACAAGGATCCCAACAGAAAGAGGAGACTGGGTTCTTTCTGGAACCCCTCAGGAGGCAGGCCCCAGCTCAGGACCAGAAGGCATGGACTGGGCTTAGTGGCTGCTACGAGGAATGGAGAATAGATCCGACTTTGAGCACCAGGGATGTCAAACCCCAAAGCCCAGGATCCTGCAGAGTCCTGGCAAGCTCCTTCCTCCTGGGCGCCAAGCTCAGCATCCCTGCCCTCACCACGTGGCAACCACAACCACGAGGCTGCAGATGTGAACCTGCATTCTAAGACTTCACACCAAAAGCCCGATCTTTGCATAATGGAAACAGCCACCTACAAAGGTGGTACTTACAAGTCACAGCTGAAAAGGTCCTTTATAATTTTTTTTTCAAGCAAATGTGATTCTTTGTTATGTGTCTATGAAAACACTGCCCAGTGTTACCTTCCTTTGCCTCACCGTCACCTTCTGCTTCTGCCCCACCCCATCCTGATTATTTAAACCATTCTCAACTTCTGGTCAGTTTCCTAGGGATTGTTTCAAATTTTCCATCCCTAGGTGGAAATCAGGCACTGGGCTGTTCCTTGGGTTCTCAGCCAGCAATTCTGAGAGACCAGCATCAGGGGCTGATAAAGGTGCAATTTACCCCAGAGTTTCTTCCCCTTCATTCTCTTGTCATAGCTCTGCCCTTCAATGATGTCTGTCTGGAGGCTGGGTAAAAAAAGGGAATCTCATCTTACGAAAAACAGAGCTGGGGAATAAGTCCTGTTTAAAGCAATGGCAGAGAGGCTGAGGATCAGGGGGCGATGGTACCCGTGGAAGGCAGGGGAGAAGGCAGGAACTCTTCCAAAACAAACCCTTTGCTAGGGCAACATCCTGCAGAATCGTGAACCTGGGCCAGTGAGGGAAGGCTGGTTTCTCCAAGAAATGGACACTTTGAGTAGCTTAGTGCTAAAAGGGCAGGTGCCATCGAGGGTGGGATTTGATGCTCAGAGGCCACTCGGTGGGCATGGGGAACTCTGGCTTATGCCTTCAGACTCACTCTTGCTGTGAGATTGGGGCTGCTGGTCTCAGCAGAAGGACAGACTGAGAAGGGCGGTTCCATGTCACCTGCCAGCCCTAATGGAAGCCCACTCCAAAAGGCCAGGCCAGAAGCACCGTCTCCAGGAGCAACAGTACCGATGTGAAACCACAGTGTGTGATGCTGCCTACGCCACACCTGAGATCTTTTCTCTAAAGAAAGAATGCTTCAACTTCTCCCCGTACTGATGCTGGGCCTCCGTGGTGGTGTGGAGCCCAGGAAAGGCAAAACGTGAAGGAACATGCAATAATTCTGTGTTTTTGATCTTTACAAGTCCATCCTATTACTTTGGTGGGGGGTGGGGGTGGAGGGTTCAGAGGGTGGGGACGGTGTAGGGAGATGATTCCCTTGGCTCTCATGTTGGCTCTGACCTTCAAGTAGATGTCCCCAGCAGGTCTCGACTGATGTCAGGTAGCCAAGATAGAACCGATCAGCTAGGCTAATGGGCACGAGAGCTTCACCCAAGGGCTCCTTGTATCAAGAGTATGTTTTGAGACGCATCAGTCTATTTTGGATTTAAAAAACAAACGTGTTCTTCAGGCCAAACTGCTTTCCATCCCGTCCAAGAACGATCCTGCCAGATGGGAGTCCACCACCAGCTCCCAGGGACCACACACAGCAGGCCCGAGGAATACTGCATCTGACTCAGCAGAGCTCTGTACCCAGAGGCACTGGGCAACCAGTGGGCATACGGGCCAAGGTGCACTGTCACAGCAGTGTGACTTTTGTGGAAGCAGGAAGAGCACTTAGCGAAACATATCCTCTAATCCCAGTGGGATGATGTAAGGCGAAACCTCCTCTCCCGAGAAGCGGCGGGTGCCTCCCTCTGCCAGGCAGAACCCAGGCTACATGCTGCTCCGGTTCTCACACAGCAAAGACCTTCTTGGTTTCATTAACTCGTGTAATATTCTGAAGACTCTGTGAGTAAGGCTATAAAGGTGCCATGAGCTTATCAGTCCAACAAGGTTTCCACGGGGGATAGCTCAGACTCAGAATTCATTTTCCACACTTAATGTAAATGTAACCCATAAAAGTCCCATTTTATAAGAAGCCCAGCTCAAAAGGAAGCATTTGGCTTCCCTCCTGGTCTCCCAGAACCTCCTGTGAGTGGTAATGATGATGGTAATTAGGCAGATGAACCAGGAGCAAGGAGCTCCTCGCTCTTGCTGTGGCTGTCCCCTCCCCTCAATGCTTCCCTAGCCTGATGGCTGCTCTTGGGCGTGCCCACTTCCAAGAAGGCGAGAGAGCGTATGCCTCTTCCCAGTGACCTCAGGCATGGGTCTTCCCAGGGACAGCTGTAGCCTGGCCTCCCTGATCTGTGGGTACCGGCCTCAGGAACAGGTCCCAAACCTGGGGCAGCAGGGTGGGGAGGGGGAGGGGGAGGGGGTTGGATGACCTTGCCAGGCCACACCAAATTAGCTCTTCCCTCCTTTCTCCTCAGTCTCTCTTTAAAACCCGGGATGGACTCCTCCAGAGGGGAAGCTGTTTTAGAAGAACTTCACAGAAGGAATTTCCTGAACGCTGACCCTGCTGCCTCCCAGCTGTGCTACTGGCTCATGTATGGGAGGCAGAGGAGCCTTCAGGAGCTGGTTAGAAGATGCTTGGCTTATGCCTTCCTCTCTTTGGCTGACTTCTTCTTAAGCATCTTTCCAGAATCAACGGCCACCAAACACCTCTCTCCACACTCCTGTTTCTCAGTGGTGGAGCTGAACAGTGGAGGGAGGATACCCACAGTCATGGGGAGAGAGGTTCACCTGGGAAGGCAGGCTGGTACCCTTGCTGCCACTGCCCTCCTTTTGCCATGGGTGGCCTGCCCCTCCCTGGACCTTGGGCTCACGTGGAGGGCTTGCCGGTTCTCGCATCTGACTCTGGGAGAGAGGAGGCGATGAGTAATAAGGAACATCATGGGAAGACCAACCAACCACAGACATCCTGGGTGCCTCGCCTCTATGGGAGGGTGAGGCTCTTAGCCCCAGGATGTTACGTCACCAGACTGGGGGAAGGGACCTGGGGGACACTTTCTCCATCCCCGCATGGGGGTGGCACCGACAACTACACAGGATTTGCAAAAGGGTAGGGGGTTGCATTTAGCGTCAAAATATAAAGCTTGGACAGGAGTTTGGGGCAGCTTGGAACAGGTGCTAAATGATATCAGAAAAGTCCCCAGAGCAAGATGAAGACATCTGTGGTCCTCCAGAGGCACAGAACATGGTGAGTCAAAAGCCGCCACTCGTCTGGGGGAGCTGAGCCAAAAATCCTCAGGTCCTGCAGACCCTCCTTCCGGGCCCCCTCAGTAGTTCGGTACTAGCCCGTCACTCTCTACACCCCTCACTCCTGCCCGACCCCCATGGAAGAAAGGGTTGCACATGAGACAAGTTAGCACAGACACTTGTGTCTCACATCACACTGGGTACCTAGGGACAGACAAGGACACACCTCAGGAGATGTGTCTCAGAGAGGAGAAATGTACCCCAACAACAAGGAAAACTCCTCAAGGAGAAAGGGAACAAGAGACAATAAAGTTTTCATTGTGATCACACTACAGAAAAAAATACCTTCTGTTCTTTGCAAAAAATGTGTGAAGGCCAAATCTGTGTTTTTCTTTTCTTAAAAAAAAGGATGTTGCATGAGTTACAATGCAACCAGTATCTTTTTTGTGTGTGTTGGTTTGTTTTCTGCACTTGTTAAAAAAAGGATTTTTTTTTTTTTTTTTTTTTTTAAGTACAACACAGTCAGGTGTGTGGCCACGAAAGAGTAGCTGTCTTTGGCAAGAAGTGCAGGCCGCGGACCTCTCTGTCACCTCCGGCCCATCTCGCTCTGTCTCATGAAGTGGATGTTGTTGGCGCTGTCTGACAGTTCCGGGTACTGCTCCACGGAGATCACGAAGAAGCCATCGTAGCCTTGAACCCGCCCCGTGTTCAGCGCCTGCTGCTTCTCCCCCTCTGTCCAGGCCCGCAGGCCTTCCTCCCCTTCCCGGAGTCGCTGCTGCTCGCGGGCCCACGCCTGGCGCACGGCTCTCTGCCGGGCCAGCTCCAGCACCCGCGCCTTCTCCTCATCCAATGTGGTCCCGTAGCGAGTGCTCAAGCACAGTGCCCCATACTGGAGCTGGATGTCTGTGTAGCGTCTAGTCCTGCCATTGAGCATCGTGTTGATCTGGGACACCGTGACGTTGACCCCGTTCTCCAGGGTTCGCCGCCCCCCACTGAGGCCCAGGATGGCCAGGTCGCCTTCCGAGGGCCCTGGTTTCACAAAGTAGTGGGTGTCCATCCCGTCAATGGTGAAGTGCAGGTTCTCCAGGTAGTGGGCGTTGTTCAAGATGGCAGCAACCCTCCGCCCGTCTTCGTTGGCCACACTGATGATGTCTGTGGTCACTCGGCCATCCTTCAAGGCAAACTTGACCCCCTTGCCAAAGACCGAGCCACTGGATGCAAACTTCTTTGTCTCTGGGGCCTGTTGGCAGCTGGTGATTGTGGAGCCGTAGAGCTGGTCAAAACGTTCTAGGGTGACAAAGGCCTTGAGCTGCTTCTGCACCTCACACTGTACCCCGAGGATAGACTGATGGGGGAGGAGAGAGAGAAAGAAGGAATGAGGCAAAGGGGAAAACCTCTCCCCAAGAGCCTGAAGAGTCAGCTCTCATAACTAATCGAATCTATACACATTAACCAGTAGCATCTAGCTCTACTGCTGACCACTAGAACATTCTGCCGTCCTTTATCCATCCGTTCACCCATCCTTCCGTTAAGAAACTCTTCAGCAAGCATCTGCTCTGTGCCAGGTTTCTTTCTGGGCACTGGAGAGGTACCAACGAATCAGACATCATCCCTGCTCTTGAGGAACCCATCATTTAGTGCAGAAAGACAGATGTGACAGAAAATAATTATCATCAAATGTGATAACTGGTGGTTTAAGAGAAGTAGCAGTAATAACTTTGGCTAACAGGTCTTGGTCTTTGAGCTAAATCAGTCACATTCGGTATCTCATTTGATTTCCACAATAACTTCATATAGTAGGTACTCTTATTATTGATTTTACATCTAAGAAAAATAAGTCTCTAAGAGATTGTAATGGGCCCACATCCGTACAGGGGGTAAGTATTCAAGCCAACGTTTGAACTCTGTCTGATTCTAGAGGCTCAGCTTCAAGGGCTCTGGATCAGGGAGCAGAGGACAAGGATCAGAACATCTCAGCCCAAAGATGGAGGAATGAGGTGGACAAGGTAGGGTTCAAGGGCAGACTCACGCTTGAGTTGGAACTCGGAGGATAAGGGGACGATGTCAGATGGAGGAATGACAAGCAATGCGTTCTTGGCAAGAAGGCTTAGTAAGATGAAAAGCGGTCATTTATATAACCCCTCTTACCCTGCTTTATCGTTCTCCGTCATGTTTATAAACTATTTTCAAGGAGGGCCTCTGCCCCCATAGTGCTTCCTGGGGGCTCCTCAGATGCCTCTGCTCTCGGCTGCTTTGGGGGACAGATTGGGCCTGGTCTCCACATCATACCACCTACCCGTCCCTCCCATGGTGCAGGAGCTTGGCAAAGCCGGGTTCGTGCAAGCTCCAGGGCTTAACCAGCAACTCAGGGAAATGGCTTTAGAAACAGGCCTATCGGCTTCTCACTGAAATTAAGTCCTCTTTATAATTAATAGAACCCTGTCTGTGAACAATTATTTCCTAGAGTTTCACGAAAGCTGGAGTGCTCAACAACACAGATCTTCGATGCTTGCCAAGGGCAGAAATCAATAATTCATTGACGGGCGAGGTTGGCAAACAGGCCGTCAGAGACTGGGGCTCTGCGTCGGGGGGAAGGGAAGCTGGTGGGGGTGGGGGGAGGTGGGGAGCAGCTGGGCTGCTGTGGAATCAGCCAGGTCAGCCGGGGGGGGGGGGGGTGTGTGGACAGTGGGGATTGAGCCAGACAGACGGCAGGGCTACAGCGGCACAGAACAGCAGAAAGGGGCCAGGCTTTGTGGTCAGACACACTGGGTTCTCATCGCCTTTCCTGCTGAGTGACCTTGAGCAAGTTTCTCTCTGAGCTCTGGTCTCCTCATCTGTAAAATGAGGAAGAATGCCTACCTCACACAGGGTTGTGTACTTCTTTCAACCATCTGTGCATTCAGCAAAAGGGCAGTACACTGGGTACCGAAGAAGACCCAGGATTTATTTGCCTTCTTGGGGCTCATAGTCCAGTGGGGATACAGGTGTGGTAAGTGCTCTGAAGGGGAGAATATGGGGTACCGCTAGGACCTAGACGTGCAGAATCATGTTCTCCAGAGTCTAGAGGACGGAGGCAGCTGAGCCGAGGATGAAGGGAATCAGGCTGGAGTAAGACACACGGATATGCAAGTTTCTGGCTGTCAGCAGTGTGCCATCTAACAACCCTGCTTTCCCTTTGGACAGGGATCCCCAGAAGGCCTGGTCTCCGCCTGATTCATGCCTGCATTCACGGGGTGCAGCGTGGGGTCTGGAAGAGGCAGCTCCTAGTACTTACATTATGAAGTGGGGGAGGGGGCGAAAAGGGGATGCCTGAAGTGAGGGGTGGGGTAGAGGGGTTTTTAAGGACCTTCACAGCTATATAATTCTGTGAGTCTTTAAAACCAGGCCATAAAAGGCACACAAGACAAGGTAACATTTTTTTGAACACCTTACAGACAGATCCGGGTGTGAATCCCAGTCTACCCCTTCCTTGCTTGTGTGGCACTGGAAAGCCTCAGGCATTAAACCTGTAAAATGCCAACAGTAATACCAGGGGATATGTGTGCGTTAACTTGTGTAGAATACCTCAGGCAGGTGCAGGTGAACGGAGGTGCTCAGAAAATGTCACACTTGTATTTAGAACACACCCTCCCTCCTTGCCCTTTTGCTCTGGGCAGTGACAAAGGCTCATTGTTTTTGTGGAATTCCAAACTCCGCGTATCAGAGAAAACTTAATAGAGCTTGTGGGGGTCTGTGTTCTGTTACAGCTGGGTCCACAGTGGCTTGCCAGTGGTTACTACAGATTTCCTGAACAGCTTCTGGCAGGCACTGTGGCTGCACCACGTCAGCTTCCGTCACGGGCCCATGCTTTCCTGAAAAGCTTTGTAGGAGCCACTCCCATAAGGTCTGCCTGGCCTGAGGGTGGGTGGCTGTGTGTGCGCAGATTACCTTGCTGTTGTCCCACTCCTGAGTTTTCATCTGTGTGTGGACGAGCTCGTAGGATGGTTCCATGGCGTCCATGTCTGGCTTGGGGTAGCCAGGAATCACATTGTGCAGCTGGAATCCAAAGGTGAGGAGCCAGCTGTTGACATCTGGGTGGGAGAGAAGCAGAAATGTCCTTGTGGAGTGAGTGGACCTCAAAGGTGACATATCCCAATAAAGTGGCCCAGAGTGAGACAGCAGTGGGGGGGTGAGGGTGGGGGGTGTCGCAAGTGGGACATCAACTGCTACAAACACTTTGGAAAACTGTTTCATGGTTATTAAAGCCGCACATACTCTTTGGACCATTGTTCCTCTCCTAGATGTGTATCTAAGAGAGCTGTGACTTCAGTAGAACCTAGGTTTCCAGACTCCCCTGTCACTTAAACCTCTTTGGATTCAAACCCGGGGGGACTGGGGTGGGGGGTAGATGATGCACACCCACCCCCTGCATCAGGAGGAAACACTTGCAGAGGACAACTGCACCCAAAGGAAAGATTTAAGTGAATGACTTTCAAAGAGAAATTCCATTTAAAAACAAGCCCTCCCTCTTCTCCCAAGCAGCAAGATGGCCTCTACCAAACATCAAAGAGTCCCCCCCCCCCACCCTGAGTCTACCTTTCATTTACTCTGGTAAGTGATGCTAAGGAAGTCATTTAATCTCCCTGTGCCTTCATTTTCCAATCTTTAATACTGGGCTTGAGGGGACACCTGGGTGGCTCAGTTGGTTAAGCGTCCGACTTTGGCTCAGGTCATGATCCCATCATTCATGAGTTTCAGCCCCTGCATCAGGCTCTCTGCTATCCTCACAGAGCCCACTTTGGATCCTCTGTCTCCCTCTCTCTCTTCCCCTCCCCCACTCACATGCGTGCTCTCTGAAAATAAACAAACATTAAAAAAAATAGTGGGCTTGAGGATCTAGCGCCATAGGCATTGGTTTCATCGATTTTACAACATTCCTGGGGGGTTACTAATTATAGAATATTAGGTATAGGGATAGAGAGGACTTTCCCATGAGCCTTTGGCTCACTGAAGAACAGAATCAGGAAGCCAAGACGTAAGGGAAAGCAAGAGGATGGATAAAGTGTCATCTGTTACTAGGCCCAATGTTGCTGAGAGCGTTTCGTGTGCCCAGCACTGTGTTACTCCGACCCTCACCTTGTGCACTCAGAACCCTGAAGGGGAGATGACACACAGGCATGCAAAACTTTGACACAAGAAAAAAGATGAGAGGAGGGCAGAAGTCTTTCAGTTGGACAGGCTGACAAGTCTTCACAAAGAAGGTGGCCTTTAAGGCAGACACTGAAAGCTGTGTACCTTTTGTCAGGCTTCAGCAGAGATAAAGGGGGCACTTCAGGCAAAGACCGTGTGCAAGGCAAGGCCTGGAGAGGGCAGGTGAGTGTGGGGAGTGTTCAGGTAAGCGGAGAGCAGTTCAGCAAGGCAGAGAGAGAACCAGAAAGAAAAATTGTGGCTAGCGCAGGAGAAGCCTGGGATGGCAGGTAGGAGTTAACTGGGTGCCTGTAGGAGAGTGACAGCCAGCCTGTGTCCCAGCGTGGCTCGGCCTTCCTTGAGAAGAGGCAGTTGAAGATGCTAAAGCATTTGTTGAGCAGAGACTCAGAATCCAAAGTCTGGGGAAGGGGTGGGGTGGGGGGTGGAGTTGAGCCTCAGAGCTGGCAGTCCTGGGCTATGGGCATCCAGGCCTGCTTTTGCCTTCTTCCAAATGAGACATGTCTCTAGTCAGGGAGGCCCTGCTTAGGGTCCAGGCACTGGTGCAGCTGTCTTCCCCTACCACCCACTGAAGCCATTCCAGCGATGGGGATGTCCTTTGGGGGTTGACAACTGTGTCCCTGCCACTGCTGCATCCTGTGCTGTCTTCTCATTCAAGGACCTCAAGTTTGCCTTTGTTTTTTTTTGTTTTTTGGATGCCCTGGAGCCCCTCTCTCTTGGGTGTGAAACATGGAGGTACCAGGGTGGAGGAAGATAGGAAGGGTGGCGTAGAAACCCAGGTTCTACTTCTAGGAAGGTCGTGGAAGGAAAAGAACATGGTGAGGCAAGACGAAACCCATGTTCAAATTCAGGCTCCCCAAGTTGCACACTGTGTGAACTTGGACCGTTTCCTTAACCTCTCTGAGATTCAGTTTCCCTATCTACAAACTGATGGTAGAAATGGTTTTCACCAAGCCATGGAAAGAATAATAGTGTTACCACTTTGGGCAGCCATCATACAGCAACTGTTCTAAGCTTGTTACACGAATGACTGGGTTTCCTATATTCTAAAGTGTCCAGCTCGGTTCCTGGCTCATAGAAGGTTTTCTGAGCTTTTTCAAACCCAGACCCCCACGTCACTGGACCTCCATTTCCTCATTTGTAACATTAGGCACTTGGGCTAGCTTGCCTCCAAAGTCCCTTTCTTCACTAGTTTTTGAGAATCTCTGATTCTATGAATCGTGGCAGATGGTTTTTAGGAAATTAAAACAAACAGAACAGGGGGGGAAAAAATCCCCCATGAAGCCATTTGGCCTGAGGCTGAGAACCTGCATCTGAATTTGTAGTTGGAAAGGAAAACTTCTATCAGGATTACTGCAGATTCCCAGGAAACTGGGGGGCTGAAAAGAGGGCTGGGCCTTAATCATAAGTGATGGAAGGTAGGAATATTTCTCACTATGCCTTTAGGAAAAATGCTGAAAATCGATTTATTCATTGTTTTTTTTTTTTTCCCCCTATGGCACTTTTCTGAAAAGTTGGGAATTTTACTCTTCCTTTTTATGACATCAGAGTTAGAAATTTCTGTCAAGTTAAAAAGCCCCTTTTTACCCATCCGCCCCAGACATCAGTGTAGCCACCTGGGACAGTGATGAATTAACAATCCTTTCTTATGTGGGCACATTACAGAGTGAATTTCATTCCAAGAATGAGGATTCTGGAGTTAGAGCAGAGTTCTACCCCTAGCCCTGCCACTTCTCAGTAGGTCAGTTACTTTATGGCTCTGACCTTCACTTTCCTCCTCTGAGAATGGAGTCAGTGATCCCCATCTCACTGGCTTCAGGTGAGGGTTAGTGCAATAGTGTATGGGATGGATCCTTGGTGGGTATTTTTTGGTTGCCTTCCTAGCATCCCATTCTGCCTTCTCACTCTTCCTTTTGGGGTATCCGTGTAGTTTTAGGGAGGCTGACTCCACCTAGGGGTTCAGCAATGGAGCATGTCACCTAGGCTAAGCCACTCAGTGCATTTTCTCTCCCCAGCCACAGTGCTTGGTTCAGGGGTTGTCATGTGACCTCAGCCTATCCATTTGGAGCGTATGCTCCTTTTTATTGGTGTCATTGCTGGATGTGAGTGAGGTTGTACGTAGCTCGCATGGAAGCTAAACGGTTTAGTGAGAATTAGTGGGATCTTGGTTTGTAGTAACAGAATGTTTTCCTGTACCATTTTTTTTGTTTTTCCAGCTACAGTAAGTAACCTGCCAAGATACCTCGAAAGAAACTCACTGCAGGATGAGCAGGGGGTGTGCTTAATGTACACAGACATAATGGAAATGTTTTCTAAATCTGTTAAGTTTTCTTGGACTGCCAGCAAGTTGAGCATAGTGAGACCTTGTTGGGCTATTCCTGTTCACCACAGGCCCCAAGTCCGCTTTCATCGCACCCACCCACCACCGCGCCCACTCTTCTTCCTCACGCATGGGATGCCTGCTCCCAACATGACCACCTGGAATTCTTCCCGGAAAGAATCCTCCAGTCAGTGTCAGCAGCAGCAGGGTCCAGACCAGGCCACCAGGTTTGGGAGCTAGGAAGCCACATCCCTACGGGGCACTCATGTGAGCTGTACCTGTTGCCCTCTCTGCACTTCTGTAAATGCAGTCCCCTCTGCTTGGGTTGCCTTTCTCCCCATTACCTGAGGAATGTCCACTCAGAAGTGGGCCTCAAGGATGAACTGCTCCCTGGGCACAGCCGGCTGTGCGTCCTGTGTATCAACGGCCATCAGTGCAAACTTTCATCCTGGGCCCCTCACTGCTGTCTGTGTCTCCCTTGCAGTGTAAATTCCTGGAGGGCAGGGATCATCTTTGTATCCCATCCCCTCAGGCCGAAAACAGTGGCTGCACCCAGGAGGCACTTGTTGAATGAAAATGAAACTGCCTTAAAATAGGGGGTGCAGGGTTGTGTCACAGGAGAAAGAGAAGGAAATGACCAGGTTTGCAAGTTGGGGCGTGGCCAATTTTTGCCCACTGCAAACTCTCTTTTATAAAAAGCGCTGGTTTTATCCAGACCTGAATCCCCATAGCTGCTCTGACTCTTGAGGTCTTCTGTGGCTGAGGTCTGGGAGTGGCTGCTTTGCTGGGTGGACTGTGGCTGCTGAAGACATTTCTGGCACGTGTGAACATTTATATTCCAGTTGGTTTCACAGCGGTGGAAAACAAAGCTCACTTTTTAAGTCAGGGTCGAGGTAAGGGAACCTTACATGAGCCAGGCACTGTGCTAGGCAGGTTATAAAATGTATCTCATTTCACCCTTGCAACCATCCTAGCAGGGTTTTTTTTTTTTTTTTTTTTTTCCTACTTGTCCATCCTCTCCCTTTCTCCCCTCTTCCTACCCTCTTTGGATTGAATATTTTTTTAGTCTACATTTTATTTCCACTAGTGACTAATTAGCTATGCCTCTGCTTTCTTTTCTAGTGGATGCTCTAGGATTTACAACATGCATACTTATCAGTGTCAGTAGACATTCTAACATTTATTTATTTATTTATTTATTTACTTACTTACTTACTTACTTACGTAGGCTTCATGACCAGAGTGGAACCCAGTGTGGGGCTTGAACTTAGAACCGTGAGATCAAGACCCGAACTGAGATCAAGAGTTGGATGCTTAACTGACTGAACCACCCAGGTGCCCCCTCACTTTAATTTACAGGTCAGCAAACTGGAATTAAGGGAAGTTAAGTAATTTCTGTGACTGTCCATAACTTAAAAATGGTGCATCCTTCAGCAGTTCTGTGTCCAAATTCTGAACTGTCCGTTACATTATCCCGAATGAGAAAATTGATTTTTTTTTTCTTTAGCTATACCTTCACCCACCTTATTGGGGACTCATAGTCAGCCTGATCTCTGGGTCAGAAACTTCCAAAGTGCATTTTCAGGGATGCATCCAGTGAAGCACTAGGATTTCATGGTGAAAAAAAGGGGTTTCATGCTCAAATGCTTGAGAAACTGTGGGTAAAGGGGTTTCGTGGTCAGATGTTTGAGAAATAGTGGGTAACTGTGTTAAACAGTTCTCTTTACCAGAGGACTTCTCAGAGACTTTCATAAGCTGCAATGTATTATGAAAATTTAAGAATGGTAGTTGCCCTGTCAAATCAATTTGAGGCCAGTACCAGTTTTTCTAGGGCATTTCTCTCAAGTAGTGTTTCTTAAAATCTACTTTGAAAATTGCTGTTCTAAGGAAAGCCAGTGTTTCCTGTGACCCAACTACCAGCTTTCTCAAGGAAGACCGTCCTGTCAGAGGACCAGAACAACAGTCCTGTCCTCCGAATGAGCCCTCATCCTCACCTGTCATGAAGCACTTGATGTCCTGAGAGTTGCTGATGGGGTTGTTGTTTTTAAACATGTAGAGATTGAAAGGCATGATGTTGCTGCTAGTAAGGTGTTTCCACAACTCGTGGTCTGGGCTAGTCCAACGACCAGCCAGCACATCGTAATCCCGCCGGCCCATGTGGATGAGCTTGGTGAGTGGATCGTAGAGGCCACCATGGTAGCCGATGATGATCTGAAAGTTGGGGTTGGTGTCCATGTAGATCTCTCCATAGGCAGTGTATAGAATCTGCTTGATCATCAAACCTGTTCCACTGAAGACAGCAAGAGGGGTCCCGATGTTGTCACAAGCTATGTAAAACTCATCACCGCTGCTCAGCTCCATGGCGAAGAGGTGCCCTTGCAGATCATAGTAGAGGGAGGTGATCTCGGAGCTGGAGTGGTTGTAAAGGTGGGTGACCTTGGTGGGGTTGGTCAGGTCTGCATAGAAGAACTGTAGGTGGTGGCTGTGGCTACTCTTGCTGGACACCCGCCGCCCCAGGCCATCGTAACGGTACCTGACGCTCCAGCCACCGGCCCGGTTATAGGCCTTGATGAGCAGACCAGCTGAGTTGTACTCAAAGACGTCCCCGCCCCGCTGCCTCAGGAAGCCATCCTCGTCCATCTTGTACTGCACATCACCCAGCCTAGTGATGCGGTCACGGAGGTCATACCTTAGCGGGGTGAGCCGTGCACTGTTCCCAGGGCTCAGTAAGTGCAGGTTCCCATTGAGGTCATAGCTGTAGCGCCAGAGCGGCTTGTCATTGATGGAGACCGTCTGTAGTTGGCCATCAGCGTCGTACTCATAGGAGTAGCGGGTGGTATTGGCATAGGGTCCCACCTTCAGCTCCTTCTTCACTACTCGCCCCATGTTATCATACTGGACAGTCATCCAGTACATGAGTGAGCGGAAAATCTCATATTGCACTTCCTTCATCCGGCCGTATGCGTCAAAGTGTTTGGTGTGGGTCATGACCGCTGTAGTGATGATCTGGTTAATGTCATAGTAGATGACACCAAACTTCCCAAACTGCTCTGTCTTCCCTGACACATCATCATAGCGATAGAGATCGATGGGCAGCGGGGTCTCATTGATCACAGCCTGCATGCTGGTCACCCGGAAACTGTTGTCATAGTTATAGTCAAAACGAGCATTGACCATGCCTTCCTCGGTGAAGCGGAAGATCTGGCGGTCGATCAGAGGCCCAATTTGACGGTAGCGGATGGTGCAGGTGAAGCCCTCATTCTGTAGGTTGATGGTCTTCAGCATGCCTGCTGTCTCGTCATAGGTGAAGCTCACCTTGGTGGTGTCATACAGCATCTCGGCTAGCTTTGACAGTTTGCCATACTTGTATATGACTCTGCGGCCGGTGCCCAGGTAGAAGGTGTGGAGGAGGTGCCCGTCCTCAGTGAAGTCCTGGATGACCGAGGCATTGCCTTCAGGGGGCTGGTAGATGTTCCTGTAGTAGCCCACTGAGCGAATGGTCTCTAGCGTCTGCCGGGCCACGTTGGGCATGGTCACAGAAGAGAGGCGGTCATTCTTGTCGAACTCAAAGATGTATTGCCGCTGGCTGTGGAGGAGCAGTACCATGGACTGGAGGGAAAGGAACACAGAAGTAAGAGTAGGGGAGTGCACGCAGGGGAAGTCTGTGCACTTAAGACTTAAAGGAGATGAATGAAAAGCCAAGGGAACTGGTGGTTGTCCTAAGTGAGGCCCAAACCACAGCCTTCTAAACAATGTGCCATAGGGTACTGCAGTGGGGTACAAATGGGTAAGATAAGGATTTCTCTCAGCCCTTGGCCCTGGCACTCAGGCCATCTGTCTTCCCATGGTGAGCAGCCTTGTCTGCTTGTCCCTTTGTGTGGTACAAAAATGATGATTTTGTGAGTGATGGTGTGTGAGAAAGGTTGGGAGCACTGGCTAGAAGGATTTGCAACAGCCTCTCTCCTGGCTTCCTTCCTTCAGATTCCTTCTCAAATCAATGTTCCTACTCAAGCAAGAATGATTTTCCTAAAACACAGCCTGACAGTATCTACTGCCTGCTACACAACTTCTGTTGGCTCCCTGTGGCCCACAGGATAAAGAATGCATCTGAGAAGGGCATTTAAGGCTTTATGCAGGAACAGGTCATATGCCCACCCTGGGCTGGGGTGGACTGTGATGGCAACAGGGAAACCTGATTCCTAACAATGGCTTGTTGCATGGCCCCAGGAAGGTTCTTTCCCCCTCTGGGTTGGGTTTTTCACTATGTTGGATGACCTCCAACGTCTCTCTTACCACCACCACAGAACATTGCTTAGAGATGCTCACCCAGCACACGGTGGGGAAGACTGAGCACAAAGCAAGCACAGCCCAGACCCTGGACAGGTGACCGCGAGCAGGAAACAAAGTAAAGACGTGGGTACCAGAACTGGGGCATGAAGTGCAGGCTCTTTTACAGGAATAAGTCAGCAGATAACACACCTAAAGGAAGCTAGGCAGCAAAGCTAAATTTTCTCCGATTTGGGACCAACTTTTGCTTTCAGGGCTTTTCTGATTCTTAGCCCCTGGGATGAAATAAATCCTAACCTGAAGCAGAACGGATTTACGAAGGCCATGCCCACCACTGGAAGCTCAGGATTAATCACCTCCTGCCTAAGTACTGATCCCTAGGCCTCTGCCCTATTCTCTGTGACCAGATCACACTGTGTGCCCCAGACCTGGGAGCAGACCCCTGCCTGGGTCTCGGCCCTCAGTCCTGCTCTGTAGGACCAGTTAGTGTTGGGCCTGCCCCCAGTTCCAGTCTCTCATGTGGGCCTTTAACATTCTCCTGCCCCAGGACCCCCACCTGCCACACCATCACCACGATCCACCCAGATGCCTCTCGGGCTCCCCAGCCCTCTACTGCAGATTTTTCTGTTTTCTTTTGGAGACCACATGGGTCCAATCTATCCCGCTGAGGGCAGCAAGCTGGGCCTGGCCATGGGTTGAGCCATGACACAATGGTCTTCTAAATGGCAAGGCCAGTGGTGGTGGGGGTGGGGGGGATGGACACCTGCCTTCTCTAAGTATGTGTAGGTCCACGTCTTCCCATCAGCAAAGATCCTGGATGTGATGCGACCCGCCTGGTCGTATTCCATCCTCTCAGACATGATGCCTCTCTGGACACCAGCGATATGGCCCCCTGGGGAGTATGTCACATTGACACCATTCAGCCTGCTGCTGGGTGACCAGAGGCTGGGCCGCCCTGCCTGGTCGTACAGGATCCGGAGGGTGAACTTGCGGTGGTCATCATAGATCTTCTCTGTGCGGGTCACACGGTCAAAGTCCAGGGACAGGAGGTTCCGGTTGTGAACCTGGAGTAGGAGGAAAGACATAGTTAATCTGGACATTGAAGCCTTTGATGTGAGAAGGTCCTGATTAGAGGAGGCAGCGCAGGTCATGGGTGTCAACAGACGGGGTTTGGGTCCTGGCTCTATCACCTGCCAGTTCTATGAAGCTTCATCATCTGTAAAATGGGAATGCCAATTACATAGGGCTGTTGTGAGAATACAGGCAGTGCAGGTATTGAGCAAATACTAGCTGGTCCTGAAGACGATCCGTGTGATATCCTAATGTCATACTTCTAATGGGGACAAAAAGGCAGCTCCTTCTTGACTCTCTCCTAAAAAGGGAGAGGCTAAGTGGGTCCAGATCCCCTTGCTAGGTCAGCTGGGCTGCTAGGTCAGCACACAATTCAATTTCCTTCCAGAGTCAGGAATACAGGGCTCCCACAAGGGTAGAGGTAAGTCAGGGTTTTTCATAGTTTAATAAAGAAATATACTTTGAGGCCTACTTCTGTATTTGGATCCACCCTTTAGGCATGGGTTGCCCCTGAAACATTGCCCGGTACTCCAAAGCTAAAATGCTGTGTCCCCTCTAATTGGCACATGGCCTTATAGGACATTTGGGCACATTTTCCAACTCTTCCATTGGTCACTGGTTAAGTTTGACATATAGTAAGGGAAACACAAGAGGAAAGTAGATGATGTAGGTCATATGATACAAAACCGCACATGTGGACTGAGGTAATGAAAGGCCCTCTAGGACCCTGGGTGGTAAAAAAGGCTCAGGTCTAGGAATTAAGGTCAGGATTCCAGCCTCAATTCTGTGGCCAATTTATCTGTGTGACCTTGGGCAAGTGCCATTCCCTGTCCGAGTCTCAATTTCTTCCTCTGTGAAACAACAGGGCTATTGTGAGGACTGAAGAAGCCTGGGTAGATTACCAAACAGAGTTCTGGGCATATAGAAGGTACTGAATTAATGAATGTAATTATTTCCATTAAATGGCAGTAAAGGATCGCATTCTCAGAGAACGTAGAGACGTGTGTGTCTCCCCCTTTCCTCCAAACAAATTCTCAAACCTTGAAAATAAGGATTTATAATGATGATGCTGGGACAACTTTAGCTGTGAATGGCCTGCTTATAATAAGGTTGCCTTCCCAGGGGTAATCAAATACAATTGCAGAGCAAAAACAGTGTGGCAGACAATTCCCGTGAAAAATCGGAGGCACCGGAGACTGGAGCTGTGTTCTTTGCCGGGAGGGCAAAGGAAGATTCAGGGTCTGCACCACCAACAATGATGGGGGCCATTTTAAGGCATCTTTTGCAGGGTCCCCTGTGACTCCTCCCAAGGAGCTGCCACCCAGCCAGCTGCCCCCCCCCCCCCCCCCCGCCACCCCTGGAGGGCCCCTAGGGAAGGCGAGCTACACCTCTGTGGCAAAATTAATAAAATTGAATTAAGCAGCTCACTGGGGAACCGCCTAATGCTTCCTGTGCTTGGCAGTGGCAGCAATGAGATTATTTTACATCTTTCTTTATTAAAAAAGTTCCCAGTTGTATAAAAAATGAGCTCCATTATGGGGAGGCGCACCCGGATAACATTCTAATTCCACATGCCGTCACTGTGGGTGGCCATTTATTTTGGGAGGACGCGGAGATGCGGCCACCGGACTGGAGCACCATTAATCTCAGGCTGGGAGAGGGACCAATTAAAGCCTGGGAAACTTTTGGTCCAGTTCACACTGCAGAGAGGAAATCCTAATAGCACTAATCGCTGCCATTTATTGAGCACCTGGGTTCTACCAGCATTGGGCTAGGTACTTGGAATATATTATCTTGTTTCCGCAGAGGAGTCTGAGACTCAGAGGAGTTGCTCAGGGCTACACGCCAGGCCCAGGCAGGAATCAAACCAAGGTCAAATTTTCCATTTAGCACACTGCCTTAGATGTGCATGAGGGGGCTCCTGGAGAATTCAGACAGGGGGCTCGGGGAGGCTGCAGATGGTGGCGGGCCACAGAGAACAAAGACACTTACGGCCTTCCTCAGGGAACTAGTGGAAGGTTCTTTCCCACTTCGATTTTTGCTAGAGTTCTAGGCTGTTGAGGAGACACAGGAAGGCTGGTTTTGGGGATTCTAGTTGTGTGATATTGGCTGTGTCGAGACAGCGCCAGCCGTGTGGCATGAGGATGCTTCTGTGGTTTTTAGGAGTCAGCAACAATCTCGCTCAGTTCTGTGGTTCCCTTCAGCCCAGCCAGTGCCTACAGAGCAGCTGGGGTCTGCAAGGAGCTGTGCTCAGAACCGGGCTGGTTTCTTCGCTTTCACGCTCCCTGTCACCTTCCTTTCTGAAGCTAGAGGGAAAAGAAGTGGGGCATTCGGGCCTGGGGGGCGGGGGCGGTAATAGCACTCTGCAGAAACATGGGGGGTGAGGCAGTGAAAGGGCTGGCTCAGGGCATCCACATTCTGAAGAGCACTCTGAAATGCCAGACCACAGATGCCAACCCACTGGCAGCAGGGACAGCTGGGGTTGGGGGTCGTTTTGCTCATTTAGTAAGGGGACAACTGCCTGGAAGGAGTGGAGGATGTGGCTTAGGTTCCAAATAGCCAAACTGGATTCTGCTAGATATTAATAAGAACATAGTAGTAAGAATAGCAGGAACAACAGGAGTAGGTTATTGACCACTTCCTGTGTGCAAGGCTCGGTATGAGGCATTCTGTATATTATTTCCAATTCTTGTCGCAACTTGTAAAATTGATTCATCCTTCCCATTTTTTTTTGGAGAATGAGACTGAGGCTCCGGATGAATGAAATGGCATCACGGACGGGCTGAAATTCAGTCCGGGTATCACAGAAGCTGGAAATCCAACTCAGGCCTAACACCAAAGCCGGTGATCTTGCCACAACGGAAGAGAGATTCGAGATTTCTTATTAAGTGAGGTTTGCCTACTTTACCTTCCTCCTTTGGCAGGGGGCCCAGGAACATTTTCTCCCCCAGGGCCAGTTTCAAGAACAGAACTCAGTTCTCCGGATCGGTCCTCATTCTCTCCCGATAGGGCCCCAGCCACCCCCAGAGGCGGAGCCCCGCCTGGAGCAGGCCTTGCTCACCCGCAGCCGGCGCCCGAACACGGTGACCTGGCCCCGCGCCTGCTCCTTGCGCTGCCGCCACTCCACCAGGTTGAGGCCGTTGTCGATGGGCAGCGTGACGTTCCGCTTGCCCACAGTGGGGTTGACCGTGCCGGCCAGCAGATGGGGCTCTGTCTGCAGTGCCACCTCCATGCCGTTGGCCAGCAGCAGCCGCAGGGAGCCGTCTGCCCCGATGTAGTAGCTGTTGCGGACCTGGTCTGAGGGACGGGAGAGGAGAGGGACCGTTTCTGCTCAGGAGGGTTGAGGATGGAGGGAGGGGTGTGCACAGCAGAGGTAGGGGTGTGGCTTCTAAATGGGTTTATTTTTCTGACTATGGAAATGAAACATTATCATTGAAGAAAACTAGGACGATATAGGGAGATCGTCCATGATCGCAATACCAAAAAAAAAAAAAAAAAAAAGCCACTGTAAATATTTTGTATACTCCTAGACTTCAGAATATTTCTGGGGGCGCCTGGGTGGCTCAGTCAGTTAAGCATCTGACTTAAGGCTCAGGTCATGAGTTCGAGCCCCGCATCTAGCTCTGTGCTGACAGCTCAGAGCCTGGAACCTGCTTTGGATTCTGGGTCTCCCTCTCTCTCTGCCCTTTTCCCGCTCATGCTCTGTCTCTCTCTCAGAAATAAACATTAAAAAAAGAATATTTCTGAATACATTTATAAAGTAATTGCTTATAGTGTGCCACTGATCATTGTATTACATCATCGAATATTTTTCCTAAGTGTTTCTCTCTTTAAAAATTTTTTTAATGCTTATTTTTGAGAGAGAGAGAGAGAGAGAGAGAGAGAGAGGCAGAGAGAGAGGGAGACACAGAATCTGAAGCAGGCTCCAGGCTCCGACTTGTCAGCACAGAGGCCAACACAGGGCTTGAACTCACCAACCACGAGATCATGACCTGAGCCAAAGTTGGACGCTCAACTGACTGAGCCACCCTGGCCCCCCTCCTAAGTGTTTCTCCTAATGACTGTACAGTATTCCACTATATGGAAATGCCATAATTTATCTAACCCATCCTCAAGTAGATATTCTGATTATTTCTAGCTTTTCATAATTACAAAGTGACACTGCAAATAAACATATTGTAAACATTATGCTAAGTGAAAGAAGTCAGACACAAAAGACCACATAATGTATCAATAACTCCCTTTATATGAAATATCCAGAATAAGACATCAAGTAGATTAGTGAGGGAAAGGCACTAATGGGGAATGGGGAGTGAGCACTTATGGGTACAAGCTTTCTTTTGGGGGAGTGGTAAACATTTTCCAGAACTAGACAGCATTAATAATTGCATAACTTTGTAAATATACTAAACCCCCCTGAACTGTACACTTTAAAAGGGTGAATTTTAGAGTATGTGAATTATATCTCTATTAAAACTGTATTTTTTGGATAAATCAATGTCTTCGTTTTGGGTTGTTAGGATTACTAGAACAAAGGGTTGAACATTTTTTTTTAAATTTTTTAATGTTTTATTTATTTTTGAGACAGAGAGAGACAGAGCATGAGCAGGGGAGGGGCAGAGAGAGAGGGAGACACAGAATCCGAAACAGGCTCCAGGCTCTGAGCTGTCAGCACAGAGCCCGACGCAGGGCTTGAACTCATAGACCAGGAAGTCATGACCTGAGCCGGTCGGACGCTCAACCGACTGAGCCACCCAGGCGCCCCAGGGTTGAACATTTTTAAGGTTCTTGGTACACACCAGAGTAACTATTCTTTACATCAAGGTGAAAATAACTCCAGTACTTAAGTTGCTGACAAAATTCCAAATATATATGTGTATATATATATATATGTATATATATGTGTACGTATATGTGTGTATATATATATGTATATACATATATGTATACATATGTGTGTATATATATATATACACATATATATACACATATATATATTTAAGTCATTTTCATATACATACATATGTGCATAGATGAACCAATGATTTAAAAAATATGTCTGATTTTGAAATCTTAGACCTGATTTAAATATTTTAATTAGGATCTTTAGCTCAAAGAAACTTCTGGAGAAGAGCGAATTTCAGTTGTGAAATGCACACAATTCTTTTCTAACACTGGAAACACCTGAGTTAGTGCTGCAGCCTTCCCCTCTTGCCCTTCCTCAGCTGCTGCTTCTGTCTACACCTGCCCCTCTTCAATAAACTCTAGCCCAAGTCCTCCCTTCAAGGCTATGCTGAACTGTCACCTCTCCTCAGAAGCCTCCCCAGTTCCTTGGTCACAACAAATGCCTCCCCCTCCCTTAGCCTCTTGATGGGCCTCATTACTGGTCTGGCAACTGAGGGGTACAGGGTCTACACTCTGTTCTGCTGCACAGAGACTAAGAGCACGCATGGCCTTCAGAGCCACGCTACCAGGGTTCGAGTCCCAGCTCCACCATTGTCTTGCTGCAAGACCCTGGGCAAATTCCTTAACCTCCCATGCCTCTGGTTCTTCATCTGTACCTTGGGGATGAAAACTGTACTCTTACCTCATAGCATTAGGTGGGATAACGAATATGAAGAGCTGAGAATGGTGGTTGGCATATAGTGAGTGTTATGTAAAAGTGAGCTATTATTAGTTTTCTGTGCGAGCATTGTACTAGTCACTGCCATGGAGATCTCTTGTCATCTCTCCTCAGCCTCTACTGCCCCGTTTCACACATCTGTCATAGAGAACTTTTCTAGTACTGATCATGGGTCTTCAATAGCTCCCCATTGCCTTTAGATCAGTGCTTAAGAGAATGGGTTCTATTTGTCTGGGTCCAAATACCCTACCAGGCGTGTGTCTTTGGACAAGGTACTTAACCTCTTAGTGACTTAAACTGTCTTCATTTGGAAAATGGAGATGTTAATAATACCTCATAGGGTTGTTGTGAGGAGGGAGTAAGGTACATGAATGTAAAACACTAACCATCTACTTTATACTTGATAGGTGTTCCAAGATGTTAGCTATCATTGTCGTTAGAGTACGTGCTCAGTAAACATTTGCTGGATTGAACTAGATCTATTCCAGGCTATGTATGTCAAGCAAAGAAAAAAAAAAAAAAAAAACAAAAAAACCCCACAAACAACCACAGACACACACAAAAGCAAAAACAAAAACAAACAAAAAACGGATGTAGTTTTGTAGGAAACTGTGGCTAAGTCTTCCCTGTTAGAATGGCATCAGATCAGCCCCGCCCTCTCTCCCTCCTTCCCCCCTCCATCCTTCCCCTTTTCTTCCTCACACATGCAGAATTCTAAGATCTGCCTTAAACTTGGCTATGCATTATTCACTGGCCATCTGTATTTTCCTTCTTTTGAACAGTGAAAAGGCCCGTGTCATTTATCTCTTAAAGCTGCTTCTTGCTGAATGCACATATGTCCATTAGTGGTGACTTTGGATGGAATGGTGTTTGTAGAGGCCCATCTCAAACGAGCCCCATTTAATGTGAGCTGTGACTTCCCAAGCCTGCTCCTCATTAGCGGTTCCTCCTTATTTCTTCCCATAGCTCAGACATAAGATGCAGCTGAAAACACTTTTTACCAAGCCTCTACTGAGGTGGTTGCAAAACGGAGCATGCAAGCCTGGTATGAGGGAAGGAGAGGAGCTTGGCAGAGGCACCAAAGAGGAAAAACAGGTACCACATTTCCTGGATTCCCCGATGAGTTTTTCCTTTTCCCACTTCAGTGTTTGTGAAATCGGAATGTGTCTTAAGTCCTTGCATGAATTTTGAGCCGTGTGTCTCCCCTCCTCCCCAAGCTGAAAAGTTGCTATTGAATTGATGGTACATTTTAAAAGTGAGGAAATGTGGCACTTTTGAATGGGAAAAAAAAAAAGTTGCCTAAAGATAAGTAAGACTGCATTAACTTTTGAGAAAAATGCAGCAAGCCAGCTTAGAGGTGTGCAGGGGATAAGACAGTTCTTAACCACAGGGAGGGACAAGATGTCTGAACAATCTGTGGCTCTGCTGTCCTCGGCCAGGCAGAGCCCTGGCTAGCTCGGAATCGGCACCTTCTCCTGGCAATAACTCAGTCCGAGCATAAACACCGTGAGTGTGTCCCAACCCACTGCTCTAGGTGCTGGTGGGGAAGGAACTGCAAGATACTGCTTCTCTTTCTTCTGACCGAGAACCACTACTGTTCTTTGAGCTTCTTTAAAGGCACTGTATTACATTTGGGAGTAGAAGCAGTTGTGGAAATATACAGTTATTTTCTTATGGTAAATCCAAGTGCCAGTTATTAAATAATTAGTTAATGAATCCAGCAAGAACTTACTGAGTTGTATTATGGGCCTGGCCCATGTTGGGCACTCTGTGTACACTGTAAAGGGATTGTCTGGGCAACGCTTATGAGGCAGCTACGGTAATTCGGCCCCATTTCCCAGCCCCAGAGACTGAGGCTCAGAGAAGAGTGACTCCACCCAATTCACACAGGTAGGAACTGAAACCGTAGGCACAGAGATCCCCCAGTCTGTCTACTCCAGAGCTTTTTTTCTGCTCCTTGCACTGCCTCACACCATTCAACAAGGCTTCAACTTGCTTTCGTTTCCTCAAGGAGAAAATCAAAGGCCCCCATGATGTGGTGGCAGAGTCAGGACTAGAATCTGGGCCTGTGACTCCCAGCCCAAGCCTCTTTTTACTACTTGTGTCAAAGCTTTTGGGAGCACAAAAAGCCATCAGGAGAGTGGTGAAAAAAATCAGGGCTCTCCCTAGTGATAGCTTCTTCTTTTTTTCATGCTTACTAGATCCAATGAAGTTGTGAACTCCACTCTGGGTCACCACCTCCCATGAGGACAACCAAGGCAGACAATCTGCAGCCAGATTTCATCACTGTGATTTCCCTAAAGCTCAAAGATCAACTCCTACCAGGGATTACTTGATGAATGCAGACGAGAAGGGTCTTTCCTCTGTGGAAGCCTAGAGGAGGCACGGACTGTTCTCACCTGAGCTTCAGGGAGGACTTCTCCATGCCTAGGTCCCTTTCGTGATTAGGCACAATCATTATTGTCCTTTGTCCTCACCCACACCAGTGTGAGAGCAAGCCTTTAACCTGGGAGCCATTAGAATGGCGGAATAGTGAGGGCATCTGGATTAGCAGCTAGTGGACTGTCTACCCTTTGTTCTCATGATGATGGGATGAGACAAGGGACTGTTACTCTGAGGCTTCTGGGAGAGAATATACAGGACTCGGGCTGGTGTGTTTTGCACATTCGAATGCAACACAGAGAGAAACCAGTTGTAATGCTCTGCTACTAAAGCTGCCCGGCTCTAGTAGCCGCTTGTTTCTGGTATCATCCTCTTCCAAAGGGGTCTCTTCACCCCCCTGCCTCAAAGTCCCCAAGCCTCCCAGCCGGCTTACCTTGCAGCAGTGTATAGAAGGCACCGGAAGCAGACAGGTTGGTGGTTATGGTGACATCATCCTTGCTGGAGGTCTCTACCTGGACATGCACTGAGCTGTCTGTATCGCTTCGGAAACTGCTCACCTGGCCAGTGGGGAAGGTCACATTTGTCAGGCGGCCAAAGCTGTCATACCTGAAAACCAAGGGGTGGCTCTGAGTAACAGAAATATAATGGTGCCATGGCCGGAACTTGGCGAGTTCCACCTGCTGCCACAGTTTTGCACGTTCTGCTTTTCTCTCTGGTTAGACACATTGCCGTGTCTCCTACACCTCCTTGCACACAGTTTCCAGGAAGGGACTCTACCGGTTGACACCTGACTGCAGGTGGAGGACTTACCTCTCTGGGTCTTCCTCTGCTAATTCTATAAAGCAGAGATGACAGCCCCTGCCCTGCCTCCCTCCCAGGATTACTGCGAGGAACCTGCAGCAGGGGCCTGTGGCTACAAACTTACACCCACCCATGTGGTGTGACAAGATGGCAGCCATCTGAGGCTGCTGACCCAAAGTCTTAAAGCCAGGGCACTCCCAGAGGTGACAGGGTCAAACTTGATGCTTGAATAACCCTCTCAAAACCCAGAGAAATGGTTATACAGGCTTTTCCTGAATACCACAAGAGATGGGGCTTCCTACAAAGCTACAGACCCTGGGGAAAGGGGGCTCTGAATTCAAACCAGGACTCTGCTCCCACATAAGGAGGCTTAACAGATGAGCTCTTGCAACCTCTTTCCGTCTAGATTTCACGCCAGGCACCAAGCAGTTACGCATATATCTGCAGTTGTCAGGACTCACAGCTTTGCTCTGCTGGCATCTTTTTGAAGCATCACAATTGAATCTTAATTCCCTTTTCCATCTCTGATAATAATGAAAGAAATGCCTACCATTACTGAACACCCACAACATATCAGGCATAGTGCTTTTCATACATCCTTTCCCTTAATCCTGGCAACTAGTCTAAACGGTATAAATGATCTCCTTTTTGGAGGAGGTTCAGAAAAGTCGAGTCACCTGCTCAAGGTCACACAGATCATAAGTGTGGTGGAGTCAAAAGTCAAAGTCAGATTTATCTGCTTCCAGGGTCCCACTTGCTTCTCTGCCTTGAGTGAGCATTTCTGTAGCGTCCATTTGCAAACATCTGTTGTTGTGCTCTACCTGCGGCAAAGTCGTTGGGAGATGGTAGGGAGTAGGCTTTTAACACTCAGTTACAGTTTTTAATTGCGGGAGGCTGAAGTGTAAAAAGGTAGGTATAATAGCCTTTTTGCACCTGTGCGTGAATGGGAAAAAACTTCTTCGTCCAGATGTTAGTGTTTCTGACTTCTAGTCGTACTGAAGCTCACATGCGAGTTCAGTTTTGTGTCTCCCTGGTGGACTCTTTCCCCTGCTTTGCTCTCACTATTGCCGTGAAGCTGGCCTCTGGGCCCCGAGGGATTTGATGCTGGCGAAATGAAAGGCTCCAGAGTTCAGCTCAGTCCTGGCCCTTCCCATGATCCTCCAGCTGCACCTGGTTTCCTGATGCCTCGGGTGCTGCTGCTTCGACCGCTTCAGGTGAGATTTGGGAGGTGAGACCAGATAGGTGTTTGCTGAGCAATTTTTTGCCCAAGGTCAGATATAGGTGCTACATGGATTGTGCCCTCTACCAACTCTTTCTGTCCCTGTGCCTGGTACTAACCGTGGGACTCTTTACGCTGAATGCCAACAGTCCCTGGCCGGGACAGTCTGCCACAGACAAAGGTGCTGGTTACATGAATCACCCAGGTCCTTGATTCAAGACTAACTCTGGGGGAAATTGAATCTCTCTGTTGCTGAGGCCCGAGGAAGGGGGATGCAAGCACTTTCCACGATGGCAACAACACAGATCTGTACCACATACCTTGGGCTTGGTCTCAGCTGGGCAAGGGTGTGGGCTGTATTAGTCCTTGGGCTCTCCTATAGGTACCTTTGGCGCTTTGGAAAACTGTTTCTTCTCACGATTTCTCATTTTTCTTCCTTAGTACGGAGTCAGAGTCTTGTAAGAAGATGTCAGTCTGGCTTAGGGGAGGGTGACCATGTGGCTTAAAGCCCGGATTGGAGGGTCACAGGTGTAAGGTGCCCCTCAGAGCTGGGTGAGGAGGTGATTCTGAGACACTGCTGCTAGGAAGGAGGGTGAGTCTTGGGGTGAAGATCTGGAAGTTTGTCCTAAAGCCTCTCTCTCCTGGAGATGCTCTCAGAGCTCTGCTCCCTTTAACTCTAGGAGAGGCGGTTTTCTTTTCAACTTTTTATGGCTGCTGGAAATTTGAATAGGAAAGGATTGTACAAAAATGTACGATTTTTAGAGTGGTTATCTCTGGGAGGTAGAATTACTGGTGGTATTTTATATCCCAAAGATCTTAAAATAATGACCATGGATTATTTTCATAATCAGCAAAGTGCTGTGACAACCCAGATACTGCCATGTACAGAGAAGTCATGAGCATGGCCATCTTGGGGGAAGAGGCCCTTTTAAATTACTGGCATTTGGGGCACCCGGGTGGCTCAGTCACTTAAGCATCTGACTTCAGCTCAGGTCATGATCTCATGGTTTGTGAGTTCAAGCCCCATGTCAGGCTCTGTGCTGACAGCTTGGAGCCTGGAGCCTGCTTCAGATTCTGTCTCCCTCTTTCTCTGCCCCTCCCCGACTTGTGCTTTGTCTCTCTCTCTCTCCCTCTCTCTTTCTCTGTCAAAAATAAACATTAAAAAATTTAAATTACTGGCATTTATGGAAGTCTCACATATAGGACATCTGCCAGCATCAATCTCCAGACCTTTACGGTAAATATTACTAGGGTACCCCAAATTTCTGAGCTCAAAATCAAGACCCACTGTGCTCCCACCCCAGAAACTGGCTCAGCCCTGGTCACTGTACTTATGTCTGTGGCTATGAGTATTCTGAGTCTTGTCAGATCCTGAGTTACCTTAAATCGGCAGGAAGACCCATTTCAGTTCAACAGGTTTATGGGATGGATATGCTATTCTAGTCTGGTTCTCTGAACACCTGTTATCCATGTACATACTCTTTATTGAGACGACTTACTCAGACTATCTAATTTCCTGATCTAACTGGATACAAAAGATTTTATTACATCACGCAAGATACTTAGCAAGGAGTTTTAGGGGCGCCTGGGTGGCTCAGTCAGTTAAGTGTCCGGCTTCGGTTCAGGTCATGATCTTGGGGTTTGTGAGTTCGAGCCCTGCGTTGGGCTCTGTGCTGACAGCTTGGAGCCTGGAGCCCGCTTCAGATTCTGTGTCTCCCTCTCTCTCTGCCCCTCTCCTGCTCACATTCTCTCAAAAATTAATAAATGTTAAAAAAAAAAAGGAGTTTTAGAGTCTTACAAATAACAATTGATAGGGAGATCATGGATTAGGGGTCACATGTCACTTCAATACTGCTTTAATATGGCCTTGCTCCAATGACACCACGTAAAGCTTTCCCTGGTTTCTCTCTTGTCCCTTCTCCCAGTAATACACTGGCAGAGCTGCATCACAGAATGGGTCCCCTGCTCTGTAACAGCTCACGTACAAGCTGTCACCTGCCTCAGCCTGGGGTGCTTAAGTCAGGACAGGACTGTGGTGTCAGACAGGCTGGGAATGTTAGTTGAACAAATGAATGACTGCACAATTGGATATGTGAGGCCCCCTTTGTTGCTCTGTGGGGAAGGGGAGACATGATTCATTTACATACACACTATCTCCTGTAGGACTTGACAGAGGCCTGATGCACAGTGGGTACCTGGCAAGCATCTGATGAACGCACACAAAGACGGAAACAGCTACTCTCACTAAATGATACTTCAGCAATCTCCATAGGCATCTCCCCAGAGCTCTGGTCTCCAAGACAGAAAGAGCCTTTGCATGAAGGCAGACAATTGTAATTATTATTGAAGGTAGCCTGTAATACATAATTAAATTGAGCTTGAAGAAGATACAATGAAAAGCCTCATGCCATCAAGATCTGGTTTTCATTTTATACGAGATGGCCGAAAACCAGTAATTTCCACTCCTTACATTTTCCATTAGAGGGACCGAATGTCTTAATTAAATGAACATCAAATAGAACAGCCAATTTATAGAATTTTCTTGTCTCTTATTCATTCATTTCAGTGCCTTCCAGAGCCTGGGAAATGCCACTGGATCTCCCTGCTGCCTGATCAATACCTGTGATTAGCCCATCAGAACACCGCTGTTTCTGGCTCTGCAGGGAAAAACTGGAGCTGCCCGTCCGGGGAACCCTGAACACCTAGGTGCCACGCCCCCTCTGTGGAGCCCTTTCTCTTCCTGCTACAGAGCTGCTGACAGAAAGACAGCGCCACTGGACAAGTTGGGACAGTTTTCCCCCCTCTCTGGATTCCAAGTGGCTGCTTCAAACCCTGGCCCTGCGATTGGGTGACTTTGGGACAGTGGCTTAGTTCTGTCTGTTTTGGCTCTAAAGAACTGGCAAATTTCTTTCTTTCTAACCAAGAGGAAGGAACGTGTTAATATGGGAAGCCCTTGGAGTCAGACGTTCTAGGCTTTGAATACAGGCTCTACACTTGCCAGCAATGAATGATAACCCTAGAGGATGGGCACTCAGTTCTCTTTTCCTGTGAACCATCAACCCCCTACAAACGACATGATTTCAGGCAGGTTATATAACACAACCTCTGGGAGCCTCTGTTTTCTCCTCTATAAAATGAAGATAGTAACACCTGTCTCAGGAAGATACTGTGAAGTTCAAATAAGGTAACATGCTTAAAATGAAATGCAAATTTTTCATCAGGGCCTGCAGGACCACAGGAGACTGCCTTCCCCACCATGTCGACTCCCTGATGGGAGAAGGGACTTTGGTCGCAAATGTATCCCAGAACTTAGAAGAGTGCCTGGCATGTAGTCGATGTTCAATAACGTAAATGAATGTTGGCTGAAGGACCTACTCTTTCCTGCTTCTCTTTCCAATTTCACTTTGAACTCTACTCTTCCATACTTCCTGTGTTCCACTGCATCTGCTTCCGTTCTCCAAACATGCCACGTTCAATCCAGGCTCAGAGTGCTCACACTTAGTGTTCCTTTGGCAGAGAATGCTCTTCCCTCCAATCTTTGTATGGCTAGTTCCTTTCATTACTCACATTTCAGTTCAAATGTTATCACTTCAGTCAGGCCTTCCTTTAAATAGATAGGTCCTCCCATCTTGGCCACATTTTCTGATTTTATTGTTTTCATTACATATTATCTTATTTATGTGTTTATTGGTCATTTATCTGTCTCTTCCGACTATAATATAAGCTCTATGAGGACAGGGACCTTGTCTGTATTCTCATGCCTAGGAGACTATGCAGAATATAAAAGGCACTCAATACTTATTTCTTAGATGAATGAATGAATGAATAATAAAGAGTAGATATTATTACTGGCTTTTCAAGATATGGATTAAGAAAAACTAAGAATTTCTTCCCTTTCACCTCACCCCTTCCATATGAGGAAGGGAAAGTTCACAAATACCCATAGATTGATTACCTTTTAGGTACCAAGCACTATGCCCATAACCATCTTTGAGGTAGGCATTATTGTTGTCATTTCACAATTGGTGAAGCTGAGGCTCAGAAAGAATAAATAACTTGTCTAAGATCACACAGCTACTTGAGGAATATAGATTCAAAGTCAAGTCTGTCTGTCTGACCTTAAAGTCTGTGTTCTTTCATCAAGCTTCCCATAAGTGATGCTGTTTCAGGGAAAAACCTTTGTGTTCATCACTATGTTATAGAAAACATTGTGTTTGGAAATCTCAAGTGGGTCAAGAAGACTGATAGTTTTCTGTTCAAGGTGTTTGCTTTGATATCATTGCAATTGAATTTGCCGTGATGCACCCCCCCCCCCACACACACACACACACATTCAGGGGATATGATGGAGATGGCCAGATGGTTGGCTTTTCATTATTTTTTTCCACTGACTTTTCTTCACTCCATTTTCCCAAAGCATCTTTGGAGAATGGGGAAAGAAAACACATAAAAGATTCATACAGTTGCCGTGAACTTGGCTCTCAGAAGAGGACCGCTAAAGGGTATCTTCACACACACTGCAAGGCTTTCTTCTTCACACTCAATATTTCACATCTCAAGCCACTTACTATGTTGCAGCTGGTGAGGAAAATGCCAAACTGCTTCTCTGATACTAACTTTTGCTGACTGGGATTTTTTAGTTGGAAAATAGAGATTTGATTTTTATGAATTTCATCTATGACTGTTTCAAATGCCACCACTGTCAACGAGAGGAATTGGATACCATATCCTCTGTGAATAATTAGAATTCACAGCCCATGCACATGGATAGTTCCCTTGGCCTCAGGTTACTATAAAAGATGGCACTGCTACATCATTATCTTCTCCAAAACTGTACCAGAGCCAGGGTACTTTTTGGATTCTGCAATTAAAACTTATACTTGCTGCTAATTTCCTATAGAATTAAGTCCCACCAATGCATTTTAGCCTTGAGGATTTCTAACATCTGGTACACTGTACCGATGGTAGGTCTGATCTCTCACTGATGTTGTACCTGAAGCAGTGCATCTGGTGGAAAGGATTCAGGGAGATCTGTGATTGAATCCTGGCTCTGCCACTTGGGTGTATGAGGTCACAGAGCCAGTCAATGTCTGTGCTGGTTATCCTCTCTCCCCTCAGATCCATTCTGCGCTTTTCTCTGTGCCCAGAGGAGCTGACTACATCACTGTCCCTCCTCCCCCCACCGTACCCCCCTGCTTTCTGGCTTGTTTCTGGTTGGATTCAGTCAATGGTAGGCATTGGCAAGAGACTGGATGTTAAGAGGAGCCTTCCTTATTCCTGATCTACTTCAGTGCCATATTTCTAATAGCGACTTCATCTGTCCATAATTATAATTTTTATGAGATAGCTACTTATTCACTGTTATATGGCTTCCACTGGGCTTCAGTAACAACATCCTATTTCTGCCCTGCCTTGCCCTTAAGCCTCAGGGTTGGTCAAGGTTGTTCACCGTTTTTAATGCCTGAGTGCCTCACCATTCTTTCTTGGTTCTCTTATCCCTGCCTATACATCTATACCTCTATAACATTTCTTTATGTGAAAGATACTTTTCCTGGGTATAGAAGTCTGGTTGTTTTTGTCCCCCTTTCAGCATTTCTGTCTTCTCGCTTGCATGGTTTCTGATGAGAAGTCTGCTGTAATTCTTATCTTTGTTCCTCTATATAAAATGCCTCCACCTCCATCTGCTTTAAAGAGTTTCTCTTTTTCTTTTGTATTTTGAATAGATGACTAAGATGTGTGTGTGTGTGTGTGTGTGTGTGTGTGTGTGAACTTTGCTTGGTGTTTTCTGAACTTTTTGGGTCTGTGGTTTGGTGTCCATAATTACGTTACTTCTCCAAATATTTCTTCTGCCTTGCTCTTTTTCTCTTCTCCTAGAATTCTAATTATGGGTGGTCCCTAACTTACGATGTTTTGTTATGAATTTTTGACTTAATTTTAAAAAATTTTTTATTAACAAAAAAAAATTTTTTTGAAGGAGAGAAACAGAGTGGAGCTGGGGAAGGGCAGAGAGAGTGGGAGACACAGAATCTGAAGCAGGCTCCAGCTCCGAGCTGTCAGGACAGAGCCCAACTGAGGGCTTGAACTCACAAGCTGTGAGATCATGACTTGAGCTGAAGTGGGACTCTTAGCTGATTGAGACACTCAGGTGCCCTGATTTTTTGACTTTATGATGGTTCAAAAGTGATATGAACTCAGGAGAAACTGTACTTCGAATTATGAATTTTGATCTTCTCCCAGTCTAGTGATGTGACACCCTCTCGTGATGCTGGGCAGCAGGGAGACACAGCTCCCAGTCAGTCACCTGAATCACGAGGGTAAACATCCCATAATTGACAACCATTCTGCACCCATACAGCCATTTCTGTTTTTCACTTTCAGTACAGTATGTAATAAATTACATGAGATGCTCAACACTTCACTATAAAATAGGCTTTGTATTAGATGCTTTTGCCCAACTGGAGACTATTGGAAATGTTCTGAGCACATCTAAGGTAGGCTAGGCTAAGCTATAATGTTTGGTAGGTTAGGTGTATTAAATTCATTGACTTAGAATATTTTCAACTAATGGTAAGATCTGTCAGGATGTGATCCCACTGTAAGTCGAGGAAGATCTCTATATGTGTATTAGACAAGTTGATATTGCCTAGCTTTTGGATGTCTGGGTTCTGTATCTTTTTTTTTTTTCACTATTTTTTTTCTCTTTATATTTCAGTTTGGGTAGTTTCTATTGACCCATCTTCTTCCTTCAGCTGTCTCCATCTACTGATAAGCCCATTAAAGGCATTCTTCATCTCTGGAACTTGTTTTCATTTCTAGATGTTCATTTGATTTTTTTCTTACGGCTTCCACTTCTCTGCTGAAAATATCCATCTGATCTTTCATAGTGTTCACCTTTTCCATGAGATCTTTTAACGTTATGGTTATTTTAAATTCCCTGAAAGACAGCTTCAACATCTGTGTCATATCTAAGTGTGGTTCTGATGATTCCTTTGTCTCTTGGGAGTATGTTGTGTTTTCTAGCCTTTTTGTACGTTCAGTTGAAAGTGTGACATCTTGTGTACTACACTAGAAAATGAGGTAACAGGTTTTATGCCTGGAAATGAGTAGGAGCTTCCTTCTGCTAGGACTTTAGTGAAGGGGTTTGAGTTAATTTAGTTAGGATTTGGGCTGGCTTTGAAGTTTGATGTTTCTCTGGTTGACCTTAGTAGGCTTTAAGTTCCTCTAGTGATGCCTTGTGTTTAGGGAGCTAAAGTAGTTTGTCAGATGACTTTTTTTCTCAGTGTCAACTCCATCTTAAGCGTTAGAACCCCTTTCTGTGCTGTGCCTCAGGGAGGGTCTCTTTCCAGCCCTTATCCCTCTCTTACCTCACTCATGGTACTATTCTGCTTTCCATTGTTGTGTTTAGCTTTTTAGCTAAACTATGGGAGTGGGTGGTGAGCATGAGAGTTCTCTCTCGTTCTGAGTAAGCCTCGGTCTTATGTAACCATGTGTCCCGAGTCTCAAAAATGTAGCCTCTTCAGTGACTGCTACTGCCCCCCGTCAGGCTATAAGTCTGGACCCATTGCCTATCCCCCTCCCCTCCTAACAGAAGTTAAAATTGTTTTTCTTCCCTTATTCAGTGGCAGTGGGTCTCCGCCAGTGCCTAGGGAGGACAGTGGTGGCTGCCTTTCTCTCCACAGATGAAGGCTTTTGTTCCATATGGGAAATAAAGTGGGTTGGGATGGGAACAGAAGGCAGGACCTCCCAAGTTTACCACGGTAAACACTGACATCTTTCTCTACTCTTTTCTTAGAGTTACCTGGTCAGGCTGTGGAGAGAAATCATGGAGAGGATGTGGACTCTCTTACCCATTGTCTGCAGCCTCTAAGGGCTTCAAGCTCTCTTGCCAGTTTACACTTAGCCTTCATAAATCTGCCAAACCACCCTAGCTGATCTCTTGTGACCAGTTGTGTTAACCCCAGGTAAGCTAGTGCTCACGTCTCGGCTTTCTCTTCAGGAGTCTCTCTCCCTGGATTTGGTTAGGTGGTTGCCCTGTGACCTTAGAGAAGTTTAAGAAAAACTCATGAATTTGCCATTTTCCTGGCTTATTCCTACTGTTAAGTTTGGGAACGATGTACTTTCTAGCTCTTACATCCTCCAGTGAAACCCTTAAGCCAAGTGTCATTACTTGAACCACTTGAATTCTATGTCCTGCTGGGCACACGGATAATGCTGGAGCTGGGATTTGATACTCTTATCGCTACAGCCTATTTTTCCTCCCTTCTTTATTTCCCTTTCCTGTATTTACATTTCATTCATTAAATATTTACTGAGCACCTACTAGGTGGCAAGCCCTAAGCTTGATACAGAGACAAATTAGTATTTAGTGTGAGCATAACTATGACAGAAGCTGTCACAGGGCACCATGGGATACTAGAGCCACTTACCCCTGTTAAACTTAGGAAAGCTGGCTGCTCATACCCACCCAGCAAGCGAATTTTGGAACCTGCCTCGTGCTCATGAGGCCGTTCTCTTAGCCACTGAATGCCATCTGGCCAGGAGCCCAAGTCTGAAATTAATGATACCACACATTGGAGATGAGGATTGCATTACAGAGTTCTTTGAGGTTTTCTGCCAGCAGACCTGTAGGCTGACAAGAGGAAAGTAACCTTCATTCCCCAGAACTGTGAACTCCTAAGTCGACTTGCTCTGAAGTGTGTTGTGTTTATGATAGATGCATTATTTAATCTGTTGAAAGGATCAATAAAGCCAACTTAAAACTTGTTTCAGTAATAGCCTGTGCTACAGGCAAGCCTGGGCTGATTTTTAAAAAAAAATATTAGAGCATTTGGGTTGGAATCCACTAAACTGCCTCATGGAGCTAAAAGTAGAAAATTCCCTAGAGCAATGGTGCATTTGGCAAAATCTGTCAAAATGTGTGTTAAGAAACACCACAATACTGATAATACTGCATCTTTACTTCTTGAGAGCTTCACGGTTTACAAGCATTTTTTACCTTTAGTGTTTGTTTAGTTTTTTTGATCCCCATAATGACCCTGAAATGGGGTAAGGGAGGCATGATTTCTGTCTGGTTGAAACCTAGGTCTGGAAACCAGTCAGCCAGCCCCTGAGTCACAGGGCTAATATTCAGTGAAAACAGATATCTGGGACCTTTGCTTTGTTCACAGTCTGAGCTGAACCATTTTTTCATGACCCACTCTGCATGCCTTTTTTCAGCCCATTTTGGAGATTCTTATGGACCTGACCCCTTCCTAGTTCTGCCTTGATTTCTCAGACTCGACCCTTGATTCTGCTCCTCTGCTATGAACTTTAATTCCCACCTACTTTCATTACAACTTTTGTTTGCTCCCTTGACTAGTTTACTTGCAGCTGTTCCCGGGTAATACCTTTCATGCCTGAATAATATTTCTGCAATTACTGGTACATCCACTTGTATTGCTTGAAGTGACGTCATCGATGATGATGATGATGGTGGTGGTGGTGACAGCAGCAGCAGTTCTCAGTTGATTACTTACGGTGAGTAAGACACTGAGTTTTCCATATTTTATCTCATTGAAATTTTGAACCTCAGACTATCCCATGAAATAGTACTATTTTTATCCCTACCATACAGATAAGTCACAAAGAACTTAGGTGAACCTAGTCGGGGTGGATGAAAGAACATGGATTTGTGTTCTGGCTCTGCAATGTACTCCCTGTGTAATTTTAGACTGCTCCCTAATCTCTCTGTGTTCCTAATCCCTCAGTTTGTTCATTGGTAACAAAATGGCGGATGATTAATTTCTCTGGTCTGAGGTTGCTGGGAATATGAAGTTGAAAAAGATCCTGGCACACAGTGGGGATGTCAAGATAAGTTTCTCTCTTAATTTTAGGGCTTTTATCTTCAATTCACAGGGGATTCTTGGGAATTCCAAATGCCATTTTATAAAAAGTGATTATCCTATCTTTTTCTTCTTCATAAAACAACTGTGGCTATATATTCCATCAAGGGAGACAGGGAGCAGGGAATGGGATCCTTTCTGGTGGAGGTGTAGGAAATGGTTTTAGATTTCAGGGTTGGTGGAGATTAATGGTTGCAGTGATGTGTAAACATTCAGTTTGGGATCTGAAGGAGTGACCTTGGGAACTGAGTGCTCCCCTTTGCTCTGACAAAGAAACCCCTGTGTTGGCTAAATAATGTAGAAGAGATTTCCATTGGGCAATGGAGGGAAATTGAATTATTTAGTGTATTTCCCTTTCAATGAGTTAATCAAGATAATTGCTGTTTTCCTGGATCTTTGTCTTTCTTTGTAATTAACAAGGCCCGGGTTTGGAGACAGGAATTTAGCCAGTGAACTTTGTACAAATTGCTGTGACATTTTTTTGGGTGCAAATTGTACTGAAAAATCTATTACAAATCCTTTTCCTCTGGATTCCAGGACTGTGAGAAACTGATGCTTGAACAAGCTTGAGAAAAATTTACAGTTCAAGGATTTAAATTCATTTGGGATTAACAAACTCAGCAGGGGACAGCAGGGCAGGGCTGAAAGCACAGGAGCTCTGGCATCAGACAGACCCCAGTTCTGCCACATTCTCACTGTCTAACAGAGAGCCTCTCTGAGCTTTAGTTTCTATTTCTATAAAACGGATACTATTGTTCATTTTCCAGAGCTGTTGTGAGGATTAAATGCAATAATGTGGTTCCTAGCCCATATCTGGTGCTACTTAGATTTTTTAAAGCTTCCGGCCACCAACCCCTGCCCCCCTCCGCCCCCAAGATCTCAGCCTTGTAGCAAAACGAGAAGGTACAAAATCCATTCATTAAAATAGCTCAAAGAGGAAGACCTCAGATACATATGTATTTGATTTGACTAGGATTGGAATAAGCCGAACTTCTGGTTTTCTGCCTACACCACTTAAGAAGTGCTACCGTGGAGGAGGGGAAGGGAAGTGAGCCCCTGGGGGTGGGTGGCACGACCATAACATATAGTGATGCAATAGCGCCACTCTGAGGGGGGAAGCAGTAAAATTATACCAAGAGACATAGGAGCAGATCAAAGAACAGTTTACAATCACTTTGGGCAGGGGCAAAGGGTTCTGGCCTCACTTTCTACATAATATGCAATTGTGGCTGTTCCTTATTAAGGATCTCGACTCATAAAGAGAAAGGTTTCATTATGTTTGTATAACGGGTTTGAGAAGGGAGGCATGGGAAGCATTTGTTAAGTTCCACCCCAAATGGTTAAAATGAAAACAAATATTTTTTTGAAACTTGACGATGTGAGCCTTGATTACGTGGAAAATTCATCTACATGGAACCGTTCTTTCTCCCGTTGCCATTATTTCTGGACAGGAATCATATGAAGATGCTAGCGCTCTGTGGTTTTTATCTACATTACTTCCCTGTGCTATGCTGGGCAGGTATTTCCCTTGTACCGATGTGGCAACTGAGGCCTAGAGGGATGCAGGCCCAACTCTTCTAATGTCAAAGTTCGTGCCTTTTCCACTACATCGTGTTGCTTTCTAGGAGCAATCGTCTGGAATATGAACACGCAGAACATATTGTAGGCAATAATGGTTTGCATCCCAAATTCTGAGCGAAAACAAAATATATCCAAAAACTTTCATTCCATCGACTCACCTCTAATCGTACAATACATCTCATGAAACAAGATCATCAAGTGGCCTTGTTGTGATACTTACTCGTAAAATGTTGTCCATCCATTTTCATTGCTTTTGGTTGCCAGAAGGCCAGAGTTGCCATGGTACGTCATCATGGCCAACTCATGTCCTTGCGTGGTCACACTCTTGAGTGCACTGTTGGTGCCCATGGTCACCCAGTACACCTGGCCATCTGGGACCACCAGCCAGAGGGGCATCCCAGTAGAGTCTCGGCGGACGTTCACCATGTTGCCGTTGTTGTCTGTGATGAGTGTGACATCGCCATCCCCAGTGTAGGTGAAGTTGTACAGGTAATCTCCTGTGGGCAGACTCTGCGTGTACAGATGCTTTCCACTGGTATCAAACAGGTAGAGCTCCTGGTCGATTGGTGAGGACAGCTCATACATGTTCTGGGTGTTGAGGAAAGGCTTGTTCTTCCTGATAAACCGAATTCGGATATTCCCCAGGTCAGCCACATAAAGTTCCCCGTCGGCACACACAGCCAAGGAAGATGGGGTATTCAGCTTTGCATCCTTGGCGTAGCCATCATCTCCAGAGAAACAGTCACAGTTGGCATCATTTTTACAATCACAGCCACTGGGGGCTCCAGCAACCAGCGAGATCTCTCCACTAGTGGTGACCTGCCTGATGCGGTTGGTCTTCTTCTCATCGGTCTCAGCAATGTACAGGACCCCATTGTGTGAGACGGCCAAGGCTGTGGCAGACTCCAGGGTTGCGTGGATGGCCACCTTGCTCAGCAGGAAGTGGTCGATGCCAGGGACCTGGCAGTGCATGGGTCTCCCAGCGACAATGCGCACCTGGTGGTTTTCAGAGATTTGCAGGACCACATTGTTGTCAAGGACGTAGAGAGAGTTGTCCATCGGGTTGATAGCTAAGTCTGTGGGCCACTCCAGGCGAACCTGACAATGGAGACACCGATACTCAGACGCCCGGCAAGGTGTTCACCACTTATCGCCCCACAGCCCATATAGCTTGTAATAATGTCCCAAGTGCCTTCACACGCAGTCCTGCCTGATCTCACAGTGGCTTGTCATCAACAATGGAGGTCAACCCCCCTGATCTGAGTGAAACCATGCAAAAGCTGCCCCCAAGACACCTGATGGTCTCCATTAGACTCCCAAAATATGAAGAAGGGAATAAAAAGGAAAAAAAAAAAAAAAAGAAACGTAAAAAGTAAACAAGAGATAGACTTGGGAGCCAGAGAGGTCTAGGTTCAGATCCTAGCCCCACCATTATGACCTTTGGCAAATTACTTTGCCTCTCTGAGCCTCAATATTCATTATCTGTAAAACAGGACTGACGATACCACAGAGTGCTTAACCTATCGTGAGTGCTCAAATAATGACAGCTAATGTTATGGAGGTGGGAGAAGAAGGCAGATACAGTCTGGAGGCTGAAGCAGGAATTGTTCAGATATCTCAGACTCTACGTGAACTGTTGATATGATACCTGTACGAAAGACGATATTTCAACCCACTGAATTCATGGATTAACACAAATATCCAAATTTAGTTTATCAGGAAGAACAAGCCTTTCCTCAATATCCAGAACTGACATCGCCTGGGAGCTGGTCAGAAATGCAGAATGGCAGTTCTCACCAAACCTACTGAATCAGAATCTGCATTTAAATAAAATCCCTGGATAACTCATGTGCACTCTGAAGTTTGTGAATCCCAGCTCTAGAAAATGGTTTCTATACAAATCAAAACCACCATGAGATACCACCTCACACCTGTCAGAATGGCTCAAATTAACAATTCGGGCAACAACAGATGTTGGCAAGGATGTGGAGAAAAAGGATCTTTTTAGCACTGTTGGTGGGAATGCAAACTGGTGCAGACACTCTGGAAAACAGTATAGAGGCTCCTCAAAAAATTAAAAACAGAACTACCCTACCCAGCAATTGCACTAACGGGTATTTACCCAAAGGATACAAAAATGCTGATTCGAAGGGGCACATGCACTCCAGTGTTTATAGCAGCACTATCGACAATAGCCAAAGTATAGAAAGAGCCCAGATGTGCATTGACTGACAAATGGATAAAGAAGATGTGGTACATATATTCAACGGACTATTACTTGGTGACCAAAAAAGAATGAAATCTTGCTATTTGCAACAACGTGGATGGAACTAGAGGGTATTATGCTAAGTGAAATAAGTGAGTCAAAGAAAGACAAATAGCGTATGACTTCACTCGCATGGGGATTTAAGAAACAAAACAGATGAACATAGGGGAAGGGAAACAAAAAAAAGGTAAAAACAGAGAGGGAGACAAACTGTAAGAGACTTTTATGTGCTCTTATAGAAAACAAACTGAGGGTTGCTGGTAGGGTGTTGGGGGGATGGGCTAAATGGGTGATGGGCATTAAGGAGGGCACTTGTTGGGATGAGCACTGGGTGTTACATGTTAAGTGATAAATCACTAAATTCTATTCCTGAGACATTATTATTCTATATTAACTAATGTGGATTTAAATCTTAAAAAAGCGAAGAAACAAATAAAGTTACAAAAAAAAAAGAAAATGGTTTCTAGCACCCCAGAGAACAGGTCCTCCCAGAAGACATTAATGAAGGTGGCGATGGGAATGAGGGGTTCAGAGGTCCTGGGGCCCAGCCTGAGCCTCCTCTGAGCTGGGCTGGGAAACTGGCAGGGACGATGGTGAGCTTGCAGGCAGGCATGCATGGGATGCAGTTGGCAGGGTCTGAGGTGAAGAATGCTGCGTTGGTGGAGGAGGAGGAGGTTGGATTGTGGAAACAGCACACTGGGAGGTAAGGTGCTGGCACTACGGGAAGCCACTGGCCAGCTGTGTCCCCAAGAGGTCATCCAGACACACTGCACATGGGCTAGAAGCGTCTCCTCCATCCCAGTTGTCAACCGCACTCCTAGGAACTCACCACCTTTGGTTCCTGAGCCCCCTACAAACCCTCGACGCTCCGTCCAACGTGGGGCTTACTTAAACGCGCACGTTACTTTAGGTAAGAAATTTCTCTCCCAGGAATTTGCTCTTGCACCTTGTAAACAGTGGTGCACACCGCAGCGATGTTTAATGATGGTGAAAAACTGCAACCAAGTCAAGTGCCCAGCAAGAGGGAATTCACTAACTCAACGATGGTATTTAGTTCGCCCATGAGTTAGAATACTCTACGTAGCTCTTAAAAGTGATGTTGTAGATGCATATTTAATGACATTGGGAAATGTTTGCTATGTATTAATTGAAAAGAATAGGCTACAGAATTGTAAGCACAGTGTGATCCCAACTGGGGGAAAATGTAACAATAAATTAGATTACAGATAGAGGGGAGAAGAAAAACCAACATGTTAACGGTACTTGGATTAGGGGTAATTTTAACTTTCTTCTTTGTAATTTTTAACTTTTTACATTTTCTCCAATGCCCATGTGGTAGTTTACTAACGCAGAAAGAAACCCCAGTAAATTATATACCTATGAGATGTGGCCACCTCCGTCTGACCCTTCTGCTCAGGGCCATCCTCGGGCCCTGCTTCCTCACTCCCAGCCTGGGCCCCTCTGCCCGCACAGAGCCAGGGAGCCTGAGGCAGGCCAGAGCCACTGGCCAGAGCCGCTGCCTTCACACTTCCCAGTACTCTCTGGAGCATAGCGTCACGGCAGCCCTTGGCTGCATCAGAACAGTTTACTGTAACGTGACAGGGGTGTTTTCAATTTCCTAAAACCCATTTCTTGTCAACACTGGCTGCTAAATATTTTATGCCTTCTGGTCCTCTGGCACCTTGGGGACCTGCTTGCTCAGACCTTTCTGCCAGTCATTATGATGAAAAGATGGCTCCCTGATGGGTGGGTGAGGAGGGGGAAGGGGGAGAGGAAAGAGGGGAAGGAAGGAAGGAAGAGCAAGCGCTTTTCTGCTCTCTCCTTCCTGCCCTGTGCACAGAGCACCTGGAAAAGAAGGAACAGGGGTCTGAGAGTCAGTCCTGGCTCTGTCACAGAGCCTGTGTGTTAGTTCTGGAGCAGACCAAATACACAAGCTTCTCTGATTTCCCTCCTGTTAGTGACAGGGGTGCTCAGGCTTAATGTCCCATTGCTACAATGGAGAAACAAGGCTTTAGAATTGCTGTGGTCCCTCCAGCTCCCACATTCTGTGATCCTGAGAAGGGATAGAGCCCCCTCTCTTCTGTCCCCCAGAACACTCTGTGCCTTTATCAAAGCACTCTGAGATGACTGCCTTATTGCAGACTTATTTGTTCTCAAAAACAGGATTGCCAGACGGATGAATGACTACACGACTGGTCAACGGCACAGAGAGAGCGAGGGATTTGGGGCCAGCACACCTCACCTCTTATCTCAGTTCTACAATTACTACAGGTGTGCGTTACTTAAACACTTTGAACTTCTTTCCTCATATGTAAATGGAGGTAATAAATATTACATAGAGCAATTGTGAGTATCAAGACAATGTACAAGGAATTGCTTTGTAAATTATAAAAGGAATGAATATTTACAGCCTATTACTAGCTGCCAGGCACTGTGCTAGGCAATTTATGTTCAGGATTTCATTAAAAAATTCATTTCCACATCCCTGATGGAAACAAGCACAGGGCTCTGCATTTATAACTGCAATTCCCCGCCCCCCGCCCCCCCCCCCCCCCCCCGCCACCGCCCCGAGCCTCAGTTCTCTTATCTGTAAAATGGGGTAGATAATATCACCTCTTGGGAATATTGTGACAGCTAGGTAAGAAAAAGGAAGTCCTACTCATCTCTGTATTCTCCTTTCTAACAGTGCTTGGCACATAAGAAGTTCTTCAGAAGTCATTTTGGACTCTACATATAGTCACACTCTGTAGACTGCTGAGCTAGGAACTAATCCCCTCTTTTGATTGGCGGCAACATCTTCTGTTTCTTCTCTTCTCCATTCCTCCCTCTAGTTTCTCCTTGGGCCTGGGCTTATTTCCACCCAGGGGAGCTGGCCAAGTTCCTTGGTTCCCTGCTTTGCACTCTTGCCTCTGAGCTGTGTTCTTAGCTCTCTGGCTTACTCCCTGCTCCCCACGGGGCAGTAAAACAGCTCTGAGTGTTTGTACAGAGGAAGCTCTCAGAATGAAAGCCAGCACCCCCGCCCATACGTGTATATAAAAATATAAGCCGTGTCTGGAGAGTTTGGTAAAAAAAAAAAAAATTCCATGCTTAGATTCAGATGAGGGTAGCGAGGACCAGGGGCAAAGGGATTTCAGCCCAGGATTTCTGAAGCTAAATGTGGGTTTTTTCCCCGTTCCACTACACGCCGGTTGTCCTCTGAGCTTTTGATTTGGCTGCTTGGTAGCACCTCTCACTAAAGTAAAACAACTTTCCAACGTGTGGACTGAAAATTTTCAGTGCCCTGTGCTGGCTGGTACGGGGCCCGTTTTGAGAATTGAAAATACTCGCGTGCACATCCTCAGGCCGTAGCAGCTTCCTGACGGGTAATTCAAGCTTGCTCACAGACTGGAGAGGGAAATTCTCGAGCCAGCAAGGGGAAGCCTGCCAAATTGGAAAGACGAGTGGCAGAGAACAGATTCCATTCTGGAGCGGAACAATCACATTAGCCAGTGCAGAGGAAAACCACGCCAGCAACCGAAAGGGATGTGACGCGGGTGTTGGGACCGCCAGCACCAGCCTTGGGGCTCTGGGGACAGCGCTCCACAACACATGTCACTAACAGGGGGGCCTCCTGGCCTCTGTTGCACCCTGAGTACGGGGAGCAGGTGAATAGTCAGTGGAAAAGGGCCTGTGTGCAGCCTGCCCTACAAGTAAGGGGGTTTAAAAAGCTAAGTGTGGTTATTGCTGTCCCCACTCTGCAATTTAATGTAACTTGTGCCTTCCTTTTTCCTGGGTTTTGCTAATGCTGGCAGCTCTGGCCAGGCCCTGCCGAAAGATCTAGCAATAAAGGACACTTTCCTTGCCAAGACGTTGCAGGACAAACTAAGGACATGCTGAACTGCCAGTCACTGGGTCTGCACTGGATTACTGGTGTTCACTGCTAAGGTCCAAACTGTTTGGCATGGCATGGGAAGGTCGTTCCCTAACTGGCCCCAAATAACACTCCAGTTTCAACTCCTGCTTCTTCATTCCAAGAACCTTATGCTCAAGCATTCAATCTTCCAATGGTCCTTGAATATACTGGGCCCATGAACATCTTTGTACCTTTGCACATGCTGTTCCTTTTGTGTGAAATGTCTCCATTCTTCCTGGCCACCCAGAAACCCCTATTAAACCTTCAAAACCTGGCACAAATTGCACTTCCTTTGTGAACGTGGGCACCAGAACTTCTGTTGATTGACCACCTTTCAAGTGCCAAGTGGTGCCAGGAGCCTAGTATGCACTGTTCGTATTTTCTCGAAGCAATCCTGCCAGGCTGAAGTCAGCTATTTCCATTTTTAAAATATAAAAAAAAAAGAGGTTCAGAGGACATCAGGAATTTGTCCAAAGTCACTCAGTTAGTGAGCGGCAAAGCTTGGAGTCAATCAGCCAATCAATTAATTAATCATGAAATACTGGTTGTACTCCTACTGTATACAAGGTACTCTGGCTAGAGCAGAGGAAAAGATGAACAGAATTCCTGTCCTCATGTCATTTACAGTAGAGAAAGAGAAAAGACAATGTACAAGTACCTGTGTTTCCAAAGAGGGGACTCACAGGCAGCTATGGATTTAAATTCACAGCATGTGACTCTCTGCTGCCTTTGAAGCTTCCTGGGGCAGATTTCTTCACTGTCCACGGGGATCCCTCTGACGACCACCTGTCATCCCTCTGGTGAACTCCCAGAGCGCCAAGCTTCGCCCTACTCATCTTTGTGTCCTTAGTGCTTCCCCAGGCCCAGCCCCAAGAATGTGCTCTTCAAAGGCTAGTGCAGCATAAAGATGGGGGGCCAGCGGGAGAGCGGATGAGCGTGCAGCCCCAGGGCTCTAGCAGGCAGAGTTCTCCCCTTACCTGAGAAATATCCATGACGGAGTCACAGCTGAGGGGCCGGGCTGAGGTAAGATCATTGGAGCCCAGCAGGGTGGAGATGACCCCATTCTGATCAATGCGTCTGATCATGGTGCCATCCACGAAGTAAATCAGCCCAGACTTGTCCACCGTGATGCCTGGGAAAGAGAAGCCAAAAACAGCGTTAGAGGTGGTAACAACCTATGTGCAGATGGAGCCTTGTGGGCTGATTAAGAACCTCCCCTCTGTGATTTGATTGCATCCTCCCCACAGGACTCACTCCCCATCCAAAGGCCGGAAGACAGATGCCCAGAGGCTTAGGGTGACTTATTCAAAGCAGGGATTAGAACCCGAGTCTCCAGGGCTCTGGTCCCTCCACCTTACTGCTGAGATTTTTACCTATCAGCTTAGGTAGTCATCAAAACTGGACTCCTACTTCTGGGGGTTTGTCAAGCACTGGACGTAGCAGTAAGCAGAACCCTTTTCAGTGTCAAAGCTGTGAGTTAAGTTAACCTAACTTCTGAAGCCTTGTAATTCTCGCAATTAAATCCATCCCCATTTTGGTAACAATTTTTCTTTTCTTCCAAGAGAATCATCCTCCATGTTTTTCTATTCTTAGTTTATGGTCATTGGTAATTATAGATGTATACAGCCTAAACATGAATCCTTTGGGTTTGTGTAGAGAATATGGGTGAAATAAATGTTTAAAAAAGGCACATGGAAGAGAGCAGTCTGAATTCACCATTCACTTTCTCCATGACCAGCTGTGTGGCCTTGGGCAAGTCACTGGATATCTCTGCGTTTGGATTCTCAGCTCTGAAATAAAGGGATTGTTCTAAATTTGTACTTCTCACTCCCAGCTGTGTTTGTGAATCATCTGGAAGCCTTCTATCATGTATCCCACAGGTAGTTGGTTCAGAACATCTCAAGTGGAGCCTGAATATTTATCTGTATTTTTGACAAGCACCTTGGGTGATCATGATATAAAACAAAGTTTCAGAACCACTCTAGTAAATCAATACTTCTTAACCAGTGATGTGTATCAGAATCATCCTGAAGTGTTTATCCACCCCCCCCCCCCCCAACACACCCCTGCTTGCCCTCACTCCTGGAAATACTCATTCTGGGTGTGGCCAAGACTAATACGTTTTATTGTGGGTGAGATTGATTTCCACCCCGGGTGCAACATCCCGAGTTTAGAAATAGCCCTACCAAACTGAGAACTGCTCAGGGGTGCTAAGGGACGACACATGACCCCCAGGAGCACATGGTCTAGATGGGGAGGTTGGGGATGAGCCAGCACCAGGTGGAGTGCCCCAGGGAGAGACATGATGAAGGAAAGGCGATTCTGGTCAGTTTTGCTCTGCTCAGTCATCCCTGGGCAATGAAATGAAAGAAGGGGTTGGAGAAAGCTTCACAGAGGTAGAGACGCTTGCCAGAGAAAGCTTTCCAGTTGTATAACCTTGGCCATGGCATTTCACTAAGTCCAGCTTCCTCATCCACAGAATGGGGATAATAACATCTGATGTGTAACAGTTAGCCCTCAATAATTATTAGTGACTATAATTATGAGATTCGACCAGCACTTTGTGAAGACCCTTTGCCCGGGGTCTGCGTGTCCGTGACTGGGGCGGTTTCAGACACCCAAGGGGCTCTGAGTGATGAAGTCCCCTGGAGTGGTGTTCTTTCCACCCCCTCCTTAAGGCTGCTCAGGGCTGGGGAGCGATTTCACACAGAGGACAAGGCAGCCTTCAGGCAGGGAAGCCATTCCTCGTTCCTGCCTAGAATGTACATTAATTACATTCTTTAAGTAGCAGGACAGGAGTTTTCTTGTCTGCCTGGCTATGCTCTGTCTTTCTCTTCCATCTGCTAGGACTGATGAGTGCTCCACGAACAATCAGGATTCTTGTTTACAAAGTTGGCTGCACAGGCTAATAGAAGCGACCTGCCCCCTGATTAATTACTTCAGTTTTTCTCCTTTTGTTGTGCTAAATAGATGGACATCTTTTCTCCTCCCTGCTGCGAAGTGTCTGCATATTGTGGCACCCTTGTCATTTCTATCTGGGTTAATTACAGGCTTTTGGGCAATTTCACTGCTACTACATCTGTGTGCATGCATGCGTGCGTCTGTGTGTGCGGGGGTGGGAGGAGGGCGGGTGGAGAACACATATGTGTGTGAAGCAACTGAGAAAGACCTGGAGAGAATAACATTTTCAAAAAAAGCTTTTAATTTGAAGAGAACAGAATGTTGCAACTGCACGTGGTGTCGGGGCAGGGGGGGGGGTCATTTAGCCCAATCCGCTGATTTATCAATGGGAAAAATGAGGCCCAAAGGAGGAGGTCAGAGGGCAGGGAACAGTAGGACCGAATCATAATGCAGGATCCCTAAGTGTAAGCCTGTTCTTTCTGCTGCAGGCTACTTGCTCAGTGTTAGGAAATCATAATTAGGAGGACATCATATTTAGGACCATGGATGTCACAATACTTCCCCCACAGTTACTACCTGACCAATCAGGTGTCTAATAGAGGTTGTATAATATAATATATGATGTGGTGTGATAACATAAGGTAATGTAATACAACAACTATAATAGGAGTCACTATGAGAATGTTTATCAAGTATCTGGAACCAATGAACCAAGCATTTTCATTCTTGATAATATTTAATCTGTACTGCAACTGTACAGTATATCTCTATTTCATAGGTGAGGAAAATGTGGCTCAGAGAGGTTAAGCAACTCACCTAAACTCACACAGCTATTAGGTGGCAATGTCTGAATTTGAATACAGAACTGCCTGATTTCACTAGACAATAATGCTTTGACTTAAAAGTGCATGTACCAGCTGCATTTTACCAACCACTTTTCACAGATATTAATTCACTCACTAGGGGTACATCTGGGTCTAGGAGAGGCCTGAAACCTGGCACCATTTGCTAATACAATCACATAGGACATTTTTGTGGTATAGCATATGAAATATATTTATTACGACCCTCAGAACAAACCTAGGAGGTGGACACCGAAGGTACTATTACCCCAATTTTATTGAGGGGGATGCTGAGGCTTAGACACTATAGGTCACCCAGCTTTATGGCCAGCACACAATGGATGCTTTGCTGATGAATGTCGACAATGATGGCTTCTCCTCCAAAAAGCCTTCCCTGTCTTCTAGGCACAAGGGGCCACTCTCGGCTTTTATTTAAGTCCCTTGCACAGTTCTGTTTCCTGGCTTGCCAAGGAGCACTTCTTCCTCTCTCCCACATCAGTGATTCACGCTCAAGTCTTATTTATTCTGCTGCATTAAAATTATCTATGCAACCACAGCATACCGCACACTCAGTAAATACTTGCTGAACAAGTGAGTGAAAAATTGTGATTGTGGGTATTAAGAGGTCTTTTTGAAGGACTCAAAATTGAAACTTACAGCTAACCAGTCTTACAGCATGTGAACATCTACAAAGATGATACACTGCAATGTTCTTATAAAACAGTAACATGAGAGAGAGCATAAATGTCCAACAGTAGGGGGCTGATAAGTGATGAGACGTCCATTCTATGGAATACTATATAGCCATAAAAATGAGTACAAAGAAGATGGGTAACATGGGGAAATGTTCGTGATATACCATCTAGGGGAAAAAAAAGTAGGTTACCAAAACAGTTTGTTTAATGTGGCCTCATTTTGTTTTTGGTGAGCATACAAACACATGCATGCAAACACGTGGAAAAAAGACTAGAAGGAAAGGCAGGAAATGTTACCTGGGAATATCTCTGGGCAGGTGGAATCATGACAATTTTAACTTTTCTCTACAGACATCTTGGTATTTTCCAAAATGTTTTCACAACGATAAACATGTATTTCTTTTGAAAAATGGAGTGGGCATTAAACCTGAATTTTGCTATCAAAGGGTGTGAATTTACAATTTTTTCCAATTCTAAGCCTGACTGTGGTATTAGACTCACAGCTCCTGGGAAGTTAACTATTGGGACCTCAATCAACATTACTGCTTGTACTTAAAAAGCAAGGCCTTACTCACCCCTGGGGTTGGTCAGTGTGGCTTCGGTGGCCTTGCCACCATCCCCACAGCGAGTGTCATCAAAAGGGAGGCACTGGTCACCTGTTCCTGCAACCACCTCGGAGTTCTTGACAAGGTCCTTCACCACCACGGTGGACTTGATCTTAAAGACCCTCCGGCTGTTGGTGTCCGAGAGGAAAACAGCCCCGCTCATGGGGTCTGTGGTCAGGTAGTATTTGTGCGCTGGGCTGTGACTGGAAAATAAGGACACACCAGCTGGTGAGTACTTTCTTTCTTCCTATCAGCTAACCAGAGATGTACAACTAGACTTCATGCAAAAAGTCATATGGTGATGGTGTCCCCCTTTTGGGTGATTGTTCCCTAATTTTTCTGACCCCAGTGGTTGGCTTAGCTATCCCTCTTACCTAACGAATAATACAAAAAGCTCTTGCCAATGACTGTGATGTCCAGCCAGAGCTATGTCCATATTAGGTACTTAATACATGTTTTCTTAAAAGGATTATCAATGAGGCTTACCACAGGTGGCTTGTAAATCCAAGCCAGAAACAAGAGAGGGCCTGACTTGAAAAAAACACCTCAAGAGTTTAAAACACAAGATCTTCTCCTGCAAGTTTTTATAGCAGCCCCACTGCCTCCTCGGGCCTGACTGATAAGTCCCTGGCCAGATCTGACTCCCAGTTGGTGGCAATATAGTCTTCTGTCAATCCTCACGTTATACTTATCAGGGGCCCAGCAGTCTCCCTTCTGCAGTCAGATGTAATGAATTGCAGGATTAGTTTATAATTTGCAGCAACACCCAAGGAAAAATAAATAAACCAAGAGAGTAGTTCTGATGATAGTTCCATATCTGGAAATCAGTCATCATGACAAGGCTGTGCCAACAGAGGAAAGCAAAGGCAGACCACAGTTGTCTGGAGGGTTGCAGAGACAAGGTGCTACCCCTCGGCACATGGCAGGAAAGAGGCACAAGCTTAGGAATCAGATCGGTCTGGGTTTCACGTCTGGCTCTGTCATTTCCAGGTTCTGAAACCTGGGCAAGTTACCTGGCCTTTTGGGCCTCAAGTTTTCTTCCTCTGCAAAATGGGGTATTAACAGCCACCTTGTCGGTATACTGAGAAAATTACATAAAATTGTATGTGAAAGATATTTAGCATAGTGCATGGCACATGACAGATACTCAATAATTGTGACTGTTCTTTTAATTCCTAGTCATTATGTCTGGTTTTGCAGCTGGAGAGGAAGACAGACTAGGTATTCCTTATTAAGCCTGAATTTTCCTATCACATGGTACAGCTTTATAATTTCTTTCAGGTCTAGGCCAAATTTGGAGCTGGAATCTTAACTCCTGGAAACTAATTTTCAGTTCCTGTGCATGGCCTTGTTACTCCAGGTCTAGGCTGCATTGGAGCTGGAATCTTAACTCCTGGAAACTAATTTTCAGTTCCTGTGCATGGCCAGCCTCAAACTGCATCTTAATACTGGTATCCCCTTCCAAGTCTCCAGAACGTCTTCCAATTCAAGGGAATCTCCCTCTGTTCAGGTTGGATGGCCCGGCACAGGCCACTTCCACTGGATGGTGGGATGTAAACCGTGCTGGGGATTCAGAGGGCAGACTGAGCAGGGTCTACAGCACCAGCAAAGTAGGCGCGCTGTCAATCCTTCAAGATGCAAGTAAGACAATCGGAAGAGCCTAGAAGGAAGCTGTTTTATGTTTCATCGGGCATGTAGATTTTGGCTTCTTTTGAAAAACAAAATTTTATTTTACAGATTGGTGTTTTTTGAATTACATATGAAGACTGGGGCATCATAATCGTTTCAGTGTCAAGGTCCCTAAAGATTTTAATCTGGCCCCAACTGTCTGTCATCATAACCATCCCTTGCTTTGGGTGTTATCTTGGGGACTGGCTGCTTCTTAACAGGGCCAGGTTCCCAGACCTAAGATTTCCCTGTTGGTTTTCTCTCCCTGAATTAGACTAAGGTCACGTGATTTTCTCCAACTGTCCTTCCTCTCTAGCTCTAACATGGTTGTCCCATCACATCATCCTTTTCAAATAAAAGGCAGGTCTCTCCGACTGCAGCCTGGGTCCTTTCCAGGCCATTCTTCCTTGTTGTAACCCAGACATTGTCACATCACCCCAGTGCCCTCTCTTCCAGGGCGCCCCATGTTTTATAGGCTGATTTCAGACTCCCCAGCCTAGCAACACTCTCTGCAGCTGCCTTGTATCCCCCAGTACGCCCTGCAGTCCATCAGGGACATCTGGTCCCACACACACACCTCCGCACCTCCCTATAACTGCTGTTCCCACTCTGTGCAGTGTCCTGTCCCCTTCCCTTTCCAGCCTGCTAAACTCCTGCTCATTCTTCAGGTATCAGCTCAGTGGCACCTTTTCTGGCAAAACCTTCCCTAACCCGTGTGTGTGGAGATTCATATCTGCTCATAACTGGGTTACAGGACACTTCACATAATGCCGTGGTATTTATTTATGTGGCTGTCTCCCAGATCTGACAGTCAGTCCTTGAAGGGAAGAGATGGGATTTTATTCATTTTTGTATTTCTAATGTTCAACTTGATGCTTTCTAGGGCATAGCTGTCACTTGCTTTAAATGGATGGTATCTCCATTTTGAGTTTATTTAAATACCATTTTCACTCAAATTACTTGGGTGTTTCTTTTCCTTCTCTTTTGAGGGAAATGGATAACAGGATAGATGTGCTGTTTATGTTGAAATGTCCCTTGTGACTAACCCTCTAATGCAGCACAGATTTGATCTTCCCAGATGACACTGATTCTGGCTAAATAAAATGCAGTGACCTTAGATCCCAGTCTGCAATGTGGGGCAGCCGGGATCTCTCTGCTTCCCTGATGACAGCTGCGAGGTGGGGCGGTGAGCGAGGAGGGGTGGGGGGGACGGGGAATCATTTCATTTCTTTGTGCATCACTCATGATAAACCGGTGCTATCTACCTTGGCAGCAAATGTGTCCCTGCGGGAATGTGGTGGGGGCCCTGTCCACTTAGATTAGCCCCCTGAGTTTCTGGCTCATGTCTTCTTGCAGTGACCCAGAGAAGTGCCACTCATGTACAGTTTCTCAGCTCAGTGAATTCCAGAAGAAGGTGGCACCAGCAGGATTGTCCCAGGGAGTCTGTAAGAGCCGCGGCCCATCTTCTGTGCTCAAGGACATATTTGAGGTCTGGCAGTCGGGTTAGTGTAGGGGAAAGAACGCTAGCTTTGAATTTAGAAGATGTGGGTTCTCACTGGAGCAAGTCCCCTAAATCGCTCAAACTGTTGGTCCTTCGGCTGTCAAATGATTAAGTCCCTGCTCTGCGTTGCTCACAGGCTTGTCATCAGGATCAAATGAAATTATACATCTCAACAGCCCTTTCTGGTTGGAAGAGCACTTGGACAGTCTTCAGCGCCCTCCTTCCTCATGCCACCTGTACAGGGAGCAGCACCTGGGCCCCCATCGGGGGCAGGGCCACCGTTTGGTGGAACACAGCTTGGAGAGATGACTGTCACTGGTACGAAGGCATCCGCTACTACCTCTGGGTGTGTGTTCCGTCCCAGACACCATCCTTGTGCTCTGCACGCACAGCCTGACGTTCCTCACAACTGCCATGTAAGGCAGGTGCTTTTTTTTTTTTTAGTATTTCAGAAAACTAAGACCACCAGAGGTGAAGTGCCTTGACCAGAGCTAGAGACTGCTAGGTGGCAGGATGGGTTTCTGACTCCAATCTTCTTGACCTAAAGGCTGTGTTCTTCCTATTTCCCCACACTGCCTCTCCAAGCCTAGGAAGCACCATTGCCCTTACTCACTGGGGAGCATCTGATCACGTCCATGTCCTGAGATCCAGTTCCAGCATCATTTCATCTGAAATGCCATTCCTGGATCCCCAGACCCCCAGACCCCAGACCTCCCCTGGAGAACTGGCCACTTGCTTCGTCGTGTCACCAGACCCTTAGCAAATATACTTTTCCTACCTGTAGGACCTTAAGACACTGTTCTGCTTAGTTGTCTGTCTCCTCAATGACATCTCGAACTCTTCAAGGGCAGGGACCAGCTTCGAGTCCCTGCTGCTTGGCCCTGGGCTGGTGCAGAGTAAGTGCTCCAGAAAAGCCCACAAATTTATGCACCGGTGAATGAATGGCTATCCATCTTGCTGGGAGCATACAGGGGAAATAATAATGCTATGGATCTTACAGTGATGGTTCTCAAACATGGTTACACAGCACATTCACCAGGAAAGCCTAAGAAAGAAAAACCTCATCCACAATATCTGAAGAGCCTGGGCATCTGTCCCTTTAAGATCTCTCCAGGCGACTCTGGGGCACAGCCAGATTTGGAAACTGAGGCCTTAGAGGCATGCTCTTCAAATTTTAATATGCAGATGAATTACCTGGAGATTGTATTAAAATGCAAATTCCAGTTCAGCAGTTCTGAGGTGTGGCCTGAGAGCACATGTTTCTAATAAGTTCTCAGAGGATACCAGTGTGGTCTGTCTGCTTGCTTCGAGCAGCAAGGCCTTTGAATACTCTCAAAACCATGGAAGGTGGCCTACAGCTGAAAGCCCTGGGATCAGCTCTGCAGCAGGGACCATGTCTGAGTCAGTTCTGATTCCTGGTATCTTGAGCCGGGCTGGGCACAGAGAAGGGTCACAGCTCTGTTTCCTGAGTCCACTGTGGGACCCACATTCTTTTCTACTTCCACAAACGTGAGCTTGGCACTTCTGGAAGCTACGTACACACTTGGATGCTATAAGAGTACCATTCCGGACATTCATGAACTGAAATCAAGCCTCACACTGTCCTCTTTCTGGATGGTGTGGGACTTTCCTGATAGGAGCTGGGAGTCCAGGGACTAGAGGCAATCTATTCCCTGCTTCTTAGTGAGAATTCTCCCTTTGTCTCAGAGTAACTAGCATCCTCTGACCACATTTGGTGGCGGCCCTGGTAGAACTTGATTTACTGGCTTTTAGAACCAGGGGGGAGAGCCACAAAGACAGAGGTTCAAATACTAGTTCTACCACCCACTTAGTAGGTGACCTTGGGCAAATCACTTCATTACTCTGAGCTTTAGTTTCTTCATCTAAGAAATGGGGATAATCACAACTACATTAAAGGGCTACTCTGAGGACAAAATTGTATAAAGAATATAAATTTCTGAGCATAGTGCCAGTTCCATTAAGAAATAAAAATGCCCAGGGGCGCCCGGGTGGCTCAGTTGGTTAAGCTCTGACTTCGGCTCAGGTCATGATCACACAGTGAGTTTGAGCCCCGCATCGGGCTCTGTGCTGACAGCTCGGAGCCTGGAGCCTGCTTTGGATTCTGTGTCTCCCTCTCTATTTGTTCCTCTGCCCCCTCTCTCTTTCAAAAATAAAGGTTGAATAAAAATTTTAAAAAAGAAATAAAAATGCCCAATAAATGGCAGCTGGTCACCTGGAGAAACCTTCAGAGTATTTATGTTACTGCATAATGGAAAAGCCAAGTATGTCAGACTTAATATTGTCCTGCCCAACCTACTTCCTGGGGGAAGTTAGGGCTTTCTGTTGGAGTTAACTTAATACGTTGATGGAGACTGATGAAGACCTGAGTTCAAATGTGCCCCTGAAAAAGGCATCAAGCATCCTCCATCACCCTGGGGAAGAGATCCAGGAGGAAATGAGGATCCTCGCTCCCTGAAAGGGTCCACAGAAGAAGATGCCCAAAGGATTAGGGGTCCCTGCGCGGTGGGCTGGTATGGAGGCTGAACAGCCAGAGGCATGCAAGGCTGCCCTGGGGAGCATGTGTGCAGGCTACCATTCCTGGGAACAGCTGAGACAGTAAATGCTCATGGACAGAGAGGATAAAATTTTAGAATTTTTAATCCACTTCTGACATTTATGAATGGGGACACCAAGGCCTAGAGAGGGGAAGGGATTTACCAATATCCAGGTGCCAGTTAAAATCAGAGCTCAGACTTAGGTGTTTTCATTCCAGATTTTCTTTAAGAAACTAGAGAAGGCAGAAACAAATTCCCTTTTTCCTTCCACTTGGTTTTACTTTAGAAATCGTTTTTGGCACCTGAGAAAACGATGAATTGAGGGAGGGCAGGAAACTGGCTTTGAAATCATGCTTTGGATGTATCAAAAGATCACTAAACATCAGGCACCAAAACCACAGCTCTCACAGTTCACAGATATGAGACTGGAAGCCAGAAAAGCGGGATGCCCAACCCAAAGCCACACAAGTGCACAACAAAGCTGGACAAGAACCCTGACCTACTAATTCTTCCCAGCTCGGTCCCCTGTAACCCCACTGCGTCCCAGGCAGTTACCGCCACTCACTGAAGGTCTCAACGTGAAATGCTAGATTTTCACCCAAGATCTTCGTATGAAATGAACTTCTATGTTTTCTCTAAAACTGAACCTGAAGGTATGTATCGATGTATATAGTTCAGTATCAGCCATACAAAGCTCACTAAAAATTCTTTCAGATTTCCGTGTCAGGAAAAAGTATTCTCCCCTCTGAGAAGTGAGCACATTTTCCCATTTCTGAGAATGCAAACCATGAGAATAGTTATGTTTCCCTGTTTGCTCTGGCTGCCAGGAAGTCCAGGGTCTAATCTGACATACAATCACACATATGTGTTTCCTCTTTTTTCCTTTTGTTACCAACTTCTATTTAATTTACTTTAAGACACGTATCTTTGATTGTAAGAGGACTGAATTCCTTTTTGGGAAAGTTGACACCATCATCATCATATAATTGTTATGATGATGATGATGATGATGATGATAATAGTAATAATAATAATAATAATAATAATAATAATAATAATAGCAATAATAATAGCAGCCATGTCTGGAGCTCCCCTCTGTGCCTGGCACAATGCTAGATACTTTACAAGTATCCTCTGTAACCCTTAAAACGGTTTACAAGAGAGATTTTGTTGACCTCAAGTCAAAAAGTAAAGCTCAGAAAGATGAGGTGATTTTTTTTTTTCAAGGTCAGACAATGGGCGGGCGGGGAGGGGGCGGGTTTCAGTTTTCTCATCTGTAAATTAGATGTGCCATGAGCACCTACTTCACAGGGTGCTTTGGGGATGAACTGCTATAGCCCATGTAAATCCATGAACCTTCTTTCTGCCTCACGCTAAATGCTCTGTCCATGTTATTATTATCTTAAAATAATATATACGATTGTTACATTAATACCGTATCTAATTACATAGATACGGAGATGATCGTTATTGGATTTGGGGTCTGCCTCTTTCCGCCAGCCTAAGATTTTCTTTTATTCCCACTCAGCACCCAGCCCACGCGCCACTTCGGTATGAGCCACGTGTGGGTAACTGAAAGCTACCTTGGTAGCCGCCCCAGCTCCATTTGCCCATGGCTTTTTCAAGTCACCCAGATGTGTGTGAGGCAGGGGACTCTGAAGTGACTGTTCCCCAGGAGTCAGAAGAGTGCCCCAAAGGCAGTGGTGCTGATGGGCAGACATTTCTCTTGGTGTCTCTGATGAGGTGGCTCCCTTCTGCCTGCTGAGCCTCACTGTGAGCCTACACGACAAATCCCCTCTGTGATAAAGCTCCTATTTGATGAACCACCTATCTGGGTGGTTCATATGGCCTAAACATTCCTCCCCACTCTTCCCTTGCTGGCAAACTTTCTGGTGGGGTCACCTAGCATCCTAGCCACCAAAGCCAAGGCACCTGCAATGCCCACAGAAGTGCAAATCTGAAACCTGTCTTTGTCCAAGTTCTTCACCTGATCAAGATGTTCTCAAGACGTCCCATTGTGACTATGAAAGCCATTCAACACAGTTAGGAGGTTGTCCTCATTCACTCCAAGGATAAACGGATTGGTGTTCAAATTACTATGCCAAGGTTAAAATTGTTTCCCCTATTATTTCAGTCCGTCATGTCCACAGATTACCCAAGTAACTGCTACACTTTGCTAGAGATTAGAGGAGTTCGGGCTCTCGCCTCCCACCCCCACCATTATTAATGACTTCCTCTCATTGTAACTGATTACCTCCAATCAGTTCCAATCACACAGGATCCATTTGCTAGTGAGCCATCTGAATTTGACACGTGCAGCTTACCACACAACATGCAACAAGGCAGAGGAGAGACAGGAAATTCTCCACTGGTTGGCTTACCTATGTCTGAAATCTTTATTTCTGACAGAAGACAGGAGAGCAGGGAATAGAAGAAAGAATGAGGTGTTAGCAGCGGGGTTAGAAGCATTATTAGCAGCCTGAGAACTTGACAGCAATGGTACTGTACAATACTATAATAAATAAAGACTTAGCAGCTATGACACTGATTTATTTTATATTGGATATTACTTGTCAGTGAGCTCACTTACAAGCAGCTACATATCACAGAAGAGGCATGGCTTCACCTGCACCACTACTGCTGACTTCGGGGAAGGGGATGAGCCTGACACACGCGGCTGCTCTCACCAGAGCTAAGACAGGGGCTGCAGCAGCGGCTTCCCTCCCCCCTCCCCGCCCCGTACAGAGTCACGCTCCCCGAGACACGCATGTTCACTGCTGTGCCTCTGTTGGTGTGCACGCTGCCCTACAGAGGGTATTCAAAACTTGCGTAGCCCACCATGATCCTCCTCATGACAGAATACAGAACTGGAGACATACCATAATTAGAAGGGCAGGGGGCGGGGGGGAACAGGGGGACAGGCCGGGAAGAAAATACATTAAGATTGACAACATACTGATACGTGTATTTTTCTTTCCAAATTTCATTTACTCCTCCCTTCCCTACTTATTTGTCTTCCACGATCTCCCCTCAAAGGTGGGAGGCAGGGAAAATGGGGCGTCTTATTTGAAGATGTGAAAATGGAGGCCCAGAGCGGGTAGATGTCTTGCCCACAGCTGGACAGCTTCTCTGCCAAGGTGGGCTGACCCCTAGGCTGTGGCTCTTCCCATTACCCTACAGGAGGTGGAAAGACAATGTGAGCAGCTGACTGGAGCAGACAGGCTTACGGGTTCCTCGTTCCCTGACGGATGTCTGTGGCAGTGAAACTCATAAAAGAGAGAAGAAAGGCAGAGAATAGTCCATTGGTGGTTCTCACAAAGCCTGGTATCCCACTTCCTATGAGTCCACAGAATTCAGGCTTCTGATTCTTGTCATGGCCAAAGACCTCCTGCTTCATTCGTCTCTGTGTGTGTGGGTGACTACGAACCCTCTCCTCTTGAGGGCTGCCATGACCGTGGTCAGTTAGCAAGCCTTCCCTTCCTTCACATGGGCACTGCAGAGACATTCTCACCAGGCAATTACTTCCAGGGGATAACTTAACAAGGCATTAAAGCCAAAGTGGCCCTCTTTGGGTCAGGTGACAATTCTTTGGCCATGCAGAGCTGTGCGATGGACTTGTGGGCTTCGGTCCGCCACTCTAGAAGCTGGACCTTGGGCAGATTCTTTAAACTCCCCGAGTCTCCTTGGTCTTGTTTGTCAAGGGCAACAGTGGTAAATGTCTTGCAGGACTGTTATACTGGGCAAATAGTTGGGACTTCACAGAAGTAAGTTTCCTTTTCCCTGGCCAGTTTGGAAGAAGGCTTTCCAGCTCACAGGCCTGTTCTGTTCACACGAACTCCTGCCCAGGACATGGGCAGATCCTACTCCCTAAAGCAATTTTGAGGAACTTGGGGCAATTTCTCCTGAAAGGGAGTGTGGGGCAACCCTGTCTCTAACTACAGCTTCTCTGTAACCCTAGAACCCACCCTGTGACAGTGCTCTGGTTCTAAGAAGACCCGATTTAGGGAGTCTAGAGAAAATGCAACCCATCAGGCCCTTCCCCGAGCTCTAAGTATGGCTATGCTCCATCACTCACGGTTGGGATGGGGAGAAAGAAAAGGTGGAGTCGGCTGGCCCTGCAGCATGCTAGGAGCACAGGGGCACTGCCAGATTTCAGCCCATGGGCCTTTATCTCAGTACCAGACAGCTGAAGAGGACTGCTCTAACTCGGATGAGTGTTTAGTAACAGGGCCAAACCTACTAATGCTGGCTTTGTCCGTTCTGCCATCTTTGTCCTTATAAGAGGTCTCATGAGACTAATTTCAATCTGTTTGGTGCCAGGAAACAGAAAGAAGTTCAAGGGCTTCCAAAAAGTCTAATTCCTGGTTGTTAGCAGCCTTCTACGTCTTCTGGGCGTCAAAGATATCCCCCTGCCCCACCAGTGGCTGGTCTTCCTTTCAGTGCCCAGTGGAGAGCAGCACCTGCTTCCCCAGAGCCCCCAGCTTACAGTTTAGCCCTGAGCTGGGAAGTGAAAAGTCTCAGATGGACTCTGACAGGTGAGGCTCCTCTGGGTGTCGTGGGTAATGCTAGGTGGGCGCCACGGGATAGCAAAGGGACAGTATTAGGAAGTGTGAGGAGGACATCACCTTACATACCTCAACTCCAGGATGTTGGTGACATTCCCAGAGGGGAAGATCCTCCGGATGTAGTTGAAATCTCCCACGTAGAGGCTTCCGTCAGAGCCGCACGTGAGGGCCACGGGGGCCAGGAGTTTATTGCCATCGGCAAGGCCATTGCAGCTGGGGCAGGAGATGCTTCTCCGGCGCCCATTGCCCATGATGCTCCCGATGACGGGTGGCTGCTGAGACACAAACTGGTTCTCCCCATTCCCTTTGTGTAAGATGCCTGGGACAAGGACAGAAGAACAGAATCACCTATGGAGCAGGAAACGGCTGTCTTCTGCGGCTGACCACAGAGTTGCCTCGATTTTGCAAGGAATGCAAGATCTCTGCCTACCATTTCCAAGACTTACCCCCCAAGGCTGCCACACCCCCATCATGAAACCCAGAGTGTCCTGAACAGGCCATGCTGCCTTCCTGATTGAACGCTTTCAACAACTCTGTAAGATAGTTATCACTGTCCCCTCTGGATGCACAGGGGGGAACAGGCTAGTGGCTTACCTGAGGTTACACGGAGAGTAGAAGTGCTCTTAAGTCCAGGCCCCTAATCATTCAGCTCCACTCCTTCTCAAATAGACTGTACACATCTCCTGTACCTAGTCCCCATCTCTACTGCAGTGTGGATTTTTTATGACACTTACATGTTTTTCTCTCTTTAGACTGAAACCATGTTATTTCCCTTTCTATATCCCCGGTGCCTATCGCAGAACCTGACACAGAGTAGATCTCAATCAATGTTTAGAGAAATGCATGAGTGAAGTTCAGTCTCTTCTCACCAGGGTAGATTCAAGACACCTGGGTTTCTACCTGGTTTTGCTGCTAATGGGCTGATCCCAGATGTTGTATTGGCTTTCCTACTGTTTTAACAGAGCTTGGATCTCCGTTTCCTCACCAGCAAAATGAAGGGACTGACCTCAGTGACTTGTAGCCTTCATCCCATATCCACACTGTTTATTTTGGGCCCAGATCATCCTTTATCTCCCATATTATTGCCACAGTCTCCAAACTGGACTGTGCCTCTGACCTCACTCCTTCCATACTGAAGCCTGAATGAGTTTTGGGTTTATGGTCACAAGAATCTTCTCCCAGGCTGTCACCTATTAGCTCTGTCATTTATTAAATAGGTATCTTTCATTTTTACCTAGTCCAATCAAATCATTTTCCTACTCTAATGCTTGTGCTTTTTGGTTTTAGGGAATCCTTCTCTGAGATCATAAAGATATTCTTCTGTGTTTTCTACTAGTTTTCAAGTGTTACCTTTTAAATTTAGATCTGTAATCAATCTTGCTTATTTTGTATGTAGTGTGAACTTAATTTTACTTTTCTTCACCCACTGAGCCAGTTTTTCCAATACGATTTCTAAAATAACTATCCGTCTCCACCGATATCTGATGTTGCCTGTGTCATGTGCCAGTTTCTATGTGTGTATGGAGCGTAGCAGAAACCGTAGTCATCCACAGGTATCCATCCTGTCCCCCGTCCTTTTTCTGTAGCCACAGAACCCCTGATGTTTGGCTGTCCAGGTTATTATCTGGAACTGCCTACACTTGGCAGGTGACTAAGTTCTAGCCAGTGGCATGGAAATAGAAATGGGGTGGGCAGCTGTTGGGAGGTGTCCTTGCAATGGAAAGGGCTTGCCCTTAGCCCTTTTCCTCCTTCTTGCTGGATGGGATGTGGATATGAAGGCTGGAGCTTCAGCGGTCACCATGAACCATAGCCTTGGGGATGGAGGCCTGATTGGAGCAGTGGGAGGGGAGGTGCCTGAGCCCCTGAGCCTGCAGTATGCCAAGCCAGCCCTGGGTTATCTACCTCCAGACTTTCAGGCGAGGGAGAAACAAACTTTTTGCCTGTTTGGAATTCTGTTATTTTGGCTTTGCTGGCACTCATGGCCAAAATGATTCCTGATGACCACTTATAGGCCAGTTTCTGAACCCCATGCTCTGTTCTGTAGAAGCTATTTATCCGCTCGGATACAAGCACCACAATTTTGGAGACTGTGGTTTCTTTTAAGATGGATACCAAACCGTCTGGCAGTGCCTCTTTTTTCCTTTTTCTTTTAAAGGCTGTCTCAGCTATTCACAAATCTTTCTTCTATCATAAAATTTAGAATTAGTTGCTTAGTTTTTCCTTATACCTTTTTTTTAATTCAAATCGTTTTATTAAAATTATTTGGCAATTTTAATAGCAGTGCAAAGTTTTTGACTCTGACCACTGGACACGCTTACACACGAGTTTATGATATTTGGTCTGCTGTGGGTTTGGGTGCATGTACTTTTCCAAACCTTCTGCCCTTCCTTTCATTACCAAATGGCAAAGTGCCTTCAGTTTTGCTGTCTACAATATTCTACTACTGAATGACAGGAATCTGGAAAGTAAGATTGAAAAAAAAAATCCACAGATTCAAAAATTCTCTGCAAATATTAAGAACATGTAAAGTATACTAGAGACACAATGTTGTGGTTTTGAGTAGCATCCAGGGCCTCTCCAGAGTAGGTGGGAGATGTCAGACATCAGGAGCATATTTAGTTGTCCCATCCTGGAACACAGTCAAGGTGGGCTATCTGAAATACAGAGCTGATTATGTCACTTGGATGCTTGAAACCCTTCAGAGGCTTGACATCGGCCTCTGGATGAAGTTCAAAGTCCCAGTCTTCTGACCCTGGGCTCTGGCTGCTCAAGCTCTGGCTTTTGCTTCAGCTCTTGCCTTCACTTCATCCTTTGCTCAAACCATAAGAAACCTTCTCTCCAATTACTCTTCTTTCAGACTTCTGTGCCTTGGCACATACTGTGCCTTCTGCCTAGAATGTTCTCCCTACTTGATATATAGGGCTGATCCTCTGGATCTTTTGAGACTCAGTTCAGAGGTTCTCTCCAAAGAGACACCGTGCTGAACCGGGAAACTGAGTTGCTGCCCTCCATGCCCCAGTGTCCTGTGCTTTTGTGTGTGATGGCACCATCCACGGCACAGCCTGGAGACTGCCTGGGAAGTGTTTGCTTCTGACCAGAATATCATCTCTTGAGGTCTTTCATTTCTGCGTCTCCACTGCCTAGTTGTGACAAGCACAGAGCAGGCTCCCAAGGAGTATCTGTTGACTAATCCTTCTGATGACTGATCACATACAAGCCCATGTAATTTGAAATGTGCATTTTTTTTTCTTTTTTAAATCTGGCAGGGCACAGAGGTTACGAGACAAGGGCCACACCATGGCCTGGCTCCTGGAATTCTGTTAATGCACTTACCACTTTGGATGTTGAGGGCATGATGTTTGTCTAGGCTCCATCCTCCCAGCTTAGAAGCATCGATTTCATATCCCTGCAGCACTGCCGTTCTTTTTTCCCAGAGGATCAGATCTGGGCAGGATTCATACTCATAACCCACGGAAACTGTAGGAAACAAAAGCACACAGGTGAGCAAAGGCGCAAAGTGCACAGGTGAGTAAAGCCTCTTCTTTGGCTTTGATATGCACGCAAGGCTCTGGCTTGTCTTTCGTAGAAAAGGAGAAAAGGTCATATTTCTAAGTGTCTTAGAAATCCTGAGCCTTAATATCCTTTTTTTAATAGAGCAATTGTGCATTATGAGGAAAAGTTAAAAAAAAAAAGTACTAAACAATTTAAAAAGGACCCAGGAGAATCAATTCCCAGGAAATAATCCTTTAGTATGGAAAATACTTCAGGCACAAAACTCTTCACTGCAGCACTATTTATAATAGTGCGAATTGGAAGTAATCTGAAAGTTTAAAAGGGGTTACAGGTTGAGCAAATCAAAGTGTACCCACTAGATGGGGCCCCTGGATGGCTCAGTCGGTTAAGTATCTGACTTTTGATTTTGGCTCAGGTCATGATCTCATGGTCATGAGATTGAGCCTGGCATTGGGTTCCATGCTGAGTGTGGAGTCTGGTTGGGATTCTCTCTCCCTCTCCCTCTGCCCCTCCACAGCTCTCACGCTCTATAAACAAATAAGTAAGTACGTCTTCAAAGTACGTCTTGAGGAATATTATGCAGCCACTGGATAATTTGGTTATGAAGATGGTGGGGTGTCATGGAAAATGCTTATGGAATAATGCTAAGTTGTATATACAGTATTCTATCTAGGCTTAAAAAAAACTATACACAAACTATAAACGAGAAAAGAAAATAAACATAAATGTTAACAAGTAGTTGTTTTATAGAAACATGTATGAATTTATTTATATTTTTGTCCGTTCATCACATTTTTATGAATGATAATGGTATTACTTTACTAAAGAAAAAAATTCAAGGTCGTTTATAATGAATACATGGAAAAAGAGCTCACTTAGGGTACTTTGAAAACTGGAAGTTGCTTTGAGTCTCAAAGCTTGAAAATCCCCTGGTTTCATTTCTGTTTCATAAATCCAGACCTCCTCAGGAGGGCACCGGGATGCAGGCTAACCATGGCAGCCGTCCTGAGACTGGATTTGTAAAAAGCCCTGTACCTGCCCTGTGGAAAGGAACCAGCAGAGACAGGAATGCCATTTCTTTCAAGCATCTTTCTGTGCTGACAGTATCCGTCAAGAGGTCAATATCCTACTGCATGTTCAGGACAGGAATTAACAAGTGGACAGTCCCTTAAAAGTTTCTTTAGGTGCCATAAAAGTTGTTAGCCATCTATGGCAGGAGGGGAATGTTCACAGGGACATCTTCTCTGTGACCGTGAGTCCCTTAAGCAGCCTCTACGCCTCCTATTGGTCACCTAAGGGAAGTGAGCCTCAGCCCTTGAAGTTCCACTATGCAGACACCTGCCTTTGTCCCTGGCTGGTGGACACTAAGGATACCCATTTCACCTGAAGAGGTTGCAAGGCTTTTTTTTTTTTTTTTTTTTTAATGAGACCCCAGAAGTACTTTGAGTTACAGAAGGGAGAGTGAACAGAAAGAGATGGCATCTTCACTCCCAGCATGCCCTTGTGCGGTAGGGTGGGATGCAAAACTACAGGGAAGGACTGGGATGAGTCCAGCTCCGTTCCTGTCTCATCCATCCTTGGGAGGTTCCCTCACCTCTCCCGGCCTCGGCTTTCTCTTGCAGAATCCGAGGACAATTTCTGACTCACAGGGTGGTTGTGAGGATTAAGTGGGATATTAACGTGCAGGGAAGCACACTGTTCAGAGCAGGTGTTCAACAGACATTCTCTTATTGACTGCCTGCCTTCCCTCCCTCCCTTCCTCTCTTTCTTCTTTACAACATTATTTCTCCTCTGCTTCCTCATTCTGCCATTGCTCAATCTAATAAGGGAATGAAATTGGAGTAGGTTTCAAGATGAGAAGGAATTTCCTGGGCTGATACTCTACGTGTTTGGGGGATTAGCCCCGCAGGGGTTAGGTCTGCTCACAGTCCAGCTCTGAACCCTTCCTGGGACTCTGCTATATACGGAGGCTGGAATGAGCACAGCCAGCCCCTGAAGCCCGATGTCTGAGTGGGGCTGGGACTCCAGGTGAGGCCACAGTCACCTTCTGCTTCATCTTAAAAACAGACAGAAACAGGGGCGCCTGGGTGGCGCAGTCGGTTAAGCGTCCGACTTCAGCCAGGTCACGATCTCACGGTCTGTGAGTTCGAGCCCCGCGTCAGGCTCTGGGCTGATGGCTCGGAGCCTGGAGCCTGTTTCCGATTCTGTGTCTCCCTCTCTCTCTGCCCCTCCCCCGTTCATGGTCTGTCTCTCTCTGTCCCAAAATAAATAAAAAACGTTGAAAAAAAAAATTAAAAAAAAAAACAAAACAAAAAACAGACAGAAACAATGAGGAGGGGGGCCCCTGGGTGGCTCTGTCAGTTAAGTGTCTGACTCTTGATTTCGGCTCAGGTCATGATCTCACGGTTCACGAGTTCAAGCCCTGCGTTGAGCTCTGTGCTGACAGCATGGAACCTGATTAGGATTCTCTCTCTTCCTTTCTCTCTCTCAAAAACAAATAAAAACTTTAACAACAACAACGACAACGACGACGACGACGACGACGACAGAACCTCTTTGATTGAAAATAAGGTAAAAAGGCCAACAAGCCTTCCTGATGAAGACAGAATCTTAGCTCCTGCACCTCAATAACTCTGAAGAAACCCAGGAGCTCCAGACTCCCACATTTCTCATGGGTGAGTTCAGGCCAGGTGGTTGAGGGGGCCATAGCTGCATCTTCGTGGCACAAGGCCTCTTTTAGCTGTCACATACCACCAGAGCACTTTTCAAGGGCCCTTCTGCTTTTGTAACCCCCTTTAAAAAAAATTATCAGCTTTTCCACAGTCAGGTCTTTGAGTACATTCTCTTAGGTCACGGATGGCCACCGAAAAGTCTTGAAGGCCGACTAAGCCGTAGGAATTTCTGAGAAGAGGAAGGGAGGAGGAAGAAACACGGCAAGTGGAAAAAGAGCCCCACGTCCCCAAGCGTCACTGTGTCTCTGAGGATGGCCTTGAGTCCTGGGGCTGAGAGGCTTACCGAAGGCTTCTGAGAGCCCGAACACCTTCTGGTTGTAGACATCTGTCTTGTCCCAGATGAAGTAATAGGACAAGTCCGGGGCCGCAGCAAACCACTTCCTGAAGAGGCGGCCCTCCACTGCCACCATGAGGTGCACCTTCATGAGGTTGAAGGGGATGGTAGGGTGGGTGAGGCTGATCCTCAGGACAGATTTGTAGCCAGGGGTACGGCTGCTAAGGTAGCTCAACCTCATCTTGCAGCCAGAGATGGCGATTTCCTCCTGCAAAGCCTAGAAGACAGATTACACAGCAAGTGGATGGTCATGGACTCGTGGGAGGAGGGGGGCTGACAAGCCCCATGTGCTCTGAGTGTTCAAGAAGTAGAGGAGGAAGCAGAGATGGGGGACGAGGGAGAGGAGGAGCAGGAACTAGAAAAGAGAGACGAAAGAAGAGGGGGAGGCAGGGTGTGAAGAGAAGCAGGAGGAAGAGGGGAAGAGGGGCAAAGGGGAAACGGGAGGGAAGAGGAGGGATCCCAGAGTCAGGAGGCCTGGCTCCGGACCAGCTCCACGTGGTACACCCCTGCCCCATTCCACGCGGATGACGATGCTCACCCTGCTGCATTAGTGAGAGGAACACATGAGATAATGCGTGTAAAATATTTATCTTCATGTTGCCTCTCATTCACTAGCTATGCCCTCCGAGAAACGCGTGCAAGCTGCCAAACGTCAGCCTCCTCTCCAGAGTAGTGTGAGGATTGAGTGAGGTCACACATATAAAGTGCCCAGCCTATGACAGGTACTCAGTAAACAGGATGCTGCTGCTGCCGTTGGTGCTGGTGCTGGGAGCTGAGGGTAATATGAAGACAGACTTTCCTTCAGACTAATACAGACAGCCGCCTCAGCAAGGGCAGTTTCTCCCTCAAAACTTTCCTAAAATAAGACCCTCAAATACCTCTCCTCTTTGGGAAAATAAACAGAGACCATAAGAGGTTGGCCAAACAATTATGCAGGGTTGAGAGCACGGCCTGCCAAGGGCCTATGGCCAATGCCTCCCTCCAGCTCACCCACAGAAAGGGGTCAGACTGGAGGCATGGAGTTTCCGTGCCCCATGCTGTGCTAGATGAACAGAATGGTGGGGAAGGTGGCACTTTATCTCCTGTATGTAATGGGCTCATTTCCAAGATGGAAACTTTAAATCAATGTCAGGGTTCTCAGGCACATGGCGAAAGCAGAGAACTTCTATCAGCTTGATGCTCTGGGCTCTGTTTTAAGAAGGGGACATTAAATCAATTGAGGCTAACGTATCCATTAAAAGGACAATGATTATTCTACTCTGGTGTTCAGGGAGAAACTGGGCCTGCACAAAGAAAGCTTTTTCCTTTCTGTCCATTTCATATCACATATGGGGGTGAGCTCTCCCTACCCCGTTCTGAGCACACAAAATTTTAGGGACTGGGCCTAAAGCAAAGCAACCTTCCTAAAAATCAGCTTGCAGCTTCTAGACAAAGCAGGCTCTATACCCTGGTGAACCACAGGCAGGGTTCGAGTGCCATCCTGATGCTCTCATAAATATTTATCTTCAACACACCTTTTACAGTGTACATCTCCCAGTGCTTGCGAAGGCTGGCCAATGATAGGGCCAGGAAAACCCAGGAGCTTGTTTTCATGTGTTTCATGAATCTGATAATAAGCAAGGTTTGTGACCCAGCTGGGCTCGCAGACACCCAGCTCAGGGAGCGCTGCGAACAGGGTGGGACCTTTAACCTCATTTGTTCCAAAGTCTCTGCTCCTGGGAAAATGTCTAGATGGAGCTGAACCAGGGTTGAGTAACAAATTACTTCTCTCCAGCAAGCTCTGTCTCCGCTGACAACCATTTCAAAAGAAAGGTCAGCCTGGTAGTTGAGATAGGAGACCAGCGCCGAATCTCTAAAAGGAGCGAGGTTTTCAACCTGAGGGTGCAATGAGAATTTCAAAATGGCTGTATGTCCTTGTGGGCTGGCGCCAGAAGCCCATCAGCAGGACACACACACACACGCACACGCACACGCACACGCAGATATGACTGCTCAGCCAGGCGTGAAACATACACACGAAAGTGTATACGCTCCCTGCTCCACAGGCCCCTGCAACCTATTAACATGCACATGACCAGAGCTCTTGGTGGGCAAGCGAGCGAGCCTGGGACCTCTTCCTGCCATCTCTCTTCCCTTGGCCTTTGTTCCTGCCATCTGGGATTGGGCTGGGATGGCAGAAGACATCTCACTCTCCACAGCTTTGTTAGGCCAAGAATCTATCTTGGTTTCAATCCGATTAGACTGTATCTTTCCAAATTACTTCCTTTTAATGAGAATTAAGTACAGCACTTGTATGTAGAGATTTGAGCCAAAGCATGCCTCTGGCATGAAGGCAGTGTGTGTAAAATAATCTTAAATAAGAATAATACTGGAGAAAATTTATTGAGCGCTTACTGAGTGCTACACCTTGTGCTAAAGCGCCTCATGTATATTTTCTCACTGAACCTTTATTATGATGCCTGTGTGTCCCACTCCTGTTGGTAGAACCTATCATCATAAATATTTTCCACAGAAATGATGATAGAGGGGGACATTGGAGGCTGGGGGGAAAGGAGAGTGGAAGTGAACTGGATGGCAGAGCGGAAAAGGAGTGGGAGTTTATTATATGCCTGAGTGTGCCAGGAAGCTTCCAGTGCTCCTGTGTTTTGAGTATGGAAGAGGGGTGACCATCACACGCCACGGCTGCTGTGGGGTCTGGCAGCCGGATTCTGCATGGTGGGCTGATGAGATCTCCCTTTCCCCTGTCTCTGAGATCCTCCTCCACCCCACAGGTGAAATAAAAGCACAGAGAAATATAGCTAAGAAAGCTGGGTACCTGAATTTCTGGAACGATGGGGCCTTTCTCTGCACAGGAGCTGGCAAAGGACGTCAGCGGGGATGGAGACACGACAGGGTTGGGGCGGGCGAAGTTGCTCAGGTCACAGCTGGGAATCTCATTCTCCTCATGTCGCATGATGATGGTTTCCATGACAAAGAAGCGATCCCAAGGCAGCCAGAGGGTGTGCTCCTGTGTGATGAAAGGTGCCCGCTCAAACCGGAGGATGATAGAGATGCCGCCATTTGTGACCAAGTCAAAGCTGTTTGAGAGGGGGAGGGGTGGGAAAAAGGGGGGAGCAGGAAAAGCAGGAAACAGGAGATGAGGAGGAAGAGGATAATGGGTGGGGGTGGGGCAAAGAGAGATATAAAGGAGAAAAAAATTACACCAAAAGGTCTGAGCACTTGTTGAGGAGACCATAAAACCTAAAGACTTCACTATAACCACAAACAGTAACAGAGATTCCATAAAGCATTGGTTTTGGGGGAAATGGTTCATTACAGAGATTTTACCAAAACCAACATTAATAATCGCTGCTATGGAGAGCCATTTGCCGGGACACAGGACAGCTGATGAGCTTCTGCTATGGTGGTTCTGGTACCTAGGGACCCTTAGAGCTGAAGCTCAGTGAGAAGTCAGCAGAATGAAGTGGAACAGGTCCTGCCCTGGTATTAGGAGCCCTAAGCCTAGTCCTGCCTCTGCCATGAACTGCTCTGCGATCTCGAGCACATCCCTCAGCCTCTCTGGCCCTCAATTTTCTCAATATATAAAACGAAAAGGTTCAAATGGATTTTTTATTCAAGTATAATTAATAATACAGTGTTATATTCACTTCAGGTATACCATATAATGCTTCCACAATTCTATACGTTTCTCAGAGCTCACCGAGATAAATGTACTCTTGACCCACTTTATTTCACCCATCCCCTCTCCCACCTCCCTTCCGGGCAACTACCAGTTTGTTCTCTGTATTTAAGAGTCTGTTTTCTTTTTCTTTTCTTTTTTTTAAAATTTGTTTGCCTCTTTCTTTCTTTGTTCATTTGTTTTGTTTCTTAAATTTCAAAGGGATTATTCTTAAGTCACTAAGATCCTATGATCCTACGGCAATTTTGGCTCTGATTATGATAGATTACTCAATGCAGGCCTTTGGAATTACAAAAAGGCACAACTGACAGTACGCGTGAGGTGCAAAAGGGAAGCTGAAGACTGAGGCCCAGACTCCCTGCTGCCGTGAGGTCTCTGTGGTGTCCGGGAGAGCCGGTGGCCAGCCGGCCACTGTTCACAGCCCTCTCCCAGTCTGATGCTTTTCTTCTATGGAATCACCAGCAAGGGACCATTTGGTTCCCTGTGATGAGGAGTTTGCTATATCCACAGAAGGACTGTCCTATCTTCCGTTAGTTCTGTTAGGATTTGTTATTTTTGGAATTGAGCCTGGGTCCCTCTTCTTATAGCTACTTAGCCATTGGGCCTTGTTCTACCTGTTGGGGTGACTCCTTCTGCCTTTGACAGTCCTTCAGGACTTAGAAACAGTGGCCCGGTCCACCTGCCACCTCTTGGCTGTGATGTCTCTGGACAGAGTCTTTTAGCCACTACTTGAGGATGCATTCTCAAGGCCTGTCCTCATCTTGTTCTTGTGGTTGGAGAGCTCCTGCAAACTCCTTACTTGGTCAGAATTCTAGCTCCCTCACTCTCAGGGCATCACGTGCCCTCCTCCTCTTGGCCCACCACACACCGCCCAGGAGTCACATGTTTATTGCTTGGCCCAGGTGCATGATTCCTCATTCTTTCCAGAATCTAGCCCAGCACTTGTCGCTTATAGTTTACAGAAGGACTGTATGAATGACGCTGTCAGTTTCTTCTGAACTGAACACCCTAGGCTCCTTCCTACTTGGGCTATTGTTACAGACCAACCCAGCATTCACCCGTGCAGTTGGTTATAGAGACTCTAACACAGGACCTCACCTTTATGCGGGTTTGGGCTCTCTGCTCTGGCTTGCTCTTCCCTCTCCCCGGGATTTTACGATGAACTGCCCTGACCTAGTGCCAAATCCTGTTCCTGACAGACGATGCCCCCAGATTCGGGATTCTAGGCTCCGGAGCCTGACTCTTGTCCTTTGCTGAAACTTTTCACCCACTCTGCCTGCTCCTCACTCAGCCCTTTCTAGGCCCACACTTGGGTAGCAGAAGTAGGACAGTGTCATCTTCAATAAACAGTGACGGAGTTTGTTCTGAACCAAGAGTTTAGGTTTTGGCTCTCTAAGAGAATATCCATGGTTTGGGGAAATACCCAGAGAACGACTTTCCTGTCATAGAACTGAAGAGCATCTGTACTTTGACAGAACATTTGTAACCATCAAACAGAACTTTGGCCCGGCTCACGAGCTCCTTTCACGAGAGCATGAGCATGGGGAGGAAGCGAAGATAAACCCGAAAAGACATATTCTCAAGGTGGTGAGTGGGCTAGGGGCAGCTGGCCCTGCCAAGAGCTGGGTGTGACTGGATCTTGCCAAGAGCTGGGCCTGTTCATCTGGAGGGAAACCTTGTTGTGGATATGGATGTGAGTCTGACCACAAAAGGAAGGCCTGGATCTCAGGCGAAGCCCAAACAGCTCAGGGCCTGTCTAAGCACTGCTATTCACTCCATAGGTGACTTCTGTCACCTGAGCCTCAATCTCGTCATGTAAAATGATGATCATAACCACTTGGCAGTTATTAATTAGACAGATGGGATAAGGAATGGGAAAAGCCCAGAACCCCACTCCCAGGGCATCATGCTCCGTATTCCCCCATTTTTTCAATTCAGCGAGCCTGGACTGCTTCTTCTGTCTGCTATTCTTTACAAATTTTTCTTCATGGCTTCTATTTTCCATCTTTTTATCGATCTCTTTGGCTCTAGTTAAGTCTTGATGTCTGGTATTCCAGTGTGGTGGGTATGTGAAAGGGACCGGGGAGCTGGGTGAGAGTGGGCAGCACAGTGCCTGCCTGGGAAGTGAGGGATACAGAGCTGAGTTAGACTTGGTCCACAGACTTGTATACACTGTGACGTTCAGGCTATGTCTCGGCCTTATGGGCTCTCCCGAGGTGTGAGAGATAAGGAGGGTAAAAGAAAGGGAAGCTGAAAGGAAATGGGCAAGATTCATACATAACAAATGGGGATCTGCAGGCACCTGGAGAGTCAGTAATGGCTCTCCTCCATTATGCACTGTCTAGTTGGGAGGAAAACTCAAGCCCCATAAAGCACTGGTTAAGAATCGCTTTGAAACTCAAGCTCTCTGCAACTCTGGTTCCTATGATGTGATTTAGTAAACTGATGCAGGAAGTGTGGCTGACAATTGCCTCCCAGGCTCCCCATGCTGTCAACGGGCCACGGAAATCACAGGGGCAGTACACACAGGGGGAATCAAAGCCTGGAGGGGAAGGAGTGGGCTCTTCTCAAGGGCCACCAAACCTACATGACTCCGGAGTGTTTTACGGACCCACTCTGACCAAGTACAGCAAAGGCAAAGGACTGACGATTTGCCATTTCATGGGAATGACGGACACCTTTCGTGACAAAAAAAGAGCAGTCCCCACGGCTCCTTCTTGATGACTGTTTCACAGCAGGTAATGATGTAGCCACAATACCTGTTGCCTAGAATGCTCACATCTGCCACTTCCATCTAGCAGGCAGCCCCAAGCTGGAAGGCAGTGAAGACAGAGCATGAGAAAGATATACTCCCCCATGCCGTACTGAACGTCTGCGCTGACGTGCTTCCTGGGCTGGAAGGTGTGTGGGGCAGGGGACAGTGGTCTGGGCCGGCCAGATTACTCCTGGCACTGGTCGCCAGCCCCTTCTAGCTGGGCCCCTTCCCATTCACAGGGAGAGGAGGGGGGAGAGGGCTCCCCATGCCAAGCTTGCCACTCTGTCTAAGAGGCACACATGTCTACAAACAGATGAGCCTCTACTTCATTATCACCTCGGCCGGGACATGTTCATGTCTGATATTGGATTAAAGAGGTGCTAAAATCAATCAGGCTGGAGCATAATTTCCAACACAGAGTGAAAATCAACCTTATGGGCCCACACTTAGCCAGATGGACTGCCACCACCTGATTTTATTAAAAATCGAGGACCTGTCACCACCGACAGCCTAAATTGTTCCACTTTCTTCCTTCTCTTTCCATTTTCTCCAAAATATTCCTAGTGGCCTGTACCACAATCATCACCTCCTCATCATTTAATAATTTGTAATTTTAATAAACTGCTAATATTTACTGCATCCTTACCGTGTGCCAGGTCCTGGCAATATGGCAATGAACCAGAGGAGGGAAGGGAAACTAAGATTTATTAAACACCTACTGTGTGCAAGGCACTTCCTCATCCATCATGGAATGTCATCCTTACAACCAAATTGTGAGATGCTAGTGTTAGGACCATTCATAGGTGAAGAAGTTGAGGCCCAGAGAGGTGAGGAGAACTGTCTAATTGTTCTAGCAAATGGAGAGTTAGAGTGAGTGAAGAAACTTTACTTCCTTCTACCGACTGTTCTCGCGGGGATCCGAGGGGCAGAGTTCTGTCATCGCCCAGTGGCTTCCACAGACCTAGGCAGTTGTAGATGGAAAGCACACAGCAGGAATATGAACATTTCTGGAGTTGTCTGGTCTGAGGAAAGTGGCCCATGTGACAGTGCTTTATATTATAAGCCATTGAGCAGGATAACATGTATAAGGTACCCTATGCTTACTCTGAGAACCAAACGAGAAGAGATTGCTTAATTTCTAGCCAAAGGGACTAAGGCCAGAGTCAGGTGCAAGGTCTCACAGCTAGTGAGTGGCAGAGCTAGGCCTCTGAATTCAGGTCCCATTCTCTTTCCACATTGCCATTCCAGCAGCAGCTATGTGGCAAGACCACGAGAACAGGACCTTCACTAACCCTGCTCTACAAAAGGTCTCCTACCTGCCATCTTGCCTGCTGACTGTGTATCCAAAGAGAGGATTATTGACGAAGCTGATATTCACACCAACCAGTGGGGTCCCATCTGATGTCATCACTTGACCACGAATGACACACGCATGCCTGTGGGTAGAGAAGAGAGAATGACGTCATCTACTTTTCATGTTTAGAACCCTGGATGGCAGGGAAGCCTTGGAGGTCAGAAGACAGAAGGCAGGCCGCTCAGACATATCTGGGCACCCAGGGGCTCGCTGTATTTACTCAAGAGGAGTAATATTCTTCTTTTTTTCATATTGACTCAATTTAAGGCATCAAAGTGTCCTCTAAAGGGTTATAACTGGGAGATGTTTGTAGATACCTTACTAGACGTCATTTTCTAAGGATTCTATGTTATGCAGTAAGGGGATAAACTGATACAAGAGGGCTACACCAGCAGCAGAGTTAGCAGCCGGGTTACAGAGTTACGCTTGAGAATCCAGAATCATGAGACTTGGGTTCAACGCTTGACTCTGCCACTTTCTAGCTCTCTAAAGTTGCAAAAGTATGTGACAGCTCTTTGAAACTCTGTTTCTTCAGAGCAAGCTCCATGAATGACAGTGGCTATTATTGTCACTAATGGACATAGTGGAAGCGGACATACTCTCGAGAAAGTGAACAGGATAGAGGGTACATCCTCTCGTCTGGCTTTAGAAACAGCAGAAGGGCAGATGCTAAGCATCCTCCTGGAGTGGTTTCTGGAACCTGTCGCCATCTCCCAATAATATCCCCGCTCCCACTTACCCTCTATATCCCAGACAACAAACCATCTGTTTCCCCCCAACTTGTCAGGCACGTGTTGCCTAAGCCTCTGTGTCCGTGCAGCGCTCTCCCAGCTGCCTCAGTGTCACTCCAGCACCCCTCCCCCAACACTCTCATCCTTTATGACTCGGCTTCAAATGACACCTCTTCCCTGAAGTCTGTCTTGATGACCCTAATTAGACTAGTCACTTCTTTCCAAAACCTGACACAAACACCCAGATACCCTGCCACACTGCACACAGTCCTCCTCTCCACTAGATCGTGAGCTCCTTGAGGGCAGGGTCAAGGACTACTCCTTTCCTTCTCTCTGTAGTGCCTGGAAATGCCTAATAAGCACTAGGTCGTTGTTTAAAACAATGGTGGATTGAGTAAATGAGTGGGGCAATTAGAGATCATCTAGAATGATGGTTTTTCAAATATATCAGAAATACATCAGAAATGGAACCTTTTCACCAGAAGATATTTATAAGGACCTCAACATGGAAAACAGAAACCACATCTCTCTAGACGAAATAAGAGCTTTGGAGTGATTCTGAAGGCAACTCTGGATTCTTATGTCTCTGGAGAAGCCAGAGAAAAGCCTGTTGGAAAATCAATGAGTTGGTGGAAGAAGAGGAAACGGGTCCACAGAGGTTACGTTATTTGCCCCAAGTCACGCAGCGGGTAGTGGCAGAGCCAAGCCTCACATGCAGGGCTCACAGCTCCGGGCCCAACTTAGACCATTCTGTTTACCACTGGCAACGGGAGAAAAAGGAGGTGCTCAGTGGTGTCAACATCCTAAGGCATCAGGGCACTGGGGAGACAGCCCTGGTTGACAAGCCAGATCTGAGGCGAATATTCAGGTGTGAGTATCCAGACAACTGTTTCCATCTGCCTCTGTTCAGATGGCTTTTTTTTCTGGCTTGCAGAAGGGCTACTGATGAGACCTATGGGCATTCATAAAAAAGGGATCTCAAACAGCCTCTGCCTCATTGGGTACTTACATCTCTACCTTCCTAGAGTGATAAACTTTTCTCTGTTTGATGAGAAAAGCAATTAACACCAGGCTTGTAAGCAGCTGGTCTCACTAGTGTCAGCTTGTCCTTTCAGAAGGCAAGAACAACTACCCACAATGCATCAAGCTCCCCTCCCCCACCCCACCCACCCCACCCCACCCCACCCCACCTCACCTCACCTCACCTCACTACACCCAATCTGGTTAATGCTAATCCAGTCAGCGGTTTCCTTCCGAGGCCCTTGGTCTAAATGCAATTACACGACAAACGAGTTAAGCGGTGAGGCTCAGCAAAGACTCTCAGTCCTGCTCTGAAGGTCTCCCAATACATTTATGTGAAATTATCTCTCCACTAATGGGAAAGATTTATTCCATCAATTGTATTCAGCTGGTACTGAGAGATGCCTTCTTTAATGGAGGAAAATTGAATTTCTTATTGCTGGAACTTTGTCCTTCCAAAGAATTACTAACAGATCTCATCCTGGTGCTGGCGACTGTCCAGCCTTGTCCTGACATATGTGCCTTCAGATTCTGCTTGGATGGCAACTAGCCCTCCGGGGATGGTTTCCTTTTGGGGGCTGCCCTGGCTGCTGCCCCTCATACACATGCGGGCCAGCCTCCTCTGATGATCTCTCTTTGGAGGTTTCCTGATTGTTGGGAAATGTTAAATCAGCACCATTTGGCCATCCTGTAGCCTTCACTTTGGCCAGCCAGAGCAGATGTAATTTTAGCCCAGGGTCCCATGGGTTGCTTGGGTTCTGGAGAAGATTAAGTCGACTCCCTGTACCCCTGTACACCACAGAGGCCTCTTGCCAAAACAGGCATTTGGCTCAGGAATTAGGTCCTGGAGAAAAACACTTCCATCCTCCTCCTGTATAACCATGATTTTCAGTTGTCAAGAAAACCCAATTTAACACGAAGGCCTCTCTGGGACAAAGGAGATGGGGAAGTCGGCTCTGTGGAGGCCTCTGAAATGTGTCTCATGCTGTGTTTTTTTTTGTCCAGGGAGGTTTGAAAAGATGTGCGTCCTGGGCTTCCAAATGCTTTCTCCCTTCATCCCATTTATTGAATGGATACCACCCGTGGTATACTGGTAAACATTTAATACTTGGCTTTCAAAAGAAAAATAGCTTTCATTGGTAGCGTTTGCCTATTTCTGTGGTGTAAATACTTCCACCCTGGCTGATTTCATGCTATTAACGAGATGTCACTGAATCCAGACTTGGGAAGAGATGCACAGTAGGACCCTATTACCAAGTCCTTCCTCCACAAGACACAAGAGTCCTAATAAACTTAGGAGAACGAGAATAGTGGAATATAGTAAAATAATTAGGAAGTGATGAGTGTTGATTATCTTTGTTTTTAATAAAATTTATTTAATTTCAATTTCACACACTTTATTTTTTCAGAAGAGTAGTGTTCAAAAACTAGCCTGCAGAATTCCCGAACATTTAACAATCAGTTCTCGTAAGCGGGCATGAGCCCTCGGCTTCTGTATGCCACGGGAACAGACCCCACACTAAGGGTCAGTGTGGCTGACAAATAGTTAATGCTCGGACCGTGAAATTCTATAACGGAAGACCACACCTTGGCAAGAAGTCAGTAACGTGGGGTGCAAATCACTATCACAAACTTGGCTTTCCGGCTGCTTCATATGGCCCTCCTCTCACCAGTCCTATATTTGACAGGTTTTGCTTTCCTTTGGTCACTATCTGGGCATAATAGAGTTTTGGGGTATTATTTTCTCCTTGTCCTCAGGGTCCCATCTAAGCTGTCATCACCTCAGTGAGGTTGATACCAAGTCTTCCTGGCACAACTAATCACCTCTTCCTCTAGGCTCCCCTAGATACTTCCAAGGATCTCTCCATGACCGTGACACTCACAGAATTCTATCATTCACATTTACATAGCTGTCTTACATGCTTGCATGCGAGTCAGAGGAGGGCTCTGACCACATCCCCTGGGGCTAGGGCAAGCACGGACATTGCTCCCTGAGTGTCTATTAGGGGAGAAATGATCAAGTACTTGAAGCTCAGAAAGGAATGACTTGCTCAAGGTCATAGAGCAAAAAAACTGGCTGAGTGGACACTCAAAGCTAGGACTTCTGACTTCCAGATCTTTACTCTTACTACTATTTTAGGTACCTGCAGCCACTAAAATTCACTCTAGTTAAAAAACCGGGGCACCTACTTAATAAGCTAGGCACTGTGTACTGTGTTAGATGAGGGGGTTTTAAATGCGGGAATTACTATCCCCGGTTGCTTGCTGGAGCTCACCAGAGCCAACCTGAAATGCTCGAGTGTAGCTGTCTCTGACATAAGTGAATCAACACATGGGTTTGGCATATGTCAGGCAGCTGGGGCACAAAACAGGCAATTAGGTTGAGTGAACTCTGCCAGGAAGGAGCGCTCGTGCCAGGCCAAGGGGGTGGGGGTGCACATCAAATGAGCTGGCATTAGTCCAATCACGCTCAGGGCCTGACTGAGGTGCCCTTGCTGACACCAGTGAGGAGGAAGATCTGCCTGACTGCTTCCTGAGTACAGCGGCCAGGTTGGGAGTCAAGAGGGGAAACTGTTGGAGAGACAGAAACACCTCGAAACAAAATCAAGCAAATAAGAAGCTAACCTCAACTGTCAGTCAAGGAAGGGGGGGGCGGGTAGGGGATAGGCTGGGAAGCGCCCTGGCCAGGGAGTCGGTTCCTACTTCTGACTCTGGTAACTAACTATAGGACTTTGGAGAATCATCTGACCTCTCTGGACCTCCATTCTCAGCGGCCCATGTAGCTGAAGTTTTTTCCCATCCTGATGTCAAATAGAATCCAATGCATGTTTAAGAATGAGAAACTTAACAGGGGCGCCTGGGTGGCTCAGTCGGTTAAGCGTCCGACTTCAGCTCAGGTCACGATCTCGCGGTCTGTGAGTTCGAGCCCCGCGTCGGGCTCTGGGCTGATGGCTCCGAGCCTGGAGCCTGCTTCCGATTCTGTGTCTCCTTCTCTCTCTGCCCCTCCCCCATTCATGCTCTGTCTCTCTCTGTCTCAAAAATAAATAAAGGTTAAAAAAAATTAAAAAAAAAAAAAAAGAATGAGAAACTTAACAGAGACCATGGAGGAAGGGAAGGGGAAAAAGTAGTTTCAAGCAGAGAGGGAGGCAGGCCATAAGAGACTCTTAAATACGGAGAACAAACTGAGGGTTGATGGGGGGGACGGTGTGGAGGAGAGGGGAAAATAGGTGATAGGCACTGAGGAGGGCACTTGGGATAGGCACTGGGTGTTGTACATAAGCGAAAATCACGGGAATCTACTACCCCTGAAGTCAAGAGCACACTGTCTACCCTCTATGCTAGCTAAGTTGACAATAAATTATCTTTAAAAAATATGTATAATGGTTTTAATATAGTGCTACCCATTCTAGCTCAAGTAGCCCTATCATCCCTAGCTTTAGAATCTTCATGGAGTTCATACAATCCTGATACTTACCTCTGAACTGTTCGCTCTCTATGGAAACTTCTACCTATCCTGTTCACCTGAAACCCACCTGCATTCATCGAGTGGTACCCCACACTCCCACCCCTCTGGCCTACTTCCGTAAAACCACTGGGGCAATCTTCCTCCCAGGCAGACCCATGAGCTCCTTGAAGACAGGGGCCACATCTCCTTCACCGCTATATTCTTAGCATTGGGCATAACTGATGTTCATGTCTAAGTGGGCAAAAGAGAGCCTCCACTAAAACTGGTATTTGCCCTGGAATCTGAATGCGTAGCACAGAGTAAGCTCTTGATAAATTATTCATTGAACGAATAAAGAACTGATGTGTTTCTGTCACTGAAGGGGGTGGGGGTGACGCCTGGGAACTCAGAGCTACTTGACCTTGATGGGGATATGGCCGAGGAACCGAGGGCTGGAGGGGCTGGGCCTTTTTAGCTGATCAGCCCAAACTGCATCCCAAGGCTGGGTTCCGTCCCCTGGAGGATCCACACCATCTCAACTTGCAGTGTTACTACCTTGAGTCTATAGCCTCCTATCTGTACCTCTTTTTCGAAAACTTAAAAAAAAAAAAAGAGACACAAAAAACGAACGCCGGAAATTAAGTCAGATTTGTTATTCAATGCCTATTATGCATGCAGATAAAGGAAGATGAAGGGAGAAAAGCTGCAGCTTTAACTTTTTAGTTATTAAATGAGAACAGCTAAGGAAACTGGTATTCAGGAGAATGGAATAATCACTTGGGATCTAGGTGGCAAAAGGTAACTTTAGCTCTTCTCTGATTTAAAGTATTTGATACTCCGTGCCACTCGTTTATGAAAATCACTCCTCTGTATTACATACTTTAGACAGACTTATATGCCTGACCTGTAAGAACCCTTAAACCGTTGTCTGCTAGCTCTTGCTGATTGACTGGCGATCTTCCCAGCATCTCCTAGACTTTATTCAACATCTTGTAAGAACCTTACTTGGGCCCAAATGAGAAACCCACTTCATGGGGCTGTCAAACCACCCCAGCAAGGGGGTTTCTGTCCAAGCCTGACCTTATCCACACTGTAGCCTCCAAGACCCTCCTTCCAGCCTGGACACACTAGCTGTTGTGCTGGCCTCTCTTTCTGCCTTTCCATCTCAGGGCTCTGCCTCAGTTTCCTTCACTAGCTTTTCTAGCCTGACATCTTCCACCTATAAACAAATTCTTGGGAACCCACTGGTCATAATGTGTTAGAAGAGACCTTCCTCCTAAACTTTTAAACTTCTCACTGGGAAGGTGAGAAAAGAAAGTCTAAGGACTCATCATTAATTATCCATGAGAACTCTGGGAAAGTCACTTCACCTCTCAAACTACTTATCGTCTGGCACACATATACACCCAAGGAATCGAGACTCTCAATTTGTTTTAGCTGCCTCAAAAAATCAGAGTTCACATCACCAGAGAAGGGCTCTTAAGGCTCTTTTTGAGTATACACCTTTTTTGTAAACATTTTTGAGCAGGCTTTGTGGATGTCTTTATATTTATTAACAAATTATACACATGTGCAGCCGTCATTAGCTAATACTAATCATATGCAGTTAGTGCAAGGTTTAATGGATAAAAATGCACACAGGCACACTTCCTTTCATTGTGCTTCACGGATGCTGCATTTTTACAAACTGAAGGTTTGTGGCAACCTTGTAACAAGCAAGTTTATTGGTGCCATTTTTCCAACAGCATGTGTTTACTTCATGTCTCTGTGTCACATTTTGGTAATTCTTGCAACATGTCGAACTTTTCCATTATTATCTTATTTGTTATAGCGATCTGTGATCAGTGAACTTTGATATTACTACTATAATTGTTTCGGGGCACCATGAACCATGCCCATGTAAGATGGTGAGCTTAATGGATAAACGTTGGGTATGTTCTGACTGCTCCACCAGCTGCTCTCCTGTCTTTCTCCCTTTACTCAGGCTTCTCTATTCACTGAGACACGACAATATTGGAATTAGGCCAGCTCATAACCATAAAATGGCTCCTAAGTGTTCCAGCATTTTAAACCAAAAACTAGAAACGATTAAGCTTAGTAAGGAAGGCACGTTACAAAAGCTGAGGTAGGCTGAGAGCTAGGGCTCATGCAATAGTTAGCCAAGTTGTGAACGCAAAGGAAAAGTTCGTGAAGGAAATTAAAAGTGCTCCTCCAGTGAACACACGATGATAAGAAAGCAAAACAGCCTTATTGCTGGTATGGAGAAAGTGTGAGTAGTCTGGATAGAAGATCAAACCAGCTACAACAGTCTCTTGAGCCAAAGCCAAATCCTCCAGAGCAAGGCTCTAACTCTCTTCAATTCTCTGAAGGCTGCGAGAGGGTGAGGAAGCTGCAGAAGAAAAGGTGGAAGCTAGCAGGGATTGGTTCATGAGATTTAGGGAAAGAAGCTGTCTCTGTAACACGAAAGTGCAAGGCGAGGCAGCAAGTGCTGATGTAGAAGCTGCAGTAAGTTATCCAGAAGATCTAGCTAGGATAACTCATGAAGGTGGCTACACTCAACAGATTTGCAATGGAGTTGAAACAGCCGTCCATTGAAAGAAGATGCCATCTAGGACTTCCATAGCTGGAGTGGAGAAGTCAGCGCCTGGCTTCAAAGCTTCAAAGAACAGGCTGATTCTCTTGTTAGGGGCTAAGGCAGCTGGTGGCTTGAAGTGGAAACCAGTGCTGACTTACCACTCTGAGAATCCTAGGGCCCTTAAGAATCTCCTCTGCCTGTGCTCCATAAATGGGACATCAAAGCCTGGAAGACAGCACTCTGTTTAAAACATGGTTATTGAATATTTTAAACCCTCCTGTTTGGACCTACTGCCCAGAAAAACAGATTCCTTTCAAAATATTTCTGTTCACTGACAATGCATCTGGTCACCTGAGAGCGTTGATGGAGATGTATGAGATAAATGTTGTTTTCATGCCTGCTAACGCAACATCCATCCTGCAGCCTGTGGACCAAGGAGTCATTTTGATTTTCAAGTCTTATTATTATTTTTTTTTTTAATTTTTTTTTAACGTTTATTTATTTTTGAGACAGAGAGAGACAGAGCATGAGCAGGGGAGGGTCAGAGAGAGAGGGAGACACAGAATCTGAAACGGGCTCCAGGCTCTGAGCTGTCAGCACAGAGCCCGACGCGGGGCTCGAACTCATGGACCGTGAGATCATGACCTGAGCCGAAGTCAGCCGCTTAACCGACTGAGCCACCCAGGCGCCCCTCAAGTCTTATTATTTTAAGAAATACATATCATAAGGCTATAGCTGCCATAGATAGAAATTCCTCTAGTGGGTCTGGACAAAGTAAATTGAAAGCCTTCTGGAAAGGATTCACCATTCTAGATGCCTTGAAGAACATTTGTGATTTATGAGCTCAAAATATCAACATGAATAGGAATTTGGAAGAAGTGGACTCTGACCCTCACGGGTGACTTTGAGGGGTTCAAGACCTCAGTGGAGGAAGTAACTGACGACGTGGTAGAAAGAGCAAGAGAACTGGAATTATAGGTGGAGCCTGAAGACATAGCTGAATTAGTGCAATCTCATAATAAAACTTGACCAGATGAGGAGTGGCTTCTCATGGATGAGCAAAGAAAGTGTTTTCTTGAGATGGGATCCACTCCTGGTGAAGATGCTGTGAAGACTGCTGAACCGACACAAAGGATTTACAATGTAACAGAAACTTAGTTTGTAAAGCGGTGGCAGGTGTGAGAGGATGGACTCCAGTTTTGAAAGAAGTTCTGTTGTGGGTAAATTGCTGTCAAACAGCATCACATGTTACAGAGAAATTGTTCTTGAAAGCAAGAGTCAATCAATGTGGCAAACTTCATTTTTGTCATCATTAGCATTATTATTTTTGAGAGAGAGTGTAAGCGGGAGAGGGACAGAGGGAGAGAGAATCTTAAGTAGGTTCCACTCCCAGTGTGGAACCTGATGCAGGACTTGATCCCATGACCCTCGGATCATGACCTGAGCCCAAATCAAGAGTCGGATGCTCAACCGACTGAGCCACCCAGGAGCCCCCATTGTTGACTTGTTTTAAGAAGCTGCCTCGGCCACCCAACTTCCAGCAACCACCACCCTGAGCAGTCAGCAGCCATCAGCATCAAGGCAAGACCCTTGACCAGAAAAAAAAAAAAAAAAAAAAAAAAAAAAAAAAAAAAAAAAAAAAAAAAAAAAAAAAAAAAATTATGATTCACTGAAAGCTCTGATGATGGTTAGAATTCTTTAGCAATGAAGTTATTTTTGAATTAAGGTATGTACATTGTTTTTAAGAGATAGCTATATTTCACACTTAATAGTCTATAAAGAATTTAAACCTAACTTTTATATGCACTGGGAACCGAAAAATTCACTTGCCTTCCTTTATTGCATGATTTGCTTTACTACAGTGATCTGGAATGGAACCTGTAACGTCTCTGAGGTATGCCTGTATTTCAAATAGTCTTCTTGATAATGCTGAGTCTTTGGATTAACATTTTTTAGATTCTTGAAAACTTTGAATCTTGGTTACCTTTCTGTTCGATCTGATGAAAATGAACCTTATTGGTTTTCACTTGAGAGCGGAGTTGAGAAGACTATACTAAAAGTACCAGCTCTGCCATTTTTGTTTTGTTTTGTTTGTTTGCTTGTACTCACACTGTATTGTCCTTGATCTGCAGCTACTCTACAAGGATCTTTCTATGGCACCGGACCATTTTATGCGTAGGTTTATTTGCAACTAGATTTTACACACACACACACACACACACACTGAAGTCATGTTGTAATACACCAGAATCAACCAGTACAGGTTCACTGTCTCTCTAAGAACACCTTGTTACCAACTAACATTGGGACCAAGGGAGCAAATGAGTGAAAACCTAGTGTCCTATATGACTCAAACATTGACTAAAACATGACTTCTCAAGGTAAAAACTCAATACAGGTAGACACTCTAATTTTCTCCCTGTACCTCATGGACCACATTGGGCACCCATCTCGGGACCACGGTACTGTGCTAGAGTTACAGTGGTGTGTGTTTGTGATTTCTTTTAATGAAATAATCTTCAATATGCTATTGATTATTATATTCAAAAGTTGCCTCCTAGTTGTGCTTCATTCTTTTTCACTTATTTCAAAGCTCTTCCTAGGTTTCTTTCACTGACCCTAGGCCAAAAATGATAGAACTTGATCTAATCACTTAACTTTTGATGTTCCTGACTTATTGGAGGGCAGGGAATTGGACTCGATCTTCTCTTCAGGCACCGTGTAGATCTGAGCTCCCCAACTGTCCAAACTTTATCACTGTTCTTTTACCATAGCACCAGCAACTCTGTGCTATACAAGTCATTTTCCGCAGTATCCCACTGTCTCCAGACAAAGCCCACAGTCTTCAGCTTGGCATTTAACATCCTTCAGGATCTGGCCCCTGCTGGCCTCTGCAGGCTACGTCCCGTTTTGCCATTCTCATATCCTGTGTTGCTGCCATGTGAAATTTACGTCTCATATCATCGTCCTGGCATGCATTTCCATGCCTCTCTGCCTTTGTCTATGCTACTTCATCTGCCTCAAATGTCTTTCTCATTCTTACTAACCTCTCCTTGAAGGTCTGCTTTTCAGTGAAGCTCTTCCTTATTTCCCCAGTACAAAGAAGGCACTCCCTGCTTTAGTGAACAAAACACAATATATTCATCCCACTAGAGTGTATTCGCTAGTTCAAAGATCTCATCTTCTTTTCTAGATTGCCAGTTCTTTGAGGGTAACAACCATGTTCTTCCCACCTTTTAAGTCCAGTGCCCAGCACAGGACTAGGTGTATAGGATTCATTCAGTAAATGTTGAGGAAAGAAATAAATGAATATCACATGAATAAATGAAAGAAAATGATGAAGGCAAAAAAAAAAAAATGAGTATAGTTATTTCAATTAGCCCAAAGGAAAGGATAGATATGGGTTGAGGGAAGAGAAACTCAGACAGAGGTCTGGTAAATAAAAATAGGGTTCAGTTATTGGATCTTTAATTGAGCACCTACTATGTACTAGATGGACACAGTGCTGGGTAATATTTATTTATCCATTTTCTTATTTACTTATGGAAACTGCAGGAGGGCAGTGCCTGTAGTTTCTGTTTTATTTTCTATCGTATTCTAAGCAGTTGAATAACTAACAATAAATGAGACACAATCTCCGTGTCTGAGGAACTCAGATTCTGGAATGAATATCATCATTTAAAAAAAAATCGTCATATCTGGAAGTATAACAAGTATGGGATAAAAAGGGATGCTGCCTCCCAGGTCATGCCAGCATGACCTACAGACATTCCCACAGCTAGAATCGAGCACCAGGCTCTGCCCATGTACCCTGATTTTTGTTCTTCCATTTGGAATTGGGTTCGGTTCAGACTCTACCAGAGGCTTCCAGATCACCTGCTGGGTCTATGGAATAAACATCACAGGGAAGTACTCCAGTTCATTCAGAAAAAGCTTCTTCTCTCAGACTATTTTGTATATGTCTAGGGAGATAGCAGGAAAAATCCACAATCTTCTTCAGATTAACAGAAATTTAATTTTTCAGCTAAGAAAGTTCCTTGCGGGGATTGAATCCAAGCCCCTCATTTATAGGTGAGGTATGTGATGTCTGGAGCTGGGCAGGGATCCTCTCTATCAGACATCAAGGCTGGGACATTGACAGGTCTGCTATAGTACCCTGACACCACCTGGGGGCATCTAGTGACAAGATGGTCTGGAAACTGTTAGTGTCTCCTAAGCCCCCAGGCTGTGCCTCCTGCAGAGCCCAGAAGCCACCATTCTGTGACCTTCTGGCTTCATGTGGCTGTTGAGCCCTTCAGATTCTCAGGGAGCATGAGCTTTCAGGCTGCAGCTCAGATCACCCAAGCCTGTAGGCAACCTGACTGCTGAATGCTGATGCTTCGGGCTGAGTCATCTCCCACAGGAGCCCTCTGGAATATTCTGCTGGCTGATGGAGGTGCACACGAGAACAGAGCCCTGGACTATTCATAACACTCTATGTCACAGAAACGAATCCATTGGCTGTGGCAAAGGAGAAACAGTCCTGACAGAGGCTGGCCAGTGGAGATCATTTTGGAGGAGCAAGTCTCCTGCCTGGAATGTTGCTTAGAAAGAGTGGGGACAGGGACATGGTATGTATGAGACATGTCCCAAAAGGCTGTTCTCTGTGCTTCAAATCAAGAGGCCTGCTTCTAAGAATTCTCAGGAGATGGTTTGTGCTGTTAGAAAAACTTGAGGCAACTCTGCTAACGTGTGACTCCATATATAGTCTCTCGGTGTACAAGTCCATTCAGGGACTGTGTGTCCTGTCTTCCTGTCAGAGCACAGGACGGGTTCTGCTTTCTCCTGGAAAAGGGAGACTTCTGTTGTTTCACTCTGAAAGGGGAGATAGGGATGGACCACAATTAGACTCACTTCCTAGGTTGGGGACAATGCTGGGCAGAGACGCAGAAAGGGGCATGCAGAAAATCCACTCAGCAGACTGAGTCTGAGGCATACAGCAATTGACAGGTGGTGTTTAAAGTCAACAGTCATTCAAGGGACAGGGGAGGAGGATCTGACAGGGGCATAGCCATGATGAGGTGGCTCCCAGGGGCGGCTGGATGTGGATGTCCTGTGTGTTACCAGGTAATAATGCCCAAGTTCCTGAGCAGAGCAGGGATGGAGCTCCAGGACCAGATGTGGCAAGGGTAGGAGCCTGGCAAGAGAAGGAAAGACTTGAGTCTTTGGGTGGCAGGGGTCCTGGGTTGCTCGTCTCAGGAACTGGGGCACAGAAAGTGAGGTTAGGATTCTGGGCCAGGGCAGAAACCCGCATCGCAGAGCTGGTAAGCCAATGGTCAGATAGCAGAGCATTTGAAGGACCTGAGACTGAGCAGCTGGGGCTGCTCTGCGCCTTCTCTTTGGATTGGGGTTGGTGCTAGAGGCCTACAGGTTGGATGTGCGGGGTCCTGCCGGGGTGGGAGGGGACGAGGGAGGCAGAGGCGGGGGAGGGGAAGGCAGAGGCGGGGGAGGCAGGTGGGCACAGCTCTCTCTTCTGCCAGAGCACTGTCCTGAGGTAGCAGTTCTGTCCACATCACAGCCCATCACAGCCCAGCACTGCAGGGCTCACTTGTAGCCAACTTTTGATGCCTCCAGGATCAGACTGGAGGGCTGGTTAGACTCACTGCAGAGGTATTTGGTAAGTCCTGACCCTAAGAGCTCCATTGAGGCCAGTCTTGGTAATGTGATGCATGGCTTTCCAATGTTTTTACTTCTCGTTGCTCGAAATTTATCAGGGTGTCCTAAGTCCCTGATTTATAAACACCAGAATTACTGCTTGAGAGAGCCCTCACTTAGGACTCAGGAGAGTCCTGTTCCTACCCTGCTGAGCCAAGAGCTTTCTCTGACCTCAAAGTTTCCTCTTCTACCTGATGATCTCAAGGTCCATTCACCTCTACCTGCCTTGGTGCTACGGCATTTGCATCAATTCTATAACTACACTAATAGGCTTCTGGCTCAGATCCTCATTTTTCTCCCAGTTTTCACAGTGACACTAAAACCCATACAGATACTAATGTCCTTGCTAACGCTGATGCTAACTCTTGCTATTAGTGGACAAGGGCCACTAACACTTATTGAATGCGTACTGCCCTGACACATAAGTGTTTTACATCTCATTTAATCCTCAGACATCCCCATGAGGTATGGGTTATTATCCTCATATGACAGATGGAGAAAGTGAGGCATAGAGTGAGGCTTGTTCAAGGTCATAACAGCTAGCAAAGGGTGGGGCCGGGATGCAAGCCCAGGCTACCTGCCTCTGAGGCTGGTGCTCTGAAGCACACAGACTTCTTGCACATCCTCTTTACATCATGCTCTACAGTATTAGATAGAAAGTCAGGGCAAGCCGGGGTTGTAGAGTTGTAGCAGAATCATGCTGTACAGATTTCTGAACTGAAGATGCCGAGATGGCAATATAAAGGACCAGGCAGGGAACGGAGGCTCGGCACATAGGCTCCAGAGGCATTCCGCTTGGCTTCCTGCTGGCCCTGCCACTTACGAGCCCTGTGTCTTTGGCTAGGTCACTCAATTCTCTGTGCCTCCGTTTCCCATCTGTAAAAGAAGGCTGATGAAGTCCCTATGTCATCTGGTTTGGGGGGAGATGTAAAGGTGATACTACTTAGGAAATGTACAAACCATTTCCAACAATGCTGACACACAGAACATTCTTGGTAAACGTTAGGTGTCATTACTGAATGTGTGCTACATGCCGGCCATCAGGCTTTCAGGTGTTTTAACTCATTTAATCTTCCAAACAACCTGCGGGGTGGGAATTGGTAGCCCCACATTACAGATGAGGAAATGGAGCCTTGCTCGCCCAAGGTCGTTTGCTCTCATTTGCCCGAGGACTTGAATGCAGTCCCTCCCCCCAAAGACCCCGAGTGGTTCTCCCTTAAGCACAGCATCCTCTGCTAATGCCTCCTGTGATGGACAGCTAGGAGCCGGCTCAAGCTACCAAGCAAACAGAGATTGTAATTCGGTTTTGAAATCAATAAAGGGATGATCAAGTGGCAGAGGAGGAGTTGTTAGCTGCTCATCAGGATGATGTGAGAAGTTGCTGCCTGCATCCTGAATTAAATTCACCTAGTTGCTTTATCATCATAAACATTCATTTCAATGTGGGGAGGGATTTTTTAAAAACCAACATGAATAATATATAATGGCTGGCATTTTGGAGGAAGCAGGATCCTTCCCTTCTTCCATCTTCCGTCAGGGTAATTCATCATTGTCTTTCTCCCTGCCCCCCTCTCCTTAAACTGATGGGGTAGTCTGTCAGCTCAGCTTGTTCTGAAACGCAGGAGTATAATTCAATAATAAATTCACTCAGAAGCCAGCTGTCAGGAAGCTGGTGTTTATTTGAGCTCCATTAGATGGTCTCTACTGCTCAGCCTCTCTGAGGGCTGGCTGAGGGCTGTCGAAGGCCTGGGGCTGGGGGATGCGGGTGGGGTGGCACGTAAGTGCTTTTCTGTAACTGCTCTGCCACTGATCGTTGCGTGTCGCTTTATGTCTTCAGTGCGCTGAGAAAAGATTATGGTGCAGACATGATCTTTTTTCCCTCCTGTTATTTTTTTTCCCCCCTTGGAAACCCTGGCTTTCAAAATTCCTGGGAACTTTGTGTCTTTTTCTCTTTTTAAATGTTTATTTATTTTGAAGGAGAGAGAGAGAGTGAGCGAGCAAGCATGAGCTGGGGAGGGACAGACAGAGAGGGAGAGAGAAAATCCCACGCAGGTTTTGCACCGTCAGCACAGAGCCCAGTGTGGGGCTCGAACTCATGAACTGTGAGATCATGACCTGAGCGGAAATCAGAGTTGGATGCTTAACCAACTGGGCCACCCAGGTGCCCTGAAACTTTCTGTCTTTATAAAGGATCTGAAGGAAATTCTGAAGACTTACATGGCATCAAGGTTATCTCACTTCTCTTTATTGCCAGTTTTAGGTCCTGAGATGAAAAACTCTGTTCTGGCTAGTGAACAGGTGAGGGGCTGACCTTTCTCAGTTCTGTATCTGTCTCGCTGCACAGTCCCCTATGTTCTTCCTTCTGCCACACGCCCCCTCTATACACCAGGATCATATACCCCAGACTTCCTAAGACCATCTTGATTTCAAAGGTTAGAGAACGTCTCTTGACTTTGGATTTAGAAAACAGTATCACCATCATTATGCTCCAGCCACAGTAAAATTCTCTCAATTCTCTGATTATCCCAGAAAGTCATGCTGGTTCCTCAGTCTAGAATGCATTTTTAAGTCCTGTTCAACTGAAGCCAACACTAAGCAATGCAGTTTATTCAGGAGCGCGCACGTGCATACATACGGACAACCACGTTTCGTGCAATACATATCCTCGTCACGGTGTTGGACTAATATTTTCCATTCCACTGTACCCCATGTCCGTCTAAATTTACTTTTTTTAAAAAAATAGTTTCGACTCACTACATTGATTTCATGATGCACTAATGGGTTGTTGCGAGCTGAAGTGGGATAAATAATGTTTTAATGGCCAACCATCCTCACTAAAATCTTTGTTTCAGGCTAAAGGCCACGTCGTGCCAGAAGCTTCATTCATTAGTTCACCTGCTGGTTTGTTCATTCATTTCCAGACGCAGCCCTGAGGTGTGCAGCGGGAGTGATGGCCATGCTTTTGAACTCGTGGGACGCTCTGTCTCTACTTCTCTTCAGGTACTCAGCACTGGCTGATTGGCTGATTCATTCTGCGATCTGTGTGGTTTAGTCTGGGCCAACCTCTGTGCTTGGCACCAGGGGTTCAACAACTAACACAGTATGGGACACATGACGTGCCCTCAAGGTAAGAGGGCATAGATGCGAATCTTTTTCTTGCAGGCCTTGCACAGAGCAGTATTTACCAAGCAGAGCTTGTGTTGTGTGGCACCTCTGTTCCCCTCTGGGCCTGCCCCGTGTCCCCTCTCCATAGGGTCTGACCCTCTCCGTAGCACATGATCCTGTGCCTCCTTTGTGATAAATGACCTTATCACCCATCCCTCCTTTTTCTGAGTCCCCTGACTCCTCAAGTCTTTTCTCTTTGGGCTCAGTGTGTCCCATCAGCTGATTTTCGTGGCAACTGCCCCTACCCAGCTTCCTCACCTGAGTGAGCTGATAACTTATTAGACTTAGAGGGGCCCAGAAAGGCTTGACAACATCACGTTTCTCTCATCAATACAGTGTCCTCAAACACACTGTGAACTGATATTCAAGAAACTCAGGGGTGATTCTTTTTTGTCAGAACCTCTTCCTATAATCTGCTAACCTGTCCGGCATTGGCAATCCACAACTATTTGCTGAAGGGATCTGTCTGCCCTATGTCCAGCCTGTCCCTCCCAAGAGGAGATGCATCGAAAGTCGTGTCATACAGACAGAGCTGCCTTGAGTGTTCTCTGAGGAAGAAACGTCTCATGCTTCCCTCCTTTTTCCAACCGTCTGGCTCCAAGCTCCACACTCTGGGTCCTGTTACCTGCCCTCCCTGTATGGACGGTCAGTTGGGGATCCATCTTCCACCTACAGACCTGAATGGCCCCTTCCTTCCCACGCAGAGGGCACCCTACACTGTATTTTCCCCGTGACTCCAGGTGAGGGCCTCCACTGAGCAGATAGGGTGTGGGCCTCCAGGCTGGGAAAGAAAGTCGGTCTTCAAGCCATCTAATCTGGTGATGGCGGTTCTCCTGTCTGCTCTGTCCCCTCCTACTTTAGACCCGCATTTGATCAGCTGAAGCCGTTCACATCTCTATCGCTTACGTGGAGTTGAGGACGACAGAGGCAGAACGTCAGGTAGAGCTACTGTATTCATGAAACCCGTGTAAAACACCTGCCCTGGGGACACGGAAGAGCCACAGGAGGCCTTCCTTACTCCAAGTCCTCCTGGCGGTCCTTCTGCTGCAGTTCTGAGTCAAGCTCTGTGCTCTCTCCTCCAAGGAGTCCAGCCCAGCTGAGCGCCTACTCTGCTTGGCTGGGGCCCTCGCTTGCCGAAGCGCTGCTGTTCATCCTCCCCTGAGGGCCCCCCCCGCCCCAGGGCCTCTGACGCCAGCAGGGGTGCCACACAGAAACATAAAGGAACCCGCACGTGTCAGCCGTGGCTCTGGAGAACCTCCTGCTCTTAACTCGGCCCCGGGTCAGGAGCCTCCGGGCTGGGAGGCTGCAGCCTGCAGGAGCAGCATCTCTGGGATTGCCTGTCATTGCTGGGCTCAGCATGCTGCCGGGTCTCTGGGTGACAGCCTGCATCGTGAAGCCTGGTCCACGGACTCGCACGCGGACTGTACAAGCTGTGCCACAGCATACGGGGTGCAGGAGAGTGTGGGGTTTTCTGTCAGGCCCAGGCCTTGTTACTGTTGCACACAGCCACCAGGTCGGGGCCGCCTGCCCATCAGAAACCCCCCTCTCTGGAGAAGTGCCACTGGATTCCTCCCTGACAAGGACCCCAGCTGACAGCAGGCTGGCACAAGGCTGCCTTTTCCCTTCCTCAAATAAGGATTCAACACCTCTCTCCTCTCTCGGTGCCTGCTGGACGTCCCTAGAGGGCAGGTCACTATCAAGCTGTACTTCCAGTTAAAAAAGTGGAGTGGGAAGCTCTTTTTTACACCATCACCACCACCACCGTCATCATCTTCGAATTAGCAGGCGTTTTTTGTGTGGTATCAGGTTACAACTGTATGTACTTTGTTTTTGTGTGTTTTTTTTTCATTCATTTAATTTTCCTGGCAACTCTGTAGACATTATTACCCGGCTCTTACGGATGAGGAAACTGAAGCTCAGAGAGGTTAAGGAATTTGCCCAAGGTCACACAGCTAGAAAGTGGATGTAACAGACTTTAAATCCAGTTGTCTGATTCCAAAGCTTGTGTTTCTTTCACTAGGCCATGCCACCGCCATAAACCTACCATTTACTAACCTCCTAAGTACCAAGTTCTGTGCCAGATGCTTTATTTCAGTTAACCCTTTCAATGGCATTCACAAAATAGTCACTGTTATTGCCAACTTAATAATCAGAGGCCCATGCACAGAGGTTACATCGTTTCCTCTAAGGCCACACAGAGCTGGTGGGAGGGAAAGCCACGATTCAAACTCTGGGCACTTTCTAGCACTTTCTATCAAGCTGCCTTCCTTCACACGAGGGGAAGGAAAGTAAGCAACAACCCAAACTTAGTATCAGGTTTCACTTTATCCCAACTATGCACATGAGCACTACATTGCTGGCCCAGATCAAGAAAACGGAATACCCTGTGGGCAGTCCAACGAGAAAAGCATCTGATGCCTCATGTTTCCAGCTTGGGCTTGTTTTACATAAAAATCTGTCTGGAGATACTCCGTAGTGATAGATAGCTGCTCCTTGTGAATCTAGACCAGCGAGGAGCACAGACATAACGATGTGGCAAATATTAGCTAAAAGGAATTTTCACAGTAACATTTAGAAGCTTCTATTTACCCATTCATTTGTAGAGTGAATCCCATATTCCAGGCCCTGCCCTAAGTATGACAGGTTTGGAGAGATGAATGGTCTCTGCCTTCAAAGCATCTGTAGTTTAACTGAAGGTGACAGATCCATAAACAATGATCTGGGAGCCGACTTCTCCTGCCTCTGCTGCTCATCTGTAATATGATTTTTAGCAGATGATTTAACCTCCCTGGACTCTGAATCCTCAGTCCCAAATTAAGGAAAATAGATAATGTATCCTCCCATCCTTCCTCCGTCCATCTCTCCCTCTCTCCTTCCTTTCTTCCATTCCTTCATTGTTCAAGGCAGTAAGTATACGTATTTGTTTTGAGCATCTACTGAGCGCTAAAATGAGTAAGATGTGTTCCCTTCCTGGAGGACTCACTTTAGAGGGTGGGGAGACGTTCACATATTCGTTTTATTAAGTCACTTGCCCAGAGCCACGGATCCAGCGGTGGCAGAGCCAGGGTGTGAAACACGAATTGGCCTGACTCCGAGGCCTATACTCTTCCCTCATGCTCGGAGGTCCATTTCTCCCGGTACAGGTTTCTCAAGCTCCCTGCTTGACAGGCACCTTCAGGCAGGTCAGACCCGCCAGGGCAACATCCTGAAATCCCCGTGCGGGTCCCGTCGTGATCTGTGGCACGTAAGCAGCAGGCTTGGTGCATCACCAGAAGACATGCAGGGGACATGGTCCCTGCTGGCACCGACCAGGATGGCATGGTCAGGGCACTCCTTAGGCACAACAGCCACGGGCAGCCAAGCGGCCACAGTCCTAATCAGATCCCATAATGGGTCGGCTAAAGAAAGGCTGAGCAAGGACTATTCCCCTTGGTAGGAATAATCTTCAAATCTCCGGTTGATTAAAAGAACGCTTGCCACGGGAAGGCCCACAAGCACACAGACAAAGTCACGCAACTGAATAAAAGAGCGGGAAGCTTCCTACCCAGGGACAAAAGCAGCGTTTCTGACCAAGATCAACGAGTAGGTTTCTCCTCTCTCTAGCTCAGCTCCTGGCTCTGTCACTTGACCAGCCTGTGAATTTGGGAAGGTTATCTGACCTCTGAGGCTCTCAATATTCTGTGGGTAAGATGACAGACTTGTTGGAACAGCAAGCATTTTCATCTCTAACAAGGTTACACTTTGAATGCTTTTACCCACTCCTGTGATGCCTCTTCCGCTGGCTCGGAGTGTTTCCCCCCACCTCACCTTCCCCATCCTGTCCTTGTGGGGAGGGGGCTGGGGCAGTGGGAGGCCATGCCCTGGACCCCACCCCCACCGCCGACCCCCTGGGCCTGCGGCGTGAAGCCCAGAGCCAGGGCTCCTTCCCGTCCCGGTAGAGAGGCCTTCTCCTTGCGTTCCCAGTTACACTCTGGGGATGATACCACCACCTCCCAGGGTGGCTTCCCCTCATTCCTTCTTAGTCCCTGCTCTTCTCCCCTCACACATTCTCCTGGAGCAGACTGCTGTGCGCTCCTGGTCTCGACTCCTGCTTGTTGCTGGCTCCCAGATCGATAACTCTAACATCCGTGTGAGCTCCAGAACTGCTTATGAACTATGAACGTGCCTTGGGGGTCCTACTGAGGTGTGTCCCTTCCTTGCCCTTAGCGTGCTCAGGATGGAGGTCATCACCTTGCTCCCAACCTTCCTGCTGCTCTCAGGTCCCCAGCCTGGAGAAGGCACCACCATCTATCTCCTGAGGCCTCTGAGTAAGTGACTTCTTTTTCCTGCATTCCTCAGGCCCAACTGATGACTAAGGCCTGCTGATTTCCCCTTTCATTATTAATTTTTCAAAGTTTATTTATTTATTTTGAGAAAGAGAGATAGAGAGCAGAGGAGGGGCAGAGAGAGAGGGAAAGAGAGAGAAAATCTCAAGGAGGCACACTGTTAGCACAGAGCCCAATTCGGCTCAAACTCACAAACTATGAGGTCTTGACCTGAGCTGAAATCAAGAGTCGGATGCCGAACCAACTGAGCTAGCCAGGCACCCCAACTGCTGATCTCCCCCTTGAAACAGAACTTGAGGATGGTCTTCAACCTTCCTACCCTTCATTACAGCCCATTGTCCCTGCAGGGCTGGAACTCTCTGGCATGGAAGTCACGGACATAGAAGGGACACACTGTGTAACTGCTGAATTGAACTGTGCTGACTCCTAGAGAAAGAGATGTCCCTATATTGGAAGATGGTCAAAAGAAATTATTATAAGTAGCTCCTTCTTGGATACTATGTCTCATTCACAGACGCTGGTCTGGGGAGCAGAGAACAGAGAGCTATCTTATGCTGGCTCCTGTGCCTTTTCAGGCCCCTGGTCTCTGCACAGCTGTTCCCTCTCCCTGGAACACCCTTCCTTCCCTGGCCAAGAGAACCATTTCTCATCTTTAAGACTCAGTTCTTAAGTCGTGGTTTCCCCCCACCCAGGAGTATCTCCTCTGTGTTCCCAGAGTACCCTGGGGGCACATTTCTTTCTGGCCTATCACACCGGGGCTCTTTTCTTCCCCTTAGTGGACTGTAAGCGACCAATGAACAGGGACTGTGCTCTATTCACCTCTGTGATTCCAGCACGGGATCTGGCACAGAGTGGACTGCAGCAAAAAACTGTCCAGTAGGGGACACAACTGAACACCTGTGAAGGAATGCATGGGCAGATGGCCTGAGATGCCAGTGGGGGCGCCCCCACCCCCACAGCCTTCTGGAGGGCAGCTCTGAGGCTGAACAGCGTTAAAGGGTTTCCGCTCGTCTGGAGCCTGCAGAATCAGTAATAGCTGACTGCAAAGAGAGTATTGATCCAAGATTCCCTTTGGACCTTTGATTTCTCACTCCCTCCATCTATCACCCAGCGGGAACAACAAAACTTTGCTCATTAAAATTCCAAATGCCTGGGATAGCAGTTTTCTAAATGTGGGTACCTGAGGCTGCTTCTCTGCTTCCCCTGACATTCCATCAAGAACGCTTCTGGCTTCCTCCCACCTCCCACCCACCCCAAACATGGCCCTCGAGGCGATTCAGTTCTCCCGCAGACAGTCATGGCTGGATCTGAGGCCCAGCGGACTCACCCTCCGTCAAAGGGGTTCTCTCCCGGAATGATGTGTGTGCTGTCCCTGCCCACGAGGAACCTGATGCGGTCGTAGAAGGAGTGCAGGTTCTGCTGGGACACGGGGGCCTGTGTCTCCTGGATGATGTCCAGAGGGTCGGGGGAGCCCAGGCACAGCGGGTTGACGTGACAGAGGGGCTGGAGGCAGCAGTCGGGGTCCATGCAGTCCATCAAGCCATCTGCAGGGGAGACAGAGCATGAACTTGATAGTGTTACGTCCCACCAGCCACGTTTGTCCACAGTGCCTTCACGTGCTTCTCTATTTGCCACTTGCTGGAAAACTTTAAGTGCCTGACATAAGCCAAGGCCTTTGCTGGGGACCAAGGGGATCCAGGCACTTCAGATCTGCTCCCACTAGCCTAACAGGAGAGACGACAAGCAAGAGTACAGTGTGACATGCGTTTCTTTGTTGTTGTTTCTTTAAATTTGAAGGAATTACATGAGGGCCCAGAGGTGAGAGAACATACTGAACGTCTGAGCTGCTACACTCAGCTCAGAAGGTGAGGGGCGAGCACAGGAAGGGGGCCGTTGATGCTGGCCAAGCAGAGGCGCCGGGGACTCGGGCCGGCTCAGGCAGTTTGCATTTCACCCCCGGTGGACGGTGGGAGCTACTGGAAGGTTTAAAGCAGGGGTGACATCATCTGATCTGCATCTCTGAAAGAACCGTCCCTGTAACAGGGAGACGGGACTGCAGTTGGCCTAGAGCGGAAGCTGGGGGTTCCATAGTGGTGAGGGCATCTCTGAGGTTGCACAGAGCAAAGGTAGTGGGTGCTGAGACCAGAGCAGTGAACAGTGGAGGTGGAGATAAGCGGATGGTTTTGAGAGCTATTTAAGAGGTATTTGCTTAAACTAACTAGCTTTGCGGGTGAGGAAGAGGTGCTGTGATTCCCTGCATCTCTGCCGGCTGCCATGTAAATACAGGGAGACCCAGCTCTGCTTTCTGCGGGAGGGAGTCCCTGCATTTGCCTGTTGGCTTCAGGTCTCTGACCGAGGGGCTACTAGCAGGGAATGTCTTTGCCACATGGACGAATTTCTTCAGGACTGGAAATTGTATTACGGCTTCCAGCTTCCCAAAGTACAAAGAAAGAAATCCAATCAGATCACAGATTTTTGGTCACATATGTGCTTTTACAGGCACCCAACAGCGTAGCTTACAAAGAATAACAAACTCAGGGATTAGAGGACACTGCACCAAGTGGGGGACAGGGAAAGCCCAGGGTGACAGTCTGTGTGCTTTGTGGGCAGAAAACAGTCTAAGGACTTGCATTCCTCTGGGTTCAAATTCTGCCTCTCTTGCTTTATTAGCTGTGTGACTTTGGGCAAGCTTCCCCACCGCCATGGGGACACAGATCCTGCTCTGGTTATCTCTGTTGTGTCCCCAGCACTTAGTACAAGTATTCAAACATGGCTGTTAAATAAATAAACCAAAGAGAATGGAATGGATTAACAAATGAAGCAGGGGATGAAACCAAATGACAGTGTCCATAAAAGCCAGGAAACCACCCGCTTCATTCAATCCAATTAAACAGTGCGGTATGGTGGATGGATCATGAGGCCAAGGCTGAAGTTCAAGTCCCAGAACTGTGGCTAAGAACGCCCCTGGATGAATTCCTGCACTTACTCTCCGAGCCCCAGTCTCCTCATCACTGACATACCTCCCTCGCTTCTGTCTCCCTGGGTTTACGACAGAGGTGCTGCCCAGCAGAGCACTGCATTTGCACTGGCCAGATTTGGTGCCCCACGCGGCACCCCTAGGCCCCCTTCCCAGCCTCAGAGGTATTGCGGCCTCGGGCAAGCTCCCTGACCTGCCTGAAATCCAGTTTTCCCCCTTAGTCAATTAGGGACAAAAATCCCTTGTCTTTCTCACCCACTTTTGCATGGTATCCAAGACTTTATAACTTCCTTGAGGGCACCACACTGCAAAGTGCCTGGATTTCAGGGCCCAGACTGTCTGGGGCCAAATCTTGGCTCTGAAACTTAGCACTGTGTGGCCTTGGGCATGTTACTTAAACTCTCTGGCCTCTGTTTCACACATGTCTCATAAGGGGACTGTAAAAGTGCCACATAAGTGTTTGTTACATAAATAGAAAACATAGTATATGTCCCCAAATCTAGCAGAGTACCCCATAAACAGTAAGTGCTTGCTAAGGGCTTGTTCCCCTTGCTGTCCCTGAGTCTACGACACGGCTCATCAAAGCGAAGGGCCATTTGTTCTTTGCTCACCTGCCAGATTCATCCTGAGATGTGGAGGAAAGGGCTCCCCTCACCCCAGCGCTGTCCTGGGTCCTAACTTGTGGCTCCTGTCCCAGCTCCCAGATACACCCGCTAACTGCCTCGCAAAGCACCTGTCTTCTCTTGCATCCCCTCCATCACACATTCCCACGCTGGCCCTGTCAGACGTCGCTTAAACACATAATTACAGCCCAAGCTGAGGGTTATTTGCATTCTGCTATTGATGTTAGCATGACAGATTCAGCTGCTGCATCCATAACTCTGCAGAAATGCTCCATTATTCAATCCCAGCGAGCAGGGACGCTGACCATTAAATCAGCCAGCACAATTGAAGGGCTGTGAAAAGTCATGGCTAATTTGAAATTTTATTAGCTATTGCCTGCTCTTGTTTACCGGAGAGAGCAGACCCTGGAAGCCAGTCTTTTACCTCTTTATAAACACTCTGCTCTGTGGCACCCTGGAAGAACTGCTTTCTGTTCTCTAGTCCTGGGGGAAGGTTAGCCAGGAATTACTATTCTTATTATTTATATTATATTCAACGATGATGATCATGGACGTTGTGCTAAATGCTTGGCAATGAATGCTTTCAAAGGACGTGTCCTCGAATCTCTCCAGCTCTGTGAAGTAGCCACTGTTGTCACCATCACGCTCATTTTACAGAGAAGGAATCGGAGGCTCAAAGTACTAGAGTAAGTTGGTCAAGGTCATGTGGTCAGAGAAGCTGTCTTGGAATCCGAGCCCAGTTCTTTCTAAGTATGAAAGGTTGAAACTTTTGGGAACTATTTTTTCATAAGTGGAAAACATGAATTTACGAGTCTTGCTGAAATGGCACTCTTCCGTGCCCTTCCGGCTCCCAGGGCGACCTCCGGTCACAGCACTCGCCCCCCAACCCTTGCTCTGCAATTTTGATTTTCTCTGTCTCCTTCCCCAGACATCGAGCTCCTTCCAGTAGCCCTGTGCCTCCTGCACTAGCTTCCCGCTTCATCCTTGCTTCTGGCATCCCCATACTCCTTTTTCCTTTCCCTTTTAGAAACAAATTGTTGTTTCTCGTGATCAGAGGGTCTTTGCGATGATCCAGGTGGCCATTCTGCTGGAAATGAAAGTCTCAGCAAGGGCCCCGAGCTTCAGCTGGGCCCGTGTGTAAGAGGCACAGTCAGACCTACCTCACGGACGCTGAGGGGAGTGGGTGAGATCATGGGTGTGGAGCACTTAGCATGACGACCAGCACCTAAGGACGTGCTTGCTAAATAAGAGTCACTGTTAGCTCCTTGGCTGGGTGCTTCCTTGGACGGCTAGCCCCGTAACAGGCCTGTCCTGGGTCCCCACTCCATTGCATACTTCAGGGCAGCTCTTTCTGGCTGCAGCCTGGCTGTGAAGAACTGAGGAGACAAAGATGACCTAAGAGACACACCTTCAAGTTAGGGAAGCAGAGACCCAAGGGACTTGAAGATCGGGCTTCTCTGAAACGGAGCCACGGCACACAAACAGGGCTCTCGTGAGGGACCTGGGACTGTGCAATTGCTCACTGTACGCTTCACAGGATGGACAGACGCCAGGCCAAGAGTTCTGTCTGCCAACGCCTTCCCAACTATTCACTTAGCAAATATTTGCAGAGCAGTAAACGTGGCCTAAACCTTTGCTAATAGAGATGATCATCTTGTTAAATGAAGCACCTATTTCAAAAATGACTGGGGCCCACAAAATTCTTATCAAAGGCTCAGTTTACAAGGTGAGCTTTCGTGCAAACCTCTCTATTTTCTTTTTTAAGTTTATTTGAGAGCGAGAGAGAGCAAGAGACAGCATGTGTATGTGTGAACAGAGGAGGGGGGAGAGAGAGAGGGAGAGAGAATCCCAAGTAGGCCCATATGGAGCCCCAACACTGGGCTTGACCCCACGAACAGAACCATGAGATCATAACCTGAGCTAAAATCCAGAATCGGACCTTTAACTGACTGAGCCAATCAGGCACCCCCCCACCCCCGCCCCCATCTTCAAACACAGCATATGGCAGCCTGATACAGTGCATGTGGCTACCCCGGAGGGAGACAGACTCTTCCACACTTTTGTTTTCTTAGGCATAGATGACAGATTTTAGAAGAGTCATGTTAAGAGGAAAAAGCATGCTTTGGGGACAGAAAAGTAAATTTGGGGGTAGACTAGAAACACATCAATGTATAGTTTTCATGATTCTCCGGTTTGGCTAGTTTGGAAACATTTACATTTTCCAAGGACTTCATAGTTTACTTAATTGTATATTATACAGAAGTTGGCTGGCTTATATAATGTCCATGTTTCATTTGTATGCTATTCCCACTGAGAGACCCTCCTTATGGCAAACAGAAAAAAAAAAAAACCCAGAAAAATAGTATTTTTCTGTTTCCTTAAAAGTTTCAGTAAAACCCTCTTGAACTCTAAATATTACCTTTTGGGAAAGAACATTTTTTTCTCCAGAAATATCTTTTTTCCCTCTTCTCTCTGAGTACACGGTGAAAGTAAAGGGGGCAGAAGGAAATGTTAGATGCCATTCGGGCTCCTGGAGATTGGAGGGCAGCAATGCCTCCGGAGGGACTAGAGGGCAAAGGAAAGTGGGAAGGAAGTATCCAGAAAAAAGTCAGACTAGAGATTAAAAAGAAAGATATAAAAGAGGGAGGGAGGGAGGGAGGGAGGAAAAAACCAGGAAAAAAAAATGCAGGTCTCTGGGCGTACTAAATGAACATCCCAAAGCAGTGCAAGTACATGTGACCTTGAACTTGAAGCCCTCCAGGGCTAAAATGCTGCATGGTCCACTGAGCGCTCGCTGCCTTTTGCCAATATTTCCATCTAAGTGCTACCCACTTGAGGATGAGGGCTACGCTGTTTCCTCCAGCCCCCTCCTCAGTGTGTCCCCTGCTGGTGGGTGTCAAGTGACCTTGAGAACTGGGGAGTAGGGAACAGGAGAGAAAAAATAAACCAGTCCCAAAGAGCCAGTTCCTTCCCTGGCTCTGTCACTTTCTGGGGTGAGACCTCTGGCACTTCCCTTCCTAGGTCTGAAATGTCATTTATTCATATGGAACCAGGATAATAAGCTGTATCAGTCCCTCAGGATTGCTGAAGGTTTCCTGGGTTGTAAAGAGTGAGTCATTCGCTGAGGTTCTAGTGTCCTCCCCACACCTGTGGCTGGTCCCTGGAGTCCCCTCCGCAGACATGTGCTGCAGCCCAGGGCTGGGTGAGGTCCTCTGCCATCAGTCACCATCCTGAGCGGCAGCGGCTTTCTGCTCATTTTGTGATCTTAACTGCTGCCAGTGAGTGGTGGGCCCTTGGGTGACTCATCCCCCCATCTGATGTCGGTGTCCTCCTCGGTTAGACAGAGGGTAGATGGGGCAGCCTCTGGGGTCTAACCTGCAGGACAGCCACCTCCTGGCCTTTCTATGCAGCAGGCCCATCTCCCCTGGTGGCTGGCCTACAGAAACTTCCACAGAAAGTGAAAGGTGTGCCTGAGGGTCCTTTTGAAGTTGGTGGCTCAGCTAGCCTTCTTCTCTTTACCAGGGAGGACCGTGGGGCTCAGGTTAAATGAGTTACTCAGGGTCCTACTGCTGGTGAGGTGTGGCAGAGCTGGGAATTGGGTTTCTTATCTTTCTCCAAATCCAGCTGTTCGCCACTATCCTATAGTCTACATCTTTATCCATGCTTTGGACATTCTGGTCCTTCCACAGAGGGCGGGAACTGACTTGTTTACTTCTCTATCCCAAATGCATAGCACAGAGCCTTGCACACAGTGAGCATCACATTTGTTGAATGAATGAACAAACGAATGAATGATTATATGAGGACTCCGAATCAAACAGCTCAATCACGTTGGCAGGCCCATTGAGGGCCGTGGGTGTGGTGGAAGCCAGTCCCCCCAGTAGGAGTTCATTCCTCTCCTTAGAAAGGAGGCATGGGGGCAGGCCCTGCACCAGGCACTGGACAAACAGGGAGAAAACGGTCATGCCTCTGCAGGAGTCGGTGTTCTGGGTCAGCCAGGGACCAAAGAGCACTGGGAAAGAAGGTCGAGATGGGGCTAGGGAAGCCTGGAGGTGGGAACCCAGCTTGGGCTGAGGGCTGGCATATTTCCTGGAAGACAGAATGCTTAAACTAGGACTAGAGGGGTGGACGTGAACAAGCCAAAAGGAGAACAGAGCTGAGAGTGGGTCCGGGAAATCCACGAACTAGCAAACTGTTTGCATCACAGTTGTTTGCACGTTCCTTACACTCGTGGACCCTGTATAACAAGTCCCTCTATCTCTCTGTGGACTTAACTCCTGCCCCAGCTCCACAACCCAGCAGCCAGCCTCATCTCGCGGTTGTCTGTAGTCTGGCCGCACAGCGGCTTCCAGGGAGGCCCTGGGCGTGGGGGGTGGAATATGCCTCCCTCTCTGTACACATCTGGAAGAAGGTTTTGTCATTTGCTGTAATAAATTCTGTGCCTTCTTTGAAAAGGCTTGCAAAATCTCTATCTGCCCCTTGGAACACAAGATTTTTAAAGGTCAATTTCTCTCTTGTCTCTTATCACAAGAAATGTGGTTTAGAGATAGTCTGAAGGGTTTCCAAATGCTATGGCCTTATGTGAGCTCTCCATTCTAGCAGTGGGAAATGGGGAGGAGGAAGGAGGGCAAAGAGCTTTGTTCTCTGTTTTCCTGAAACTTCTCCTTCCAGGTGGCATCTATCAGTGATCTGTATTGCAATCCATGATCGTTTTCATGGGGCCCACAGTACCTGAAGGGCTTATCACACCTTGAAGCTGCTTACAAATCCTTCATCCAAAGGGTCTGGTTGTTTTAGAATCCAGTGGATTTTATATTCTGGCTTCTTCTTTTTTAAACACCCATTCCACTCTAAACCTAGCTCTCGTGCTGTCACTGTGTGACACTGGGCAAATAGCTTCAGCTCACTGAGCCTCAGTTTCCCTGCATGGAAATGTCTGTCTTGCAGGTTTGTTGCGAAGGGCTAGACATCACGTCCACAGAGCATCCAGTACAGTGCCTGGAACTGAGGGGATGCTCCCTATATTATGGCCAGTACTTTCCTTTTTGAACATTTGAATTATTTTCTTTCTAGCAATGAGCATGTGACAGTTTGGAATACACATTTTAATCAACAGATGAAAAAGGTCCGAAATACATTATTATATGGAGAAGCATTATAATTGTAAGTAAAATAAGTAGAGTGTAAAATTTCATAGACAGCATCATTTCCATTTTTAAAAATAATTATTTATAGATGGCTATATATTTATTTTATAATAAATATCATGCTTCTGTGCTTACAGATGGAAAGGCACAGGAGAATGAGAAGTGATATTTGCAGGTGAGGGACTGAGGCTTAGAGAGGCCGAGGAGCCCACACAGGGGCAATGCAGCAAGCATGCCAGGGTTTGAATCCAGAACATCTGGGCACAGATCCTGTACTTTTTAAAAAAATTCTTTTTAAAGTTTATTTGTTTGAGAGACAGATCGAGTGGGGAAGGGGCACAGAGGGAGAGAGAGAGAATCCCAAGTAGGCTCTACACTGACAGCATGGATGGAGCCTGATGCAGGGCTCGAACTCACGACGGTGACATCATAACCAAGAGTCAGACTCTTAACCACTGAGCCACCCAGGTGCCTGCCTCCCCCCTCCCCCACCCTGCCCCAATCCTGCACTTTTAATCACTGTGCTGTGTTGCCTCTCAGGCACTTCGGGATTTTTTTTTTTTTTTTTTTTTTTTTTTTTTTTTTTTAGTTTTTTTTTGAGAAGGAGAGAGAGGGAGAGAAAGAGAGAGAGGGAGGGAGTTTGTGTGCTCTCGTGCATGGTAGTAAGGGAGGGGCACAGGGAAAGGGAGAGAGAATCTCAAGCAGGCTTCCAACTGAGCACAGAGCCCTACGAGGGGCTCTCCATCTCATGACCTTGAGATCACAACCTGAGCCGAAATCAAGAGTCTGATGCTCAACCAAGTGAGCCACCCAGGTGCCCCTGCCTTTCAGCCACTTTGAATACAACACTTACAATCCTCACAGTGACCCTGTAAGGCAGGCATTAATTACCAGTCTCATTTTACAGTCACTTCGCACCTTAGGGCCACAGTTCACCATCCCTGAAATGGACATGAAATGAGCAACCCCCCCCCCCCCCCCCCCACCATCAGAGGGTCACTATGAGAGGGACGAGAGGATGCATGCGACAGCACTTCCTGAAGGGTTTCATAGCTGGTACTATAAGAAGAAGGCACCTCTTGTTAGGTGGGGCACAGAGGAGTTCACAGGGAGTGTTAGGCCTGGGCCTCTGCCTGCTGGCTTTGCTCGGCCATCTTACCAGCCAGTGTTCTGGTGACATCTTGCAGGCAGGTTAAGGGTGAAGGTAGCCCCAACAGAGGATCAGCGCACTGGGAGTCACTGTGTCACATTCAGGATCTGTTTTCTGGTTTTACACACCATGACCACACATGGAAACAAAAACAACCTAATAACGCTAAACCCAACTCAGCCATACTGTGAATTTTTTTCTTTTTTTTTTTTTTTGTCTCATAGTTTAAAAATACCTCAACAGCATTCTTCATGAAGCTTGAAATTCAAGTTTAATTTAGAAAGGACTGCCTTAAGCCTAGCAAATTGGGAAAGAAGAGAAACCAGAAGTTCTCAGATAACTTGAAGAGCTGCAGTTGGGTTTACCATGGAACCACGAGTCTTAAGTCTGGACACACTGAAGAGACAGCGTGGCCAGACCTCTCAGACTATGACTGTTTCTGCCACCCATCAGCTGTGTGACTCGGGCAAATACTTCCCCTCACTAAGTCCCAGTTTCCTCATTATACAGAAATAGTAAGGGGATAATAACACCACACACCTCGAGAGTTACTGGGTGGATGCATAATTGCTCTGCAAACTGTAAAATGGCATACAGATTATCATTCTCAGCCCCTCTTTGGCTTTGGGAACTGTAGTAGCCTATTCAAATTTGAGTAAGCGCTTGCACTGCATTTCTAGGAAGAGGATGAATTGCTAGAAGGCAGAAGTACTGTAGGGTTACGAGGCCACGTGGAATGGCCCAAGAGTCTTGGGCCCTAGCGCAGGCCATGTGACTCACTTCCTGTGTGATGGAACACCCCCTCTTTGGGCTCCCGTTTCCCTGCCTGCAACACGCAGGGAGGAGGAGGAGGGAGCTGCAGTGTCTCCTCCAGTCCTGTTCCTCGACATTAAACTCTGCCATTTCCTTCTCCGAGCCCCCGTGTCACATCAGCCGAGAACAACACTCAGCTAGACTCTAACGCTTTCCCTGCCACCCTGCCTTATTTATCTGGAATTATGCTGCGTTCCACATCGTGGCTGAAAGAAAGGCATGTATTCCATTCTGTCTCCACTAGATTGGGTTGTTAGGATAGCAATTTCTTCCAAATGACTGTGGGCTTCCTAAGGGAGAAAGACTGGGCCACGTTCACTGGTTCTTTCTATCCCCTCAGAAAGGAGCATGGTGTCCTGGAGACAGTAGGAGTCCAGCAAATGTGTGCTTGACAGAACTGAAAACAGCCCAGGGCTAAATATGGCTCACTCTGTGATGCCTTGTATAGCTTGCCCCATTCCTCCCTCCACCAAAACTGCTCCCGTTTGGCCAAGACTGAGGGTAATAGGCCAGTGAGGATAGACTTGCCCCCTCCAGTACTAGGGGACAGTCTACTCCCCGTGGCTGTTTCCTCTGTGCTGCCCTGCAAAGCAGGGACCTCATGCACCATCTCCTTAGCTCCCCCAATGGGCGGAGAGCCCACCAAGCTGAGAGGACCCTGGGTAAGACATTTCCTCATTTCACAGTTGAGAACCCAAAACCAAGCTTGCTTAACAATCTGGTCTCCCAGGCTAGCTGTCTTCCCAACCATGATGACCCATGAATGTCTTCCTGGCTAGACTGGAGGCCTCACAGGACAGGAAGCATATCACAGTTCCCAGTAGGGTGCTCAGGCAAGTGATAATATCAGTTGAAAGAGTGGATACTCCTTCACCACAGCAATTATCTTACTGCAATGCAATTGCAGGCTGCTTATCTCTCCCTCCAGACCGTGAACTTCATAAGGGCAGGGACCATGTCTTATTTGTCTCTGAAACTCCAGGATGCAGGACAGGGCCTGATGCATAGTAGACATTCATTTAATGTTGGTTGAGTACGTGAATGAACTCAAGTTACGATGCTACCATATGGCTTTGTTAAGAGGTATGTAAAAGCTCGTCCCAGTCTGTAACATGCTCCATAAATGCAAGAGGTCTAATCCCTGTACTTGAGGATTTTCTGGTTGTTCTTTTCTAGTCCCTGCTGGTTTATCTCTCAGAGTGCCTGGAGGAGGCTACATTCCTCTGGGGTCTGGATCAATCCTGTTTCCTATGATGGCAAGCTCTTTCTCCCACCGAAGCTGTGGGGCTTTGGGCTCTCGTGTGTCCCTGCCCCATGCAAACACTGGCGAGTTTTAGCCCTGGGAGGGCAGGCTGAAGGATGGTAAACAGGATACACAAGGGTTGTGCTTCATGTGAGGCAATAGACAAACCTTGTTTTATAACCTATTCTTGTATGTGTGCCCTCTCCCCACATTTGTCAAGGACACACGGTTCCTTTGCTGCCCAGATGCTCAACAGCTGTTTGAGGGCTTTGGCCAAGACCCTGCATTCCTGACAGGGGAATGACTTCATGGTGCAGCTCCTGTCCCCTTCTCTTCTAACTACGTGAAGTTATTGTTGGCCATTGGAATTGTGTCTACAGGCAAAGTAAAGGAGAAGGCTGGGGAGTGATGCAGATAATTTAGGCTGACATCTCTTTCCTATGAAGAGCAAATATTATCGCACTTCTTCTTGCCTGAAGACAAGGATGCTTGGTGCCCTTCAGTGCTTTGCTCTGCCTTTGCCCAGGACGATTTCTCTGAACAGAAAGCCCCTTCCTTTCCAGGAAACACCTTCCAGGTGAATGTTTCTCTGCTCCCACACCGACCAATAGAGGACTCTGTAACAGTATCCCACTGTCCACTAGCACTTCACCTTGGACTTTTCTCCCCCATCTGAATTCCTGGAGCACAGGGACGGGACTCTGTCATCTCTGTGCCTGGCCTGGGACCTGGCCCCACAAGAGGAACTCTGGATATTTACGGAACACAGGAATTAATGGACTCCCTAAGTTTCAGATTGATTAAGGGACATTTTGACCCTGTAAGTTCTCAAGAGGAGAACTTGAACCTGCTGTCTCTGCTTATCTGCCAAGGCCCAATCCTATGAGCTCCTTGTTGACAACTATTCCACAAGGCCCTGACTGGTGCATAGGCCTGACCACCTCCACCACCAAGGACCTTGGACCAGGTCCAAGGGAGATGGACTGCAAACTGGTTCAGACAAAGACCAGTGGTCTGAAATAGTCCTTTCCAAACTGCTGTAGCCAACTGAAAGCAAATGAACCAGAATAATCACAACAAACCCCCGCATGGCCTTTTAATCTGTATGGTGCTCTGAGATTGTAGAATCACACTAAGTAGAAAATTCCCAGAGGTTGGGATGCTGAGTTTCTGGCCTGCTGATTTCCTAATCCGTGCTGTACATTAGAAAGTCCCTTAGTATAAATGCAAAAACACATTTGGATTAGGCCAGCTGTTAGGTCATCATTAGAAAGAAAGGGTCGACTGTTTCTTTTCTTTTTTTTTTTTTTTTTTTCATTTCTCTGTTTTTAATCTCTCCTACTAACCCCCTGAGATTAGGAGAATTAGGAAGAATCAACCTATCTTCCAGGAGAGAAAGTAGGGCACATCGTGATTATATTTATCCAAGGTAACACAACAGAAAGACAAAGGCTAATTCTAGACTAATTTAAGGACTGGAATGGTCCTCATGATCCAACTGCCTTTTTTTATAAATAGGGAGTGTGAGGCCCAGAGACATCAAGTAACCTGCTTAGGGATACACAGAGGTCAAAGACAAATGGGGATTGGAACCCTGGTCTCTTCTGTCTCAGCTAAGAAATGTTCCACAAGACTAGGCCACTCCTCTTTAGGGGCTTGACTGTGCAGCACTTGGGAAAAAAACCTATTAACTAAGACCAACTCTATTATAAACCCACGGGAACACAGGATGTGGGGCAAGGTGGCTCAGTGAGGGTATTACCAGAATGAGGGGAGAAGGGGTGTCAGCCGAAGGGAACTCAAGCTCCCTCCCCTGGAGAGGCGTCCTTTCTGCCACTTTTTGTAACACAAAACTGGATGGCCTCTTCTTGTCCATTTCCAGTGAGGGGGACTTCATGACTTTGCCAGGTAAATCATCCCGCTATTGAGTTGCTAGAAAATTCTTTCTTCCATATGCCTTCTCCCCTGCACTTGCTGTCAGATGGCAATTAATTTTATTTACATTAGTTCATTTAAATTAATTAAGATGGAACAAGTGGAGATATGTACTTATTCCTTAGACCACATGTGCAGTTTTCTGCCTGCCCTGCAGGCCTCCTTGACTGGACAGCTGGTATGCCAGGGGTCTGTGGCCTCGATAATGCCCACCCGCCACCCTGTGGCCCCACCCCGACCCCCCACTGGAGCTGCATGGGGCCCCTGGGTGCCGGAGCCTTACCTCCATCGTTGTCTTTGCTGTCACCACAGGCGGTTTCCATGGATGTGTCACAGCCCGCTCCTCTCCAGCCCAGCTGGCAGACACAGTGCCACCCGTTGAGGTCCAAGGTACATCTGCCATTGCCATTGCACAACCCAGGGCAACCCTCTGCAAGGCAAAGCACGCAGAATCGAGGTCTGATCTGATCGTCCGCAGCCACCTGCAGTCACACACACTCACGCTCTTCCTGCCTGCTTGGAAAATGCTCTCACATCCTTCCGCATATCGATGCCCCTGGCACCCGGGGAAGATGGATCGCTAGGAACTGCCACTTTGCTGAGAGGGCCACTGAGACGCAGAGGTGAAAGGACTTGCTAGGGCCGCACGGTTAGGAAGTTGGAAAGTGCTGGGGGTAGGTCTGAACGTCACGCCTCGGCATCTGAAATCCTCCCTTTCAAAAGTGATCAGGATTCCCAAGGGTGGGTCAGTGGATGTGAGCCTGTCAGAATGTGAGTGGTGGAAACTTTTGCCGGATCCTTGCTCCATGTTCACTCCTGTGTATCTTTCCTGTTTCTGGGGGGCTGTTTGGAATGAAGCGATCATCCCCCCAGTATACTCCTCAGGTTCCCTCAGCACTGCTGGGTCTCATTCTAAAAGGGCTACGCTTTTTCCAGCACTGGTTACTGGATCAATCGTATTGGACCCTAGGCTTTTCATTTATTTTGTCCTGTTTTCTCCTAAGCTGTCTTTGCTTTGAGGAAGAGTCCTTAGGTCTCTTTCTTCCCATCTTATCTATAGCCCCTAAGAAGAGGGTTCGGCATGCATAAAAGCCCCGTAGACTGCCATGAAGACAGACTAACTAGGGCCGTCTGTGTTTGCAAATGCAGGTACAGGCAAGCTGCCCTTCCCTAATGTAGTTCATCTGTACATCTGTGTGCCTGTCTGTCATTTATTAAGCACCTTCTCTGGGCCAGCCCTGGAAGTATAGAGATGAATAAGACCTAGTTCTTATTCTTGAGGAGCATGCAGCCTATCAAAGGAGACAGATTTGTATAAGCAAAATATTTCACTGCTACGTGCCCTCGGGGAGATGTACAAAATATGGTGGGAACCTGATACAGGAGTGACCATCTGTCTGGGAGAACCTCGGGTGATTTCATCAAGAAGGGTCAGGCAATGTTTAGACTCTGCCTCGGTTCTGCTTTGCCCAACAAATAAGGTGGGGAGTTATTATTACTTGTCAGGTAGATTTACAGGCTTTTTATTACCACCTTTTGAAACCCTTCTGAGTTTGGGGCTCAGGAATCTGTGTCTGAGAATCTGCTAAGTTACATGGTTCACTTCAGCTTCTATTTTGCCACTTGGTTTTCATTCAAGTCCTCATTTTAACATCCGCTAGCTCCTTTCTCAGAGCAGCTATCAAAAAACAGCTTTCGCTGGCATGCCTTCTGCGTTTTCTCTCTACCCCTGCTCGGTCTCAGGGAAAGGTATGGACGCGAAAGTCATCTATAAAGCTTAATTCATTATTATGAGCAGCAGACTGCTACGAATATGGCTACCGACTGAATTTTGCCAGGGAGTAACTGAAAATTGGCCCATTATTCTTAAATGGGACAAATGTGAATGTAGCTGTTCAGTAAAAGACGTAGGCCAAGGTACGGACTCACTGAGTGAACCATCAATTAGAATATAAAACTTTAGTGTTTCAAGGACCTTTGGTAGTTGCCTTTTATTGCAAAGTAAAAGAAAGGAGCACGTTCCTTTGTATTTGAGATATTCAAACAGCAACCAATCAATCTGGCCACGGTGTTTGTCATTCAAAGGAAGGAACATTTCTCGACCATGCACTCCAAGCCTAGCAGGATCCTTCCAGAAGTTTAGAAGCAGTGCTGTGGTCTCTGCACAGCAGAAGCCTGTTGGGAAAGGTGGGAAGCCACCAGCATGGTCACCCCAAAAGTGATCGAGAAAGCAGTCGTAAAGGCGCAGGAGCAGTGCTGTGCATGCAGGTGATTACCCAGCCATCCTGACCTGACCGGCCGCCCTTCCTGGCCAAAACCATTACAGACTCCCTCTTTCCCCAGTCAGTCCCATTTAAATGTTTATCCATCCAGCTGGGATTGCCTTTCAACTGAGCCTCATTTGTATTCGAAATCAGTCTTGGAGGAAGGAAGTAGAGTCCAATTGTTAAGAATGGTAGTGGACCGCTTTCTCTTGCTCCAAGATGTAGCCTCCTGTGAGATGCAAAGAACACCCCTTGTGCGAGAGCACGAACCTGGAAGCCCTATCAGTCTGGGTCCGTCACTCGGTGGCTTTTAGGACCCAAGCACCTTGTTTAATTTCTTTGAGCCTCAGCCTACTTATAAAATGGGGCTGTTCATGGGATTAAATAAGATAGTGTATGCATGAAGCACGGAGTCTGACATACAGCTTGAACACAGTATCTGAGTCTTACACTGACCTTTTTCACCTTCTATTTTGAGTAAAGGGCACACGGTATCATAAGTTGTACCCATAATCGTACACAGGGCTCATAGAAAGGCAACACAGAAACCTGAGGCACTTGTCTAGATCAGAGTCAGACAACTTTTTCCGTAAAGGTTCAGATAAGAAATATTTTAGGCTCGGGAGCCACATGGTCTCTGTTGCAATTAATCAAACCTGCTATTGTAGCTGGAAAGCAGCCAGATATAACTTATAAATGAACGGCTGTGTTCTGATAGAACGTTACTGGCGAAAACAGGTGATGGGCCAGATTTGGCCTGTGTGCCGTAGTTTGCCAACGCCTGGTTTAGAGGCTTCAGGATGGTAATACGATGACAGTTGCCGTCTGCTCAGGGTCTACCATGGCTAACCGCTCTGCTAGACACTTCACACATACTATTTTAAAATAACTTTTTGTTTTTTCGGATCCTGGCTTTCTAAGGCAGTTACGATGTCACACCATTTGATCCTAAATTTTAAATTAAAACCATTTGCTGTAACATGGTGTGGACTTTGGGACTGGGCAGCCTTCAGTACAAATCCCCATACTACCTTTTTACTTACTACCCATGTGATGACTGGCAAATTATTTAACTCTCTAGGCCTCAGTATTCTCATCTGTAAAATGGAGGTAAGGCCTAATTCAAAGAGTTGGTGAGAAGGCTAATGAGATAGATAATGTATGTCAATTATTTGGCACAGTTATGGGTAACATAAGCAGGCATTCAATAAATGAGAGCTGCAATTATTATTATTATTGAATTGATTAGCTTTAACATTGTAATAACTTCACTAAGAAATTCACAAACCAGAAATAATCCTTTGCCAGTCCCCACTGTCTCAGTTTTGGGTCAAGAGCTATGGTCCTCATAAATACGAATCTTGCCAAAGACAGTTGAGACAAGGCCAGCAATGTGGTCATGGGAGTCAACATGCATCTCCCTGGGAGGCAGTGAGATGGGTTCAAGGCCACGAGTCCCAGCCTGGCAGGCCCACCACTTCATGCTTTCCTGGTGCTCTGTCCTCCCTGGAAGCCAGCGTCCCAAGTATACGTAAAGTATTCATTTTGCAATTAATGCTTATTCCCTCCATTGGACTATAACCACCATAAGGCAACTTTGGACCTATTCCCTTGCCTTGCACGTAGCACATACTTGATGGGTATTTGTTGAAATGAATCAATGAGGAAGACAGGAGACCTAGGTTCTGGTACCTGCTGCCTAACTTGTGGGATCTTTGGAAAGTTACTCTTCCTCTGTTGGCTTCAATTTTCTTATCTATAAAATGAAGGTTCAGATGAGATGACGTGTTAGGTCCTTCTGGTGCAGCTGACCCAATAGAGAGGGTCAAAGCAACTTCAATTTTGATGATATTGTTCTCAATTTAAACAAACTTTTCTCAGCACCCACTGGATGCCAGGCAGGTGTGTGTTAATTCTGGGGCATAGAGAGATTCAATGTATCATCCTCTGCCCTCAATTATGTTATATTCTATTTACCTATACCTTACTTTGTTCCAGGAAGGATTTAAAATGGGTCTCGTAATCTCAAACGATACTTCTCAAAGTGAATTTTGTACAATGCTAGTACTATGAGGTCCTCAAAAACAAGCTTCTGTGGTCAAATTTGGAAACTATTTTATCCTAGTTCCTATTCTATAAAGTCACACGGAATATTAACATATTAAAGGCTCTGAGAAGTCTTACAATAAAGAAACTTGCTTATTTTTCAGAACATTCTCCAGTTTGACCTCAGAACATTTCCCCCCATAACCACTTATAATAACGTGAACCATTCCATTCCAAAACCCCTCTTTGGGAACCCCTGCTCTAGTGAGCTCCTCTTCGCACACGATGCTTAGCGCACAAGTTCGGCGCTGCTTGGAGACTGCCTTGGAGGGGCAGGTGTTCTCGGGGAGGGTCAGCTCTACACGTGAAATCACAGGAATGCTTTAAATACAGTTAGTTTCTTCAAATGCACCAAGTTCTACCCTCAGGGTCTGCACTGTCCTATCAGTCTCAGGGTTTCAGAGGGACTTTGAGTACCTGGGGGTTAAATGAGGTTTGCTCTCAGTCAGCAGTTTGCTTCTGGAGTAATCACACCCCCATTAGCCAGCATGAGGAAGCCTCCTCCGGGGTGACATGCTGACTTTCTTAAAGCAATATGCCTCCTTACCCACCACTAACGCTCATTAATTCCACCAGCTCTGAAACTCATCAATAATTCAGGGAACCCAACTGACATTAACAATCCCCTCTGGAAGGACTCACATCAGGCATTTGCTAGAGCCAAAATAATGTAATTTTAAGGTTTAGAGAAGGGCTAAGCTTTTCAAAAGAAAAGATGCCCTTTAAATGACAAGGGACCACTTTATCTTCAGCCCTTCTGCTGAAGCCCATGAAGAAGTCCCCCTTGAAGCTAGCATCAGGTATGACAAGAAGACTTTCAGAATCCTTGAAGGTGGTTTTTAGTTATGCAGCAAAGGGGCTATGTAATATCCCTATCATGTATTAAAACGTCCCGTTTCTTTCTGGTTCTCTTTCTGGTCCTCTTGTCCTTTTTCATCCCCACAGTCACTTCACTTCCCTAGATAAGGTCATCATCATCTCCCACCTGGATGATGGCAATAGTCTCCTAATCGGTCTGTTCTGTTTGCCCCCAAAGATTCCCCCTCAATTCTTTTTCCTCAATATGGCCAGATGGATCCTTCCAAATCACAAGTGTCATCACGTCATTATCCTGCTTTTAAAAACCTATAGTGGCTTTCTCCTATGCTTCTGCTGAAGTTCACAATGTTGGTCTACAAGGTGCTGCCTAGATTGGGGGGTCTCATTGATAAGTGGCCCCCAGAATTCACCTGTTATAACCCTCATCACACGTCAATGGAATTATTTATTTTATTAGTGTCTTCCCTGCCAGACTGCTGGCAATACAAGAGTAGGAAGCATTTCTGTTGTATGATATCCACATTTCCTGGCACTTAGGAGGATTCAACATATTCGTTAAGTGCATGTTGTGTTTTTAGTCTCTACCAACCCAACTGGAAAACAAAGAGCAAAAGCCAGCTTATCTTTGAACTGTATGGTACTCTAACAAGTCCTGAGTTTGTGCTGTACGGGCCTCTAAATTCTTTTTTGTTTTTTCAGGATTGGCACCCAATGTACCAGAAAGTCAGCAGGATGGTGGCCTGGCTCAAACCTAGATTTTGGTAGAGAACATCTGTCCTTTAAAGCAAGTTATGATTTATTGGCTTAATCCAAATAAAGGTCTGATGATATTTTCTGAACTGAAGATCAGAACAGGTAGTTTGAGAGACGATATACATCATTTCCTGGTGAGGCTGCCAGTTTGGAAGACATGGTTTGGAGGAAGAATCCTGGAAACTATGGGACATTCTTGGTGAAAGGTGACAGAAGATAGAATGCTGGAAATATGGATCAGGTCAGGAAATTCAAAGTCCTGGCTCTGCCACTTACTAGAAATGTGACCCAGAGTGGGCCTCTCAACTTCCCCAACTTCAATGTCCTTATCCAATAAAATGAGAGTAGTTACCTCTGCTCCCTTACAAAAACCCAAAGGGCTTGCTTAAGACTAGATGGGTATGAAAAAAAATTCACATAGTAGGAAAAGTTCTACCAAATAGATGGTTAACATTATGAAATTTAATCTATGCTGAGGACTCCTCTGATAATGATTATGCGTGAAATAAATTCCTGTTTTAAAGAAGCTCACAGATACGACTCTCTTTTGCCGGAATGATTGTATTCTCCGTTGAAGACCAGCACATAAAATGCAAGGGACTTTGCTTCTCAACACCAGGCATGCATCTCATGGGCTCCAGTAACACCTTGGCTGTATTTGGCAAAGATGTTCCAGTTGGAAAGTATTCAGTCATTTATGTTTCCCCCAAACCCTTTCCATAAGTTTTTAAATAGCAGTTTCTATCTCTTATTATAAGCCAATTTAGCTGTTTTCTTTACAACTTCAAAAATTAGTCTGGCTAATGAAGTCCTCCAAACTAAGGGTGAGAATAACAATATAATGATAAAATAGCATAGCTAACATTTACTGAGCATCATCCCTGCCCGTGTGCTAAGCACTTTACATTCATTATTTTGCTCAGTCCCCATGCCCACCCTAGGGGGGTAGTTCCTGTTATCAAGTTTATCTTAGAAGGACTCTCAAGTGAAGGGAGGTTAAGTAACTTGCCCAAGGTCACCCAGTTCGTGAACTGCTGGACTTGGCGTTCAGGCTCAGGCAGTCTGACGGTGAAGTATTTGTCATTAACCACTGAGCACGTATTCTGTGCCAGGTGATGTGTCACGACTTCGGGACAAGAAGACGAACATGGTGTGGTATTTCTCCTCAGGGGGCTCGGAGCCTTTTTTAGGTACACACGTACCTAATCTTTCTCAGACACATTCTTAGAGTAATAAGGCCTATTTGGAAAATTAGGCACTACCTAATTAATTAAGATGTTTAAAATGGAATGACTTTGCCTGTAGGGAACACTCCTCAAAGATAAGACTTACCAAACTTGGGGCTTCTCTGAAGAGGGAAAAAAAAAACCCCAAACAAACAGACCATCCACTCCCTGAGGTCAGGGGTCTGTTTCCCCAATTCTCCAGAGCCTATCACAGTATCTAACACGTAGCACTAGCACCAGTGGGTGCTTCGCATGCAGCTGTTGAATGAGTGAACACGACAACAGCAATGTCATGTAGTTGTTAAGATTCCTTAGCTTGCTCTGGGGCCCCTTCTTTTCTCAGGCCACCCACCCTGGCCCTCAGCATCTTAATTCTGATGGACCAGGGTCTGTGTAAGGGATGGGTAGGGTGACGTAAGATGGGGCAGAAAGAGTGAGTGGCGTATGTGTGTATGGGGAGGGAAGGAGGACAGCACAATGGTGATGTCACAAAGAGACTGAGCGCTTTAAGGGGAAGGATGACACTCCAGGTATATCAACCACCGTGTGACCAAAAACCCACCCTCTGGGTAGTGGATGCTGTGACAAGGCTGGGGATGTGGCAGCATCTCGACACCATGCTTTATGGGGTGTATATACATTTCTTATATACACATTTCTTCTTTTATGCTCATACACAAACACACACACGAAGACAATAGGAAAATAGAGGAAGGAAGACCATACCTTTAACTACCCTATCCAGATAGTGCGCTTGGGAAATAAAAGACAGGACATTTAAGGTAGGATCAAGTAAGTGCAATACTGCCTGCCACATAACCATGCCGGGTGCTAAGGAGACACAAGGGATGCACCCCACGTTTGGGACAGACCCGCCATGGTGGTGAAAATAAAACCAAAGATGAGATGACATGAGAGAGGAGGAGGGAGAGCAAGCACATTCTCCAGAAAGGGCCAAAAGGAACTTCCATACAGTCTACGATCCAGGAGTTTGGAATTGTGATCATATATAAGAAGACATAGGGACAGGGAAAACAGGAGAAAAAGGAGGATGGAGAGCTGCAAAAGTGGCCATGCTCCTGCTCTGTCAGGTTTGTTCCACTTTATGGAAAACTAGAACTTGTCCTCTGTCCACCCGCAGCAGCACCCAACCTCCCTTTGAGGGAAGCAGCTGCATGAGACCAAGGGCCCCCTGTCTGGGCAGAGGGGCTCCCAGGGAGCTGGAACTTAGAGCTATGCAAAACTGGAATCATCTTTGATACGGGCTGGGGAAGTGGGTTGAGTCTTTGGTCAAATATACCACTAGATTATCTGTTTGCCATTCTGGAATTTTCCACGGACACATGTGCCCGCATAGAGTTGAATGCAGAATGCTTGGTGTCCCAAGTAAGATGCATTTCTCCTTTGTGCCTCTTACACAGAATGTAAGGTGCAGGTCGATGGATGCCACCGTGAAAGAAAGAAAAAGAAAAGAAAACCTGACCACTTCTCAGTGCTCATTACCTCAAAAGATAGAATGATGTTGGCTTTGTTTTCCAATGGAGGGGTTGCATCCAAGCATTGGCTTACTTGGCCATCTAAGGTTTTGCGTATCTTGTGAGGATGGGTGTCAAACATTGCTCTGAAAGAAACCTCGCAGTACGTGTATGTGCCCCCTTCGTTCCCAGCGTAAATCAGTAGTATCATTTCATCTTCCCCACCTGGGCTGCAGTCATAGCCCTTAGGGGAGCTTCCTTTCCACCCCTCTCGTGACAGCTCCCCTACGTGCACCCCCACAATGGCCAGACCAATGGCCCTCTCCTGAAGGGCCTGATGCTCTCTGTCAGGCTGGCCTCCACCCTCAGCTTGATTTCACACACGAATCTAAAGCACAGAAGTAGGACTGGACTGCATGGTGGGGCCTTATCTGGAAGCCCTGGGGTTCTATAAACTGTTGGAACATTCTTACTCCCCTCATGAAAAAACATAAATTTTATTTTTTCAGTCCTCTGGCAAGGAGAGACACCGTTGCTGTTCATCAATATATATTTGCCTCAAAAGACTGGTGGATGAGAGGCTACGTTTTGACTTTAGGTATCCATACGGTCTCTGTTTCAAGATGAAATATGCTTCCGGAAGGCCGCATAGCCAAGTGGAAAATTGGGAAGAGGAGGTTTTAACTGGGCCTGCATGCTTCCCCTTCATGCTTACAGATGCCACGGAGTCCGTGAGATCACAAGATACAAGAAAGGAAAGTGGAGGAGAATGGCTTATTAAGGCAAGAGTGAATAAATAAAGCTGTGAAAGGCTGAGCAATGAAAAGTAGGGCCAGCCCACAGGTAGCGCGGCCCGGGAAGCATCTCTGGTGAAGGTGAAGGCTTTCTTGATTCTCGGTTCAATCTGTCACGCTTGTTTTAGTCAAGCTCATTCATCCAGATTTTCAAAGCGATCTAAAATTTCTCAGATGTCACCTCCCACAATATGTCACCACATACGGCATCTGCGGGACCTCCTGGCTCAGGTGGTGTGCTTAGCTTTCAGATGCGGAGTTTCACAGAGCGTCATGAGCACAGACTGCTGTCATAACTGAACCCAGCTCTAGAAGCACTGGAGTTTCTCTCGCAGGGTTGGAAGGGAGACACCATCAGCGGGATCCAGGTGGCCACACCATCATGCAGCATCCTCTTTGAGGGAGTTCTCTCACAAGAAAAACCTTGCTCATCTCCAAACTTAAGGGTGATACCCTGGCTGTGGTGACGAGTACAGATTACCTCTACTCTGTCGGCTTAATCTTCCCAAGCCTAAGGGCTGACTTCAGAGAACTCTCTTCTAATGCCATTTCTTTCATCATCATCATCATCATCATCATCATCATCATTATTATTGCCATTTCACTTTTAGGAAAAATTTAGTAATAATGATCTCTTTTAAAAGTCAGTATGTTTCTAATATCTTTAAAAAATGCTTACTAATTTCCCAGGACACAGAGTGGGGGGGAAGGAGGGAAGGAGCAGGAACAACAGGCAGTGGAAATGACTGAGGCAGACTCAGGTTGCAATCGATGTTGTGGGTTTCAGAAGACAAAAGTGGGCATTTGCTACTTCAAATTCCAGCTCCACAAGCCACTCTGTCCTTTCGTACCCAGTGATCTTGAGCCACACCGTGCGTCCAAAAGCTGATAATGGCCAGTCAGTACCAAATCCCAAAGTTTTCTGGGAACACAATAGAGCTTCCTTGTCTCTGGCTATTAAAAATGGAAAGGATAGCTGGGATCTCTGAAGTCCAATGCCATTTATTTATAAAAGCGATATGCAGGAGTCCATACTGCTGTTCACGCTTCTATTGTTTGAACATCTTGGTACGTTTGCCCTGGAACGTAGTCACTGAAGAATCCATCATGATTTTCAAACAGTAACTTTCAGAAAAGAAGGTACAAAGTCCATGAGTTTGCATTGCGCGTGGTGGATTCAGGACTTCACAAAATTCCTTCATCTTTCTCTTCAGGAGAAATGTTTCTTATGCTCTGTCTCTATTCCTGCCACTGTGCAAGAAACCAGAGATAGTGGTGGCATAATGCGATTCATGATACAGACTCTGAGCCTTTGGCATGAGTCTGTGAGGGCACTTCTATGGCCTCCAACATGCAAACCTCTTTCCTTGACTCGGTTGTCCCAACGTAAGTTTCCAAAAGTTTCTCTTAGGGTAATCCCAAGAAGCCTCAGGGGCCCCCTGTCAAAGGCTGTGGAGAACATGGCATGAGGCTTTTCATTCTTCTTCTCCGGGAGCCTCTGCTGACTCTAACAGTTGTACTGCTGATACGCATCAGGCCAGATTAAACAAGGGTCATTATAGCAGGTGATGGTTAGGGTGGTTATGATCATGTGACCTTCTTTAGATGTTTGACAAACCACTGAAGAGATGTTCTTGTTAGGATCTTGGATACATTAATCCCCTTCTCTCTTTGGATGAAGGGCCAATGAGTAAGTGGCCAGTGGCACCAACCCGAGAGGGATGCACAAAGCCCATTAAACCTCCTTCCAGTTTCCTACCTCTCCCACCTGCGGGCTAAAATCCCCCCGAACCATTGACTAACCAAGCTCTTGCTCTGATAACTTGGGGTAGAGGCCTGTCCATTTTCTCTTGTCCTTGCCAGCATCTGTCCTCTCAGGTCACGGGTGCTGTTGTGAGAGAGTGCTTTCAACGACAAGCACAGGGTTGTCATACAATCACTGACACTTTGTGGGTCTCTTATAAGCTCTCAGTTAAGGAATGTCTGATTACAAACAAGAAACCTGAGAGCTATCAGCCAACAGTGGACAAAGAACTCCAGAAGATTTTGTGGCCTTTCTTTATAATTTCTCTTCATCGTGAAGTCTGGCTTTGCTCACTGGAATAATTGCATCATCCGAGTATTATTTTGATCTTTACTCCCAGAGGAGGATTTGTTTAAGAATCCAGATTTATATGATTGGACAGCAATCCTGAAGCCTAGTAAATAATTCTGTGTATCTGGCATCTTGAACAATCACAGCTTTGGGGTCAAGGTTGGAATTTTATAAATGTAATCAGAAGCTAGCATTTCCCACATGTGTTTTGAGACTTTAAAGACAAGGGGGCACTGAAGTGAATAAAACAACTATCATAAAAGTGACCAAAAATGTTAGTACTGGTTTCAAAGAAATAGGAAAAAATTAGACACCTTCTCAAATTTAACTATGACTTTTAGCTTTCTCTACAGAATTGGGAGGTCAAGGCCCGGACTTGACACCCATGAAATTCCTGGAAGAGACATCACAAAATAGGCTTTTTATGGCTCTGGGTTGACCACGTACTTGAGAAATAGGGCCGCATCAATTCATCTTACCTTAACTTCTGGATTAGGAAAACTGGGTTTCATCTATGCAAGTGGGGGCGTTATTGACGAGTGAGAGTGAAAAAGAAAAATCTCTTCTTACTTGGGGGATATATTTAGGATTGGGGTAACTCAGTTTTGGGATGCTGGGTGTGCAGGTCTGTGGGAAGTAGAGGGGGAGGCTGTAATGCCATTCCTCCAGAGGCCTTCTCGGGCACCCCCATTCTGTGATCCACAGAGGGAGAAAATGAAGCCCCCAGTGGCCATGTGGTCTGCCCATGGGACTTTCGCCGAGACAGACAGTTCCTAAGAGAAGGAATTAGGATTCGATGTGAAATAGTCTTGCTTGTTGACAAAAACATGGTCATTAAAGAGGATGCCATTGTCCATTTCCCTTTTGTTCTGAAAACCAAGCTCTTTTGAGAAAAATTAAGTAGTTCCATAAAAGAAAAGATGGACCAAAGCCTCCGCACAGAGATAAATTCCTACTATAATAATCTGCCCCAGGAAATGTCACTGGGGTGAAGAGATCCTTCTTACTTGACCATAAGGAGCCCAGACTTGTCTTACTGTTTAATGCCAGCTGGCAGGTAATCAAATCATTCTTTCCTGTTTACGGAGGGCAGTGGTGTGTAAATAAACAGTCCCTCTGCTCTTGCTTCTACTGTATGGAGGTCTCTGAATCAGTGTTGTGGATCCCAGCTTTTTCTCTGGGATGGGACATCACTAAGCTCCAGCACACGAGCTAGCTGTGCTATAGTGACCTACTGTATAGTAATGAAATCTGATAACAAGAGAACATTTAACATTTTGGATCTCTAACTCTTCACATCAACAGTTTTTGTCCTTTCTTTAATGATCCTGAAACGGAGCGAAGTTCCCTGGAAACAGAAGGAAGCGCTTCTTGTCACCATCAATGATCAGAAAGGGGTCTTTCCTCATTTCTATTCCAAAAGGAAAACGAAGGCACCGCTGCTGTTTCCCTCATTTGCATCTCCTACCCTCCTTCCCTTACACTGGACAAGGCTACTGAAGTGTTCCTTCAGCGCTAGGGTGTTGGGTTTTCCCTGGGATGCAGCTGGCCACAGACAGAGACCCACAGAGAGCAAAGCTGCCATGCAGGGAGATTAGACAGAGACACACGAAATGCTCACCACAAAATGAAAGGTAACAGAATTCTGAGCCAACGTCCTTTCATCTGAGCCACTATGACTTAGTCCATTACTTCTTCAATGTCCTGTGACATTTTTCTGGTATTTAGGACTGTCGGCCTCCCTCTTGAATCATGCGCATTTACCTGGAAGCATTTCTTATCTGGAGGAGAAAAAGCATCTGCAATCCCAGAGAGGAGCTGGCTCTTAAAGAGTGACAAAGGGTACTTGGGTGTGCAGGGGAGGAGAGGGCAGGTGGGAGTGGGGTGGGATGGTTTGACTTTCTGGCATCAAAACAAATGGGAAATTCTTCAAGCCAGGCTGATATACATCTATAAGACACTAGACACAGCACAGTCTGCCCACCAGCCCTGTCATGAATCATCTGTGATTGAGCTGAGGGAGAACTTCCTGAAATCCCTCATCATTGTTTGACTAAGATGAGATGCTCTTATCTTATGAAAGTCTGACATCCATAAACTTGTTGGAACTTGGTATGGTGAGTTGAGGACACCGTAAGCAAGTGATAGAAAACAGAATGTGTTCTCTCTGGGCTCTGATTTTGGTTTTAAGAGGGACGGGCCCCCTTCTGGGCTGGCAGACTGAAAGAGCAACCTGTCCCCAGTCATGGTGAAAGTGAGGGTGTAGGGAAAGTGGGGTTTAAGGAAGAGGGCCCCGTGGGTGACTAGGGCCACTTCTCATCAAGGGACATCCAGGACCATTGTAAGGTAGGATGAAATTGATATGAGGAAGCCACTCAGAAGTGTGCAGTCTCTGCTAGGGACAAAGCACTGTGCACTGTGGCACCCTCTGCTAGGGACAAAGCAGGAAGGGCTGCCGTCGGCTCCAGGATGGCTCTGTTAAGAGTACGGGGTAGGCAAACCAGGTTTGCAACTCATAAGGAGAAGGCACAGCCTCTGGGAAGGGGGTGAGCCAGATGCCTCCGTAGCAAATTTGGGCTTTGCCTCGAAGACTGCACAGCAAGCAGCTGGTGAGGAGCCTGGGCACCAAGGCTCAGAAAACCAAGCCTCAAGTTCCAGTTCTACTTCTTAAAAGCTAAGTGACCTTAAGCCTCAGGTCCCTGAAAAGGAAGAAATAATATGTGTGTCTTCACAGGGTGACCGTTGGGAGCAGGAGTATGAAATAATGCAGTTAGAGCCCTCAGCACATGCTTGGCACATTGTAAATAATCAAAAATTAGAAGCCATTCTTATTAATAAGTGCAAGGAATCCCACAGCCATTTATAAACAGAGTGATGCTGTGGGGGTGGGGAATGATGAATACAGACTAATTTCAGATTACAGAACAAAAGGAATGGAGCCCAAGAAAAATGAGAGCAGTGGCTCCATTTGCTCCAAATTTCTTTGTCCCCCAAAAGATCTGGGGCTTGTCTCCCAGGTTCTGTAAGACCCAAGAGGTGACTTTCAGAGTCAGAGAGACACCCGGAATCCTGCCTTCCAAAGCCATGTGCTCACCATCTGATCACAGACCCTCCTTTTGAAAAAAATGGAAGGGGAAGAAGTTAAAACACACACACAAACCAGTTGATTCAATAAAGAGCTTTTGGTGAGTGCTCTTTCCAGGATAACAAACCAAGCAAAACGTCTGGCTGTGTTTAAAATCAACAAAAGCAGCAGGAAAGGCAGGAAGAAGGGAGGGGAGTGATGAGCTTGTGCCGAGAGCTGCCAACGGTGCTGCTTCAGCAGGAGCCATGGGAGGAGCCCCAGGAGAGGACCGAGGAGACCAGTGCAGACTGGATGGAAGCAAGGACAAGGGAGGGAGGGACGGAGCCAGGCCCAATGGGAGGCAGAAGTGGTGCCGGGGGCCCGTGGGAAGCTTTCCCCAGGATTCCAGGCCTCTCTCAGAGCTCTGGCCTAGGTGGCCAGGGGGTGTGGGGGCCTCAGAGCTAAGCCCAAGCGCTCCCAACCAGATCATGAATTTGATAATAATGGCCACACTTACTGAGCACTGTACCATGGGCCAGCCTGTGCTTTGCTCTTTATATGCAGTATGATCCCCATTTTATAGGTGAGCAAACTGAGGCTCAAAGAGGCACTGGGACAGCCCACAGCTAGCTGCTAAGTGGTAGTAGTCATGTGTCTTATTCCTGACCCCCAGCTTCTTAATACAGAGCCCTACCGCGTCCGGCCCAGGAAGGGTAAATAGCGAGGCACGTGAACCAGCTAACAGACATCTGGGAAATGCAGACTGGGAGGGAAAAGGTTAAAGATGGCCAGTTGTGAGCTTAAGTCCAACTGATGTTGGGAAAGGCCAACCATAATGTCGCCAGATGAAAGGACGTTTTGCCCAGCTCCCACATGCGGACAGAGGCAGCGTGCCACCCGCAGCAGGTCCCGCAGCAGGTCCCGGGCCTGGGCCTGGGCCCGCCATACCGATGGTGCAGTGTTCGCCGTTCCAGCCGGGGCTGCACTCGCACTTGCCGTCGCGGCACGTCCCGTGCTCCGCACAGCGCGGGTGGCAGGCCCGCTGGTCGCAGGCCGCCCCCATCCAGCCTTCCTCGCAGCGGCAGGTGCCCCCCACGCAGACTCCGTGGCCGCCACAGTCGGCAGCACAGATCTCTGTGGGGAGGAGGAGGGTGGAGGGGGGGAGGAGGGCGGAGGGGGGAGGAGGGGGGAGGGGGGAGGAGGGAGGAGGGGAAGGGGGAGGAGGGGGGAGGGGGGTGCAGGGGAAGGGGGGAGAGTGGAAGGGGAGGGAGGGGAGAAAAACAAAACACGTTTTGAGCCGGTCATTTTTGGGAAAAAGGGTCACACTTGGCTACTCACCTCGTCTCCTGTGAGGCTCGGGAGTCGAATCTCCCTGAACAGTGATCCTCAGATGAGAACAATTCTCCGGGCAAAAGCCTGTCCTGACCTGTTTCCCTACCAAAATAGGGCGGATTGGAGGGCTCTGCTCTGTTTGCTTTCCCCTATTGCCAGCCTGTCCCTACTCTTGTGCTTGCCACCTCCAACGGGGACGGGCCTTCCAAACAGATGTGAGGAAAAGTCAAATTTAATTAAAAACTGGTTATGTGTGAAAACAAAGTGAGGACGAGTCCCCCATCGCCAAGTGAAGTGCTCGTGGATCTGGCTTGGGCACGTGCAGGGGGCCTGGGGTCTGCATTTCATTCTGGCCTTGACTGCGATCGAGGTGGGGTGAAAGGGAGGCCAGTGCCCCGCACCCCGGCGTGTTTTCTAGGGGGTGGCTCTGTGCTTCTGCCACCTGTGCTCCATGCTCCACACACTGCCCCGTCACTCCCACTCCAAGCACAACCTCAGTGGCCCTTCTGATCCAAAGCAAAGAGTTGGGGGACCATCTCACAGCCAGAGAGGGGTTGCCCAGCCCTTCGCAAAAGGCCTGTGAGTCGGCACGAAACACACACGGCCCGATTCACAAGCCGCTTCGGCTGGGGGCCAGTGGCAGCCTCACAGTTACACAGGCAGAGGTTGTGAAGTCTCGGAAACGGGTTTTAGGAAACTGGTTGAGCAGCTGTGGCCACTGATGCTCTCTGCCAGCACTGTGACGGAGACCCTGCCTGAAGTCTGGGCCTCGAGGCCCCACGGTCTTCAAATGAAAATCCCAACGCTTTTATTCTTTTTCCAACTAAATTAACTGGCACTGTGTCATGCTGCATTTGCCCACGACAGTTTGGAATCTTCCAAGCTGTATTCTGGTTTAGAAGCTACTAAGAGTCTAGCTATTTTTGAAAAAGGAGCTAAATCAAAATTAGATCACAGAGGCTTAGACCTTTCATATCAACCTACAATGCAATGGCTACAATGTTTAAGAACTAAATACAAGGGGCACATGGGTGGCTTAATCAGTTAAGCGTGTCAACTTCGGCTCAGGTCACGATTGTGTGGTCTGTGAGTTTCAGCCTCACGTCGGGCTCTGTGCTGACAGCTCGGAGCCTGGAGCCTGCTTCAGATTCTGTGTCTCCCTCTCTCACTCTCTCTCTGCCCCTCCCCTGCTTGCGTTCTGTCTCTCTCTGCCTCTCAAAAAGTAAATAAGCATTATATATATATATATATATATATATATATATATATATATATATATATGTAAACATATATAAATAAATAAATATATACACACACACGTATATGTGTGTGTATGTATATATATATATGTAAACATATATACATATATAAATAAATAAATAAGACTTAGAATCAGATGGGATTCCAAATATATGTTCTGCCAGTTACGTGACCTCAGGCTACCTATTCCATTGCTGAATTTCGCTTTCTTCTTCTGTAAAATGGGGGTGGTGACAGCATCCCTTCGGAGGGTGCCTGATATACAGTATGTATCAATAAATTCACACCGATCATTCATTCTTCAGATAGTACTGCATGCATGCCTACTATGCGCTGAAGACTGTGGCTGTGTCAGGAATACGGAGAAAAACTAGACATAATCTCCATCCTCTGGGAGATCACAATCCAGACAAAGCACAAACTGATGTTGGAATCCCAAGGGTATCCAAATAATCTACAGCTGTTACTGCTGCACCTTCTTGCTTATACACAGTAAATAAAAAACCATGAATTTTAGGATCAGATAGAGTTGGGGTCCACTCTTGTTTTGTCACTTATTGGCTGGGTGATCTGCAGGTTGCAGGTTATGAAATTCATTGAGCCTCGCTTTCTATGTCTGTGAAACAGGCATAAAAACATTCCCATTTCACCATCTCACAGGGGTGGTGTTAGATCAAATGAGGTAATGTGTGGGAGAGCCATTTTTGGCTTAATAACTAACACTTATATCAGGTTTTAGAGTTTACAAAGCACTCTTCATATGCAATTTCTCATTTAACCTCGACAACAATGCTGTCAGAACACCCAGCTACTATCTTTCTTAGAGGTGAGGCTACTGAGACCCAGACAGTATGAGCGAATTCTATAAGGTCATGCGGCTCCCCTGGTGCTCCTTCCTTGTTTTGACAATTCTCAGGGCAATATGCAAGACAGACATTTTAAGATTAAGGAAACTGATCAGCAAAGAGGCAGGCTCTCCTCTGCAGGAACCTCCTGGTTCTTCCAGCGGGTCTGTCTCCTTTCCTGGCCCTGTTGCTTATCTTTTGTTACATCCAAGTCAGCCCCTGGATATATGTGAAATGAAATGAGATCCCCTCCGCAGAATTTCCCAGACACTCAGTCTCACTTCTGTCATCTGGAGACTGCTGGGCTGCCCATCCAAACGCAGCATTTCCTCGCCAGTTTACGCCAGACACGCTCTCCTGGCATGAAGCTGAGGTTGCCTGGTGGTTGGGCCCCTCTCCATCAGCCTTTTACAAGCTGGGTTGTGGGCTCTTACACGTCTTAATGCAAGGGGCCTGAACAGGGTGACCTTGATGTTTATGGGATGCTAACTGATGGGAACACAGCCTGTCAGTGTTCAGGTTCCCCTCTGCAGATGGCCTCTCTGCCTGCGTGGGAGACTCATTGACTCCTGACGGGAGCAGAAACCAGAGATGCTGCTTTATCATTTGGTCTCAAGTTGTAGGTCCTGTTGTGATTTTTCTTATGTTTCTCTCTCTCTCTCTCTCTTTTTTTTGTCCTTGATATAAAAGGAACTGCTTTCGTTTTCCTTCTTGATTTTTGCTTTGACATGAAAACAGATACAACTTCCCAGAGTGGTTGCTGGAAATCAAATAGGATGGCACTGAAGAATGTGCTTTGACAGCTCATCTATCCTTTATGTGATGTAAGTGGGATTCTGTGAAATGTGGGTCATGGCTCCTTTCCAATCCCAGTTTCCTTGCTTGTAAGCCAGGGATGACACTAACCACTGGACACGGGTGGTGTAGGAATTGCTCTCACTTGTCTCCTCTCTCGTGTGCCCACTACATGCCAATCCTACAGCAATGGGATCTGATGGTAACCGTGCCAGGCATGGTTCTTTCCTGACCTCAAGGAGTTGACATTCTAGCATGGCAGGCAGACATAACTGATATCAGTTACACAAGTTCACATGTACAGAAGTAAATCTTCTAGCATAGCGTCTGGCATGTAGTCAGGGTATAATAAATTATGCTCACACATACTTTTGTGAGAAAGAAAATGATGTGTAGTAGCATATGCACTGGACTGACGTCAGAGCATCGGATGTGAATTCTGACTCTGTGACATATCCAATACAAGTGAGCATTTGATAAGTTCCTGTTGACCTTCACCTGATACACATCAGAGCTTTCTGGCTGGTAGCTGGAGGGTCTGGGATCTGAGAGGAATCCTTTGAAGTACTATGGAGAACACAATCCGTAGGGTAGACTTGGGCTCCGATTCTGACTCCCCAGCTTCCTTGGGTCCTTGTAGAGTCCTCAGAGAATTATTTAATCTGGGTCATACTTCTGCACTCCCCAAATGAGGACAGTAATAATGGTCCCCCACTGGTTGAGTGGTGATAATGGAAGAAAAGGGTGCATGTGGAAGGCCCTGGGTGAGCTGTGCTATGAACACAACTCATTGATGAGGACTGAAGACCTCTTGTGTCATCAGAGCTGTACTTCTTGAAGAGGAGCATCTTCTTGAAGAGCAAAATATTAGCTTTTGTAGTGATCAGCCTCAAAATTTAGGTATGCTTTCTCTAGTTACCTTGCATGGCACCATTGGCCAATACCACTGAAACCCAGGAAGAAGCCGTTTGTATTTACAGCCTTGGCTTCCTCTTGAAATCACATGAAAATCCCAAGCTGTCTTACAATTTTGATTCTAAGCCTGTAAAGTTCTTGACTGAAGCATACAGCATCTTGGAGATGAACCAGGCCAGGCCCAAGAACACATTAGCTCTTCTCTGAGGGAAAGCCATGCCTATAGCTCTTCCCTTCTGCACCTCTGCCTTGCCTCACCCCTGTACATGCCTGTCTTTTCTCCAGACCAACAGCTCACCTAATGGCAGGCTTTAGCTTTTTCTCATCTTGGTTCCCCCGCAGCAAGCACCAGGCATGGCACAACATGAGATTTCAACAAATATTTGTTGAAAAAACAGATGAATAAAAAAAACCCCAAAAAACAAAACTTCACGGAAGAGGTGTTAAATTACTTGGGCTTGACTCTGTCTCAGGGTCATATTGTACAAGAGTTATTTAGTTAGATATATTTGCACAGGGGCTCAGTCCCCTTTGTGCCTAACTTTCTTAGAAACTCAGCTGCAATCTCTGACTGAGAACTCTGTAATCTTAAAGGGCCTCAGTCCTTACACTCTCATGCACACCTTTCTTCCTACTGCTTCCCATGTCACACCCATTCTCCTTCCATGATGTGGAAGTGAGTAGGCACATGAGGAAGAAGTGAAAAGGGTAGGGAAAGATAGCAGGTTTGGCTATTGGTTAATTGTGCCCCAAAGTGTATACATAAGGGAAAAAGCTGCTCCAGGCTCCTCTCATTAAATGTTAATCCCTATACGAGCCTGGATGAAGCCTGGGACCTAGCACAGCTATGTTTTAATTTGTCTGGACTTATTTTACAATCCTGTTCATTAAAATAGCTGGTACGGGAAGCTGTGGCGTTCCCCTAAAGGGACAGACTTACATATATTTTTCTCATAAAATTTCTGCGACTTGGAAAGATGCTCAGAATTGCCACAAGTGAGGAATGCAAGGGTCGCCGCCCAAGGATCTGTGGGCTTTCCTGCTGAGCAAGGAACAGAGGCAGGTGAAACAGAGTCTTGGCCCCATGTGACCTCCTGGAAAGTCCTTTAATAAGTCCGTATTTAGCACTAAAAGGGATAATAGGGAAAATTGTTCTATTTTGCTTAGGCCTTGAGGTTCTTAGAATGCCCTTAAGAAATTTTAATAGAGGGTTAAATAATTTTAAATGATTCCTGCTAGGATTTTCTGTTTTATCACTAGCTCTTCGGAATTAGTGCACAGCTCAGGAATTTCTCTGAAATTCTGGTACACGTTAAGTTTAAGCCACACTATTGAAGCAGAAATAAGGAGAAAATGTAGAAGCCTTGCCGGTGGCCCACAAATAATATCTCGTTAAATCCTCACAATGGCCCTGCAATGGTATTTTCATTACTGTATCATAGCTGGGGATACAGCTTGGAGGGATTAAGTGACTGGCTCAAAGGTAACTTAGCTAGAATGACAGGTGGCTATGATTAACACAGCTCTTTGGTCTGTGACTTGTGTGACCGAGTTGAGCTGAAACCTCAGTTGCAACGTGACACATTTCAATGACTGTTAGTTACATATTAGATCATTGCCCCAGCTAGAATACAGGATCTCTGAGATCAGTCAGAGTCTCCTTCCTCACCCTGACCCAGTGTTTACCATATTAAGTACTTTTCCTTTTGTTTGTCTGTTTATCTGTTTGTTCACCTTCCATATGCCCATCTGTCCATCCATCTATACAACCCACCCAATCATCTAATCATCTATCCAGTCACTAGGCCATCAGCCTGTCTGTCCGTTCATCCATCCATCCATCCATCCATCCGTCCATCCATCTATCATCCATACGTCCGCCCATCCATCATCCATCTATCCATCACTCATCCATCCATCCATCCATCCATCCATCCAGCTATCATCCATGCATCCAGCCATCCAATTGTGTGACTCGGACAAGTTACTCCACCTTTCTCTGCCTCAGCTTTCTCTTCTGCAAAATAGGGTTTATACACTAATATCTCAGGTTCATCTGTGAGGCTTAAATGGACACCTTACAATGTGCCTAGTATCATACACATCTTTTATAGAGTAAACACTGTATGGCAACTATATCATGTTTATGTGCTAGAAAGATCCAGGAGAAGGGAGAGTTTAATGATCCTGGGGAGAGCAAGGGGATGATGTGAACAACCGAGGCACCTCTGAGCAGCTAGAGAGGACTAGATTTGGAGCATAATCTGAGGGACAGCTCTTTGTGGGCACCTCATCTTCTGGGGAGGGTTATGTAGGCCAGGACCTGTTTAAGGGACAGGCCAGGATAATGGTAAAGCACTTTACCAATGGCTTCAGTGTTCTCAGTGAGGTCAGAATCTCTGCTGACGGAAAGAGGTGGACATTTAAAGAGCCCTTTCGGGGAACAAGAGCAATAACTCCCAAAGTATAAGAAGGATGCAGCTGGAAGGGCCCAGGAGAGGCTAAAGATCATGAGCATGAGGTGGTTTGGCTTCCAGTACTCAGAAGCAGGCTGTAAGCTGAGGGATGGTGAGTGGCTGGGATGGGCCTGGGTTTTGCAAGGTGGATATGGACAGAGGTAGAGACAAGGGAGCTGTGAGTGATGAAGGAGAACAGCTGGAGGTGAAGGACCGTGGGACTAGGGGAAAATGATGGAGAAGGAGGGTGTTGGAGCTGGGCAGGAAGTGGCCTGCTTCTGACCAGGGCATTTCCCTCAGGTGGGTTTAGGGGTAAGAGAGAAAACAAGGAGAAAAACTTAGAGGACCACTTTTTGTGATAAGAGCATAAGAAGACACTTCAGAGATGCCCTAGCCATTCTGTAGACAGGAAAATGAAGGGCCAGAAGAGAGGAGTGCCTTGTCTGTCGTCCCACAGGGACATGCGTGTCAGTGTTTGAGCAAGAACTTAATGGCTGACTTAGGAAATAGTCACATAAGGGGCCAGCTAGACAAATGGCTGAAGCGGGGCCTTACCACACACTGTGGCCCCTCCTCTGTGCCTCTGTACAAGCTGTTTCCGTGGTCTGGGTTCCCCTTTTACCTCTATCTTCAAACGTTCAACTCTACATTGGCTTTGAGTTCTGGCTCCTCCTCTTTGAAGCCTCCTTCTAGTGTTCCATCTGGCAAGAGTTTCACCTCCTGCCTTCCCAAAGCACTTGACACGAACCTTTCTTTATCAGGGTAATTAGTCTGTCTTGCCTCCAGAGCCCTCCCGTCACCAGATTGATCTCTACATTCCCCAGTGAGTCTTACACAGGAAATGTATCTTCTGACTGCGTCAAGGTTCTACCATTTTGCACAGAACAGAGGCTGGGATTCACAGAAGCTAGTATAAGGGCCTCCTCTGCTACTTCTCAGCTATGGGAAACAACTGTAGCACCCCTCTGAGCCTTCTCTTTGTCATTTAGAAAATGACAATAATGATACCTAGCTGCCAGAATCCTGAACGTGATTTAAAAACATACTGGGGCGCCTGGGTGGCTCAGTCGGTTGAGCGTCCGACTTCGGCTCAGGTCATGATCTCGCGGTCTGTGAGTTCGAGCCCCGCGTCAGGCTCTGTGCTGACAGCTCAGAGCCTGGAGCCTGCTTCCGATTCTGTGTCTCCCTCTCTCTCTGCCCCTCCCCCGTTCATGCTCTGTCTCTCTCTGTCTCAAGAATAAATAAATGTTAAAAAAAAATATAAAAACATACTGAGCACCTACTATGTGCCAGATACTCCTAGAGGCTGGGGATTCAGAAATTATATTAAATTATCCCTAGGCTCAAGGAACTGAAGTCTACCCATATGTGTAAAGGAGCACGAGGCTGCCACCATGCCCAGCACACAGTAGGGTAATTACAAGGTACCTTTCTCTCCCGTAGGCAGATATCTCTATATTTTGAACAAAAGGTTTCGATGTAGCACCCCCCCCCCCTCCTCCTTTTCTCACTAAATTGGGAATATGGCTTTTTAGTCTCAGTGCAGGTTTCAAGAAGCAGCCAGAAGGGGAGGAAGGTACAGGAAAGGAGCCTTCGACTTCCTTATAGTAATTAGTGTCCCCTTGACATTGAGGCCAAACCTAAGCCACTCTCCCGTGCTTTTCAACTTCCATCTCTATCACCAGAGGGTCAGCGCTGCTCCCAGCCACCGCTCCATCCCACAGATCTAGTTGGAGGAAAGCTAATGAGCCTTGGAAACCACATGGCCTTTCACCTCACTGGAGGAGCTCGGGAAGCTTTCAAACCAAGCAGGAAAGTAGATTCCAGGATGTTGATGCATAGCACGCTCCACACCTATTCCCCCAGGACCAGAATTTCAAGCTTCATGAAGCACCTATCACAGGAAGTAGTAAGCCACTGCCAGTCATCTTAATTGGAGGGTATCAGGTGTCCTGATTGGAGGAGTTCAAACTGAGCTTGGGGGAGGCCTCCAAATAGGGTCTGACTTTGCAGAAGGATAACAAGGCAGGAAAGGGCTGGTGAGCACAGAAGCCACAGAACATGCCAGGATGTGGGGTTTTGGCCAGGGCTGGAACACTACCTACACCCCACAAAAGGGCCCAACTGGATGAACTGAAGAGACAGTGATGTTCGGTCCTCTTCCCAGAGACCTCCGGCCCTGCTATCCTTTATGAAAGGCCCATTTCTCCACCCGATCACGTGCCCACCTGTCTACCTGGCTCCTGGACACATCTACCTAGATGTCCTCCTGGCGCCTCCAACTGCATGCCAGTGTTAGAGTATGCTTTCCAAAATCAAGCCTCACATGTCACACCTCCACTTAAGACTTTTCAGTGGCTCCCACCGACAGATAAAACCTAAACTCTTCCGAGGCCATTCATGACTGGATGCCTGCTAACTTCGCTCACCTCTTCTCCCTCTCACTACTGTCACCAATATCCTAAGCAAAGCCACTCCAAACTACAGGTCTTCCCTGGAAATGCCATGTGCTGTCGCAACTCTGTGCATGTTGCAAATCTCTGACTTCTACAATGGGATGCTGCAAGGTGCTTGTCTCTTCCTTCTATCTCTGCCAACTCAAACCCACCTCCATCACCCACCTTAAATCCTGCTATCCTCCAAGAAGCCCCCCGATCACCCCGGCTGAAAGCAATCACTCTTTTCCTTGAACCCTTGTAGCATTGCCAGTTTACATGGTTCTTGGCACCGGTATCCAATGAACTGATACCTTGTGAACCTCATACCTGAGTCATCAACGGGATCAGCATAAACCTTGGAAATGGCCAATGGCACAGTTATGTAGAGGATAAATACGGGCCCTGAAGTCCGAGACGGCTGGATTTGAATCCTTGTTTTCCCAGAGCGTCTCTGGGCAAGTCCCCCCGGCTCTCTGAACACTGATTCCCTGGGAACAATACCATCTACAGTGTCACAAGATTCTTATTTGTTGTCTGAATAAATCATGAAGCATATACATGAAGAAGCTCTGTAAAACGTAAATAAAATCTCCATTCAGAGAGCAGTTATTATTTTAAAATTACAAGTTATGTACCAGCGGTTTGATTCAGGAAGACAACCGGAGATTGTGTACAAGCCATCGGCTTGGGCGTCCAAACAGAAACCTGATTCTGAAGCCCAGTTTCAGGAGGGCTTATATTTACATACTGAAGAGCTCCAATTCTGATAGAAAATGTTCTGGGGCTGTCAGGGGAAATTCTACTAAATTACAAAGCTGCCAGCTCCTGGTTTATCAACCTTTAGCTCTGGCACTATTTAGTACTACGCCTGTCTGGGCCCAATTTCCCAGTCTTTGATTAAATGTTAGGAACTGACCATCTCATTGTGTCTGAAACCGCATGCTACTTCCCAGACAACTGGTGGGCTCTTCTCTGCTTCCTTCCAACGCCTTCTCTTCCTTGTCTGCCTCAGTGTCAATCTCTCAGATATTTATTATTCTGAACTTTGATTTCAGGCTACCACTTGCTGTTGGGAAGGGGTACAGGAAATGTCAAGTCTCAATGGATATTATGCCTCGGCTGAAATTCTAACCTCGGGTTCCTCTTCCTGTAACATACCTATACAGAAATAGCCCAGCCTGATCATTTCCTTTTGATGTTTAATTGGATGTCGGTGCTGTGCTTTCTGGGCTGAGAAGCTAATGCTTCTCAGAGAGAGAACAATTCCGGCTATGCACACGAGACCTGTAGCGGGGAGAATGCTCCGCGCTGAATGTAATTTTCTCTCCCATCCATGAACAGAAGACAATTTCTCTGGCATTAAAGCATCTCACTCAGTCTTTCTGTCATTAATAAGAATCAAATTCTGTTCCCTCAAATTTAAATGTAATTATATTTGCCTCGTAAATAAAATTGAATTACCATTTTCAAAATTTAGCACTAATGCAAATGCTATATTTAGAGCTTTAATTTTTTTAACCCTGTTACTACTTTCGACTTATTATTATTATTTTTTAAACACTGGGCTTATTTTGCTGTCAACTGTGACTTAATTTGATAACAGAGCGTCTCTGTTCCCTATCTTTCCAGTCATATTTGTTGTTAACTATGCTTCGTGGTTAGCTTGTCTTTCTGGTAGGGGAAGAGAGTAATAGAGAGGCAACTGGCAGCTCAGAGGATCTGAGTTTGAATTCTAAAAGGTCCGCCCTAAGCGAAGGAACCTAGGCCAGGATGGGCTGAGAGAGCTAAAGAAAGAGCCCTGACATGGAGTCTGAGAGAGAAATCTTCACTGTGCGTTGGAAATTTTTTTAATCCGAGATTTGCAGCAAGGCATTCAGTAGACCCCAGGTTTGGACCCTGCCTACCTTTCTGGCCCAACTAACCGCCCCCCACCCCCCACCCCTGCTCCCCCGCCCCAGAGCTCTGAGTCTCCGGTCAGAGAAAAGATTTTCCAGATGCCATTCCTGCATATCTGTGTACTTCACACATGCTTTTCCATCTGCCTGCACTTCCCCTGCCCCTCTCGTGTTCTGGCTCACAAGTCTCCTCCCTGGGAAAGACTGTCTCAGCTTCTGGCCCCAGCATCTTCTAGCTGAGCTCACTGCTCCTGCCCTTGTGCTCCCAAACCCCATGCACATACCTCAGTCAGAGCTCTTATCACACCACTTAACTAGGTGTCACTTCCCGAGTGGGTGAGGTTCCCTGATCCTGGGTGCCCAGAACAGCGCCCAGCACACAGGGAGGCCTAAAAGGGTCATAAGTGAATGAGGTGGATATCTGTGCCTGTCAGGGGCAGGTGCAGATCTGGAGCTGTTCTGGGATGCTCTCTCTGTGAGGCTGTATTCCACTCTGGAATTGAGCTCAGAAAGCTCATTATGGAAGCTGATGCTAATGCTGTTTGGCCCTTGTGCTGTTGTTTGGGGATAAATATGTCAGCACATTAATAACTTCATCTAGACTCAATGACCAGTGATGGGAGCTGGTGGTAAAGAGTCAGAAACCACAAGGAAACTGAGCCTCTGAGAGAAAGCAAAGTTGTTCAAGGCTACATAGACTCAAATCCAGGTCTGGCTCTAAACCTTCACTATATAAACTGTCCTCAGACTTAAATTTGCAAGAGTCTAAGGGACTATTTGGATAATTTATATTTAATCATGCATTTTAAAAACACACTACTTATTGAGTGCTTACTGAGTGCCAGCACCATGCTAGGCATATTATACGTATGTATTAAAGCTAATTTAAAAAATAACCCTGCAAAGCAGGTACCATTAGCCATATTCTTTGGATAAGCTCAGTCTTAAAGCTCTAGCTTGGTCCCACTCTAAATCCCATGCAATTCTTTCTGACCGCATATGCTACCTCCGAACCTGTACCACAGAATCTCTAAAAGATCTCTACCTGTTCTTCCATGAAACTCAATTGCAGTGAAATGATAAGAATCATAAACCACCAGCATGGGCATTTCACAGGCAGAATCTCTGCCATGTATCGCTTCTATGAGCCAGCAACCCAAAGGGATAAAATGCAGTAAGAGGGCCCTCTCAAATAAAAGTCATTTATGGAAGATAAGATTGGAGAGGGCTCACAGAGCAGTGGAAATGAGGAATGAATTTATGAGGCTGAGGACGGAGGCTACTGGGCTGGGGTGGAGGGGAAGGAAGACCCGAGGGAGAGCCAACAGAGGGGCAAACGATGAGTCTAAGTGACCACATTTGAAATGGTATCCTGGAAAATGTTACAGAGCTTGAAATCCTCTCTAGAAGTCCTGAGGCTCTGAAAGAAAGGTAGACTCTTCCAATTGTAAGGACGGTCTCAGAGAGGTTAAATTCCTTCCCTTTTCTAAGGCAGCTCAAAGCCAAGAGGATGAAAAGCCAGCTAAAGCATATGGGGGAGGTGGGAGAGTCATTCTGCTCAGCAAGGCTGCTGAGTGGGCCCATTTTATACAAAAGCTGATGAGGCATCCAGCCCAGCGTGGCTGCTCCCTGGGGAAGATGGCCTGAAGGAGGTGAAATGATGCCAGCTCCTGTCCAGGAGGGGTTCTGGCCGGCCGGCACGGCACACGAAACTAACATGAGCTAGGTCTGGAAAGAGACAAAGAAGGAGCCCAGGGATTTGGTTTTAGCCCTTAGTGCATGCGTGTGTGTGTGTGTGTGTGTGTGTGTGTGTGTGTGTGTGTATGGAGGTGTGGGGGCACACTGGGGTGGGGAGGAGGGTCCTGAGAGAACAGATTAGACTGGTAGTGTGCTGGGAGATAAAGAAAGATAAGAACACCTTTGGATGGAAAGGGGGCTTGAGGCAAGAGCTGAGGACTTAGCTTTAATTCACACTCTGCCACTGCTAAACTGATTTACTCTGGACAAGTCATTTCATCTTCCCAGCTCTTTAACCCTCTGTTAAACCACAGCACTGGCAATCACCATCACCATCACCACTACCACCATCCCCCAGAGACCAGAGAAGCCAAGTCCTGCTGCGCCCGGAGTTGAGGACACAGGTGTGCTGAGGGTGGGCCACAGGCATTCGTCCCAACAATTATCTTACACTGTTTGTCAGGAAGGAAGATCACTTGAATGAGGCAAGATTTGGGGAGGAATTTCTGAGATGAGATTGGAAGCCAAGCTACTGGGAACTCAGGGGCCTGAGTAAATACTTGTGTAAAATCGGACTTCACTGTTTCCACAAATGGTAACCAAAGTGCTGGGGAACTTTGTCGGCTCACATTTCATCACAGGCTGGTCGTGGAGTGCGGGGCGTGTCGATTTCAGATGCTTTCATTAAGTCTCGTTCTCTGGGCCAGTGAGACATCTCTTCCTTCCTACGAGGGCCATTTGGTGATTTCTGCCAACTTCACAACCCATAGTTCGTGCCGACGCTATGAGGAGCACTTAGGACGGGCTGCAGGCCTGCGGCTCCCGATGGGAAGGCTCTGGGCAGTATCTGTGCCAGCCTGGCCGTACCAGGGGCAAATAACACCACACGAGGAGAGCTGCCTCTTGACAGGTGTCTGACTTGGGCCAGACACGGTGCCGACCACCATACCTACACTTTGTCACTGAATCCTTACAACAATCCTTACAACAATCCTGTAGGTGATTTTACCTTTATGGTAGAAGAAGACAGAATAAAGTAGGCCCAGAGGGGAACATTAGGATGTGAGGTTCCTGGGTGGGGAAAAACATCTATTTTGGAATAATGCTGGGAGTGTCTGACCACAGCAAACTTCCTCAACCATAAGGTTCCTCTTAAGAATGTAACAGATCTCACCCATTCCCCCTCAGGCTTCCCTTAGGAATTTGACAAAAGACCCAAGCATGGCCTTAGGCCACCACTCATACAGCGGAACTGAGCCAATCAGGAATGGACCACCCAGCACCTAGAGCTATTAGGCCAATAAGGGTGGGACCTGAGAGGGAACAGGGGGTAGGGGAAGGCTGACCAAAACCTTATGACAAGGACCCTTGCCTGCTGTCACAGGCATTCACATCCTAACGTCCCCCCTCTGTAAAGAGAGCTTTCCTACTATTCTTTCTTCCTGATCTTATACTCTAATAAAATTTTGCCGATGCGATGCTCATTTTGTGTCCACCTCTTCATTCTTTGAGGGAGCAAGACAATGAATCCCACATACTGTGGTAAAGAGTCCTGCAACACCTTGAAGGAAACTAACTGCAACTTGCTGCAGCCATCGTACTAGCGGGGAGCAGATTTTCTGAAAGTCCAGTGCCTGTCCCACCACCATGTAGCTAATTCCCCTAGCGCAGAGGCGGTCCCTCGGCTCCAGCACCACCCAGTCAATAAGGCATCTCTTGCTTTGCTTCACGGCCAACACTCAACAGCTTTCAAACAGCTTCCACTCAGTACAAGTGCCCTTGGAAGGGAGGTAGGAGAAAGATACCAAGTGCTCGCTCTATCTAGACACTCTTCTACGTGCGTGCACACATTGTATAATTTAATGGTCACATAACCTTTGAGGTAGACACTGTTATTATCCCATTTTCAGATAAGGAAGCTGAAGTCAAGAAAAGCCAGTACCTTGCCAAGGTCATCCAGTTAGCACATGGCAGAGTCAGGACTGAGCTCAGGCAGGTACTGCCTATACAAAGCAGGGTTGCCAGGGAGAAAACCACCTTCAAAGTGCTTCCACTAGACTTCAGACTGGTTTCTGGAGGGGAGGTGACCGCTGAGGAGGGACAGTGGCCTGTGGAGAGGCAGCACAGAATACCAGGAAGCGGGCTGGGCCTGGGCTCCCAGGCTGAACTTGGGCTGCCAGCCTCATAGGGCACCAGCGTGCCTTAGGCAAGTCTGCAACCCCCTGAGCCTCAAGGTAAGAATGGGGATGATGTCATAGCTGGCCACCCTGCCTACGGGCTGTTGTCCTGTGTGTGTGTGTGTGTGTGTGTGTGTGTGTGTGTGTATGAGAGAGAGACAGAGACAGAGAGAGAGAAATTATCTCTGTATGCTGTGAAGTACTCGGCAAACACAAATTGTTATTTGCTATCGCCAGGGGAGACGGTACTTTTGAAGCCATCTTCAAAATTCCTGGCCTGGTGGCAGTCGTGACACTGTTTCAGTCAGCTGCAGGTTAGAGATTTAGAAACTATAATCCACATTTCTGAAAGGGCATATTTCTTCTTGCCTCTATCAAATGTCTTCATTAATATCGAGGGCTCTCATCAATGGCTGTTTTAATCAATTGTAATAGCAGCTAACATTTACTGAGCCCATATTACGAGCCGAGTAGCATGACAAGTGAGTTTTTAATAACATCTTAAACAATTCACCACATAATAATTTTCCAAATAGTAACCCCAGAAGGTAGGCCCTGTTAACCACCTCCATTTTACAGCGTAGGGAGGTGAAGGAACTTGCCCGAAGCTAGAACTAGTACGTAGGGGGGTCAGCGTTTGGACCAAGGTTTGCTGGGATCAGGGACGCTTCTCATCACTCCTCTGACCGTGCGCAAGAGGCCACACACAACTGACACCAGTTATGGGGAGCGATGTACACACGGTGGAGGAAGACAAGCTCTCACGATTCTACTTAAAGTCCCTTCCAGTGGGTCTGCTGTCTCCTTTTATGGGACCAACTGAAGAATACTTAGTGATCTCACTCAAAGTTACACCTACCTCTGTGAAAAGGCTGTGGCGTTTCATCAGGGATTAACAATGCATGGACACTTATATACCTATCATAAATTAGCTTTGTGGCCACATAACAAACAATACAACCCAGTGTAGCTTTGAGAGGACCATTTATTATATCGCTATAAACAGAGCTATATAAAAAGAATTATTCCTAAGACCCTGCGTGTCTGCGTTTGCAATCACGTCTTAACACGAGCTTTGCAAACGAGGATAAAAAGTCCAATGCCTTAAACTTATGAGTAAGGAAAATAACGATTCGGGGTGACGCCCGAATCCTCACTGCTAATGTGAGACGAATTTTTGAGCGGGTAAAGGTTGCCCCTAAGGTGACCCGCCTACTTTGCGGGATGCCTGGGAGTCGCGATCTGCCCGTAAAAAAAAAAAAAAAAAAAAAAAAAAAAAAAAGTCCAGTTTAGACTGCATACTGAACATCAATTCTCCATTCAAGGGGGCAAGGCAGTTCAAAGTATTCCAGAGGCACAAATGCTGCATGGATCTCATTTTTGCCAAAGGTTCTCAACCATCTTTCCTGATCACAAAGGGGACTGCTAACACACAACACGATAAGCTCATTTGGGCTTCCCGTGGTTTAAACAGTGTTGTGTGGTACAGAAAGCGATTTAAGTAAAAAAAACAAAAACAAAAACCATAGCTAGAGATGCTGCCACTTTTTAGCTGTGTGTCCTTGGGTAGGATTACTTAAAAATGTTCTGTGCCTGAGCTTCTCCATCAGTTTATTTCTCTTCATTTGTTTCTTTGTCGTCTCCACTCCTTTCGTCCTTCAATGCAAGTGTGACAAAGATGGGGACTTTCTTATCTCTTTGTATCTCTGATTAGAAGAGTCCCTAGTACACAGCAGGTGTTCAAAAGTATTCATTGAGTAAAGTATTCTGTAAATCAGTCACACAGGGGCGATGATACCTTTCTCACGGGGTTTTCACGCGTCCACTGTTTATTTTTTAAAGTTTCTTTATTTTTGAGACAGAGAGAGTGAGCAGGGGAGGGGAAGAGAGAGGGGGAGAGAGAGAGAGAGTCCCTCCGCTGATAGTGTGGAGCCTGAAGCAGGACTTGAACTCAAGAATCATGAGATAATGACCTGAGCTGAAATCAAGAGTCAGACACGCCACTGACTGAGCCACCCAGGCGCCCCATGTGTCCACTGTTTAAATGAGACATTAAAAGTGAACACACCTGCCATGTACCAAAACTGTGCTAGGTAATTCACAAATTGCCATTTAATCATCATTTTGAGAGGGTCTACGCTTAATTGATTGAGCCACCCAGGCACCCCAAGGGTCTAAAAAATCATGAAGTGCTTACAGACAGAAGGGTGCCAATAGAATTATCCTTTGGAGGTTATATGTATAAACCCTCTACATATGCACCAAACAGTAAAACCAAAAACACATTTACTCATGCATTCATTATCCATTCATCAATATTTATTGAGCAGCTGTAGTGAGCCAAGCCTGTGCTGAGTCCTGGGCATGTGGGGTGAATAGACATGTTTGTTATCTTCATGGAACTTACGGGCTGGCAAGGGATCTGGCCACAATGGCAGGTAGGGACTAGGTCACAGAAAACCTTAAATACTACACTGAGTTCAGACTTCATCCTGAAGAACGGGTGAAACTAAAGGGTTCGGCAGCTGGGACCTGAGTCCTTTAAAGCCCCATCCCTGCAGATCTCACCAGGCATGCTGTTCCCCATGGCCCTGCCTCTAGGGATGACCACCATAACATGGGAGATGAGATTTCAATCTATTACTGTAATTCACATGGTTACAGGGCAAGGGTTTGACTCTGGGTTTAAATGATGTGAAGATTAGTTTCTGAATCCTCTGCCCATCTAAAAGTACGGGTGCCAAAGGATGGAGTTCAGGGAAAGAAGAAAAGCACGCAGAGATGTGGGTCACCCCACTAATACATGACAGAGAACAGGGTCAGACCACTAATACTGACAGAGAATAGGGCATGAACCGTGAACATGTTACAGCGGAAAGCCCCTTCCTCCAGCCACGCTGTGCCCTTCTCCCCACACTCACCAATGGAACAGTCGTGTCCAGTCCAGCTTGGGTCACAGCTGCAAAGGCCAGTGTCTGGGAAGAAGGTTCCGTGGCCTGAACACTGGTCCAAGCACGTGGCTCTGGGCGTCTCACAGTTGGTGCCTCCCCATCCCACGGAACAGTGGCACTCGCCTCTCACGCAGACACCCCGGCCTGAACACGTGGGGTCCATGCAGTCCACTGTGACACAAAGCAAAGGGAACACAGGTGAGCATCTGATCAGCAAAGGTGAGGCTTCTTTAAGTGAACTACTACACTTTGTAGTAGAAGGGCTTGGTAAGAGGACACAGATCTCCTGAGGACAGGCCACTTGATACAGTAAAGAGGAAGGATTTTAGCAACTGGTAGACCTGGGTTCCCGGCTCTATGGGTGGCTGACTGTTTACCAGTCAGAGGCTCGGTTCCCTTGCCTGTAAAAGGTGGATACAAATCTCTACTTCTTGGTTTGTTGTTGGGGTGATGGAGTAAGAAATAAGTAAGACGGGTGCCTGGCTGGCTCGGTCGGTAGAGCATGTGACTCTTGATCTCAGGGTTGTGAGTTCAAGACCCAGCATGTGACTCTTGATCTCAGGGCTGTGAGTTCAAGACCCAGCATGTGACTCTTGATCTCAGGGTTGTGAGTTCAAGACCCAGCATGTGACCTCTTGATCTCAGGGTTGTGAGTTCAAGCCCCAAGTTGGGAGTGGAGTTTACTTAAAAAAAAAAAAAAAAAGAGAAAAAAAAAAAAAGAAATATTTATCAAGTGTTAGCATGGTGCCCCGTGCCTGCTACGTCTGTAATAACTACACCAGTTAGCGGACAAGACGTTGTTTTGTTCACTTCTGTGTATCCACCTCCTAGAACAGTGCTTAGCACATAGGTCCTCAAGAAATCTTTGTCAAATAAACTAATACTGTTTACCACTTCATAATACAGTCTTAACGTGAATGTGGGACTAAAAGAGATTCCCTAATTTAAAAGAGAATTTATTTTGCACTTAAATTCCATTAGATTTTATCATCTTGCCAAAGTTCTTGTGACTGACACAAACTTTCAAACCTCACTTGCCAGAGGGCAAACATTTCAACGACTATTCAAAATTACATGTGGGAGCTTTGCACAGATCCTCCTCATGTAATGGGTGAACTATATAGCTGTAGCTCACAGCCAAGCAACCCCTGCTGGGCTATTAGAGCCTAAGGTCAAAGTGGTCTCAAGAGATCAAACCAGGAAGAGAGAAAGGAGAATAACATTATGGGTGACCTGCTCCGTGCCCGCACTCTAGGAAGTGCTTTACATATAATATCAGATTCAGTTTCTTCCATAACCCAGTGAGGTACAGATGAGGAAATTGAGGCTCACAGAGGCAAATAATTTAAGCCAAATCATACAGTTAACCCTGCCAGAGAGGAATCTGAAGGCGCGTCTGTCTGATTCTGAAGCCAATATTTGCTCCTGCGGCTGATTTTCCTAAATCAAAGCTTTAGCTACGGGGCTACACAAAGTTAACAGAGACCTCTAATCTTCCAGAAAGCACTGCACAGGAAAAACAAAAGGAGAGTAGGCAAAGGTTGGTCCAACGTTATGAAAAAGTCGTTGGATCTTTTATTTTAGGAAGGCAGGAGATTCCACTCCTCTTGCAACTGTAGGGGACAGTGGTGTCCTGGCAGGGGCTACAACATGCAGCGGTTGGAAAAAGGGTCAACGGCGCTGTGATGGGTGTGGTCAGCTTCCTCCTGGAAGGAGCTCATGAGGAAGCCCTATCTATGCTCCACAGGAAGGAACCTGGCATCCGGCCTCTGAGGCCCTACGTATGTCATGGTTCCATGACCCGTGTCAAGTCCTGTACCTCCTCTGAAATTCCCATGTCAAAACTATCGACACCTTGGTCGCTCATGAGGACATCGAGGATTTGAAAGGACTGAGTGAACTGTAAACTGTCAAGAAGTTACTTTTCCATCCTGTCAGGATATTCAGCAGTGTGACATGGGCAGACTGGTCAGAGGTGCTTTTACTTTATTCATTTATGATTCAGACAAGCTTTTCGTTCATTTACGAATTAAATTTCATAACCCCACATATTTGGCTTCGGTGCAAAAGACTGGGAAGCCTGGCCTGTGGATGTTAAGGGTCAGACACAAACGGACAGAGACCGTACAAACGGCTACCTTCTGGGAACAGAATGTATGTTTGAGGACCAGCTTGTCAAGACAGTTCTTTTACTTTATAGGTTTTAAAAAGGGATTTCACCTTACTGGCCTAAATGAGAAATCAGAAAGTCAGAAGGGAGGAGCAGTCATTTGTTAAAAAACAGAGTTATGAGAACAACAAGAGCAACAACAATAATAATAACAGTCAGTATTGAGGTAGTCCTTCTTCTGGGCCATATTTTGCTATTAAACCTTCTATATACATTATGTCATTTAACTTTAGCCACAATTCTTTGAGATAGATACCATTACTCTCCTCATTTCACAGAGGAGGAAATTAAAGCACAGAGAGGTTAAATAACTTGCCCAAGATCACACAGGGTAAGTGGAGGGATTTACATTGGAATCACTCTTTCTTGGTACACATCTCTTGCTATTTCCTCTGTAATCTTACTGGTTCAAGAATATACACATACGTGTATATGGACATAAGTGGTCAAAACATAGAAACAAAACCAAAATAAAACAAGAAACAGAACAAAGTAGAGAATTAATAAAGCCAAACGAAGGCAAAGAATCTTCTCTTGCAGTCTCTGCACACTACTTAACAATGGTTAAAGCATGACCCGTTGGAGTTCCTGGTAATTAAAAATCATAAAAATAATAATAGTGATATATTTTCATGACTAGCCTCACATCTCAGAACCTCAGAAGGATTATTCTGGCCCATTAGGCTACTATGGTAATTCCCTAGATCCAGAGAGCTTTCCAATTTGACAGGAAACGACTCAGCAATTCCTATCCCGAGGCCTATAAAGGTATTTCCCGTTCTGCGAGCGCCTGGGTCCAGGCTTCGGGTTGAAGCAGTCTCTGAGGCGCCCTCGAGGTTGAATCTATAAATCTGCGCTGTTAGCGAGCAAGCCGGGAGGGCGCCAAGTTTAGCAAGAGGCCCTTGGCGTCACGGCCCCATTCCTCAGACACAATAAGTCTGACAGGGACCCAGGAACCAGCAAAACCAATCCCACGCTCTCAGAAGATGGTCCGGGCAGGGACGAAGGCACTGCTGAAAGGACTACCTCCAGGCAGTAGTCACTGCTTCTGAAGGTCCACCTGGAAAAGTGGGTGGGGCGTGTGAGGGGAGTTTCGAGGAGGACGGAACCTCCAGGAAAGGCCTCTTGGCTGAACTGGCCGAACTCCCTGCAGGGAGGACAACGTCCACAGCCATGATCTGTGCCACCGGGATGCGCTGCCAGAGATGTCCTCTGTAGACTCTGGATCTGCTCTTGCTTTCTGGGGCCTCTGGTTGATGAGAACCCTCGGGTGGGATTAAAGTTGTCTTCTTTCTATCCCACCAGGGCAGTTGCACAAATGACGCTTATTTCCCTGGGAGCGGTGGGTGTCACGGGAAGAGCCAGCTGGCCAGGGGTTAGGGAGGTCTATGCCAAAGGAGCAGGGGAGAAGTTGGCAGGGAAGTGGGCTGAACTTTGTGTGGAAGACAGTCTAACTCAGTGTCCGCTTGGAAGAGGGGCCAAACGGTACATTTGTTCTCCTCTGCAGAGCTTGGCATTCAAGTCAACATTTCTGGCAGAAGCTTAGCCCATTAATGAAATGATGAGGCCTGCACGAGCTGCAAACACAACTCTTCCCCTAACACGGTCCCCGCTTCAGTGACCACACCAGCCATTAGCCGCTCTTCAGGACCACAACACAGTGTCTCACTCTGCCCTGCAAAAGGCCTGAGGTGGTCTCTTCTGCCCCTCCCCCAACTCCAAGTGTCCTGTTGGCACGGTTTTAAAAAAAATAGGGGGCAATAAACCTCAGAAGGAGGAGAGAGGGGAGAAAATAAGCTTGTTAGCTGATGTTTTATAAACACAGTGAAAGGGAGGAGAGAGAGCAGCGGGGAGTGGGGGGCAGGGGGGAAGGGCAGGGAAGACCCCGAGAAGCCCCCATTATAAACACAAGGACGCTGCAATGACGCTTCAGCAGAGAAACAGAAATAATAAAGGGAATCAGAACCAGATGGCCCTCCTCAGGAAAGAAAGGAGTGAAAACGCTTCTTTTCGAATAGATCACGTACATCAAAGAGCTTAACAACCTTTTTTCCCTCTTTGTAAGTAACCCTGCCCGCTGGGGCACTGCCCAGTGCCAGCTGAGCTGGAGGACGATCTGCCTCCTTGGCCCACATAACACGGTGGGGTTGGGGGAGGGGGGCGGCCCCACAGCCTCAAGAGGAATCTCTTTGTTTTTCTTTTCTTCTCCGGGTCTTCACCTCAAGTGGCTAAAATGAGAAGGGAAAGCAGATGAAGGTCATCGTTGTCAGGACGAGAAAGTGAAGTTGCTTTGTTCCTGAGGCTGGCGCTCCTCCTCTCTCAGACGGCCCAAAGTAATCCCCAATCCAAGTTAATAGGTCTGAATCGGGACCCCCAGGCACACTTGGGGTTTACAGGCAGCCTGTCTCCGAGAGGCACTGCTTTTCAGACACTAATCCCTTCCTGTTCCCCACTCCTTTAAAGTGGGCCCATTCTACCGGCTCTCCTTTGCTTGCTTCTTTTTTAAGAGAAATGATACCTTGAGAGGGGCCTGTGTGTTAAATCCCAAATGGGTTAGAAGGCCAGCTCTCCTTGGAGCCTCCTCCATCCATGGAAGAAGATGCCAGCGCCCTAGATGGTGGGCAGTGGGAGTGAGGGCCGTTAGCTTTGTCCACCAGTTTCAACAGCGACATCCCCCTGTTTCCAAAAGACCTTGGATAAAGTGAGTGGGGTGAAACAGGAAATGTGCTTCAACTGTCCCCAGAATAATACTAACAATATAAGAGCTAACATTTACGGGGCATTTATTATGTGTCAGACACTGAGCTAAGTGCTTTACATGGGCCATTTAATTCAATCCTTATGATGGCCCTCTGAGGAAGGAATTCCCATTTTGTTGATGAGGGAAGTGAGGCTAGTTTGTGGCACAGCCGGCACTCAAACCTACATCTGGTTCCAGAGCGTGTGCTTTTACAAGCCACCCTATATTGCTTGTGAATAAGACCTCTCTCATCTAGAAATCCCATGCAGTAAAAAAGAAAGAGGGCTCTGAAGTAGTAAGACATGGGGTGGGTCCCAGCCCTGCCACCGGTTAGTTCCATGACCACAGGCCCACCATCAGTTAGCTCCATGACACTGGGTCTGCCACCAGTTAGCTCCATGGCCATGGATGGGCCCACCCCTGGTGAGCTCCATGGGCCTGCCACTGCCTCTCCCTGGGCCCCGGGATCTTCATTTGTGAAACGAAAATGCTCACTTAACTCCTGGGAAAGAAATGGCAACACTGTTAAAGTGACAGCTCACTGTCTAGCCTCCACTACACGATCATAGTTTATGGAGGAAAGAGACATACTCACGAGCATCTACGAGCCACACAACACACGCCTGGGCTAACAGAAGGCAGAGTGTGAAGGTCTCTAACAGACATGCGGAGCACATGAGCTTATAGGGGAGGAGAAAGAACCTGGGCTGAGGGACCAGAAACACTGGGCTCAAACCCAGCTTTGCCACCTACGAGCTGTGTGACCCTGGGCAGGTCATCTGACTCTCTTGAGTCTCGGTTCCCCTAAGTATAAAACAGAGATATTACCCTACCCTGTTGGGTTTGAGGTTAAATGACAGAAGGCTTCTAGGACAGAGCCTTGTGTATAGGACGGGCTCCACATAGGATACTTCTCTTCCTTTCGCTGCCTAGGACTCTGATTTGCCCGTCCTCTTCCATGTGGTTAATTCCTGCTGCTGATGGGGGCCTGGCTCGGGGTGGGGTCCAAAGGCTGTCCGGGAGCTCTCCTCTGCTCCCTGAAGGCCCTCCCCATGCTGTGCGCTGACCTCTGTGTTGGAGCAAGGTGCTGGGCCACCTGCCCGCTGTCTTACCTTCCTCGCAGCTCTCGCCCTTGTAGCCAGGATTGCAGATGCAGGTGCCCATGATGCAGGTGCCGTGGTTGCTGCAGGCCACGTCGATACACTGGTTGGTGGGCACGTCGCACTCGGCGCCCTTCCAGCCGCTGTGGCACAGGCACCTGCCCTTCATGTACTGGCCGTTCCCACTGCACAGCACGGGGCAGGAGGCTGGGGAGACAGCACAGGAAGTCTGGCATGAATCAGCACCCTGCACACCCCACCTGCCTTTGTCCCTTTCTCCCTTCGGCCTGCAGGCTTGACCAAGAGCCTCAAGTGCTTTGCTACAATTCCCATCTGTCTGTGTCTCTTGCTTTGTTTCACTGTAGTTTAAACACATCCGGAACTGTAGGCAAAGGTGTGCAGTGCAGGGCCTGGGGGAGCTAGTGCCCGGTGACCACCGCTTTCCTCCATCCCCGCATACTACTGGTGCAGCACGGTGGTCACCAGGACCCTTATGCAGGAAGCTTCCATCTGTTTCTTGGTCTTACCGGGAAAGACAGCGGCTAGGCCTCCCGCCTGACCCAGTCTCTCCTCTGGCACCCTCCTGACAGCATTCCATTTTGCTCCCTGCCCCCCTACCTGCAGCACCACCTACTGTCTCTCTAACCCAGTCAATCTCAGCTTTTCTTGCCTTTCAGGCTCCACCTGAGCCCCACACACCTCACAAGAGAATAGCTGAGCCCAGCTTGGCTCTCTAAAGTATTATCTTTCCATTCTGCCTCTTAGCGTCAAGTGTTTTGTGATCATCTGTATGAAGGACACTATATAAAAACAAATTATACTGCATTGTGCTGTAAGTACCTACCAGCCTTACCAAGATGCAATAAGGCTGTTTCATATGTGACTCTTAACTTTAAGTGCATATGGGATGAGACAGTAATTCTTGTTAGAAGGAATGACTCATCTCTTCTCTCTGCACCACCCTCTGCTGGTCCCCGCCTTGCTTCTTTCCTTTTAAAGGCACTGATCAGGTAATCACTGTGGTTCCTCAGGGCTGCAGCTCTGCTGTCTCAAACAGAGTGTCTTCCACATCAGGAAGGATAAGAAGAATCCCCCAAACAGCATCACGCTGTATTGTTATTTGTAGGGCACGGTGAAGAACCATCTCTGCCTTCCTCTGATGAATAACTATTCAAGCATCAGGTCCAGGTTCCAATGGCACCCCATCTAGGGGGCCTTTTCTGGTCCTTATGGTGTCCAAGCTGAGACAGCTGACGGGTGCTCCCCAATTTAACCTTGCTCTAGCATGTTTTACTTACTAATGATGGCTTTGTCATCGTCTACTTACTCGTCTGTCTCCTCGACCAGACTGAGAGCTCCTGGGACTGGGGCTTGCTCAGTGCTCTAACCCCAGCACCTTGCACAGGAACAGGCTCTAGAGGGCACTAAGCAAATACCTGCTGAATGAGTGAAGAGGTGGGAAGTCCAGAGGAAGGAGCCGTGTTAGTTTCCCCAGAGGACCGCCAAAGCCTCAGGACTACAGAGCTCCTTTGGCCTTTGCCACGTTTATTCTTCTGAGAACAGGAACAGAGGCCAAGGGCACAGAGTGTATCATGGGTAGCCTTTAAGCCATGTTAGTATGTGCTCAAGTATGAGGCAACATTAGGGTCCTGTGGGGAGAAAAGCATCCTTCCCTCCCGAGTCTCTCCCTTCGGTGGTCCCTGCAAAGATTCTGGCAACAATGGAGCACTAATGCAGGCCCTGCCACAAGGCCAGAGTGCACAGCAAAGAAAAGACACTTGGTGCGTGTCAACCATACTTCAATAATCAAAAAACAAGTGAAACAAGCCCCCCCCCCCCAAAAAAAAACACCAAAGACACTTGGCAAAGGCTGATCACTCCTCAAAAGGGAAATCAACTTTTTTGAAAGACCCTCACTGTCACTTCCCCTGCCCCCGCAACAGACGTGAAGTTCACTGTACCTGCCCTTGTAAAGGCTGGCCCTCCTGAGCTCTCTAGCCATGCCCTTGTGGACAATGGGGCTGATGTGGCCTTAGCTCTGCCGGCAGACCCCCTGCCCTTGCAGCTTCCAAAGAATGGCTCTGGGGGGTCCTTTTTGTGGGAGGCAGGAGGTGATCTGGGGTCCTGCGCTTTCTCCGAGAAGCAGGATGTGAGCCCCCCACGGGGCCGAGGGAGTGGGCCTCACATGCACACACGCACACACAGGTCTCACCTCTGCCACAGTCGGGGCCCAGGAAGCCCAAGAAGCAGTGGCAGGTCCCAGAGATGCAGTCGCCGTTGCCATAGCAGTTGCTGGGGCAGTTATCCACCGACTCTGGAGGGGGAGAGAGGGAGAGAGTTGAAAAGAGAAACTTCTTCACCCAGACCGAGGGCCTGGGTATCAAAACCTCAGGTGAACCAGGGCCCACACGTTCTAGCTCTTCTGGCCCAGTCGCTGAAAAGAACCAACAGAGTTAAAAATGATGTGTGTTGGTTTTACTCTTATTGCATCTCAAATGACACTAAGAGACGTGTTCTGGAAAACGTCTGCCGCAACCAAGTTTTTATATATCAAGTTTGTATCTACAAACGCATAAGAAATTCTTCAGCTAAAAACACTGGGGACAACAGTGCAAGCTGTTCGTGGTGCTTATCTGTGGATGCCGGGGTATCATCAGGAAGTTCTTGCGGTCTTCTTTATGCTTTGCTGTGCTTTACATTTTCCTCTTAAAGGGCTGATATTCCATTCACTTTCTTCTTCTTTTTTTCATAAAGCTCCTGGCATTTGCAAACCTGTCTCTACCCGTCTCAGATTGTTCACCTATCGGTCTGGGTGCACAGTGTCTTCCCCAGGGCTAACACAACAGCCTCCTGGCTGGTCTCCTGTTTCCTCTCTTGCTCCCCACCCCACGCAGTCACCACCCAGCAGTCTGAGTGATCTCCGGAAAACCAATCTGATCCTGCCACTCTCCTACTTAAAACCCTTCAGAATGGCTTCCCATTTATTGAGACCAAAAAAAAAAAAAAAAAAAAAAAAAAAAAAAAAAAAAAAAAAATCCAAGTTCTTTCAAAAGGCACAGTTTTCTCTCGTACTCCCTCTGCTGTCCCTGCATCCCTGGCATATGCTGTCATGCCCACCTTTTGCAGGGATATGATTTTCTCAAACTCTTCCTACTACTTTTAGTATACTCTGTGTGATGTGACAAAGAAATATGGCATTTATTTAAGAAAGGTTTTAGCAAAAAAAATAGTCAACGTTTTGTAGCATCAGGTAGTCCAGTCTTTTAACCTAGAAAATCTGTGTATTTGGAACAGCCTATTTCTCAATAATGCTGGATGTGGAATAAAGGAAAGAAGCCACTATATACTGAATATCTTCTTTGTGCCATGTATTTCCACAAAGTTCATCATTTCACTGTCACCAAATCTGCAAGTGTGTATTGTTATTCCTATTAAAAAAAGAAAAAAGAGGAGGCTCAGAGAAAGATGAAGTAACCTGCTGAGAACCACAAAGCCACTAAGTCCTGGAGGCAGGATTTGAACCCAGGACTCCAGGCCTGGTCTTCTTCAATGATACTGTGCTATCTGGGCCTTGAAGGAACTCACTCCACAGCAGGAGCCCGGGGGATGAATGAGGTGACAGATTTATGGCACAGGGAGGCCGGTCCTGAAGACAGCAAAGGATCCCTGCTAGAAGGCAGTAAACTCCAGAAGTTTCAGGGCTTAAAGGGATCCAAGAGACCACAGCCTAATGCTCTCATTTAACACTGAAGGAAACTGAGACCCAGAGGAAAGGCAGTGACTCACCCAAGGTCTCAGAGTGAGTCAGAATAGAAAGCAGAAGAAGGGTAAGGTGGGACAGAGTTAAGGGTTTCAGCCTGTTGTCTTAGCTCACAGCTACAAGTCATGAAGCCAAGACTAAGGGCTCTGTTAAATGAGATGTCAGCCTAAAAGACGTGAGTCTTGCCCACAGGAAATCTGCAGCCTAACTGGGAGAACGAGAGGACAGTTGTCACCCAGGCAGCAGTACAGGGCATGGAAGCAGCTTTGCCTGGAGGTAAAGAGACCTGGTTCTGGGGTCCATTCTTCTAGTACCATGCTGGGGAGCCTAAAACAACTTCCCTCCCCTCTCTGGGCCTCACCTCCTTCATATGTGAAATGCAGGTGAAGGCAGAGATGACCCCTAGCACTACCCCCTGTTCTAAAATTTTATGAGTCTACAATTCATAAGAGAGCAACTGTGCAGAAAAGACGTCCAGACAAGGAACCCTTAAATGTGAAAAAGCACTTAGGGCCAATGCAGTGGGAACTGATAAGGAACAAAACCAGGACAGGGAAGGCTTCCCAGAGGAGGTGGGCTTGAGGAATGACCCAAATATGGATAGGTTAGGGAAAAAGTTGGGGGATGGTGAGGAACTCCTAGCGTGGTACATTTCCCAGACAGGTCTCTTCCCAACTGTTTGCCATTATTAACTTGCAAACTACTTAAAAACGTTTGGCAAAAGAGTTCAAATGGGTAGTTCCTTTGGTGAATGGGTAGGAAATCCCGTTCCCTCAATGTCCCCCTGCTAACAAGGGCAGTGTTAAGAACAAGAAGGTCCAGTCTGCCTGGACTCACTGCAGCACAAAGTAGTCCGGGTCCCGGCAGAGCGAGGCTCACAAGCCAGGGCCCTGGGCACCTCTGCTCTCTGTTGACTTTGCCTGGAAGAATCCACGTTCCTACTGCCTTAAGGTTATAAGTGTCTTTACAGAGAATGACTTGGGAACTTTCATTCTGAAGATGCTTTTAAAAAATAAGAATTGTGAGTAAAGTTTACAGCCAGATTATTTTCACCTGAAGCTACCGGTTGACAGTACAACGAGGGAGGGTGGGTTCCACCCGTGGCACTGCAGAAGGGGCACAGGGCAGAAGCAGGAGGCCTGGCTTCCGGGTCCTGCTCTGCTACTGAATGGCCATGGGACCTTGGCCGTGTCACTTGATCTTTTGGCACCTGTTTCCTCATCCTTCCACTTGTTCCTCTTTTGCTTCCCTGAATGGCAACTCCTAGTCCTTTCAAATCCAGCTCAAATGCCCCCTCTCCTGACAAGCCTTCCTGATTTCTTGAAAAGGCTAAGTTACTCCCAGGACTGAAAGTAAGTTATTCACCCCTATTGAAACGCCACGTAGTCTATGTTGTTGTTACCACTGAGAGAATTCAACCGGATGATCTCAGAGATCCCCCCAGCTCTAAAACTCTCTGGTTCAGTCCTTCTCAAACCCAGGGGTATAAAATATGCCTCTTAATAAACTGCCAGTTACCAGTCGCATTTTTAACAAGATCAATTGCAGATAAGTGTTACACACTGTCTAGATTTTGATTTATGAAGTCTGCGAGATACAAACCTGTTAATCATCTGCCAAAAAGCCTTCATAGTGAAATGGTGAGGAAAATACATTTTCCGTGACTGAGTATAGTGTTGTTTGCTGAATCTGACAGAATAGAAGCCTGTTTCCTTCAAAATTTGCCCCAGGCTGTTGGTGTCAGGGGAGGCAGAAGTTTTAAGAGACACGGAATAATTTTACGACAGCAACAAGGAAGTGGAAGGGAGACATTTAGAAAATATTTCCTTTGGACGAAATGTTTAGGTCTATAGTTTTTCTTCCACTTGGAAGGCTTTCAACTACTGGGGGTCCACCTGGGACCCCACAAATGAGTCTCCACTAACCAGATATCTCTATACTAAACATTAGGGCAGAAGTGACACTCATTGGCTTGGGAGAAGTGTGAACTTTATTGCATAAATGTTATGTTTCCAATTAGTGTTTGGTGAATTTCTTCCCTTTATAGTTCCTTCCTGCTTTGCTCATGTTCAAACTGCAGCTGCCTTCATTTAACAGAAGGTGTACCTTTAGACTGCTCAGATCGGAATTAAAAATTTAGCTGCCTGTGAATAACTGACTTTCATAATCAGGGTGTATGGTATGTTGGAAAATGGGGGCCTTTTCCTCTTGCTTTTGTTTTTCTATCACAACAGTGGGTCCTGCTAGAAGATTTAATTTTCAGGAACTTCTTTTTCTTCCACAAATATTGGACTATAAAGTTTAAATGTTTCCTTAGCTCATTCTCTGGATGTGTGTTGTGAGTGGGTGTGTTCTCTGGGTGTTGTACAAAATATTTTTCGAAATACAAAGGGGTGTCTGCAGAAGGAAGAGAAGGCAACGCTTCTTCCTAGAGGAGATGTGGAAACCATAGAAGCCTCAGTGAACCCATTACAGTGCCTCCCTTTGTCTGCTCACTACCCTTTTCCAGACCCAAATCATTAGCATTGCTGCGTCAGGGTGAAAGAGGAGCAGAATTGATAAATATGTCCTCCTGGTCTGGGGCTGATGTCCAGGAAAGCCTGACTTCATTTTCCACCTTCTGCTTTCCTTTAAAAAAAAAAAATTTTTTTTTAACATTTACTTTTTGAGAGACAGAGAGAGACATAGCACGAGCCAGAGAGGGGCGGAGAAAGAAGGAGTCACAGATTCCAAAGTAGGCTCCAGGATCTGAGCTGTCAGCACAGAGCCTGATGTGGAGCTTGAGATCCATGAGATCATGACCTGAGCTGAAGTTGGACATTTAACTGACTGAGCCACTCAGGCACCCTTCTGCTTTCCTTTTTTGGGATCCCAAAGCCTCCTTTTGTAGGAAACAGGGAGAAACCACAAAGGAAATCCCACCAGGGAGAGGAATACTAGTTCACAGGGGCAGTCACACCAGAAGAGGAAAGGAGGCCTTTCTCCTCCATGAGCCCACCAGGGCGTGAGCGCACCTGCTTCAGGCCCTGGTCTGGTCAGGCAAACCTCCATGGTCACGGGAGCCTGCTTATGGATTCCAGCACCAAAGACAGAATCAGCTGTGAGTGAGGCCGGAGCTCACTGGCCATCCTCAGTCCCTCTTTTCTGCTCATCCAGTATGTATCCCTCGCTTCCAGCCCCTCCTCTGTCTCTTGGTCCCCTGTGATGTGTTCCAGTCAACAGAAGCAACTCCTTCCACTGCTTCTCTCATCTCTCCTTAAGTTGTAAGTGTGCATGTCGGCATTTCTTTGGGAGCAGCAGCTCGAAAGACCAAAGTCTACCTATTGGTAGACCTACTGGATCCATCCTTTGCTTCTTCCTTTTGGCTTCTGTGTAGGAGGACAGATGCTAATGCTTCCAGCAAGAGCCAGGAACTTGGACTCTGGGACAGCCAACTGGATGACTGGGTACAAGGCCTTGACTGCAGCTCCTGAAATTTATACTTTAGGTTACATCTGTTACATCTTCCTTGATTCTGAAAGGGGATTGGGTTTATTATGGGCAACTAAGAAAAGGAAGACAAACCAGACAGCATAGCTAGGATGTAATTCCACAGCAACTCAAGGTTGAGGAAAGACTCTAAGAGAGACCCTCTCATTCCCTCAAATGGAACCATGAAAGGTGTATCACAGATTTTAATTTATTCTTCATAATAATTATGAGAAATAGTACCTTTGCCATCATTTTACACACTTACACCTCTCAGATGGAGACTGTGAGCTGCAGTCACTTCCTCAAGGTCACATGGCTAGCTGTAAGGGTAAATCTGGTAGGAGAACCAAGCTCTGTCTGAAGCCAAAGAAGCCGAGTTTGTGATAGACCATCTGAAGCAGAGTATGGGCTCTGGAGCCAGGCTGCCTCTGGCTGGCTATGTGCCTTTTAGACAAGTCGTCTCTAAATATCGGTTTCCCCATCTGTTGTATGGGTTAGTAACAGCCACCTAAGAGAGCTATTTTGAAGAGCTAATACTGTAACACTGTGCATGTAAAGAGGTTTGCTCAGGACTTGGTAGAGTTGACACTTTGGTTTTAAAGAAGGGTCACACATGCCTTCCATTTATGAACCGAAGCAATATACTAACCTGGTCTAATGAATCCAAGCAAGGCAATGTGGGCTTTGGGAGGTAAACACACACACACACACACACACACACACACACACACACACACATAAAACACACAGAAACTCCCCATGGTAAAACAGGAAAACAAACAAGCATGGTGTTGAATGTGAAGAAGGCAGGGCGGTTGGGCAGATTTCCTCCTGGGGAAAAGCACTATCAAAACAAATTAAACCTGTTGTCTCCCAGAAGCCCAAACACAGGCAGACTCGTGCCAACATCTGAAAGAACTTTTCTCCCTGTGCACTCTAGATTGGCACTGGGAAGGTGCCAGGTGCTGGAAAGCTGTTCCATGGCCTGTGAGGTGTCAGTCCCTGTAGGTGCCCCAGTGATCTGTGCAGATGATGGGATTCAAAGGCCTCCAGTCTGCAACAGTCTAGGTCAATGCAATGACAAAAATCTGACAAAGCTCCTGACAGCCTGGGCTTGAAGCCAGTTCTGCACTGGTATGTTAACTGGGAGGTCTGTTTTCGATCAGACCCAGAAGTTTACCAACCACTCTTAAGAGCAGCTCTAAGGAGGGGTCTAGGAAAAATGATTATTCCCTTGACTACATTAAGTATTGGTTCTTTGTTAATTATTTCTTTGGGGGCAAACAGAATTTCTCCAGTAAGACTATGAGCTCCTTGAAGACAAGCATCACATTTGGTTCTCCAAAGAGTCTGCTGTGTGCTACACACACATAGCAAGTACTCAGTAATATTCATTGTGTTGAGAAACGGACCGAAATACAAAGAGGAGAATGGAGGAAAGGGGGCGGGAGGCATGGGATGACAGTCAGACTCCAGAGAATGGCTAGTAGTTGGCAAACAAAGGCACTGTTTCTTTGCCCTACAGGTTTAGATGTGCACTGCCTAGAAGAAAGGGGCTGATAAGAAGTGCAACTCTGTATTGCACTCTCAGACCGTATCTGGAGTTCAGTAGTTCACGTCCAGGAGCTACATTTAAGAGACAGATAAGATGAGCTTGAGCAGGTTTACTGAAGAGCCACGAAGACAAGGATAAGAGAACTTGAACACACATTTCAAATAAAGAATTCCTGAAGGGATTGGGAATTTAGCTTACTCTGGGGGCATGACCTCTGTTTAAAAATATCTGAAGGGCTATTACATAAAACAAGGATTGGACTTTTGTTTTGTGGCCCTAAATGAGGTTGATTAGGTCCAATGAGTAAGGACTATATAGTCCTTGGGAAATGGGCTTAGTTCCAAAGAAGAAAGAGTTTTGTACAAGTCAGAGCAGGATTCAATTTACTATGTTGGATTATAGTCTATTAAGTTGTATGGATGTACCCAAATACTGTATTCTTCTTGAGGGCAGGGAATGTCATTCGTTTCTGAATCTTCAGTAAACAGTAACGTCCTTGGCTCACGGCAGGTGTTAAATGAATGTATGTTGGCTGAGTGATGAAATGAATGGACTAGGTGACCTATAAGACCATACATTTTCAGTTACTGGATGTATTCAAAGAGAGGGCAAACTGATGACTGGCAGAGATACCACAGGGGGATTCAATATAAGTTGTATCGCATCATCTAAGCTTGAAATCTTCTGAATCTACAAGTCATGTGTGAGGGAACAGGCCTGGACTATATTGAGAAACTTGGGTTCTAGGCCTACTCCTGCCCCCAGCGTGTTAGGTGACACTGGCCAGATCCCTTCCTCTCTCAGGGTCTTTCTTTTCATCTACGAAATTAAATTCATTCAGCAAATATTTCCCAAGCATCCAGTCTGGCTCAGGAAGTGTTCCAGTGAAGTGGATGGCTTGGGTGATCTTTCAGATCTAACACTCTGTGATCTAATGAGTCAACCCAAATTGTCACTCATTAGCTACACAAACAGATGAAAGAGCTGAAACATGATGAAAATCATCATGTTCGGGATTTGAAAATTTTTTTTAACATTTATTCATTTTTGAATGGGGGAGGGGCAGAGAGAGAGAGGGAGACACAGAAACAGAAGCAGGCCCCAGGCTCCAAGCTATCAGCACAGAGCCCGACGCGGGGCTCGAACTCACGGACTGCAAGATCATGACCTGAGCCGAAGTTGGCCACTTAACCGACTGAGCCACCCAGACGCCCCTCATGTTTGGGGTTTAAGAGGAGAAAAGGAGGCTTGCTCATTTAAGGACTGACTTTGACTTTTCACACCTTCCTTCCGAGTCTGCGGATAACGGATAGTGAACATCATGTTATCCTCAGGCTGTGAGAGGGGCAGCAAGGCTGAGTCCTCAAGACAGGGCTGGAGAGGAGGTGCCTCCCTGCTGCCTCAGGCTAGGAGCCCCCACTCTGTTCCCGGGGCTGTTGGTGGCTGCTCTCCCAGGTGTCAGAGGCTCCACTGTTGGCTCTGGTTCCGCTGCCTTGCCTGGAGAATGCTGCACATGTGGTCTCCTACCATGCCCCACAAGCATATGCCGGAGAGGCCACTGAGACACTCAAGATGTGCTGATGAGGCTCACAAGTGCTATGCTGTTCGAGAAGGGCTTCAAAGGAGAGGTGCGTGCTCACATGTTTGGAGACACAATTCCTTCCCTTGTAGATCTACCAATCCTCCACCGGCCGCTCCTTCAGACATGTGATGCTCTGCAGAGGATCTGGGCCAATCAGAGACCCACTCTCTAGGATGTGAACGAACATGCACCCAGGGAACGTGCTGTCTGAAGTCTCAGCTTACTCGTCTATGAAATGAGAAAGCCGCTTGCCTTACACAACTGTTGTGAAGATTAAAGAAAACCACTACCCATGTATGAGTCTGTGTATATGTACATAGTGCACGCATGCATATATATATATATATATATATATATATATATATATATATATGCACACACTCATATATGGACACACCCTGGCACACATAAGGTGCTCAGGAAATGCTGCTTTGCTCCTGTCCCCAGTATATTGTCAGCGATTATAAACCTTTAGCCTGTGTCAGTCAGCTGAAGGGCTGGATTGCTAGGCCCTACCTCCAGAGTTTCTGATTTCACAGGCCTGGGGTAGGGTCCCAAGTGATGCTTATGCCCTTGGGTACCCTGGGTATCACTTTGAGAAGCACCGGTCTGGAAGAAAGGCTGAGACTTTACCCACAGGTCTATCAAAACAAGCCGGAGGGGACAGAAAGATCTAAACTATGCAAGAATGCCATAACTTGTGGACCACTTCCAAAGAGGAGGGCCGGGTCCTCCAGGAGGTAGTATTTGAATAGCTCTTGAAGAACAGACAGCCTTTTGAAATGCAAAGCAGTTCTGGGCAAGATGGGGGTCGAGCCAGAGCCAGAGCCAGAATAATCATCTTTGCTGCTCCCACGCAGCGACCTGCTGATCATCATGCCAACTTCATGTCAAGTCTGTCTTTAGAACAAATTATTTAAGAAATCAGGTTTTTAAAAGCTCTACTCAGCTGCTGGCTAGAGAGTTCCATCTAACGAACATCACTTTGCGATGAATTATTCTGTGATGACAGACAATGGAGGAACAGAAACAGGCTCTGAGGAGGTGGGGTGGGGGGAGCTGCTAATTATTCTCCAATCATTTACCCAGGCTTGTCGCCAAGCTCAATACTGCTCACGAGCTACGTAGAAAACCAGGTCAGCATGGTCTGGTTTGAAAACATACAGAGCTATGTAGATGACCTAGAGCCCTGCAGGTTAGGAAACTCCCATGACAGGGATGCCTGGGTGGCTCAGTCGGTTAAGTGTCTAACTCTTGACTTCGGCTCAGATCTTGATTTCACAGTTCGTGGGTTCAAGTCCTGCATCGGGTTCTGCACTGACAGGGCAGAGCAGAGCCTGCTTGGGGTTCTCTCTCTCTGCCCCTCCCCTGCTTGTGTTCCTTCTCTCTCTCTCTCTCTGTTTCATAAAAAAGAAAAGAAAGGAAAAGGAAAGGAAAGGAAAGGAAAGGAAAGGAAAGGAAAAGAAAAGAAATGAAAAGAAAAGAAAAAAGAAAAAAGAAAAGAACTCCCATGACAGCCAGGACTTCACCTGGAAAATGGAAAGAAATGTCTGGGCCACATTACCTCTGGCCTGGACCAGTGTGTTAGCATTGTGAGTGCATGTCTGCCTACAGCCTTATCCCTCTCAGTCTGCTCTATAACTGCAGGCCTGGGCTGTCATTCTGAAACTGAGTGTCTTCAGGCCACTGACAAGGCCAATGCTCCTCAGCATCCAGAGTAGATACCACAAATCGGAGGCTTTTGTCTGCACAGTGTTTAAAAAATTTTGAATCCGTGGCCAGGATTTCTAAACAAGGAGAGCTCATTAAAAATCTTCATGGTGGCAGGGCACCTGCCTGGGTGGCTCAGTCGGTTGAGCGTCCAACTCTTGGTTTTGGCTCAGGTCATGATCTCAAGGTTTGTGGGTTTGAGCCCCACGTTGGGCTCTATGCTGACAGCGTGGAGCCTGCTACGATTTCTCCCTCCCTCTCTCTCATCCCCTCCCTGCTCACTCTCTCTCTCTCAAATAAAAAACAAAAAACAAAAGAAACCTTCGTGGTGGCTTTTCTTGAAAAATTGGAAGATCCAGCATGGCAACAATCTCTTCTCATTTAGGAGAGGCCCCTACACTGTGGGCACCTGCTTGGCCCCCGAGACATTGGAATATAGGACTCTGGCCTGGAATGGTGTTTCTAAATGTCATTTATATAAAGGTACTGCCTTTATGCTGTTGTCATAGGCACATGCTATCTGTCCTATTATTCACTTAGTATTTTTGGCTCATTTATTTTCTTGAATGTTTTAAAACAGAAATTTGAAATAATAGTTCGATGTACCTAATTATATTTTTCCAGCTCACTAAAATAAACACGTAAGTTTTGAAATTGAGTCTGTCTATGTATAACGCAAAATATTCTCAAGAACTATACCTCAGGGAACATTAGAGAGGAGAAAGCCCAAATCTCTGAACCAGGAGTTTAAAGCTCTAACTTCTCTTTCCAAAATAACTTCTTTGCCACAAAGGTCCTCCTCATAGCTTCTGTGCTGCTTCCAAATTCCTCCCCACCCTCACCCCAACCCCACCCCCGCCGGAACCCACACATCTTTTCCAGCCTCCCTGACTATGCCAGTGCTGGTGACCTCACCTGCAAAGCCCTCTCCCCAACCTCGTACATGTGTCCAGGTCCTGACTATCCTTTGAGCCTCCCCGGATTCCTTCTAGCAAGATAGGTCTCTCTCTCTCTCTCTCTCTCTCTCTCTCTTTCTCTCTCTCATCTGAATCCTAATGGCAATTTCCTTCCATCCTTCACTTATCACCTACTGCTTTCTACCTTGCAGTCTTGTTATTTATGAGTATAGCTCTTTTCCCCTAGAGGACTGCAAATTCTTCGAGAGAAAGGAATCCATTTCCAATTCCTCATCTTGTCCATGTCTCCCAGGTGACTGGCACACTGCCTTGTCTGCAGTAGCTACTCCCTCAACACTTGTTAAATATCAAGTGACAAAGGGCAACCTGTGCTTGAATTAGCGTCCTTTGGTGTGTTAAGTCTCAAATCCTCAGGCTGGGCTCCTTCTGTGGGGTCTGGAAGGTCTGCTTCCTTGTTGATTTCTTTTTTTTTTTTTTTTCTCCAAATTTCATTTCTATAAGTTTTTTTCCAGAGCTGCCACTTTTTTCCATCTCTCTTCCTCTGGGCCTGCTATATTCAGCTAGACACTGTCTCCGGCCCTCTTCTCCCCGAGCAGCATGAGCCATGTGTCTGGGGATCCGGCGGGAACATGACTTTGCAGAGCCCCGGCTCTCTTCTCGAGCAAGAGCTGTCAGGATGGCTTCTGTGAATTATGGACTTGAATTACTTCTTTCAGGACATAACACAATATAATGATTAACAAGATGGATAAATTCTCAGACTCTGGTGGATTTTTCTTTACAATAACTATAATGCGTGTCGGTCAGTTGCACAATGATTTGAACAGTATTTCTTTCTTATTTATCTAGTAGGTAACGCTCAACATAATAACGTGGGTCTCTGTCTTTGGGCCAGAGGCCAAGTTGGACTTCTGCTGGACACCAAATCCTATTAGAGATCATGGTAATGTAATTAGGTGCTCAAGTTAAATATTTTATAGCTGCTGTAGCCATCTTGACAGATCACTCCCTCAGCCTCTAGGCAGAAAGTGCCCAAATGGCAAAGGCGAAAACTACAGATCTTGCAAGGAATTGAGAAACAGTTGCTGCTGCGAAAAGTCTGCGGAAACTTCTGGCCACCTCTGACCCTCTGGCAGCAGCAGGACTCTGAGCCACCATTATACTAGGTTTTAATACAGCCTGGGCCAGACCCAGAGAGGGAGTCTCCCTCGTGTCCTCGATGACATGCTGGCTGGTCCCCAAGCCAGGACTATCTGCTCTCTGCCCAGTGAGAGGTTTGGAGGCACCTATCTGCATGCTTGAGTGATCAGAGCCCGTGGGGTCCCTGGAGCACTAGAGCACAGCCCCTGTGGCTGGCTAGCCCTCTTCCCAGGCCCCTGGCTCCTTCCCCTTGCCTATTAGGCTGGAGCATGAGCACCAATCCAGGTGTGGTCAGCTAGGCTCTGCCTCCCCATGCTTAGTCTCTAACCCCTCAGTGCCTCAGGGCTGGAGCCCGGTATAAGTCCTACATAATTGGACTTCACTTGACTGGAACTCCCTGACCCATGACTGAGTGTGGGCTATGCAATCAGCAGCCCTGGGTCTGACTTCCACCTCTCTCACTGACTGTGCAACGCTGGGAGAATCATTTAGGGTCTCCAAATCCTCCAAATTCCTTACTCACTTATCTCACAGCATGGATGGGGGTTAACTGAGATAATGCGCACGAAGCACTTTGTGGAGCTTGCAGCAAATTTCTCATCAGTGCTAGGTAGACTGAGACTAAGTCACAACAAACCAAAGCAAACCCATGTTGGACAGGCCGAGTCAGAGGCCATGTGATATAAGATAGAGTACACTCTTTAGAGTGAGACCCTGGGCATTCTCATCCCATTATGCCATATCCTGTGTGACCTCGAGCAAGTCACTTCACCTCTCTGTGCCCCAGTTTCCTTGCCTGTAAAACGGGAGTGATTACACAATGCCTGACACCCCAGTGGTTCTTACAGTATTAGCAACTGAGTGACTATGGGTAAGGGGATGTGGACCCTGCTCAGAATGTTAGTATCCCCTGGCTGTCCCCTGGCTGACCTCAGCTCACTTCTCCCCCATCAAGGGCTCCTGGTCTGCTGTGCCTACAGTACGTGCTCTTTATGACACCAGGACAAGCGGAAGTCAGGCTCTCAGCTTGGGAAAGCAGCAACTACCGACCCAACGCCCTCTCCATACAGCACAGGCTTACATTATTAAGACACAACTGGGTCCGTGTAAGAGATTACATTTCTTCCATCTGCGTGACATGGTGCAGCACACAGAAATGTGCCCACATGGAAGTACTCAGGCTGCTGAATTCCCTTTTCCTTTCAGCTCAGACCTCCGATGCATGGATGAATATTCTATAAACACTACTCCCTGTCTACGAAAGATGAGTTGTAAGGGTCCAGCCTCGCTGACATGCCCTGGGGACATTTCCCATGAGCCCCTTCATACTGGCCAGCTCTGGGCTTCTTCCCTCTGCTACCGTTCACCCTGAGAAGCCTGGCTGTGTGCACAAAAAGGCTGGGGGGCAGGCTGTTCTGCTGACGGGGCCTGATCCACTGCTACAACCTCATCGTGGGCCTAGCAGCTGAAGGCAGGGCACACACGTGCACACAGACGTGCAAGAAGACGCCCGAGCTGCTCCCTCTTCAGTTGGCAGGGGCTGATGCTGGGCTTGTTGGGTCTTGAGGCTTCCAAAGGATGTAGCAGAAACCAGGCAAAGCATGACCACGCTGCCAGGGAACAGACTCCCCTTGCTGGGGCTTCGGCCTCCTCCTGGGGCTGGAGTAAATGACCTCTTGGTCCTGAGTCCTACACCTGTAGGAACAGTATCTCTGCCTGCATCAGCCTCGGTCACTTCACCTTCCATGCCTGGTGGCTGGCCAGTGCTCCAGAGGACGCAGGTGCACGTTCTCTCTAGAGCACTTGGGTCTGAGGAGGCCACTGCTCTGGTCATCTGATGGTTTGGAAGGTTTGGGGAGAGCAGCTTTAATTCACGATGGCTGAGTGGAACCTCTTGTCCTTCCCAGGCTCTGGAGAAATCCCAGCCTTCACACTCAACAGCCAGGACAGTAAATTAAGAGAAAGACGGTGGGCCAGAGAGCACTTCCAAAACATCCTCTGAAAGTCAAAGACATGCTAGAGTATTTACCTCTCTTTTCCATCCAAGCTTCTTAGATTTCTAGCGCAGATACAAGTTTTCAATAATAAAAGAATAAATCCAGACATTCAGTAAGGTAACAATGGCAATCATCGTAATGGCCCTCACCACCACCTTTTAATGAGTCTGCCATGGGCTAGGCCCTGTGATAAGCACACAAATCTCATACATTACTGAACGCTCACCAGCATTAAGAGTTAGGTATCACTATCCCTATTTTTCAGTCTGAGGAAATGAAGACTCAGAGAAGGGAAATGGCTTGCTCAAGATTACAGAGCCAAGAACTGTCGGGTCCCCCAAACATCTAGTTATTGAAAACCTATGATGCAGCAGGTGCAGGAGACAACTGATTTCACTGCTCCCACTCTGCCCCACAGGCTGCTCAGGCTTTCATGACAGCTCAAGTCAAAGTGCCCTGTAGTGAGTTATCGCAGGGCCCGCCTCCCCAGGGCAATTAGCACTTGGAGGGCCAAGGGGTCTAAGCTCCTCAGTAGCCCCAGGTCTCAGTTCACAGTCAGGTCAAGAGCAAATGCTTGGTAAGTGGTCAGCTGAGATAGGATGAAGTCACAGCCTCCGCACTCAGACCCTACAGTCCCATACGGGTGACAAAAAGATGTGTCCCCTTGAGGTACGCACCTGCACTGAATACACGTGTAATGCCCTGAGGGGGAAGTGACACCTCAGAGTCCTCCAGGAAAACACTGTGGCTCAGCACTGGGGGCTGGGCAGGTAGTCTCCATGCAGAAAAGGGCCCTTGGAGCATTGAGAAGGAATACGTTCAAAGTCAGGTGTTCCCAGAATTAGGTAGAGCAGCAGGACAAGATGAGCAGGACAACGGAGGCTGTGAGGGGCAGTCTGCTGGTGGATGTCAGTAATGAGGGGCAAAAGAGACTTCAAACTTCCCACAGTTTGAACTGGAGGCCCAAAGGAGCTGTACTTGGGGCAGATCAAAGTGCCCACCGCTGTAAATATCCCTCCTCTCTGAATAGCCTTTTGAGACCCACAGCAACCAGGCTGGCTAGAACCACGGGCTTAGGCCTAGGGCTCTGACTCCACTCCACACCGCAACCCCCTCCCGAAGGAAAGGACTTCTTTGAGGCCCTCAGCCAGTGAACGTGCTCCTGCTTGGAGACTCAGACTCCAAGAACAAATGAGAGGGATGTGGAGGCCTACTGCCTTTTGGCCGACCTGCAGGCATGCAGGTGTGCCCCCCATTATATCACTTAAACCTTCTGAAGCTCATGGTCTCAAGGTCTCACAGCTGGGTGGCTATAGAACTGGGGCTAACTGGCTCCTCTTATTCTCACTCTCCTCAGCACTGTCCTGCACTTCAAGTAGCTTCTCCTCCCGGATTTTTGTTCTGTGGCTCTTCCCTTGCTTCCTAACAAAATCCTCTAGGCCTTCTTGGCCCACCTACACTATACTGACCCTCATTGTTGACCTTCTCAAAATTACAATGACGATTCACCTTGTACTACTGGTAACACCCCTGCTCCCATGCTATCAATGCTAAGTCTTCCTGGGTTGTGAGAAGCTCTTAAAGGACAAGGACCCCAGAGAGCACCACCTTTGTCTCTCTCAGGGAGCGGCATTGTGCTTTGCTAAGAAAAAAAGGGGGCGCCTGGGTGGCTCAGTTGGTTGAGCGTCTGACTTCAGCTCGGGTCATGATCTCACAGTCTGTGAGTTCGAGCCCCGCGTCGGGCTCTGTGCTGACAACTCAGAGCCTGGGGCCTGTTTCAGATTCTGCATCTCCCTCTCTCTCCGACCCTCCCCTGTTCATGCTCTGTCTCTCTCTGTCTCAAAAATAAATAAATGTTAAAAAAAAATTAAAAAAAAGTATAATCAATGTATATGTTTTGATTTGCTTTTTTAGCAGGGTAAACAGAGTTGGGTATATAAAGGTAAAACCTAAACTTGGACAACTTGTAACTTGTGAAAACAATAAATACGAAAGCAAATTTTGGACTAACACTAATGCTGACATTTATTATGCATTTAGTGGGGAGCCTGCTCTGTAAGCGTTAACTCATTTTCCCCTCCTAACAAAGTCCGAGCGGATTAGCACTCCCACTGCTGGATGTGTTTTCTTGGCTCTGTCTGCCTGAGGCTACATAGCTACTAAGAGGAGGTGCAGGTATCCGATCCCAGGTGCTCTGGCCACAAATCTTCTCTCAACCATTATACTGTATGGAAAGGCTGAAGACTAACTTCCAGTCACCGTGATATCCTCACCTTGACTTACTCTGGACAATGAAGGCTCAGAATGAGCAGATTCTCTTACTGGAGGGAAATGGACTGGGCTAAGTGAGGAGATGTGGAAGGAGCCAGGGGGTCTCTCTGAAGTTCCTACTGCTACCTCCAATGGACACTTTAACTCTTTCTTCCTTGACCCCTGGAACATTTTTTGTCCAATTTTTTTTTCTAATTCAAAGTAATGTTATGTATAGCTTAAAAAGTCAACGATACTTGGGGTGCCTGGGTGGTTCAGGTGGTTAAATGTCCAACTCTTGATTTCAGCTCAGGTCATGATCTCACGGTTCATGAGATTGAGCCCCATGTCGGGCTCTGCACTGACAGCATGGAGCCTGCTTGGAATTCACTCTCTCCCTCTTTGCCCCTCTCCCCCCAAAACAAATAAACTCAAAAAAAATGTCAGTACTGTAGAGCTTACAATGAAAATAGCAGTCCTCTGCCCCACCCCCACATCTGCATGCCACACCCCAGACAACTTGTCTTAACTCTTTTGGCTATTTCTTCTAGAATTTACTTCAATATTTCTAAAGAATGTGTTTATGCAGGTGTATTTTTTACTTATATTTGATTTTATCTACCGCCACTGTTACCTACTCCTTCTGTCCAGTGCGATCTAATGGAAAAGACTGATTTTTTGCTTGTATTTAACTTCCTATGTTTTTATTCATAACCCTATCCATACTATCCAACAAAACTAAAATCCCCCTGAAGTAGAATCTTCCATGTGGTTAAACATACCAGGTAATACCAGTCTGGCTCACAGGTTTTCTTTTTGCTTGGGGATCTCCCTCCTGAGCCTTCTGCCCTGCTGTGGTGTGGTGTGTTTGTTTTCTGGGCCTGCTACACATCCATCGTTCTGGGACTTCACCTCTCTCATTCACTGAACCCCTTGTTTCCTGGACCCCTCTTCTTGGGTCTAGTTTAATAGGTTTTCTAGGTGTGCAAAATGGTTTGATGCTGACCTAGCTGCATTTCAGGGATTAGAGAAGCAGAGAACTTCCATGCTGTTCCTCCATCTTGCCCCCCCCCCCCGACCTAGTTTAATAGGTTTTGATGGAGCACATTTTCCAGTAGCCTCCTTGAGAAAAGGTGAATGGGAGGTATGATTTTTAGGGCCTTGTGTGCCTGTAATCACCTTTATTCTACTCTTACCCTTGATTGATAATTTGATTGTGTGAGATGGGGCCGGGATACCTAAGGGTCTAACTGTTGCCGTTTACCACCCACCGAGACTTGACCCCATCCACGTTTCAGCTCTGTGCCCTCCCCTTGCCCTCTGCTGTACCTGGTACCTGGTTTTGGGGGTTTTTTGGGGCTCTGCTCCTCACTGACATCTTAATCAGCAGAGGCTTAGTATTCAGTTTTCTCCATGCTGCTAATTCAACCCACTTTGTTTTCCAAAAGTCTGCTGACCTCTCCTGATGGCTATTGTCTCTTATTCTTTTTGTTCTTGTGGGTTTGTTCCTGGTTTGAAATCACTGCTCTCAAATGGGTGGGACCCCAGGAGGGAGATACATATAACCTTTAACCATAAGTTCCTGTCAGTAGCATTTGAGATGATTTTCCGGTCCTTTTTTCTTTGAAGTCCTCTCTCCCCTTGGATTTAAAAAAGCACACTGATAGTTCTGTCACTGTAGCCACTCACTCTCACTCATTCCTCCTCTGGCTCCTCCTCTCCTGGTGGGCCTTGGGTGTCTGTCTTAAATCCTCCTACCTCCTCCCTACTTGCCACTTGCCTCGTTCTCTCTGTTCAGTTTCAAGGTCTCAGCTTAGATGTCATGCATTCCCTGACCCCTCTCCCAATTAGGTTACCTCTTTGTTGAATGCTTCCCCAAACTCCACCCCTCGCCTTCATAGCTCATCATGGCCACAGTGCTGATCAACGTCCTTCTCCCTGCACTGAGAGATCCACTGGGGCACGTCCCTGAGACGTTTGTCCTCAGCTGTCACACTGCCCAAGCGGAGGGCATGGCACACAGAAGGTGCAGAACAGACACATACCGGATGAAGGTGTGCTTGCGAGGAATAATGAATAAATGGGTCAATGAAATAGGAGAACTGGATTCAAACCCAGGCTTGTCCATACACTTGCTGTGTGATCTTGGACCAGTAAAAGAACCTTAACTTCTGGACTTCAGCTGCTGCTGCTTCTCCTGAAGAGGGACAACAATCCAAGTGCCATCCTGCCTCACTGAGTTGTGGAAATCCAAGTACACACGCAAAAAACTACGTCACTGTGCTCAGTAAGCTACAAGTCCTATTACTTGTACTTGTAATAGGGATTATTACAAGTCATGGTAAACTCTGCTACACAGAAAATTCTTATTCGTTCTAGATATGGGAGATGTAGGACACAGAATGGCAGGCTCAGGTCTCCAATCTCACAATTCTTTAAAATATGCTTTCTTTCTGAAAGAAAGAATCCCACTGAGCCTTCTCTGCTTTCCCCTAAAACTGGGCTTTCATGATGGAGGGGCCACCTGGGGTCTTGCCTTCAACCTTAAGCAAAGCTGACTGGAAAGCACGGTGCGCCTTCATGGCTAACAGTTTTAACTTAATGCATTCTTTACAAAGAAAAAACAAACAAAACCAATGGAAATATTTATATGCATCCAGGTGTGTAAGAGAGCTGAAGATGCCCACAGCATCTGCCGCACTTGCCGGCTGACTTTGGTTCAACTCAGATCCTTTCTTGGCCTCTCGATTTGCTCACTGGATCACTTGTGTGAATGGGGGAGAGGGGGAAAGCGTAGAAAACCCCAGCTCTTAGAGGTTATAAGGCTCGCAAGTCTGTTTCATAGCTCCCATCATTAGCGTTCTGAAGCACGCATGAGGTTCAATTTAGAAGAGTACTGGATTCCAATGGCTAGCTGACACCCTAGAATAGTAGCACTTTGCTTTGCAGGAAGGGCATGTGGGAACAGCATGGTTTCAGGGTTGAAAGACTTGAGTTCCACTTCAAATTCTGGCTCCAACAAATTACAGTGTCCCTAATAGATGTGTTCATGCTGTAAACGTAACTTCTGCGTCCTTCTGGGGACACATGCGGAGGACAAATGCTGAGAATGACAAGCATTTCCCCTGTTTCATATACTTCATGCTAATAATTTATAATGGCTGAGTAATATTCACTATGCAAATATTCCGTAATTTGCTTATATGCTTTCTTATCATTAGACATTGGGTTGTTTCCAAATTTTCACAATTTTAAGCAGTGGTAAGATAAGCAAGTAGCTTTTGCTAAATATCAGCTTATTTCTTTAAGAAAGACTCTCAGAAGTTGAAAATATAAACGCTTTTATGATTTAATATAAAATGCCAACCTGCTTTCCCAATGGGGTGACTTCATTTACAGTGCAAATATGTGTGGGTACAGTTTCACCACAGCCCATTCAAGTTGGGTATTAACTCGGAGAGGGGGGCCTTCAAATTTATTAGGTTAAAAAAACCCAATCATTTTAATTTGCACTTAGATTGCTGATGAGGTTAAACATATTTTATGTATGTTTAAAACACATCATGTATATTTGCAAACTTTTCTACCTGTGAACTTTAGTATCTCTGAGATCCTAATTTTGTTCACAGCATCTGTACCATAATATCATATAGACATGAACTCTTCCTTGATCTCTCAAATTTACTTCAAATATTTTCTCAGTCTACTATTTTCCTTCTTATTTTGACAAGTCTTGTAGGACATATGGAAGTTTTACAATTTTATGTAAACATCTGCTAGTCTTTTTTTTTTCCTTTGCAATTTCTTCGGTGACGTTTAAGCTTAAAAGTCCTTCTCTAGGCCAAGGCTACATGAACATCGGGTTTTACCCTCTTTTAGTTTGGCTTTCAAATATTTATCTGTTTAATCCATCTGGAATGCATCTTACCATATGGTGTGAAGTGAAGTCTGAATCAGAGGGTGAAAACGCAAATTCCTCCAGGGGCCACGCAGGTAAGTTAGAGAAGCAAAGCAGGTCAGGTGTGAGGGAACAGAATGAGGTGCAGACTGTGGTGAATTACACAGAGTTCAGGAGGGCAGGGACTTGTTCCTGCAGGAATTTCAGTCTCCTAACTTTTAAAGGTAAGCCATAAACCTAGAGCTTTATGGGAAACTGCCCGATTTTTAAATATTACGCCAACGATGAGGGCGCAAAGAGCCTTCTCTGTGTCTCTCAACCACATCTGTCCCTCTGAATGCTGCTTTGCAGCCTCTGGGTTAAGCTATGCGTTTCCAACAACATTTATTCACTAAGCCTTTTCTTCTCCATTAATGTGCAATGCTTCCTTTCTTCCGACATTAAAGTTTTGCATATAGCTTGTAGGCAGGATTTCTAGGCAATTGTACTTCGCTTATCTGTTTGACTCCTATTCTCTTTTATTACAGATTTATGATATGTTTGCATCTTTAGAGATGAGTGTCCTTTCATTATTCTTTTTGGACTTTCTTCCATACTTTCATCTGTTTATTATTCCAGTGAAGTCTTAAACCATTCAATCACATCTCCTATATTCCCTTTAGGATGCAGTGTGGCATTCCATTAAACCCATAAATTGACATATTTAGAGTATTTCACCTTCTCATCTAGGAACATGCTATGTTTCCTAATTATTCATGTCCTGTTTTATGGCTCCCAATAAAATTTCACAGTCTTTGTCACACAGGTCACATATAGTACTCATTAAGTGATATTTTAATTTTTATTGATTTTTTTTGACTGGGACTTTTTTTTTATTATATTTCATACCTGGTTATTGCAAGTATATGGGAAATGTATTGACTTTTGAAAAGCCCTCCTGTACCCCACTTACAAGTTCTGAATTCCTATGAAGTAAAATAGTTTTTCAATTAATGTTGCTGTGTTCTCTAGGAATATTAAACACATCCTTCACAAATAATGATACCTTTGTCTCAACCTCTTGTTTCTGTTTTATGCTTTATGTTGGCCAGAGCTTCTAAAATAATGCTCACTAATGGTTATACGTTTCTTTCTCTTTCTTTCTTTTCCTTTTTCTTTTTTTTCTTTTTCTTTTCTTTCCTTCCTTCCTTTCTCTCTTTCTCTCTTTCTTTCTTTCTTTCTTTCTTTCTTTCTTTCTTTCTTTCTTTCTTTCTGTGTTTCTTTCTTTCCTTCTTGCAAGCAAGGGAACAGGGGAGGGGCAGAGGGAGAAAGAGAGAGAAGAAATCCTAAGTAGACTTCAGGCCCCAGGGCAGAGCCCAACAAGGGGCTCGATCCCATGACCCTGGGATCATGACATGAGCTGAAATCAAGAGTGGGACACTTAACTGACTGAGCCATCCAGGCGCCCCTTTTTGAGGGCCAAATTTAAGCAAATTTAAAGCAAATTTGTCTCATATTTAACCAGGAAGCCTTAGACTTTGATTAGAAGTCAGTGCTCTTTATTTTGCTATGTATCTTTTTGTCTTTCATTTTCAGCATTGTGAGGACCTAGTATCATTACCAAAGGTGTTTTCATCACTTACTGAACACAAAAGACAGCTCAGCACAGGGCACAGTGCATCCAGAAAGTGTTTGAAACTTGCAGAATTGTTCATCAGAGACACCTGGGTCTGAATCTTAGCTCTGACCCTGTGTGACCTTGAATGCAACCCCCTGACTCACCTGGAAAACAAAGATGAGAACTCTGGCGGCACAAGTCGGTTATGAGAGTTAAAACGAGTTGATGTAAATAAATTGTGTTTAGTGTAGTATGAGGTGCCCAGCAGGAGGCTCAACAGGTTTCACCTCCTCTTCTATCATTTAAAGAGATGATGGTAGGAGGAACGATCTCCCAAATGAAAGGTTTCCAAGGAAGAGCTTGTATTTATAAGCCTAAGAAAATGCAAACCGTATTGGGAAATACCAGCCTAGTTTCTTCCTGCTTTAGTGCACAGGGCTTTTTCTTGTTCATCCAAAACATACAGTCCATCCCTTGCACTCGTGCATGGATTCTTTGACTTATGACACAAATGAAAGGAAAAAAATCAAGCTGGCGTGTAATACGAACCAGGAAAGAAACAAACTGTGTGTCGATTAGCCCCGAACATGAGAGCTGCTCAGATAAAGGCATGAACTCGAAGCTACTCAAATCAGAACCAGATGCTCAGAGGTTTCTGGCTTATAATTTTTTTATAACCCTTCATATAACACTCATAGTCCTGTCATCTCAGCAGAAGGTCCTCTGCTCTGTTTAAAGCAGCAAGAAACCCGCTGAAACCTCTGCTAGATTTGCAATCTTTAAACCTGTGCTCGATTGTAAAGGAGCTCTCTCCCCAAGGAGGGACCCTTTGGTACAAACTCTTTGGCTCGGAGAAGCCAAGGACTGACAAAGCCAACCCCTGTGAACCCACTGCCAAAGGACAGGGGCAACGAGGGGTACCGGGGGCACTGTAGAAACAGCATGGATTCTGCAGTCAGACTGTCCTGTACTCACACCCTGGCTCTGCCCTTACTCCTTGCATGTGACTGTGAGCAAGTGTGTTAATCTCTCTGAACCTCTTTTCCTCATCTGTATAAAGGAAATAATAATTACTCCTGCTTCCCTGGGAAGATTACAGAATTTAAGTTAGATAATGCCCATATCACACTTAGCACGCCTCCTGGGACGCTGCAAACACTGAGATTAACTCCTTCGGTACTCAAAATCATCCCCATGAAATGCGTACTGATATCACCGTCACTTTTCAGATCAGGAAACGGAGGCACTGACTGGTTATCTATCCTGCCTGAGGTCACTCTGCTAATAAGTGGCAGGGACTGGATTCAAAGCAGGCCGCCTGGCTTCAGATCCACTCCCTGACCACTAAGCCATGTCACCCCTCTCTCTACTAGTACGCTACACAATGTAACTGGTTTGATTCAGTGCTGTCTTGAGTGTGCCTTACGTGGAAGGGCACACATCCAATTCAGGCCATCAGGGGCTCACCCGCGAGGGCAGTCCATTTCTAGAAAGCACTGCTGACTCTGAGGTCAGCACAAACCCTCCCCTGTAGTCCACTCTCCTCCACCTTCAAACTTGACGTCCTCTTTCCTCATCTTTACTGCCCTCTCCATCCTATGGCAGGGGGCGGGTGGGGTCTCCCCTCCTTTCCCAGGGCTAGTCCTTCTGCATCTGCCCTCCACTCCGTGACTCCCACCTCCTTTCATTAGTCATCTCCCCTCTCTCCTGGGCTCCCAATCTTCCCCCTGGCTCCTTTCCCACAGCTGACAACACGTTCAAGGCTCCCCCCACCTTATATAAACCTTTCCATGAACCTGCCTCCTCCTCGGGTTACTCCCATCTGTCTCTTTCCCTGCTCTGTCTAGAAGGAATTGCTTCCACTCTACGCCTCTCACTCACTCCTGAACTCGTGGTGACCCTGCTTCCGCCTGCACCCACTGAGGTTGCCAATGACCTCCTGGTGGCCAACTCCAACAGCTTGTCATCAGCTCCCTACCTATTCTCTGAGGCTAATCTCTATGTATCACCTCCTGCCCACCTTCTGAATGTTGGGGTTCCATCCCTGACTCCCTGCTTCTCAGTGCTCTACCCTCCCACCTGCCCCACATCCACACTGATGATGCCCAGTGGGTTTCTGTCTCAGGTCAGAGCTATCCCCAAGTCAACACCTATTTATCCATCTGCCCGTTGGTAACGGTCAACAACTAACATCCACTTGGAAATTCTATTAGCAGCTCAAATCTAATGTGAACTTACCCTCTGTACTTCCTTCCCCTGACAAACCAACTTCCCCTCCTCACTTCCTAATTTAATTAATGTTATCACTATGTATCTATTCTCCCAAGGTTGAAACGTCCTGCTGCTTCCTTATAGCTAAAATACAACTGGTCAAGAAAACCAGCCTATGATGTCCTGGAATGCATCCCTTCCTTTATACAAAAGCAGTGGCATTTGCCCCAGTTCAGGTCCTCTTCCCTCATGGAACCCTACTGGTTACTCAAACAGTCTTCCAGTTGGTCTCCCTATTTTAGTGTGAGGAACCAACCCATTTGTATATACCACTGCCAAAGAAAGCTATCCAAGGCCAGAATCGTGCTACACCTTTGCTCAAAAACTGTCCTGTGCTCCCTGTTGCCTTCAAAATCAGATTTGTGGGCTGGTTTACAAAGCCTTTCCAGGTTCAGCTCAGAGCCTGGAGCCTGCTTCGGATTCTGTGTCTCCCTCTCTCTTTGCCCCTCCCCTGCTCATGCTCCATCTCTGTCTCAAAAATAAATAAAAACATAAAAAAAATAAAAATAAAAAAATCCTTTCTAGGTTGTTCCTACGATCATTTTCTAGGATCTTCTCTGGGAACCATCCCCTTCATGCCCTCTACCCACTCCCGGCAGACACACCAGGCACTCTCACACAGAGGCATAGCAGGAAAGAACATGAGAAGAGGGTGAGCACTAGAACCAGACAGACCTGGATTCGAATTCCAGCTCCCTCACCGACTGGCTACAGGACTACAGCCTACTCATTTTTAGACACTCGGAGCTCTTCACTCATCTGGGGAGAAATACCTACTTTATATGCCTGTTGTAAGGGTCTGAAATAGTTTATGTGAAACATCTAAGACATACTGAGATAGAGTACGCATTGAATAAATAGTAGCTATTAATACTATTATTAGCCAAATAGTTTCAGAGAGGCAGGGATGAGTTTACAAAGACTGATAAGACCTGAAACTAGAAGAAAGGGACATTTGCGAAGTCCCTTGTTGAACTGGAAGATCAAATTGACAAGAACAAGTAAGAGTGCCTTGGAATGTTCTGGAACCCACATTTCCATTTTTGAACTGCAGCAGCACTGGCACAGAAACACTGTAAGACTAGAACCAGTTTGAGAGTTGCTTTGCCCCCTGAAGCCAGCAGCCTTGGAATGCACAGATCTCCTACGACAGAAAAAACATTCCTCAACCAAGTGCCTGGCAGTGCCCTGGATGGGCAGTTGCGCCTTGTTCCCTTCTGAGCTGCTTGCAAGAAGTTCATGTCCACAGAAGAAAGTTCTAGGCTGCAAGGAGCATCTGTGACCTTTGATCTTTTCACTTGGTGCTCACTGACCCTCTGGTGAAGGTCTGCCACATTCAGGGTCCTGTGCCAGGCAACCGGGCTCCAGGAGAAGTTGCTGGGAGTGGATTCAGAAGACCTGGCTTCATGTCCTCATGTGAGTCACTGTGCACAGACCGTTTCCTCATCTCTAAGTGCAAATAATGATTCCTTCCTGCCCGGTCATCAGAGGTTGAGCAGAGATGGCTACTATCTTATTTTAATCTCCTCTTTTTTTTTCGAGTAGCTCCTTCTCTATGTTCCGTGACTTGCACATGGCTTCCCAGCTGAAAAGGCACGTCTCACCACAGTAAGTCCTTTATGCCTCACAACCTCCCCCTGCATCCCTGGAAGAGGGAGCTGCCCTCCTCTCTGCTCCTGTGGGAGCTCGTGCAGACCCCCCTGTTGGCGCAGACCACATTACGTTGCAGCTATTTACGAAAGGGGCAGTTCCCCAAGTTGACCTTGGGCTCTCGGAGAGCAAGGCGGGTGTTCGATTCACTGATGACTCTCTGGAACTTAGCAGAGCAGGTGTTCAGCAAGTGTCGAATAACCGAGACACTTAAAAGCATGCTAAGAACGTACCATGAATGACATGCCTTCACATAGTTGTCAGACCCTCCAAAGTAGGTTTTTTCCTAATTGCAGGCGAGTTGGGTGCGGCTCAGACTCAGCCAAAGTCCCCCAGTTCATAAACAGTGCTGTCAGAATTCAAACCCAGGACTGTTTGACTCCAAAGCCTTTGCCCTTTCTCTGGGCCACACCACCTCTCTCTGGCCACAGTGACTTCAACTATCTACCACTAACGCCAAGTACAGCAGACCTGGGTTAGGGTTATTCCTAAGAGGGTGTTACATAACTGCAGGCCACACACTCAATCGGGTCCTGCACATCAGTGGTAGTGCGAAGGGAAAGAGGAAAGATACCACCATATGAGAGCCCTCTTAAAGGCACTGCTCTGCAATAGAGAAGCTAGCTGGCAAGATGGGGATGAGTAACTGCCTTCATCAACTGTGAGAGAAAAAAGCGATCAGAAAATAAAACTGTAACCATCAGATATAAAAATGAAACCATCTCTACCTAAAAACCAAACCATCAAGACAAATATCTTCTATCGAAACTCCACCTGAATGGCGGTGGGTGTAGGGCTTCCTCTGGCAGGAGTAAGTACAGGTCTCTAGAACGTGGCAGATGGGTCCCCTGCAGCTGCTGGTGGCAGGCATGATACCAGGCACACCGCGAGCCTAGGAGGTGTGAATGCCATCACCTCTAAGACCCTGCCTATCTTGCCGTCTGATCGTGAGAGTGTGTAACACGCACGTGGAGGTCATCACGTGCTAGAAACCTGGTCACTAAGACGTAAGAGAAAGCATGGGCTCTGGGCGGCCACTCTTGCTCTGCTATTTCCTACATAGGAGATCTCGGCAAACAACACTGGACCTCTGAGCCTCATTTCTCTGTAACACGGGAACGCACAAGACCTAACTTCCAGGTTGTTTGGGAACCAAGTGATGACGCACGTAGTACAGTGCCTGGTGCAGAATTGGCACTCAGTCAGCACAGTGCTGTGACCAGGACCCTGGCTCTGCCTCTCAGTGGCTGTGTGACCCTCGACAAGTCATGTGACTTCTCTAAGCCTCAAGTTTTCTACCTTTAGAAGTGCTATTTAAATAATTAACAAGTTTGCAAAGGCTCTTGGCATTCTGTACCCCAGGGTGGCAAAAACATAAACTGACCATGAATGGAAACTCTGGCTACGGATTGAGGAAGGTGGCCTGAATGCTGGAATGGGAGAATCCTAAAGTATCTGGACTCCATCTATAAAACTTCTCACGAGCACATTCTTCTGGTCCCTCCCCTCAGCTCTCTGACCTTCACCATCTTCTCTGCCGGCTGCATGGCTTCACGCGCCCCTGAAACGGACCATTCCTCAACCCTCTCCTCTCCTGCTTTAATCTCCTCCTTCAGAAAACATCATCTTAATAGCTGGCCTTTGCTAATAATCTACAAGGGTCAGTCTATAGCTCAAACTGGTTCATTTCTTTCTCCACTTCCAAGGCATCCATTCTGGTCCAGGCCAGCCTGAGCCCCTGCTCCGACTACCGTCACAGCCTCCTTACTGGTGTCTCAGCTCCAAATATGCAAATCACATTCGGTCACTCTAGCTCTAAGTCCCACAGTGGCTTCTGGCTACCCTGAGGATGAGTGAAAAAACAGAACTCTTCGCATGCCACCTTAAATCCCCAAACAGGCTGGCTTTTGGCACCCCTCTAGCCTCACCCAAAACCATTCGGCCCTTTGTCCCCGTGCCCCACAATGTGACCATCCTCAAGTTCCCTGAACACTTCTAGCAGCCACCTATCCAGGGCCTTTGCATATAGATGCTCTTGGCCCTGCTGGTCTGTTCTTTCTCCAAACCTTCATCTACCCGGTTCCTACTCCTGTCCCAGCACTTTAAGTGAAGTCTCCTGTTTGTTCCTCTAGAGTACCTTCTCTTTGCCACGTTGGGTATTTACTATTTACTGTCATATGTTTACCTATGTATTTAACGTCTGTATTGAAATTTAAGACTCTACCTCAAACTATCCCAAGCATGTCTATAAATGACACAAGGACAAGAAGAAGCGGGACTATTTTTTATACACCATGGACATTAATGCAAGCTGAGGATGTGGCATGTAAAAGGCAGTCAGTGGGGCGCCTGGGTGGCTCAGTCGGTTGAGCGGCCGACTTCGGCTCAGGTCATTATCTCACAATCTGTGAGTTCGAGCCCCGTGTCGGGCTCTGTGCTGACAGCTCAGAGCCTGGAGCCTGTTTCGGATTCTGTGCCTCCCTCTCTCTGACCCTCCCCCGTTCACGCTCTGTCTCTCTCTATCTCAAAAATAAATAAACGTTAAAAAAAAAATTAAAAAAAATGTTTAAAAAAAGGCAGTCAGTAAATGCCAGTTGAATGAGAAAATGAACACAGTGTCTAGGTCTGCCTCTAACCCCTCTGGACCTGTTCATCTCGTCCATCCTCCTTAAAGCATCGTGCAAGGGGCTTCAAGGAGTACTCCAAAAGGCCTTGGATCCTTGGTGCCGTAAAGAGACTGAACTAGGCCTGTTCCCTCCTCGCCAGTTACATGCACAGCCTCTCCTTGTCCTCAGCCTCGCTTCCTGGCCCACGAGAGCCTCGAGGGTAAGTAATGTGCTGCTTCACAGCTACACCTAAATGCCAAGGCCAGGACTTGGCACACAGTGAGGGGCTTGCTGAACCAAACAGACTCAGTGACGCCTATGGCACATACTGAAGACCCCATATTGACTTCCCCTCTTCCTGAGAGAATGCACATTCTGTTTGGAGTGTCGGTGTGGTAAGCTACAAACGCTCACTGTCTCAGACTTCTTCACAGCTCTGCACATCCAAGTGATGTGGCTATGCCATGGAACTGTAAGCTGGGTGTTTTAGGAAAAAATGAGCATCCCTGCTCCCTTCCCCTTTCTTCTTCTCCCTGCCTGACGTGCAGCCGAGTCCTGGAGCTGCAGCAGCCACGTTGGGACCACAAGGGGGCAAGCATGAAAACAACAGCCAGAGCTGAGGACGGCAGGGCGCAAGGCGGGGAACAGCCTGGTCCCTGATTCCACTACGGGATGCCGTGCTGGCCCTGGATGGACACACCCTAGACTGGGCGCGTACACGAGAACATCAAGGTGCCACTGAAATGCCACACCAGCAGGGATGCTGTTATTTGCACACTAAATGCATTTCTAACCATTTCCAGAGATAAGCTTTAGTGCTTGGTACCTCTTGTGTCCCTGAGCTATCGTTTCTTCTTTCCTGCTCTTGAGGTCCAAGATCCCAGAGAATTCAGAAGGTTCAGCAGTCCAAGACAGATCCCAGGGGCAGTAGAAGAGGCCGGCGGGAGGGTAGGGAACCCTCCCCTACCATCTTCGGTGATCAGGGGCAGCTGCCCGTGGGGCTGGTCCCCAGTCTGCAGATGTAGCACTCTGATATTCCTAACTCTCTGCCACAAAACAGATTTTTGGCCCCAGTCTATCCCCAATGTGCTGACTTGAGCTCTCCCTCGGCCTACGGTTTCATTCCACGTATACCAGACTGTTCTGAATAAATCACTGCTATCAGGGAGAGGTGAATTCACAGGGTACTTTTCCAAATAAGTGTTGCCAGCGGAAATTTCACAAAGTGCTGCCAGTGTCATTTACAAGAAGGTTAGCTGATTACCGAGAGACCTTGATCCTTCATTGCTGCATTATATCTTATAATTCAGAGGAAGGGGATATGGGGAATGGTGGGGGCAGAGCTTATTAAAAACTGAAAATCATTCTGCAATCACTTTTCTTAGCCTCTTCTTTGAAGTACTTCAGGATTTTACACAAGTTAGAATATACGATATCAGGGCTTTTTCTCCCTGGATGCTTGCAAATGTACTCAGAGGCTAACGATCAGTGGTTTTACCCGATCGAAGCAAAGGAAGTATAGAGGTGGCACTGTCTGGGGGTCTTTGGGAGATTTTCAAGGACCCCATTTTGACTACCCCTGGAATATAGAAGCTTATGTGAAAGTATCTATTCACATCTAGGGAAAAAGGAATGGGGTGTAGGCACAGCAAATCAAAATACCAGCACCAACCTTGAACCAGTCCTCTGTCCTTCCTGGCTCCCCCTTTCCCTCCCTTCTTTTTCTCATGAAATCACAAAGTTCACTCCCAGCAACCTCTTCTGGTTACATAAATTAATGAGCTCTTGTTCTGGGCCCCATAAGAGAAACCCTCCGGCTCTCATCATTTTAGTCCCTTGCTCAAAAGCCTGCAGTGGCACCTAACACCTGCTGAATGAACTTTTTCTTAGGGTAGCATCCAAGCTTCTGCCCAATAACTCCCTCCTCCCTCCCAGGGTATCTTGTGTTTTGGTCAAACGGAACTTCTGGCTCCTTAGAGCCAGCTTTTAATTTTTGCATATTTCCCCTTTGCTCATGCTGTTCTTACTACCTGGAACGGATTCCTCAACAACCCCCGCCCCCCCCCCCCCTTCCTATTTTCCTTCTTTAGATGTGGAAATTCTATCCATCCTTTAGGGTCCCATAAAATTTTGCTTCATCCAGAGAGTCCTCCTGACCTACCCAGCTGGACACACTCTTGCCTTCCTCCAACCCTCATGGCACCTTGACCAGTGAGTCCAGAAGTGACTTCTCTTTCTCTTTTCCTTGGATTAGAGACACTGCCTGTGTTGATGCTTCATCTCCTTAATCCTGACCACGAGCTAATTTTGCCAGAAGCCAGGTCATACCTTCTCTGTATCTCCAACTTGGGAAAAGGCAGGAAAGCACTATTTGTTGGAGGGAAGGAAGGAGGGAGGGGGGGAGGAAAGAAGGAAGGAAGGAAGGAAGGAAGGAAGGAAGGGAGGGAGGGAGGGAGGGAAGAGGGAGGACTAAATGGGCTTCTAGTCCCTAGACACAGGTCGATTTACAGCAGCTGCCTGGGCTTGAACAAAAGGATTCTTTTCTTTAATTAGCACAAATGTCCTCAGACTGGGAAGACCAGGGCGTGTTTCTCATAAAAATGGCCAGGTTCTATGTTTTCCAATAATGATTCTCATTTCTGTGTTTCGAAATCCACTATGGAGCATCTCTGTTATTTTCCAGCTTGGCTCCCGTGGCCACGGGAGTGTCAGGATGATCTGTCCTTTTATGCTTCAGCATCAACCCAAACTAAAAGAGGAGACGCTCTCTAAAGACCCAAAACACTACAACACTGATTTGTCAGATCGTGGGGTTGGAAACAATTCATGTGAAAAAATATTTTTTTAAAGTTTTGGATGCTATGAGGTTCCCCCCCCCCCCCACCATGGTCTTTTTAATGCCTTCCCAAGGAAACTTCTTGGGTTAATGTAAGATGCTTACTTGTACTGGAAGCAAGTTAATTAAAGGGAAATTAAATTCCATGTAATGCAAATGGAAATAAAATATTTAATAGTATCATAGCAAATAGTAAGATACTGTGGGGCATAAAGGGGAGAGCATAAGATCTGGAGACCAAGCTGCCATCCTATCCCTGCCCTTACTAACTGTGTGAGTTTGGCTAAGTCAGTTACACTCTCTGGGCCTCAATTTCTTCATCTGTAAAGTTGAGATCAAAATTTGTACTGTTTAAGGTTCTCATGAGGATTAAATCACATGTGGAAAAGATCTGAGCATGGTCCTGAAGACACAGTATGCACTCTCTTGAGTTTTAAGGAATGAATAAATAGGTAGAAAAGAGAAGTGTAATCCCCCAAAAAGAAACATGATCCTGGGAAGGAGGCAGATTACTAAAGAAGGAAGATCCCAAGCTTTGGAGTCAGAGAGACATAAATTCAAGTCCCAGCTTTTCCCTTACCATGCCTGAACCTCAATTTCCTCCTCTGCAATAGGGGGTGATCATAGAAATAAGAATAATCACCTCATTGAGTTATCTAGAGGCTTAAGGAATATATATGAAGCCTTTTGTAAACTGCAATGGTAAATTGTATTTTAGCTACTGGTATATACCCTCCTACTTCATTTAGTACTTGGCATCAGCAAGGCTACCCACCTCCAGTGAAGATAGGACCAGAAACAACATTACCTTCAAATCCTGGACCTCCACATGTGGGGAAAAACTGTTGTTTCTGAAAACAGCTGCTCTGTTTTATTCTAAACCTTGCTTGGTTTCAGTTAGGAGTGTGTGTGTGTGTGTGTGTGTGTGTGTGTGTGTGTGTATGTGTGTGTATGTGTGTGTGTATATATTTATGTATACAGTTATTAAAGTGCTTTTAGATTTTTTCAAGGAAGAAGATAAACTCATTTAATTTAAAATCATCAGCTGGATTGCATTAAATGGAGGGAAAAGCACGAGCGTACACAATACAGCCATTTGTTAAATTAAACGCAATTATTTCTCCTGTTACTTAATTACAAACAGACATAAATACTCTGGATCCTGACATCTCAGATCTTCTTAAATTCTATGTCTGCATTTCAACATGTAACGAAGGGAGGGTCATATTCCAATTTGTGTGTTAAGCAAGCCGGAGAGTTACAGTTGTATATTGGGACCATAATGAGCTCACTAAAACAAGACCCAAACTTTTAATTAACCTGCCAAGACAAATTACAACTCATGGCTCACAGGTAACAATCACAGACAGCTGAGACTCAATGCCACGGACTCTTGGGGAGAGAGGGATTAATAGCAACATCAGAATCCATCTGTTTTTGTATTAAAGAAAAAAAGTATTCATTAAACAACCACTGTAGCTCAAAGGAAGACAGACAAGTCTGAAAGGCAGCAAGACAAAGGGAGAAGGAGGGAAGAAGAGAATATTAGCAACTTCCATTTATTGGGTCTCTTAGGAGGCCAAAGCCTGTGCTGGGCTCTTTATATCTTCTCTGATCTTCATGACAGGGACTGCAGAGTACTGTTACTATTTCATTTTCCATCTAAGAAAAACCTCAGAGAGGTGACCTGACAATGGTCACAGAGCTAGTGTGGGACAGTCAGGGGAGGAAGAAGAGAAAGCAGTGCTCAAAGCTTAGTGGAAAGACCCCTGGAATCAAGATTATCTGGGCTCTACCTCAGGCCTAGTGGGTCATAATTCCTGGGGACAGGGCACAGGAATCTGAACTTTGAACGAGCTTCCCGGGTGACTGCTTTGCATGACGATATTTGAGACCATTCATAAGATACCATAACCCCCGGCTACTCAAAATGTGGTCCACAGCTGGGTGGCACCAGTATCACTGAGGCCGGTGAGAAATGGAGACTCTAAGGGCCCACCCCCACCTAGTGAAGGGGAATCTGTGTTTTAATGAGACATCAAATGGGTCATCAAACTCTGAGAAGCCCAGGATAGCCTCTCTGCTCTGAAGGACATCATAGGGTTAAGGAGGTGAAGGCAGACTTCATCATTAAGGTAAGAACAGGAGAGCCAGAGGGAAAAGGAAGACCATGGCCTTAATTATAACAAAACAGGTTAGCAAGCTCTGACAAGCCAAGAATTGGCAAAGATACCTAACTGCACCTACATTTTACTTCTTTGAGAGTCACACCCTAATTAAAAGCGGCTTTCTTTGGGGGTCGATATTAATATTCTTTCATATTTATGCTCAGTTATTAAAAATAAAGAATTCTGATTATAAGAGATCTTCGTTCTGAGCGAGCAAGACAGTCCATGCTTCTTTGTGAACCATGCCTCAGAGAAATCAGGCTGTGAGACCAGGAAGCTCTCACTCAGGCACCACTAATGACTCGATAATCCACGTCCCTAAAAATGAAGCCACTGTGGCCAGAAAGGGAAAAGAAACCAGGTTTGGAGCCTGGCAAACCCCGCAGAGTGAGAGCCTAATCGATGGTGAGGACCACAGCTGGCTCTCTGGTGAAAGGGGAATGGGGCTGCCCGGGCAGCCTCCAGCTCATCGGCAACCACCGAGCTGCGGCCTCAAATCCAGACTCTAGAGAAGCCGGAAGCTGGAAAACTTAAGTGATTTGTGCAGGGTCAAAACACAAGTTAGTGGTGGAAATTCAGAGCGGAGGATACTTTCAACTCCACCTCAAAAGGAGGCAATAGGGGAGGAAACCAGCGGCAGCCGCAGCTGCCAGGCCTGTGGCTGCTGACGGTCCTGCCAATGGGAGGCTGAGCAGAAGCCAGGCCAAGCTCGTGCTCACGCCCTTAGTAACCCAGTGACCCCGCATGTCGGGGCCTGGGCTTGGGGTTGGGGGGCAGAGAAGATTACGTCAAAGTCCTTGCCCTCTGGACACTCGGAGACCAGCAGTAAGGGCAGACACTTCCAAATCGAGGACAGCACAAAGCAGGGTTTCCTACATCGGGGCCGACGTAGCCAGATGGGGCCGACGTAGCCAGATGGCCTCTGCTGCCCTCATTTTGCCAAGAGGGTAGGATACTGAGCCTGCAGGGACAGCAGAAGTGGATAAGCCATGCCCGTATTTAATGGGAAGGTATTTTCTGCCTCGACACTAAGGGCAAAATTGCAAATGAGGGGAAAATGGCCTGAAAATGATTATTGCTGTGTAGAAGGAAAAGCCAGAGTTCTGCAGGAGTTTTAGGAACCAATGACCAGATTCAGAGGTTTTTTATTTAACTCCCTTTTCCATGTCAGAGAGATTCTTAGCCAAGGACTGAGACAGAGTTTTGAGGTGAACTCTATACCACATGAAGCTTTTCATTAGGCAGAAACCCTATTTCCATGCATTCTGGTTAGTGGAGTTTTATTTTCCTGCGGGAGATTCTGTCTCCAGGCTGTGTCATAATGCTTCCAACATAAACCCAGAATAAATGTTTTCTGACCTGAACCACTGAGGCCACTGTGTCCCGTGGCCATCCAAGGAAGAGACAGACTCTATGGAATGTGTGGATAAAGAAGAGAAATTCCTTAGAACAAGATGCCAAGCTCCCTGGACACCCGTCGGCTTGTGGGGCGGCCCCACGGGCTCACCCTGAAGGGAGAGCTGTGGCCCTCTTCCATGATGAGGGACAGAGAAGGTGTTCAGCACTATCCCAAACATCGCGGCTCCAGAATATTCATCCAGAATAGCTCTGCTATTCTCACCCTCTCCCTGAGCATTTATCTTCTTTTCTCAACTGCCAGGGACTGTTAGCTCCCAGGACAAAACAATAAATAAACAAAAAGCTACACACAGTCAAAAACCAAAAACCCAAACCACAAATCAGTGAGTTGAGCCAAGGAAGCTATAAAGACAAAATACAGGTGTCGGAGAGAAGTGAGAAGAAGAGAGGTGTTGCCTCCATGTGGCTGGTCAGGCAGGGTTTCGGTCTTGCTGTCAACTCTACCTCTCAGTTGTTAAATGCAGCAGCTGGCCCAAAGATGACACAAGAAAGGCAGTGGGTAATGGCCCAGAATGGCTGGCCAGCCTCTCCTGTCACTCCTCCCCTCCCTCCTTCCCCTGAATCCCACACCCATCCCTGTCCAGCAAGCCCAGTCAGGAAGGACTCATGCCAGACTCCAGGTGGCATCGACAGCTGCGGGCAAGACACATTCCCTTGCTGGCTCCAACCCTCAGAATCCCCAGGGTCCTCTCACCCAAGGAGACAGAAATCCCACAGACCCCATAGGGCTGGAGGCTCCTTACCAATGGCAGTGGTGAGAAAAGAAACCACTTCAGACTCCTTCCCGTCGTTGTAAAAAGCCAGGTGCCAGATTCCTGAATCCAAATACTGGATGAAGCCAGTCTCGTGACTAGATGGGGGGACAACTCCCCGAGATTGGCGCTGGGGTCCCTCGAGGCTCCGTGCCTCCTGGGTCAGGAGCCTCCTTCCATCCAGCAGCTCTACAAAGTCAAACTAAAAGTACAAACAGAGCATAATTAGCGGGGTGTCTGCTTCACCATAATGCTAGATTCCTTCCTCACGTGTCTCCTGGGGGCACACAAGGAAATACAACCTGAGGACAGGCAGAGAGGCTAGAGTCACATGAAGGTTGATCAACCGACTTCACCTCCTCCCCAGACCCCTGTTTCTCATGGTAATAGTCTCCTCATTCCCTTGTGAGGGCAGCATAATTAGCGCATTATTATTATTTTTTTTTTGGTCTCCTTTTTCTTTAATTTGGTGTATATGTAGGCAGTCTTCATCTGGCTGAGCCTGTGCCGGGACAACCATGCCCTTCCAATGGTGGGCACGTGATCAGAAACCCAGCCACGGAAGGACTGAACTCCAGCTCCACGCAAGTGATGCTGGGAATCCCAGGGCTCGAGGGTTGGGACTAGAGCACTGGATGTGCCTTAAAAGTCAGTCAGGTGCAAGTGCAAATCTGATCTCTTCCTGTTGTCAACAATCCTTTCTAAATGCTGCAGGTTCAGGGAGCAGTTTTAGGGGAACTAAACTGGATTAGCTCAAAATTCTATCAACGATTACATGCTGGGTCAGACACACAATTGCTGACTGATCTGAGCCTGCAAGTGTGAGACTCAAGAGAAGTCAGCCACATAGTGCTAACAACAAGTAGGTGGTTAAGTCCTACTGGCCTACTAGCAAGCAAATTGAGCAATTATCTGTCTACTTATCTGTCTACCTACTGACCTATCTTTTAAAAAACCAAGATATCTAATTCTATTTCATGTGTAAATGAGGCCCAGGAATGAAGTCCAGGACTAGCATCACTGTCCTGGTGAGCGGCCCAGTTTCTATTTTCCCATGACTCCACTGCTAGAAAATGTATCTACTTAGATTTCACGTGGGAATCTTAAGTAACAACTGGGGCTAAGAAGGCTGCACACGGCTTGGGAATGTCTGATGGATGCCTCTGATTTATTTTAACCCAATCCCAGAGCTGGCAGGACCTTAACAAGTCTGTTCCTTACCCATTACGACTGGTGTTATGTCAATCATTCTAGATGAGCTGTTAGGTGTTTCTGGTGTGCATGTATCACAGTAAATGCGAAATCCCAAAGGAGAGAAGGAATGTAAGAGACCAGGGAAGTAACGTGTATTCTAAGCCAGATCTTGTGCAAGTTGCCTTATAAATGTTCTTGATTCTCCTCAACAGCCCTACAAAGTGAGTATTGTTATCATCAGTGGAGAGATGAGAAACTTGCTCTGAGCGGGTAAGCACCAGGCCATAGTTATCATAGTTGATACCAAGAGGATTCAAACTGAAGTCTGTCTGACTCCAAAGCGCATGCTTTTCTCTTTCTATTTCTTGGATAATTTCACTCAGGTGACTGGGTAACAGTAGAGAGGCTATTTGAGATATTTCCTAAAATCTCCTCTTCTTAAAAAACCCCAGGGATATAACCCTACTCATCTGAAAGGTAGGGTCTTAGGTCAAATGGAGGAATGGGCTATAAAATATGTGAAATGCCCTTCAAACGCAAGGCTCCAGGTGTGAGCATTAGGCTTCCTGACTTTGGGTTAGGATGTGAGGTAGGAGCCCCTGCAGATCAGCAGGGGATGTGGCATTCTGGTTACCTGTGTATGTGAAGGAGGAAGGCCTTTTCTGCCATAGATGCCAACCAGAGCTGCCTTTCCCAGGGACACATTGAATTTCAGATGCACAGGATGGTCTATGAACACCTGAGATCTCCAGAAAGTGCCAGGAGGAATCTTCTGCGAAGCCCGTCTCCCCACGTCGATTTCTCCAGAGTCTATGAAACTGTCCTCTGGAAAGAAACTACTGGGCTTTCCTACCAAGACACAGGGAAGGGAAGACAAAAACAGCAGTTGGCCACAAGTGAAACAAGGGATCGGAGCCCCTGAACAGCAGGACTCCCCTGTGCCTCACACTTCTCTACTATGTTCCACCACCAGCCCCACCCCCACTCCCCACTGAGGAGGAAGAATGTCCAGAACTTTTTTTTTCTAGTGATGCTCAAACTGTTCTGCTAAAAATATGCATTCTTCCAAAGCAGTATGGGTCCTCCTCAAGGGCCATCTGTATACTGCATAATTCCACAGCTTGTTAAGATATATTCCGATCCCCAAAATAATCACTGGTGGTCACACGAGAATAACTGTGCACACGCGTGTGTGTATAAAAGCATGCACGCTAAAATAGAAAGGGTAGTGCGAACAAGGTGTTGTTATTAAATTTCCAACTCAAAATGGTCCCACCAGCAGTGGGAAGCCCGACCTGAGTGGATGAAGGTATTTTACAAGTTTACTGGTTTACGTACAATTGGAAGCCAAATTCTAAGGCTAAGACATGTGGAAGGGGTTTATATGGGGAGCAGGAGTTGGGCTGGGGAAGATGAAAAAGGGGGTACTACTGAATGGAATGGATATTTCTGAAAAATGCTTCCTTGTCTTGCTTGGATGGAGGTCTTCGAATATCAGTTTTGTGCTGAAGTAGGTAAAGCTGAGGGAATTGATCTCAAGTTCAGGCACAAAGCCTATGGCATACTTGGAAATTCAACCAAGGCCCCTGACCCTGCAGGTTTCAGGGGACAGGGGTCAGAAATATGGTCCCTTGCCCATTTCTGTCACCATTCAGGAGAGTGACAGCTTTCTGGGGGGCACCAGAAGTGCCAGGAAGGAAGAGGGCTTATCAAACTTCCTCTGTTTACTAATTAAGCACACTCACATGTGAAAAATATAAACCTGACTTCCTTCCAGACATCAGCCCTCTGGGGAGTTGGGAGGCGGCAGAAGGAGGTGATAGGGATGTTAGAAGACCACCTTTAGGACACTGACTAGCCACATGGCAGCCAGCAGACTACGTCTTATTTATAAGGAAGAATCCCCAGGGTATCTTAGTTCCAAGATTTGTTGTTAGACGTGTTCGAAGAGAGGCTTTAAGAACAATAATCCATTTGTAAAGAAAACACGTTTGTGAGAACTTTTTATAAAAAGCACTTGGGGAATAAGAAATTAAAATGTCTTTTTTCCCCTAGCTTTGTAAGATTCCTTACAAAGCACATTTGATGCTGAAATGGAGCTTGGCAGGGCATTGTTGTAGTCATAAAATATTTTACTGTTTTAAATAATAAAATTCAATTTAAATGTTAAACTTCTCCATATGTTATCATTCTTTTATAAACTTCTAGGCAGAAACATCAGGTTTTTAGCTTCAAACCATTAAATGTTATTTTAATTAAAAAATATGCCAACAACAAAAAAAGTTAAAATGCACGCTCTCAATAAAAGTACCACTAGTATTCTGTCATTAGCATGGGAAAGAGCTTGCATTTAATTCCTTTATGGAAGGAATGTGCCCCAGACTTTTACCTTGAAAATGCAGACACACAAAAACCACCACACTGTGATTCTAAGTTCAAAGACAGAAGCCAAATTCACAACACATTAAGATGGAGGAGAATTACTTTCACATTCTTATCTGATTGTGGGGCTCGCAGTACCACAATTCTTTTGTATTCTAGGTAGAAAAATAGTGTACCCTTTAGCTTATCATTCTGCTAGGGATGCAGAACTCTGAGTTTCCTCCTAGAAACTGCACAGAAATAAGCCTGAGACTGCTAATTCCAAGGACTCATTTCCTTTGTGAGTGGGTGGGAGTCGGGGCTGAGGGGATTTCAGAATTGTCTGCAGTCAAATAATTCCTGGGTCTGAGAATAAATAATGAAAACTTTCCCCCACATTTTGGCATGCTGCTAGAGCACCCTGCATGGTTCATTTTCTCCTCCAGTGAGCATGTGTTTGAGAGACAGCTATTGTATCAGCTGAGTTCTGAGCCTCATAAGGTCAGAGGCCAGCCCAGAGTCTCTCTCCAGAGGTCTGCGGGCCCCAGAGGCAGACATAAGTTGGCTCTTACACCCAAGGAGTGATAAAAAGCAATATTCTTTTCTAGCATTCTCGTATTTCACCAACATGGGCCAAAATAAGAGAAAAGAACTGTCTTTGGTGTGTATACAAACAAAAATAGCTGATTCTGTTCCAGGGCACACCGGCCACCGGGACCTGGACTCTCGGCTGAGTCTCTGAGGGCCACTCGGGCTTTGTACTAAAGTGACCTTTGTACTAAAAGTCACCTGGTCCAGATCCTTAGGGAAGGGACCACAGCCCAGCCTAAAGGGGATGTTTTTGAAGGAAAAGAGGACCCCATCTGGGGATTTAAGCTTTATCATTCCTCTACTCTGGTCCCCAGTGGTCCCCTTGTAGGACTATACGTAGGGACGAGATGGGGGCTTCTGAGGGGAAAGAGGTACAGCACAGCGAGTACCCGTGTCTGATGGGAAAGAGGCGTGAGACTGGCTGGGCTAGCAGTTATTCAGAGTGAAGCCACACTCAGCTCTTCCTGCCTTCCTCTTTCCAGATCCTCTGTACTTAAATCCGAGCGCCAAGCTGTGAGTGCTTAAGACAGAAACCATCCGACCACACAGCAAGACCCACCAACAGTAGAGTGAGGAGAGATGACAGAGGGTGGTGGGAGTTGGAGGAGACAGGTCTTATGTATACAATTCTTTTTATCCCCACCCACATTCTGGAAAATAATAACGACAACAACAGCAGCAGCAGTAATAATAGCAGTAGTTAGTAACAGCAGTAAAGGTAGAAGTGGCAGGATTAGTGGTAATACTTGCTATCAATTCTTGCTCTCACTACATGCTGGGCCCCCCTTTACGTTCATCGGTTCAGTTAATTCTCACACTGATAAGATGTATGTACTGAGGCTCAGAATGCTTAAGAAACCATTTGAAGATAAAGCCATTTGGGGTTTCTCTTCATTTGCTAGAATATGGCTTCTTAAAGCATTAAATTGATAAGTGGTTAATTAAAACTCTTCAAAGACACTCTCAATAGTCTCACTCAAGGGTCAATGGCACAGTGCATGAGTCCCACCTAACTCACAGTCCCAGCAATCTAACCATCAAGGCTAGGCCAGGTAGACCAAGGCCCACTGAGTGTCATGGGGCACAGAAAGTTGACAGTTTTTATGAAGTAGGAATGCACAAACAGGACCCAGAGTTAAAGGGCAAGAGTTGGGGTCTCAAGACACTTATAAAGAGGACACTACACAATCATTGGGGGCCACCAGAGACTTAACAAACAACACCAAGAGCTTAACTAAGAAATAGGGATCTCCAACAGTATGATCAGGTTTCACAAGGCAAATTCTACTGGCAACAGTCCTGTTCTTTGTAAAGATACACAGACTCAGCCTTCCTCTAGCAATGATGTACAAATACACAATCATGTCCATAAAAGAAATTTCTCAACAATTTGCTGAAATGATTGGATTGTTTGGTCAAACAAGAGAGAATTGGAAGAAGTGAAATTCCATGCCCTTCTCAGTCATAGTCCTCACTTTCTTGAACTAAGATCCATCTACACAGGTTCTAAATCCTAATCAACTAACACTCTCCTCTTCCCTCCACCTTTCTGGTTCTTTTCAATGCAATAACTTGCACAAAGAATCCTTTAGTTTCCTTAGCAACTGTTAGAAATTTATTTGGTTATCAAAATAAGCTGTTCCATTTTGGAGAGCCCAGCTGAGCCTGCGTGCAGCAATTTGCATGGTTTAAACTGATGGGTAATTTTTATTTCATTGCAGAAAGAAGAAAATGCTATCCCTAAGCCCACCAATTCAACCATCAGGAATTTTTGTTTATTCAATGCTTTCTCCCCTCTTTTCCATTAACATATAACGTAAGTTATTGTGGCTTTTCTTCGAAAAGCTGCCATATCTGGTTTCTGTCCCATGACACCCTGAAATGGTAAGAGCCACTTTGAAAATACAGTGTAGATTGCAGGTTGAGGTTATTCTCAAAGACATGATGAGCATTTAAAATACTGGACTCATTAAATATTTAATTTGTATAATTAAAAAATATATAGCATTTTACAATATGAAAACATGTCCCAATTATTTGCAGGGTCTTTGAGGGGAAAATATTACTTAGTCTGGATTTCTGAGATTCTGATAACTGACATGGAATGGCTTGGGATTTGAGCAGATGGGAAGAAAGGAAGTGACAGTTGTTGAGTGCCTCTTCACCACCAGTCTGAAAAGATACAGACGTTACCATCCTTGTTCTTATGGATGAAGAAACTAAGGCCAAAGAAGATGGAGTAACTGGCATGAGTTAACAAAGCCAATAAATTTGAGGGCCAGGATTCAAGCCTGTCTGGCTCCAAGGCCCATTTATCTTCTTTCCATCATACCACATTGTTACTGCCATCTCTGTAAACCAGGGCTCTAATCTTAATTCTGTAATCAGCTCTCCTCTCTGATACCCTTCGAAGGGATAGGAAATATGCACTCACATCAGTGTTAAAGACTTTTCCCCTTGAGCTATGTCTAAGGAAGTAGGTTTTTTAATGTTACAATTAAAAACATGAACTGTGTAGACATTGGTTTGACCAGGGCAAAAGAAATTAAGAACCATGTGGTCTCACATAAACTGTAGGAAGCTTTGTCCTCTGTTTCTCCAGTCTGATGTATTTTTTGTCACAGTAATTGCTTTTGATGCTGACCACTTTCCAGCACAGCACTGCATTTTAGGGCTTTGTAAACAGGATTTCCATTTGCATTAGTAATGACAGATAATCCCTTTAAGCAAAAATACTCCAATTAAAGTAAACCAATAAGCTGGGGCAATTTTATTTTGCCTCTTATCTGCACCTCCTGCTCCTTGGGTAAAACAAAACAAAACCTAAAAAACCCACAAACTAATTTCATTAGAATGGGAGATTTCAGATAGATCCAACTCTGTTTCAAGAATGTCTGATAGAGATCATGGAGGGAAGAAAATACATTTTGCTAAATGAGACCTCTTCCAATGCCTTGAGGGTTAACATATCTTAAATCTGCATTTGTACGTGCTGACCTAAAGACCGTCCACATGGATGGTATTCCCGTATGGCATGTGACACTATAAACTGACAAGGGATTCACAAGCTGACAGGCAGGACCATGGACAGGGCTGGTCTGGAAAAAAATTCTAAAGAACCGTCTGGTTAGTCTGATGATTCTACTATCAATTTCATATGTAGGACTTGTGAATTAAACTGGACCTTGGAGATAATTTAGCTCAATAACTTCCATTTAGAGAGGAGGAGAATGAGGCTCAGAAAGTCTTTTTTTTTTTTTTTTTGAAAGCATGTTCACTTTTTTTTATTTATTTTTGAGAGAGAAGACCTCTGAATGATCCTGAAGGCCAAAATCAATTCATTTTTTAAAAAAAATGTTTGTTTATTTTTGAGAGAGACAGAGAACACAGGTGGAGGAGGGGTAGGGAGAAAGGAGAGAGAGCATGAGTGGGGGATGGACAGAGAGAGAGGGAGACACAGCCTCCAGCCTCTGAGCTGTCAGGACAGAACCTGACGCGGGGCTTGAACTCACAAGCTGCAAGATTATGACCTGAGCCAAGGTCAGACGCTTAACCGACCAGGCACCCCACTCAGAAAGTCTTTCAAGGGATTTGCTTAAGGACAATTCAAGGGTCAGCAGCTGGGCTTGAAGTCAGGGCTCTTGCTTCCTAACCCAGAGCTCTTCCCGTGGCCCTATCCATACTCCCTCCATATCCTTACTAAAGGGCGAAGAAAGTATAAATTATTAAATGTTTTAAGTCTTAAAATCTTTGTAAAGGAGAAGACTGGCATTGCCCCTAGAAAAAGTAAGCAGAGGTTCTGATTTGGCTCTGTGGAAATGCTCCCATTCTTACTTCCCTTAAAGATGACCATGGGTCAAGAGTTGATTTTATTGGAATATTAGCATAGTCCCTGTGCAAGGATTACATGCAAATTCATGAAGCATTCCATATTTAAAAAACAAAAAGAAAGAGTTGGGGGTGCCTGGGTGGCTCAGTTGGTTAAGCATCCAACTCTTGATTTCAGCTCAGGTCATGATCTCATGGTTTCTGAATTCGAGCTCTGTGTCAGGCTCTGCACTGACAAGTGCAAGTCTCCTTGGGGTTCTCTCTCTTACTTTCTCTCTGCCCCTCCTCCACTTGTGTTCTGTCTTTCCGTCTCAAAAATAAACGTTTTTTTTAAAAAAGAATTGATTTTTGCCTTCAGGATCATTCAGAGGTCCTGAGTAGCTACTTCAACCAAGCATATGGTACCCTGTTAACCAAACAGATTCCTGGAAGGGAAATCCTTGAGGGCAGGAAACCTCAGAAGCTTTGACCCCAAAGTTGTCTGAGATGCTAGGAAAGAAGATATAAGCAGTAAAGGTGGAGGCAGACCTGTGGTGCACTTTGCTAACAGACGGGATGAAGCAGGGCACAGCAGGGACAGGATAAAGAATGCCTACGCTGCCCAGAATGGCAATGAGACTGGCCCATTAGCTCAGCCATCTTTCACGGTACCATTTTTGTGAGTCTGTGCCACTTCTGGCTGATAGTGAAAGAATGTGTGTCAATGGCGTGTTAGAAAGACCCTTAAGAAATTCAGAACATGGGTCTACAGATGTCCCATTTAAGAATGCCAAACTCCAAATGTCACTACCACTCCATCACTGATAGAAAAATATTCGTGTCCCACTGCATAATGGGATTTCTCATCTACATCTCCTTCAGGGTCTTGCAACCATGTGGTGAGTCAGGTAGGACAATTTATAGAGACAGTAAGAGCTCTGGAGTCATCCAGACCTGGGCTCATATGCCAAGCTCCATTATTTACTAGCTGAGCGACCTCTGGTCAAGTCACTAAATTAATGTAACCCTTAGGTTTTGTATCTAAAATGGGTCTAAAGAATTATACTTACCTCACAGGATCTCTGTGAGGATTAAGTGTAAAAAGCTCTTGACAAAATCTTTGAAACAAATAAACCGTACCAACACTAATGATTATTGTTATTGGCCCCTTAAGGACTCATCCTGATCCCACACAATCCAAGACAGCCACCCAGCAGTGCGAAAGCCCATGATGCTTCCCTCGAGGCATGAGATGGGATACTGCTGAGCACCATGAGAGCTGCCCAAGCCCCGCTATGAGCTCACAGTGACAAGGAACTGAGATGAAGACACAGGTGGGCTGGCAGCCGGCGTGGAGTGCAGAAAGATGGAGGAAGGGCCAAAGCACGGAGCTGTGAGTCAGGCACATGACGTGCATAATGAAGGTCTCTTCGGTTCAAAGGCAGACACAGAGGACTCACGACACGAACAACACGGCAACCCTACCTTCTGTGGCTCCTTTGCCTTTCCTGTCAGGGATCTCTAACCCAGTGCCCCCTGATGGATACAGGGAGACGTCCGTTGGCACAGGCCAACTGCTGGCTGTGTCCTCCGTGATTTCATACATCTGCCCCTCCATCGGCTGCAGGTGCCAGTTTAGGCCAAACAGGTGCATGGCTGTGGTGAGCAATGAGAAAAGTCATCTTTTTCTGCTGGCGGAGGAAATGGAACTCCCAAGCCATAGGGGAGGGCAGCTGGGGTGGGGAACTCAGGAATTCAGTTCAGCTCAGTTCAACAAACAGCCCCCGAAGAGAGCTTTGCAGTGCCAAGCCCTATGTGGGGGGCTGGGCATGGAGATGCTCAAGGCATAGACCCTGCCCCTGAGGGCTCACAGTCTGGTGGGACAGGGAGAGGGGTAGGGATGGGGGAGTTTCAGGAAGCCTTGGCCTTTTGCTTTGAAAGATAAATAATCTAGGGGGAAATTTTGCAATTTGTAGCACAAAGGGTTAATTTCATTAATATAAAAATAACGGCTACAAATAATAAGTAAAATCCAACAGCTCATCAGGAAAATAGGAATATGATATGAACTATGAGCAGAGAGCTTACAGCATAAGAAATACAATTGGTTCTCAATCATATGAAAAGACTCTTGACAACACTCATCATAGGAGAAATGTAAGTTAAAACTTTGAAATACTATTTTTCACATAGGCTTTGGCAAAGATAAAAAAGGTTAAAATTATACAGTATTGGCAGAGAACAGGAAATAAGCACTCTCATACTTCGTTGGTATGAGCATAAGTTGGTACAAACACTATGAAGGACAATTTGAAAAAAGCTATCAAATTAATAACAAACATACTACTGATCCTGGGATTTAGAGGTTCCCAGGGTTTCTAGAAAATTCTAGAAATTTCTCCTCCAAATATTTTCACATATTATACTAAATGATGTACATACAAGGTTATTCACTGCAGCACTGTTTGTAGTAGCAAAATATTAGAAACCACTTCATCAGTAAGGGGCCAGATAAGTTACCTTCATACAATGTATTATGTAATCATAAAAAAGCATATGGAAGCTCTTTATATTTTTCTGAAAGGAAAATTGTAACATGCAGAATGGTATATCTGATATACTGCCTTTGGGGGGAAAATCATGTATATGTTTAGAATATTCCTGAAGGATATGAAAGACACTGGTAACAGTAGATGCATCCAATGATGGAAAGAGATCCTAAGGGTCAGGGATAGAAGACAGATTTGCTTCTAACTGTATATCTGTTGTACTTTTTGATTTTGTAGGATGTACTTGCATTTCTGTTTTAAAAATATTTTTTTCCAAGGTAGTGACTGCTAAACGGTCTTGTGCAACAATCTAGAAGATACCATAAGACGCCAAAGGATGGACACTGTTCCCTAACATACACAGTGCTTGAAAAGGTGAGGAAACTTGTTTCCAAAAGATTTTGTAATCTAGTACAAAATGTCTGCTTAAATCCCATTTTAGGATTTAAGACTTGTCAATGGTCCCTACTTACCTTTTCTGAAATGCCTGCCCTGATTCCTCACACAGAGAGTTAAGAACTTCAGTCCCTGACTCCCACAGCATCCTGTATGCAACAACACTCCTTTGTTGTACTGATGAACATTTCCTAGAAGCCTACGCTGTACTGGGACCCAGGGCTGACTCTGGAGAGCCAGAACGTAATCAGACAGCCCTTGCTTCCATGAGCTCACAGACAAGTAGAGAAGATGGACAAGGAACAAAGTCTACTCAGAAGGACTAGAAGGCCCAGAGGAGGGGGTGAGTGGCCCACTAAGAGGCCCAGAGGAACCCAGGAAAGGATCTATGGAACTATGAAGGCCCACAGTAATTATGTATACTGAGGGCTAACTGCATGCCAGGAAGCGTACTGGGAAATTTGTATACATTGCCTCTAAACCTCAAGGCAGCCCTGCGAGACCCAACTTGCAGATGTGCACGCTAAGGCTCAGAAGGTAATTATAAAACTGAGTGCCAGGCATTGTGCCAAAAGCAGTAAATGCAATATTTCCTTAATTCTCACAAAAATCCTGAAAAGACAGTTAGTAATAGCCCCATTTTACAGATGCAGAAACTAAGACACAGTGACATCGATTAACACAGGGAAGGTTAAATGGCTCGCGAGTGACACAGTGTAGACTAGAATCTGCAACTATTCAAACACTGAAATCAGATATCACCAGTCTTTCCGGCTTGAAGCCCAGGCTCCACCCACTTCACCAAGCCTTTCTCACTAGCTTTACCTTGCAAGGCAAGTGGGTGTTATAAAAACATCCCCGTTCACACATGGAGCAGCTTTGGGGGCTGTAACACAGGATCCTGTGAGGAGGACAGAGGGTTGTATTGCTTGGCCCATCCGTGGAAGGGTTCACTGACGGGCTGGTGGGGGTGGTTCTTGAGGGGCTGTGCGGGCACCTTCAAGACACAAATAACTGTATAAAGGACACGAGAGCTGCACATCCTTCTGACTTCTAGTCCAAAACACAAGCCACCCAGGGAACGCACACAAGTTTGATCTCAACAGGAGGGGTACTCTGTAACAGAAATGGAATCTGACCCTTTGCTCTCTCTGGTTACTGCCGAGCGGGGAACAGTGTGTGCCAGAGATAAGAAGACTGGTTTGGAATCCTAGCTGCCACCACCTAGATGCATCCAAGAAATGGAGAGGCAATTATTTCAAAGAATTACTGTATCATATGAGACAAAATATGGCAAAGTGCTTTGTAAACCGTACATACGCATGATGGCAGTATTTTGTAACCATTATACTCATACTGTTGATGACAATGATAAAACAACAGCTACCACTTAGCATATTTTTGGTCCTGGGCACTAAAGGAGGAGGAACTTTATGCTGCTCGTGGTGGTGTAGTTGTCAATAATGATAGAAGTTAACTTGCCTGGAAGAAGTGAAAACTCTGCTGTTTCCAAGGCTGAATTAGCTCCCATTTTTGCTTACCGTCTTACCAGTTTAATCTACATATTGGCAACTCCAAAGGTAATGGAGAAATTGTTTGAACGGAAGACGAATCAGAGATATGCAGTTAAATGAGCACTGCTCCTTTCCCCATTAGAATCAATTATCTCATCTAACTGTGCAGAAGTGCTGTCTTGTTAAAGGTCATGAGAATTAAGTAATCCCAGAATGAATAGAACTCTCACAGCTTTGCGTAGAAAAACATTTTTATTGTCAAAGCTTTCTCTTACTTTTAACAAGATGCAAAATCAAGCCCTTGCTTAAAAAGAAAGAAAGAAAGAGAGAGAGAGAGAGAGAAAGAAAGAAAGAAAGAAAGAAAGAAAGAAAGAAAGAAAAAGAAAAAAGCTGAGGGGAAAGAAAAGCCAGTGGAAAAAAGCATTGGAGGTGAAAATGATCACAGGGTCTTGTGTCTCAGGGAAGTTAATTAGGGCAGGACAGTCCTCAGCTGGTGGGGGGGTGGGGGGAAGATGCTGACCTGAAGCTTCGGGAGACACACTGGCGGGGCTTCCTCGTGGCCTTGCCCCCCACTACCTGCCATCACAGAGTCCTCACACAGCTGTGAGGCTGGCATGTCTCTCTGTTTCCTTTCACCACCTGGGAAGGCAAAGTTCTGGACCCCACTCAAACCTGGGCCCTCGGAAGACTCAGTCACCCAGAAATCAGTTTTGGAGGCTTGCAGGTGGGAAGTAAGCATGGGGCCACCGAGATTAGGTGATGATGTGGAGACAGGTGTGAAGTTCAGCCAGTCATGGTCACTTTACAGCCACAACAGAAGGGACCCTTACTCTCTGATTCAGGGTCTTAAATACATTTGTGCTAGAGGGCCCTCCATTCCTTTACTGTGCTGAGTGGTGGTTAATTCTATAGTTCCAGGTTATGGAAGAGGGGAAGAGAGAAGGAACAATCTCCCCTCTCCTCCCCTCCTCTCTCCAAAGGGTAAAACACAAGCTAAGCCACAGATAGTCCAAGGAAACATAACTCAAGCAACCACTCTTCTTTTTCCTTGAAAATAATCAAAATAATAACAGCAGCTCAAAATGTGGAATCATTTGAGTGCGTACTGACATGCTGAATGCTTTATATTATCTAATTTTATCTTCATGTAAAGATAGGTTGAAAAATCATTACTGGAAAATACATACAAGGAAAGTAGACTAACATTTAAGTTATACTAACATACTCTGATTTACCAGGAGAGGTAAAAGTTACCCAATACCACCAGTCCCCTTTCCCTGACCAGCAAGACATAAGGGATGGCTGAGAATGTGCAAGCTCTATCCTGACATTTTTAACAAGAATGCCCAATAGATGTTCAGATGCTGAAGCCTCCTCCCAGCACCTGGTGGCAGGAAGCAATTCACAAAGTCATCGTGCAGGAATCACCAGTCTAAGTGTAGGAGCCAGTATAGATTTGAGGCAAGCTTCAAACTTAGGAGCCTGTGTTCCCAACCCAAGCTTCCTCTTTTTCATTCTTTTACTTTTATTTTTTTTTTTAAATTTAATGTTTATTTATGTTGAGATAGAGACAGAGTGCGAGTGGGGGAGGGGCAGAGAGAGTGGGGAAGGGGCAGAGAGAGAGGGGGAGACACAGAAGCCGAAGCAGGCGCCAGGCTCCAAGCTGTGAGCACAGAACCCGATGCGGGGCTCAAACTTGTGAAATCATGACCTGAGCTGAAGGTGGATGCTTAACCGACTGAACCACCCAGGTGCCCCTTTCATTCTTGTACTTTAAATAGAAGATAAAATATGGGCAACATAAAGCCACCAGCAAAAAAACCCACAAACACCAACACACACACACACACACACACACACACACACGCACACACAATGGCTACAATTAATGTTTGGGGGGACCAGTGGTGTTAATAACTATCTCTTGGCCAACAGCAACCCATGTTTAAAGTTGTATATGGCAGGAAACGAATGCTACCCAAATGATGTGAAATTAACAGCCATGGATCCAGAAGAGCTAAGAAATAGAAATAGTCCTCCCCTGTCTGCTCTAAGGATGAACCAGACCATTGAAAAAAATAAACTGTAATTGGTCACACCCCCTTTCCTGAAGAATTACTGGTGACCATTCACCACCAATGTACATCACAGGATTGTCTAAATTGCACTCTGTGGTTTGTATTTACAACTGTTAGTGCAAAACTCTCAAGCACACTGAAAGTGACCTAAATAAGAAACCTGATATGGGTTTTCCCTTTAAACTACTTTTTAATTCCATGAAAAGGTGAAAAGGTGCTTAAGAGTTCAGAAGAAGGTTGTGGAAAGGTAGCGGGTTCACAGGATCACCCACACTGAAATGTTAATGATTTCTAAAAGCCAAGAGCTGGGGTGGGGGAAGTTTCTTATTCCCTCAGCTCCGGTCAATCTGATCCCAGGGTTGACATTTTCCAGTCCCCTTTTCCTGCCCAGCAAGACAAAAGAGATGGCCGAGAAAGTGCAAGCTCCATCCTGACATTTTTAACAAGAATGCCCATAGATGTTCAGACACTGAAGCCTCCCCCCCAACCCCCCTCCGCACCCAGCCAGCGAGAGGCAATTAACAAAGTCATTATGCAGGAATCACCAACATAAGTACAGCAGCAGAGCTTTTCCTGTCACGGTGCACGCTTCCCTTTCTTCCAAAAATCAAATGCATGAACCCACTTGCATCTGTAAATTAGTAGCTCTAGGTAGTGACTAGAGGCGGCAATCAATAACCACAAGGGAGTGTTGATTCCAGTGGTGTTTTTGGTTTCAAAAGGCATTGGGAATCAACTCGGTTATGTGGCTACCCACTTTTCTGTTTTATATTAGTGCTCAGTTTTGTTTTCTTTTGCTTTTAATAAATATTATCATTTCTGTGAAACATAAGTCATTGGCATTCTCGGACTATGGTCATCTAATGGAGAAAACAACAACAAAAACAGAAAGTCAAAACAACAGCAACAAGAAGACAGAGTTTCATTCCCCAGGTTCTAGTCCTAGTTTTGCTACAAAGCTGTGACATTCACAAATTCCAAACCCAGAAGTTCCATACGCAGGGATGTCGACTGCAGGGCAAGAGCAGAAAAAGTGGAAACAACATAGACGTGTAAAAATAGAACAACTTAGCTGACTTACAATACAGGTACCGGATGGAATGCAGTGCAATCGTTATACAAAAATGACCATGACAACCAGCAATGAGGGCAAATACTGATGATAGAATGCTAAGGGAAAAAAAAGGCAAGACATAAAATTGCATTTTTTTGCTGACTGCATCTCTGCAAAACCAGATATGCATATGAAAAAAAACCTGGAAAGACATACGTAAAAATGACATCAGACTTTGAATTATAATAGTGGGATTAGGGATGAATTTTCTTACCTAGTTTCCGAACTCATTTTAATGCTGCTTTACACAAAAAGGAAAGTTCTCCAACCCAGCCTCAGGAGGAATAGGTAGAAACGAAGGGTGTCAGAGCCCAGAGAGGAGATCCCACCTTGGAGCACACGCCGTGTGTCAGACACTTAAGCAAGAGGGACTGCATATGTTATTGCATTCTATCCTTACATAAACCTTGAGAAAATTACTATTATACTATTATAATAATACTATTACTACTATTATTCTGAGAATAATAGTGGCTCAGAGAGGCCACATGATTGCAAACACACCTTCCAGACGGGAAGTGATACAGTATCTGACCCCAGATCTGGCTGGTTCCAAGGTCCAGGCTCTCCTCCTGATACACCACACCACTAGTGAGTTCCAGTGTCTGAAATTAAGTTAAAATTTAAGACAGCTGAAGGCAAAGCCTCTGCAGACAGCATAGCCAGATTTGCTCTTCTGAGGTGTTTGTTAAGGGGCTTTCTTCTCAAGGACAAAGCATGGGGCCCCCATCCTGACTACTTTAGGCATGGCTCACCCCCCCCCCCCCCACCCCGAGTCAAAACCATGTGCATGCAAGTTCAAGTCTGGATCTCTCCAGAGAGACCGGAGCTCGGTCATTTATTAGTTTTATGACTTTGGGCAAATTACTTTGCCTGAGTCTCAGTTTCCACACATGCAAAATGCAGCTGGTAGCGTCTATCTCAAAGGATTAAATGAAATAATGCATGTAATTTGCTTAGAACTCTGCCTGGCGCATAGTAGGAGCTCTACGGCAGTTGTCATCATCTTTGTCATTTTGCTACATTGATTTTCCTAATTTCTGGAGCCACTGAAAGATTTAAGCCAGCTCTGTCCTATCACCTTTTTCTTCTTTCTATATATTCTCCCTAATTCCCTTTCCATGCCAACTATAAATTTCTTTACCCTGAGGGGGCCTTTTTCTATCCTGCTTCCATTAGCTGACAGACTCTGGGCACAGGAACCAGAGATACTTGCCCAACGGATAAAACAGTTTTTAAAAGCAGAATCGGCATAAAGAAACCTGACAGGATCCCACTGGTGACTACGTGGGGCTAATTTTAAATCAAGTAAATATATTGCTTTCTTCCTGTCTCTGGATAAACCTGACAGCAACAATCGGGGTTACTGTCTCTCACCCCCAAATTAAGTGTTTTCTGGAGAAGGGACTCTGGTGCAGCTGATCATTTTTCTGTACCGTGCAATGCTGTGGGAAGGATTTGCCGGCAGCTGCTCAAAAGTTCTGTAAATCAAGGGGCGGTGGTGGTGGCGGCTGGGCACAAGTAAGAGGCTCAAGCGCAGCCAGCCACACGAGTGGGAACCTGGCACTCCCACTGTCACTGCACAGGAGGAACAGCAATGTAGCCGGAGGGCACCCAAAGCGGGCCACACAGCAAGGGGTGGGGGGACCAGAGCTGGAATCTAATACGCACAGAATAAACTGGTAGTATTGCAGCAACAGAATCAGAGAGCTGTCTTTTCTGGGCGCTTTTCACCAGGCAGCCTCGACTAAGACCTCTTCCCTACGTAACTAATGCAGGGGCTGGTCACCTCCACCGACCCGTGGACTGACCTCAGCCCGGTTATCCGACTTCTCCGTGCCCGCCTCCCAGTGTCGTGCTGGTTCCCGAGGCCAGAAACGGGAAGCACAGAACTGTAGTGGTGATGAGCACAGGCTGCCGTCACACAGCCCTGGGTTCCTTTTCCGGTTCTCACGTTCACAGTGACGTGCCCTGGCAGACGTGAGGTAACTCTCTGGAGCCTCGGTTTGTTCATCTATAAAATGGTGACCATAACACTCAGCTCCAAGAGCTGTGAAGACAGTTTATGAGATTATGGTGCTTGGTATTTTCTCAAAGAGATGATCCTCTTTGCTCCTAACATTATCACCATCATGGTAATTGTATATTGAGGTTTTCCTTGCAAAAGTAAGGTCAGGAGATTTCTCCAGGGAGTTCAGAGCCTGGAGTTTCTGCTGGGATATTGGGGGAGGGTGTTGCTTAGATGGAACTGACAGTCCCAGCCCCCTCCCTCATTGCACAGGTGAGGAGATGCAGACTTGACGAGAGCATGTGGGCAGAGCCTGGGACCCTGCTGAGCCCAGGTTTTCGACTCTGTCATTAAGTCATGGCAGGAAATCCTGTAAGGGCAGGAAAGCCATCCTCACAGCCTATTCCTCCATCAGGCACTGCACTCCCAGATTAAAGAGGTTGTCTCCTTGGTGCAGCCGCTCTGGAAAACAGTGTGGAGGTTCCTCAAAAAATTAAAAATAGACCTACCCTATGACCCAGCAATAGCACTGCTAGGAATTTACCCAAGGGATGCAGGAGTGCTGATGCACAGGGACACATGTACCCCAATGTTTATAGCTGCACTACCAACAATAGCCAAATTATGCAAAGAGCCTAACTGTCCATCAACTGACGAATGGATAAAGAAGATGTGGTTTATATACACAGTGGAATACTACTTGGCAATGAGAAAGAATGAAATCTGGCCTTTTGTAGCAACGTGGATGGAACTGGAGGATGTTATGCTAAGTGAAATAAGTCAGCCAGAGAAAGACAGATACCATATGTTTTCACTTTTTGTTTTTTAATTTTTTTAATGTTTATTTATTTTTGAGAGACAGAGCATGAGCGGGGGAGGGGAAGAGAGAGAGGGAAACACAGAATCTGAGGCAGGTTCCAGGCTCTGAACTGTCAGCACTGACACGGGGCTTGAACCCACAAGTTGTGAGATCATGACTTGAGCCAAAGTCGGACGCTTAACCGACTGAGCCACCCAGGTGCCCCCATATGATTCCACTCTTATATGGATCCTGAGAAACTTAACAGAAGTCCATGGGGAAGGGGAAGGGGGAAAAAAAAAGAGAGGGAGGGAGGCAAACCATAAGAGACTCTTAAAAACTGAGAATAAGCTGAGGGTTGATGGGGGTGGGAGGGAGGGAAAGTGGGTGATGGGCACTGAGGAGGGCACCTGTTGGGATGAGCACTGGGTGTTATATGGAAACCAATCTGACAATAAATCTCATATTAAAAAAAATAAGAAAGAAGTTGTCTCCTTGAGCCTAGAGTCAAGGGAATGAATCCACGGGACAGGCTGTATCAGGCCACCATGAGGCCCTCCCTTCAGGGCAGCGATTACTCCTTTCATTTCTACCCCTCAGCACCTAGCCCAAAGGAGTGAAGAAGACAGGGAGAAAATGAAGGGGCAGACATAATTAGGACTATCATTAAAACAATAACAGCTCCTAATTATTAAAGTTGTACCACGTGCAAGACATAATGCTGGAGGACTCACATTTGTGGGATCATTCAATCTCACGACTTTTTAAGGAAGGCATCGCTGGTAACTCCATTTTATACACTAGGCCCCTCAAAACACAGCGACAAAACAGACGTTATTAATCTAATTCTGTATCTCCAGACAACCCAGCCTCCAGAATTATCTGTAATTGCACATTCATCACGCCATCACCAAGAACTGAAACCAACCCCTGAGCTCTTCTCAGACTACTGTCAGGGGAGCGCAGGACAGGTTTCCTGTCAGCCCCTGTGAGAATAAACATACAGCTGTCGATCCAATCACTGCCAACAGACACACGAGGAAGACCTTTGTTTGCGGCACTTGCCTCTGAGCGTCAACACTAGATTCACAAGGCTGGCCCGAGCTTTTCTTTTCTTTTTAGTTTTTTAAACTAATTTTTATTTATTTTTGAGAGAGAGCACAAGCAAGTGAGCACGAGCGGGGGGAGGGGCAGAGAGACGGAGACACAGAATCCGAAGCAGGCTCCAGGCTCCGAGCGGTCAGCACAGAGCCCAACGCGGGGCTCAAACCTACGAACCATGAGATCATGACCTGAGCCGAAGTTGGACGCTCAACCGACGGAGCCACCCAGGCGCCCCTGGCTGAAACTCTTCTATAGAAAGATGACTCCACTTAGCAAAGGACCTGCGACTCACGCGTGAGCCATCACTCCTTCCTTCACGTCGTGAACCATCCAAGGGGACCCGAGGAAACCATGGGTTTGGTTAATGCCTGGGAATACCAAAGGAGAAAAGTCCTGCGGCTGGCTTCATCTCCACAGCTGCTAGAACTCACTGTTACAGCACTCTGCAGAGCAACCCTCCCATTTCCTGCTTTCCTCTGGCATACCGACCGTGTTAAATGATTTTTTTCTGTGATCAAAGTCAATTAGGAGGTGGTCCCCACTGTACCTCTAAATGGAGTTTTAATTTGTGTATATATTATTAGGAGAGGTCTTTTCCCTCTGGAACGTTCACTTCAGCAAGAGGAATGAGGGCGGACAGCTTAACGTGGAGCCTGCCACCCGGATTTGTAACTTGGGATAATATTTCTTTATAATGAGAAGCGTTTTGAAAGAGCATTTTAAAATCTCACAGAACAGAGTGTGCGATGTTTCTCTTATACTCCCCAGAGCATCCCAGGCTGCTGCCCCGTGGGTGAGCCTCTTCTGGCTCTTTGGGGTCACCCACATTTTCCTGCTTTCCTGCTCTCATCCGCACACAGAGCAAGGTGCTCGATACACGTGAGTTCCCTTTTACCTTCTCTGATATACACAGATCTCTGGTTTGGTTCAGCTTTTCAATTAGAAGTTTAAGGCAGCACAGTTCTGGGCGCCAGGGTGACGATGATGGTCAAGTTAACAAATAGCCCCTGTTGTTAACTGAAGGTGATACTGTGCCAAACACTGCAGCAAGTGCTTTATAAACACAGTATCACTTAAACCGCACAAAGCCCCAGAAGGGAGGTAGTATTATTACCCTCATTTGCAAGATGAGGACTGAGGGTCAAAGTGATTCAATAACTGGCCCAAGATTGCGCATTTAATAAGAGGCAGAGAATAAGCTCGGATCAGAGTCAAATCCACATTGCCTTGAACCTGTCCCTAAGCACTATGCATGCTGCCTTTCCGATTAGATGTAAAATCATGGAAATGACAAAAATGGGGCAAAAAAGGACAAATCTCTTAATATGGACCAGTCTTACTGATCAAATTTTGTTGGCAATACTTTCCTGAGGACAGAAACTTGAGGTAATATCGCTTAAAAATGGACACAATTTTCCAAGAGCACTCTAAATGCTTGTTGAGCAAGGTACCTGATATTCCTCACTCCCTTCTGCTCAGGGGTCTTGGTCTGTGTGATTTCTTCTATCCCTCAAACACACCTGTCCATCCAGCCTCCAGGCTTTTGCGGATACAATGTCTCTATGTGGAAACGGCCACTGCGCTCCCTATTTAAAAAAATTTTCTCCCATCCTTCAAGGTCTATTTCTATGTGGATTTTCACCATCACCCCCAGCCAAAAATGACCTTTGCTCCTGCCTCTGCAGCCTGGGGCCATTATCATGATTTCAGCACCTCTCCCATGCACAGTGCCCTGACGCTGCGGGTCTGTGTGCTCCCTTCCCCTGGCTGGCTGTGCTGTTCACCTATGTACTCAGTGGAGCAGATCTGTAGAGACAGCCAGGCTCCCAGCTCTGACCCTTATTAGCTGTGTATCAGCAAATAAGTCACATAACCACTCTGACCTACACTGTTTTCATCTGGAAAAATGGAAATAATATAAAACCATCTCCTGAGTTGCTGTAAGAATTAAATTTAATGAAAGTTCTTTATAGATTAGGAAGTGTTCTGAAACCATAAGGCATTCTGGTCACATTGCTTAAAAGTTAATAAAAGAGGCATGGGGTGCCTGGGTGGCTCAGTCGGTTAAGCGTCCTACGTCAGCTCAGGTCATGATCTCATAGTTTGTGGGTTTGTGTCCCGTGTTGGGCTCTGTGTTGACAGCTCAGAGCCTGGAGCCTGCTTCAGATTCTGTGTCTCCCTCTCTCTCTGCTCCTCCCCCACTCATGCTCTCTGTCTCTCAAAAATAAAACAAAACATTAAAAAAAAAAAGAGGGGCCCCTGGGTGGCTCAGTCGGTTGAGCATCTGACTCTTGATTTCAGCACAGGTCACCATCTTGAAGTTCACGAGATCGAGCCCTGTGTTGAACTCCATGCTGACATTATGGAGCCTGTTTGGGATTCTCCCTCTTTCTCTCTCTCTCTGTCCCTCCCCCACTTGCACACACGCATGCCTTCTCTCAAAATAAACAAACTAACTTAGAAAAAGAGTTAATGAAAGAAAGAACACCCAAAGTTTAAAGCACAGACTAATGCAACAATTTGTATGTGAAACATCCAGCACGGCCCCAGACCTACACAATCAGGTGTATGAACCGTGCTATGTAATAGACTTGATGCTCTACAGGAAGTCAGATGCCAACAAGTTACGAAAGAAGAGTTTCCAGTTTTCAGGTAAAAAAAAAAAAAATGCTACTTCTCCTAAAATTCGCATTTAATCTCTGCCAACTTTCACACCTTCTCCCCTCAAATACCAGTTTTGCGTGCGTGCTCTGGTGGAGGAATGTATGTGCTCACGAAACCAGAGACACTCACAGGAGCCCGGGGACTAGGTCTTGCTGAGAGTTCCTGGTGGCCCAGGTGGTAGAATTTAGGACTGTGGGACGCAGTGGAGGCCACAGCACAATGAATGATCCTGGCATATCTCCTCTTTCCCCACTGGTGCCTGTGAACAAAATCTAACTCCAGGCTCGAAAGGACGATAAATCTAGCTGCCTGCCACACACCAGAGGGAAGAGCTTCCTCCAAAGTGAAATGTTATACTGGTGACAATCTACTCATGCCAGACGAAGCCTGGAGGACAGCAGAATCAGATAACATGGGGGGCCAGGGCTCAGTAAGTGACATGTACTGAGGTCCCTGATGTCATCTGGGCCTCCTTGTCTCTCCAATCCTGAGGCATGTTGGTAAAAATCACAGACCCACTCAATGCCACGGGCACATAGCAATCCTGGCACAGTGCATGGGACAGGACAGGTGGATGTTAATTTTTCTCCCATAAGAAAGAGAGTTAGCTTCTCTGCTTCGTAAGGCACTTCCTGCACCCTCTCAGCAGTCCAGATCAGGTGGACTGTCCCAGCCCACCCCAGCTATGGGAATCCAAGAGCCCAGGTGGAAAGAGGGCAGGGTCTGGGGACAAATCCTGGCTCCCTCTCTTACCAGTGATGTGGCTTTGGACAAATGAATTAACCTGCTTGGGCATCAGTTTCCTGTCTATAGAATGGAGATAAAAACAGAATGGTGCCTAGCACATGGTTGGCACCTGGCAAATATTTGTTGGATAAGTAAGACCATGAGAAGATTCAATGAGAAAATGCAGGTAACACTCAGAACATACCTGGCACATGGTAAAGGTACATCACGTTGGGTTGCGGGAAGGGAGCTGGGAGCAGGGGCAGAGGAAAGCCACAGCCAGGGTGGCAAAGGCCCTGTGGTTTGCTCTGAGCCCCAGGGTTGCAGCACCACAGTAGATGAGAACATCAGAGTGGGGGTCTGAAAGGCAGCACAGTCTATATAGGGAACGTAGGCCTTGGGATGGGGAAATCTGGCTTCTAGTTCCAGCTCTCTCACTTGCCAGTTATTCCAGCTCAACGAGCTATTTAACTGCGGCCGGCCTCATTTTCCACATTTGGGGCTTGCAGAGCAAGAAAATACAGTTGAGAATTCTATACGGCGCATAGTCCGCTGGAGAGGATCGATGGGTTTGAAAGCCTCACGGGAAGGCGAGGTATTTACTACGTAGCTGTCTCATGCAGCATGTCTCCTAAGAGGGAAGGCAGCCAGGGTCCTGCAGTCCTTGTGGGTTCTGTGCTCTACACTCCAGAGCCTTGGGTAAAACAGACCAATGCCTGCAGGCAGCTCAAATGCACCAACGGACATTTTAACACACAGTCTTCTGATACAGGCACCCCACACAGCCAACATTTCTGTCTACCAACCTCCGCCTTTGTTTAGGCTGTTCCATCTTCCAGAAAGCCATTCATAGCTTCTCTTTCAATATCTTACTTGATTTACAAGGCTCAGCGCCGTGGGGAAATTTTATCTGATCTTGCTTAGAATGAATTGCTCTTTCCTTCGGGCTCCCACAGGGACAAGGCTCAAACTCCAGGAACATGGTTTTATCATCTGTCTAGTACCACCATCAGCTCCTTACACATCTGGCTCACCATGAAACCTAGGATGACTCAAGGCGGTGATGCTAGCTTATCTGGCTTTGTCTGTCCTTTGCAGCTGGGGACACAACCCAGCACACAGGCTCAGTGAGTGCTCCCTGTGGTTTCAAACCTGAACCTTGGGGAAGTTCCCTCTTCTTAATTTCGGATTACCTTAAATCCCTGCATCCAGGAGTGGCCCTTGGTGGCTGAATCTGAGAGGCCTTAAAACTTCTGGGTGATCCCGCTGCCCAGAAGGGTGAGAACAGCATCAGGTGAACACCCACTGTGGGCCACCCCATGGTCTGGACCCCCCTTCACAGGTGGCCTCTCGCTTAATGCTCAGAACACTGCTTAGACATTAAGTGACTTTTTACCAAGGAGGAAATCAAGACCCCCAATGAAAAACCTGTGGGCTGGGCCAGAATACAAGCCTCACTAGGTCCCAAGTCTGTGCTCTTGCTACTGTGTTGCTATCTCAAAAAAAAAAAAAAAAAAAAAAAAAAAAAGAAACCATTTAGTTGTGATTTCGTTGTTTTACTGATAGGAGGAAGAAAAAAACACTGTGCTTACAGCCATCCTTCCTGCTCTCCTGCCTCCCTCCCTTTTCCCTGTGATGAAGAGCTGCTTCTCTGCTTCCTCACGGAGGTCCTGAGCCTGCCGCCCTAAGCACACGGCCCAGACTGCACCCCCTCCTCTCCACAAGCCCTTCTCGCTTTCTCTCTGCACCTAGGTGCAATTAAGTTCTGTTATTTCACAGTAATTAGTCTAGAAGAAAAACAAGGATGTGGGGAACAAATCCTCTCCATAGGATGCAAAAAATCTGTAAGACCAACTCCTTTTCCACATTCCCGGGGTCAAAGCGTGCAAGGAGCACCCTCGGGGTATGGTTGGGGCTACCTCCTGCCCATCCATGGCCACAGTGTCCCTTCAGGGACCCCAAAGCCGCCCATGGGGTGCGGGCCTCAAGCCCCAGGAGAGTGTGTGATCTCTGCAGGTGCTGCTGTTGTTAGGCTATATGAATACACCTTTTTGTGACACTTCCAACCTCAGGACTGGTTGGCCCTAAAATTCAACACGTCTTGTTTGCCGGGGGGAAGGGAAGACAGATTCCAGGGACCAGGAACAGCGAGGCGCCAGGTTGTTACAGCATCTTTCCAGCAGCCTACTGTCTACATTCCCAGTGAGAAAACTGAGGCTAAGAGAGAGCAAGGTTCTTGCTCGACTTGCACGGACAGAGGAGCAAAACAGGGCCCTGGGCCAGGAGTGCACCTCACACTGATTACGCTTTGGCAGCCGCCTCTGGCTCCCTGCTCGGCTTCTGATAACCATTTTCCAAGCTCCCATGATCTCACTGTGTCTAGACCTTTCCTCTCTGTCCCCTATACGAATACAAGCCTCTTCCCTTTTTCCTTCCTTCCACTCCATGCCTTGCCACAGTGGCTAGGCTCAGGTCCAGGCACCTTACCCTGCTTTCTCTCCGTCAACACACTTTTGCTGAACACGTGCTACCTCCTGCTGGCCTTGTACAAGAAACTAACTACGGTACGGCCCTGAGCAGGATGGAGATAGTTTCTGCCCTCCTGGAGCTGAAAATCCAACAGCAGGGACAGGCTCCAGCCGATCCGTGACACAATGAGCAGCTGCCGTTGTGGGGAGCATCATGAGCAGTGTCAGAGCATAGAACCAGGTCCTGGCTTAGTGTCAGGGGGTCAGGAGGTACACTGAGGAAGGGACATGTGAGCCCAGCTTTTGAAAAGGAGCAGACTGAGAGAAAGGAGGTGGAAATCCCTCCAGGAATGAAGACTCTATAGCTTCTCTGGGTCTTGGAATCACACATCAACTCCCTTGCCCCCCACCCACTGAACCGGCTGACCCAAGGTCAGACACAAAGCCCCACCCCGGTGGGACTGCGGGGAAACTGGACACCCGGCTGGGCGTCCTGGAATTCAGTCCTACCCTTCCAAGGAGCCCCTAGCAGTGAGTAACGAGAGCTTCAAACTGTGCACCCCTTGTGACCCAGAAATCCTGCTTTTGGAACACACCCTCCCCAAAATAACCGAAAGAAGAAAAATCAGAGCAGAGTCACAAAGATGTTCACAGAAGCGCTATTTATAATAGGAAAAGTTGGAGACGGCAGGAATACACTGATACGGTAATGGCACAGATATGACAGAGCTCTTCAACTTGCCAAGAACTGTGTCAAGTTATAAGCGTGTACGGGAAGAAATGGTCCACAAAAATGGCACAAGAGCATATGCCCGTGTGCATTCATGCCGACAGCACAGATGTTCCCGTTGTGAGACCCTAGTATCTTGAATTCTGAATTCTACCTTCCAGTGTTCTCAGCAACACTTGAAGATCTTACAGTCTGATTCTGAATCCAGCAATAAATCACCTCTTTATTACATTTATTACTCTGAAAAAGAGTACCTAAAACCACCAAATAGCAAACAGGTGAGTGCTTGCCAGAGGCTGAGAATGAGGGGAGCACTGAGTATAAAAGGACATAAGGGAGCTTTTTGGGGTGATGGAAGTGGTCTGTGTTTTGACTGTGGTGGTGATGATGGTCACGCAACTCCATCCATCTGTCAAAACTCAGAGAATGGTATGCCTAAATGTGTTAGTCTTCTGTGTGTAAACTGTATCTCAGGAAATCTGATTTTGACTACAAGTGGGCAGGGCCTGGTGGCTGAGTGGGAGCAAAATATAGGAGAGGTGCCTGAGTAAGGTGGGGGGGAGAGGTGCCGAGTAAGGGAGGGAGAGGTGCTTGAGTAAGGGAGGGGGGAATGGTGCCCGAGTAAGCGGGGGGAGAGGTGCCTGAGTAAGGGGGAAAAGGTGCCTGAGTAAGGGGGGGAATGGTGCCTGAATAAGGGTCAGGGAGGTGCTGAGTAAGTGGGGAGAGAGGTGCCTGAGTAAGGGAGCAAGAGGTGCTTGAGTAAGGGGGGGAGTGGTGCCCGAGTAAGTGGGGGGAGAGGTGTCTGAGTAAGGGGGGGGGGAGAGATGCCTAAGGGGGGAGAGGTGCCTGAGTAAGGGGGGAGGTACCTGAGTTAAGGGGGGGAGAGATGCCTGAGTAAGGGGGGGAGGTGCCTGAATAAGTGGGGGAGAGGTGCCTGAGTAAGGGGGGGAGAGGTACCTGTGTAAGGTTTGGGTCTCGATACTAGCCTTGGGTCCCCAGGAGGAGAGCCAGAGCCATGAGCACTGCTATGGAAGAGAAATCGGAGATGTGAGGAGGCTGATGTTATCTACTTGCCTTCCAGACCTGCTCTCCCCTTCTCCACCCTGCTCTGTGCCTGGGAGGCTCACCCACACGGTCTGGATCAGTGGGCTTCCTTGGGTCTGCCGGCTGCTGGCTGGTTCCACCCGTGGAGGAGATCGGAGGGTGGGGAGACGGCGGGGGGCGGAGGGGCAGCTGCAGAGCGGGGAAGATGTTTTTCATGCCGAGCGGTCACATGTTGAACGCCTTAATCATTTTGGCTACTCCTTTGTTTGCCTGCTTCCTCCTACGTTACAGACGGGAAGGCATCTTAAGGAGATGAAGTCCTTGCCCACGCGGTACAGCAAGGAAGGGCGGAAGGACAACGGACAATAGAACGAGACCCGCTGGGCACCTACCCTTGCTCCTCTCGTTCCAGACACAGAAGCCTACTCCACACAGGCCGCTGTCTTGTTAGGAAAGCCTCCTCCCACAGAGCCCAAATCGGCCTTTGTGTCATTTTCACCCTGCGGGCCCAGTTCTGGCCTCGGCAGCGCCACAGAGCAAGTGAGCCCCTCCTCCACACGGTGGCACCTCAGACAACGGCAGACAGCCGCGCCAGGCTCAAGTCCTGCTTTTGGGGGGCTGGAGGATACCTGTCTGGGGTCTGTTATGAAGAGAACAATCTATATATATCTTGCTATTAGCCATTCCCACTGAGCAGCATGAAGGAATCAATCTTGGAAAGAAAAGCTTTAATACAGGATCCTGTATCTTTACCACTTCTTCCTCCCCCTAAAACATCAAGTTCAATCATCTCCATTCCCCATTCTTTGGGCTATAAAGGTAAATCTACCCAAAAGGCCTGATGTGAAGTCAAAGAGAGAGGAGAGAAAATAAGCTGTATTGCTCGCTAGTAACACCCGGGCCCAAAGGGCAACAGGCCTGTGCTTATGAAGCAAATGGCACCCGAGATGCTGATGCCGTGAGAGCTGAACCAGATGGGATAACTGAGGGAAGGAGGGGGTAATATCACCTTGGCTTCCATTTCTGACCTTTTCTCTACTCATGTCATGTCCATGTCACCTGCCCCCGAGCCCCAGGACATACAGTGCACATTTCTGCCATCGTGCTTTTGCCTGTATTTTCCTTCCACCCAAAATACCCTCGGCAGGCTTTACCACCTTGCAAGGTCATTTATCCCATCAAGTCTCACTGAGCAGGGCTCCCTTGTGCCTGGCTTTGTGCTCCGGACGAGCGTGCAGCAGAGAACAGACTTTAGGAGAGGGGAGAGTGAGCAACGCGCCCCCTAAAGAGAAGGGATGCCTCATGACCCCCTAACTGGACTGCCACCAGCCAGCCCCTGAAGTGGGGTTTGTGTGGTGGAATGTCAGTCAGACATGGCGAGGAGAGCCCACACCAGTCTGCACACGTGGCACTCGGGGCCCCAGCCCGCCTCCATCAGCACTGCCCAGATAACCCCGAGAACTGGATGACCCAGGCGCTTCTGGACCAAGGACTGCGATATTCCAACAAGCAAGCACTCTGACAGCTGCCTTTTGTAAAGCAGCAATTAAATTTAGCAGCGTTCTCACCGAACTATCACCACTTCAAGCAAGGGCTCTGATTTTTTTTTTTTTCTCAATCCAACATCAGCTGCTAGTGGAGGTGAAAATGTGACCTACTTACAAAAAAAAAAAAGATAAAAGAAATAAAAAGAAGGAGCCCTCAGTGCTGAGCATGTTGTCGTAGCAGCTGCACAGAGGCCGCCACACCCCCACGTCCGGGTTCAGTTTCCTCCTTCCTCCTTCCTCCTTCCAAAACCTGGGGAGGACATTACGGGATCATCTACTCCCACCCCATCCTGGGTTGAGAAACTGGGGTCCAAGGAAGGCTTCCAACAGTGTCCCAAGGCCACCAGCAAGGGAGCTCTCCTTTTTCACATGCCCTGTGGTTTTTCAGCATCATCTCTCATGGGAGTACTATTGTTCTCCCCACTTTGCAAATGAGGAAACCAAGGCTCCAAAGGGTCACCCAGCTGGGCTGTGGCAGAGCTGAGATTTCTGCAGAATTCCATGAGAACACCTCACTGCCTTAGAGAAAGCATAGTGAGCGGCACCCTTTCTCCGCGGGGCGGGCCTGTACCCACCGTGGAAGAGAGTCCCAGGGCAATCTCAGGTCTCCATTCAAATGTAAAACTAGTCCTGCTTTTTTGTACTGTTAGCAAGCCTGTTGTGCCCCTTTTCCAAACGCCTATTTGGCAAGACAGGTGCTTGAGGAGTCCTGGAGATAGGAATCCGCAGCTCTTCCGTGATACCCCGTGTTTGCTTTTCACATAGAGATCCAGAACGCCGGGGAACCTGTCAGTCTTACCTGGACAGAGGCGACTGTCAGTGAACCAAAAATCAACTTTTGTCTGAGTTAAAGAAATGACGCGAGGCACTTTCTGGTAATGACTCTTCTCTAGGCTGCTTCCCTGTAACAGCGACACATCCCTACAAATGTCTCCTGACAGGTCTCCCTGCTTGTTCTGTCGGCTGCCCCAGTGACTAACACCGGCCAGGAAGCCCGCAGGCACTGAGATGAGATGAGGCTGGTCCAAGGTCTCGGTCAAGACTTACAAATACTCTTCCACATGTGATGCTAATAGTACTAAGAATATTATTAACAACAATAATAGTATCTACCTTTTATTGAGTGCTAAAGGTCCCAGACAGTAGTCTAAGTACTTTATGCAAATTATCTTACTGGAATTTGCAAGAGCCCTGTGAAGTAGCCACTATTATTAGCCTCGCTTTACAGATGGGTAAACTGAGGCTGATAGAGGTTAAACAGACTTGCCTAAGGTCACAAGACAGATGCGCAGCAGAGCTGAGATCTGAAATCAGACAGCCTAATTTCAGAACCCATGCTCTCAGCCATGCTGCTATAAATTCCTCCCACGTAAAATGGGGTAATCATTCCAGCCACACCCACTATAGGAGCCATAAGCAAAGTGGAAACCGAGGTTCAGACAAATTAAGCAACTTGCCCAAGTTTACACAGTCAGCAAGTGACAGAGCTGGACATGAGTGGGGTCTTTTGATTCTACACCATCTGTTCAAGCTGTGAACCCAGCACAGTGTCTGAGAGTATGGCCTTTAAAAATCCTATATTCTTTACTGGTTTTGGGACCCTGGCAAGTTGTTACCTTCTGTGAGCTTTAGTTTCCTCTTGTAGAAAAAACAGAAAATAAAACTTATCTCACAGAACTGGTGAGTGCTCAAAGATATGACATGATGGGCTTGGACCAACACTGGGCACACAGCAAAAATTCTAAATACCAAGTACTATGATAGGAAAGTTAGTGCATAAAGTTTAGGAACGTGAAGTCGAAAGAGGAAAAGAATTTAAAGGCATCAGCCCTAGAGCCTGGGTGCCTGGGGATGACCACTGTCCTGCCATTTACCAGGTGACGGTGGGAACTTATTCCAGTTCACAGGTTCTCAGTGTCCTCATCTGTAAATTGGAGAGAATAATCCACAGGGCTGTTGGGAGATTTGAAAACGAGAAACTACAAGCAAAGTGCTCAGAACAGAGAGGGGCATGTGGGCTGCAAACAATCAAAGCTAAGTGAAGTGCTCTCATTATGAACGACCACAGCAGCCCCTATTATCTTTACCACACTATGCCACACTGCCTTTTGTGGGGACAGCGTTTTAAAAACAATTAGCTGCTATAAAATAAAGCATTATTTGCCATGGCTGCACAAACTTCATGGTTTGACTTTTAACTAATCTTCCCCTCATTATCATGCTCTCCCTATTTTGTTCTGCAAACACATTTCTTATCTTCAGAAAGGAAAAGGCGGAGAGTGTTCCAATACTCAAAAACCATCACAGGGAGAATGGTGAGTAAAACAAGGCACGCATGGTCAACAGCTACCTCTCCGAAAGGGTGTCCTTTGGAGACAAAAATGTACATCACGTCTCTGGTGAGATGCCCCGTGGATTCTTAAAGGTCCTTCCTAGGTTACCCACCCAAACTAGAGTGGCCAAGTAACACCCCCCAGGGGGGAAGACAGCCCAGAGGCAAGGCCCCAGGCCCTGTAGCCTTTGTGGGTGGTGAATGCTGGCTGTGATCTTCCCAGGAGAGTAACCGCAGGTGTCTCTGCAAATGAACGGAAACTTTTGAACTAAAAACCGAATGTCAAATGGATCTGTCAGGGTTCCCTCCAGATATGGCAGCCCCGAGCAGATAGCAGAGAAAGAACAATTCTTGCCCGCCCTGTTCTCGACTCCCCCTGTGCTGGTGAAGTGATAGGATTCTTATCTGGAGCTTGATAGGATGTAGAAAATAATTACAAATGAAAAGGTTATTCATAATTTTTAAATGAGTTAATTAGTAAACCCAGTCAGACTCACTCATTACAGTAATTAATAATTGATTATACTTGAAATTAAACACAATTTTTCATCAAAAATCTAATTAAGTATCTGTGCTTTTGCCTGTTGATTAGATCGGTTGGTCGGCTGGAAAAGTCTTTGTTAAGGATATTTGTGCTCGGCTGAGACAATTAATTTGATTTTTAATAATTGAAAGTTCCTTCCAAGTTAGTCATCACAGGCTGTGATTACGACCAAGCAACAAGACGCTCATCCTCTGCCCCCGGCAGCTGGAGGGGACCAGGCACGAAGGATGCCGCCCCAGCCCTTGAGGAAAAGTAGGAAAATGCACCTGCAATGCCTTCACCTGCATTAGCGTACTTCAGCCTCACACACATCCTCCTGACGTGATGGGTCGTGCCTGTCTTCTAGATGAGGAAGTCAAGGCTCAGAAAGAGAAGCGAGTTGCCCAGGGGTGAACAGCAGCCAGGTGGCAGAGCTGGGAATGGAATCCAGGTCTGTCAGAGGCTGGTGTAAGCTCTGAGTCTCCAGGGAACAAAGGCAACATTCCAGTTCTGCCTATCTGACCTGGCCCTTGCATATGCAATCTACAGTCCCGTCTTAAAGTTTCTGCAGAGAGAGGGTTTTACCAGAAGGATGTATTTATTCTATGTGAGGACACATTATCAGTGAACTAACCACTCCTAACATGAGACACAAATTCTCCTAAAGCCTACTCCTCCTCTCCACCCACACTGCTACTGTCTTAGCCGATGCCCTTGGCTTCTCCTGACCCATTTGCTGTGATGGGGCCTATTCTTCCTTCCTCTACACTTTTCTTTCTAAAATAAAAGTCTGACTACATTCTGCCACTGCTTCCACTGCTTAAAACCCTTCAGTGGCTCCCCAGTGCCCATCCGGGAAGGTCCATCACTTGGCCTCTGAGGTCATCTTCACAATCTTACCGAACTCTCCTGCATTAGCTCCAACACCCCTCAGATGCTTCAAACACAGACGATGGCCTTACCACCACACTGTCCTCTCTTAAACCTGAAACTTCCCTCGGTTTGACATCCACTCTCTGCATGTCTCCTGCCAATTTAACTCTGACTAGAGGATTCAGCTACATCATCATCCTTCCCAGGGAGCCTCCCCTAGTGCTCTTGGCGGTGGGTATTCCCATAGCCCCTGAGCTGCTTCAATCACGGCTAACACAGTTGTCTCCTTTCCAAAGCTACCAACAACAAGAGGGCAGGGATCATGTATTTAGCCCTAACATTTAGCACAGTACCTGGCCCAAAGGAGGTACCCTGCATGGTTTGCCGAATGAGAAACAGAAGTCACAAAATCATGGATGCAAAGACTATCAGTGTTGGAAGGACAATCAAAGGCCATCCAGTGAAAAATCTCAGTCGGCACTGGAATCATCCTTGCTATGTGGTCACTGGGCTCTATCTGCATCGTTCCTATGACAAGGAGCTCACTACCTCCTGGTAGATCCTATCTAACTTTAGATTCCTGAAAACTGACCCCATAGAAGCCCATGGGATGTAAACGGACGAGAGTTTGCATAATCATACAAAGATTTATTCTTTCTCCCTGAATGAGGCTACAGTATAAACTTTCCAACTTCAATGTAAGTTGATGTCTTTATGTTGCAAACTACTTGACTCTCGATGAACAGGGACAGTCCTCGTTCAAACGTCTACTCATTTAGGAAATATGATAATGTCAGTCAAAAACAAGAGTTGCATTAGTGGTTACCAGGGACACAGCATTGGTGGTGACAGGAAGAAACTTTCATGCCGAGTGATGGTGCTTGGAACTGTATAGCCCTCACCTGTAACCCAGTTTACATCAATCAGGGCCCTTTCACAGGGCTCTGGCCTCTCCCAGTTTGGCTATTCCTTTTACCAACTAACACACAGTAGGGATGGCAAAGGCCTGGTGTGCCATCAATATTCTCCATTCTGGTGGCCATGATAGGTATTACTAATCGATCACAGAGACCCTTTCCCATTGATCCTGAATATAGCCTCAGGACCCTTCTTTTTGAGAGAGAGAGAGCGAGAGAGCGCCAGCACGCACAGGGGAGGGGGAGAGGGAGAGGGAGAATCTTAAGCAGGCTCTACCCCCAGTGAGGAGCCTAACACAGGGCTCAATCTCATGATGATGAGATCACGACCTGAGCTGAAGTCAAGAGTCAGACGCATAAGTGACAGAGCCCCCCAGGCTCCCCCTCGGGATCCTTCTTAACACAGCTTTCTAGACAGCATCAACTAAGCAATCAGATAGAAGGGAAGAAACACGTATGCCCACCTGGCCTTGAAGCCATGGAATTCTCTGTGCCAGTCGTCACAAGGGAGAGAGAGATCTGGCATACTGACGAAAGCTTACTATAGGTGGAGCTATTTAAGGCGACCTCCCTGTTTGAGGGGCTGTCGCCTTCCCGATTACTTGTAAAATCCACAAATCTGGAATGCTCAATCCATGCTCAAATCACTTCTCCTGAACAAGCGGGGGCCCATGTTTTGTTCATCGTTCCTAGTGACTGCACATACTTCCTCAGCACACAGCCCTTTTTCATCCACAGTAACCCAGGGGGTTATGCGATGACAGGGTTCTTTTCCACCGCGGACGACACCCTGTCTTCCTCTGGCCTGTGCCAGTTACTTCTGTTTCTCTTTACCGGGCTTACACTGGAAAAGTCCCCCTTGCATACAGAATTATCTCAGAATTCCTCAGCATGGCTTCAAGGACTTCTCAAGCTGGCTTGACCTACCTTAAACCCGAGAATGACAGAATTCGGAGGCTGGAAAGGACAGAGGGTTAAGCCAACCCCTCTGGATGCTTTTATTAATGGGCTGATTTACAAAGAGGCAGCGGACTCTAAGCGGTGCCTATGGATCTCTTCAGATTAACATCTTCCCTGGGAGCAGATCAAAGATGGGGGTGAAGGAAGCAAGAAACCTGACTGTGGGGGGAATACGTCGAAAGAGCATCCAATGGGTGGCATCCTGTGGTGGCAAAGTAGGGGCCAAGAGGAGTTTCCTACATCGTGGAGGTGGCCTGGGGTCAGGCAAGAAGGCCAGTCAGCGCTGTTTGGGGTCTCCGTGCATCCCTCAGCCAACTCTCGCTGCTAGTGGGGACCCGCTGCTCCTCAGTCCTGACCATGGCTGCGCTCTGGACTTGGGCTCCCACAGTCCCCTCAGACCACCTCGTCACAGCCTCTTGTCACCTTGAGACATGCTTCCTGGCTGAGGTCAGCTCAGTCCAATCTTTGGCAGTTTCCCTCCAACCCCAGGGCACCCCACATCTTTCCTGCTCCTCACTGCGGCTACGTGGCACTAGCAGGAGAGGCCTGCCTGCTGTCCAGCCTCTCCAACTGGTCATTTCATTTGTCATGACTCCAATCTGTGACACTGGCGCCACAGACCACCACCTCAAAGGTCAGTCTCGGTGACTGCTTACGTCTACTGCTAGGCATCCAACACAGGACGGAGCAGCTGCTCAGCTTCCTTCCTGGTTACAAGCAGGGAGCAGAAGAGGGTCCCAGAGAGATGACTTTGACAGTTTAGGGGGTGCAGGCCAGCGCCCCAGGGCTGCGTGGCTCGCCACGTATGCTTTGGCCATCGGGGCGGCAAGGTGCCCGCGGTGCCCACAGGTGTGCTGTGTGCTGCCCTCTGAGCGAAGGGGAGCCGAGGGGAGCTGGGGCGAGGGAGGTGCTTACCCACGAAGTAGGCCAGCAGGATGACCAGCGTGGCTGAGATGACGATGGCGCTCAGGGCCGCGCACTTCCAGTTACAGTACTTGGAGGGCTTCTGGAGGTTGAAGGCTGGCCGGGCAAAGGTGCTGCGGGGCAGGGGCCGGGGCGGGGGGGAGTACACCGTGCTGGACGTCAGCGGGTACCCTGGTGAGGTGGTGCAGAAGAGTGGGGAGGTGCCTCCCGGCTTGAAGAGGAAGTGCCTGCGGGTGGAGAGAAGCCAGAGGGCATCAGGGTCTGCAGGCTCACTGGGACCAAGGTCAACCTGGAGGACAGAGGCAGCAATAGAAGCATGCAGAGGAGCCTGGAGAATCACCACAGAGAAGACAGGAGGGACAGAGAAAAGGAGAATCATGTACCAGACCACATAACAGGGCACACGAACACACGCGTCCGGGGAACACAATGGGATAGTCCTCCCTGTGGGAAAAACCACCCGGGGCCAAGGAAGAAGGTGTTACCGACTTGACAGAAGGCTGGCTGGGTGTGGAGATCCCTCTCCGGGGAAGGGCTGGGGTGGGGATGCTGTTTCTTGGGTATTATACTAGCTGTTCTCTAAAATTACTGGCGGTAACTAGGAATGTGTCTAAAATCCTGTTCTGCATCCTGGAGCTAATGGAACCTGAATGTTTCTTCTCTCTCCAATACCTACTTTGCCAGTGTACCTTGGTGGAGGTATGAAACCCTTTAAACCGTTCTGTTTAAAGGGTGTTTCGGGGGTGGACCTCAGAGACCACCATTAAGTTTTGCCATGGTTGAGTCCCCCAGTGGCTGTTATACAACCGATGGCAGCAAAAGCCTTCAGAAGCCAGACTGCTGCCTTCCAAACTCCTCGCAAAAGCCGTGTGAGAGCACAGGTAGGCAAATGCATCCTCAGCCTAGCCATAGTCTTCAGGGCAGCGTGGCAGGTCAAAGCACATGGTTGTGGCCAAACTAGGTGTCAGGAAATCCTCCACAGCTTGTCTTTAACCATGGCCACGGGAGAATTTGTACACGGCCTGGGAAATGGGGTGCATTGGTTGCACTGCTTCCCCCTGAAACCTTAGAGCAATCTTGCACTCTGCTGGGGTGCAAGATGCCTCAGGTCACAGAACACATCCTTGGGATTACAATACATATGATATAGGGCCTATGCTGCATAAAAATTGCTATGAGATGTCTCTCAGAATGTCAGAGGCAGCCAATGAGATGCCGGGAGCTGCATATTAACAATGCCGCTGTTAATATGCTGAAGACAGGGTACTTCAAGGAGAAACTCTTGGGGATGGGCATGCAACATGGCATCGTCACTTCCCGCAGGAGAGCCCAGGGAAAGGTCTCAGGGTCTGCATGCGAGTGCAGGAGCCACAGGGACAGCATACACAGAGAGGAAGAACATGGGGATGTCACCTACCCGTCACTGTAAGCCCCATCATGGCGGGAGGCGCTGAGAATGTCCATCTCAATGAGGTTGTCCTGCAATGTCCCTAGGAATGGCTGCTTGCCTAGGTTTCTACGCACACATGGAGACATGAATGAAGCAATGAGTCATGCATCGATGAAGGGGGATAGTAGAGAAACACACAAAGTGGCTGTCTGCCGCGGCTGTGCGTGAGATCAGCGGGACAAGGCTGCCAGGCGATGGGTCTGTGTGCAAGCCACATGTGCGAGGGGTCTGCCTGGCACAGAGCATCCAGAGGGAGCATTCTCTGTACAAACCTGAATGTCTGGCAGTTGTGGCCATCAAATCACAGCTCTCACTGACGAAGACTGATTACGTCTCAGGCACTGAGCTAGGCATGATACATCCGTTTACTTCAAATGTTCAGAATAGGCTATGCAAGGAAGGTGTATCCCCATTTTACAGGTGAGGAAACTGAGATGTGGAGAGGTAACAGGATTTGCCAAGGTTACCAGCTGGCAAGGTTCTACGCGGGAATTTGAGCTCAGGTTTTCTGTTTCCAAAGACTGTGCTTTCTCTGCTATACATAGAAAGTAGAAAGATGTATACTTTCTATACATCTGTTCAAACAATAGCAAGAGACACTTGGCTAGTCCAAAGAAAAAAGAGTGATAAGCATTTGGGGCCATTTTCTTCTCAAGCAGTGGTGCTCAAACTCGAGTAAGCATCAGAATCGCCTGGAGAGCTGTGCTTTGCTGAGGCCCACCCCAGAGATTCGGAGTCGGAAGATGGAGGTGGGGCCTGAGAATCTGCATTTCTCACAAACCCCCAGGTTGATGCTGACAATATTTAAAGTGTCACGGTCCTTGAGCAGAGCAGGGACCTCGGTGATGGCTGAATGGTGAGGGCGGTGCCCCTCAGAAGACAGATGGGGCGTCGTGTCTTTTGTTCCCCCCATGTACACTGAGGGCAATGCATTTTGTGACAGCACCCATTTCTAATGCAGAATGGAGACAGACACACTTGCCCTCTGGGTCTCCATCGTGCCTGCTAACTGGCCTCATTCATACTGGAGTGTGCTGGATCCTGTTTCCTGATATTTTCACGCACTGCTGTCCCCTCACTTACAAACCGTGTAGTGCACAGTTTTAAACGAGCCGGTGATGGCTTCAGCCTACCGTATGCACCCCAAGGAAGGACTTGAGTGCCGAGAGCTAACTTTTGGGTTCGGCCCTGCGAGGGACCTTCCTGCTGACTTTGACCAGGCCCTTGAGCACCAGAGAACCCAAATTCAAGTCCCTTTTCTGCCACTTTCTTGCTGTGTGACTGTGTAAAAATTTCAACCTCTTCCAATCCTATACTTCATCTGTAAAATGGGGATAACAATACTAAGTTCACAAAGTTGACGTAGGACCAAATGAGTAATGTTGGAAGTATCTGTAAGGGCCAAACACACATCATAGAAGTTCTAATGCCAATTTAGGAACATTAGTACTAATTTACATAACATTAGCACTAACACTAACAAATATTCTAGAAGTACTAATGCTAACCTGCCCTACATCTACCATAGCTTATTCACTGTTCTAGAACTCTGTATCTAACGTAAATGTTAGTCCCCACATTACAATGTCAGCACTATCATTTTTGCTTTGTAGGCTGGCAAATCAAAGATCAGAGATGTAACTTTCTGAAGGTCCTATCACGGAGTAAGCAAGCGGCAGAGCTGGAAGAGAACGCAGGTTTGTCTGATCCCACAGCTCACAAGCCCGTGTCACCGCCTTGCCTGTGGGTCTGCCCCCCAGGGCCGGCCTTACATACCAAATGAGGAGGGGCTGTTGACACTTTCATTAGCACCCTCGGGGACAGTGGGAACACAAGGCAACACAGTTTAGCAGCCGGAGCCACTGAGAACCGCCGTGGTGGTGGGGACCTCCCCTTTGAGAGCGTCCTGAGCTGTCTGGGCCCAGCAGCCTGGGTACCAGGCTGTTCTGGCTGTGTTCATGGCCCCCGGGGCCTCCCACAGGGTCTGAGAGGAACTACAGGGGTGCGGAAGTCCTTCAGAGTGGCCTCATTTCTGCCCCCACCCTCCACAGGTGGTCTCCTCATGGGAGGCCTCCTGTGATGAGGGAAGGCACAGAAGACTCTGCGGTCAAAGAGGTCCCAGCTCCGTCATTCACCGGCCATGAGGTGGTGAGTCTATCTCTCTGAGCACTCATAAACTGGGATAATCACTCTCCTTATAGAAGCTAAAATATAATTTAGATCATGCTACTTCTCTACTCACAACCTTCCAATGGTTTCCTAAGAATAAAACCATGGTCCTTACCAGGGTATACAACGTCTGGCCCCCTGCTACCCCTCCAATAACATTTTTTTGTGCTACATATACCCTGGCCTCCATGCTGCTACTCCAACCAGCCTTTTAAAGCCTTTGCTGTCATTTGCCTGAATCACCTTCCCCCAAATATCTGCATGGGCCATTCCTTCCCTTCTCATGGCTAACTGTAATAGTTCCCGTCCTGCTCTTTCTAATTACCCCTGGCCCCTAGCACTGCTTTAGTTTTCCCCATTGGACTAGACACACGCAGGTATGCACACACACACACACACACACACACACACACACACACACACACGTTTTTTTCCTATTGCAATTTAAGTTCCGTAAGGGTAGAAATCTTACCTGCCTTGTTCTCTGCCATGTGCCCAGAGTCTACAAGAGCGCCTGGTACACAGTAGAAGGCACTCCATAAATATTTGCTGAAGACTGTGAACGATGGGGTATACGAAGGGAGGCGCCCCTGGCATACTGCAGGCACACAGTTGGTGTTTAATCGAGGGGAGCACAGGTGGTGTTTTATTATTATTTCCCTCATTCCCTGTAGTTCAGGAGGGAATTTCCAGTCTTTCTACAGTCCCTATGGCCCAGCCTGAGCAGGCCCTAGCCACTTCTGCCCAGAGGCCCAGGACGAGCTCTTGGTGCCTCCCTGGGGCCAGCAGCTGGCTGCATGGTACGCTTCTGCGTACATCTGGGAGGCTGGCTTGCATCGCTAGGCTAGGACTGGGCTCTCAGAGAGTCAAACGTGTACCTTAAAGCCCATCCAAAATAAATATATTCAGGGAAAAAAAGACAAAAAGGATAAAAATTGAAATGTTAATAGTGAGATTTTCCAGTGTCTGGATCAAGAGTGGTTTTTATTTCTACTTCTGTAATTTAAGAAAAGAGAGCAATTATCTCTCAAACGTGCAGATCTGTTAGGACAGGGGAAGAGGCAGTGCACTGGAACAAAGGGTTTCTGGAGTCAGACTATGCCAGATTCCCTGAAAGAGCTTTCCACGTTGGCGCTAACTCAGACGTTAGCCATTTAGGTCACTCGGGAATTTGGGGGGACGCTAGCACCTGCTGAAAATACTGCCAGTTTAGAATGCTACTGCTGACTTGAAATGCCCCTATTCTGTGCTTCTGAAACTAAGTTCTGAGTCGATGAGCCCTCATTTGATTGGTGAGGAAATTGAGACCCAGAGAGACATGTGTCCTGCTCATATGCGCAGAGCAACTTAGCAGCAGAGCTGAAACTAAAGCCGAGGTGTCTGGGCTCCTAGTTCGAGGCTCCTCCCCAAATTTCCTGCCCATTTCCCGCTCCCAACTCTGAGATTCCAGTTCTTCTGGAAAACAAAAGTTACAAGGCTCTCCTAATGAAGGCCCATGCTGCCGAGGCCTCCTTAAATCACAGTCCTGCCTGGTCTCCAGCTCGCTGCTGTTGGGAACTCGGGTGTGGACCCTAGATTCATCGGACCCGCACACTGGTGGGTACTGTTACCTCATTTTAACAAATATGGAAACTGGGGCCCAGATTGGATGAGTGACTGCCCAAGGTCACACAGCAACTGAAAGGTAGAGCTGGGACTGAAAACCACATTCCTCCAACGTCACTGCCTCCAGCTGCCTCTCAGGAGAGAGTTGCTGAGTCCCCGGAGAGGGGATGTAGTGAAGCGCATTCTGCTCTCACAGCTCTCCTTGCAGTGGGGAGGGGACCGTCTCCCCTCTACGCCTGAGAGGAGGCCTCGGGCAAGTCCCTGAGCTGCCTGCAGGGATTCTAGGTCCAGCCCAGGGCAGGCAGAGCTCGCCTTCCGAGGACAGAACAAATAGCTTTTGGGAAGGACGTGGCCGGAAAGTCACAGTGGCCAGGTCTTCAGACTGCCTTGCTCAACAGCTCATCTCACCGCGAGCCCACGAGTCCTGGCCATCCTTCACCCACAAAGCCCTGGGGCAGCCACCCAGCAGAACAGGACATTCTGCTACATGCTATACTAGCTGTCCAGCTACATTCTACAGCTGACACCCCCAAGGTGTGCAGGGCGTCAGAGATTTGGCCAAGGCCCCATAAAGACCTTGTGATAGAGCCAGCATTTAACAAATGAATGAACAAAAGCAACAAAAAATGAACCGGGTCTTCCAGGTCACAGTGATCCTTCCGAAAGGCCAATCCCATAACGTTACTCTCCTATTTCAAAGATGTTCGTAACTACTCACCCCACTTCTGCCACCCTCAGGCCCCATACCCACCTCTTCTTCCTATAACTCAAGGCCCTCCATTGCCGACTCTCATTTACATGCATTTCCATGAGGCCCATGTGCTCCCGTGTCCCCCAACTCTTAGCCATCTCTCCAAGATACGAAGCTCTCTCAGCTCTGTGCTTTTGCACAGCTGTCCCTCACCCGAGAATTCCTTTCTCCCCTGCAATCTCCTCCCGATGCAGGTCCAAATAATCAGGAGGGCAGCCCTGGAGAGCAGCTAGGTCCTCTGGAGCCAGCTGGCCGGGGTGTGGATCCTGGCCCTGCCACTTGCTGGCTGTGTTTCCTTACGCAAGTTACTTCACTTTCCCGTCTTCAGATTCTTCATCTCTAAAGTGGAGATGATAATAAGACTACCTACCTGTGCAGAGCAGTTACCATAGCAGTCCTGACTGAGGTTTTCCGGAGGGTTCCCACCATTAACTGGCGAGTGGCTGACTCACTGTGTCTAAACTACATGTACAAACAATATGGTTTATGCCAAACACCTGCTTTCCTTCTGGGTGTCTGAATTTGGGCCATTGCCAGGCATAAGGTGCCTGTGTGACCAGTTCCCAATAAAAATCCTAGGTGCTGAGTCTCTTACGTGCTTCCCTCTAAGGAGCCCCAGTAGGGCCCCATGAGTGTTTGGTATGACTGTTCCTTGATGCCCCCATACAGAGGGAGCCACACTCTCCTCTCTGCTAAGACCACCCCCCAAGTCAGAGCACTATCCAAAGTGCCATCTTCGTTCATTCATTTATGGGTCTGCCTTCCTCATAAGACCATGAGCTTCTTCTAAGATAGTGGCTCTGTTTTCTGCATGCCTGGGACCAAATCATCAAATGACAGGGACAACTGTCCACCCCAATTTCCTGCAATGCTCAGGAGTTGGCCTGGCCCACTAGAAGGTACTGTGTGCTATTCTGGGAACTATACCAAGCCTGGGTTGGAGACCACCAGGATGGCCTCCCATCCCTGAGGGGTAGATGGGGCTATTCCCCTAATTGAGCATGACCACACAACGGGCCTCAGGCTCCCAAACCAGGCCTGGGATCAGATGAGCTAGAGCAGGGGTCTGGCAGCCTCGTGCTCTGGCTTCCCCTTCATCTGACAGGAGCCTGACAGGCTATTAATCAGACAATCCCTATGAAATCAATTAAGCATTTGATGCTACAGAGCGTGAAAGAAGTGGACCAGGGTATAGTGGACCCTGAACACATGGATCCCACCAGAATGGACCACAGATGCACTAGCAGACCTCAAAGCAACATGTGACCCCCAGCTCTGGGAATCACAGGGAGGCCTGGTCTCCCCCTGGGGACTCCGTTAACCCTAGGAAGGTGCTAGAGGCAGTGGGTTAACCAAGTCCTCCCTCTCACTTGCCCTCCTGCCTTTGTCTCCAGCATGAAATCTAACCCCCTCCTGCTTATTCTGCCAGCTGTTATGCTATTTTCTCAGCTATTCACTTTTGACTCTCAACATAGACTCAGTGCGACAATTACAGAAGGGCCTGTGACTGTTCCTCTGGCATCACGGGGCTCCCCATTCGGGTGTCGCTTGGTTAAAGGCTGTTGGCTACAACCGCCTCAACTAGGCCCTGCTCCCTAGGGCTTTCAGGCCTCTGCTCAGGCTGTGCCTCCCTCACACCCCTTCTTCTTGGCTCCACGTGGGGAATCCTGCCTGCTCTTCGACAGTCCGCCCCACAGCACCAGGTCCACTAAAGTCTTCCTTTTCCCCACTCAAGTTAGGTATAACATTTCATTCATCTGTTCCATTGTTCATTCATTTAACCTGCGTGTTAATATTTTTCCAGTACCCATGATGTGGCAAGCCCTGTGCTGCCCGCTGAAAATCCGGAGGCAATTAAAACACAGATTCCTGGTATGTGCCTCTATCACAGCAGTTGCCCTAGTGCAAGAGTCTGTTCTCTTAGACATATTGCCCACTGGGCACACAGTAGGCATTCAGTGACTATTTCCTGAGTAACAAGCACTACATGGTAAGCAGTTGAGCACTTACTGCGTGCCAAGACATTTTCAGGCCTGATCATATGTAATTGCTATCACAGCCTCAGGAGGCACTACAGTGGGTTAGAAGCGGCCGAAAATCCTTTGGCACTCTCCCCTTGAGAAGTCCCTCTCCTTGAAGCTGGCTGGCCTAGGACTGCTCTGACCAACAGAACGATGGCAGGAGGGACACTATGCCGTTGCAGACCAAGCCTTTAAAAGGATCGGCGACTTCTGTCTCAGTGCCATGGAGCTCTGAGCCACTGAATATGAAGTCCACTCCCTGCTGGGAAGACTGGGAGAAGAAGTCCTGAGACCACGTTAGAGGGTGAGGGTCCGCTGAGCCCAGCTACCCAGCCTTCTTCTCCAAGGCTCAGGCATGCGAGTCAAGCCACTTGGCTCCTTCAGATTGCCCAGCTAACAGCTAGTACCACTGACCGACCCTAGGTCAGGAAGACCCAGCTCTTCCTGAACTCCCGACTCACACTGTGAAGTCTAATCAACTGGTAGAGTTTGACAGTCATTTGTTATGCAGCAATAGAGAATCAGAACAGGAAGTTACTAAGATTTTCTCCCTTTTAGAGATGAAGAAATTTAAGGTCTAGGACCACAGCCAGTGAGAGACAGGGTGGGGATGTGGGCACAGGATCTGCCTGGCCCTAAAACCTGTGCTATGAACAACTAGCTTCAGTGAAAGGACCATCACTTATGTACTCAGAGCACTGGGGCCAAACTTCCTTCTCCAAAGTGGAGAAAAAGGTGCAATCTCCTATTTCCTCTCAACTCTTCGGGTGAGCAGGAGTTCAATAAATATTTTTTCAAGACTTTTTTCTTTACAGGGTTGATATGGGAAGATGATGTATATGAAAAAACATGGGAAATCATTTTTATAGTGTGTCTTTTAATGCCAGGCACCATGCTTTATGTTTCTTATGTGATTCACTTCCTCCCAATCGGAGAGGCCTGAGTTCTTAGCCCAATTTACACAGGCAAATCGAGGGTCAGGGATGTTTCATGAACTTGCTGGGCCGGTAACTGTTAAAGCCAAGACAGGAATCCAAGTCCTCTGACTGTGAATTCTGTGCTATTCCTATCTTACCATGCTGGTCAAAATTATCTGCAGTTCTGTCTGCCAGATGGGGCACCAACCCCTCTTCAACCTTGTTGGTTTTGTGCCATCAACCAGGAAAGGTCAGTATTAAGGCCCAGAATTCTGAATGTGTTACCGGCTGTATTAGGCACGTCTCCCGGTTTTAGACCATCTTTAGCTGCACAAAACTCTGGGGTAACAGAGGAGACCTACCTCAAACATTTCATCTGGGTCTTTAAGAGTAAGTAGGACTTTGCAAGACCAAGAAGTAAGAAGGAGGGCAGCTCTGGCGGACAACTGTACGAGAGCATGTGCAAAGGCACAGAGGCATGAAAGGGGTGGGCATCTTGGGGAAGACTGATAAACACACACACACACACACACTCATACATATATCAGATGTTAAATATACATATCTGTATAGATTTACATAAAATAGTATATATGAATATATATATGCTGGCATGTTAACGATGGTTACATTTGGTGGTAGATACAAGTGATTTTCTTTTATTTCCGAAGTGCGATAAAGTAGAAGGAAGGACAAAGAAAACCAAGTTCCGTGTGGTTTGTACAATGGACGTGGGAGGACAGAGGGTCAGAAAGGCAGGTGTCGGCTGGCTGATGAGGCAAGAGAGGTCAGCTGGGACCACTCTACCAGGAAAATGCCCTGCTGCTGGTCCTCTATCTTCCTTTCCCTTGAAAAACCCAGAGAACCACCTACTTTGATACTAAGGGATAAAAATGAACATCCAACCAGAGGGAGTGGCTACTGTGTTCCATGCAGAGAATCAGAACCATCGATTATTTGCTGACTTCTTTCAGCCACGTGCAGTCATTCAATAAGCCCACGGGAACTAATGGGGATCTGATTAAGCTACCCTGGGTGGGATGGCATATGATCATCCAGCTCTGTCACTGATGAGAGCCAAGGAGGCATGTCAGGAAAACTCACACATGATTTTAGAGGAGGTCAACAAAAACAATATTAATTAAGAGACTGGGGGTGGGGCGAGCTGGGCTGTATCTCTAAGAGATTTGCTTTTGGAAAAGCGATTCTACAGGAGTAAAAGGGCACAAAAGGATGTTGATTTTCTTTCACTGGATCCCACAAGCTCAACGTGCAGATGTCATAATGCCAGATAGAGTCAGATGGGTACATGTTCCGTGTGTAAATTAATTTCACCTCTTTAAGTGTGGGATGACTTTTGTCCTCTTCGCAGATAAAGAACAGGAGTTTGAGAAAATAAAATCTATGTTTCCCCACTACTTAGGGTAGAAGATGAAGAGGTTCTAATTGTGCTAGACTGGGACACTTCATCTCTAGAGAAAGTAGGGAAAGGCTATGTCCCCCAAAGTCAACAGAGGGGTAAGAATTATGGGTAAATCTTTTTTTTAATTATTTTTTTATTTAAATTCAATTTAGTTAACATATACGGTGGTAAAGATTTCAGGAGTAGAATCCAGCGATTCATCACTTACATACAACACCCAGTGTTCATCCCAACAAGTGCCCTCCTTAATGCCCATCACCCATTTAGCCCATCCCCCCACTCAACACCCCACCAGCCACCCTCAGTTTATCCTCTGTATTTAAGAGTCTCTTAATAGTTTGTCTCTCTGTTTTTAACCTTATTTTTGCTTTTCTTCCGGATTATGGGTAAATCTAATTTTTGTCTTTATATCCTTCTGCATTTTCTCCAGTGAGTTTGTATGCCTGTATAATCTTAAAACAAAACAAAACAAAACAAAACAACCCCTCATTTTCATTTTGGTAAAATAGTGACTAACCAGAGGGAAGGAGGGCAGCTACAGAACTGATGCTGACTGAAGTCCCTGGAGGGAAGGGAGCATTCTGCAAGACTGGAAGGATGCAGAGGTGGAGAGGTCCAGGCCAGGGGAGACCAGGAGAAGGTGGCTGTGGTGTAGGGAAATAGCATTGCGCACTGAGTCAGGCATCCTGGGTTCACATCTTAGACACACATCCACCGTCTATGTGACCTGAACTAGTCACCGAGTCTGATTCTCAGCTTCCAAAACTCCCAAACGGGATCACAAATCACAACAAGGCCTTGGTAAAGTTGTGAGGATTACATCACATTTCAAGTATGAAAGGTCTTGTAACTAAAAGTTGATGGTGTCTCAATGTTAGGGATTATAGGGCTTGGAGAACGGTGAGAAGTCCGTGGGAGGGAAGGAGAGGAGAAAGGACAGGGAGCCTTCCCTGAGCACCCACCACAGGCCAGGCAGGTCCCAGGCCAGGCACAAGGTGACCAAATCACAGTAGGGAAAGGCGGAGATGTGGATCCCAATTTAACACTGGTCAGGAGCCTACCCTCTGCCTCCCCGTGACACACTCAGCTCTCATCTCCTTTTACAACGGCCTCCTCCAGCGAGCAGCACCCCCACCGCGTAGACAAGGAAAAAGGGCACGCAGCGGCTCATACCTTTGTCAGCGGCAGGCCAGCCCTGGACCTTGCGGCTGCCCGATTCCCAAGCGCCCGCTCTTCCTGCCCCACGCCCATCCCGCCGCCTGGCTCCCCTTCTCGAGGGTGGCCAGAGAGCCGCCTCTCGGAGCTGCTGCTGGACCCCAGCCTCCCGGACCACGGCCGTGGGGGCACACGGAAGGGCCCCTCCGCCCACCCCCGCTGCTCGGCCCCGCCCCTCCCCCGCACCTGGTCTCCAGGGGGATGTTGCTGTTGAGCAGCCAGTTGTCCTGGGCGTGGGCCGGCTCCTGGGCGCCGCCGGCGGGGGGCTCTCCGGAGAGCGAGTGGTCCGTGGGGGCCGGGCTGGGGTTGCTCCTCGGAGTGAAGTTGCCCCGGTTCAGGGAGTTGATGGAGGCCGCGTGGTGCTGGTTGGGCGTGTGCGCGTGCGAGAGCGGCGGCGGCGGCGTCCGGAGCCGCGGGTGGTTCTGCAGGCCGCCCGGGTGATCTAGGGCACAAACATGCGCGGTCAGCGGGGTGCCGGGCCACCGCCACGGCCGGGCCTGGTCCCGAGGCCCACGCGGGAGTGGCCGGGCGGCGACGGGCGCGGCGGACCATGCGTGTCCATACGGTGGGGAGACGGTACTTACTGAGTACCTACTATTTTCGGTGCTAGGGGCACATCAACAAAACAGACAAAATCCCTGTCCCCTTGGAGCTTAAATTCGAAAAGAGACAATAAACAAGATTAGAAAAAAAAAAAGTAGCCTCTGACGTCACCCACTTCACACAGTTTCTTTAATACTTAGTGGGTGGTGTTTTGCAAGTGTGGTGCAGGACCAGCCCCTTCGATATCACCTGGGAATTTGTTAGAAGAGAAAATTCTGGATCCCTGGCCCAGGCTTATTGCATCATGAGCCCTTGGGTGGGCCCCAGCAATCTGATTTCACCAAGTCTCCAGTTGATTCCAATGGATGCTAAAAGTTGAGAAAGTATACAATGGTACACAGAAAATGAAACAAACAAGGTAAGGAAAACATGTAGTTTACTAAGGTGGTGATAAATCTGAGAACACAGAAAGCCAGGAAAGGGCCTGTGGCCTGGGTATGTGAGGGCTGTGGTGAAATTTTAGGCTAAGTGGTCAGTGATAGCCTGGGGGAGGGATGAATTTTGAGTAAAGGGAATGAGCTGAATTAAAAACCACCTGGGGGTTATTAAAAACCATCATTAACAGTTACTGAGCACTTACTGTGTGCCAGGCACTATTCTGAGCCCTCTCCATGTTTAAACTCAGCTGATCCTCATGACCCACTAAAGAGCAGGTACTATTTTTATCCTCACTTTACAGACAAGGGAATTATGATACATCTTTTATTTACTCCTTTCAACTACTCAGAACAATAAGTATTATCATCACCAGATTTATAGATGAAAAATAGATTTCAAGATAAAGCCCACACAGGGTCTGGCAAGCCCTTCAGAGTGTGACCCACCCACCCTGCAGAATCCAACCCTACCTTTCATCATCTTCCTCCCTCTACCCTTGACTCCTGCCACACCTTTCCCCCAGAGGCCAAGAGGTCTGCTGCGGCAGTCTAGTGGCTAAAACCTCATTTCTGATGAAGACGGTCCCCAGGAATGTGCCTCGTACCCTCTGAAGATGTGCCATGCGGTGCTAGCAGGAATCCCCCTTAATGGGAGGCATTAAGCATGGGAAGCAAAACAGGCAGAGAGCAGACAGCCTTGCACCAGGGAGAAGGCAAGAATAGCAGGGTCATTTGCTTTGTCCAGCCGTCCTCAGGCATCACTTTAATGGAGACGTTTGGAGCCTGAGACAGAAGCCAGCAGCAGAAGCACCCTCCTGGGTTGGCCGAGTGTCCCCCCTACCCTTGGCCTTTCAGGCTGCTGGCTGCAGTCCTCACGGCTCCAAAGTGGTGAGAGGGATTGGACCACTATGTCTGAGGCTTATCAGGAGGCCAGCAGAGAAGGGTGACCTAGCCCTTGCTCCAGGCCTCCCAGCAGGAGTCAACCTCCTTGTGGCATTTTTACCTAACGGATATTGATAGTTGCTGCCACTAGCACTTAACTGTGTACTTTTACAGCCTTAACTTATCTAATGCCCACAACAACCCCTAGAGGGCAGTATTATTATCATTCCCATTTTAAGGACAAGGAAGCTGAGGTTTGCAAAACTAAGGGGTCCTTTATTTTATTTTGTTTTACTTTTTTTTAAAATCTTTTAAAGATTTATTTCTTTTTGAGAGAGAGCGTGAGCAAGCAAGGGGCAGAAGAGAGGGGGACAGAAGATCCCAAGTGGGTTCCGCACTGACAGCAGTGAGCCTGATGTGGGGCTTGAACTCACGAACTATGAGCTCATGACCTGAGCTGAAGTTGGATGCTCACCCGACTGAGCCACCCAGGTGCCCCCCCCCCCCCGCCACTTTTAATTTTAGAGACAGCACAACTGAGGAAGAGGGGCAGAGGGAGAGAGCGAGAGAACCTCAAGCATGCTCCACACTCAGTACAGAGACTAACACAGGGCTTGATCCCACGACCTTGGGATCATGCCCCCAGCTGAAAGCAAGAGTCAGACAATCAACCAATTGGGCCATCCAGGCGTCACACTAAATGGGTCCTTATTAATCCAAAGCCTGAATTCTGTCTACCAACCACAGTGCCTTTGCATATAACAGACACCAGCCCAACTATCTCAGTCCATGGCCATAGGCAGAATAAAACCCCTCAGTTCAGACAGCAAGCATATGAGGGCTGGGTCAGAACAGGCTGGTCTGCATGCCTACAGACATCTTCTTTGTGACTAAGTCAGGATGCCAAGCTCTGGCTTGATAAGGCTTTAGAAGCACTGCCAAGAGTCCTGAAACAATGAGATTTTAATGTATAAGACCACTAGTCATATATCTAAAAACCTAACTTCTAGAAGGAAATTCTCCTATGAGGATAAGGAATATCCTGGTCCAAATCCTCTCTGTTTTTTGAAGCTCAGCTCAATTTCCACCTCCTCCAGAAAGTCTTCCTTGATCTGCCCTCCCCAAAGTTCTTTTTTCCTTGATTGAATGCTAACAGCAGGTAACCTGGACCATGCAGCTTTTCCTTCTCCCTTACAGTTGGGATACTTATGTCCCCATCTTGCCTCTCCTGGTAGGTATAAAAATCCCTGTCCCCTCTGTGCTGGTGATCACAGGCCCTACAACCAACCAGGTGCTCAGTATAGGCTTATTTAGTAAAACGGCTCTCATGAGTGGCTTGGGCAGTCTATCCAAGAGCATAAACCTAGTGTGGAGGACATTTGTGTGCCAAAAATCATAGCAGATCACCCTGGGCTGTCTAGACCGTGGGCCTATGTGGCCCTTTACTGACTTACCTGGAGCCAGAGTTCCAGGTGCATCAGCTGGGCTCTTTGTTTTCCTTCCCTCATCCCTTCCATTCTGAGACCACCAGGAAAGGGGACTTTGAGTTTTCCCAGGTTCCCAAGGGAGAAGATCTGTGTTTTGGGACTTATCAGTGGAAGATCACTCACAACCCCCAAAAGAGACATGACCTTCCTAAGGAGCCATTGTCTCCTCTGGTCTGAATGGAGTCTCCTTTCTGCTCCTAAGGCCAGGAGGGAGGATAGAGGGCAGGCAGAGAGGGTCCTTCTTTTCTCCCCTTCCCCCTCTCTCATATACACTCCCATCTAGACAGAGAAACTTAGAACCAGTTCGTTCATTCAACGTTTACTGGGTGCCTATTCTGTGCCAGGTCCTGTACACTGCGTGCTGGGAATGCAATGGTGGATGAGATAGAGATGGCCCAAGAGAGGCCTGACTCCCTGCTGGTTTCTACAAACTGGCTGGGTGGCCTCCAGTAACTCACTTTACCTCCCTCGTCCTTGGTCCGTGAAAGGGTGCACGCATTCCTACGTCACCACTTTCTGGAGGATGAAAAGCAACGGCCCTTGCTCCAGTGCCAAGTCCTTGGGCTTCCGCTACTCCCACAGGGAAGGGACCACGTGCCACTCCTCTCCATAGCCCCAGTCAATATTTACGGAATGTGGGGGAGACAACAGCAAATTAGCTAGGTGGACTTCTTGCTCACGCAAGCAATGGCTTCTCTCCTGCTACCTGGGAGGAAGCGTTGGTACATTTGCAAAGCTGAGCTGTAAATTCCAATTTACACCCTCTTTTCACAGATACAGCCTCCAAGTATATCTCTGAATCAAGCCCAGATATGAGTCATTTTTACTGTTATACTGCACACCTCTGTTAGTAAAGGCCACTTGCTTATCTGAGTTTTGCAAGCCTGGTTTTCCAGGCAGTATTTTTGCTTCCTACAAGTTCTCGGATATATTTGCAGTTGCTGGTTCCCTCCAACACCTCAGACACTTTTTTTTTTTCTTCCCACTTTATATACCACAAAAATCCTGAACATTGACGCCTCCAGGAGCATCTCCCTGAACTGAGACATCATGAGGCTTCTTCAGAGTGCTCTTCCAAATAGTAGGTAATAGGAGGAGACTACGCTTTGATGTCAAACAGCCCTGGGTTCAAGCTTTGGCTTTGCTACTTATAAGCTCTTCGACGTGGATCAAGTTACTTGATTTCTCTGGAGCTTCAGTTTTCTTATCATTAACTGGAGATACTAGCCACCTTATAGGGTGATTACGAGAAGTAAAAGAGATAATGTACGTAAGGTGCTTAGCATAGTGCCTGGAATACAGTAATGAAAAGAAATGGTAACTATTAATTCCACGGTTACCATAAAGGCACGCTGAATGAATAAATTGTAAAGTGCTGACTCATCCCCGTGATAATCACGGTCCAGCATTTACAACAGGGGTTCCAAGGCAAAAAACCTTGAGAGAAAAAGGGCAAGAACATATCTGATAGACATGTGGTACGCCTTTGTTGCAGCTGGAGTCTATTCTGGACCACCCACTGGCTTCCAGGAGCCCTGGTCTAAGGAGGGTACCTGTGGCTCGACATGCAGATCAGAAGTGATTAGAATGGCTGCAGCCTGACCCTCAAAGCAAAGTCAGATGAGTGGGGTCTCCATGACTTCCAAGGGCCCCTTTCTGCACCAGATAAGCATGTCAGAACGAATCAAGGTGATGCTCTGTCCTGGGTTCAGGTGCACGCTAAGGTACCCCTTGCCCTAAGCAGAGGGCACTTCAGGTTCAAGTCAATCAGCAACACTAAAGAGCCCTCTGTTGTGCAGAGACGGAGGGTTTTAAGATGAAGATAAGCCCCAGCCTTGGCAAAGAGCTGGTGTCTACATGCTTGCTGAAGAAACGTGTAAGAACAGAGGTCAGGCATCTTCCAGATGCAGGCTCCGCCTGGGCTCTGTCTCTGACAAGCATGATTGAGGGCAAGTCACTTAACTTTTCTGAGCCTCTAACTCCTCATCTGTAAAATGAGTCTATAATAGTAACAGTAATGAAAGGAAGAGGAAGAGAAGGAAGAAGGGCTACCACAGACTGAATCCACGGAGATCCAGAGATGAAACACATATGGTCCCTGACTTTGAGCTGCTCACAGACACTCAGATACTACACAAAATGGCAATCGTGACGAAACTGCAGCAGTTAGTATTTATTGAGTACTTGCTACGCGACTGGGCCTGTGTTTGACTTATTTAATCCTTCCGATGCCCCTGTAAAGAAGGTACTGTTATTACTCCCCATTTTGTAGAGGAGGAAACTAAGGCACAGAAAGGCTGAGTAAGCAGTTTGCCTAAGATTACAAAACCCCTGAGTGGTGCAGCCACCATTTGAACCGGGCAGTCTGGCTCCAGGGCCCATGCTGTGAAACACTCTCCTGTACATATATGAAGTGAGTTGACTCGGGTAAAGAGCTTATGTCAGTCAATGCCTGTCACACAGTGAGCCCCTCCTCAAGCGGCGGCTCCCAGGATTCTCGTTGGCCTTCACCACATTGCCGCTGGAGCTCCATGGAGCACAGAGGCAGCTGCCAGACGGACCGCTGGGGCTGGGGGAGGAGGCTTCAGGAGAAATGACGTGTGACCTGTGTCTAACGGGCACACGTGAGGGGTTCAGGGGCCTGAGAGAGAGGCAGTGAGGCCCCCTGGAGCACTTGGATAAGCAGTGTGATGGCTGGGAGGGGCGGCGGCCACAGGCAGGGAGGAGACCCCGAAGGCAGGCCCAGATGGCGAATGCCTACAGGTGCCACATGAAAGAACTCGGCCTTCACTGGGAGGGTGACAGGGCGCCCCAGTGGGCTTTAAGCAAGGGAGCGCCGTGCTCCCTAGTGTTTGAGGAAGGTGTCCAGTGGCCAGGTGGAGGCTTGAGCCAGGCGGGGTGAAACCACAAGCAAGGCCCTGGGTGACTGCCGGATGCCTGCCCGCCAGAGGCTCCAGCTGAGTGGGTCATTATTCTTTCATAAGAGCACCCTCATGAGAAAAAGGCATGAACTTCCAGGCCTTTGGCTTAGGCAAGGAATTCGAACGTGTCAACAGCCCTGCGAGCTAAGGCCAGCAGTGGCTCTGCAAAAGGGTGCCGGGCCCGGTGCCCACGCTCCTGCCGTCAGGAGCCCCGAGGTCTCCTTGCTCCAGAATTAACGACGACCTGGCGTGCACTGCGCTCGTTCATCGGGTCCTAAAGATTGTCAGACGTGAAAGATGACGGTATTTAATTACCATAAAACACAAAAACTCCAGCTGCCTGAGAATGCCATCAGGAAGAGTTATTTGGCTCCCATTAAAATGCCATCGAGCACCACTAACTCGGGACGGTGATGTAGCCGTGCTGAGAGCTCAGCTAATGAACCTTGGCCTGCACGACCAATTTAGAGAGGCCAGAAAGCTCTTTGTCACCACAGTCGGCAGCCGGGATCTGATGGCCTGACTTCCAGGCTCAGCTCTGCCTCCTTCAAGCTGTATAATCTCAGACAATCTATTTAGCCTGCATTTTAGTTTCTTCACTTGTCAAAGGCATATGAAAGCACCTTGCAAGCTACAGGGTCCTATGTAAGGGTTAGAGACAGAGATCACCAGTATGATCATTACCTTAGCCCAGAAGGAACACGGACTGTGAGGCCCCAGATGAAACCACCGGTTTGAGCACAAGGCTAGTGGCTGAATTTTTTGCCATGTTTCTTCGCTCGTTCGTTCCCTCCCCGAACGGATGCTTTCCGTTCACTTTCACTGCTGTGCTGCTCTTTCTATGTCATGGCCAATGTGCAGTGATTCGAAATGGTACTTGGCCTGAACCCCAGATGGACTCATGGCAGGGAGGGTCCACGGAAGCGGAGACAGAGGACAGGAGCTTTCCCAGGGCTCCCCTTCCAGTTTTCTTGATGAGGGGTAGAAAAGGGTACCCTGAGGTCACCAGGGGGCCGTTTATGCTCCTCATTCATGCGGTCAGGGCAGAACTTTGAGTGGACACTCAGACTATTAAAGCGCTTTGTGTTGAGGGGCGCCTGGGTGGCTCAGTCGGTGAAGCGTCTGACTTCGGCTCAGGTTGTGATCTCACGTCTCGTGAGTTCGAGCCCTGCATCGGGCTTTGTCGCTGACAGTGCAGAGCCTGCTTGGGATTCTCTGTCTCTCCCTCTCTCTCTGCCCCTCCCCTGCTTGCACTCTGTCTGTCTCTCTCTCAAAATAAATAAATAAACTTAAACAAATAAAGTGCTTTGTGTTGAGATGTGGTGATGCAGAGACAGAATAGGACTGGAGCACAAGCCTCACCGTGGGTGGCAGTGGTTTTCCACCGGCAGTGTCTGGAAGGGAGTGTTTTCGGGTTGCGATGATGACCGGGGAGCACAGCTGGCATTTGGTGGGAGGGGCCAGGAAAGCTGGCGCGTGCAGGGCAGGCGACCCAGTGACCCTGAGGGGCGTGTAGTGCAGTCAGCACTCAGTGTAGTCCTCGCTAGCGAGCATGGGTAAACAGCCACTACAAGACGTTATTCTTTGCCTGCTCCACTCCCTTCCCACCTGAGGCTACTCTCTGCCCTTCTCCGACACAGGCCTGCAGCACCTGGGCTCCCTTGCCCCACGGCTTCCACAGAGGTGTGGCTAGGTGTTAGCACGACAGGGCACTGGGAGACCAGAGGAGAGGGATGTGGTGATGGCCTCCCTCCATCCTCTGCAGGGCAGCATCTCAGGCACGGACACTGCAGTTCGGTGGTAGAGTGGTCTGGGGAAGCTTCTAGAAAGAACAAGAACTGGGCATGTAAGGAGGGACAGGGTGGAGGTGTATAAAGTGGAGGGTCGGGGCATTCGAGCCAGGGGCCCTGGCATGAGCAAAGGCCCGCAGGCTGAGAGACACAGGCTCCTCAAGGCAGCAAGGATGGTGGGGGGGCCTGGGCATGCAGAGCAGAGATATGGTGAAAGGGAGCAGAGGGAGAGGCTAGAGCCCACCTGTGAGGGCTGGGGGTCCGGCTGGGGGTGCACCTGGGAGCCTGGAGTCGGAAGGCAGCATTGAGGATACTTAGGGGGCTCACCCCAACTTCTGGCCTTTTAAGACCACATGTCAGAGTAGTTACAGGAGTGAACCAGAATCTCCAGGCTTCATTAAAATGTACATTTTATGTACATTTTACATAAATGGACATAACAGTAATGAGGGATTCCTCATCCAGCAATGAAAGTTCTCCTAGAGTGTGAGCAGGGGTGAGGGGCACCCTGCTGCCCTTGGCTAGACAGCTGAGGAGAGTCAGTGTGTCTGTCAGACAGAGGTATCATCAACATTGCTCTCTATTTCCAGGGTCATGGTAATTTACAGACGCATGAAACCCATCTTTCTAAGTGTGTATGAACAGCTTGGCTGGGCCACCATCGAACCTGGAAAAACTATCTCCCAACTTACACTGGCCCAAACTTCATTCTCGTCCTTGTCCCTGTCGGCCACCAATTGCTCTGTGACCTCGGGCAAGGCACTTTGCCTGTCTGAACTCCGGTTTCCCCAACTGACAAACAGGAGGAGGCAGTGGGGGGAGTCCCGTCTCTTTCTAAAATCAAGACTGTATTATTCTTGGCAGATGAGCCTGGGGCCTTTGTTAATGAACAGCTACTTACAATAGATGTGCACAGCAAGCTGTATATTGGACTGTGCTGTGTGATTAGGCACCAGAGAAGGCAGGGAGATGGAAGAAAGAGAAACAGAGTGCTTCTCTCCTCCCACCCTCTCTTCTTGCTTCTCTGCTTTCCATTCCTTTTGCAACCGTCACTCTCCATAGGCCTTGTGCTTGAAAGCAGCCACACAGAGAGGGATGAAAGGCCCTGCCTATAGCATTGGAACAGGCTGGTTGGAAAAGGCCACCTGCAGCCACAGGGGAGATTTTTTTTTCTGGGTGGATGGCTTTCCCCCAACTTAAAGCTGTGTCCACCTCAGGGCAGAACTTGTGCTGGGAAAGCTTTCTGGCCGTCAGGCAAGTTTTCCGTCCTTCTACCATCACCTTCTTACCCTTTTCAAAAATGGTCTGACCCACAAGCTGTTAGGGCAAGTCCCAAATCAATAAGAAACCATATTTTATAGGTAAGATAGGAGCGAGTGGATGCACGCGGGGGTGGAATTCAGTTCAACAGGAGTCTGTGTGTGTTGGAGCAGATGAGAAGCTCATGGAGATGCAGTAGGTTGTAATCCTAGAGGTAAAGCACTAGGAAAGAAGGTGATGGTCACACTACTGATTAGCTGGCGTGGGTCCAGAGGAGGGATGCCTGGATTGTGGGTCATCGCAGTGTTACAGAGACTGATCCTCCCCAGAGGTCTCTGGAGGTAATGTTTTCCCTGGCTTCCTTGAATGGTGATGAGTTTAGAAACTGTGTTCCTGTGCGTGTAGACAACGGACCGATGCTGTTGGCCTGAAAAGGAGACGGGTTAGGGGAAAGGGCTTAAAGAAAGGGCGTGTGTCTAAGAGCCCTGGGGAAACACACCAGATGCCTTATGATAAGCTGTCCAAGTTTTGTCACTTAAGCCGCACAATCCGCAGCTAGGAAATTAAACACATAATTACGTGATGTTATGGAGAGCCCTAGGTTAAAGAACTGTTCCCAGGTTTGCCATTAACTCACTCTGTGACTTTGAGCAAGTCCCTTACTCTCTCTGGGCCTCAATTTGTCTGTCTTTTATAGATGATCTCCTGAGGCTCCTTGCAGCCTTTGATGGTCTGATTCCTTGTGGCTTCCGTGCCCCTTTCAGGGGACTTCCTGAAAAGAAGAGGATGTGTAGAATGCTACTGCTGCCTTCAAACAGCTAAAGGGTGGGAGAAGGAGAAAACGTACTCCGTGGGGCTTTAGGAGAAAGAATCAGGACAAAGGCCAGAAGTTACTTGGAGCCACCAGCAGTCAACTTAAGAGAACCCTTCTTCCTGCCAAGCTCTGCAATGGGCCGCCTTCCCAAAGAGTGAGCTCCCTGTTTATAAAGCAGCAGATTTTTAAAAATGTTATTATTTATTTTGAGAGAGAGACACAGAGCATGAGCAGGGGAGGGGCAGAGAGAGAGGGAGACACAGAATGCGAAGCAGGCTCCAGGCTCTGAGCTGTCGGCACAGAGCCCGACACAGGGCTGGAACCCACGAACCATGAGATCATGACCCGAGCCAAAGTCGGACACTCAACCGACTGAGCCACCCAGGCGCCCCGGTAAAGCAGTAGCTTAAAGAATCTCAACCTCTTCCCTGCACGTCAAACCTCTGCGGCTCAAACAAAATACATACAGAGCTAAATCTAATGCCTCCCTGCTTCTGAGCCCCCAATCCTACCCCCCTCTCCTAAGCTCCTGATCTCACCACCACCAGCTGCTGCCAGAGCTGCCCCCCCAGTCCACCAAAGCAGACCTCGGGGAACCACCACTGCCTCCTCCCTCTTTTACCAGGTCCTCACCACTCCCACTGTCACTACCCCAGCTCGGGTCTTATAAGTGGACACCGAGCCTGGAACCATCGCCAACACTGGTGTCCCACCCCACAGGCTCTCCCACCTTCAATGCATTTGCCATCCGTTAGCAGGAGTGAGCTTCTTCAAAGAAAACAATCTTGTCAGTCCCTCATGATAAAGCTTCAGTGGCTCCCCACTGCCCACAGGACAAGACCCCTCACCATCTGGCCTGAACCTGCCACTCCAGGGCAGCACCCACAGCTTTCCACTCCCCTCTTCAAAAAGGTACTGAGGTTAACGGGCTAATTATAAACCACTCATGCAACTGCTCCCTGCTTGTCTCCTATGCATGGCTTTGCACATGCTGTTTTCTTAGGCACGGATGGCTTTCTTGGTTCCTTCACCTGGTTAACTCAGATGCAGAGTTACTTTCTCCAGGAAGCCTTCTCTGACCACCACCTTCACCCCCAGTGTGGGCTCAAGGAACCTCTTCTGGGCTCTTATAGCCCTCAGAGCTCAGAGTTATCACATTTTGTTTGCACGTCTGTCTCTCCTGCTATGCTCTAAGCTCTGGCAGGGGTCTTATCTTAACATGTCAGGGGCTGTGAGGCTAGGAGCAGATGACTCCTCTCTCCAGGGTACATGGCAGGATCTTTCACCTAGGTGCTGCCACTGATTCTCAAGGGGCATGGTACAATTTGAGCACTCCGATCTCTTTAAACTTGACCTGATGTTCTTCAAACTATACAGGAAAGACAGAGGTGGATGTGTCACTGAGGTGGATAAAAACTTAGTATTTTAATCAACAGTCGAAGATGCCATGAAAAGGAAATCACGACAATGGAGCTCAAGGCTCCTACAGGGAATGGCTCGCTTTGTTGAAACTGATGTCAGCACTGAAGGTCAGGGCAGGTGGTTTTTCTAATTCTAGCCCCGCTCCCACTGCATGGCCTGGCAGGGGGCAGAATACCACCAAATGGACAGGTGAATTCTCATTAACCCTGTTCATGTGCCTCCCTGAACTTTTACATCCATCAGTATTGAAGAAACTATTTTCTCTTGTAAGAAATACAGACATGCTAGATGGAAGCAAGAGGCTGCTAGAACTCACAGAGCATTATGGCATGGTCAAGTGCCAAGGCTCAGGCTCAAGATGCTTTGGGTTCAAATCCCACCCCCCCACCCCCACTTACACACTGGCCACACTACCAATCTCTTTTGGATCTCAATTTCATGCCATGAATCCCATTCAAGCAACACGGTGGCCAAGAAGCCAAGTGCTAAGTCCCATGGAACGGAGTTTGAAATCAGGCTCAACCACTTAGTAGCTCTGTGGTTTCCAGAAAGCCTTGATTTCTTCATTTGTAAAATGGGGAACAGAGCACCATGTACTGATTAGTGTCGTTTCAGGGATTTAAGGACATGGTGCCTATAGTCTTTAGCAGAATGATTGGCAAGTAGACTCAGTTGAGGTTAACTATTAATTTACTCTCATAGAATTACGTCTAATTACATTCCCTTTAGGCTATAGTCTTCAAGAACAGAGATCTTATCTCTGCTTGGTCTCTCCTATACCTTCAGCTGTCTTCCCTGTAAAGGCTGTTAAGTTCATCTGTCCCTACGTGTTGAATGAAACTAAATTAAGCCCCTATCTTTGTATATCTGGGCACCAAGAGGTTGCTGGGGGGAAGAGAAATATTTATCAATACGTGACAATGAGCAGACTCCTTATTTTATCTCCAGAGTAATATTGGAAGGTGGCTGTTAATTTCCACATTTTATAGGCAAAAAGACTTAATTTCACAATTTTACAGACCAAACAAAACAAAACAAAACCAAACCTCTGAGTCTCATAAATCTGCTTATGCCTTGGTCTATGAACTCTCTCAAATTTTTTTCAGCAATGGGGTAATGGGGTATCTCGGGCCCTAGCATTTGGGGCAACTTTATTAAACGTGACATCTTGAGTCCAAAACAAAACAACAAACAAAACAAGAAACCTGCCCTCTAGGGAAAGGATAAAAGCCAGGATCCTAGCACTGGTCTCTGCTCTTTCTGCTCTTGATGCCCCCTAGAGGCAGAAGAACAAGAAAGAATAAATTCTGGAGTCCTTAAATTGTATGTATCAGGAGATTGATTAACTGCACACACATCTAATGTATTTTGGTTATGACTAGACAACAATCATATCGACAGCTGTATGGATGAGGTGTTTTGGGGACCACAAAATGTTTTAATGTTTGATAACACCGTAGCAACAACCCTAAGAGGCAGGTGTTACCAGCCTTTTATACATGAGGAAACTGAGGCTCTTCAAGGTTTTGTGCCTTGCCCAGGTGGCCTGCCCCTAAACAGAGCCTCCAAGCCCAGTACCCTCCGCAGTCTCTAGAAACTACATGCAAATGCGATGTATCTCAACCAACCCCGGCAAGTCACAGGATGCAGGTGGCCCCTGCCCAAGCGATCTTTACCTTTTCCCTCAGGCCATAAGAGGCCCCACCTAGGGGAAAAGGCAGAAAGTCATCCAACTAATTATACAGATCACAGAGATGTTTTTCATCATTTATGACGTGATCCCATGTGGATTTTCCTTTTGATACAAGCTCAGGAGATCTTAGGCAGGTATTTCATCCATCAATGTCCATAAACCAAGACATAATAGAAACAGATAAAAGGAATTTGTCCCCCTGAAGTCCTCTGCACAGTGTCCAGCCCGATCCCCAGGCCACCGAAATGTAATAATAGTACCAGGGGCACCTGGGTGGCTCAGTTGGTTGGACGTCTGACTTCAGCTCAGGTCATGGTCTCAGCATTTCACGAATTCAAGCCCTGTGTCAGGCTCTGTGCTGACAGCTTGGAGCCTGGGACTGCTTCAGAGTCTGTCTCCCTCTCTCGCTGCCCCTCCCCTGCTCATGCTCTCTCTCTCTCTCTCAAAATGAATAAACATTAAAAAGTTACAATTTTTTTTCAAAAATAATAACAAAAAATAATAGTACAAATGACGGCCTCAAAGTAGTGAAGGTCTACAGGGCTACTAGATACTGAGCTAAGCACGTTTAACATACTTCCCCTGTTTTCTCTTCCCAAGAGTCTTCTGAAGTGTAAGAGGAGCCCAATGCGGTGTGTTTGGCATGCGGGCTCTAGAGCCAGACAGCCTGGGTTTGAATCCTGGCCCTGCCACTTCCTACCTACGTGGCCTTGCACAAGATACCTGGCTCTTCTTGTGCCCCACCTTCCGGACTTCAAATACGCAGGTAACTCTCATGGGGTGGCTGGGAGGACTGATGTTAAGTGCTAAGGCACGCCCGGCCCGTAGCAGGTAGTCACTAAATGCTAGCTATTACCATCTCTATTTTACAGACGAGGAAACTGAAGCTCAGAGAATTTGCTCATGCTCCATGGCTCCTCAACGCCAAGACCGGAGTTCAAGTCTGACTTCAACCCCCAGGCTCCTTCCTGGTGACCGTGGCATACTTTCCACATTTCACCCTGCCATCCACCCAGCACAGCAGGTGCTCTGTAAATGGTATTATTCCTATTACTCATATTTGAGAATGCCTTCTGAAGCACTGTGCTCCTTGTCATTGCCCTCTCAAGATGACTCACCCCCAGCGCCTGCCCCTTTGTTTGCCTCACGTACAGCTTCTGGAGCAAGTTCTTACGGCAAGGGCGAGGAAAGTGCTAACTTTATTTCAATGCAAAAAGTGTAGAGTCTGTGGGCACCACCTGGGCTTATTCCCCAAGCTAATTCTTCTCTCTTGGCTGTGGAATATTTTATTTTTCCAATTTCAGAATCTTCTTATGTTAAAAAAGAAAGAGAAATCCAATCAGCCCAGCTCCGGTTTGCAGAAACAAATAATGCACCCAGCATAGAACCTTAATCCAACAGTTATATTCATAACCAAGGCGATCACTGGTCTGCCTAATTTATACAGCCCAGGGCCTCCTAAGGAACACATCTCTTGACGATACTGGATGCAAATGCAGAGGCTCAAGGACACTGCTGAAGGGGTGTAGATCTCCAGGCCTGGCATCTGGATGAATCTGAAGCAAATCTGGATTTGGAGGCACATCCCCCAGCAATCCTACCCACGCCCTAATGTCATACTACCTTTTCCTCGTCTTTTTTTTAAAATAAGGAAATGGAAGACGTAAACTTTTGCCTGGTTGCTTCTTTTGTTTTCTGGGAAAAATAAAATAGAAACGCCGAACTGTCTTAGTGTCCTGGAGAGGAAAAGTACTTCAGAGTCCAGCTGACATGGGTGTGAATCCTGGCTCTGCCACTCACTAGCTGTGTGACCTAAACAAGTTACTGAACCTCTCTGACAACATCTATCAAACAGAGAAGTTATACCTACTCACAGAGTGAAAACTGAATGAGAGAATAGTGCATTTCCTACTAGACAGTGGGCTTTGTATTCTCAATGCCTAGAACACGTACCACTTTAGTCTACGTCTAATATAGATGTTTATTGACTAGGCCTACAATCCCAATGCCCATTGTTTCCTGAGAGATTATTATGTGCTGGGGACTGTGCTAAGTTCTTTTCATGCATGATTCTATTTTATCCTAAAATCAGCCGTGTAAAGTATTTATTAGTATCCCCTTCCCAGCTCTGAGATAACTGAGGCTCTGACAAGTTAGGACACTCATCCAGAATAACACAAGTAGTAAGAGGGGGAGCCCTTGGGAGTCCAAGATCACCATGGCAGAGCCAGGGTTCAAATCTAGACCTGTAAACTCTAGTTTTCTGCCCTGCCCCCTCCTTCCACAGTACCCACCAAACTCACACACAGCAGATAGCAGATTCCCAAGGCCAGTTTGTTCCTTTCTTTCTCCTTTGGACCTCTCATATTTTGGGATTTCTTAGGGGCAACTCAGAAATCAGGATAATACTTCAAGATACTTAGAGGTATTTAATCACAACTTCCAGCCAACATCTGTTGGACATTTGCAAAGGGCTAGCTCTGTGTTAGTCACTGTGACTTGCCAGATTTCTGGACTATCTTGATGAAATCGAAGTGAAAATCATATTCTCCTGAATGACACAGGGGAGGGAAGGTGCCCACCCAGGCACCCAGGTGAGTTTGATTCGTGCCCTGCCCATTATCTTAAGGTGGCAGGGTGGTTGGCAGGTCTGGGTCCTAGTTCCAGCCCTGCCACGATCTCGCTGGCACATGGTCCAGTCACCCCCCCCACCTCTCTGGACCTCATTTCCTTCCTGTGGAAGTGGACGAAATGGAGAGTGTTGAGCCTGATTCATTTGCTCAGCAAATATTTGTTATTGTCAAACTCTTCACTCCCAGAATCCTATCGATAAACCCCTCAACGACCCTATATTTTAGAATATGTTTTCTCACAAGCTGTATTTTTTCTCACACAAGCTATATTCATTAATGAATCATTCATCGTTTTCCCATTTTTTAAAATCAAACTCCTGTAAAGCTGGTGATCAGAATTTCTGATAGGACCAAGAGAATTCAGTCAGTGGATCCCTAGCAACTGGCCCACTGCTGACGTGAAGCAGACCCTGTATTTACTGAATGAACGAGTGAATGGATGGATGGATGGATGGATGCTTGATACTACAGAAGGGCACCAAATGGTGGGAAAATATGGAGCCTTAACTATCTAAGGTTCAACCTTCCCATCTGTGAAAGGACAATTAGATATCTTATAGGACTGCTGTAAAGTTGAATAGTAATAATAATAACAGTAAGGAACATACTGTAGCTAACACGTACATAGTGCATACAATGTGCCAGGCACTAATCTAAGTGCTTTACACGTATTAACTCAGTCTTCATAATAACCCCACGAGGTAGTTACTATTATTATTCCTGTTTCACAGATGGTGAAACTGAGGTATGAAAAAGACATCGTGGAACTTGCCCAAGGACAGACTTGCATCCTGGAGACAGGATGCAAACGTAGGTGGTCTGGCAGAGTCTGTGTCCTTAATCCCTCCACTCTGCCACCCGGGCAGGTCACGCAAAGTACCCAGCACATTGCATGGTAACACTCATGCTTCCTGAGCGGAAGCCCTGAAGGTTGGCCAGTGAAGCCTTACTGCAGGATGGTAAGCACATTTTTCACCTGGGTTTTTTATAATAATGGTAATTACCCAGAGCACCCCTATATTTACATGCTCTATAATGCCCAGGAACCACAGTCGGGATTGAGTATGAGGTGCAGTCAGAGACTAGCTCTACTGGTAACTGTACCACAAAGACCCTAATGGATGCGAGAGAAAATGAGACGAGTGCTGTCCACTCAGCCTCCATTTCTGGAAGACATGCACGATTCCTCTTTCTCAAGCCTATTTCCTTCCACCACATGCCTTCGCCTCTTTAATGTACCCGTGTGGCTTTTTTTTCCCCTCGCTTGCCTGGCATTTCTTCTAATAATAGCAATTCTCTCTTTGTTTTGGGGATCCCTACTCTCAGCCTATGAATTTGGATGGAATTGGCTTCAGGGTGGCCAATGAGAGTACCCCCCATACCTCTGGCCAGGGTGTCTAATTCAGGCAGGGCCATGTGACCCTGGTCAGACCAGTCAGAGTCAATCCCAGGATTCTGCTGGAGCCGTTGGGGAAGGGGGTGGGGAGAGGAACTCTTTTACCTGGTTTACAAAGCTAGTAGCATATAAGCCTGGATGGGTTTCTTTCATCAGATGGGGATGTCCGCCCAAGGAGGAGGCCAAAGCAAAGAGAAACAAAGTCAAGAGATGGAAACAGATTCCTGGAGACGTTATTGGAATGCCTGGGATCTAGCTGCATTGATCAAGAATAATCCCCTGGACTTTTCAGTTATATCACCCACTACATTCTCTTTCCTTGAAAAATCCAGTTGGAGTTGAGTTTCTGTCCTTATGTCTGGTTCTGTTTGACCCACTGCATTGCTTTCTCAGCCTAGAGTGCCTTTCCTAGTCCCCTCCCCAGTCACGAGGCTGAAGGTCAACTCAGAGACTGCAACAGCACATCAGAGCCCTTCCATTACTCTTCAGGCAGACCTGGCCATGCCCTCCCTTGGCTCCATGCACCTGAAATCACAAGGGACCTGCACTTGCACACCCAGGACACTAGCGTGTATGCGTGCACATGTCACCCCCCTTTGAGGTGACTTCCCCACCTCCGTGTCCCTTGAGCCCAGTCCAATGCCGGCCACGTGGTAGGCGCGTATGCTTTGACATCACCAGCTAAAGTTTAGGCAAATGATCACAAACATCCCCTCTAATGAAAAAAGAATGCTCTGTTACTACCAGAAGTGGCCATTTCTCCCTCATGAGAAAGTGTCCTGGAGTGATGGGTGGATATTAAGAAATGATAAAACACCACTTCCAGGTGGCAGACCGTGACCTGTGTGTGGATGTGGGAGCAGCTGCAGTGTCGAGCCTGGAGGCAGGGAAAGCTGTCCACTGGGTCACAGCTCCACAGCTCACTGCCTTGGTCAAGTTCTCGTCCTCCTGCCGCATTACTCATGGACGCTGTTACTAATCATGCTTACTCACATTGATTTCTTTTTTCTCCCTGAGGACAAACTACCTCATCCCTCCCTAATCTAATGGCTGAAATTAGGCAAAAAGCAGCCATCTGATACACGTTAGGCATCACCCCAGAAAGGAAGTCATCGAACCAGATATTACAAAAACCCTTTTAATGTCTCCATTCTCTTAACTGCCCATGCAAATCAGGCAGAAGAATTCCAAATGGAAAAAAATATGCTTGAAGCTGCGGCTGTCAAGACCCTTCTTGCGTCGGGTCACCGGGAGAACATATCTTTGCGCTGAGCTGTTCTCCCTCCTCAGCCACTGCTGAGCCTCCTGTGTGTCAGGTGTGTGACATACATGCTGTCTGATCTGTGTCACGGCACTGGGAGGTTGTACAACCGTCACTTTCATTTCACAAACGGGGAAACTGAGGCTCAGAGAAGTGAAGGGATTAGCCCGAGGCTTCCCTGTAAGTGGTGGATTCAAACCTAGGACTGGCTTGACTCTATAAGCTCTTTCTACCCTCTTTCCCCAGAGGCTGGCCCTTCCCCCCTCTCCCCAGTGCCCCCCATTGACACTGTATGTTAAAGGGATTCAGTAAATCTGGGCACAGCCAGTCCTGTGAATACAGGAATTTTTATAATGCATTGGGCCCCATCTATGCTCTGGCATTCCTTAAGCCTGTGGAAGAGTGTGGATGATGCTTAGGTCCGTCCTATCTGGACATCCTTGGATACCAGCAGATAGGTCAGCTCCCTAGAGCTGGATCGAGGCAGGGGATGTCGTGTCACAGTGGCCACATCCAATAACAAGTGGACTGCGCCCAAGGGAACTTCGGATATACATCTCAGTCTCTCCCTCTCTAGAACTCAAATGTGACATTTAGGAATATTTCTAAATGTCAAAAGCTACCACGAAGATCGAATGTGACTGCCCCCTTCACGCCCACTTGAGGTCTGAGCTCTAATTACAGACGCTCCCTCTTGGCCTCTCTATGTTTGCCTTGTCTGAGCCCATCTGTGTAGGATAGCAGTGCTATAATCACACAGTCGGGCGTCGCAGACAGACTCCCAGGGCACTCCTGCTCTCCCCGTGGACTGATGGAGAAGGCTGGAAATGGAAGGCATAGGGCCAAGGCAAGGAGGGAGGTGTCGGTCCTGAGGAGGCTGGTGTCTGGTTGACAGCTCAAGGCAATTCTCGTCCTGGGCATGTCCTGAGACTGAGATCACACGCTGCCTATTTCACTTCTGATGTCTGACTTTTTCTGGAGATCATGAGCACTCCCTCGGGGCCCTCAAACCCACAGACCCTCTCCTTCCTTGACCTCAGGGTATACAGTCCAGTCAACCTACTCTTACTGGCACCTCCTGGGTCCAATGCCACACGATAGGCATGGAGTGAGGGAGGGAGAGGTGTGAATATCATCCCTGGCAGCAAAGCACTGAGTCTCCTGAAAGAGACAGGCTTGGAGACAACGAATCCTAACTGGCTGCAGCATGGGGACTACTGCTCTCAGGGTGGATCTGGGGTGTGATGGAGCTGGAAGGGACTCACGTTCTCTCACAAAAGTTGGAGGGCGCCTTGGAGAAAGCAATGCCAACATGTAGCAGGCACTCTGCTGAACGTTTCTGTGCCTGGCCTCGGAGACAATCTCAGGAGGCCCCGAAGGATGGGTAGAATTGATGCCAGAGAACATGTGTAAAATATGCAGGGACAACTTGAGCAAAGGCAGGCAGGCAGGCAGAAAATAAAGGGAGTGTGGTCTGTACCATTCAAAAGGCAATTAATTAAGGCCTGCCCTTCTGACGTCTCGATGATGACAGTTCTTATTACTTAACTCTTCCTGTCTTCCTGGAGACACTTTGCCCAGTGTCTCCAACGAGGCTGGTCCATCTATCCACTTCTTTAAATCTCCATTTATCCCCAGAGTTCACACAATGCTCTGCATGCAACATACGCTGAGTCAGCTCTTCCTGACAAAACGAGGAACTCCATTCCTAGATGATAAGGAATGCTGACCGGACAGGCAGAGCAGCAAATCCCCTTTCTGCATGGCCTATCCCAAGGCAGGTTTTAACATCAAAAAGAAAATCCTTTGCGTGGCATCACAGGGACTAGGAGTGAAAGAAAGCTATGGTGTGGAAATCCTGGTCACATGTGTTAGCTGTGTGATTATAGCTCAGCAGGTATCATAGCCCTAAAGGCCTAAAACTTCAGATATCAGGAAGTGTTCCTCAAGGACAAAAGACAAACAGCAGCACCGGGGAGGTGGAAACAGGTCAGGATTGGTGTCAAAATGAAGTGAGGGAGGTGAAGGTACTTAGAGGACACGGCATAACGCCTGGCATGGAGCTGGTGGTGCTCACGGTCTCCAGCATCCTATGGCTTGTTCCTCAATCTGGTATCAGCTCAGCCAAGAATTCCTTTCTTGAACATTTTTATTTCTCGAACACCTATTATAGGCCAGGCGTTGGTGGTACAGAGGATGCAATGACAAACAAGAATGGCTGGTCCCCACTCCTCAGTAGAAGACAGAGCAGTAAACCATTAAAAGCCATGGGCAGAGGGAGCAGGTTAGGGTCAGGGCCACGGATGAGTGACCACCGCAGTCATACAGGGCCCCGCACTCAGAGGGCCTTCTACTTGGTTTGATGTGCCATCACCATCCTGAAATTCTTAAAAAGTTTTGAACAATGGGCCATGCATTTTCCTTTTGCAACGTGTCCCGCAAATAATACAGCGAGTCCTTGATCTAGGAAAGACCTTTGCCATTTGACTTTCACTGTGTCCTTTTCCCACTGAGGAGTAACGATGCGGTCTGGAGAAGTGATCTCCACTCAAGGTGCCTCAGTGATCTAAGGGTGATCCCATCTCTTGGGCCAATGAGTGGTTCAGAAATGAGCATGTGACAAAGTGCTGGGCAGTGAACTTTGAGAAGGATGCCTGCTGGATGTTTCAGGAAAGATTCTTCTTTTGTTTCTAATACTCAACAATGGTAAGCCAGTCTCTCTTGCTCATTAAGGGAACACAAAACAGTGTGACTCAGCATTGTGACTAACAGCCACCCTACAGCCTAAGGGGGGAACCGGCCTAAGAATGATGGAGCCGAAACATGGAGAGAACCCGAGTCTTTGGTGATACTATGGGCTTTGGAGCAGCCAACTATCCAGTCACCCTACCGCTGAGCCTCCTTTTATGTGACACAATATATGTCCCTCATACTTGGTGTTTTCTGTTAACTGCAGCCAAAAGCATCTTAACTGAGTCTGAGTTAACTAACTTGGCTTTAAATCCTGATTCTGCCACTCACTAATAGTACACCTTTGGGCAAGTCCCACTTTCTTTTCTCCACTGGAAAACGAGGGCAAGCAATCACATTTTATATAAGACTTGTGAAAATCAAAGGAGGCGATGCTAGTGAAAATGCTTGGACAGTGTCTGGCACATAGCAGGGGCCCAATCAATGATAGGTATTATGATGATGATCACATCTAGACCTAACAGATATCTGTCTACCACTGCATTTTCTGGTGATGAGTTGCTTATGAGCCAAAATTCCCAACTGTAAGTAAAAGCAGAAATCTTGTAAAAACATCTTCATTTTACATAAATAGCAATTTATAATCATACTAGTAAAATTGAAATAGGTTGACAAGTAAATTCAAGCACTTTGCACATGATAGAGCCGTTGGTAAGTTGCCTTCTCAGAAATCTGAACATGCCCTGGTCCCCCATTACACCAGGGTTTTCCTCTCTACAAATGTTAACATCAAGATTTATCTGTACACATTAAGATCGCAAAGCTGTGACTTTGCATACTTGAAAATAACTTCACACCTATTGCCACTGATACAAACCCTCGTTTCTACTCTTATTAAGCAACTTTCCAAATCTATTCTTCCTCTACATTCTTCTCTTGAAAACTGCCAGCCTTTCCCTCTCTCTCCCTAAACAAAACAAAGAAAAAAGCACCAATTAGGATATGTGTGATTTCAGCATAGGAGCTACATTTTGGGTGTAGCATAAATTCTAATTCATTGGTGATGGGTCATTCACAAATTCTGTCCGTCAGCATTTTAGTGAGGTTTTACTTAAAAGAAATAAAGGTGAGTATTGAGGGAAGGGGGTAGGAATAATTTTGTTTCCCTCAACCCGCGCTACTTTGTGACTGGACAGTTCCAAGTTAATCTTAGGAAATTCCAATTGGGAGCAGTGAGGGAGATGACTTTTATCCTTCCTTACAATATATTGATACTGGTGGGGAAGGAAAATTCGGGAGAGCTGGAATCTGTCAGTGACTTGACAAACACCTATCCAAATATGGGAGTTTTGTGAAGATGGCACCAGTTAGTTGGAAAAATGATGAGAATGTGGATGCTTTCAAACACACTTCATGTCAATTTAAAAACTGTTTCCATGTGGTTCTCTCACACTGTCATTGGAGAATGTTCCAGAAGGCTGTTTCCTTGCCTAAAGCCTTTCCATGGCTCCTCATTTCTCTCAAGATAAAGTCCAAGTTCCTTAATTGAGCATTAAGGTCTCCTTAAGATCCAGTCCCTTTTATAGCCTCATATGTCATTATATCCCTTATATTAAGGATCTCATCCTAGCCATACTGATCGATTTGTGATTTCTCAAATAAGGCAATAAAAGAAAGGCAATCAACAACTCCAAGAAAGACCGAAGGCATGTATAAGAGAGGAGGGATGGTTGCAGTGCACTACTGGCTTAGGAACAAAACACAAAAAACAAAACAAAACAAATAACCACACACACACACATAAACACAAACCAAAAAGTCCATATTCTTACATAATCATAACTATATAGCCAATGACTACATATTTTACCAAAAAAATTATTATAAAAATTATCTTAGGGTTGTGGGGAGAGGAAAAGCAAGACAGTAGCTGTTATGGGAGTTCTTCCATTGGAGGAAGTCCACAGATAATGGCTAAAATTGATAAATGAAAAAATACCCGTATGTGCACAATATTTAAAAACATGAAATTAAATAGCAGGGAAAATAGCTATCAGAGATCAGAGCTGTAGTCTGCTGGAGAGTGGAACCTGGGAGAGGAAAGGGCTGGGGCAAGGAACTGCTATTTTTCTTAACACAAACATTTTGCTAAAACTTAACTTTAAATTTTTTCTGTACATATTGTTTTCATTTAAGAATAATAACAGGGGCACCTGGGTGCCTCAGTGAGTTAAATGTCTGACTCTGGATCTTACCTCAGATCATGATCTCACAGTTTATGAGATCGAGCCCCAAGTCGGGCTCTGCACTGACAGTGTGGAGCCTGCTTGGGGTTCTCTCTCTCCTTCTCTCTCTGTCCCTCCCCTATTGCACATGCACGCTCTCTCCCACTCTCAAAAGAAATAAACTTTAAAGAATAATAACAAAAGTGTTTTTTCTTTAAAAAATAAAAAAGCCATAGAGGCATAGCTTTAACACTAGGTTTGATGTTATTGTTATAGTTTGAGAAAGGACAGAGCAAACAGAGCTACAGGGTGGTATTTTACAGATCGAGATAACTTGCCATCTAATGTGGTGAACACTAGTGATTAGGAGAATCATCTGGACTCCATCAGGGACACAGGTTTTTGAAAGCTTTGGAAATGCTGATTTACCTGGCTTTGCAGATGAGATTTTCTAGGTTTGGGGGATCAAGATTAAAACCCTCATGATACAGTATAGTTTTGCTGCTTGTCATAGAGCATTGGTATTCACCAAAATATATTTTTCCTATAAACCATTCAAAAATGTTTTGTGTTTGCAGCACACTGATATTCAGTGAAGCATTTGCTACTTTTAGTCTGTGTGTAAGCCTGATGTTGGAATTCTCTCACATGGATTATTTTGCTGTACACTTGGAGCTTGTTTCTGATGAATTATTTGCTTGTGTGCATTGTGGCTACTAGCATAGGAAGTGATTTAATGTTAAAGTAGTTTGCTAGCTGCTGTGTGCCATTTTTTAACTGATATATTCACTTTGTCTACAGGGATCGCATAGGAATTTATTCCAGCTTATGCTCAAAGAGCCAATGATATATTACTTTCATATCAGAAAAAAGCAAGCAAAAACGTAAAGGAAGTAGGTGGCTCTACACCACTTCCTCCGTTCCCTCTTCTAAAGATAATTAGGCAGGTGTCAAGAAACATTAGACCATTTTAAAGTAAATGATGTAAATGAAGAAAAAATTTACACAGATAAAAAATAAGAGATATCTTGGGGGAAGGAATGGGTTTTGAATGGTGGATCATATGGCTCCCAGAGGTTTTTCTTATAGAAGCTTTTACCCAAAATGTAGGAGGTATCAGTGTCTCTCAAGGGCTCATTAGACCAGACACACATGACTGACACTGTCTCCTGTGTTAAGCCAAAGGGCTTGCACTTTAAGTTTATTTATTTATTTTAAGAGAGAGAGAGAGAGAGAGGGACGGAGAGAGAGAGAGAAAGCATGGGAGGGGCACAGAGAAAGGGAGAGAGAGAGAATCCCAAGCAGGCTCCGTGCTGTTAGTGCAGAGCCCTATATGGGGCTGAAACTCACGAACTGTGAGATCATGACCTTAGCCAAAATCAAGTCAGATGGTTAAGCCACTGAGCCACCCAGGCACCTCAGGACTCTGCTCTTTTTAAAAAAATTTCTTGTTAATGTTTATTTTTGAGAGAGAGAGAGAGAGAGAGAGAGAGAGAGAGAGGCAGAGAGGGAGACACAGAATCAGAAGCGGGCTCCAGGCTCCGAGCTGTCAGCACGGAGCCTGACGTGAGGCTCAAACCCACGAACTGTGAGATCATGACCTGAGCCGAAGTCGGATGCTTAACCGACCGAGCCACCCAGATGCCCCTGCATTTTTAAGACTTAGAAGACCGTATGTGAAGTTTTCTGCCCATTTCTGCTACCAATGTCCTTCAAGTCGGGAACCCCATTAAAGCAAAGAATGTATCAGAGAGTTAGCACTCAGTCAGGCTCAGCTCTCTCTCTTCCATCCCGGAAAGAGGAAAAAAAAGTCCTGTCCTCTCTCTTTTTATCACACATGATTTAAAAAGCAACCCTCAGTGACAGAGTTTTCGTTTCCGACTTCCTGACACCCGGAAGGGTGTGTTGTGTCCTTCTAGGTGCGTCTTGCTGGGATCCCTGAAGCCACTACCAGGACCGCACCAGACCTATACGCCCCCGCGCACTCGTTGCTGCCATCTGAAAACGAGGTCCTGTGGTGGGGCCACTGCCTTCTCTGAAGCCATCACCATCGTCACCACGCACCCCCATTCTGCCTCAGCAAGCAGAGGGCTGGGGCCCCAGGACCATCTCCCTGCTCTGCAGCCATGCAAACAGAGCAGTTGCTGGGTGTTCTGGCTCTCTGTCTAGAGCCAGCCCTCCCTTGTGCTGTAGACTTGTGCCTTGCAACAGTTTCCTGGGAGAAGACTGGGAGGCCCAGGAAGAAAGGACGTCTTCTGCAGAGGCTACCCCACCCACCTAACTGGAAAGTTTCAAGAGGGCAACATTAGGCTTTAAGAAGCAGAAAGCTTTCTGGGAGGAAAAACACCACTCTGAGCCTGGGAGGAAAAACACCACTCTGCCACTAATTCCCCATGTAACAGCTCTCAACCACTAGGATACGTAAACGTATGTATGATAAAGGTAAAACGATTAGAACCGTGTGCAAATGGTCGGCAAGGAGGTTGACAGAATAGGTTCCATAGCCTTGAAATCTATCTCAGAATACACGAGAACTCACTATATAATGAAGGAGGGAGGAAGGCGTGGGAGTTAGTGTGGGCTTTGGAATCAGACCCTCGTAGGTTCAAATTCCAACTCTCCCATTTGCTGGCTGTGTGACTTCCTACATACTGCCTAACGTTTTGAATCCCGTTTTCCTCATAATTAATGGAAATAATTAGATCTAGGCTAAAATTACATAACGAATTATTGTTAAGTCTTAAATAAGAATACATGAGAGATGTATTCGGCACAGTGACAGGAACCCAGGGGTGGGCGTGAACTGGGTGGAGTAGATTTTGATGTGATATCAGCTGGGTTCCAAACCAGTTAGAAAGTCTGGGTCTCACTTTCTTCATCTGCAAAATGGGGATAAGGGCTACCTTTACCGAGGCAAAGATTCCAATACAATGATATTACACGCTTCCCACATTTTTGTATCCGCGACTTGCATGAAGAAAAGAGCACCCAGGAGGCAAATGACAACAGAGCCTGGAGCTCGAGACCCCTCCTGGTTGCACACCTACAGCACCTGCAGCCTTGTGCCACCACGCAGAGAAGCTCACCCTTAGACTGCTTACTCCCCACACCTCTGGCCCCATCTGCCCAGAAATCTGCCCCACTCCCCCCACCCCCAAGGCCTGCCTGTAAATCCGGATCACTCCCCTTTCTGCCGGGACATTACAGACACTCACGGAGGGTACGCTCGGCTGTCAGCTGAGGCTGAAATAGGCAGGACAAAGAAACAGCAAAATCAAACTGCTTCCGTGCGCGGCAGGTAATTACAGAATCTGCTAAATTACAGTGATTAGGCATCGCCAAGGCGAAGTCAAAAGAAGTCTCCGGCAACTTTAGAGGTGGGAGGGAGAAGGATTAATTAAACATCTCCTTGCAGCTGATTTAATCTCTCCCTTGGAAGAAACAGCAGGTTCAGAAGAGAGGAGAGGGAGAGAGGGCCAGGGAAGGGGTCCTAGGGAAATCCTCCCACAATGGGGCTGCCTGGGTCTTTAAATGGTTCTTGGGGAGTAAGTGATGAAAAGGGAGATGGTGGCCTTTATCATGGAAATGTTAAGACTTAGGTTGAGGATCAGGGCCCCTTGGGGGAGGGGGTAAAGAAGGGACCCTATATAATGGTTGATCATATCCTGCTGGGGCTGGGGCTGATCTGCATAGATACAGCTGAGCCAAGCTTCAGGTGGTTGTAGATTTTTCTCTTGAAGGAATTATTCTGCTGTGTCAAAAGTTCACCACCCCCACATTCTGTTATGTTCCTGCAAAATATGCCCTTTTTAGCCACTGAACATTGAAAACAAAGGGTACGCAGCCAGGAACCCATTTTACCAGCAAAGGTTTCTTTGACGACTAATTAAATTTAGGTTCTAGACAGAACAGAACCCATTGCAATGGTAAGGTGGGGTGGGGTAGGGCAGGGGACAGAAAGACTGGACAACATAGACAGGGAAGCTCTGTGCCTCTGTCCAGGAGTAATTTTAACTTTGCCACGAGAGCTTTACAGAGAGGGGTGGGTTTCTGCAGACTAGAGAAGGGCCTGCTGAGCTGGTGTTCCCCAGGGAAAAATAGTTCTAGAAGTATTTAATGCTTGTGACCTTGGACAGCCTATAAGCCATTTCTAGGCCTCATTTTCCTTATCAGTGCAGTGGGCACACTGGTTCTGGGTAACTTACACGGTTATAATATGATGAAATAATGTTAAGATTATTAAATGTGATTAATTTAGAAAGACAAGCTAACAGATCAGTCTTCCCAAAGCTCTGATTCTGCCATTGTCTTTCCCAGAAATTTTCTGTGGTTCCCCATTGCCCACTGAATACAGTTCCATTTCCCCTGTAATTACAGAGTTAGTTGTAATATATAGTAAGAACAATATGTGGAGTTAGTTTTTGCACACACAGACAGGTCCCTCTGCCTGAAACACTTTTTCTTCCTTCTTCACGGGGCTAAGTGTTACTCATCCATTACCTGTGTGTGATCTTGACAATGACTTAACCTCTCTGAACCTCAGTTTGCTCATCTACAGAATAAGAAAAATGCAAAGCCTCAGTGCTAGGATAACTTGGCAAGATTAAATTCACCCACCTACATGAAGCGGTCTGGACCACAGACAGTAGGCTCTCAGTGAATGCTTGTTGAAGGTGACAGGGGTTATACTCTACAGATCACCAGGAAAAGGGCAGGAGCCTTATTCAAAAAAAGTCTTGATTGTAAACTTAAAGAACATCTCAGATATTTTAAAAAGTGAACAGTGTGGATAAGAGTCCTTTCTTCTGACTGTGGCAATGATTAAAACCAGGCCTTCAGCAAAGAAAAATTCGACACACTCTAGCCCTTCAGAGGCAGGAAGCTATCGTTAAAAGGTCATCTTTTCGACTCAGACTTCATATGGTCCAGGGGAAGGGTTCCAAATGGTTATGCTTTCATTTTGCAGTGTTGCCAAGAGGATTTGAGAATCCACAGGGCCTCATCTGTTGTTCCTTAAGCAAACATCTAATGTAATTTGAAATTTCACTTCATCATTCTGATGGCCGCCAGCAACTCTCCCACCCCCCGCCTGTTAACCCTCCCTTTTAGGGAGGTTAGGGCACTTTCTGAGCAGCCAAAAAGTGCCAGCTCTACATGGATTCTCTCTGCCCACCAGTCACGAAGAAAAGGACAAAACAGGTTGTGGGGATGTGCCCTGCTCATGATTTCCCCATGTGGCTTGCAAGGCTTTTTCTTCCCTTCTCTCTCTCTCTCTCTGTCTTTCCAGAAGCCAGTACTTTTTTAAGGCATGCTCTGAGTCCTCTGAGTCCTTACAGCAGCACCAATACATATTAAAAAGAAAGAATACCCACCGTCCTAAAATGGGGCATGGCGAGAAGGTGGTCAGCTGGGGCCAGGGGTTTGTCTGATTCTCAAACACACAGCCTGAAACACTGTTTTTCTCAGTTGTCAAATATAAAAGACGAGCGGCAGAAAACAGAATAGTGGATAATACATTTGCATCCAGGCATCGAAGAAATAAATCAGTAATTATTTACTGGTCATTAACCCCCTGAAGAAGGAAGAAACAGAAAGAAGACATGTACCCGTACCCACTGGTTTTTGGCAAGCTGTCATCTTACTTAACCCTGACATCCATCCAGGGAAGTAGGTGTTATTGTTCCACCACAAAGTATGCAGTTAAGCGACTGGCCCAGGGTCACTAGGCTGCTAAGGGGGAAAGCCACTGTGCGGGATGGTAAAGGGGGTGGGTTCTGTAATCAGATCAGGATTCCAGCCTCGGCTGCCTGTGAATTCCGCTCCTTCCTAGCTACGTGACCTGAGGCAGCTTTAATAGAACCTCTGAAGCTTTAGCTGCTTGCGTACAAAAGGCAATGATCATAGGAATACCTCCCTCTTGGGTTACGGGAGACTCAGTAGGGTGACTCTTGTAAAGCATTTGGTAGGCTGCCAAACACCTAGAAAGTATTCAGCCAGAGTTAGTCCTGGTCATAGGCGGCAGCACCCATACGATGGAAGCTGGTGTTGAGCATGGGATAGGCCTTCTGCCCACGATGTAGGGTGAAAGGCTGCCCAGTGCCTCTCTTCTGGACCAAGGAGATGTGGTTTCTTCATTTGTACGAAACCGATAAGTTCTTGTAAGTCCCTCCAAGGACTGAGGAGAGAAACAAAACAACACGTATACAGAAAGAGCTTCACACAGTACTTGGCACCCAGCTGGGGCTCAGTAGATGGCAGCAATTATTATTATAATACACGTGAAGGGGTTTGGGAAATTAAAATGCTGCATAAACTCAACACATTATTATTAGTCTTACTATATCTATGCCATAGGTCCTCAATTAAGGGATAATTAAAGATTAGGTAAGGTTACAAGGCTGGCTGCCCACATTTTCTTTCTTGGTTTGGTCTTTGGTGCTGCTTGTAACTTTTATTCAAGCCCCGGGCAAGACATAAAAATACACTCCAACACCCAACCACGTTAAATGCCAATAAGATTTAGCAACATCTAAACCTAGAGAACACTGCTGCTGATTTGTTAAGTTTAAATCTCAGAAGCATTGGGAGGCCAAGGAAGTTTGCTCTGGGGTGGGGGTGGGGGGGCAGGGCATGGAGGTAGCATGGAGGGCAGACCCCAGAATCCACAGTGCCACATGTGAGTGGAGGGTCTCACTCAGCCCACCCAGACCTCAGTTTCTGTTGAATGAAAGTAAGAATGCTTGCCTCTGAAAAGAGATAACATGTTGCTCCTGGCACGTGCTCAATCAGTGTGAACTTCCCTTTCCCTTTTCCTACTCCTGGCCTCACATTTGACTATTTCGGTTTACCAAGTGCAGACACAAATTCAAAACACCTCCTTGGGGAAAGGAAAAGCATACAAGACTGGCCTACTGGTCTCTTAGTGCAAAGATTCGCTGAGAATTAGACTTTACTTTTGTCTGTGTGAGTTACTCTTGGGAATTTAAGGAATACCCATCACTTAGGCAAGCACTCAGGGCAGTATGGTTTCCAGAAAGGGCAGCCCTCGTATGGTGAAAGGGTGGCTCCTCAGGACGAGTTCACCTGGTGCAAAGAAAGGTCAAGAAAGGGGACTAAGGAGATGCAGGCAAGGAAGAGTCTGCAAAAAGGCAAATCAGGGCTACAGTCATGACGCAGGGACTCGGATCCCGGCTCTGATCATTCACGTATTCATTTATTCATCTCTCACAAGCCTAAAGAATCTTAGAATCTGGAGTCTGCCATGCTTGTTTTGAAAAGGGGAAACAGAGCCCTAGGAGAAAGACACAAACAAAATCCACAGAAAGACCTTGATTATTGTCCCTCCTTGTTTTGCCATATGATGAGTGGAGGGTCCTCAGGAAACTATGTCACCTGGGATCCGTCCCAGACTCTGGGGGAAATCTTGGCCCTTCTCCAGGCCTCAGTTTCTTTATGTTTTAGGGGTTAGACTGGAGGACTTCCAAGGTCCCTTCCAACACTAAAGTCCATGGAATCCATGCTGCAGTGCTGTTATGATTATGCATATCACACAGAGGCTTTCTCTGTTCCCAGAGTGAATTTGGAACAATCGCTTCACATCAGGTCAAATTTCACATGCTTGGGGGATTCAGCCACTACCTAGAGAGAACTCACCTGATCTGCTTTTATATGAGTTCATAAAGTAGGCGGTGGGAGATGTGTTAATAGTTTTCATGAGGTGCTATGGCCCAAGATCTGGAGATGATATGAATTATGCTTTGTTTTAAAGCCTTCTTTATCGTCCTGGGAGGAAGAAAGTAGACATATTATATGTGTTTTTTTGGAGCAGAGGCACTTTTGATTTACCGCTCAGGAGGGGGTTATGTTTCATGGCCAACACTTATTTTAGTTCTGTTTCATTATTGCTATGCACTTCGTGAGTGAAGAAGTGTGCAACTTTTAAGAGTTTCTTGAATACTTGAAAAAGGAAAGGGAGGAAGGGTGCTAAGCATCTATCTAACTCAGGCACCTTTCACTTCTTATACGACAATTGTATGAGACAGGTTATTGTACTGTGCCCATTTTACAGGGAAGATAAAGGCTTAGGGAAATAAAATAATTGCACTAAAATGAATCAAATAAAAGTCTGTTTAGCCATGAAGTTCTCATAGTTTGTTCAATTTCATGTGTGTATGTGTATTAAAAAAAAAAAACAACCAAAAATACACCTAAGGGTTGAAAACAACATGATGGAATTGGGTGATGGCAACTATCTAGGATCACCCCATTAGGGACTATCCCATAGCCACATCTGAGGGTTCAAACACGCTGCTGCTTTCGAGCATTGTGTTATAAAGCTGATTATAAAGATGATCCCAAGGCATGCAGAAAGGTCTAAGATGGCAACCCTCCATCTGATGCAAATTCCAAAGAAATACATATTCTATTTTAAGAAAATTGCTAACATATTTTGAAAGTCCTAGGCTGGAAATCAGAAGAGCTGAGATCTAGTTTTGGTTCTACAATAATTCAACAAAGCCACCTCGAGCAGGTCACCCAGGATCCTTGAGCATTTCTTCTTGAGTATTAGTTCTTAAAGTAATGGGGTTTCACCATGAGATCTCCAAGGCCCCTTTGAGTTAAAGCTCTGTGATTCCATCTGTAAAATTCACTTAATATAACAGCTCATTCCCCAGTGAGGGATAAATGAGGTGTTACCAGGTTGCCTTGTAAGTTTCATGCGCACGTTTCATCTCCTTCAACTAGAAGGTGGGTTCTCAGAGGACTGGAATGTGTCTTATGTCTGGCACCCAGCACATGTCAATAACTGTTGAGTGGACTGTAAGAGTGAAAGAAGGAATGGATCCTATCATTTCTGGTGCAATATTAACGGACATGAACTTAGGGACTAGAGAGATCTGAATTTTAATATAGCTTCACTCTGAGCCTCGTTTTCCAAGTTTATAAAACGGGAGCAATAATACCGACCAAACAGGGTTGTTCTCTGCTAATTACTATCACCAAGTTAAGTGTCTTTATTGAAAGGAAGGCAAAAGAGAGACTATATAAGGACTTTAAAGGGTGCAATTAGCTCCTCAGTTAATCTTTATTAGACTAGTGGCAGCTGTGTGCACGTACCTGTGGTCACTCAACAAGTATTTTTTAAGAGGTTTTAAGTGCAGAGTATGACAACGCTAATCACTGGAAAGAGACCATTAGAGAGAATACTTACCAAGTGCCTAAATATACCACGTGCCCAGCACTTTCCTGCACTAGCTGTAGGAGGTACGAATTGCTCTTCTCATACTGAAGATAGGAAAGCAATGTTCAGACAGGTTAAATAACCCACTGAAGGTCAAACAACTGGCAGAAGCTAGTAGATGTCACAAGATCAGAGGGTTTAACGAACTATAGTGAAACTGGCCAAAGCTTGAGCCTTGCAATGATCACTGTGCTCTTAACAACCACCAAACAGAATGAAAAGGTAGCTGGGGAAGGAGGAGAAGCCACATTAACTCATTAATGCACACTGGCCAAAATCAAGGTGGGGCTCATTTGGAAGGGGGAGGGTGATGAAAAACTACCACGTATTTTCATTCAATTGCAAAAAAGAGGTTAATTAAGGACCTTGATTAGAAAATGACATTTAAAGAGTCCTTCGAAAATACTCCCCTTCTTAATGAAAACATTGAATTATTTCTCATTACTGCAATTTAAAAAAATTGGGTTGGAAATGTGTCTTAGGCATGTGTGATGTTATTGTTCTCTTGTGGCCAACAATCCCACAGAAGAGCCTCTGGGCATTGGGAAGGGTGGTGACCCTGGGCTCAGACAGCTGTGGAAGGAAGGGTGGTTCGGGGCGGGGAGGGAGAGACACTGGCTCCCCCAGCACAAAGGGATCTGAGTTATGTCCAGGCCATGGCTTCCAGTTTGCAGACTCTAGAGGTAAGGAAGGAATGGACTACAAACACCTGCTCCTCCATTTCCAGTGCTAGCCAGTATTTCCTGAAGGGTTTCTGTTGTTGTTGTTTTGTTTTGTTTTGTTCCCCCTGAATACAAGTCCTATGAGAAGTTCCAAGGATGGAACTATGGTCAAAAAGTGTCGGGAGGGACACCAGTGGGCGGGGTGGGGTGGGGTGGGGGGAGGGCTCAGTTGGTTAAGCATCGGACTCCTGATTTCAGCTCAGGTCATGATCTCATGGTTCATGGGTTTGAACCCCACATTGGGCTCCGTGCTGACAGTACAGAGTCTCTCTCTCCCCCTCTCTTTGTTCCTCCCCTGATTGTGCATATGCATTCTCTCTCTCGAAATAAACAAACTTAAAAAAAGAGTTTAGGCAAATAGTCCGTATCACCTCTCTTTAGAGACACACAGTGCACATAATTAAATAAATGCCTCTGAGAACTCCCGCATAAAGACATCTCTTTAACCTTAACATTTCCCAGTTTTTTGGTCTGTGAACCCCTCCCTCTTTCAAGCAGCACCTAGCAACATCCTGCAGAGCTAGCTCTCTTTGGGATAGTTTTAAAGATCACCCTCTGTGGGCTATTTCAGCCACCTCCAGGATCTTTCTGGTAGGAAATCTCACCATGTTTTACCCTTAATCAAACACCTTCCATGACTCCACACTAGCTACAGAGTCAAGTGTGAACTCTTCAGCCTGACATTCAAGATCGTCCCTCATGCAGCTTTAAATGACAATCCTGGCTTACTCCTTTTTATCACCTATAAAAAGTGACCCCCTTACCATTCACCCTAGGTGCAAGACTTTTTTTTTCCTAACTTTTTATTTTGAAGTAATTTTGGGCTCATCTACAAGTGGCAAAAATAGTACAAAAGTTCTTCCTCATCTGCCTTCTGCCATCTCCCCATGATAACATCCAGCCTTTTCTAAACAAAACTCATCATTTCCTACCTTGGGTTACTATGCATGATCATTTGTCTTTAAGAGCCAAGTCCATGTCTGATTCATCTGGCATTAAGTATAGGTTAATAAGACATAAGCTTAGCGGTTCCCAGACTTTTGCCTTTCAGAGTAAAGTTAAAAAAAAGAAAACGTCAAAAACAAAAATAACACAATCTATTCAGCATTTCTTCACTGAAAAAAGGTGTATTTATAGGAAGGGCAGTGTCAGAATAAGAGACAGTCCCCAGAACTCCCTACATCATTCCGATTGTCTCCTTTGGTACAAGCAGAACCCTTGTGGACAAGCACAGTGGACCATCATCGTGTAAGCTCCGTATTAGCTAAAGAAAGACACGGCAGAGGGATCCACAGAGGGTCACCCTGGGTTTTCTATGACTTTGTCAGCTCCACGGTGAGGGGTTTGGGGACTTCTGTAATAAATACAGCTCCAACCACGCCTGGACTAGAAGTACTGACAGTATTGCCACACAAGACTTTCCCTAGTTTTTAGGGCAAGAACAGAAGTGTTTTGAGCTAATTAAGCACAGAAATCGCATTCAAAGCCAAAAGTCCATTTGAATTTCTCAAGTCTCTTCCGGCAATAACACCTTTTCCCAGGCTACGTGGTAAACACATTTCTGAGCACATACATCTCTCATCCTGGGGCTGGATTCCACATGGCTGCAGTGACTTTCTACAAGCAGATAAGGGTAAAGGAAATCACACATTTCCATGGCCTCCTGCCGTTTCCTTTCTCCTTCTCTGCTTCTTCAGCTGGAACGGAGATGAATTTTCCTGCAACATTCAGTCTCCAGAGGAGCACTTCTCTCTCCACAGACCAGTGAGCTTTTCACAGGATTTAAGAAGACAGAACGATCTTCCTCCAATGCAGAGCTGGTCAGGTCAAGGCTCCTCAATGGCTTGCTACTGCCTACCGGAATTACGCTCAAACTTTCAGCACGGTCTCCTCTGCCCTTCACAAAGTGGCCCTGTAGACCTTTCTAGCTTCTTGCTGGGGAGGAAGGAGTGTGGTATTAGCCATTTCATAATGATGTCTTGCTCTTTCATCCCTTGGTGTCTTTGTTCATGGTGTTCTCTGTACATGGAAAACCTTTCCCTGCTCAGTCTGCTTGGAGAACTTACATTTATCCTGCAGGGATCAGTACGCGTGCTGATTCCTGGCTGCAGCCTCCTTGACCGCCCCCTTCCCCACCCCAAGACAGAATTAATCTCTCTTCATTCTGTTCCCAAAGCAGCCTGTGCTGTCAGTAAAATGGGTTAATAACCACCTACCCATTGAGCTGTAAGGTTTGAACGTAAATATACAGAAAGCATTTAGAACATTCCATAGCACTTAACAAACGTGTCAGTATAATTGTTGCTGTTGCTGCTGTTGTTGTTGAAAATACCATTAAAAAAAAAATCTGCTCATGTATTTTTATGCCCTGCTAGGCTATGAGCTCATGGAGAACAGAGGCTAGGTTCTTCTAAATCTTATCCCCAGCACCCAGCACAATGTCAGGTATATGGGGAGTGAAATGAATTAACCTTTAAGAAATTAACTTTTGGGCTGGGGCGCCTGGGTGGCTCAGTTAGTTGAGCGTCCGACTTCAGCTCAGGTCATGATCTCGCAGTTCGTGAGTTCAAGCCCCGCGTCCAGCTCTCTGCTGACAGCTCAGAGCCTGGAGCCCACTTCAGATTCTGTATCTCCCTCTCTCTCTGCCCCTTCCCCACTCATGCTCTGTCTCTGTCTCTAAAAAATGAATAAACATTAAAAAAATTAAAAAAAAAGAAATTAATTTTCGGGGCGCCTGGGTGGCTCAGTCGGTTCAGTGTCTGACTTTGGTTCAGGTCATGATCTCGCGGTCCGTGGGTTTGAGCCCTGCGACAGGCTGTGTGCTGCCAGCTCCAAGCCTGGAGCCTACTTCGGATTCTGTGTCTCCATTTGTCTGCCCCTCCCCTGCTCATGCTCTGTCTCTGTCTCTCTTTCTGTCTCTCTCAAAAATAAAAAAAAATAAACATAAGAAATTAATTTTATTTTGGGCGTGTTCACTAAAAAATGTATACAGGAGAAAAGTACAAAGGGAAAAACCCAATAATAATTGCTGTTAACGTACCCTGCTCTATTTCCTTCTAGTCTTTTCTTATACATATGTAAACATGTACTTATCAAATTAGGTTCACACTGTACTCATACTGAGATAGACAGCTTTCTATTTCTCTTTCTTTCCACTTAACATATACAATAAGGGGTTTTCTCTCCTATCTTTAAATATTATTTGAACACATGATTTTAACAGCTATTTAAAACGTCATCATATGGACAGAAGATAATGCTATTTACCAACTTTCTATTATTGGAAGTCCAAGTCATTTTTAGATTTTCTGCTTTTGAATATTTCTTGAGTTGCAAGCTCAGCCAAGGAGTAGACTAAGTCCCAGATTAAGCAGAGGAGTGGTGGTCTGAGCTAGGAAAAGCAGAGGATGAATCCCTCTTTCCTGGAGCTGGTTTAAGAGTCTCTTGGAGGGACTAGCAGACATGCACGGATGAGCTCACTCAAGAGGCTGACCTGAGAGTGGGCTCCGACTGGTCAGTCTGCCCCCCTTCCCCCCTCCATTCTTGGTCCCATTAACATTCCTCCTGGGGGATGGCAGTTCCAAAGGACAAACAGCCATTGTTGGGACTCAAGGGCCCTGAGAATGGGCTCTGTAACCTGAGCCCTACCAGCTTGGATATGGTTGGGCAGGTCACCCTGGGGACACCCTGGTGACAGACGAAAGTGCATCTCAGAGCCCTGGATCGTGTTTCCAGGGCACAGGTGTGGGGGGATTATGTTTCTGACAAGCCAAGCACTTACCCAATCTCTACAGCTGCTTTCTCTTCTCCCTCTGGTCCCAGGCCTACCAGAAATAGCACCCTCAAGCCATTCTCTGTTAAAGCCAAGAGCCGTCTCTGCCTGAGCCCCTCTGCCTAAGAGCTACAAAAAGAACCTGACAAATTGCCTCGCTTTGTTAAGCGAATGAGTGAACAAACATCCTGCACTCTGAATGCCCCGGCAGGCGTGTCCCCTGGAACCAATGGCACCATGACACTCTTCCTGGGAGTCCTTGCTGGGTGGGTGCAGAGACCACGAACTCTTGCACTGGCCACTATGGGCTTGCCACCTGCGAACTGCCTGACCTTGGGCACACTGCTTGATCGCTCTGAGTCTCGGTTGCCTCACCTGTGAAAAGGAAATAATTAAGGGACATGCCAAGGGACATGAAAGCACTCACAGGCACCTAGCAAAGGCACTCCTGTAGAAAAGGGCAGAGCTGGGAAAGGGGCCACGTGTGTGGGAGGAGCAGAGAAGGTGACAAATGGGGGGCTGGCAGGTGGGCCTGCGCGGGCAGACTGACGGGCCCGCAGAAAGCACATGTAAAACCAGGCGTGCCCAACAGAAGGCTGTTGACTTGAAAGCAGCCTGGCTTCAGGGCTGGGAGGCAGGAGGGCAAAGCCCTGGCAGGATGCTAGCTGGGACCCACCAGAAGCAGGTGCTGGGGCAAGACAGACAGGGGAGCTCGGCCACTTGGCTCCTGGTACCCCCCCAATGTGTTGTATAATCTGGAGGAGGCTCTCCCTGCAGCCTGAGCTGCCCTGACTCATGTCACCTCACACAGCTGTCTCGGGGGCAGGCAGGGATCACAGACCGCATTCCTGGCCTGTCTTTAACAAAATCTCTTTTTTTACAGAATTCAGCATTTTCTGAGCATCTGCCAGGCGCCAGCCACTGTGCCTGATGCTCTCATACACGTGATATCATTGGATCCTGTGACAATCCTGAGAAGTAGTTCTTGCCATTCCTGAGCAGTGGAGAGACTCGGGGTGATGAGGTCTTTTACACATGGAGAAGCACGGCGTGAGTCACCCTGAGAACAGCCCCGGAGTACCAGCTGGCTGGCCTCCTCTAGTGCCGACTGTGATCTGCTCCCCCTCTCGGATACCTTGCCTGTTCACAAGCACACTCTGTGGGCAGTGCACCAGAGTGGGTCCTCTAGCAGCCGCTGGGTGAGAGGACTGACTTGTTCTTGTGTTTACCATGCACCAGGACCCCCCTGCATCTTTTCACAAGTACTACCTAACTCAGTTGCCAACTGCCCCCCACCCCTGAGATGAGAATTATTATCCTTATTTTGCAAAGGACAAAAATCAGACTCAGAGTGGGGGGATAGGTGGTTCAAAGCCATGTGGCTGCACACTGAAGAAGTGGCCATCCGAGGCTGGTTCACGTTCCCTCCGAAGCCTGTGCCCCTTCCTCCACACGGGGCGTCTTTCCGAGAGAGTCCCCGCAGGGCTGAAGGGGCAGCAGGAGCGTTGACCAGACTTGTAAACCTGATGAAACTCCCCAGGAGCTGGCACGAGATCCCGTGAGGGTCTTTGGGATAGACTCTTTCTTCCCACCCCGGAAATGTGCACCTGCTGCCAGCCCCAGAGAAGGAGTCCTAGCTAAGGACGCTTACAGGCGTGCACCTTTCAGACAACAAACATGCAGCTGTTCCCAGTCCACAGGTGACAGCCTCCGAGCCGGGGCAGGAGGCCCCAGAGGAAGAGGGTGACCTCACTCCCCAGACTTTAGGCAATTTTTCAGTCTTGGAAGAGGCACGTTTTGAAGGACCTTGACTCTTGAAAGCAGTGACACAGAAAAGGAAAGGAACCTGGTATAGGGTGAGGGGTTGGGAGCGGCTGTGAGCGGCAGAGTGCTATCCCAAGGAATGCATATCCAAGGGATTGGAAATGTTTAACCCAACCTACAAGTGAGCAGGAAACAAGTCCAGCCCCTTTCTAACCTCATCTGCCCCCTTTTATATATTACTTCCTCTGCTTTAACAGGAGAAATACACATTGGGCAAATACACATCATTTAATTGCCTGTCATAAATTCTCACCTGTCCAGAGGGATGGCGATTTTCAATGCATATTTGAAAATCATTTTTTTTTTCTGGTAGGAAACTATGCCTAGATCTTTAATGATACTGCGGATGACCTGTTTGAAAGTCTTGACAATCCAGGTGTGCTACCCGAACATGCAAAATACACAGTCAAGAATCTAGATGCCAAAAGCAGAATAAATTAAGGGTAACAGATGGTAAGTAAATATTAGTATTCTCTCTCTCCTATCCTTACAGTGTTTCCGTTTACTAAATATTCTATTTACCAAGTATTTTAGTAATAACATCCTCTGTTTGCATGTAGCTTTTCAGGAAAACACCTAGCGCGCTGGTGCATACGATGTGCCTGCCTGGCTGGAGAGTGTGCTCCTGGGGGCTGCCTCCCAGCCTCTTTGGTGCAGCCGACACTCTTATGTGTGTTAACTCACAGAAGCCACAGGACAGGCTGGAGAGGCCCGTAGAGCAGGTGGTCGTATTCTCCCTTTAGAGATAAGAAGAGTGAGGGCCAAGTGGGTGAAGTGATCTTCCAAAGTCACAGTGGGGACATAGCTGGGATTGGTGGGGACGTCCTGTGCGGGATAAACTGGTCGACACTGTGGTGACTCAGATGAAAAGGCCGAACCTTCCATGAAGCAGTTTGGGGTTCTTAATCCTGACTCAGAAAAAAACAAGGAAACTGATTCTGGTCTACTCTTTCTGCCCCCATTCCTAGCCAGGTTTGCCAGATGGAACAGGTGAGTGAAGGTTATCCCCTTTGCTGGTTCTCATGTCCGGGTAACTAGGCTCCAAACAAACCAGCTGGCCATAGCTGAAGGAGCTACCTCACTCTGAAATAGCAACGAAAGCTTCTCCTCATCCTCAGTGTCCCCCTAGCCCATCAAACCCCGAATAGCTTGAAGGGCTAGGCTAAGAGCTTCACAAGGACAGAAATCACAGTGCATTTTCATCATCTATTGGAAGGTCTACAGGGCAGGGCTTTTGATGTCAGCTGGCTGCCCTTGGGCTATGATTCCTGGTGCCCAAGAACATTTGAGAGACAGGTCTGGATATGAAGACCCTTCCTGGTCTCAAAGTCAGTATTAACTATAGCTCTGTTCATTAAATGTTTATTAGTTGGTAGGTGCTGAGCGAAGAGCTTTTCAGGAGGTGTGTTGGTTCCTCACTCACCCTATGCTGGCATTGTTATACCCTATATAACAGATGAAGTGACCGAGGCTCAAAATGGATTATTAACCTGCCTGGGGCACATTGCCAGTAAGTGGCAGAGGCTGGATTTTTAACCTGGGACTATTTGACTTCAAAGTCAAACCCCTTTTACCAAAAGTTCTTTTTTTTTTTTTTTAATTTATTTTATTGTTGAGAGAGAGAGAGCGAGAGCGAGTGGGAGCAGTTGAGGGGCAGAAAGAGAAGGAGACAGAATCTGAAGCAGGCTCCAGGCTCTGAGCTGTCAGCACTGGGCCTGACGCGGGGCTCAAACCCACGAACCATGAGATCACGACCTGAGCAGAAGTTGGGACACTTAACAGAGTGAGCCACTCAGGTGTCCCAAATTATTTTTTTTTAAGTTTATTTACTTATTTTGAGAGAGTGTGTGTACAAATTGGGGGGGGGGGGACTGGGGTGGGGGGAGAGAGAGAGAGAGAAAGAGAGAGGGAGAGAGAGAGAGAGAATGAATCAAAGAATCCCAAGCAGGCTCCACACTGTCAGTGTAGAGCCTGACACGGGGCTCGATCTCACAAACCACGAGATCATGATCTAAACCGAAATCAAGAGTCAGACACTTAACCAACTGAGCCATCTAGAAGCCCCCCCAAATTCTTAACAAGAGGACAAAATCAAATTCTTTCCCTGTGTCTTTCCATGTAATTTCTCTTCCATTAAGAACCGGACTTCACTGACCTTTTAGCTAAAAAACAGAGTCACTTTGGATAAGCTTTTCTTCATGATCAAAAAAGACAACTAATCTCTACAGATCTCTATGTATTTGCCACATTCAGATATGATCAATAAGACAATGCTTACCAGTGCCATTGTGTGTCCAGTCTCCATGCACTCAATGCCACACACCTGTACGGGCTGAGCGACTCTAATAAATATCGTCTATAAACTAGCAAGGGGCTGAAGCCCAGAGACTGAAACCAACTTGCCCAAGGCCACACAGTTTTAGGGCTCAGACTGAGAAAGCATGACTCTCCGGCCACAATACAACCCTTCTAACCACGGAATGCAGCAGCTTCTGTGTTTGATAGGATTGTGGTCTTGGTTCGAGATGGGGAGAGGGGTGGGGCTAGGGGGTGGGGGTTTTTGGGATTCTGGCCAGGGCTGGAAAAGCAGGAGATGGACAAGGTTTTGTTCTAAAATGCTGTCCCTCTAGAAAACTTTAAACAGAAAAGTTTGCCTTTACAGTCTGGAGGAGTTTTTCATGTTTCAGCTCATGCTGAATTGCTTTATGCTTTCACTATAAACCTCTGACAGAGAGGGTGCGGGGGCAAGGCTGGCCCAACTTTAACTATGGCTGTACCGTTGTAAAGCTCCGGTTACAGGGATCACTTCTGGTGCCAAGGCAGTTTAACAAGTATGAATACACATAATTCGTTCCAGTTGTCCTGCCTCAACACAGAAGGGCTATTTCTGGGGTGGGGCTCCACACACTTCTGCCAATGTGGTTCCCATTACCAGCTCCAGCGCCTGGACAAGTCCCCTCCACGCCCAGGAAGGGCCTGTTTTATCACAACTGCTCAACTATCAATTCTCTATAAGGGTTCAGAGGGTTTCTGTGTTCCGAGCTCCCAAGGTGGGGGTGAAGGTGGGGTCTTGCTACAGAAAGTGCCCACACCTCACCCATCCCATGAAACCTTTCCAAAAACTCAGCTGCTTTGTCCAATCTCTCTCCAACCCAAGCAAAATCTCCCTCGCTTTTTATTTTGAAAATTTGTGAGCCTACAGAAAAGTTGAAAGAATAGACTCCAAAACATCTATATACTCTTCAGCTACATCTGTTAATTGTTAATATGCTGCCACATTGCTTTGTTTCATGATCTTTCTCTATAAAAGTTTTCCTGACCATTTGAAAGATGGCTATAGACATCAGCACCCCCTCCAGCACTCCCGATTCCTTTTTGCCATGACATTGACCTTTTTGAAAAGTCCAGGCCAGCTGCCCCACAGACTGTCCTACGTGCTGGATGCGTCTTGATTGTTTTCTCATAGCACTCGGTTAACATTCTGGGCAAGCACATCTCACATGCAATGGAATGTACCTCTTCTTGCTTCATATCACTGACCACTAAGTGGTCACACAGATGACCATTCCTGATCTCCCCACCATAAAGAGCCTTTTCCTGTTATGATTAGCAATCTGTGATGCCAAGTCCAATCTCTTAGACTCAGTTATCCAAGCTATTTCTGCCCTCTCACCTCCTATCCATCCTCCCAGTTTAGTCCCCACACCCTGAAAATGGCCTTACCATGGTCACCAATGGCCATTTAGATGCCAAAACCACTAGGGACTTTTCACATTTGCATTGTGGAACCTTCACTGACTGGACTGGATGTTAATGTTAAGCCCCTCCTTTTTTTTTTGTGAAGTTTGTTTGTTTATTGATTGATTGATTGATTGAGAGAGAGACAGAGAGAAGGCCAGAGAGAAAGGGAGTGAGAGAATCTCAAGCAGTCTCTGCACTCACACAGGACTTGGACTCATGAACCGTGAGATCATGATGTGAGCCTAAATCAAGAGTTAGACACTCAACCAATTGAGCCACCCAGGCGCCCCTATGTTTGGCCCCTCCTTGAGGGCGGGATTCACATTAGTACTCCTGGCCCCACCTCAGTGCTTGGCACACAGTAGGTGGTCAAGAAATCTTTGTAGTAAGAACAAATGAGTACATCCATTGAGAGCAAGCCGGGATTCAGAATCAGAAGGCCTGGCCTCAAATCTAGCTCGACCACTCTTCGTATAAGGAATGTTGACTTAAATTGGTGGTTTCCATGACTTTGAGAAAAATGTTTAATATTTGAGTGTTTTTTCCATTAAGATCTTATGGAGAATCAAATGTAGAAAACTGGTAAGAGAAGGCTGGTTAGGTTGAAGCAGGTCAATGATGTGTCTCACTGGAGTGGGGGGCCTGGGGAGGCATCAGAGAGGTTCAAGACGGAGCGGGAGGGGCACACTCCAGTGGGGCCTGACTGCCAACTTCAGAAGTCTGAACTGGCATCTGCAGCGTTAGGTTTTGGTAGTGAAAGGTGCATCAGGAAATCACTGTCACTGGTCACTATGGGTACCATGCATCTGGGGAGGGACAAGAGCAAAGCAGGAAAGCACAGTGCAGGGTCAGCACAGGGTAGAGGCAGTGAGGCAGGAATTATCCCTTGTCCTCTCTGGTCACTCCTCTGAAGTCCTTTGTCTCTCTAATGCTCTTTGAGTCTTTCTCTCCCTTTATACACAAATGTCCCTCCTAGCCAGGAGGGGAGTGGCACATCGCTAGATGAAGAGCAGGGTTAGCGTGGAGTGGAGGGGCTCAGGCCATTTGCTGAGTGATTCGGTGACCTGAGAAGCCTGTCCATTGTCCAGGCTTTAAAGGGCCGCTGCCCCTTACCATTAACCCAACTCAGGACAAAGGCCATCACCAGCTCAGACAAATAAGCTGCTTAGCCAGACCTCATGCATCATCTTGTCACCCATGCAGGGGCCCAATAGGGGCATCTTAAAAGAGCTAAGCACTGGAGCGCAACTCAGCGGTTTTCATTCAGGAGGACTCTGGCCAGGGGTTGGGGACCACCACCATGATGTGCACACAGCCTCCTCTTCGATGTGGGGCAGGGGTCGGGGGCGGGGGGAGGAATCTATCATTGGCTGGGGAGGCTCTCTGAGACCTTTGGCTTCCTGGAGGTTATCAAGAAGGGGGGACGATGGCTGCTGAAGGAGAAAAGGTGGCCTGCGGGGTTGAGAGGAAGTTGGGTTGAGAAGCCAGGCACACCTGGGGTAGAAAATGCCCCTTACTATCTGTGTGACCTTGGCCAAGTCAACATCCCTTTCTGAGGCTTGGTTTGGTAACACAATAACCAGAATAAGGATAACAATGATAGCCGTGTCCATTTAAGACTTCATAATAGTCTCGTTCTTTGCTGCATACCTCACATACTTTATTTCACACTGAAGTCTAACAACACTTATAAAGGAGGTATTATTATCATCCCTATTTTATACATGGGGCAGAAGGGAAACTCAGAAGTTAAATCATTTGCTAAAGGTCTCAGCTGGTCGTGGTGGAGCCAAAATTCAAACCCACGTTCTTAACTCCTCTGCTCTTGAGCCCACCAATCACACGGATTCACCGGGTGGGAAAGATGGGGCACTTAGCACAGCACCTGGCTCCCTGCAAGGACGCGGTAATGGGATTCGGTCTTCTATTACACAGTCCCTCCTTGGTTCCTGAGGCTGGCCCCGCCGCCTTCTCCCCTCTCAAGGAGCTCTGAAATGAGTACTCCTTCTGGAGTACAGGGCCGCACACCTGCCCTCAGTCCACACTGCTCACTCCATTCCCATCTGAAACTCTGGGGAAATCGAGTCTTCTGGAGAGGCTGCTCCATGAGAGGGGATTGGGGGTGGGGGGTAGAAAAGGGCCCCTCACACTAACTCTGTCCTTGAAGAGAGGAAGAGAGTGTGTCTTCCACCAGTGCCTCCTGCAGCAGACCCTGCCTGCTGTTCCCTCTCCCTGTCCCCCAGGCACCTGGTCACACGTGGAGGGTATGGATGATGTATGCTGAGAACTCTCTAGCACAGGACCCCACACAGAATGCACACCTGGGAATGTCTGCTGAATGAATGAATGAATGTTTGAAGAAATAAATGCTTCAAAGCCCCACATTTAGGCTGGGAGCATTTGGTTGCATACAAATAACTGACATGCAAAGTCTGACCATCCACGCTCCTCCTAACACCTCCTCATCTGCGCGGGCTGCCATGACTGAGCACCACAGCATGGGTGCCTTAAACAACAGACATTTCCTTTTCATTGTTCTGAGTCTGGAAAGCCCAAGATCAAGGTTCCTACAGGGTTTGGTTTCTGGTGAGAACTCTCTTCCTGACCTGCACACGGCCACCTTCTTGCTGTGTCACGCGGCAGTGAGCATGAGTGCTGCTGTCCCTTCCATAAGGGACATATGTCCCTTTCATAAGAATCCTGGTTTCCTTCAGGTTTCCTCCACCCTTTTGACCTCAGATGGCCTTCCTCACTTCCTTAAAGGATCTATCTCCAACACAGTCACAGGGGGCATTAGGGCTTCAACACATGACTTCCGGAGGGGACACCATTTAGTCTATAGCAGACCTGCAGATCCTAAAAGTAAAGCTCACTTCTGGGCAGAACCTGAGTGTGTAAATTTGCCTGGGCTCCTCGGGCGGGAGTCATCCTCTTTCTCCAGGAGAGTCCCCTGAGGCTCCCAGTTTGCATTACACTTCTGGATCCCCACATACCCTGACACGCCAGCCTCCTTGCTCCCCTAATGGATGCTTGTTCCGGGGCAGGACTGTTCAGGCATGTGTCTGTCTCTCCAACAACCAACAGGTGGGCCGACTGCTTTCTTTTCTCCATGAGCCCTGGCACGATGTAAATCTTTAATAATACTTTTGCTGAACTGAATTGGTTTTGAAGGGCAAACAAGCTTCATTTCTTCCCATATCACTCCAAATCAGAAAGCCCTTCCACTGTCCTCACTATAAATTAATGCGGTTTTGTTATGTTCAGAAGCCTCTGCTCCCAATAATGCCAGATGTTCACCACGGGCCCTGTATTTGGCATCGGGAATGCCCCGTGTCCCCTCAAGAACTGTGTTAGTTTACTGTGGCCAGAGCTCCCTGGCGGGAGGACAAAAGTAAACAGAGTGAGCAGAGAGCCCCAGGGAAGAAGAGCTTTGGCTATAGTGCCACGCTGAGTCAGACCCTGAGCCTACCAGCAGCGGGAACAAGTAGAGGGTCACTGCAGGGTCCCCATGATAGGGATCTGGGCTTTGGAGGGATCACCCTGGGGCAGTGTGAGGATAGAGGAAAGGGAAAGATGGGGAAGGGGGCAGGGAGGCCAGTGAGGACACTACTGCAGTGGTCTAGGGGAGAAAAGACATAGTAGGAAATATTTTGGCTAAGGAGAGCAAAATTTGCAAAACTAGAAAATAGGTTAAGTATCATCTCAACCTCCATTTTTGCTCATTCTCAAGATGACAGCAGACAAGTGGTCACAACATAAATTTTGATCAGATAACTTCTTTACCACCTAAAAACATACCCCATTCTTTGCCACAGGTGAAAAGGGGAGACCAGTAAATACTTAACCCTCCCTATAATCTCAGTGTTTAAGATGTTATCCCATCTTGCGGTTGGAACATCTCCCAGATTGCTATTTTTCCTCCCATTTTACAGATGGGCAACTGGGCATGAAAAGCGAGCCCAGATGAGGTCACACAGCTAGTGTGGTGGAACCCTGCTTCAGGCCAGGTGTATATTCCCCCAAGAGCCTCCACTGTGGCAGCTAAAGAGAGGTCTCTGGAAGTACAAATATATGTATGACTGCTGTTACTGTGTGCAGCAGCTTCCCAGAGTTATTTATAGAAACGTGATCTGTTCGGGAGAGAAGGAGTGAAGCCTAAATGAATTACCAGTCATTTTCCTCTCCTTTCAACTCTGGGGGGAAGGCCGGCTGACCAGAAGGAAAAGGCATCACGGCGTTTCATCTGGTACCAGATATCAGCACTCAGTTCCTGAAACTATGGGGAATGGAAGCAATGCAGGGAGCTCCAGCAAGGAAGGCTGGGGTTCTGTTTCCAAAACCCCCTGCTATGTTTGTTTAGCTGCTGCCTTGGGCTCGCTCCCCTACCTTGAATCTCTGGAAATCATGCAGGAGGGAGCGGAGGATTAAAGCTCTGGACTCCCAAACAGAGCTGTTATTTTTTCCTCCTCCAAGCTTGAAGGGGTGGCCATGCAGGAATCTGCCTTCCTTTCGAAGATATGTGGCCCAAACCTTTCGGATTCCAGAAAGGGAAGAAGAAACTAACATTCATTGGGTACCTATTATGTAGCAGTCATCATGCTAGAAGCCTTGGCCATATTTTCTCATATGCATAATTTTGTGAAGTACTATTCAAAATAACATTCATTTTACAGAGGAGGAAACAGATCCAGAGAAGTTAAGCAACTTACTTGCCTGTGGCCACACAGCACAGTAGAGATCTGTAGGTCTCCATATTTTTCTCTCCCGTGACTCTACATTGTGCTGTTTCTGTTTTTCTTCTGGCTTGGGTCCTTTTAGGCCTTTTAGAGCAAAGTGAATTTTTTTTTTTTTTTAGTTGTTTAATTTCAAGCACCTATATAAATAATGGCAGTTCAGAGGGAGAGAGAGGAGGGGAGAAAGTAGAGGAAGGTGGGGGAGGAAGGAAGTCACATGGTTTCCTGGTCCAAACTGGGAGCCATTAACCAGTCCAGTGATGGGGGATCCAGCTGAGCTCAGAGCCCCCGGCTCAGACCTGATGACAGGGGCAGAAGGCAGTGGGGGGGGGGGGGGGTCTAAGGGGACAGTGGGAACAGATCACTCAAGAGAAGACCACACTTAGGAAAGGCAAGAAGGGTAGGTTCTGAGAGCAGCAAGAGATGTTTATTCTGCAAGTCAGCAGGCTGCAGGGAGCAGCACTGAAAGCTGAGACAGAGTACCGGAGAAAGCCAAGGGGCAAGTTATCCCACGGATGCGATTTTGGTGGCATATGGCACAAAGGGACGTTAAAGCACTCTGGGTCACATGTAGGACAGACGCTTTCAACCTTTTAGGTGATGTCCACGTGGAAGTCTCAGCTTAGTTCCAGTGTGTTATTTTTTAACACCTAACACTTGCCAATGCCCCTACTTAGCAAAGAGGAGCAACGCTCTGCTCTGTCCTTGAGCAGGCATTCTCTCCCCGGAATGTGACAACCGCTTCCACTGTCTTTATTTCTATAGCTACCTTCTATTTATGGCAAGTGAGTTGCAACAGAAGCACACAATTTTCTTTTAAAATAAATGCAGTCACCTCAGGAAAAAAATAATAATAACAATTTTGGTTAAAGGAGGCAGGAAAGAGTCGTGTAGGTGGGCACGCACAGCTATAGTACAGACCATGGCAGTGACGTGATGCACACGTGTATCAGGCTTGGGCAATGGTGATGTAATCCGGTTCCCCCACTGCCCAGACCGGGAAGCCAAGGGAGCCCAGGCTCCTGCAGGGTCGCACTGCAGGCCAGAGGCAGAGCTGGGCTCGGGGGCCAGGTCCTGCTGCTCCCCGACACCAGCCTCCTCACAAACGGGTGTCTGGGACAACTCAGGTGGGTCACGGTGAGGCCTCTCTCCAGGTGAGGTTTACAACCAGCAAGCTGAGCTTCTGTGGATGGCGGTGGGCCTCACAGGCTGGACCGACCCACCGTGAGCAAATCCAAACCTGGCTCAAAGCTGTGTACCAAACGGGCATCTCTGCGCCAAGCTGCTTCTCTCTGTGCGTGTGTGTCCTCCAGGGTATGATGGCGCTCCCAGCACTTCTCATTGGGCCAACCTCACGGCAATGTGCTGTGGATCCCACGAGGTGACAGATGTGAATGCCCTCTGGGAATGTGGGGCCACACAAGGGTTAGTTGTCCCGATCTCCCAAACTCTCCGTGACCTCCCTCCAGGCACCTCTTCAACAGTCTGGGCCCCGAAGTGTCAGGAGATGCTCTATGACACGGTCTGGTGTCCACAGGGCCTCATGGAGCAGGTCACTAACATTTCAACGGGGACACAAACCAGGCTTCGTTTCCAGATGGAAAAAGCCCAGGCGCATGGCTAACGTGCCTTCCTCAGGGGGTGGTCTAGGAATTCCTAGATCTAATCAAGCCATACACCAAAAATGTTATTTTTGTACCTTTTAATGCAATGGTATTTTGGGAAATTAGTGGAAAAGGAGCTGCAAAGAGTCTACAGTTGTGTCACGTGAGTGACTAATTAAAGGGCTCTGGTTCTCCCAGGACATTTAGTTACATTAATTCAAAATGTGACCTGTTTATTTTGCAAGGTCAGGAAGAAGCCTTACCTCCTAGAAAGCCAATGTGGCAATTAAATTAGAATCACCAGAGTTTGCCTGAGGTAACGTATGAAAAAGGGCTTTGTAAACTGTACAAAAACAGAAGTCACCTCGGTGTGGTTGTCCCCACCGCCCCCAATTAGGGGGGCACGAATCGCCGGCCCCTGGTGGGAGGCCACAGGTGAAGGCTTGTTTAGTTGAGGGAGGCACCTGGTAAGGTGGAAAGGGCATGAAGTCTAGGGCCATGCTTTGAAGCTCGACTTTCCAGCACTTGGGCAAATCACTTCATCTCTGAGAGTCTCCACGCGTATACCGGGAACGTGGCTCATTGCACTGTTCTGAGGGGGCGTGGTTTTGCGTGTGTGGTGCGGGAGGAGGGCTGGAAGGAAGGAGGAAGAGTAAACATCAACATTTTTCACTTCTGGTTGTAATACCTACAATGTGCTCAGTAGGGAGCATACAGCCTTGGAGAAGGCCCACCTCAAGGAACCTACAGTTGAACATGCAAATCAGACATGGATAACCAGGCCACCAGACTGTTAAGGGGGAGTGTGAACAGAAGGTGGCAGGGCATTAAGAAAGAAGGCCCACCCATCTGAGGGGCTACCAGGGAAGTTCCTTACGAACTCAGAGCAGCATGCTAAGTTCTGGATTCTGGAAGATTGCTCCTGAATGCCCCTGCAGCAAGACAGCCAGCCTGCCGGCCTGGCCCGGCCTCCTAAGCTCCCACATCAACAGCAGAGGGGGCTGGCCTTTCCAAGTAGCTGTTATGGATAAACAGCAATTTTTTTTATGGAGCTGCCCAGCCAGCAACTTGCACCTGTATCATACCTCCTAGTTATCAAGCTATCTAGTTATCTCTATAACCATGGGCAAGTTACTAAGCCTTTGAATCCTGGTACTCTCATTTTTAAAAAGGTGCAATTCAGAATCACCATCCATTAACCACCATTCCGAAATCCCCCAAACTCTAAGACCAAAAGTTCTATTAAAATTCTTCTCATGGTAAAACTTGAACTGACACGAGGCTCAGAGTCCTTTTTAAAAAAATTTTTTAAATCCCATGAGTCTTAGTATTCACTGCAGAAATACTGATGTGTTTGATTACCGTGGACCTTCTGAGCACTCTGGGAATGTTAGGAAAAATACATCACATGAACTGTATTTTCTTTCTTAAACCTGAAAATTTCTGAATTCTGAAAGGAATCTGACTCTAAGGGGTTCATCGAAGAGTTTTGATCCCATTGGTTTAATACCTATTTTATGGGGTCTCTCTGCTTAGAATGCTCTTTCCCCCCATTTGTCCGGAAAACATCCACAGACATTTCAAATGTCACCGTGAATGAATGAATAAAGGAAGAAATCAATTCGTTTTGCTACTAGGAGTTAGGTAACTTAACTTCTCCACATAGCTGGTATAAGAAAGGACAAGAGTATTTGAAATGCAACAGACTTAGAGGAGAGGTGAACAGAATTGCTTGAAGATTTCACACACCCCAATGTCCTTGACCTTTGGGACGGGGGAAACATCCAGATCCACGTACCTGCAGTTGACATGGAGTAACTAAATTAGGTTCCATGAAATTCACAGCGAAAGGAGACAAAATGTCACCGAACACTTCTCAGTGGTAGGAAACAGGCACAATTTTGCCTTCTGATTTCACAAACTGACTAGAAAGGACCCGGGCAGACTCCCTCAGGGGAATCTGGATAGGTTCTAAATTAAGTTGAATTTTTTGTTTTGTTTTGTTTCGTTTTAAGAAAACACTTTTGGAAGGAGCTGGCATACGTAGCAGTGTTTCCCATTCAGAAAGAAAAATAAACACTCCTCCACTGGGTTGGAAGTCAAAACAAAATAATCCCAGCTGCTTAAGACCTGAGAAAGTCAATGAAACTGCCAAACAACAGTGATGTTGACCAGTGTGACCAGCCTGAGAAATTTGTAAGGAGAGGTGGGAAGGGCCCAGGGCAGAGTATGGGGAAGAGGGGAAAGAAAAGAAAAGGGGGGGGGGGGGGGAAAGCCATGGATGGCCCAGCATCCAGGGCTATCTCTCATGAAGCAGCACTAAAATGTAATGTCTAAGTCATTTGTACTTACTCATCTTTGAAACTTCAGTGTCCTCACAAAAACACAACTGAAAGATTCTACTCTGTGGTATCAGACAGACCTGAGGTTCGAATCTATCAGTTAGAAGCTGTGTGATTTAGGAAGTTACTTAACCTCTCTGGTCCTCTATGGCCTCAATGAGACTAAAAATCTTCACATCACAGGATAGATATGAAGATTCAATGAGATTCAACGTGATGCAATGAGATTCCAAAATTCAATGGGATTAAACACCTGTCACATAATAGGTACTTCATAAAGATGTGTGAAGCAATAGGAATCTAACAATTTGTAGTTCTTTTTTTTTTTTTCTTAAAAGTTTATTTATTTGGAGACAGACAGACAGGGAGTGGGGGAGGAACATAGAAAGAGCAGAGCAGAGTATCTGAAGCAGGCTCTGTGCTAAGAGCAGGCAGCCTGATGCGGGGCTTGAACTCACAAACTGTGAGATCATGACCTGAGCTGAAGGCAGACACTTAACTGACTGAGCCACCAGGCACCCCGCTTGTAATTCTTTTTAAAAAATTCTCTTAAAAATCTTTAAGTTGGGGCGCCTGGGTGGCTCAGTCGGTTGGGCGGCTGATTTCGGCTCAGGTCATGATCTCACAGCTCGTGAGTTCAAGCCCCGCGTCAGGCTCTGTGCTGACAGCTCAGAGCCCAGAGCCTGCTTCAGGTTCTGTGTCTCCCTCTCTCTCTACCCCTCCCATGCTCACGCTCTGTCTCTCTCTCTCTCAAAAATAAATAAACATTAAAAAAAAATTTAAAAAAAATCTTTAAGTTTTTTGGTTTTTTTTTTTTTTTGGTGGAATTCCTCTTCTCTTCTCCAGTCTCCTGCTAAGGAGGACGCACAGAAATAATGGGACCTGGCATTGGAAACAAATCAAAACAAATGGGGGCCGGGTGGGAGGAAGAAGACAGGAGATTCTGGAATCAAGCAGGCTTGGATCTGAAATCTTTAATATGCCCCTTCGAAGCAGTGGAGCTATGGGCAGGTTACCGGCCCTTGCTGGGCCTCAGTTTCCTGGCAGAAAAATAGAAATAAATGGAAGCTCAAATAAGTTAATGCATGTAGAGAAAGACACACAGAAGGTGCTCGTTGCATGTCAATTCTCCCCCCACCTCTACCTCCCCTTGGCTTTGAGAAACTGACATCTTTCTCTGAGTTTTTATTCCCTGACCCTCTTAAATATTACCCTCCAGGTTTTAAAAGTCTCTGTACTTCAGAATTTAGATTATGACAATTCACGGAACGCTTAATATTTATTCTAAAAAGTTTCTCTGGGGTAGGGACAAATACCTACCTAATCCTAACCACTTCCTTAGCTTTTCAGCTGTGATGAGTTGATATTTGAGCGCAATCTTTCTTTATATATATCAGTGTTTTCTAGATGGTTGTCCTTGGGGGCGGATTAGGACTTTGATGACAGAAAGGGCTCCTTCGCCTGTTTTCTTTCGTGCAGGGACAATGAGCTGTTCTGTAATGCCCCACGCGTTCGCCTTGCACTTTACACGGGGATTTTGGCAGGGCAGCTTTGAGGCGTCGCGGCTCTGAGACCACAGCCCTGTGCTGGAGTTGACACAGCTGTAGGCAGAGGGCCTCTGGGGAGCCCCTGGAGCGAGCAGCCTGAGCTCCTGGGGAGGCTGCTTTCCAGAGGGTCAGCCCTCCTGCGCCCTCCAGCGCAGGGCGCTGAGTCAGCTCCCACCAAAGGAAGCTGCTTCCTTTCCCCCCCAGATAGGAGCCCGAGGGACTGCCTTTGTCATTTAAAGTACATTGGGAATTAAGTGTCCGGGGAAGCCTGCCTCAGAAAGAGCTTCAGTAATTCATCCCTTTAGGGTGGTCTCTAAAGTCTTCGATCGCTGCAAGGGAATGGGGCTGTGGCCATAGGGAAGGGAAAGAGGGACGTCTGTCATCTTCACCAATTTTTTTTTCAAGTAGGCTTCATGCCCAGCGCACAGCCCAACCTGGGGCTTGAATTCATGACCCTGAGATCAAGACCTGAGCTGAGATCAAGAGTCCGTGCTTAACTAGCTGAGCCATCCAGGCACCCCACCTTTACCATATTTTTTTTAACATCGATTTATTTTTGAGAGACAGTGCGAGACAGAGCATGAGCAGGGGAGGGGAAGAGAGAGAGGGCAGACACAGAATATGACACAGGCTCCAGGCTCTGAGCTGTCAGCACAGAGGCTGACATGGGGCTCGAATTCACAAACCATGAGATCGGGACCTGAGCCGAAGTAGACACTTAACCGACTAAGCCACTAAGGCGCCCCACCTTGACCATTCTTGACCTCTATAGCAACCTTGGAAGCTTTTCCCCATATCACAGATAAAGCAACTGATGGTCTGGGAGGTTAGGTACTTTGCCCAGGGTCACATATCTGGGACCTCATTTCAGAAAGCTGGACCCCATGGTCCTTGCTTTCTTGGCTGCACTTGGTCCTCAAAGAGTTTGTATCTCTTGCGCATTCATTTATTTGCTCATTAAGTCAGCACTGCCCAAAAAGTGCCTCTAAGGCCATGCACCAAACTGTTAAAAGTGGTTACCTCTGGGAGGAGGGATTACAAGAGAACTTTGCTTTTTACCATTCTGTATTGTCTGAATGTTAACAAGCATTGTTACTTTTATAATCGACAAAACAATAAAGATGATCCTATTAAAATAACTTCACATTTCTTTCATGAAAACAAATCAAACAACACCTTCAAAACATATATCGGGTCCAATATGTGGCAGGGTCCAGTCGTCTCCACGCACTAGTGCTGGGTTTATGGCAGTATCAGCAAGTCCTTTTGCTCATAGAAGACCGCTCAGTTTGGGGTTTCAGGGGGACAGGAAGGTAGCAGGCAGGGTCCAGCTGTGGAGTGAGACTCACTGGCTCTCTCATGACCCACCAACCCAGAGCAGCAGGCTACTAAAAACCCAGACTCTCCCTTTGGTCAAGGGACACATTGATAACCAACCTTTAGTGACACACTCAGAGCAAAACCCCAGAGAAGGAATCAGAAGTGTCTCCAGGTCCCCTGGAGGCAGGAAGAGCACAGAGGAGCATAACTGAGCAGAAAGCTTGTAGGCCAAAGTTCCCCCATCTTCCTGGCTCATCAATAATGCACTAATGCTATCAATTTGCTGCAGAACTTACAACAAAGTGATTCTTCTTGTTCAGTTATTTAGCAAAGGGAGAGATTAAAGACTTTAATCTCCTGCCTTTTCTTTTACCTGCAAGGCTTATTTACCCAGAAATGAACAAAAAATATCATCGTACGTGTGTGTGTATGTGTGTGTGTATTTTTTTTTTTTTTTGCAAGTAAGCTTAAGAAAGCTACTGGCTGGCACACCTCTGTCAGTACCACATGACATTCATATATTCAGAGCACCTTAGAGATTGCTCCTTCACTGGCAAGATGGGAAACTGATGCCTAGAGAGAGAGACAGTCATTTGCCCAGGACAAGTAGCCAGGGAGCCACAGAGCTGGTCTTGTGCACAGGTTTCCTACCTCCTAGTCCAGGGTTCCTATTTCTGTGCATAGTTTAAAACATGAGCAGGTAAAATGTATAGAGAAGCGGTGACACCAAACCACCAAAAGGACAATGTCACTCTCAGAGAGCACAAAGGTTAAATAGTCCCTGGAGGATGGTTTGGCTTTTGGTTACAGAGAATGTAGGGCCTGACATTTTGGCAGAAGAGAACCACTAAGTCCAAAGACCTCCTGTCTGATTTTCAAAGAGCGTAGAGGCTGTATATTATTCCCTCTCTTGGAGGCTTCTAGGCATCCTTGCAAAGAAGTAGACTGGCCTCTGCTGGACACAGAGAGGGCAAGACCTTGACCCATGTCACACAGCACCTGACCAGGTGCTGAAACCTGGGGCTGCTAGCTCTAAGTCTACGTAGGGCTCTGCCACCATACCCTCCCATACCTCTTCTCCGTAAGAGTCAGGGCACAACGAAGACGAATAGTGTTCATTATGGACAGATCCATGCTTGTGCCCAGTGGCTCTCTCTGCAACCAGCATTCAGCCCTGCAGCAGCTTGGGGCTTCAGGGCCCTCTCTCTCCTGGCAGTTTGAAAGTCAAGAACTTTCAAAGCCAGTGCTGGGCTCCAGGTGGTATCCTTTCCCTCAGCTTTCTCATGGTTAATGGGGACACTACAACACCAGTTTCTTAGGCTGGGTTGTGAGGAGAATCCAGCAAAGCAACAAGTGGTGGTGGCACAGTCCTGGACAGAGTAGGTGGCCAATCGGTGCTATTTTTGTTTTAACCTTTCTTTTCTTTTTCTCTTTGGATCTTTGTTTCTGTGGCTTTGCCTGCCTTGGTCTCCACCTGGGGCTTCTGTCTCGGGTCTGTCTGTGCATCTCTGTCCCTGTAGCTCTATCCAGACGTTTGTCATGGGAATGGGGACAGCAATCCCCTCACAACCCCCCCACCCCCACCCCCCCGCACATCCCAGCGGCGCAGCGGGGCAGGAGCCGCGCTGCCTGAGCTGCGGAGCCGAACCAGGTCCCCGAAAACCCCGAGCCCCCCATGCACCAGGCCCCTCCGCCCCTGCAAGCGGCCCAAGCAGGCAGATTAATCAGCATCACCAACGAAAGGGAAAAAAAACAACAACAAAAAACCCACAGAAGTTAGGAAGAGAGAGGGACTTACCGTTCGCCGCGACCCCCAGGCTGGCGGAGCCACTTTTAACTAAGAATGAATTAGGGACAAACTCTTCCTCAGAGTCTGAGTCCGGGGTTGGCTGGGCCACACCGCTGCCTAGCAACCGCCTCTGGCTCTCATTGGCCGGAGGGGAGGGGGGCGGGGAGGGGGACTGCTCAATAGGGGTTGATGAAGCGGATGAACAATGCAAGGGAGCACCTGCGAACCACAAAGACAAACACAGACAGAAAAAAAATAATGAAAATTGGTTTCGAGGCACACGGGGAGGGGGAGGGAGCAAAATAAAACACGCATCAACGGGGGAGGGGCTCCCAACAGGGGGCGATCTACTGCACACGTGGTCCGGGGGGGCGGGGCTGATGCCTCTGCAAAGGTAGTTGGTGCAAACTTCTTCTGCAGAGCCGGGCCTAGGCGCAGAAAAGTCTGCACGGCTTGCCAACAGGGGCAGCCCGCGGAAACACACGGGAAGCCCTACCAGCTTTGCCTGTTCTCTGAGAGAGGCCCGAAAACCTGGAGTCTGGTTCTGGGTGGCTGTGCTATCTATCAAACAGCAACCCCGCTCTGAGCCTCAGTGGCCCCGCTGGTAAAATGAGCAGCCACACTGGGTGATCGCTGAGTTCCTGCAAGCTGGCCATTCTGTGATGTCACTCAAGTGAAACGATGTTCTCATTAGTGAGATTTTTTTTAATCGGACATGCCTGGAAAAGGCTCTGGGTCTCATAAAAGATAGAGCCGGAGTGAATGACCTCGGGCTGCCTCCACCGCTGGCATTCTAAGATTTTAACACACTATTTTACTTTTTCTAAGAATCTGACATTTTAAGATTCTTAAATCCTGCCATTTTCTGCAAACTCCCTGAGAGCAAGAGCATTAGCAGTCTTTTTCACTTCTTTATCCCTGGAGTCTAGCACAGCGCCTGGCATGCAGTAGGCACTAATGAAATATTTGCTGGATGGGAGAGTTGCAGGTGTCTAACATATTAGGATCCTCAAGTTCTAACCATCTCAGATAAGATAATTCTATAATTTTAGGGCACTAATATTCTATGAGTTCCAAGATACACTGAGTCAGTGTATTTTGACTCCAAGTTTCTAACATGTCAGGGTCCTAAGATTCTAAAACCCCAGTTTTGTGAGCACATTCCCAACTCTTCAGAAGGAGAAGGTGATGGCCTGGGAAAAGAGCTTTGAGATCAGGCAATTTGCAGTTCTACCTGTGGCTGGCCTTCAGACATGTGCAGTACATCGTCCACAAGAGAGGGAACATAAGCACAGACAGATAACAGTATACAGTACAAGACAATGCATCCACTTGACGGCAAGGGCTGCTTCTTTTCTTCCACCTTGACTGAGAGAAGCCTTAAAACATAATCCGATCTACCCAGCTTTGCAAAGAGGCTGAACCTTAGGAAACATAACGTAGCCCGGACAAGTCATCATAAAATCTGGCAGAGCTTTAAGGGAGAGGTGGCACAGAGAGCAGCTAATTGTTGGGGGGAGGGGAAGCTTTTTGTGGTCTACCAAGAGAAGCTCTCTCAGGTCACAGCCACCAAATCCTGCAGGATTCTGTAGTTTTCATGACTCTTATGTCAAACCCTGAGCCTAACCACGTGTGATGACATTTTACAGATGTGCTGTATACACCATCTGGTTCATGGTAGAAATTTAGTAAGAGCAGTTGAGATAGCTGGGATCAATGACCATGGTGTACCCTCTGAATGGCTCTGTGTTCTGGTTTCTTTACCTAAAACATCCAGGCTAGGATTCTCTTCAAAATCATCCAAACCAAGGATTCCCAATTCACCTTGTGAGAACCTTCGCTGACACCACTTACGACACAGCAGGCTAAGGTGATCAGCCTTGACTTGATCCAGCCTTGACTTGAGTTCTGGTATCACATTTGCCATACTGTATTTGCAGTTATCTGTAGTTGTCTCCCACATAAAAGTATAGGGCATATTCTTGGGGGACAGTACATTCTTGGAGTAGGTTGTGGAGTTCAACAGAATCAGGGTATCCTGCATGACCTAGCCTCCTATTAGCTGTCTGATCTTGGGAAAATGACTTCCAGTTTCTTGTTTGTAAGCTGGGTACCTCTCCCCTTTCACACAGTTGTTGTGAGGACTAAGGATACCATATCTGAGCACGCAGTATGCATGAGCAAGTAGGAGCCCAGGGTCAGTGCTCACCAAATGCTCATTCAATTGAATGAATCCCCCCACCCCAGCCAACCCCGCCCCCCTGCCGCCCGTCCCCCGGCACCAAGAACCTCATTCATGATTCTGCTTCCTTTGCAGTCCCAGTTTTGGAAAGATTTTATCTAGCAGGCTGCATTTATTAAGCAAATATACATTCATTTCCTCCTCTTTTATTAGTCAAAGACATCTTATAATCTCCAATCAGAGCTTCTGATGAGCTCGGGATAGCCAGTATCATACCATGATGAGTTGTTAGAATTTCAGACAAAAGTTAAGAAACATGATATGTTGTTCTAGTACAGCCTCTTCCTAAGTACATCTGTCAGGCTTTATGAAATAAATAGTTCCAGAACTAAGTAAATTGTTCCATCACAAACTTCAGAGACCCAAGGCTGGGAACAACACAGTGCCCTTCTGGGCCTCATGCCTGTTTCTTCTGCCTTCCATCCAACCTCCAGGTCTCCCTCACCTCGGGTCTCTGCATTGCTCTGAATATTCATAACCTAACACTCAAAGCACCTAACAAAGTGCCAGGCCCTTAGTAGGTGTACAATAACTCATGATGTTTCTATGAAGTACAGATATCATTGGAAACATGTTAATTCCCTTCCTCGTACGCATCAGCTTCTTATAATTCATGTGGTCCCAAAGTAGGGTACACAGAACCACCCCCTGGGCACAAGAAAATATAGAAATATTTATTTTATGGGGGGCGGCTGGGTGGCTCATCAGTTAAGTGCCCAACTTTGGCTCAGGTCATGATCTCGCAGTCCATGGATTTGAGCCCTGCATTGGGCTCTGACAGCTCAGAGCCTGGAGCCTGCTTTGGATTCTGTGTGTGTGTCTCTCTCTGCCCCTCCCCTGCTCATGCTCTCTCTCTCAAAAATAAAATAAACATTAAAAAAAGAAATATTTATTTTAATCCCCTTTTCTAATATCTATTTTGTATATATTTTGTAATATATATAGTACATTAGTGCTTGAAACACATATAATAAAATGCATTGCTGTACAAATTTGGCAACTACAGAAGCAAAGCAGGGTGATATTAAAAGTTTGGGCTCTGGAGCCAGATCCTCCATTTGAATTCTAGCTATACTACTTGTTAGCTCAGTAGTAGTGACCTTGGGCAAATCACTTTACCCTTTGTACCTCAATTTCCTCATCTATATAAAGGAGATTAAAAGATAAACTAAAAAACGAACATCTATTTCACAGGGTTGCTTTGAGGATTAAAGGAGTCCAGACAAGGAACACATGGAGAACAGCGTGGCAGCCAGTAAGCACCTAATAAGCATTAGAGGCTCTATGTATAAATATGTATATAGAGAGTGAGGGCACTAGGCTCTCGTAAGAGCAGTGCAGGATTGCAGAGTATGGCAAATACTGCTTCATTCCACAAACCCTTCCTAAATACCCACTGACTAGGTTAGAAGGTGAGGGGGATACAAACAGTGAGAGACATGGTCCCAAAAGAACTGGCGGGAGGGGAGACAGTCACACAGAGTTCTATGCAAGGCACTGGGGACCTGTCAGAACAGAAGACAGCCCAGTGCATAATCAGGATACACACTTCATCTGGAGGAAAGGTGAAAGGCTTTCTGGACCTCCAGAGAGTTCCGGTGGGAAGAGAAGGAGAGATCGGGGGATGGGAACCCACGACATAGGGAAGAATGGCAGAGGGCCTAGGGCCTCATCCTTCGCCGGGTCTCCAGCAGCCTGCCCATCCCCCCTTTGCTTCTTAAGTCTCATGTGCTACCATGAACTTCTCACCAAGTCTGCCGAGTCTTGCAGAGCCGTGTTGGCCTGCTCTCATTTCCATGGATGCACGCCTCTACCTTTTGTCCAAGTTTGAGGAGTTGCACAACTTCAGGGCATCATTTGCAGCGAATCTGTTTGAATGGCACTCCCCGGAACACAGTTTTGCACCTTCTCTTTCTTCTCCCTGTACACATACTTTACTCTTCCCTTTTCCCCATCACTACCACCCTGTGTCACTAGCTCCCACTCATCCTTAGGCCTACCCTCGTGTCACCTCCCCCGGGAAGGTTTCCTGATGCCTCAGGCCTGGGTTTGGCACCCCTGCTGCATCCCCACACAGCTCCCTGTACTTTCTCTGTTGCAACCCTTCCTGCTCTGCGGTGTTTACTTTCTGTGTCTGCCCACTGGCCTGCCTGGCTTGCCCATTATCATATTTCCCAGTGCCTAGCACAGTGTCCAGTGCATAGAAAACACCAGTAAAAACTTGTTACATGAAGAGGCGATGGGAAGAAGGTAGAAGGGAAGGAGAGTAACTTGATTACGGTGCAAAGGGTCTATATAAAGATAACAGTGAGAAACAACAGTAGGTTTAGGCATTGAACACAAAGAAAAGGAAGCCAGACCTTAACTGGGAGTCATGGAAGCTTTTAAAGTCAGAAGATGACAAGACCAGGGCTGTGCTTTACAAAGATCTGCTCTTTAAACTTAAGGCATCTGCTCAGCCACTTAGATTTCCTTCTAAATGGCTCACCTCAGCCAGGATGGAAGTCCCCGTGATTGCCTCTGGGGGTGGAGGTAGGGGACAGATGCATGTTTATATAGGCAAATAATACATGCCTGATGCCAAGGGATGATGGGACTGGAGTTTAGGGTTGCCTTCCCATGTACCCTGATCATCAGCTTGAAGGGAACCTGGCATTGTAGAATTTTCCACAGTGTTCATGGCAAAATGAGATGGGATGAGGGGTGTGAATCTCCCTACACCTCACTCCAACAATGAAGGGGGCCAGTGAAAGGTGGAGGGGAGTCATCCATGTTTCCTGAGAGAATGTCTCTGTGAGCCTAGTTCTAGCTTATTGTGGATGAGGAGGGAGAAAGAGCCACAAAGTGAGAGTGCAGACACCCATATGGTCGAGGTGGAGGGTGAGGCGGGGCCAGGAACAAACATTCTCAGAGCTCCTTCTGGAATCCAGGAACCCAGTCAGGTGCTTTATGAGATCTCTTCCTCACATCAAACCTGTCAGTAGGAAAATTCAACCCCATTTTCAAGGCTTAGAGAGGTGAAGTAATTTGTCGATGGTCACAGGAGCTGGGTAAGAACTCGTAGCTGCAGTGCTGTTCCCTGAGTGGCGTGAATGAAATTTATCAGGCCCCATTTCGGGTAGGGAAAGGGAAGCTCTTGTCTATCAACTGAAACACATCTAAAGCAAAAAGACCACAGGCTTCCTGTTGTGTAAACCAGGGATCAGAGTCCGGTTTTACAGCGGCTGTGTGACCTTGGGTAAGTCACGTTACTTCTCTTAGTCTCTGTTTTCCCCTTTAAAAATGGAGCGCTTATACCCACTGCAAAGGGTTGCTGGGGAGATTGACGCTATGAGGCTTCTAAGGAGCCCAGCAGTCTCATGGAAGGGGCTCAGCCAACACTGATTTCCTCTGCCATTCCACCAGCTGTAATCTACAGTAAGAGCAGGGTGGTTTTGTGCAGTAAATGATAACAGATCTGCAAGCGTGCCAATGACACCTTTATCAATGTGGATTACTTGTCAATGTCATAAAAAGAGGAAAGTGTTAAGGAGGCAGCCGTGATATATGAAAAGAACACAGGACAAGGGAATCCTGAGATCTGCAGAAAGGACAATTTCAGTTACTCACATCTTTGTGTGAATCATGGGAGCATTTGAAACGTAACCTATAGCTAGGATAGGATATTCTCAAGGAAGGTCGTTTTAGCATTCTGGATTCTGAGCGTGTCTCTAGAGTATGCCAGGAGGCTGAAGTGTGAAGGGCCCAGCTGATGGACAAATTTATTACTCTGACAAGTAAAGAAAGACCATTAACAAAATGCACGTTTTTACACTTTTCTCAGCAGTCTTGAGAAAGCCTAGATTCTAAACACCCAAACGGAGGCGGGAGCCTGGGTGGCTCAGTTGGTTGAATGTACGGCTCTTGATTTTGGCTCAGGCCATGATCCCAGGGCTGTGGGATCCATCCCTGCATAGGGCTCTGTGCTAAGCATGGAGCTTACTTAAGATTCTCTCTCTTCTCTCTCTCTCTGTCTCCTCCTCCTCCTCTTCCTCCTCCTCCACTTCTCTCCTCTGCTCATGCTCTTTAAAAAATAAGTAAACAAACAAACACCCAAAGAGAATCTTATTAATCTAAACCGTCTAGACTGTGACAGGGTGAATCGCAGCCGACTGACAGAGGCAAAGTGTGAGTCCCAGCGGAAAAGCCAGAGCACTGGCTGCGTGCTGCAGGGAGGGCACTTTCTCACAGGTATGTCACCTTGTGCAGCCGTGAGCTGACAGATTCACCCCTCCTGTGAAGGTTCCGTTCTAGAAAACTCTAGTCCCTTCCCTTAAAACCAAGTGCGTTCCTTCTCTTCTCATGGTCCAACCTCGCCAGTTGCTTCAGGGAGTAAGTAAAATCCTTCTTGGTTCTGAGCAGAGGATGGAAAACTGGGATCTCCTTCTGACAGAAGGTTTGGGGCTCCTGGAAGATCAGAAGTTTCACCACAGGGCAGCATGTCCTGACTCAAGTGAGGGACATTCCCATCTACTACTTCAATAGCCTCGCTTGCCTGACAGGATGGTAGGCTGCTCACCTCTGTGTCCTGGCCTAGATCAGAGTCTCAGCTCAGAAAAGCTTTGCAGAACTGGTTCCCATAGTTATCTGAAATGGACTGAAGCCCACTGCTGTGAAGGATTTCAAAGTGCAGGAAACCCCAAGCCAGAGAGCTACAGAGACCCTACATTCTGTTTGTCAGTGTCAGCCTCAATTTGCATCTGTTATTCTGCATTAATTAACAAGAGTGCCCCACCTTTACTCTAAAAATGTCTAATGTAGACAGTTAATTAGATGGCTACCCTGTTTCAGGGCAGTATGGATTCAGTTCCACATCAGAGGCTGCCTAGACTAAGGGCCAAGAGATCTGGGTGCAGGTCAACGATGTGCCTCGGGACCACAGTCAAGTCCTCTGACAGCTCTGGCCCTCGCTTTCCCCATCAGGGAGCCAGACTAGCACACTCTAAGGTTCTTCTGTAGGAGTAGCTGTAGTACCTACCTCCAGGGGATGTTCTGAGGAGGAAAGGAGACTATAAAAAGAAGGTAGGATAGAAACGATCTCAGTTACAATGGCAAGTGAGGTTCCTTCAGCAGGGCGAATGCTCATAAAGTGTTTACAGGATGAATAAATTTGTAGGAATGTATTGGAAAAAGGATTGGCTGAAAAAACCTTTCACAGTGGTTATCAACGATATGGGCAGTTTTTCATTTTTTAGATATGATTTTATACCTTCACATTTTTGTACAATTAGCACATACAGTTCTTCTTCTACTTCTAAAGTTATTTTTAAAACTTCAGGAGAGGGGCATGTGGGTGGCTTGGTCAGTTGAGCTTCTAACTCTTGATTTTGGCCCAGGTCATGATCCCGGGGTTGTGGGATCGAGCCCTGCGTCGGGATCTGTGCTGAGCGGGGAGCCTGCTTGGGATTCTCCCTCTCCCTCTGCCCGTCTACCCAAGCTCATGTGAGCTCTCTCTCTCTCTCTCTCTCTCTCTAAAAACCAAACCAAACTTCAGGAGAAAATGAAATAATAAATGTGAAAATGCCAGGCACCTAGCAAGTGCTAAGACAGATGTTGATTTTAAATACAAATAAGATTTTATGCCCTGATATGGGTAGTATGATTTTATATAAACTGATTTTTAAAATGTGAAAACCTTTGGGGCACCTGGGTGGCTCAGTCAGTTAACTGTCTGACTGCTGATTTTGGCTCAGGTCATGATCTCACGGTCATGATCTCACAGTTGTGAGATCAAGCCCCTCATCGGGCTCCACACTGGGCATGGAGCCTCCTTGGGATTCTCTCTCTTCCTCTCCCTCTGTTGCTTCCCTGCTCAGTTCATGCTCGCTCTCTCGTTCTCTCTCTCAAAAAAAAGAAAAAGAAATTTAAAAAAATGTGAAAACCTCTTAACTGAGCAGTTATACTTCTAGCAAGTTACCCAAGAACATAATTGTGACTTTTCAAAAGATTTTCTAATAAGAATATTCATCACAACATCATTTATAATAGTGAGAAGTAAAATAAAAAAATGCTAGAAAGGAGAAACATCTTTAATGTTAAAAGTGCCTAATTATGTAAATTAAGGCACAGCAGTACAATGTTAATACACAGACGTTATAAGCCATGGTTGTAAAGAACACTTCGGGACATGTGAAATTGGATATAAAAAACTATGATGCAAAACTGTATAAAAAGTAATTCTGACATTTAAGTGTGTGTGTGTGTGCAGTTTGTACAGAAATGTTGACACCTGTCACCTTAAGGCAGTAAAATCATGAATGCATTTTAGTTTTTTATAATTTTTCCATACTTTCTAATTTTTTCAAGGAGCAAATGTGATAATGAGATTAAAAAAATAGAAGTTATTGTAAAGAGAAGGAAACACACCGACAGGAAGGTAGCAAAGACCACGGCTTCTGGTTTGGGTCCCCAGTATGTGGAGCACTGCACAGCCATAGCCTCCTGGGCCCAGATTCGCCTTCTTTTCCAGCCTATTAAATCTAGTGGGTCTTACTCCCCTCGCTGGGCAGCTCCCACTAAGTCAACTCTCCTCTTTTCTCATCAACAGTGGTTATTTTCAGAAGCAGGTCTGGGGCCATCTGTCTCTGTGACTTATGCTGGGAAAATGGTCTCTGGAAAACAGGAGGCAGTAAATTTCTCAGGCTCAGCTCATTTGATCTCCATCCCTCCTCCTCACAGGTTTCTCAGGGCCATTTTTTTTAACGCATTTACCAAGAAAGGAGCTTTGCTTTCACCTGTTTGTGGGGGGACACCCAGATCCTGGAGTACCTTCCACCTCGACACTGAGAAGGGAGGTCTTTAGGTCTCTGGTCTTCACTCAGGGATGGCCAGCTAGCTGTGCTGCTTGTTTGATTACAGGTGTATTAAATGAGGACATTCATTGAGGTGCCTGCATGGCTCAGTCGGTTGAGCATCCAACTCTTGACCTTGGCTCAGGTCATGATCTCATGGTTTGTGAGTTTAAGCCCTGCATTGGACTGTGTTAGCAGTGGGGAGCTTGCTTGGGATTCTATCTTTCCCTCTCTCTGCCCCTCCCCTACTTGCTCTCTTTCTCTCTCCAAATAAATAAATGAGGACATTCATTGATTTTGGGGGGTAATAACAGCTTTATTGAGTTATAGTTCACATACCATACAAGTCACCCATTTAAAGCATATCATTCAATTATTTTTAATATATTCACAGAGTAGTGCAACCATCACCAGTCTATCTACCTATTTATTTATTTTACCACAGTCAATTTTAGAATATTTTCATCCCCCCCCCCCAAAAAAAAAAGCCCATATGTATCATCAGTCACTCCCCATTTCCCTCCAAACCCTTGCAGCCCTGGACAATCACTAATCTACTTTCTATGTATGTATGGATTCACCCATTCTGGGCATTTCATGTACAAGGACTCAGGACATGTGCTCTTTTGTGGCTGGCTTCTTTCATTTAACATGATGTTTCTGAGGTTCATCCATGTTGTAAGATGGATCAGAACGTCATGTCATTTTATTGCCGAATGACATTGTGTTGTACGGACATTGCGTTTATTTGATCATCAGCTGATGGCCACTTGGGTTGTTTCTACCTTCCAGCTATTCTGAATAAACTGCTACAAGCATCTGTGTACACATTTTTGGGTGGACATGCGTTTTCATTTCTCTTGGGTGTATACCTAGGAGTGGAAATGCTGGATCAAAGTAACTCTGCTCAACACTTTCAAGAACTGTTGGACTGGTTTCCAGTGGCTCCACCATTTTCCATCCCCACCAGCAGTGTCTCAAAGCCCCGATTCCTACACATCTGTGCCAACACTTTTTATCGTGTGTCTTTTTGATAACAGCCATTCTAGTGGGTATGAAGAGTCAGCTCAGGTGGTTTTGATTTGCATTTCCCGATGGCTAATGACGTTGAGCACCCTCTCATGTGCTTATTGGCCATTTGTGTATCTTCCCAGAGAAATACCTATTCCAATCCTCATTTTAAAATTGAGCTATTCATCTCTTTAGTGTCTACGAGTAGGCATTGATTCTTTCATCAAATATTTGTTTTGTGCCTACCCTGTGCGAGGCACTGTTCTAAGCATCTAGGCCTGGGGGACAAAGTCTTGTCCTCACAAGCTTACATTTCAGTAGAGGAGAAAAATCAACAAGTGAACAAAGAATCATACAGAACAAGATCAACTGGTGATAGATGCCGTGAAGCAAAGTTAAGTACAATGAGAGGTGTGGAGTGATGGGATGGGTGTGCTACTTCAGGTAGGATAGTCAGGGAAGGCCTCTCTGAGGAGGCGATATTTAAGTAGACACGTGAAATAAGTGAAGGAGTGAGCCACACAAACATCTGGGGGAAGAGCTTTCCAGACAGAGGACCTAGCAACTGAGGGGGTGGCGAGGAAGCAGGCCATCACGTCTCTCCCCCGGCCCCAACCTGAACGCAGTGCCTTCCTATGGAACCTTTTGCAAGCTGAAACTGCATAAAGGCAAGAAGCAATTACCATTAATTTACATGGAAAAGTTTTTGAGCATTCCCAGACCCCCAAACTAACCTCTCTTAGGCTTTTCTGATACCTTAGGACATGTCTTGCTAATGGCTGCACAAAATCAATCGAGAGAAAGCACAGATGCTCACAGACGCAGTTCAAAGCTCCGGCCGCTTGATGCTGAGCTGCTGTGTGTAGTTCCCGGGGAAGGAGCTCGGTGGGGCCGCCCTCGCTGCTCTGGGTGCGTGCTGCCGATATAATGGCTCACTACAAAACAAGCTCTGGGCATAATTTGGCTTTTAGCCTTTTTCTGTAAAAGTGAAAGTCCTCTTCGGATCCTGTTCAGTGAATGAAAACAGGTACTAACGTAGGTGTTTCATAAAAGCGAGGTGGTATAATGAGAACTTGTGAAAAGCGAGGGATGCCCGTATGGGTAGAGAGGCCTAAGGAGGATAGCGCTAGGAAGTGAGCCTTGAGAGGCTGCCAGGGGCCAGAAGACAGATGTGCAACACTGCAGGCCACTGTGCCTATGTGTTTCTTAGTGAGTTCTCGGAGGACAGGGACTGGTCTTATTTGTATCCATATGTCCACGGCCCACACAGTGATTTCATCTATCATTGGTACCCAGAACATACTGGAGTCTATTTTAACTGATTGAGCTAATCAGTTTTTATTAGTAAGTAAAAACAATACCTACGCGTGAATAGTATTTACTCTATACTTTACACAAGATTTTCACATCCGCGATCTTATTTTATCCTTTCTACATTCAAGTGAGGTTATGACCATCAACCCCATTTTACAGACAGAAAAACTGAGGCTAGGAGAGGTGCTGTGACTTGTGCAGGGCCATACGAGTGGTAAGGGGCTAAGTGGGACTGCAACTTTGGGGAGGGGCATCAAGTGAGATCTGGATTTAAAACTGGTTATTGTGATTTGGGGCCGGCTGCTTCACCTTTTAGAGGGCTGGGATCTTCAGGATCCGAGCCTAGCTCCCAGGGGTCTTGTGGAGCATGAATGAGTAAGAGCATGGGTGTCTGGGGCCTATGATGGGCCTGGAACACAGCAGATTGAGCACACAGCTCAACACTGGTAGCCGTCCCCCACCTCCCTTTCATTGCCCACCACAGATGTACACTGGTCGGCCTCTCCACGTGAGGCCAGAGCCAAAACCAGCCCTTCCCCTGGAAGGGAGCCTGGTTGCATGGGTAGAAGAAACAGAGATACATTATTTCGTGTGCGGGAGGCAGGCGTGCCAGCGGAGGGGGAGGAGAGGTCAGGGATGTTGGGGGAGGAGGGCAGGGGAAATGGGAGACTTCCTAGAACCCCAACTTCCAGCTGCAACCCCAGGTTTCTCAAAGGTTCTTTGAACCTTTCCCAGGGCTTGGTCCAAAGGGGTTTAAGATGGTCCATCCAAGGCCTCCGGGGGCTCAGATCAGGCCAGACAGAGACGCCACTTTCTGTGGGATGTGGGGGAGAGGGGGACACAAGGCAAGCTGGATTATCTAAGCCTGTCAAGTCTGCTGGTGAACATGAGCAAGGAGGCACTGAAATTTATGGCAGCCCTGGAGCAATCTGTGGTCACAGAGTGCTCTGTTCGACAGAAGGGCTCAAGCCTTGCACTTTTGCACTGAGATTTGATTAAGAAATGCTTTCAAACAGCTGTTTTCAAAGTCATTTATTACTTCTTGGGTTCAAATATAAATATATATATGTGTATGTATATATATATATATATATATATATATATATATATATATATATATATAACTTCTTCTATATATTTCCCTCCCCAACTCCTTTTACATGGCTGCAAAACTGCAGACCCCAAGACAAAGGCAGAGCATAACCTGTCAAGCTTCACCTCTACTTCAATATGGTGGATTGTGGCAGTATTAAGTACAGAGGAGAGGTGATGGGGGATGGTGGCGGTATTAAGTACAGAGGAGAGAGGTGAGAGGTGGGGCGCTATGGAGGAAGAAGAGCCTGCTTGCTGGAGGGAGGGGAGGCAACTGATAGTAATTTGGTGCCTACTCTGTGTCCCCTACATACATCATCTCGATCCTCACAACCCCCTGCAAAGGCGTTAGGTCTCCCCAAGCTCTGAGGCTCCAGAGAGCCTGCTCAGGATCGCCTAGCTGGGGCAGTTAAGAGGCTGAATTCTGGACCTTGTTCTGGTGGACCCTAAGCCCACCCTATGCCACTAAAATCATCCAAATGAATAATGATAATAAACACAAGCATGTGCGTTTGTAAATCCAAGGGTTTACTTTCCTGATCTCTTAAAGAAGCTAGACAGTATGCTCAAGGCCACAGAGCCAGTGAGTGTAGAACTCTGACTCAAAGGGGAAATCAAGATGAGTATAAGCAATGAACCAGGCAAAAATTAACCAGGAAAAAAAACACCCATATAAAATAAAGCCAGAGTTGTTTACTTATCATTTGTGCAGTTTGCTATCTATTATATTTTAACAAAATAATTTTAAAAAATAACAGAAAACCCTGTGCTGTATGTGTATAGTGAGTACATATTGAGAAGCATTTTCCTTACCTAGTTTCTCCCTGTAAACGCCCTGGTTCTAAATAGCTTTCACTGAGTGTACTCATTGTGCCAAAGCCTCTGCTCCCATTAGATTTCTACAAAGCTTTTTGAAACTTTTTTGAAAGCACAAACATAGTAAGGGCCAAGCTTTCCGGAAATTCCTCTACTCTCACTCCAGGAAATCTTAAAAAAAAAAAAAAAAAAAAATCAAGGAAAGCAATCTCAAAAAACCTTGAAAAAAAAAATCAATGGGGTGCAGGGGGAGAATGGACAAGTGGAGAAATGTCTGCCCAAATCTTGTCCCCAAGTGACCGGGTCTCCCTCAGATGGAGAATTTCCCCAGAAGTCTGTTCTCAAAGCTGGGAGCCCTTTAGGAGGCTTTAGGCAAAGATTAGAAGAAAGACACGCTTGTTTTTAGCCCCAAACACATTCTGTGCAGAAATGAGCCTTGGGGATGAGAAGAGAAGGGGAAGGAATAAACATTTATCAAATACCTCTGTGTGTCATGCACTGTGCTGAGCACCTTGCGAACACTTTCCAATAAAACTCTTACAGCAAACACCATATTCACCCACTCAGCAAATAACTGTGGGGCTACTGCACGTCAGGCCCCCTGCTAGGTGCTGGGGACACAGCAGAAACACCACCGGGTAAAGTTCCTGTCTGTATTGGTTTCCAAAGGCTGCCATGACTGAGCACCATGGACTATCTTAAAACAACAGAAATTTATCATCTCGCAGTTCTGGAGGCTGGAAGTCAAAATCAAGGTGTCGGGGGAGGGGGGTAATGGTGCTCCCTCTGAAACCTGTAGAGGAGTCATTCTGTGCTTCTTCCTAGCTTCGGGCAGTTGGCTGGCAATCCTTGGCATTCCCTGGCTTGTGGCTGTCCACTCCAATCTCTGCCTTTGTTGTCACATGGCCTTCTCCCACATGTGTCTCTATCTTCACAGGGCTGTCTTCTGGTAAGGGCACCAGTCAGACTGGATTTGGGACCCGCTCTACTCCAGCATGACCTCGTCTTGACTAATTATGTCTGTAACAACCCCATTTCCATATGTGGTCGCATTCTGAGGTACTGGGGGTTAGGCCCTGAAAATATCCCTTTTTTGGGGGGGACACAAGTCAACCCATAACACTATCCTTGTGGAGCTTATAATATAGAAGTCCCCTTTTACACATGAATAAGTTGAGACAAAAAGAGGCCAAGTGACTTACTCAAGGTCCACAGGTAGTAAATCACAAAGCCACAAACCCTAACCCTAACCCTAGGGTGTGACTCCAGAGCCCATACTCCATCTACCTTGCCACCCTGTCTTGCCAGCATGGGGTTTCTTCAGCTGATGGTCATTTATATAAAAGGAGCCTTTGCATATATCATCACTTCTAGTCCTTGTGACACCCTATGATGTAGATACTATTGTTATCATTTTACTGATAAAGAAAATGAACTCCAGGGGCGCCTGGGTGGCTCAGTCGGTTGAGCGGCCGACTTCGGCTCAGGTCATGATCTCGTGGTCCGTGAGTTCGAGCCCCGCATCGGGCTCTGTGCTGACAGCTCAGAGCCTGGAACCTGTTTCAGATTCTGTGTCTCCCTCTCTCTGACCCTCCCCCATTCATGCTGTCTCTCTCTGTCTCAAAAATAAATAAACGTTAAAAAAATTTTTTTTAAATAATAAAAAAAAAAAGAAAAAAAAAAAAGAAAATGAACTCCAGAAAGATTGATCTTATTCAGTCCTCAAGAGGAGGGGCAGATTGAACCCAAGTGAGTGGACTGTACCCATGTTTTTGCAGCCATGCCAAGATCAGTGGCATTGTGGTGGGAAACTGGACCTCAGGAATGGAACCAGAAATCAACACAAGCAGTTAATGAAAAAGTTCTATCTCTAGGGCTGTCCATGAAGGCTGGTCACCCTGACTGAGGGCACTGGACTGGAAAAGAAAGAAGGATGTTGGCTATTTTTGTTTCTCTGGAGGGAAAAGAGTCTCCATTTTGGAGGTGAAACCATTCAGCATCTCGAGCAGCATCCCCCTGACTAGAATGCTAGCACACACAGATTGCACCTGCCCCAGATTTCATGTGGGTGGGTAAGTGAGGGAGGAGAGAGGTGCCTGCAGGGTAGGAAAGCATTTGGGATGTTCCGACGTGCCAGGTCCAGAGTCCAGTGGTCTGTGAGGCTGGCAGGGGTAGCTGGTCCTGTGTAATTTGTCACAAGACCCTGGCATAGTCAGAGGAGGAGAGTGCCGCCATCCTGGGGAAGAAGGTCAAAGCCCCTCTCTGGAGCGTCCTGCCAGCTAGATCCTGCCATTCACTTCTCTCAGTGATCCTACAGGGGACTCCACCCAGCACCCCAGTCGAGTTATGGTAGGGAATCATTTTGGGTCCTGCCTGCCTTTGAGAAGTTTCCAGAAGAGGCAACTACCCCACAGTGCTATGGGAGTGGGGAGCCCTTAATTAATGAGGCTTTGGGGTGCAGTGACACCTATTCCTACGGGAAGTGGTGTTTAAGTAGAAGCCTAATGATAAACAAGCCTAAGTTGGCCAGAGGAAAGAGGCATCGTGTGTGGTGGGTGTACGTGTGTGCACAGGCGTGGGCTGGTTTCAGTGTTTGGTAGGGCAGAGAGAACCGCATGTGCAGAGGCTCAAGGGCACTGTGAGTATTGCCAGTCTGGTAGGTCTGGAGGAGAGGTAGTAAAGAGCTACTAAAGAGCTGAGCTGGAGGGAGGTAGGCTTCAGACCCTTGACAGGCCTCTGGTAGAATCCAGGGCCTGCCTCTACTCCCAGGGCTGCAGGACCCAGCAACTGTTAGCAACTATCTATCATGCGCCACCCAAATTAAGTCACTGAACTTCTCTGGGTCTAACTGAAAATTACTACGGTCATGGGGGTTGCCTCCTAAGCTCTCTTGGAGATCAAATAATGAAAACTAGCAAGTCTGACTTACGCTTTTCCACTTAATCCTCATAGCAACTCTCTGAATATCTCCTTATTACCCCCATTTAGTAGAGGAGAGGAGAAATGTTCACAGAAGGTTAAATGACTACCTTCTATCAGTCTTCGGTTCTCTGAAAGAAATTGCTCCCAGGCTTTCTGCCCAAATAGCTGAGTCTTTTGCTCTCGGGGGACTTTTACTCAGGGGAGAAGGATGATTGGTTAATAGCAGCAATGATGATAATAGCTGCCATTGTTGGGGACTTTCTCTTTGCTAGACGTTGTACCAAGCTGTGTATAGACAGGAGTCCATTTTAATCCTCCCGGCAATCTTATGAAGTAGGGACCTTTGTGGCCCCCATTAGAGATGAGGACACTCAGACTTACAGCAGTCGGTCAACTTGGCCAAGGTCATACAACCTACTGGGAAGGGGAGAGCTAGGCGGTGGCCCCTGGTGACTCACTCCTGCCACAGCCTAAGCTCCTAATCACTTCTCTGTGAAGCTTAAAAGGAACAAAGCTCTCCTAGCCCTACCTGTAGGTTTCTACATGAGAAAGCTGAGGACTGGAGAGGTGACAGAATGAACCTAAGGTCCCAGGATAAGGTGACCACGGAGTTAGTTGTGTGCCATTAATATCAACAATAGTAACAGTTATGAGGGCAGTGGCTGAAACACGGAAGCTTTTAAAGTTCGGAACCTTTAAAAAAAATTTTTTTTAACATTTATTCAATTTTGAGAGACAGAGAGAGACAGAGTACAAGCAGGGGAGGGGCAGAGAGAGAGGGAGACACAGAATCCGAAGCAGGCTCCAGTCTCTGAGCTGTCGGCACAGAGACTGATATGGGGCTGGAACTCATGTACCACGAGACGATGACCTGAGCTGAAGTCAGACGCTTAACTGACTGAACCACGCAGGCAACACCTCCCATGCCTTTTTAATTTAAGTGATCTCTACACCCAACCTGGAGCTCAAACCCACAACCCTGAGATCAAGAGTCACATGCTCTCCCGACTGAGCCAGCCAGGCGCCCCTAAAGACTGGAAACTTTTTGATCCTTGCTTATCCGGTAGATGTAAAATATCTTGAAGTTATTTTAATATTCATGACTTTATTAGAGTTTGACTATTTTTTAATGTTTATTAGATATTTATACTTAAGTATCTATGAATGGCCATATAGGTCTTTGCACATTTTTTCTTATTTGGTTGTTCATGTTTCCTATTCATTGATCGTAAGACTTTCCGTATGTCAAAAATTAATATATTTTATATAGCGCAAATATTTTTCCAGTTTCCTTTGACATCGCTTGTGTTGTTTTTACTTGTCTTGCAGAAATGCTTACTTTGCATCTCTGTCTTTTTCTTTATGGCTTCTGGGTTCAGGGAAGATCAGCCAACTTCCTCAATTGTTTTCCTGTCATCAGATTCCCCCCAGGCTCCCTCTGGGTCTGGGGGCCAGCTCAGAGGCACGTATAGACAAAATAGGGGCGCCACCCTAGGTTCCTCCCACGTGCTCTCTGGAGACCCTCTGTGTTTGATGGAGCCTTTTCTTTTCTTCCAGGTCTCTAGCCTCCCTCCAGACTGTAACAGAAGGATACAATCCCTTCAGAAAATTTGATTTTCATTTTGGATAAGCTAAGAGAAATCCCTCTTTTCTTCTGTCCTCCTCATCCTTTTGGAATGGAGATGCAGGGATGTTGGGGCAGACAAAATGGGATAAAATTTGGGGTTTGCCAGGAAATTTTTATTTGGCTGTGTGTGGAAGGAATGAAGGGAGATTTCTGAAAGTACTTTCAAACCCAAAAAATATCTCTAACAGTAAAACATAATTTTTTCAGAAGGAAGAAAACTGACATTAATCAAACACATTCCAGATGCTGAGCCAAGTAATTTTATATCTCATTTTCCTAAAAGTTTTATCTCTCTGTGGTCTCAGGTAGGGTCTTCCTGTTTCAAATGAGGGGGCTGTAGCTTGGGGAGCTTACATGGGAAGCTGTCACCTGTAAGTGGATCAGGGACTTGGATGCAGGCCCCTGGCCCCTGGCATAGCGGCTAAGGGCTCTGGAGTCGGTGGGCAGAATGTATCTCAGCTCTTTGGGTTACTGTCCGTTTGATCTTAAGCAAATCACTTAGCCTCTCTGAGCTCAGCTTCCTCATCTGTCAAATGAAAGTAAAATTACGTTTCCTCATATGGGTTCTGAGGCAGTGAAATAGGCAAAAGGATATAAAACACATTCTAATGCGTGGCCTGCAGAAAAGTCTTAATAAATTCTAGGAATAATAATAACAACAGCAATAACAACAGCTAATTTATTCTTTCCTCCCCATCGTGCCTCTATCATCATAAAGCATTCCAGCTGGATACTTTCATATTCTTAGCCTGCTCTGTGGTGATGGTAACATAATAGCCGTACTGTTCATAGCAGCTTTGTTCACAGGAGTCCAAAACAATGCAAATCCCATCAACAGGTGAACTGATAAATAAATTATAGTATATTAATATAATGGGAAGCTCCACAGCAACGGAAAAAACCTACTGGTAAATGCAACAACGTGATGAACATCACAGATTTTCAGAGATTCATTTACGGTAAGTAAGAGAAGCCAGATACAAGTATATGCCGTGTGATTATTTCCATGAAGTTCAAAAGCAGGCAAAACTAAACAATATCGATAGAAGCCACCGTAGTAGTAGTTTCAGGGTGGGTAGGCACATGGGGGAACCTTCTGGGTTTGATGCAAACGTGTTCTATCTTGAGCAGAGATACGGCTACAGACATGGCCACATCGTAAAAGATCACTGAGCTGTCTACTTAAGTGTACGTAAACACTTTAAGGTCTGCATGTTAGTCCTCAAAAAAATTATTAAGGGGGGGGGGCAAATAAAAATGCAAATCTGGAAAAATGAAGCGAAAGTACTCAAAATAATAAAGATAGTAGTTCCTATCACAGGCACTGTGTGAAGCACCTCCTATACTCAGTCTCCCATAATCCTCATAGCAGCTCCGGGAAGTCGGCAGTATATTTGATAGATGAGAAAACAGGTTACGTTCTTTGGCTCAGGACACTCACCCCCATAGGGCCAGGACTTGGCCCGGACTGGCTATCTCCAACACCTGTTCTATTACCTCTGACAACAAAAGAAACCTCCATGTAAGTTGTGGGGGCCAGCCTCCAAGATGGCCCCTGTTGACGTTCACTTTCTGGTGTTCACGCCCTTGGATGCGTGATTCTCTCCCATGCAGTAAAGCTGGCCTGGGATACCAACGGGATATGCGGAAATACAGAATGTGACTTCTCAGGCTATGTGCTAAAAGACGCTGTGGCTTTCTCCTTAGGTTTGCTTAGATCTTTTGCTCTGGGGGAAAACCAGCAGCTACTTTGTGAGGACACTCAAGCAGTGATAGAAATGTCCTTGTGGTGAGACACTGAGGTCTCTTGCCAACAGCTGGCATCAGTATGGCATCTTGGGAGCAGATCCTCCAGCCCCAGTCAAGTCTTCAGACGACTGTCACCCTGGCTGAGACACCAAGTCAGGCAACCCAGCAAAGATGCTCATGACTTCCTGACCCACAGATACTGTGATATAATAAATGTTGTTTCCATTTTAAGTGGCTAAATTTGGGGGTAATTTGTTACAATTGAAAAATAATATATAAGAGAAGGACCGTGCATATTAAATGATGAGCAGCCCTTACACATGAATTAAAATCGTGAAGGAACTACTGAGTCAATAATCTCTGTCCTGCCTGAAGACTAAGATTCAGATGCCTGTTTCTCAACATAATAGCCTGGGTTTTAGTTGTTTTCTGGTCTTTACGATTCCCTTTAGCTTTAAAAAAAAATTTTTTTTTAAACATTTATGCATTTTTGAGAGACAGAGAGAGAGAGAGGCAGAGTGCGAGTGGGGGAAGGGCAGAGAAAGAGGGAGACACAGAATCCAAAGCAGGCTCCAGGCTCTGAGCTGTCAGCACAGATCAGGACCCGAGCCGAAGTTGCACACTTAACTGACTGAGCCACCCTGGAGCCCCTCCCTTTAGCTTTTTATTTTTGTGCTCTGTCCACACAGCTAAGGCCCAGCTCTCAGTCGTTGCATACTTTAGCTGTACCCTCTTAACCTTAGTGTTACAGGCCTGAATAATGTCAAATCTCACCAGGAAGAAATAAAAATTTATAACTTGTTTATTCATAAATTAGCCCTATCGGACCCCAGAGCACATCAATAGTTCAGTTGTGTTTGACAGCACCTCTCTTCATTAGGATGTTAATCATTAGTGTCAAGATTTGTCTGATTCTGTTGACATTAACCAGAGGTCACATTTTTGTCAGAACTCAGCATTTAAAGACTAGAAAAATCATAGGAGGTGGGAGAGCACCTGGAAATATTTTTGTCTCTAGGCGGATGCTTTAACTATATTTAAATGTATTCCGAGTTAGAGACTCACACAATATTCTTTGGTAGGAACTTTTGCTTTTCTACTTTTTGTTTACTCGTAATCATCAAATAAGTCCCTTGCCATCCCACACAAATTTCTCCTGCTTTCACCTCAGCTCCTTCCCTTTGGCGTCATCTTCCAAGAACATAAAGAACAAGTGTTAAGAACTCTCTTTAGAGAAGCCCTTCTATATATTCACAGAGGGTAATTAAATCACAGCTTAGTCTTCCCAGCTGCAGGTTAAGGAGCCCCAGTTCCTCTGCACTGACTGCACAGGGGATTTTCCAGTCCTCTTGTCTCAGGTAGGGCCCTCCCCAAATGCTCCCACTCTTGTAAGCTTCAGTGTTTAACGAACGTAGCCGTGGCCTAGTGCAAAGGATAAAAATGATGCTTTTGCACTCCCACCTCCCTTACTGGATCACAGTTTCATTTTTAGAACTTATTTTCACAGCTTTAGACTCATAGATATGTTAGAGATGTAAAAGTAATTTTGTCCCACTTCCCCTAATTTTGTAGCTGAGGAAACGATGGCCCAAAGAGGCCCGCTCAAGGTCACTGAGTTACAGGACTGGCTGAGTTAAGTGTGGTCTTCCCGTCATGTGCCTTTCCCGTCTCTCCTGCTCAGCCTGGTGTCACCTGGGTGTGTCCCCTCACCTGTGCTGAATCTCTAGCCTCTTATTACAGCTGACAGCAATAGCACTTTGCAGCTGGTCCTCACAGTACTGTTTGCAGTACTGTTTGCAATAGAGTAAGACATGGGAAAAACCAGGGCCTCTATTCCATGGAATATTCCGAAGCTGTTAAAAAGAATGAGGAAGATTTAAACGTGCTGCTAGGGGGAGATCTACCAGATATATTATTTAGTGAAAAAAACAAGTCAACAGCACCTAGTAGAATAGCAAATAGAATGCATCATTCCACTTGTGTTCGAAAAAGGTATACACACACATGATTCTGTGCAGAGCTTTCTAGAAAGATACACATAAAACTGTTAATGACAGAATGGGGTTGATGGTAAAGACTTTTACTTACTTTTCATTTTATATCCTTCAGCATTGTTTGAATTTTTAACCATCTGCCTTTATTACTTTTATAATAAAAATAGTATAAACGTTTAAAGTGTTAATACTGAGGACTTCTATTTTCTTTTTTTTTTACTGTCACATGTCTCTATTTTTTTTTTTTTTTTTGAGAGAGAGAGAGAGAGCAGGGGAGAGGGACAGAGAGAAAGAGAGAAAGAGAGAGAGAATCTTAAGCAGGGTCCATGCTCAGCACAGAGCCTGAAGCGGGGCTCAATCCCATGACCCTGTGATCGTGACCTGAGCTGAAATCAAGAGTCAGATGCTTAACGGACTGAGCCATCCAGGTGTCCCTCCCATGCCTCTATTGTTTGACTTTTTCCACTACCATGTATTACTTATATAATTAGAAAAAAGATATCAAAAAGCAGATATACATTAAAAATAATGCTCCACATCTGAAAACTGGTTCTATAGTAATGCTTTTTAAGACACAGGACACACAGATGATACACTCTGAACAGGGGAGATCAAGTCATCACATGGCAGTGGTTTCTCAGATGCAGCATGGGGTGTGTGTGTGTGTGTGTGTGTGTGTGTGTGTGTGTGAGTTGGGTGTCCCATGCCGCTGGAGTTGTTGGAAGTGGTTCTTGGTTGTCATGATGACTAAGGAGGTTGGTAGTGGTACCCAATCCCCTGGGATCGGGGGTGCTCACAATGCCGTCCCCAAAATGCCAGTGGAGACTTACCAAGACATGCTGGTGGAATATCTAAATGTAGAGTTTTTAAATGTCTCTGTCCATTCTCTCATTTAAACTTCACATCTCTTTTGAGGTAAAAAAAAAAAAAAAGTATTCATTATTACCTCCTGTTAACGGAGAGGAAGGTCACCCGGGGAGGGAGGGAGGGAGTTCCCAGAGGAAGAAAGACGGCAGATGGTGACAGGATTCAACCTGGCAACCAAGAGGCAGGGGTATTTGCTGAATGTCTGTTCACAGAACAGCAAGGCCTGTGCCAGGCTAGTTATCTCTCTCACCATGGTTAATAGGATGGTGTATCCCTATTTTACAAACGAATAAACTGAACGCTTGAGATCAGACCACCAGCCCTAGGGCACCTGGCTGGTAAATGACTCAGCTCAAATGCCGGTCCGTATACTTCCAGAGCCCTTGCTCCCTGCACTTCCCCACTTGGCCTCGCTCACAGCCATTGGAGGCGACCAAGTGGCACCTGGAAGCAATTTCTCCTCTGGTTCCCCCCCACCCCCCAGGGCCCATGCTACTTTGGTAGGGAATTCATGGTGGGAAATTAACCTCTGTCTGCAAGGGCCAATTATGCAGTCTAGAATAAAAAGAGCAATGTGGGCCTGGACCCAGGCAAAACACTGGCTCCCCTTCCAGCTGCCTATGTAGGCAGCTAGGAAGGGCAAAGGAGGGGGCAGGGGAAATCCTATTCTATTTTGAGAAAATGGTTGTGTTTGATTATCCAATAATACCAAGCTATTAAGCTGGGACAGCTATGGATTTTCCCTAAATTTGGAAAATTGTGATCCATTTATTTCTCACTTTTAAAGAAATCTATTCGAAAGGAATTTAACTCCCTGATGCCTTGAGGTATGCAGGACTAGGAGTTAATGCAAACATCTCTTAGGAAAAACAAACAAACGGGAATTCAGACCTGCAAAAATCTGCTGGAGAGAGAGACTGGGGAGAATGAATAGCTTCCAAGATAATTTCTTCCCATCAACCCAGTGACCCTGGCTTCTCTGCCACTATGTCCTCAAAAGTAGACACAATGAGTTTTGTCTTACTACAGTATTTTAGACGTTGGCCAGTCCTCCTATCTTTGAGACTCATTTCAAGTATTGCCTCTTCCAAGAAGCCTCTCTGACCACTCCAGGCTGGTTGAGGGCCCTCAAAGTCCCAGAGTTCCCTTCTTTCCTGCACTGATCTCACTTGTCACAGGACTCTTTCTCTAACTGTACACACCTCACTCATGTCAGGATTCCCATGGCTTAAAACAGCACAGGCACTCAGGATGGGCTCTGCCTTGTGGATTCACTATGGTATGCGAACTCATTTTCTTACCAAAGTCAGTGTCTGATGTGAGCAAGGGACCCGAGCAAGAAACTGGACTTTATCAGGTGGATGAGAAAAAGGACATCATGAGGGGGCTGGGGTGGCTCAGTTGGTTAAGTGTCTGACTCTTGATTTCAGCTCAGGTCATGATCTCATGGTTCGTGAGATCGAGCCCCATGTTGGGCTCTGTGCTGGTGTAAAGCCTACTTGGGCTTCTCTCTCTTCCTCTCTCTGCCCCTCCCCCACTGGTACTCTCTCACACAAAATAAAAATAAACAAACTTAAAAAAAGGAAAAAGGACACTACGGACGGAAGGAATAACATGAACAAAAGCATGGAGGTATGAAAATACACGATTAAGCAATGGGTTGAGAAGAGGGAGTAGAGCAAAGTGGTGCCAAGCACAGTTTCTGAAATCAGACCTGAGAGGAAATTTTAGCAACATCATCACTATCTATGTGACTTGAGGTGATGTACTTAGTTTGTCCCTTGGTTTTCTTATTATAAGGCTGTAATTAGGTGTGTAAAAAGGACCACAGCGGCACGCATTCAGTGAGCACTTAACTATAGTTTTAAATATTGTTATTCTGAAAGGAGAGGTATAATTCTCTTGCAGGATGACCTGGACCCCACTGCTGCTCAGCCACTGTTTGCTCAGAAGTGCAGGATTTGATAACCAACCTGTGTCATTACCTTCATTTATTCATGTACTTCATTCATTCGTTCTACAAACATTCCTTGAGCAACGAGCATTGGCGAGGTGTTGCAAGATGCCGTGATAGCTTCAAAGCAAGATGGATTCCCAGCCCCCAGAAAGCTCAAAATCTTGTAGGAGAAATGAGGCATAGACACAAAGATATGGTCAAGGCAGAGTTAAAGGGGAGATGATCAGGTGCTAGGAGAGCCTGGAGGAAGAAGGAGCATTATAAGAGAACTCAGTTCACAGGAAAGGGGAACTTGTATCTTTCTCCAGTTCCTTTTAAAATTTTCTCTTAAAATGGGTTGCTGGCAAATTTATCATGGCTCTGTCGATGACCATTCTGCTTGGGGTTTGTTGAGCTTCTGAGATCTTACTGTGGGTTTACAGTTTATATCACATTTGACAAAAATCATCATTATTTTATCGTATTGTTTTACTGTCTTCATCTCTCCCTTACCTTTCCTCCTTTGATCCTAAGAACTTATAATTACATGTCACATGGGCTCTAATCACATGTTAAATCACTTGATATTGTCCCATGGGTCACGGAGGTTCTGCTTATATTTTTCAGCTATTTTTCCTCTTATCTCCCTCTGCTTTGGTTTGGATAATTTTGATTGCCCTACACGCAGCCTCTTTTTTTCTGTAGTGTCTAATCTGCTGCTCAGTTTTCCATGATATTCCATTTTCGATTCAAGTTTCCATTTCTCTGAAATTCTCTATTTGTTCCCTCCTTATGTTCATGTTTTTCTTTAACTCCTTGAACATAGAGCAGCCATTGGAAAGTCCTTTTCTGTTCATTTCACCATCGCTGTGATTTCTGTTTCTATCGACTTATTTTTCTCTTAGTTATGAGTTCCATATCCTCCTTCTTTGCAGATGTGGTAGGTTTGTATTGTATGCTGCACACTATGGATGCTAGGATGTTGGGCCTCTGGATTTTTGTCCTCATCTTTTAAACAGTGTCAAGTTTGGGTTTAGGTAGGCAGTTAAGTGACTTGCAGAGCAGCTTGATCCTTTCAAGGCTTGTTTTGGCTTCACTAAAATAGGCCTAGGGATGCCTGGGTGGCTCAGTTGGTTGAGCTCTGATTTCAGCTCAGGGCATGATCTTGTGGTCCATGAGTTCGAGTCCCACGTTTGGGCTCTGTGCCCTCAGAGCCTGGAGCCTGTTTCAGATTCTGTGTCTCCTTCTCTCTCTGCCCGCCACCCTCTCCCCCCACCCTTGGCTCACACTCTGTCCCTCTCTCTCTCTCAAACATAAATAAACATCAAAATAATTTTTTATTATTTAAAAAAAATTTTTTTTTTAACGTTTTATTTATTTTTGAGACAGAGAGAGACAGAGCATGAACGGGGGAGGGGCAGAGAGAGAGGGAGACACAGAATCGGAAGCAGGCTCCAGGATCTGAACCATCAGCCCAGAGCCCGATGCGGGGCTCGAACTCATGGACCGCGAGATCGTGACCTGAGCTGAAGTCGGCCGCTTAACCGACTGAGCCACCCAGGCGCCCCCAAAATAATTTTTTAAATAGGCCTAAAGTAGACTTTATTCTAGTGCCAGGTTAACTCAATCCTAAAGCATGGTCTTTTGGGAGGGTCTCTACTGAATGCCTGGGGTGTTCAGCAAGGTCTCCCTGCTCTGCACGGTTGGAATTTAAACATCTCTCACCTTGTGCGAGTTGTAGCGTGCAGCCGGTAGGGAGTTGTTTTATTCTCTGGTAGCTGTTTGTTCCCCCAGTAGATGTTCTTTGTCCGGCCTCATGGGGTCTTTCCCTGCACACGTGAAGCTCAGCATTTGGCTGGAAGCTCAAGAGGATCTCCACGTGGATTTCTGGACCCTTTCCCATTAGCACTCTGTTTCACAAATTTCTGATTTGCCAGTTGCCCTCAACTCAGTAAGAACACTGTGCTCCGTCTGACCTTTCCTCCTCTGCAGCTTGATAACGTTCCTTTGAGCTGAGAGCTCGGGCAACCGCCAGCTCACATTGCTTGTTTTGTTTCTCTTAGAGACCATATTTTTATTTTTGTGCTGTCTCTGTCCAATATCTGAAAACAGTAATTTCATATATTTTGTCCATGTTCACAATTGTTTACAGTAGCATGGCTGGTCCAGTTCCAGTTACTCCATCATGGTCAAAAGTGGAAGTGTGGAAAATGGGGAATTGGAATAGTTTCTTGAAGAATAGGTAGGATTTGGACATAAAGCAATGAGTGAGGAGGCTCATTTCAGGCAGAAGAAACAGCATGAGTAGCAAATATTTATTGAGCCCCTGCTGTGTGTTATGCACTGGGGATTTTGTGATGAATAAGACAAATGGAGACTTGCCCTAATGGAGCTTACAGCTTGTTCTGATCTGTGTTCATTATAACCATTCTCTGGATGCCTGCTCTGTGCAAGACAGTGTGCTGGTACAGGAAGTTGATGTTACAAAGAAGAATAAAACACAATTTCTGTCTTCAGGGAGTTCACAGTATTTGGGGGGAGAGAGATAAAGAGTTACTTCCAACATAAAGAAGTGGGTGAGATGACAACATTATGCCTATGGCGCTATGGGAGAGGAAAGGCAGACTTTTAGGTCTAGCTTCCTTTATGATCTATGTATGCACTGTGTCTCCAAGAATGAGTAAGAATTAACTTGGAGTAGAAGGGGTGGAGGGGGCCTTCCAGACAATGGCAACAAAAGCACAGAGACACAGGTACCTACAGGAAGCTGTAAGTATCTCAGTGTGGCAGTATGAGATGGGGCTGGAGAGGCAGATGGGCCCTTGAGGGGCTGTGTGTGCCATGTTAAGAGTCTAGATTTTATCTTGATGGCAATGGGGGAGCCATGGAAAGCTTTTAAGCAAGGGAATGATACCCTGAAAATTCCTATCCTTGACATCTCCCAGCTGGCAGGAAACATATAGAATATTCAAGGGGAATTTATGGGACTGGGAAGGGCTGTTAGAAGTTAACTCTCTTCCACCAGGAACCTGAAGGACCTTTTTGTAAGAGCCATTTGGATTAAAAATACAAAAAGCAGTACGAGACACTTACAAACAAATCCTATGGTGTCTAAATTCCATCAACGGAGATATAGAAAAGCAACAAATACAGCAGGCAAAGATGAGTTTCTTCAGGAAGGTGGTAGGTGGGGAAGAAATATATAATTTTAGAGCTATAATGGTCCTTGAAAATCATCATGTTCTTTGCCTAAGTTTTATAATTACAATGGAGGCAACAGAGACCTAGAGACATGGGAAGCGGAATGGGGGCAGCAAAAAGAACTTTTGGCTGACCTGAGTTCGAATCCTGACTTGGTTGTTACTAGCTGTGACCGTGGGCAAGCCACTTAAGCTGACTGAGTTTTAGATTCTTTATCTTAAACTAGAGGACAACAAAATCTACCTTGATGGATTGAAGTAAGACATACATGAAATCAGTGAAGTGGCTTCCAGTGAACCTAAACTAAGCTTGCTTATGTAGTATCATCAACTCAGACATTCCATTGCTTATGATTAACATGGAAGGAGACAGCCCATAGGAGTAAAGTTCCTTTGGGAACAGCCCCAAGAAGTGAGGGGGGGGGATGATAGTGGATTCAAGATAGCTGCAGATTCTTTGTCACTAACCCCATTAGAAGGTGGGCTTTATTTTATTTTCCCTCACCTTGAATCTTTGCTGGCTCTGCGATTACTTTAACCAAGTGAATTAACCATCACAGTGGATATGACGCTATGCTAGTTCTGGGCCCAGAGCTTATGAGAACAAGTGACCTTGCTTCTTTCCCATTGAATGTTGACTCTTGAGATCCAGCTATCATGAAAAGTAGTCCAAGCTGGCCAAGTGGCAAGACCACTTGGAGACACAGGGGTGCCAGCCTTCCATCTGACACCATGAAGGCACCAAGCATACGAGGAGAGCCACCTTGGATATTCTAGTCCTAGCTACCATATGACTGCAGCTTCATGAGAGATTCTAATCAGGATTCACAGAACTTCCTGGTCAACCCACAGAATTGTGGAAAATAACACAGGGTTGTTATTTTAAACCATTGAGTTTGGAGTAGTTTATTATATAGCAAAGGACATCCAGGAGAAATAGGGAAGTTAGTTCTCCCCACCTCTGGGCCCAGAGTCAGGTCTGAGCCTTTCTGGGAAGTAGAAGGAGCCAGCATATTCTGGATCCAAGAAGTGCTGCTTTGGGAGCCTAGGACCAAGGTTTATCACAGAGGGAGGGCAAGAGTCCTTCTCTCCTTTTCTCTAGGGAACAGAATGCTTATGGGGCAGGGTAGATAGGGTGACAGTTGGAGGGTTTGCAGCTTTGCGGGTACTTGGGGCTAGCTCCTTGGGCAGAAGAACTGATAGCCTTGTGGACTCCAACTGTAGGGCTGAGGCATAGTGTCACCTTCCCAGTGACTTGTAGGAAGAGGGAATATTAACAAGCAGTGTGACATAAAGGGACCATAGCAGACTTCCTGACCACACGTGAGGCCCCTGGAATCTTCCAGAAAACCCTGAGCAAGACTTTGAGTGAGTTGGATGTCTCTTATGAATTGTTGAGGGAGAAATCCTAGAAATCTGGATGGCTGCCATCAATGAAACCATAGGCTAATGAGGTCTGGGGACACCCAGGTTTCATATGTAAACCTCTTCACACAATGTTTGCTTCATGATAAGTGGTCAATATGTGACAGCCTGTATCATTAGGGAATTGGCCCTAATACCCAGGGTCATAGAGCACATTAACAACAGAGCAGCCTAGCGCTTTCTTGCCATGAGATGCTGTCCCCTGCTGATTGCTCTGGGGTTAGTTCAGTGTCAGCAGCAGTCACCCCAAGAATGCAGAGCTCAGATTACTCCCCAGAGACTCAGGCAAATCCTGTCAGGTTCCAAAGAACCTGCATATGTAAGTCCTGGCTTCAGCACGAAAGATAATACTCTGACTTGGAGGGTTATGAATCACTGGATCTTAAAGCAAAAGTTATCTTTATTGGACAGTTTAACAGAGGAAGCTAGAAAAAGCAAATGACAGTTGTGAATTTAAGACAAAATCTGTGCAACAGTTTTAACTTGGTTAAACAAGTGCAGTGTCCCTCAGTAGGGCAGCTGTAGGAGAAAGGAAGTTCCACTACCAGCTTTCGTCTTAATGGTGAGAAGAAGAAAGACCCTGAGCTTTCGAATCTATAGCTGAAGTTTATCCTTTGTTTCTTTCCTCCTGAAGCTTGGCTTTTGATTAACATGAGGACCCAGTGAAACTCTCTAGACCCTAAGGGAGTAAGAGAAAGCTCCAGGCTAGCTTCTTTTATGGGGTGAATATTCATGTCCTCCCCAAATTCCTATATTGAAGCCCTAACCTTCAATGCGATGGTATTTGATGGTGGGGACTTTGGGTGGCAATTAGGTTTGAGGTTAGGTTGAGGCTAGGACCCTCACAATGGGATTAAAAGCTCTTCTGAAAAGACAAAGACAGCTCTCTCTGTCCCTCTGCAGGCACATTAATGAAAGGCCATGTGAACATACAATGAGAAGGTGGCTGTTTACATCCCAGGAAGAAGGCCTTTACCAAGAACCAAATCTGCTGGAACCTTGATCTTGGACTTGAAGCCTCCAGAACTATGAGCAATAAGTGTACAATGTTTAAGCCACCCAGTCTATGGTATTTTGTTATAATATCCAGAGCAAAATACAATAACTTTCTTGCTCATTCCAAGGAAATGGAATATCATCCAGGCTCCATGGTATAGTAGAAAAGACACTGGAATCTAGAAAATCAAGATGGAGCTCTGTTGTAGCCAGTTTCAAGCTGGATGACACTGAGTAAGTCACTGGACCTCTCTGAGCTTCCTTTTCTTTATCTGTGAAATAGGACAAAGAATCCCTTGCTTTGCCTATCTCACTTAGAAGTTGTTAGGATCAAATGAGACCATGGATATAAAAGAAACTATAGGAGGTATTTCTGGCTATGGCTGAGTGAGGAGGCTGGCTAATCTTCTCCCCTTAAAAGGAACTGTAAAGTTGAACAATACTGACAAAAACAACCATTTCAACACTCTAAAACTTGACCAAAGGCAGTATGTGACAAGCTCAGAACAATCTCAGAAGTGTTTTACGCTTGGAACACTGCTTGATTCTAGGTAAGCACACTGGGACTCCATAGTGTTACTCCCTTGGGCTCTTCCCATCCTCCACAGCACAGAGGTTCCACCAGGAGGATTGTCGGCTTGGCTGGTGACGTTGAAGGGCCAGTTGACTGACAGCAGCAAGTGGTACCCATGGCCAGTGACACTATCAGAGGAAGTGATGCTCCTTGGCAGCAGGCAAGTAGAGAGGGCCATTGGCTCTACTAGCATGAGGTCATTACTGGGGTAAGCATATTCTTGTCTGAGACGTTAAGGAACAGTGGAGATCAGAGAGGGCCCAGACTGTCCACATACTCCCGGCCATCCCTGAAGGTATGTGCACAGAGGAGTTGAAAAAGGCCCCAGTGGAAAGCAAGGCTGGAACAGACTTAAAAATGATCTGGATTTTGAATGTGCTCCCCTCCTCTCCCCCACACATGGCTTGATGTGTTTGAGCATAATATATGTCCAATTACTTCACTGATTGGCCACTAAGCTATGCAGACAGAAGCTTAAAAAGCAATAATGAAAAATAATCAAACAGAGACACCAGTGGCCACACTGTGGGAAAGAAAGATTTCAGATATTTAACCTAGGCATGTTCTAAACACAGAAAAACAACAACAACAAACAAGAAAAAAAGAGTGGTAAACAACTCTTGTTTGTAAAACAACAATCATGAGAGAAAATCAGAACCCAGAGTTGTTACAATATAGTAACTAAAATGTCCAATTTTCAACAATAACAGGAGCACAAAGAAACACAAAAGTAGGACCCAATAATCAGCAACAAAAGCCAAAAACAGAAACTGAGAGTGAACCTAAATGTTTTCATTAGCAGATAAATATTGCAAAGCAGCCACTAAAAAAAAATGTTCAAAGACCCAAAGGACATCACGTCTAGGAAATTAAAGGAAAGTATGGGAACAATTAATCAACAAACATAGAATGTCAACAAGGAGACAGAAACTCTAAAAAGGAACCAAAAGTAAATTCTAGAGCAATACAGTACAATAAAACAAAAATTCACTAAGAAACTCAAGAACAGACTCAAGATGGCTAAAGAAAAGCTCAGTGAACTTGAAGATAGATCAATATAAATTATACAATCTGAAGAACGGGGGATAAATATTTGAAGAAAAAGGAATAGAATGTTAGAGATCTGTAGAATAACATGAAGCATACCAACAAATATAACGTGGGCCCCAGAAGGAGCAGTCAGGGAAGGGGCAGAAAATATATTGAGGAAATAACAGATAAAATGACCCCAAAGTGGATAAAGGCATTAATCTATACATCTAAGGAACTCAAGGAACCCTGGATAAGATAAATGCAAAGACAGTCATACACAGACACATCATAATCAAACTATTAAAGCCAAAGAATCTTAAAAAAAGAAAAAAATGACTCATTATGTACAGGAGAACATCAATATAATTGTCTGACTTCTCATCTTTTTTTTTCTTGTTTATTTATTTATTGTTTAGTAACCTCTATACCCTACATGGGGTTCAAACTCATGACCCTGAGATCAAGAGTCACACACCCTTCGAACTGAGCCATCCGGGCACCCCATGACTTCTCACTTTGAACAACAGACGCCAAAAGAACTGAAAGAAAAATAACTGTCAACCAAAAACTCCACATCCAGCAAAACTCTCCTTAACAAGTAAAGGCAAAATAAAGACATTCCCAGATCAACAAAAATGAAGAGAATTCATTGCTAGGCGATATGCTTTACGAAGTCTTTCAAGCTGAAAGGAAATGATGCCAGGATTTATTCTCAAATCCATAGTTAGAAGTGAGGAGCATGAGAAATAGAAAACATATGGGTTAATATAAAAAAATCAGTAAATACATATTTTCTCATTTCTTCTCTTAACATCTTTTGAAAACATAAGATTGTGTAAAGTAATAATTATAACACTGAATTTAGGTTTATCATTTATATTATATATTATCTGCCTATCTATGTGTGTAGATATATAGATCAATAATAACATAAAGAAAGGAGGAAGGGATTGTCATCTTGGAATAAAGTTCCTAAATTTTACTGGAATTCAGTTAGTATTAATCTAAAGTGGACTATAATAATTTAAGATTCATACCACAATCTCTAGAACCACTAAAAAGTCCTTTAAAATATGGTTAAAACAATCAACAAAAAAATAAAATCTAAAAATCTTTATTGAACACACCACAAAGAGGCAGGAGAGTGGGAACACAAGAATAAAAAAGATAAGGGACATATAATAAAATACACAGCAACATGGCAAATATAAATAGAATAATATTAATGATATTAAATGTGAAAGGTCAAAATAATCCATATAAAAGGTGATTATTGTCAAAAAGCAAGATCCAATTATATACGATCTATAGGAGGCATACCTTAGATTCTAAGACACACACAGGTTGAACGTAACACAAAACAAAACAAAAACCATAAAAACAGAAACCAAAAGAGATCTGTAGTGGCTACTATAACATTAAATAGAACCAGGACAAGAATTATCTGTAGAAATGAAGAGGGGCATTTTATATTAATAAAAGAGCCAATACATCAGATAATGTGACAATTGTAAAGGGATATATGGTTAACAACCTCAAAAAGCCTCAAAATTCATGAATCAAAAACTGAGAGAGCTGAAAGAAAAAATAGATCATCAGAGACTTCAAGAGCACACTCTCAATCACTGATAGGAAAACGAGACAGGAAATCAGTGAGGATATGAAGGACTTGAACAACACTGTAAACTCAGTGGGCCTACCAGACATTTACAGAACAATCTACTGACGGGACTGCTGAACACACATCCTTTTCAAGCAAACATGGAACATTGTCAAGATCTGCCATATGCTAGGCCATTAGACAAACATCAATAAATGTAAACTAATTGAAATCATACAGGGTGTCTCATTTTATCACATATTGGAAATCAACAACAAAAAGAAATATAAAGCCTCTGCGTCCCTCTTCTGGTTTAACAAAGCATGGCCTGCAGTAACCAGATGATGGGGCAGCTGTCTCTCTCCTGGGAAAGGAATACTTCTGGAGGAAGTAAGAATTCTGTTCCCACTCATCCTCTTTTTTCCTCCCTTATAAATACCTCTCTTTCTCCATTCAGTTAGAAGTTGCAACCCCAAGAAAATGGGTGGTACTATACCTATTAGAGGCCTTTAAGTGGGCTGATACTCAATGTCAGAAACCATAAAAAATGGAGTATTCATCTACATGACCCTAAACACCTACAGGATAGTTACAATATATGCAGATCTTAAGAGTGATCCTCTGAGCAGTATTCAGTAGGTTAATTCATGCTCAGAGAAGTGCAGGTTTACTGAACCTAACCAGGGTCATGTGTTACACAGGGTGTTTTAATATCTTATTCCCTGAATCTTTACCAAAACTCTATGAGGTAGGCATGATTCTCATTTCACAGATGAGAGAACTGAGGCTCAGAGAGGTTAAGTTACCCAAAGCCACACAGGATGGGTAAGGCCTGTGACATGAATTCACCAAATTTAGAAATTTTGTTAATGGAGAATAGGGTTACAGAGAATTCAATGCAAAGAAGCAATGGAAAAATGAATTTTTCTCTTACAAATTTAAGTGACATTTGAATGATTTTACTTGATGAGGGCATTGAAATATTTTATGATAACATTTTTAACATTTTTAATATAATGTGTGTGTGGAGTGGCGGGGGGGGGGGTTTGTGGGGAGGATAGGAATTCATTATTCTCATGCTACAGGTGAGAAAACCAGAGCTGAGACACAGACCATGGAAGTGACTTGTCCAGTGTGACAGAGCTAAATGGGGGCAAAGCAGGATGTAGAACCCAGGCCTCCCAGACCCTGGTGAGTGTGGAAAACAGCAGTTGTATTGGGTATCAGGGCTCCGTAACTGAAAAAATGCAAGCTGTGTGTAGGCAATGAACTCCTGACCCAAAATTAGGTCACCTGCCCTCTGCTGGAGGGGTGTTGAAACCTACCTCCAGAGGGCAGAGGGGTGTTGAATAGCCTGTGCCCCTGGGAACAGATAGGAAGGGGGGTGTCCCCATCCCCAGAGAGCCGACGACGTGTGTGTTAGGGCAGGATGCCCCCACAGCTCACTCCTCCACCTACAAGCCTCACAATCCCCTTTCCCTTCCTAAAGGCTGACCATCATCCCTAAATCCTCTCCGTTGCTCGGCCAAGTCCACCTATCCTTCCTGAAAGAGCAGCAAGAAGGTAGCTCTTTGCTGTGACTCTACACTGTGCCGTCTGCACAGGCCCATTGTTCTTCCTGTTTTTCCTTCATTCTGCCCGAGATGCAGTCCTGACTCGTTGTGTGGAGTTCTACCAGGCGTCACTTAGCTATGCGCCACGCCACTGGGTTTCAAACAGCAGGGGACTCCAGAGTTTTAGACCTGCAGCTCGTGTTCGGTGAATGGGATTTTTATGAGGCCGCCGCAATCAGTCTTGCATACAGGGTGCTAAAAATTTTTATGGCTGGCTGGGATTTGTTGGAAGCGCCAAGCTGGAACGTGATGGAGTTTCCCATTAGAGAATGTCCCCAGGAAAGCGGGCTTGCATGGTTCCCTGGTACTCGGAGGTGTCAGAGAGCTGGTTTTATGGAAAGCAATTTCCTCAGTAAAGAAAAAATATGCTCCAGAGACGGAGCGATTTCAGCACAGGGGCCCTGCCACCCTGGGTTTAACGGGCTTCCTTAGCAGGCGGTCCCTGGTGATTGCAAAGACAAATGGGTCCTACCCATTCTGGCTGCTAGCAAACTTTTCTTCCCTTCCGTTCTTTAAAAACACACATTTAAAAAATAAATAATAAAAAGGTTTGAAATAAAGAAAATGAGCTGTAATGATATCAACTACTCAATAGTATTGTTCACATTGTTATATATGCACATATATTTTTGACATAGTTTGGACACAGCTACGATACAGTTTTATAACTTTTCTTTAACATTTATGATAAACATTTGAAGTCATGAAAATTGCTTTGTAGACCTCATTGTAAGTAACTTTATAATGTTCCATTAGGCAGATATACCATAAAGTGGTACCATTTTCCATATTGTTGGATATGGAGGCGGTTTCTGATTTTTTTTTTTATTATAAATAATGGCACCATGAACATCTGGGAACATAAAGTTTTGCTCATATTTCCAATGAGTTCTTTGAAATATATTTCTAGAAGTAGAATTACTGGATCAAGGATGTCACATTTAAAAATTTTTTTTTTTAACATTTATTTATTTTTGAGACAGAGAGAGACAGAGCATGAACGGGGGAGGGGCAGAGAGAGGGAGACACAGAATCTGAAACAGGCTCCAGACTCTGAGCCATCAGCACAGAGCCTGAGGCGGGGCTTGAACTCACGAACCGCGGGATCATGACCTGAGCCAAAGTCAGACGCTTAACCGACTGAGCCACCCAGGCGCCCCTACATTTTAAAGTGTCCTGATATATATGGCCAACTTGCTTTCCCTTAAGGTGTTATCAGTTTACACTTCCATTGACCGTGTATGAGAATGTGTATATTACCACACTCTTGCCAACACTGAGATCTTCAGTTTTTAATGTATCTGTTAATTTACAAAATACAAATGTCATCTCATTGTGTCTTAACTTGCATTTTTGAAGTTTATTTATTTATTTTGAGAGAGACAGAGAGACAGAGAGACAGAGAGAGAGAACGAATGAACTCCAAGCAGGCTCTACGCTGTCAGTGCAGAGCCCAACGTGGGGCTCAAACTCACAAGCCATGAGATCATGACCTGTGCCCAAACCAAGAGTCAATGCTAACCAACTGAGCTACCCAAGCGCCCCTTAACTTGAATTTTTGGATTAATAGTAAGGTTGAACGTTTTGCTCATATGTGTATCAATTATTTGCATTTCTTTTGTTCTACTAATGTCTTAATGTTTTTTCTCCTTACTATAGAAAGGATTGTCTGCTATATTTGCTACTATATATATATATATATATATATATATATATATAATATAACACACACACACACACATATATATATATATATAATTTTTTTCTTACCAATTTGATGTTCCTAGCAAACCTCTCAAGCAAAACCCAAAGGGAGACCCTTTGTACATCTGTACAATGATCAACCCAAGGATGTCCCAGGCCCCAGCATTTCTTTATATACCATTCTTTCTTGCCCTTATCACCTACCTGCCTACCTTTACATGATACCTTTTATGTGCTAAGCACTAGGACATGGAGTTAAAAATATGGCTCCTGCCCCAAAGGAACTCACAGTCAGTGGACCGAGTGTGTATATGTAATCGGAGGCACTTAGAGAAAGCACTTTGGGTCACTAGGGCTCAGAGGTGGCTTGGGGATATGGGGGTAGAAGTCCTCGCCTGGCTTACACCGTCACAGGCAAGTTTCCTCTGATCTACCAGGTGACAGCAAAGCACAGGAAGGCCAATCAAAGATCGAAGCACGAGGCTCCACTTCAGCACCTTGACCATGTGGTTTGGAAGCAAGAAGGTAAGCTTTGGAATCAGGCGCTGCCCCTGACTAGCTGTGGGGCCTTGGACAATTTACTTCTCCTCTCTGGGCCTTAGTTTTCTGATCTCTACAATGGGCCATGCAATCATCTGTGAGAAATAAAGCACATGGTAGAATGTCTGACACAGAGTGGGTACATTTTCTTCTTTATTAAGCTCATCCTTATTAAGGATGTGCCCCACCCTCTTTAAAATCAATTAGAATTTTCTCTTTTTAAAAATTTCTCTCCATGTGAAACAGACTAACTTCAGTGAATATCTTATCTTCTGTCCTCTGCCTGAGAGAGTTAACCACAGATGGGCCCAAATGCAGGCTGTGACCTGCCCTGCTCCTTGGAGGACACTGCGCCTGCCCCCACCTGCTCCCTTCTGGCTAACCATAGCCCTGATTCTAGCTCCTGTTAGATCAGCCTCTGGGCCGCTGAAGTATTCCTTGAATCAGAGTTACAGGGCCAACTGTGTCCTTCCAGCTGTCTTCTTTCTGCTAATAAAGCTCTTACATGAGGCTCCCAAACAGTCCCGAAATCTGTTTTGACCTTGGTGTGGTGATGGTTAATACACAGAAAGCAAGAGAGAGTGAGAGAGCATATGCACCTGCATGTGGGGGAAGGGCAGGAGGAGAGGGAGAAAGAGAGAGAATCCCAAGCAGGTTCCACACCCAGTGCGGAGCCCAACACGGGGCCTATCTTACAACTCTGAGAGCATGACCTGAGGTGAAATCAAGAGTCAGATGCTTAACTGACTGAGCCATCCGGGTGCCCCTGGTGATGGTTAATTTTATATGTCAACTTGACTGGTTCATGGGGTGCCCAAATATCCAAATAGTATTTCTGGATATGTCTGTGAGGGTATTTCTGGATGAGATTAGCATCTGAATTCATAGAATGAGTAAAGCAGATTGCCCTTCCCAGAACAGATGGGCAGGCATTACCCAAACCTCTGAGGGCATAAATAAAACAAAAATGTGGAGGAAGGGAGAATTTGCTCCCTCTGCGTAACTGCCCGAGCTGTGACATTGAACTGGGCATGATACCACTGGCATTCCTGGTTCTCAGGCCTTTGGACTAAGAATGGAACTACCCTGGCTCTCTTAAGTCTCCAGGGTACAGACAGCAGATCATGGGACTTCTTAGATTCCATAATTAACGAGCTAAATCCTTATGCTAAATCAATCAATCTATCTATCTCCCTTCCTCCCTCCCTCCCTCCTTTCTTTCCCTCTTTCCCTCCCTCCCTCCCACTCATCCATCCATCCATCCCTCTCTTTCCCTCCCTCCCATCCATCCATCCATCCATCCATCCATCCATCCATCCATCCTATTGGTTCTGTTTCTCTGGAGAACCTAATACAGTCCTGTTTCTGGATGCCTGTTATGGTCACCTGAAAAAGGCCTCCGTAGGCCAGTCCTGCCTTGCTTCTATGAGACCTTCTTCCAAGACTGACCTCCCTGAGGTCCTTGGCCTATGTGCCTCCATTCTGGAGTGTGAAATCTGTGGCCAGATCCTGGCCAGAACCTTGGCTGAGGCCTGCATCCTTCTCACTTGGCAGCTCCTGTCCAGCATCGGGAAGGCAGTCTAGTGCCCGATGCTAATGTTTTTTCAGTGCCCTGAAGGTTGGGAGAAACTTAAGGCCAGAAATGAATACAATTTAGATGAATATCACAACTGAAATCAATAGCAGTCACTAAGCATGAAGTCGAACAGACAATTTCCCCAGGAAGGGTACCCTGACCATCTCTTTTTTTATTGCCTTTTCAAAAATCCAGTGACTTCAACTGTCATTCTGATTCATGAAGCCAAATTCCGGTCAAAGTTCTTCCCTTGGTTTCCTTCCTTTCCAGAAAACCTACTTCTTGAGAGGGACCCCCAGCTGATTTCCCACCTCCATGTATCTTTGTAAAAAGGTTGGTGGGGCAGCAGCCAGGTAGCCTGCCACAGCCCTCATGACAAACTCATCAAGCCACCAGCCCTTAGAGGAGCAAAGAGGAGCAAAAACCCACAACATAATAAGCCAGCGAACTGGGACAGGCTCCTCCATCCCAGGGGCCATGAGGTTGAATTCTGTAGCACAGTTTCCAGATCTTTAATTCAGAGAGCCAGAGATCTCACTGGGAGGGCGTCCTCTGTCTTTAACCCCTATGCGTTCCGCTTTTCCCTGATGGTCCTGGTAGACCCCTTTCTCTGCAGGAGGACAAGGTCTCTGGAGCCAAGGCCCTAAAGAAGAGACATGGCTGCTGGTCCATCCCACTACCTGCAGGATGTCTCCAGCAAAAGCTGGAAGGAAGAGGAGACCGGTGCTGGTGCTTACTTCACACCTACGTGCCAGGCGATCCCCCATTTAATCCTTGTGATAACCCCGCCCTGGAGAGCACTGCTCCTGATTTCCAGAGGAGGAAACTGAGGTAGAGTTTTTCTGCTGTCTGACATAAAGGAGGTGCTTGATAAATGCTTGTCAAGCTGAATCATCTTCAGGTTCTTGAGAAATGCTAAAGCTTTCTGAAAACATGAAGAACTGTAACTCATATTGTCAATGTGCTTTGCTGTGCTGAATGAGGTTCAGGAGGTACAAGACAGCATTTACTGAGTTTCGGGTGTATTCACACAGGAGAGACGCTAACTGTCCCTCACACATGTGCTCTCCCATCTCGGGTCTGGACTCGTGGCTGCCCAGCTAAGGACGACATTGCTCAGGTCCCCGTTCACCTAGGTGGGGCCGAGGCACTGGATCACACCTATGGAATTGAACATCTCCTCAGTCTAGGTGGTTAGGAAGCAGGTCTGCCTCTTCTCCCTTTTCTCCTATCTTGCAGATGACTCTGAAGCTCTTGGGGATGGAAGAGCCACAAGACAGAAGGAGTCTGGGTCTCTGAATCATGCCTGGAATTAGGAAATGTTGCCTGCCAACCAGGAACACTGCATCAAACTGATGCATGGATAAGATATATGTACACAAGCCTCTGAAACTGTGGGGTCTGTTTCCTACCATAACTGGCGTTATCCTAGTATAGTGGATGTGGTTTATATTCCTGGTCCTCTTTGCCAGTGGACGTTCGGGGCGTGGCAGATGATCAGGGGACACAGAGCTCTGATTAAGCCTTTCTCATACTCCTTCCCTTATGTCCTTCAACACGAGCAGCCACACCAGACTGTTCCCACCCCTTTTGGCCTCTCTGCAATCCTCATGATGTCCCCTCAGGCCATTATACTCTTTTACACTGACAATATTCTACCTTGCCTTCACAGTGTCCCGTATGTCACCCCCTCGGGGAAGCTGTCCGTGACGCCCCCTCCCGCAGGCAGAGTCAATCATCTCATGTCTCTACAGTGATTATCAGACTTGTCCTGTTGCTGTTTTTTGACGACTCCTTCCCCACCCAGCCCTCCTCCACTGCACTGTCTGGGCCAGGCGCCAGGCCCGACGCCTTTCTCCTTGCCCTGTCAATACAGGCTGACAGTACAGACATGGCGGGGAGCAAGTGGAATCCAGCACTCCCGCTGGAGTGCCGAGGAGCTGGCAGAACTCCTGCAGGGTTGGGTGGGTAGGACTCCAAGTCCAAATCAGGCCCGCTGGGAAAGGGGGCTGCGATCAGTCAGTGCCGTCTGCCACGGGTGTAGGTCGAGGTAGCTGCTAAATGCATGCCATGCATCTGCTATCTCGGATTAAATGCACCCTGGTCAATTAGAGGCGAGGGAATACTCCAAAATTCCAAAGCTTCCACACCTCAATCCCAGCCGCAGCCCCAGCCCAGACAGCAGCCCTGGGGCCCTACGTGATCTAGCTGCTCTGTGACTATACCTCTGGCCTCCTGGCTGTCCACCTTCCTGTGCTCCCGGAGGCCACTAGGTCCTCCTTGCCATCACCCAGGCTCACCAAGCACGCTCCCGGCCACGGGGTCTCTGCGGTGGTGTGTCCTCCATTGGGGAAATTCCTCTCCTGGATGACTGAGCCCCTTACTGCCTTCAATTCTTTGCTCAAATGCACCCCAAGGTTACTTTTCTCACCACTCTGTTTCAAGTTGAGACTTTCCTCCCCACTGACTTTCCTACCTGATGTTCCAGACTCCCCCACTTCCTATTTTATGTTGCCCTATAGTCTCTTTTACCGCTCAACATACTCTATGACAATCTTATTTATCTGTCCACGAGGGCAGCGTTTTGCTGCCTGTATCCCCAGTGTCCCCCACAGTGCCCGGCTCACAGCAGACGGCCCATAAATATTTGTTGGAAGAATCGATAGCGAAGTGGGCAAGTCGAGGACTCATGCTCGGGCCATTTCCACTGTAACGAAAAGCTGCCCGTTGGCTCAGCAGCTAACTTGAATGTGACCTGTAGGATGTCCCCGCCAACAGAGCCTAAGGAGCCACGGCCCAGCGACCTGTTCTCTCTTCCCCACAGCTCACCAGCAATTCGAGAGGAGGCCTCTATCTGCTGGTTCCCTGCCAGTCCCCTGAACTTTGGAATCCATGTGCCTATTAATTTGTTATCTAATTAAGGACCACTAGGGCTGCGCTTTTCCAGAATGCCCTCGAACCAAACCAAAACAGCATATGCGCATTCTCATCAATGGAGACGGTTCTCCTTAATGTCTGCCTTTAGCAGCCAGAAACTGCTGCACTCCCAGGTCTAGGGTTGGGAAGTACCTTCTCACTTCATTAGGCCCCAAATGGTCTAAGCGCACAGTGGCCACCAGGGCTCTGCTTAGACAGCAAGAGGCAGCTGTTTCAGGGGCCTGGTGATGAGCGAGCAAGACTCTCTGTAGGGAGAACCGCCTTTTCTCTGTCCTTTGCAAACTGAGTTAAAACCACAGAGAAAGTAGGCTCTGGGAGACACGAAGGGGGGCAAAGGTGGGCCAGAGAGCCTTAAGGCAGCCTTGGCCAAGCACCAGAACTTTTACAACCAGGAGGCCAACGGTGGTGGATGTGCACACAGCTCTCCCTGGGGTTAGGGGCCCCTCACTGGGCTTCAACCATACTCTGACTCACCGACATGCTCTGACACACTCACACCTCTGCTGACACATAGACATACTGACAGACACATGCTCTGACAAATGGATTTAATGGCATACCCTCAACATGCTCTGACATATATGTATATATGCACATACACCTACTCAGCCATACTCTGAAATGCAGACATACTCACGTACACGTACTCTGACACACGGACATACACAGTCGCACGTACTCTGATGTACGGACACACGGACAGGCTCGCACGTATTCTGACGTACAGGCACGCTCACACACACTCTGACGCAGGGATGTACGCACACGCTCGCCCCGGCGCCGGCACACTCACGCCTCTCTGCCGCTGCACGCATCTCACTGCCTCACTCTACAGGAGTAGACACGGGAAACATTTGTCGAACTGAGTTAAAATACCTCATTAGGCTACTGGGAGAAAATCTACGTGAGAAGCTCAGCACATGATAATGATTCCTGAGTCCACGGTCTAAGGCACTACAACTGCGAACACTCGTGCTGCCCCGAGTGGTGCCAGGAGCCACTGTAATCAAGCGACGCTGCACTGCTCCCACAGGTGCGAGGAATACTGGTGGCCACCTCTTCCCGTCTCATCTGGGGGTCATCAGCATATGGGGGAAAGCCAGCCCCATGATTCCATGAGAAAAAAGCCAGTTAGTGTGTATGCGTGTGTGTATTCTAAGAAACACCTTCATTGTTCAACTCCCCCACAGTGCAAAACCTATTCAATGAAAACAACAGGCAATAAAAAATTATACTGTAGCCTTCTAGTAATGTCTGTTACGGTCAAGAACCAAAGGAGGGGAAAGGATTCCATAGCATTTGAGAGTCTGCTGTGTTTCTAGCGCCATACTTACTGGTGAAGATTCCACACGGAATGAAAGAGATACAGTTCCTGCCCTCATGGAGCTTTTAGTGTGGTGAGGAGACATAGAATACATGGAAACACAACAGACAACCAAAAAAAAAAAAAATGGCCATATGTGCTATGTAGCATATAAAGAAACAAGACAACTTGAGAGAGAATACCAAGACATTAGTTCAGATCACATTGTCCGAAAAGTTCTGAGATGGCCATTAGGTTGAGATCTAAAGAATGAGAGGGGTGAAGAATGCCAAAAGTAGATGGAAGAGCATTCCAAGGAGGGGAACAGCATGTGAAAAGGGCAACAAGCTTCACGTGTCCAAGGAACTGCAAGTGTGGCTAGGGTGGGGTAAGGAGACTGGCAGGAAACAAGCCGGATGAAATTGCAGACCTTGGAGGGTCTCCTAGGCTGTGGAAAATCTCTGGATTTTATTTTAGGAATGAAGGGAAACCATAAAAGGGTTTCGAGCAGGAATATAACAGTGTTCCAGTTTCTCTCTTGCAAAGATATTTTGCATAGGAGACAGAGTGGAAATTGGGAGAAGAGGAAACAGTAGTTCAGCTGAAAGACCATGGGGACTTGAATTAGGGTTGAGTAGAGATACACTGAAAGACGGATTTGGGATAGGGTTTTGGTTTGGTTTGGTTATTTTTATTTTTATTTTTTTTGGAGGTAGAGCCCATAGGACTTGTTATTGATTTGGATATGGAAGCTTAAAGAATGGCAGGAATCAAAGGTGACGTAGGTTTCTAACTTAGGCAAACAGGTAGTTTTATTTGTTGAGATGGGGAAGAATCTGGGGAGATATAGGGCTTGTGGTCATGATCATGAGTTATGTTAAGTTTGAGAGGCTCGCTACACATCCAACTAGAGATGTTAGGAGATGACTAGAGACAGATGTGTGGCGTTTAGGGGAGAGGTAGGGGCTGAAGATATAAATCTGACTGGTACTTAAAGCACAGAAATGGATGAGATCACTTTGAGAGTCAAGGTGGGAACCGTTAAATGACAGGAGAGATAATGAAACAGATAGTACTCCCCATGCCCAGGAAAAACTAGCTGAATGAAATCCCATAGTTAATATCATATATGTGACTAAGTCTCTGCGGGGGAGCATTCAGCTGCCAGCCCCTTACTGGAGTCACCAAGAGACCCCAAGGTGAATGACAGAGGGGGTGTGACTGTGGACTGGTCAAGAACAGGGTGTGAGTCTGGATCCTTCCTTTCACATTTACTTGCTGAGCTCTGGATGCTCTATGTGTAAAGAGGTAATTATAAGACCCACCTCACAGAGTCATCCTGAGGGTAAACGTGTGTGCACATGGTTCCTGGCACACAGTAAATTCCCATGGGAGCTATTGTTACCATTAAGCTGCATCCACAGAGGTGGCGTGGCTAGGAGGATGGGGGAGATCAATTTCTCTCTACTTCGAGCACGACAGACTGTCCCTGGTAGATCAGTTGGCCCATTCTGGGCCCCACATACTCAGAAAGTCACAAACAAGCAAGAGTGGCCCAGGCCGCATACCCTGTGAGGAGAGGCTGAAGGAACAGTCTGGATAAAAGAAGCTGAAGCTGAGAGACGTGAAGTGGGTAGGGAGTTGGTTTCTGTTTTCATATGAATGAAGGGTTTTACCAGAGATGAAGAACTGGCCTTGTTTTGTGGGGTTCCAAAGGGGAATCAGTAGAAGCAGCTATAATAAGGCAAATCACCACTGGACACCAGGAATTATGTTCTAATACAAGGCATAGAAAGTCTATTTAATATGCGAACTTTAGATTTTAAAAACGGAAGAAAGGTAAAAATACATATTTATGTCTTCTAAAGAAATCCTGGAAGGATACACAGAACCCCAAAAGGAATTACCTATGGGAGGGGGATAAGGGCTGCTGGGAACTGAGCAGGAAGGAGGGGAAGGGGTGGAAATAAAACTCTTCATCATGTCCCATTTTATCTTGTTTGACTTTCAAACCGTGCGCACATATTTCATATTCAAGAAATTAAACTAGAAATATAACTGTAGCAAGCAGGCAAGCATGCAGGCAAGCAGGAAGGAGAAAACAGGCTGTGTGGGGAGCAGGGCTGCGTGGGGGAGCAGGGCTGGCTTCATGAAGTTGGGGTGTCATACAGGACCCCGGGCTCAGAAGGGCTTACACATGACTTAGTACTCTGGGCTGCTGTCTTAAACTTCTTAATAATCTTTAAACATGGAGCCCTGCATTTTCGTTTTGCACTGGGTTCCACAAATTATGCAGCAGGTCCCGCATATGGGGTGGTGGTGGAAACAACAGTCCTCGTCCTCAGGGGACTATGAGCTGGGGCTAGGAAACCACTAGGCTGAATGCCATGGGATGGCCTCCAGCACAGGCAGAAGATGAACTGGGTGACCCTGAATACAGGAAGCTCCTAATGTTAGGCATCTCTTACGCCAGAGCCCTACCTGCCGATTGCACATTCCAGCTGGCCGGGGATGCTTCTGGTCCGTGCCTGTTGCCCCAGTGTAATTATTAACAGTGATCCCGTTCACTCTGAGAAGTGTCCCAGTTTGGACACCAAATTAAAAAAAATTTTTTTTTCAATGTTTATTTATTTTTGAGAGATAGAGAGAGACAGAGGGTGAGTAGGGAAGGGGCAGAGAGAGAGGGAGACACAGAATTCAAAGCAGGCCCCAGGCTCTAAGCTGTCAGTACAGAGCCTGATGTGGCTCAAACCCATGAACCATGAGATCGTGACCTGGGCCGAAGTCGGACGCCCAGCCGACTGAGCCACCCAGGTACCCCTGGACACCAAATTTTATAGCCACCTAACCTCAGGCTTTCCTGCCAATAGCCACACACTTCATGTGATGGGCCAGGGCACATCTCCCTCACTTGGGCTGCTTAGTGATCAAGGCTGCTGCCTAGACCCCATCTGCCATCCCCAGACACACCAGGCACAGGTATGTGTGCATGCATGCATGCCTCCCCTAGCTCACAAGGAAGCTGATTATTTGTAGCCTGGCAGAAGATAGTTTTAAGATAAGGAAATGGCACACAGGCCTGATTGAAACAATGTACTCATCTCCGTCTGGAGAGGAAAGAGTGGCCAAAAACAGATTGCTCGGAATAGGTTTGCTTGTTCCTGGAGACTTCCCTCCCCTTATTTTCAGAATGAGTTTAATATGTGACATGTGATTTGAGCAGGGCCTAGGGTGAGGCATGGTGGTGATTCAATCCAACCAAGCTAATCCACATGTTCTTTGCAGGCTTTTTTTTTTTTTTTAGCCAGACTTTCAAACTGACAGTTTTAGAATGACAGGGCTGGCAGGACTCTGGAGGTGAGTTAGTCCACCTCTTCTCACAGAGAGGAGAGCTGAGGCCCAGACAGGGCATGGGGCCTGCCCAGGGTCTTACGGTCTAGAATGCAGACTCCTATGCTCACCCCACCCCCCATCATTTGGATTTCTTCTGGGGGGACTCCCCATCCAGCAGCAGTAGTTGGGAGGTGACTCATGGGAAAGCAAAGGAAAGCTTCTACAAAAAAAGATCCAGATGCATTTTCTGCAGTGCCTGCTTTCCCCACACACTTCCACATCTCTGTGAAAGCGGGCGCTTCTGAGTACAATGCCTGTTCATATTGAAGACAGCAAATGCATCCGAGGCCTAGACCCTTCACTAGTACCCAGGGCCTTGACCAGAGCCTGGTAGAGGGAGACAGAAAGGCAGGGAGCATGGATGGAAGTCAGCACAGGAGTCGGGACACAATGACCTGTGCACCATCCCGAAACTCCATTCTCTCACTTTTTCAGGGATGGGGGACAAAAAGGACTTCCAATGGAGGTCACAGAGAGAACAGCGCACCCCCTCCAAAGCCCTTGCACCTCAAAAACCACCCAGGGTGCCATTTCTCCTTGGCTAGCCATAATAGCTGACTCTACTAGAAAAGGCAGAATTGCCTTCTCCATATTTCAAGTTCCTGCTCAAATGTCACCTCTTCCAGAAAGCCTTGAAGAGGAAGTTCTCCCTACTTTGTTCATAAAGCACATCCCACCCCTCTCCCCCCAACTCCCATTTCTTTATAACTTCAGGGACTGTTTATTGATCACCTTCTATGTACAGTGTTCTGTACTAAGTACAGGTTCTGAGCTAGGAGCCTCAAAATTTGAAGACAAAGAAGATACTGTCACTGTGCTCAAGTTCCCAGTCCTGGGAGAGGGGGATTGAGGGAGGTGAAAACATAGACAGCACGGCATTAAAATGTGGGATTAGAAGGAAGTGCTGGAAGGTGAGGAATGCCAAGGGTGCACCCCCCTCAAACCAGCCTTGAGGCTCAAGAGAATTCTTGGCAGTGAGACTTGAGTGGCCTCTTGAAAGGTGAGCCTGCAGAGGCGAGGGGGTGGGGAACAAAGGTGAAAGGTAATGACCGACCACCTTGATATCCTGCCACTCTGGCAGCCTTTCAGCTTTGTAGAGTCTGCTGGACCCACTCATCTTTTCATGTCCCTGTATCCCTATCTCTTTTTCAGAACTCATCACTTCTTTGTTAAACAGATCAACAGTGGCAAAACACTCCTTCTTATCTTCCAGCCACAGACAAAACCAGGCTACCTTACAGACCTAGGAGATTCAAAAAGCCCCTTGCTAGAGAGTTGGGCAGCTGGGATCAGCCTCTAGTACAACCTCAGCCATCAATTAACGCTACAGTTAGACTGACACCGAACACTAATTTTGCAGGCATAAAAAGTGCTATTAGAAATTTCCTTCCAAATGTTGAGTTCATGTTGCTAATTCTGTTTTAATATTAACTATCCCATTTGGCAATTATATTTCAATAATGAAAAGGTTATCTGTACTGTAAGATAAATAATGAGAAAGATTCACTGGCTTCGGCTAGATCGTGGGAATTTATGTGTCATTGGAGCTGTATTCTCAATTACAACCCAACAAACTGATTAAATATCAGCCAAGCATGAACAATAGCTTGTAGCTCTGATTCCTCCACCTCACCCCACCTCTCACTGCTTCAAAACCTTGGAATATAAATGTGAATTTTTCCTGGCATTAACAAAGACTCAAACTTTCTATTTTTGACCTGTTGTCTGCTATGACAGACAACGTTCCAACCACCAGGGCCTCAAGATCGATGATGTAAGGAGAAAGGTGTTTCTCAGGTGGGCAAAGGAGTCATGTGGTCAGAGGCCTCTTCCTCCCACATTGATCTGCTCAGTTCACTTCAACCAACATCGACTGAGCACCTACTCTATGCCAAGCTCTGAGCCAGACCTACGCCCATAGAGATAATTCAACAGGGGAAAAAAGCTGGTGCTGGGTACATGTCTTACTCCTCTGAGCTCCCAAGATCCCGTCTGCAGCTGCACACCTCCACCAATGACAGATCACACAGTGTTGGAACGACCTTTCCTGCTTCTGTCCCTTCCAATATATGGCATGTGGTCTCAAGGACAGAGGATGTGTATTAATTGTCTTTGTATCCCTGCCAGGCCAGCCCAGAGCCTAGCACACAACAGACACTCAATGAATGTTTGCTGAATTTTAGTGAAGGCTTGAAATTTTATGTACATTATTGACTCCTCACAGTGACCCAGAAAGAAGTCCTTTCTTCTACACAGCCCTCATCACACTCAACTTGAGTGTTTCCCAGCCTCTTCCCAAGAATATAAGTATATGAAGGCAGGGCAAATTTATTATTCATTTAGTGACCTTCCATGGCTGAGAGACTGGCCATGTCTCCCCCAGTGTTTTCTCTTGTATCTGGGACTAGTGTCCTAGTGTTTAAGTTCTCCCAGGAGCAAACTCTGAAAAAAAAAAAAAAAAGAGAGAGAGATCCAAGTGAAAGTGGTACCTGAGAAGGTATAGGTGAAGGAATGGGGATTTGAGACAGGAAAAGGAAGGAGGCCCAAACAGGTGCCTTCTCTGAAGTATCCCACCTGAGAAGTGATGCAACTGGGTGGTATTCATCCACCAATACCCATCAACCACGGGTAGAGTGGGTGCTCCAGAGTGTGGTAACTGCTTGTCACTTCTGACCTCCTCTAGGCATGGGCAAAGTTGGTTTCAGAGTCCAGAGAAAGTCCCAGAGGAGGGGGGAAAAGTAGAGTTGAAAGTTGGGCTGTGTCTACTGCAGTGATCAGAGGGTATGAATGGGGTACACACCGAAGTAGCCACGGATAAGGAATTATGATCACATGATGACAAGGCACCCCCCAGAGCATCCGAAGGGGATGGGATTTGGACATTCATGATGTATCTGGAGGTTGGGACCAGAGGACATCCGAGGCTCTCTACAGCACTAATCTCCTAGAGTGTCATGACTGCATGTGTCACTTTGGCTTTCCAAATACAAACCACCTTCAGAAGAAAATCCTTTTGTCATTGGACTGAGTGAGTAAAAGAGGTAGGCCTGTGACAGGAGGGTGCTGGGGCCACCTGGCTGGTTTGGCTCAACTATTGAGATCTCTTGAGAATCAAGGGCACTGATGCTGAGATAGCCCACAGGGACGGAGAGAGGGTGGAGGGTGGGCTAGAGTCCTAACAGGACACGCTAGGGAGGTCCAATAACCTTGCTGGCCTCCTCCAAGTCATCTGACATCTTATCAACCACCTACGTTGTGTCAGGCACTGTGTTGCCCTCTTTATGCGTATTAATTTATATCAGTTAATCTTCACAGCCACCCTGAAAGATGTTATGAAAACACAATTTTGCAGATGAAGAAACTGAGGCTCAGAGAGGCCCAGCAGAAATGCAAACCCAAGGTGGGAATGTGAATCTGTTCCTCATTTTGTGACCCCACAGTGCCCTTCTCTACAGCTGTTCATCCATGGCCTTCAAAGGAGGTGCCACTGAGCTCAGCTATGCAGTAAACAGCCCCAGTAAAGGATCTTTGTGCTGATTTGTGATTAAAGGCAAACATGATAATCAGTCCCAGGACCTGGGGGTGGGGGGAGTGGAGAGCTGTCCTCACCCTCATGCATTCCTCCATTCACACGGCCCTGGAAACCTTTCAACGTGACAGTAGCTGCAGCAATTACTCTGAAGACTGCAGAATAAAGGGTCCTGTCTGGAAATGCAATTATTTCAAAATAAAGGGTTTCTAAAAGACACACAAAAACGACAGCATTTTGTTTTCCTGAAACCGATACTCCCAATAAGGACAAAGATTAACCTTGATCAACGTCTGTAAAGCTTTGGCAAAAATGATGAACATGGTAAGGACCGTGAAGAAGACGGTGATGATGATGAAGGATAGTGATGAGAGGGGTAATGAGCATGGAGCTATGGAGACGGTGATGAGAAGGAGGATAATGGCGGCGACAATGACGGTAGCAACTACCCGTGCTTGAATCGTAAGTCCAAATCCTGTGCCTGTAACCATGACCGATTTGCTTCGTGCATTTACTTTTCCATTTGCTCAGCTGTTGAAAAAAAAAATTCATTCATCTCTTCAAAATATTTACTTAGTCCCAGGTATACCTAAGATAGCTGCTAGACCCTTCTAATTCCCAATTTGTCAAGAAAATGCCTGTATCCTCACATTAGGGATAAATGAAAATGAGGGCGAATTGCATTCAAATAAAGATTTATCACAATGAATGTTCCCAAAACTGGTGTGAAAAGAACTATTAATGATTTTTCAGCTCCTGGAAGCTAATGTCAATGATCTGCTTCATTGTTAATTAATGTGGCAGTAAAAAGCTGCTCAGTGATTGCATAAAGAGGGGGGCTGTCTTGCTTTTCACTGAGGCCTGCGCTCCAGGCCCAGCGGACCAGGATGGGTGGGTACCAGGAAGAGCTCTTGAAGGCCCGCGGCGCAAGGCTGACATCTGTGGGGATGAACCTAGTGAGAGATTTGGGCAGCGCGTCCTGCGTTGCTAGGCCCTGGGGTGGCTCGATGGGCAACAGTGGGCCTCATAGCCACTTAGTCTGCACCGTGGCACCAGGCAAGAAGCCCTGAACGTGATTGTAACAATCCTACAGTTCGGAGAAGTCAAATGACCTCTTGAGGTCACTCACTTGGTAAGTGGGGGAATTAAGACTTGATTGTATCTGCCTATGAGGTTTTTAAGTTTACCTAAGAGCTGCTTCCAATAGAGATGCCCACCCCCTCCCCCCCCTCACTTTCTATAGTGGGAACGACAATGAAAATGAAGGATGGAGAGAAGGCCTAGATGAGGTCTGGTGGCTGGGGCATCTGGGTTCTAGGTCCCAGCACCTGTTCTGTCACTGACTCAGACTGAACCTACCTGCAACACCTCTGTTCTTGGTGCTGCAGGATCTCCGTCTACACAGAGAAGCGGTTGGTGTGTAGGGTTTCTCTCTTCTAGCCTCCCCAGACCTTCTCAGACTCCGGTTTACAGACTGCTCACCTATTCCTTACCTCATCTGCTCAAAAGAAAAACTACAGGACAGAGGAAGGGAGGGTGGTCTGTGCAGCTTGAATGGAAAGACTCGGGATACTATAAAGTTATTTATATCCAGAAAACACATCTCTGGAGTAAACAGATGACTCACGGAAAAGTCACATTCAATATGCAGAAAACTAGTTTACATCTTAAGCTAGATCTAGTTCCTTGTATTCTCTCATTGCCTGCCTAGGTCGTCTGTGAAAGTTTTGTCCCAAGAAGCTGAGCAGCTTGAGGGCAGGGACTGCACCATGTGATTCTTTTTTTGCATCCCTCAGAGACTCTAGCACAATTCTGGGCGTGGAAAAGGATTGATGAATATTTCTGCCCAAATAAAGTTTCAGTACTTGTGCATGCTGCCTTTGAGTATTACCCCCGAGGTCACCTTGACCAGTACTTAGCTTTGCATTTTCTACAGATGGAGCCCGGGGCTCCGAGAAACCTCACAGCTTGGTCAAGGGCTGCTCAACCAGGTTTCTTAATTCCCGGGCTAAGGCTCTTGTCTCTAGCTTTTGAAAGAAGGTACAATTCTTCTCTGAGGAGAGGGATGAGGATGTTGAGAATTGTCCCTCTTGAAGACAGAGGCATCTGGGAGCGGGAGCATTCAGAGAACTGTCACAGATTCTCTGGGAACCCCAAGAAGATACGGGAGTGAGGAAAGTGAGTGCTCGGTTCCTTTTACTTTCTCCAGTACAACGAATCCCGCTCCCTGACCTAGGGCTTGGTGATTTAAGTGCCTCTCTGTCTCTCACATTAGTCTGAGGGCCCCTGGGCCAGGGCTTGCGGCCACACTCATGTGCATTTCCTGCTCCCTCCCAAACCCAAGATGGTCTGGCACAACATTGGAATAAATGAATGAGTGATTCGGTCAATACAGTGGGGAGGATTTAGATGCTTTCAAAAGCATGCATGGTCCCACAGTCCCTAAAAACAGTCTCTGCTTTTTAATGAATAATAATAACTATTATTATAATCAACATCTCTTTATGAAGTTTCGCAAACACTTCTGCAGGTCAAGAGCTATCATCTCATTTTGGGAGATCTTCCAAGGTCACGGAGACATTATAAGTAGCTGTCATTTACTGAGCTTCATGTCAAGACTTTTGTTGGTAATAGCTCATTTAATGCTTGGCAAAACCCCTCTTTGTTGGATACTATTATTATAATACCCATTGTTCAGATGAGAAGACTAAGGCTCCAGAAGGTGACCTGCCTAAGGTCACCTGGGCAGTAACTTTATTTAAAGCCAAAGTGATGTGACTCCAAAGCCTGAGCATTTTCTATTCAGGGCAAGCTCCATGATCAACCTCCCCGAAATGTGGGTTTGGATGCCCTAACGAGACACTGTCGGGCTGATGGTCCTGTCAGCCAAATGGAGGCTAATAGAGAATTTTTATAGGGGCAACAAAAACAAGCCTATCTCTTAATAACATGGAATGAGAGTCTGCATGTGAGCTTCATGGCTGACTCAGGTGCATGCTGCTTATGAGTGTGTATTTGTGGGAGTACTCGTGTGTCTACTTGTCTTCTCTGAAGTTGAAATACAATGGACCCATTCAGATCTCATCTCTTAAATATTCCTAGTGCTGCAAGCCCTCTATTCCCTGTGCGTCATTCCCTCTGTGTCAGCAATAAGGTAACAGGTGTCAGTGATCACCGTGTCTATGAGCAGGATTCAAGGGCAGTGCCTGGCCAGATGTGAACTATTGGGCAAGTGTCCAGGGCTGAGAGGAACTACCGATAGTTTATTTATTTTTTAATGAAAATTGTATATATTAAAGGCATGTGATGGATTTGATATCCACATGTATAGTGGAATTATTACTGTAGTTTAGCTAATTAACATATTTCTTCCCATAGTTACCTGTTGTGTGTGTATTTATGTGTGTGTGTGTGTGTGTGTGTGAGATGAGAAAATCTGAAATCCACTGTCTTCATTTCTATTTTGACATTCATGAAGGGTATTCTCCGAGCCTTGCATCACTCTGGGTGTGAGGCCAGAGACAGTTAAAAAGTAACAGTGGCTACAATAAAACCAACTTAACGAAGCTGCCCCTGTTATCTCTGGGAAGAACAAGAGCAAATATTTGCAGATAAGATTCAAGGCAGAGCCCTTTCTGACAGTAGTCAGACCACAGGGGACTAAAGATTACCACCCAAGGAAGTGAGTAGAAGGAAGGGTTATATAGAGCACATGGACACGGGCGTATGGCTGTGCTCCACCAATGTAGTCAAGCAGAGAAAGGAGGTAAGCAGTTAGGACATCTCCAAACTCTCCTAGATGGAAGATAGTGAAGCCCTCCTGGAACCCCAACGGTAGTATTACAGAAATCGTATTTTACCCCTTTGTAGAACGCTCACTTTGGGTCAGGCACTGTTGGGTACTTTCTATGAGTCACCTCATCTTATCCTCACAACAAACCCAGAAAGGTGAGGGTTATTGTTTCAGTTTGACAGAGAAGAGACTTCAATGATTTGTTGTTAGGTTGACTAAAAGCTGGGCAGTCTGATCCCCAAACCCTACAGAGTGGCTGTGGACTTCCCGGACACAACAGATCACTCTAGATGATCGTGCAGGAGAAGGGACAGAACTTCCTGGACTTAGATAAAAGGGCAATGCCGATGGAATTTTTTGGAAGTCTTCCATTCAAACAACCCTGGGCAGAGCTGGCCGCTCTGTGTAGACTCTGGTACTATTCTGTGTAGGGGTGGGGGGAGAAGGGTGGGGTGGCAGTGAGATTTGTAAATCAGAATTCTGGGTTTTCTGGTTGAATGTGCCATCTTGAAGTTTCTTCCCTCTACCACTCTTTGTTTTTAATTTGACACAGCAAGAGGAAGAGGAATTAAGACAGGAATGAAGTCCTTGTTCTCAAAGATGCTCAAAGACAAACACTCTCATGTGGAATAGAAGAGGGCAAATGGCAAGTGAGGTGGTAGAGAAGGGGTGAATGTGGACTAAATAGGAGGCCTTGAAGTTGGAATTATCCAGACATAAAAGCTCTAAGAGGGAACCTTGGGCAATTATGGGGAAGTTAGGGCAGAAAATGCTTCTAATAGTAGGTTTGTGGTTTCCTTCTACAAACCACAGAAGGCTAACAATTCTCCCCCAACTAAGGCAAAGCCCAGAGATTCATGCAGTCACCAAGGTATGGAGCTAGAAAGGTCTTGGAGACCATGATGAGTCCATTTCCATTTCCTACAGTGGAATGCTGAATTTCCCTGGGTCACATAGCTCTTTTGTGACAGAGCCAGGATACGACGCTCTTCCAGTCAAAGCCTACTAGCTTTTGGTTGAGGATTTCATGGGTCAGGTGGTCACAGGGCCTGGATCCCACCAGGACACCCTGAATCTTCCATGTCATTGCTCCTATAAAGACCTAGAGACCAGAATTCTCAGCCGCATCTTTCTTCTTGGATTGATGTTCCTGCCTCCCCCAAATTTTACAGATCTGTACGTTGGGGCAGCTCATCTCTCCCTTTCCTCAGTCTTTTTCCACATACTCATCTTCTCTTAAACCCATTTCTCTCATTTCCTTGGCCATTTTGTTGGTGGACAATTTTTAAACCTTGACCATCTCAGGGCTTCCTGTAGGAGAGTCCCCTTCCTTCATGCATCTCCTTATGAGTGTTTACTGGGTGCCTGTCAAGATCTATCTGTTCACCTGCTGAGCCCCAAGCATGTGTTGGATACTTTACACAGATTGAGCCTCAATGCAGCCCCCTTAGAGTCCTGCAGTGTAGATACCACAAACCCCAATTTACAGATGAGGAAACCAAAGCCCAGCTGGGTTCACTTGCATGAAGATCATATAGCTAGCACATGGAAGAGCTTGCTTGACCCCTGGAACTGGTTCTGTTAGAGCCAGGATGTCTGGATTTGAACCCGAGCTCTGCCACTTGGTAGCTATGTAACCCTGAGTACACTAATGTTTCCATGCCTCCGTTTCTCACTTGTGAAAGGGAGATAGTAGCAGGGTTGTGGTACAGATCTGGGGAGAAAATAAATATAAAGCACTTAGGACACAGTAAGACCCCAATAAATATTAGGTACTGCTGTTGCTATATTATTATTATTATTATTATTATTATTATTATTATTATTATTATTATATCAGGTTATCTAATTCTCAAGACTATGTGCTTTCCATTGTTCGCTGTTTCTCAAACGGCCTGTCTTGGGTCAGGTTCCTTGAGAACAGGGAACAGAAACAGACCCTGGGATGGAGATCTGTTGGTAGGAGGCTGCTTGCTGTCAGGAACACCCCTGTGAAGGAGTGAGGGCAGCAGGACTGGGCAGAGAACGCTGCAGTGCCACGTCTGGCCATCTCATGATGAGCTCCAGAGGTGAGCTGGCCTTTCCTCGTTGCCTCAAACGAGACTGAGGAGGCCGAGCCTTTCTATAATTTTCACACCCACCTCCCTCCCCCAAGGAGGAGTCGCCGGACACAGGCTGCCTCCAGGGTTAGCCTGGGCTGGGTAAGGCAGCTCCCTCGGAGGAAGACAACCTCCCGAGAAAGAAGTAGCTGCCGGTACCTCCTGGCATCTGGGAAGAGTGCCTCAGCTTGGGGGTGCACCTGGGTGAGGCACCTTCTGCTAGAAGGATACGTATCCCCCTCCTCAGCACGGGATTGCTGTTAGAGTGATTGCATCCATATCGCCTGGGCGATAGTGAACACGCTGTGGGGTCCCACCTTAGAGCACTGTCAATCATAATCCCTGGGAAGGGGGGCCCAGGATTCTTCACGTTTAAGCAGCACCCCAGGTGGTATGTGTGCACTCTGAAGTTTGAGAACCAGTGCCCTAAAAAGTTGAGGAAGTGGCCTGAAGTGGTCACTTGCTTGTTTGACATTTCATTAAATTTTCATATTTTATCTTAAGAATTCACTCCGGGGGCTCCTGCGTGTCTTAGTCAGTTAAGTGTCCAACTTTGGCTCAGGTCACAGTCTCACAGTTTGTGGGTTTGAGCCCCGCGTCAGGCTCTGTGCTGACAGCTCAGAGCCTGGAACCTGCTTCAGATTCTCTGTCTCCCTCTCTCTCTGCCCCTCCCCCACTTGCGCTCTGTCTCTCTCTCTCTCTCTCTCTCAAAAATAAATATTAAGAAAAAGGAATTCACTCTAATTTTTCATCCTCTTTCATGATATATTCATATTTGCTTTAATACAAGAACATCTTTCCTTCATATCTTCAGAAATACAGGGCATCATCACCTTGCCTGATAATCTCCACACAGGCCAAGGATACCCCCCGCCCCCCCCCCAATGTGAGAAGCCCAACTGCCTCTTTGTATCTTCACCAGCTTCCAGGGATGCAAATATATTAAGACCCAGCCTCCTCCCTCAAAGGAGCTCCAAGTCTAGCAGACAGGTGAGACACAGGTATCTTCCAGAGCTTTACTCTCCCCCCGGCCTTCTCTGCCTGCTACCTTCACCTGCTTACTGGGAGCCGATAACCAATGCTGTTACAGAGTTAGCAAACTTACTTAATGCTGGTTATTTAAGTTAGCAAACTTACTCCTCTCCACCCCACAGCCCTCAATCAATTTCTTTCCCTCCGAGGGCAGTGTACGGCCGGTATAGTTTCTCCTCTGTCCATGTTCTCTACTTTCTGGATCATTAAATTGTTCTTGTCCAAATTCAGCAATCTATTTCATCCTCGAGGTCTGGCTGTCTTGAAACCCAAGACCCTCTGCAGGAATGGAAGGCCCAAGAGAAGAGAATGATTTAGAGCGCCTCAAAACCAGGCCTCGACATTTCTCAGTCCCATTCCCAGAGGGGTCTTTGCAGTTGGAATCTCAATTCAAAAAGTACTTTCAAAGTTGGCAGGCAAGGAGGGCAGGCGGAAGGGCATGAAACGGGACGGGCATGATTCCTATTTGTGAGGAGGAGTTTTCTCTATCCAGGTGGGCCCTTTTCCAGGAAGCCCTATGAATAACGCTATTCACTGTGGTAACAGCTTTCATTCCGAGAAATCCCCAGGTCCTTTATGGGGAGAAGTCATATCACCCGACAATGGACTTGATCTCCTAAACACAGTAAAGTTAACAGCTGTTAAACAGCTGCATTACTCTAGCGAGAGAAAAAAAGGGTTGGGGGCCTCGGAAGAAGTTTGGGTGAGGAAAGAGAGCCTCAACTCCTCTGGTGGGAGGCACTCCGAATGCATCCAGGGTTCACAGCAGGATTCCCGCCTCCTCTGCGGCATTTGGGCATGTAATCACAGGAAGAAACTTGGAGAGTGACACGGGGGCCAGGGCTGGCGTTTGGGGAGCATTTGTGTGCCAGGCACTGTGCTAAGCCATTTACAAGCATTATTTAATAGATGCCTCACACCCACCGGATGATGTGGCTTCTAACATTACTCCCACTTTCCAGAAGCCTCAGAGAAGTGAAGAGACTGATGCAGGCTTACCCGGCAAACGTGTGGAGCCCAGGCTGGGCTCCTGAGTCACTCTAACTCAGGCAGGTTCAGAAACCGTCTCTCACCTGGGCTGACATGGAGGGCTTGGAGCAAGTCTGGCCTGAAAATGGGAGGGGGGTGCCTATTTCAAGAGCTAAAGAACCTTCTCAGCTGGACATGCCAGCAACCAAAACTTCCAGAGCCTCCCCTTTCAGCAGGGAGGGGAGAGGATCCCACACTGGACATCTGCAGCCTGTCCCTCTTGGGGTCCTGGCCCCCAATCCCTCTCCACGTCTAGGAACTTTCCCCAGAGGCACACTGAGCACAGTGGAGCCATGTGCTGCTTGGGCCTGGCTCTCAGTGGATGATTTATGGGCCTCATATCCTACCATCCCTAGGAGGGAGTGATTCTTCCTACTTATAGCCCAGCCAGGCTGACTCCTGTCAAACAGCCTTGCAGACCCCCTTAAATGACAGTAATTCTCCCACCAGGAGGAAACCGAAGGGGCAGGTATCTGAATGAGATCCAGCACCCTTCGGGAAGCTTCTTGGCTGGTCCCAGTAAAGGACACCGCTGGATATGAACAGAGATGAAAGACGGAGAGAGGCAGAGAGAAAGCAGGAAGACAAAGAGAAGGAGACACAGAGGTGGATAAAGGACATTTATGTGAGTGATTGCTTGTGTGAAGGAAGCTTGCCCCTCCTACCACGCTGGACCACGCAGGGACCATGTCTGGTTTTACTCAGTGTTGTATCCTCAGCAGCCAGAACAGTGAGTAACACACAGATGTTCCTGAGTACTTACTAAATGAAATTTTTAAAAAGAGAGATAAGAGTACAGAGAACATAAGTCCTAACCCAGAAGAGTTGCTAAGGAAATTCCTGTTGACTGACTGTATACACACCTATGGACAGAGAGTATTTTAGAGGGGAAGAACGGGGGACCCAGACTCCAGAACAGGTGCCCAGCAGATCTGCCAAGGGAAGAAAGCATTGAGGACGGAGGGCCTGAGGCTGCACTCAGCAAGAGGGGACCAGGATCGGGCCTGCGCCCACTCCCAGGGGCTTCTGAGTCAGGGTGGAGAATCAGAAGGGAAAGGAGCCTTCTGAGAGGTTCCAGGAAGCCAGCAGCAGGTGCTCAGGGTCTGGAATAGAGGAGGAGTAGGGAGTCAATGGTTGGGTCAGGAGCTCATAACTACTTTCTCGGAATCTAGCATAAATCCAGACAAGCAGGGGCGCTCAACAGACATCTGCTCAATGAGTAAATGAGAATAAGACTTTGGGATGAAAAGGTCCCAGCAATGGTTTAGGATTGCATCTGTGAAACAACAGTGTGATCTGTGAGGTGGGCCCACAGGCTGAAGGGGGCAGGCTGGGCTGGACTGGCCCTGTCTTGAGACTTGGTGCCCCTGGGCACGTGTGAGTGAACGCTGCTTCTACTTTGACTGTAGAGCAGTGGTTCTCAACAGGGGCGATTGTAACCCCCAGAAGACATTTGGCAATGTCTGGAAACATTTTTGGTGGCCATGAATGAGGAGGGCTGCTACTGGCATCTAGGGGGTAGAGCCCGGGATTCTGGCAGACATCCTACAACGCATAGGGTAGACCCCACGATGAAGAATTATCTCGTCCAAATGTGACAGCTGTGAACCCCTTGCTCTGGAGCCCTATGGGAACACCACTGGCCTCACCCAACATCCTGAATCCGAACCCTCATTTTGAGGTAGTTTAATTACTATAATTAGGATCACTACCATCACTAAAGATTTACTGAGACTTGGTATGCAAAAGCAGATACATATCTTCTTGACTTTCCTCTCCTGAAACAGACGACGGTGGTTTGGGACTCAGAGGAGACCAGTGTGAACACAAGCCATTGTATGGATAGCTAGAGATCACCACTGCTGCAGCCACTGGGGAGCTCCGTGCTGGGGACCTCTCTTTATCCTTCTGGAATTTATAAACTTGATCCTTAGAACAGGAAGGCATCATAGGAGCATACAGTCTCATGGCGTCCTTTTACAAAAAAGCTGAAGTCCCAAGAGGGAAATGATAAACGACCTGCCCGGGGTCACATGGCAGATGAGTGGCAGAACCAGAGCTGGAACCCAGATCTCCTGATGCCAGCCTGCTTGGTGCTTTTTCTATGAGAAAGTATCTAGTGACTTAAGTTTCTAAAAAGTGCTTCCTGCAATACTGAGCAGTACGTGTGATGCATGTAAATGAAGATTTGAGAGCCTTTCAAATGTTCAGGTGGTCAGGTACGGCTCACCTGAGGCTGACCGTTGCTCAGGGAGCAGGAGTCTAAGAGAAGGTTCTGGTGAGGCTTTGATGCATAATTTGCTTTGATAGAAACGTAATTGCTTGAAGAGGTCTTTAAGCATTCATAGGGGGCCCCAAAGACCCAAAGCAAGATGACTTATAAATAATCAGGTTATTTCCCTCCTGTTGTCCCAAGGAAAGGTAGTACTAGGAAACAAAAAGATGGGAGTGCCCAGTGGCTCAGGTGGTTAAGCATCTGACTCTTGATTTCGGCTCAGGTCATGATCTCACAGTTTGTGGGTTCAAGCCCCACATCGGGCTCTGAGCTAACAACATGGAGCCTATTTGGGAATCTCTCTCTCTCTCTCTCTCTCTCTCTCTCTCTCTCTCTCTCTCTTTCTCTCTCCCTCTCTCCCTGCCCCTCACCCTGCTCGTGCTCTCTCTCTCTCTCTCTCTCTCTCTCTCAAATAAGCTTAAACATTTAAAAAAAGGAAATAAAAAGATTGGCACCAAAATTAGTATTTCTTCCCCAAACCCCAGGCCTCTGAGACTTATTTTGATGACAAAAGCTGCTGATCATTTGCAAGAACACACCAGTGACTACCTCACTTAAAGTGGAAATTAAAGAGCACAGCCGGAGAGGTGGGGCAGGGAGCAGTATTCCCTGTGCCCTCCACCCTCCATCCATCTACTCATCTTTGAAGACTCTGTTCCTGCACTCCCCACCCTCTAAAACATTTCTAACTCCCTCCCACAAGGAAGAACTAAATCTGCGCCACGTAATGACCCGATGACCCTTACAATCCAGCTCCTGATAGGTTAATGTGTATTGCCTATTGTCCATCTCCTCCACTAGACTCTGTCCCAAGAGCCTGGCACAAGGGTAGGCAAACAACAGGTGTTCAACAAATACTTGTGGATTTGCTGAAGTAAAATAAGGAGAAGTGGCACCCCAGGGGAGAAGGTGCATACCAGAGGAGGGATGGGGGTGTATATTTTCGGGGATGGAGAACAAAGTGCTGTTTTAACATTTAGATTCTACCAAAGAAAAGATCCTACAATTTCCTGATCTCTTGCTATGCACAAAGCACTATGGTCACTGGCGTAGTCCTCCTGACAAGCCTATAAGCAAAGTATCATCATCCCCAGTTCCTTGATAAGAAAATGAATACTCCGAGAGCCAGGATGAAATGGGGCCAAAGCACAAGCTTTCTTGATCCACATGCTGTCTCATGCCACATAAGTCCTATCATTTCTGTGCTTCAATAAAACCCTCACGGTGCCTACTTGGACTGGCAGGATTTCTCACATCAGAGCTTCTGCTCAGGGTTTGTTTTCTTTCTTTTCTTATCTTTTTTTTTTGAGAGAGTGCACACGTGCACATGCAGATGAGCAAGTAAGCAGGGTGGGGGAAGAGGAAGAGGGAGAGAGAGAGTCCCAAGCAGGCTCCATGCCAGCGTGAAGCCTGACACAGGGCTCCATCCCATGGACCGTGAGATCATGACACGAACCAAATCAAGGGTCAGATGCTTCACCAACTGAGCCACCCAGGCTCCCCGTGTGCTCATGTGTTCACATCTAACACACGCATTTAATAACTATTTTCACTATCAGAAACTAGAAGCTTCTTCAGAAGTCTGAATAAACCTGTCAACAACTAAATCAGTAAACAAACTGATTTGACCTGTGTACTTAAGATTTATGAAGTTATTTATTTGAAAGTCCTACAAAGAGAGAAATAAACTATATTCTGCTAAGCACTTGATGAATCGACTTTAATTTTTAGTCTCCAAAATCAGACTAATCCAGGAAATCTAGGGTTTTGCCATAATCATTGATAAGAGGAGGTGACAGTGTAATGGAAACAATACAGACAAGAGAGTGAGTGAAAGGGACAGGGTAGGGTCACATGCTGTCACTTACTAGGGGAGTTTTAGTTCTCTTATCTGTCAAATGGGAATAATAAAACCCAGATCTATCAGGCCTGTTTTGAAGACACAACTTAAAAGCAGTTTTGTAAACTGCAAAGCAACGTAGAGGCATTAGCTGTTACGGTTGTTGAGGAAATTTTGGCATTTTATACCCACTTGTGAGCACTTGATTTCAAAGAGGCTTTAATTATGTCCATCGAAAAGTTAAAAATAAAAACCACCTCCCTGAATAGAGTACAATGTTGGAACTACTTCCTAATGTGCTTCTGAGTTCAACATCTTTCCTTTGCCACTGCCTGTCAGGGCTGAGAGGACCTTGTAATTTGTAGCATAGTTAGTGGAACCCCAGATGCTATTCTTGTGCCTCATGAAGGCGTAATCCTTGTTAACCTCCAGCCCTCAGAGGCACATAGTGGAGATCCCGCTCTCCTTGTGGGTATAATTAGAGACATTTTTAGCTCTCTAGAAATTTCTTCAAAGAACAAAATGTTCTCAAGAAATCCTAAACCACTATACAGGAAATATTGTGGAAATTTAATTAAAAAAATTTTTTTGTAAAGTTAGGTCTTTATGGGGCCTAAAAAAAAATCTCAAAATATAGGGGAAGGGAAGGAAAAACAAGATACAAACAGAATGGGAGGCAAACCATAAGAGACTCTTAAATACAGGGACCAATCTGAGGTTGGTGGGGATGGGGGTGGGTGGAAAAATGGGTAACGGGCATTATGGAGGGCACTTGTTGGGATGAGCACTGGTGTTATATGTAAGCGATGAATCCCGGGTTCTACTCCTTAAGTCAAGACTACACTGTATGTTAACTAACTTGAGAATAAAAAAAAAAGACAGGGGCGCCTGGGTGGCTCAGTCGGTTAAGCGTCCGACTTCAGCTCAGGTCCTGATCTCACAATCAGTGAGTTCAAGCCCTGTGTTGGGCTCTGTGCTGACAACTCAGAGCCTGGAGCCTACTTCAGATTCTGTGTGTGTGTGTGTCTCTCTCTCTGTCCCTCCCCTGCTCATGCTCTGTCTCTCTCTGTCTCAAAAATAAATAAAAACATTAAAAAAAATTAAAAATTAAAAAAAACTAATAAATAAAGTTAGGTCTTTATGGGGCCTAAAAAACCATCTCAAAAACTGTTTTTTGGAACAGTATGTCTTCGAGATATTAATGGGCATTCCACAAAAAATGTGTCTGTGGTCAAACAGGCCTGGAAAGGCCTAGATGACAAGGTTAACTAACCCATGATCATGGGACCTATCCAGGCATGTGCTGTGCTGGCGGGTATAGTACATCCCTATGAATGGACCCAGCAGACAGAGGTTTTTACATATATTTGAGAAGTTTTCATCTCTCAGGGAGTCTGGGAGACTAGTTTTGCACAGAACAAACTTTCAGAACTCTGCTCTAAAACTGGTTGTCATACTGTGCCTAGCAGAATCCCAAAGGCTCTTGGAGAAGGTCTCAGGAGCCAGAGAGGGCTAGAACGAAGGCCTTGCTATGGTCTGAATATCTACATCCCTTCCAAATTCATGTTGAAACCCTAATGCCCAACATGATGATATTAGAAGGCAGGGCTTTTGTGAGATGCTTGGGTCATGAGGGTAGAACTCACATAAATGGGATTGGGATTAGTATTCTTATTAAAGAGACCCTACAGATCTCCCCAGCCCCTGCTACCATGTGAGGGTACAAAGAGAAAGCATGGGCTGTTAACAGGGAAGAGGGCTCCACCAGAACTTGACGGTGCCAGTGCCTTTTTCTTAGATTTCCAGCCTCCAGAATTGTGAGCAGTAAGTTTCTGTTGCTTACAGGCCCCCTAGTCTATGGTATTTTGTTATAGCAGCCTGAAAGGATGAAGACAACCCCTTTGTTTTCACGGAACATCTCCCCTAAAACCTGCAACACCACTGTTCTATAGAACAGACCAAGACAGAGACCCTTCAGACGGCCTACCCCTTTGTGTCTGTCCATCTTCAGACTACAACGTTGCCTTCACTGTCTGAACCAAGGGGTTCAGAGTACAGAATGACAAGACGAAGTATGAATACCACTTCATTCCTTCCTTGACCTTAGAACATGTGCTTGACCCCACCCAAGCTCTTCTCCTCAGCTGTACAAGGCCAACGGCACTCATCTAGCAGACTACACGCTGGCATATGCCTGGCACACAGCAGAGGCTCTAGAAACAACACCGGGACATCTGAAATATCCTTTTGTTCTTTCTATCTTTTATGTTAAGTAAAAATTCTCAGCCCACCTCAGGTATAGCCATTTTCACCCTGTACTCTGTCCGTGCACTCTACTGAGCCCATGCTGGCATTAGGTCTCTCTATCCTGCTTTGGGATTTTTTCCTTAAAACATTTTTGGTCAATTTTTCTTATCACATAGTGATACACATTCAGTGCAGAAGATTATAAACATTCAGACAAGGAAAGAGAAAAGAAAACAAACAAAAAAAAATCACCCCTAATTCAACTATTGGAATTATGCTGTTAATGTGTTCCTTTTTAATTTCAGCTCATCTGAGAAATGTCACTACAGCTTCCTGCGGTTCTTCTCTGCTGTGTTGTCAAACTTACGTTTACCAAAATCACACATCCTTCTTCTTCTTTTATATTAGTTAATTTGCATACTTTTTATCTACAAAACAATCCTAACTTGTATTTATATATTTGGATTCAAGCAATACAGATGCAAGGTGAACACAAATGCAAGTCTTCCTTCCCTCCTTCCCCTCCCATCCCGCTTGTGTCCTGAGGAAACCGCTGTTAAATATTGTATTTACAGACGTTTTCCGATTTATTTCCATATTATAGTAGTTGGTGTTCAAAGACATAAAAGGTGGTCTCACACCTACTGTTTTATTTTTCAACCCTCTTGAATCATCTTTTCAAAGATATCTTAAAACTAAACCTAGTATTTTCTCTGAAGTTTCTGAAATCAACTTTCTTAAAAGTCTAGGGCAGTGCTTCTCACGTGTGTGTGTGTGTGTGTGTGTGTGTGTGTGTGTGTGTGTGTGTGTGTGTGTACCACTTAGATACCTTGTTAGAAAAGCAGATTCTGACTCCATATGTCTAGAGTGGGGCTGAGATTCTGTGTTTCTCACCAGCTCACGCTCTCAGTCCACTACGGGGAGCGAGGCTCCAGGGCACATATCTGCTCATGTCCTGCATTCTTTGCCTTGGCTTATATGAACTCCAAGATGGCTGCTTTCTCCCATGAATCCCACACCCCTGCTTCGCCAGCTTTACTTGACTGTCCAGAATTAAGCCCAATGCATGAGTCTCCCTCAAGATGTGGGGGTAACTGATGGTGTGGAGTTTCTGGGGATCTAGGTCCCACAGTGGAAGACACCTCAGTGTTCAGGTCTTTTCTGCAGGGAAGAAACATCTAGAGGAGCAGAAGATATAATAACCATAGTGCCAATCTCCTGAAGTCATGACATGAATGCTTAACCAAAGAACATCCAAGGGGAGCAGAAGTGAGGAGGTTTTAACCTCACTGGGGGAGAAAAACTCGAAGAGGCACAGTGAGATTTAGAGAAACAGTGAGATTTAGATACCCAAATTTAGCTGAAGCAGTCAAGTACTTTCCGGCAACTGAGTTGATTGGGTGATGAACAGGGCCTGAGGCATGGAGATGGGAGAGTCAGTGAAAGCATGCTGTCCCTGCCCTGTCATTAGGTATGGCCCTTTAGGAGGCTCTCTTGCTATCAGCCAAGGCACACACAAGGGAGCCTTCTACCACACGGCCAATTGCACCCAGCGTGGTTCTTAAAAGATAGCCCCCTGGCACCCACGATGTCCCCAGCACTGGGTTGAGTGGGGAAAAGCACCTTCAAAGCTAATCAGATGGTCAGCCTTCTCATCAGTCTGGGAGGTCTGAGGAGAGTTTCCCTCCAGCCACTGTTCTCTTGGGATCAAAGAGCTCGGATTTCTGCTTGGTTAATGACGGTACAACAGAACCCAGAAAACGCATTCCTTACAGTTTCTACAGTTAAGCACACCACAGTTCATTTTGCTTCATCTTTTAAGCTGTTGGCTACTAGAAAAACCCTCTAGGAAAAGCCCTTCTCTAATTGACCACCACATCTCAAGTTGTCTTTGCTGATGTGAGAGATTTTTCTCTGTGATGTGTATATTATACAAATATATATGTAAATATAATTCCTCCCAAATAACTGAAACCTGCCCAGGAAAGCCAGTGGACACTTATTTGCACAGTTCTCATCCAAATCCACCAGGTTATCCAAAGCAAAGAATGCAAGGGGCAAGGGAAATAAATATATATTTCTAATAAACTCTTCATGAATTTGACCTGCATGGGGATCATCAGAAAGACTTGGTTCTTTCTTAATCAAATCAGAACAACGGTACAAGAAAATGACTCCTAGGGTGGAGCAAAGCAGAAGGGCTTGTGCTTGAGAACCAGTGGATGACAGTCAGCCTCAACTCTAAAATGCCTTCCTTTTACAGGGTATCGCAAGGAAAACATGGCAGAGACATATGGCCAAACCATCCCAATCAGAGGTCCTGCAAAGTCCAAAGCTGGGCAATGGGAGTCAGGAAACACCATCAGTGGGACCTCTGTTTTGCTGATCACTGTATGCCCAGCATCGAGCACCGAGCCTCCCTAGCGTAGGCACTGCATACGTTTCCCTGGAATGAATGAGCGAATGGATACATGGATGAGAGAGTGAATGATCACTTCTAAATCAGTGTCTCCAGGACCCCTTACTCAGCTCCAGGTGTTTAGTAATTATCTCTACTTAGCTGTCTTCCAGGTGTTTCAAATTCATCATATCTCAAATTCCAACCCATCAGGCACCACTCCATCCCTGTAAACTGCTCCTTGGGGGCTCTGGAATTCCGACACCATCTCTGACTGTCTGAGCTATTCTCACCTTCTTCATCTACAAAACTCCCACTGCAAATGTTATGTCCTCTCGGATGCTTTCCCTGGACACTGCTCACCCCCTCTTCCTCACTGGCCTTTCTTACTTAAATATTGATTAGAGTCTGAGATGGTGTCTGTCAAAGGCTTTATGCAGACTGAGAAAAGGAGGCTGAGCTAAACACCAGGCAGCTGAGCTCTCTCTCAGCTGAAACAAAGGAAACTCTTTTTTCCTCCTTCATCTCATTTCTTTCTTTTGCTTCTCTAGCTGTGGTGAAACAGAACCTTATTCTGGGGAAGCAGAGATGGTCAAGAGCTCTGACCACTAACTACAGACGTCATACATTCAAATCTTGACTTGTGAGGGAGTTTAAACTTAGCAGTTAGGTTGCAGGAAGCCCAGCCTCCTGGAGAAAGACCCAGGAGAGGGGAGAAGCTTTTTTGTGACCATTCTGTTTCCATGCACTGCCATGGGAAAGCAAGACTTTAAACTTCTGATGAAGTTCCCTGACTGCCCAAAGACGACCAGGATGACATTTGTAGTCCTAAAACAGGTGTATTCAGCTTGCTGACAAAAGGGTGGATGCACCCTAGGGTCACCTCAGGCTTGGGAAGGGCCTCTTACAGGGTTTACACTCATGTTGGATGATTTTAAAGAGGAATCAGGGAAGTAGGGGCAGGTTCTGGAGTGGATGGATACTCTCAAGAGGCAGGGACAATGAAATGAATGACCATTTTCATTTCGAGGAGGGAGGGTTAAAGCAGGGGTAGACTTAGCAGTACGTAAAGAAGCAGTACTTACTCCGAGAAGGGCGATGGCAGTCAGAGAAGGTGGATGTTCAGTAACTTTCATGGTCATGCACTGACCACATTTATGCCCTGAACATGGTCACGGAGGGGTTTGTTATTGACCTGTTCACAGCACTGTTTCCATTTGTTGGGAATGTCACAGGATTGTTGTCAGCAGGGCAGTTTTCCATTTCCTTTGTCATTTCTATGAAGCTACTACTTATTTCGTGCCGGGCACTATCCTAACCACATGGTAGATGTCAACTCATTTCTTCTTCATAATACGACTTTATGAGAGAGGTAGGTACTGCAACCATTTCACTGATGAGAATGGCTTAACGATGTTAGTAACATTCCCACGCTCACAGAGATAAGGAAATGTGAGAGCCAGAGTTTGAACTCAGGTCGGACCAACTCTAAAGCCTGTGCCTTCTACATTCTACCGTTTCCATTTCATCGCTACCAGTGTCTCCTCCATTCTTTCAGTTAATATTATTGGGCCCATGGTAGCCACTGGCCTAGGCATTGGGGGTATGGGTACAAGATATGTTCCTTGCCTTCCGAGAGCTGAAAAAAAAACTCTTGATTCTAGAGCTGTGCTATCCAATATGGTACCCACTAATTACATATGGTTAAACTTAGATTTAAAATTAAATTAAGCAAAGTTAAAAAAATTCATTTCCTCAGTTGTAGTAGTCACATTCCAAGCGTGGCTAATGACTACTGTATAGGACAGTGCAGATACAGAATATTTCCATCATTGCAGAAAGTCATCTTGGACAGTGTAGTTCTTAGATTAAAAAAAAAAATATGCTCTTATTTTATTTTTGAGAGACAGAGTGCAAGCAGGGGAGGGGCAGAGAGAAAGGGAGACAGAATCTGAAGCAAGCTGCAGGCTCTGAGCTGTCAGCACAGAGCCCAATGCAGGGCTTGAACTCATGACTGTGAAATCATGACCTGAGCCAAAGTTGGACGTCCAACCGACTGAGCCACCCAGGCGCCCCTGGACAGTGTAGTTCTAGAGGAAATGGGTTCCCCATCCCTCCTTGAGTCTAACTTAAAAAGGTATACCTGCTTTTTAAGTGCTGTCCCTTTTGTTCTACTTTCTAGCTAGACCGAAACAAAAACAAACAAAAACAAAAACAAAAACACACACACACAAAAAAACAAAAAAAAAAAAAAAACAAAAAAACAACAAAAACTACTAAACCCTATCAAGAGCCAAAATATTTTTCTGATTCCCAGTGTCTGTTCTTGCTTTGCTGAGTCATGCCCATTTGTCTTACAGTCACCAAAGAGTTTTGGAGCTGTGATGACAGCAGAGTAAATACCACTGAAACTTGGACAGACCCCAGCCCTACATTTCCCACACATCAACAGAACTGTCAGCCCGGCTCAGATTCCAGAACCTTTATTGCTCAGGAAGCATGGAGAAGCAAAAAGAAGCCAGCCTGATTTTTAGGCTCTGGAGACAAGAAGAGAAAACATCTTTTGACTTGTAAACTGAACAAATTTGGATGTGACGTCATCCCTGGCAGAGTTCCTTCACAGCAAAGAATTCTGCTTACCGGCGGATGGGCAGGACTCCCTCCGAGGGAGATGCAGGCACCTAACCTAACCTTTAGTTAGGCCATAAAAGTCCACAGCCAAGTGGAGCAAACAGAACATTTTAATTCCTTTTGTTCTTCTTCCTAACCCCAAAAGCCTTTCGGGAGGACTGAGTGCAGGCCCAGAGTGAGGGGACAGAAAGAGAAGACAAAATCTTTATTCTTCTGGAGTGAAAAGTCTAGATGGCGTCGTCTATGGCAAAGAAACGGCCTTGCGCCAGCCCTCCCATGGCCCCTTCAGGTGCAAAGAGCCCGCCCAGGGCTACTGCTGGGGTGCGGGCCTAGGGTGCCAGGCTGCACACACCACATGGCTCTGCCCTGCCCGACTCCACCCACTTTTCTTTAACCAATGGCTTGACGCGAAAAGACGGGCTCAGCCAACCAGATTCTAGCTTTGAGGTTGAATGCGGAAGCAGGAAGTGCCCCACCAAGAAGCAAGAAGAAGCCAAAGCATGCACAGTGCCCTAGAGGCAAGACTGTCAGGTGAAGACCTGTTCCCTCCAGCCTCGAATCCAGAACTTCCAGGCTATTTCCAGTCCAGTCCAAACCACGCTGGTTTGGCACCTGTTCTTGATTATCATGCCAGCTTTATCATTAGGCATATTACCCTTCTATAAACCCTACTCCTTGTGCAAGTTTTAATGCCTCTCTGTCCACGTGTAACTCAGTGATGTTTTAGATCTGGAAAAGGTATCACTCATTCCATAACAGGAAATGGTTCAGGTGAGTAACGCAGAGGTGAAAGGGGAATAATGTTCCAAGTGCTTAGTCTGTGTCAAGCAGTATCTGGAGTGCTCCCACATAACAGAGAAGATTCAGTACTCACAAGAGCCCTGCCTCCTAGGCACAGTCACCATCCTGTTTCACAGGTGAGGTGCCAGGTTCCTCCAGATCAGCTGTCAGCATGCCCCAGCTGTCCTCAGTGCCTGCTGGTAAGAAGCTCTTCCTACTCTAAGCTGCTCAGAGAAGGGAAAGATGACAGAAAGTGAGGAGCAAGTAAGGCTTCCTGGAGAAGCTGAAGGTTGGGAAGTGGCTTTCTGAACTTCAGTGTCTTTTCCTGTAAAATGAGAACACAAATTTTGGACCAAAAGAGTAGTGTGGAATTGGTGAGATAAAGAATGGAGAACACTGAGCATTATGCTGAACATAGACAAAAGGTGCTGGACCTCAACCACAAGTCCCCTCTCCTTCTTCATCTATTGCTTTTGTCCAGCCTCCGGGAGCTGCCAGCCTTTGGCCTCCTGCCTCCTTCCTGCACCAGCCCGGGAACCTTAGTCACACTCTGGATCTGGTCCCAGTCTCCTTGGCGGAGGCCTGGTGTTCACTGCATTTATTATTCCAGGCACCCTGTGATTTACTTTTCTAGTGAGTTAATTGCAAAATCCATATGGAGCAGAGAGAAAACATCAACCCAAGCTTGCCACGCAAAGCAGGGGAACAGAGGAAGCTTTCTATCTCAGCCAGTGCGGCCTAGAGAAGCAGGGAGGGAGGTAGAGGCTGTCTCCCTTAGTGTACAGAGGGCCAGATCTGCCAAGCTCAGTGGAAGGCACATGGTGTTCAGAGCCTACTTATTCCCCCCTTTGTTTTTTAAGCTCATCCCTCTAGAGAAGAACCTAAGCTTTAGAAACCTACTATGGGGTATATAGAGTGTAGGTTATCAAATCTCAGTGTGCATAAAAATAAGAAGCACCTGGGAAGTTCATTTAAAATGCAGATTCCCAAGCATCTCTCTCCAGAGTTCAGTGCACTGAGGCTGGGAGGAGACCCCGGGGTTTGGTGTATGTGTGATGCAGGTGACATACGAGCCAGAATGGAGAAACAACAATGCCAAGGAAAGCTCAGTGGTTCTGGTGTTAGAAGGATTTATGTTCGGTTCTTGGTTCTCCCTCTTACCAGCTCTGTGTCCCTGGGCAAATCATCTTTTCTCTCTGGCCTCAGTGCTGTTCTCTCTGAAGTAAAAATGAGAGTACTTACTTCACGGGACCGTTGGGAGATAAAGGTAATAGATATTGAAAGTCCTTAACACAAATCGCGGCACACTGGAGGCACTCAAAAAAAAAAAAAAATTAAAGAAACAATTTGCCTTTTTTTTTTTTTAAACCCAGAGAAGTTTCTCTTTAAAACTAGCCTGAGCATCTTCACTTCTGAATGTTAATACATTTCTGTATCTGTTTATGGTCTGTAACTTGTAAAGAGGGGCCTTTGGGGGAAACCAGTTCTTGTTTTGAAAGCACTTTGAAGATGAAAAGGTGTCAAATCCTCCAGAGACCTGCTTGGTGGAAGGTAAAACAAATGTTTATTTTAATTTGGTGAGTTATAATTTATTAAAGGCTTTCGGAAAATGGAAATACGATTTATATTTTCACAAGGGACCTCACAGTTTTGAATAGTTTAATTTCTTCACTTGTTCAAGGAACATTCACTGAGCACCTGGGTGCCTAGCCAGATGAACAAGTGCCAGCCCTCTGGGGGGGACTCAGGGTCTGGACGATGATAGCAACTTGGTAGGGACCACAGTCTGTGCTGCAGAAGGCCGGAGAACAGTCAATGACTTCTCTCAGCCTAAGGAACTGGGTCTTGAGAAGCGGATCAGCAGGAAATGATTCTATTTTGAAAGATTGAAACAATTTAAAAAGCAATTCTGTTACCAATAGGTGTATAATTTGAGATCCCTGGAGGAAAGAACTCTTCTCAGCATAGGTTACTCCCACCTCTAATTTATTAGGTTACTCCAGAAGGGTATGAACAGTACCTAAGTACTAAGTTCTAAGAGTACTTAGATCCTCCTAAGCACCAGGCCCTATTATGTGAGTGTTCTGTGGACATCTTGACTTGGAGTTTCCAAAGGCATTTCTAACTCAGCAATATCTAACACTCAGCTTCTTATCTTTCCCCACAAACGTGCTCCACCATTTCTTACCGCATCCATAGCTACCCCAATCAAAAATGGGGTCACCAGCCTGGATCCATTTCTTCTCCCACGGCCTACATTCATTAGTCACCAAATTTCATCAGTTCTTCCACTTAAGTACCTCTCATATCTGTCCCCATGACCACTACCCTGATTTTGTGGGCCACTATCTGTCGCTCACTCTCCTTCCTCACGTGGAAGCCAGGTGATCTTTCTAAAACACAAAGAGTCCTGTCCTTTCTTAAAGCCCTCTGATGGCTTTCCTTCCTTTACAGAATAAGGTTCAAATATCTACAGGTGCTGCCCGAGGCCCTGCTTACCTAGTCTCACCTCTTGCTACACAAGCCACCCCCTATACACTTCAGCAGTCATACTATATACATGTACATACAGACATAACAGCACCCCCTGGCTCCATCCTGGAAGATTCTAGTGAATGGCTCCCCCCTCTCAAATCTTATATCACAACTCGTTTCCCCCTCTCCACCATAGTCTTGATGTCCTCCAGCTGTTAGGTCTGTCCACTTGTCTCTTCTACTGGATGGAAATGTCTCGAGGACAGGTACTCAATCGTGTTCATACCCCAGCCCTTTTTATTATGCTAAGTTGTACAGGGCTTCTGGTGGTTACCAATCTGGTTGTCTTCTGTTTCTGGGCACATGGGAGGAGCACACATTCCTGCTACCTGGCAGTTAGGTGAGGCCATATGACTAAGTCAGGCCCATGGGCTGTGAGAAGCAGCCAAGAAGACCATTTGCTCTAGAGAGTGCAGCTATAAGACGGTGGAGCCTTGATAAGCCTGGCTTCTGAGAGACTGTGTGAAGAAACCCTGCCTCCCACACCCCTGAAGCATGATGAGTAAGTACACGACATGAGAAAGAAACTCTGTTACGTTACAGAAATATGAGCTATTTGTTACTGCAACATGGATTAACCTCTACTGACTATTATGTAACTCTTATTTCTATCTATAGTCATTAAAACAGGGCCTGGAAATATCAGGTTCTCCATAAACATTTGATGAACAAATGAATGCAAGAATGGATGAATGGACAAAGAAGCCTAGAAAAAGGAACATGAGGTCCGGAGTCAAAAGAAAATAGCCTATAATAACCACCCCATATCCCTCTTTCCCCCTCACCAGTACTGCTCTTCGCTATCTCTATTTGACTCCAGAGGCAGGATTGAATCTCTGATTCCTCTCTCTGAAGTATCTCTGTACTGATGCCAACCAAATCTACAGCAGATCCTGGCCTATGCCTCAATGTCTGGAGGAAACACACCGGTGACATATTTTTGCCAGTTTTTCACCAATCCATAATCCTACTGTCTTTCAACTTCATGCTGCCAGGGTTGCATCTGTATTTGGCCCCCAAGATGGGGATTCCTAAGCTTCCTAAACTAAGGGCTTCTAATTCTGACACCCAGTTTCCTTGCACGCCATACCTCAACCAGATTAAAGAATGACTGTATGTGACCAAATATATTTTTCTATATGGGGAAGATACTCAGTAATTATCCCTTAAGCCTTTCAACACATTTCAGTTAAGCACAAAGGCAGAGGCTGTGAGATGTGGACCAATTCTACATCTTTTAGAAAGTAAACAAAAACAAAGAATGTCATTCCAAAGTCGCTATCCTGAAATTACTGCTTAGCAAGGAGGTCAGGGCACTGAGAGAAACGTCTCCAAGGAGCATGTAGCTAATCAGATTAGAAAGATCAGCGTGCCGGCAGTGCTGAGGATGGAGTGCAGTGGGGGGCCCAGGAGGGGGGGGGCGAGGGAGGAGAGATGGTAGGGCCCTCAACCAAAGGAGCTGGTGGAGGAATTGGCCTTGGCAATGTCTGGTTTGCCAGTCGCGTGGGTTCTTCACTATTACGGCAACTTGTGAGCACTGGCCCTGAAACTTGGAGGAAACACATGATTCTAGAAACGGGATGGGCTCGCCGCACACAGACACAGGTTTATATCCTCTTCCATCGCTTAGGAGCTGTGACTGTGGCCAAGATCCCTGCCTTTGTGACTCGTAGTCTGCTCACGTATAAAGTGGGGCAAATATGGCAACCTCCCAGTGTTGCGAGGGTTACCCACATGCTGGGTTAAAAGGGGAAGCATCCATCCATCTGCTTGCCCTAATCCCAAACACTTCCATATCCCTTGGGCCTGATCCTGCAGATGTACTCGATAAATGTATGTTGAAGGAATGGATGAATAAGGTGCTCTACGTTGGTGGATTTTTTTTAAAGTATTTTTTTATTATAGAAAAATATATACAACACAAAGTTTACCCTTTTAATCATTTTAATGTGTACATATTCAGCGGCATTTTGCACATGGCCAGTATTGTGCAACCGTTACTACGATGCATTCTAAACATTTTATCACCGCGCCCCCAAAACCCCTGTACCCATTAAGCGGTCACTTCCTTTTCCACCTCCTATGCCAAAGTCTATGGCGGTTTTAGCTAAATCCAATGCCTTAAAATATTGCTGGTGGATATTACTTTGGTGACAAAGTTGGGAGGGGTGGGTCAAGCAAGAATTTATTTCCTGAGTACCCACCCCATGCATGCCTCCGTGTGAGACACGTGTAGACGCGACAGATAGCTCTGACCGGTGTGTGTGAGGCAGTACAAGAGGCTGTGACCAGGGAACGCTTGAACTGGAACCTGAATCAACACAGAATGGTAAGAGATGAGGCCAACAAGGTCAGAAGGGTCCCACGGGATTGGGGGGCCGAGGGGGGTTCTGCATGCAGAGAAACCTGGACTTGAGTCAGTGAATGGGGGCTCAGCCCTCTCTCTTGCCTAGTGCATCCTGGGGACACTGATGGGTGGGGATCTGGGAGATATGCAGCCCCTTCTCAGCTGATTCATCTGTAGTGGGAAGGCCCGAGCCTGGCTGTGATTGAGCTCCAGCTCCAGAGAAGCCCGACTTGGAGGCAGGCAGCCATGGACAGTTAATGAGTGATTTATTGGTGCTGCCGCACAGGCAGCTTCCCTGGGACCTGTTCCTAATTAACAACCACTAACTGGATGACATCTCTCTCTCTCTCTCTCTCTCTCTCTCTCTCTCTCTCTCTCTCTCGTTTTCAAAATAAAAAAAAAGGCCCCTAAAGCCTTTCTTCTCCATCTTTATAGGAGGAAAGATTTCACCTTTGGCTGCTGCCTGATTCTGAACCACAACAGGTATCTGGCAGAAATCCCACCCACTCCCTCGCTCATGCGCAGACACACATAGACATATCCTCACGTACAGTCAAACCTGTCCGCTGTTGTTCACATGTTCCCCACACCCGGTTGCACGTTAATTCCCCTGCTGACATAATTACCCTGACGTCACCACACACTTGCACTCACACACCACTGAGCGTATCTGTACTGGTCACCTGGGGTCCCACATATGCATACGTTCCTGCCCCCCACACACTCAAGCCAGCCGCTCAGCCGAGTCCTTGCACACAGCCCCACACATATTGGCACGCACACCCCCTGCTGTGAATGGCAAAGCCCCACAGCCTCCCGCATGGCCTCAGGCGGCAATCTTCTCTGTGGTACCCACAGCTCCAATGAAGGGGCTCACCCGCTTAGAGGAGGCCTAAAATTTGGTGTCCTGACCCAGCTGGCTTAGCGGTGAGGTAGTGTGTGCCAAGGAGAGGGAAGGGAAGCTGTAGCCAGTCCAGTGTGGAGAGTTGCAACTGCCGTATCATTCAGACTAAAATGGTTTCTCCTGTTTATCACTCCTAGGGCATTAAGAAGCTCCAAATTCACTTAAGAGTCAGGCTGCGGACTGGCGGTGGGGGCAAAGTGCCTGGTACCTAATAATCATCTGTTATGGACTGAATTATTCCCCTCCAAAAGAAAAAAAAAAAAGATGTTGAAGCCTGCTACAGACTCAGTGCTTCTGTCCCCCTAAAATTCACATGTTGGAGTTCTAACCTCCAATGTGATCGTTTAAGGGGGTGGGGCCTTTGGAAGGCAATTAGGTCATGAGCCATCCTGAACGGGATCAATGCCCTTATAAAATCGACCCCAGAGAGCTTCCTCACCCTTCTGCCATGTGAGGACACAGCAAGAAGGCAGCCATCTATGAATTAGGAAACCGTCTCTGATAAGACACTGATCTTGGCCTTGGTCTTGGACTTCCCAGCCTCCAGAAATGTGTGAAATAAATGTTTATTGTGTAAGCCATCAGTCTGTGGTATTTGGCTATTGCATCCTGAACAGACTAAGACAAAGTCCTAACTCCGAGCACCTCAGTATGCGACCTTATTTGGAAATAGGGTCATTACAGATGTAATGAGTGAAGATGAGGCCTAGGGATAGCTTAGGATGGGCCCCTGATTCGACAAGACTGGTATCCTTATATGGAGACCTTCACGTGAAGACAGACATATAAGAGAACACCACGTGTTAAAGAAGACAGAGATTGTATTCCTGTAGCTGAAGCCAAGGAATGTCCGTGATTGCCAGCAACCCATCAGAAACTAGGGAGAGATAAGGAAAGATTCCCTCACACACGTCAGATGGAACATGGCTGTGTCAGTACCTTGATTTCACACTTGTAGCTTCTGGAACTGTGAGGCAATCAGTTTCTGCTGTTTGGAGGCAGCCGGTTTGTGGTACTTTGTTAAGCAGCTCTAGAAAACTAACAGAGCACCCAATAAGTACTACGGCCTTCTTCTGTTTGCTTCCCTGGGCCTCAGTCTAGTACCCTGAAACGCGGGTACGTGCTCCTTCATAGGATGCCATAAGAACCCCACGTACGGAATCTCATGTGACAGGCCCTGATTCTTCTGAAATAGATAAATGAATCATGGTCTGGCCTAGAGCGGCACAGATCTGTGAAAAGGCTTCTAGATAAATACAAAACAGACCACTGAAAGATAAGTGACGCCTCCAGCCAAGGCACCAACTGAAACCGGTCTTCACGTTCTTCTGCCTTCCCCAGTTAAACAATGCTGAACCTCTGAAGGGGACGGCAAGGTGAACCATCACTCCTACTGAAAAGTTCCACCCCAGCTTTTGAGCTGTACATATTGAGTTTCATTAAGACATTGTTGTCGTGGAATATAAAGTTAATCAATAATGGGCAGCTCTTTTGCATATTAATTAGCCAACTGTGCAAGAATAAAAAATAGATCCAGCTCACCCTCCCTCTCGGGGGGGATGCCAGGATGAGCTCACTTTGTTGGGAGTCACGACAGCAGCTCCCAAGAACCATGGCATTCTGGCGGGACCTGGGTGTAGGCGACCTGTGCCATTTTGTGGTCTTAACCACCCACCCCCTGTCGCCCTGCCCGTATGGGAATATGCCTTGGATTAGTCCGGAGCTGAACAGTCTCAGCCACAGCTCACGGCTTGGCAAGTCACAGCCGTCAGGGCCTGTAAGGAGCCATGAGTCAAAGAGGCCCGGGGCAGGGGAAAAGCATGGGTTTTGGAACCGGGCAGGTCCATGTTTGAAATCAGTTTCTACTACCTCTTATATGCATGGCCTTAGGGAAGTCCCTTAACCTGTCCCAGCCTCTATTTCCTCATCTGCCAAAAACAAAGCACCAATCTTGCAGAGATATTAAGGGATGAAATGAGATTATGTAAAGAGGCTCATGTGGTACCTGACCTGTAATAACTATTCAGTAAATAACCTGTATTATTTGAGCACATATTGTTAAATGAATAATTATTTAATAGAACTTAATACAATAGCACTTATTATTAAATAAGTGATTTTCATTATTATCTTCCTGGGACACTGAGATATATCACAGGCACAAGTCACTGAAGGCTCTCAAAGCAAGCCGTCATCTTGAGACAGTGGGTCTGTTCCCTTATCTTTTGGTTGGGGATGAGAAAGAGCAAAGCAGTCCTTGACAGCCAGGAAGCGGCCTGGCACTCACAGCTAGGTGGTCGCTTTTACCTGCTGAATATAAACAATTTCACCAACTTCAGAGGGGGACTCTGACTGTGACTAAGACGAAGGCAAGACCCCTCTGCAATCATGTCTGATACTCAACAAAAATGGAACACTGTCCAAACTGCAAAATGACTGAACATCCCCCTATCCTGGATAATATGAGTGACTGGTGCTTCTTTTCCAGTTACAATTTGATTTTTTTTTAATGTTTATTTATTTTTGAGACAGACAGAGTGCAAGTCGGGGAGGGGCAGAGAGAAATGGAGATACAGAATCCGAAGCAGGCTCCAGGCTCTGAGCTGTCAGCACAGATCACAATGCAGGGCTCGAACCCCTGAACCATGAGATCATGACCCAGGCCGGAGTCAGACGCTTAACCGACGAGCCACCCAGGTGCCCCTCCAGTTACAACTTTAACCTGACTTCATTCTTTCTGGCTTCTACATAAGATTTAAGACACACAGGCACAGAGTTACTCCTACTGCCTGACAGTATCCAATCCAGAACAAAGCTCCACTTCCTTGAACCCACCCCCAAATAATTTAACACAGGGCCAACCCTGTACTGAGGCACCCAATGCCCCCCCCCCCCCACCCATAGTGTGCATTTGCCCTCACTGCCAAGAGTCTAGAAACCTCACTCAACCACAGGGGAGCTACTGGTGGTCTTTGGCTGGAGGGCATTAAAGATATTTTGATGTTTCCATGCCCTAACAGAGAGGCTGACATAGTCAAGGGGGTCTGGAGCTTTCACACCTGAGCACCAGGTAAGGCTCTCCCCTGGCCTGTTTCTGAACCAAGCAGGCATCCTTGTCCCACAGTCTCCAAGCTGCCCCTCCCCCTTGGCCATCAGAACTCCTGAAAACTGTGTTCCAGGATTGGCAGGGGTGCAGGGCTACTGTGGTACCCTTTCTTCTTGCTGTGTTCCTGTCCCCACTCTCCCTGGGCAGGTACTCAGGGCTGCAGGGGATCTTAGCAATCATTTTACTCAGGGGCAGGTTTCTTCTGCCGATTCTCTGACTGCTGGCCACCCAGCACTCATGCAACACTACACAGATCCTGTGCAGGTATGTGGTGCTCTTCCTTGGCCCGTGAGCCCCTGGGGCCAGAGCCCATGTCTGCTTCACCACAGCGTTCGTGCCACACTAGCACATGTTGCTGAGTGGGTACAGGGGAGGCATGTGGCTTCACAATCCCTCCGGCCCCCAGTTCATCCGCATGACTGCAGCCCAAGGAGTGTGCCCCCAAGGCCCCACTGCAGGAGCGTTCAAACGTGCTTCTCTTTTTCCTGAGGAAGATCCATCAGTTCACTTTCTCTGCTCTTTCACTGCTCCAGTAGTGGGCTCTCCGTATCAAGTGATGTCTTATAAAGTTCATAACCACATGAGAGTTATCACATGAAACATGAAGTCAAGGGCTACAAAGCTGCCCTGAGAAGGACACACTGGGTGGTCTGATAGGGTGACTCACAAGCTGCATGGGACTCACGCAGAGACTCACGCAGAAGAGTTAACGCAAAGGACCAAGCCTGCCACCTTAGAAAGGTCAGCTTGCAAGGCTGGCCCATGGCTGGGGTCTGGGTAAACAGGTCCTTACCTGACATGAAACCTTCCCTAAATGTTAAGAGTAGCTTTGGGCTGCCTGGGTGGCTCAGTCAGTTAAGCATCCTACTTCAGATCAGGTCATGATCTTGTGGTTCAGGGGTTCGAGCCCCGTGATGGGCTCTGTGCTGACAGCTCAGAGTCTAGAGCCCACTTCAGGTTCTGTGTCTCCCCCTCTCTCTGCCCCTCCCCCGCTCACACACACTCTCTTTCTCTCTCAAAAATAAGTAAACATTAAAAAAAAAAAGTGGCTTGACCATGCCTAGACAGTGTGTATAAATAATGAGCGTCTTCCTTCTGAGAGTCTAAAATTTGGGCCTGAGTTAGGCAGAAGGCACCTATGTGACCAGCCGTCTGATGAAATCTTTCGGCACACGGCCTCTTTTGAGCTTCTTGGTAGAGAGCACTTTGCATGTCATTACCACTCATTGCTGGAATCAGGCCCATCCCCAGTGACTCTGCTGGGAGAGGACTCTTGGAAGCTTGTGCCTGGTTTCCTCCAGACTTCACCCTCCGCACCTTTTCCCTTTGTTCGTTTGCTTTGTATCCTTTTGCTGTAATAAGTCTTAGCCATGTGTCTCACTGTATGCTGAGCCCTGTGAGTCCGTCTAGGGACTCACTGAGCCTTGGGCACCCCCCCCCCCCCCACCCAGCACACATGCATGGGCTCCAAGTTCAAAGCTCCCCTGACAGGGTTCAAAGTCAGGGTGTGGGCTCAGGTGCCCTAGACCAGGGAATTGATGTGCTAATTTATGAAATGCTGGGTATTAAAGGACATTGTGAGCTATTACACACTCCCCAGATGTGAGTAATAATGGCCCAGCGCCACAGCCGACTTTTGAAGAGCTTTTTAAATCTAGCTGAGGGAAAAAAGTGACACGATTATTTTCTCCAAATAAAATGCATCTTTTAGCACTGCTAACTCTAGCGTGGAGGTAATAAATTGTCGAAAGTTGTGGACGTATGTAGAAAGAAGGGTAAATCCTTTGGACTTGAGCAGTTTCCCTCTTTTTTTGCTACCATGTAAGGCCACAGGACTGGAGAGATGCCCGCAGTACCTTACTTCTAATGGGTTGTCTACCTTCTGACTTAGCCCATTTGGTTCCTATTGAAGAGTCTCCTCCGCATTTTCACAGCCCAGTTCACACCCATCATGGCCCGGCTCTCCTCCCTCTTCCACCCTTCTGAGCAGCTGGAGTGGCAAACAATCTCCCTTTGTTTATACCACACTTCAAACCTGGTTTGCTCCATATGATTATCTGCTTTTTGGAGGCACATTCAGAAAAGCAATTTGTTTTGTAGCTAAGGTCCTACAAAGCTGAGCACAGAAAACTCATTTAGGAGCCAGGCTGCCGAGTGGCAGTGGAAAGAAAAGTGCTCTTCAGTATTTGGAACATAGAGGGTTCGGCTCTTTATTTGAAAGGAAGTTTCCTCCCGAACAAAGAGCCCAGGCTGAGATCCTTCTCCTAGTGCGACTGGGAGAAACGGGCCTGAGCAAAATCAGGCCCTGGTAGCTGGGGAGTCATCTTTGGCGGGAGGGGCCAGGCTGGGGCCAGCTGCCAGTTACAGTTACGGACACCAGTGTGTGGGTGTGGGGTCAGAGGGACCTGGGGTTGAATTCCATCCCGACCACTTCCCAGCCGTGTGATCTCAGGGCACTTCCAAAACAATGAAGACACAGAGATCTGCCTCCAAGGCTGCTGCAAATGTTGAACAGAATGTGAGAACACTTCGTAAATCACAAAGTGCCGCACAATTAATAACAACAACAGCCTAAGCTTATACGGCACTTCCTGTGCACCAGGCACTATTCTAAGTGCTTTAACCCTCTGGGCTCATTTAATCCTATGAGGGAGACAGGAGAAGTATTCCCATTGTACTGGCAAGGAAACTGAGGCATGGGGAGATTCAGAAACTCGCCCACAGTTGTGGGACACTGTGTGACGCAGCTAGTAAGTTAAAGAGCTGGTGTTCAAATCCAGGCAGTCTGGCTCCAGAGTCTGTGCTTAAAGGTGTGAATTACCAAGCATTTTGTTTTTGTTTTGTTTCGTTTTGTTCGAGGGAATGGTCTTGCATGCTGGCACCTTTTTAACTCAGAAAACCGTTGGCACTCATCCCCTCGAATAGTTTTGCACTTCTGTCTCCCCGAGGCAGCACCGGCAGGGGTAAGAGCTTTGGATTTCAACAGCCCTGTGTTAGGCATCAGCTTTGTGACTTCCTGGCTGGCAAGTTACTTAAGCTTTCGAAGCCTGTCTTAGTCAGCTTGGGCTGCCATAACAAAATACCACAGCCTGGCTTCGACAACAGAAATACATTTTCTCACAGCTCTGGGGGGTGCCAGCATGGTTAGGTTCTGGTGAGAACTCTCTTCCTGGCTTGCAGATGGCTGCCTTCCTGCTACGTGCTCACGTGGATTTTCCTCCCTGCACGTGCATGGAGACAGCCACGTCTCCCTCTTCCTCTAAAGGCACTAATCCCGTCATGAGGGTGCCACCTTCACAACCTCATCTAAACCTAATTACCTACCATCACACTAGGGGTGAGAGCTTCAGCATGTGAATTTAGGACACCACCCCACGCACAGTGGCGCGAGGGGCAATTTCATCACAGCAGAATGGGAAGAACAAACTCTGTCCTGTTGGTTGACGTCCTCACCTCGATCAGGGAAAGCATTTGCCCCCCTTGACCTCTCCTTGCTTAAACCTTTTGTGTGGTTCCCTACGACCTTCAGGGGAAAGGCTGAGCTCTTGAGCCAGCAGTTTTCAGCTGTCCTCTGCCATAATGGGACCCAGTCTTTCTCTCTGGCCTCATCTCCTCTTAATCCCCACCGGCTCAGCCAGGACAAACTGTTTGCTATGTCCTGAACAGTGCACACGGCCGGGTGTCAGACCTGAGGCTTCTGACTGCTGGCTGAATGCTCCTTATCTTCACCATTGCTGCTCCCTGCCATCAGAAGAGGTTGGGAGCAACCTCTTGGGAGTTGAGTGGCTCCCTGCCACTTTGGGAAGAGTGTAGGGGAGGGCCTGGCTTTCTCTGAGACCTCTCCCCTGAAGAGGTATGTTGTGGGGTTTGCCCGGAGTCTGGATCCACATCCTGTGAGTAAGCACTATTAACCTCTCTGCACTACGCTTCATGTATCAGGCTCACATGAACTCCCAGGAGCCCTTCCGCACACTTTCACATGTTCCACATGCTTCTCTCTGGCCCAAAGTCAAAGGAAAGAAAGCCATTGCTATACTGTAGTCAATCTGTTTGCGTTGATTAGGGTGTAATTAAATTTGTAACAAGCATCCCCGGGTCGGGGGAAGGCAAATTTGACTTAACACGCTAGCTGCCTGTGGTGCACATGTAGATGTGCCCAGGTCCCTCTCCGGTTGCCTTTGTGCTGAGTAGAGAGATTCAGCTGGTTAGGTGAACGCAGGGATGGCTCTTCCAGTCCCCTGTATCTTCCTGAGTCAGCTCTTCCTGTCTGGGGGGTGCCTTTCCTGCTGTCTTCACAGCTCACAGTTACCCTAGGGCATGTTAGTCACCCCACTGGCCATTCTTATAGGAGAGATGGCTGGGGTCTACAAACCAGGGATGCCGGCTCTATCATCATGCACGCCATGTGACGATGGGCAAGTCGATCTGATCCCAGAGCCCAGCCTCCTTCTACTGAATCTTGAGGCCCTGACAAATCTATACTCATTCTCAGTAACGGAGCCTTAGAAGTACCAATGTCAACAGTTTTTGGACAAGACTGTGACATCATGGATTGTGGAATCTTCAACCTAAGGGGTTCTTGAAGGAAAGGAATTGACGTGCACAAAGTCCTGCTATGTGCCAGGTACCATTTTTTAGTGTTAAACTTTCTTTTTTTCTAACTGAACCCCTCAGTAAGAAACACATTGTAGGTGATGACCTAGTTGACCTAATGCAGGTGCTACGTGTAAAGGATAATTAAAATAAAAATTCACAAACTGACTTTCCTCACTATGTGCTATGAACTCTATTCTGCTCCTCTCGGTTCTCTTTGCTAATACTATTTCAAATGATTGTGCTGAGCCACAGCCTTTATTTCGGGATTGGTCATGACCCAGTTTGGAAAACACAGTATTGACCCCTCCGTGTGCACAGTCACCTTTCAGCCTCGTTACAACTTTAGGAGGTAGGCACATGTTCATTGCCACAATGCAGATGAAGAAACCGAGGCCTGGTGAGATCCAGTAGGTTGCACAAAAATCACCCGATTCCTGAGTGGCTAAGCTGGGATTCTGAGTTCAACCCCAAAGCCCATTCTCCTTCCAAGTCATCTTGCTGCCCGAGATTCCAATAACCTCATCTGGTTGACGGGAAAACTAATACCTGGAGAGGAGGAGTGGCTTGCTCAGGGTCACACTGGGACTGGTGACAGAGGCTAAAACTGAAACCAGGTTTGTCCCTGGACTCCACACACCCTGGCACTGGAACGAGGCTCCCGTGGGTAAGGGAGCTCTTTCCCCACCACCAGTTACTCCCTTCCCCCCTGAAGTCATCCTGGATTAGATGCAGTTGAAACAGGCCCAGGATCCATTCTCCCGGGACAGAGCTGGGCTTATTGATGGGGAAAAAAAGGTGCCTGGAAAACGTCTTCTGGTAGGAAGTTTGTCACTGTGCACATCATTGCTTCCAATGAGTTGAGAATCGTGTTGGCTCAAATTGAAAGCAAAACTGTGGTTTGCTGTACCTCTCTGCACACGGCGGGTCCTAACCTAGTTTCGAGAATGCAATGTATCTTAATTTAGCATAGCTTTGACTCTCCCTATCTTGCTTTTCCTCTTCCCAGTGCGGAATTGTATTAGCATGTTCTGCCCACCAGGGAGAGCAATGAAGCTCGCCAGTGCCTCGCGGACTGGGGAGCACTGAAACTGGGCCAGGACTCCTTAAAGTCCCCTTACAAGGAACTCCCAAGAGCAACACTGTTCGTGGCTGTCAGATACTGGCTTCCAGATCCTAGGCAATTCTAGCAGACGTGAAGGTACGGAGAGGAGGCCCTGTGTCACACTTCACCAAGGCAGTTTGAGGCACCCGGCCAGAAGGAAGGGTTTTATGGAAATACGGCTGAAGGGAAGCTAAGATAATAACAACACAAGATGGTGCCAAGAGTCTCATGTGGGAGGTCAGGCAAGGCTGGGAGTGGGAGTCAGGCAGCAAGGTCAGCAGCGGGTCGGAGGGTGGGATGAGGGACGGGCAGGGGGGTTGGCTCATAGCCACGGCCATGAGAGAGCACGGGGTGCGGCACGGGACAGGCCGGTGCTCAAGGACCCGGCTGCTGGGCCAAAGGAGCTGTGAGGCTAGGAGAAGGGTCAAATGTGTCCCTCCCCTGAGAGTACCCGGGAGCCCATCTCGGTCACAGAATCTGAGTATGGAGGTCTTCCTTGCTGCTACGAGGCCCTGGAGGGACCAGGGAAGAGGTGGCTTGTTCCCTTCTCCAGGCCCAGATACGGTCTTCACTGCCTCCACGCTTCCTCTTTGTCTTAGCCCCCATCCTCTCTCTCTGGATTATAGCAATAGCCTCCTACGTTGACATGGCCCACTAGAGTCTACTCTCAACAGAGCTTCCAGAATGCTCCTGTCTTAGCATCAATCAGAACCTGTCGCTCCTCAGCTCAGGACCCTCCTGTGACTGCTCATGCAATGGCCTGCCCACATCACCTCTTTGACATCTCCCCAACCCCGGCCATACTGGTCTCATTGCTACTTATCACACAAGCCAGATACGCTTCTGCCTCAAGGCTTTTGAACCTGCCCACCCTTCTGCCAGGATTGCTTTCCTTCCAGATGTCCTCACCACTTACTCCCATGCCTACCTCAAACACCACCTTCTCAGTGAAGCCTTCTTTGGCCACCATGTTTAGAACCGCAACCTTGCTCTCACCCTGGAATTCCCTCTCCCCTTTTTCATAACATCCTGCAGCATTTAGTTTTTAAATTTTTTTTTAATATTTTATTTATTTTTGAGACACGGAGAGACAGAGCATGAACAGGGGAGGGTCAGAGAGAGGGAGACACAGAATCTGAAACAGGCTCCAGGCTCTGAGCTGTCAGCACAGAGCCCGACACGGGGCTCAAACTCACGGACCACGAGATCATGACCTGAGCTGAAGTCGGCCACTTAACCAACTGAGCCACCCAGGTGCCCCAGCATTTAGTTTTTACACTTGTTTATCATCAGTCTCCCCACTGAGCAGTGGGTGGTTTCATCTGTATCGACCATGCTGGGACCCCAAGACCTAAAACAGTAACTGGAACATAGTAGGTGCTCAATAAATAGTTGTTAAATGACAGGATCCTGCTCACTCTCCAACATCCCCTCCGAACACATCCCCTTCCCATATTCTCAGTTACACTCCTGTCTTCTAACTTCGTGGGACACACCTTTTACTTGTCCACCTTCATGCCTTGTCTACAGACAACGCCCTTTCTTCCCCCTTTTCACCTGTTAGTCTTTTCCACCCCTCAAAGCCCAGTGGCCAGCACTTCTTCCATAAAACCTTCTCAGATACCTTCTGGTTGGAATTTTTCTCTTAAACCTCTATGATCCCTACTCTAAATGACTTTTGTCCAGCAGGTCACAACCTGAGAGTGGCCTGGTATGATCTCTAGCTCCACATCAACTCTAACAGGTTATAGATTCAGTTTCTTTTCTGCAAGCTTCTCACATTGACAAAGAACATTATGTTCTGAAAACAGCTAGAATCACCTCCTAGATTATATATATATATTGTACACGTTGACCTAATAGAAACATGTTTCTATAAAACAGAACAAACTGTGGAGTGCAGTGGCTAGGAAAGATCATGGGTATTGGGGAGAGGCGGATGTGGACTCAGACCCTGGTTCTGCCATTTACTAGCTGTGCAACCTTCAGCAAGTCACCTCTCTGAATCTCAGTTTCCTCGGCTGGAAATTGAGGAAAGGCTAAGAGTTAATGGGCTTGTTGTCTCTATGTTCCTTCTAGCTCCTGGATTCTCAGATTCTCGGGTTCTCGGGTTCTCTAATAAGGCTGTTTCTAATCCTTTTTTGGAAGTTGGGGCCTTAGAGCACTCATTGTCCATGGATAGCTGCCCAGGTGGAGAGTCGAATTCCCGAACTCCTCCGTGTTCCTGAAAGGGAGTATGGGCAGCTCATGAGGCAGAAGTGCAGTCAAACCCAGCTGTCCAACTTCTCAGGCTGAGGGAGCCTGGCTTCCTACCTTAGAAGATGGAGCCTTATGCACACAATGGCTGGGTAGCTGCAGTTTCTGGCCTCTCAGGGAATTAATGATAGATATGCTTATAGATTTTTTAAACCAAGTCTCATGAGCATGGGGCTATGGAGGGTAGAGGATAAATTGAGTTAAATTGGTAATGAGCTTCTTTCTCACTGTGCTTTGGAGATGCTCCCCTAATCTTCTGACTCTGAATAAGCAATTTGGCTGCCTAATTAGGTTAACCAATAATTTCCCTTTTGACACCCAGGCTGCTTGATACTTTTGGGGTAACTGTGATTCTGTTCATCATTTCTTTTCTAAATGCATTTCTCAATGTGCCTCTGGGATTAAAGCACAGGGTAAATTCTCACTATTCCCCAGACCACCCCCCGCCCCCCGCCTGCCTCTTCACAAGCCTCTAAGCCTCGCCTGGTGCAATTTTCTCTACCGGGAATGCCTCTCTCAGATCCCTCATGCTCAGTGAAATCCTACTTGGCCTTCAAGCCCACGTGCATAACAAGAGTGAGATGAAGGAATGAGCCTTTGCACCCTCAGGGTAAGACCAATGGCTACTTTTACCATCATTCCACAGCTCCTTAGAAAATTAATATCAATAGGCAGCATCAGTTAAGGACCAACACAGACTGCATGCTTCACAGGTATAGCGTAGGCTCATAGTAATGCATCAAGGAAAGAAGACATGCTGATTCTGTTTTCTTTTAATTATTGTGGTAAAACATACATAACCCTTTTTTTTAATGTTTATTTATTTTTGAGACAGAGAGAGACAGAACGTGAGTGGGGGAGGGGCAGAGAGAGGGAGACACAGAGCCCGACGCGGGGCTCGAACCCACGGACTGTGAGATCATGACCTGAGCCGAAGTCAGACGCTTAACTGACTGAGCCACCCAGGTGCCCCAACATACATAACCCTTTAAACCAGTACAATCCAGAGCATGAAGTACATTCACATTGTTGTGTGACCGTCACCTATTCATCTGCAGAACTTTTACAGCATCCCTACCTGAAACTCCGCATCCATTAAACCCTAACTCCCCATTCCCTGCTCTCTTGGCCCCTGGTAACCACCGCCACATTGTCTTAGAAATGAGGAAGCCGTGGCTTGGGGAGCCGAGGGGTCTTGCCCAAGGTTTCAGAGCTGGACAGGGCACAATCAGGAGAGGAGAGCAGAGCTCCTCATTAGACTCCAGAACTGCTGCTCTTTCAACCCTGCAACAGTGCCTGCTATACCTCCGCTGTAGACAGAGACCCAAGGTCATCCTATCTCCACCTCCCTGCTATTCATCTAGACTCCTGACTCCAGAATCATGCCCAGCACACTGAGGGAGCTTGGGATAGGTATAGAGCGAATTACAATATGCATCTACAACAGAGACGTTGTTGTCAGACTGACCCAGCAGTTGGGAACGGAGCTCGAATCGCAACCTTTGCTTTCTAAAAACATTTATTGACGCCAACTGTGTGCCTGGCCTGGTGCCAACTTCTCCATGCCGTCCCCTAGCCTGCTGGCCCCACTCAGCAGAGGAGGCCCGAGGGCTGGCTCTGCCTGACGGCCGTGGTGCAGAAAATTTGTGTTTACATTACCCAGTCAATTCTGTATTTATTTTGGATATTAAGCAGTGACATAAAAGCTGCTGACATTAACCTTCAGGGGCAGAAACTGGCTTTAATGGACCCCATAAAAGTTATTATTGATGGCAGCTGCATGCAGCATCGCCATGACCTCAGCAAAACCCTCCACCACTATCAATACTGTTGACAATTACTATTGACTAATGCGAGGCTGGGTGGGTAGGCAGAGTTGATGTTCCTTCCTGTGGCTGGAAGTTGCTGGAGTTACTCTGCATTTCACATTTGGTAAAGATCTCTGAGAATGTGGTCACGTATTTTTGGTGGCCTCAACTGAGGGTCTAACACTCGCTGATTCAAATGGAGGTGGGCAAGGAGCTCAGATTATGGGACTGAAAGATCTGAGTTCCCACCCAAGCTTTGGTGACCTGCTGACTTCCCAGCTTCACAGTCTCCGCCAGGAGACTTTTTGGAGCCTCAGTTTCCCCATCTGGGAAACGGGAATGCCATGACACTCTCATGAGGATTAAAGGCAATCACGCATGAGCAGTGGCTTGACACATGATAGGCCCTCCGTATGGCTCCCCTGCACTTCTGGAAAGTGGTCACACTCTGAGGTGTCTGGCTAATGTACCCAGTGCGATAGGGTCCCGTTCTGGTGGCAAGACCCAAGTTCTCATCAAAGAAGGAGAACTAGGGGAGGGGATGAATGTGAGACAGAGAGAGGAGGGCAGAGGAGGGAGAAGGAGATGGGAGGGGCATGGAGAAGGGAGGGAGAGCAGACAGGACAGAACCAGACTCCTGGGTAGGGCCTGGTGTCAGCTCTTCCCCCTTCATTCCCAGAGCCCCGGTCCTCAGCTGTAAGTTGGGGAGACAACGGGGCACACAATAGCACTGTCAACTTCATCAGTAGACAAAAGGGAGCCATTCCTACGGCTCACGCACTGTCAGTATGATTCACTGTCACTATTTAGACCCGAGGATAACAAAGCTGTTAGCGTAGCTTTCCACCTAGGGGCAAGTGGACAAGCACGTGGGCAGCTGTGGGTGTCTGGGCTTGGGGAGTCCAGGCCTGGAAGGGCTGCGGAGGTCAGGGGATCTCTGTTAGAGTCACCTGTCCACCTCCTTCGCCTGCCTGTCTTCCTCGAGCACAGCGAGGCTTGAGTGCGGCAGCCAGTGTTGAAACAGACCATCGGAAGAGAAGGAAGAGGTGGCCCGGCCAGGGGAAGCAGGCAGCCATTTCCCGTCCCCGTTATCAATTTCCCGTCCCTGTTATCAAAGGCTGAAGCTCTTGAGGCTCCTCGACCATGTCATTATCACCCAACAGAGGCTTGATTCAGCTCTAATTCAGCTCTCAGGGAATATACAATAATGTGGGCGGCGTGCACCTCACTCTGTCATGACTTTGTGGAAAAATGATCATTTGTCACCACGGCCAGAAGCCTGCAAAAGAGCAAACAACCTAAGTACTTCGCTGCAGAGGAAATTCACGGTCACTAGGGCTACAAGAATAAAGATCTTAGAGTCATGAAGGCCTGAGTTCAAATCCTGTCTTGCTAGTGATGTGACTTCTGCAGGTATCTTAACCTCTCAGTGCCATAGTCTCCTTATTCTGCGCAATGGGGATGATACAACCTACCTCAAAGCAGTGTTCCTGGGGGGAAATGAGATCCTAGAACTAAAGCATCAGCACTGCTTGGGGGCCGCTGGTTAGCAGCAGCTGCTGACTGCTAACGTTGCTATTATCATATTATCATTTTCTTCTTGTGAGCCTCCATCTTGACACAAGCACTTCAGATCACAGAATCCCAGATCTAGAAGGGCTTGCGGGTCCTTCAGCTCAGCTCTTCCCCAAAAGTGTTCATTAGAACACCGAACCCATCAGACGCTCTGAGAGCAAAGTGTTCCATGCTCACATCAATTTGGGGGATGCTGCGTATGTCTCTCCTAGGTGGTTTACCCATTAGCAGGCATGTTAATAGATTAAAGCCTCTGAGAAGTCCTGCAGCAAAGAAATTGGCTTAAAACAACATAGTGTTTCCTACATTATTTGACCACAGGGCACTTTCCGGCTGTCATCCCCACCCCACCGTAAGAACTATTAACATTCTCAGATACAGGAAATGCTGATTTTGTTTAAAACTACTTATTTCACAGATGAGGAAAAGGAAACAGAGGTCCAGAGAAAGAATCCAACTTATCTGGTGCCACACTCCGGGTCAGTAATGGAACTGAAGCTCCCTGTCTCCTGATCAGAGACCATTTTCTCTGTAAAGGCCTTTCATATCAAATCCAAGCTCTTGTTCAGTGCATGGCGAGAGTGGGGGGCAAAGGGGCTGCTGCCTTGGCTTGGGCCTTGGTGGGAAGCTGGGAAGGTGGGAAGGTGGATGGCTTGTCACTGCAGAGAGGGGGATCTCCCTCGGTGCTGAGGTCATTGTCCTCCTCACAGGGCAAGGGAGGGTGACAAGGCCAAGCCAGTATCCAGGCACTGCTGCTCCCTCACCCTTCAGACAGGTGCACAGGCTCCCACAGGAAAACTTCCGAGCTCTCTGGGAGGGCTGGTGGAATGGATATTTGGAACTCTGCTGCACCTGACTCTTTAAGGAAATAAATTTCCCACCTGACCCTGACCTTACCTGGTCTCCTGCCCGACTCAAATCTGGGACTCTGTTGTGTCTAACCTAGCTAGAGCATCCTTTTCAGAGATTAACCTGCCGAAGCCTTCACCTCTGACCTGGTCTCCACCCTCGCCCTCCTCCCCAACACACGCCTCTGGGGAAGCCTGCACAGGAATTAGGAGGATCCTGCACTCGGAGCTGGAAACCAGTAGGGGGCACTGGTGCCTGGCTCGGCCTTTCCAGTTTTCACTCCCATTGCCCTTCCCACCCTGGTATGGAAGCACTAGCACATCCCTTTCCTGGACTTCTGAGACACAAAAAACCTCCCCACTCCCCTGGGCAGAGGGGCTGTCCCTGTCTCCACTCCCCTCCCCAAGGCTGTGCTGCCAGACCCAGCAGCGGCCTCCTCAGTTCTGGCCCGGGTCCACAAAGCTGCCCAGAGTGTGGCTGGGCACAAAGCACCGGAGAAGGGAGACCACAGGGCTGCAACTAACCCAGAGCCCCTCAGACATCTGCCAAGGAGGTCCCAAAAGTAAGGAGGGAAATTCTGAAACCGGGTTCCCGCCCTTCCCCTGTACCAAGGAGACATGTGAACGAGCTGCCATCTTTTTCTCCCACAACATCTCTTGGGCCTTGGAGGAAGGGGTGCAGAGGTGAGGGTGTGATCGAGCCCAGAACCTGCATGTCCCCAGATCTGCACATGAGATCGGGGGAAAGCTGGAGCAAACCCTCAGGCTTTGAGTTACCCCAACATGACAGTTTTTGTTCAAGGCCATCCTCTGACCAGCCTGAAATACGGGGGGGAGGGCGCCCCCGGTGGAGACCCCCCAGGACTGCTGAGCACCTGGAGGCTGGAGACGGAGAGGGATTCAGGAAGGACCAGACATGGCTGATGCAACAGAGAACAAGCTGCTGGAGATCCGTTACCGCTGCCCCCCCTGCCCCCGCCACAGGCACCTTGCAAGTAATAACCCTGTGCCTGAGGCACCTCCCAATCTGAAATCCCGAAAACAAAGAGCAGTGACCCAATCTCTGCTGTGTCACCAGTGGGTAGGTGTTTTGTGTGACCGTGCAAAAGGCTCTGACTTTTGACCACTGAGAGCAAAGCGATTTTTCACCAACTTTATCCGAGCCCCAAGCGATGGAGCAGAAAATCAATATTGTAATTAAAACCCCAGCACCTGGCACAGGCCAAGGTGGCCACTCACCGGTCTCGGTGTTCTCGTGCTCAGTGTCGGTGAGCGTGAGGTTGGAGTTGGCCCGGCTGGACAGGCAGGAGCTGCGCCCCGACCGTGTGCTCCGGCCCCAGAGCCGCACGGGATGCTCAGGGGACAGTACAGTGTCGGCCTCAACGTCGGCATCAGAGCTGGCCCCCATGGAGTAGCCGCAGTGTGGGAGGCCTATGTCTGTCCGGTACAGGGTGCCATGAGGGGGTGTCACCTCTCCCAGCCCTAGCTCGCGCAGGGTGAAGTTGGCTCCTGGGAGGAAGTGCAGGTAAGCTTGGTTAGGGTCTCCTGAGCAGGGGTCTCCCCACCAGAAACCAGGCCGCCCACCCCAGGATTCACTGTTGTCTGGTGAGCCTGTGTGGTGTTCTGCCCACGTGCCCCACTGCCGAAACGGCTCCTTCTGCCCCTCCCCCATCAGCCCACCTCCTCCACTTCCTTTAAGGCCCAACGCACATGGCCCCTTTGTGAGGTCTCCCCTAATACCTACACCCTGGGCGGGAGTCCTTGCTTCTTCCTGTATTCAAGCCCATTCTGAGAGTCCTTGGACCTAGTCATCCTGCACAGTAGAACCAAAGGCCTGACCCTTCTGCTGGTGATGACTTCAGCAGGGGCAGGGAACCTGTCATGCTCATTCCTAAATCCCTGCGCCTAGAACAAAATGTGGGACTCAGTAGAGGCTCAGGAGATGTCTGTTAAATTGAGCGTTAGGTCTCTTCTTCTGATCGAGAGAGGACTTGCCAGAAAGGAGCACTCCTGAGCCGAGTGGACGCCTAGTTGATGAGACGCAGATGGCTGCCCTGGGACCAGAAGGTCCTTTCTGGTCAAGTCGGGAAAGCCTAGAACATGACAATGAAGATGGTGACTGGCAGAGAAAAGGGGGCCCCAAGCAACACCACGGGCTTCCTCATGCTAGGCAGGGCTGGGACCATGGCGGGGATCTGCAGGCTTTGGAGCAGTCCAAGGAGCCAAGCACACAGAGCTGGATTGCGGAGAAGTCTTGAGGGCTCGGGGAGGCCTGGAAACATCCAGGACTGAGGTCAGTGAAGAGGTGGGTGAGGGGAGTTCACTGGGGGATTAGCATTTGAGCAACAAAGGGAATGGTAACTTCCAGGAAAAACACAGCCTCCATGTTGCACCTGAATGTTGGCTCAACATCTGTTCAAGGACGGCTTCCTGCGTATTTCTAATATTCCCATGAGTGTTTGGGGGATGAAGAAGAAGGGGTGGACAGAGGCATTAACGGTCCCATTCCAATTAAACCACTTCTCTGGGTTTATAATCAGGTAGCTCCCACATTTAAGCCAACTCCAACTGGCCGTGGGTTTACAGACAAACAGCAATGAGCAGGGAGTGGTGCCTGGCTTTCCAGGCAAGTGGGGGAGCTACAACCAAATACACGATGACAGGTGGAAGTCCAAAGAGGGGAGATCCACGGAGAATGTTCTGGGAACACACAGGCAGAAGGTGGGAGCTCAGAGGACAGGTTTGCAGATGAGAGTGAACTTGGAGAAAGGAGTAAAGAGGGGAGCATAGATGCCTGAGCTTTGAAGGATTCCTGCAACCAGGGCCAGGGCTCACTGGGAAAGCCTGCAAGGCCAGGACCTGCCAGAGAACAGGAGGGGAGCCAGCAGGGAGAGCCCCTACCACCATGGTGTGCATCACTCTGCAAAGAAGCCCTGTGCTCCCGAGCGTCCCGGTCAGCTCTGGGCCCAGACCTCTGTACTGACACAGGGTGCATGTTCTGTAGAAGTTTCAAGAAAACAGGCAGACACCCTCTGGCAGTACTTTGGGGGATGGATAAAGAGAGGGAAGGAGTGGGGGAGGAGGGACCAGTGGGGCCGCTGGGAAAATAAGAGCTGCAGTGGAGGCAGGGTGCCCCAATCCTGTGGCTCAGGTGGTTCATGTTGCTCCAGCCTTAATATGAGGTTAAGGTCATGAAATAGTTCTATACCGGCTGGCAACTGATGTCCGGGCCCACCCAGTGCCCCTGGCCTCCACCCCTCCCCATAAACAACCCCCAGCCTCCCCATGATGTGGCACAGCAGGGACCTCTGGGCTCTGCTCAGTGGCCAGGCAGACATTCTGGTTGGTCAGGATATGGGTCAGACCGATGTCAAATATTTTGAATATCCCCTATGTGCCATCCTCCGGTCTGCCCTTCCCCTGTGCCCTCCTTCTAAGTAGAAGAAACTCCACATTGGAGACCAAATCCCCTGTCTGCTTTCCATCCTCTCTGCACACCATACTCACTGCTTGCCCCATTTACCTCTCTCTGGTCTCCCTTCTCCACCCCTGTCTTGTCCCCTGCCTCCATCCCAGCTCATGCTTGCCCCATTTACCTCTCTCTGATCTCCCTTCTCCACCCCTGTCTTGTCCCCTGCCTCCGTCCCAGCTCATGCTCCTGCCCTGATGGGCTGGACCTCTCAAGGAAAGCCAGTCACACATCAGAAGAATGTGAAATAAACAGCCCAGGCTGCATCAGTTTCCATGTGGCTTGCCCTATATACCCTTTTAAGCAGCCAGAGGCAGCGTGAATGTGAGTGAGTTGAGAGATCTGTGGACGGAGAAGTGCAACGTGATGGCTGACTCTGAGGGCTCAGCGATCCCTTGGAGCCAGCTCAGCCCCTCTGAAGTGTGAGCTTAGGAGATTTATTTCCCCAAATGTGGGAAGTCCTTATGATCTGTTGACTTTATGGCCTTTTGGCATCTTTCATGAGGATCCCCAGGACACAGGCTGACATATCACCCTGCTCAACCTCGACTTGTGTGATCTTGGGCTGCTGCAATCACCTAAGCCACAATGTTCTTGTCTTTAAAGTGGGGGTGGTAATCTATGACCTGCTAGCCTCACAGAATTTTTAAGGATCTCGGGAGGTAATGGGTGGGGGAGTACTCTCTAAACTGTCATGGCCGTGTCTGCCTATGAAATGGGAATGATTCTTATTTAAAATTTGTAATGTTTATTTATTATTTTTGAGAGAGAGAGAGAGAGACATGAGCAGGGGAGGGGCAGAGAGAGAGGGAGATACAGAATCCGAAGCAGGCCCCAGGCTCTGAGCTGTCATCACAGAGCCCAACGCGGGGCTCAAATCCACAGACTGCGAGATCATGACCTGAGTCGAAGTCGGATGCTTAACCGACTGAGCCATCCAGGTGCCCCTGATTCTTAATTTTTATAAAGACAAGAGGGGGCTCCTCTCTGCAGCCTCCTGTGCTAGGGTGGCATCCAGGCCAAGCTGGGCCAGTCAGGGCTCACTGAGCTCTATCAGGCATGGGCAGGACAGAGCTGGAAGAAAGTTTTGATATCCTTTTGTCCCTTCTCCTCACTGAGACCCAGAGAAGGCAATGAGTGGTAGGCAGAATCTTTGAAGCATCTGCTCCACACCAGGCACTGTGTCAAGTACTTTATTTACAATCCTGATTAATCCTCACGACCATCCTACGATTAGGATCACTGTTAACCCATTCCCCAGGTGAAGAAGCTGAGGGCAATAAAAAAGGCAGATCCAGAATTCACATCAAGATCGGTCAGTTGCCAGTCTGAGCTCTTAAGCACAAGCTGGAAAAGAGCTAAAGATCGTTCCTTTTGAGCCTGAGAGGCAGCATTACAAACAGGCCAGCTTTCATGTGGATTCAGGCCTGTGGGAGAGGCCAGGTGGGTGTCAGGCTATATGAGGGTATACATGTTTGAGACCAGCTCCTCTTACCTCTGTGATCTGGGGCAAAGGATTCAGCTCGGGGTTGTCGTATGGATTAGATAACAGTGCCGGAATGTATATGAACTACACAGCACGCTGCCTGGCTAACCCTGGCTGTGGAAGGGAAGCGGGTAGGGCAGAATCAGCGACTGGTAGCAGCCCGTCAGGCATCACAGAGGGCTCAAGGGTCTGCAGGCAGAAAAATAGGAATCACTGCAGCACCAGGGTAAGGAACAAATACGGCAAGTGTGGGAATAATGAGTAGGTCTGAGGGTTGGAGCATGGGTGGCAGGGTGTGGAGAGGCAGGGGACAAAATAGTCCAGGAAGAAAAACGGAGTTGGGGAAAGTCCCTTATGCCAGCTTAAGGAGCTCAGGTTATGGACAAGGGGGAGTCATTCCCAACTTCACTCTAGGTGCAGTGCAGAGAATGGCCCAGAGGTGGCAGCACTGGGTGAAGGGGGGCTGTGGTCAACCTTCCCGGAGAGAGAGAGGACAGCGGCAGAGTGGATGAAGAAGAGGGATGGATTTGAAAGTTACTTTGGAGTAGGATGGACAGGCTCTGGTGACTAGTGTAGGCCGGAACTGAAGGAGAGGAGTCAGGTGCCAAGATATTATCCAATTACCAAGACTTTAGGTCTATTTCAGGAGCAACGCTTTGATAGACCGGGACAATGCTCGAGGCAAAGAAGGTAATACGTCTGTTGAATGGATACATATATGACGAGTAATAAAATGAATAACTGACTTACTCCGCACTTGATGTTAGCATGCTTACCACTTACAACATGCCCCTCCAGCCCACAATTCAGTGCAGCCCATCTAACAGATGGGGACTGAGGCCTCCCGGAGAGCTGGTGGCGGTTCTGAACGCAACCCCAGTTAGTCTGGCCCGGAGCCCAGCTCCTAACCAGCTCTTCATGCCCGCGGACCGGGTGACCACGAAGATGAACTTAACTAAGCGTGAATTACAGGCAGGCTCTGACCAGATCTGGGAGCCAGAATAGCCGAGACCTGGTGTTGGCCCGCGTCCTCCTGCCAGCTGTCTGCTCACCTGCGCACGCACCCAGGTGCACAGCTGCCCCTCCCCTCCAGCCCGGCCCCGGGCGCCCTCACCTGCGTGGCAGAACTCCTCGGCCTCTTGCGGCACCATGTCCTTGACTCGGCCGCCGTAGGCCAGGCGGGCGTCCTGGTCGTAGGCCTTCAGGGTCTCGCTGGAGCTGTAGGACTTCTGTGGAGCCTTGCCCTCCTCGCTGTCCGCGGACGAGCTGGTGTAGCGGCGCTCGGCGTCGCGGCGCCGGGTCAGCGAGCGGTACGGCTTCCTCTCCTTCACGTCCATGGCCTCCGGCCCGCGCTCCTCCACATCCACGAACAGGGTCCTCGCCGCACTCAGGGCTGAGTGGTCTGCAGCCGGGAAACCAAAGAGAGGGTTGAGCCCGGGCCCCAGGAGGCAAAGGCAATACCCGAATCCATTCCGGCCTCGGATTCGCCCTGCGATGCTGTGGACGAGGGACTTCAGACTTGGAGAGGGGAGGGCTCCACAGCCACAAAGAGATCAGTAGCGGGGGGGGGGGGGGGGGGGGGGGGGGGGGGGGACTTGCACCCGGGCCCTCTGAGGATGAATCCTCTTTCTGCTACTCCGCCTAGCCACCAGGAAGAGACTTCAGCCTCCCCTCCAGTAATGGGTATCAAGGAAGTTGAAAACAAAGACCAGAGGGCACTGATTTCAGCAGCCTCCCTAGATAGGAATCATGTGTTTGTTCCCATCATGTCCCCAGCTGGGATAGGGCCTGACACGGAGCTGGGGCTCCTTAAGAATTCGTGAAACGGGGCTTCTGGTTGGCTCAGTTGGCTAAGCCTCAGACTTCAGTTCAGGTCATGATCTCACAGTTGGTGGATTCCAGTCCCGCATTCAGATTTGCTCGCTCTCTCAAAAATAAATAAAACATTAAAAAAAAAAAAAGAATTTGTGGGGGCGCCTGGGTGGCTCCGTCGGTTGAACGTCTGACTTTGGCTTAGGTCATGATCTCACAGTTTGTGAGTTCGAGCCCCGCATGGGGCTCTGTCTGACAGCTCAGAGCCTGGAGCCTGCTGGGGATTCTGTGTCTCCCATGCTGTCTGCCCCTACCCCCCCTCAAAAATAAATAAAAACATTAAAAAATTAAAAAAAAAAGATTTTGTGAAATGAAAAACAATGTAACATGTGGCTAAGCACTTAGCACACACTATCTCATTACATGGTGACACGGCCTGAGATGTTATTCTTGTTTCCAACCTTTTTTGGAAATGAGTCAGAGTATAAATAACCAATTCACATGTATCATGACCAGATAATTAAACAACTACTTGATAATTGTCTGTTTTCTCCCACTAATAAGTAAGCTCCATGAGAGCAGGTGCTTTAGCTGTTTTGCTCACTCCAGAGCCTGGTGCATCTGATATACATTTGTTTATTTAATTGGCCAACCAATCCCCATCTGACAGATGAGAAAACTAAGGTTCAGAACCTCCTTCAAGGTCACTGAGGCGGTAACAAAGCCCGGATCTGAACCCAGGTCTGTTAGGCTCTAAAACTGGAGTTTTTCTATTCTATCACACTTCCATGAGTCCCCTTCCTTCCACTACACAAAAGTGTCCTTCCAGCTAGGCTGACCCTGGCCACCATGGCAATCTGAGAACTCCCTCACGTCCAGACCTACAAGCCTCAACAGGGACACCATCAGCACCTGGGGAAGCCACAGTGTCAGCCCCATTTGCCTGGGCGTTGCCAGGGTGTCTGATTGGTGGGAAGCTCCTGATATCACTTTTTTTTCTTTTCCCCGTTGGACCTTTTTGCTCTAAATGGACATCCTGGGATTTTTTTTTTTTTTTTTTTTTTTATACCCGTGATAGCACTCCCTTCTTCCTTCCAAATGTCTTCCTTTGGCTCTGGAATAGCAAATGCAGCCCCATACAAGAGCCAGGAGATAAGCACAGGAGGAAAACAGAATATCCTGAGCAAGGCTTGATGAGAGCTCTTATTTTTCTTGATGCATACAGCTTTCTCAGTTCTTTCTTTCACTGTTCCACTTCTTAGAGCCCTGTGGATATACAAACTGTGCAACTGTCCTGTAGAAAAGCAACAGAGCAAGAGCTATGACCAATGGTGCCATGCTGGTGTGGAGGCTCCGTGCCTGGGGTGGGGTCTCTGACAGACGGCAGCGAGGGCCGGGCCTGCCAAGAGGACAGTTGGGCACTCAATGCCTGCAGGGCTGCAATGTAGCAAGCAGTACAGGGTGGCTTATTCATTTTTAAGACAAGCTAGAAATTTGGACTTAGACACAAAATGTGTGATTTTTGGATTCTCTCCATGATTTCTTCAAATCTCAAAACACTTTGTAGGCCAAACAAAACACACTGAAGGTTAGTTTTGGTCTGATGGGTGGGTGTTTCCAAGTTCTTCATTCGGTCATGGACAGATGAGGCATCCTTTTGGCCGAAGATGCCCTCTTCCCTACCAAGACCCAAAAGGCCATCTCCCGGGGAAGGTCTCAGCCTGGTTCCACTGCAAACTCTGCTCATCTGGTTACAGAGCCCTCTAGACCCACTCAAATGGGTCCATTATGTCCTAACCTGGAAAGCTGCATCACTTCACTTAGCAAAAGAATGGTCTGAGGTTACCACTGGTAACTGGTTGGAGTCTTTGGGATTTATCATAGATCCCAAGTGTCTACTATAGACTTCCTTCTACATGTTCTCCATGATTTTCAAAGAGTGCAAACATTTGTGATTTCATTCGTACCCCCTAATAACCATAAAGCATATAAGACAACTATTTTCACCCCCATTTTATACATGGGGCAACAGTGACCCAGAGCCATCCAGCTGTCTGCCCAAGGCCACACGGTGAGTTAGTAGCAAAGCCAACATTACTAGACAGACAATGCCTTAGGGTTGCAGCTAGAGCCAATCAAGATGTGTAGGTGATATTTTTTGGGTCCCAGTTCTCAAAATACCCATGGAAATTAGTTATGGGACAAGGAAAAAGACGTAAGATACATAGAAATCAAATCACCTTACTGAAGCCCAAACCCAAGTTTCCGAGCTCTGGTCTCTTAACATTCAGTCTTCTGACACTGGCTGATGCAGTGATAGTTGGTCGTCTGAGTACCTGAGGGGCAGGGCTGGAGGGAAGACCGGTGATAACACTTTCTACTCCAGGGCTGTGAAACCTTTTTGCCTGCGATCCATAATTTGAAAAACATCTTACGTTGTGACTGGATACACACATTTATGTATATGAATGCGTGTGTTTGTGTGTATAAAATGGAAAGAAGATTCACAAAACCAAAGTTACCACATGATGAACAATGTATTCTGATGTTTCCTATTTCATTCTCTTTCAGTTTTTTTAAAAAGGCAGATGATAACTCTCTAACTTGACCCAATACTGGCTTTTGACCCAAAGCACTGTTCTGGTCTAATTTGGATGAGGATTTATGGTGACTGTCACCTAGCCTCTGTGCCCTCTGGCCCTTCACCTCCAACCCACCCCCCTGGATGACAATAATGATGATGATAATATAATAAGAGTAAGCACTGAAGTAATGTTAGCCATTGTTAATACTAGTGACTAATAATTCATAATAATGATTTCATAATAATAACCAATATTATGTTATTATTAGTAGCTAATATTTGCTGAGTACTGTTACTAATATTGTACATGGTAATATTTTAATCCTCACTTCAATTCTGTGTTATAGGTACTATGACTATCTGTAAATTACAGGTGAGAAATTATGAGGTTAAATATATTGTCTAAGGTTACACAGATCTTGAGTGGTGGACCCAGAATTCTGGTCCAGGGGTTGAACTTGGCATATGGATACAGCCAGGAGATGATTTTGCCTCGGTAGGTTGTGCCAGATGAATTTCTTAAGCCCAGATCATTCCACTACCCTGTTGATGCCTCTCTAGGAGCTCAGAATAAATTCTTGTCTCCTGGTCAAAATGGAAGGTTAATCTTTGATCTGGCTCATTTCACTTCCTTCTCACTGAGTCACTTGCAACCTTCCTGGATGTTAATTCTGTGGCCTCTCTGCCTTTGTTCATGTTGATTTATCACTGTACATCCAGCTAACTCAATGGTCTATATTCATGTCTGCTTTCCCCTTGATGGCAGTTCCCTGAGGGCATCCACAGAGCTCGTGAAATGCATGTGGAGTGAATGAATGAATGAATACAATTACTTGACAGCTACTTTTTACTTCTTACCAATCTTAGGTGATATAAAATATTAGTAGTTTGATTTAGGTAAATATGTATTAGATATATCTAAAATTGAATCAAAGGCATTGTTTATACGACTTCTTTTAAAATTTCAAAGGGGCACCCAGGTGACTTGGTTAAGCATTCGACTCCGGCTTGGGTCATGAGTTCGAGCCCAGCATTGGGCTCGCCACTGTCAGTGTAGAGCCTGCTTCAGATCCTCTGTCCCTCTCTCTGGCTGCCCCTGCCCCACTCGCTCTTGCTCTCTCTCTCAAAAATAAACATTTAAAAAAAAATAAAATAAAATTTCAAAGTAAGCCTACGTTTGAAGTATGCGTCTAGTATGTAGCAGCTGTGTGACCTGGGACAAGTTATTCAACCTCTCTGCGCTTCAGTTTCCTCATCTGTAAAACAGCATCAGCCTCTTAGGGTTGTTCTGAGGATTAAATAATAGTTAATACATGTCCCTGGTACATATTGTCCCTAATACATAGCAGGTGCTCAGTAAATGTTAGCCATTATTATCATCAGAAAAAAAAGCCGACATTTTATTTTTAAAAGGCACCCTCTAGGAGGCTCCAGCTGAGCATCAGTTATAGCTGGAGAGGAACATCCCCTCAGAAACGTACGTTAATAAGGCTGAGACACATTTTAGGCTGTTAAATTGGTGGATGACTATGTTTTTTTATCAGTGTGTGCCTGTTGACCAAAGACACCGGCTTCAAGGCAAAGGCTCAGTAACTATGAATTACTAACAACACAGCCCCGAAACTCACAGCTTCCCTGTCACAGAGCAGAGGCAGGGAGAACATTTGCCTTGCTCTTATTCCCCTTTAATTTTTCCCCCAGTTTTGAGTTAATATAGTGATTCAATAAATGGTAAATATCTATTTTTTAACAGATGGGAGGTTGGTCATGGTTCACACTCGGCTTGGCATTTAATAGAGGAGGAAGAGGTTGGGAGGTGAGAGGCGACAGTGGAGCGAGGGTCCCAAGCACAGTGACGCAGAGACCGGGCGGGAGGGTGGAGGAATGCTGGGGAGGGGGCCCAGCTCGGACCCACCCGCCCGGTCCTCCCCGCCCAGGCTGGGCAGCCCAGGCACCTGGCACACATTCATGTTTCAACATGGCAGTCCCTCCTTACCCTGCTGACCAGGGGCTCCCCCCTGCCCCTACCTCTATTAGCCTGACCTTCCCCACCCTCCCTCTGCTCCTTCCCGCTGCCCACAGAGCACCTCGATTCTCCCAGATGCACACCCTCCGTTTCTGTCCCTCAGAGCTGCCGGCCATTTCTCAGACACCCTGCACCCTTGCTGCCACGGAGCGTCTGCATACCTGGCTCACCGGGCTCACCTGAGGGAGATGGGGCAGGAGGGTGTAGGCAAGAGGTCACAGTGCTGCATCCTTGCTCTCTCCCTGCTCCGTAGCCCTTTGTCCACTCATCTGACACCAGGAAGTGAATCAGGAGCTGGATCCATCCATCTCCAGACCTTCCTTCCCACAACCCTCTGCCACGCACAGTGACAGAACCAGCTTCCATGGTCTCGCTCCAGCCACCTCCTGGCTATGGGGCTCTGGGCAGGCTGGAGGTGTTGGCTTTATTAGATGCTTTGTGAACTAATGTACCTTATCCCTACAGGCAGAAGGGATTGGGAAGTGACTACTAACCGTGTCGTCATCATCATCATCATTGACATGTGTTATTTCTGACCAACATATCATGTAACTGTACCCATGTAACATGTGTGAGACCCCGGCCTGCTCGTGAGGCAGGGCTTGAGGAAACTCTTCTTCAGGTAAGACCCGAGCACCATGAAGATGTCTCCAGAGAGGAGTTCATTTCCACAACCTGTTACATACATACTTACGCTGGGCCCTGGGGCCGGAGATGAGCGGGACGGAAGCCCTCTGTCCAGGGTGTCAGCCAGAGGAGGCGACCGCCAGTGCTTTGCTAAGCAGGACCTACGCTTCTACACGTTTCTCCTTAAGCAGACACGGGTGTCATTCTTGGCCTCTCTATGGGGAAGGAGAGTGGGCCCCGGACAAGGAAAGGGAAGAAATATGTGTGCATCGAGCCCTGCCCTCAGTGCCTTCCACACAGCCCCGTTAAGAGCCCTAGTCAATTATCACTTTAGACAGCAGGCGACATGACCTGGGTGGTTGGTCAAGTTCACGCAGCCGGTCAGTGACTCTAAAATCTACATTTTAGGCTTTTTCTTTTTTCCTCTTTTACACAGACCTGGGCTCAGATAGATCTGGAAGGTCTGAACGGAATGTGGGCAGGGCTGGGGGACCCTGGTGGTGATGGTGATCAGGGTATGATCTCAGACAGGAAAAGAGGTAATAACAATAGAACGACTACCATGTATCGAACATCTACTCCTGTGCTGGGTATTTTGTACACACTATTTCTAATCTCTGCAGCAATTATGCAGGTTAGATACATGCTCTTTTATATTTTCTCTTATTTATTCTTGTTGTGCAAATGAGATAACAAGCTCACGAAAGAGATTACGTGACTTGCTCTAGATGCCATGGTTTCAAATGTCAGGGCCTCGTTTTGAATCAGGAGAAAGGTATTGCACACCTAGTACCAAGGTTAATTCATTTAGCAAATGCTTACTGAGGACCTTTCCTGTCCTAAGCGCTGCAGAAGATGTGCTGAGGTAACACGCCAGGCTTCCTTGTTCCCTCCCTCCCCTTGACCTCTTCTCCCACCCCGCCTCTTCTCTCCCGCACTGAGTTCCCACCCTGCTGTCCCAAGCCTCACATGAGGTCTATACAATGGAGTACTACTTGGCAAGGAGAAAGAATGAAATCCTGCCATTTGCAGCAATGTGGATGGAACTGGAGGGTATTACGCCAAGTGAAACAAGTCAGTCAGAGAAGGACAGATAACACGTTTTCGCTCATATGTGGATCTTGAGAAACTTAACAGAAGACCAGAAAAGGGAAGGGGAAAAAATAGTTACAAATAGAGAGGGAGGGAGGCAAACCACAAGAGACTCTTAAATACAGAGAACAGACTGAGGGTTGATGGCAGGTGAGGGAGAGGGAAAATGGGTGGTGGGCACTGAAGAGGGCACTTGTCGGGATGAGCTCTGAGTGTCGTACGTAAGCGATGAACCAAGGGAAGGAATCTACCCCTGAAGCCAAGAGCACACTGTATACCCTGTATGTTAGCCAATTTGACAAAAAAATTATATTAAAAAAAAAAAGACAAATGAGCTTCCACCTCCTTGGAGCTTCTCCACAGTGGACAAGTCGGCCAGGGAGAGAGGCAGGGGAAGGACCACAGGGGCCCCTCGCCTGGGCCAGATGGGCCAACGGTGGACAGAAGATCAGAGACCACTGCCCAGAGAAAGTGACATTTAAACTATGACCGAAACATGTCAAGTAGAAGTGAGCCAGGCCAGACAGTTTTGAGGTAAGGAGAGAAAAGAAGTCTAGATGGGACTTTCTGTTTTCTCTGACGCACGGTGAAAATGCATTTCACAATCCAGAACACACACGCATGGACACATTTCTAACTAAAAAAAAAATTTCAGAAACTATGCCTCATCTTTCCTCAAAGGTGGACTCTGACATTTTCTGTTTTATTCTTCTCTACCAAAACAGGATCATGGGTGGCTTGCCAACCTACGGTGTGCAAAGCACTGTTCTAGTCACAGCATGGATGAAGCTGGAGGTGTATGAGAACTGGGACCAGAGGGAGACCCCGTTACTCTCCGAGTCCAGCCTTGAGGGAGAGAGAAAGGTGGAAAGGGAAGCCTGAGAGCGGAGGAGTGAGCAGCCTGGTGGAGAAAAAGCAACTTCCATGAACAGTTGTCCTCTAAGTGGGCAGTAAAATGCAAGCGAGCATGTGGCAGAAAGCCTGGATGGGAGGTCCCTGGAGAACGTGTCCTCCACGTCTTGGGTTTTGGAAGCCCTGATGTGGCGGTGGCCGGGAGCTGGCCTGGAAGAATGGCACAGGTGTTGGACCCGGGAGAGAAGGGGAGATGGGCAAAACAAAGCTTTAGGTGTGTGGGGAGAAACTCAAGAAGCAAAGTTGGGCCCTTCATGCCGGCTCCAGCAATATTTATGAGGGGCAGGGGCCCGGAACACTGGCAGGGAGACCTGCACAGACATACCTCACTGCCAAGGAACCTCGCCCCTGCCAAAGCCCTCAGGGAAACGGGGGCTGTTACCACCCTGGGTTTCCTTGTGACCTACAGAACAGCGAGAGACGAACCAGGAAATTGACTGAATTCCTACCAGACTAAAGTTTTATAAGTTTTCCTTAACATAAACACATGGTGATATTTTTAGCTCTTTGTGTGTCAAGATGGGCCCATAAATATTTCAGAGCTAAAATGTGTTCTATAAAATAGAAGTCCCGAGCATTATCTGTTTGTGTATGTGTGCATAAGACCATCATAAATTTTTACTTTCCTTAGTCCTTCAGAGTTTGGTGTTGCAAGTCCTTTGTTTTAAACCCTACTGTGATATGAAAGTGGATGCCAGAAGTGGAGGGGACACATCTATGCTGTGTGGGGACTGTGTCAGGCTACATGTGCACCAGAGAACTAGGGGTTATCCCCACTTTACAGATTTGGAAACTGAAGCTCAGAGTAGCAAAGTGATGTCCAAGTTCATACGATATGCCAAGACCGGAATCTGGCTCTAAGTCTGTATTCTCTGTAATGGTACCCAGAGCTCACGTCTCTGGCCCTGTCACTTGAGGGAATGTCTTGCTTTTAAACACAGTGGCACAGTGAGGGGCACTTGGGTGGCTCAATCATTTGAGCGTCCGACTTCTGCTCAGGTCACCATTTTACAGCTCACGGGTTTAAGCGTCACGTAGGGCTCTACACCGACAGCTCGGAGCCTGGAGTCTGCTTCAGATTCTGTGTCTCTCCTTCTCTCTCTGCCCCTCCCCTGCCTGTGCTCTCTCTCTCTCTCTCTCTCCCTCTCTCAAAACTAAGTAAATGAATAAACATTAAAAAAAAATAAAAAACAGTGACACAGTGATTACAATAATGGTGGCTAAGAGCAAGGTCTTTATATGCATGACCTCATTTTATCCTCACCATATCCCCAAATCACCCTTATTTTATAGCTTAGAAACCTGGGACTGAGAGAGGTTAAGTGCCTTGCCCAGAAGACCACAGCAAGAAGGTATCAGAACCGGGACTCAAACCTGGGTCTATATGACGCCAAGGCTCAAGCTTTTACTCATAACCTATACTGCTTCCCACACAGGTCATCCCGTATTTTAGTTTCCTTAGATGTTCTATTTGCTTTTTCATTCTGTTTTGTTAGCAGTGTTAATTCCTTTGATGGACCAGGTTAGCAACTACCCTGGACTTTCTGGGAGGATTGCTGTTATACCTGCTGCTCGAAGTGGCCCCAGACAGTGTTGTGGGCCAAAAAAAGGGCTTTTTTGGGAACACGGTGGAGTGTGGCTGTGTGCCCAGCCAAGCTACTGGGATATCCCTAATCAGTGGCTGGCAAGCAGGTGACAGATGGTGCCATTGCCTACAGGTGCCATCTCGTCCTTTTATTTGAGGGCCTGTCACAGGCCAGGTATCGAAGGGAGGTGACTGTTGTATGGGCATCATCCTCCGATCCTGAGCTCAGAGAGCTCCACCAGAGCTGCCTAGACCACTCAAAAGGGCTGAGCGTGCACAGGACCTGGGACGCAACAGGCCCTCAACCCACAGGATGGGGTATGAGGGCGGTGTTTTCCACATTCTTCCATCCAGATGCTTCCCCTCCCAGAGCTACCTACCAGTCAACGATTCCCGTTTATGAATGAGGACCTCTTAGAGTCAGAAAATGTGGCATTTACTATCTTAAGATTGAAAGGATCATCAAAGGTCAGCTGGTCCATGCCCCATCGATGTCAGTCCCCTCTGTGCCATCCCCAAGTGGTCATGCTGCCTCCAAATCTGGGGACCTCACTACCTCCAGGGAAAGTTTCGTGTTTCCTGACATGTAGCCGAAGCTTCTTTTAGCCAAAGGCCTCAGCTCTAATCCGTGGGGTCCCAGGGAGGAAGTCCAGCGCCTTTGTCCCAGCAACAGCCCTTCCGGCCTGAAGACAGACTTGTCTGTGTGACCTTGAGTCTCCTTGTCAGGCCGAACATCCCTCCTAAGATTTTCAAGCCCTCACCTTCCTGGCGAACTTTCCCTGGGTTCATCCATCCTTGCCTGCTCTTTCCCATCCACCAAGCCTTTCCAATCGGGGGTGGGGGGCGGCGCTGGGGGCAAGGAAGTGATCAGACACAGTTAGAGGGACAGACACATCTAGATGGTTCCAGCACAGTGAGCACAAAAGAGCAACTGACAGAGATGCTCAAGGCAGAGTAGGGGACATCAGCTCAGGTGGGGCAGGCAGCAGGGCAGCCAGAAAGAGGTCACAGCTAAGCTGAGGCCCAAGAGCTGCACAGGAGTTAACCAGGGGACAGGGAAAGGGGCACGCTCACGTTCATCCTCATGCCGCTCACGTGGGGTGGGCTAGAACTCCTGGGAACCTCTTGGTGCAGCTGAAATGCCCCCCACGCACCCCTCTCTTGCACCCACTGGGCAGCTCAACTCCACGTGGCTTTCTAGGAAGCACACCCACCCAGCCCCGGTGTGCTGGCTATGTGCTAAAACTCAGCTTCTCCATGACCCTTGAGAAATTGTTCTGCCCCTCAGCTCCCCCCGGAAGGGGCTTTCTCCTTCTCCCTGGAGAATCCATTCAAGGGCCAAGCCCCAAACCCAAGTTTTATCAGCATGCCAATTCTCTGCAAAAAAGTGTGCAAAGGCCCTGCACAGATTCCTGATTCTCTATGGGCTTCTTATTCTGGGACCACATTATGAGATCATCAGAGGGAGGGGAGAGGCAGTCGGGCTGATTAATTGCACATCCCCTCCTGTGTCCGAAGCTTAAACCCGTAATTACCTGGGGCTCTTGCATTAGGCCTCCACTCTGGAGGGAGAGCTGGAGGGGAAAACTGTCACCACAGGTAGCAAGGACTGACTCCGGGCTCTGGAAATAGTGAGCCTCTCAGTTGTTACACTAACTCCGTCCATCCCACAAGAGCCCCACAGATTTGTGAAGGTAGCAACTGCTTGTGCCCTCTTGCTCTGCCCAGGGCTCTGTGTCCATAGAAAGAAGAAAGCTCTCAGGCGGCTGTGACTTGGTGATTGCCACACCAGCAAGTAAAGAGATAGGAGTTGCCGGGTTTATGTTTCCCTTCATGACCTCAGTTTTCTCCTCTGTATATTGGGGTGGTGTGAGGGTCATCCCAGGTAATCCATGCCTGAGGACTGCCTCTATGTACACACACACACACATACACACACACACACACACACACACACGTTGAATTCAAAGTACTCTGTCAAGGGCTTCAAGTTCTGTAAAGTGTAATGATCGCAAAGCCCTTTGGGGAGGAATCGAGAGGGGTCCTTGCAGCAGACAAAGTTTGTTCGCAAAGGTATCCCAGAAAGGGATGCCCAGTTGCAAAGCAAGGGAGAAAGAAGTGGCTTTGGCAGAATTTCACTTATATCTCTGTGTATGCAAGCCTCAAAGAGGTGGAGGGAAAGGCCCATAATGATGGGAAAACCCTAACTGCCTGAAGCTGCCACCATTTCCAATAATTAAAGGCAGACTTAATAGATATTAGGGCCCTCTTTCCAGCAGCTGGGTGGTCAGGCAATTTTTATTTCAATAATTAGCTGCTGTAAGTCACACGGAGCTGGAGACAGATAAAGGCAGGGCCAGGCTCTCACGGAGCTAATTGTGCCCAGAGTCCTACACGCCTAATCAAGCCTTGCGCTGCTCATATCCCTTTCATCCAAGGCCTCAAAGGACCTCGCCATCGGTAATTAAGTCTCATAAGTGCTGCAAGGAAAGGGATTCTCCTTGATGGTCTGGATGAAGAAGAGGCTGCTGGGGTGGAGGTGGGGCAGGCAGCCAGGTGGCTGGCCCCAGGATGAGGAAAGAGAGCAGGAACAGGCCCCAGCCTCCGAGCCTGGGCCCTTCAAGCCTTTGGCTACTGTGTACTCTATCCTTAGGCAGAAAACTCGCAGACCTTGTGGCCTCAATGGCCACCTCCTGTTGAGTCTGGCTCAACCTGCCCCAAACTGGAGACAGCCCAGATGGCCACGGAAAGCCTTTCCAAATGTATCAACCTGGATGGTCTCTGGTCGATGTATTTGTTAGACACACAAGGTCAGGCAGGGGTCATTCAGATACCACTCTCCTAGAGTCTTAGAATTAGAGAGGAACATAAAGGATATTAGTCACCCAAGCCCCATCTGAAGCTTGGAATCCTGCTGTGAGTCCACATGAACACCAGGAAGGTTTTGCTTGATCTCGGATGATGGGGCATTCACTCCTGACACACTTCATCCTCTAAGCAGTGGCCTTCAAAGGTTAATAATAATAATAATAATAATAATAATTCTTCTTCTTCTTCTTCTTCTTCTTCTTCTTCTTTAATGTTTTATTTATTTTTGAGAGAGAGAGAAACAGAGCTCGAGCGGGGGAGGGGCAGAGAGAGAGAAGAAGACACAGAATCAGAATCAGGCTCCAGGCTCTGGGCTGTCAGCACTCACGGACTGCGAGATCATGACCTGAGCCGAAGTTGGACGTTTAACCGACTGAGTCACCCAGACGCCCCTTCGAAGGGTCTTTCTGATAGCAAAAGCTAAAATTTACTGATTTCAAGAGGCTTCTTGCTGGTCCTAACTCTGCCTTAGAACCTCGCAAACAAGCCTAATCCCTTGCCCTGCCCCCGCTCTAACCCCAGAATAAGATTTCTCTTTCTCAAGCTTCAGAAAGCAGTGGAGCACAGTGGTAAAAAACACGAGCTTTACATCAAAAGCACAACCCAAAAAGAAAAAAAAACTGATAAGCTGGACTTCACTGAAATTCAAACCTGTGCTCTGTGGAAGACTCCGTTACTAGGATGAAAAGAAAATATTTGCAAACCGCATATCCAACAAAGGTCTAGCATCTAGAGTACACAAAGAGTGCTCCAAACTCAACAGTAAAAAAAAACAACAACAACAACAACGACAACGAAAAACCCTCAAACAGCCCAATTAGAAAATGGCCAAAAGACATGAGCAGATATTCACTGGGGAGGATACACAGATGGCAAATGAGCACGTGAAAAGATGCTCAACATCACCGGCCATCAGGGACATACAAATGAAAACTACAATATCCCCACGTACCCATCAGGGTAGCTAAAAGAAAAAATAGTGATAACTCTAAATGCTGGCAAGGATGCACAGAAACTGAAGTGCACACACATTTCTGGGAGGAATATAAATTAGTACAGACCTTCAAAAATACTTTGACACTTTCTCATGGAAATAAACACGCAATTACTGCACAATCTAATGACTGCGCTTTGAGTGTTTATTTCTCAGAAGTGAAAACTATGCTCACACAAAAACCTGTACAACAATGGTTGTAGAGGCTTTATTCATTATAGCAAAAAAACCGGACAGTCCGGATGTCCTCCGACAGGCAAATGGTTAAATAAAGGGAACACCATGGAATACTATTCAGTGAGAAAAATGAATGACTAATGATACTAATGACTCTCTAGAGAATTATGCCGAGTGGAAAAAAAAAAACACAATCACAAATATTATGTCTTATATGATCCCATTTGTGTAACATTTTTGACATGACCAAATGTTGGAAATGGAGAACAGATCAGCAGCTGCAAGGGGTTAGGGATGGGGCAGGGGTGAGAAGGAGGTGGGTATGGCTATAGAAGGGCAGTGTGAGAAATCCTGTGGTGCTGGAAAGGTCCGCTATCTTGACTGGACACACTAAGCTACAGGTGATAAAACAGTACAGAAGTAAACACACACATACACACCAGTAGGACACATGCAAAACTGGGGAAATCTACATATAATGAATGCATTGTACCAATGCTCCCATCCTGGTTGTGATATCTGCTCTCTTACTGATGTTGTGCAAAATGTTACTGCTGCGGGAAACCTGGGTAAAGAGTACCCAGAATATCTCTGTATTATCTTTTACAACTGCCTGTGAGCTACAATTACCTTTATAGAAACTTCAATGATAACAATAGGTTTTGTGAGTCCAGAAGACCGGGGCTTGAACCCTGACCCTACTAGGTACTTCCTGTGCAACTCTGAACAAAGAAACTATCTGAGACTCAGTTTCCTCATCTGTAAAATGAAGATAGAGTCCAACATCTTACATGGCTGTCCTGAGGCTTACATGAGGCAAACCTTGGGAATGTTCTTTAATTCCGTACCTGGTGCATAAATAAGTATTCAATAAATAACGGTAATAGATGTTACAAGATAATACAGGAAAAATGGCCCTGTGCCTTCTCCTAATTCAGTGCCCGCTCACCTTCCTTCCACCCTGGCCATCCTTCTCCGAAAAAGTTCCTTTTGATCAAGATCACTCTTTAAAATACCAGGGTTAAAAGCTGCGATGCAGTGTCAGTATCAGCAATGCTCTGACATCTTAGTATTTCTAGCCACATTGCCATACTTTACATGGGTTTGTTTTTGACCAATCATTAGCCGCTCATTTTCTGTGTCATGTATTTTCCCCCCAATAATGTAGCGAGCTGCTCAGATCCATAGTCACTTAACAATTCTTAATCAAGTACTATGTGCAGGTACAACCAACACCACCGGTGTGGTATCACATAATGATCACAAAGTCCTTGGGATAATGGGGACGTTAGGTGTGGTGGGAGACTACTCTAGAAATGACACCTCCCTGTATTTTACCCTTGTGCAGTCTCCCACACTGACTCCCGGGTTGTCCATTTTGCACTGGCCGAGGGGCCCAGGGGACATTAGCAAACGGGATTCAGAAGCGTGAAATACACTTGAGTTTTGGGTTTGTCTTCTCTGGCTACTTTTGGAAAACATCTATCATATAAAGAGGCTCAGGCTGGCCAGCTTGTTGCTAGAGGCAGAGGGCTGAGCCTATGAGACCCCTGGAGATTGCAGCCTCATGAGTGAGCTCAGAGTAAAACTGGCTGAGCCACCTAGCTCTGCCCAGCCTAAATTACTGACTCTTAGAAACCAATAAATGGTCATTTTAAGCTGCTATGATTTGTGGTGGTATATTACATGGAAAGGCTAACTAATGCACATGTTATAATTCCCATGTTACAGATGAGGAAAGTGGGGCTCAGATCATTGAATTACCTTTAAAAATAAGAGGAAAGGGCTCCTGGGTGGCTCAGTCGGCTAAGCATCCAGCTCTTGATTTTGGCTCAGGTCATGATCTCACGGTTTTTGAGTTTGAGCCCCCCGTCAGACTCTGCGCTGGCAGTGCAGGGCCTGCTTAGAATTCCGTCTCTCCCTCTCTCTCTTTCTCTCAAAATAAATAAATAAACTTTAAAAAAACCGAGGAAATGTCATGAGAACAACAAGGATAATAGCTAATGTTTAAACAGTACTTCGGAGCTTATAAATTTCTTCTACATGTTTATGTGATTTAAATTCATCAGCCTATACTCTTTTTGGAAAGGTATCAACGTGATATTTATATTGTATTTATATTTCAGTAGTTGCTTAATTACATGCTCCAGACTGTATGGAGATAGGGATCACGTCCATCTCGTTCAGCATCGTTCAAACTTTGAGCCTTGCAAACAGTGGGCACTTAATAAATAATGACTGATTAACGGAACAAACACCTCTGAGTAACTATGTCATGGTCCTGTATTAGATAAGAGGACTGATGTTCACAGAGGTGAAGTTCCTTGTTTCAAAGTCGCACAGCTACCAAGAGGCGGGGCTTAGATGCAGCCTACGTCTTTTGACTCAAAGTGCAAAGGTTTGCCTTAAATTCTCTGCGTATCCCGAGGGTGAGACAGACAAGGAAATGAATAACTACCCCACAGTTAGGAGGGAATGTTGTTGGATGAATTCCACATGTTTAAGGAATGTCAATCCCCATGCTAAGAGGATTCTGATCAAACCAAGCTTCCACTGAAGCAAAAATATGTTGCAGCGTGAACCCCAGTGCCTGGGATCAAAGATGCCTGTTGGCACAAATCCCACGTCAGCGTGTACCATCCAGCCCCCAACCCCCACAGGGCACCCCAATCCAACACAAAACTCTCCAGCAAACACAGGAACACTGAACAGCTCTGCCCTTGGCCCTAGGCCAGGCCGCGTGCTCCTTAGCGAGGGACCAGCAGATATGAGGGATGAGCCCTTCAATCTCCTGTTCCAGGAGCCCCCTTCCTTCTACCTGGTCTTTCCCCACTGCCCAAGGCACAGAGATGACATTCTCAGAATGCTCTTATCGGCTCTGCCCCGGGAGCCCCAGACTCTAGCCGAGGAGGTTCTGTTTACCCTCCCAGCCACCACCAGGAACAGAGGAAGGAACAGTACACCTCCCAGGCTGCCCCGGCACCACGGTGGGCTCACACAGACTCAGCAGAGCCTCTCCACCTTCCCACAGAGCCCTGGGGCTGTCTTCTCCGTGGGGAAGCTCTGGCCTTTGGCCCCTCTGCTGGCTAGTGTTACACATGGCTCACTGCAGTCCTGGCTTCTTGGGGCCACTCACTTTGTTCTCTTGATTGTGGCTCTATATTCGGTTTCATTAAGAAACTGCTTGTCACTCTGTTAATTCTGGGGGTTTGGGGTTGTTAACCTCAGTTCACTGTAGCAGTCTTTCTGGCTCCTCCAGCCAGGAGAGGAAGTAAACCGGGGCTATGCACTCCTCTCCAGGGCTGGAACGCAGCGGGGTCACGGCAGCTGGGGCCCAGCCTGGCCCGTACTAGCCAGCACCAGCCCAGATTTGTCTAGTATGGTGTTTCTAATGCAAAGTCCCTTCTCATCTCAAAAAAGTCATGGAGGCCCCGAATGCTGAATGCACATCCTCTCCGTCCCCAGCTTACAGAAGAGGACATTCCCAGGCAGACGGAAAGTCATACGTAGTAGCTAAGAACCAGACTGCTAGGGTTCAAATCCCAGCTCTATCACTGCCCAGCCGTGTGCCCTGCACATGTTACTCAACCTCTCTGTGCCTCTTATGTGAAGTAGTTATAGTCACTGGCCCTAGCAGACAGGGTTACTGGGTGGACTGAATAAGTTAATATGCGTAAAATACTTAGAACAGATTTAGCACTTGGCTGCTATGATGATGATGATAAGATATTTCATTCCAGCCCAGGTGCAGCTCTGGATTTCTCTACTCCACACATACTGTTGCCTTCAGACAAAATGCCCCTGTTGACCATATATATTCATTCATTTAGTCACTGAACAAACATATACTAGGAACCCACAATGTGCCCGGATCTATGCTGGGGTGCAAGGTGACAAGGGTTTCACTATTGTCCCAGAAAAACAGAAAACACACCATTGTTTTAACTGGTGTTAAACTGGCATTCCAGTTTGAATCTCAGCCTTGCATTTACTAGGTATGAGCCAAGTCACATGGGGCCTCACTTTCCTGATCTGGAAGATGGGGAGTTATTTATACCCCTGCCATCCTGCCTTTCGTGAGGACCCCCATGGTCATCTGGGGGCCTGGACAGAGGGCGAGTGATGGTGTCTTCTCTGAGCCCCGGCTCTGCTCCAGCTCCGGCTCGCAGGAGGGGAGTGGTCCCTGAAGTAACGGCCTGTGCACAGTCAATGTGCAGTCCTGTGCTTCCCCAGAAACTCGAGCTCTCTTCAGAGAGAGGGTTTTAATTGGCTTAGGCTCTGTGCCCACTCCAAGGGAGCATCACAAAGCAGGGATTAGCCCCCTAGGAGGGCCAGGCCCCACAGACAGGCCAAGTGGCTGGAAACCAGCCTGTCTGCCTCGACCTCCCAGTGTTGCTCCAGAGATGGGCTGCCTTTCCTTCTCTTCCCATCCCCTAAGGGCAAGGGAATGGTGTTTAAATCAGACCCTTGAGCTGAGAAGCAAATGGGAAGGGCCTACAGATGATGTTTAGCACAATCTAGAAACAGCTCAGGCTTAAAGTTCACAGTCTGTGACAAACAATGGGATTTACCAACCCTGGGGTTGCACGGAGAAAACATAACGCTGGGGTTTTTCCTGGACTGGGCACTTTATAGTTTATATGTCACTGCCAATCACACTACTTCTGTTCACACTGTCCTGCTCTGAGAAGTAGGTTTTATATCTTTATTTCAGCAAGGAAGTGTGACAGGCAGACAGGGATGTGGGGTGCTGGCTTAGGAGAACTGACTTTGATAAGTGGTTTCGTGATCCCAGGCCAATGACAATAACATCCGAATGATGAATACAAACCAAACAGTCGGTCTCATTTACGGGGCACCGAGCACGTGCCTGATAATACTTGTTGGCCAAATTATTGCCATTTTATATAATTTGTGGCTCAGAAGGGGCAAGGATTTGCCCTAAGTCACACAGCTTTACAAGGGAGCTAGGATTCAGAGCCCCACATGGAGAGTCTCATCTTTTTGAGCTGTATCACAGAGCTGATCTGATAAAGATCAGTTGTGTTCAGAGGTTAGAAGTGTCACAGGAACAGGTGGGTGTAGCTTTGAAACTGTGAAGCACTATGCAAATATTTGTTATTCTTGTTGAGGAAATTAAGGCTTCGAGAGGTGAAACGATACGTCTAAGGTCACCCAGCTGGCAAAGAGCAGACCGGGACTTGATCCCAATGTTCTAATGCCCACTGTCCCTTCCACTGGGCTGCAGCTGCCATCTGGAACACCTGCCTACACAGAACAAGATATCTGCAGGAGCAATCAGGCTGATGATATTTAAATACGTGGCTATTTGAAAAATACAGCGACAAGCAGTTGAGAATAAATGCCAAACCTCTAACTGGTTAGGAATACCACCTGGGGGCACAGAGATTTGTCAGCCTGACTGACGCTTCCTGCTTTCATGCAATGTGCAGAGACACTCATGCAGAAGCAAGGCAGGCTGCGAGCTGGCAACAGTGAGCGGGAAGAGGGCCACACGGCTTAGAAAACAGCACTGGCATCCAGTGCCTCGCTCATTCTGTGTCGCATCCCTCTGAGGGAAGATTTGTTATTCCTGTTTTCTTGATGAGAAGCCAAGGCCTGGAGAAGCTCAAGACTTATCCAAGGTTGCACAGTAATAAATGCCTGAGCTGGAATCTAAACCCACAACTGTCTTAGTCTAAAAATCTTGACTCCATCACCTGCCCATCTCTGCTGTCCATGCCACCTTTGCTGCTTGGGAGGGAGGTGGTAATAGGTGTCTGGTGCTCTGGGATCTCAGTCCCTTGGTCCGTTCTCCTTGGGACCTGCTGGCTCACATGTCTACTTCTGTGCATCATCTTTCCCCCACTGCCAGCATGACCCTGTGCTGCACACAAGGAACCCTGAGATGGTCTTTGTTCATGGTCCTATCCTGAAGGACTGCACTGTCTAGCAGGGGAAGCGGAGCCAGAAGCAGATAATCTCCATTCAAGATCCTGCAGAGGGGCGGCCTCGTGCAGTCTGGAGGTGGGGGGAGGAGTCAGGCTGACTTCCTGAGGGCACTGATACTTCCAAGGGTCTGGGCTGCAGTGGGAATCTGCCAGTCATTGGGAAAGGGGAAGAAGGGGAAGGAGTGGGGTGTCAGGTACCAAGCCCTGACCCCTGTGCCAACCAGGGCACGACTTGTTTTTTATCTGATTCGCATATTGGGCCTCCATTTAGGACTTCATTTAAGCAATCAGATCCTTGGCCAAAAACAAGTTAGAAAACCAGTGCGTTAAGACATATTCTCAGTTTAGATTGGCCCAAAAGAGTGTTTTATATAGTACTGGCTTATCAGCCTGGCATAACTTGAGTCATCTCTTCTTCCGATTTTCTCGTTTTAAAAGTCTATCATAAATGGCTAATTTATTCCTTTACATGTATCTATTGATTATCCGTTATGAGCCAGAAACCATCTCAGGAGCTGGAGATATAGAAAAATACATCTGTTATCCTGTTTGCATCCTTTTACCCTGCTGGAGCTTCTTCACAGCTTTTGAGGTGATTGTTCTAAGAAGAAAATCAGACTATAATCATGTCCCCGTGCACAACCTTCAACGGTTCCCCATTGCCTAAAGTATTGCTATTCAAAGTGCAGCCTTGAACTACATACAGATCAGCAGCACCCTGATTTCCAGGAGCTTGTTAGAAATCAGAATCTAAGGCGCCACCTCAGACCTACTCTTACCAGAATCTGAAATCACATCCCCAGGTGATTCATGACTTTGGGATCTGAGACTCATAGGACTATAGGATGTTAACATGGCCCTTCACACCCTGATACCTGTGTTACCTGTACTGTCTCATCTCCACCCTCTTTTCTCAGACATATTATACTCAGTGTCAGACTGCTCAGCCCACCTGTCCTCTCCTGCCTCCAAGCCTTTGTACCCATGGGGCCCTCTGCCTAGAACACTCCTCCCCCCACACTGGCTGCCAGCTACAATTCCTTCCCTTCCCGGAAAGCAGACTCAAATCCTACTGGAGCTTCCTCAGATCCCTTCTCCCCTCCCACCTGCCAGATGACTTCATTGCCCCATTATCCCATCACTTTCCAGCCAACCCAACGTCTCAGCATCTGCTAGAGAGCTCAGTGCTCTGGAATTCGTGTCTGTCATTTAGGTGGATGCCTGTCTCCTTCAAAAGATGAGGAGCCCTGGGGCAAGGGATGGGCCTTTCCTTCTTTATATCCACCCAATCTCTGTGCTGCCAATCAGTGGGGATGCAGACAGGATTCAGAGTCTGCCTTGAGGAGCACCTGTCTGGCGGCGGGGCAGACTGGCTTTCAAAGTTATGAAGGCGAATACGTGTTCTCGATACAGGTTTGTGGCGATGAAGATGGTCACTGAGCTGAGCCATTTTCAAGGCCAATGGATCCAGGTGCCTTTGCTCTTTGGGCAAGTGGTCACTGGATCCCCTTCCTCATCTCTCTTCCCATCAGACCTGATCATCGTCCCCCAAAGGGGCATGCCTGGAAAGGGATAATCTTCCTCTTTTGTAAGTAAAGCAAGGAATCGGTGGCCAAGTGCTATTATTCCCATCCTGTGCACCAGGGGGCAAGTGAATAAATTAATCAAAGTCCCCAGCGACAGCATGAGGACTAATTAATTAATTAAGGAAATTCATTACTTAATATATCCATGGAACATTTACCGAATGCCCATGTTGTGCCAGGCTATTGAACTAGATATCTGGGACACAAAGATGTGTGACTTCAGCTCCCCGCCCTCAGCTGAGGTCAACCTCTCAGCTCAGAAGAGGCACCTTTGAGAGTCTGGAGGACTGGGGTCTATTGCTTACTGCCCCGCTAAGTCACCCCACTTCTCAGACCTTCATTCTCCTCACCTGTAATATGGGGATTTACAATCCCTGTGTTGTCTTACAAACTTGAGAGGCTCAAACAGAATCACAAATCAAAGTGCTTAGTAAACTGTAAAGTGCTATACCACTGAGGTAGACTACTGTAAGTGGCCAACCCCAGAACCATTCTCCACCCCCTTTCCCAAGCTAAGGCAGCCCAGTTTTGTTTGGGAAATCAACATGCTCAGCCCCAGGCAACATATCATGATTTCGCAAAGGCAATCAAGCCCATTTTCTCTTTGGCAGATGCTCTATTTCCCAGCTTCCCTTACACTAATGATAACCATACGACCCAGTTCTGGCTACCAGACGACAAAGGAAGTCCACTGGCAGAGGACGCTTCTTTTTTTTTGTGGGGGGAGGTGTTGTAGGGGACACAACCCATCTCCTCCTTATTCTTGTCTTAAACATGGTGGCCATCTTGGGACCATGGAGCGACAGGTATGAGGACCAAACAATCACTTTGTAAGGATGGTGGAGTGGATCCGCGTTCCGTTCTCACTTTCTCAGTTCCTGAGGTGCCCACCCCACTCCAGGCCCCATCCTCCTTCTCCTGTGTGGTGGCTACAGCCTCTGACCAGATGCTGTCTGATGATAAACTCTGAGGGTCAAGCTGCTAAGATGGAAAAGTACGGGGAGCTGCTGATCCTGCAAACAGGTAGTTATGGTCCTATGTGGAAAGTCTTTGGAGCAAACAAGAGGGGGACCCCAGCCAGGTGGGAACAGATTAGAAGCAGAAAAAGCTGGGGAAGGGGTTGGAACTATCCCCTTGTCTCTGTTTCATAGGTGCAAATCTCATCTGCACAATTGTCCCAAAGACAGGGGTCAGGCTGTCTCCTCTTAGAGCCTCCACGGCTCTGAACTCAATAAACACCAAATCATCACAATGAACATGAGTGTGTCTACTGAATGAGGCACATCTCTTGCTTCATTTAGTTCTATCAAGAGCCCTTATTTTATAGATAAGGACACTGAGAGTGCAGGAGGTGACATGACTTGCCCAGGGTCACATACTTGAATCAAGGCCAGGCCAAGTCAGGTCTTCCTCGTGGAAGGCCAATGCTGTCCAACATGGTGGCCACTAGCCACGCACAGCTGGTTAGATTAAAATTTCAAATTAAAACGACGTAAAATGCAGTTCCTCAGTCACACCAGACACATTTCAAAAGTACAAAAGCCACATGTGGATACAGTGCAGACACAGAACATTCCCATCACGGCAGAAAGGGCTGTAGGAAAGCATGGGTTCAGAAGCTTGGGATAATCAGAGACTAATCCATAGGTTCCTGCCTGGAGAGGGTACAGGGATCATCCCTGCACAGTGATCCAAGCATGGGGTCCGGAGGCAGACAGCCTGGATGTTTGGGTTGAGGAAGAAGAAAGGAGGGGAGAGAATGTTCTCTGAGGGCTTACGGTACACTGGTCCCTGTGCAGCGTGCCTTACATCTGCTAGCTCATTTAGCCCTCATGCCAACTCTACACCATGTCCCTTATTAGTCCCGTGTGTCACGTGGAGAAACTGAAGCTCCGGTCTGCGAAAAGACTTGTGTAAGGTCACACACCCAGATCTGACTCCAAACCCGGGCCCGTCTGCCATGCCTCTCTCCTCTAGGGTGCCAGGTTTGAAGGCACTTCCTCCCCTCTTTATTTTCTGAAGGGAAGAGATGAATCTTTTCATCAAAGGAGAACCAAATTCCACTAGTGGTGGGGGTGGGGGGGTGGGTGGGCATTGCCCACATAGGCCCAGAGGCAGGCCCCTTCAGGGTAGTTCTGACTGTCTCCCTAGCCTGGGAGGCCAGGTCATAGGGCAGACTCATTTTTTCCTGGGCCTCCCTTCCTAGGCTGGGCTGTTGTTATCAGAGACCTCTGTAAATCAGGCCCCAGTCACCCCTGGAGACTCCAGACCACGGGGGACGAGCTCCTGCTGTAAGAAGATCAAGCTGTTCAGGCTCTCCCAGGGAGCTTGTGGAAGCTTCAAAGGCTGAGGCCTGATTTACGAGACTGCTGGCGGCTCCATGCTGTCCCGGATCAGTGCCTGCACACCAGCTCCAAGCTGTGCAACAGTCCAGGGTTGGGTCAAGAGATCGGAGGCCAGACCCGGCTCAGGGCCGGGCCTGTTCTTTCTTGCACACGTGATGGCTTGGAGTTAGCCGCACCTGGTGGCAGATGTGTCTCTCTCCAAGCTCTGGATCGGCCTGGGCATTGTTGGTCCTGCCTGATAGAAGATGAGGAGAGAGGGCGAAAAAGTAGGGCCTGGCCACTCTTGGAAATGGGGTCCGGCTGCAGTCAGGAAGCTCAGCCTAGAAGCTGCCCTATGGCTTGGCTCCAGTCTTCATGGCAACCCTTCCAGGGAGCTGTGACTCTCCCCTCTTTATAGGAGGAAGTGTAAGTTCAGAGAGGTCAAGTGATGTGCCCAGGTAGTAAGCAGCAGGGCAGCATTTGAACCCAGGTCTGCCATCAAAATCCCTGCTTCTTGTAGCCTGCAGAATGCACAGTGCCCCATGCTTGGCAAGTCTTTCTTGACAATCAAAGAACAACACTCACCACTTATTAATCTCATAGGAAGGATGCATTTCTTTATATTCTCCCAAGCTCTTTCATAAGTTTGCATGAGCGAGAAGAGACTGTCTGATCCATCCCTGGGAAGCGGTAAAATGAAATGAGCCCCCTTGCCAGGGTGGACATCTGGGCCTGCAGCCTGCCAGGAATGCCATGGGCAGGGTGACTTCCTGAGGTGTCTTCCAGCCTGCAGCCCCTACAGTGACTGGCCTGGCCCTCCTCATGGGAGGGGAGCACACTCCCCACTGCTTACTGAAGCCTATGTCTGTGGTTCCAAGCAATCGCACTTCTGCTTGCCAGGTAAACACACCCACCAAGGAGGTGCCAGGACAGCCAGTTTTCACAATTTCTCTCGGTAACCTGGCAAAGTAAGTATTTTTACCTGATTTGCAGAAGCCCAGAGGGGTTAGTGCCCACAGCTAGTAAGTAGCAGAGCTGGGGTCCCGCTGTATTTGCTTCTAGCCCCGTATGCCCCCATCGTAGCATCTAGTCTCTAATGACTGGCCAGTGTTGGTTCACCCTGTGAAGGTCTAACATGTGCCCACGACCTGCTGCCTCTGCTTCTCTGCCAGCTGGTGACTCACATCAGAGTAGATGTCACAAGCATGGATTCTACAGTCAGAGCCTGGGTCTGGATCCCAACATGGCTTCTACCAGCTGTGTGACTTTCTAGAAGCAACTTGACCTCTCTGAGTCTGTTTCCTCTTCTGCAAAATCGGGATACTGCCCGTGTGTCTCAGGGACCTGTTGTGATGAGAATCATCCCCAGGAAGCACGTAGCACTACACCAGCTTTTGCTAAGCAGTGGACAAACGTTGACTGTCACCATCGCTCTGTTTCCTCTGATGGACAGTACGGGGCCGACACTGAGTCCACAGTCAATGAAGAAGGCCTGCTGTTTAATATGGAGATATACCCGGATGATGCATTGCCAAAATGTTGGGTAAAACCGCTGTTGTTATGAGGGAAATTTCCAGATGGAGCTCATCAACACAATCAGTCCAAGAGCCCAGGCCTCTAGGGAGTCCCCTCTACCCCCCCCCCCCCCCCCCACCACAGTTTGCAGCTCCCTTGCCTACAAGGCCTTTCCGAACCAGGAAAGCGCCAACTCTCCCCTTCCCCTCCATGTGCTTCAGACCTCCCCTGTGATCTTTTTTTTCAGGACAGCAAAGCAGCTGTCTGGACGACACCCAGGGCAGCCATTCCTTGGGAAGTGCAACCTCCCTCCCCCAAGGCTGGGATGCCAGAAGGACAAACCCAGCGGAACATATGGATCCTCAGCCCAGTAAGGTCAACAGCTGGCCCACTGGCTGACTTCTCCGTTCTTCAGAATATTCTGGCAACGAGAAGACACAGTCTCAGCAACTTATAGGAAATTTCCCAGGATATCCCAGTCTCTAGGGGAATACTTTGTTCCTTTCTCACACATTTAAATCCCTCTTCTTGGAAGAACAATTATTCCAAGATGCACACACACACACACACACACACACACACACACACACTTTTAATTTGTTCCTGTGTGTGATTAAGTAAAATTTCATTGATAAATCTAATAATAGCAATAACTAACATTTCCATATGTGCTAAGTGAAAAGTACCTATTAGAGTTGTCATCTCATGTAGTCCTCACAACATCACTTGAGATGGGGCTCTATTATCCCCATTTTACAGATGAGGGAACCACAAAGGTGGGCTGACGGGGGCAGAGCAGGCTGCTCATCGGCGGTGCTGATCTGAAGACCCCAGAGCCTGGGATCCTACTCCCTTCCCAGTGCCTCCTCCCTGCACTGTGCTGACGGGGTGAACCAGCTAGAGAGGTTTTCAATCCTCAGGTATGTTTTGTTTTTTTTTTTTTTCCTTTGGGCCTGTAAGGTTGACAAAGACAGGTTCTTTTTCACCACTGGAGTCCGTGACCCTGGAGGTTCAAGAAGGAACCCAGGGTTGTTCGTGCACTTTCCAACATGAACCACCCGCCGGCTTTTCGGGGTAGCTCAGCCCCTGCCAGGCATCCCGTCCCCTGGGCCTGGCGCCCAGGAACCAAGCCTCAGAGTTCAGCTCATTCCCTCCAGCGCAGACATTTGGAAACTGACATTTCCCACATTTTCCCCGCACAAAAGGCAGGTTGTATTTTTGTCCTCTTCAAAATATGCTAAAGGAATTTCTTGTTCCTCCTGAACTTTCTCCAAAAATAAATAGAAAAAGTGAACGCCATTTTGCCCTGTAAGCTGAGAAGAGAAAAATCAACACTTGGGGTGGCATTTCCAAGATGATACAGGAGACTGAATATGCGGCTGGCTCTGTCTCAACACCGTTTGGCAACCTCGGGGATACAGTACACAGTATTTCTCACCCCAAAATTCCTCATCGGGTTTACGTGCACCTGCTCCTTTTTGCTTTGAAACCAGATCTGAAACAGGTAAGAGGCCTTCATAAATGAGCACTGCCTGGATGGGACATCTGCGTTAACAGACCAACCACACCCACATAAAACATAAAAATATACAGGTAATTTAGTGAAACAAACAAGACAGGGGCTCAAGATAAACTAAACTGGTAGCATAAAGGTTGGGCGCAAGGAGAGGAAGGAAAGTATTTATCCCATAACCCCTGCAAAGAGCTGAGCGTAATTTTCATGGTGCAGGGATGATTCTCAACTCACGGAATCGCCCGTCCTCAGGATGGTCTGTCCAGACCCCTGTGTCTGCACCTTCAAAAGCCTCCATGTGAGTCTCCTCTGACTCCTCCGCCCCACGTCCCAGCTCCGTGAGAATCATCTTTCACAAACACTGTTTGATCAACTCTCTCCCGGCTTCTCTTGTCCTCAAAGCCAACCCCCTAGCTCTGCCCCCAGGACCCTTCTCCCAACCAGGCCCCTCGCTCCTGGCAGCCTCCTCCCTCACCTCTGCTCATCACTCCCTTGGAATGTGCTTCAAGCAAAGCACCTGGCTGTGTGCTGTCCTCCACTCAGGACAGTCAGAGAACCCCCAGGTAGGAATCAGGGGGCTCAGCTACCATCCACTCCCACCCATTCTCCCAGGAGGCGGGGAAAGCCTGACAGACGCTTGACAGAGAAGCATCTCACACTTGTTCCCACCCCTCCAGGAAGGAGGGCCTCACCACTCCCACAAGGAAGAGGAGCAGAAAGGGGTCAAGGCCGGCAGATGAAAGTCTGCATCCGTCCCCATCTTCCTCAGTTCCAGCTGTGCCATGCTGGGCAAGTGACAGGCCCTCTCTGGGCTCAGACCTTCCAAGTCCTACCTCAGAGCCATTGAAAACATCATGAACATCATCCTCGTTATCTCAAGACAATGTCAGTGTGAAAAGAACATGGTGTTGGTTGTAGCTAGAAAGACCCAGGTTCTAATTCCAGCTTCAGAACTTGGGGAAATGAGTGAACTTCTCTGAACTTCACTTTCCCCAGATGTAACATGGGGATATAAACTCCCTCCAAGGGTGACTGTCTGGACCGAATAAGATGAAACCTGTAAGAAAGGCTTTATAAACTGTTTAATTGGTAAGAATGTATGCATTTACTCTGCTGAGCTAAAGACTGCCTCCTGGTAATTCACCCTGTGGCTACAGGTGCCTCAGACATCACACAGCAATGTTCCAGTCTTGCCATTAGGGCCCCTGGGCCTTCCCGCCTCCTGTATGAGCAGCTTCATTCATCCCTCAGCCATTCCTGGGGCAGGGCAGGGGGTGTCTATGGTGTGCTTCTGGCAGCACCCAGGCTCCCCTCCTGGTGGGTCTGCATTTGAGAACGTGCTGCTGGGATTTTCTTCTTTGGGGATATAGCCCCAGTGCCTTTGCACCAGCCCTCCTCTCCTTTGCAAGGCCTCCCTGAAGTCTCCTTATGGAGTAACCCATCTCACAGGTCATGCCCTTTGACTTGTCATGCCTCATGCCATGAGTTTAAGGTCTGCAGACACTTAAGTCATAGACTTGCTGTCCTCTCTACCTGTGTGACCCTGAACTGGTCATTCCCCCTCCCACAGGACCTTGCTCCCCTGGAAGGAGAATGAAGGGATGGGCAACGGCATCATTGGACCTATGAACTGGAACTATTACATGCAGATTTTTACCAATTGAATTGGACTTTAATTCCTCATCTACTTTCCCCTTTAACTTTTTATCAGAGCTTTCCAGGGATTTAGAAAGGACCTGGACTAGAGTCCTTCACAGTTGACAGCCTGTGCATCTATGTGCTCTTTAAGGTTGGGGCTGGGTCCTTGGAGACCTTTTTAATCCTTATGTCAAGCTCAAACTGGCAAAGGCCATTGTTGTTTCCCACACATCTGACAGACAACACAGACAAGCCTGCGACCACAACTTGGCTCTTGTCACTCTGTACCCTTGTATCTGCCTAATGAACACCTGTACTGCAACCCTCACAGGCACCCATATGGGTTTTAATGATTACAGAGCACTCTGGTTCTCATGCATGTGTGTGGCCATTTGCTGCCCCCAGGAGACATTGTCCACAGAATTTTAGCAGCAGTAAAGGGCCACCTGGTTGACCACTTTCACACCAGGGCCGATGTTAGTCCTTTTAGCAACCTTTACTTGGTTCTTTCAGATGGAGCAGGGAGAATGCCACTTACCTCCTTTCCACCAGTTTCCCTGTCTATAAAATGGGGGTGGGGGCTTCTGCGCACATCAAATAACATCACCAGTGTAACAGAACAGCATCTATAGCACACAGTAAGCACTTAGTTTTGCACTTTTCACAACTCTGTCAAAACCAAAAAAACAAAAACCTCATCGCCCTTAGCTCCCTGCCCCCTCCTACACGTCAGTGACATCTGGTGGCAGATCAGGGCAACCACAGGTGTGGGTACCCGAAGCTCCAGACCCTTCAGGAGCCTAGCCCCTCTCCTTTCAGGGATCGCAGGGATCACAGCAGTGTTGGCCAGGATGTCTGAGGATGCACACACTTCCAGATTTACCATCTAACTTCATCCCCACTCCAGCCTTTAAAGGTGAATAGGTTAGTAACAGTAATGAAGGGAGGATCACAGCCAGTGGTGGAACATGGAGAAGACAGTAAATTGCTTGAGATCAGGGAGTTTCCCACCATACCCCTACACCTACGACACTGCTTGGAACACAGTAAGTGTTCAGTAAATATTTGTAGAAGGAACGACCATTTTAGAAAACTCTAGACTATGCAAGTCCCTTTCCAGTTCAGAAGTCCACGTGGCGAAGGGGCTTGCTCCAGGGGACACAGTGACAATACCACTCCCATGAACAGGTTTAACAGGATGTGCTCCCCATTTCCTCCCCAGGGGTGCGCACGAGTTCCCAGCCCTCCACCCTCCTTAACTGGAAAGGGATTCTGCCTGGGGCCTCAGTCCCTCTTCTCCAGGCCCCTTCCCACCCCCAGGAAAGGTCACGGCAGACAGGTGCATGGCAAGGCTCAAGGACTGAAACGCGAGAGGCATGCAGGTGGTGGCTTGGGGGCGGGGGGGGGTATTTTGCTGAGAGAGGGCTGAAAAGTGGTCCCAGTCTACGTTATGAACTTAATGTTAATTTGTGTGTTGCAACCTAATCCCCATTGTGGTGTTATCAGGAGGCGGGGCTCTTGGAAGGTGATGAGGTCACGAGGGTGGGGCCTCACAAAGGGGAACTGTGCCCTTATAAGGGACCCCACAGGGCCGCCTTGCCCTTTCAGCCATGTGAGGTCACAGTGAAAAATACATCTATGAACCACAAAGGGGGCTCTCAGCAGACAATGGATCTGCCAGAAGGTTTTGATCTTGGACTCCTAGCTTCCAGAACTGTGAGAAATAAATTTCTGTTGCTTATAAGTCACCCAGTTCATGGTATTTTGTTAGTCGCCCAAGCTAAGACAAGGAAAAGCAAGAGAATGAGTGGAGAACAGTTACCTGAAATGAGAGATTGGGGTGGGGACCCCACAGGCCTTCAAAGATAGTATCATGTTCTGTTTCTTAAGCTAGCTGGTAGGGAGGGAACACGAGAATTTATCATTATTCTTTAAATTGTACACATTTGTGGGGCGCCTAGGGGCTCAGTCTGTTAAGTGTACGACTTCGGCTCAGGTCATGATCTTGTGGTTCATGGGTTTGAGCCCTGCATCGGGCTCTGCGCTGACAGCTCAGAGCCTGGAGCCTACTTCGGATCCTCTGTCTCCCTCTCTCTGCCCCTGCCCCGCTCTCACGCACGCTCACGCACGCACACTCTCTCTCTCAAAAATAAATAAACATTGAAAACACGTGTTAATTGTACACATGTGTTATAAATACTTGTCACTATGAAAGAGTATAATTATGGAAAGACTTCATAGAAATCTTTTAAAAGAGACATTGAAGCTGATGTCTATAAGTGCAGGAGAGGGGGACACAGAAAACGCAGATTTCAACAAGTTTTCCTATGGATTTGGTGTCTCCTACAACATCTAAGGAATGTAAGTGGAAGTCTCAAGCTACTCTGAAAGTATTTCTATTTATTGGACAGTGTCTTCACCTCGGCATACCCCAGGGCTGGCACACAGGGTCACGGCTTTATAACCCTTGTGTTAACTTGACTTTGAAACCTACTGACAAGGCCGAGAGGCCCTTGAGCACTGGAAGCGGAATTTAAGAAGCAGCTGCATCCCATAGCGCTGAGTAATCCTGAACAGGTGCCTTCGCTTCTCTGGGCTCCTTGTATTACGTGGATCAACGATATTCGTCGCCTCACCTCCCTTCCAGGGCTGGTGTGAGGATTAAATGAGAATATGCAAATGAAGGTGCTTTGTAAAGCAGAAAACACGGTGTGACTGTAGGATGACTATTACCATAACTACTCCTGGCAGAAAAGTACTCTAAAAATGACATAAAGTGCCCCCCAAAATGTGAAGCATTTGTATTATGACTGGGCATAACTTTCAGCCAAGGTTTTCTGGAACGGAATCAAGTTCTCATACTACTCCAGCCAAAACAGGTGGAAGGTACACTTAGCAGCTGTCTTCCAGATCCACAAGATTTACGATGAGAGGCCGCACGGCACCATGGCTACGGACCGACTCCATGCCCGACAGTGTGTGTTCATATCCCAACACCACCACTGACTTGTGGGACAAAGTATGACCTTGGGCAAACTACGTCACCTCTCTAAAACTCAGTCAGCTCTCTCGTGTGTCCAACGGGGAAAATAATAGCTACTTCACACAGCTCTTATGAGGATTAAATGAGTTAGTATGTACAGTGCTTTTGAAACAGTGCCTAGTATAGAGTAAACCCAATATTAGCATGATATAGCTTTCACGTCCTGAGGGGGAAAGCTAACCAGAAAGAAATAGGCAACAGTTGCAGTCATCAATTGGAAAGCTGGGCTAGACACTTGGAAGGACCTTCTGGCGAAGCTGCATAGTGTTCATCACGGAATTGGGAGGATCTGCAGTTAGCACCCTCTTGGCCAACTGTGGGCTGGTGAGATGGAGACCTTTACAGCAAGCCGAGGCTCCAACACTCTTCAAAATTACAAGCGGTAGGACCCTGGGTCCAGTAGGAGCCAGAGCTGAGCTAGCTAAAGGCTTGGCAAATGCTGACAGACGATGTACAGCCTTGTCCCCTCAGTGGACCTGTATGTGAATCTGGGGGGTGTCATGAGGGCTCAAGAAACAACACATGGGAAGCACAACACATGATGGTGCCTGGCAGACAGAAAGCATCGTGGTCATTGCTACTTCTTTTGTCTGTCCATCTGTCCATCCACCCCTCCTCAAGTGATCATTCTATGGCTGTACTGTCTGCAAGAAATTTCTGTCACGATACACGTTCTATATCTGCAGTCATTGTCCCTACGTACGACTAGCTACATGTGGCTGTGGAGCGCTGGAAATGCGACCAGTGTGGCTGAGGAACTGAGGTTTTATTTATGTTTTATTTATTTATTTATTTTTACTTTTTAAATGTTTTTATTTATTTGTGAGACAGAGAGAGGCAGAGCATGAGCAGGGGAGGGGCAGAGAGAGAGGGAGACACAGAATCCGAAGTAGGCTCCAGGCTCCCTGCTGTCAGCACAGAGGCTGACGTGGGGCTCGAACTCACAGACTGTGAGATCATGACCTGAGCCGAAGCCGGACGCTCAACCGACTGAGCCACCCAGGCGCCCCTATGTTTTATTTTTAAGTTTATTTATTTATGTTGAGAGGGAGGGAGAGAACAAGTGGGGGAGGGGCAGAGAGAGGGAGACAGAGGATCCGAAGCGGGTTCTGCACCGACAAACCGTGAGATCATGACCTGAGCTGAAGTCTGATCCTTAACTGACTGAGCCACCCAGGCACCTCCGAGCAACTGAGTTTACATTAATTTAACTTTTTTTCTTTTCAGGTGTTCTCATAGCTTTTCAAAGAGCTATTTAATTTCAATTAATTTAAATAGCTACCTGTGACCGGTGGCTACTATACTGGACAACATAGCATGTAGCCATGTCATTTCTTGGCTTAAAATCTTTCCAGGTCTCCAATGCCTTTGACGTCCCATCAAGGCCCAGCATAATCTCCAGATGAGGGCTGTCCTCTGCGCACATCCTGTCCTGCAGCCACCATTCCACACCATTCCCTGCATACACTGGCTCGTGCCTGTGTCCTTCCACTCTGAACACTCTTCCTGCCTTGTCTGCCTTGGAAGCTCTTCCAGAAGCTTTCTCCCACCCAAGCACAGATTGAGGCTACCACCTCTGGCTCCCCCAGCCTCCAGGGCCTCTCCTCACCCTGGCATTTACCAAAGAGGGTTATACTTGCCTGGTTACAGGCCTGTCTCCCTTTCTGGTTGCTCCCCAAGGATGGACCAAGGCCGTGTTGTAAGCATTTCGGTCCCCTGGTCCCCTGCACCAGGCTTGGCCACGGCTAGTGCTCTGGGAGCATAGAGATCCATGAGACACAGTGCATCCTCATGGTCCCCCAACACCCCCCTTTAGGAGGAAGCACTGACTTCCACCGAGGTCCTTCCATTTCCCAAGCCTGGTCCTTTTAGTATTATGGCCACATTATCACTGTGTTTCGTCAGTCCGAGGACGCCAGCAATTGTAAGAATCATCGTCAATTCAGCAACAGACTCTTTGAGAAGAGAAAATAAAACGCAATGTGTAAATGACACATTGATTGCAATGACAATCACAATTTCAGCGCTCAGAAATGTCAAAATGCAAAGGAGGAAAACGGCCTCAGGGAAGGTAAGGCGAACCATGAGCTGGCCTCGGGGGCTACGTCCTTCTAGAGAATCAGTCAATGGCGGCACATGGAAGGCACTTTCCGCAGCTCCTTGCTTTCTTGTTCCAACTGCTCTCTGACTGGTCCCCAGAACAGGAGCATTCACATGTGTCCTATGAGTTTTTGAATGGATCAAATAGGTATCTGAATAACATTTTTTATCTGATTATAGAAGTAAATACATGGTTATTGTACAACATTCTTTTTCATCTCAGGGCCTTTGCACTGGCTGTTTCTTCTTCCTAGAACACTCCTATCCTGGATTTCTTCTGGTGTCTCTCTCTCATTTGTCAGGTGTCATTTAAATGGCCCCTTTAGGGGCACCTGGTGGCTCAGCCAGTTAAGTGTCCAACTTCAGCTCAGGTCACGATCTCACAGTTTGTGGGTTCGAGCCCTGTGTCGGGCTCTGTGCTGACAGTTCGGAGACTGCTTCGGATTCTGTGTCTCCCTCTCTCTCTCTCTGCCCCTTCCCTGCTTGTGCTCTCTCTCCCTCTTGTGAAAATAAATAAACTTAAAAAAACTTAAAAAATAAAATAAAATAAATGGTCGCTCTCTAGGGCCTCCTTCCCTTGCTAGCCCAGCCGATGTTGCTCTTTCCTCCTGAGTCAGTGTCTCTCAAATTAATGATCTTGTTTTTCTTCCCAGCCCTTATCAGCATTTGGAATTAGTTGTGTATTTTTTATTCTTTGTCTCTTCCCGACAAGACTGTAAGCTTCTCCAAAGCAAGGACTCTTCATAGCAGGGACTCAAGAAATTTTTGTGAGTAGCAGAAAATACGAAAAAAAAACCATAAAGAAAATAATAGATTCCTCGTGTCCCCACTAATGGGAGAGAATTGTAACTAACATCCAGTACATGGCAATCCCTCCAGGCCTTTCTGCGTGTGTATGTGTGTGTGTGTGTGTGTGTGTGTGTGTGTGCGCTCACACACATCACTTCTTTTTTCTTAAGATGCAACCTCTTTATTTATATTACTTTGTAATCTTCTTGTCCCCCCGCCCCCCGCCATTTACCACATCATAAATATCTTTCGCAACTATCTACTCAGCTGGCTGTCTCAGTTTTTAGGGAAGGCCCACTGCTTCCTTGCATAGAGTAACCCCCGTTTGCTTATCCAGCCCCTACAGGTGGCATTTAGGTGGTTCCAGTCCTCCAGGGCTGCGAAGGAGCATCTCCGTGCAAATAAATATCTTTGCGTGATTGTCACTCAGGTCCATTAAAGTGCCATTACTGGGTCAGAGGGTCCGTACATTTTACCGGACTTCGGGTAAACAGTCAAAACGGGACACTTTTCAGGTGAGGAATCCTCCTGCGCACAAGAACTTTACAAGGTTCAGAGGGAGTTGAGGAAAAGATAAGCAGGCCCATCTCCCTCACTTGCGCCACTACTACTGTCTAATTGGAGAGATTTACAAAGTCTCCCAGGGACCCGCACTTGACCCAGAAGCCCTGTGAAGGTCCTAAGTCCTTTCTAATAGCCTCCTGGTGTATCCATTATAGGCTTGATTGTAGCAGGCTTATGCTAGGCCTTCTTTGTGAAAAATGAACTATCTAGGAAGGTCGAACTATCTTGAGAGGTTGTATCTTGAAACATGTAGATATATACACGCAGATGTTAGTGGAGTGCAGTTCATAATTATATTCTGTAATTACCCCTGACTGAACCCACAACTTAATATAGCACAGGTGTGAGCTACCAACTAACCCCAATTTCAGGTCAAAAGGGTGAAATCACTCTTTTCTCCCTCTCAACATAGTTAATAGCTAGTGTAAAACCAATGAATATTATTTGGCTTCATTTGGAACTCCATTTGTGTCGCTGCTTCCTTGCAATTCATATCGTCTGTGTCCCCAGACAAATCCAGTCTGACACTGGGTACAATTCTCCCGTGTGGAAACTCAGTAACAAAGGATGAACCCACCCTGTAGGTTTACACCATCAGAATCCAATTCTCCCTGCCCCTCCCAGCTCTGGCCTCAACTGCCTTCGCTGCTGTCAGATATCAGTGGTGCTGATCCTTCATATGTAAAGAGCACATCACAGGCTATGATACACATACTGGATCCTCACAACAGCCTTGGAAGGTTGGCCAAGCAAGGTCATTACAGTAACCCTTATGTCACAAATGGGTCAACTGAGGCTCAGGGCAGGAAAGGACATGTTCATAGAGCAAACAGGAGGCAGGGGACAGGCTGAATCTATACCTTCTGATTCCTAGTTCAGAAGCTTTTCCATTGTATCAGGGTAGAGCCGGAGGGGCCTGACAAGTAGCCCAGCCTGGTAAATGCCCATTTCCCCTCTTCTCCCATCTAGCCAGCTTCAGCCTTATGGGGCCCACCTAAAGGAGACCCTAAACTTCACTTTGGCAGATACTGACCTAAATCAGACAGGTAAAGGGCTGATTCTGGGCAGCCCTCTGCACCAGTGAGGTAATCATGCGGCTGGGTGATTGGGAGAACCGGCTCAGGGCTGGGCACACTCTAGTTACTACTAGGAATTCTCTTATTTAATTGGCTTACTTAGCAAAACACAAAGTTGGCAACTTTATACTGGAATTTTACTTTTCCATGAAAATCTGAAAACCACTGATTCACACAACCGCAAACAAGAAGTTACCTTATTCTTTTCCAACTACCTAGAATTTAGTCACTCTGCTCGTGTTTCAGCCGAGCTCTTTTTTAACCCTCAAGGTAGTTGCATCAAGTAGGAATTATTTTCCCTCTTTTATAGACCAAGCAAAGTTAAATCATCTGCTCCAAGTCACACAGCTCGCAAGTGACAAAGGCAGGAAGCGTTGCTACCTGGAGTAGGAGGAGGGGGAGGAGGGGGAGGAGGAGGAAGGGGAGGAGAGGGAAGAGGGAGAAGAGGAGGAGGGGGAGGAGAGGGAAGAGGGGGAGGATGAGGAGGAGCGGGAGGAAGGGAAGGAGGAGGAGGGGGAGGAGGAGGAGGGGGAGGAGAGGGAAGAGGGGGAGGAGGAGGAGGGGGAGGAGGAGGAGGAGCGGGAGGAAGGGAAGGAGGAAGAGGGGGAGGAGGAGGAGGGGGAGGAGGAAGAGGGGGAGGAGGGGGAGGAGCAGGAGGAGGAGGGGGAGGAGGGGGAGGAGCAGGAGGAGGAGGGGGAGTGGGAGAAGGGGAAGGAGGAGGAGGGGGTGGAGAGGGAAGAGGGGGAGGTGGAAGAAGGGGGGGGAGGAGGAGGAGTGGGAGGAGGAGGAGGGGGAGGAGCAGGAGGAGGGAGAGTAGGAGGAGGGGAAGGAGGGGGAGGGGGAGGAGGGGGAGGAGCAGGAGGAGGGAGAGTAGGAGGAGGGGAAGGAGGGGGAGGGGGAGGAGGGGGAGGAAGGGGAGGGGGAGGAGGAGGGGGAGGGGGAGGAGGAGGGGGAGGGGGAGGAGGAGGGGGAGGAGGAGGGGGAGGAGGAGAAATTTCCTCAAACAGAGCAAGAATGCATCTGCTCATTCACTCACTCACTCACTCACTCACTCCACTAAACCTTTGCTGAGTACCCGCTGGGGAGGAAGCCAGCCTAACAGAAAGGAGGTGTGTGGGGATGGGCACTCCCAGATGGGGGTCCCGGCTGTGCTCCATGTCAGCGGAGTGAGCAGCCTGGCCACCTGACCTCCCAGAGCCTTGGTGTCTCCAACTGTAATGTGAAAATGACACACTTTCATCGTGGGGTTGCTGTGAGGACCACACAGAACAGCACGTGAGGAGGGCGCCTCACAGCGCCTGGAGTACAGTCATTGCTTAATGGACACCAGTCCCCAGCCTGTCCCTGAAATGAGAGCCATGGCAAGGTCACCGCCACTCAAGAGGTAGGGTTGGTGGTGCTCTTTGAGATCGTCCAGCTCAGTTTTCCCACTGTACAGATAGAAAAATTGAGGCTGAGACAGAGACAGTGACTTGTCCAAGGTTGTAGTGCAGGGTAATGGCAAAGATGGGACCAGAACTCCCATCTTCTGATCCTCAACTTCTGCTTCTCTCCTTGGCAGCAGGTTAGGGATTACCTTTCACTGTGGCAGCCAAGTAAACTGGAATGTAAGTAGACTGGCGAAAGATGGAAGCATTAACGATATGTTGTTGCACAGCTTAAAGAAAACAGTAAGTTTTTGACCAGCGAGTAAATATCTAAAATATATTTTCTTGCTTATCAAACAAGTACACATCATCTACTCTGTGCCCACCAGTACTATGCTAAGGCCTGAAGAAACATGAACTCATTCATTCATCACTATAATTCTATGAGGAAGTTACTATGATTCCCACCCCTACGTTACAGATGAGGAAGCTGAGGCAGGGAGTGGTTAATCAATTTTCTCAGGGTCCTGCAAACACTAGGTTGCCAGAGCTGGGATTTGATCTTAAGCAGTCTGGCCCCAGAGTCCGTATCATAACCCCCACGCCATGCTGCTTCAGAACAATGACTTGCTTTCGACTATGTCTACAAGAGCGTACATACACATGACTTGACATTGTAATGCTAATCACAATCATAATAGCAATGGCAGAGAAAAGGATACAAATAGACAACTTCCTCTGTGATGCTTTTGGAAAACTTAATAGTGCCCACCCACGCTTCAAGACTAGCCATTCTCCTTATCCCTTTCTCGACGCCCTCTCCACTGCCCATGCCCCTCTTCCAGCTGGAATACTTGTCCTCTCTTGTCTGAATTCAAGCCTTGTCCTTCAACACTCAGCTTGAATGTCGCCAGCTCTGGGAACGTTTCTCAGATGATGTATCCTGTCACAGTGGGTCAACGTTCCCTGGGTCAATGTTAGTGGCAGAGCTTGACACTGTATCCCACGATGAGGATGGTAAAGAGGATGATTTTGCTGAAGGAACCCTCCCAGTGGTCTCAGGTCCCTCTCCAAACCAATAAGACCCCGGAATAAGATCAGCTATTACCTCACTGAGGCATGGATGTGTCCACTTAATGCTTGCAATGCCACAAACATTTATGAAGCGCTTTCTTGGTACATTCAGTAAGTGCTCCAAGACTTTGGGTCAAGTGCTGTCATCCCTGTTTGAGCAGGGAGGAGCCTGGCTTGGGAAAAGTCAGGTGACTTGTCCAAGGTCACAGAACCAACTGAGTGGTAAAGCTGGGTCCTGAAACCAGGTTCTCAGATCCCTTCTCCCAGGGAAAGCACTTCATATAACTGTCATAGTAAAAGCGATTCCAGCAAGAATCAGTAGTAGATCGGGGCGGGGTGACAGGAGGGAAGGTTTGATAAAGAACAGGATATTCACATAGCCTTGAAGTATCTCCCTGTAAAATACTTAGTTATTACAAAGGACAATCTGGCAACAGGGGAACTGGAAACCATCTGGGATGGTTAGTTTTATGGGTTCTTGGCTAGGCTGTAGTACCCAGTTCTTCAGTCAAACATTCTGGCTGACAGTGTGCAAGCGTTTTGTGGATGTGGTTAACATCTAGAATCAGTTGGCCTTAAGAAAATAAGGAGATTATCCTCAGCGATGTGGGTGGGCCTCATCCAATCAGTTGAAAGACTTTCAGAACAACCACTGAGGTTTCTCAGAGAACAAAATTCTACCTTGCACATCAAACTGAAGCAGCAACTCCTGCCTGAATTTCCAGAATGCTGGCCTGCCCTGGGGATTTCAGACTTGCCAGCCCTACAGTTGTGCAAGCCAATTCCTTAATAGAAATCTCTCATTTTCTCTCTCTCCATACACACAACACACACACATACATAAAACATATATATGTAAATGTCTTAATACATGGATCCACAATTCATTATATATTGTGTATATGTGTGTGTGTTAATATACATATATCACTGATATGCCATGTTAATCATGTGATCAAAATTAATATCACCAATAAGGGGCAAAAGGGCGTCACGTGCTTCCAAATGTTATATCCTCAGAAGGACACATCATGTAGGTGGTATTACTTTGTAATCGGAACAAGTAAAAATATTAATCACACGAGAAAAAACAATGTCTCTCCTCTTTCCTCAGGTGCTCCCAGGCTGGCAGTGACACTGGCCATTAGGCCCGGTGACCACCATGCACCTGGCCCAGAAATGGGTTCCCACTCGGTGAGTGTGTCCAGAGGAGGATCTGTTCTCCGTCCTCCCTTTGTCTCGGCCTCCCTCCCTGCCCCTCCCCCACCGCGGCCTGGAAAACACTCACAGTTGGTAATTTCCTCCCTGCCACCCAGCAGGCCCAGGATAATTCCACCGTCTCCATTTGACGATGCCAGTGTAGCAGTGACTCACTTTGCACACATCTGTGGATTCCTGTCAGAGCTGGTTATCTGTCTAAGGAGGGATGTTAACATTTATGGCAGTGAGCAGGGACGTGTGACAGTTCAAGAAAGCAAGGTGCCAGCTACCTTTTGGAGCTGCAGGTGGTTTTTATGAAAGCAGAATATTGCCACTTATTATTCATTTCACTTTTTATTTTTAAAATGTGATTAATATAGCTCGCCAATAAATTTGGCCAGGCACAAGTATTTATGAAGCATTCTTGGCAGGCTTGGGGTGACGCGGCCTAATTGCTAGGTGGGCAGAGGCAGCCCTGTGAAGTGAGCTGCTCAGCCTGAATGCGAACCAGCCTCATTTTATGGGCTTCCGAGGCAGTGGTTCTCACTGAGCTCCCGGGGAATAATCCCAGGAGGCTCCTAGCAGGGGAAGCAAGGCGAGAGAAGGCTGACAGAGCCTGAGAGGCCGTGGAGAGAGCTCCAGGCAGGTAGGCCAGGGTTCAAAGCCCAGCCCCCCAAGGGAGTGGGATAAGCTGGGCAACCCCTCTAAACCTCTGTTTCCCCACATGTAAAAGGTTTCAAAGGGCTGCTGAGAGGGTTTAATGAGTCCACATTTGGAAAGTGTCCTACAGTGCCTTACAAATAAATAATAGGTACTCAGGAACGTTAAGTTTGATATTTACAAGATGATGGCCTCTCTGGAACAAAGCTTGGTTTTGAATCCTAGCTCTGCCACTATTAGCTGTGTGGCTCTGGGTAATTACTGAACTCCTCTGTGCCTCAGTCCCTTCAGGCATAAAAGGGGAATAACCAGAGGGCTGCAGAAAGGATTAAATGAGACAATCCATACCTAGCACTCCACCGGTACCTAATATAGCTGCTAAATTGTTGTGACTTCTTCCCTTGCCTTCTGCCTGCCTCCTTCCGTGGTCTGGCCCGAAAGACATTTCCTGCTGGTGAATTCCTACTTCTCCTTTGAAGCCTAGTTGAAATATCACCTCTTCTGTAAAGTCTTCTGTGACCGGTTTAGCAGAAGTAATAACGTCCGCCCTGTCTGCAGACAAGACACTTTGTACATCTCCATGCTGATCACTCTCAGAGCCCTGCGTTATAGGATGTTCCCACCTTCAGGGTAGGACGACGTTTTATTTGCTGCAAACCTGCTACAGTAGCTGTCCAACCCTCACCAACTCACAGCACACAGAGAAGAGGGTAATATTGGCCTGGCAGTGCCACCTCTAACTACCTGGTAGCAGAGGAGATCGATAACTGTGTCCCCCTATAACTCGTTTGCAGCACACTGGGAAGCCTGCGTGGCTAAGTTCTGGCCTGGTGCCTAGAGTCCGTGGCCCAGCTCTCAGGGGGTGCTTGGGGAACGTGTGCTGGTGAAGGATGGGTCACGGGGATTGTCTTAGCAGCTGCCACCTCTCCCTGTCAACAGTTTGAGTAGGACCAGGTGGTGACAGTGCTGGATTAGTGGAGGAAAGAGCTGTCCATTGGGGCTCCTGGATCCCCAAGTTGAAGTGGAGACCAGAGACCCTGTCGGGTCTATGAAGCTGTGTGTTTCAGGTGAGTTCCACAGTTCAGGCCAAAGACAGGTTGTCCTGCTTCACAGGCTCCCCATCCCAGAGGATGGGTGGGGTGTGTTGACTTCAGAGGGGTGACACTGAAATCAGGGACAGGGTACCTTGAGACAGGCCCTTTGTCAGCAAAGCACCTGACCCTGCTTTCCCAGGCTATTAAGCTGTGGCCATCTTTCCGGGCCTGTGCTGTGAAGGATCTCCCTTCCTCTTTCAGGGCTAAGGCATTCACCAAAACGGGGCCTCCTCAATTTGCCAGGGGCCGTGCTGCACAGGGGGCACAGAGATGGGTTAGACTGTGGGCCCACCGTCAGGAGCCCACGGTCTAGTGGGGAACTGCCATGGAAACCCAAGTACAATATGGTGCCAGGCACGCCACAAATGCTAAATCCACAGAGGACATGGGTCATATAGAGAAAGGAGGGGTGGAGGAGGAGTGTCAAGGAAGGCGTTGGAGAGGAGACGCAAAGCACTGCCAAAGCACAGCTTGGCAGGAATTTTCTGGATGGAATGAGTGAGAGAGAAGCACGCCAGGCAGAGGGATCACACAATGAGAAGGAGTTATGAAAAATGCCGTCTGTGTGGGGACCCCGAAGTTCATGGTGGAGGGGTAAGGTGTGAGGAGAGAGAGGCAGGGTAGGTGATGAGCCACAGGAGTGTCAACCTATCCCATCCCTTGTGTGAGGTGCAGAGGACCTCCTGCCCTGCACGAACATGCTCTGCCATGAGCGGTAACATCTTTGTGCATTTTTTAAATTTTAATCTTAATTTTTATTTGAGAGAGAGAGCTCGAGCGAGTACGCTCGCACATGTGAGCAGGGGAGGGGCACAGTGAGAGTGAGAGAGAGAGAGAGAGAGAGAGAGAGCGAGCACCTCAAGCAGGCTCCACCCTCAGCGCAGAGCCCCAGTTAGGGGGCTCAATCCCACGACCCTGGGGTCATGACCTGAGGTGAAGTCAAGAGCCAGACGCTTAACCAACTGAGCCACCCAGGCACCCCAAATAGTAACATCTTTGAATACTTACAGAGGACACATTTACTCACGCAAGTGTACCTGTGTCTGTTAATTTGTATATGCTTGTGTGTAAATAATATCAACAATTAAATTCTAGAATATGGGTGGTTAAGCTCTCAGATACAAGGAAACCCTGAGAGAGTCAGGCAGGGTTCAGTGTGGTGGGGGTTTTGGTATGGCGGAGGGTATGGTTAGGGGCACAGGGAGTGCTGTGAAGTCAGAGACACCCACTTTCAGTCTCTGTTCTAGGGATACTGCATACGGTTGGGCAGGTTGCTCACTGCTCGAGGACATACAGTTAAGGGGGGTGATTCAGGGCTGGGCTCCTGTGTTTACCTGGGTAGGGAAGGTGTACCATTTCCTAATTCACACAAAGGGGCTGCCTGGGCTCTTCTGGGCCAGGCCAGCTGCAGTGAAGGAGAGATTTTTTTTTTTAATGGAAGAACTGGCTCAGATGACTTCCCAAGTCCCTTCCAGCACTAATATTACACACACACACACACACACACACACACACACTCACACACTCACACACTCACTCACTTAGGTAAGTTTACTTGGTTTCCTCTTTGGTCAAGGAGGGTCATTTCCATAGCATCATCTTCTGGTTTAGCCAGGCTGGACTCCCTGCCTCTCTGCTTTCCTTTTCCAGGGATCCCACCAGGATCCTCCTCCTCCTTCCAGGCAGGGTTCCCACCCTCAGGAAACCTGCAGGCCACTCCTCCCCCTCCTGCCCCCTCCCCACTAGGTCACTGATTCTTTAACCCTCCCCCTCCCCCTCGGAGCACCACCTGGCCCTCCCTGATTCAGAGTAAGGTAGAGGTTGGAGCTTACTTCCATCAACAACCAACTTGTCTTAGGAAAAAGGGAGGCTGAAGAGGGAATTCTTATACCCTCGCTAGGTTTAGCAATTTTCAAGCCTCTATTCAAAATGAATGACCTCTCAGGTGGGAGTCTAGGCTGACAGTGAAGGCAAATGAAACACACTTAGTGGTGGTACAAAAGCAAAGATGAAAATCCACTCTGTTTTATTGTTGCTGTGAGTGAGAAAGCAGCCAGCCCCGGCGGGGTCAGGGAGACAGCTAGACTTCATTCAGAAGAGGGAGGAGGAGGGGGGAGGAAGAGAAGAGAGAGGGCCATCTTGGAGCAAATCCAAGACCCAGGCAGGCAAAGCCTGGAGAAGAAACTTCATGCCCTTCATACCCTGGTTATCTGAACTTGGTGGGATTGTGTCTGATTCACTCCCCCACCTATTGGGCCTGGTGGTGTAAGTGGGGGGGGGGAACTCCGATTTCATGAAATCCATTTTAATCACCTTCTGCAATCCACAACACTCAGTAATTACAAGGCTCTTATGCTCAAGTACAAAAAAACTCACCGAGAAAGCAACATTAAGCTTGCGAGCGGAAACATGAAAATTCATGAAATGCACAATTAAGGATCCAGCGACAATGTTAACTCTCCCCTTTGCAGGCACAGTCACTGCAGATTACCAACAAATGGGCAAATCTAAACCCTGAGGCATCTGCCGATGTTGGGAACCCTCACCTCGCCATGCCTGCTCTCACCATGGATTCCCATTTGCTATTGCCCAAGGTTGTTCTGGGGCCCAGCTTAGGGAGTAGGAGCTCCGGGGGCCGGGGAGTGCAGCAGAGGGGGGTGGGGTGGGGTGGTGGGGAGGAAGGGCAGGTCTACCTTGGAAAGGAGAAGCCAAAGAGTTGTGTTTTAGAAATGCCCCACTGCTTGCTGTCACCTGCAGTCTACAAAAGACAAGGCCAGATCTTCCTGTTCTTTCCCACTAATCAAGGGAATTCAAGAGGAGTAGAGATTATGGTCACCTCCTATCAGCTTCAGCTCTCAAACTGTCCTCCTTCCACTCTTACCCTTAAACCCTTAATCCAGGGCCTCCCCGGTTTTCTCCTCCAGGACCCTAACTCTACCTCTATCTCAGTCCCTGCTGTCAACCCTGTGCCCCTAGTCCACTCTGTAAACTGGCTTCCAGGCCAATCTTGCTAAGCATACATTTAAGAGGGATCCCCTGACCTGCCTCTTCTTACAATGTCATGTGAATAAAGCAGGGCAAAAATGGCAGCTGAAGTATGATCTTAACTATGTTACATCAGGAAAAAAAAACAACAACCCACCTCAGATAAGGAAATTAACCAAATGTTCATGGGTTATTTTTGGATTTGGTGCCTGTAAGGTGGGAGATAGGAGAAAAAAAGAGATTAACAGGGCTTTGTACCTTGCTTCACTTGTGCAAATTTTCACACTGAGTATAATTTACAGTCAGGAAAGAAATGAGATAAACTTTAAATGTCACCTCTGTTCAAAACCGTCCTGTAGTTCCTTATTTTCTACATGACAAAATAGAAGCTCCAAGCTTCATATTTACAAGCTGCTAAGCCCTGGTTCTCTCTGTACGGATGTGACTTGTATAGTCACACAGGGTCCTGCACTCAGAAGGGCCCATCCTTGGTTAAATGCTCCGCTGTGGCTATCTTCAAATTCTTAATACTTTTTTGAAAATATTTAAAAAAAATTTTTAATGCCTTATTTATTTTTGAGAGAGAGAGAGAGAGAGAGAGAGAGAGAGAGAGAGAGAGAGAGAATAAGCAGGGGAGGGGCAGAGAAAGAGGGAGACGCAGAATCCAAAGCAGGCTCCAGGCTCCAAGCTGTCATCACAGAGCCAGATGTGGGGTTTGAACTCGTGAACCGTGAGATCATGACTTGAGCCAAAGTCACTTAACTCACTGAGCCAAGCAGGCGCCCCCAAATTCTCAATAATTTTTAAAAGGGATACACATTTTTATTTCACATTGTACCCCACCAATTATATAAGTGAACCTGTTTATCAGAGTGTCTTCATCAAGGGAATCCCAGCCCAATTATTCAGAACAAAACAGTGCAGACAGCCTTTGGACTGCTGTGTGGGGCGAGGTCTCCAGGCTGTGGCCAAGATGGTTAGGAAGCCACATCATATGAACTGGGGAGATTCAGTCAGGGATGTGAAGAGTGCAGGGAGACTTAACAAATGTTCACTGAACACCTCGAGTACGCTTCTAGGTGCTAAGAACACAGTCATAAACAAAGCAGGCTAGGCCAAGTCCCTGCTCTCTGGAATTGCAGTGCTAGCCAGGGGAGACACGCAATATCTGTGTGGCTAGTGCTGTGAAGAGACATGAATCAGGATAAGGGAGACAGAGGCCTGGAGGAGGGGGGAACACCACTTGATTCAGGACCTGGAAGGAAGTCAGTAAGCCCTTGGATGATGGAAATGCGGGAGATGTAGATACATACACAGACAATTACAATACACTGTGGGGTTTGCTATGGAGAAACTCAGAGGGGGCATAAATGAGGAGGGACATATTTCACCTGGGATGGGCAGAGGACAGGGCTGGGGCTGGAATTAGTTCTGAATTATCTTGATGTCTTTTTTCTAACCCTAAAACTAGCGGAAACCACATCATATTGACTGTGCCTTCATAACTTTCCTTCTGTTCCCACTACCACGGACTGACTCAGGTCTGCACTTCCCCTGAATCACTGCAACAAACTCAATCTGGTCTTTTCTTCTCATGCTACCCCTCTCCTGGATAATTGCTTCTACTCTGGGGCCTGCAACCTGAGTCGTCTTCTTCTTCAGCCCTGACCTCTTTCTTGAACTCCAGATCTCAATATCTAACTGCCCTTGTTCTTGAGAATCCCTAGTGTCTACAAGAGGGTGCAGCATTCTAGCTGGCCTCATATGCTATTCCTAGTTGGGCATTCTAGGGTACTGGCCAAGACCACCAGAATCTTGTGAGCAAGGTCAGGAAACTGAGGCAACAGAAGTAGAATATAGGGATTTTTCTCTACCTTAGGGTTAGGATATTAGATTGGCTTTTCCAGAAACTCAAATCCATCAGTGTCCTCGTGTTAATGGGATTTGAGGACACTCAGAAAGTTCACATGAGACTGAAATACAAAGCAGAATGTCAATGTATTAATTGATAATGGAAAAAAAATCTCTTCACATTAATCTGACTATAGTTTTCTACATAGCAAGCCAAATCATTCTTAGAGGGTAGTTGGATGAACACGGTAAATTACAAATGCCATTCCTCACTTGTGTGACACTCAGGGATAAGGGCTTAACATTCATTATATATAAAACCCCAATTATAATGCCTACTGCACTTGGGGTGCCTGGGTGGCTCAGTCAGTTGAGCGACTGACTTCAGCTCGGGCCATGATCTTGCAGTTCACGAGTTCAAGCCCCACGTCAGGCTCTGTGCTGATAGCTTGGAGCCTGGAGCCTGCTTCAGATTCTGTGTCTACCTCTCTCTCTGCCCCTCTCCCACTAACACTGTCTCTCTCTCTCTCAAAAATAAAATAAACATTAAAAAATTAAAAAAAAAATAATGCCTACTGCACAGATGAAGAAACTGAGATTCAGAGAGGCTAAGTAGCTTGCCTTAGTTCACACAGCTAATAAGCAGTAAAGCTGGGATGCCAATTTAGTACCAAAGCCTGTTTGTTTGTTTTTTTTAACCACCAATAAATACCAAATAGATGGTATTACTATAGAGGAAAGAGTGAAAAGTTTTTGTCTAAGTCAAGTTGATGTTTAACATAATACCTGTGACAGTGTTCTGATACAGTTTTATAGCCACACAGATGGGAAAGATTATTCTTGAAAATGCTCTCCCCAGATGAATCTTTATAATCAAGGTTTTACGTTCAACGTACTACGTGAGAGTTGTTTTTCAAAGGACTTCTGTAAAGCAAGTAAATGATTTTGTTTCTGAAAATGAATAATCATCCCTGATTTACCTCCTACATAGTAAATCTGCTAGAGTCAAAAATACACTGATGCCAGAGAGACTTCAGGTTCTGATTCTTGAACGACGTCAACCATGTTGCCTTGGACCCACAAGTCACTGGACTCAGTTTTCCTTATTTGTAAAACAGTGATGATAACATAGACCTCATAGGACTTTTTAGGGCAAACTAGAGATTGTGTAAAATGTTTACCACAGATCTGCATATAAGTACTTTATACTTATGCTCAAAAACTTAGTAAGTTTTCATTAATTTTTTTCCATTTTCTTGATAAACAATTGATACATATCACTGTAAAAGTTTAAGGAGTATAGCATGATGATTTGATTTACATATATTGTGAGACGATTCCCACAGCAGGTTCAGCTGAAATCCATCTTTTCACACAGATATGATAAAAAGAAAAGAAAGAAGAAAAGACAAATGGAAAAACAAATTCTACTTGTGATGAGGACTCTTAGGACCTACTCTCGTCACCACTTCCCTACGTATCTAACACGGCAGTGTTAGCTCTGGTCATCATGTTGCTCATTACGTCCTTAGTGCTTATAACTGGACATCTGTACCTTTCGCCCATCTTCCTCCAATTCTTCTCGTCCTCACCTTCTGCCTCTGGTAACCAAAAGTCTGGTCTCTTTTTCGGTGAGTCTGCTTGTTTTTCTGGTTTGGGTTTTTATTGCTGTTGCTGTTGTTGTTGTTGTTGTTTTAGATCTCAACTACAAGTAAGATAATACGGTATTTGTCTTTGTCTTTTTTTTTAAAGTTTATCTATTTTGAGAGAGAGAGAAAGAAAAAGAGAGAGCAAGCACATGAGTGGGGGAAGGGCAGAGAGAAAGGGAGAGAGAGAGAGAATGTCAAGCAGGCTCTGTGCCGTCAGTGCAAAGCCTGAGGTGGGTTTGACCCCATGAACCATCAGACCACGGCCTGAGCCGAAGTCAGGAGTCGGACGCTTAACCAACTGAGCCACCCAGGTGCCCCTTTGTCTTTTTGATTTATTTCATTTATCATTAATGCCTTCAAAGTTCATCCATTTTTTCACAAATGGTATGATTTCCTTGTTTTTTTTATGGTTGAATAATATTCCGTGTATGTCTACATACCCACCAATAAATATACACGCACTCCACACACACAGATGCCAACAATTGTTATCTCCTCTTTTTGATTGTGGCCATTCTAGGTGCGAGGTAATATCTCATTGTGGTTTTAATTTGCATTCCCCTAATGACGAACGATGTTAGTATCTTTTCATGTACCTACTGAAATGTCTATTAAGGTCCTTTGCCCATTTTGTAATTGGGTTATTGTTTTGTTTGTTTGTTTGTTTTTGCTATGGAGTTATATAAATTCTTTATATATTTTGGATATTAACCTCTTATCAGACAAATGGTTTGCAATTATCTTTTCCCATTCTGTGGGTTGTCTTTTTACTTTGTTGAGCATTTCTCTTGTTGTGCAGAAGCATTTCAATTTGAAGTGTTACTTGTTTATTTTTCATATTGTTGCACGTGCTTTGGGTGTCACATCCAAGAAAGCGTTATCAAGACCCACGGCAAAGAGCTTTTACCCTATGTGTTCTTCTGGTGGCAGGTCTTACATTTAAGTCTTTGATCCATTTTGAGTTATTTTTTAGAGTGGTGTAAGAGATGGGTCCAGTTTCATTCTGTTACGTGTGACTCTCCAGTTATTCCCAGCACCACTTATTGAAGATATTGTCTTTTCTCTATTGACTGTTCATGGCTCCCTTGTAAACTATTTGTTATCTATATATGTTTAGGTTTATTTCTGGGCTATCAACTCTTTTGCGTTGGTCTATTTCTCTGTTTTTATGCCAATAACACACCGTTTTGATGACTATAACTTTATAATATAGCTCAAAATTAGGAAGTTTGATGCCTGTTGCTTTGTTCTTACTTGGATGTCTTTGGCTATTCAGGATCTTTTGGGGTTCCATATAAATTTTTAGGGGTGCTTTTTCTACTTCTGTAAAAAGGGCCACTGGAATTTTGATAGATTGTACTGAATCTGTGGATGGCTTTGGATAGTATGAACATTCTAACAATATCAACTCTTTGAATTCATGAACACAGGATACCTTTCCATTTATTTGTGTCTTCTTTGATTTCTTTCATCAGTGTCTTATAGTTTTCAGAGTACAGATCTTTCACCTCCTTAGTTAAATGTATTCCTAAATATTTTACCGTTTTCAATGCTATTGTCAGTGGGATTGATTGCTTTATTTCTTTTTCAGAAAATTTGTTGTTAGTATATAGAAACACTGTTGATTTTTTAAAAATGTTTATTCATTTTTGAGACAGAGAGCATGAGTGGGGAAGGGGCAGAGAGAGAGAAGGGAACAGAGGATCCAAGGTAGGCTCTGTGCTGACAGCAGCGAGCCAGATGTGGGGCTCGAACTCATGAACTATGAGATCATGACCCGAGCCGAAGTCAGATGCTCAATCAACTAAGCCACCCAGGCACCCTGAAACACTACTGATTTTTGTATGTTAATTTTGCATCCTGAAACTTTACTGAATTCATTGATTAGACCTCACAGGTTCCTTCCTTCCTTCCTTCCTTCCTTCCTTCCTTCCTTCCTTCCTTCCTTTCCTCTTTCTTTCTTTCTTTCTCTCTCTTTTTTCTTTTGTTTTTGGCAGAGTCTTTAGGAGTTTATATAAAATCATGTCATCTGCAAATAGAAACAATTTTATTTCTTCCCTTTCCAATTCTGAAAACTTCTCTCTTTTTCTTGTCTGACTGCTTTAGCTAGATCTTTAAGTACTATATTGAATAAGAGTGGTAAAATTGGGCACTCTTGTTTTGTTCTGTATTTGTTTGTTTTATCTGTAGATGAAAATCTTCCAACTTTTCACCACTGAGTATGATGCTAGCTGTGGGCTTATCATATATGGTTTTACATGTTGAGATATGTTCCTTCTGTGCCTAATTTGTTAAGAGTTTTTACCATGAATAGATGTTGAATTTTATCAAATGCTTTTTCTGCATCTATTGAGATGATCATGATTCTTTCATTCTATTATGTGATATGTCATGTTAATTGATTTATGTATGTTGAACCAACCTTGTATCCCTGGGATAAATCCCACATGATCATTGTGAATAATACTTTTAATGTGCTTTTGGATTCATTTGCTAGTATTTTATTGAGAATGTTTGTACCTATATTTATTGGGGATATTGGCCTGTAGTGTTTTGTTTTGTTTTGTTTCTCCAGTAATGTCTTTTTCTGGTTTTGGTATCAGGATAATGCTGGTTATTAAATGAGTTTGGGAGTGTTCACTCCTCTTTAATTTTTTTTTTGGAAGAGTTTGGAAAGGATTGGTGTTAATCCTTCTTGAAAAGTTTGGTATAATTTGGGGCACCTGCATGGCTCAGTCAGTTAAGCATCCAACTTCAGCTTAGGTCATGATCTCACGGTTTGTGAGTTCAAGACCCATGTTAGGCTCTATGCTGCAGCTCAGACAGAGCCTGGAGCCTGCTTCGGATTCTGTGTTTCCCTCTCTTTCTGCTCCTCCCCTACTCATGCTCTGTCTCCTTCTCTCTCTCTCAAAAATATATAAACATTAAAAAAAAAATACAGAGAGAGGGAGAGGGGGAAAAAAAGTTTGGTAAAACTCATCAGGGAAGCCATCTGGTCCTGGGCTTTTTTTTGTTGTTGGGAGATTTCTGATTACTGATCAATCTCCTTACTAATGATTGGCGTATTCAAATTTTCTGTTTCTTCTTGATTGGTCTTGGTAAACTGTATGTTTCTAAGATTTTTCCATTTCTTCTAGATTGCCCAGTTTGTTGACATATAGTTGCTCATAGTAGCCTCTATGACCTCCTCAATTTCTGTGGTAGTAACTGAAATGTCTCCTTTTTCATTTATAATTTTTACGATTTGGGTTCTTTATCTTTCTTCCATGGTTAGTCTAGCTAAGGGTTTACCACTTTTGTTTACCTTTTCAAAAGAACCAACTTGTAGTTCAGAGAATCCTTTCTCTTGTTTTTGTGTTATCTATTTCATATATTTCTCCTCTGATCTTTATTTTTTCCTTTCTTCTGCTAACTTTAGACTCACTTTGTTCTTTTTCTAGCTCCCTTAAGTGTGGCATTAGGTTGCTTATTCGGGATCTTTCTTGCTTCTTAACATAGGTGTTTATTGCTATGAACTTCCCTCTTAGAATTGCTTTTGCTACATCCCATTCTACTCTCTGTCTCTATGATTTGATTATTGTAGGTACCTCATATAAGTGTATCATACGGTATTTGTCCTTTTGTGACTGGCTTATTTCACTTAGAATAATGTCCTCAAGGTTCACCTTGAGGTGAACTAAGGCTAATACTCCGTGTATGCATATGCTACATCTCCTTTATTTAGTATCCATTGATGGACACTTGGGTTGCTTTTATCCCTTGGCTGTTGTGACTAATGTGGCTATGGAGATGTACATACAAATACCTCTTCAAGTCCCTGCTTTCAATTTTGGGGGGTATATACCCAGAAGTGGAATTGCTTTATCGTATGGTAATTCTATGTCGAATTTTTTAAGGAATCATTACACTGCTTTCCACAGTGGCTGCACCATTTTACATAATCCCTTTTAGAGGATTATGAGTGACTAAGCAATAGGCACAATGCCATGCAGCTTAGGAAGTAACAGTCAGATACCAGTGTGGGTCCAATGTGCTCTCATTCCACGGAGTAGCAGTTCCCAAAGCCAGGGTACAGCCAGGAACATCAGAATCATCCAGTGTACTTATGAAGCGTATAGATTCCTGGGCCCCCATGCCTGGAGAAGTAAAATCACTAGGGATAGGGCCTTGGAGGCTGTATTTTCAAAAAACAAACAAACAAATCCGTGGGTGTTTCTGGTGGACAGCCAGGTTTGATAACCACTGTTTATTCCTGTGATAATCATCATTATCGTTGTCCCTGTCATTGTCAAAACATCCTCATTAACCATTCTTTCCTTAGATCAGCTTACTGACTTATAAACATCTGGAAACAGTGGGAATGTAAGGGTTACCAGGAAATCTCAACCCTGGGTTTGCTCTCCAAGCAATTGAGGGCTTTCAAAGGGTGACACATTTAGTATTCTAATCAACAAGGAATCAGCCAGGCGCCTGCCTGCCCAGGCCTTTCTTAGATTCCTGACTAACACTCATTAAGCAGTTCAAGCCAATGTGTTCCTAAGTAAGTGTGTGTAGAGGCAGGCTGTTGGCATTTTAATCTCATTAGTGAACTGAAGCCCTAGACACAGTAGCCACAGCAGCTGCCTACAACTACTGCGTAAGATTCTTCACAACCTCACGCTGGCTACCTGTCCTTCTGCCATCTCTCACCATTTGCTCCAGCTTAGCTTCCCCTTCTGGGCCTTGAGCAAGAGACCCTGGGAAACCAGAGCTTGATGACTTCCAGGGTGCTGGCTGCAGATAGCTGGATAACCGGTCAGGTGAACAGGCTGCCTATATCCCAGAAGCGACACTGAATTATCTACCCCAGCCTGATTTGTTGAGCTGGCACCAGGCCATGGGCACCGCTCCCTGAATTCAACTGTGTTCCCACTCCCCCATCAATACTCTTGATAGAAGCCAGACAAGGCTGTGGGGCCTTGGGAAAGAAGTATCCATAGGCAATCTTCCCAGCACAAAGCTCTCATTGTTGGAGGAGGAAGGCATGGAAGAGGCAGAAGGAGTGCTTATCTTTTGTTAATGCTGGACAGCTGAAACGGCTCCAGTGAAAAATGACCTTGTAAACTAAAAAAATGGGGAAATATGCAAACTACATAACTATGACTATCTTCTTCCCTGGGACAGAAATAGCTGGGGCTTTCTCTGCAAGTGTTCATAGATACATCCACATTAACACAGATATACAATTATCATGCTTGAAGTAAATCAAGAGGAAGATGTGAAACAGCCTCATCCATCTATTCATTCAACCATCCATCCATCCATCCATCCATCCGTCCATCCATCCAGTTACTTGTTTAATCAATATTAGTGCCTACCGTGTGCGTGAACATGTTTCCGGTGGAAACAGCAATAATCCAGATCAGAGTTTTCTAATTGGGGGAGTGTTTTTTACTGGGACACCCAGGAACCTGTATGTTGGCTCACCATGCGTTGTCTATAACTGAATCAATATCTTGCACAACATATGTAGGAGCTGTTATGACGAACACACATTGAGTTCAGACATTATTGAATCCATGGCAGCTTTCTGCCTTATATGTGTCTCAGCCAGTGAAAGCTGAAAAGTATAAATGCTAACCACTGGGAGATTTGGACATGCTCCAGGCAAATGCAACTGCAGACCTCCAATGCATGGTTTCATGAATGGAGATGATCACAACCATAACCACAGTAACCAACTGAACACATTACCATGTGTTGGGCATTATTCTAAGTACTTTACTTGTTAATCCAACAAATCTCTGAGGTAGACATTACCATTACCCCATTCTGCAGATGATAAGACTGACCCTGGAGGGCTTCCATAACTTGTTCAAGGTCATATAGCAATAAGGGTGCTTACTGCTTTAAACTTAACAAGTATATGGGGCGCCTGCGTGGCTCAGTCAGTTAAGTGTCTGACTTTGGCTCAGGTCATGATCTCGCGGTTCGTGGGTTCGAGCCCCACGTCGGGCTCTGTGCTGACAGGTCAGAGCTTGGAGCCTGCTTCAGATTCTGTGTCTCCCTCTCTCTCTCTCTCTGCCCCTCCTGTGCTGTGCTGGGGCTCTCTCTCGCAAAAATAAGTAAAACATAAAAAACATTAAAAAATAAATAAATAAACTTAGCAAGTACAGCTACAGAGTCAGACCTATAAAAGAACTACTTTTTACTTTCTCTAAAGAAAATCAAAAATAAAACTCTAACGTGTAAGGAGATAAAGGGTAACTTCTGGGTTGGTGACAGGTTGGGGGTTCAAGGTCCTACCTATTTTTCTTCCTTTCTTCCCACAGTGGCCTTGAGATTCCTCTGGGAAATCTAAGCGATCATTAGCTCCCTTTCAACTATAATTAAGAAAAGGAAAGAAAAGAAGAAGGAAAGAGAAGTAGGAAGGAGGGAGGGAGGGAGGGAGGAGAAAAGGAAAGCATAGTCTTGTCTGTCACTAACTGGGAGGAGATTTCTATTCATCAAGCATTATTAGTAAGATGAAGTTGGTCCCTTATCCTCATGGACACCAGTTCAGCAGAGCGGCTGGACAGGAACAGGTCATATAAAGATTGAAACTTGATTTAAAAAAGCAGGGGTTCCATGGCAATGCCAAGCGGGGGTCCTGATGTAGTTTCGGGATCAGGGAAGCAGGAACCCGGGGGATGGGAAGGGGCGGCAGCTGGGACGAGCTGACTGGTAGCAGAACAAGACAGAAGGGACTGGGTTTGTGAGGTCTGGGAGATGGCATCACTAGGACCTGGTGACCGACTGGACATGGGGCCATGGCAGAGAGGGTGCTCTCAAGGATGGTAACCGGGGTTTCTGGCCACTAAGCCAGCTATGAAGCTGAGAGTAGGGGGTGTAAAGAAAAGATTCCATGAGCTCCATGGCCAGAATGATAGGGCCCAATGTGCACCCCGCACCACTGGCCACCCTTCCCCAGGGAGACAAAGGCAGCGGAGATCGATAGCCACCACGTCCCTGGAAAAGCATTAAGGCCAGGAGAACTCTGCACGGCCTACAAAAACATCTGTAGGCAGAAGCGATTATGGAACGTACTGCAACTGCTTGCAGTAAATTAATAATAGATGTGCTGGACTTCCTCAGAAATATTTACTCAGCCGGAGCGGCTAAGCACTAATACCCGGGAGTGGAACCTGAGCCTTACCTCAAACAGCCCTGACTATGGAAAATGAAGAAACATCATCCTGGCCCTTCCCAATGCCGGGTGGGGGGAGAAATGTACAGAATGCCTCGTTCAGGAATCCAAGGACCTGCAGTCCGCTGGGCAAGTGGAAAGGGAACCCAGACAGGGGCTGTGGGAGGGACCCAGCGGAAGAAGCCGGCAAAGAAGAACGGCTAGCACTTAAGTGGAGCTTACCACCTGCCGCTCCCCGCCAGCTCAGGACCCTGACTGTATTAACCCTGAACCCTGGGCACTATTTTGAGGTCCATCTTACGGGGAGAGGTACTGAAACACAGAAGAGTTAAGGAACCAGCTGGGATGTGATAGAGCTGGGACTCAAACCCAGGCAGTCTGGCTCTAGAGTATGTGACCCTGCACCCCTTTGCCTTTGCTGTCTCCTAATGCCTTTTCTGAAACAGTCAAGAGAGGGGGGCAAATAAAAGGAAAGGGACCCTACATCTAACCGCCATTGGTTAGCTCAACACCATTGCTAACGTGTGCCCTCCATCTCCAGCCCTTGCTGAGAACTCGGGGTTCTTCTCACCAGCAAACACAGTAGCCATTCCTTCATTTATTAATTATTTAGCGGCACTCGATGGGGGCCAGACTCCCTGCCAGTCTCAGACTAGGTCTTATATAATGCACACAAAATCTCCCTCTCTGGAAAACTCTCTCTGTCCTCTCTCATGCAGAGAGAGTCCTTTTCTCCTTCATCAGAGCTCCCAACCTTCAGGCCATTCTCTGGGTTAGTGTTTCCTAAGACAAGTTCTGAAAAAGAGAGGGATTTGAAATCATATGCAAAAAAAAAGGAGGGGCTCTGGACAGGGGTGCCTGGGTGGCTCAGTCGGTGGAGTGTCCAACTCTTGATTTTGGCTCAGGTCATGATCTCACGGTTGTGGGCTCAAGCCCCGTGCTGGGCTGAGCACAGAGCCTGCTTGGGATTCTCTCTCTTTGCCTTTGCCTTGCTTGTGCTCTCTGTCTCTCTCAAAATAAATAAGTAAACATTTAAAAGGGGTTCCGGACAAATAAGTTTGGGCGACATTAGGTTAGTATCCTCACTACAGGACTTCTCAGAGCCTTGAGTATGCTCGTGGAAGTGAGATCTGGCAGGGGCGGTTCAGTATACAGCACTTCTCAGATCGCTCCAGAGGAAACCCTCCTCCTTCTCTTTCTTAACAACACTTTGTAGGGCTGAGGCATCCTGGAACACAGTTTGGGACATTCTGCCCTGGAACAGTAACTACTGTGTCAAATTTGTGTTTGCTCTTGACCTGTCAGTCCACTGGCAGAACCGCAAGGCTGGGAACTCTTTCTTACTCATCTCTCCAGTTCCCGCCTTCAGCCAGGCCTAGGTCTGGAGCGTTCTCTGAAAGTCTTCTTTGAAGGTGGCACAAGGGAGTGGTGTAAAACACAGTCGTGGGATACACTGACATTCATGGCCGCACCTGCCTGCGTGTCCTCCTCTGTCTCCAAGGCGACAGGCGTTTCCTGCCTCCACGGATCTCATGAATGGTTACCTTTTCCCCCTGGACACATCTCGTCAGGGCACAGAGGCTCCTCACCGTCTGGTCCCTGTCCCCACCCCTTCTGGATCCTCTCCCACATTCCCCACACATATCCTCAACTTCAACTCTGCGCAGGCAGTTTCTAGAGCACAACGCTGCTTCTTTCAAATGAGGTTCTCACCCGCTGGCCTTTCTTCGCCAATCTTGCCTGTGTGGTTCCCCTTTCTTTAATCCTTAGCTCGGGCCTCTTGGCTTCTCTGAAACCTCTGAGGCCCCCTCTGCCTCCCTGTCCCTGAGGTTGGGCTAGATGCCCCTCCTGGAGAGACCTGGGCTATCCCATCCTCAACCATACCCATCTCCCAGTGTGAGTGGGGGTGTGTCCTGAGTGAAGACACCCCATGAATTCTATGCTGTGGGTCATAGTCCAAAGACTTGGAAAGCCATTGATGTTATATAACCCTCCTATTTAAGATGGTTGCAGCCCTGTGCGAGGCTCATACTAAGCCTTTAAAATCCACAGGACGTTTCCCTCCTCTGTGAAACTCTGCCTGGCCAGGACAGGGCCACATCCTGCAAATCAAACACCCTCAGACGCTGGGAGCTCCCAGACCCCGCAGGAGAGGTCTGCCAAAGAGACTCACGACTTTGTAACATTGAAAGCACAAAGCCAGAACCAAGGCATACTCTGTTGGACTCCCTTCTCCCAGTGCATTTTCTTCACAGTTTTCCACCTTGTATACCCATAGAATGGCTTTGGCACGACAGCCACTCCACACGAATGAAAACACGATTGAGCGCAGCAATGTTTCTAGAGCGCCGAAGGAAGCAGATTAGGTAGGAGAGGCAGGAAGGGATTCGGGCAGCTGGAGCCAGGCCCCTGCAGAGGTGGCCGGGCCTCAGACGCTGCCCGTCTGTGGCTGGAAAAGCGATCGCTCCCCTTGGACTGAAAGCCCAGGACTGCCTCCCGGAGATGAAGGTGCCAGACGGAGTCTAGTCGCCGAATGCACCATTCCACCAACTGGCAGGGAAATGAGAGACACAGAATCGGCAGAAGGAGACCTAGCATCTTCTCGGCTCTGCTTTCCTCCTAGCACTGCTCTTAATGCCCCTCTTCTCTGGGTCTCGGAGTCCTTGTCTTGAAATGAGGCGGTTAGTTTGAGCCGGTGGCTCTCAAGGTTTTGGACTGTGACTCACAGTAAGAAATACATTTGACGTCCCTACTCAATGTAGACACACATATAGTACACAGGGGGAGCTTTACTTTACGCTGGTACCTAATGTATTTTCTATTCTTTTGCGTGCATTTATAAATTGTGACTTGTAAATTCATTTTATAAACTTTTACTGAAGCACGATGTAAGTATAGCGTTGTGTCCATGTCTTAGATGATGGCCTAGATAAATTCTCGCAAGTGAAGACATCCAGGTAACCAGCCCTCAGATCAAAAGACAGAGCATTACCAGGACCTTGAAAGGCCCCCTCTTGCCTTTTCCCGTCCACCAACTCCTCCCCCAAGGGTAACCACTGTCCTGACTTCTAACAGCCCACATTAGTTTGGTCTGTTCTTGTACTTTATATAAATGCATCAACATTTCTTAATGCCTGACTTAATGACCCTGTGAGGGTCACTGATATTCCCTTGTGTGGACATACCACATTTTATCCATTCCACTGGCCACGTGTTTTGGTGGACACGTGTGTGCATGCCTCGTGGCTGTGTATCCAGGAATGGAACAGCACGTGTGGATATGTTCAGCTTTAGCTGATACTGCGAATTTTCCAAGGTCGATATACCAGATTAGACTTCAACCACTTAGGTCTGAGAGATCCAGGGGCTCCATTTCTTTGCCAACATGAGGTATTATGCGCCTTCCTCACTGAGGCTGTTCTCATGGGTTTACGGTAGCACGTCACCGTGGGCTTCATCCGTAATTCTCTAATAACTGATAATGTTTTCATATGCTTACTGGTTACGTGGATATCCTCATTTGTGAAGCACCTGTTTGAGTCTTCTGCCTTTGTTCTATTAGGTTGTCTTTTCCTTACTGATTTGTGGGAGTTTCCTCTTTTTTTTCCCCCACTGTAACTCTTATGGATAGGAGAGCTTTGTTGAAAATATACACTGTACATATTTTCACTCACTCTGTGGGTTGCTGGTTACTCTGTTTCACTTTAAGACATGATAATCTTGAACCACCAAATTTAACTGCGTGACCCATGCATGTACCATCTGAAAAACCCCACAGAACAGGACTATGCAGGCTTCCCCAGGTCTGGATGACCCCAAAAGGGGCACCCCTGGCCAGCGGCACCCACGGTAGCATCAGCCTGAAGTGGCACCCCTGTGCGTACAGTCAGTAACTGTCTGGAGAACCAAAGCCATGATCGTGGCTATATGTAATTTCCCAACTAAAAAAAATCCTTGTTCCACACCCTAAATGACAACATAGTTCCCACTTCCGAATTTACGATTTGTCAGCCCCAAACCCAGGTTGAGGAAGGAGACTCAGAAGGACGGCTGAGGTGCGGCCCATCCCCGGAACTGGCCCTTTCAGGACGGCTAGAGCGTGTGTTCACCTGTGCGGGCTCTCCATCCACCCAGGTGCCTGGGACCTTGGGGAGTGGCCCTGTGGAATAGCTTTTCATGAACCGACAAACTCCATGAACCACGGGAGAAGGACACTCAGGCATCCTGGACACTTGCACAGCGTGGAGGGTAAACCGTATGTGGATTCCCTCAACCCTTCAGAGTAGCGCTGTCCGCAGACTCCATAAAGGCAGAGACCGCGGCACTTTTGTCAAGAACGTGGCCAAGGTCACACAGCTGGTCAGTTACAGAGAGGGGGTGACCGACGCCACAGCCTGTGTTTTCATTCCTAGGTCATTCTCCTCCCAGACAGCTGGTCACTGTGTAGAGTGGTGACCACACCTACAGCACCCAAAGATTCTCTCGCTCTCGCTCTCTCTCTCTCCACACACACACACACACACAGCTGCACGCAGGAGCAGACACACAGGCAAATGTGTACATAGATATTTACATACACACGTGTTCACATGCTGTTTTACTCAAGAAATCTGTGCACTGGAGTCTGTGGATTCATTACACACTCAGCTCATCAGAGTTTTACTCTTTTAGTTTCCAAAGTATTGAATATCCCATAATGTACGAGTAATGCAAACATACATATATGTGTAGGGCACTTAACAGTTTGTAAGTGCCTCTCACACTCAGAACCAGCCTCTGAACACACACAAGTATCTGAGGACTCTCCAGGTCCCCAGGGCTAGTGGGGGCCTAAGGACCCTCCTGGGGACAGCAGTCTTTCTTACCCAGGGCTGAGGTGGTGGCAGCCAGAGGTTGGCAGAATTTGTGCAGCCCCTCAGACCCACCTTAAAAGTGTCTCTAACTGTATATTCCAGAGCAACAGATCCTCCCGATTCTGAGTAAAGTGTTAATTTCATAAAGTTCTCAGAGTTAAGCATGCATTTGCACGAACACTTACAGGATATGGACACTTCTCTCCTATCTCTAGTAAGCATGCCCACGTACTCTGTCTTATTAGAATTTTCACCACCTCTCGTCTTCTCCAGCGAAAGGTAAGCAGCTCCATCACTACTTATAAGGTGAACAGGGACTGGCATTTATTGAACACTTCCCACATACCAGCTAATAAGTGCTTTATGTACATTATCCCAGCCCGTCTCACACGAATCCTTTGCCACATACATCAATATCCTTATTTTACAAATGAGGAAATGGATGCTCAGAGAAGGGAAGTGGCAGCCTGTGGCTACAGTCAGTAAGCGATAGGACTGGGATTGGACCCAGGGCCCACTGATCCCCAAGTCCTGGCCCGCTCTGGTGCCTAGGACATCAAGAAGCAGCAACTTTCTTACTCCAAGTCAGCAGAACTATCCATATGGGGGTGGGAGGCATCTTAGGACCTTTTGCCTCTTACCCTTCTTGTGCTCTCTGAGCTCAGAGAAATGAAAGGACTTTCCTAAGAGCAAAGCAAGAGCAGAGCTGGGCCTGAAACCAAGGTCTGGTCTTGGGATTCTCTCAACTCGGACTCTCATGGATCTCCTGGGACAAGGGACACTGGGAGAGCTCTTTCTGGGTTCCAGGCAGGCCTTTCGAAGGAGGCACTGGCAATATTGGGAAAGTGACCAGGGCAGGAACTGCTAACCAAATTATTATTGAAGGAACAAAGAATAAGAAAGATCTCAAGGCAAAACATGATCTTTGTCTGCAACCATTTTTAGGACTGTCTAGTAAAGAAGAAAGAGGCTTGGTAATGTGAGGAGGAGTGGATTTCAAATGCAGATTATGGAAGAATTCTATAGAAATCCTAAATGTGGGGAAGTACCAAGTTCCTCATCAGTCCCTGGAGATTTCCAAGCACAAGCCAAATATCTATAATTTACATGTTTGTTTCCTCCCTCCCTTCCTTCCTTCCTTCCTTCCTTCCTTCCTTCCTTCGTTCCTTCCTTCCTATCTTTCTATCATCATCTATTGAATGGTTCATGGCTCTAGAACCCTTTCATCTGTAAGATTCCACAGGCTTTTGAAAGACAGTAAAATCATTTAGGAAGGCAAGCAGTAATCTTGTACTCACTGCTCATTGTTCTTAGGGGAAAAAAAGGTATTATAAAATAAGTGGAGATAAAGTCTACCTATTAACGCACATTTGAGAGGTAGAGAAAAAAAAATCACCCATAACATTAATTTAGATCATGAATACTCTCTGAAGTGTAAAAAAAAAAAACAAAAAAAACAAAAAACCACAACTCACTTTTCTTTAAATCTTCTTAAAAAGGTCTAAGAATAGTCCTTCAAATAATCCTTGAAGTATGCAATTTTAATTTGGACACATGGTAATTTCAGTCTACCTGTTGAAAGAGACAAGAGAGAAATCAATCATTTTTGATGAGGATGCTGTTCTGACAAGCATCAGAGAAGATTCAGGCAGCTTGAGGGGTAGGGGTGGGGGTGGAGGGTGGGTAGTCGCAGCAGCAGCAGAGGCTTTTGCCCCAGGCTGAAGACTGGTTTTTGAACACTCAGAGGAAAAGCAACTAAGGTAGTGATCACAGTGCCTGGCACATAGCAAATGCTCAATAAATGTTTAATGAACGAATGCGTAAAAGGATTCGTGAATAAATGAGTGGGATTTGTCACCAGCCTTTGATGCAGGGAGTTACCCGACAGGCTTTGACTCTTAGGGAGAAACAGAATTTCCAGGCACTGAGTATATTATGGAAAATAGCACACAGAAAGGTTCATGGTATAGTGGAGAGAGTGAGGGCTCTGGAGCCAGCCATATCTGTATTCAAATCCTGTCTTTACCACTTATAACTGTGCAACCCTGGGCGATCTTATTTATTTATGTTTATTGTTGTTATTAAATTGGATTCTTAGCCCGTTCGTTAATTTTCAGCCCTTCTTCCCTAATACAAGCATTTAAGGTCATAAATTTCCCTTAAGTGCTGTCTTGGCTATATTCCACAACTTTGATATTTAATATTTCTTTTACCATTCACTTACAAGTATTTTAAAATTTCTATTATCATTTTTTTCTTTGACCTATGAGCTAGAAGTGTTTTTGTAAATCTCTCTCCTCTCCTCTCCCCTCCTCTTCTTCCAATCTCTCTCTCTCTCTCTCAATACACACACACACACACACACACACACACACACACACACACACACACACATATATAACCATTTTTTAAACTCATTTTTCTGTTATTGATTTCTAGCTTACTTGTACAGTGCTGGGAGAAAGTGGGCTGTAGAACACTAATTCCTTAAAATTTATTGAGATGCTAATTCCTTAAAATTTATTATTTTGTAGCCTAGGATGCAGCCAATTTTTGTGAACGTTCCATGTGTGTTTGGAAAGAACGTGTATTCTGCAGTTGTCTGTTGTCCTAAGCTAGTTTTTTTAACCTCCACACACATCCATTTCCTTATTTGTAAAAGGGTCCGTGAGCTAAATACACATTAGTTCCCTCCTGCCATTTAGAATTACACTTACTGACATAGAAGCTGTGCAGACAGAAACAGAGAGTACATGAGAAAGAGAACCAGCTGTGCTATTTCTTGCTTATAGCAATATTGATAATGATACCCTAGAGTTACAAAGCATTGGAAGTTTCCAAACGATGAGCACGTCTGCCATTTGGTTTCTTCCTGTCAACAAACCCCTGAGGTGTCACCTAGGCAGGTCAAGGGAGGACCCACATGGAGAAGGGACATGCACCGGTATGTAGTTATTTACTCGGTCCTCCAAGCCAGACCCCCAGGATCCCTCCTTGTTTTCTCCCTCCCCCTCGCTCCTCGCACATGCTCAGTGCAGTCTCGGATCCAGCCTTGTTACCACCCTTCACACCCGCATCGTTTCTTGCCTGCACCATTCCAAGAGAATGATTCAATTCCTACTGTTTTAAAAATACACCTACAAGAGGTAAATCCAGACAAGATCTTGGCAGATAGGATTCCTAAATGGAGCCGAGAACGAGCGCTGGGACATGGGGGCCAAAATATCAGAATCTGGAAGGGGACAATGATGTTTATGACTATCAAATGGAGGCATGGGTTTAGAAAGGTAGAGAAACGTCGTGCTGAGCTCAAATAGCCTTCATCTGACAAAGCTGTTCCCATGGCTTGGTCCCCAGGCCACTCCAAGCTCTCTTCCTCCTTCCAGAGAGAATTACTGGGAGCCACAGAAGCCAACACTTCCTCAACTCCACCGCCCCCCCCCCCCCAAAACCACTGTGGTGTGACTCTACCTCTAGAATGTTCTTAGAATCATAATGATGCTGTCCCTGCAAATTCCAGAGGCTTCTCAACCTGCAGTGGCCTCTCTGGGTCCTCGGCCAGCTGGGTCAATGCCTCCTTCTGGAAACTCTCCTGCTCCTCCTTTTTCCTCCAAGGCCTTTTCTCTGCCTCTTTTGCTGCAGCTTCCTTCTCTGCCTCGTCCTTAACTGTGAAAGAGCAACGAGCTTTCTCTTCTCTCCCTCCTTAAATTCTGTGGTTTAAACTGGCATTTTCATGATTTACTTAGAGTTGTTTCAACAACATCAGAACCCTCAACTGCCACTTTGAAAGTGGATACTAAGTCTATGCCCGTCACTGTACTGAACATTTACTTTATTTCCCTGGACCTTCACAACCACCACCAGTGGGAGGTATTATTAATATTCCCATTGTACAGATAAGAAAGGAGAAGGTAAGAAGAGAGGTGGAATTCGCCCAAGATCACTCAGCTACTAGATGAGGCAGAGCTGGGATTCACACCACCGTCCGCCTAACTCAAAGGCTGTGCTCTCTGCCACTACATTTAGTCACCTTACCCTCCTACGGCCTGGCCTCAACTTGCCACTCTCCCACGGTGTCATTTCATGCTTGCGTTTTTGCTGCTCGCGGAAGGGAAGGCCTTTATTCACGCTGTGCTGAAGAAATTCTAGTCATCATTCAAGGCCCAGCTGCAAAGCCCCTCCTAAAGCTACCCACAAGCCTAGCTGGTTTAACTGCCACCGTCCCCTTGCCCTGGCAGCTCTGCGAGGATATCAAACGATCCGTTCATGCATCTGACCACGCACCCACCCATCCACCTCCAAATTGCATAAATACGGTAAGGATCGCTTATCCAGAAGTCTCGATACTAGGAGCATCCAAACAAAGAAACTGTTCCAAAGGATTTTTTATGCTCACCCTCCGAAAAATTATACTTACGTCAAAATTAAAGACAAATCGCTGGAAGTCATGGTGTATGAGAAGGAATGTGCCCTGCTAGGCATCTCTCAATGCCGACTGGCCAGGGACAGCCATCCCTGTGATCTGGCCAGGGAAGTTTCCAAGGTTACCAAACCAGGTGCCTCTGATTTCCCTCACCCAACCCCCCACATTTCTGAATCCAGTTTAGACATCCAGCCTGGCTCACGTACCTCTTCCACCTCGAAGCCCTCCCTGAGTCTCCTCCCACAACAGACACAGGTGTGTCTATGATAAAACTCTGATGGCGCCCAGTAATTTTATCACCCGTGGCTAATACTGCAGCTCAAAGAGCACTTCGACATATTTATTTCATGCTTTACCTTCCCTTCTGGTCTTTTGGGGGCTAGGAGTCCCATCCGCCTCACCTTCACGATGTTTTCTGAACCAAGCCCAGTGCCTGGCACACAGAGGTTCATGAGTGACTGATGGACTGACTGAAACAGGATGACGTTGACCTTTGATGGGGGAGGCTGTCCAAAACTCACTCACGTGCAAGCATCCAGCAGTGTTTACGTACAAAGCAGGGGCTAAATAAATATAAAATCCTTCCTCTCTCCACCCCACCAAATGGAAGAATCAGGACAGTGGGACTACACATCCACTGAGCCCAAGGTTTCTAAAGACCTGTGTTGCATGGTTCACAAACATGTTGGGTGGTGGCTTTTGGCATTCTCCAGGATGAACTAGGCAGGGAACGGCCATGTTTGGACACGTTCTAGTTTCCATAGTCACAAAATGAGTTAGAGCTTGAAGACAGATAGGGCTTCAAGATCAGCTTCTACAACCACAGCCTGTTTACAGAGGAGGGCTGGAGAGGTTAAATGACTCCATCCAAGTCCCAGGGCAAGAAGGACTGTGCAGATGCATTTTCCCTGTCCCCTTCTAGACTTGCAAATGAAGCCTCTAGGAAACCGAGTGCTTGCTGAATGGCTAAAAATAAACTCCCAGAAACTTCATCTAGTTATATCACGGCTGCAATTTACAGCGTCTAGAACTTCAGCATGGTATAATTAGCAAGTGGATTACAATAATTTATTTTTGGTTTAAATGCTCGAATGAACACGACCTTCCAGTAGAATGGGAAAATAAGAGGCTGGGAGCCAGCCACATGCTTCTTCCCTCTTCCAATGCCACAGTTTTAACACTGGCTGGCATCCATCTACCCATGTCTGCTAGATGAGCCAGAGAAAGGATTGCAACTCTCAGCTCTCGGCTTCCTAGGAAGTACGACTTCTGGAATACATCTTCCCAGTGACCAGGAAGGTGTCCGAAATCACCCTTCCGATGAGCAGGAAAACTCAAAGGCAGGGAAAAGCGTGTGGTGATGCCTCTGAGCAGACAGCAGTATCACAAGATGGGACCAAGAGAGACACTGTCACGCAGCCGAAAGAAGACTAGACGGGGGGGTCACAGAAGACCTGTGTTTGGGTTTTGTTTAACATGCACTTTGAATAACACCCACTTCAAGTCCCTTTCATAAAATGTTGATAAATAGGTAGCTATCTCACCAGATTATTACGGGAATTAAATGAAAAAAAAAGTATGGAAAGGAGTTTTGTAAGTGAGCTCTAGGGATTCTTCTCGGGTGGATAAACTTCCAAAGTAGCTGTCTCTGATGAGGAACTTTTTGGACCAAAGCACTACAGAATGTTTAGAAGGGAGCCGGGGGCAGGGCAGCAGAAAACCTGGAAAGTTGTCTTCTCGAGTTTCCCTCTACAGAGTCTGGGCAAAAGCACATCCATTCACTTTTTTTGCAACATCTCCCGGCAGAGCATTCTGGAACTAGAAAACAGGAACCCTGACTTGGGCGAGGAACACAAACAACTTGTCTCCTCTCTTGGGCACTGCACTGAAACCAGCCAAACATCTGCCAGAACACGCCCCAGCGTGGAAGGTGGAGGTGGTGGGCAGGCAGTGTGCAAAATCAAAGCTGTGCTTGCTTCAGCTGAAGGAAGGGACACGGACATTCACGGAGCACCTACCGTGTGCTGGGCACAGTCCTGGATCCCTTCGCTTCAGAGCTTTTCTCCAAACGCTGGGGGCCTACCCCCACCTCCCTCACCATCACATGGTACAAGTGCTTTTACGTGGTGGACATCCTCTCTCTTCCCTGACTCGCTCACCAGCCCCTGGAGCCAGACGACCTGGACCCTCATCCCCACTCTTCCAAATCTTAGTGATCATTTTGGAGGAGCTTCAGTGTTCTGAGCTAGGAGGCTGGGACAAGAACCCCACATTTGCCTTGCTTTACCAGACTGCTTTCAGACAAAAAAAAGTGGGTGTGAGAAACTTTGGAAACTGGGTCGAACACTGAAGAGTAGGTCACCGTGGTCAAGCCCCTCAAGAGATTCCCGCCGCACTTCACTAAACATTAAATTTCTACGTTGTTCCCAGCCCACATCCCTGACCCTATCTTCCAGCCTGCCCCCTTGTTCTCTGAGCTCCTTGCAAACCAGCCATCCTGCAGGCCATTACACACAGGGAGCAAATGTCGCTTCCCTCTTCCAGGAGTCACCTCCTCTGGCTTTAGGTCTCAATTTAGACTTAGAGTCACTTCGGAAGAAAGCTGCTTTCCCCTCTCAGGTCAGGATCTGTTTTATTCACTCATGTATATTTCCAGCATATAGAGCAGTGCATGGCATGTAGTAAGTGCTCAATAAATACCTCTTGGAGGTGAAGGTTTGTTAGAGGGGGTATATATAGCACAGACTCAAAATCATGGACTCTGGAGCCAGAACACTCAGCCTGACCCTGGCCACTCCACTCAGAGCTGTTAGCACTCTGACTTCACTTCTCTGTGCCCCAGTTTCTTCAGTTACGCCCAAAGGGATCATAATTACGCCTACCTCTTAGGAGTTGCTGTGAGGGTTAAATAAGTGGGTTTAATCCAGGAACTGCTAAAGTTCCCAGAATGAAGCCAGGCAGGTGGTCAGTACTATGTAAGTGTAACTATTCTTGTTGAGATCGCTACTCACGCTCCTCCCCTGACCCAGGTCACATCCTTTCTCTTTGTGGAAGCTACTCCAGCTTGGTCCTCGTCCTCCGCTCTCCTAGCTCATACTGCCTTCTCCCTGCACATGGGAACCTTGCACATGTTTATTTGCTACTGTGGCTTGACCGTTACCTAAGAGTGTAAGGTACCTAAGAGTGACTCCTTCCCAGGAGAGATCACAACAGCACAGAGGAAGGGTGAGAGAGGAAGGCCCGAGGGCTACTTGGAAAAGGCAGAGAGCCAGAGGATCTGGGCAAATGGAAGGGGCACATGGTGAGGGCTTCTTGTGAAACCCACTAAAAGCCTCCTTGGGGCTTCTTCCTTGAAACCTGTTTGTGGGGGCAAAGATTCTAGCCTTGAGTAGCTGCTTCATGGGCTAAAAAAAAAAATGCCGTGTGTGTGTGTGTGTGTGTGTGTGTGTGTGTGTGTGAATAAATGGTTAGCCATTAAGATGTAAAATGCAGCTGTCACAGTCCATAGAACAACAGACAGGTTAATATGGGTGCTTAAGAATGCTATTTCCTCATATTAACCCCAGAGCAACAGCAACCTATCCAGATAGACTCGGGAGTGCTTGCCCCGGAAACCTGCCGCTTTTTGCTCTAATAATATTTGATGTTTAAATAATAGTTGATGTTTGTTTCCAAGCAGAGTTCGCTAGCTTGCTTCCCTCCCTCCCTCCTTCCTACTCTAAGAATATCTTGGCCTTAGCTTTCTTCCTGAAATCTGGGTTATAAGCCTGCAGATGTGCATCTGGGTCACATTTAGTTTCCGAACTTGCCTCCTGACTGGGTTCCTTGACTTCCATTACTCCTCTCCCTCTGCCACCTCCCAACCAACCCAGCCTACCTACATGCTGCCCGCCAGGGGGCTGATTTAACTTAAAAAAAATGTTTAAATGGTAAAAAAAAAAAAAAAAAAAAAAGGTTGCAAGTACTTCCCAGCAAGAGGCGAACTTCAGTTCCGCGAACTGCGTGAACAGCTATGACTTGCTCTCCTGGAGGAAACCGAGGCTGGCTCACAGCACTCACCTGTCCGGGAGCAAGGCCGGGCGGTGGCCGGCACACGGGCCCCAGAGGGACGGAGCTGTGGCTCTGCTGGACTGGCAGCTTGGGGAAGTGACTGCAGGGTGCACCCTGCACGCTGGCCACCGCGGTGGAAGCCGGCACCCCAGCCCCGGTGACAGACTTCCGCGCGTGGGCGGGCTATGTGCCAGTGGGCTGCCTGCACAGGCAGGTAGTTCTCCATTCCCCTTCGGCTACTGTCCGAGTCGTGGGCAATCCGTGCACCACTGGGGAGGCGCGGATGGGAGGTGAAGGGTGTGACCCGGGCACCGTCAGAAGTCACTAGCAGATCCTCAAGTGGGCCAGGCTCTCTGAGGCCTGGGGCACCTTGTCCACGCTGTGCCCTTTCTCTCTGTCATGCAATCTTCCTCTGAGCAATTCCGCCTGTCCCAAAAGACGCAGAAGGTCACCTCCTTCCAACAGCCTCCCCCACCCTCCGACTAGATCAGAAGCCCATCTTCCGGGCTTCCGTGGCTCCTGTGCTTCCCCTGCTGCTGTGATTCTCACCTTTGTGAGATCATCTGCCTATTTAGTGGTCTCTAGTGAATATGTCCCATGAATGCCTACCAGGGCAAGATGCTTTGGGTACAAAGGACAAAAAATAATCAGCACAGGGGGCGCATGGGTGGCTCAGTCGGTTGAGCGTCCGACTTCGGCTCAGGTCGTGATCTCACAGCTCGTGAGTTCGAGCCCCGCGTCGGGCTCTGTGCTGACAGCTCGGAGCCTGGAGCCTGCTTCGGATTCTGTGTCTCCCTCTCTCTCTGCCCCTAACCCACTCGCATCCTGTCTCTGTCTCTCTCAAAAATAAATAAACATTAAAAAAAAATAAGAAAAATAACCAGTACATTAATTAACATATATACCAACTCTCCACCTTTCTCTGGAAAGAATTTAAGGCAGCATGAAAATGAAAAATGTTCCTGAGCAGCTTACAGTCAGGGGGAATGGCAGACAGATAAGCAGTTTAAGAAAATATTCTTTGGGGAACCTGCGTGGCTCAGTGGATTAAGTGTCTGATGCCTGATTTTGGCTCAGGTCATGATGCCACGGTCTGTGAGTTTGAGCCCCACGTCAGGATATGCGCTGATGGTGTGGAGCCTGCTTGTGACGCTCTCTCTCTGCCCCTCCCCAGCTCATGCTCTGTATCTCAAAATAAAGAAATAAACTTAAAAGAATAAAATAAATAAAAAAAAGTATTACCTGACAGGGGCTGAGATAATGTGATCTGGCTGAGGGCCTGGGGTGGGGCTCGGGGGAGGGGCTTCTCCCTGGTATCCCCCAGAACCTGATGCAGACCCCAACATGGGGGATGCTCAGTGAGTATCATTTGTGAAATGAATGAGGTGGGTAGGAAGGGAGTACACGAAGGGACCTTAGAGATCACCCATTTCAATGAGGAAAACAGTTAGTGGTGGTGTAAGAAACAGAATTTGGGCCTCTAAGGACTTCCACCGGAAAATCTAAATCTCATTGGATGAAATGCAGAAAGGTAAACAACTTCTCTTCTCTGGGCCTCAGTTTTCTCACCCATAAAAGAAGAGGGACGCCTGGGTGGTCCAGCCCGTTAAGAGTCCAGCTTTTGATTTCAGCTCAGGTCATGAACTCATGGTTTGTGAGATCGAGCCCTGCACTGGGCTCTGGGCTGACAGTATGGAGCCTGCTTGGGATTCTCTCTCCCTCTCTCTCTCTGCCCTTCCAACCCCCACCCCCCCCACCCCCCCCCCCGCCCTGCCTCACTCTGTCTCTCTCTCTCAAAAATAAATAAACACTTAAAAAAGAAGAGGGTTGGAGTAGATCAGTATAGAAAGCTGTTACGGCTTATAATCAGTTACCAAAAAGGGTTGAGGAGTTGCCAGGTCACTGTATCTGTCTTCTTCTGATACACATCCAAGAACCTACTAACAGCAAACTTCATCCATTCACCCAAAATACCTGTACTAAGTGTTAACTGTGTGCCAGGTGCTGACCTGGGCATAAGTGCAGGGCACCCACAGACCCAACTTTCCCTAGGCCTGCTCTCCTTGTATAAGTCTCTAAAACCCTGGGTTTAGCCCAACAATCTGCTTTACAACTTGGAGCAAGCCCCTGACGTCTCTGTACTTTCCACCTTCCTTCTTCCCTATTCCTTTGCTTTCTCCTTCTTTCATACCTTCATTCATCCATCCATCCATCCATCCATCTATCCACCCACCCACCCACCAAATGCTTACAATATCTCCTAAGCGCCTGGAACTGTGCTCTCTGTGCTGCAGCTGCAGTGGTAAGACCCAGGACCTGCCTTCTAGAACTCAGCTGGGCCCCTTCTGTCTAGCGAGCCGAGCAGTTTGCAGAGCTATGGATTTCATCGGCATTCACCATCCTTCCATCCCTCCGTGACTCTGTTCATGCCGTGTGTTTGCCTGAACTGTCTCAAACTTTTGACCCTCTTCCAAGGTCTAGTTCCCAGGCCGCCTACCCTGACCTTCCCTTCTCTGGGGTCCTGCAGCCCCCCGCTGGCCACCATGATGACACTCTAATGTATGGTGGGTTTGTCTGTTGGCCCCACTGCTCTGAACTCCGTGAGGCCCAGGACTGTGTATTTTCATCACTGCATCTGTAGCAATGCCAGAGGAAGCATGGCTGAAGTCAACTGAGATCAAGACCTCTCAAGCAGTAACTAGTCCAGGCTCAGGGGGACAGGGAAAAGGTACTCACCTCACGGCTCGTCCTACCAGCAAACCCAACACCAGCCTGCCCGACAGCTTCCCTCTGCAGTCAGAGGTTGTTCTCAGCTCCCGTGGTACCCAGGGACCCTGCTTCCTGCACCTTGGGCACTTTGCACCTATATCCTTGGATGCCTTGTGTAGTCCCTCTCCAGGACTTTCTGCAAATTTGCTGGGCAATGTGCAGAATCCAAGGTAAGAAAATGTAGCCTGGAATCATAGCCACAAATGCAAAATACCTACAGAACCTTGAGCTTTTCTGGCTGCACCAGAAAATTTTGGTAAAGTTCTCCAAGGAAGAGAAGATCATTTCTCCTTTACAAAGTCTATTCACATCAGCCAGAGCACAGGAGGCCATCGACAGCCCTGGGTCCAAAACAGCCAGGGTGTGAACCTTGGCTCTGCTGTGCTAGCTATGAGCTAGCATGGCTGATGCTGACCTTGGGCCTCCGGCTGGATCAGGCTCCAGTCCTCCTCCATATTTCCAGTCTTGCAGCCAATCCTCTCTGCCCAGAAGAGTAATTCAATTGCTGGCTCACTCACACATCCATGCAGCCACTTAGTCTATTACTTTTCATCTCTTCACTTAATCACTCATTCCTTCATTCACTCATCCATCCACATTCATTTCTTTGAATTTGCACTTATTCATTTACTCAAGATCGCACATTCATTCACTCTATTTACTTATCCCTTCATTCATTTCTTCACTTACTCATCAACTCATTCATCCATCCACTCTTTCACTCCTTCCTTCACTCACTCCCTCTGTCCTGTATTCACTCACTCGGTGCCTCACTCACCACCTACACATGCCCCGTCGCCATTCCTCAGCACAGCATCCTGCCAGGAACACAGCCTCCATCCTGCCCGGGTCCATTAGTCCTCACTCCCAGGACATTCTCTTCCATTTCAACATCCAGCCTGCTGAACTGTGCAGGCATGTGTCCTAGTGTGCAGAGGATACGCTTTCTACTCAGGAACAGATGTTGTTGTAATTACTGTTTTGACTTTCACCCTTTAATGCCAGAGAATTCTTTCCACAAACTCCTCCAGGATGCAGGAAGGCAACGACTCAGCATGGGCAGAACGTGCAGTGCCTGGGGGTTCAGATTCCAGGACACAGGAGATTCCTGGCAATCAGAGCTACAGGGAACTTGGAGAGCCTCCCTACTCCAGGGCTTTGGAACCTGGGGTCCAGGGATGAGCTGGGAGGGAGGGAGGCAGGCCTGGAGAGCGGTAGACTTTGTGAGCCAAGTTAAGGAGTACGAAAGGAAGTCCCAAGAATATGCAGTCATGATCAGTCTGGGTTTGGGTTACTGTGATGACAGGTGACAGGGTCAATGGAAAATGTAGAGGTTTACTGGCATGGGGCCATTGAGAAGCAATGCCATGGCAGAAGATTAAAATCATAATTTGCTGACCACCTACCATGTGCCAGGGGCTTCCCATACTTCATGCTAGCTGTCCTTCAATGATCACTTTCCCTTTCTTTTAGAAAAGAGAACTCCCTGAGCTTTAGCTGGTCACATGACCTCTCGGCTAAGACTACATTTCCCAGATGCCCTCACAGCAAGGTATGACCAGCTAAGCTCTGGCCAATGGCTGTGAGTGGAGGTGTTCTATGCAACCTCTTGGTTACACTGTTAGAAGGAAGCTGGTGCCTTCCACTTCCTGTTTCACTGCCTGCTGGCTAACGTGTGGCCCCCTCTAGTGAGCCATCTCTGTCTTTGGGATTGAGGGCATAACCTCGGGGATGGCAACACAACAGGACAGAAGCCGCTTTCAGTTCCTGCAGAACCCTGTGACACAGAAACTTCTCTATCCCCCTAGCTGAGATTTTACACCCAAGAGAAACAAGCATCTGTTATGTTTTGGCCACTGTTGTTTCATTCCCCATTAAAGCAGCCAAGCCAATATCTACTAAGATGGGAGGATCTCCTGCACCATGTTTTCTTACAGAGAAACTTCCTTTAGAGGATCTCTTGTGGCTTCTCTCACTCCCTCACTTGATCTGCCCTGTTGTGGTTGAAAAGCATCCCCCTGGAACCCACGTGTGCTGGGAACCTCAGAACGTGACCTCATTGGGAATCAGGGTCTTTGCAGATATGCAGATATAAATAAGGTGAAGATCCGGATAAGAGCCTATGGGATTAGGTGGACCCTAAATCTAACGAGAGTACCCTTATAAAGGATGGAAGAGGACACCGTGAGGCACAGAGGAGAATGCTGGGTGACAATGGTGCAGAGACTGCAGGGAGGCATGCACAGCAGAGGAGCCCCAAGGAAGCTAGGAGAGAGGCCCGGAATGGATTCTCCCTCAGGGCCTCCAGAAGGAACCAAACTTGCTGACTTCATCTGGATTTGGGACTTTTCAGTTTCTAGAACAGTGAGAGAATACATTTCAGTTGTGTTAAATCCCCGAGTTTGCCGCAATTCGTTGCAGCCGACCTGGGAAACCAACACGTGCTCTGAGCGGTGGGGCAGCCATCTGTCAGGCGCATCCGAAAGATGGAACCAGCCCTGCCTCACCTTGAACCCCCTCCCCCGTCCCCATGCCCCCCAAATGGCCTACAGAAAGCAAACCTCTCTTGTCCTCCCTGGGATGGATAGGCTGTCTAACTCCAGGGTGAATTAGGGGTCAGCAAGCCCCTCTGGCTACAGATGAAGTGGCAAAGTGACACTGTGTGCCCTCCGTTGTAACTGGTGTGTGTACTATTCAAGATCGTGGCCTCTGAAGCCAGGCCACCCAGCATTCAATCCCCGTCAGCCCTTCACTAGTTGTGTGATTTGGGGCAAATCAACTAAACTTGCAGCACCTTGCTGTGTCCGTCTGTAAACTGGAGTAATGATAGTGCCCATCTTATAGAACCGTCGTGGGGATCGAATTGGTTACATCGTGAAATGCTCACAACAGAGGCTGACAAACGGGAAGTACCTGCTAAGTTCGCATTCACCCTTAATGTGCACCTATAATGCTATGTAAGTATTTGCTATTGTTATGATCTGATTCCTCTCGGTTTCAGTTAACTTGGAAGTTAAGCCAAGAAGGTAGGTATTACTCCCGGCTCCTGTGGAATCCCAACACGTACTGTATTTAACCCTCATTAGTCTCATTTTGCAGACAAGGAAACAATGTGTCAGAGAGCCCCCAGGTAAAGATCTAGAGGAGAGGAGATCTGGAGTGCCCGCTGAGTCATCCTCCGTCCCCACTGGCTGCCCAGTCACCCATCTGGTTAGGTGGTTAGGCTCCCAGGCTCTGGCTAGCCGGCCTGGGAGGTCTCCCTCCTAGCTTCAAGTCCTTCAAGGACTCCCTCTGCGAGCAGTTCCAGTCGGCCGCTCAGCAGGCCGAGCCATGCAGCCCGGTCAAGTCACCACGGGCCCGTGTGAGGGAGGATCCTGTGGTCTGTGTTGGGACAAAACTGGCTGACTCCTCAGCTCTGATGGGACCGTTTCTGCAGTCTGGGCTGTGCTCCAGGGAACGCAGGTTGTATATGCAGGCATCAATGTGGCCCCTCTACCTGGGGGTGCCTGGATCACATCCAGGGTGACAGCAGCATGTTTAATCTTGAGAACCAGCCTGCTTATCACACACCCAATCCCCTGATGTTGGGATTATGGAATTCCTCTCGGCTCAACTGCAGATAGGCTGGAGGAAAAGGTGGGAGGGAAAAGGCAAGGGACGTTTGTTGAGCACTTACTGTATGCCGGGCTCTGTGCTGGCTGCTTTACCTAAGCTGTTACATGTAATCCTCACAACAACCCTATGCTGTAAACCCCTTTTAACAGATGTGGAAACTGAGGGTAAGCCACAAAGCCAGGAATGCCAGAGGCACCCCGGTTTCCCTAACATTTTCTTTGACAACACAGGTAGGTGAATGGGACGTACCCTCTCCACCCTGAATAGGGAGGGTCTTCCGGGTCCCGACCAGACCCAGAGGGGCCTAGAGCCCAGAGCAGGTTCTCCTGGCCATGAATCTGCAGCAGCGAGAGCAGCAGCAGGGTTTCAATGGCCCTTTACATACCACAGAGGACTTCTGCCTTTATCACCTCCTCTGGTGGGCGTGGGTCAAGAAAGGCTGAGCTGGCCATCCCATTGAGAAAGGTCCCAGAGCAGGAAGCCCAGGTTATTTCCTCTTCCGGGTCTTATCAGCTCCATTTCTGGGAATGCCAAGGGGATGGAACATACTCTGCTAAGGGGATTTCAAAGGCTAAGTCAGCCACACTTCCTGATGCCCCCTCTGTGTGCCCGGTGCTATGTTAGGGGCAGGGGCTTCAGACAGGAATCAAACAGTCCCTGCCCTGGAGAGATTTAAGAGCAAGTGGGGTCAACATCTGGCAGCATAAGAATGATGAAAAGGATGATAGCTAACATTTACCGAGTACGTACTATTGGCTCTTCTAAGCGATCCGGGTTTATTGTCTTGTTTACCCTTCATAAAGCCCTACTGTTGGCTTCATTTGACTCCCGAGAAAACTGAGGCACAGAGAGGTTGGTTACTGGTAGGCAGCAGAAGTGGGAATCAAACTCAGACCCTATTTCAACTTCTAGGCAGACCGTGATGAATTTGCCAAGAACAGAAAAGCCAGTGACATCTTCATAGAGGAGTTGATACCAGGGCAGGGTTTTGAAGGATGACTAGGAGTTCACCAGGCACAAAACAGATGAGCGGGGTCGGGAAGTTCCAGACAGAATTAAAGTGAGAAAAGTGTGAATACTGGTTGAGAGGCACAAAACAGAGTGGGTGCGTAAAGGAATTTGAGACAGTTAGTTCAGTACGGCTAGAACATCAAGTTGAAGAGTTGGGGGTGAGGGTGGGAGATGATTTCAGAAGAGGGACGGCAGAAGGAAAGGGGACCAGCTCTTGGAGGCTCATGAATGTCAGGCCTAGAAGCTAGGACTCCCCCTGCCCCCAGTGAGACAGACACAGGGTTTATTTGCTTCATGCAGTAAGTAGCCTGGGAAAAGTCATTCAGGCTGGAACCAACAGTCCATCATGGTTGCAAGGTGGCTGCTATACCACAAGCATTAGATCTGTGTTCAAGGCAGGATGAAGGAAAGCTAAGAGGCCAAAGCCTGATCTTCGGAATAGAAGCTTGCAACTCGCGTGGCCCACTGAAGGGTCTGAAGTACGCCGGAGATGATGACAATGATGGCCTGCGTACATGGAACACTACTGCAGCATATGCACGTGCCGCGGCTAATCCTCAAAGCTACCTTAAGACGCAGCTACTGTCGTCATCCTCACAGACACAGGAGGAGACACAGAGAGGCTAAGAAAACCTCTCTGGTTCCCCAGGCTACCCAGCCCGGAGTGGCCGAAGCGGGGCGATCTGGTTCCTGAGTGTTGCTCCTCATCGCCACAGTCTCCTGCCTTTGAAAGTGCACTCTGACTTGGAGGTGGACTTGTGAGTGTGGAGGCAGGGAGTCTAGTTGAGAGGCTGTCTGAACCCTCGAGTGAAGGGGCCTGCACGAGGGTGGTGGCTGTGAGTGGAGAAGAAGGGGCAGGCAGGAGGGGTCGGGGTCGGGACACAGAGAGAACCCTGGGGTGGGGCCCAGGGTGAGAGACGAGTGGAGGAGGGTCCCGGACTCCCTGATTCTCTCCCTCCCCAAACTGGCTCCTTCTGTTGTCCGCAGGGCCTGCAGGGCTGGGGCCGGGCACGGGGAGCTGGGCACCGGCAGGGATCCTGAAAAAAGAGTCACACCACCGTGGCAGGCAGAGCCCGATGGAGGTCCGACGTCCACAATGACAGCCATGTCAGTGTTGTCGTTCCGCGTGCAGACTCTCACCCTTGCCAGTGCCAAGGTCCAGAAAAGCACGAACCAGTTAGCACAGCTGGGGCCATGGTCAGATCACTGTCTTGTGCCTGGCAGAAGAGGGCATGATGATGCTGACGTCTACTGCTGACTGGGGCCCGAGTGGAGGGGACAGAGCAATGACTTTAGGGCTCAGAAGACATGAGCTCCCATTCCAGCTGGACCCTTGGTTAGCAGTGACCTCAAGCCAGCTCTAAAGCAAACACTTTCTGAGCATGTGCTATGCACGCACGCCTTCAGCGGGGAGCCAGGATGCAGAGGCAGACCCGACCGTCCCTGGAGTCAAGGAGCAACTAGTCTCCACAGTGCTGGTGCTGTGGTACAGGGAAGCACGGAGGGCTGTGGGAGCATGGGGTGGTGGCCCAGCGGGGTGAGGGGCTGCTAAACCAGCATGGGAGATCAGGGTGGACTTCCTGGAGGAAGTGACTACCAAGCTCCATTCCCAAAGAGAAGCGTTGGCCAGGCAAAGAGGAGAGGGGGGAGAAAGCAAGACACAAAGAGGAGAGTCTTTGGGAGGCCCTAAGTCCTCTCTGCTTCATCATCGCACTTGCGGCTTCTGGTGTCCTCGCAGCTGGCAACATGGTATCTAACTGCTGCAGAAAACAGAGCTCTTAGTGCTTGCAGTACATTGATTATAAAACTGACACAATTCTTGCCCTCCTTGTATCCACACTCCTTTGCAAGGTGACCGCAGCTCCCATCAAGAGGTGGAGACCCTCTCCCATCTGTTAAATCTGGGCTGACCTTGTAACTTGCTTTAACCAACAGAATGTGGCAAACTGATAAGGTGTGAGTCCTTGAGCTCATGCCTTCCGTTCCCTTGGAGTTTTGCTCAGATGCCAGGGGATCAAGCCCGGGCTCGTCTACTGGATCACAAGAGGAACACACCCAGTCACCCTCCTACACTGCCCCAGATGACAATCAGCCCTCAGCCCATCCACCAGCTGATGTAGGGTGACCAGCTCACTCCCTTTCGCCTGGGACTCTCCTAGTTTTAAAACAGAATGCCTCAGGGTACCTGGGCGGCTCAGTTGGTTAAGCGGTTAAGCATCAGGTCATGATCCCAGAGTCCTGGGATCGAGCCCTGTGACTGGCTCTGCACTGAGTGTGGAGCCTGCTTGGGATTCTTGTTCTCGCTCCCTCTGCCCCTCTCTTCTCCCCTGCTCCCGCGAGTACACTCTTTCTAAAATAAAAACAAACAAACAAACAAACAAACAAACAAGGGATTCCTGGGTGGCTCAGCTGGTTAAACATCTGACATCAGCTCAGGTCATGATCTCAGTTTGTGAGTTTAAGCCCTGCATCAGGCTCTGGGCTCACAGCTCGGAGCCTGGAGGCTACTCTGGATTCTGTGTCTCCCACTCTTTCTGCCCCTCCCCACTCGCGCTTTGCTTCTCTCTCTCAAAAATAAATAAACATTAAAAAAAAAAAAAAAACAACCAAAAAAGTGAAAGACAAAAAACTCAATGCCTCACATTCCCAGAAATGGGGATGGCTGGTCACCCTACACTGACTTCAGATGTATGAAGGAGCCCAGCCAAGCCCCATGCAGATCATCAGCACTGTCCAGCTAACACACAGACTAGGAAGCAATAATAAAAACTCGTTTTAAAGTACCAAGTTTTGGGGAGTTTGTTATACAGCAATAGATGACAGATACACTGGCACTTTTGGGAATGAAGCCCAGGCTCTCGGCCTCAGCAGCAGCTGGGAACTAACTAGGTTCCCCTCCTTGAGCATGGGCACAGCACTGAGTAGGTCACGGGAGGGAAGGCACTGGAGCTCAGAGAGGTTAAGCAACTTGCTCAGCATCACAAAGCCAGTGCATATTGGCAATAGATGCAGACCCAGGTCTCCCAGGCTTTCCCCTTCTGCCAAGCTGCCTCTTTAATCAGTACATTTCTGCTGCAGTAACTGAAACTCCCCCAGAGACTGTTAATTTAACAAATCTCTGGTCATGCTTGGGCTCTCTGCGATGGTTTTCTTTACAAGATCCAGTGTCAGACTGTGTGATATGCTCCCTCCCACACGAACAATGATGAGGCCAATACTTAACCACAAGCCGCCACCAGTCCCACCGTAGTCAGAGACCAGGGCAAAGGCAATGCTTGTCAGGCAGGAAAGACACCTGTTGAGAATTTCCTGACTCACGGGTTGAAAGCCGCACAGACTTTACCCACACAAGGTGCTAGGAGACATCTATCTCAGTTTGAATTCTGACACACAGTGGTTGTGTCACATCTTGGGCAAGCCACTGTCCTTCTGTGGCAGACTGGGTGTTAAATGGTTATTTAAAATTTGGAACATTCACCGTAAGTGGAGGGTAGGACAATGGAGTGTTCAACTTTAAATCTGGTACCCAGTACAGGGCTTTGTAGCTGCTCAATAAACATTTGCTGATTGTGTGAAATACAGCAGGATGTATCGTGAGGAACGACTTGTGTTCCTTTTTATTTTTCTGGTGTAGCAAGGAAGTCAGGGGACCGATAGGGCAGAATAACCTCACAGTAATTCAAAATCCAGTAAGAGGCATGTCCCCCCTGTTCCAGGGAAGAATGGGGCAAGACTTTGCATCCAGGGTCTGAGCGTCTTTGTCCCTAGAGAGAGTCGGCTGGCTTTACCGCATTCCCACGATCTCTTCACGCTCAGCTGTTCTGAACACGTCTGAGATGGTGGGACCTTGGTAGTGGCAGGGGGAGAAGGGTGCTGAGGGTCCTAGGGATCGCAGGAGTCTGGTGAGGAACATTAGAGACAGACCTTCGCACCAGGAAGACCCCTCTCCTTCCCAGGGTCATGCACACTTGGGTGGGACGCTGGACACATGAGACTTTGCCACACTGGGAGTCCAGCACTGGACAGACGGCCACGGGCCTGTGGTCGTCTGTGAGGCAAAATGGTGTCACCTACAGGAGTGGACCGTAGTTCAACCAGCCTTTGCACACGTGGAAGGTATTATGGGTTGAACTGTGTCCCCCAAAATTCGTATGTTGGAGTCAATCCCCAGTACCTCAGAATGTGACCTTGCTTGAAAACAGGGTTACTGCAGACGTAATCGGTTAAGACGAGGACGTGTGGGAGTAGGGCAGGCCCCTAACCCAATATAACTGGGGTCTTTTTAAGAAGGACAAATGTGGAGACAGATACGCACACAGGAAGAATGCCACGTGAACATGAAAGCGGAGACTGGGCGATGCTTCTACAAGCCAAGGAATGCCCGAGATGCCAGCCAACCACCAACTACCACAAGCCGGGGGAGGGGCCGGAACGTACTCTCCCGTGCAGCCCCCCCGGACGTCCCTGGCCCTGTCAACACCTTGCTCTCCACTGCTGGCCTCTAAACAGTAACTTCCTGTGACGTAAGCCACCAGTTTGTGGTACTTTGTTTTAGCAGCCCTAGCCCTGTAATACAGGAGGGGGAACCTGAGAGGCCCTTTGGGGATGAGACACGGATCGTGGAGATGTCCTTGGTTCCAGGGTCTGTGGGGAAGGGGAAGCAGGGGAGGGGAGCCATCAGAGAACAACACGGACTTGCGTCAGTCGGTGTGAAGGCCCAAGTCCATTTAAATTTGGTTTGCGAAATAAGGACTGGGCCATAATCCCCCTGGGTCAGCAAGCATCATGGTCAGGCAGTATTTTTTCCTATTAAATAATGAAAACGAGCAGTGACCTGGAAGCAATTACAAAGGTGAGAGAGACCCCTTCCCCTGTTTTATGGTGAGGAGACAAAGACCTGAGAGGGGAGTATTTTGCAGGTGTCCCAGAGAGGGGAAGGGCTGGGACCATAGCCTGGGCATCTACAAATGTCCTTCTTAAACGGGGACATGCCTCCCTCAGCAAATACACAGAGCTGTGGCATTTGTGTAAAATGCAAAAGCCTCTGTGGGCACAACCGTATATTTAGACATTTTCAAGAAGGGAAGGCAGTGGGAATGGGTATTTTCATTTTCACAAAGTACTGTGGGAGCCAGGACGAGTGAAGATTGTTTTATAAGACTGAGTCTTCCTTGAGGTGACCCTAGCCAAGAAACAGTGGTGGATCAGGGAACCACTGTGTAGTGCTTAACAAAACTTTGACCTGCATCAACCATTGGGTTCCTTCAAATGGAGAGCTCCACAGGGCAATGAGGTATGTGTTTTAGAAATCAATGTCGACTGGAAACCATCAAAACCTTAGAGGAGAAAGCAGGAAAAGACCTCTCTGACCTTAGCCGTAGCAATCTCTTACTCGGCACATCCCCAAAGGCAAGGGAATTAAAAGCAAAAGTGAATTACTGGGACCTTATGAAGATAAAAAGCTTCTGCACAGCAAAGGAAACAACCAACAAAACTAAAAGGCAACCAACGGAATGGGAAAAGATATTTGCAAATGACACATCGGACAAAGGGCTAGTATCCAAAATCTATAAAGAGCTCATCAAACTCCACACCCGAAAAACAAATAACCCAGTGAAGAAATGGGCAGAAAACATGAATAGACACTTCTCTAAAGAAGACATCCGGATGGCCAACAGGCACATGAAAAGATGTTCAATGTCGCTCCTTATCAGGGAAATACAAATCAAAACCACACTCAGATACCACCTCACGCCAGTCAGAGTGGCCAAAATGAAGAAATCAGGAGACTATAGATGCTGGAGAGGATGTGGAGAAACAGGAACCCTCTTGCACTGTTGGTGGGAATGCAAATTGGTGCAGCCGCTCTGGAAAGCAGTGTGGAGGTTCCTCAGAAAATTAAAAATAGACCTACCCTATGACCCAGCAATAGCACTGCTAGGAATTTATCCAAGGGATACAGGAGTACTGATGCATAGGGGCACCTGTACCCCAATGTTTATAGCGGCACTCTCAACAATAGCCAAATTATGGAAAGAGCCTAAATGTCCATCAACTGATGAATGGATAAAGAAATTGTGGTTTATATACACAATGGAATACTACGTGGCAATGAGAAAAAATGAAATATGGCCTTTTGTAGCAACATGGATGGAACTGGAGAGTGTGATGCTAAGTGAAATAAGCCATACAGAGAAAGACAGATACCATATGGTTTCACTCTTATGTGGATCCTGAGAAACATAACAGAAACCCATGGGGGAGGGGAAGGAAAAAAAAAAAAAAAAAAAAAAAAGAGGTTAGAGTGGGAGAGAGCCAAAGCATAAGAGACTCTTAAAAACAGAACAAACTGAGCGTTGATGGGGGGTGGGAGGGAGGGCAGGGTGGGTGATGGGTATTGAGGAGGGCACCTTTTGGGATGAGCACTGGGTGTTGTATGGAAACCAATTTGACAGTAAATTTCATATATTAAAAAATAAAAAAAAAAAAAAAAAAGAAATCAAAGTCGACTGGGGGAAGGCTGGAGCCAGGAGGAGAAGGTGGAGGAGGAGGAGGACACGGGAACAGAGCCCCATCCAGGGTTGGAAGCCACATGGCATGGAAGGTGAATCGGGAAACAGAGGAAGGTAACCTAAAATAATTGTGTAAGTTAATGAGCAAAGAAGCTCAGCTTTTGCACAAATCTTCGTTAACGTAACGAATGCCGATTGATGCTTTTCGTTGTTTTTCACATTTCAAAGCACAGTATTTGATGCTTTTCATTGTTTTTCACATTTCAAAGCACAGTATTTGTCTACTGGCTCAAAATTTTTTCCAGGCTTAAGGGGCCAGGCACTTAATCATCCAAAGCAGGCCACTTTTGAGGGCGAAAGAAAACATTTTTTAATAATTATGCTGGGTCAGCAGGTGCAAACCAGGACTGTCCCAGACAAACAGGGATGTATGATCAGCCCACCATAAGCCTCTGAAAGAGACTGGGTGGCCCAGGGACACCATCACTCATTTACCCCAAACCTGTCCCTCCCTGTCTACTTTATCCATTCAGCTGCTCAAATAAAACTGTAGGCCCCTCTCGATCTTTCTCCCGTTCCTCCCTCCACTCCATCCGCAAATCCTGATAACTCTGTCTTCAAGTTATTCTCCACTTGTCCATTTGTGTCTTTCTCCTCAGGGTTCACCCTAGTCTTAGGCATTGTCACTTCTCACGTGGACAGCAGCGAAAGCCTCCTAATCTTTAGTCTCTTCACATCTATACTTGTCCATCTTAAAATCCATTATCCAAAAGGCAACAAGAGTAATTTTTCAAAAATGTAAATATGATGTTTCTCTCTTGCTCAGAATCTTCTAGCATCTCCCTACTGTACCGAGAATAAAAAGCTAAACTCCTTATCTTGGCCCTATGTCTTTGTTCAGTAACTATTTGTTAAATGAATGAACACACAAATTAAACAAGTATTTGCTGAGTATATTTTATGTCTGTCTTTTAGCTTCTGTCTGACCCATGCCGCTGTAGGGAGGAAAACTTTGTTCTAATTCCTGATGTTCGTTCCCATGTAAAGGGAGCCCTATTAAAACCCTCCCGGCCTCTCTCTGACCCTTTACCCCCAGAGAGTGGAGTCAGTTATACCGGAGGTAAACCGAGGAAGAATAAACCCAGTCTGCTGGGTGGAGCGTCACTCTTCTTCCTCCGGGCAGTTGGCAACATTTGTTTCCACTTCTGCAGGGGCTGGTTCTCTCTCTGCCCACCAACAGGTGCAGCATTCAGCCTAATCCTGGATCCAATTAACCGAGTTGATTCAGCTCTCTTACCAGGAAAATTATTCATTATCAGTAATAAACATGGTATTTTGGCTTCCATCTGTCACCCTTTGTTTGTCTCTCAATTTGTCCGGAACTCAGGTGGAAAGAGGGGTGCCATTTACTGGCCTCCCTCAAAGACCTCAAACATCCCTTGAGAAACAGGAGAAACCAGTTGTGTCAAGCCTGGTACGGACCCAAGGGACCCAAGGGACCCAAGGGTATAGCACTCTGGGACTGGGGAAAGGAAAGCTCTGACAGTGCAGTTGTCGGCTGAGCAAGGATCATGTGGCACTCACAGTGAAAACTGAAGCACAAATTTAGCAGCAGCATTTAGCCCAGAAGAATGTCTTCAGGAATGAATCACTCAGGGAATATCGTCATTTGTGCAAAGAGGCAGAGGGTTATAAGGGAAAAGGTGGCTAGAGATTCTTGTTGATGTTTATGAAAACAGATGGCCTTTTTTTGCAAAACGGAGAGCCAAAACAAAAGCATCATTTATTCCAGGAGCTAAGAGATTTTTCTATAGACATCTCATCAAAAACCCATCTCTTAAGCTTTTTAACCCCCTAAAGAATTCACAAATAGCACTCCTTAAAATAAAAGCAAAATGAGTTTCCCTAAGGATGTAAGTTACATAAGATCATCTTGGTTCTTCCCCCAGCCCCCCACCTCATTCTCCCTTTGTCTGTTCTGTGCCCAGAAAACCTTCAAAACTCTGCTGGGAGTGGATTGCAAGACGTGGCAAACGTGAAATGCAGTTCACGGCCCTCTCAGGGGAGGAATTTCCTGACTCATACCTCCCTATGTCTCCCATACTCCTACAGCAGGCAAAAGAGTGTGCTGGAATTGTCATCTCATTTCCTCATCATCTTTAATTTCTTTTTCTTCAATCCATCCTTCCCTCAGTCTTCAGATCCTGACTTGAAAATAAAAGATCCAGGCCTTTGTCTCTGGCTGTGCCTATCCAGAGCCTTCCCTGGGAGGCCACTATGTAACCTGGATCAGTGGGCTCCCTCTGGCTTCCAGGAGGGGTCAGCCAATAAGAGTCCTGGCAGAAGGTCGAAGTTAGGAGCAGAATGAGGTCAGGGTATTGCCTCTCCTGGCAACCTCCCTACCGGGCTGTGGGTTGGCAGTGGTTGTGTTCCGGTGCGAAAGGGCAGCACTCTCCTTGGCCAGCCCTTTGCTACAGCTACAATGTGGCAACTGCTCTCACCAGGGCCTGCGCGACCTGCTCCCTCCTCTGCCCCATCCCTTGGGTGGCTACTGTTCCCAGATGCTGCTAGCCTCAAGGCTCTTCACCATGCTTCCTGGTGGCCCCTGATTCTGTCAGTCTTTAAGAACAGCCCCTTCACCAACCTCTCTTTAGTTACCTCACCTGAAATGCCACGGTTTCTTGCCAGGTCCCCAGTTAACACACTGTCCATATCTACATCAGTCTTTATTTGATTCCAAAACAAGCTCTATTTATTTCTATTCTTTCCTTTCCTCATCAAACTTCTTGAATAAATACCCCGGAAGCTTTGGACTCAGAAGGGCTTTGCAGGCTGGCCAGCCTGGTGGTGTCTATACTTGTTTCTGGAGGTCAGTTTGCTAAAATATAGCAAAAATCTGTAAAAATGTTGAATTCTTTTTTCTTAATGTTTATTCACTTTTGAGAGAGAGAGAGAGAGAGAGAGAGAGAGAGAGAGAGAGAGAGAGAGAAAACACGAGCTGGGGAGGGGCAGGGAGAGAGGGACACACACAATTCAAAGCAGGCTCCAGGCTCTGAGCTGTCAGCACAAAGCCCGACCCAGGGCTCTCGAACTCACGAATGGCAAGATCATGACCTGAGCTGAAGTCAGACGCTTAGCCAACTGAGTCACCCAGGTGCCCCAAAATGTTGAATTCTGATAACCCAGAAAGTCTAGTAGTTCTCAAAAGTATCCCAAGGAATCCATGGGCTTATATAAAAATGTTTCTGAGGGTGATACTAAAAATATTTAACGACTGATACAGGCACCCACTGGTTGAGACAGGGCAGGCTGCAATACTGCATCAATGCAGGGCTGACACTCACTGCAATATTGAGTAGAAAAGTAAAAAAGTAGCAGTCAACCGAAATGTCCAACAGCAGGGAAAATGTAAAAAAAACCTCTCCCTTTCCATAAAATAAAATACTATGTAGCCTTGTAAAGGGACTCAATTCCGTAGATGAATATGGAATGACATGAAAAGTTGCATACCATATATTGTTAATGAAAAAAAAAAAGATCATAGAATTCAATAGGGAGTGGGGTTCTGTTTTTAGAAATTAGAAAAAATGTATCTATTTTTTAAAAAGTCACTTGGGGCACCTGTGTGGCTCAGCCAGTTAAGTGTCTTGACTCTTGATTTTGGCTCAGGTCTTGATCTCAAGGTGGGTTTGGGCCCTGCATTAGGCTCTATGCTGACACCGCTTGGGATTCTCTCTCTCTCTCTCTCTCTCTCTCTCTCTCTGCCTCTCCCCCATTCTCCCCTCTCTCTCTCCCAAAAATAAACATGAAAATAAATAAATAAATAAATCTGATCATTGGTACAGGGCTTTTTTAAAAATAAAAAAAATAAAAAGTCACCCAGCCCAGTTGTAGAGATGTGGTATTCAGGAGATGTTCCTAAAGTTTTGGTTAGGAGTCTCTGATTACAAACTGTTCGCGAGATGCACTGCCCAGAGGAACAGTTATTTAACTGATGGCTTCTGGTCTCCGTAGAGGTAGCTGACATTTGAAAACAGTGAGATACAAACCCTCAGGCAATCTTATACTACACACCGCCAACTCCAGCTCCGTGCACTGGCCACTGACTGTCAGCCAAGAAAACAATGTGTCCCAAGCAGAGACGGATGCCTGAATCCTTGGCAGCCATTTTCTGATGTTCTTTCTCCTGAACACTTAATATATTCCCAGCAGATTGACTACACGTGACTAATAACTATATAGGCTGTCAATCAACATCATCTTCGGAGAGAAACTTTCCAAGTCGGCCATATTAAAACCCCAATTAAGAAAAAAAAAAGCTATTTAAAAGGCATTCTCTCTCAACAATACTTTTAGTTATTTGACATTTAATTATTTGCCCCTTCCCTTTTACTCTTCCTCCCTTTCCAAAGGATCCAAGGAAGCTAGTAAGCCGACATGGAGAGGCATGCACATTCATGTGTATGTAAAGACAGGTTCCTCTACATGCATGGAGGTACAGGATTCCTTACACAGTAATACATACTATGGAGTACATATTTAGTAATAATAACATGGTATCAGTACACGTAAACATAATCACACTCACTTGATTCACCCAGGCAGGGAAGGCATGGCCAAAGTATGCTGCCAGCTTCCGTCTACCAGAATGTAGAAAAAAATAAGAGTTGGCCGAGCTTCCTCTGGATCCTGCTTGAGAGGTTCACCCTGTCATCACCTCTGGCCTTGACCCTGCTACGGCCTCTGCTACCGGCCTCTCTGCTCTGGTTCTCACCCGTTCTCTGCTAAACCCCATACCCCTGCCGGATTCATCTTCATAAAAGGCGTCGTAACGTAATTCATCTTCATAATCATGCCACCCACCTGCTCCGAGCCCTGGAATGGCTCCCCATGGCCTAGAACAGTTGTTTTTAATTAACCTTTTAAATATTATTACTTTTTTTTAATAATGGGACTCGCGCCCCGCCCCCCCCCCCCCCCCCCCGCCACCCAAAATGAAATTTATGTTGGTACTCAGTTGGTACCAATTTATGTTGGTACAAACAGATGGAAGAAAAATTGCTCTAATTAAAGCCAGTGTGAGGGGTTGTAGTGTCCTTGGGCTTCACGGTTTCCAGGTCTAAGGCACCCATTGTCCTACACATAGGTACTTTACTGGGCACCCATGGGTGTTGCCCTAGGCTGGGGCACTGAAGAGACAAAGCCTCCACCTCGGAGTGTTAGAGTCTAACATGGAAGTCAGACGACAAACAAATGACACATTTGTGTCACTGAAACAGTAACTGAACAACAAACATGTCACCATAAGTGCAGATGAGTATTATGGAGAAAAAGAGAGGGCATCAGGAGGAAAGCGGTGGGTAGCAGTGATCTGTCTCCTGCAGGTAGGTCAGAGAAGCGCTCTCTGCTAACGGGACACGAGGCAGAGGCCTGAAGGAAGCCACAAACCACACAGGGATCCAGGGGGGTTTAAGGTTCCAGCAAGGGCATGGTGGCTGTGGAGGAAGGGGGCCTGGCATGTTCATGGGGCAGCAAGGAGGCTGGGCTGGGATGAGCCAGGGAGAGAGGAGATAAGAGCGTGAGGGAGGGGTGCTGCTGAAACAGATGTGTAGAGCCCCCAGTGAGACGTTATTAAGACTTTGGCTTTTCCTTTGAGGTGGGAATATTTGGGAGGTTTTGAGCAGAGGGGTGACAGGAACATGTTAGTAGAGGGCAAAGAGGAAGCAAAAGGGCCAGGTAGGAGTCTACGGTAAGAGTCCGGTGAGAAATGAGTGGGGTGAGGGGGTGAGGAGGTGAGGGTGATGGGAAGTTTCTTCTTCACTTACTTTCTTCTTCATATACTTTTTTTTAAGTGTTTATTTTGAGAGAGAGAGAGAGAGAGAGAGAGAGAGAGAGAGAGAGAACAAGCAGGGGAGGCAGAGAGAGATAGGGAGAGAGAGAATCCTAAGCAGGCTCCACTCTGGGGCTCGCTCTCACAACCATGAGATCATGACCTAGGCCAAAATCATGAGTCAGATGCTTAATCAACTGAGCCACCCAGGTGCTCCTCTTTTTCATGCACTTTTGAAGGCAGAACTGACAGTACTTGCTGATGGATTGGAAGAGGGATATGGGACGTGAGAGAAAGAGAGGAGACCAAAAAGACTCTGAGATGTTCAGTCTGAGCAAAACAAAAGATAGAGCTGTCACAGGAAGGGCAGGCTGGTGAGGGAGAGGGAAAAACTCAGGGAATGAGCTTGGGCATGTTAGGTTTGAGAGGAGATATTGCCTATTTGGGTGGATACATGAATTTGGAGATGAGGACAGAGATCCAGGCTGGAAACGCATATCTAGCAGTCATCTACCTACAGATGGATTTAAACCATGAGACTGGATGAGAGCACAGAGCAGAAAGGGAAGAAGTCCAGGACTTGGGTCCTGGGCCACCCCATCATTTAGAGATTGGAGATTTAGAGGAAGCAGTAAAAGAGACAGAAGACGTAGTAGGTAATGAGGTGAGACAGAACCAAGAGAGCAGGAAGTCTCTGAGGACAAGTGAAGGAAGTGCTCAAGAAGGAGGGTATTTGACCAGGTAAAATGGCTGAGTCATTTGAAGACTCAGAATGACCACTGGATGTAGCAACGTGGAAATCCTTGGGGACCTTGACAAGAGCAATGCTGGGAGGGAGATGGGGGAGAATGTCTGCCTGGAGTTCCTCAAGGGCAGATGTCACCTCTCATTCATATCTGTATCCACCCCCAGTGTCCACCACAATGCCTGGCACACAGCAGGCAGTAAGAAAGATCTGTTGATGAATGAGCCATTTCCCACATGAAGCCAGTAATCTTTTGCATGTCCATGGATCCCAACAATTTCATAGAAGAGACCCAATCCTTTCCTATATGTATGTATATGGATGTGAAGGGATTAGAAGAAGGTAGGAGAGGAAATCAAATGAAGGAATGTATCTCACTTCCAAAGGGTCAGGTAGGGCTACACTTGTTTCCACAAGACTCCATATCATTCCTGCATAGTAAGGCGAGTATAAGGAAGTCAGTGCCTTTGCTCACCTATGTCTGGGATAATAAAACAATGATGATGATTATGATATAACTCTGCACGTTTTAGAAGGAGCTATCATATGTATTACCTCACTTTGCCTCTTTGCCAATTCCCTCACGATGTTAAGTGTTTCTGGCCTTAGTCCTCTAAAGAAAATTTGTATTTAAATAGCAAATAGCAGGTAAAGCTGCTGTAGGTCGGAGGTCTGCAAACTGTGGCCACCACATGTTTTTGTAAATAAAGTTTTATTGGCACACCACCATGCCCAACTGTTTGCATATTGCCTCTCCATAGCAGAGTTGAGTAATTACATCAGAGAGTGTACAAGGGGTGCCTGGCTGGCTCAGTGAGTAAAGCATACAACTCTTGGTCTTGGGGTTGTAAGTTCAAGCCCCACACTGGGCCTTGAGCCTACTTAAAACAATTTTTTTTATTAAAATAAAATCATAATTAAAAAAAAAACAGCAACAGAGACTGTAGAAAGTAAAAAATCTTTACTATCCAGCCCTTTACATGGGGAGCCTGGGCAGCTCAGTCAGTTAAGCATCCGACTCTTGATTCTGGCTCAGGTCATGATCTTGAGGTCATGGGATCAAGCCTTGCATTGGGCTCTGTGCTTATGGCACAGAGCCTGCTTGGGATTTTCTCTCTCCCTCTCTCTCTGTCCCTCCCCAACTTATGTGCACACACTGTCACATGCCCTCTCTCTCTCAAACTAAAGAAACATTAAAACAATTTTTTTTAATTAAAATAAAATCATAATTTAAACAAAACATCAGAGACTGTAGAAAGTCAAAAATCTTTACTGTCTAGCCCTTAACAAAAAAATTTTGCCAACCTTTGTCTTAAACAAGCAAAACCAGAGGCCTCTAAAACAGGGTGCTCAAGACAATTAATTGAGGAGAAAATATCTGAACATTTCTTTCTCTCTCTTTTAATCTTAAGACAAGCAGTGTTAGGGCGCCTGGGGGGGGGGGGGCGGCTCAGACGGTTGAGCGTCTGAACCTGACTTCTCATGGTTTGTGGGTTTAAGCCCCGTGTCGGTCTCTGTGCCCACAGCACGGAGCCTGGAATCTGCTTCAGATTCTGTGTCCTCTTCCCTGGCTTGTGCTCTGTCTCTCTCTCTCAAAATAAATAAGCAAAAAAAAAAAAAAAAAAAAAAAAAAAAAGGAAAGGAAAGCAGCATTAGACTTTCCTAGTGTTTAAGACATGGAATGAGAGTGAATCATGGGGATAATTTATAAATAAAGATGAAAATGCTGAGTATGTGTAGTAAAAAGCCATTTACTGTTAGGGACAGATGTTAAAAAAGCGTTGAAAACCAAGCAGGTGATACAATAGAGGGCTTGGCAAACAGTAGGTGCTTAAAATGGTTTGCAATAATATTAGTTAATATTATTGAATCTCCAGTCTGTTTCAAGAGCAGTGCAAAGGGTTTTATGTGCATTATTTCATTTAATTCACACAACCCTCCAATGAATTTGGTATTATAACCCTATCCCATTTTATAGAAGAAGAAAACTCAGCATTACTGAGATGAACTGTCTTCCCCACTGACACACAGTGAGAAAATGGTAGCTTTGGGAGCCGAATCTGGATCTCTCTGACTGTGAAGGCCAAGGTCTGAGCTTGAGAACTGCCATGCAGATTCAATGGTGCCATATCGTGTAAATACGTTTAAGTTCAGGCTTATCATGAACCAAGGAAACATGGAAAGGGGAAACACTGATTGTGCTTCTCAAGCTTTATCACACAGTTCTAAAAATGCATTTTGGCATAGAACAAGGAGGGGAGGTCACCAGAACTTCCCTTATATTGTACACTGGTCAAAACCCATAGAATGTACACCCCCAAGAGTGAACCTTAATATATACTCAGGACTTTAGGGGATAGGTATGCTTTGGGATAGGTTCACTGACCGTAAAATGTATTCTTGTGATATGGATACTGAGAGCGGGGAAGACTGTGCATGTGTGGGGGCAGGGGGTATACGAGAACTCTCTATACTTCCTACTCAATTTTGCTGTGAACCTGTAACTATTGTAAAAAAAATAATGTTTATTAATTTTTAAAATGTGAGACAGAAAGAGAGAGAGAGAGAGAGACAGAGAGAGAGAGAGAGACTCTACTTCACATCTATTAGGATGACTATTACTCAAATTGGAAAATAGCAAACACTGGCAGGGATGTGGGGCAATTGGAACCTCTTGCGCATTGCTGGGGAGAATGTAAAGTCATGTAGCTGCTGTGGGAATTAACGCGGCAGTTCCTCAAACATTTAAAAACAGAATTACTGTATGACCTAACAATTCCACTTCTGGGTATAGACCCAAAAGAACTGAAAGCAGGTACTTGAATGGATATTTGTATACCCATGCTCATAGCAGCATTATTCAGAACAGCCAAAAGATAGAATCAACCCAAGTGTCTTTTGACAGATGAAGGGAAAATATAGTGCATACGTACAATGGAATACGACTCAGCCTTAAAAAAGAAGGGAATTCTGACACGTGCTACAACACGGATGAACCTTGATGACATCATGTCAAGGGACGTAAGTCAGTCACAAAAAACAAAGGCCGTACGATCCCACTTATATGGGGTTCCTAAAATGGTGGCTGCCAGGGAGTAGGGGGAGGATAGAAAAGGGACTTACTGTTTAATGAGCACAGAGTTTTAGTTTGGAAGGATGAAAGTTCTGCAAATGGATGGTGTTGATCGCTGCCCAGCAGTGTAAATGTAGTTAACGCCACCGAACTGTATATTTAAAAATGGTGAAAATGGTGAATTTTATCTTATGAATATTTTACAAGTAAAAAAATTTTTTGGCGCCTGGGGGGCTCAGTCGGTTGGCGTCTGACTTAGGCTCAGGACACGACCTCACGGTTCGTGGGTCCGAGCCCCACATCGGGCTCTGTGCTGATAGCTCGGAGCCTGGAGCCTGCTCCAGATTCTGTGTCTCCGTCTCTCTCTGCCCCTCTCCACCTTCCATAATAAACATTAAAAAAATATAAAAAAATTAATAAATAAGACCTTTAATATCCCATGCTAAGTAAGGTACAAATGTCAGATCCAGCTTATATTTGTATTTCGGCCAGTCCAATCTATATATTTCTTTGAAATGAAAAAGTATTTTAGAAATACATGAAAAAAATTATAGAGTTCTCTATTTCTTGGCCCATGACTTGAAAAGCGGCAGAACAGAAGTTTATGGTCTCATATCTGAGGCAGTGCCTAGGAGGCTGACTGAGTCCAGTTAAATGGCCAGCCAATTTTCATATTGGATCCCTAGCAACTGGCGTGGTGCCAGTTGACTTTTGGTGCCAAGAGACAATCAATGTGGAATTTTCCACAGAAAGCCTATGCACCACGAGTATTGGCAACACCATTTGATTTTCACATGTTTGGATCACGTGAAAGTAAAGATTGATGTATCATTGCCCAAGGTTTGGGGTATAATTGTTCATGCCCATTACCAGATTCTTTAATCTGATGGAATCATAAACCTTAGCAGTATTTAGGAAAAGTGCATTGGCTTAGGAAAAAAAACAAAAACCACAACACAAAACAGAATATTAACACTGCAGAGAATCCTTCCTATTTCAAAATTCCTCCTGACATAGTCAAACTCTCCAGAAACAACTGCCAATGAGATAATACTCATAACAAGGATGATGATGATGACAATGTGGTTACCAGGTCTGAGTGCCTCTTCTGTGCCAAGAACTGAAGGTGGTACTTTACATGTGTAGAAGATTTAGTTTCATTGCCCCATTAGTCTTTCCAAGCAAATATGTTTTATCTCATTTTAAAGATGAATAAACCGAGCCTCAAAGAAATGAGGTAATATGCCCAAGATAAAGTGGCAAAGTTAGAATTTGAATCTGTATCTCTCTAACTGCAAAAACTATATTCTTTTCTTTTATATGCATTGTCTTTACTCGTACCCTCGTGTCTTAGATGAGTACTATCCTCTTGCCAATCATCATGCCTATGCATGGTTAAGCTAGTGAGAGCCTCAGATCCCAGGTTGGCAGTGCGACTCAGAGTGGAGGTTTCCCTAGGTAGTAGAGAGGAGGCAGGAATCTGGGGTACTGCTTGCCCAGAGTACCCCTTCCACCCACCCCCCGCCCCCCGCAAGCCAGCTAGGGAACCTTGTAATAATAATCACACCTATTTGTCAAGCAACTGGTATACCAGATGCCACAGAGAAGGCTTCGCATGCTTTATCTCTAATCCTTATAGCAATTCCATAAAGCAGGTATATTATCCTCATTTTACAGATGAGGCTCGGAAAGGAAAAAGACATCCCAAAGCAAAATGGCTAGTCAATGGAGAACTGTCCTCTTCATTTTGTAGTGCCTTGTGGCAGAAACCCAGAGCCAGTCTACAAAACAAGAAAAGCATATGGTGGAAAAATTATAAATTAGGTTACTATCCGTGAGGCAGGCAATCTGGGAAAGTTAAATACTGGAGGGTGAGTGGGACAACGAGGGTAGGGAGACCCTTACCGTCTCGAATTTTCTAAGGAAACTGCCTAAGGTCAGAAAACTGTGCAAATAAATAGTGAGGGTTATTGTTCCTGAAATAAACTACTTTGAATCTATACTTGAATGCACTGATTATTGATTCACCCGCATCCAATATATATTATTAAGCACACAGCTCTAATTTATTGCATCTGAAACAGCCCCTCGGAGGCTGATTCTCCAGCCATTGGCTTTGGTGAAAGGTTCTCTTCAGACCATGTATTTACTTTGCAGGTGATATGATGGGAGGAATTTTGTTAACCAAACTCTCAAAGGGGAGTGGCATATTTATATGAAATCCTTAAACATATTTCTTACCTCCATTGCTTCCGCCCTTTCCCATCCTCCTCTCCCCCTTCTTGTTCTGGGTGTTAAACTTTTACTCACACAGCTTTAATGATCTGCTAATGCATTTGGGTTAATATTCCCTGTCTCTTAAACTCTAGCGCAGTGACCTGAACCCTCTCTATTAATTTGACTCTGAGAGGGGTTCAAGATGGAGTAGGTACAATAATCCTTTCCACTGGAGGTAAAGGAGAAAGCATACCACCTCGAATGGCTACATATATAAATAAAACATGGCCTCTTCCTATCTGTCAGGAAGACAAGGCAACCACGTGGGCTTCCTACTTGTTCACGTGGTGTCCATGACTCCTGCCAGGCCAAGGATGGGTCCTTAATAATTAATCCTGGACCCGCTCAGCCAGAAAGTGCTTCCTAAATAACCTCCTGTCAATATTGGTTTGAATTAAGACCGAGTTCTAAATGCAATAGTTTTCCATTGATTGGCTTTGGGAACATCCCCCCCACTCCCCCCCGAGCCTGCCTGCGCAGGCAGGGCCCTGGTGAGACTACTGGAAGCGAGGGGTCCCATCCAATTTGTTAGAGGCTGAATCGTGTCCTGTCCCCAAGTTCGTATGTTGAAGGACTAACCCCCAGAACCTCAGAATGCGAGTGGATTTGAGACAGAGTCTTTAAAGAGGTAATAAGGTAAAACAGGGACGTATGAGAGGGCCCTGGCACAATACGTCTGCTGTCCTCTTAGGAAGAGGAGACTGGGACACAGACGCACAGAAGAAAGACCACACGAAGGCACTGGAAGACGGCAGCCATCTATAAGCCAAAGACAGAGGCCTCAGAGGAAACTGACCCTGCCGACGCCTTGATCTCAGACTTGGAGCCTGGAGAACTGGAAAGAAATACATTTCTGCTGTTGAAGCCACTCAGTCTGTGGTACTATGTCATGGCAGCCGGAGCAAACTAGACGTAACTTTACTCATCTACAAAGAACACTGTTTCGATACAAATTGGGAGGGACGGAAACTGTTACTTGGCACGGCCTACCTGCCGAAAACTCACCCATGAGATCTCATTTAATCCACACAACTGCTGGGGATGCACAGACTTCCCAAGCAGTGGGCTCTCTCTACAAAGGCTTTCTGTGCACGTACTTTTTCAATAGTTGCAAAATTTTGAATCAATTATAAGGATACTGTGAATCTCACTTGTGGGGAGTTAGGAAAACAATGAACCAGAGACTAAGAGCTGGAAAGAGAAGTAGTGTATCCAACTCCAGGACTCTGGGAGAGTCTGATCAAAGCCAAGCAACTTCTCCCCAGGAAGAGACACTTAGGCCCACGAACCCAGAATGCTGGGTTCTGTTTCCAGGGTTAGCAGACACTTTGAAACTTATTCACAGACCCTGCAGGAGTCACAGACCCCAGCTTACAGAGCCCTTGAGTAGGAGTTTCAAGGGAGTCTGGGCAGAGACAGATGATAAAGGAGAGAGAAGTCAGGGGAGAGAGGAGAGGGAGGGAAGAAGAGGGAATGTGGGAGGAGGGAAGGATGGGAGAGACGAGGATAGAAGAGGAAAGAAAAGAGGATGAGGAGTGAGAAGAGGAGACCGAGGGAGGGAAAGAGGAAGGGGAAAATAAAGGAACAGAAGGGAAGAGAGCAGGGTGGGAGTGTGGCAGAGAAGAGGCAGAGGAGAGGAGGGAGGAGAAAGAAAGGAGGGAGGAGAGGAACCCTGGAGGACTGAGAAGGAGGAGAGGGAGGAGGAGGGAAGGGGGGGGGGGATAAGAACCCAGGAGGAGGGAGGAGGAAGAAGGCAAGGGGGCAGCCCTGGGGACTGGGCTCTGCCTCCAGCGGGTCCAGGCCAGGCTAAGGCAGAAGGGTGGAGTGTGGAAGCTGGCAAATCAAAAGGCAGTTGATACACGCGGGTCCGGCTGTGGGGAAATTTTAGAACATGTACTACCTGCGAGCATGCAAAATACACATTTAAACATCTCATTGAAATAGTGAAGGAGGGCTATCCTAGAGTTCCTAGCACTCATGGAAAATGTTAGTAAGAAATCCACAGGCATTAAAACAGATGTAATTGGCATAGCTCCTTAGGTGGAATTTCTTTCTTGCTGAATTATAGAAAACGTAAAAATACCTGTGAGGGCTTTTGTATGTCCCCCCCCCCCCCCACCCCCCGCCTTGAGCTCTATTGCTACCCTCTCAAACAGAGTATCTACAAGGAGGGGGAAGAGTAACAGGTAGATTCTTACGGTGAATCTCAAAGGGGTATCCACTTTCCTTATTAGCAAGTTATTTAAAACACTGTTTTCTATGCATGTAAATATGGATAGACTATGGAACAGGATAAAGAATTTTATATGTTCGTAATTTGTTATCTTGGGCAAGCTTCTTAAGTCTTGTTAGCTTCAATTCCCACATCTGTAAAAAGAATCCATTAAGAGCAACTGAGAAGTGATGTAACACCTACAAAAGCCAGAGCATTTAGTTGGTGCTCGACATATACCAGGCCCCTTTCGCTTCTCCCACCGGCAGTCAGGCGTCATCTGACCTCCCACACTCTTCTTTCTCCCTCACCTCACAGCTATTTTCTCAAAACTATCGTTCTGTTTTTTAGGAAGTAGGGTGTGTGCTTCCTAAGAGTAGGGATCCTATCCTGTTCCTTTCTGACTCCCAGGCCATAGGACCGGGTGGGCCCAGAGTAGGTGCTCACTGAACAGCAGCAGATGAGTCCACCAAATGTCCTCTTGCAAAAGCCCCTGAAATGCCCTTGCTCTTGCAATCTTAGCTCTCTTGCCCCTCCTAGAGTGAGGGTGCTCTGAAGCCCGCGGTTGGGTCTCACCCATCTTTTTATACCCTGGGTAAGGAATGCCTCTATAAGAAGTCGTAGGGCCTCAACAAATATTTGCAGGTTGAATTTTGCTTTGATTTGGAATGGAACCAAAGCTAACAAGGACTGGGCTCCACAGCTGGCATGAATAATAGGAGAGAAAGGCCCCAGAGTGTACAGGAGAAATTGATCGGTCCTATTGGTTTTGCCAAGTCCAGACTCGTCTAGGCAGATGCAGTTGATGGTTCCTGCTCCTGATGTCAGATCAGAGAGTGCTGCGGGACCCCTAGGCCCCCGGTGGTCAGAGGAAGTGCTTCAGCAGGCAGTCGGCCACTTACTGCAATGGAGGCAGGTTTCCCTACACCCAGCAGGGTTTAGACAGAGATGACTGCCAGTCTCCTGAAATGACACCCCCTCCAGGCAGCCTTCTGGAGCCTTCAGTCCAGACAACACTGATCTCTCCCTTGTCTGTGCTTCTGCTATAACACAAGAGAAAAAATCCTGCGGCTTTATCCCCATTATAGGATTGTTCAGCATTTCCATGTTTATCCTACTTGGTAGACACTTCCAGGGCATTTAGAAAGAGGCTGACATTTTCCATTATGGAGGCACAAGCCCCCCTGTCTGTCTCTTGTCACCTACCACTTAAATTACCCCAGGCACTGACTATCCCGCTCAGGTCTCAGCTTCCTCATATATAAAATGGGCATAAGAAGGCCTACCTCACACTGGGCAAGGCGCTTGCATGAGATAAAGTGTGTAAAGTGCTTAACACAAAGCCTTGCACATAGTAGGGGCCCTTTAAATGGCAACCCCCTTTGGTCTTCTCCTTGTCCCCTGTGGGAATATAAAACCAAGTCCAACGGTTCTTTAGACTCCCAGGATCTTATACAGAGCCTGACAAAGGGTGAAAGCTCAGTATTTATTTTTTTAAGTGAACGAATGAATGAATGAATGAATGAGGGTCAGACATTATACATGCTATTTCCCATGCCTCTCCATGAAATATCCCGAAGACCCTAACACAGACCGTCCCTCTAGACAGAAATAGTCTGTGGTAGAATAAATCTGGAAGGAATCACATAAAAATGTAAATAATTCAAATAGGTGGTGCAATTCAAGGAGCGTGGGCTTTTTCTCCCCCCTCATGTTGCAAAGCAGGTTTAATTATAATTACAGTTTAAAAAAAGATTTTCAGAACAGACTCTGCATCAGAGTGTCTCAGGCAGAAAAGGAAAAAGTTTTGGAGAGTAATCCAGGGGCAACAGTTGTTTTCCCTGCAGGGGCAGAGTGGCAACAACCTTTCTCAGTCATAAGCTCCCGTTCTTGCTTTTGACTCTTTCCCAGCAAGGTGGGGGGTCGGGGATGTTGCAGAAGATCCCAGGAGCTACAAGACCTCCCGTCAGCTCTGCACGCTCTCCTCACACCTTCAACTCCCAGGACCCTGCCGCTCCACCACAGTCACCAATGTCACCTTTTCTTTTTTGGGGGGAGATGTAAGGACTGAACAAAAGGCCTCATAACAGGGAGACCCATTTCCTGAGCAGCCTTCCAGTACCCTTGTTTTACAGGCTGGGACCCTGGGCCTCAGAAGCACTGATGCTCCCCGCCCCCTCCCCCCTCCTCCCAAGACCACACAGCAGTTAAATGGCCTGGCAGTGTGGAGGCTCAGGGTTCTGAAGGGAACATGGATGCTCCTTCCCAGTGAGCTGCCCCTCAGGGGTGTAGCTCCTTGTCTTAATCTTTCCCCTTGGTCCTAGGGTGCTGTCTGGTCCCTGTTCATGGAGCACTGGCCCAGGAATTAGAACACAAGGGCTGAGATGGGGCGCCTGGGTGGCTCAGTCAGTTAAGTGTCTGACTCTTGGTTTCGGCTCGGGTCATGATCTCACATTGGTGGGTTCGAGTCCAGCATCAGGCTCTGCACTGACAGCATGGAGCCTGCTTGGGATTCTCTTGCGCTCGCTCTCTCTCTGCCCCTCCCCCACTTGCTCCCTCTGTGTCTCTCTCTCTCAAAATAAATAAACTTAAAAATAAAAGAAGAAGAAGAAGAACACAAAGGCTGAGAACCGGCCAGCCCTGTCCTGACTTGCCGTGTGGCCCTGGTCAGGTCACTATCTCCTTTCATCCTACCTCCTCCTCTGTAAGTGAAGGGTTGGGCTGGATGACTGTGTGTGAAATTCTCTGCAGATTAATGTATCAGACCAGCAAGTGTCCATCAGCACCTATGAGGGGGCCCTGCTGGTTACTAAGCCAAGACCCTGTGTGGGCCATGGTGCTGGGGACAGTTACCTTGTCTGTTCTCACAGCAGCACTGGGAGACAGGTTCTCCTCTCCCTACCGTGAAGGAAAATGACCTCACACGGGAGGAGGTTATCAACCTTCCAAGGTCACAAAGCAAGAAAATGGAAGCTGGTGGGTTTCAGGAGGGGTATGAAGGATGGGAATGTTTGGAGCATGGGGCAGCCTGGCTGGTGAGGTGTCCTGAGGGGACATGATGGGTCCAGGCCCTGATGCTCCTTAGCTGTGCAACATTTAGAGAAATCACTGGGTGCCTCTGAGCCTCAGTCTTCCTCATCTTTAAAATAGGGATAACAGGGGTGCCTGGGTGGCTCATTTGGTTAAGCATCTGACTCTTGATTTTGGCTCGGGTCATGATCTCATGGTTCATGGGATTGAGCCTGGCATCAGGGTCTGCACTGATAGCAAGGAGCCTGCTTGGGATTCTCTCTCTCTCTCTCTCTCTCTCTCTCTCTCTCTTTCTCTCTCTCTGTTCCTCCTCTGCTAGCACACACGGGTGCTCTCTCTCTCTCTCTCTCTCTGAGAGGACTCTCAGAGGAGTCTCTTAATTTTTTTTAATTTAAAAAATTAAAATAAATTAAATTAAAAAATTAAATAAAATAGAAATAACAACCTTTCTCTGGCCCATCTCTTGTGCTGGTGGAAAAGATCAAATAAGGAAGTTTGAAAACTGCTGCTCAAAACTCGCAAAAGCCTGAGCCTCAGTCTCACCACTTACTACTTCTATGGCCCCTTGAGCGTCAGTTTCCCTGCCCATGAAATCAGGATCCTCAGCCCTGCCTCATGGTAAAGGTCTGCGCACGGGTCGGGAACTGCTCTCCATGTTTCCTTAGGTCTGTTTCCAGGGAGATGCATTCTTTTCCTAATAGGGCATCTGTCACACCTGTTCTCAGGCCTTCTGCCTCACCGTATCACCTAGAAAACAGAAAGCTCTAGAGGCTGGAAGGCTCATTTTCTCTTTGCCTCAGGACCTGGCATTTTGTCTGTCTGCTAAGATGGGCCTGGCCCTCACTCACATTTCTACAACCTTCCAAACAGTCTCAATGAGAAAGCCTTGTAGCAGTAGCCTGGGTCCCTGAATAAACATGCTGCCCTTCCCTGAACTGGGGAGCCAGGTTATGTGTGTTGTGTGTGGGGGGGTGTGGGTGTGTGGGTGTGTGTGGCTGGGTGGGTATGTGTATAACCAATGCCATCCCCTGGGGTAATGGGTTCTCAGCAAAAAGGCTCTGAGTCCTTGCTGCTCCAGGTCAACCACAGGCCCTTTTCCCAGGACTATTTTTCTGTGCCAACTAGCAAACAGGGCTGGTGCTCATTTCTCTCAGAGGCAAAGGTGTAACTGAAAATGCACTGGGTCTGCCTCCTACAGCTCACCACAGTTTCCAGAGAGCATATGTGTGCCATTCCAAATGGTCTGGGGATTGTTTCCTCCCAGGACATCAGGCCCATTTGAGAGGGGAGGAAACCAAGGCTCTGACAGAGGAGCAGAGGAGGGAGGGAAGGGAGGGATTAGGCAGGGCTTCTCAGCTGGGCTGTTCACTAGACTCACCAGGGATCCTTTAATAACCACCCCTACACTTGTACCCCAATGTTTATAGCAGCACTCTCAACAATAGCCAAATTGTGGAAAGAGCCTAAGTGTCCATCAACTGACGAATGGATAAAGAAATTGTGGTTTATATACACAATGGAGTACTACGTGGCAATGAGAAAGAATGAAATATGGCCCTTTGTAGCAACGTGGATGGAACTGGAGAGTGTTATGCTAAGTGAAATAAGTCACACAGAGAAAGATAGATACCATATGTTTTCACTCTTATGTGGATCCTGAGAAACTTAACAGAAACCCATGGGGGAGGGGAAGGAAAAAAAAAAAGAGGTTAGAGTGGGAGAGAGCCAAAGCATAAGAGACTTAAAAACTGAGAACAAACTGAGGGCTGATGGGGGGTGGGAGGGCAGGGAGGGTGGGTGATGGGTATTAAAGAGGGCATCTTTTGGGATGAGCACTGGGTGTTGTATGGAAACCAATTTGACAATAAATTTCATATATTAAAAATATAAATAAATAAAAATTTTAAAAAAAGAAATAATTAATAACTGCCCCTACCTGGGCTGACCCCACACCAGCAGGATCAGAACTTCTGATGGTGTGGCCTGGGCATCTGCGTTTTTCAAGAGCCACAGAGAGCCCTCTGCCTACGAGGAGCCTTGCTCACCCTGAATCCTCACAGGCATGCCATGGCAGAACATGAGGCCTGGGTTGTGGTTTGATTAGGCTTTTCTGGCCCTAGAGCCCAAGCTCAAAACCCACCATACCACACAGCCTCCTAGAGATGTACCTGGAAATGCAGGTTCCATCTCCTCCCCAAGCCTGCGCAGCAAACTATTCCCATGTGTCCCCTCCGCCCCCATTTCTCACAACCTCCTGTGATTTCATTTTCCCATTTGGCATTTTGTTTTGCTGTTCAGGGCATAAAGGGCCAATAGCTTCTTCCCCCAAGCTATTTCTCCTCAAAAGCAGTGAAATAGCTTAGCAATTTGGGAGACATTTAAAATGCATTGTTTTGCTGGGGCACAGGGTAGGGGGCGGGGAGGGGGTGACCGCCTTTCCCGTCTCCCAAATCCTAGTACAGAATGTGCAGGCTTCCAGTCAGGATTCTCCTCCCCAGTCTTGTCAGTGATTAAGCCGGAAGCCCTTCAACCTGCACCGTCCTCCCCGCTCCCCAGTGGCAGGACCCGAGGCTGACACACTGTAGACTGTGCAGGTCAGTGGGAACACAGGCTGGGGACTCACAGAGACTAACTTCAAACCTGGGCTTGCCCTGGGCATCCTCCAGAAAATGGCACCCACTAAGCCCCAGCTTACAGGCATTCGCCAGGATTAGGTAAGAGGATGAATCAAAAGGCCCAGTACGCTGTTGACCGAAAACAAAAACAAAAACGATAGTAGCTGTTATTATTAAACGCTGAGGATGAGTATTATACCACTACTGCGCTAATCTTTGGCCCTTGATTCGGGCCTGGCACATGTGGAGGAGGCATTGGGCAGTGAGGAAAGGGCTGGGTATTCCAGGACACGTTCTCCTCTCTGGATGGCATGGCCCGCGGAGCGCAATGTAGGAGGATCAGTCTCAGGAAACAGACCTTGTGCAAAGTGCCAGGCCCACGCCCCACCCCCGAAGCTCCAGACGCTCTGGCCTGGGTCAGGCTGAGGGAGGGTGGGGTGTTTGCCAACGTTCCCCAGGCAACTCCACGAGCAGCCAGGGCTGAGAACCTCTGCCGACTTCTTCCCTTCTCTCCACCCTTCCCAGAGTCTGTTGCTTCCCTTCTCCAGTGGGCACGGTTTTGTGAGGAAAGGAGTGCCGGACTGTTCAGTGACACAAATGTGCTCTCTGTAAACCGTGGTGAGTTGGGGGGAACAGACCCAACCAGTTTTCAATGGCACCCGTGCCTCCCGCAGGACAGATGCCAGCCCCATTTCCTAGCCCTGCTCCCACACATGGAGGTGACAAGTATTGATTGAGCAGCCACTCCGTGTCAGGCAGGGAGCAGGACGCTGGGGAAGCAGTGGGTGGAGAGGAGTGCTGTCCTGCCTTCTGCCCTGGGGAGTGCAGGGGTGGGATGGGTACTGGGAGAGGAAGCACAGGTGCTATGAGGAAGGAAAAAGAAGGGAGCGGACTGGTAGGGGGGAAATCAGAGCATCCTTCAGACAAGGAAGCTGAGGCCTGAGGATGACACTCAGGAGGCAGCCAGGAGAAGAAGCCCAGACTCTGAGGAGTCCGGACGCTGGATAGGGCTTGGCCAGCTGGAAGAACTGGGAGATGCCAGCGTGTGAGGCACAAAGAGGAGGAAGAATGGGTCAGGGTGAGACAGCGATTCATCAAACGAACATCCAGGGGGATGCAGAACAACGTGGCCTTGGCAGTGAACAGCATGGCCTCCGGAGCCAGAGTGCCAGGGTCCGCATCCCGCCTCGGCCGCCTGCAAGCTCTGCGATGTTACACTATGGACTTAATCTCTTTGTGCTTCAGCGTCGCCATCTCCAAAGTGGAAATTACCATACTACCTATAAGAGTTTTCGTGAAGATGAGGTAATTCATGTAAATCATTTAGAAGCGTGCCGCCAACATATGACACAGTATATAAACATTTGCTGTCATTATTGTTATGTGCTAGGCGTGGGTTCAGCCTCCCCATCTGTGAAATGGGAATGATAACGGATCTGACCCTGAATGCTACGGTGCAGATGAGATGCAGTGCAGGAAGTACAGGTGGAGTCCTTCCAATATGACCCTACAACACCGTCACCATTATTTATCTCTATGCATGATACATGCTAGGCAGAGGGTATGGCCCCTCTTAGAACAAATCTGCAAACAAGTATCTAGAAGTGGGAGGGGCTCTCAGGGGAAGGCTCCTTCACCGCAGGTGCACGAGCACAGGGCGGGCAGGGCACTCGGACAGGGTGGCCAGATGAGGTGCCCTTGCGGCCCAAGAATCTACCTGTCTCTAATCTCTATCGATTTCTGCCCCTCTCTAAAAATTTTCACAAACACGTCTTGGAGGCTCTGCCCCCAGACGGTAATCCTTTCCTGCCTGTTTCCTTGCCGTGGCAGAGAGACATCAAATCTAGACATTTCCCGTGCCCCAGGGCTGACAACGCTTGTAGGGAGCACACCGGTCAAGGGCATAAAGTGGTCCCCTCGGGTTGGTGCCCCAGCCCTCTCTGTCCTCACGGCATAAGGGACACTGGCAGCCCCTGCCGCAGCAACCACAGGCACAGGGAAGCTGATGCCTAACTCCCCAGGCAGGCTCGCTTGAAGAAAGAGACTGGGATTCAGTTCAGGAACCCCAGGGTCTCCAGAAGCTTCTAGGACCTTGCCTCCCTCCCCACCGTTCCTTGGGTGCAGTTCATTGGTGCCCTCTAAAAATAGCAGTGGTTATTCAGGGAAAATACACCATGCTCCGTCTCGGGGGGGATGCCAGCACAGGACTCTTTCAAAAATAGAACCCCAATCAGGTATACTCCTAACTCCTTGTCTCACCCCACCAGTTCCAGGATCCTTCAGAAGGACCCAGAGACCGGGTGGCAGCTTCAGATGCTGGGAGGTTACCGAGGAGGATCCGCACCCAGGGTTGTCCCCTTCCAAATTCCTCCTCTGTTGGTTTCCACTTCAAAAAATCCATTTTCCCTTGTTGCAGAAAGGAATATATATTTATTCTAGGTATTATGGAAAACAAAGAGAAGTATCTCACCATCCAGAAATAACCACTGATGTGAGTCTGTCCTTCCTCTCTCCTCCCCTCTTTCTATACTGCACACGCACACACACACACACACACACACACACACACACACACACAACATCAAATGTATTTTCGTATACAAAGTATTTTCTTATACAACATCAAAGGTATTTTCCTATGTTATTAAATATTCATGTACAGCACAACGTTTTAATGGGAGCGTAGTAGGACAGAGGTGAAGCACAGGAAGGTTGCTTCAGAAAGATCTTGGTTCAAGTCTTGGCTCTGTCACAGGTTTTGAGGCCATGGGCAGCTATTTGAGCTCTTGGAGCCTCAGTTTACACATTTAAGAAGTGGAGTCAATAATAGCATCCGTCTCAGGATTGCTATAAAGATAAAGTGGGATGCTTTCCTCATAACTGCTCAGTAAATGCCTGTAATAATAACAACAATGGCAGCAAACTCCACGAACTATAAATGAGTCAATGATTCTCCTGCTGATGAACATGTAGCTGGTTTCTAAAGCCCATGTTCTCCTACCATTCACCTCTTCTCTGGGAAGTTCTAGAATTCACAGAGAGGGCTCTGGAGGCAGCACCCTGGCTGAAGGCCCTGCAGACCAGGAGCAGATCAGCTGGTGAACGGACAGCTGGGGGTAGAAGCTGGCACAGCCTCACAAGGCCCGGGTCTCCGGCCTTGTCCACAAAGCCTCGCAAAGCTGAGAACGATGTGACGAGACCAGGCTATCTCCTACTTCTCTGGGGTAAGGACACCTCTAGCCTAAAGTGGTGCCTAGACAAGGGGCCTCCTCCTTTGATTCTCAGCCAGCTTCCATCCTGATCATCTTTAGTCTCCAAATTCAATTCCCTAGAGAGTTGAAGCATCTTTTCTCCCCAGTTAGATCCTTTCACTGTGCCTGGCAATATTAGACGCTGGGCCATGATGAAGAAAACAAGGCTCAGAAAGGTTAGGTGAATTCTCAGTAGTCCCACAGCTAGTCATTAGTCTAGCTTCAATTAGAAGCTTATTTTGGGCTGAATTGGTCCACCTCCATTCATATGCTGAAACTTTACCCGCCCCCCGCCCCGACCCCATGTACCTCCACAAGGTGATTATATTTGGAGATAAGGCCTTTAGAAAGGTAACTAAGGTGAAATGCAGTCATGTGGATGGGCCCTAATCCAATAAAACTGGTGTCCTTCTAAGAGATTAGGACACTCAGACATCAGACGGCCACCCAGTGAGGACACAACGAGAAGGCAGCCATCTGCAAGCCAAATAAAGGCCTCAGAAGAAACCAAACCTGCCAGCACCCTGATCTTGGAATTCTAGCCTCCAGAATAGATGAGAAAAATAAATTTCTGTTGTTTAAGCCACTCAATCTGTGGTAGTTGTTATAAACAGTCCTAGCAAACTCAGGGAGCGCTTAAAAACAAAGCTCGTAACAGTTTATGAGGTTACAAAGTAATTTCATGTTTTTTGATTCTTTTGATTTTTACAGTGACCTTGTGAGGCAGGAATAATATTTTTATCCCCGTACGGTTGGAGGGAATCAACAAGATGTCGAGATGCCGTATGTAAAATGCTTGGCCCGGCGCCTGGCAAGAGGCGGTAACGGCTGCTGGTCTCCCTGTCAAGTATTCACACCTGCCAGGGATCCTAAGGGGAAGACGATGAAGAGCGGGCACAGGAGCCATAGGGGAGACAGGTTTCAAACTCCATCTCAGGGGGATCTGTGCAAGGGAAGAAGGGCCCCGTCCGGAGGGCAAGCTCCCGTCCCAGGACACAGGAGAGCGGGGGTAGGGTGGCCCCGGGTACCATGTCGCTGTCTCCATGTGACAGCTAGAGCCCCTTCAGCAGCAGCAGCTGAGAACTTGTTGGGAATATAAACTCTGGTGCTTTACCCCAGTCCAACTGGATCAGAAACTAGGGATGAGACTCAGCGATCTGTGTTTTTTACAAGCCCTCCAGGTAATTCTGATGTACGACAGTTTGAGAACCCGTAGGCTAGCAGGGACTTAGCAACTGGGCAGGCAGATTGGAAAGGACAAGATGACCTTCAACAGCCCTTCAAAGCCAGAGACGCAGAGATTCAGGAGGACGCTGACCTCTCCTTCTCTTCTCCCCTTACCTTCAGACAGCTGTCAGCTGAAACAGCTGGGGTTGACTTGCGTCCTGTGGTATCAGCTGACTCCCCATCTGTGAAGTTGGGAGAAAGCCAGCCAGACTCCCATTGCAGCCAGTGTCCCCCCCAAATATGCCACAGATGCCACATCAGCGCTGGATGGGGCCTTGGGGACTTAGCACCAGAGCAAATCTGACCTAGAGAGACCAAGGGTCATCCACAGTCACACACCAGAGTGATTCAGGGCAGGCCTTCCAGGCCCCCTCCTCCTAACTGTGTGCTCATGCCTGGCACCCTGGAGGGATGTGGGAATCCAGCAAAACCACTGGAGGCAACTTATGTTTTCATCCCACCTCTCTCTGGCTCAGCTGGCACATGGATGCTTTTTGATTCCAGGCCGACCATTCTTGACAGAATGTTTCAAAGTCAAGGCGGGGGCAGGGGAGGAAAATGCTGTTGCTCCAGGCACATGCACAGCCTCTGACCTTTGTGCCTGTCAGTGTAGTTTCTGTCCACACTGGGGGATTATCTGGCCTTGGAAATGCCTCTACCAAGGGCATAACAAGGGATTCATGCTCTGGTTGCCTCAACATCCAGAGTCACCCAGGAGAGACACTTGTCAGACTTGTTTAATCAGCCGTGGTAGGAAGGATAGGCCTTATATGGCTTTCTGACCTTATGGGAAAAGGCCATGCTGCAGAGGGTCTGTGGGAAGGAGCATTCCTTTTAGCTGGCACAGCAGAGCCCATCACTAGGGGTCAAGGACACAAGTAACCCTAGAGCAGGACACAGGACAACACAGAGAATATGATTTTGGCTGGAAGACAGTAGCTGGGAAGTTTGGGCTTGGCCACTTGCTATTCTATAATCTTCTGGGTGGGGCCCCAAATTTGTGTTTCTAGTAGCAATATGGATACTGGGGGTCCAGGGACCACAATTTGAGAACCACAGGCAAAAGTAACCTGCCTTGCCTTCCTCATGGGGTTCTAGCAAGAGCTCCCTTGGAAGACCCGTGTACCAGTATTGTTTTGCCCTTCCTCCTGTGTAGGAGCCTTGGACCATCACTCAACCCCCTCTCCCCCAAGCCTCAGGTTTCCTACCTGTAAGATGGGAGTAACAGCTACCATTTGTATCTCAGCGTGGTGAAGGTCAACGAGAGGAACAATTAAGGCAAAGGAGTTCATTAGGAGTGCCTGGGTGGGTCAGTTGGTTAAGTGTCAGACTCGTTTATTTTTAAGTTTATTTATTTTGAGAGAGAGAAAGAGAGAGAGAGTGCAAGTGCATGATCAGGGGAAGGGCAGAGAGAGAGGGAGAGAGAATCCCAAGTAGGCTCTGCACTGTTGAACTCTCAAACTATGAGATCATGCCCTGAGCTGAGACCAAGAGTCGGGTGCTTAGACAACTAAGCCACCCAGGCACCCCGAGTGTCAGACTCTTGATTTCAGTTCAGGTCACGATCTCACTGTTCGTGAGTTCGAGCCCTGCATCGGTCTCTGCGCTGTCAGTGCAGAGCCTGCTTGGGATTCTCTCTCTCCCTCGTTCTCTACCCCTCCCCCACTCTCTCTTTTCTCTCTCGAAATACATAAACTTAAATAAGTAAATAAATAAATAAATAAAAATTATAGTGACTATTCACATGTAAAGGGAAGCAAACATTTACTGGGCACCTACTGTGAGTCAGAAGCTCTCTCAGATGTCAGGACACTGGCATAAATAAACTGGAATTCCTGATCTTGGAGAACCTGGGGCGAGTGGGGAAGACAGATAAATGAAACCCTGATCTCGTCAGTGCAGTAGCAAAGGTCACAGTAAGCTGTACAAGCATGGATAAGAGGTGGGACAAGTGGGTTAGGGTGGATTTTATCCTCAAGGCAAAGGGAAGCCATCGCAGGCAGGGTTTTAAGGTGGAAAGTGACCTGCTCTTGTTGGTTTCAGGGGAAGATCCTTGTGGGCTGGAGAATGGATCACTGAGTGGGGCAAGTCTAGAGGCAGGGAGGCAGGAAGGAATTAAGGAGGCTGCTACAGTGATCCAGGAGTGAGAACATGGAGAAAAGTGGATGCATTTGAGAGATTACATGTGCAGAATAAAGACGGCAGCAGAATGAAGCTAGCGCCCAAACTAAGATGGGGAAGGCTGGGGAGGTGGGTGCCAGTGAAGGTGATGAGCCTGTCCCTCCTGTGCACGCTGGCTGCGCAGTTCCACCAACAGACCTTGTCCGGTGAGCCGCTCTGACTGCCGGTTCTCCCCAGGTGAGAGACCCTCCCCTGGGCCTCCCTCCCCATGCCCTGGCATTACTGAGCTCTGCTGTTCGCCACCCTGGCACACAGCAGCCTCCTTCCCACCCATACAGTCATCTCCAAAATGAGCAACAGCAGCAATCAGCAAGTAATCATCTCTTCCCCCTATACAGTGCCCGGGTGTGCAGATAATGTTTGTGATTGTTGCAAAAATGATAGCATGAAAATTGGGGCTCCTGCCAAAGGCAAGGAGGGGGGAAAACCTAGTTAAATAAACTCAAATGGTTCAGACCCAATCTGAGGCTTCCTAAACCGTGGCCTGCTAAGGTTCTCTGCCCCTCTGCCCTGCATGGGGTGGGAAGTCACCTTGTAAGACCCTGCCAGGGTGGGGCAGCACACAGTGGTGGCCTCGGGGGCTCTGGGAATTGCTGTAATCGCAGAACTCTTCTGGCATCTGCCATAAACTCTGGGCATCAATGAAGGGCAGCTCTCTGGGCCTCTCATTCACAGCTTAGCTCCCAGCCAGAGGAGAGGAAGTGCTCTCAGAGGTACAAGGTGACTTTAAGAGCATCCCAGACAGAAAGCCCGGACTAGAAGAGGCCCATAATAATAAGCTGTCACTGCTACTTTGTTCCAGGGAGAGCTGTCTGAATCCCACACTGTGCTAAGGGCTTTACGAGCCTATTGTTTTATTTAATCTAGCCGCGCAATTGTCCTGAGAGGTGGCTGTAGTTATTAATTCCATTTTACAGAGGGAAGAAGAAATGGAGGCAGAAGTTAATTATGATCTCATAGCTAGTAAACAGCAAAACTGGGATTCTAGCCTAGGCTGCTTGATTCAAAAGCCCCCGATTGAGCTACAACCCAAAGCATAATAGTAAGGACTGGGGAGGCCATGGAGAAATTGGAACTCTGCTACACTGCCAGTGAGAACATAAAATGCCACAGGCACTTGAAGAACAGTCTGGCCGTTTCCTCAAATGGTTGAACTTAGATACCGTATGATCCAGTGATTTCTCATCTGTCTGCCCAAAGGGAATGAAAACATACATCCGCATAGACATTTGTTTATCAGTGCTCATAGCAGCATCAGTCACAATGGTAAAACAAGTAAAAACAACCCCAACGCCAGTCACCTGATGAATCGATCAATAAAATGTGGTGTATCCATACAACGGAATGTGATTATGAAATAAAAGAGAAATGGAGTCCTGATCGATGCTACAACATGGGGTGAACCTTGCAAACATTATGCTAAGTGAAAAGAGCCGGGTACAAAAGAGCATAAATTGTAGAATTCCTTTTTACACGAAATGTCCAAAAGAGCAAAGTCCATACAGACAGAAAGCAGAGTAGTGGTTGCCTCTGGCTAGGGGTGAGTGCGAAATCTGCAATGAATGGAACAGCTATGGGTATTTTGGGGGGAATGATGAAAATGTTCTAAAATGGACTGTGCTGACAGTTGCACAACTCTGTGAATGGACTAATTAAAAATCATTTAAATGGGTGAATTATATATTTCAAAAAAGTTATTTATTTTAGTTTAGTGTCTTGGAGAGGGAGAGGGAGGGCATGAGAGGGTAAGAGAGAGAGAGAGAGAGAGAGAGAGAAGAAAGAAAGAAAGAAAGAAAGAAAGAAAGAGAAAGAAAGAATGAATCTCGAGCTCAAGCAGGCTGTTACGCTCAGCGCAAAGCCCGACGCAGGGCTGGATCCCACAACTCTGGGATCATGACCCAAGCCAAAATCGAGAGTCAGACACTCAACCAACCGAGCCACCCAGGCACCCTTAAAAATTATGTTATTTTTTAAAAGCCCGTGATTGAATATTTAAAAGAAAAAAAAAGGAAGGAAGAGAAACAAAGCAACTATGATTTGCCCAAGTGAAGGCATCTAGAATTATTTTTTTTCCATTCATTACACAAATCTTGAGACCCTATTGTGTGCTGGGTACATATCTCTGGAAGCCTGTGACTAGGAGCTTCTAGTCTGGGTGGAAGAGATAGGATGTGGGCGCAGAAAATCATGATTCATAGGAGAAGATGCCAAGGGAATTTAAACAGGAGGATACTATTTCACACCCACCGGGTTGGCAAGATTTTTAAAGTCTGACATTACCACGTGGGCAAAGATGCAGGGCCCCAGATAGTCTCACCTGCTGCTTGAGGGAGAATAAATAGGTATAATTTAGAAAGAAGTTTGGCAGTGTTCAGTAACTAAGAATGCACATGCCCGATGACCCAGCCATCCCATGTGCCCCTGGGGTATATCCCGGATAAATTCTTGTGCGTGGACAAGGGCACATGGGCACGAATGTCCATGTCGGCATAGTTTATCCCACAAGGCTAGAAATAACCAAGCCCATCATTTCACAAAAGAAAGAGTAATCCCTGTGATAGTCACACAATGGATTATATGCAGTGGGTAAGTTCTAAAAAGTATACAACGTATACCAAGTTTAAAAACATACTGAAGGTCATTATCCATTACTCATGCATACATACACGTGTAGGAAAAACATAAAAACATGCAGGGTGCCTGGCTGGCGCAATCGGTAGAACGTGTGACTCGATCTTGGGGTAGTGAGTTGGAGCCCGACACTGGGTCCAGAGGATTACTTAAAAATAAAATCTTTGGGAAAAAAATATAAAAACGTGAGAGTGATCAATACTAAAGTGTGGGTAGTGGCTGCTTCTTAGGAAGGAGAGGAATAAGATTGGGGGGCACACTGGGGTATTCAATCGTACCTATGTTTCTTTTTAGAAGTCACTTGTAATACCTTTTTTCTCTGAATTGAACTTTTTATTGAGGTCATTGTAGATTCACGTGCAGTTCTAGGAAGTAATACAGAGAGATCCCTTATGCACTTGGCCCAGTTTCCACGACGGTAATGTTTTGAAAAGGCACAAATGCTATCACCAGAGTACTGATACTGATACAATGCATCAAGCGTATTCAGATTTCCCCAGTATTATATGTATTCGTGTGTGCGTGTGCTCAGTTCTACACAATTTCATCACTGGTGCAGGCTGTGTTCCCACCATCACAGTGAGGATACTGAGAGGATTCCTTCACTGCAAGGGTTTCACGGTCCCCTTTAAAAGCCCCACCCACTCCCTTGGGACACCTCCTTGCCTTGTCCCTAAACCCCATCAACCACTAACCTGACCTCCACCTTTACATTTCCGTCATTCTGAAAGTGTTCTATCGGTGGACCCATACCGTATGTAATCTTATGGCTCCCCCCACCTCGACCCAAATTCCCTGGAGATTCCTTCAAGATGTTACAGGTGTCACTAGTTCATACTTTTTTATTGCTGAGGAGTGTCCCTTGGTCTGGATTTACCACACATTGTTGCCCTTTGTGAAGGACATCTGGACTAATGTCAGTTTTTGCCTATTACGATATTCTAATGTTTTAGTTCTTCAACGGGGGGGGACACAGAATCTGAAGCAGGCTCTAGGCTCTGAACTATCAGAACAGAGCCCGACGTGGGGCTCGAATTCACAAACTGGGAGACCATGACCTGAGCTCCAGTTGGACGCTTAACCAGCTGAGCCACCCAGGTGCCCCACTGCTATGTCAGTTTTACACACAGTTACAGAAGCACTGAGTGGTTCAGACACTTGCTCTGGACGATACCCTTTAGAAGTAGGAGAGTCAGGATTTAAACCCAGAGCCCAAGCTCTTTGCTGTTTACGATAAACTTTTCTGAGAAAAGAGTAACATAGGACCTTCTACGATACAGTGAGAAGTTTGGGCTTCCTCTGGAGGGCAAGAGGAAGCCACAGAAATCATTAAGTAGAGAGGGTCACAAGCAGACCTCTGTGGCAGGGGTGCTATGTTGGAGGCCACCCTGGGCTCCCTCCTCAACATGTCTGAAGGCCCAGCTCCTCTGTTTTATTGCCTTGTTTCTGACCTCCTCTCTTCTCTTCCTGGGCACGGCTAGACCAGAACCCACCACACAGCTCCAAGACAAGAGGCAAGTGTAATAAAGCCTAATGCCCTCTACTCCAAACCTGGACGCTGTCCTTCGTGAGGCTCCCCAGATTTTACCTGCTACTCTGGGCCCAGTGGCTGCCCAGGGTGTCTCTCTCCTCTCTGAGATGTGCCCACTCAATGGGCACAGAACACAGCCTTTGCAGTCAATGGGTTCCAGGTTCAAGTCCTGGCTCTGCCCTTTGCCCCCTGTGAGAGCTGCAGTACAGTCCCTTCCTCCTCGGGCCCGGGGTTGGGAGGAGCTGGGTGAGGAGACATCGCAGGCCCCTCCAGCCCCACACCTGCTCCTGGAGCACACCCTCACTGCCCTGGCTGACATGTGAACAACTCCCCACCCCTTCAACGGGTTGTCGCGAAGAGCAACGAGAGGATGTGCAGGAAAATACTGGCCAACTGCAACATGCCTTACAAAGCGAGAGATTATTTTATCGTCTTAGAGCCTAGTTTGTCTCCAGTGCCTCCCAAATCCCTGTCTTTCTTGTTTGTGCGTGTTTCCTCCGGTGGTGGGGAGGCGGGTGGGGTGGGTAGTCTGAGGCTGTGAGAGTGAGAGAGCGGCAGGGCATTTCTCCAGGCCACGTCTGGATTTGCTAGGCCCAGCCCTGACATGTTCAGAGCAGAGATAATGAACCCGCCCAGACACTGTTCTTCGCTGCAGAGGACAGGCCTTGCAGGGAAATGGAGCTGGTGTTGGAAGGAAGTCCCCTCTGCCTGGTTCCAGAGAGCACAGCAGTGCTCCCTGGCTCCCAGGCTTGGGCCCTGCCAGCCGTGCGTCAGCGACACGGAGGTGGTGTCTTGCCAGTCAGTCTGACTCGACAGGCCCAGATGGGTATTGAGGCAGCAGTGGTCCCGGAAGGTGGCAAGACGAGGGAGACAGTGTGCCCACTGCTGGACAGGAACACTCTTCGCTCCATTCTTGTGCCAGGCACTGGGGTTTAGAACTGAGCCGGAGTCCAGCCTTGCCCTTGAGGATGCACAGTACTGGCAGCGGATATGCAGCCAGGGTTGGGAGTCAGGCCTTCCCCTGGCTCTGCACTGTAGTCGTCTGAGAAAACGTCCTAAAACTCAGCCTCAGTTTCCTTATCTATAAAATGGGGATGATTATGAAGAAAATAATAGTTGAGTTGCTACAAGGGTTAAGTGAGGTAACGCAGTAAAACACTTAACCCATATTAAATAAAAATGTTATAATTTTGGGGTTGGCGGGCAGTTAATCATCCAATATATGTGTGATGAGGATCTGCTACATGCCAGGTACTATTTAGGTAATTCTCGTCTACACATGTTATCTCGGGGCGCTAGTGAGGATGTCGACAGAGGGAAGCACAGAGCTGTGGGGTAACCAGGAAGGGTCACCCAACCCTCCTTTCCCAACTGTCCCTGCTAACCAACCCCTCCCTGCCCAGGGTTACCCCAGTCTGCTCATACCCCGCCTGGCTGGTCCTGGGTCAATAGCTTCTTCCCTAAATGCTGCTTCAAGGTCTTAGGCACCAAGAGATCAGGTTGAGGTCCCCAAATTAACTCACAATCCATGGGAAAATCCCAAACTCTCCCCTTAAAAGACAAACACTAATAAGCTTCGACTCCACCTGGATGTCTCAGCTTCTTTCCCATTAATCGCTCTAAATAAGTTGAATATTAGTTGCATCTCTGAAGGAAGCACCAGAAAATGTTGTCTTTGATAACTCAAATGGATCACCCCATCCCCCTCTCAGACCAAGAGCTTCTGGGACACTGCACATTCACTTAGTCCCAGAGAAGAGAATTCTCTTATACGTGCTGCTCATGGCCTACAGCAGAGACTGGAAACCAATCCTTCGGCAAATCGCATCAGCTCTGGGCCCTCCCTGGAACATGCGTGTGTGGGCTGGATGGGAGCAGTGTGGTCACCCCTAATAACATTTACTGAGTACCGACTAAGGGCCAAGAGAGTGACACGTATCATTTCATTCAAGCCTCAGAACCATCTTGTGATCGGAGATGTTATCATCCTGCTTTACAGATAAGGAAACTGAGGCACAGGGAAAGTAATGAATTTTGTCCACAGTTGGTGTTAAATGAGGGAGGCAGCTTTGAACGTAGGCACATCTGGCTGTAATGCTACTGTTTATTCAGTTACATTAGAGGTGCTCAGTCTTTCTTTTCATTCCCCCTGCTGCCAGGAAGGCTTTATAGACATTTGTCCAAATCCCTCCCTCTTCCTATAAAATGTTAATACTGCAGATACACCGAATATCTGTTTATGTATACTGGCCCATTGGAGGATCCCAAACCACTATAATAATTATGATTTTCTTCACCCCCACCCTCCGAGAGCCATTTTTAGCCCTTGGGAATGAAGGTGCCCCATTAAGAATGTCTAAGTTGTACCTGTGGTTCTCAGAGTGTTGTTCCCAGAGTGGAAGAGGGCAAGGCTTGCCCACAGACCAAGACCAGGAATGGAAAATTAGCTGGACCGTTTCTTCCCAAGGGAAGCGTTTATGTTTTCTTTTGAGGGCCATGGAATTCTTGTTTTTAGATTTGCTACCTGTTACTCATACTTCAAATTTTTTTTAAGTTTATTAATTTTGAGACAGAGTGAGAGAGAGAGAACACATGAGCAGGGGAGGGGCAGAGAGAGAGGGAGAGAGAGAATCCCAAGCAGGCTCTGTGCTGTCAGCACAGAGCCCGATGTGGGACTCGATCCCATGAACCATGAAATCATGACCCTGAGCCAAAATCAAGAGTCAGATGCTCAACCAATTGTGCCACCCAGGTGCCCCCACTTCCTCATACTTTAGATTCACCTGCCACTTCCTACGGAAAGCCTGCCAAGACATCTGCACCTGAGTTTGGGTTAAGCACCTTTCCACCTCCAGTTTCTAAGCTGCCAAAGCAATGGTCAAACTCCATTGTTAGTGTGCATGTACATGTCTTTGTACATAAGACGAAGGACTGTGGTTTATCCATCTGTGTATTCCAAAGCCTAACTGGGCACAGCATGTAGTAGATGCTCACTAAATGTTTGTAGAATGGATGAATTAATGGGCAAATGAATTTAAAGTTGCTTGTGCTGTCTTTGCTGCACTGGGTTAATGCTTTAGCAAAGACCACATCAGGGATGGCTGGATCAAACAACAGCATGCAGCCATGCCTCCAGAATGTGGTACCTTTTGGGTGTCTTTCATGAAACCAGAGTTTTCATTTGGCAATATCTATAGTAATGTTCTTGGTCTAGGACCTTTCGAGGGCTGAGATGAGCACAGGATAAGATCTCAGAAAGAGATGGTGATGATAAGAGGGATGGACGTGGCTTAAGGTATGGACACTCTCCCCCCGCCCCCCGCCCCGGCTCTCTGAGCATACTTTGTGGACCTTAGGGGAAAAATATGAAAAAATGTCAACTAGTAATAATCAGGGAACCCTAACTGATGAAGTCCCATGCTCACACCAAGGAAGGACAGGGGTGGCCGCTCTACACTTCTATTTCCAACAGTGTGGCTGATTACTCACCCTAATGCAGTATACAGAAAAATGCCAGATTAAATAAACAAACAAATTTATTTTTAAATATAGAGCTGAGCAGTCAGGAAAGAGATGGAAATCCTTAGCGGTCAGAATAACCACGAGATAGCACAAATTCACAAGTGACAAGCAATGAGTGGGCGACAAGCCTGGCGATATCTCCTGCTTCTTAGTGACCCGGGATGTTTAGTTTGTTTTTTTCTAAAGGTCTCGAGACAGTGCAAGTAGAGGAGGGGCAGAGAGAGGGGGACAGAGGATCCTAAGTGGCCTCTGTGCTGACAGTAGCGAGTCCCATGTGGGACTTGAACTCACGAACTCTGAGATCATGACCTGAGCCTAAGTCTGACACTCAACCCACTGAGCCCCCCAGGTGCCCCTGGGGCTTTTAAAGAGCCAAGGAAAGTCACAGTCTTGCAGAAGATGGAAGGGAAACTGAGACTCTCATGTATAGCTAAGACTTAGAAAAAAAAAACATTTACACTTTGGTGAAAAGGTGAATCAGAAAAACATAAAATCCCACTCTGAAGAAGGAGGCAGGAAGGAAACTTGACCCTAGGCCCGGATAGAGTGGAAGGAAAAATTTTAAAAGGCTGAGAATTTCCAATCACACAATGGCCCTCATGTGGGTCTGGAACTGGACTATGTATTAACCTTGTGGCCAGGAACACACACACACACACACACGCACGTCCAAGCCAAGCATTTAATTTAAAGTAACCCCAAGTTGGTGGTTCCTCCAGGTACCTCACAGAAATAAATGCAAATCCTTTCTGGAGCAGTGAATTTTCAGCTGAGACCTCAAAGGAATCTCACAAAATTTTAGCGATCATAAATCCACAATTGAAAACCAAAATCACAGAGCACGTGAAGAAACAAGCCACCACCAGCAAGAGAGAGCAGAAACAATGAACAAATGAATCAGAAATGGGAATGCTACAGGTACTAAAATGATCAGATTCAGAAAATGAAATGTGTACAATATTTAAAGAAATATATACAAGTAAAGTATGCCAAGAACAGACTATCAAAAAACATAAAGCAGACTGAAAGATAACCAACTAAAACTTCTAGAAATGGAAGGGCTGATGTATGGGCTTCTCCAAACTGTTGTTCTAAATCTGGCTTACAGTTTTGGAATAAGCTTTGGTGTTGGAATGAGAAAGCTAAAATGCTCTGTGACTTGGGCCAATCACTGCCTATCTCTGGGCCTCAGTTTCCCCATCTGCAGGTGAAAGGGTGGAACTAGATCACCTCCTAAGTCCAACTCTCTTAACTCATATTCTATAATACAACAGATCACATCCATTGGGCACCTGTTTTTTTGTGCTACCCTTGACTATCAGCATTTTACATGACTTTTTATCCTTGCAACAGCTCACTGAAGTATGGGCTCTTATTATACCCAATTCACATATTAGGAAACTGAAGAAGAGAGGGATTAAGTAGCTTTTCCCAGAGTCCAGCGCTGGTAAGCCATGTGTGGTCTCCACTCATCTGATTCCAGAGCCCACGTTCTGGACTCTTAATATCTGGGATCTAGCACTAGGATTCTCTGACCTATCAGAAGTCTCCCATGGCAAGGGACAGCTCAATGGCTAGTCTAGGCTGTCAACAGCGACCAGAATAGGCGTTCCAGTGGGCAGGTAAGAATACCATGGAGTTCATTATCAATAACCAAATAGTAAGCGCATTCTATGAGTAAGGCCCGTGCTTATTTTAGACAATAGGTATTTGTAACAGAACAGCAAGCAGTGACAGATGGCTGGGGCTTACCTTCTGAATACCCTTTGGAAAATCCTTCATTCCGAAAGCACTCCTCTATACCTTGGTTTTCTCATGTACGAAATGGGGATGACAATGGTACCTAATATCACTGAGTTGTTGTAAGGATTAAATGAGCTAGTACAAGTCAGGAGTGTTGTAAGCAAGCCACAAACTGTAGTTCTTTCTTTTTATTATTTTCAACCCAGTGGGAGAAAGTTGGGTTTTGTAGCAGTTGACCTTGATTCAATTCCAGGCTCCCCCCTACTTCCCAGCTGTGTGACTTAAAGTCATTGACCCTCTCTGAGGCTCCATGGCCCCATCTGTGAATCAGAAATAACAATGCTTACCTCCCTGGTAGTTGTGAGGGTTAAATGGACTGTGAAATGCCTAGCTCAGTGGCTGACATATAATAGGTACTCAACAAATGTCTGTTCTCACCCCTGGAGCGTTTTCTGCACACTCGGCTTTTCTACCATGGTTAGAATCCAAAGAGGCAAAGGATTCTGTGCTTATAGATGGTGACTCACCGTTCTTTTCCACCAAGGGAGCTTTCACAAAAGCAGTGGGGGGTGGAAGATGTCTAAAGGCATCCATTTCACAGCAGGTAAGTCAAGGCAGTACAGCGACAGAGGTTCACAGCCTCAGAAAAGGGCCTTCAGGCCATGATCTGCTGCTTTGGTTTAACTGGCCACTGAGATGTACAGCTGAAGATACAATTAGCACCAGGAAGAGAGCTCTACCATTATGAGGATTTGGTCATTGAATTTACTGAGGATAATGACATTGACCTTCCTGTTTGGAAATAAACCAGGTATTTGGCTTGCAAATGGCTCTCTGATCATCCTGCACACCCAGGACTGTGCAGCAGCACCACCCGAGGATGGGGACAGGTAAATAAGGATGTGATGGGGGTTTCAGAAGGACAGTGACATCTGGAGCAGTGGTTGCATCACTCTGCCACCCCAACCCCTGCAGGCCCGGGGAAGGGCTGGCGTCCTCACCTGGCTTCCCGAAGAAGCATCAAAGACTGAGACCAAAAGTGGTCACCTACAGGGATTTTTTTTTTTGAGCAAATAGGGAACTCCTGGGTTTCAAGCTCAAATCTGTGACACCTTTCAGATTTCATCTTAAGTGACCTGCTCCTACCTCTTGCTCCCTAAGACCATCTGTGTATTCAAGCGGCCCAGGAACTTTGACCAAGAGATGCTCGGTGCTGAAAGACGATGGTGGCATGGTAGAGTGGTGGGCATTCCAGGTGCTCTGAGTCAAAGCTGAAGGTGCAAACTCAGGGCAGGAAAAGGAACCTCGGAGGAAAGGCGGTCGGGAAGCACAAGCCTGAAGCCAGCACAAGGATACCGGGGGTCACTGCGGCACTGCTCGGCACTGCTGAACCTTGCGGTCCCTGCTGAGACCAGACTCAGCATTTTCTCTGCATGTGGAGGACAACGTAATGTTCCCAAACAGACCCAGTTCAAACCCCAGCCCCTCCACGTACTAAGACATCTATGTCCCTGAGCAAATGATACTCTTGTGTCTCAGGAGTATCCCCATTTTCCAGTGCCCAAACGGTCTCATAGAGTCCCAGACATAATGGTTTTCATAACGAGGATAGAAACATGCCATGCGCCCGGTATAGATACCAACTCATAGTAGGAGTTCAATAAATATTCATTTGTCTTTGCTTCACTGACATAATCGACACCATATGTGACAGTACAGTCAGCCTCATCAGCCTGGCTTGCCACGCTCACTATTGATTGAAGAACTGGGGTGTGCCATACAGGATTTTATCTCCAAGATGATCCTGAGAAGAAGAAGATCTGTTCTGAGCCCTGTGATCACCAACCAGGATGGCCAGTTCTGGCAGAGCTGACCACCCAATAAGTCATTAGTGTCCCCACTGGCTAATATCTCCACTGTGGCCATGTCTTCTATGAAAAGGAGGCAGTACAAAGGAGATCATCGACTGTCTGCTGTGTGTGGGGAAGTGGCCATGGTAGACTCCAAAAGGGTGGAACAAAGAGGCATAACTAGTGTTCCTGTTCAACTTTCCAAGGGCTAAAAAGTGTATTTGGAAAGAGATGATGGAAACACGGCTTTAAAAAGCAGTGTGGTAACAGTAAACACTTGAGGTCAGACAAATGGGGCCAAGCCCCTGGGGAGCGGTGGCGAAAGCAATCATGAGCTTTAAAAGCAGACTGACTTATGTCTGAATCCCAGTTCTGCCGCTTACAGGCAGGAAGGTGTCCTTGGGGAGGGGAGAGGGAAGGATGCCTCGGTTTCTTCATCTGTAAAACAGGGGAAATACCCGAACTGCTATGATGATTAAATAAACATGATGCATGCCTGGCACAACAGTGAGTGCTCAGTTAGCTGTTAGTTTAATTCCTCCTTCTTTCCCTCATTTCCCATTCTCCTCTAGAGTAGTGAAGTTACTTTATCTGCTAGTGAATTAGAATTAGTAGCAGATGACTTTTATCTGTCTACTGGTGACCATAGTCCTCTGTCCACATAAATCTGTAAACCATCAAGTAGAGACTTGTGCAAAAATTTCCAATGGCTTCTCACTTCTAAAACAAGAATAACAAAAGGCCCCAGCTCCTTTGCCTGGACCCCAGGGCTTCCACCCGTAGGCCTCAACCTCCCAACCACTCCCCAGCTGCAATGCTCACCCTAGTGGCACCCATCAGTAGGCTGGGTGTGGAGGAGGGCTCAGCCCAGCCTTGGGGATGTCACGGATGGTAAGAAAGGCTTTCCAGAGGCAGGTGCATCCAAAGTGAACCTTAAAAGCACGAGGAGGATTTTTGCCGATAGACCAAGATGGGAGAAGGCATTCTGGGCCAAGTGAGTATCATGTGCACAGGCCTGAGGCCTCGCAGCCAGGCTTCAGTCCAGGTAGATTCCTATTACCTCTCCACTCAGACTGTCCTCACGTCCCTTCCTCTCTTTACCAGACTGACAGAGGACCACTTGTGCACTCCCTGCTGAACTCCAGTAAGGATCTCACTTCTTGTGCCCGGCTTTCAAGGTATGGCCCAGAGATCCCTACAGGTCCCTGAGACCCTTTTAGGAAGCCAGTGAGGTCAAAGCTACTTAAAATACTGCCCTTTTCATCCTTGTCCTCTTATGAGTATACAGTGGAGTTTTCTAGATTGAATGTAGAAGCAGATACATCTTCTGTTAAGCCAGATATTTGCCAAAATATAAAACAATGCCACTCTATACATTTTTGTTTGTTTGGAAAAGTCATTTTTCATTAAAATGTGTTATTTATGTTGATATAAGGCTTTATTATCGTTACTTTAAATGAGCTATAAATAATGATTTTAACATTTTTTCCCAGTGCTAATTACCACTTTGACAAATTTTAACAGACATAATCCACATAAACAAAAACTCTTTGGGGTCTTCAATAATTTGGAGGAGTCAAATAGGGTCCTGAAACCAGAGAGTTTGAGAGCCACTGCTTTCAGAAATACGGTGAAGAGAGCCAGATGCATAACTAACCCCAGAAAGCATTCTCAGAGGGCAATTTCTGCCCATTATTGGGAAAAGAGACCACAGGCAGTCTGTCCCTGGCTGGACCCTACTGTCATGCTTGTCGCTCTCTGTTCCTCCTTCTTCTTTCCCTTCCTGTCAAAACCCTAATGGCAGACCAGGCATCTCACTCAGCAGTAACCTCTTTGCCAAGTTCAGGGAGGTGTGTTGACCACACACTGTCAGGAAGGCAGGGCCCAAACAAATAACTCAATGTCTCTGATTTGAACTTTCCTGATGACTAAAAATGTTGAACATCTTTTCATGTGCTTATTGGCCATTTCTGTTGTTTTCTTTGGAGAAATGCCTATTTAAACTCTTTGCCCATTTTTGAATTAGGCCCTTTGTCTTTTCATTGCTGAGTTTAAGAGTTCTTTATAGAGTCTGCATACGATCCATTCTAAGATCTATGACTGCAAATATTTTATCCCATTCTGTGCTCATCTTCACTTTCTGTATGCTATTTCCTCTGAAGCACAAAAATTTTTAATTTTAATGATATCCAATTTATGTATTTTTTTCCTCCTTTTTGTGTGTGCCAAACCATTTCCTGTCTAATCGGAGGTCATGACCATTTATGCCTATGCTCTCTTCTAAGGGTTTATAGCTCTTACATTTAGGTCAACAGTCCATTTTGAGTTAATTTTTGTATATGGTGTGAGGAAAGGGTCCCACTCTCTGCTTTTGCACGTGGATAGCCATTGGTCCCAGCACCATTTGCTGAAGAGATGACCCAGTCACCTCATCTCGAAAATGGGCTTTAAAAGACTACCTTTCAGGGTGCTTTTAGCATTCAACAAGACAGAGAAAAAGTGCCTGTGGGGATTCCTGGCACACAGCAGACAATGCCATAACTGAAGGATCAGACAGTGGATGTGAAAGCACTCAAAAACACTGGTCATCATTACTATCATTTGACCAGAACTTTTCCATTCCTAAAGGTCATTAACATCCACAACCCCACCGGCGTGTCATAAGAAACCTGTAATAAATAACCCTCAGGTCAGTGGCTTGTAACCCCTTTCCCAGGAACTCCCTCTCTGAGGGACTTTGGAAATCCTTTTCCTCTCCCCTTCCCCTTTTTCTTTCTTTCTGCCTTAATTTTGCATTAAATGCTCTTGGTCTTAATTAATTAATCAATTTAAGATTGGTAACCCACTCAAATCTTTTTTGGCAAGTTGGTGGGAAGGCATGAATGAACAAATGAGTCAATCAAGTAAAAGGCTCCTAATTTAAAATCAGAAAAGTGAAGCCCCTAGAGCTAAAGCGATCACCCCACACACAGGTGTCAAAGGTGAAACGTGGGACACTACTCCAGTGCTCTCCACTCCTGCACTCCCCCTCCCATCCTGGAGAGATCCTTTTAAACCAGTCTCCCTCCTCCTCAGTGTTTGCAACACCTCCCAATTTAGTTTTCTCTCTGAATTTCATTAGTGTCCCATTTGCCTCATCTTCCTGATCTCTGAGGCAGGCGGTAAGCAGGAGGAGACTGAATTGGCAACAAGGGCTCCCTGCCTCCTGGTTGTGGGTGAGGCTACATGCAGGGCAGGAGGGTGTGGCCCCTGGGCTGCAATTCTACACACGCTCTGGTCCACTTGACTCAAGCCAATATATAATAATGGGACTCTAGCTATGCCCCAGGCACTGGGGGCTCGAGGATGAGGAGCTGTGCTTAGCCTTGAAATCTCAGGCTCTCAGGGATGGATGGATAATGCCTGGGCCATGGGCTGCAGGGACTTCGCCCTCCTGGGCGGTGAGAGTGAGCGAGAAAGAATGCGAGGTTAGTCAGGGGAGAATGGCAGTGGGGCCATTCTAGGAAGGGGGAACAGCACATATAAAGGCAGGAGGGTACAAACAATAGTGTGTAAGCAAATAACGACATGGAATCTGTTGTGAAATTATTTGTTCAGTCATTCGCTCATTCAATATGTGCTTATGGAGTCCCTGTTCCAGGAGTAAGAACACTGCAGGAACAACCCAAAGGAAGTCCCTGTCCTCGTGGAGCTTATATTCCACTGAGGGAAACAGACCACAGACAAGCTTACAGAGCAACATACGATGCAGCAGGTGGAGAGAAACGTCACATGGACGAGATCAGGTGGAAGAAGGCACAGGAAGGACCGGAAGGGAGAATGGCCGCTTGCATGGGGCGGTGGGTGCAGGCCTACCACCCTCACCTCCCCTACCTTGCTCACACCACTGGCCTCACACACTTGTGTTGAGCACTTTCCGGTGTGTGCGTGCTCTGCTCGCTTTATTCACTGCAGTTTCCTTTGCCTGAAGAGCCTTTCCCAAGACTGGAAAAAAGGCATCTCTGCCTTATGCCGTGCGGTAGGAATATGTTTATGGTTCAATGGACAGTGAAGAGGCCAACGGTGTGAATGAGGGGTGCATAGGAGAGATGGGGTTGGACAGGAGACGGGCTGGCTGGTGTAAGTCCCAGTGGGTCACAGTGAGGACTCGGCCTTTCCTCCGCCAAAGATGGGGGTGCACAGCAGGTTTTGAGCAGAGAAGTGATCTGATCTGACGTGGCAGACCCCTGGGAGGGAGAGTGGTAGCAGAGTCTATGAAGGGGCCATTGCAATAATCCAGGCCTGAGAAGATGGCTTGGACCAGTGTGGGGACAGAGGAGGTGGACACACAAGCTGAGGAGGGGACAGAAGCTGATGGAGTCAGTGTAAATATAATACAGCGTGCAAAAGGAGGGACGGGAGGGAGAGGAGGCCAGAGAGGAAAAGCAGAACATTCTAGACAGAAGAATCTGCCCGTCCCAAGGCTCAGATTCAATCTCACCCTGCCAGACTCAGATCCCACTACTTAGATTTCTGAAATTTCTTCCCTCTCTCCTTCAGTTCAACAAGCCTCACTCAGGGCCCAGCTCTATGGGTGGCACCAACATGGGATGAGCGATCCCCCCTCTGCCCCCCATCAATGTCTGGCCTCCACGAGGCTCCCTCTGTTGTTGCTGAAAGCTGTGTCCACATGTGACACCCGACAGGATGCTGGGGGAACCTGGGGGAGAAAGGCGGGGATGGGGAGTACAGAGGAGGAAGGAGAGAGCACATTTCCTGGGTTTCAATGGTGTGGGAGGGTGAGACTGAATTTTTTCTTCTCACGTTCACGCATTACAAGCAAGCATGATTGTGGTGGATGAGTTCACCTTCAGCTTAGTTATCTTACCTCCCTGAGTGGACCTCAGTTTTCTTATCTTAAAAATGGAATTGTAAGGACTACCTCATGGGGTTCCCTGAGTTACGTGAGATTCATAAATCAAGTACTTGGCACAATATCTCAATAAATATGACCCCATTTTACCTGCCCTTCTATATGGAAAGCTAATAATCTTAACAGATCTCCTCAGAGAGCCATGTGTGTATGGCTGAACACTTATCCCAGGCTGTAGTTACACAAGCTTCAGGCTGACAGCAGAAGCCAGCTCTGTTTCCGTTCCCTGTTATCTCCCCAGAGCCTAGCGGGGTGCTGGGCTTATTGTGAGCATTCAGTGTGTCCTTGTTGAGTTGCTAAATAAATGATTGAATCAGAGGTTATGTAAGATCTGGGCTTCAGCACTTTTTAGCTGGAAGACCTCAGACAATACAGTTAATTTCTCTGAGCCTCAATTTTCTGGCCCGTAAAACAGAAATAATATCTACGGTGGCAGAAGCAGTTTTCATTGCTCATCAAATAACCGTATTTTTCCCACATTTCCCAGAGCCTGAGGAGTCAGGCTGGACCCTGTGACTCATTCTGGCCCATAGGCCATGTGACACTTCTGGACCAAAGCATTTAAGGGCCAGTGCTCAATCTTCTGGTTCTCTTCTTGTGCTACAGAGACCAAGGTGGCTGCAGGTTGTACCCAAAACACAGCAGAGCTCTCATCAGCCTGGCTCGAGTCACTAGGTAGAGCACAGTCCTCTACATCCCTTGGTCAGACATGTAGCATGAGCAGGAAATACACTTGCTCATGGAGCATAACTAAGCCTAGTGAGACTCTGCGTCCACCTTGCAAGACTGCTGGGAGGATAAGAGATCGTGTTCGGTTCATAGTAGGTTTTCAGTAAGGTGCTTACTCCCTGCGTCCTGGCTCCTCTGCTTCTTCAGCCTTCTTCACCATGACCTAGCCTCCATCATGATTCGACTTTCTCTAGCTAGAAACATCCTCCTGCTTTTCTGATGCAACCCAGGTGTTTTATACCATTTTTTCCATTGTTCCTCTGCACAGCAATATAAAGAAAAGCCTCCAGAGAGCCACTCTGGCTGGCTGGACCTGGCCTCCAGCCCACCTGTCCCAGTAGCCACCCACTTACCTCCTCCTGCCCCACTCTCAACTGTGCCTCTGATCCCACCCCAGCTAAGCTCAAAACGTGACCATCAGACTCTGGACACAGCCTCTGATCTCCTGGATCCCAGAATGATCCCGACGGCTACTGTTGCCTCTGCGGTCCTGGACCTGCGTGGTGCTTCCTGGCCACCAGCTCCCACGTCACATCCCACCTGGATGCCTGGGCCCTGCCTGCCACTGCCCACTGTGCCGGCTGTTGGCTTGGCTTCCAGCACCCAGCACTCCTCTTACTGTATCTGCTCCCTGAGAAGGCCACCTCCACTTTGGGCTGACCTCCTCTACTTGCCATGCTGCTTAGTGGCAAAAGCCTTCAACCAAAAAGCATGCACGATTTCAGATTCCAAGATGGCACTTCTCATTAAGACCACAGCTTTGCAGCTGATGACACAGAAAATCAGAGCAGACAAGGGGACTGACCTGGCTCCATGTCAGCACGTTCTGAAGAGTCAGCAGTGTCCCTGGGCCCTGCAGCCCTCTCTCCAGGGCCATGGGATCCTGGAGGACAGGGTGGGATCCTTTCTGTTAAAGCAGAGAACACAGACCCTACTGAATGAGGTGGCAATATGCCCTGGACCCTTTCCCACAGATTTCTAACCAGTAGTCGTTGCAAACACACACCAATGAGGGGAGGGGCTTGTTCCCGGTCCCACCAACAGAGGTGACAGGGGGGAGGGGGGGAAATGGGGGGAGGTCCCAAATACCCTGTGAATCTCACAGGAACACATTTCCTTTATGCAGCCTTCCTGGGAGGCCCTGGTATACTCTGTTCTCCCATCTCATCTTGTGCCGTGGGAGAAATCATCTTGCCTGACCAAACCCCTCAAGGGCAGGGACTGCAGATAGGTTTTCTTTACAATCCTGGTGCCCTTCAAGGACTTGGAGCAGAGGTGAAACTGAGTGTTTTGTGAAGAAGGATTGACTGGGTGCTGTGATGGAGGAGGTAGGCTGGAGGTGGGTGGGGGATGGGGGATGGAACACGGGCACCAGGCCCTGGCCCCCCTCAACAGTTCTATCATTGATTCACCAGGTAAATAAATACGTCACTGCATCTCTTTGAACCATAGTGTCCTGCCCTACAAAATGGCGATCTTCACTACGATATGCCGTATGGGAGTGTTGGGAGTCACCTGGCCAAGTTCCTCACACACAAGAGTTCTGGCTATGTGCACCTTCTTGTCACACTGCAACCTCTAGAAAATCACATCCTGTCTTTGAGCCTCTGTGTCCTCATCTGAAGGAGGAAAACTCTGAGCCTGGTGAGGTCCTTTTTGCCCCGAGAATTCTACGATGATGAATTTGAATCATCTGTGATCCCAGTGCCTAAGGAGATATCTGCACACAGTGAAAGTTTGTGAAATGAGTAAAAGAAATCGTACCCCACTCAAAAGAAAAGCAAGGAGAGGCTCACAGGTTTTAAGTCATCTGCCTCAGGTCACTGTAAGAGGAGGAAGAACATTTGAACACAGGCTCTCACAGACCCAAGATCTGCTTACTTTCTCCTGTACCAACTATCACACACATTGAAAACACCACAAAATGGTTTTTTTATGTAAAAGACACACTAGGCTAAAGAACAAGGTATGAAAGATGCGTTTAGGCATCTGAGGTAAAAATTATTTTTGAGACATTTCCCGAATACCTATTTGCTAAATATATGCAGGAACCTGACTAAGAAGACTTTATTATCCATTACAAGGTGAGGACTTACTGGTAATCTCTGTTAAAAACACAATTTTCCTAAGGGTGACAGTTTACTAGCTTCATCTGAATTTCACATTTCTTTATTGTAAATTCTTGTTATTCTAATCAAAATAGAACTGTATTAGGCAAGAACATTCACCAGGCTCTGCCCAACTGCAGAATATCCCTTCCCCAACTTCAGGAGCCAGCCTCCTAAACACCCTAGGAGAGAAGACCTGTTAGGCAGAAATAGAATTAACAAGACAAAGTCTGGAGGTAAACAAGAAAAGCCTTTATTTAAAAAAAATTTTTAGTGTTTATTTTTGAGAGAGAGAGAGAGAGAGAGAGCTGGTGAGGGACAGAGGGAGACACAGAATCTGAAGCAGGATCCAGGCTCTGGGCTGTCAGCACAGAGCCCAACATGGGGCTTGAACTCACGAACCGTGAGATCATGACCTGAGTCAAAGTTGGACGCTTAACCGACTGAGCCACCCAGGCACCCCAAGAAAAGCCTTTCAAAATCACACTACATTCACTAAAATCAGAAATGGGCAGTACACTGCATAGCATAGGATGATCATTTTAGGCATTTTGAATGAGCAGTCATGGCTACTGTGCCCTTAATTTCTCCTTACCATGCCTTGTTCATTGTAAGTTTACCCTCCACAGTTTCAGGGAGCAGCAAAAGATTGTTTTGCTATAACAATGTGCAGGGTAAGAGGCACTTTCTCCTGTGTGTGAGCCTCTCCCCATGTGCCCACCATCTTGTGGGTTTTAGGACTCAGAGCTCTTGGCTTTGCCCACAAGGGTCCTGCAGGGGTCCTGGTCATATGTAGTGACTCAGACAAAATACTCAGGGTCTCTCTTAAACACCTCTCCTTTGTCCTGGTCATAAAATCCCATTCTGCCTCCGTAGCTTCAGGCCGCAGCTTGTGCTGTGGACCCTTGCCTGGGCCTTACGATCCCTACCCTGTTAAAGAAGCCGCTGAACTAGTTTACCTCCTCTTCCACCTTCCTCTTTGCCAGGGCTTCAGGGAAAACCTCAACACCTTTTCTCCTGTTTGTGTCTTTTTCAAGTCCTATCCCCGAATTCCCTCTTTTTTCAAGTATCTCTCATAAGCACCACAATGACTAGGAGTGAAACGAAAATACTCATGGGCAGACCGAAGATTTCAGAGGTATTTATGTACTAGCATTTCGTGGAGGGCAACCCAGTTAGGAAGGGATTGTAGCATTCATTCATTCATTCATTCATTCCCTCGCTCACTCACTCATATAGTTGAGAGTTAGGTGTCGTGCAGGATGCACTGATGACTTAAAAGCAAATCCTGCCCTTAGGAAGCTCACAGGCTGGCAAGGAACAGTAAGGCCTGGCAGTTTTGTAAGAGAGATACAGATGAAAGCCAGTGAGAGGACAGAGGAATGAAGAGACCAGCTTGGCTGACAAATCTGGGGGCACCTACTGGACAACATATAGTTTCAGCTCAGCCTTGCACCAGAGGCAGTGTTAGGCGGACGGCTTGCGTATACGGCAGGTGCTTTGTATGAGGGAGCCAGGCACAGGAGGGGAAAGCACGGCAAAGGATGTGTAGCGCAGCCTCCCAGAATGTGGGCTGTGTGGAGGGGAGCAGAGTTCGACACACCTGAGAGGTGACGGACAGGGCCCTGAAGACCAAGCCAGAGAAGACAGCCACTATTCAATGAGTAATCAGGAGCCATCAAGGGTTTCTGAGCAGAGATGTGACATGACTGGAGATCTACTGTAAGAAGATGAATCTGGCAAGGCTTGCATAGTATGAATTGGAAGGGGAGTGAGTTCCTAATTGTGTGCCAAGCACCAGGCAGAGTATTAGGTGCTGGTTGGTATTTGAGCTCACGGACCTTCTGAACAACTGCACTTAGGCAAGCATTATCCCTCCGGACTTACAGTCAAGAAAAGGAGACTTTAGGGAATTTAAGCTGCTTGCCTCTAATCCCCCAGCTAGGAAGCAGTGGAGACGAAATCTAAACCCTGTTCTTTTTCTTTCCAGGTGAGCCATAAAGCATGCTGTGACCCTGTGCTCGACACCAGGACACCCGATACTCCCAGTACACCTTCTGCTTCCAGAGCACCATCCTGTCTGCCCTAGGGTGGTAGAATGTGATTGCTTCCTGCACTGCCTTTGAGAGGCCCAGATGGAATTAAGCACAGAGCACCTTTGCTTCTGTTAGTTTTCCCCTAAGTGAAACAAACAAGGAGATAAGACAATGCCTTGGGTTGGGTCCCAATCACCAGAGACTGCAGTCTCTTGCAAAGAATTTCAAAGGTAGCAGGACACCATACTCCCCCGCCTCGGAGGGGAGCATTGCTTTTGTCCTTCCCTTCTTAGCTAAGCCATGGTAGCAGGAGCAGTGGACTCAGGAGCCTGGGGCAGGATCTTTTGGATACCCAGGAATCTACATGGGGCACATACAATGTCCAGGAGGGGCCAAGCATTTCTACACTCTGGGCCCACTTCATTCACTGTTTGGGAGGATTGCCCAGAGGACTCAATACACCTGAACTGGGTTGTCATACCCACAGCCTGGAGATGACCATGGATCACTCCCATCAAGATGCCTGCTATTAAAACTTGGGGCATTTTCAAGGGGAAAGAGAAAAGATTCCCTCATTCTATCTACAGGGCACAGTGAGCTGCATACACCTGACAGTCAAGAGGATAAGACACACTTTCTTAGAGGAAGCCTGGTGCGGTGAGAAGAGCAGGGGCTTTGGAAGCAAACAGAGGGGTTCCAGATCACACCGCACCCAGATACTGGCTCTGCAGCCTGGGCCAAACCGCTGGGCTCCTTCCATTTCATTATTCAATCCATTTCATTATTCAATGCAAATGACTATAAGGGATTAGGCTAATGGCAGACCCTTGGCACAATCGTAAGGACATATAATTTCTTCTCTTTTCATGTTCAACATTGTGGGCATTGCTCTCACAGTGAGGTTGCTCTCCTCCCCGTCAAGTCCCAGTTGAAGAAATGGATTTTGGAGGGGGGAAAAACGCTGAAATGACAGCAAGTTGTACACATCCTTGACCGAGTGCTTATTACCGGCATCTTATAATTATTTGCCAGCATGTCTCCCCCTTCCACTGGCCTGGGACCTCCCTGAAGACAGTGATGGCTGTATCTTCAATTCCTAGCACACAGTTATGCCTTTCTACCTTAGTTACTTCATTGTAGGATCCAAACAAACCACAGAGGCTGCAGCTCCTGCGGCATTTTATTTTCCCAGCCTGGTTTGAAGAATGACTTTTAAGCAACACCTTCATGAGCACATCCGATCCTCTGAAAACTGTCTCATTATCATGGAACCATTAGCACAGAATACTTCACCTTGTTACCCTGCTAAGAGCTTTGGTTTCTAATCTAAGCCAATTACATATGTGCCGACATTTTCAATAACATCTTAATAAAACCAAACCTCCCAGGTCTCCAGATGGAATTGGACCAGGTTGAGAGATCTGGGGTCTATCTAACAGGATACTGGAAGGTGCCTGGCAGTGGGGAAAGAAATGAAGCCTCAAAACTGGATTCAAACACTCACTTATACGGCTAGGACGATCGTAGTGTGCGTGGACCAGGATAAAGGCTTCATAAAGGTTAATTCCCTTCCTTCCCCCGAAACCAGGGAAAAGTAAAGCCATGAAACTTGTTGCAAGTAGATAGGGAGAGAAGGGGAGATAAACCACATTCCCAAGTCCATTTAGAATATGGATTATTTTTTTCACGTTTTCTCCCTAAGGACTGAAGGAAGCAGGTTATTTCATTGTAATTATGGGCAGCTGCAGCTGTTGCTTGTGGACTCAAAGACCAATTTTCAGATTAAAAAGAAACACACACAGACACAAACTCACCAACAGGATCAACTCCATACACAGAACAATACCTCCTCCAGAGAGTGAGTCAACAGGATGGAAAGATCTGGACGGTCGTGCTTGAGACACTCGGATCCAGGTGGAGCTCCTTGGGTGGGCATGCTCCCCTGTCTTCCCCTCCCCCCTCACCGCCTCTCCACCCACCACGTGCAGGACGCAGGACCAGCCGGCGAGCCACGCAGGGCAATGCAATGTTTCGCGTCGAGCAGCTGCACCTTTTGAATGCACACAGGGGGAAATAAAGGCAGCAGATGGTTTTATGTAATCTTCCCATGAATTTTTAACTGGTCGTCCTCATTCATGATAGGCCTGAAAGACTTTTTTTACAGGTCCTCTGTGGGTCCAGCAAGCCAGCCCCAGACTCGTGGTGCGGACGCTCCGTTTTCACAGGAGAGGTGGGCGGAGCTCATTTGCTATTTTGTGGCCTAGAGGCGGTCTCCCGGTTTCCATTGAGGATTCTCTCTTGGGGCGCTCCCTCTGTGTCCTCTCAAGGGTTTCTCAGCGCTGACCACGGCAAGCGACGGCTCGTGAATCCTTCACGGGAGAGCTGCCCAAACCTGCAGCACGTGATTTGTCTTCGAAAGGACTGAAGATCCAGGCTATGGCAGGGATGTTTGTCAGAGAGAAGGTGGAGTGGAGCAGGGGTGCATTGCACGGCAGACTGCCTGGGAGTAAGGTGGAAGACACTGGGCTCCCAGCAGAGAAGGATCACGTGCTTACGTGTGCAAGAACGCTGCCTAGAAGACTGAGTTTACGTCTGGCATCAAGGAAGCGCACACGAGGGGGTAAACGATTCTCAGACAGCCGCAAGTGCTGAAAGGCAACCCGATGAAGTCTGTGGCATCAGTGGGGCGTCTTCTCAACTTTCTAAAACTTGCTTTTACTTAACCACAGTTCACCTTTAAACCCTCCAAGCACACCATCAAGATTTCTGGGATTTGGGGCACCTGGGTGGCTCAGTCAGTTAAGCGTCCGACTTCGGCTCAGGTCATGAGCTCATGGCTTGTGGGTTCAAACCCCGTGTCGGGCTCTGGGCTGACAGCTCAGAGCCCGGAGCCTGCTTTGGATTCTGTGTCTCCTTCTCTCTCTGCCCCTCCTCGACTCACGCTCTGTCTCTGTCTCTCTTAAAAATAAAAAAAAAAATGTTTTTTCAAGAATTCTGGGATTTGTATGTGCAGGATAATCACACACCCTTGTTCTTAACCACCAGGGTGCTCCCAGCTCTCCGGGCCTTCGCTCGGCTTTGTGGTCAGCCTGTGACGCCTCCCCCTCCTTCTACGTCTACCAGCTCGTCCCCTTCCTTTGGGAGCCAGTGCTGATGGCAGCATTTTCACGGCGCCGTCCTTGTATCATTCACAACTAAGTGTACCCCACGCCAGAGAGTCACCGAGCCTAGGTGATTCTCCCAGTAACTCCTAGGAGTTGCCAGAGCTCTGTGTAGGTCTAGCGCTCTTCCGTTCCTTCTTTCAAATGATCACGTCGCTGGTACTATTCCAAAAATGCAAGTGAGACCCTGCTGCTCCCGGCTGGAAAGCCCTGTTGCTGCCCAAGTGTCTTTGCACGAAATCCAAACCCTGCCTTACAGCAAGCCGTTCTCTCCACTGTCCAGCCTGGCCACTCTCGCCTCAGGCCCTCTGTGCTCCAGCCGGACCGAGGGGCCTCTAACACTTCACGGACTTTCCTGTTGCCCTTTCTTTGGCCCGAGGGCCCCTGGAGTGCTCGCTCACGAGTCTACCGTGTAGCACCCCATCTTATTCTGGGAGAGCATCTCCTGCTTCTGGGAGCCACTTTTTCCACTGCTCCCATCACGAGGGTTCTGGGAGTCATCAGTGCTGTCTGGCAACCACTGCTGGCTCTGTGCTTGGCAGCCACAGGTGGGATCACACACCCCAAGAGGGCCATGTCACTAACCGTGGCCAGTGGGTTGGGAGCAGAGGTGTACCCCTTCCAGGCAGAAGGTTTAAATGCCAACTGAGGACGCTCTGGAGCTTCCTTTCACTCTGGCACCATGACGGGCAGTTGGGATGGTCTGTCGGCCTGGACTCCCGGGGGATGGCGAGAAACCCCTCCACCCTCTTACCACATCCACTGTCCACAGTGGATATGCAGAGTATGAGAGAGAATGGGCCCTTTGACGAACACCACTACGGTTTGGGGGGTGATTTGTACTCAGTATTAATTAGCTGATCTGTGGATACATAGGTCCTATGAGAAATGTCATATTCTTAAAGGACTCTGACTCCCTGTCATCACTGATTGGTTCAGGGCTGGGCACCTTAAGGAAGCTGGGTCAATCATAGTCCTGGGGGCTCCAGCCGCCCTTGGGAAGGGCAGAACCTGATCAGAGATTGACCTGGTCAAAGAGCAGATAGAATTCTTCCCTGGGTATTGAAAAAGAATCTAGTCTCTGGTAGTGAAGACTTTAAGACGGAAAATCTTGGGAGCCATTAGCGGCCGTGTGGGCATATTGTGTCCTCCCAAAAAGATATGTTGGAGTCTCAACTCCTAATACCTCAGAATGGGACCTTATTTGGAGACAGGGTCTTTGCAGAGGTAATCAAGTTAAAATAAAGTCATCGGAGGGGTGCCTGGGTGGCTCAGTTGGTTAAGTGTTCATCTTTGGCTCAGGTCATGACCTCATGGTCCGTGAGTTTGAGCCCCATGTCGGGCTCTGTGCTGACAGCTCAGAGCCTGGAGCCTGCTTCAGATTCTGTATCTCCCTCTCTCTCTGCCCCTTCCCAGCTTGCATTCTGTCTGTCTGTCTCTCTTTCTCTCTCTCAAAAATAAATTAACATTAAAAAATTTTTTTTAACATCATTGGGGTGGGCCCTAACCCTATATAACTGTTGTCCCTATCAAAAGTGCTGAGATTTGGACAGACAGACATGGAGGGAACACCACACAGAAAGAAACTCCCAGAAGCCAGGAGAGCAGCCTGGGACAGACCCCTTCCTTCAGAGGGAAACATGCAGGGAGCATGGGCTTGCCAACACCTTGATCTGGACTTGGAGCTTCCAGAACTGTGAGACAATACATCTCTGTTGTTCAAGCCCTTCAGTTTATGCTCCTTTGTGACCACAGCCTTAGCTCACTAATACAGAGGGGAAAGCTGGCCCCTCTGAGAGAGAAGGAAGCTCACAAGAGAAGCAAACCAGAGCAACAAAGAAGAGACAGAGCAAATTTAAACAGAACTGAATTAAAATTCCCAATCCCAATTCTACTGCGTCTCTTTGCGTTTTCTCTGGCTGGAGAGTTCCACTCTTTGGATTCTATGAGGAAGTAGTAAAAGTCCCTCTGTGTTGAATTCGTTAATTCTGAGGTTTCTGTCACTTTGATCCAACAGAACCAACACAACTATTAATTTTTAATTATTATTACTGTTAAGGCAAAGAAAAGGAAAGTACCGTGAGTGACTCCACCTGATGCTAAATTTACCAGATTGGTGACTGATGGACCAAGCAGCTGCTTCCAAATGCTGTCCCAACATGTTCCAGCAAGAGACAGGGTCCCTCCTGTCTGGGCGCAGTAACCTTCATACATTCACACAGTGTAATCCTCTTGGTTTTTCTTTAATCCAGTAACAGCTAGAGTAAAATCTGAAAAGGATTTTCTTGTGCACAGTTATGCCTTTCTTCCCAATCCAAACACAACTGCATGCCTGGCCCCCTGAAATGCTCCAAAACAAAACAAGTCCAGCCCAAATCCCTCATCTCGTTTCATGTTATTTTCTTGGCTGCGTAAACTTAGGGGCCTTTGTTTCTTCTGCTCTGCCCTTGGACTCTTTCTGTCCACATTCCCCTCTGTCTGGGCTCCCACGCCAGCAACAAGGGCTCCAAGCTAGCGGAGGAAGAGAGAGGCAATGGGAGGGATGGCAGGCTGCAAATGACTAACTGTCTCAGACAACAGCTGGAGGTTCCCCGAAGCAACTCACCAGCCTTCTAGAATAACTACTCAACACAAGCCCTCTGCGGAGAATATGGTCGGATAGTGGGGCGTGGGCTGAAGCTAATCATTTAAGGTGTAGCTGAGACCCTGGGGTTGGGGAAGCAGCCTTGGAAGGAAGAGGGTAGGAATTCATAGTCAGGTAAATCCTTTATTCCCCCATGAGTCTAGCCAGCTTGAATGTGACTTCTTGTGTCAGTTAATAAACTGATGTAGGGAAGGCCGATCATTAATGCAATAGACACCAAGGAGCTCAGTTGGGAAACTTCAGAATCCTTTGGCAGGTTAGGGTGTCCTGAATCTCTCTAGGGAAGCCAGGAGTCTGATGAAATGGAGACAGGCCAAGAAAGACATCTTTCAGCAAATTCAGTGAGACATTTAAGTCTTAATATGATATGGCTTGTTTGGGTGTCGTCTGTGGGGGTACCTACAACTATAAAGGGTTAGCCACCACCCTTCTAAACTCAGAGAGGTGGCAAATCAATCCTTTATTGAGAGAGGATGGAGATGGGAATAAAATGGAATACTTTGGTGACTGCTGAGAGCCAGAGCATCCTTGGTTACTAAGGAAGACTTTGGATGTGAAAGAGTATCCATAAACAGACCGACACTGGCTGGGACCGAGAGAGAGACACAGGGGAAAAGAGCTCACCAGAAATTGAGGGACAATGGCTTGCAAGCTTTCCATGAGACCCAGCCCTTGCATGGTGGGCAAGTTTCCTAGCAAAGGTCAGCTTCCCGTGGTCAGGGCAGGGGACTCTGGGATCCGTGATGCATTTGCTTTCTGCTTCCGCTCAGGCCCTTGTCACAGGTGGCTTTTTATTGACTGACCCAAGGGTCCCAGACCAATGGCCCCACAAGACCTGAAACGACCACCAGGTGTGGAACAGTGAGGCTGTTAACGAACTGCCACATGCTTTACCTCCCTGGAAACCTCTATTGGTCTCAGAGAGGAAGCCAGCCCTGAGGCTTTGGCACAGACACATCTCAACCTCAGCATCCCCACCCACCTTCTCCCATCTCACGTGCCCACCTACACGGACACATATGCTTATTTCTACCTTGGTGAAATTAATAACATTTGTGGGGGTGGGGGGTGAATGAGTCAGAAAAAAAAGGAATCTTTTCCAGAGATGGGAAAATCAAGGAAATTTGGGGTTACCAATGTTTTCCTACTTGGGTTTTTTTTTCGATTTTTGTGTTGTAACATGTTTCATGGCTTTTTACAAAATATTTTTAGAACTATTTAGATTCACAGAAAAATTGCAAAGAGAGTTCCCACATACCCTGCACCCAGTTTCCCCATGATTAACATCTTACAGTCTTATATTCGTATGGTTCTTTCGTTATAATCGACAAACCAATATTATGATATTGCTATTAACTAAACTCCATAGGGTATTCAGATATCCTTAGTTTTTTATGTATATTTATCTTTTTAATTTTAATGTTTATTTATATATAGAGAGAGCAAGCGGGGGAGGGTCAGAGTGAGAGAGGGAGACACAGAATCTGAAGCAGGTTCCAGGCTCCAAGCGGTCAGCACAGAGCCTGATGCGAGGCTTGAACACATGAGCCACAAGATCGTGACCTGAGCTGAAGTCAGATGCTCAACTGACTAAGCCACCGAGGGACCCGAGGGACCCCTGGCTTTCCTTAGTTTTTACCTAATATTTTCTGTTTCAGGATCTCATGCAGGACACCACATCACATATAGTTATCACAGGTCCTTAGGCTCCTCTTGGTTGTGGTAGTTTCTAGGATTTTCCTTGTTTTTGATGGCTTTGACAATTTTGGGGATATGCTAGAAGAGTATTTTGTAGGATGCTCACTATTGGAATTTTTCTGGTGTTATTCTCATGAGAGGACTGGGCCGCTGAGAGTACGAGACTCTTCTGTTTTTAACCCTTTCTTGGCTATAAAAGCCATGCCTCTCAGCCGGGTGGGCTATTGGCCACTAGCTCAGAGGGCAGGTGTGGTAGCTGTGCTCTACCCTCACCACCGCATTCACATGGTCACTGGCATCCTTGCCCCTTGGGACTCAAAAAAGCCCTCACAGTGTGGCCGCAGCTGACCTCTCCAGCATCAACGCCTGAATTTTCTTTCCCTTTCCTCTTGCCACAATTGACTTGCATACAATTTCCCAAACATGCCCACAGCCTCTCACTTTCATGCTTGTGCATTTGCTGTTTCCTCTACCAAGAATGCCATCCCTCCCCTGGGCTAGTGAGGACCTTTCTTTTCCATGCTACACGGGGCATTTCTGTCCATGCCTGACAGCCTGACTTAAAATTGTGATTCCCTCCAACACTCCCAACCGCCTTCCCAATGTTTCTCCACAGTACTCTTCAGCATCTGACATGCTATTTGTTTATGAACTTGCTTACTGTTTGTCTCCTCTGCCAGAGTATAAGTTTCATGATATTGGTTTATTGTGGCAAGGGCTCCATTAGAACAGTGCTTGGTATGCAGGGGATGCTCAATTTGCTGGATGAATGAATGACATTGCTGGAGTATTACATACACTTTGTATAGTTGTTTGGGTCTGTCTCTTTTTCTTCCAGTGGACTATGAACTTCCAGGGGGAAGGACCAGATCCTATTTAACCAAGGAAAGTCTTGGTGTGAAACTGAATAAAGAAAGCCTCATTTAAATGGACTTGGAAATTCTATTCCTGAAATCATTATTACAGTATACGTTAACTAACTTGGATTTAAATGAAAAACGAAAAAAGACTGGCGTCAGTTTCCAAATACTAGGAAGCATATTTGTAACTGAGGCTTGTACTGTGTTGGGAAAGCCTTCTACGCTGTTATTTGTTCTTGGCGTATCGTCACATGTCCTTTGATAGATGTTCCAAAGTTCTATGTGAAATGTGGGTTCAAAATTCTGCCTCACTGTATAGACCATTAGGGCTAAGATTTATATAATACAAAAATGAGAGTATTGCTTTAATGCAGAAAGGAAACTAAACTGTCAACCAATTGTTGAAACCAACAAACTGTCAAACCAATCTGTCAAGCAGTTATTTATTTATTTTTTCATGGCAAAGTTGTCTTATAGCCAGTTAGTTAGGCAGAGAAAATGTTTGTATGAAAATCTTGCAGTGAAAATGCTTTTGGCAAAGACGCTTACTGCAAAACTGGCTAGAACCAATAAGAACTCCATGTGGGAGTTGCTTAATTTGCTTACTCAGGACCACAGAACTTTCACTACAAATGTTAACTAGGATACATCTGGTTCAAATAGCCATCCTGACAATATCTGACTGGGGCTAGAATAGAAGGGGGATGTTTTTTAACATAAATTTTTTAAATAAATTGAGAAAGTTCACATTATATATTGAACTATATGTATCATAGTAAAGAGTTAACTTAAATATGAAAAAATAAAATAAAATAAAATAAAATAAAATAAAATAAAATAAAATAAAATGGAGTTGGGAGGCCAGAAGGTGGGGCTCTCACACCCTACCACTCGCAGGAAGAAACTTCTTGCCTTTCCAACAGAAACCTACTTTATTATGCCAGCTGGAGGAGGGAAGATTTTTCTCCTTGCCCAACAACAAGCTCAGCCGATAAGAAAATACCACAACTCAGCCAATGAGAAACCTCTGAACTCTCACTTTCCTCCAATGGATTTTCATTCCAAAAGGCCCTTCTCAACTTCCTCTTTTCTCTATAATGTTTCCCTCCTTTGATCTCCAGAAATGCCTATGGTTTGCCACAGCTTGCATGTCCCAAACTGTAATTCCTCTCCTATTCCAGCAATAAACCCATTTTGCTGGCAAGATAACCGCTGTTTTACTTTTAAGGTAGACAGCATGGAAGCTGCCATTTAAGCCATGCTTTATAGGCCATCTCAGGACATGCTGATCATCATTAGCCACTGCTCCTTCTTTTAGGACATCACTCATGCTCTCTGGAGTAGCATCTCCACGTGATTGGAAGGGACAGACAGTGCATTACGCATGGTCAGAAGTTTAGAATCCAAGAGTTCCTGAGCAGGGGGTGAGGCCTTTCTCTTTTTAGAACTGAATTTCTGACCTGAAAGAAACACTGCTCCTGCTCTATTACTGGAAGGTCGAGACCATTCCCAGGCGCTAACTTTGCAAAGCAGAGATGACAGCAGCTCTGACATCTAAGGACAGGGCTCCTGCCTCTCCCAATAACTAGTGTGGGGACACGGACAACCTCTCTGAGCCTCAGTTCTCTCATCCAATAATGGAAATCAGATTATCAGGGTTGTCGTGAGGATCGACTGAAAAACGGATGGAGTACTACTTAGCAGTGAGAAAGAATGAAATCCTGCCATCTGCAGCAATGCGGATGGAACTGGAGGGTATTGTGCTGAGTGAAATAAGTCAGGCAGAGAAAGACAGATACCATATGTTCTCGCTCGTATGTGGATCTTGAGAAACTTAACAGAAGACCATGGGGGAGGGGGAGGGGGGAAAGTTACAGAATCTTAAATACAGAGAACAAACTGAGGGTTGATGGGGGGTGGGGAAGAGGGGAAAGTGGGTGTTGGGCATTGAGGAGGGCACCTGTTGGGATGCACACTGGGTGTTGTAAATTATATTAAAAAAAAAAAAAGAAAAACAGATGGAAAAGCACTTCATAATCTATAAAGCCCTGTCTACAGCACTTTTGCTGTCATCACCAATAAGTGACCCAGACCTCCTATTTTCTGAGCCTTATGACACTGTAGGAGCCATTTGGTCCCCATAACATGGACAGGCAGCAGGCGGGGGATGGGTGCTACCAGGGAAAACTTCAACAACAAGTCCCTGGGCCTTATGAGCAAGATCAAAGTCAAAAGTTTGCGGTAAAGCACACACAGAAACTAATTATATGTTTAGAGTATGAAAGACGTGTCCTTTGGCTGCCTAGCAAGGGCCCTCGGGCTTAGAACTGCCCTTGTCCCTGCTTTTACCTCGAGTCTGCCTTTTATGCTTGTTTCATCCCACCGAGCTCGGTGGGGTGGGGAAGAGGTAGATGGTGCCTGCAGAAACCTACTTCCAAACCGCGGCTGGAGTTTTAGCGTGCTGATTATACACCTTAACGTGAATGGAAGTTAATTTTACTTTACAATTCTGCATCACAAGAAGGAAATAAAGTAAAAAGGACATCAAGCTGGAAAAAAATATTTATAGCACGGAAGACAGAAGAGGGTTAATAGCCATTCAGTAACGATCTGGTGCCAGTTGAGGTGGGAAAAAGTTTAGGACAACAATAAATCAATTGGGAACAGACATGGGTGTGTTCTACAAAAAGTATATTAAGTGAATAAACACATGGGGAAATGTTCAGTTCCTCTAGTAATCAAAGAAACACATATTAGAGTAAAAACAAAATACCACTATACCTAAATTAGTAACCCTTTTTTTTTTTTTGCCCCCACAATGCTTTGGTGCTGGTAATTTAAAGGTACTTATTTAGCACCTCTCAGCACAGAGCCTGCTTTGGATCCACTGTCCCCTTCTCTCTCTGCCCCTCCCTCACTTGTGCATGCACTCTCCCTCTCTCTCTCTCCCTCAAAAATAAATAAAGATTAAAAAAAAAAAAAAAAAAAAAAGATCTCTCTCCCCAAGGCAGTTACAAAGCTTCTTCGCATACGCTAACACTTTTGATCCACCCAGTTCCGAAGCTTGAGCAAGGCCCAGGCGTTGGCGCGGAGCTTTAAATGTGGAAACCAAAGTGAGAGAGGTGAAGTTACCGGCCCAAAGTTACAAAGCCAACCACTCCAACCCAGTTCTGCAGGGCTCTAGATCCTGCTTTCTTCAGAGGCAGGCATGTATAAGGGACCCTGAAGACAGAACAAAATGGGACCACTTCAGGTGGTGCTGAGGTTAGCAGAACGTGAGAAGGGAGGGCGAGGTGGGGCCGACACCTGAAGCCTGAGCAGACCCTTAAGGCACAGAAGCCTGCGCGGTGTGAAGTCCTGCCTCTTACCTGCTCTTGGACTGAACACGCGCTTGCTGACCCCACATGCATTCAGCAATGGCGGCGAGTGGGTTTTCCGTTTCTTTGATAGACACTTAGAAAGGCAGGAGGTAGCAGCTGGCCTGTTCATTCTCTGCTCCCACCGAGCCCTCCAGATTGACGGGCAGATGTAGTTGGGCAGAAGTTGCTGCCCGCATCCCCAAACAGTTCCCTCTCCACACACTCGGCAGCCCTGGCCCAGTGACTTGCACTGACGTTCAAGACAGACACACTGTGTCCGGAACAGAGAGAGAATAAAGAGGAATCTCTCGGAGTGTGATCCGGAACTCTGAGTGTGACCCATTACTCTGAGTGGGTAAGCAGTGTCTGGGAGAATAGAAGTGTCATTCGGGCAGAATGTCAGCCAGCCAGGAAAGGAGTCTAAGCAGGTCTGGTTGAAGATGGGAACATGGACAAAAGCTTGCCAGGGGTCCAACTGAGACGCAGAGAGCGGAGTGGTTAAGCGCTCTCTGCCCAGATTGCCTCCTTACTTGAAAAACCATGCATGACATCGTATTGCCAACGAGATAAAATTCCAGTTTCAGAACAAGGCACATCATGACTCGGTTTCTGCCTTCCCAGCAACCACCGTTCTCTCTGACCTTGCCAGGTATTTGTGGTTCCCCAAATATGCAACGCATTGCCAAAACTTGTACACGCACAGTGGCTCTCCCTAGATCACCAACCCTTTCCTCACCTTTACCTTAAAAGTTCCAGATCCCACTGAGGCTTCCAGGCAGGGTCAGACACCAGTCCTTTGGTTTCCCTTCATGATCACAGTAATTTATGTATCTCTCTCCACTACAGATTGGACCATTTCTTATCTAACTTTGCATTCCGAGTCTAGCCTGAGGCCTGACCCACAGTATACAAGTATATGCATGTATATATGTATGTGAGAAAATGCTCACATATCCCACCTATATTTATTGGGTGGATGGGAAGGGTGGACGGCTGGTTGGATGAATAAAACAAATGCTTTACAAAGTTCGCCTATTACTATGTGGAAGACTGGGGTGGGACAAGAGATATAAAGCACACCGGCAGAGAGGCTAATGCACTCGTCTAGATGATGACAGAGGCAGGGAGATGGGAAGGACGCAGGGGATTTAGGTGATTTTGGAAGTTGGCTTTAGCAGAAACTGGTAAGCTCATGGAGAGGAAAGGTCGAATGAGATGGTATAGGAAGGCTGACCTCTAGTTTTGAGCCAGTGCAGAGTGTGGTACATTTAGGCTACCTGGGGACCAGGGGTATCACCTCACACTGGAGGGCAGCGAGCAGGGAAAGGAGATGCTGAGTCTGGTCTTAGCGAGGAGGCAGGCCTGGCAGAGCTCCAGCTTATATTCTTTCCCCATCTCCAGGTGGCCTTTCACGACCCTGCAATGGGCAGACCTTGGTTAAGATGGTCCAAAGACATGGTTTACGTGCTTAGAGAAAACGGAAGGCCATTCAGACTCAGCCCAGGGTCTGAGCAGGAAGAAAGGGGATCTTTCAACATGGCTGCACTGAAGAGTCGGACAGCCCTGTCAGACTCCTGTCACCCAGTCACCACCCTCATGGCATCCCTGGGAGAACATGTAGTTGCCTGTGCAATGGGATGGATCCCAAGGGGGGGTGTTCAGTTTAGCGCAAGGCACACAGCCTTTGGAACCAGGCAGACCTGAGTTCGAATCCTAGATCTGCGACTCGTTAGTCGAGCAGCCTTGGGCAAGTGCCTTCACTTCTCTGCACCTCAGTTTCCTTGTCTATAAAAAGAGGGTAATCATTTCCACTTTTGAGTGTAAATGCCAACTTAAACAAGCTTGCACGTGCCTGGCACTTTCTTCCCTTTGGACACCTCATTTCTCATGTGAGCAATGGGGAGAAAATTGCTATACAGAAGTATATCGTCAAGTATGTACTGGCTACTTACATTATGCTGGGCACTGTGAAAACTAGGAAAAAAATCAGAGGGCCTGGCCCTCCCGGGCTGAAATGGAACACTGAATGCTATACACACTCCATTCCCTGTACAGGTCTGTGCACCTGTGTGAGTTCAGCCCACCTGGCTAAGCGACCTCGGGCAGTTCATCGCAGGGCCCGGAGCTCAGTTTCTCCACTGGTTCAAACAGGGCCTGGTCACCTCTGCACCAAGGGCTGTCCTAGGGCTCGGGTGAGGTCACTTATGGGAAAGCGAGTGAGGAGTGGCAAGTGGTCAGGAAAAGTCCGTGTGTTCACTTCCTCCACCCCTGCAGAGAGGGCTTTCCTGTGCCTTCTCGAAGGCTGCTCTCTGCTTTCTCATTTGAACACTAATGGGTTTCACCCTCTTAAGTGACACCTGCTGGAAATGTAATTGTGCACATCATTGCTGCGAGGGAACGGAGGCAGCTTTATCTCCCAATGCTGGTGTTTCTCTCAGGAAGAGAAACGGTGCGCTCGTGAAGCCTTCCCTGCATCCTTGCCCATAGGGCAGTGTGGTGGGCTTTTCCCCTGGACGAGGCCAGAAGGAAACGGCTGCTGAAGCATTCAGCTTTCCAGAACCAAGTCTCTGGCACTGAGTTCAGGGAAGCCACAGGGCCTTATCCTGATACGAAGGGCAGAAGACTAACAACTCCACCCCAAGTTTCCCTGACGAAATTCTAGCTAAAGCCCATAGACAGGTTGGCCCCACGGTAGAGGAGAACTTGAGAGGTGTGGGGCTGGATCTGGGCCGGAGCTCCTGTTCTCTCCTCCCTGGCTGTGAGCCCGACGACACAGGAAACACAGTAACACAGCGCTAAGAGTTAGCAGTATTGCTAATAGTCTTGTTAATGAAGGACCAAATGGGGACTTGGAGCAGGGAAGCTGGGAGAGGCGGAGAGGAGGAGGACGGGACAAACGGGCCTTAGGGCCAGGCTCTATGTAGATACAAACACATAAATATATGAATATAAATAAATATATAAATGCACAAATATATATCAGGCTTGCTGTGTTCAAAACCTGATAATTGGCCTGTGCTGTTGGAAATTGCTCCTTTTCCCTCTTACTAACACTGTAGCACCAGGCCCCTCCCATTCTTTTAGTTTTCTAAGATTTGCCTGTAGCTCTGGAAATGAATTAGGACATTCTTTTGTTTTTTTTCTTTAGTTGAACTTGTTTGTCTATTTAGGCTAATTTCTTTGCCCCCTCAAGCCTGATGTTCAGACTTCTCCCTCTCTACATTCATAGAATAAGACTGACGGGGAGGCCGCTCCCGCCCTGTGCACCATGGGCTAGTTTTCTGAAAGTGTCTACAATCCTGTTTGGGAGAGTCTGGCCTCCTGGAAGGACACTTGGGGTTCCTGGTCCCGGCTAACACGGTGCTTATTCTGCTGGCGTGGGTCCGGGCTCTGATGCTGCCACAGCACCCGTGTTTTCTCATAACCGCTGTAGAACGCGGGTTATGTGATAAATAATCACTCGCCGCACGCAGGTCTCCCGATGTCTGCATCTCGGTCCTGCAGCGCAAAATAGTGAGGGGGGAGACGCACATCTCTGTGGAAACCTTTCAGAAGCCTTTTAGAAATGGTCCTGTCCTCTAATCAAAGTCTCCTGAATACAGTGTACAAACTTTCCTTAATGGCTAAGGACTGTGCATGGTTATTCTTTTTACTCAGTGCTCTCTCTCCCTTTTTTTTTTTTTTTTTTTTTTTGAGAGAGAGCTGCACAAGCTGGGGAGGGGCAAAGGGAGAGAGAGAGAGAGAGAGAAGGAGGGGGTGGGGGGGAGAATCCCAAGCAGCCTCCATGCCCAGTGGAGAGCACAATGCAGAGCTCTGTCTCACGACTGTGAGATCATGACCTGAGCAGAGATCAAGAGTCAGATGCTCGGGGCGCCTGGGTGGCTCAGTCGGTTGAGCGCCGACTTCGGCTCAGGTCACGATCTCACGGTCCGTGAGTTCGAGCCCCGCATCGGGCCCCTGTGCTGACAGCTCAGAGCCCGGAGCCTGTTTCAATTCTGTGTCTCCCTCTCTCTGACCCTCCCCCATTCATGCTCTGTCTCCCTCTGTCTCAAAAATAAATAAACGTTAAAAAAAAAAAAAATTAAAAAAAAAAAAAAGAGTCAGATGCTCAAGCGACAGAGCCACCCAGGTGCCCCTTTACTCAGCTCTCTTACGACGATGCCCTTCATGATTGCCACCTCTCCTGGGTATTTGTTGCTGAGGAAAGTGGCCCTGGTGTTTTGTGCTTTTGCAGTTTCCATGCTTACTCTCTGGTGTTGCCGTCCCCTCCCTAACTGTTAGCATTCAGGTGTCACTTTGTGTTCACCTTGTCACGCACCTTGACAGACAGTGGGTTAGCTCTCAGAGCAAAACTCTATAACAGGACCCGGCTCGCTGGGCTCTTAATGATCTGCCCCCCGCCCCCCGCCTCGCACGTGCCACAGACTGGCTCTGTCAGCACCCATAGCCACCCATGTCCAGTGGGCCTTTCATTCCACAGAGGCTGCCCAGCTGGAAACAATACACGGAGTCCCTTGCAGCCAGATCCCTATTCCACCGAGCAAACGCACCCACAGGGGCACGGGGGGCAGATGCTGTCACAGGTGAATCAAGGCCTCCCACAAACATGGGGGCCAAGGTGTTGGTTTATCCGGACAGCTGCAGTGTAGGCTCTGCTGTCTAGTTCCTAGAGTTTTGAGTCCCAAGGCGTAGGGATAAAGGAGATTGCATTCCAGCAGGCCTATGTGGTGTTTGGGGACCTCTCTGGTTCTCTGGCATCCCAGTCCGGGTCTCTGGCCTTCTCTGGCCTATCCTGTATGAAATCGCTTTCTGATTTAAACTAGCCAGAGCCGATTCTGTTATCCAAAACTAAGAAGCATGACGGAGACAACATCTGTCTGCCCCCAAACTGTAAGCTCCTTCAGAGCGGGGACTCATTCTCAAGCGTCTTTATCTCCCTGGGCCCAAAACAAACTCTGTGGCCTGAAGACCCTGCTGACTGGGCAACTAAACTGAGGGGGATCCCGCTGCTGGGAGCCACCGCTGCTCGTCTGCTAATGCTCGGGGGACCGGCTCATTTCGCTTCACAAAGCTCTTGTACAAAGTAAGATTATACAAACAGATTATGATGTGGCTTGAGAGGACTTCTCAGAAAAGTGAAGGGACTGCAGGACACAGACAAATTAGCAACGTGTTTCGTCGCCGCAGAGGCTTTTTCTCCCATTTCCTGCCTGCCTGGCCCTCTGCCGGGTTCCGAAGAACAGAGGGACGTGCAGATAATCAAAGTTCGCTAAACGTACGCACTGTTACCAACTCCTTTCAGAGCCCTTCCTGTCCAGATGCACAAAGAGAATAGCAAAGGGAAATAAATCCAACACTTCCTCGCTACACCCACTAAACCGCTAAATCTCAGCAGTTCTGAATCATCAAGTCTTGAATTTCTCATGAACTGCCCCTCATATGCAGCATTTTCAATTAAGCTGGGAGCACTGCTATACTAATTATGTGATGATATTAGTCCCCACAGATTAATATGCAGCTAACAGTTTAGGAATGCTCTCTGGATTGTATTCCTCCATCCACATGAAAATAAACATTTCCATGAATGGTGTCCTTGACTTGGAAACTCAGAAGAATGGGATCTCCAAGATGAGGTGCTCACAGGTGACTGGTCTCTGCAGAGACAACCTTTTGCACCGGAATCTGATCCCACTGAGCCACGGGCAAAACATCAGAGGACCCTGGGGACGGGGGCACATTTTATATTTCCTCTGTATCCTCCTAGTCCTGTCCTTACAGTAGGTGCTAGGTTAACGCTTCCTCATCAAAGCAGTCTTGAAATGTCCTCCTAAAGCAAAACCAGACCGCCCAACCACAACAAAAAAGCCAACAGTAATTCTGCAATATGTCTTCTTTTTGTCCAAAACATGCTCTGTTCCCTGAAAAAAATACAACCAAGGAAGGGAAAGGAAGTCACACTTGCTTCAGCATATTCTGTGTCAAACGCTTTTACGAAACATGGCCCATTAATCTCTCAAGTACCTGGTGAGGCAGATGCTACCCTCATTTTACAGACAAGAACACTGAGGTTCAAGGAGGTCAATCACAGGGTGTGGGACCACGGGGTCTAGGGCCCATGCTGTGTCCTGCACACCTGCTTTCGCCAACTCTGGGATGATGGTACAGTCATAAGGACTGGGCATCACAGAGCAATAAAAGACTCATGTCCCCATGCTCAAGAAGGGCAAAGGGAGTAACCACCGTGTAATGATTAATAATCACAATGAAACACTCATCATTGGTATTCACTTAGTACTTATGGGGCACACTGCTCAAGGCTTTGCATATGTCATCCTTACCCTAGCTGCTGGGCTGGACGTCCTTATACCCATCCCAGGAATGAGGAAACCGAGGCACAGGGCTCTCAGATATAAAGACAGAAAGGGCCACGCCCAGAGCTAACGTACCATCCCATGTGCTCTGACACCATGATGACTATTTAAGGAGGGCGGCGTTGCCATCCCCATTTCAAGATGACACCTAATCTCATTGCCACAACGTCACAATACTGGGCCAGAGCAAATCCCAAGCAGTTTAGCACATGAGCAGGTGACACGCCAGTGATTAAACACCTAAGGGACACTAAGAAGCATCAGAGCTACAGGACCTCAGAGGTGAGAAATTCCCTTGGGACTCAGAGGGTGGGAAAACATCTGGAAGGTGGTGGATGCAGAGAGGAGGCCTGGCAGGTCTCTCTGGGGATAATTATTGGAGCAGTGGCTGTACTCACAAGCTGTGCTCCATGAGTAGACTGCGAGCTGCTTAGACACAGGGATGGCTGATCTTGCATCTGCATCCCCTGCAGTGATGGGAACTCCAAAACCAGAGGGAAGCCTTAGATTTAGACTCTGGATAATCCCTTTTTGGCAAAACGACTTAGGGTAAGTCACTTTGGAGTCCTCCAGGCCTGTCTTACCAGTAGAGGTAAGGACACCTGACTGCAGTAGTGATGAAATGCACAGAGGTGTGTGACATCTACTGTCAACTGTCAAAGGCTCTGCAAATCCCAGGCACTAGACAAAGCAGAAAACTGTGGTGTCTGAGTCCCTTGGAGCCAGATGGCCTGGGTTCCAATCCCGGTGCTGTTATTTAACAGTGCACCTTGGGTAAAGCACTCTCTGTGACTGTCTTTGTCTTAGTTTCATCGTTTAAATGGGGGTAATAATAGCATCTACCTTGTAGAGTTGTTTTGAAGATTAGGTGGGCTAGCGCATGTGGAACTCAGCACTATGCCAGGGCACAGGAAGGGCTTAACTGGAGTCATCATTAGGGGTGTTAGCGGTGTTGGAAGTACCGTGGTAGATACGCAGGAAGTAATCACAGGACTTGTGGGTCTTCGGCATTTCCATGGCACGGACTCTACCATAACACAGGCCAGGCGATTCACAAGTCCATCCCGTAGTGGAAAGGGGTCTGAGCAAGAATGTGGAAGGTTACTGGTAAATCAAGCCCAGCACAAGCCAGCTCCTCCAGAAAGCCCACATGGGCTCCTCTGTCGCCCCATGACCACTTGCGTTGCAGAATTCGTATGGAAACTTGAGATTCAGAGAGATTGAATAACTCATCCATGGTCATGCAACTAGCAAATGTAAATCAGGATTTAAACACAAGGCCATTGGATCCCAAACCACGTCCACTTGGCAAGCATGGGGATCGTTTGATCATTTGTGCCTTGATACTTGGGAAGTTTCAGCATTAAATCATCTTAACCTGGGGCCTTCCAAAAATAAATCACTCCATTAAAACCTTGTCCAATGTTCCCTTTGCCTAAGATCTTTTTAAAGTTTTTTCTACCTTTTTTTTTAGTTAGTTTGTGTAATTTACATTTTCCCAGAAAACAGCTATCTTATGGAGATTTTCAAACTTGTGAGAGTACACCAGTACATTTGTATTGTTACCATTTTAAATCACATCAGTTGTTCTGTTTCTTTTCTCATTAATTAGTTCTCTTCATTTTGATATTAGATGTATTCCAGTGCTGTATTTTGCAGCATCCAGTGCGGTAAGACGTACACACACGCGCACACACACACACACACACACACACACAATTATTTTAAAATGTTGGAAGCTGCCCGATTTGATCAGAAGGTATCTTTAAGAGAGAATTCTTTTGGAGGGGAAAATGCTGTTATGAGCCTGTTGGGATATGAAAGGGTAGGCCTCCTGGATTCAGACAAAGAAGAATTATATTGTTCTACCCAAGAGAGCAATGAGTGAATCTGACAGCAGATGGCTGCAAGAGGGGTGCTGGGGGACCCCCAAGGGAGGAGGGCAGGGAAAGAGGGTCAAGCACCAAGATGGCAAGCAGGGAAAGGTTGGTCAAAGAGATTTGGGGAGACTGGGGGAGGGGGGGAACCTGGGCATCCTGTGTGGGGGGGCCTGGACGGTTTGCTTTTACTGTTAAGAGAACTGGTTACTCCAAAGTTGGAAGAGATCCCAGTGAGAAGACTAGGCTAACCCCTGAAGTTGTATCAGCTTCACAAGCCGGCAAAAGGATGAATATGTGAATTTTTTATACTCTATTTTAAAAAATTTATTTGTATTTTTCATTTTTAGAGACAGAGTGAGTGCGAGCGGGGAAGAGGGGCAGAGAAAGGGGTGGGGGGTGGGGGGGGGAGAGAGAGAGAGAGAGAGAGAGAGAGAGAGAGAGAGACTCTTAAGCACGCTCCATGCTCCTGACTCAGGGCTCAGTCCCACCACCCTGGGATCATGACCTGAGCCAAAATCAAGAGTCGGATGCTCAACTGACTGAGCCACCAAGCACCTGACCCAGCATCCTGAGGTTTCTACACTCTAAAATAAGGCTTGATAATATTTCATCCATAGGGTGGCTATGGGGATTAAAAAAGGTGATGCTTGTTAGAGACCTAGCATGATACCTGCTCACGGCAGACCATCACTAAGCATTATACACACTCCCAGAGAGGGGCAGACACACGATGATACTTCCATACCGGAGGGAGAGAGTGGATGGGTGGGAGTACTGGTAGGGTGGCCTAAAATCCTTGTAGGCCCAGGGAATCTAAACTCAGTTCCTGCTCAGCCCTGAGCTCGTGACAAAACAGCCAATGGGTGGCAGGACCTCTGAGTCGTTGGTGAAAAGCAGACAGTAGAATCTGGAACTGCGCAATAACCCCCAGCCAGCTCATCTGCGACCTGGGATTTACAAGGCCCCATCCACAGCCCAGCCCGTGGGGCGGCTGTCCTGAATTTCATTTCTGATCCTCGCATTTGGGCCCCATCTCAATTAAGATCAGTTAGAAGTCAATTTCACAGTGGTTGGTTTTATAAGATCCCTGAAAAATGATAAGCTAGAAGCAGGCAATCACTTCTTTGGGGAGCAGAGGCCTTCCTCAACAGGGCCTCAGATGCTTTGTTTATTTTGATTTGATTTTAATTTGGTAAATAATGTTTATTTAATTTTATTCTGTGATTTCAAAAACAATATATATACAGGAGGGAAAAACAGCTGTTGTAGCCTTCATCAGAACTCAAACTAATGGGGATTTTTCCCTTCATCGGCTGGGAGGCTTAAATAAATACATTTCCCAAAGCTGATAAGCAATCATTTCCAAATGTAAAAAAAAACCAGAAAGGTGGAAAGAAAAGGAATAAAATCATCCACCGTCCCACTACCCAGAGACCAACCACTGTTAACAGTTTGTGTGTGTGTGTGTGTGTGTTTCCTCCCTGTGAGTTTTCTCTAATTGTTTTACATGGCTGAGATCACACTGTGTGTGTGTGTAATTTGACATCCTGCCTTTTGTACTTAATGGTATACCATATGCATTTCCCTGTGTCATTAAAAGCTCTGCAAACGTCATTTTTAACGGCTACAAAATATTCCATTCTATGATTGAACCATAATCTACCTAACCGACTCCCTAAAGTGGAGCATTTAGTGCTTCCCAATTTTTTATTCTTATAAATAAAGTGCAGGGGACACCCATGTGTATAAATTTTGGTCTGCATTTCAGATTGTTTTCTTAGGATAGATTCCCAGAAGTAGAATTACTGGGTTAAAGGCTATGGACTTCTTGAGGTTCTTGAATCGATTGCCAAACTGCTTTTCTAACCAGCGGTCCCAATATCCGCCCCTCTAGCAGTGTGCGAGGGCCCCTCTGTGCACATAGGCAGTCCTGTCTGGTGCATTTTTTAAACCCTACACTCTGGGAAGGGAAATTGCCACTTGTCTGGGGTCTGGAAGGGCTTTGATTCCTCTGTCTCCCCTTGGGTGGCCCCAGAAAGGGTCAGTGCGTTTCCACCCCCGCCTTGTCCCCTCCCCTTGTGTCTGGCTTCGTCGCCTTTCATCTAGGGCACAGAGCGGGGCTTGTGTCCTTGTTCCCATCAAGGGTGCATGACATAGCAGGAGGCAGGGGTCAGGGGACAGGTCTGTGAGCCTGAGGTCATTTGTAGCACTTCTCGGCAATTTATCAGATTCGAGGTATCCTGTTTTCTGCCCTTTCTTAAGTAGCCTTGTGTGTGTGAGAAGGCTTTGTGGCACACGTCCGATTGCTGTGCTCGAACGCAGCCTCACACTGGATAGCATGAGAGAAACCCTCTTCCTGATCTGTGCTATAGAAGTCACTGGACATGCCCCGATCAGAGGGCAGTGCTGAATTTAAAGAAAATATAAAACACTTCCAAGGGAAGACCATAAGAACCTTTCCACATGTGGAATTGGAGAGCTCCAACCAAATGCTGTGGGGATATGTGATCATGAGAAAAACAGAAACACAGGAGGAGGGAGGGCTGTAAGAACAGAGTCACCGTCACCCAGGGAGCGTGAGTGTCAGCAGGGAGGAGGTTGTGCACTCACCAGGGAGAGGCAGGGAGAGGTTCCCAGCACCTGCGGGGGAGCCGGGGCTGTGGGACGCGTTCTCATAAACACTGGGACAACCGGTGGAACAACGGTCTCTATTTTTACCCATCAGGACATTGGGGCTTGGAGAAGTCACGTGTCCAGCCACCATCCCACAGCCAGTAAGAGAGAGGGAGGTTTCCACTCAAGCCCAGCCATGTCCTACTGTAGCTATGCTTCTCAACCTTAAACATTCGGCTGAAGGTCCTGTTCAAACGCTGACTTGGATTCAGCAGGTCTGTGGAGGGGCCTGAGAATCTGCATTTCCAACAGACTCCAAGTGATGCAGGCAGTGCTGGTTCAGGGACCACCCTGGGGGAGCCCTATGCCTGTGGCTCTCAAACTTCAGCAAGGATCAGATCACCTGGAGAGCCCCTTAACACACGAATTGCTGGGCCCAGCCTGCAGAGGTTATGACTCAGTAGGTCTGGGTTGGGGCCTGAGAATTTGCATTGTATCAAAGTCGGAGGTGCTGCTGTGGGGGGTGGTCCCTAGACCACCCTCTGAGAATCCTGCCCTACAGAGTAGCTTCATGGGGATGGGAGGGGAGCAGGTCTTCTGGAGAACACGGTGGGCCCTTATTCTTGGGAGAGTCTGGAGGTGGGATTGCAAAGAGATACCGCTCTTGTCATGAGACTCTTAGCTTTTGTGTCTGGCATCAGGAGGGACATGGCTTGTGTGTGCACGTACGTGTGTGTGTGCACACGTGTGTGTGCACGCGCATGTGTGTTGGGAGAGGCATGCTGAGTCTCTAAAGCCCTATGAATGTCCCTCCAGAACCAGGCAGTGACAGGAGAGGCATGAAAGTTTCTGGAGCGGCTTGAAGACTCACCCATAAAAAAAAAAGCCTGCCTTGCAGTACATCAGTTATATTATGTTGTCGAACAGAGTTTCCTGCTTGTTGGGTCTTGGAGTTTAATAAAAAAATATATTATGACTCATTCCAAACTTTACAAAAGTCCTCGGGGAATCTGAAATGAATCATGTTAAGCTCCTGTTATAAAACAAACAGTCTTCTCTTTCACAAGCCTGGAGCCACAGCAGACTAGCAGTAAGGATGAGGGAAACAGAAGACAGGGAAGAAGACTCAGGGCAGGGGGTGAAATCTTTGCCCAGGGCTTCTCTTAAATAACCGGAGACTTCCAGGCCAAAGGAAGGCAGAACCCCAAGAGGCTGTAGGGGGGAGAAAGGCTCCTTTAATGCTGGGTCAACTCTGTTAAGAGTCAAAGGTAGCTTGAGGAGACAAGGCTACGGAGGTCAACGCCTCCAGAAAGCCTTCCTGGATTTCTTTAGGCAGAAGTGGTCTCAACCACGTGGCCCTTTATCTTTGCCTCTGAGCACAGAAAACAATACCCTTATACGCCGGCTGTTTGTAGCCATGGTGGCTTTCCTACGGTGCTAAATCTTTCGCGCTGGAAGAACTCAGGTATGCCTGTCTCCAGAGCGTCTATCCTGCATGCCACGCTCCTGCCAGTGCAGCAGGAGCTCGGCAACCATTTCATGTTGGACTGACTTTATGAAGCTCCTCAGTCTCCGTGTCTATCTTCACACACTGAAGGAGGAGACAGCATACATTGTAAGAGCCCAGGCTGCACTGAAAATACCAAACTAGGGGGCAGGTTGGTGGGCAAGCATCCGTAGGGCCTTCACTGGCACTGGCTGTGTTCCCTCATGCTGAGACCTGGCGGGGTGCCCTCCCTGGAAGCAGAGGGCATGTCCATGGACCCTGGCTCCCCCACTTACTAGCCAGGGGACTTTGGGAAAATCACTTCACCACTCTGTGCCTCAGTTTCTTCACCTGAAAGTCAGAGAGAATAATAGAACTAACATCATGGCACTGTTGAGAAGGTTAAATCAGATGACACATGAAAAACACATAGCATATGATCGAAATAAAGGAGGGAAGGAAGGAAGGAAGGAAGGAAGGAAGGAAGGAAGGAAGGAAGGAAGATTTTAAGTTAGTAGGACACAAGACCCAAATCCAAGAGAGAGAGAGAGACAGTGAGACAGCAGTGAGAGAGATGAAGTCCCTATATAATTCCAGGCCAAATTTCCAGATAAATGCATCATGGAAAGGGTAGATGAGGGGGCCAGATATATAGACTACTTTTACAGAGTGCTCAATAAACGTTAGCTATTAAGACATAGCTAAGCACACAAATGTTATTCATCCCATCTTTATTACAACCTGTGAGATGATTTTTATTTCTCAGATTTTAGAGCTGGGAAACCGGGGCCTCTCTCTCCATGGGACTGGCAGAGCTATCTCTCTACAGCCAAAGTTAATAGAAAGGCAAGGGAGCAAACTCAGTGGAAAATAATTCGACATCATGTAGGAAAGGTGAAGAGACTAGCCTTTTATGACCCAGCTTTCCACACCCAGCAGAAAGGCACAGCCAAAGACACGTGCAAAGATGTCTATAGAGGTATTATCTACAACAGTCAAACACTGGAAACAAATCCCCCTCAACAGGAGGACCGGTCATTTCTGGATACTCGTGCAAAGGAGTATCACACGCCAACAGAAATGAACACACTTGACCTACACAGTGTTTGAATGAATCTTGAAAACATGGGATTGAGCCAAGAAGACTGGGCACCAAAAGACACTTATTACGTGACTCCGTGGACACGACGTACAAAAACGGGAAAAACCAAGCGACACTGCTTCGGTGCACACACACAGATGCCAAGACAGCAAGGAAAAGAAAGGATGAGTTTTCATCAAAGGCAGAGTAGTGGTTTCCTCCAGGGTGGGGGCGAGGGGAGAATGAGAGGGTTGTGGGTGGGGTGGGGCCCGCAAGGCTTCGGGAGCGTTGCCAGCGTTCCTCCTTGCTCGGGCGGTGACATGGGTGTCTGCTTCTTCATTACTCGTTGGCACCTACATGTGTGGTATACTTTTCAGTATGAATACTATGTTTCACAACAAAACATTCAAAAACTTCCATACAAAACAAAAAGACAAGGATTACCTTCTAGGGGGGGACCCCAGACCGTCATCCCCAGAATTTAAAGCTGAGTCATTTAAAGACCTAACAGAACAGGAATTCAGCATGCAAGAAGAACGTGCCAATGCCAAGCCTCCAGCAGTGACCTGGGGGCTCGGTCTTCCTTTCCGATGGCAGAGAAAGCATCAACACCAGAGTTACATCCTACTGAGGCCCCAACAGGTCCGCACCTTGGGTTCAATGTTTATGTTCCTTATTGCTAATCCTTACAACAGCACCCGATGTAACCATTAACAATTTATTATAGCTATGGAAATACGTGAACATTGCATCGTCTTTTGGCCAGGAAGTGTGAGAACCATGATTTAAGCCGGGTCCGTTCAGGCCGATGCCTCCAATGCCTCTGGTGCCATTGTACTATATGGCCTCCTTCTACACCAGGCTCACATTGTTGAGGAACTTCTTTCATTGATTTATATTTAAAAAAAATATTTCTTTAGTTTTGGGAGAGTGCAAGTGGGGGAGGGGCAGAGAGAAAGGGACAGAGGATCCTAAGCAGGCTCTGCACTGACAGGCTGACAGCAGCAAGCCTGGTGAGGGGCTCCAACTCACAAGCCTCGAGACGACCTGAGCCAAAGTCGGCTGCCCAACCGACTGAGCCACCACCCAGGTGCCCCTTGAGGAACTTCTTTTACATCAAAGACTGAGCAAGGGAATTTTCTGGACTCCCAGAGCACTTGAATACTGACAGGTGTTAAGACTGTGTACCTGTCCCTTCCTCCCATTTTATAGGTAAGGACACAGATAAAGGCAGTGAGCTGCAGTGTGGTCCGCACCTTCGGCTGGGTCCTCACAGGAGAGCACAGAAGCCCTGTTCCCCGGGTGGCTCACACTCTGGCCGCTCTGAAAGGCGCAGGGCCGAGTCTTCGGTCTCGTTGAAGAGACAACATGGTTTTTCTGGAACTCGGTGGTGACCTTAGGGAGCTTCCCTGAGCATCTCTGAGGCTCAGGGTGGAGACACTATCACTCGAACTCTGAGACACCCGCGCAAATCTCCCAACAAGCTACCTGGCACCCAGTAGGCATCTGATAAATAAATCCTTGTTGACTGAGTTCTCACGCAACGGTCTAGATGATTTAGGGGTTAGAGCAGAGGTCCTGCAAACCTCTCCTTCCTCAGAATGCATTCGGTTCTGGGAATTAGCGAAGGTGAACCCCTCCCTTTGTGGCCAGGGACCACCATGTCAGAAAATTCCCGCCAGGGCCAGAGAAAGGGGGTGTTGCTGGCACACAGAGTAAATCTGTGGCAACTCTTTCAGAAGTGCCCACCATGCCTTGGAGAGAGCCTGTCTGGGGTGTCTCGATTGTATCTATAATTCTATCCCTAACGTCATTTGGCACATCTTTCCAAGGTTGCAAAAATAAAACTCCTGCCCGATAGAGGCAGTAAAAGGATTTGCAAAGAAAAAAAAATCTTCAAATACTATTTTTAAAAAACTACCTTTTCCCCCTTTCCTTCTCTATCTTCACTAGAGACCTTTGAGTTATGAAGTGCACTTAGCACCATTAATTGCCATGGAAACTACAGCATCTTCCGCAGAATATGGTCAACTTTTTCTGCCGAGAGTTTTTTTTTTCTCTTTCAGCAGAGACTTTGAATAATGGGCTGTTTTTGTTCCTTTGGTGGGAAGACAAGTTTCTCCTCCCCCATCCCATTCTTTCTGATGTGTTATCTCCTGTGACCACAGCTCCATGATAGCAGGAGCTGGTTACCAGGTTTCTGAAAGGCCAGGAAAGAGGAAGGATGCCCTCTGAATTTTAACTTTCTGCTGATGCTGCCTGTGGGATCCAGGTGTTCTCACCTGTTCTTCATCAATGATTTGCTCTTTACCCATTTTATTCAGCACCATTAACAACAACCCTAGTGGCAAAACTGTTTGATTGTGTGCTTACCATAAAAGCAATGAGTTTGATCCAACATTATTATCTGGTACTTTTAACTACACACTATGCATTCTTGGTGCACTAGATTTTCCTTAAAGGAACCATGTAAATATTAATACTGTCCCCCATTTTACAGATGAGGAAACTGAGGCACAAAGAGATTAATCCACCTGCCCCCAGGCACAGTGCTAACAAACATGCTAAGAAAGATTTGGACACGGGCCCTCCTAATTCCAAATCTAGTCCATGCATTTTCTACCACGCTTCTAGTCTACCTTTAAAAGAAATGACAGTATAACCCTCAGCCAGTAACTAAATCATTAATGAATTGATGGGATCATTAAATATTTATTAAGCCTTGACTACTTGCCAGGCACAATGCTGGGTCCCGTTTCAAATTTATCTACCCAGCAAACTCAGCCATCTGAAACTCTTCTGAGAAACAGGAATTATGCAAAAAAAGCTTCTGAACCACCCAAACATATCATAACATTCACACGCTTTATTTATTTGAGAAATACTCCCCCAGCTTCTTCACTTTCTCTATACACAATGTGAATAAGCTGGTCATCTAAAATCAGAGATCTGGGTTTGTACTTCACATCTGTCACTCCCCAGCTATGTGGCCTTGGGTGATTTATCTCCTCCAAGCTGGTTTACCGTATTTAAAGGAGGAGTGATCTCAGAAGTCGGTTTCAAAGACCTAATTAGAAAACGTATGTAAGGTGACTGTTCCAGTAAACGACATCTAGTAAGAGCTGAATATCCGTTGATTCTTAGCCGTAGTTACAGCATTATGCATTCATTACAGACACGTTTACTATGCACCACTGGTTCCCAACACACCGTCTACCCCTGCTCTGTACTTAATTTCTCCTAAGAAAATGCCTGGGCAGCTGCAAGACTGAGACAACCCGAGGACAGGGCTAAGCAGGGTGCCAGGCACAGGGCAGGCACACAGAAGTACCTGTGTTTGTGTTGCGGTTACCCAGGATACAAGGTACAAGGTGGGAGATAGCAGAGCTGGAATAGGACTACACATCCCGTGACTTCCAACCCTGCACAGAGGGGTAATTCGATTGCAGGCATTTGTCCCAGCTGAGGAATGGAGCCCCCCGCGTCCCTGAGGGTCCACGCTGCTGCCCTACACTCCCTTTTGCATCTTTCAAAAGTTCGGCTGGAACTTTGGTTCTTCTAATTGAGGCTGTCTGGTTTCCGGGCATTAAAGAAAGGAACGGTCCTAGGAAATATTGCCTCCTATCAATCCAACATTAGACACAATTCAATTTCTTAATGACATTTGTGATCATTATGCCATGTTTCTAATTGAAAATGAATAATTGAAATTCTAATTATTACTGGAGTCGATAGAAGGCGACTCTAGACAGCAACCTGTTAGGCAAAGGCTTGAATTCTTGGTCATTTTTTAAATCCAACAAGTGTCTGGTTATTCGATTATTTAACAAACATGCATTCTGGGGGCTATACCCTGGTGAGAAGTTTAACATAGAAAGGACCCTGTAGTGGTTTTGTGTTTTGTTTTTTGTTTTTGAGGAGCTGTGTTAGGCTTCTGGTTTCAGGATCTGGCAATGTGGTCGAATGAATTCACGGGATCATCCTTCTTACCAACACTATATAGAAATGTAGAACAAAATCAAATGAAATAATTAAATAAGAAACATTAAACTAGAGCACTGGATAAAAGCGCTGAAGCTGTGATGAGTGGCCCAGCTTAGGGCTGGGGTTTTAACATCCACTGTGGGGTGTGGGGGGAGAAGATGTAGACCCAGCTGCATGGAAAGGCAGGGGATGGAATGGAGCCGCTAAAACCCCTACATAGGCTCAGGACCTCAAAAGGGTCTCTTCCCTCCACAAATGAGATCTCTGCCCATGGAACTAGAGAGGTTGAGAAGCTTATTTTTGCTCAGGACTATGCACAGAAAAAAAAAAATTTACCCCATGATATGGAAAAACTCAATCCTGTACCATATGCAAGTACAAAATCCAAATTTATATCACCTCTGGGCTGCAGGAATTCTAAACCAAGATATTAAAGTAAAATCTGGCCCAGGGCCAGTGAAACCTCTCTGGTGTTCGGTCAGATCAGGCACAAAATAGCTCTATAGATTCTGTAACGGCACTCCCACGGCCCTGAATGCAGGGAAATCCCACTCAAATAAAACAATAACCACCACTAAAACCACATCACCCGAAGATGAGCTTACACACACACACACACACACACACACAAATTTACATATCACCCAAGAAAACACTTCCCCAGCAGAGGCACAATAAGGAAGCTTAACACTCTTAAAATACTAAAATTATCTGATAGATTATAAATGTACTTAAATGACAAAAAAACGAAAAGTGAAGGAATAAAAATCATATTGAAAGGACAAGCCACTATGAAAAAATTAAAGGCAGGTTTGAAAAAGAACTAAATAAAACCCGAGACATTAAAAAACAAACAAACACACAGTCATTAAAACTAAAATCCAGAGGCTAGGGGCACCTGGGTAGCTCAGTTGGTTAAGCATCCGACTTCAGCTCAGGTCATGATCCTATGCTTCGTGGGTTCGACCCCGCGTCGGGCTCTGTGCTGAAAGCTCAGAGCCTGCTTCAGATTCTGTGTCTCCCTCTTGCTCTGCCCCTCCCCCACTTGCACTCTATCTCCCCAAAATAAATAAACATTAAAAATTTTTTTAAATAAATAAATAAATAAAATAAAATAAAATCCAGAGGCTAAATGATATAGGAGATTAAGTGCAGCTGAAGACAGGTCTAGGGAATTCAAAGATGAGTTTGAGGAAATTTCCCATAATGTAGCCCAGGGAGATAACTGGAAAATATGACCGATGTATGAAAATAAAGGTGGATCGAATCGCAAGAGCCAACATAGATCTCAGGGGAATTTCAACAGGAGAGAATAGGGAGGAAATATTTGAAGAACTAATAGTTGAGAATAGTCCAAAGTTGAGAATCACATGAAACTATGGAATAGTCAAGGCAAAGAAAAAAAAATAGTAAGGGCTCTGAGTGTTGGCTTCCTGTAGTTTTCTCAAGAAGACCATCCTTGGGAAGCCGAAGAATGAAGAGATTAAAAAGAAGCACAAGACTTGGCAAAATCATCCACGGGGAGAGCGGCGCTCAGTTGAGCAGTCTACACCATAGTGTGTCAGCCAGAGAACTTAGGCAAGCACTGTACGAGCAAGTGTACAGAGTGGAAGACCGCATCACTGTTCCTGATTCTTCATCCCACTTCATGCCCTGAACTTTCCAGTACTTCCCCACGAAGGCAGAGAGTTGAGACTATGCCCCAGGTATCCCACAGATCCAAGGGGGACGAGGGCTCAGGACACAGACCAGGATCCAAGCTGCAGAGCGGAACCACACCCAGTGGAGTGCAGTTTACATCAGCTGACAGATACATGGGCCGCAACAAATTACTGTTTTAAGCTGCTATATTTTTGAGTGTCTCGTTAATGGTGCGTGATGTGGCAACAGTTGCCTAAAACATGTATTATCTCAGTAGACTTCCCAACTCGGAAGTGGGCACTGTTGCTCATTTTATCCTTCAGGAAACTCAGGAGCTCCAAGAAGCAAGAAGTGATGTAGCTTGCCAATGTCACACAAGAGTAGGTTCAAGAGCTGAGGCTTATTCTGTACGTAAAGCGTAAAGCGTAAGCTTTGAACTTCTATGCAGACCGCTCTCAGTGCGTTTGTTGGGTGAATGGGTGGATGAATGAACAGATGAATAACGACCCATCTACTGGGGCCAAACACATCAACTGCACTCACTCTAACTCACACTCAGGGTCTGGACACCTTCAGGCCAGGACAAACGCATCAGGGTACCCAAGGAGGCTCATGTTCCTTTTATGGGGTGTCTGAAGGACAAAGAGCTTGCCTAGAAAATGAATCCTCTTTGTGCCAGGAGAAAAAAAAAAACCACTAAAGTAGAAAATAATCACAGCCTGTCAGACGCCTTGGCATGCTGACGATCTTCATGGTCCAGCAGATGGTGTCAAGGATGTGACCCCCGGAGGCTCACAACAGGCAGCTGGCAAAGGCCTCATCTCAATGGATGGCACGGAGTCCCACAGCTGATCCGTGTCTTAGCGTATGGTATCTAGGAGCTGCCAGAGCACCAGCCGACTAGTAGAGCTCCCCCTCTGAACCACTGGGATGCTAAATAATGAATTGTCTTGTTCCACTTGGGGTGGGAACAGGCAGACCCTTCTGAGAGGTTACAGAGGGCTCCCTGCTCAAGTAACAGAATAAAGATGTTCAGACCCTCATCCCCCGCTGCAATTTGCTGTCTCAAAACAAACGGAAATAAAATCAATGATAAAATGAAAAGATTTGAGATGTGGATCCCACCTTTGATTTCCTAAAATACTTTAAAATTTATTCCTGGTCCAGTAGGGGGAAAAAAAATAGACAAAGGATATGAAGAGTCCGCTCAGAGAAGAACAAACATAAACAGACAATAAACACGTGAAAGCTGTTTGACTGTGCTGATAATTAAAGAAAGGCAGATAAAAACAACAATGGGAGAGCACCGTCTCCCCACCAGGCTGACAACAATGGAAGAACCCGCTAATTTCCAGTATGTGCCCCTCTTCAGCTTCTGCTGGCAGGAACAACATCTGGCAGGAGGACAATTTGGCAACAGGCACCGACACTGAACTACATATACTTTTGGGTGTCAGTTCTTTTATTAAGAACCGACCCTCCAGCTATCACCTAAATACGCCTGGATAGGTGTAGACGTAATTCCCTAAAGAGTTCAAAACACAAGCAGTATCCAGTTCAGAAACCGAGAAATACTTGAGTGTCTGCGGACAGAGGAGGAGGTTGGCGATGTCTGATGTGTTCAGACTGTAAGGATGTGCGGCAGCTCACGAGAGCCAGTGAGTTCCTAAGAACAGAGAATGAAGCATCTCAACGTGCCAAGGTGGAGAAAATGACCTCTCTGGTGTAAATAAAACATGGGTCTACATTTGTTTTTTGTTTTTTTTTTTTTTCTGGAAGAATACCAACAAACGCTTTTAGAGTGGTCACCTTTGGAGAGAGGCAAGTAGGAGCCTAAGGTGAGTTATGTGTTCTGTTTTATCTTCCTGTACTCTGTGCTTTCTGACCATGCACATCTATTTTGTTTTCTTTACGTTAATAGGAGTTATCTGGGCAGTGAGATGTAAAGGCCATTGTTGTTTTCCTTTCCCTTGGACACATTAAAGATCTAACAAATGTTATAACTTGGTATCATACTGCACGTTGATTCTAATGCATGCAAGCGTGCCAGGCAAGCGAGGTCGGGGTGGAGGAGCAGAGGCTGGGAGACCCTGTGCCCTGGGACGGACAGGGCAGGGGAGATGTTTTGAATCCCCGCGTGGGCTCCTCGGGAAAGCCCAAGAGGTTCTCCCCTGGGGACAACCAGAAAAAGAAGGAATCGGGGCTTGGAAGGTGGAAAGAAGGCAGCCTTGAAAACGTCAAGGGGACAAAGGAAAGTCTCGTACTCCTAGAAGGGCCTAGTGTGCCTTATTAGGAGATAGGGAAAAGCAGGGGTGCCAGTGCTGGGGGAGGATCCCCCTGGGTTGACAGGGTTCTGTTTTGTTCAGGAGCATGGGCAGGAGCCCCATGGGTCGCAGCTCATGGTACGAATCCTCCTGCAGGTTGAGGAGGCAAAACAAAGGCGCTTGCTATTTTCCATCTCAAGTGTCCAAGCTTTTTTTTTTTTATGTTTATTTGAGAGAGAGAGACACACACAGAGTGCAAGCGGGGGAGGGGCAGAGGGAGAGGGAGACACAGGGTCCAGGCTCTGAGCCCATCAGCACACAGCCCAGTGTGGGGCCTGAACTCAAAGACCATGAGACCATGACCTGAGCCCGAGTCAGACGCGTAACCGACTGAGCCATCTGGGTGCCCCCCAAGTTTATTTTCCCAGTGGACTCTCCGCTGAGAGACACAGGCAACCCCTTTCTCCTTTACCCCTCTGGGCCCAGCACACAGTAGGACCTGTCTGTGGAACGAATGGGATGCTGACACGATCTGCTCAGTCTGGCCTCCCATTTTCCTGACACCTGGTTTGCACCTCTCACCCATCCCTGCACGCCTGAAGCCAGGTATCTGTTGGCAGAGCCTGAGTCTGCGGGCAGAAGTGATTTACGCACGCAAAGAAGTTCAAAGAACTCCTCCTGGGAAGGCTGACCTATTTCACCAGTTCGGTGATATCTGAGCAATAAAGATTCATTTGACTCTATTAGATCAAATGTAAAAATAAAACTAAAATTAATTAAAAACTACAGCATCCAGCTCCTTACAAAAACACCTTTGATGTGCATTCAGCATACAGAACAGCTGCAGTTAGAGAAGGCAATGAGGTTTCAATTATCCCAGCTACTGGCGGAAAGAGATAACGTGGATAAAAGAAATCCACAGATAATCAAAATTTTAAAACCCTTTATTCTTTCTCTCCATTTCAACTTCATTCTTAACACACTCTTGTGAGGACCTGTAAGGAGTGTTCAGGTTTGTTGAGTCTTCTCTCTTCTGTCCCTTTTTCTAAGAGGTAGAGAGATGTTAATAAGGCTTCCCGTACGGAGAAGCCACTGTTTGGTCAGGACAGGGCTGGGCTGGATTCCCTCCATTTGCCCCTCTAGCTCCTTTCTCTGCCCTTTCCTATGCTGCTCTGGGCTCCAGGAGGCTGATCTTTGGGGGCATTATCATTGATTTTCCTTTCCTTCTGATATCTTGTTGGGTTTAGCCAATGGGAGGCACCAGCCTCAGGGTGGAATGAAAATAAGCCTGGGGTAATTATCCCCCCCCAACTCCTCCCTGCTACGCTGCGATTGGCAGTGGCTTCTTTCTTCTTTCTAAGGTGCTGTCCAGCACCCTCTTCTCCAGGTAAAACTCTCTCTATCTACTCCCACTCCTTCCCTGCTGATTCTAGTGTTGCACCATCCCTTACCAGTTTCCTTGAAACGCTGACCTTCATTAAACTTTCCTCAATCACCTCATTTGAGAGCGAGACCAGTTCCCTGCAGTGACCACCTATCATCTCGTTTCGTACGCTCGTTTCCCAGAGGAGTGGAGAACCCCAAAGAGGATAGCAGATTTGTCTATGGTCACACCTCCAGGAACTGGCAGAGCTAGGCTCCCCAGCTGGGACTGTCCAACCCTGAAAGCTTAGAGATCTGACAACTTGATCACGTCGCTGAGAAACGAGAGCAGTCAGTGAGAATTTGCAAAATGATGCCAACTACAACAGAACCACTTTAAGATTCCATCTCAGAGTTGAAAGGATCAGAAAGCTGGGTCTTTAAGAGTGTCTGTGACAGCTGTGTCTGGATCTGGTAGGAATCCTGCCTTTTCTCAATTACCTTGCCTTTCTGGATTCCAACTCCTAAAGTCTTGCTCCGAGCCTCACTCTGGCTACCTCCGGATTTCATGACTTCTACTGGGTCATCGGGCTTTGTGGGGGTGGGGCGTTTGGCAGTGAGATGGAAGCTCAGGTAGGTCACTAGTCAACCCTCTCTGCCTTCGTTCATCCATCCATCCGGTCACACCACAATTACTAGGGGACGGTTCTGTTCCAGGCCCTGTGGGGTTGCCAGGATAAGCAAGGCATGGCAGGGCACCCAGTCAGGCAATTGTCACATATGTGAAGAGATCTGCACAGGGGAGAGTATACACAAGGAACACCAGAGGGTGCCTCACCTAGCTGGGATCAGTGGCAAAGTCTTCCTGGAGAAAGCAGGCCCTGCATTGCATTTTAAAAGATGAGGAGGGGTTGGTTTGATGGAGGGATGGGAGGCAGGGGAGTGAGGTAGAGCAAAAGACGATGTGATGCAATACCAGATGCATCCCGTGCTCAGCATTTCTGAGCACGGGATGCACCCCGTTGGTAGGAGATAGGCTGTGAAGGCACATAAGGACTGGTCACGGTGGACCTTGCTCATTGCACCAAGGAACTAGGCCTAAGTAATGAGACTAGCACCCAGGGTCCAGGCCAGCCTAGAAGCCTCAAAAGCTGGATGCTGTCTCCCAGAGAAAACATGTTATACCTTCTTAAGTAACTTTTTAAAAAAATTTTCACCATTCAGGAGTGAGTACAATAGTTTAATGAATCCCAGTAGACCGATCACTCAGGTTGCCATTCCTTAATTTCCTCCAGTTTCAGGTCAGGATTGGATGTAGGGCCTGAAGTACACCAAGCTTGCAGGTGCAAAGGTCCTCAGCTAGGAGAGAACAGTGGGAGGGGTCACAGGCCAGCTGGCCGAACGAACGCCGGCCAGAGGTGCTCCTGGAAGTCTGATAGCAGCCACGGCAGGCAAATGCTGATCTGCTTGATTCCGTTCACCTGCACCTTGGAAGGATGGGGGCAAGGGGTACTCAACTAGTGCAATAAAAATAATAAACAAGGAAGAGTGGACATGTGTCTTTGGCACATGGACTGCCAGACATCTGCCAACCAGGCCAAACCTCCCCAAGTAGAGGCTTCTGGAATAAAAGAGAATACACAGGCTACCGGAGCAGATCACACAGAACCTCCACCTGACCATTATCAAGGCCACTGCACATGCTGTTCAGGAGGGAAAACTTCAAACTGAACCCGAGACCAGAGTATCCCAACTCTGCAAATGCTATTGTTAAAAATCATCACAGATAATGTGGTTTTAATTAGAAGGGTTGAGATACTGGCAAACGTTCAGAAGGCTTGTCATCTGAGAATCTGCTGGCATCGTGGATGCAGACAGTCTGCAGAATGTGGGCCTGGTCGGGTGGAAAAGTTCAAGCCTTCTTGCAAACGCCTGTGACTGAAGGGGTCGCTCGATTCGTGGTACAGACTGAGCAGATAGAAAAGCTAATGTTATCCTCCTTACATTAATGAGGAGGAGGAGGAAGGAGGTTTGGTGGCTTGTCATGTGCCAAAGTAGAAAGGGTTTTATAGTCAGGAAAAAAAGGCCTCTCTATCTGGTACCAATGGTGAGATCTTGGGCAAGATGCAGTATCTTTCTAAGCCTTGGTTTCCTCGTGTGTCAAATGAAGACAACCATACCCACATCCCCAAGGGGTTATGGGAAAGATTCAGTGAATTCATGCACCTTGACGCCAGAAGTGACCTGGTGTGAGCTGGATGCTCAGAAGGCATTTGCTTCCTCTTCTTTTCCTGCTTCCCCAAGCTGGTAGGCAGCGGGGCCTGTATCTGAACCCAAGTCTTTGTGAAGCCAAAGGCCAATGCCCTTCAACAATGTCACACAACCTCTCACCCTTCGCGGCAAGGGACTAGGACAGGGCTTTATTTCACAAGGGCCAAGTCTGCAGTAATCAAAAGTGGCCTTGACTTATGAAACACCAGTTTGCAACAGTGAGAAGTTTCCTGCCTGTATCTCTGACTCCTATCACTAGGGAATCTTTCCTGGCGGTGACTCCATTACGTACCAATAGATGGCCAGGCCTCTCAGCACATCACATAATCCTTGTCTGCTAACTGAGCCAGGGGCTTAGGCAGATGTAGTCATTTTAACCAGGGAGGCTCAGGAAAAACTGCTTGTTATTTTTAAGCAGGTGCCCCCCACGGGGCTTCCTAGAGCGGTGGGTATGTCAGTTATTCATGTGGGCTGCCCCCATCTCTAGGCAGGCAGATGCCCTTCATACTCATCTGACACGAAACAAGCCCAAATGGGCAGCCTGAAGCTGAGTTTCAGTACTGGCTCCACCACGTCCTCGCTGTGTGGCCACGACTGGTTCTGCCACTTCTCCGGTCCATTCCAAAATGACAATGACTGAACATGGTTGGTCCACAAATACAGACTATCTACAGTGTGTTGTGCCTTGTGTTCCGTACTAGAAATATGAGAAAGATTTATACTTGGGCTTGGAGGAGCTCACAGTTCTGAAAAAAGTTGGAGGGTGTTGCTGGGACAGAAGCAGACATGCAACGCTGAGAATACTGCTTGGCTCGAAGGAGGGAATAGTCAATTATGTGCCTACTCAGACTACATCGCATGGCTTGGCTGAGGGTCAAATAATGCAGAGGATGTAAACTGAAAATACTGTTTCAAAGTAAGCTAGTTTCATTTGTCTTCCATCCATCCACTTATTCATACACTCTTCACCCATCTATTCACCCATTTAAACAACAAACATTTAGTGTCTGCTACGCACCAAGCACTAGACATTGGTCATACATCAGTGAATGGAATGGATGAAAACCTTTGCTTTCCTGGAACTTACATCCTAGTGAAATCCACCACCCATCCATCCCATCTACCCAACCATCCCATCCATCTATCCATCCATTCCAACCATCCCATCCACCCATCCATCCATCCCAACCATCTACCCCATCCATCCTCCCATCCATCCCAAACATCCATCCCATCCATCCATCCATCCCAACCATCCAACCCATCCATCCATCCATCCCAACCATCCAACCCATCCATCCATCCATCCCATCCATCTATCTACCATCCATGTATCCTTATACCCATTAATTCAATCAGCAAGAATCCATCAAACACCTACTATGCATTTGCCACTGCAATGGGTGCTAGGAAGGAATTAAGACAGAAAACAAACAAGAACTGCCCTTGATTGTCATGCACTGTGGTTATCCAGGCAAGATCCTGGCTCTGTGCCATCTTCTTGGGGCCTACATGCAGACAATGACCAGTCCTGCCCTAAGCCACACCATTTCTCTCCTCAGAAAGCTCCTTCATCAAGAAGACAACTGGGTTATGAAAATGATGTTTTTCGAGCTCAGAATTTCTTTTTCTTGGAAGAAAAAAGAAAGAAAAGAGAGAGAATGAAACCACTTTCACACAACAGCCAAGTTGGTTTGTAATCACCCTGGGCTCCAGGATGGCTATTTTCTTTTTTTTAAGTTTATTTATTTATTTTGAGAGAGAGAGAAAGAGAGAGAGAGAGGAGAGAGAGAGAGAGAGAGAGAGAGCGCGCGCACGAGCAGGAGAGAGGCAGAGAGAGAGGGAGAGAGACGATCCCAAGCAGGCTCTGTGCTGTCAGCGCAGAGCCCAACAAATCAAACGGTGAGATCATAACCTGAGCCAAAATCAAGAGTTGGACGCTTAACCAACTGAGCCACCCAGGCACCACCAGAGTGGCTATTCTTGAACAACAATTTGCCATGAGGCACAGGGGCTGCTGTTTCTGCTTGCCCTGACCTGACGGGTATGGAGAAGGGGGCCGTCTCCTGGTAAATTTCTGATAGGAGTCCTGTAGACTGGACTTTGTGTATGGGGAATTTCCTGGTCAATACCTCCCCCTCTGCTGAACCCCATGCCCAAAACCCCAGCCTGCATCACAGCGTAAGCAATGCCTGGCAAGGGACCTCCGCGAGGGAGTTCGGCTTCCTTGGGCTTTGGTGAGGGGGCCTAGCAGAGCTGCCTTCATGTTTCTGCACCAAGCCCTGAGCCAGAACCTGTGGGATGGGTATTTCTTAGACACCAGCTGTGCTCCTGGCCTTGTGCTAAGGCCTGTTCCCATGCATAATGCTCACCACCATCCCAGGAAGTGCTGGAGAATGGGTATGGGTTTCTTCTTGGGGTGATGGGAATGTCCTAAAATTGATTGTGGTGACACTTTCACAACTCTGCGAATCTATGACAAGCTGCTGAATTGTACATGGGTGCTTTGTGAATTATAATTCAATAAAGCAAAGCAAAGATGCGTCACTAAGAAGGAATCATTTGAATCTGTATTTTCTCACTCAAGGTCTGAGACTCTTTTCTTTGTTACCAAACAATAAAATTCAGCTCCTGCTCTCAAGAAGTGTATTTTCTAATAGGGAAGAGAAGCCAAATGAATGACTTACAATACAAGATGGAACAGGGACGTGCTCTATAGGAGATTTAAGCAGGAACACAGGAGGTTGTCAGAACCAGCTTACACAGAGTGTGGATTCGAGGTTTCCAAAGTGGTGCTGGGCATGCAAACCTTTTGGCCCTCTTCCCCATCAGAACACAGGTCATATCACACAGCTAGCTCCAGGACTGGGGACAAATCTGCTTAAGCAGTAACCCCAGATTTTGTAATAACAACCTTAACACAGATATGGTGTTTATGATAGGCCAGATACTCTTCTAAAGGCTTCAGATATAATAACTTCTTTCCTCTGCTGCACAAGCCTATTAAGGTAGGTAACTATCACCCCACTGAGACTTAAAGGTCAGGCAAATGAAGTAACTCACCCAAGGTCAGACAGCTAGTAAATGGCAGAGCTAGGATCCCAGCCCTGGTTTTCTGGCTTGAGTTAGTATTCATAACCTCTACACTAGGAGGCTAATAGGTTCCTTTGGGATCCTGTCTCACTTCCATGCCTCTGCTTTGTGCCCTTCTTCCCTAAGACCCAAATTCTAAAAGACTGTTGTGGTTGGAGTTACCCTTGTGGTGAGTGGCCACATTACAGGGTGGTAAGGAATATGTACTAAGATGAAGCACGATCCCGTAGCAAACAGAACAGGGGAGAGGAAGGTCCTAGCCTAGAAGCTGGTGGCCTAGGTTCTGGAAGCAGCAGTGCCACTAAGTCCCAGCATTCCTTCCTTGCTTCTCTCCAGGCCTCAGGTTTGTCCTCTGTGAAATGAAGGGGTTGGATAGGTGACTTTAAGCTGCCTTTTGCCCTAAAACCCTAGGACCCTTGGTCCAAGGCCTGGTACCCCACTCAATTACACTGTGTTGGGCTGCCCTCTGACTTTGAGTCCTGGATGCACACTGCCCCTACCTGTGACCATCCAAGGAGGCCCCCTGACCACAAAGATCTGGGGCTGTATTGCCCAGTAACCCTTGTTCATACTTGACTCTGTCTGCACCCTCGCCCTGTCTACCAAGGAAACAGCCACTCCTTCCTAAATATTACTTTCTGTATCAGCCATGCCCCACTCATACTAGCTGGCCTAATCATTATTTATGAATGAATGAATGAATGCCTGTAACAAACCCTTATCACAAGGCAGCAATGATGGTTTACTTGTCTGTCTTCTCTACAATGCTACAATATCACCACTGTTTATAGTTTTTGTTCTAGGCCCTGTTCTGGATATATTCAGGATAAAATAATTGGGACCGAATGTTCTACAGAGGGCACAAAATGTATGACTTCAGAGCTGACTCAGAAAATCTGGGATCCACACCAGTGGGAGGCTGTGGGGCACACACAGCCAGTACCGAGAAGCCTAGCTACGGGAGACTAAAAGCGTGTGACACATGACAAGGGTCACAGGAATGTGAGCTCCAGCCACCAACAGCACCCGCAGGAGAGGTTGGCATCATTCACTCCCCCTCTGGGCCAGGCCTGGGCTGGGGGTTCAGACACAGAGGAGGTTTGAACTGTTCACTTTCCTGTTTGGCTGGCTCCAAAACTCTGGACCGGTGCTGTCCAACAGAACCTTCTGCAATGATGGAAACATGCGATAAACCTGGGCCGTCCAATATGGTACCAGGCACACGTAGAACTGAGTACTTGACATGTGGCTCCCACAACCCAGGGACTGATTTATTTTGCTTTATTTTATTTTAACCAATTTAAATTTAAATAGTCTGTATGACCAGTGGCTACAGGTCTAGGCCTATGTGACACAGCCACTGTACTAGCAAGCCTAGCTCCTTCTTGATTGTGTCTCCAGCCCTGGCCTCAGAAACCTGGGCTCTGGTCTCAGTTCTGCCTCTGATGAGCTATGGGCCTGGGACTAGTTGTTGTGACTCCTTGAGCCTCAACTTCACGGGGTCGATGGAGAAAGAGAAGGGGAACACATATGGAAATGACCTGGTGCATCGTGGGCACTCAGTGAGCCATGGTGCCCTCCTATGTTCCCTGTTTACTCTGATTGGTCCTATTGTCGGAGTTTATAGTCTCTCAGCTGTCCTAATGATTCCTACAGATTCCGACCTATCTTTCCCTCTTGCTCAGCTTGGGTCTGAGCCCCACACCAGTGACCCCTGTGAATGTCTCTTCCTACTCGCCATTGGGTCTGGAGGCCAGCCGGCGGTGGGGGAGGGGGGGATGCACAGAGAGAGCTGTGGGCACCATAGGACATGGTGACTTACACATTTTGGGGCATTGTTTTTTCCTTAGGAGGTGGGGTTGGGGATGAAAGTGTTTAAAAAATCCCAGATCTTGACAAAACAAAGCCAGTGCCTTCTTCCTTCTACCGCCTCTCAAATTTCTTCCCTGATCCCTAGAGACAAATACGGGGGCAGGCCTCCGAGTTCCTCCAAAGAAAGATGTTATGCTGCCAACATTTGGTTTCTTATAACCTCTGGATGGATGAAAGCAAGTCATGTGCATGGTCCGTGGAGACTCCAAAGGGGCCTGTGGAGGAACATGAGATCACAGCCCAGCAAGGGTTTTCTTACGTGTTGAGAAAAATAGCCTTCAGGACAGATTGCTTTTTCTCAAGGCAGAGACGATGTGATGGAAGAAAAAAAGCCTCAGAGCTAGGAACCTGAAGTTACAGTGGTTTGTGAGTGCCCATAAGTGCCAGGCATGAGGCTCGCATCTTCCTAGTCAGGACGGGTCCCAGCTCTGCACTTGACTTGGAAAGTCTTGCAGGCTCAGTTTTCTCCCCAGCAAAATGGAGCCATAATGATGGCTGCCTCGCAGGGCTGCCGTGAGAGACAGCACAGAAAGGCGCAGACTTGTCAACTGCTGTGTAGCACACAATTCATTGACGGTTTCCAGTGTCTGTCTGAGTCCTATTCACGGAGGCCAGCCACTGATCCGATACTCCAATCTGGACCTTTCTTTGAAAATTACCAGATTCAGCAAAAACATCTGGCTCGGGGCAGGGAGGCCCCAAGGCAGTGGATGCCAGCCTTGATGATTAAATTACTACTAGCCCTGGCGAGAGCTGAAAACAAATTTCTAAGTGTAAACGGCTCGTTCCATCCCTTTCCCCCAATGCTTTGAAGATGAGTCTCTTTCCCTCCCCATTTCCTCACTATAGCAGGAAGAGATGCTTCGGAAATGAGACCTTAAGATGCACCTCTGAAAACAATTTAAGAAGGAATGTGTGATACAGCGAGTGGTAAGAAGCAGCTTGGCGTATTTGGTTTTCAGAGGAAGAGAGAGATACTTAGATTCAAACCCCAGCCAAGTCCTAGGCTGACTATGTGATCTTGGCCAAGTTGGTTAACATCTCCGAGCCTTTAAATAGCTCAGCTATAGCATAGGGATACTGAAAACTACACAGAAGGGCATTTTAGGAATTCATCGGGGGACACCTAAAGGTGACTGATATGGAAGGCGCTTAGTAAATACTCACTGAATTGAGCTGAAATGAATCAGTGCACCCTATTCCTTTAGCTACCACCTCCCACCCCTTCCAATACCTTTGGTGAAGGCTCAGCTTTGCTAGCTCTCCCTGAACCGCCTGCCCAGCACAACATTCTTTTCCAATGGGCTCAGTGGTGAGAGGAAGATGGAAAGCATTTGGCCAGAATGCCGACCTCATTAACTCCCCCGTCTCTCCATCTGCTATCAGGAACCCACAGCAAGGAGGCAGGTGACCAATAAAAGCCCTTCAGTTTCCCTTTGCCTCTGGGCCAATGTGTGTCCATGCAAAGCCACCCACAACCGTGGGCCCCTGGCAGAGCTCAGCTCTGGTGATTCGTAGCTGGAGCAGGGGCTGTTCTGAGCTCACAAAAAGAGAGCTGGAGTTCACAGCCAACTTGGAGGCAGCAGCCGGGCCCAGCTGGCCTCCTCTGTAGGTCAAGAGAGAGTCTGAAAACCAGCAAATGACACTGCAAATGCAGGGGAGTAAGGAGGTCATTATTCACAGTGCAGGGATCTCCGATTTAAGTGAGTTTCCTTATTCCCCAAGGGCACTGAACACATTGCTTGATTTATAAAAGGGAGATTTACACTTTAGTTTTTCAGGAACATGCAGTTTGCAGAAAGTAAAGTACAAGGAGTCCATGTAGATGGTAAACGCTCAACAAATGTGAGCTGTTGTTATTACACCAAACAGATGCTGAGAACTTTATGCTTCTGGCTGGTAGGACCCTGATTTGACTCTGAGTTTCCCGGCAGCCAATGGGAAGCAGCAAACGTGATGAGTTTCAGAGTTTCCAATGCCTTCAAGTATACACAGGATGCTATCCCACAATGAGTGCAAATGTTACGGGTATTAAACCAGAGAGTAGTATCTTCCACAGGCTGTCACAGGATGGGCATTGCATAATGTGAAGAAGAAGGTGTTGAGGAACATCCCCATGGGAAATGCAGGGGCCAGCTTCCTCAAGCTGACTGTGGCCCTTACTCAGCAGTGCCTGTCTGTACAGAAACCGTGCTACCCCCCTCCCTGAGATACCAGGGCAGCAGCTTAACGATGGCTGGAATCACTGCTCCTATCCCAAGCCACTGGCACCCGGCATCCACTTTTGGCCTTTTTGTTTTGTCGGCAAGGGAATTAGAGTATTATTAATCAACCAATCAGTCAAATAAGCCTCATTACCATTAAAGAAGAGAAAGTAAGCTTTATTTATGCAATTATAAGGCATTTAAAAAACAAAGAGATTATTATTAATACTTGAGCCTGGCAATCTTCCCAGAGTGGTAAACCGACAAGGGCTTTGTTGTTGAAGAGGCAACACAGTGGTTACAGATTCCTGACTCTCTACTCCAAGCTCCTGATGTACGCAACGCCTCCTGAATGTTCAGGAAGATTCTAAAGGCTCCTCTGCCCTCCGTGCTGTTTGGGGAAAACAGCAGTGGGTTGAGAATTAGGAGGCTGGCATACTCTGTGACCCTGGCCAAACAAACGGCCTCTCTGGACTGGTTATTTTAAAGCAGTATCATGTTAGAAAGTGAACAAATATCACATTGTAAAGCTTTTGAAAAATACTTGGTTTCCATCCCCACTTCAGACCAACTGAGTCACAATCTCTAAGGGTGGGGCCAAGGAAATGGTATATTTAAAAAGTGTTCCAGGGGCAACTGGGGGGCTCGGCCGATTAAGCGTCCGACTCTTGATCTTGGCTCAGGTCATGATCTCACGGTTCCTGAGTTCAAGCCCCGCATTGGGCTCTGTGCTAAAAGCAGGGAGCCTTCCTAGGATTCTCTGTCTCCCTCCTTCTCTGCCCCTCCCCTGCTTGTGCATACCCTTTCTTTCTCTCTCTCTCTCTCTCTCTCTCTCTCGAAAAAAAAAAAAAAAAAAGAAAGAAAGAAAGGGACGCCGAGTAGCTCAGTTGGCTAAGCGTCCGACTCTGCTTTTGGCTCAGGTCATGATCTCACAGTTTGTGGGTTCGAGCCCCACAGTGGGTTCTGTGCTGATAGTACAAAACTTGCCTGGGATTCTGTCTCCCTCTGTCTCTGCCTCTCCCCTATTTGCTTGCGTGCTCTGTCTCTAAATAAATAAATACATAAACTTAAAAAAAAAGTGCTCCAGATGATTCTGTAACACAAGTGAGCGTTGCCAACCATGGCCTGGTTGCTCTCTAGGTCTGTTCTACTTGTTTTTATGTTTATTTATTTTTGAGAGAGAGAGAGACAGAGTGCGAGCAGGGAAGGGCAGAGACAGAGAGGGAGACACAGATCTGAAGCAGGCTCCAGGCTCCGAGCTGTCAGCACAGAGCCTGACATGGGGCTCGAACTCAGGAATGGTGAGATCATGACCTGAGCCGAAGTCGGACACTTAACTGACACAGCCACCCAGGTGCCCCAGGTCCATTCTACTTTTGATCTTACCAACACTTGCCATTTCTTGAAGATTTCTGATCTGGGGCTCTCAGACGCAAATGTCTGCAGCCAGACCACATGAGTGCAGCCAGGCCCAATGAGTGAAGTGAGCCAGGTCTGGAGAAAAGATGCTAAACTGTCTAAGCATAACACCTGATTTAAGACATGGTACAGGAAAATTCAAAGAGCCAAATCCAAAGTATCTGCCAACTGTACATCCTCGAGGCCCCAGTGTGAGAACCCTGATGAATGGACAAACCCCTGGGCCCCCTAGTGCTACAGAGTTTAGGAGTCTAGGCTGCACTGTTCGGTATAGTAGCCACTGGCCACACGTGGCTCCTGAGCCGTAAAGTATGGCTAATCCTAAGTGACATGTGCTGTCAGTGTAAGAGACACATGTCAGAGAATGAGCGTGCAAATAGGAACTTCACATTTCAGTCAGTAAATTTTCATGTTAACTCCACGTTGAAATGATATGATATTTTGAATGTATCATGTTAAAGAAAATATTTTATTAAGATTAATTTTAGCTGTTTCATTTTTTCAAATGTGACGACCCGAAAATTTAAAATATCACGTTTCTGGGGCACCTGGGTGGCTCAGTCGGTTGAGCGGCCGACTTCGGCTCAGGTCATGATCTCGCGGTCCGTGGGTTCGAGCCCCACATCGGGCTCTGTGCTGACAGCTCAGAGCCTGGAGCCTGTTTCGGATTCTGTGTCTCCCTCTCTCTGACCCTCCACTGTTCATGCTCTGTCTCTCCCTGTCTCAAAAATAAATAAAACGTTAAAAAATAAATAAATAAAATAAAATAAAATATCACGTTTCTACTCCCCAAGTGCTACTGTGGGCCATTTGACTTTAATTTTTTTTCATGCATGCATCCGTGTCTTCCTTGTGTATGAGTTTTTTCAAGATTTTTCTCCCAGCAATAAACTCTACCTCCTCTATTCAACTAGTAGGATGCTAATATGGAAGATAGGGATCCAGATAAAACACTAGTCTTTTCTAGGGCTGGGAAGATACAACACCTATTCCCATCTGCCACCCTCTGCCTAGCGTGCATCCTTGTAAATGACCACAACAACGATCTCAGGGCATTCCCTCAGGTATTTCCTCAGTCTGGATGTCCTTCTTATTGCCCACTCAGGGAACTCTTACTCATCCTTCAAGACCCAGGTCGAATGCCGTCTCCTCTATGAAGCACTCCCTGGTCTCCCAGCTAGAGTAAGGAGCACCCAGCTCAGATCTGTATTGTAACACTCCTCCCAGAAATATTTGTGGTCTTTTGACCAGTTGGTCTCCTTCATTAATACTTTTTTTTATATAAAATATTTATTTATTTTTGAGAGAGGGAGAGAGAGACAGCATGAGCAGGGAAGGGACAGAGAGAGAGGGAAACACAGAATCTGAAGCAGGCTCCAGGCTCTGAGCTGTCAGCACAGAGCCCAATGTGGGGCCTAAACTCACAAACTGGGAGATCATGACCTGAGCCGAAGTCAGATGCTTAACCGACTGAGCCACCCAGGCGCCCCTTCATTAATACTTCTTGAGTACAAGGCCAATCCACCCTTCTTCGTGTTCCCAAAGCCAAACTCAGGATCTGACACATGCTCAGTAAATGTTGGATGAATGGATAGATGTTCCTCATCAAAGGGAAGTATCCTTCTTCATTCTACCATCCCCTCAATAGACGCTTACTGAGCATCTCCTACGTATCAAGTGTATGAAGCACAGTCCAGGCACAGGGAGTGCAGAACTGAGCAAAGCAGACAAAAATGCCTGCTCTTGGGACCTTCCATGCTAGTGCCAGAAAGCACCTTGCATCATTCTGATGCGCGGGCGTTCAGTAACGATTCACAAATGTTGCTGCTGAAGAAGAGGAATGATGGGGGGAGGGGGAGGGAAGGGGATAAGTTCCTGGGCCCCAGAGCCCATCCTTCTGAAAGGTACAGGCCCTTCCATGTGCCAGTGGTCTCACCAGAGACTTCCTTAACAGAGTCTTTACAACCTTGCACTTACACTGTGTACTAAAGAGTTTAGGAGGTGCAATAACAGTGTGACAGCAGGTATTTATTGGTTCTGATAGAGACAGAGGAGGCTCTGAATTGACCAAAGCAGGGCTTTCACTTTTCTTACAGGCACAGCACAAGTGACCAGGGAGCCTGGAGACTGGTAAGACTTCCACGGCCATCTAGAAAGAGTAACCCAAACAAACAAAACAGAACAAAAATGGAAGCTTTTGCATTCATGAAACAAAGGCGCTCTGTCCTTGAGTTGCAGAGTTTTGTGGGAGAGGCAGGCACATACACAAATTGGGAGATACGAGCCAGGATGGGACAAAGACTACCATCCTTTGCAAGCAGACATTTCCTTTGGCTGTCTCGTGGCACGGCCAAGCTCAGGCTGCACAGAACCAGCAACTCATCTTCTGTCCAGTCTCACAGAATGACCCACCGTCTAGCTAGTTACCCCAGCCAGAAATGGGGAGCCACCATGGTCACCTTCTCACCATCCCCATGAAGTCAGTCACTGAGTCTTGTCAGCTCTGTCTCCTGTACCCGTCTCTCCAGCCACCAGCCACCCGGCCAGCACCAGCATCCCAGCCCACCACCTTCACACACCCAGTGACCGCACAGTCTTCTCGCTGATCTCTGTGTGTCTGTTCCTGACACGACTCTCACCCCACCTCACCCCGATGTCCTTCAGAGGCCGCCTACCCTATTCAAATCCAGAGATGAAGGTCGTAACATGAGAAGAAGGTCGGAAATGGTTCACGGTACAGCCCAGAATCTTAATTCTAAGAACTGGAAAGATGAAAGTTAATGCTGGATAAGCTATCTAGAATGGCGGAGGACATGTAGGGAGGAAGTGTTGGGAGTCAGACACACATGGCTTCAAATTTCAGATCTGCCACTTCTTGCTTTGAGACCAAGCAGAAATTACTTAACATCTTTGGTCCTTGGTTTCCTCATCTGTAAAAAGGGACCATCACACTCACCTCTGTGGAATAGTCTCTTAGCTTATATACTATATACCATAGAGAATCAATAATATGAGCCATAGATAGCACTCAGTCCAGTATCCAGCACATAATAAATTCTCAATAAATAGTAGTTAGCTAAAAATATTTGCAGATAGTAGGTCTTTGTCTCCTTAGGGAATACCACCACTCAGACAGAATCTGGGTCCTGCTCCAGATCAAACACTTCATTACTGGAAAGTTCCAGATGCCTGTACAACCTTCTATAAGTTGATCACATTTTTTACCATGCTGAGATAACCTACCGCGCCGCCCCCCCCCCCCCCCAAATAACCAAGTCGGAGGATCCTTTCTGTTCTTATCATGCGAGCATCAGGAGTCTCCAGCCGTTTAGGCTTTGAGCTTCTTAACATCATGTAAAGAAGGAAACATAATGTTTTAAAATTCCCAATGTTCAACAGGGAAAAAAAAGTGTTTAGGAGAAGCACAAGCCATTCTGGAACTGAGACCAGAAAGAATTTTCTCCCTTTTGAACTCAAAAGGGAGAAGTTGGGATAATTCAGCCAATTCTTCCCTAAAGGGTTGGGTTGTAAATATTTTAGTCTTTCGGGGCTATATGCTGTCTGTTACAACTACTAAACTCTGCTGCTACAGCACAGAAGTGCTACATGCAATATGTGAACAAACGAGTATTACTGTTTCAATAAAACTTTATTTATAAAAATCAGGCAGCGGGGCCCGTGGGCTGTAGTTAACCGACCCCTGGTGTAACATAATAGACCACACTCCAGCTGTCTGAACACTGTGAACCTTAGTTTTCTATTACAAAAGATGGGAGTTGCTCGCTTAAGCGAGAAAGCGAAATAAAACACAGGCAATCCTCATTTGTGGAACATGTATTTGCGAATTTGCCTACTCACCAAATTTTATTAGTAACCTCCAAATCAATACTCATCGCACTCTTGTGGTCTTTTACAGACACGCACGGAATGTGGAAATTTGAGTTTCCCAGTGCACGTATTCCCAGCTGAGGTCGAAGGAGGCAATGCTCTGGGTTCTTGTTTCAGCTCTCATACTGTAAACAAGCATCCTTTTTGCGGTCTATTTAGTGCCACATTCTTCACATTTTTGTTGGTGATTTTGCCATTTAAAACGGCTCCAAGCATAGTGCTACGGTGCTATCCAGTGCTCTTAAACAAGAAGGCTGTGATGTATGTGCCTTACAAGAAGATACGTGTATTAGCTAAGCTCCATTCGGGGATGAGGTATAGCACTGTTAGCTGTGAGTTCAGCGTCAGTGAATCAACAGTATATATTTTAAAAAGGTGCTTCACACAGAAATTACATATGAGATGATGTATTGATCAGCTGATGAAAATGTTCTGACCAGAGGCTGGCAGGAACCTAGCTCTGTACTTCTCTAGGGGCAATGGTTCGGTTGTACAAATTCAGCGTTCATGGCTACTTGATAGAACAGAACTACTGGGATCATTGAGAACCACCTGTAGAGGAACAAGTCGTCCAAAGTAGCTAACAAACAATGCCGTTACAAAACTCTCAGTTAATTGCGATGCTGTGACTGTGCTGTTATTACTAGTTAGTCACAGGAGTCTTGCTTCCTCATGCTGCAATACGGCTATCACTAATTAACCACGCTACTTTAATTCTGTGTGTATTAGTTAACAAGAGGGCTATATGGCTGTTACTAGGTGGTTGTAGCAAAATCAGCCAGAGAATGTGTCCCTCACTTCTTTTTGCCCTTGGCTTCCTGAAGGCAATATACCAAAAGTAAAGCCTTCCTACTGACCAACCCCTGGGGGCTTCTGCAGACAGAAAGCAGGAAAAAGTGCTTTCTGGAGCCATGATTTGGGGCAAAGATTAGAGCGGCCGCTTTGGGGAGGGGGGTGGAGGGAAGGGAGCTGTAGTTAGTGGGAACTTTTGGCTGGGCCAGCTCCTCTTCAGGACCCTCACCTGCCCTGATGGCTGAGCGGACTCTGAGAAGGAGCAACCCCTCAGCTTGCTGCCCTAGTTAAAATGCCAGCCTGGTATTTATTTGTTTTCTCCCAGACAGATGCCAATTATGGGGGGCTGGGGAAAAAGACAATGGCCCAGATCTGATTGACAATGGCTGTGGAACAAGGGGCTTCTGTGGCATGTTTAATGAAAAGGCCACTGTGTTTTTATTGCATCTATTTGATTTTAGAGCGTCCTTTAAAAAAACAATTCAACCAGCAGGATTAACGGCTTCTGGGCTTTTTCCTCTGCCTGTGGCTCTGTTGGTGTCTTCTCACCCCATTTTCCTTCTTCCCCCTCCTCAAGCAGGTTCCTCTCCAGACCTTCCAGGTCCTCAGAGAAGCAAAGGTCTGCACAGTCTCAAAAGGACGCGACTCTTCTGTGGCTCCCAGATTTGTCTCCAGAGCCCATTCTCACGAGTACTACCATCCTTCCGGCCACCATTTTATCTCTTGCCCAGCTACCAGCAAGAGCCTCTATGCTAGCCTTTCTCAGTCGTTCACAACCTAGAAGGTTCCTTCCCCCCAGAGGCTTTTAGAAGCATGTAAGGCAGGTTGGGGTTGTTAGCAATGAGCCAGGGAGCTTAAACCGGAGCTTAATGCCTGAGGGTGAGGCCGATCAGAATGATCCCCCAGTGATTTGTACTCCCTTTGCCACTTTGTAGACAAAGTGATTGAGTGTCTAGTCCCACAACTGAATTACCAAATCGTGTGGCATATGAATTGTATCCCGATAAATCTGCTATATGTATTTTGAAAATCTAATTACCACTCTACTCAAAACTATTAAAGGACTTGGTATCATTTGCATAGGATCAAGTTCAAACTCCAAACATGACCCATGAAGGTTTCATCAAGTTCTATGCCTTCTATCTCCCTAATTTATGTCTTCCCACTGCTTCCCCCTGGCCACGTGGTAGAGGTTCTCATCCGCAGCCCCAGCCCCCTCTTCAGTAGATCCCAGCTCTGCCTGCTGTTCACATCCTCTCTATCTAGAGTACCTGCCAAGTCCCCGCCTTCCCTGACAAACACCTCCTCCTTCTTTAAGGCTCTGTGTAGGCATCACTTCCTCCAGAAAGCCTACCCTGACTCCTCCCAGTTTTCCTCCAAGTGTTTCCCTTGTATAATTTGCAGGACAATTGCTCTACTAGACAGCCCCAGGTAGGGAGCAGGCCAGATCCGGTGCCCAACAGAGAGCTGGGCTTATGGCTTATGGGGGAGGGAGGGAAGGGCAGAGAGAGAGAGAGAGAGAGAGAGAGAGAGAGAGAGAGAGAGAGAGGAGAGAGAGACAGCAGTTCCCCTTCCCCCTACCAGCTCTGCCTCTTCCTGGTTTATGGATTAAGATTTCAGGAGAGAATTTGGAGAAAAATCTCCATTGTCAAGAGGTTTAGAAACACTATTCTGGGTCACTGAGTTTGTCTGATGGAGAAACTGAGGCCCTGAGACTCCTTCATGGTGACTTCTGAAGGCTAAGTCAATCTGAAGATAAAAGGCTAGCAGGTCAGTGTCCACCTTTCTTCCCCGTGAGGGTCTCAAGATCTGGAGTGAGAGACAGTTAGAAGGGGAACGTTCAAACTGAACTCAACAGCCAGCTATGCTGATACATCTGGTAACGCTCCTTTCCAAGAGGAGGCATGCCTTGGAAGAAGCTGCAGAATGTCACCTAGGAGGACAGGTTGATGCTTCCAGAGCCTTTCTCTAGTCTTTTTAAAGGACTTCAGAGATGGTAAATTCACTTGCTACTCAGGATTCTTTTGTCTGTGCATTTATTTGCACTCTTCCTACTATTCCAGAATATTCTACATACTGGTCCATTATCCGTAAGAGATCGTGATCATAGCCTCTCTATGGGAGAGCAGGGGTGAACTGTGTTCACACTGATACTCCCCACAGAGAGTATGGGTAGAGGGCCTATGTTTGCTGAGTACTCCTCCTTAACTTACAAAGGGAAAACCCAGGTCCAGCCTTCTGAGGGTGCTACCCAAGGCATCTAGCTGTTTAATGGAGGTGCTGGGTGGAACCCAAGTCATCAGACTTGCAGTGCTCACCCCAAGCCCTGACCTTGCCTGGGTGGCACCAACACGGGCCCCTTGAGCTCCTTCCCAACTGGACTGGGAGCAGAGGTGGTGCTGGTGTGTGACTTGGCATTCCCTTATGGGAGGACCACATTGTAAGAAGCCTCCTTATTCTTTAAGCGACTGAATTCCCCAACCTCAGGAAAGTGGAGAAGGTGAAGCAAATATATACCCACTGCACACTGAGCATCAACAATGTATCAGAGACCTTTCACACACACGTAAGAAATTCATAGGCAGGTAACACATTAACATAGGTTATCTCATTTGGTTCCCATAACAACCCCAGGAAGTAATGATTTCCATCCCCATTTTCCAGATGACAAAAATCAAGGCCAAGAGTAAATGGCAAAATAGAGATTTTCAGACTCCACCCTATAGCCCGGGTGCTTTTTTCCAGCACCTAGTTTCCCTGACCTCGGGATGGACTCACTCCATCCTGAGTCCCACTCCATAGCATTATAACAAGGTCTAGCCAAGGCAAGTTCAGTTCCATTAAACAGGCATTCCCTGAGAGCCAACTTTATGTGACCATCCCCCCACCCCAGGCCATAAAGCAGAGATCATGGAAGCAGGGTCCTGCCCTCCCAAAGTCACAGGGTCCTTAATTTCAGCATGAAGTGGTATAGACTAGGGAGGATGGTAAGGCAAAGACTTTTTAAGGGAAACTAGCATCTACTGAGTACCTATTGAACGCCTGACACGTTCTGAAGGCTTTATATTTAACACTCATGACAACACCATGGGTATATTCTATCGCTGTTATTCCCCATATTACAGATGGAGAGATTTGAGACTCAGAGTGGTTTTGTCACTTGTCCACTGTACCGCTGTGGGAACAAAGGAACGGCCAGGTAAGCCTGAAGGCAGAGCCTTTGCTAGACATCACATCATATGGGAGGTTTGAGGAAAGCTTTCCCGGGAGCAGGTGGCTTTCTGGCTCCAAATAGTATTCCAATCTCTCCGTCCTAGAACTCCTTACAAAAACAAAAGTAATTAATTGGAGATTTTTTAAAGTCCTCCCCTGATTTTGATCCTAAGAAAAGCAACCTTTTTGGGGCACCAGGGTGGCCCAGTAAATTAAGTGTCCGACTCTCAGTTTTGGCTCAGGTCATGATCTCATGGTTTCGTGAGTTTGAGCCCCAGGTCCAGGCTCCGTGCTGACAGGGCACAGCCTGCTCGGGATTCAATTTCTCTCCTCTCCGCCCCTCCCCCACTCATGCGGTCTCTGTCTCTCTCAAAATAAGTAAATAAACTTTAAAAAAACGAAAAGCAACCTTTTCCTCTCAGAGTGCCATAGGCATTATCACATCACACTTGGGCCTAGCCCCTTCCCACTGCCTGGGATCTTTCCTTCTCTTTCTTACCCTGCAAGGTCCAGCCCAATTACAGCCTCCTGGAATCATCTCCCCTCCGGGATGGATATGTGACCACCTCTTCCTCTACATTCCTGTAGCAGATCTGAGAGCTGGGGTTGGGGAGATGGGGAAGAGGACTAAACTTACCAAAAATGCAGTATTTACAAGGCTGGGGGTTCTCCATAATTACCTCTTTTAAGCTCACTTTGTCCCTACACTACTTACTTCATGAAGCAGGTGTTAGCATGACACAGAAGGTGACCATGAGTCACGCTGAAGTGTCATGATTTGCTCAAGGTCACCCAGCTCATGAGCACCAGAGTGAAAATTCATTTGTCTGACCCTCAAGTCCACATTCTTAGTCTATTGTGCCCGGTACGGTATTTGTCCATTCTGTAGATGTCTGTCTAGCTATGAACAGATGGTGTGCTCCTTGAAGGCAGAAATAGGGTCATTGCTGTATCCTCTGAACCCTGGCATATAGTAATTACTTACTGAAATCTTATCAAATGTTTTATTTATTTCCTTTCATTATTAAAGAATAATTAACAGTGTTATATTTGTTTCAGGTGTGCGACACAGTGACTCAATAATTCTATACATTACTCAGTTCTCATCACAATAAGTATACTGGTCATCTCCTTTATCTATTTCACCCTATCCTCCCACCCACCTCCCCTCTGGGAATCACCAGGTTGTTCTCTGTATTTGAGTCTGGTTTTTTGTTTGTCTTTTTTTTCCCCTTTTTTATTCATTTGTTTTGTCCCTTAAATTCTAGATGAGTGAAATCATATGGTATTTGTCTCTGTCTTATTTCACTAAGCACCATACTCTCTAGGTCCATCCATGTCGTTGCAAATGGCAAGACCCCATTCTTTTTTATGGCCGAGTAATATTCCATTGTGTATGTATTCCATGTCTTTTTTATCCACTCATCTGTCCATGGACACTTGCACTGCTTCCATATCTTAGCTATTGTAATTAATGCTGGAATAAACCATGGGGGTATATGTATCTTTTCAGATTAGTGCTTGCCTTTTCTTTGGGTGAATACCCAGTCATTAAATTACTGGATCTTATAGTAATTCTATCTTTAATTTTTTGGGGAACCTCTATACTGTTTTCCATAGTGGCTGCACCACTTTGCATTCCCACCAACAATGCAGGAGGGTGGCTTTTTTGCCACATCCTTGCCAACACTTGTTATTTCTTGTGTTTTTTATTTTAGCCATTCTAACAGGTGTGAGGCAATATTTCATTGTTGTTTTGATTTGCATTTCCCTGATGGTAAGTGATGTTGAGCATTTTTTCATGTGTCTCTTGACCATCTTTAGGTCATCTTTGGAAAAATGTCTACTCAGGTCCTCTGCCCATTTTTAAATCAGATTATTTGTTTTTGTTTTGATATGTTTTGGTGTTGAGTTATAGAAGTTCTTTATATATTTCGAATATCAACTCCTTATTGGATATGTCATTTACAAATATCTTCTCCTATTCAGCAGGTTGTCTTTTTTTTTTTTTTTTTTTTTTATTGATGGCTTTCTTCACTGTGCAAAAGCTATTTATTTTGGTATAGTCTGAATAGTTTGACTTTGCTTTTGTTTCCCTTGCCTAAGGAGACATATCTAGAAAAATGTTGCTGTGGCCCATGTAAGAGAAATTACTTCCTGTGCTCTCTTCTAGGGGCTTCATGGTTTCGGGTCTCCCATTTAGGTCCTTAATCCATTTTGAGTTTGCCTTTGTGTATGGGGTAAGAAAGTGGTCTAGTTACAATGTTTTGCGTGTAGCTGTCCAGTGTTCCCAGAACCATTTGTTGAAAAGACTGTCTTTTCTCCTTTGTGTATTTTTGCCTCCTTTGTTGTAAATTAATTGGCCATAGAAGCATGGGTTTAGTTCTGGGCTATTCTGCTCCATTGATCTAGGTATCTGTCTTTGTGCCAGTACCATTCTGTGTAACAGCAGTCTGTACCCCAGCTTTGTTGTATATCCTGAAACCCGGGATTGTGATACCCATTCTCAAGAATGGGGGTCTTTTGTGGTTCCATACATAGATTTGTTCTGGCTCTCTGAAAAGTGCTACTGGTATTTTGATAGGGACTTCCTTAAGTCTGCAGAGTGCAAAGTGCATTGGGTAGTATGGACATTTTAACCGTAAATGGATATTTTAAGTGTTCTTGTATCCTCAACATTCAATAGAGTGCCTTATATAATTTAAGACAAATATTTTATTGGCAGTTAAGTAGCATTAATGATTTTGAACTTTCCCTCCACACACAGGCAAAGTATAGGACGATGCTGTTCTTGCTAACATTTCACTGCTATTTCAACCTAGTTATTATACCCCTGGTTACCCCAGGCCTAGGTACAAAGTTCACTTCAACCTACTCCGGATTTCACTTCTAGACCTTCCGTAGCATGTAGATGGTTCTGGATTCTCAGGTGTGTGGAGCAGTGAGAGGGCAATACTGGTGGAGGGCCTGGGTTTGTAGGTCCTGCTCTTTCTCCAAGTAACTCCTTCACTTGATTATATCTAGTTAATCTTCCTCTACCTTAGTTCTTCAAAAGAAAAGTACTCTCGGGTTGCAACTAAGGCTCTGATGTTCTATGAGACAGGCGAGAGGACCTATGAGGTTCCGGGGAGGGATTTCTTTAAAAGATGGAGACGAGCAAGCTTTCCGAACAACAACCCCCAATTTGACAAGATGTGTTCCAGTGCCATTCAACAGCCTGGAGGTCACCACTAGCCTGACAGCATCAGGAGCGGAATTCTTCCTAATAGGTAGAAATTCCTGTTTCAATTTCCACATCAATTCCTACAATATGAAGTAAGATACAAAAATGAACGGCAGCTCCCCACCTCAAAATATTAAGAATAAACACCTTTCAGGTGCTCTGTAGCCAGTCCTTCTATAAAGAAGCCTTTCTGCAGAAAGCAGTCTCATGACTAGAAGAGAAGCTTTGGAGAGATGCATCTGGGAGAAGCAGAACAAACCCTTTAAAGCCATTCTCATTTAAGTGTATTATTTACAGCTCTAAAGATAACCAAAGGAAGACCTGAAAATGTGATGTATATTGACTCCTAATTACAAGTGCACCCTGGGAGGAGGTGGGAGAGGCAGTATGTCAGTGAGCTATACCTTCACTTAACCCAGCAGGAAGGCAATAGATACTGTGTAAAGCTGATACATCACTTTGGAGCAGTTTAAGAAAATACTATGTAATGATATGGAAGCAGTTCACCAGAAGAACTAAAATCAAAAGTAGTTGAATGTGGTCACCTCAGGAGAGGGGGGTCTGCGGTTGGGGAAGTGTTTTGCTTTTCACTATAAGACTTCCCGCACTATTTTATTTTGTAATCATTTGTAAGGATATCTTTGATTTTAGAAAATGAAAAAAACAAAACAACAAAACACATTTTGCTCCTCAGGAAGCCACTGTCCTTTCGGGAGTTTGGAACCATTCCTACGTTTCTGTTCAGCTACATCTTATTGCTGTGGCTTTTGGTGAACAGGATGTGGTGCCAGTGGAGAACAGGCTGTTTGTTCAATGTTCATGTTAAGGGGGTAAGGGATGGGCACAGAGCAATCTTTCTAGAAGCGGTGGTGAATGTTCATGAGTTCTCCATAGTCTTTCCAGAAGTACATTTTCTTTTTTTTTTTTATGGGTTTTTTTTTTTTTTTTGAGACAGAGAGAGACAGAGCATGAACGGGGGAGGGGCAGACAGAGAGGGAGACACAGAATCGGAAGCAGGCTCCAGGCTCTGAGCCATCAGCCCAGAGCCTGACACAGGGCTCGAACTCACGTTCTGTGAGATCGTGACCTGAGCTGAAGTCAGACACTTAACCGACCGAGCCACCCAAGCGCCCCTAGAAGTACATTTTCTGAAAACGTGATTTAAACAATAGTAATGAAGCTGGGGAAATAGCCTATCCCCCTAGCTCATTTACAGGGGGAGTAATTGCCAGCTATCCCATCTTTGCTAACTGCTTGGAGTAAGGGACATGGGAAAGCACCTGTAAAGAAAACCCAATCCTAGGGATGGTGTGAAAAGTTTAGATCAAGATTAGCCAGTGTGACCTGAGCTGCCTGGTCATCCTTAGGCTGGCGGCCAGAGATGGGGTGCAGAGCATGCACAGGGTGCCGGTCTGAACTCAGAAGACACGGGTCCTGGCAATGCCAGGCTGCGGATCGCCCTGCACAGAGCAGGCCACATGGGGTCATTTTTCTCTCCCAGCTCCACTCTCTTCGGCTGTGCACACGAATTTAAGTCACTACCTCTAGAGTTGTTTTGAGGATTAAATGAGTTAATATAGCAAAAGCACTGGAATTCTGCACTTCCTAACTGATCTCCCTAGGTTAACCTTCCCCAGGTCACAACCTTTCGATGGCTTCCCAGTTCCCATCGCATTATGTCCCAATATAATGAGAACCACACACGTGAGCCGTGTTCTAGTGGTCACTCTAAAAAAAGGAATAGAAAACAACAGACATTAATTTAACAATATATAGTATGTATTTTATTTATCTAAAACATTATCATTTTAACAACTTGTCAATAGAGACAAATTATTCATGGGACGTGTTACATTCTTTTTTTTTTTCATACTAAGTCTTTGAAATGCAGTGCGTATTTTACACTTAAGGTAGACATGAATTGGGACTAGCCACATTCCAAGTGCTCAATAGACATATGTGGCTGTTGACCACCATATTGGATAGTATAGATGTCAATCTCCTTTGTGTCTCCTACTGACCACATGCTCTCTGGCCTCTGCGCACATGCTCTGTCCTTCGCCTGGAGCATTCTCCACCACCGCTAACCCACTCTGCGGGGCTAACTTTCCAATCAGGTCACTTCCTCCTGGAAATTCCCCATGGCTCTGTTAGCCTAGGGTAAGGGCCCCTCCCACATGTTCCTGTAGCCTTTCATACGGTCCCACTGAAATATGTAGTAAATGGGTTGTAATTACTTGGATTTCTTGACTTCAAGCTCTACATATATCTTGTTTATCACTGAACCTCCAATGCCTAGGATGTGCCTAGTACATAACAGACACCTCCAATAAATATATGTGATTTTGCTTGCAAAAATGAAGCATCCTTCAGGCCTTGGTCATGGATCTGCTCAGAGATGGTCCTAAGAAGCAAGGGAAAACTAATTGTCCCTCTCCCCACAGACCTATCGACAGGCCTTGGAGTCAGGCGTTCTCGATTCAAATCCTGATTCCACAACTTAATAAGTCTGTGTCCTGGCTAAGCCCCTTACCTGTTGGAGCCTCAGTTTTGCCATCTGTAAAATGTGGCTATCAATCCCTACATAGTTGTTGCCCACATTAAACTGATGTAAAGTGGTCTAGAATAGTACCAGGCACATGGTGAGAGCTTAACACCTAAATTTCATCGAATTGAAGATGTCATTAATTACAATTGCTTTTGTCATAAGATACCTCGTTACCTTATGAGCCACTGAGGGGGAAAAAAGGAAGAAAATCTCAACAACAACGCCGGTTCAACTATAATATGTGTATAACATGTAAGATGCACTGGGATTCCAGAGACGCTGAAATGTTAAATTACATGTGTCTTCAAATCTGTGACATATGGCAAATGCTCCCTGATGTCCCCTGGAGAATAACCCATCAGGACACTTAGGTAGAAGGTGCTGGCTGAGCTCTGATTTACTCAGGCTTCACAGGAAGGTGAGGCATGGCTGTTTACTGAGTCCCCATGGTGGGCCAGCCACTTTCCTTACATTATTTTAATTACTCTTCCAAACAATCTTTTTTTTTTTTTTAATTTTTTTTTTAACATTTTATTTATTTTTGAGACAGGGAGAGACAGAGCATGAATGGGGGAGGGTCAGAGAGAGAGGGAGACACAGACTGAAACAGGCTCCAGGCTCTGAGCTGTCAGCACAGAGCCCGATGCGGGGCTCAAACCCACGGACCGTGAGATCATGACCTGAGCCGAAGTGGGACGCTTAACCGACTGAGCCAACCAGGCGCCCCCCAAACAATCTTATTTGGGGTACCCCTCATTGTTAAGAGGAGGAAACGGCAGCTCAGAGAGGCAAAGTTGCCCGGCTAGCCTGCAGCACAGCCAGGACCGGAACTCAGGCCCGCGCTGTGCAGAGCCCCAGAAGTCTGCAGCAAGGCAAGCCTCTTCCAAAGACCTATGCTCCTGAGGCGGACAGAGCCCCTAAAGCCTCGTGAGCATCCTGTTAATGCACCGTAAAGGCCTAAACTCCTCAAACAAGCTCAGGATCAAACAGTCAGGCGTGAGCTTACTAGGTTTAATGCTAGGAACAAACCTTGCAAACAACAGGTGAAGGAGGCCCCTCAGTCTGAGGGAAGAACAGAGCCTCGCTCTCCAGGGGCAGCAGGCCAGCACCGCATGGGGGCTTCAGCTCTGCTCTCTCCAAGATCCAGGCGAAGGGAAGAAAGAGGAAGAAAGGATGCCGGGCTCCTCTATCCACAGCATCGGCAAGCTTCAGCATTGCTCAAGGTCACCCAGTTGTCAGGGAGAGAGATGCAGAAGAGTCTAAGGGGCTGAAACGGCCAGGAGTGGTAAATCGGGATGCAGGGGGGAGGTGGGGGGGAGGAAGCATGTTGTTAAAAGGGAGGCCCTAGTGTGGGGAAGTCACCTAAAGTCGTAAGTGCCTGACACATATGGGTCAAATGCAAACACCTAGCTGGGTGGCAGGGGCCAAGGACAAAAGGCAAAAAGGCAGATGTTGTTCCCCATTGGCCACAGGGCACAGGATTATTTCCCAAAACCGTGGCAGGTCTTCTGTGGGAAGCAGCAGGCCTCTTGCCTTCCCTGTTTTGCTGAGGCTGATGTGACAATTGCTGGTCCTGCAGATTTAAGATACAGGGATTTTGCTGCCTTTAATTCTCTTCCCTTAGAAAGTTCAGCCTGTTTCCGTGGAGTCAACGAAATCAGGTCACTGCTTTTCTCATCTGGGGAAGTTTGTTCTTAATGAGAGCTTCTCAAGCCTTCCCTTTGTGTAAGGTAGCTCCCTCCATCCCCTCTACATTTTTCCAGAGTAAATCTACGGGAGTAGGGAGTCGGGTAAGAGAGGGGCCAGTCCGCTGACGTGGAGGGCGACGCTCCCTGGGCCGCAACCAGCACCTCAGAGCCCTTCCCTCCCATCTGCCGCTGCAACCCCGGCACCGGCACGAAAGAGACCAAAAAACCCTGAGCTGGCACTTCTGGCTGTGGCACTCAATGATTCTGCTAGAAACTAGGAAAAAAATAAAAAGCCTAACCAAGTAACAGCGGCAGCCTGATGTAGGAGCTAGATGGCTTGGGCCACTGAAGAAAGCCGCAATTTCATCTCAGCTCAGCTAGGAAATGACCTTCCCCTCAGTGGGGCCAGGGTTCCATTCTTGGTGCCATCATTCACTTGCCACGTGGCCTTGGCCAGGGTGCCTCTCTTCACCTCGGTTTCCTTGAGGGGCTGGGAGACCTCAGTGGCTTTCACACTATACTCAGCAGATACTAAGGTGTCCCCCTGCTTCCTGCCCACTTCATCTGGACTGCCTTGCTCTCCTCTATTTTAAACATTATGGGTCCCTATAAAACTTCCTTTGAAAAGAGGCTTTTGTGGCCAATAAAAGTTTGAAATCCACCAGATTGAAAAATCTTGTACACTGCGCCCAGCCCTGACGTTCTCCGATTCTAAAAATCGCTGTGTTACAATCTCTTTGAGAGAACAAATAATACTCAAAGACTCAAGGTTCTGGATACGTGTGAGCAATGTGTTTGTGCGTGTGTGTGTGTTTAATCCTTCACTTTTTTTTTTTTTTTTTTTTTTGTTCTTTGATGCCTGTTTCTCAGACACAAACCACATGCAAACATTTCACCTGGGATGTTTGCCGGCCCTCAAGTTATTTACGTGCACAACGTGTCTGCAGGCAAAGCGGGACAAGTGCGCCTCTGTGTCTGTCACGGTCTTATGTGCTTTGCGCTCTGCAGGTGGGGAAGACAAGGCCGTCCCATGGCGTGCAAAAGGGCAAGCCTGAGAGGAACACGACTCTGCCAGGCAGGCACTCACACCCTTGGCTTTCTACTTCTCCTGCCGGCCTGCCTCTACCCCCCAGGCCCTCCCTGATTCTTGCCCATCTCTGCAAGATGGAAAAAAAAAAAAAAGACAGGAAATGGAGCCCAGTAACCATTTCAAGATGGTGAGGGGATGCTAGAAAATCTGCACTGGATGGGCTGCAGACTCATAGCCTTTCCAAAGGCTCACTGAGTCAAACTCCCAGACCCGGGCCCATCCCAGTACCATAGCTGCACGCCCAGCCTGAGGGCGAACGAGATTTGAGGCAGGCTCTCCCTGGGTGACAGGTAAAATCTTCAGCATCCTGCACAGACAGGCCTTCCGGTCCAGCCTAAGGTTCCAGCAGAGGGGAGCAAAAGAGAGGAAATCCAGACGGCAAATAAATCAAAAATAATTTCTATTTCTCTTTGGACCATGTGGGTTTTGTTTGGGGGGGGGGGGGAGGGTAGAGCACACATGCTTTTTTTATTACATGTTCACAATGCCACCTAAAAATGAGCAGATAAACAGCCTGGAAAGCTAAAAGAGGCCCTGGAGATCATCTAGTTCACCTGTCTCATTTTAAGGATGGGAGAACTAAGACACAGAGTGGGGAAGCTCCTTGCTGGGAAGCATCCAGCTATAGAAGAATTTAGTCTGGACCTCAGGCCACTAGCTGTTTCCTTCAGCTCCCAAGGCTCAAGGCCCCTGCTTTAGTCACGGCACACTGCGGTGAGAGAGGGCACGAGGGCTGTGCGCAGCACGTGTGGGGACACGGTACCTGCGTGTAGGAGGGTTATCAGGGCAGCCACGTGTGGTTGTTCAGGTTGTGTGCTGCACAAGGGTGCCCACCATGGAGTGAATGAGACCTGAGACGTGGTTCCCACTGCATGCGCAGCTGTCTGGGGCTCTGTCAGCTTAGAGGAATTGTCACAGAAGTACTCCAAGGGCTAGCAGGACTCCTGGGGAGCAGTGAGTGTTCTCAGGGGGTGAGATTGGAACATGGGCCCAAGGTGAGTTTATCGGGCCGAGAAGGAAGAGCAGGCAGTCTGTGAGAGGGAGGATGTACAAAGGGCCTCGTTAGGCACATGTTAGACACAGCTCTCTCTGGGCCTCGGCAGGGCCCCCTGTGACACCCAGGCCTCCATCTCCAGCACATCCAGGAGGACCAGGCCAGGAAAATCCCTCTCTGGACACCATCTTAGAGTAGAGGGTTACAGACCCTGCCCCTCCACGTCACCCCACTGCCCTGTCCCAGCCACTCCGGTGTCCTGACATAACCCTCGTAAGACTCTGTCACCACCATACAGCTTGCTGCTCTGTGGGGCGCCCTCTGCAGCCTCCCCCCCATCTCTGCTGGCCGTCTGCCCTGCTCCCTCCCCCACCTCCTGAGCACAGAGGAAGCCAACCAGCCTGAGGAAGGGGGAGCCAGCCCAGCTGCTCTGCCTGCCTCTCAGGGTCAGCTGGCGGCAAGCATCCCTCCCCTCCGCTCCCCCAACTTCTGCTGCTTTAGGAAAGGGCTGAAGACACAGATTCTAAATATAGGTACATCTCCCATCCTCCTGCCCAGCTAATATTAGCCCTTTTGTGGAATCCACTGACAGCATTATTCCCCCCTTTTTTTTTTGGCTGCACTGGTGGGAATTCTTCTGCTTACAGTAAGGCAGGCTGAGCCAGCAAAAGACTGGGGACCACACTGAGCCAAATACAGTGAGAGCTCTGCTAACTGGGGGCTGTGCCAGATGATTTATGGAGCTCCTTTCCAACACAAGATTTATGATTCTGCAAACGGGGAGGCTTGGGAAATGGGGGTGGGGCTGGTTCTGGTTAATTGAATTTGTCAGCTTCCAGATGGAGGAGGCACTAACATTTGTTGATAATTTACTCTGAGCCAGGGATGCCACCGAGGATTTCAAATATGTGATTTCCTTGAATCTTAAAACAGCCCCAGGAAAGGGGTAGGATCGTTATCCCTATTTTACAGATGAGGGCACTGAGGCTCAACTGGCTTTATGACAAACAGCTAGTCAATGTAAAGGTGAGATTTGAACCCAGGTCTCGGTGGCCCTAAAGCCTTGCTTGACTGTTTATTTGCTTTGACCCTGGCAGAAAATCCTTGCAAAACAGTATGGGTATGATTCCTCTGTATGGTCCGTAGCTAGGGTCTGAGAAGCAAAGCAGGACTTGAGTCAGGGGACTTGAACTCTGGGCCTGCCTCTGTCAGGCCAACTTGGAGTAACTGGTTAAGCGTCTCTGAGCCTGGGTTTTCCCACCTGTAGGTAAAGGAATTCCAAAGGCACTTGAGCCAGGACGCTTGGCATCCATGTTGCATTTCTCTGGGTAGGTCTTTATTGTAATGGTCAGTTCTCACTACCCAGCACTAAAATGCAGCCTGAAAAGGGCCCGGGGATAGGGGAGCATAAACTGAGGGCAGAGGGCAAAACGTGTTACTGGCCAGAAGGTGCCAAAGTTGCTTTCCTACAAGACTTCAGCTCATTGTCTTGCAACTCGTCTCTGCAAAGTAAAAGAGAACAAGGAAAGCTAATTCTGCCTGAGGCAGCATAGCCCAAATGAGGTCCTCGGAGTTTCTCAAATGCACTTGGAGAGAAGAAGGTGAATTCAAGAGAGGGTGTGAGTGCCCAGTGATACATGGGGGAAGAGTGGGTATTGACTTCTTTCAGTTGTTTATCTTCCCATCTTGTTCCAAAGGACGACTTAACGACTTAACGCAAGAGGACTTAGGAGCCGGTGATGGCTGAGGACAGCAATGCCATTCACTGATAAAGAAGTAGAGCGAGTGAAGACAGCTGATCTAGTCTAGAAACACAGTTATGAGTGCTTGTCTCCACTGGGAAAATGAGACTGGCCAGACCAACGGACCCGTGTCTGTCCATTGGATTGTTCTCTCGCACCTGACGTTCAGGGCGGTCGGCCTCCCTCACGGTGTTTTTGGATTAATAACTCAGAACCGAAGACCGGGCCCTGCTTGATAGCTCCTGAGAACCTAATGGAAGGATCTCTTCCCAGACTCCAGACGCAGGAGAAGCTTATCCAGCAAGCAGAGCCAGGGGAAATCCCCCAAATCTTATCCCTTCATCTTCGCCGTATTTTTTGGAAATTGAACCGATCCTAAAATTTCACTCCAAAAATGTTTCCTGGACCATTTCTCCCAGGAAGAAAGCGGGCCCATTAGCGTGCCACTCAAGTGGCCCGGGTGGTCCCTCGGGAATTCTCAGAGCTAGCAGCTTCTGAGCAGTACTGGGTATGTGTGTGCATGTGCACAAGCGACAGGCGGGGGTGGTGACACTGTCACTACTAAGAAATCACAAACAACAGGATTGTTTCCAAGGTGAGACAGGGGTACTGCTTCCACACAGAAACAAACAGAGCCTGAAGGGAAATCACACAGGCCTGCCAACATGTGCACATGCAGACAAGTGCACGGGGTCCAGGGACACGGGTGCTCCCAGCTCCCACATATAGGGGCCCAGACGCGCATGCCCACAGAGTGGACAAGTTCATACGCATCTACACCTGCAGAGTCCCCAGACACATAGGCACACAACTGTGGCTCAGCCTTCTAAGTGTCCTTAGACTTGGGCCTATTAGGGCCGGGGCGGGGGGGGGGGGGGGGGGGGTCCCTCCAAGCTGAAAGTGCGCCACCTTAGGGACAGCCTTGCTAGGCACCAGCTGTGGAGGCTTTCCAATCTGATGGTTTCCCAGAATCCTCCACAGTGTCAGTACATTCATTTTCACAGCTGTTTCCTGATCACCTTCTGCCCAGAAGGCCCAGGAATGAGTGCTCTGTGTGGAGGACGAAGAACACAGACCTTAGGGAGCTTAACGTCAGAGGAGAGGCTGCAGACAAGACAGTGTTAAGGAGCCAGGCAGGCGGGCAGGGAGAGGAGACAGGCTACTTTAGAGTCAAGCCTATATCAGTATATAGAGTCAAGCCCAGCAAAGTGGGAGCACCTAATGATGCTCCAAAGACATTTACTCACAGGTGATGAATTAATTCAGGGCTATTTCAGGCCACACTCGGTCTCTCCATCTTCCCTCTTCACTCTCCCAGCCCCGCCCCTGCCTTGTCCCCATTCCTTATAGCCCATCCTGGGGGGCAGGGCCCTTCCTCACCAGACAGAACCTGTCTTCCCATTTGAACCCCCTCCCTGATACCCCACTCCCCATTCCTATGCCACTGAATTTCTCCTGGCTCCTCCAGGATGCCAGACGCTTCCAGGTCTCAGAGCCTTGCGCAGTTTCCCTCTGCCAGGAATACCCTTTATTTCCTTGTCTGCTCGGTAAACTCTTCCCCATCCTTCAAGATACATATCAAATATCCCCTGCTGTTCTGCAATGTTTTCACACCGCTCTTCCCCCTCCCTCTCTCTTTCCCCAGTCTGATTCACTGCAGCCTCCAAAGGGCGCCCCCCCCCAAGACCTTGCTTCATCCTCTTGTGGCTGTCTGCCCACAGTGAGCAGCTCCAGGGGGGCCCCCTGTCCCACTCATCCCAGAGCCTGGCCCTCAGTAAGTGATGCTGGGTATGGGGGGGTGGGGAGTACTCAGCAGGGCCTGGTTCTGGGCTTTATGGAGTCCCTCAGCTTCCTCTCTCACTGGAATGGGAACAGAAGCAGCACTGGATGGCAAGTGTGAGAACCAGACTGGAGATGGCAGTGAGTCTGGGGCACAGATGACTAAGCCTGTGTCTAGGGCTGCTGCAGTGACGCGTGTTCCCCTGGGACCCATTCCAGGGTGTAATTCCCCATTTCTCCGCACCCTTGCCCCCTAGCATGTGGCTCCTGCAGCCTCCTGTCCCACTTAACCTCCCCAAAGCACTCTTCTCTGGAGCCCCTGGGTATAAAACATCATTAAGGACACATCTCTCCCAGGTTAAACTTTCTAACTCCCCAATGCCCAAGAGGTGCTGCTCTGCCTTTTGGCTGCAGAAACTGGGGCAGCCGTGCTGGGTCAGCGGAAGCAGGAGCTGTGGGGCCCTTCCTGCCCCTCAGGGAGGCCCCAAATTGATTAATACCTGCTTGGCCCACTCAGCAAAATAAACTCATAAAATGAGATGATTTAAAATCTTCCTTTCTCTACTGGCTTATTTATATTTCTAAAAGGTCACAGTCAATTCTTTTTTTTTTTAACTGGACAGAAACCTGGAAAGAGTAATAGGTTGAGAGATAGAAGTAAATTCAGCTGCAAAAACAGCTGAGTATCTTTACATGCTGAGCAGGGCATTAGGCCGTGCACATAGAGAGGTGAGGGAGATGTATGCCCAGTCCTCCAGGAGCCCCTGTGTTAGTGGAAAAGTAGGGCTTCCTTGTTCGCATTCAGACTCAAAAGGCAATCCTTAGCATCCCTGATGTGCCTGGGGATGTCACAGGGATTGTTACATGGTCTTCTCACAGCAACCCTACGAGGGAAGTATTATTATCATTTCTACCTCATAGATGAGAACACTGAGGCTCAGAGGGTTAAATGATTTGTCCAGGGTCAAGCAGCCGGTGAGTCGATTTAAACCGTGGTTTATGTGGCTCCTGACAGTGATGATCTTGCTTTCATAACAAAATGGGCCCATCTTTGGTCCAGCAGTGGAGAATTTTGAAGATTTCTGGAGAACGCTTATTTCATTTCATTGTCACAACAACCCTAAGAAGTAGGCATCGATGTCTCTGTGTTACCAAGGAGAAAACTGAGATTCAGTGTTATCCATCCCAGCTTGGAAATGGGAGTCAGGACCAGAATTCAATATTTCTGAGTCTGACCTCCCAGTGAGCTGGGAGGATGGCCCTTCTAGGGCCAAGGAAGTAAAGAAAAAGCCCAGGGGATGGGGGATGCTCAAGGACAAGGCCCTCAGAGACTTGGGACAATTCTCCATTGTCTAGACCTGACCTTTGTTACCAAATCTTGTGTCAGTTCTGCCTCTAAAAAACATCAAAATCCTGTCAAAAGACACAGGAAAGCATTTGACAAAATCTAACACCGTTTCATGAGAAAAAAAACTTAAACTATGAATGCAAGGAATCTTCAACCTGATAAAGGCCATCTGAAAAACCATTGGACTTAATGGTGAAAGGCTATTTCCCTCTAAGATTAGAAACAAGATAAAGTGTGTGTGTTCTCACCACTTCTATTCAATACTATACTGGAAGTTCTAACCAGGGAAATTAGCCAAACAAATAAATGAATAAATAAAGGAATAAATAAATAAATAAATAAATAAATAAATAAAACAAGGGCATCCATTTTAGGGAAAAGGGGAAGAAAACTATCTCCTCTCATAGATCGATGAGAAGATCTAGTACCTAGAAAATCTTAATGAATCCACAGAAAAATTAGAATAAACAAGTCCCTCAAGGTTGCAGAATACAAACTTATTGTACGAAAGTCATTTGTTTTCTATATACTAGCAATGAGCAACCCAAAAATGAAAACAAGAAAACAATTCACCACTGCATCAAAAACCATAAAATATTTAGGAATGCATTTGAGAAACAAATGCAAGACTTCTTCACAAGTATGGATTTCATATGTGAAGTAGTGAATATCATTAAACACCAAAGAAAGGGAAAGACATCCATGTTCGTGAACTGAAAGACGTAATATTATTTTGATGGCAGCTCTCCCAGCTTGCTTTATAGATTCAATGCGTTCCCTACTGAAATCCCTGCTTGAGTTTTTTTTTAAGAAACTGATAAGTGGATCCTAAAATTCATATACAAATGCAAGAGACACAGAGTACCCAAAACAATCTTGAAAAAGAACAAATTGAGAAGACAGAATTTCTCAATTTCAAACCTGCTATGACGCTACACTAATCAAAAACAGTGTAATATTGGCATCAGGATATAGATCAATGGATCAATGAAATAGAACTCAGAGTCCATAAATGAACCCTCAGAATAATTTATTTTAAGTTTATTTATTTTGAGAGAGAGACACAGAGAGAAAGAGAGAAAGAGAGAGAGACAATGAGCAGAGGAGGGGCAGAGAGAATGGGAGAGAGAATCCCAAGCAGGCTCCACACTGTCAGCACAGAGCCTGATGCGGGGCTTGAACTCATGAACCATGAGACCATGACCTGAGCCAAAATCAAGAGTCGGACACTTAACCGACTGAGCCACCAGTGCCACAAAAACCTTCACACTTATGACCAGCTGACTTTTGACAAGAATACAAGACAATTCAATGGGGAAAGAATGGCCTTTTCAAAAAATGGTGTTAGGACAACTGGTAATCTACATGCAGAAGCATGAAGTTGGTCCCATACCTCACACAAGATACAAAGATGAACTCAAAGTGGATCAAAACTCTTAGATGAACACACAGGATCAAGTGTTCATGACTCTGGGTTAAGCAATGGTTTGTTAGATGTTATACCTGAAGCACAAGTGACCAAAAAAAAAAAAAAATAGATGAATTGGACTTCATCCAAATTAACAACTTTTGTGCTTCAAATAATATTATCAAGAAAGTGAAAAGACAACTCAGAGGGTAGAAAATATTTGCAAACCATATATTGGACAAGTGGCTTGTATCCAGAATATAAAAAGAACTCTTGTAACTCAACAATAAAAAGAAAAGAACCCAATTAAGAAATGGGCAAAGGGGTGCCTGGGTGGCTCAGTCGGGTAAGTGTCCGGCTCTTGATTTTGGCTCAGGTCATAATCTCACAGTTGGTGAGATCACGCTCCACATCAAGCCCGGCATTGGGGTCTGCGCTGGCAGTGTGGAGCCTGCTTGCAATCTCTCTCCCTCTCTCTTTGCCTCTCCCTCACTTGTGCACTCTCTCTCTCAAAAACAAAAACAAAAAAAACTTAAAAAAAATGGGCAAAGAACTTGAGTAGACATTTCTCCAAAGAAGATATAAAAATAAAGATGCTAAACATCATTTGTCATTAGGGAAATCTGAATCAAAGCCATAATGAGATGTCACTTCAAACCCATAAGAATGTTTTTAAAAAAGAGAGAGACAGTAAAAAGTGTTGGGAAAAAAAATGTAAAAAAAAAAAAAAATTGGAAACTTCTTACATTGCTGGTGGGATTGTGAAATGATACAGCTACTTTTGAAAACAGTCTGGCAGCTCCTGAAAATGTTGATCATATGACCTACCCACATCACTTCTAGGTATGAACACAAAAGAACTAAAAATATATGCTCAGAGCGCCTGGGTGGTTCAGTCAGTTAAGCCTCCGACCTTCGGTTTCGGTTCAGGTCATGATCATATGGTTCACGAGTCCAAGCCCTACACTGGGATCCACACTGACCGTGCAGAGCCCACTGGGGATTTTCTCTCTCTCTCTCTCTTTCTGTCCTTCTCCTGCTTCCTGCTCATGCTCTCTCTCTTAAAATAAATAAACTTAAAAAAAATATATGTATATGTATGTGTGTGTGTGTGTGTGTGTGTGTTCACACAAACTTGCACATGAATGTTCTTAGCAGGATTGTCCATAACAGCTAAAAAAATAGAAATAACCAAAACAACAACTAAAAAATGGGTAAACAAAATGGTGTATGCACATGTGTGTATGTGTGTGTATCAGCAATAAGAAGGAATGAAGCACTGATACATGCTACAACAAGGATGAACCTTGAAAACGTTATGCTAACGTGAGAAATCAGACACAGAGCCAACATACTATGTGATTCTACTGAGATAAAACGTCCAGCATAAGCAAGTCCATAGAGGGAAAGAGATTAGTGGCTGCTGGGGGCTGGGGAAGCAGGGAATGGGGAGTGACCGCTAATGCACATGGGGTTTCTTTTGGGGGTAATGAAATGTTCTAAAATTAGATAGTGGTGATAGTTGCACACGTCTGTGAATATACTGGAAAACACTGAATTGTACAATTTAAAATTTAAAATTCACCCATAAAAGGGTGAATTTTATGGCATGTGAATTAGATCTCAATGATGCTGTTATAAAAAAAAAAACATATGCATGAAAGAGACTGCAGGGAATGTGGAAAATGGAAACAGCTGACTTGTTACAAGTGGTGAGATGGAAGGTAATTTTCTTTTTTTCCTGTTATTGTTGTTGTAATGTTGTTTGGCCACACCGTGTGACAAGGAGAGAAGGAGACAGAGTGACAGTCCAGTAGGGAAGATGAGAGCTGGCTTTGGAGTCCAGGGCTGCGAGGTTGACATCCCTTTCTCTAGCTGCCCTTACTTTGCTAGACTGTGTGCTCTTGAGCCAGTGGCTTCACCTCCCTGGGCTGTGATTTCTCTTTCTTGGGAGTGGAATAATATGACCCTAGTAGGGCTCCTGTGAGGATCCCTTGAGGACTTATATACACAGAGCACATGTGTGGCAGATGCACACAGTGGCCATTATCTTTCATCTTCATTTATTTATTCAAATAATTATGGAGCCTCTGTTCCATACTGGGGATATAGATGAGCTAAGAGTGGACCTTGTTCTTAAATATCCTGGAGTTTAGAGAAGACGGACATAAATAACCAAAACAAGCTCACCGAGAAGGGTCCGAGCAAAGATATCCACAAACAGCTTGGTGGACAAGTTCTCAGTACAGACCACATACATTTGCGAATTTGCGTTGGGAGCTACTGGGGCCAGGTCGAGAGATGGGAACCCACAGAATAATGACAGCATCCACAACCACAGATCACATATTCTATAGCACGCTCTCGTGTATAGGGTCCCATGCCATCCCCAGAGACTGCCAGCAAGGAAGTAGGATTACCGTACTTTAGAAATGAGAAGACTAAGTCTTAGAGGGGTCAAGAGGGTGTTCTGTTCTCATAAAGCCAGCTCGAGGTGCAAGACCCCTTCTATTTTGCCACAGCTGCATCTTCTGAGCAATGTTGGCTACATCCTACTAAGAAGGAACACTGGGAGGGTCAGGGTAAAGAATCAGAAAATGAAGAGGAGCTCTCTCCAAGTCAGGGCCAGTCGGAGGTATTGGGTATGTGACCTGTGAGAAACATGCCAGATGGAGTCCTGAGAACCAATTCAGCCCTGGATCACCCTACAAAGATTTATAGCATTCCTTGGAGAAATATTCATGCTCTGTAGGTCATCAATATCTAGTAAATACTTCTCCACTGATCTCACTAAGTAATAAGCTGAGAGTGGGGAAGGAAAACATAGTAGCATCTATAGGCACCTACCATACATAGGACATTATACAAGAAGCTTCCTCAAAAGTAGACTCTTGAGGCATTGCAGTGGCCACTTTCTCCACCGACACTGAAGTAACACTGATGACCAGAGAGGTAAAGTGTCCTGCCCAAGGTCACACAGAAAACCTATATAAGAGAGAAGAGCGAGCCTCCTTTCCACTCACCATAAGGGTTGCAAGTTTCTCCCTGTGCAAAGGAGTCATAGTCTCAAGGGTAGAGAGCTCCACAGCACCAGGGACCCATGCTGTCCTTTACACAAAAAAATACTGTTTGCATTTCAAGGGTAAGGGGTGAGACACGGATTTATTTTTGTATCCCAAGGGCTTAGCTTCCTAACTCGCCCAGAATAGGTGCCTCTACAGGTCTTCTTTAACAACAGCCTAATTGACCTTTGGTTTTGATGGAGCCAGCCCTCAGCTAACAGCAAGAGACTTCCCTTTACCAAATGCAACTTTCCCAAAGGAGCAGGATAACAGACAAGAGCGCAGGCATTTGGCACAGAGACCCAGGTGGGTCCCTCAGTGATGCTGCCCGCTGGACTGGCCGAAGTGTCATTCTTCAAGAGCCGTTTGTTGGCTCCAGGGCCCGCCCCATCCCATTGACCCTGACGGTGCATCTGCGATCGCCAAGCCTCCTCACCTCCGCAGCATCTGCAGAATCAGTTGAAATGGAGCACTGGTAGGCGCAAGGGGCCAAGCTGCACCCAGCACTCCATCACCACCCCACTCACAGAAATCAGAAGAGTGTCCAACCTGCCCAGTGGGGTCGGGTGTCCACCAGCATTCTGCAGTGATTCATGATAACCTGTAGGATTAACAACGGAGGCCTGCAGAGCTCTCAGCCAGGCAAGACTCAACAAGGGGAACTTGGAATCATCGAGATGGCCCCAACAAATGTCCCAAAGGTATAAAAGAAAGAACACAGACTTCGAGAGCCTACAGACCTTCGAGAAAGCCCAGCCCTCTCCTGCAACATGTTTCAACCTTCAGAGAGCATGTTGGCCTCTCTAAGCATCCATCCCTTCACCAGCTAAATACACATGTCAGGAGCTCCTGTTATGAAGGCCAGACAGGCTAATCAGATGGACCAGCTTGGCAGGAGACTGGTAACTTGTAAACGGGTGAAAGAGGGATGCCTGAGGAGGGCTGATGGTTGAAAGGGGAATAGATGAGACGAAGAGAAAATGTGTGGTGAGAGATTGAGAGATAGAGAGACAGAGAGAGAGAGATCGAGAGAGAGAAAGCTGGGAAAAGGAAACGAATCCTAGGGAAAACTACATGTAGTAGAGGTAAAAGGAAAACAAGTCAGGGCTCAGAGGGAATGTGGTCAGAGGAGATAATAAGGAAGAGCATGAAAAAATCCACATTTCCACTGGACATGTCAGGGAAACTGTATAAGGTTTGCCAACGTTCAATTTTGTAAGAGCAGTCATAACACTGGACACTTCTTATTACACCATCGATAAATGTCTCCTACAGATGTAGAGGCCAAAGGTAGCAAGTGGGTTTCCTCTTACCAGCCAATTCTAACCGATTGATAATGTTTATCTGAGGCAACGTATCTGAACATGTTCTGAGGCCTCATCGGAACCCAGTGGTAAAGAGAGCTGTTTCAATTAGCGACGTCTGCAGTGGGGTGTAAGAAAAGAAGGGCAGCCTGCAAGCCATGTGTGCTGGATATTGGGATGTGTTGCCCAGATCAGTGCTCTGGGACCTGGGATGAAGGCACTCACTCCTCCAGCCGCAGGGACTGCTGCTGTGGGCTGCTGACAGCTCTCGCTGGGAGTCCCTCTCTGAGAATGGCCCTCGGCCAGGAGACCGGCCTCACCCAGGGGCAGCCTACAGCTGCTGCTGCAGAGGGCAGGAAGACTGACTCCCCCTTACTCAGTGTGGGGTATCTGAAGGGCCATCCCAGCTCCAGCCACTCCCCGCGGGGACAGTCGACGTCTGTGCTGTGAATGCACTGCAGTCCAGCTCCTCCTCTGCCCAATCTTACCTCCCTTACAAATGCTGATCCTGAGGGTAAACCCAATGAACTCTGCATGCAAATCTTCCTGGAGTCTCGTCCCAGGAACCCAAGCTAACACACCATGAATTTGCCATTCCTGCACAAGCTATACCCCTCCATGCCCAGATCCACATTTATGCCTCACCACAGACCTAACGTAAGCCAGTGACAACACGTATTCCATCAGCTTTCCCTTTTCCCTTGTTTGCAAGGAAACTCAGAGGCAAGTTCTCTATTCTTTGTTCTCCTGCCTATGTAGAGGTCAATTTCTGCATTAGGCTTGGAGTCTCTCTAACCTAAAATGAGGGTTGGCTCCATTCCTCTTTTTATGTATTTATTAAAAGTTTATTTATTTGAGAGGGAGAGAGAGAGAGAGGGAGGGAGAGAATGAGGGGGGCGGGGCAGAGAGAGAAGGAGAGAGAATCCCAAGCAGGCACCACATTGTTAGCACAGAGACCAGTGCGGGACTTGAACTCACGAACTGTGAGATCATGACCTGAGCCGAGATCAAGTGTCGGATGCTGAACCGACTCAGCCACCCATTCTCAGTCACGTTTCCTCCCAGCCTCTAACCCTACAGAGATAGCAGGTGTCCCTGACTCACTTTGGGGAGTCATTGTAAACTGAAGGTGTCACCAGGACGAAGAACAATATATACTAACAACTCTCATTGGCCTGATGCTCCCAAGTTACAGGTATGCGTTAGTTTATAGACACAGTAAGTCTTTAAAGTTATTATTACTTCTTTTGAATAAAAGGTACAGAGAGGTTAAATGATTTCTCAACCAACTGCAGAACCCAGCCTAGAATCTGGGTTTCTTGACTGCTAGTCTTACAGATGCCAGCCACAGGGCAGAAACCACTGAGCTGGCCTCTGCTTCTCGCTCAGCGTCGGCGTATGGTCTCTAGAAAACACTGCGACACTGGAATTGGCCCAGGGGGCTCCCTCCTGTCTCCCCTTCTACATCAGCAAAATCCTGGGGACTTGGGAAGGTTCAAACCCAGGGCCAGGCACTGAAGAGCGCTGTGGAACATAGGGAGCGATCTAACGATCCAGTGCCAGAATCCCCAGTACAGCCCCAACAGGGGGCCATCTTGTTCCTGTTTAGATCATTCCTTTGATGGGGAGCTCACTACCTCACACCGCTTCTCATTCTGTTGTCCCCTCATCTGCACAACTGGAAGAATATTAAAAAGAGAACCTGGGAAATTGACAGGAGATAATGACCCCGGCACATGGTAGCACTCGGTGAATGGAAGGACTTTTTCCTCCTTCTATTAGACACAGAACAAGAGTAGAAGAGAATCTGCTTGTACAAAGGGCACCTTCAGCTCCAACCACACTGCTCGGGAATTGGTCCCTTCACAGACCCGAGATAGAGCTGGAGAGGTCTGATGTGTGGGCATTGCTGCCAGACCACCTGGGTTTGAGCACGGGCTCTGCTATTTAGCTGTGTGACCTGGGAAAAGTCACTGTCACTCTGTGCCTCAAGCTCCTCATCGGGAAGATGAGGAGAGACTCATGCTATCTACTTCAGGGGGTCTGTCGTGCGAATGCCTAAAAGTCTGCCAAGCACAAGGTACCTGCCAGTTGTCCTTTTTGTCCTCACCCCCGTCTCACAGACAAGGAAACCAAGACCGGAAAGTCAAGCCATTTCCACAAAGTCAAACAGCTAACGAGGAGCAGAGCCTGGACAGAAATTGTGGTTTGCCAGAGTCCCAAGTCCCGGAGCTTTCTTTTAGAGGACGTTACTTCTGCCATTCCTTCTGCCCTTCTGTAAAAGAAGGGGGCTGGAAAGAACAAACACACGTATGGAATTCCGCCCGAGAAGCTCACTGGAGGAAGCGGTTTGTTCACAAAGGCACAGCGGAGTGAATCCAGGAGTCATGTCCTTGGGCAGACGACAGAGCGTGCTACCTGCCTGCTGGAGGGACACGCCAGGGACCGGGGCCGAAAACACCAACTCGCTTCCCATTCTGTCACCGCCGCAAAATCAGGGCCTCTGCTTTGGTGGCGGTGGGAAGGACGGGCGAGTTGCCGAGCCCCACGTGGCTGTGGGACTGGTGACAGTCGGGTGACTCTGAGGCCCTGGGTGGGACAAGGAAGCGCAGCAAGCGCTCCTTAAAGGTGAAAACCGCCTCAGTTCTGCAGCAGTGTTGCCAGAGTTAGGATGCAGCCAGCACAGGGCGTCCTGGCTCTGTCTGCACAAAGGAAGGCTTGAAAAAGCAGGAGGGAAATTTAAAATATTTAAGAACTTGGGGCGCCTGGGTGGCTCGGTCGGTTAAGCGTCCGACTTCGGCTCAGGTCATGATCTCACGGTTCGTGAGATCGAGCCCCGCGTTGGGCTCTGTGCTGACAGCTCAGAGCCTGGAGCCTGTTTCAGATTCTGTGTCTCCCGCTCTCTCTGACCCTCCCCCGTGCATGCTCTGTCTCTCTCTGTCTCAAAAATAAATAAACGTTAAAAAAAAAAAAAAAAAAAAAAAAGAACTGATGTGTCACAGGCAGCAACCAATCAGAACAGACACGATGGCCAATGAGAGCAGACAGATGTTGGCTGTCAACAAACTGTATGGCTATGGGAGTGCGTCCGGGGCGAACATCAGTCTTGGCAGCAAAGAAGCCCCACGTGGGAAAAAAGAGGATGAACAGGAGGAGGCCCGGGCACCAACAGAGAATTGCCCACCCATCTGCAAAGAAGTCCCAGAGAGAAGTCCAGTAGACCCCCAGGGGTCTGCAGAGGATGGTTTAAAAACCACTGCTATGGGGGAAAGAGGTAAGGGCTTCAAGGTCCAACACACAGGCCCAAGAGCACCACTGCCTTCAGGATGCACAGAGCCACCTCCAGAAGAGCAAAGCCCTAAGCCCACCCAAAGACTTGCCCATGAAGGCTCAAACTGATATGTCATTGTGTTGTCATTCTGCTTACTTTTCTCTTGACCACAGAGCGTTCATTTGTGTCTCCCAAAGCAGTTGGTCTCCTTCTAGCATTTAGAGGCAGGCACCAGTGCACCTCACTGGCGTCCCAGGGACACCAGACGTAGCCTGGAGTCATGCAGAGTGAGCCCTGGCCTGGTCAGGAGTCAGCAGGTGGAATCCTAGTCCCACCCAGGCAGCCCCCAGAGGCATTTCAAGTCTCCCTCTCTCCCAGCTCTTCTCTACCTCCTTGCTGCTTGCTCTCCTTTCACTTAAAAGCACATGCTCCTGCTGCCCTCTGGGTAAAATCACAAGGGCTCAATTATCTTGCTGGCAATGAAGGAGGAGTACCATTTCTTCGGCTTGCGTAAGATAAAGCTCCACATGATGAAATAAGGCATTGGCCTGTGAGGTCTTGTGGGAAAGTACTGGAAGGGAAGGCCCTCCCTTGAGAGCAATGCACAAAGACCTTTCCCCTCACCCGGCCTCACCCGGCAATGAGTCTTCAGGCATACTTACCAAGCCTAAGAAACGGCCCCAGAAAGTGCCACTGAAACACTTCACCACTGTTCTCCACGGACTTCAAAATGTTGTGCCTACTGATGTTGACTTTGCCCCACCTGTGTCTTACAAATTGAGTCTACTTTCCTGTTATTAGTGGCTCTTCATACTGTCTTTAATAGATGACTGTGGCCTCCCAGCCTTCTCTGGCTTTGTCCCTCTTGAATGGAAACTTCATAGAGCCTTTGGTATGCAGGCACTGGATTTGAGTGACAGCTCCAGGAATTTACTGAAGGAGCCATGGGCACGGGCTGGGGCTATGTGGGATGCTGGGACATCTGGAGAAGGCCCAAACATCCAGGCGAAGCAAAACATTATAGCTGAGCACCATGTTCTCATGTCAGTAAGCCAGGCTCCCACCCAGCTCTGCCACTCTCAGCTTGATAACCTGAGAAAGTTACCCAAACTCTTCAAGCCTCTGTTTTCTTTGGTGGAAAACAGTTATAACATTAGTTAGTATCTACCTTACATGGCTATTTTAAGAATGAAGCAAAATAACATATACAAAGCACTTAGCACCTTGCCTAGCACATAGGCAGCAATCAGGAAAGTTGGCCATTATTAATATACTTAATCACTCAAATATTTGTTGATTAGTTGCTACAGGCCTTGTATCCTGCCACTGGCTGGGACTTACAGGTTCTGCCCTCAAGAACGTTACCATTCAGTGGGAAAAGACAACCAACAATTAGGATGTACTATGATAAATGCTTTGCTAATAATTACTTTTATTTTTTTAAGTTTACTTATTTATTTTGAGAGAGAGAGCATGTGTGTGTGAGCAGGACAGGGGCAGAGAGAGAGGGAGAAAGAGAGAATCCCAAGCAGGCTCTGCACTGTCAGTGCAGAGCCCAATGTGAGGCTCGAACTCACAAACCGTGAGATCATGACCTGAGCCAAAGTCGGACACTTAACTGACTGAGCCCCCCAGGTGCCCCATTGTTAATAATTACTTTTAAAAGAACCATCTCTAAAAGGTGACAATCACTTTTTGCTAGCCATTGTGTGGTACACACTTTATCTAAGACAAGAGCAAAGCTTTTTGGTTCAAATATGTGGGCTCAAATCCTAGCATTATCACTGAATACCTGAATACTCTTAGCCATGTTAACTTCTTTGAAACCTAGTTTATCTGGAAAAAAAATGGCTATAAAAATTAGAAAAAAAAAAGTGTATCTAAGATGTTACCATAGTGCCTTGCCCACAGTAGGTGCTCGATACATGTTTTTTATTAAGGGTGATTAAGGGTGTTTGAAGAGCTCATGTTGGCTATTGTCCCAATCCTAAAGGTCTGTCTGGGTAGGTGTTAAGGTCAAGGAAGGACATCCACCCAGCATGTGTGGCAGGGTTGTGATGTTCAGAGGCTTGTCTGGCTTGGAGCCAGTTCTGAGCCAATGACTGGAGCCATAGGGACCAGAGGCTGGCCACTCCAATGGAATTGCTGGCAAGGATGAGGCAGAAGATTCCAAACAGGGCAGGTCCCCCAGGGCCAAGAGAAATTGAGTAGGTTGGTGTAGTAAGAGGCCAAGCTAGGACACAGATGAGGGCCTGTTATATTCTAGAAGGCATGAGAACCCCAACCTGGGGCACTCTGCTACCTGGGGCCAGTGGCCTCTATGGAGACCTCAAACACTGCTGCACAATCAACCCCTCACCCGGGCTGGGGAGCGTGGGGAGTGAACAAGGACGATGCAGGCAGAACTCCACAACTTACAGGATGGATAACCTTGGAAAAGGAGCCATGCAAATCAGAACACACCAGCCCCAGAACTGAGCCAGTGCACAAAGAACCGAACTGCACCAAGTCAGGCCTGCTTACACGAATGAACATTCTCGCAGCATCGCTTGATAAGCCTGTTGCTAAGCCTGCCAAGCTTCTCGTCACAGAGCACTTCGCTCTCAGCTCAGGAAAGATAATCACTCTGGGAACCGGCTTCCTCAGGAGACCTGGCAGAATGCTTTCAGTCTAGAGCGAAACCTACCTTTCAACAGAGCTTCTCCCCTCCCACGTCAGACAAGGGGAAACCCAATCCGTAAAGGAAAGGGTTTGCACACACACAGTCCTGCCGGGTGTCGCTGGCTGTAAGTGACCCTCAGGGAAAGGAAGGAGCCCCGATCTCTCTCGGCTTGGGGCACCTCCAAAACAAAGACCCTAAAGTCTCCTGCTGGAACAACGCGAGACACAGAACGCTCAGATTCCAGGCACACCCGCAGGTATCATCTGCCAGTCCTGACACCAGCCCTGTCTGTGTCGAGGTCCAAGCGGAGAGATCAGACAAGCGCCAGGGTAGGGCAGGGGCAGGGGAGAGCAGGAAGGGGGAGCAAAGGCTTTGGAGAGACCAATAGGAATTACAGCAGTTTTTATCTGACACCAAAGAACAGGGCAAGGGAGAGCTGTGTGATCCAAGCAAGGATGAAAGACAGGCTGGCCTCCCCTTGTAATGTAAGAGTTTAATGATACTTATTAAAAGCCCATTTCTGGGTCCTGTTGAAAAATTACACCCATAAGTGTTTCTTTTTTTCATATAAATCGCTTCCTAGAGATCAAGTGCGTGCGTGTGCATGCACACACACACAGTATAAAAATTCCACCCTTCACACTTGTACACACACATTCCCCACAAATCCTGCACATCCCATCTACCACACACATGTCAGTACATCTTCATCAAGGATGGGCACCACTCACCACACACACACACACACACACACACACACACACAAACACACACACTGTAAGGCAGGAAAACCAGGCCTGGTCCCCAAGGTTATTCACACACCCTTTGAAACTGCAGACTTTGAGGGAGCCCAAGAGCTTCGTGCTCAAGTTGTCATCCCCACAAACAAACAGCACAGCCTCTAATCCTATCATTCTCCACGTCTCGCCTGAGGCCAGGCAGCCTTGCAAAAGCCGAAGCTACCGGGATCATTAAGCTCTGGCAGAAAGCAACAGCATTCTGTAGGGCCACTGCGGGAGAAGGGGTCTGTGCCCCTCTTGCTCATGGCAGATTCTCTCTGATGTGCTGAGTCCCAACCATCTGGAGGAGGTGGCCCTGGGCTTCCGCCTGGGACATATTTTCTTCTGGCTACGAGCTTACTCTGAGCCCAAGGCTGCCTTCACTCTCGGTCAGAGAAGACACTGTTTTCTGGAATAATCAGCTAGACACAAGAAAAGTACCCCTTGCAGAAGATTAGCCTTGCATCAGCACTGGCTCCGTCCTGTTGCTCCCTAACGTTTTACTCACTGCTAAGGGGTAGGGTTCAAACGCTAAAATCATCAGGTAGAATAGTTTGCTGTTAACAGAAACAAATGCTTTGAAGTTAGGAAGTCTGGTTTCAAGGTCAGCTCTAGCGTTTTCTCTGCATGGTCTTGCCAACTCTCTGAGCCATGGTTTTCTGCTTGGCAAAATGGCAATAAGCAGCTTCTTTCCATCTTATGGAGTTTGGGGGAAGATCACAAAATGCCCTACACACTGTAAACTCCAAAGCAGATGTTAGAAATTTTCATGATGAGACAGTAATGAGGAAATGGAGGAGCTCATAAATTGGGCTGTGAGTGCCTCAAGGGCAAAGCCTGTGCTGTATTTATCTTGTTATCCTCAGTGCCCGGCACAAAGGGCTGGCACCAAATATTCTGGGGAAAAACAGTTTGAAAGAATCAGTGAACCCGTGAGTTAAGTGGCTTGTTCGAGGTCACAGAACAGCTTATGGTAGTACTGAAACCCAGATCCCCTCACCCCCTAATCCAGGGCTCCCTGTTCTAGATGCACCAAACTGCTGGGTCTCTGGAAGGGTCAATGATGTCAAACTAGCCACAGCGTGGGCCAGGTTTTAATGAGCCCTCCCATTCCCCGGGAAAGATCCAATATAGGCAGGCAATGCCCAGGAAGCCTTCACAAACTCGCTTGTTAAACATTCCAACTCAACAGTGAAAACATACAGAAACTACGGTGCACAGCATACCCAAATGCCTCCAACCAGCTCATCTTATTTTCTGTCTTGAATTGTACAAATCAGAAAAATCACGAGATTCGGCTGCGGAGATTAGAAGTATATCTTGTTTCCAGCTCACTGTCAGCATCAGCACTTACCTACTGACCGAGTGTCCGGGAGATCACTAGCCCTCTCTGAGTCTCAGCTTTTCCATCTGCAAGAGAAGAAGATGATCACAATTAATCCCTTGAGACCACTGCACTAAAACGCATCAGAGGTTTTATACCTGATATCAGTTCCCAACTGCTTCTGATCCCACATAACTGGGGAAATTGCTAACGATCAGGAGCTGGAAGGGAATTATTTCAAAAATGAAGTGTGATAATTAATAGTTATGTGTCAAGCAGGGCACTGATGGTGTTCGACCCTCAGCCCAGAAAATTCAGCCTTCCCATCATTTTGGCATTTATTTTTATTTTTCATCAACGTAAAAATGCAAAAGACCATTGAAATACCAGGAGAAATAGAACAAACAAAAATGTCACTACCTCAACATACTCCCAACACTTGGGGGTATCTTTCCAATTTTTTTCTTCTAATGTGCAGAGTTCACCATTTTGTAGAGCAGGGACCAGAAAGGAGCACTCTACTGCAAAGTGGCATGCAGATCATCATGCCCCCTGGCCCCTGCTGTTACACCACGACCACTGCCCACATTGTTAACTCTTTTTTATTCCCACATCAGCTTTATCAGCTTCCCCCAAGACTCTTGGACGGTGGTCAGGTCTCCAGCAGGCACTGTGCACATCAGACCCCAGGAAGAAGGAGGGGCTGGTCTTTCCCCAGTCTGGTTCAGTTCCCTCATCTGCAAAATAAGGAGACCAGGCTGGCCAATCCCAGAGATCACTTTTAACTTAAAAAGATGAGGCTAAGGAAAAGTGAAGGAAACATATATTTGAGTCCCTATCATGTGACAATGAGTCTGTACTGTTGAGCTGGTAACATCTACCGATATTCTCTCAGGAGCCTCTTAACCACCCTGGGAGATTTTCCAGGCCAGAAAACTGTAACTCAGGGAGGTTCAGAGATCCACCCAAGACCTGCTATGGTCATTTTCGTTAACACTCCTCGCATTTTTGCCATAGGGATGTCTCACCTCTTCTACCGTTTGACTAATTTTTCCAAATTGCTTCACATTTTTTGCTTAACTTTATTTTTAAAGGATGTCTTTAAAAGTTTGTGCTGCATTTTATTCCTGCCCCTTCTCTCTAAGGCCCACTGAAAGGCAGTCTTTCAACTCAGATGGATTCTAGAATAGCAAGACAGTCGCTAATAACTTCAAGGAATTTTTAGTCACCACCATTCTATATAAAAAATCTCCATGAAGTCATAGGTTTGAAGTGTTGCTTTAAAATTTTTTTTTCTAATATCCATTAAAATAAATAACTTCGGGGGCGCCTGGGTGTCTCAGTCGGTTAAGCGTCCGACTTCAGCTCAGGTCACGATCTCACGGTCCGTGAGTTCGAGCCCCGCGTCGGGCTCTGGGCTGATGGCTCAGAGCCTGGAGCATGCTTCCGATTCTGTGTCTCCCTCTCTCTCTGCCCCTCCCCCGTTCATGCTCTGTCTCTCTCTGTCTCAAAAATAAATAAACGTTAGAAGTTCAAGTTTTAAAAAAAAAAAATAAATAAAATAAAATAAATAACTTTGGAAGTTTGGAATGCTCACGTATGCACTTTCCAGGGGTGCCTCCACTTTATCTTGGGAAGGCTGGTTTAGGGTCCCTAGCTATGATGCAGCCAGACTTTGGAACATAATTCTGTCCTATGCTTACTGAACACCAAGAAAGTTGCCTGAAGTCACACAGCCAGGAACGGAAGAAACTGCGACTTGGGCCCCCATGTGCCCACTTTCAACCCTGGCTCTGTGAACATTTTCAGTTTCCTCTCTGGCCCTCCTTGGAAACTCAGTGTGCAATTCTGCGGCGTCAGGCCACCAACCAAGTTCTGCTTCCAAGTGGAGGCAGGGTCATCCTGTTCTGTTAGGTCGCCAGCTTTCCCACACAGTGTCTGCATTGTGTCAATTCATATTTAAGTTCCCAAAAGGGCACTTTGGTAAGACGCCGCATAATTTCTAAAACCGAGCCTAGAAAATGTGAAGCGAATGTGATCCTTTATTCAAAGATCCAAGATAGTAACCAAGGAAATAGAAAAGGCTGGTAACAGAACATCTTGGAATGCCACTGTCCCTGCAAATGAGTATAAGATCCCAGCCGAGGGAGGGAAAGGCAGAGAAAGTGGCAAAGCAGACGTAGTGGACACGGATCGAAGCTGCTGTTGGGTGTTGAGTGTCTTTCTAAGCTTCTGTTTCCTGTCATCTGGTTTACAATTAATTGGCATGAATTTTTTATGGCCAGAGAGCAAAGAGACTCAAAGGCCTGCAGAACGGGCTCAGACTTTCTTTCTGGGAGGGTTCCCTCATTTCTCACGAACACAAGAAACCAAGCTGTGCAGTCACAGGAAAGTACAACGGTCTTTCATTCTTGGTCCCACACCTCTTCCATGAAGTCTTCTCCCACCAGCCCGAGTCAGAATGAGTCACTCCTCCCTTGGGTTTCCTTCTGGCAACACCTTAATTACAGTCTCTGTTATAGTGGTTATTGTTTTCTCTTCTACAGTATTATTTTTTCTGTTTACCCAAATACATTAAATATGATCAAAACTCATCCATCACTAGCAATATGACTTTAGACAGGTTTCCTTCTAAAACTTGTTGTATATAGACCCCCATGCACATTCACAAACGTGTACATCCAGACACTTTATAAAATGGAATCCTATTACGTACACTAATTTTAATCCTTTTAAAATGGTTACACGAATGCACAATTAACCTCTATCGATGTATGTATAGGCGTTTTCATTTTTTCTCTAGTGAAATACTCTAATATTTTTGTACATGTATCTCTGTGTGGTTGCTTGATATTATACTTAGACTATATCGCTTAACATATTTTTAAAGTTTTAAAAAAATGTTTATTTATTTTGAGAGAGAGAGAGAGAGAGAGACAGAACGAACACACAAGGGGAGGGGCAGAGAGAGAGGGAGAGGGACAATCCCAAGCAGGCTCTGCACTCCCAGCACAGAGCCCAACGTGGAGCTCAATCCCATGAACCGTGAGATCATGACCTGAGCTGAAATCAAGAGCCAGATGCTTAACAGGGTAAGCCACTGAGGCGCCCCTAAAGATTTTATTTTTAAGTCATCTCGACACCCAGTGTGGGACTCAGACTCATGACCCCGATATCAAGAGTTGCACACTCCACCGATTGAGCCAGCCAGGTGCCCCTGTATTGCTCAACAGTTTAAAAAAATTCGTAACTGCCCCCCTACAAAAGACTATCACTGTCAGTTTCTACCAGCAGCATAGGGACATGCTAATCCTTCATGACCTCATCAGTTTTAGCATTAACGTGCTTTTTTAGCTTTGTCAGTGTGATAGTCAAATGGAGCCTTGGTATCTTAATCGCTTCTTTTGGATACCAGTTGAACAAATGCCTCTATGTTTCTTGGCTAGTTTCAAGCCTTCTTTTAGGAGCTGCATGTTCACAATCCTTTGCCCATTGCTTGGTTGGGTGTTAACCTCTTTCTTGTTTGGTACCCAAGAGCTTACCGTTGGTCTTTTGCCTTGACTATGACTTTTAGCTTTCTTCCAGCATGTTCAATCATGGTGCACAGTGCTACCAGGTACTGTTGCCCCAAGAGAAACCTGGAGGCCCATCCTGACACCTCCCTGCGTGTTCTCCCCACAGATGACCAGTCACCAAGTCCTATCTGTCCTACTTCCTGAGTAGACCTTGAATCTGTTCCTGTTCATTTTTCTCCCTCTCCAGCACCACGACCTTTGCCAAGCCCCCATCACCTCTCATCTGGTCTTTTGTCATGGCCTCCTAACTGGTGTCCACAGCCTCTCCTCCACTTCTCCCACCATCCAGAAACAAGAAGGATTTGTTTTTTAAGGAGAATCAGATTGTCACCACTGCTTAAAGCTCTTTGACAGCTTCCTTTCCCACTAAAGATCAAGTCCAAAGTCCAGAATGTGCACCTGTGCCTGCAGAGGCTGATTCTGGGACCCAGTTTCCACACGGCTTGGGTCTCCTGATACATCCATCTCCCCTTAAGGCTCTGTGCTTTGTCACGCTGGCTTCCCTTCTGGTCCTCAAATGGGTCATTCTTCTTCCCAGTCCAAGGCTCTGGATGTGCCATTCCGTCTGCCTGAAAAGTTGTTTGCTCTCCTCTTTGCTCGCTAATCCAAACTTATCCTTCAGGCCTCTCAGCTTAAACACCACCTCCTCAGAGAAGCCCTGAACCCCCCACACTAAGTGAGCTCCTCTGGCTATTTACCGGAGTTTTCCTTTGAGGCGTATCTTCCGAGGTACTCTGTGGTGGGGAAGAGGGCACTGAGTGTCCAGGCCCTACCCACGGGGAGGGCTGGGTTTCCCACTGTATCCACATGGACTTGAGGCCTGAGTGGGTCGCGACCTCCAAGGGAAGGGCGCCCATGAGTCACAAAGCAGGGCTGGCGAGGGCACAGGACAATGCCTCCTCTCTGGCAGTCCCTGCTCACAAGGTGCCAGCAACTCTGAGGCTCAGAGATGCTCCTTGAGCTCCACGTATCTCCTCTTCAGACGCAGGAGCTGATTTCAAAACATCCTGTTGACCCAAGCAGAGCCGGCCTTATTGCCGCCAGCTGTCGGGAGTGAGGAGGTGCCCTCCCCTGAGGACCGGGCCGTTTCCAGCTTCATCATTGTTGGCGTGCAGATTTTTTCCCCCTGGACTTCTGCTGCTGCTGAGGTCCCCAAAACATGTTCACTTTAACTTTCTTCTGGGTATTTCGGAGTCAAAGATTTTCTCCTTTTTCACCCTCTCAGTTAGATTTTAGTGTGTGTGTGTGTGTGTGTGTGTGTGATCACAGAAATGAAGCATTTCAGGTATGAAGCAATTTAGGATGAGAAAATTGTCCTCTAGCCACAAGGCCTTGGCCCTAATGCCCTAACAACCTACCATGGCCTGGCAGGCTCAAGAGTGAAATCCCGATGCATTAACTGGCCTTCCAAGGACCAGCTGTGTCCCCATCTGGGTGGCCTCACCACAGCTGTCTCATCTGCAGGTGCCCCCAGCCGGGGACGCTCTACATCAAGTTGCTCTCAGAGTGAGGTGGTTTTCTGGGTTGTGCGAGAGATCATGGTGGTTTTATTATTTACCTAAAAGCATGCGAAGTCCAGTAAGAATCCCAGATGCAGGATACCACTGCATCTTTTCAACAGGGCTCATGGAGCCATGTGAGAGGGTCTTTTTAGTTTTCTTAAATGTTTATTTTTGAGAGAGAGAGAGAGAGAGAGAGAACATGAGCAAGGGAGGGACAGAGAGACAGGGAGACAGAGGATCTGAAGCAGGCTCCATGTTAACAGCGCAGAGCCCGACGCGGGGCTCAAACCCGTGAACCGCGAGATCATGACCTGAGCCAAAGTTGGAAGCTTAACCGGCTGAGCCACCCAGTCGCCTGGCCTGTTGTAATTTTTACAAACCAAGCAAGTCAGCTCTCCCTGAAACATCAACTTTTCCACGCAGCAGCAGCTTCACGTTCCCCCTTTCATTCAACAAAGCAATTCCTGATGCTTACTCTGTGTGTCAGACCCAGACCGGAGTTGGTGGCCAGAAAGGCTTTCAGAGACAACATGGGCCTGACCCATGTTCGAATCCCCGCTCTGACTCAGAGTTGTGTGACACACAGAAAGCCACCTAACCTGCCTGAGCTTTGGCTTCCTCATCTGCAAAACAGAGATTCTTATCCAGGCGCTGTGAGAATTCTATGCAATAGTGTTTCTCAAACCCCCAGCAGAGGCCTGCGAGTTGGCCCCAGCCAGCACTCACTGCTTTTATAATTTCGACAACTACTGATGGTCAGTTAGACACGTTCCCTGCACTAAACGGTACACGTGTTGTCATTAGGATGGGGGGAGTCTGTAATCTCAGCAGGACCCACACAGGAAGGGCTCTGTTTTTGTGGGATGGGACTGGGCAAGGCAGGCTTCAAGCTAGACTCAGGAGCACAGTGTTTGCAAAACAAAGAGGTCCACGCAAGGGGTGTGAAATGTGGGAAGCACAAGCAGCAGGAGAAGTAAAATCTCTGGGAACACAGGCACTAGCAAGCGTGCAGGGTCGGAACTTGGAAGGCCTCGTGGACCAGGTTCTAGCAACAGGACCGTCCATCACTGGTTTTTAAGCTGGGCACTCACAGGGCCAGATGCGTCCTTGAGATCAAACACTCTGGCTGCAGGGAAGATGGATGGGAGGGGTGAGGCTAGGAATGAGGCAAGGGCAGGGAAAGCCAGAGCAGCAGCTGATCCAGGTCCAAGGGGAGGATCCCCGACTTCATTTATGAGGCTACTAGTCATGCCTTGCCCGGTCGCCACAGCAGCCCGAATGCAGTGGCCCAGCGACCAGAGGCTGTGGGCCTGGCTGCTCTGGAGCTGCCCTGAGGAGCATGTAAAACCATCCACCCCCAAACAACCGGTTCCTTTCTGACTCAGCTGGGACGGTAGGGCCTGGGATTCAGGCTTTCCAGTCCCCGTGCCATCTCCCAGCCCATGCCCGCTGCTGCCCAGGCTCCCTTAGTCACATTCATTCAATTCCAGTCGGTTACACTATTTGTGTGTGTGGACCCACGCTCAGATTTGAGGGTCATCCAGAGGCCCTGCTGGACGAGGCCCAATACCATTTTCTACTTTCTTCCCTAAGTCCCAGGAACTATGGCCACATAAGAAAGAACAAAGCAGTAACCATTATTAGGCATCACTATACATCTGGCACAGTGAATTTTATAATCATCCCGGGCGGTATATATATATCATCATCATCCCCATTTTACAACTGAAGAAACTAAGGCTCAGAGAAATCACATGACCCGCTTAAGGCTGAGGAGGCAGGGATAGAGCCCAAATATCTGAATCTGAGCTCAACGATCCTTCCTTTACACAACAGCAGCTCTCTAAATAATGAGGGCAGATGCTTGATACGCTTCAAACAGCCAGGGAAACACAGTCAGCATCACCACCGCCACCACCACCCCTGTCACGGAGTCCAAGTTTTATCCCATAAAGGACAACGTGTCCCAGATGTGCCTCTTTGTCGCAGGATCTTACAAGGTTCCTGAGCACGTGTGTTTAATTAAAATCAACCACTACCACTGACTGCCGATGGTCACATTCCTTCCCATCCGTGTTTGTAATAACCTTTACAACAACCCTATAAAGCAGGTTTTACTTCCCCACTTTTATAGCTGAGGACGTGGAGGCTTAGAAAGGCAAAGTGATTTGCTCCAGTTACTCGGAGCAGCAGAGGAAGAACCAGAAGTCTGTGTTTTGGCACCAGGACTTACCTGCTGTCCTCCAACTTCACGTGTTAAGAGCTCAACCTTTACCTCCCAAGGGTCCTCCTCTGCTGGTCCCCATCTCGATGAGTGATGTCACTCTACCCCAGCAACACAAGCTACAAACCTAAGCCACCCTTTGATACCCCTCCCCTTCACAACACCCCCATATTAACCCATCATGGACCCCTGCCAGTTCTAACCCTCCCATTCATCCCTTTCTCACCACCCCTGCCTCTACTACCCTAGTGGAGTCATCTCTCACCTGAGCTGCTGCGGGAGCCCCCCCAGCCGGCCTTCCGGTATCCTGGGTTCATAGGAGATATGAGCACTTCCCGGCTTCCGGGCCCAGAGAGCCTGGCTCCTGCTGGAAGCTCTGCTTCCTCTCACCAAATGTCCTGCCCCTTTCATTTCTCAAACACCCCACTGTCTGTCCTGTTTCAGAGCATTTACACAGGCTGTTTCTTCTATCACCACTCCCAGCTTCACAGGCCTGTCTTTCATATCTTAGCTCAAATAGCACTTCCTCCAGGAAGCCTTCCCAGACACCCAGTCTAGGTCGGCAGGTACACAGCAGGACAGTTGTGCCTGTGGTTAAAATACGGAAACACTTCCCTACCGGTTGCTGCGTAGTTGGCGACCCGAGCCACTGGGTGCCTCCCACTGTGACCTGAGCTCTTGCCCAGAACCCAACAGCCCTCCCCACAAACCGGAGGATAAGGGATGTGTGGCACATGGAAGGCCCCCAGGCCCTTGCTCGGCCCCATGGCAGAGGGCCGTTCTGACCAGCCTGTGGATGTGCAGTCGGGTGGCTAAATATTTTGAATGCCACCTCTGCTCTTGATCCTGTATTCCTCACAGTTCATAGTTACGGGTTTATCTGGGTGACTATTTAGAGTCATGAACTCTGGGAGGGCAAGAAGCACAAAAGTGAGCTTTACCACGTTGAGGCTCATCCCAGAAGACCTGAGTGACGGGGGAGTTAAACGAATGGACAGCTATTTCCCCTGCCTTTCTGGCTGCACCTGCTCAGCTTTTCCAACAACTTCAGGCATTGAGCAATGAAGAAGCCAGGCATCAAGGCGGGCAGAGTGGCCAAGGAGGGGCTGCCTGTCCTGTCAGGGTGAGGTCATGGTCTCTGCACCCTACAGATACTTGGGAGGTGGGAAAAAGGCACAGTCTTTCTGGGTTTGACTCTTCCCTGCTCGTGAGCCACCTTACCCATCTCAAGCCTATTTCCTGGTCCTTATCAATCAGGCAACACCTGAGTCCAAAAGGCCACCTTTTCTCATGGTTGTTATCACAAGACTCCTAGCAATTTCCCCACTTCACCCCTCACTCTCTCGGATTCTCCTCGTGCACAAAGCATGGTCATAGAAGGTACATCTGGTCATGTCTTTCTTCTGTGGCTTCTCCTCAAGATGCATTCAAACCCACATCCAGGTTTATAAGGTCTTCATCTCTGGGCCCTGTCTGTCTGTCCCTCTAACCTCACCATCTGCTTCTGTTCTTTTTTTTTTTATTATTATTTAGTTTTTTAATGTTTATTTTTGAGAGAGAGACAGAGCATGAGCAGGGGAGGGGCAGAGAGCGAGGGAGATACAGAATCTGAAGCAGGCTCCAGGCTCTGAGCTGTCGGCACAAAGCCTGACACGGGACTCAAACCCATGAACTGCGAGATCATGACCCATGAACTGCGAGATCACGACCTGAGCCAAAGTCAGACACTTTACCGACTGAGCCACGCAAGCGCCCCATCTGCTTCTCTTCTGCTTCTCTTCTATTTCCTCCATCAACACACACTTTCTCCTGCCACAGGGCATTTGCACCTGCTATCCCAATTTCTGGAACTTGCCCCAGCTCATTTCCATCTACATTCTAGATTTTAGCTTACAAGGCATATACTTTGAAAGGCCTCTGCTGCCTAACCCTGGTCGATAGCTCCTCCTATCATCCACTGCTCTTGCTTTGTTATATCTACTCAGCATGACTGAACTAGTCCTTCAATGTCTGACTTGAATAGAGGCCCCATGTGGGCAGAGAGCATGTCATCTTGTCCACTGCTCTATCTATCCTCCCTGCTCAGCCCCCCGGGTTCCTGACACAAAGGCTCCAGCAATATTTGACAAACGAATAATCACTGTGATGAGGCTGTGAGCTTGGACCTTTCTCATCTGTCTCTAGGGTCAAAGCTGAAATGTAAATTCCAACAGCCACCATAGAGATTTCGGGAATCAGCCAATTAATTTACCTCTGTTCTGATGTGTGGAAAGGGTCTGAGAATACAGCAGTGCAGCTCCCTAAGGGACCAGACTGAATTCTTAGGAGATCACCTGAACTGTTAAAAACATAAATAAATAAAAAAATGACTAGAAAGGAAGAAAGGAAGGAAGAAGTAGTCAAAGTCTCAGGGAAAAAATGCTGGTCAGGAATGGGCGAGGAAAAAAAACAAAAAAAAACATCTAAAGCTTCCCCTTCACAAGAAAAGGCAGCCCCTGAGTAAGCGAAGCACTGGGCCATGCTGTTCCAGGAAATGGGCACCAGAATGGATGCACTCTTGTCCCTCCTCTGACCCTGACAAACCGTGCGGCCCTCAGTCAGGCATTTGCCCTCTCTGCACCTCTGCTTCCCTCCCTGCAAAACAGCAAGAGGCACCCAGGACCTCCAGATCTGGATTCTCACACAAGGATCTGCGAGAAAAACTGGAGTGGGGAGGGCAGAAGCTGTGATGCACGCAGGCCCAGAGATCAGGGCACTGTAGCACTCCCCAGTGCAAGAGGCCTCAGGGCAGGGGGCTGGGTGTCGGAGGGAGCCCCCCTCCCTCCTCTAGCCTGCTCCAGGGTACTTGCTGCTCTGACATCCGCAGCCTCCAACAAATTGGGGGATGGGTTTCTGATGTAACAACGTCACCCAGGCTGCACGGGGCCGAGGGAATGGCCCTCTGAAGCTGCTATGGGTGTAGAAACAGAGCGAGCTGGATGGAGGGGCAGAAGGCACTCCTCCATGGAGGGCCCTGATACTTGTGGATTCCAGAGCCCCAGGGTTCAGGTGGTCTGGAGATCACCTTAAAAAAAAGGGTCTTAGCCTTTTCTGTCTCTCAGACCCCTTTGGTAAGTTTCTTGAAACTTACAGACCCTTTCTCAGAAAAATGTTTCCAAAATGCATAAAAAAATCCATAGGATTATAGCAGAAACCAATTATATTAAGATGGTTATAAAAAGTTAAAATGATACCTTTGTTGATACGGTAATGTTTTTATTTGCTTTCAAAGTCAAGATTTATAACAAATCTAGTGGCTGGTCTAATAACTCTCATAACCTTGAAGTAGTAATGAGTGGAAATGATATTCTGAGGTATCTCCAACAACTATGATGGGACACAAAAATATCAGATTCCTCCTGGTAATGGAGTCCCAGAGACTTCTAATGCCATTGTGGCTTATTGCCTATATTCACAATGGGGGAAAATGCTAACTTTTTTCCCAGCCATGTGTTTACATTAATAACCTCTGATTTAGGGCGCTGACCTGCCTTTACAGAGGATGAAACTGGAGCCCCTAAAGGGGCAGAGACGTGCACAGAGATACCCAGCGAATGAGAGCTAAAACCAACCTCTAACACAGGCCACCTGCTATGCTCTGCCCATCCTGCCGAGCCACCACCCAAGCGTATGATTCTCGAAACCCATTACGCAGACTGTCATTTCCCTTCTCTCAGCCTTGCTTTCTTCATCTGTAAAATGGGAACAACTGCGCCCACTGCTAGAGCCTGCTGTGAGGACAGGATGAGAAAATGAACAGGAAACAGCCCTGTGTATCTGGATTGTGCTCTGCATCTGTATAGATGAATAACATGTGAGTGATTATTATACATTGCCTCCCAGGAAATTGAAGGATATGAATCTTGCGTTTCAGTGAGAGGGTAGGTCCAGGCTGGCAAACCCAAATGCTTATAGGGATCAGTAATAAAGAGGGGTGGGCACTATGGCCAACTCAGAAATTCATGCCCTTCTGAAAGGGACACCAGGGGATGAGGCATGCAAGAAGGTGGGCCTACAGTTGCCAAATCTGAGTTTCTAGGAGAGGGTGGAAACCTCTGTTTTTGGCAAAATGTCCTGGGTTTTATATTAAATGTCTTGATAATTAAAACAGGATGTGAGCCCCAAAACAGGTCTATAGCCTAATTGTCTGCAGCCTCTGGGTTGTACAGGTAGCGGAGTTCTACAGCCTAGGGAAGGAGACGAAACAGGTCAGTGTTTCCCCCACAGGCCAAGAGGGCCCTCACTCTGTCCCAGCCCTGGAGGTGAGATGGTACCTGTGCAGGTGGGCATTCTTCCTAGGGCAACCGAGGTCCCCCAGACAGAGACAGCTGGTCCTAGAATTGTGCTCCCCACACCTTGCTGCTGTGAGCCTGCCTTGTTTTATTAATAACCCTGGATCGTGCCCACAGCACATCAAGGTAAACAGAGATGCTTCCCCAGGCAGGCAATGCAGGCAATTCTAAGAGATGAAGAAACAGGCTTCCAAATATAAACAGGAAGATAAGATAAATAGACGGAGATTCAAGTCTGCTTCCTGCTCCCTAACAGGCTGTGAGTCACAGGTTTGGAGAGTCGTGGAAGGGACCCTCGTTTGGAGGATGGGGAAATAAGCCCAGAAGAGGGAAAAGACTTGCCAAGGGTCATATTCATTGTGTGCATACGTCTGATTTCTAACAGCGTTGGTTTCCTCACCTGAAAACCCTAACGGAGCCACCCACCGCTTCCTGAAGGCTTCATGTTCTTTCTCATGCTGTGCCTCCTTCACTCAGCCTTCTCCACCTTGATCTTCAAGGGCAACTCGAGTCTGCCTTTGGCGACCTGCCCTGACTCCTCCTTCTGTGCCTCCGTCAGCCACGGCGCATGCCACAAAGGACAGTCACTGCTGGTCTAGGCGTCTGCCCAGCTAGCCGGGAGCTTCAGAGGGCACAGCCCTGCCTTCTCCAGCTCTGCCTGCTCAGAGCCCAGCACAGGGCTTGGCAACTGGGAGCGCCCTGCAAACCTCTGCTAAACGAAGCAGTGAACAGTGCGGTGTCGATCCCTCTTATGGAAGCACAAGGAGGTTGCAAATAAAGACTACTATGGCTGAGCTCACCAAACACCATCTTGACAGCAAGTTGACATGCCAGACAGAAGGAGAGAAGACAGGACCAAAGCCAATCCACACATCTTCAGACTTTCTTCCCATTCTATCCAAGTCACCACTGTCATTAGCAATGAACTTCTTTCATCCTGCTCGCTCTAAACCATTGCTTGTTCCAGGCAGGGGGTGGAATTTTAAATAAATGATTTCCCCACTCGTACACCTAGGCCTGATATTCTAGACTTGCTCCTGCCATAAGGCAGGGGGCTTGAGAGGAGGGGTCATTGTGGGGTCTCTCTGGTGCTCTCTGGGAAAAGCATTAAAATGCATAAGGCAGAAGAGAAGCCCAAAGCCTCCCCCAAACCCCAGTCACTATAGCCATGGAGTGGGTAGGAGGGAAAGCGTTCTGTTCAGCTTGCTTCAGATTTTATTTTTAAAATGTTATTTACATTTATGTGTTACCCCCATAAAACCGTGGTTTACCGAGTGCCTGCTTGGAGACAGAAGTCCTCAGGCTAATACGTTCCTCAGCCTACTAGCACTAGCTCAAATAGCAGTAAGATGGGACATGAAAAGGGGTTTGGGAATGTCACGAACACAACAGAAACCATTCTGATGGCCAAGTGTATACACTGGGCATCTCTAGATTCCAATTAGACAAGATCCCACATCCAACATTGAATTCCCTGGCGTCATAAATGTTTGACGTAGGTGCTTGGAGTAAGAACATGACGTCCCACGCCCACCTAACTGCTCTGACTCGGTGCCCGTGCCTGGACCTCACGGGGCTTCTGGGATGACAATGAAGTTCAGCGATATAGGGCAAGTGGCCAGCACAAGGTCTGGCACCCTCCCCGCCCCGTTCCCCACCATTTTCACTTCAGGGCTTCCGGGTGCTGGAGGCAGCTGAGGCATGGGGGGTGGGAAATATAGTAGACGTACTATTTATTTCCTCGGGCTCACCTCCATTGGACCTTTTAATCCTACTTTGTCGATTGGGCTAATATTTTACAAGCCTACAATATGTAGTTTTTTACGAGCCCATAAAAATCTTCAGAGTGAAATCAAATTCACCTGCCATCCTCTCGCCTGAAGATGAAAGCCCAACAGTGGAGCCTATCCTCCCGGGTTCCCCATAATCACACTGGCCTAACTCCCCCCACACAGTGTGCTCTCTGTGCCCTCTGCTCAAGTCAGCTTGCCCTTCTCTGTGTTCTGCTCATTCCTGCCTCTGTACCTTTTCTCTGTACCGTTCCTCTTCTGGAATAACCCAAACCCTTCCTGCTCCCCAGCCCACCTGTGAGAAGCATTCCTTGCAACTCCGGCTTCTGCTCCACACCGCCCCACCCCCCACCCCCCTTTAGAATCCTGCGATGCTCAGAGTAGCGGCCATCATTTGTATTCTTTCCTTCCCTGGGACCGTTTTCCCTGCAGCAGAGCTCTGAGTGAGTTTCTGAACCTTTCCAGGTCTCCACATCCTCTTAGAAGAAGAGCTCCTTCAAGGCGGGGCAGATGCATACCCTTACCCTGCTGTCCTCAGGTTAGAAATTCCTCCCATTCTTTAAAGCTCACAATGAGTTCTCCCTCCTCCGGGAAGTTTTCCTTGGTCCATCAAGCTACTCTTGGTATCTCCCAACTATGGCTTCCCACAGCACTCCACCTGAATCTTTCTGGGACCCAGATCACTTCCTGCCGTGTAGACACTTTTGTGACTGGGAGCCTGAGGGCAGGGGCCATGTCCTGTTCACTGTCATCTCCCTGGCACCCAGCACAGGCCTTGACCTAGAGTGGGATTTCAGTAAACATATGCGGAATAATAATAACAGCAGCAGCAGATAACATGTATATCACACTGGCTACGTGTTAGGCATTATTGCAAAGGCTTTATATATATTAGCTTATTTAAAGCTTTACATAGATTAGCTTACTTAACGCTCCCGGCCTCCCTAAAGGGTACATCCCGCAAGCAGCTTGAATTCAGGCTACGTGCCTCCGGCAACCATGATCCTAACCACTGAGCAACACCACCTCTGAGTTCATTCATCTTTATGTAGCTGGCACCCAGCAAAGAACCAGGCAGTCAGCAAGGGCTCGGTTAGCAAGTGCTCCCAACACCCCTTCGTTGGAAGGCTGCCACCAGGCATGGTGAGACACAAGACGGAAAGAGCACCTGGCAGAGTGGACACGATCCCTGCCAAGCCCGCCACAAGCACATCTGAAGTGGGCTGTTTGCCTTCTCTTCGTGACAGGCACTCCCCACCCCCACCCCACACAGCTTTCTCTGCCAGGGCAAGCAAATTCATTCTCAGCAATGAGCCCACACTTACAGGCTGTGTGCTGTTACCCTCAGGACTGGCTGCCACCTATTTCTGTATTCATTATGGCTTTCACACAATTTGTCTTCCAGAAGACCCCATCCTTAGCCACTATCAGTACTCATCCATTTGTGTGGCTGCTGGGCTCCTTGACCAAAACCAGAAGGCGAGGAAGTAGACCCCACATAGTCCTTTTCTGACTTCAGTTATTTTTATAACCATAAGCCCCTATTCATATATGAGAAGTTAACTTTTTCAACTATTACAAAATGGGGAGGTTTCTGGTGTTTTAGAATATGATTCTAAAGCCAAGGGAGATTAATCCTTTGGCTTATTTATTCCTAGACCCTGTGCAAAGGGAACACACAAGGGAAACCCCAGTTGATGGTTCTGAAGCTACTGGCCCAGGTCTCTTTGCCTCAGTTCTGCACCACAAAGCACGGTAGACTATATGAACCGGACCCTCCCTCCCTACCAAAATATATCCCACGTAATGCCTTCCAAAAGGATAATCCTCTGCTAAATCCTACACAATCATTTCCAGTGTCCGCTGGTAACAGACACCAGGAAGCCAGCAAACTTGCCTTCACTCAAAATACGTTTGCTAATAACCCTTGCACAGAAAGAGCTTCATTCCTGCCGATATCGAGGCTTTGGAAATCAGGCTCCTAACAAATTTCCTTTGGCTTTGTTTCACATAATCCCGCTTCTGTCTGCTTCATGCTCTTCTCTAAATGTGTTGGGTCCCAGTGGGCCATTGTCCTCCATGAATGATGGCTTCAGGCTCGAAAAACGGCCCTCCATCTATCATTGTGGGGCTCCAGTGGCAACAACAGGGGCTCCTCTGTTTCTCTCCACAAGCAAGCAGAGTGATGGCCCTGCCTTGGACCCCCCTCCCCCACTGTCTTAGGTGGGGCATCAACACTCTGGGCGCTCTGGGGAGGCGAGGGAAGGCTGAGCCATTCCCACTTTCCATGTGAAGCCCTTCTGGCCTGTGGAGACCCCACTTAGGTTCTCTTCCCCCACAGTGGCCAATCCCTGCAATCATCCATCCTCTACTCTGCAGCCCGAGTCTTTCTTCCAACCATGTCATCCATCACCCTGTTGAGTTCTGAGAATCTAATGAGGTAATCATGCCAAGAGTGTTTTGCAAATACAGAATGGGCTGAGCAGTTAAGGGCACTGGCTTCACAGTCAGGAAAACCCGGGGTCGAATCTGACTTGCCACTTTCAGACTGGGTGATCTTGCAAAAGCCACTTAACCTCTCAAAGCCTCAATGTTCCTGTCTGCAAAGTAGTAATGCCTGCCTCGTAGTGTTACCATGAAGCTCGAGTGGATAATGAAGGGAATGGACAGAAATCACTAAGCGCAGTGCCTGATAAGCAGAAGGCACTTAATAAGGGATACCACTATTTGGGGGGAGGGGATAAGAGTATAGTCATATTAATAAGAATTCTGTATTTTCCCTAAAACTCTAGACAAATTGATGGTGGAGAGAAATAAATCGAGTTTAGCTGTGGCTTTAGGTCTCCCCTGACAAAATGTGCTAGAGCCTCAGCTTGAGAAGTCTGGTAGTATCAGTACCTCGCCACCCAGCACAGCCCCAGAGAAAGCTTAGACTCTGACTCTGACACTTGCCACATGACCTTGGCTAAAGCAGTTTAACCTCTGTAAGCCTCAGTTCCTTCCTCTGGGAACTGGGATAATAAATAAATCTACCTCCTAGGTCTTGTGAGTACCAGTGCAGTAATGCAGGGAAAACGCGAGTCTTTAGTTCCTGGCACACAGTAGGTGCTAAAGAAATTTTAGCTAACTATAATACTTATTAGTTGCTTATCCATTAGAGAATAATAAGAAGTCCAGGGCATTGTGCTAGGTGCTAGAAGAGAGGAGAAAGAAGAGGAAGAGGAGGAGGAAGAGAAAAGGGGAGAGGAAGAAAAGGTGAATAAGACATGATCTGTATCCTCATGGAGCTCACAGACTAATGTAGCAATTCTCAGCCCCGGCTACATACTGTGGTCACTTAGGGAACTTCAAAAAATACGGTCGTCCAGGCTCCCTACCCAGAGATTCTGATTGAACTGCTCTGGGGCAAGGCCTGGGCATCAGCACTTCGCAGAAAACCCCAGGTGATTCCAATGGGACCAGGGCCCAATTTGGGGGCAGATAGGAAGACATGGATTCTTTGAATACCATATGCGTAGGGCTCCAACAGAATTATGTACAAAGGGTGACAGAAACACGTGCAAAGGCAAAGGTTTAGCCCATTATTTAAGGTGACTAATAGTGTGAGAGCAGTTCAGCAGAAGAGGGATCTCAGAGAAGGGCATTCTGAGCCTTTTCTGCAAGATGCCAAATAAAGGCAGAGCTACAGTGAGTCACCAGGCAGGACCTGAAACAAACCAGACAATCAAGAAGAAAGCGGGAAGAGCTGGGCTACTTCCCATGAGCAGAGCCTGTCAGGAACTCCAGCTCCGTACTGTATGTATGCCAGTTCTTGGCTGGGGCACTGCCCCAAGGGCTTCACCACTCAGAAAGAGACACAGAAAGAGAGGATGCTCTGTATGGTCAGGCGGCCCTGGAAAGTTCCTCTGCTTTCTCATCAAAGGTGTCACATGCCTTGCAGAGACCACTTAGGGTGGCTCAGAGTTTGTTGGTTGACTGGGGATGGCCTCCTGTCCATGGTGCTGAACAGTTCCTGTGCTGAAGAACCATGCTCAACATGTGGTCTACAGACAAGCAGCATTGGTGTCATCTGGGAGCTCATGAGAAATGCAGAGTTATGGGCCCCATCCCAGACCTACAGAATCAGAATCTGCCAGTTACCAGTTTCCCAGGTGGTTTGTGTGCACACTTAAGTCTGAGGCTCACTGCTCTAGGCCAGTGTTTGCAAGCTGTAGGTTGCATCCCATTCTTGACAAATCAAGAAATTAATTTACTGCATTGGAAACAGCATTTTTAAAGAAGAGGATAGAATGCACCAAAAAAAGAACAAGGCATTTAAAATGTCAGATTTCATCACACGTAGTAAGTTTTGCTATTACATATTGGGTATGAAGTCTTTGTTACTATGAATTGTGTTGTAAACAATGTCTGAAAGCCACCACTTGTGTTTGTTTGCTTGTTTGTTGTTTGTTTGTTTTCTGTTTGTTTTGTAATCTGGGGAAACTGGCAATTCTTTCCAAATACCTCCTAACACTCTAAGCCACATGAGGAAACAGACAGTAAGAGAAAAGAGGGGCATAGATCAATAGAGAAAGAGTGACAGAGGGAGAATAGATCTGCTGAGGGTAAAAAGAAAAATGGAAGGGAAGGGAAGGGTAGGGAAGGAAAGGGAAGGGGAACTGGATTTGAGTGTTATTGTCTGGAGAGTTGAAATGTGCTTGGCTTTTCTTTTCATTTCAGCAAAATTTTGTAAACTTTCATACCACATGCCCTTAGAACAAACATTGCAGGGAGTTTATAGTTATGAGCGCGTGCAGTTGGTTTTACATACTTGAGAACCCCCCGTTTCTGGTGGTTTGTTACCACCAGCCCCAGGGAAGCTGGTAGGGGGCAGGTGGTGGGGAGTGCCCATGACTCAGAGTCAATGTCTCCTCACCATGGCCAGGTTTCTCACGCTTCCCACTGCTCATCATCAACCAAAACATTTAGAGGAACAGCTCTAGAGAACTCTGGAAAGAAAGAAATGGAGGCCTCTTTAAAATGCACAGACCTTGGGGCGCCTGGGTGGCTCAGTTGGTTAAGTGGCCGACTTCGGCTCAGGTCATGATCTCGCGGTCCGTGAGTTCGAGCCCCGCGTCGGGCTCTGTGCTGACAGCTCAGAGCCTGGAGCCTGTTTCAGATTCTGTGTCCCCCTCTCTCTGACCCTCCCCTGTTCATGCTCTGTCTCTCTCTGTCTCAAAAATAAATACATGTTGAAAAAAAAATTTTTAAATGCACAGACCTTTTGTTGGCTTCAAGAGGTGACACAGAACAAAATGTCAAGAGTAAAAGTGACACTGTGATTTTTCTTCTTTTCAGAACCAGGCAATGGGAGTTATTAACCTCTTGCCATGCACCTGTAATTTCATTTATACAACAGTGTCCTACATTCAATTTTGCCTAGGAAATTGGTGTCTAATGGAAGATGACAAAAAATGACTTTTCAAACAATTTTCTCTCAGGCTTGTGGAGTTTATAAAACACTGAGCTCATGGAAATCATGGTTTGCGACAAAAACGTTATTAAGGTTCAAGGAATACATAATCCCATGTACCAAAACTTGGGTTTGTTTTGCAAAATGGCAGAATCAGACCACCATCTCCTCTGTACTGAGCTATGAGAAACTCAACACGGACAGTTTTTATTTTCACGACAAGAAAATTATAAAATAATATATATCTACAGCTATAAAGACAAATTATTTTTTGGTACAGAGTACCTGTTTCTTCAAGGGCATTTTAAGTGCGTTAAACCCTAAATTATTTGGCATGATTCCTGATATGACAAGTAGAGTAGCTAACTCTTAATGATAGCCAGTATGTTCCTGGGCCTTCATATCTTTATCTTATTTAATCCCCTTGACAAACAATGGGCTTAACATCAGAATCCCTATTTTCAGATACAGTAAAATAGAAGCTCAGAGAGGTTCAGTGACCTGCCCAAGGTCACGCAGCTAGTCAGAAAAACACAACCAGAATCTGAACTCCAGCACGTCTGCCTCCCAAACTCCAACCATGCTGACCAAACGTCAACTTGTTCAGCTCCCTTTCTACCTCAGTTTCACAAGCCCCAGTGTTTCACAAGAACCTTCTTTACCCTGGGCTTCTAGTTCATTTCCCACCTTTCTGCTTTCATCTCTCTGGGCCTTGCACCTGAGCAGCCTGACATTTCTCCCCGGTCTTGTCTGGCACTGAAGGAATGATCCTGTGTTGGTGGCTGGTCACTCACAAAGAAGGATCTCTGGAGGGGAAGTGGCTTTCCACAGTGGCTCAGAACGAGCACTGCTTCCCCTCTATGGAGTCAGTGATTTTACAGGAGTCAAACAGCAAATACTCAAAGTGGAAAAATTTAAGTACAGCTTAAATTCAGCTCCGAGGCTGGATTTCCTCAACATCACAATTTAAGCATTTCTGAAACTGGTTAATGTTTACAAGGAAAAGTCCCAATGGAGAAATGACATTTTAAAAAAGCTCATCTGAGTACAAAGACCGTCAACACAACAACGATTCCTCCAGGGTCTACCAAATACCACACACTATGAATAGGGTAAGTACGAAAAGGCACCAAGACATTGTCTTAGACCAGGGTATTTATTTATGGTATTTTTCACAAGTTCAAAACCTAGTATTTTTGACTAAAGAAATCAGTGAAAATTCTATGAATTCAAGCTATATTTCAACTAAATATACCAAAGGATTTTCTGATCAGCCCTTGTGTAACAATGAAAAACCCACCTTATTAAGTGAGTTTTACTCAAAGGTGCAGCTAGTTGATATTTAACACCTGGCTTTCTTGGGGGGAGAGGGGAGGAGCTGGCTTCCATGATGCAAATACCCCTACCATGGCCAAATAAATGCTCCTACCATGGTGGATTTCAAGCTCTCCAAGTGGGGCCACTGAAAGTGGACTTGGGAAGACATGAGCAATGCGACCATCACAAATATTTCCTCCACACAGAGAAAACAATGTCAACAACTTCAGGAGCAAAGTATAATGTAGTAAAATAATCAGGAAGTGGTGAGTGTCCATAATATATACCTTTTTAAAAAATTTTTAAGTGTATTTATTTATTTTGAGAGAGAGAGAGAGAGAGAGCAAGCACAAATTGGGGGAGAGGCAGAGAGAGAGAGGGAGAGAGAATCCTAAGAAGGGTCTGCACTATCAGCACAGAGCCCAACTCGGGGCCCAAACCCAAAAACCATAAGATCATGACCTGAGCTGAAGTCAAGAGTCAGATGTGTAACCAGCTGAGCCCCCCAGGTGCCCCTATAACTTTTCTTCATATAATTCATTTAAGTGTTAATTTATATATTTTAATCTTCAATAACAGCTATGTTTAATCACTGGCTCCCAAAATCCCTGAAAAAGTCACAATCAGTTCTCACGATCCAGTACAAGGGATCTCCGCAAAGCCTCTACAACGGGGGGAGGGTGGATAATCAGAGGAGGGTGGACATGAGTACCTAAGTCTTTAAGCCTATCCAACTCAGGCCCCAGCAGCAGACACAGCTGCAGCTTCATGGATGGTGGCACTTCAGCACCCGTCACGTACCAGTGACAGTGACGAGAGCTTTGGTGCGGCGTCTCATTCATTGTAACCAAGCCCCTAAGTTAGAATGGGACTAATATCATTCCCATTACACAGATGATGAAACTGAGGCTTAGAAAGATTAAGTGACTCACCTACAGTCACAGAATATTAAGTGGCCGTTTTGGAACGTTTGACTCCAAATCCCTTTCTTCAAACCAGGACATTAACTTGATATGAGAAACACACTGTGCCTACTGGTTCATGAACTTCCATCATCCCTCAGAGCAAGATAATCTGTGAAGTAGAGGGAGGGATGGGATGTTCCCAGGGCACATTTCGGAAGGGTGGGCTCAGTCTTTGAGCCCAGACACCCACGCTGCACCTACAGCACATAGAGGAGGTGTTTAAACGAGCAGCGCCCTCTTTTCTTTGGCAGCAATAAACACCTAAAATCTCAAATTAAGTAGATCCTTATAAACTCACCATCTTTCTAAGTAAAAAGAAAGTCATGTATCTCCCACTTACTTTTGTTCCACTTAATGCACAATTTTGAACAAACTGAAGGGGACCCCCAGCAACACGCAGCACGGTCTGGAGTCTTGTGTGTCTGCGCTAAACAGACAGAAAACTCTTTTCCCTCATCCGAGGGATAGCGAAGGGTGAGCGAGACGACCAAAGCAGACAGCTAATATGAGCAGGACACCGTATCTCTCTGTCACAGAGATGCAGGTGAGTGTAGATGGTGTGCCGGGTGCCCACCACCACATTCGCTGCACTGAAACGGAGAAAATTCAGTGTCAATCCAGTATCCTTCTGACCTGTCCCATCCTGAAGCTCTGACCCTAGTCTTTGAGCCCACACCAGGCGAGCGCTCAGACTGGACATCCAGTTAGCTGATAAGATGTCCCTACTGGGTACAGGCTCCCCATGATGAACGGGCCTCTGGGCTCTCTCGCTCCCTCTCCGTATTACCCACCTACCTGCTACTGCGATGGAAATTTCCGACAGAGCGGCAAGCACGTTACCCACTTTCAGTGGCGCAGGTAGGCCCCAGAGCCCGCTGGTTTCCCTTCTTACCCTCTTCTGCAGCCTTGTACCTCCGGTAAAATCCCAGCACTGCAACTGAATGCAGGTGTTTGCGCTCAGTGTTTACTTGAGGAGGTTTTGGTCACCGGATTAGCCAAGATCCCTGCGCTGTGTGTGTTAGTTGCTTTTCATCATGCCTCCATCACATGGAATTACTGAGGTGCAGCTGCATGATGCAAACTACCTGAATTGCAGGCAACAGCTCCTGTGGCAACAGACAGGGCATGGGGAAGGATTCTCTCTCCCCTTCTCTCTCTGTGCTGACGGCACAGAGCCTGACGCTGGGCCTAATCCCAAAAACAGTGAGATCGTGATCTGAGCCAAAATCAAGAGGCAGACACTTAGGGGCACCAGGGTGGTTGAGCGTCTGACTTTAGCTCAGGTCATGATCTCGTAGTTTTTGGGTTCGAGCCCTACATCTGGCTCTGTGCTGACAGCTCAGAGCCTGGAGTCTACTTCAGATTCTGTGTTTCCCTCACCCTCTGCCCCTCCCCCACTCACACTCTGTCTCTCTCGCTCTCAAAAATAAATTAACGTTAAAAAAAAAAAAAAAAAAAAACAGTCGGACGCTTAACCAACTGAGCCAGCCAGGCACCCCTCTAAATTTCTGAACATAACTGATGTGACAGGTGAGTTATTTCCAGTGTTCACAAGCAGTTCTTCAAGGTGATTATTGCCATCCCACTTCCTGGATGAGGAGACTAAGCCTCGGGCGAGTTGAGACACTTGTCCAGTGTCACACTGCCAGTAGGCAGAACCAGGTTTTAAATTCATGTTTGTTTATGTCCAGCGCCCTTATGCTAAACACACTGCAGCTTTGCCTACACAAAAGGGGAAAAAACTAGTAAGGGCTTGCTTCCTCCATGCCAATAACGATAATAATGTAAGTAGCTAACATTTACATAGTGATTACAATGTTCCAGGCACAGTTCAAAGTCAGGTTTTTAAGTCCTCCCTACAGCCTTTCTTTCATACACTAGGAAACGGAGGCTCAGAGAGGTCACATCACCTGCCCCAGGTCATATGGTTTGGGATTGAGCTACGAGCCTCTGCATAAACGCCTCTGTTAGCATCCTCTGTATCGATCTTGACCCAAAGGTGATGGCACCCCCAATTCCCAGAGGAGGAAAGGGAGGCTTCGAGAAGCCAAGAGACTTGCTCAGAGACACCCAGCTTAGAGGTCAACACCACTTACCCCAGCAGTGAGCACATCTCAGGAGCAGAAGGAGACCTGGCTTGGAGGCTGGCTCACCACTTGCTAGTTATACCACTTTAAACAAGCCTCTTGAGGGGCGCCTGGGTGGCTCAGTCGGTTGAGCATCCAACTTTGGCTCGGGTCATGATCTCACCGTTCGTGAGTTCGAGCCCCGCATCGGGCCCTGTGCTAACAGCTCAGAGGCTGGAGCCTGCTTCAGATTCTGTGTCTCCCTCTCTCTCTGCCCCTCCCCCACTCGTGCTCTTTCTCTGCCTCTCAAAAATAAAGAAACGTAATAAAAAAAATTTAAACAAGCCTCTTGCCTTCTCTGGGCCTCAGTTTACCCACAAGGACAGTGAGGGCTTTAGGCAGGACCCCGTCTGATCCATCCAACAGGGACACACCAGGATACCCAGTGCCACAATGACTTACATGAGCTGTTCTCCCAGTGAAAGAAGAGAAGTGCTTTCATACTCAACACGGATGTCGCCCCCACCACCCCGATTGTTAAATTTGCAGGCAGATGAACAGCCTCAAAGGCTTCTGAGTGGGATCTCATTTACAGATCTGTAGAAAGGGCTGATGGCAACACTGTTGATGGTGCCGCGTCCCAAATGATTTATCAGAGAAGGTGATGTAAAAGAGCGGCAAGAAATCACAGGGAGGCGGGAGGGGGTTAACTACCCGCTTCTTGCTGCACAAAGAGAGGTAGGCATCGCCGGGAGGGAGCAGGCAATCTGTCTGAGCTCAAACAACTTGTCATGGGCCATCTCTGATAACTTTCTGTACAAGTAGGGAGTGGCAAAAAATGGACAATCTGGGACAGGCTGAAGGAGGCAACAGAAATTTACGAGGCCTGTTGGTGTCAAAGTCACAGAAACCATGGGATGCTGAGTGTAAACATGTCTCCAAGCTTTGTCCTCCTCAGCGGCTAGTACAGGACAGACAAGAGCTTAAGGCGGTAAAAGGCCTGTGTAGAGGGGCACCTGGGTGGCTCAGTTGATTAAGCATCAGAGTCTAGATTTCGTCTAAGGTCATGATGTCAGTGGGTTCATGGGTTCGAGCCCCGCAATGGGCTCTGTGCTGACAGGGTGGAGCCTGCTTGGGATTCTTTCTCTCCCTCCCTCTCTCTGCTCCTCCCCTGCTTGTGTGCTCTCTTTCTCTCTCAAAAATAAATAGACATTAAAAAAATAGTTCTGTGTATGGATTTTGCATCACTGGGATTTCATGTTACCAACGACCTATTGGCCTGTACCGGTGCATTGTGGGAATGTCAGGCAGCTTGGGAGGGAAGGGTAAAGGGCAGATGAGGCTGGCCTGGGTCTTGGCAAAATGTGACTATATGGGGCCCAGAAATCAATGTGAAATTAGTTTTGTGTGGACCCTCTGGGATTGGAAGTGACATGAGTTACAGGTAACAGGCATGGCTCTTGGTGATTTATCAAGTCCTGCTGCCCTCACCTATTTTTACCTTCCCTGCATCCCCTACTGCTACATCCCCTCTCATGACTAAACACCAACGTCTCCGTGTCTTTGCACCAGCTGTTCCCTCTCTCGGGATGACACCCTTCCTGTGCTCTGCTGGCAAAGTCTTCCCCAGCCTTTTCAAGTGTCACCTGAATTGGGAAGCCTTCTTCCCTAACCAGGTCTGGATTCCTGGGCGTGCAATCTGTGCAGTAGCACAGAGCTCACGCTTAGAAGAGCCCTGGGCTTAGTCTCACGCTCTGCTGTTTTCAACAAAGGGCTTTGCATTTCTTTTCTGCACTGGGACTTGAAAATCATGCGATTGGACCGGCTCCCCCCACCACCCCACTGAAGACTGAGTCAGGTGCTTTCCCCTCTAAGGTCTCACAGCACTTTGGATACTCCTCAGTGGAAAGGCCCATCATTGTTCTTGTGTGTATCTTTCCAGCCTGCTTTGTTGCCAAAAAAGAGTATTTAAATGGTTAAAAAGAATGCAAAAAAAAAAATCAAAAAAAAATCACAACAAACAATAACTTTGCATAAAATGGTATTTGAGAGAAAGAGGAAAAGGCGAACAAAATGGCAAATAACCAAAATCAAGGCAGGAATGAGGTTACTTCTCTTAACAGGCTGACCTCAGATTTGGCCCTGTACTCCCTAGCAATCTGTAGGGAAAATGGGACATTAATGTTCACACAATTCTGTGTTTACGAGGTAAAAACAAACCAACCTCTCTGGAGAGGAACGTTTATTCTTAACATTAGAGGAAAGGAGATTTCTCTGAGAATGCTTGCAGAAAGAACCTTGTAAGACAGAAGGGCTTTAGTGTGGTATCTGTACCTCTTCAAACAGGCTACAAGACACAGAGGTATGTTTCGGGATGAGCACTGTTCTGGGGGAGGCTCCATGGCTTGTGCTGGATTCTTAATGGGTCCATGACTCACAATGGAGTAAGGCTCGCTGGGCTGTAATGACAGGCACCTCACAGTTGACATTTTCTCATAACGACCCTCAATGGAGACTGATGGGACTTTTCTGAAACACGGTTCTACACAGGTTTTACTGATTTGGTCCTGAGACCTTACTATAATAGAGTTACTTGCATATGGGCTATCTCTGTAAGGCAGTGGCCTTTTCCTTCTCACCTCTGGTCCCAGAGGACCTAACTCAAGGCTCAGTGTATAATTAGCATCTAGTAAAAGTGGCCGAGCAGCTGCATGGACAAGCAAATCAATGAGCAAGGGACTTGAACTTCTAACAACCCATCTAGAGCTCTTTCCACTCCAGCACTGGACTCTTGCTCAGAAATATCGACCCACTCTATGGCCACAGATATGCTGATGATTCCCTGGGTCTGGGGATTCAGCAGGATAAGGGGCCCCTCACCAGATTATTGTGTTTCCTAAGAACGGTCACTTGCCCTCAAAGGCAAGGTTTCTTAAGGACTCTGGCGGTCAATTTTATGTGTCAACGTGGCTAGGCTAGGCTGTCCATCTGTTTGGTCTCACACCAGTGTAGATGTTACTGCGAAGGGTTTTGTTTTGTTTGGTTCTAGATACGATTAATATTTACCATCAGTTCATTTTAAGTGAAGCAGATTACCCTCCAGAATGTGGGTGGGACTCATCCAATCAGCTGAAGGCCTTAAGAGAAAAGACTGCGATTTCTCCAAGAAGGAGCAGTTCGGCCTCGAGAGTCAAACATAGAAATCCTGCCTGAATTTCCAGCGTGCCTGGCCTGCCCTGTAGATTTCGTACTCGAGACTATGACTTCAACTCTTACCTGAATCTCCACCTTGCTGGACTGCCTGACAGCTTCAGACTTGCCAGCCCCCAATTCCTTGAAATAAATCTCTCTCTCATTCTCTTTCCTCAACCTCTATGTATACACACGCACACACACATATATATGTAGACGTTTGTATGGACGTACATGTAGACACAGATATAAAGATACAGTATTGGTTCTACTCCTGTGGAGGACCCTGTGCAGGCAGTAAGGACTCTAGAGTATTCTGAGTAGGTGACACTACTCCTGTCCCCCCAGAGCCATCTGTGTCAGGACTGCACAGAAGAGAAGCAGAAAGTACGAGAAAGGGAGTTTTCAGAACCACAACGAGTGTGATGAATCAGTGGCTTGGCCTGAGGAGTCAGAAGGGGCCACTGTGCCTCTCTGTGCCTTCAGCTACTCTCAGGGAAGGCACTGGTAAATGCAAACTGCCACATGGCCACGGACAGATTTTCTGATTTGCTCCGGTGCCCCTCCCCCATCTACCATTGTCTGAATAAGTGGTTGCCATGTTCCAAAGTTGGCATGTGAGGGGGAGAGAGAAGGTGGCACAGGGAAAGGCTGCTGGTGACAGCTTTAAGCTAGCTTTGCCTGTTCCTGAGACGTGAGCGCTGCCCTGTGTCTCAGGGGAGTGGGGTCCCAGCCTCCCAATGTTTCATGACTCCCTGAGAGCAGCTAACATCTATGGATGCCTCACGTGGGCCAGACACAGGCTAATTTAATCTTGTCGCTTAAGAAGGGGGAACATCCACATGCGTTTTCCCAACAAAGAAACTCAGAGAAGCCAAGGGGCCCAGATGGAGGTGGAACTCACAGCTGAAGTGAAAGACCGTGTCAGTTTCCCTCTGCCCTGTCCTTTGTTTGCACGTCACTGGTGTATTCCGACTCCACCAGTTACCAGCTGTGGTAAGCGTGTACAAGTAACCCGCTCTCTCCGAGCGGCCGCGTCAGCTGTCCCATACCTGCCCCTCGAGATGCTGTAGTGCTCGCTGAGCTCACGCAGCCCAGTTCTTGGTAGGCACTGGGTGAACGGAGGTTGCCGTTAGGTTATAATTCAGTGGGCTGGAGATACGGACGATCCGGTGAATTGCCCTCGCACCTCTATGAGAACACACCCCAACGGTTCCATATCCCCCAGCAGAAGTCACACCAGCACACCCGCAGCTCCTGCCATCCTCGAGGGAACATGAGACACAGCTCCATGAGGGAATTTTCACACCAGGGTGGGAGGGGTGGGGGGATGTGAAAATTAGGAAGCAAAATCGCTTTGTGAACTCATTAAATGCGTGCCCGCTTGCATCTCTGCGTGCTTCTCCTGTTCCTGCTTTGGGTTGTGTGCCTATTATTAACCACCGCCCTCAGAGAAGAAACGTGTGCCTTATCCCAGGAACATATTGTGGGGGGAAGAGACTTCCTAATATAGTGTAATCAACAAGCGTTTTTTTTTTTTTTTTTAAAGTTCCACCTCTCCGAAGGAGAACCTGCCTCAAAAACCAATCTGGGCTCCCCAGGCCCTGAAGAAAGAAGTGCAAGTCCTAGACAGCTATGCAAGGGCTTTCTGACTACGGCCTTGATCTCCTTGCTACTTGGCTTCCACTTCCGTTATACACAACCCAGCCCAACAGGCCACCCCAGGTTAACCCAAAGACCTTCCCACACTGTGCCTTTGCTTAGTCACCGCTGCCTGAAGGTCTTCCCCGCCCAGCAGCCTCACCGTCCTCCTCAAAGGCTTCCTTTTCTGCCAAGCCAGTCTGGACCCTCAGTCCAAAGTAAACCCCCCTCTCCTGAAGTCCCCCAGCTCGTGGCTCATTTGCCTTTCAAGGCACTTACCATACTCTGTGACAAACTGTCACTTCCTTGTCTGTTTCTCATCCCTTCTCCACGTCCCACTCATTGCCAGATTCAGGTCGGATTCTCCAACAGCAACCACACAGCAGGCGTGGGATTCATAAGCCACCCCTCTCCCAGCAGAATCCCAAAATTCTGACCGGGAGCTGTGGGGCGTGACATTCCAGACTCAGTTCTCACTCAGCTGTGTCTCTTTCTCCCATTCCCTGGATCTCTCAAGTCCATGACTGCCTCCTTAGCCAGGCAGATGCCTCCTTTTGGGACGGGGCCAGGTTTCATTCATCTCTGTCCCCATAACCCAGTGCTAGGTATACAGTGAGTTTTGGGAAATATCTATTAATCATGGAATAAGTTAGGAGACAATCTAATAAACTGGTAAAATAGAAAAGAAAAACTGGATGATAAGCTCCTTAAGGGCAGGGGCCCCAACTTACTTAGTTTTCTCTCTTCCTTCTAAAATGCTCTGGCTGTGGCAGACGAGCAGTGAAAGATAGGGACTGCCCTGAACTGAAATATACTCAGGTCTCGACACTTAAAACAGAGCATTAATCTTCGCAAGCACTCAAACATTTTTTCCCCAGCCTTAGCAAAGTGAGGTTATAGAAGTCAGCCAGAAGGTGAAGAAAAAGACTCTGTTGACAATTTTAAGTGCCACAGAAATGGATAATTTTAATGGATGCAGTATTTCTACAGAAATAAAATACTATGATTGAGATAGAGGCCAAGCGTTTTACCACTGGGTGATAGTGAAATTTAATTTGAATCAATGAGGAAGGTCTACAAGTCAATTACCTTTCGTTTCATTCCTGTGCCTTAAATGAAAGTATAGGGCCAGTAGCAAAAGTACCCTGGAAAGGAGCATTTTACAACGTATCAATTCATTCATCACCACTACTCCTGCAAGCATTATGCATGCAACAATCATATTGATTAGCTCTTTGAGCTTAAGTCAGTCTCAATTTTAAGTTCACAGTGAGTTAAACAAACCAGTGAGGACAGTGCCATTATCATTCCCATTTGATGGCTGAGAAAACTGAGTCTCAGTGAATTTGTGCATCTTGCCCAAAGGCAGTCATAAATCTTGTAAGGGCAGAGCTAGAATTTGAAACGAGATTTGTGTGTGTGTTTGGGTGGGGGGGGGGGGGTGCTCCCCTCTGGCCTTTACACAAAACCAGACACACTTAGGGAACCAACAGAGTAAGGGGCAGTGATAAAAGCCAGCTTGGGGGAAGGAGTCTAAGCCCATGGATCTGCATCCAGATAACTCTGTCGGCTTTTGTGTATCTCCAGAGAGGCAATTCAAATAGGAATATGCCTAAGACTCAAGAAATTCCAGGCTCTGCCCAAGAACCGTGAAGGGAAATGCTTCCAAGGCACAATTTAGGGAGTGCACGCTTCAGTGCGCTGACAGCCCCATGACCTGATCAAGCCCCCTTTTGTCACCCTGAGGGACCCAGGGGTATGTAAGCACAGGGAAGTTATTTGAAAAACTTCCTTAGCAAGATGTCTCTTCCCCTTGTTTTCTAGAAACCAAAACATTTTGCTTTCCCACCCACCCCAACACACAGCCAGAACTTCTTTTGCAGGACCCCCAGCTCAGCAGCGACGGTGGAGACTTCCTCTGGAGTGCCTCCTCTTGGAAAAGTGAGACTTTCATTCACTCATCAAATATTTGCTAAGCACCTCTGATATGCCACCCTCAGTCACAGGCAATGTAGAGCTTTGGTTTTGGCAGAGAGGTGACAGATTAAGCAGAAGACCTGGGGAGCTACCATAGGAAGTGACTTTGGGCAGGGGTGGGGGTAGGTAGACAAAAGGACTCATCTAGGCTGGGGCACGGGTTGGTCAAGGCCGACTTCTCAGAGGAGGCAGCACTTGAGGAAAGACATGGGTAACTTAGAAGAAGCCAGCCACGCAAAGACCTGGAGGCCGACCACTCTCAACAGCAGGAGACGTGCAAAGCCCTGAGACAGGAAGGTGCTGGCTCTTTCCAGTAACAGGAAGAAAGCCAGCATGTTGGAGGCCAGGTTAGCAGAGGAGAGAGGGAGATGAGATCAGAAGTTGGCAAGGCAGGTATGGTAGGCAGTACGGGCCTCCGCGAGTAGTTGGTTTTTATTCTGAGTGTTCTGGGAAACCACAGGGAAGGTTTCACAGAAAGGAGTGACAGCACCTGATTTACATGTTTTTAAGATCTCTCCGGCTGGGCTGCCCGGTAGGGTGCAGGTGGTAGATGGGCAGGCAGCAGGGGCTGAGCAGAACCTTCTGAATAAGAGATGAAAGAACGGGGTGTGGATAAATGTTTAATGCGGCGCTCAGGGAAAAATTTAAAAAAGCCCTGTTGGCCACTTTCCGTGGTGTAAATACTCCCATCGTGGCTGGCGTCCACGTGGCCTCGGCTAATGCAGACCCGGGAAGGGCCGTGCACAGTCGGCTCTCACACGCTGGGCAGCCCACTGCAGCCACTGCGTTCAGGGCTAGACCGCAAAGGACCTGCCTGGGGGCTGGACTGGAGGGTGGCTTGTACCATCTGGGCGGGAGCGAAGGGAAGAATAGAGAATGGTTCAGGTTGACTGCCTGAACCACGACCCTGTCCATGCTTTAGCCCCCCAGGAAGTAGGAGTGTGGCAGCAGTGTGGAGCTGAGAGGCAGGAGGCTCTGCGGGGGGGAAAAGGACAGCCCCAGGCTCTAGGGCTCCCTGGGAGCGGCCCCAGTCCTGCCTGTGTCCTCAGCACTCAGCCTGGTGCACAGGGGGAACTTAATAAAGAGCACATGCAAGAACGCGTGGCCTCAGCTTCCCCGTCTGTAGAATGGAGTGGTTTTGCTAACACTCTCTGAGGGTAACGGTGAGGAGCAAGTGGGACACGACAGCCGCCAGGCTCAAGAGCTAAGGGTCCCACAGGCATCCCTCATGATCCTGTGACGCGCGCCGACCCCATTTGACAGATGAAGAAATGAAGCTCAGAGCCATTAAGCCATGTGTCTACACCCATTTAGCTAATAAGTGGCAGGGCAGGGATTCAGATGGCCCGGGGCAGTCAGCCTGAGGCTCTCAGCTGCTGGGCCAGTCCCTAGGGCCAGTTCCCACTTTCTCACCAGAGCAGCAAGGCCCTGAGGGTGGAGAGGACACCCCAGCACACCTGCTTTGCCACATCCTGGAGGTGAGACAACAGGAGTGAAGTGAAGTCATGAGAGCTGGCAACCAGAGTTTCCCTCGCCTGACCAGGAAGGAGGGACAGACAGGCTCGCAGGGAGCAGAGGAGCACTCGCTTGGCCTATTCGGGATGAAGGATTCAGTGCGAGCAAGTGTAAGGACGGAGCCACGATGGCCATGTCACCCTCACCGTGCTCAGCGCAACGGCCAGTGTACTGTGTTCCCCTGGTGGAGATGGGCTGACCTGTCTCTGCCTGATAAACGGATTTTTTAAAATTCCTTTGCATGGCCAACATTTTTTTCCTAGGCTGATAGAGATTTATGAGCCCAGGCCTTGGGGTCAGAGTCCCAAGTATAAACTCTGTTCTTGCTGCTCACAGACTGTGAGCAAGCAGCTCCCATAAGCGCCCTGCATCTCCACTCTCTCACCTGTATAATGGGGCACAATAGACTCATCACCTCAGAGGGCTGTGGTGAGGACAGAGGGGGCTCCCATGACGGGTGAGGAGGAGTGCTGGGGTGCAAAGCAAACCAAGAGGTGTTCCCTTGCTCCCAATGTCTACAGCACACGGCACAAGTAGACTGAGCAAGAGATTTAAAAAAAAAAAAAAAAAACTGGAGGGGAAAAATCCCATGGACTCATTTCTAAGTGTCATACAAATGTAAGTGACACATTAGTTCCTTCTCACCCTGGGAAGGCTATAAACTGTCGGATGCCAAACAGATCCGCGTGGCTCTGGTAAATCACAGTGCTTCTTGCGACCATAGGGCAGGGGAGCCTTGCAGGGGCTGAGCAGCTCTACTTGGGGAGGGCCTGGCCAGCCGTTTCCTGGTCAGCTAGCCTCCTCTGCCACACAGTGGCTCCAGTTCCAGCTACTCATGTGGAGAGGACACTTCTGGAATTACTGTTGAGAAATTTCTGAGGTTTTGGTGCTTGGATGTGTGTGTTGCTTTAACAAGAATAGTTGTCATTTGCTAAGCACATACTCAGTGCCAGGCACAAATGCGATTCTCACACGCCTGTAAAGGAGAATGGACTATTATCCCCATTTTATAGCTGACGAAACTGAGATCAGAGAGCTTAAGGAACTCACTGGGAGCAGCACAGCAAGTAAGTGGCAGCACTGGGGCCTGACCCAAAGCAGCCACACACCCAGAAGCCGAACCTCAGCCACCTCAAGGGGCCTTTCCAGCTCCTCTGGGGCATGAATGGTTTGTTTGCAGGTTAGAAGCTGGATTGCAAGGCTAGTAGCCCACAATTTAACATAGAAGCTAAGGGCACAAATCAAATGTCTTCAGAGGCCAGAAAGCAGGTCTGGCCTGAGTTTTCTTTTCTTTTCTTTTCTTTTCTTTTCTTTTCTTTTCTTTTCTTTTCTCTTTTCTTTTCTTTTCATAGTTTTTAAATTTATTTTGAGAGAGAGAGAGAGAGAGAGCATGCACATGAGCAGGGGAGGGGCAGAGAGAGAGAATCCCAAGCAGGCTCTGTGCTGCCAGTGCAGAACTCAATGCCAGGCTCGAACCCATGAACTGTGAACTCATGACCTGAGCTGAAACCAAGAGTTGGACACTTAACTGACTGAGCCACCCAGGCGCCCCTGGCATGAGTTTCAAAGAGACATCTGGAGATGGCAGGGAATGGGGCAAGCCAGAGGCAGGCCTGTCTCAGCTCCATGGGGCCAGGCTCAGCCACCCTACCTTCTATTTTTTTTTTTTTTTTCAAAATAAGTTGAACACCTTGAACTTTCATGCAAAATCTCTAAACCAACAACAAACCCACCAAAATCCATCTGGGGGTCAACTGTGACCATGGGGACCAGTCTGCAACCTGTATTGTCACCTTATAGTTTATAAGTGCTCTTCCTACCCACACCACTCATTTTTGCTTAAAGAGTCAGTATTATTGTTTCCATTTCACAGATATTTAAATTGAGACTAAGGGCTTAGCAATTACGGAATGCTGCAGACCTTGAACATGCAGTGTCCCTCTCTACTGTCCTAGTTAAGCATCCTAAAACCTCAGCTTGTACACGTCCTCCAGGGCCAGAGAGCTCAAGCCTGTGACAGCAACCCAAATTGTTTTTAAACAGTTCTAATCTGAAGAAACGCACCTCAACTTCAACCTGCCTGCCCCACGCTGAAACTCACTAGGTATGCCAAATTCTCCTTCCATGGGACGGGCTTTGCCAACCACCAACAGTGAGTATGGCACGGGAGCAAAGCAGAATTTTCACTGACTACTTCTAAGGCAGTAAGCTCAGTGTTCAGAACTTGCCACACATTTACACTGAATCCTTAGAAGTGCACAGCGTGGTAGGCTTCCCTAGAGCCATGAGTAAATAAGGCGCAGGGAGGCTGAGTAGCATCCCAAGGTCACAGTTGGTATATGATACAGAGGGGATTAAAAATGAGGTCTCTCCAATTCCACGGCCACTATTCCATCCATCCGTCCAACAAATAGTTTTTGAGAACTTACTGTGTTTCAGGCACTGTGCTGGACACAGAAGAACACAACTTTCCCCTCTAGCATACTACTTCCCATCATCTTTTTCAGGCTAAGACACCTGAGCTCTTTCACCTGATCTTTATGTGGTCGGTTTCCAGATCCTGCTTCTTCCCTGACTTGTCGGTATGAACAAATGCCTACAGCCCTATTACAGTTACTGGCCAGAATGGAAGGTAATCTTTGAACACAGCCTGGACAAGCATGTGGCCGGGAGTGTCCCCTCCTTGGCTTGGGATCTCTCCTTTTATTGATGGAGCCTATGCTCATATCAGCTTTTCTGGCAGCCTTCCCACAGCAACGTTTCAACCAAAACCGTGAAAATTGTTTTCACAGCTGCAGCTACTAACCCATGTCTAGTCGTGGGATATTGACTTTAAAGACCCAAGAAAAATGGAACTGCACCTCAAATCTATTGAGCCACTTGTATGTGCTAAACATTTTATGAACATTTAAAACATTTGTATTACAATTTCCATTTTACAGCAAGAAAACTGAGGCTCAGAGAGGTTAAAGGACTTGTCTATGATTATCCAGCCAGGAAGTCACAGAGCTGGGACACGAGCCCATGATGCTGAGTACATCAAACACCACTGACTACCTAACTGGGCTTGTGGCAGAACGTAAACAGAATGACAGCCCTAACAAACACAAGCACCAGAACCAGTGAGCAGATCCCAGAAAAGAACTAATAAACAGACGCATGGCTTACAGGCAGTAAGCCCCAAGCAGTGCATGCAGTAGGACTCAGCTGGATCCCAGTGTGTGCCCGGATGGAGGTCCTCAACAATGTCTCTGAATGTGACTGCCCTAGACGAGGTATGAATCCCCAGCCTAGGCCAGGTGCCAGGGGATGCCTACGGACCTACAGCAAGACACCAAAGAGTAACCATCACTATAGCCTCCAACCTGGCATCCCAGCCTCCAGGCTCCCCTCCCTGGCCCATTTTCCATCTGGCCCTGAGAATTTTCTATTCTGGCTTGAAAATCTTGCCCCGGCTGCCCATCACCTTCAGGGTAAACTTCCATCCTCATCCTATGCCATGAAAGGTACTGCGGGAATTGGCCCTACATGTCTCCAACCATCCCCAGGAAACAACCTTACTCTGTAGCTTACCATTTTCCAAGGTGGATGGTCTAAGTATCCTGAGAGGCGATTGAGTCTAGGGAATGTTGCAAACTATTCTTTTTTTTTTTTTTAAAGCAGTTTTTTTTTTTAATTTTTTTTTTAACGTTTTATTTATTTTTGAGACAGAGAAAGACAGAGCATGAACGGGGGAGGGGCAGAGAGAGAGAGGGAGACACAGAATCGGAAGCAGGCTCCAGGCTCTGAGCCATCAGCTCAGTTCGAGGCGGGGCTCGAACTCACGGACCGCGAGATCGTGACCTGAGCTGAAGTCGGCCGCTTAACCGACTGAGCCACCCAGGCGCCCCTGTTGCAAACTATTCTATGATCTTGAAAAATCACACTAAACATTAGTATGCTGCACGTAGCTGAAAAGTCGTATCATCAAAAGGTTTACTTAACTTTTTAAGCCTGGATTTGCTGTTGGGTGACAGAACCCCCTATCTTGAGTAACATCCATCAGATCTCAAGGGACAGATTTTTTGAATAGTGATGTCACCAACTTGTCACTGTTTCTTTTATGCCCTTAGGGTCTTGCATTAAGCTGTAGCCTCCAACAAATACTTTATTCTTCTTCCACCACCTACAAAACTTCTATTCACACTTCAAAGCCTGGTTCAATGTCCGACTCCTCTGAGAAATATTCCTGTAAACTCCTCCAAAGCTTGCTTTTATTCTTGCCTTGATGATAACACTTATCACAGAACTTGTTACAAGCCTGTCTCTCCCCCAGGACAGGAACCTGGTCTGATTCTTCTCTAGAAACACCAGTGTCTGGCATTGTTCCTGGAAGTGGTCCAGAGTCATTGTGTTGATGGGATGTATGAGTTTGTGAATGAACGAAGAAGGGAATGAGTCCTTATTCATCAAACACCACTGACTACCTAACTTGGCTTGTGGCAGAACAAGGGGATGTGGTTCAGCCCAGCCCGACTATAGAACCCTGCTGAGTATTCCGCTGCCATGACTGGGGGGAAGCCCCCTCTCCTTGGTAAGACAACATGATCTCAAGGCAATGACTGCCACTCTCAAAGAGAGTCAACAGGTCATTTCAGGAAGATTCAAAATAGATGCCATCCTGCTTTATCACTGGCGTTGCTAGGAAACAGCTAGTTTGCTACAGGACAGGTTGATTAGCATTGCGGAGAAGACACAAACTGAGAAATGGCTGCTTCTTCTCACCCTCCAGAAACCAGCCGTGAGCATATCTGCATCAACTTCTTATTCAGGTGAGGGGGCAAGGCAAAGTTTGAAGTCAGGCTTAAAGACTTGCAAATGCTTCTCAGAGCAGAACACAGAAGCACAGCAGGGACTCTGTATGCCCTGGGGCCACAATGAGGCCCCTGGGGCCACAATGAGGTCCTCAGTCTTCCACTTATGGCTTTTATGCCTCTAGGCCTGGGAGGAGCCTGGAGGAGGCACAGTCTGGAAAAGATTCATACTGAGAGAGGAGGGAACTCTGGGTGCCTGCTGCTCCCTCCCCTGATTCCCAGTTATAGAAATGCAGAATCATTCTACCTGGGAGATGCTTCTCAGGGCTTTCAAAGGGTAAGTAAGACCCACTAGACTTATAAGGAGGATGAGGTCTTACCAACAGCAGACTGCTGGCTTCCTTCCAAGGTGGCAGCCCTAGGAGCCACTGGCTCCGAGAAGTCCTCTTTGCTGACTCCTTGTCTAAACTCCCAAAGCAGTGTGCTAGGTGCCATCATGGGGATTATTATCACTGGTTTACAGATGAGGAACCTGAAGTTAAAAGTGACCACACTACAAAGTAATTGGCAAGCTAGGTCTGAATAACCTATGTGCCAGAATATCAGCTAAATTTGTTGTAAACAGGAAATAAGCAAATGCAATTTTTTATCTTTGGATGCTTTCCCCCTGTGTATGGATGAGTGTCTTGAGGGGTGAGAGGGAAGAATGGTTTGGTCCGCAGAGCCCCACACATATAGTCATGGGATCTCGTTTCTCCCCCTGCTCTGCCACTAACTAGGTAGGCGGCCTCGAGGAAACCTCTATCCTCCTCTGGGCCTCTAGCTACTGATCTGTTAAACAGGGATAACAAGAGCCATCCTGCATACTCATTTCCCTGGGTATTGGATGATAAGTGGAAAACAGATTTTAAAAGCATAACACATCAGGCAATAACTCAGCACACAGTATGTGCTCAGAAAGAATTGGCTGGTTGAACGCTTGTAAGCTATTACTGCAATGCACTGAGGAGCCCAGAGAGCCAGAATTGGGTTCCCGCTTGGTTTCTACCACTTTGAACAAATTACTTAATCTCTCTAAGCCTCATTACTTCCATCTGTAAAATGGGGATTATAATGCCCCCTTGATAATATTACTATGAAGATGCAATAAGTAAGGAATGTAAAGATCCAGGCCCAATAGAGATGCAACGTACTTCCATTTCTCTCCACCCTTCTTCCCTCTAGAACCATTGGAAGGCAGAAGCGGTCTGCTAGCTGTCTGTCATTCCTGCTGGCCGGCTGCCCGGGAGGCCCCCAGCTGTTGGGATTGGCCAGTACGTGCGGCGGCACTTACTCAATCGTGCCCAGCAGGATGAGACAGACTGTAATTTCCAAGGCTGAGCCCTAGCCCCACTCAGGAACACAGCATGGAGCCACTTTGAGAAATCCACATTCAAGGCACAGTCTCCCCAGGCCCCAGGGACACTCAATAGCGGAGGGAACAAGGAGGTTACCAAGCTAATCGTTCCCCGATTAAAGCAACTGGCCTAAAGCCAGCCAAGCCAGGCTTTGCAAAGTTTAAGTTCCGTCAGAAGCCTACAGCCATCCTCACACCTCACGTGTGCATAGCCCCTTACAATTTACCGAAGGCCTCCTCTACAAACAGTATTCGTTCAGGAAGTCCTTGCAGTGTCCAGGGAATCAGGGTGCTAGGCATTTTTTTTTAAACCTTGTTTAATTGGCCGGGGCAGCTTGGAAGGAGCAGATGTGTACCAGATGCTTTCCAGTGACTGCACACACCACTGCTACCTTCTGAAAGGAACTGTCCCATGCGCAGCCAGCCATGTTTTGTGCCATGTGACCTACAGCAGCCATGCTTTGTATCACATGACCATGTCCCATTATGATCACTGCTGATTGGACCAGGGGTAGACACCTGTCCTACACAGGGTCCACCCACTGGCAGTCCAGTAACCTGCAGTTTGTCTCACTTCGGTTCCTCCTTGGAGGACTGGGAACTAGATTTGGGGAGTAGAGACTGGGTAACTAGCAGAGGGCAGAGAAACCAAAAGGCGTTACTAAGAGTTGTAAGGTTTTGGAGTAGGCCGTTAAAGCCAGGTCAGGACTTTGCAAGTCAAAACTCTGTGGGATGACAATCAATGAAAAAGCACAGGAAATGGGTGGGCAAAGAGGAAAACAGAATAGAAATGCAGACAGAAATAGGGCCACTAAGGGAGAGACCACATGGATGCCTTTGCTGTTGGCAACATCTCCTTTTTGGTTTCTGGGAGTCCCTGCTGCATTAGGGTTATGGCCTTTGCACTCCCGAAAGATTCCTGCTACCTTCTCACAAGCCACTCTTTCCCTGAGTTGGCTTGAGTGGCTCTCTGTTCCTTGAGGTCAATGACCACGAGTAGGACATTACCAAGTAGGTACTGCTATCCTCACTCTGCCGACCGAGATCCGAGACACCGAGAAGAACTGACATTTCCTGGCTTCTCACAGCTAGATCAGTGTCTATCCTGACTCCCCACCAGCGAGGTCCTCAGAATCCAAGCTCTGTTGGCTCCTCCCTGAAGCCCACTGCTTTTCAGGCTGTGGGTAGCTGTGTAACCAGCCACTGATTCTCAGAGAAAAGAAAAGGACAGATACTGAGACAATGTGTTCGTCATCTGTCTCTTCCGCTAGAGTGTGAGGGCTCAGAGTGTGGGGACAATGTTATCTTGGTTACTGCTGTCTCCCCACGGCCTAGAAGAGGCCACGCTGCAGCACAGATGCTTAAAACTGTTGGCCGAAGGAATGACTGGATCAATTCGTCTGTCCCGGGACTTCCTGGCCATGCTGAGAACCAGAGAGTTTTGCATATCCTCACCCACAGACAGCGAGAGGTGCTGCTGCCTTTGAGATTCCAGATTCTTCTGGGGAAAGGTTTCACTTCCTTCTCCCTTGGGAATTGCTTGTGAAAAGCAGCTGCTGTCAGCTTGGGTTCAATTCCTGGTCAGTGCTGGGATTAAGAGGCAGCAGAGGATGGCCACATCCCTGGAACGGGCAGATGCAGGGAATCCCGCCACAGCATCCCCGACAAGTGACCGCTCCCCCTGCTGAAATCACCACGTCAGGAAGCAGATGAAGGAGACTGTCCTTTCCACCCGGGCAGGTGGAAAGCTGACTTTAAGCTTAAACTGTAACTATCTTCCTCTCGGCCCTGGCTCTAGGCTTCAGGATCTCACATAAGCAGCATGAACTATCTTAAGTGGAGTGTGGAATGAAAAATGTTCAGGAATGGGATCAAGGGAGACATGAATTCTAAATTTGCTGGGTGACCTTGAACCAGTCGCTTGATACCCCAAAACCAAAAGGCGTGAAGTGTTTGGTCAGAGCTGGCTTCTTGTCCCAGCTCAATCTTGGGCAAGTGGCTTCACTCAGCCTCTGTTTCCTCCACTCCAGGATTACAATACCATCCAGGGGAGAGTAACATCTGCCTACTCAGAGCATTCAAATGGGTTGCTGATTCAAGGCTAGCATGGAAGTCATAGTTATTGGGGCCCCAGGTCCCAGGCTAAGCCTTGATGTGGGAGATGATAGATCCCAATTTGCAACTCCTCGTCAAATCTTACATACAACACAGTAACAGCTGGGGCTCAGAGTGCTGGGAAGACCCAGGATAACCTGGTTTTCCCCAGACATCAAAGCCAGGATCAGGAGAGAGGCAGGAGGCCAAGCAGGAGAGAGGTGGGGGGGGCTCTCCTTGCCATCCCATACCATGATCCAACAGAGAAAAGCATGTGAAGGTCAATGTGGTGTGAACATCCACTCACTAGTGGGGTAACATGGGACAAATGCACTCACGTTCTCTGAGCCTCAGTTTCCTCATCTACAGATGAGGCTAGGACACCACCTGCTCTATCTCTATCTCCATCAAAGCATCACCAAGAAGATCAAACATGGGGATGGGTCAGAAAAGTCTCGATAAACGGAAAAGTGTTGTTCCTTTGAAAACTATCATCCTATCATGTGGTCTGGAAGCAGCTCCGCACCCTCTTCAGCCAGCGCCAAGTTCAGGGGCTCCTATACAGAGCCCCAGGGCCAGCACCTGCTTCCTTCCACTCCATGTATCCATCTCTCCCTGGGGTCCACTCAACACCTAACTGTGGAACCCTTCTCACTACCCCGTGAAATGCACATTAGTATTTCACAGATGAAGCTGAGATCCAGAGACACTGAGGAACCTACCAGGTGACATGGTTGTTGAGTGGTGGATATAACCCCAGGGAAAGGGGGCAGGCAAGGAAAGAATGAAAAAGCAAGAGAGAGAGGAAATGGAAGGAAGAGGAGAAAAGGGAGGAGGGGACAAGGGGGGAAAGGGGATGGAGAAGACAAAGGAGAATAAATTCCCCTTGTGTTGGGGGCCAGAATGGGCACGGAGGGGAAGCTGGCAAGCTGCGCCCTGTGGTTGGGTGTGGGCCTCGAGGCGCCCCCCCCACCCCCATCCCGGGGGTCTTAAGAAGTGACAGGTCAGCAGAGCCATTCAGCTGAGCTACAAAAGCCTTCTGCCAGGGTGGCGAAAAAACATTAAAGGAGACTTCCTCAGGCTTTAGAAATTGCTGAAATACAGAGGCCGCAATAGAAGATGAAGTGTCCTACAAAGGAAGCTCCAAATGGAATCAATTTCCCTGGGCCGACTTTTATGTCCTATTATAAGAAATTGAAAAATTATTTCTGTGGGAATGTCGCTTTGCCGGTCCACCTCTTCAGAAGATATTGAGAAGGGAAATGGCTTCCAATAAATGGGTCTTGTCTTCTATCACTGGAGTTGATCCTTTGCTCTGGGGCTCGGGAGCCAGGGGAGGTGGGGTCAGGGAGAGTTTGGGGGGGCTGCTCTGAGTGGATTTGGGGGCTAGAGAAAAAGGCAATGAAATGGAAGCAAATGTGACAGCCCCAGGGACCACCAGCTCCAAATGGCCAGACATGCCCACCACCCGACTAGAACATGATACCCTTGAGGCTGGCTAGTCTGGGCCAGAGTGGAATGTCAGGATTCCCTGGACAGGACGTCATGTTGCAGAGAGGACTCCAGCAGCTGCTATCATACCACACATGCTTGCTTCTGGAGTCGCAGCATAAAAGGTCTGCCCGCCCATTGTTCCCTCCCTTACACTCACATTCCAGGCGCCATGAACTTCTCACCTCTCCCTAAACACAGTAGGCTTTCCTTCCATGCCTTGGTGCCTTTGCTGGAGACCTTTCCTCTATTGGGAATGCCCTTTCCTCTATTGGGAATGCCCTTTCCTGCATGTCAGTCTGGCAAATTCCTACTCGTTCTTCAAGAACCAGCTGAAATGTGCCTCCTTTAGGGAGTCATCCCTGATGTCCCTCCCTGGGTAGGGTTTGTTCTCTGTCCCATGCTACGGTTGCCTGAACAATGCCCCCTATAAATACCCATTAGGTTTGTAATCCCCAAACCTAAGAGTATGTTACCTTACATGGCAAAAGAGACTTAGCAGATGTGAATGAGTTAAGGATCTTGAGATGGGGAGCTCATCAGAATTAGCAGGAGGAAATAGGAAGAGGGTGGAGTGATACAAGGACCAGGTCAAACCAAGGGAAGCAGATGCCTCTAGGAGACAATAAAGATAAGGTAATGGATTCCCTTTCCAGAGCCTCCAGAAGGAACCAGCCATGACGACACCTAGACTTTAGCCCAGTGGGACTGAATCTGGATTTCTGACCTCTGGAATTGTAACGTAATAAATGTGTGTTGTTTTAAGCCACTTAGTTTGTGGTGATGTGTTACAGTGGCAACAGGAAACTAATACACCTGGGTGGGGCTTGTCCTCTCTCCCCTGGGTTCTGTGGAACCCCATGTTCACCCCATGTTCCCACTGTAGCTTACGGGTCAGGCCTATCCCAAGGGAATAGGGATCAACTCACTTCATTTGACCACATCCTGCCAGGAAGGTACTATTATTCCCATTTTACAGAAGAAACTAAAGGCCGGGGAGATTAAACAGCTGGCCAAAAGAAAATGGCACGGGTACTACAGGACCCAGCTGGAACTTGAACCCAGGCACTCGTACGTTTAAGTGTTGGTCTCCTCCACCAGAGTAGGGCCATTGGGTAGATGTTGGATTGTCCCTCGGTGCCAGGGCCCCATCCAGGCCTGGTTTAAGTAAGGCTCCAACCCCAGGAAACATCCGAACTGGGGCCTTTCTTGTACCATCCAAGAGCTATTTGTGTATAGCTCACCTTGTTGTGCGGAAGATGTAGAAAACAGAATGTCCTTGGAAACTAAAACTTCTACTAATCAAACTGGTTTATCTGCAGTGATAACGTAAGGTACTTTATTGCACATTTCCTATGAATTTTCCTTGTGGGTGGCATGGTAAAGTGGAAGGAACCTGGGATTTAGACTCAAGAAAGCTCTGGGTGGCTTCTCCCACAAGTGTATGCCCTTAAATCTCAATTTCTTCATCTATACAATGGATACAGAGATACCCCGGCCAGGAGAGGCACTGGTGAGGATAAACGAGGAGGTGTGTACAAAGCCACTGGTGGAAGTAAACATTGCCCCTGTACGTGAAGCCCCACAACAAACCCGTGCGCGGCACACTGGGCGAGTGGCCTTCCTCCCCAGTCACAGACGAAGACACGGACCCCCCACCCCTGGCTGAGACAGCGCTCTACTACAGCATATAAGGCTGTCTGACCTAAGGGACCATGGGGGATGTCCGAGCTAGATGCTGCCAGAATGCAGATGTGACAAGGGTCTTCTAGGGCTGAGATGATGAGACTGGTTCCCAGAGAAGCCAGCCTATAACTGTCAAAGAAAGGTGTCACTCTGACGGAGCACGGAGAGAAGAGGGCTCTGAGGAAGTGCATGTGGGCTGAGCAAAGGCACAGAGAGAAGGCCACAATGGGGATAGGAGGCTCAGAGAATGTGGGAGCAGGGGGTCTGTGGCAAAGGCCACGGGGTCCCATAAGCCCTGGGAGCTGGATTCGAGTGGTCAAGGGCCAGTAGAGATGGCGGAGGAGAGGCAGGGAGTGGGGTGGTTTCTTGAGAGGACAGAAGGGACGCTCCACTTGGAAATAAGGAGCTCGGGGGCCTCTAGCGGTCTCTGGTCTGACTAGCAAATGCAAGTCCGAAGGGCTACCAGCCCTGGCTGCACAGAAGAATCACCTGGAGGGTTTTAAAAATCCCAGTGCCCCAGGCTACACTCTGGTCCAATTAATTCAAAGTCTCCAGGGATGGGACCCAAGCATTGTTCTGTATTTGTCAGGAGTCCCTGGGCGATTGCAAAGAAGAGGCAAGGCTGAGAAGCACTGCTCTAGGCCTTGGGTCCAGGGCCAGGATGCCATCCAGACTCCAAGCTATCTAGTGGCTTTTAGCCATACTCAACGATGTCCAAACATGTCCCTTCTGCCTGCTCATGCCCTGGAGCCCGCAGCTTAGCCTGAACGTGATACTTCACTTCCTGTCATTGGCCTGCACAGAGCCTTTGTGGGGAGTGTGCTGTTGTCTGAGGATAGGATTCCAATTTGTTCATTTATCCTGTGCCAAGCCTCATTGGTTTGGTGGCCCTGTCCCGAGGTGACCCACTTGACAGGGGCTGGGGACGGGAGAGCTCCTGAGGCTTCCACACTCCTAGCTCACCTTAAGCATGACTAAGGGCTTTCTGCGGGGACAAAGGGACTGGAATGGGGTGCTTCTTCCTACTGGCTCATGGAGAAAGAAAGAAATGGCATTTACTTAGCACTTGCTTTGTGCCTGACATTGCGCTGGGTGTATTACATGCACCCCAGTTAATTTACCCTTCTTACACTTCATGCAGCAGATACTTGGAATCATCCTATTCCACAAATGAGAAGCACAGGGGCTCAGGGAAGGGACGTGACCTAGCCTAAGGTTTCACAAATGGAAAACGTGAGAGCTGGGTCTTATCCCCAGGTCTGTTGACTCTTAGAGCCTGAGCTTTAATGCTGGGAAGCTCTGTTTCTCACCCGTGAAGTGGGGCCAACAGCATTTCCTCCTTCACAGGGTGATTGTGAGCATTAAACAAGGAGCACGTGAACCTATATAAGGCAGCAAATAGGGTGTCTGCAACTCAGCTGATGCTTCATAAAAATGGCCCTGATTCACCTTTTGAAAAAGGACTCCCAACTAATGTGTAGGTGTTCTGAGGAGATAGCAGAGCCAAGTTTAAAGAAAAAAAGTGGGTCAAAACCAGAGTCTTCTTTTTTTCCCCATCGCCACTTTGATTCCTTCTTCTCTGTGCTCTCTGAAAAATCAATGAGCTCGTTCCCTATGCTGATTAGCTCTTGTCCTGGCACCCAGGCAACAAGAAGACGGCAGGGTCAGCCATCCGGGGTCCTCAGGGTGAAAGCTGGAGACTTGAGGCAGGGCTGTGTCCCCCAGGCTGATGCCAGGGTCCTCTCAGGCCAGCTTTCCCTTGGTGACACAGAGAACACCCATGAGATCCTGGCCATCCCTGACACTGCCCAGCTGCATTCACAGAGACACCGCTTTTAGTGTTTATCTTGTTTGTCAATGTTTTCTGCCTATTTTAAGCCAGTCTTCCACTAGTGGGGCGTCCCAGAACCCACGAGGAAATGTGTTGCAAATGTTCCCAGACCTTGGGGCTCTTGGCCAGAGCCTGGCTGAGAAATGATTATTTGTCAAAAGAACGTACATGTGAAAACTTACTTACTCTAAGTCTCCTAATTTCCAGACTGAGTGCCTGTTTTTCAGTCATTACTCACACGGGTGGCAATGGGGGTTGCTCAGAGCCTAAGGCTTCCATGAACCTGAGACCAAAGAAAATGTCTCTTCTCCAAAGGCTGGGGGAGGGCAGATCGGGACTCCAGGGAAGAGTCTGACCTGGGCAGTGGGGGAGAAGGGGAGGGGCTGAGGGTAAAGCCAAGGAATAGGAGGACAGGGGCCTGTGAGAAGGTCTCACTCATACACGTGCTGCTACCCCACCTGAACCGGCTGCAGCTGTGGAGCTTTTAGGACCACACTGCACGGGAGGGCTGTGTCTAACGACACCCATGGGTGACACCTATAGTCAGATTGGCCATGGTGGACTGGCACTGGAGTCTTTGAAAAGGAACCTTCTCTTTGACCAACACATAAGAGTGCAGACCACGCTGAGAGGATCAGAACCCTTCTCTACTTTCCCTCACCACACCTTGGCCCTTCCTTTTGACCATTCCAGAAGAGCAATATTTCATTTCTCTAAGAAAAACCATCAGCCCAAGACAGGAAACAGAAGAGACAAGCCACCTTCCCAATTCTACCTAAATTTTCTACCTAAATTACCAAGACAAATATTTCAGGAAACTGTACTTGGCTGGAATGGTTGGGTAATTCATTTTATTTACCATCTAAATGCACTTGAGAGCTGAGATAGATTCATTCAAGTTGCCGCTTCTTAGTCGGATGCAATTCACAGTAGAAATTGCTGCCATCCGAAGCTTCCATAACTTCCAAAGGGTAATGGATTTTTTTCAGCCCATCTTTCTTCTCTGCTCATATTTGCTTGAGGATTCCAAATGGATTCTATTTACTGTAATTACTGTTCTAACTGCGGCTCGCTTGCCATGCATCAGGTTAATGTTAACAAGATACCCAGCTGATGCTGGTAATGTGAATTCATTGTTCAAACTCTTTCCCCATCCCCTTTGGTGGTGTCTCAGTTCTATTTTCTGAACCCAAAGGGGAAGGAGCAAAGCCAAGTAACACGACTGTTTTTTTCTCCGTCTCATTCTTCTCTAATGCCATGGGCTTTTTTCTCAATGGATATTCATTGTTCTTGGGTTTTCCTACTCATGTGTTTACATGGCACTATTACAAATGTCGTGCTTTGTTTAAATGCAGATTTACATGCTTACCTTCTCAAGTTTTTCTCACGTTATTCCATTACACTTATTATTTAATTTCTTCTTTAAATTTTCTTTTTAATTTTTTTTTAACATTTATTTATTTTTTAGACAGAGAGAGAGCATGAACGGGGGAGGGTCAGAGAGAGAGGGAGACACAGAATCTGAAACAGGCTCCAGGCTCTGAGCAGTCAGCACAGAGCCCGACGCGGGGCTCGAACTCACATACCGCGAGATCGTGACCTGAGCCGAAGTCGGACGCCTAACCGACTGAGCCACCCAGGCGCCCCTTTAAATTTTTTTTTAACATTTATTTATTTTTGAGAGACAGGGACAGAGCGTGAGTGGGGGAGGGGCAGAGAGCGAGGGAGACACAGAATCTGAAGCAGGCTCCAGGCTCTGAATGGTCAGCACAGAGCCCGACGCGGAGCGCGAACTCACGAGCCATGAAATCACAAAGTCAGACGCTTAACCGACTGAGCCACCCAGGCACCCCTTACTACTTAATTATTATTTTTTTTTTAATTTTTTTTTTAACATTTATTTATTTTTGAGACAGAGAGAGACAGAGCATGAACAGGGGAGGGGCAGAGAGAGAGGGAGACACAGAATCTGAAACAGTCTCCAGGCTCTGAGCTGTCAGCACAGAGCCCGACGCGGGGCTTGAACTCACGGACTGTGAGATCATGACCTGAGCCGAAGTCGGACGCTTAACCGACCAAGCCACCCAGACGCCCCACTACTTAATTATTAATGATAAGAATTAACAGCAACAAATGTTCTGATAATTTTCAAGACACAGTCCTCCTATGTATCTCTACTAAGAAGAGAAATTCAAGGCCCTGTGTATCAAGAGTCTTCATCTCTCAATTACTGGGTAGTTTCAGATGAATTATTTGGGTCTATGGGAAAAGCACACACTTCAGAGCAGAGCTTCAAATTCTAGTTTCATCATTCATTAGCTATACGAGCTTAAGTGAGCTTAACCCTAGGATTTTCAATTTCTTCATCTGTAAAAGGACAGAACTAAAAATACAAAATTAATCATGTGCTGTTGGGAAGTTCCCTGCACATAGTAGGTGCTTAAGTAATATCTGTTATTATTATACCCTATTAATAATTCCAGTCACACAACCAGATCATAGCACCACAGCATACACAGGTATGAATGTATTTTAACGTGGTCAATTTTGGACTCCCAAATGGCCTTCCTGAGCTGGAAGGATCTCGGCCATGAAACCCTTACTTTTCAAAGTGTGTTTCAAAAAACCGGCCGTATCAGCATTATCTCCGAACTTAGCAAAATGCAGACTCTCGGGTCCTTCCCCAGAAGGAAGAAAAGTCTAATTATAACTCTATGGAGTTAACAGGAAAAGAGATCGTCCCTCCAAAGTGTCCTGACTACCTGGCTTCAGTCTGAAGGATAGAAGAGAGTCCAAGGGGAGACATCCCCAAATAAAAGCCCTGAGTCCATTCCAGCTTATTCTACCATGCAAGCTTGTGCGATTCCCCAGAGAATGTTTTACCCCCCTCCCGATAGTGATCATTAGGCATGAGGAAAACAGACAGCATTTGTTGATTCGGCTCGGAGACGTACCGCTTTGATATATCAGACAGTTGCTCTCCAAGTCTGGGTAAGCTCTTCTTCCACCTAGGTTACCTCCTGTAAAATGAGGATGACAATACCTGTCTCCCAGGGTTGTCTGAGATGGCAAGTGCTTGGCATGATGGCCGGCACGCGGTAGGCACTCAGGGCTGTAGCAGCGACAGCCTTATTAATAGTGACTGTGTGTGTGTGTGTGTGTGTGTGTGTGTGTGTGTGTGTGTGTGTAAAGTGAGAGGTGAGGGCTGGAGCTGCTGCTGCCCTTAAGACTTCCTCTGCAAAAGGAGCTACTGGGTCCCTGTTCCCAAAGCCAAGTTCTTAGTCACCTCCTGTCATTAGGAAGAGGCAAAGGAGAACTGGTGGTAGAATTTAAAAAATCACCTTCCCTTCCTGTCTCCTGGTAACTTTCTCGGGAAAATCACTTAACCACGGATATCACTTTCCTCATCTATAAAATGGACATAATACCATTCCCCCTGACTGCCGTAGGGGCAGAGTGAAGAGCTCATAAAATAAAACAACTGAAAGTGATTTGCAGCCAGACAACCCTGCGATGCCAGTTTGAACAAATGTGAAAGAGCCCCGTGATCCCTGCTTCCTCTTAGGCCCCAAGCCCTGATCTTGTGATTGTTCTCAGCTGTTCTCTCTCATTCTTCTTTCCATCCCTTTCCCACTGAACTGCCAGCCTTTGGAGAACCCTCCATCACCACACACGTCCCCTGAAAGCCCCATCAGAGTTTTAGTCTCTCCCCACTCAGACCAATTTGCTTAAACTGCCCTTTCTTTTTTTAAAATTTTTTAAAGTTTATTTATCTATTTTGAGAGAGAGAGAGAGAGAGCGAGAGAGCGAGCATGAGCAGGGGAGGGGCAGAGAGAGAGGGAGAGAGAGAATCCCAAATAGGTTCTGTGCTGTCAGCACAGAGCCCAACGTGGGGCTCCAACCCACAAACTGTGAGATCATGACCTGAGCCAAAATCAAGAGTTGAACGCTTAACCAAGTGAGCCACCCAAGCACCCCTAGAAACTGCCTTTTCTCCTCCAAAACCAGAGGTGGCATTATCAAGGGATGGGGAGTACTTTAGTGCCCATACAACTCCATTAGTATCCACTCCAGCCTGCCCTCCATAAACATGCGATCCAAGTCAAAAATATGCACTTGAACCTTCCGGGCTGGTCCTTCAGCCCTGTGCCCTCGCCTCCAGCCTGTCACGATAGTGCCTCTCTGCTGGTCCTACAGAGAGACATCAGAGCCACCAGCCATCAAACCCTCATGACTTCCTGTCATTTTCTGAACAACCACTGAAGAAGCTCTTAGTAGGCCTACGTCTGAGGACAAAGAAGCAACACTGACTTTAATGAATTCTCCCTTGTGATAAACTGAAAGATAATGCAGGGGACAAATCTGACTTCAGAGCCAGGGCTCTTGAACTCACTGAAGGAGGCAGAGGGGGTGGGGAGCTGGCCTCAGTGCCTCCCCCGAGGAGGACCTTGCTGTCACGGCACTTGGCATCACACTGTTGGCAGGTAGGTCCTGCAGAGACCCACGCTTTCCAGACGTCTATGTGATCTTTGGCAAGTTTCTTCTCTGCTCCTCAGCTCCTGGGGCCCTGTGATTCTCTCAACCTCTGTTTTCCTGTCTATATAAAAAAAGAAACTTATCTTCAGGTTGGTGTGAAGTTTAAATGTGGCAAACTATGTGAAAGGCAACCGGAAGAAGGTGGCATATATGAGATGTTTGATTATCGCTATTCCCTGCACTTCCCTTGCCGAGGCCTCAAGGGCCCCGTCTTCCCTAAGTACCTGGACAAAACCATGTTTTGAGCTTGTTGTACCCAACTGTAGTCATCAGTCTTGAACAGAGTCATTCATTTATGGAAGAACTATGTATCGACCATCTCCTCTCCTGTTCTGGTATAAGGTTACAGGCTAAGGACGAAGAGGTGGGCAAAACAATGATGGTGAGCAGTGGCAATGGTTTCCCATCTCGTGGAGGCTGGACCCGAACAGCAAGCACTGTCTCCTCAAGAACACTTCCAATTCGGCAGAATCAACTGGCATCTGGTACCAAAGCAGAGAGATCGCGCAAGATGCCTTAGAGCCAGAATGAGGGGCCAGCTAACGACGGCAGTTGACGTCTGGTCCCATGCCTGGCTAGTTAGGTGACTGTTATGGACATAATGCTTGCGTGCCCCCGTCCCCACCAAAATTCGTATGTCAAAGGCCTAACACCCAATGTGAGGATACTTGGAGATGAAGGCTCTGGGTGGTAATTCAGGTTAGATTAGGTCATGAAATGAGGCTTGAATCACAGGATAAAAGGTCTCATGAAAAGACGAAGAGAGAGAGATGTCTCTCTTCATCTGCAGGCACAGAAGAAATGCCATGTGAGGACACAGCAAGTAGGTGGCCATCTGTGAGCCAGGAAGAGAATCCTCACGAGAAACTGAAGTGGCCAACACCTTGATTTTGGACTTCCCAGCTTCCAGAACCATGAGAAGTATATTTCTGTTGTTTAAGCCACCATATGGTATTTTCTCATGTTATGTTAGTCAGCCCAAGCTGACTAATATAGTGACCTTCATTACTTATCTCCAAATGCCTCAGTTTTCTCACCTGGAAAGGGGTGGGGGTCATTCCAACCCTATCTCACAGTGTTGAAGTGAGGATTTGACGAAATGACACAAAATGCCTAGCACAGGGGCGTGCTCAATAAATGGTAGTGACCATCCTCGATACACCCGATTACAAATGCAAATCACAGAAGGATAGAGCTCGAAGGGATCTTGCCAACCCCCTCACTGAATGGAGGGAATGAGGCCTGGAGGGGAAAGGCTTGCCCACCATCACAGTGAGGGGCAATCTCCTCTGGGGGCTCTCACTCCTGCTCCAGCTCTATCCCGCTCCACGGCCCAGAGAAGCCTCGTGGTCCCTCCTCATCACCCACCTCAGCACTGTGCTCATCCTTGACACTTAGCACACCCACTGGAAATTGTCACCTCTCTCATGTGGTGAGTGGCTCCCATGTGAGGTTGCTAGGAGATGAGGATCCATCACTGAATTCTGCACCTGGAAATTCTCTTAAATTAGGCTGTCAGGATTCTTTGAAGAAAACCCAAATAGAAAAAAAAAAATTCTCACTCATGTTTGCCTTGAAAAATGCCACGGGAGAAGTCAGAGCGGTGCTAGAGTGTGGGGCACATTTATAATAATAGCCAAACTCTTTTCACTCTTTTTACCCTTTATGGTTTGCAAACCACATTTCCACAGATCGTTGACCTGAGTCTTCTCATTCATTCCTTCATTCATTCACTCACTCATAAATACAAATTTTGCCCCCTCCATGCACTAGGCACGATTACAGGTGCCTGGGCTTTAGTAGCAGATAGAAACCTGGGCCTTCATGGGGTTTATGCTCTAGCAAGAGAGACAGATAATATATAGGTAAATTAATAAATAACATGTTTCTAGATACTGGTAAGTGTTATGAATTTAAAAATAAACCTAGAGAAGGAGAGAGAAAGTTGGGGGGGGGGGACTGTTTTGAGTGGCCAGGAAAGCCTTCTCTGAGATGCATTCTGGACTGTTGATACTGTTGAATGAATGAGTGGACCCTCATTTTGTAGATATGGAAACATGCCCCAGACCCACAAAGCAGCTACGCAGTGGGGAAAGAAAGAACACATATTCTGTCCACCCTGACCTGTGACAGTGCCGAGGCTCATGTCTGGATCCAGGACGCGAGACCCAGGGATGAGGGGAACTCAGTCTACGTGGCGGTCAAGATCCCACGTGCTGTCCATGCACACCAGCGCGGTCACTGAGTGCTGCACCCTGGGCTGGGCACTAGGCCTGAAGAGACGGAGCAGATGTGGTCCCTGCCCTCGGGGAGCTTCCACACTAGTGAGGAATATAAAACAAGGTCACAGATAACCACGCCTCTCACTAGAAAGCATATGTCTACACAGGTCCTTCAGAATGGGACTGCCTCTCCAGCCCACACCAAGTAAAAGCGCTCCAATCTCACGGATTTTCCTCTCTTGAATCAACTAACATGAATTCAATGCTAACTCCAGAGTGACCCCTGCTAGGGGTCACCTGGGCATGTCTCGGTCACCCAGCACCTCTACTGCTGACCCCCCTACTCCATGCCAGCACCTGTGGCCTTGAATACTGTAATAGCTCTCCAACTTCTGCTTGTTCCTTGTGCCCAACCATCTCATCCTTTCAGCAGGTTCTCAACTCAGCAGCCAGAATGATTCTATTAAAACTTATATCAATCATAGCATTCCTCTGCTCGGAACCCTCCAATGGTCCCCAGCTCATTTCCAGTAAAGCGAGATCCGTCCACTGGCCTACAAGACTCGACATAATCTGCCCGTGCCTTACACCTAGGACCTTATTTCCTTCTTACTGCTCTCCTCCTTGCCCCATCTCCTCTGCCACACTCACCTCCGTGCACCAGGTACAGGCCCACCTGCCTGGAACGTTCTTCCTGCAGGCATTCACGAGACTTGCTCCTCCCTGCTTTATGTCTTTGTTCAAATCACACCCTCTTTTGATACGTAGGCTTCACCCTCCTCCATCCACACATTCCTTAGTCCTTGCTTTGTCCCCCTTGCGTTTATCACACTCTCACACATTCTATAGTTTCCTCACCTACTTTGCCTGCTGTCAGTCTCCACTTACTAGAACGTAAGCTCCGTAAGGACAGAGATTTTTGTCTCATTTGTCTCGTCCTAGGGACAGTGCCAGGCACATGGAATCACAAACCACTTCCCCTACAACCCAGCCTGTTTCTCCATTTGTTCTGTTAACGGCACGGTCACCTATGCCATCAGCCCCTGGCTCAGCGCAATAGTGCCCTAAGCCTGGACTGGAGCTGATGAGGTGACAACCCCGTGCGGATGCCATGGGAACAAAGCAGAACCTGGCAGTCACTTCCAGTGCCTCTGTTTGCCCCACTCCTCCAATCCAAACTAAACGTGAGCCTTCTTATCTGTAAAATCAAGATGATAGTACCGGCTTCATAGAAATGAGATAACATGCATGCAGTTTCCAGGGAAAATATGGGCCCCGTAGCAGATGCCTAATAAAACACAATTCACCTGGCACTGAATTCTGGAGAGTCTTGCTCTCAAACATGTCAACTTCTCACAGTCTTTCCCAGCCCTGCTGCTGCCAGGATCAATCAGGAGGCTGGAGAGAGCAGTGCTCGGAGAGGCAGGGAGCTCCGAGGGGTAGGAGAGGCTTAGGGCAAGGGGTGACCCAGGCTGCCAGCAGCCATTTGGTTTTAGCTGAATTCCCAACTCAAACGCCGTCAGTGGTGTGCACAAGGAATAAAAACAACTTTCTAGGGCGCAGAGCCCCAGGCTCCCATGGAATCTCGCGTGGGAACTCTTCCCTCCTGTCTCCTCTGTCCCACTCATGGCCAGACCCCACTAACAGCCTCTCTCCAAATGGGCTCCTCACACCACTGCCCGGTGACATCTGTGGGAAGAGAAAGCCACACACCATGACTGTCTGTGGCTAATTGATTTGTGCGAGTGGATGACAGCAGGATGTGTGGCCCCCATGGAAGACGAGGGACAGGCCATTCCAGGCAGACAGGGAGAGTTGGGGGTGGCCCAGGACACCTGCCTCTTGCTCTCTCTGCTGGCTGCTGGCTAGTCCCACAATGGCCTCCAGTCCGGCCTCTGAGAGTTTATTCCAGGCGGGGAGAGAGGGGAGAGGGGAGAAGGAAGAGACGAAAGCTGGAAGGGAGGGAAGGAGTGAGAGATGGAAGGAGTGAGAGGGAGTTAGGCAAACAGCAGGAGGCAGAGGCTTAGGAACAGGCACAAAACAGATTTACCATCATGCACCAGGCCCAAGTTCTCAGTAAACAAATAGGAAAGAAATGCAAGGGAAAGAAAGAGGGGCAGAAAGATGATGGGAGACCCCCACAGGTGGGTACCCCCTCCAGCCAGGCAGCAGTGCGTGAACAAGACTGACCCCTAAACGTTGGGATAAACCTGTCTCTGAGTTAGGGGGGCTGGTGAGGGGGAAAGGGCATGGAGCTCTGTGGGCCCTCAATATTTTGACCTTACCAGGGAGAAAAGCAAGCACTAGGCATCATGAAGGTGTGGGGGAGCACTATCCACAACCAGCGAGAGCGCCACACATCCCCCTCCCTGGGCCAGATCATCTCTGACACTCCATGACCTTATTTTTCAGTTGAGCTTAGTTTAAATTTGTTTTCCTTGGGAATTTCCTTCCCTTCAAATCTATCTGATAAAACAGATTTTACAAGGAAAGCTTCTGGTTGATGATTTGGAGAGAGAGAGAGAGAGAGTCTTCATTGTGATGGTCAAACCCAGGAAGGTGTTCTAACCTAAGCAATCTCACTCTGGAGGGACTTGTAATGTGGTTCTGGGGGCGGGGCGGGGGGGGGGGGGGTGCAGTGAATAGCCTTTGCCTTGAACCTGACACACCAGACAGACTCTGTGAATTGCTTCACTTCCTAAGTCTCATCTGTCACTCCACAAACATGCCATCCTGGGGCTGTGACGATCTCTAATGCATCACAGTTTATAAATGAGTCTAAGGTGCCTCCTGGTACATGAGAAACACTTATAATCAATCAGGTAAATCAGAAATGCTGTAAAAATGGCTTATAGCTGATGTACCTACTGCCAGGAAAAGCTACAAAGGAAATGTTCATAACCAACTGGCCAGAGATGTACAATTACAATAAAAGAACAAGAAAGAAAAAAGAAAAAGAGGGAAAAAAAGTAGACGGTGTAGTGCAGTGGTAGGCAGCAGGGGTTGGCAAACTCTGGCCCGTGGGCCAGATCCAGCTGGCTGTTTTTTGTGAATAAAGTTTTATCGGCACACAGCCATGCTCATTTGTTCACACATCATCTATGGCTGCCCTCCTCTGCACAGCAGAGTGGAACAGTTGTGACAGAAACCGTGTGACCTGCAAAACTGAAAATATGTATCATCCTGGGCCTTTACAGAAGAGGTTACCTCCGGGGTACAACGTAGACTCCCCATTTTTTGCTCCCAGAAGCTAAATCCAGGGCCTGTTGTTCGTTTTCCATGGGAGTCTGGTGTTGCCACCTACGTAATGGGTTTATAATGACTATCTCCCAGACTGGGAATTAAGTTAAAAAAAAAAAAAAAAGGACATAAAAGCACTTTACACTCCGCTTGGCACATTGGAAGCTCTCATCAAATAGCATGTCTGTGTTATCAACATTATGTTACGCTAGCCACATAGCATTATATTATTCTATTTCCAAGAAATAGGTAAGTTCAGGGAAGGTAGAGCTGGTTGACACATGTACCCAGGGTCTTGGTAAACAAATTCCAGGCAATCTTGAAACAAGATAAGGGAAAGGAACATTTAGGCAATGGTACTCTCTGGCAAGCTGGTATTATTTCTGCTCAGATTCTTGCAAGAACTTGGTGCCATTTAACAAGGGAGGATGTTGAGGCTGAGCGAGGCCACACAGAGTTATACAAAGCCGTGGAATGTAAGTCAGCCCTGCCTGCTTCAAAGCTTAAGTCCATTGTCTCGTGTGGTTCAAAAAGCTGGTAGCATTTTACTTAGAAAACAGAGTCAGCGGTGACACAGTAGCCTGCTTCCAAATACTTAAGTGTTTCCATGTATAAAAGGACCCTAATTTACAGTGCCTTCAGAGGACAAAACCAGGACCATTTCTGATTCCATGCTGCTGAACAATTAAAGTTTCAAGGATACATGATAATTCTCATTGTGAAGTGTGCAAAAAACCCCAACAATAATACCAAACACAAGGAATCTGAAGTCCAAAAGGTTTAAGTCTTTCCTAAAGATAAGCTGGCTATGTGTGCAGAGTATTGGTGAGTTATGAAGGATTTCCATATACAAGATTTTATTTGATCTTCACAAACGTCACAAGTTGATGATAGTTAACAATACTGTACTGTATGCTTGTACTTTCCTAAGAGGATAGATCTTGAAATAAATCTTTTCATGCCCCCTGCCACACACACACACACACACACACACACACACACACACACAGAATGGCAACTGCAGAAGTGACAGATATACTAATTAGCTTGAGTGTGATCATTTCACAAGGTGTATGCACATCAAAATATCAAATTGTATACTTTAAATATATGTAATTTTAATACCAGTGATATTTCAATAAAGCTGTTAAAAATAATTTATAATGCAAATGTACAATATAAATATTTAGAATTTTAAAGGCTCATAGGAAATTAATTTAAAAATTAATAGAAGTGATGGGGTTCCCCAGGTGGCTCAGCCAGTTAAGTGACTGACTCTTGATTTTGGCTCAGGTCATGATCTCATGGTTTGGAAGTTCAAGCCCCGCATCGGGTTCTGTGCTGACAATGCAGAGCCTGCTTGGGATTCTCTCTCTCTTCCTATCTCTCTGCCCCTCCCTGCTCGCACTCTCTCTCTCTCTCCCTCTCTCTCTCTGTCTCTCAGAATACATAAACTTGAAAAAAAATTTTAAAAATAAATCAATAAAATAAAAATGCATAAAAGTGTAAAAATAATTACAGGTGAGACACCTGTAAAGGTGAGACACATGTCACATCCTCCCATTTTATAGAGAAGGAAAACAGAGACCTAAAAGAGTAAGTGCCTTAGCCAGAATCACACAGCTAGCAGGCTATAATCAGAACTTCGGCTCAAACCTGAATTATCTGAGACAGGAGTGATGAATCATGGGGCCTCAGCAGAACAAATTTACACAATTGAGTGTTTGTCAAGATGAGAAATGAAAATTACTCTGATCCTTTTAGCAGCCAGAGTCAAAAACTTGCAGGGAAAAATAAAAAAGCATTTTCTATCTCAAGGCCCCAAGTCTGGCAGAACCTCTTTCATACTCCTGAGAGCTCCAACTCTGGAAGCCTGTAGACCACACCCAGGCAGGGGAGCTCCAACTCTGGAAGCCTGTAGACCGAACCCAGGCAGGGGAGCTACAACTCTGGAAGCCTGTAGACCGAACCCAGGCAGAGGAGCTACAACTCTGGAAGCCTGTAGACAGCACCCAGGCAGTGGCTTTGTGAGTCACCCGGGTGGTACGTCTCATCAGTGATCAGGAGCATCTGGGCAGAGCAAGTGCAAGGTGTGGGTGTCAGCCAGTGGGTCCCCATCCCTGTATCGACATATGGATCTAAGAAGAGGAAAGAGAACTTTCCCTTTTGTATTTAAACCTTTTCTGCAAGAGTATGGAGTAGTGGTTATAAGAAGGCTCTGGAATCCTGGATTCATGCCCCCCTAAATGGCTGGCAAGGTAACAGCCTTAGGCTGTTAACAACTTTCTCCACCCTCAAGTTCTCCGTCTAGTAAAGAAGGATAATAATTGTTCCTACCTCTTGAGTTGCTGTATAGACCAAACAAGTGAATGCATGTGAAATGTTGTCCAAGTTCCTGGTGCACAGTCATTAGCAATATGTGGTAGTCACCCCCACCCCCCACTGGCACAACACTGGACTACATTATAGCACAGTAAAAAAAAAAAAAAAAAAAAAAAAAAAAAAAAAGACTACTTCTGGGCTGTTCAGACTCCCAGTCTGACTCTACTCACCATTTTACCCGAGTTAAACCACATAAGCCCCGTGAGCTTTAGGTTTCTCCCCTGTCCAATGGAAATAATAAGCCCTGTAATATGTGTCTAGTGGGGGTCATTAGTAGGAGGATCCAGTGAGGTAACAGACATAAAAGGGCTTTGTAAATAGTAAAGTGGTATTCACAAATGAATTAACGTCATTACCATCATCAGTATTGTTAGTCCTGAATGATGGAGGAAATGATCGGCAGAACCTTTCCTATTCGCTTTTATATCTAATAGAACAATGTTTTTGTTTGTTTGGTTGGTTAGTTGGCTGGTAGGTTCCTTGTTTCACAATCTGGTGCTTGCTCTGAGAAACCATTTCCACTATATATCCACATATATTCATTTCCATTATATATCCACAACAGATATTTTAACATAATGAGAGCTATCTTTTTTCCCCTTTTCTTTTTTTGACACCTACTGTATCCTAAGAGACTCTTCTTCTGCAATATCAGAATGCTGCTAAGAGGTGAGTGCTATCCTTATTTTACAGACAAGAAAAAGCTACCCCCAGGACCCAGGCAGAGATCCTCCTCCCCTCCCTCTCCTTCCTCCACCCCGACAAGCCAGAAGACAGAGCAGATGAAGTGTTGTCTCCACCCTGGCGGGAGACAGTTTATCAAGTGACATGGGCAGCCGCCTCGAAAATGCCCCACTGCATGACGCAGTAACTAACACATGCCTTGGTTAAGGACAACACAGTCTCTTACATAGAAATTTCTAAAGAAGTGGCATGCTCCCAAATGCAACATACCCTTTTAAGTGTCCCCAAAGATGCACGTGTTGCAGATTTGGTTCAAGATTATTTCTCCCTCTGTTCTGAGGCCACTTGCATTGCCAGCTCTGACATCAGCCTGACTTTAGAAATGGCTCTTTTGGTGAACATACACAGAAGAGGCAAGCTCCCACTGAGCATCATGCCTCAACCCAACCACGAGGACTCAGGTTTTACACACATATTTATCAAGAGTTGAAGGTAATCATTCCTACTCTTAACTGCCCTGACCATAACCCACTGCCTTGGCTATCACTGATGCATGTAGAAGGGAGACATTTTATTTTTTTTATATTTTTTTATATTTTTTTAATTTTTATTTTTTTAATGTTTATTTTTGAGAGAGAGAGAGAGAGAGTGGGAGGAGGAGAGAGGGAGGGATTCAAAGCAGGTTCCAAGCTCTGAGCTGTCAGCACAGAGCCCAACGTGGGGCTCAAAGTGAAGGACGGCAAGATGAAGGACCTGAGATGAAGTCGGACGCTCAACCGACTGAGCCACCCAGGTGCCCTGAAGGGAGACCTTTTAAACAGCCAAGTGACTATTGATAGAGCATAATCACAAAGTGCTGTCTGTGGTACAGCAGGTACTAAATCATTCTAGAAACAATCACGTTACACCAAGTTCTCCTTCCAAAAGAAAAAGGGAGGGGGGTGTAACTGTTGACTTTTGGGGAGTCCAGTTTATGCCTTGGGTTGATAACCTCTTGCATTATCTTGCCCACTTCTACCAACAACTACCACAGTTTCATGTGTCCAAGTGTGGTGTGTGTTTATAGGTAAATCCACGCCGGAAGACAACTCACAAGAACACTGGATTCCTGGAACATCAAAATAGCTCCTGTATCACTAGGCACTAGGTTAATTGAGAGATGGAAGGAGACTAAATGGAATGGAAATGTTTCCACTTTGAAATGTTAACACAGTAATTACCATGCCCGCAGCCCGATTTACCAAGATCTGGGACTGCCCCCAGAAATATCACTCCTTCACAGCACTCTCGTCCTAGAGGCTTCTCTGGACGCTGACACCAGGGCTATAATCACAGCAGTCTGCTAGATGAAGAATCTTCCAAAATACGTTAGAATTATTACTGCTTCATCCACTTAGAAAACTGCCCCTTCCAACATGGGCTCGACAATTTCAGGAAATTAAATGATAAATATTTTAAAACTGACCTTTAGCACAGTGCCAGCCCTGTAAAGGCCAGTGTTACATCGTGTTGCTCAGAGGCCTGGGAAGCTATGGTGATGGGGCAGCCTGCAAGGTAAAGGTCTCTCCCCAGGGAGCTCTGGTTAGATGGAGGGGAGGCCACGGTCAGGACTGCGGAGGCTCAGACCCTCAGGACAGGAAGCAAAGGCAGGGAGTTCTGTCATTCACCTGCGGGCCCGGTGAACAATGCTCACGTCACCACATGGGGAAGCAGGACACATAACTGTACACACAGTAGGGTCACAAGGGTACACAATTAATGTATTTAGAAAATGCTGCATTCAAGAAATTGATGTGGGTGGTGGGTGAGACCAGAGGTTCACGACTTCCTTCCTTTTTACTTTCCCTTTGAACTTCCTAAGCTGCCTCTCTTGCTCTCCTCCTGCCTTCATTCAATAAACACAACATCCACTGTGGGACAGGCACTATACTAGATACTGAGGATAATGCAGTAAAAATGAAACAAACATAAAAAAAAAAAAACCTTTATCTTTCATTGTACTTTTATGCATTCTTGCAAGCTGGATCTCTTTGAAAAAATAAGGCACACATTTTCTATTGACAGAAAAAGCAAATGTATTATTAAAAATTACTGGTTGTGAAACTTTACAAGATAATTAGGGCCACTGAGTAAAGACCTGATGCTGTGAAGGACTTCTTGGCAATTAGTTACACAGAATCATGGTTTTGGTTGTTGTTGTTGTTGTTGTTGTTGTTTATGGTGAAGAAATCTTAATTTTTTTAGAGATGAGTACTGAAGTATTTATAGATGATAATATGATACAATGTCTGGGATTCTGACGCAAAGTAACCCAATGGCCAGGTATCGATAATGGTTGAAGCAAGGTGGCACGGACGTGGGGGCTACTATATTTGTTTCCAGTTTTGTAGAAGTTTGAAATTTTTCATAATAAAAGCAAAACAAAACAAAAACAAAAAGCATCATACAAAAACAAACGGGACAGGGGTGCCTGGGCAGCTCAGTCGGGTTAGCATCCGACTCTGGGTTTCAGCTCAGGTCATGATCTCACAGTCTTGTGAGTTCGAGCCCTGTGTTGGGCTCTGCACTGACAGCACGGAGCCTGGACCCTGCTTGGGATTCTCTGTCTCCCTCTCTCTCTGCCCCCACTCGTGCTGTCTCAAAATAAAGAAGTAACTTAAAAAACAAAAGAAAACAAAACAAATGGGACAAACTCTGCTGGGAGGTGCTGAGGTCCTGGGGCATGGGGTGGGGGAAAGGGTGGGGGGAGGTACCACAGCTCACTTAAACATTTTTACCTCCCTCTACTTTCTCATTTAGATAAAAATTATCCTCATCATCCAAGTTTCTTCCATTACAAAATAATCCCTCTTCTCTTAAATTCTCAATTGCAGAACCTTAGCCTCTTCCTCCGTGGGTCCCCACGGTACCGTGTGCAGTTTGATGATAGAGTTTATTTCGCCGTATTACAGTTTACTGATGCGTCCGATTTTTCTATTAACTCCAGGAGGGCAGAAGTTATTATGGTCTCCACCTGAATCCCAGGTCCTCACACTGGGCATGAATGCTTTGTTAAAACTGATTTCTACAGATCCTGGTGCAATTCATACATTTTAAAATCTCTCCCCCGGAAATTATGACTTAGGTGATAGGTTATCACAAAAGAATATGTACATGAAATATAAAAGCAGACTGGCATTTCTTCCCACTTTGGATCAGCACCTTGATGGCTGGCAGTACAGAGAACCTCTCCTTTCTCAGGGCGGGAGTAGGCATTTGTGGCCAAGTTTATAGTCCACGGAACTGCCAAGGAGCATGCAGAACCGTGCTATACCATCTACCTACCCTCAAAATCAAGGAAATAAAATGAGGTTGACAGCTGGCATTCATGCTAGGGGAAACCACTCCAACTGCGGAAGCAAATCCCAGTTACAATGATCAAGTTGAAGGAGTCTGCTTGGGATTTGAGTGGCTGCATTTTTAGCCATCTGAAGGCCCAGTTCTTTCGAGACTCTAATCAAGGGTAACTGTTAAGAATAAACAGGCTCTGTATAAATGGCATATCATCATAAAGCGAGAAGAGGAATTTCTTAAATTTAACCCTCTCATGCCTGCATTGCAAAATGTATTATAGGAATCTCAAACCCATGATGTCCCCAGGTGAACTGAGAATGGTCTCCTAAGCGATCTCTGCATCCTGTAAGCCTCACCTGGACAGAGTGACATTCTCCCCTGTTGGGTGGTAGCTCTTGCCAGGCCTGCCCGGTACCCCTAGTCCTTGTGACACAGCAGGCCAAACCACTGTGCATGCCGCAGCCTTGGGTCACACTACAGAGCTGCAGGTGATTATGTGTGAACTATGCCTAGCAATTATCGTGCAACATGTGACACTGTGGCAAGACGGCACTGGGGGCATCGATCCCTGAGCCCAGATGTCAGATCCAGATGACATTTAAGGCAACTATGCGGGACTTTTGGAGTAACGGGGCTGGAGATATAAGATCGGAGGGGTACAGTATCAGTGTCACCACTGTGTAGAGTCTGGGAAGCTTGAGAAGCTGAGCTCAGTGACCATCCCCCGGACTCCTCCAGCGTCTTTAGCTGAAAAGAGATCCTTTGTGTTTACTGCAGTAAAATGGAACTTGGAAATTTCTGAGTTAGGAGTGCTCATTTTCACTGTGCTTCCAACCCAGTCCTCTGCCAGACTCATTCCCATCCGCCCCACAGTGCCAGAGTGATAACTCTGAAGTATGAACCAAACGGCACCCTCACAGGCTTCAACGCCTTCAACATATCCCCATGCATGAGCTGCATTCTCCGGCGCGGGCGCCCGTGTCCTCGCTCACCCCCTAGGCTCCCCACTCTTGCCAGTTGCTGGGAACTTTGCCATCGCTGACGTCCTTGCCAATGCCTCTATAAGTAGTCCCCTCATTAAACCCTCTTCAGTCACCCCATTTCAAGGCACCGCCTATTTGCACAAAATAGACTACTTTGAAAGAGAGAAATAACAAGGGGGCAGTCCCTCTTGCAGATATCAAACCATGTTGCTTAGCGTGTTCGAGATGTGGGGGGTGGGGGGATAAATGAATATAGCGACAGAAGTGAAGTCCTGCGCACGTCGGATTTGACATGGAAGCGGCTATCCAAATCAATGCAAGTGAAGAATAGATCAGTCAACAAATGATGTCAGGACAACTAGCTGGCCATACTGAAAAGTAAAATCTGTACCATACACACTGGACATATGCTTAATTATGTCACATCTAAACACTAGGTCCGGAGTTCCTCAACACTCAGCACATATTCAGAGACTCAAAAAATCACAGACATGGGAGCAAAATCGGGTGTATCTCAGGGGATCTTCCGGATCAGACCCCTGCATTCAGTTAGGAAAAGAAAAGACCACCCCCATTTGACAGATGAAGAAACTGAGGCCCAGACTGATTAAATGGCTTGTTTAGACTCACCTAAGAAGTAGCCAAGGGGGCACAGTCTCTAGGACCTGGCCTCACACATCTTCGAACTTGAGGGCTAGGCACGTAACTGGGAGTTTTGTGCCATTTCCCCTGGCATCCCAGCTGCAGGTGCAGAGACTCGAACACAATGAGTGCAGACAGCTGCTACATGTCAGCAGAGGGGGAAATAATACCTGTTCATCAGGGAGCTAATTCTGCAAAGTGCACCATCTAATAGGTACTATGTACACGTAAATAGGATGCTCTAATCAGCGGGAAGGCATGAACCGCAATCTATCCCTCATGGACCCAAAATATAATAGGGCAAAATTGAAGGTTTTACGATACACAGAGCACTTTACTTGGAAGACTGACACTTTCCCAGGCAAAGTGTTCATTTCCAGAACAAGTCCCCACACTCTCTAACATCTGATCCTGGGGAACAATGGGCACCGAACAAAGAAGTGCCTGGGGCAGCTCTTCAATAATAATAGAATCTGTGGGAGACAGTATGGGGCAGAGGTTAAGAGCACAGATTTAGAACCCGGGCAGACCGGGGTTCAGGTCCCGCGTTGCCATTTCGTAACCATGTGACTTTGGGCAAGTTCCTTAACCTCTCCAAATCTGTTTTCTCACTAGTAAGAGAACGTTAAGAATACCTGATAGGAGAACTGGGCTATGAAATAAAATAATGTAGGTAAAGGTGTCAGCACCAGCAGCCAATGAGCTTTAATTGTGACTCTTAGACTGATGTCCTTGTGTGGCCCGTTGTCTTGTTCTGAACAACATTCCCAGGAGAGGGTTCCAACACGTTAGCAATGGCTGCTGCCAGAGTGAGAGAGCCCACTGCCACTCAGAACGCAGCCGCGACATGTTTGGTTGGACTCGCATGGTTTTTTTCTTTCTTTAAACCACATTATTTGACAATAAGTTAAAATCTTAGCATTTCACATAAAAATCTGGATTTCCAGTTTGTTTTGGAGCCTTCGAAGGCATGATGACAAATCACCTGCATCTGGGGCTGAAAGGGAGCCAGCCGCCTCCTCCAGAAGGTCACCACCATTCCCCACTGCCACAATCCCCGACCCAGCCCACTTGCTCTACCTTCCCGACCCCGACAGGCATTTGAGCTGGGGACTCACCCTAACGTGAAGCCTTCTTCCCCCAACCTGTAGGTAGAAAAATGCGGATGTGACACTTGATGAGAAGACAACTTATGATATAGGGGACTCTGGATTTGGAAGGTGGCCAGAGTCTGACTTACGGCTCTGACACATCACGCTGTGTGGCCGCGGTACAATCTGTCTCTGAAACGCCGTCCCTGAAATTGTCCCTGAAGTTCACATTTCTTCATCTGAAAAATGGGGCTCAAACACTCATCTCCCAGGGCTGGCATGACAAGTGAGTGAGACTGGGTAGGAAGAGTCTGGGACATGGCAGACTCTCACTAAGGTGTAATTATCATAGTAATCATTGGGGGGGGGAGGGGAACAACAGGGGTGCAGGTCCAACGTTAGGAATGAACTCATGCAATCTCTTCATGCTATTGCACTAAACTAAAAATAACAGATGGCACATACGTATAAAAAAAGGTCATTGTATACATCGTATTTTTATATAACCTGCCCTCTCCATTTCATTTTCATATTCTGGTCTTTGCTAGCAAGAAACACTTCAGGATCTCCCTCCCACACTGTTTCAGTGAGATGTCTGTTGACTTTCATTAGTTGCAAGTGATTCCCAAGTCAAAGGAGTGTTTCTGCATCTGGTCCTTCTTTTCAATGAATTTAGTGTTTTTATCGGGAGACAATGCACTTGCTGGGCATTGGGAATGAAGCAGTGAATGGGACAGATACGGTCCCCGCGCCCACGTACTACATGCCCTTGACTGAACACGTCAGAACCTTATCACACTGCTTATAGTCGGCACCTTTTATCTGCCCCCAGGCCTGCCATGGGGGACAAGGCCTTGGAGGCACAGAGGAGACTTCCTCTTTCCCTCTCTGCCTCCCCCTTGTTTTTCCCCTTCCCAAGGTTGAATCTCTCTTGTTTCGTTCTAGCTATCTCCATTAAGAATGGTGTCAAGATTCATACATATCTAACTAAAATCCTCACATGTATGGAAAAGATATTGTGAAACTCTGAATGCAGCCAATTTACCGGTGGGCAATAAACTGCCATATGATGATATTAATAACATCAACAACAAAAATGCACACTTATCAGACGTCTGTTCCTTGCCAGGCACTGCTCTATCTCATTTCACTCAGCAACAGCTCTTCAAGGTACATACTATAATCCCAGTGTTACAGATAAGGAAACTGAGGCTCAGGGCACACAGAGGCCCCAAGTCACACAGCTGTAAACATCAAGGCCAGTGTGCACCTCAGGCCCATGGCTCATCTACTACACTAGTTGGATTTGCTTTAAAAATCAGTGTCTATAATTTATCGCTCTGTAAATCTCTTTTCTCAAGCGGATTTAATGGGGATACTCACAATTACTCAGCTAGAGACATTTGCAACACAACAGATACGTTGCTTTTTCTTTAAAATGTAGTTGTTTTTTAAGAGGAAAACAAAAACCTTTGGGATACATGTTTCAAACTCTTCCTAATGAGGTATTTAGCTGATAATCCACAATGGCTTTGATTGCAGGATAAATATGGGATTGCCACTCAGACTTCTGGGGGAAAAATATACGTAATTACAAAGATTTAGCAAAGTATGAGTAACAAATTGTTTTTCAACTCCTTGCACTGAAAATTGCAGCATCGAGAGGCTTTGGGACAGGATGTTAAGCATATCCGGCCCCAAATACCCGTTAGACTTTAGGTAAGCACCTCTCTGTTGTGCCAACTCTCTTCCCAAAGAATTGAGCTAAGGTGTTTGCATGGCCCTTGATGAGGTAAAAACACCAGTCCATTGGCCCTCCCTCTTTCTTTGGGCCATCGCCGCCCCTAATGAGTTGGCTAGTCTCAGGGCTCCCAGCAGCAATTATATAATGAATGATTCCAGGTTCTTCTTATTGGGAGGGTTTTGAAATCATGAGATTTTAAATGTTTTTATTTATTTATTTTGAGAGAGAGAGAGAGAGAGAGAGAGAGAGAGAGAGAGCGAGCGCACACAAGCAGGGGAAGGAGAGAGAGAGAGAGAGAGAGAGAGAGAGAGAGAGAGAATCCAAAGGAGGCTCCATGCTGCCAGTGCAGAGCCAGACATGGGGCTTGAACTCAAGAACCGTGAGATCATGACCTGACCCGAGATCAAGAGTCAGACACTTGACCAACTGAGCCACCCAGGCACCCCGAAATCATGAGATTTAAAGCAAACAAGACCCTGGGTGTTTAAATCCTGCCAGATGGAAGGAAACCTCCAGGGCTGGTGGACAAGTTTATGGCACTGATAATGATGATGGTTTCATGGGTGTATACTTACCTCGAAACACATTGAGTTTGTATACATTACATATCTACAGCTTTTGGTGTGTCAGTCGTATCTCAGTAAAATGGTTTAAACATGTTATAATTGATTACTTCCTGGATATATAATGATGTACCAAATGTGCTTTAAGACATGTTCTCTGGACTAGAAAAGATTCTGTTCAGGAGTGGTTGAGAATTGTGGCTATTTTGTTTCTTCCCTCTGGCCAGTTGGAAAATCAACTCCAAGTGGTCCCCTAATCAATTATATTCTGAGCAGTTAAAAACTATCCTCTCAGAGACAGAAGTCTAATACCCATAGGAGGCTGACCTCTGCTGCCTTCTAGCCAGGCTTAGCTCAATCCCACCATCTGTTCCAGAAACATTTTTTGCCAAGCTGTGTGCCAGGTGCCGGGAATGCCATGATGAATGCAACAACTGTGGCTACTGCTCTCTGGACCTTCTACTTGGGGAGACAAGTGTTAACAACGAATTCCTGGGTTACTCATCCAGCACAATAGTGACAGCACAGAGAGAAGTAGGAGGAGCCTAGACAGCATACGAACAACGGCAGCTCCACCAGATCCTGGGAGGGTCTGAGAAGGCCAGTGAAGGAAGTGAGACATAGCAGAGGCACGGTATGTCCGAGGAACACAAGGTTGCCCAGTGTGGTGGGGGAAGCCTGTGGTAGGGATGAGGCTGTGACGCAGCAGGGGCTGGGTCATATAAGGTTCGAAAATGTAAGTACTTTACAAGTTATTCTGAGATCAATGAGAAGCCACTGATGGGCTCTAAGCAGGGGAGTCCACTGTGAAAGGTCACCGTTACAGCAGAGAGGACAGTGAGCTGGGGGCAGTGGAGGGCGGCCACGCCCCACGAGAGAGTGCCATTATGAGCACCTCTTCCCAACTCCATGCTCAGTAACATACATCACGTAGGTAGCATGAAAGCAGCCATGGTGGGAACATCTGCATCTCAGAAATTAGAAAACATTTTTTTTAAGTTTATTTATTTATTTTGAGAGAGAGAGAACTAGAGGAGAAGAGGGGTAGAGGGAGAGAAAGAGAATCCCAAGAATGTTGTTGGGCTCAGCATGGAGCCCAACATGGGGCTTGATCTCATGAACCGTGAGATCATGACCTGAGCTGAAATAAAGAGTCAGACGCTTAACCCACTGAGCCACCCAGGCACCCCTAGATAACACTTTAAATCAGGGCTACCCTCTGCCTCAAAGAGCCAGTTGCTAAATAATTTACCAGTGCATCACTGGTCAGAGAGGACAAGGATGGTGGTAAGAAAATGGGTTAAGAACAGTAATCTAGACATGAGAGGAGGGTGGCTGGGACCAGGGTGGTGGCAGTGGGGATGAAGAAAAGGAGGTGATTGTGTGTTTGTCTATCACTGTATCTGATAGAAGGAGAGATTGGCTCGTATGTGTCACGGATGTTTCTTAAGCCCCTCCCAAGCCCAGGCTGAGGACAAAGAAGGGAGAGAACGTTTGGCATGACCTCAAAGAGAACTAAACCATGTTAGGAGTATTTTAGCTCACGGTGGGATATGCCAGCTTTCACAATGGAGTAAATTCCATAATATACATTCAAGCAATAATAGCAGCAGTAGCTACAATACTTATTGTGTGCTCACTACATGAAAGTCACTCCTCATTACTTAATCCCTGTGATGACCCAGTGGAATGGGTATTATCATCCCCATTTTACAGATGAGAAAATTGAGGCTCATTGAGGTTGAGTAACTTTCTCCCAAAACCTACCAGTAATGAAAGTGCAGAGGAGGAAGATACCTTTTCTCAAAGACGGTGGCACTGAGCTCTTCTTTGAAGGACCAGGGGAACGCAAGGAGACTGCAGGCAGAGGGAACAGAGTGAGCCAAGATAAGAAGGTGGGGAAAACAGGACTCCCTCAGCACCCAAGTGCGTTCTCGGTCCCTGCTGCCTACAATCTGTGTCACAGCTACTCTACCCTACCACAGTAGCGAAAAAATAGCCACAGAAAATATGCAAACAAAAGAGCATGGCTGTGCCCCAACAGAACTGTATTTATGGACACCAAAATTTGAATTTCATGTAATTTTCACATATCACAAATAGTCTTCTCTTGATTTTTTTCCTAACCGGTTAAAGCGTAAAAACTATCCTTAGCACATGGACCATACAAAACTAAGTGGTGGGCCACATGTGGCTCTTGACCTGTCATTTGCAGATCCTGGTCTATACCGGTGCTGCCCAAGAAAAATAAAATGTGAACTACATCAGTAATTTAACATTTTCTAGTAGCCATATTTTAAAAAGTAAAAAGAAAGGAATGAAATCAATGAGATTTTATTTGACCTAAGTAGATCTAAAATTTTGTTATTTCATTATATAATCTACATGAAATATTACTGGGAAATATGGTATTTAAAAAAATAATGTTTATTTTTGAGAGAGAGAGAGAGAGAGAGAGAGAGAGAGACAAAGCATGACCAGGGGAGGGGCAGAGACAGAGGGAGACACAGAATCTGAAACAGGCTCCAGGCTCTGAGCTGTCAGCACAGAGCCCTACGCAGGGCTTGAACTCCCAACCTGTGAGATCATGACCTGAGCCGAAGTCAGACGCTTAATCTACTGAGCCGCACAGGCGCCTGAAATACGGCTTTTTAAAAAGTTGGTACTAAGTCCTTGAAATCTGGTTTGCATTTTGAAATTACAGAACATCTCAGTTTGGACTGGCCTCACTCAAGTGCTCAAGAGCCATAGAACGCAAGTTGTTGGCAATTAGACAATACAGGTCTAGACCCTAAATGACTAAATTTGTTCAATCCTCAAAGTAACGGGCACAATAGGCTCTCCTATGCCCATTCCACAGACCATGCACTTTCCCCCAGACCTCCCCACAACTGCTCCACCCCCAGCTCTGACCCTAGAAGGATCTTCACTGATGACTCTAGACAGCATTCGTGGAGGTACAGAGCTTCCCAGTCATTCCTCGAGACCCTTCTCGAAGAATGAGCTGCCCCCTCAAGGTCACCTTCCTAATGAGAGAGCAGGTTGGCTGGGGCTCCCACAGCCCCTTGGAGTAATTTCACCCTGTATGTGGGAAGTGCACCGCAGAAGCATGTTTCCTATGCAGCTCCAACAATACAGATTGCACGGGCTGGCAGAGACAAGAGACTCAAACAGCATAAGCAACCTGCCAATCCCCCAGAGTCCATGCACCTGCCCTGAACTGAGGGGGTGCCCTGGACTGACCATGATGGGAAATGTAAATCCACGGTTCCCTCCAGCTTTTCATGGTGTGATCATCTCTCTTTTCAGAGTTTTCAAGGATAATCTAACCTATAGTTAATTTTTACCTCTGGCCATAATGTTAGATGTTAACTCCACACCCATTACCCACCATGTTGTGCCTGGCAGTCCACTTCCCTGACTCCCCCACATTCACTGTAAGCTCCTCAAGGACATAGGATACAATCTGTTCCCCATGGCATCTCTAGGTCCTATAAGATAGCCCACAGCTGAAATACACCTAAACACAGGAGGAATCACATTATGATAAGTGGCTGATGAATGAATGAATGAATGAATGAATGAATGAAACAAGTTACTACAGAAAAGCCCCATCATTCATTCCATAGTTCTGCCAGGAGGCACAAGGCCATATATCAGTCAAGAAGTAGTCTCACAACCATAGTTCCCACCTGAGACTTATCAATATTTTCTTCTCCCTTGGATCAGAGAATAATAAGGTAGGTGTCATTTCCAGAGCTCTGGCCAAAACAAAACAAAACAAAACAAAAAAAGCACTAGAAAAGGTAGAAACGACACTTGGAATGTTCAATTCTTCATTCACATCCTGATCCTGGGCAGATCACCTAAGAAGGGCCTTTCCTTGGGACTCGGGCCTTCGTTTCTTTATCTATGAAAATGAGAAAATCGAGGTCCAACTAGCTTGGCAAAATTGGGAAGATAAAATGAGCAACTCTATGTGTGAACATCTGCAAAGGAATCCCTGCTCAATAAATGTTGGGTGTTTTTTCTTTCTTTTCCTTCTGACCTTAATATATGCTTGTCTGCTAGAAGCCCTGATGCTCTCATTGGAGGATCCCTTTACAAGCAGCTACTTCCCATGAGTCAGCCAGAAAGAGGACATTTGCACAGTATGGTGCAAGATTATTTTCGTTCTCTCTCCCTCCCTGACTCCCTCCTCTCTCTCTCTCCAGGAGAGTCTAAGAAAATGGTTCTTTTAAGCATCTATTTCTCCTGCCAGGAGTTAATACATATCACACCTTCCCTGATGCACATCTGCTGTTGATTATGGACAATGGAAGAACTGCGTCATTATGCCGATAACTTGTGAAAAAATATATATATATAATTTATTTGCTTATAATTTTCTTGGTTATATGAATCGAGGCTTTGGAAATGACTTATTTATGCTAATCCAATGTGTCAACGGCCTGCTCAAATCATCCAAAATGAAGCAATTTTATCATCATTTTGATCCAAATTATTAGAAGAAAAGGAAAAGGAGACAGAACAAATGTGACATTCAAATGGCCTGCTTTGACCAAAAAAACAACCAAAAAAAACCCCCAACTTCTTCCTTGAAGCCTTCAGAAAGCCACAATTTGGATGGTTATTGATCTTTCCTTTTATGTCTTAGGATCAAGAGTTTCAAACTTTCTTTGTGTCAGATTAATGGCAATAATAGAGATCGTCTCTTGCTGTAACTAGATCTGACTGAAGCAGGTGGAGGCTGGTGTTTCTTTAGTCAAAAGAGAGCCAGCATGGTGTAGAGAGAGGCAAAGTCCTGCCATTTCTAGCTTGCTGGGTCTTGTGGAAAGAGACGAGGTGGCACCAAGGCCAGAGCTCCCCCCAACGCCCAAGACTAGGGGCTCCTCTAGGGCAGGACTACTGGGCAGGCCTCATCTCTCGTCCCCCAGCACAGAGCAGCCTGAACCACTGTTCATCCAACTGGTCAACCCCCAGGAATGGCTTCATAAAGGTAATGGATGAGCCAGCCACTTAGAAAGTGGCCCAGAGCCACAATCAGCAATGTGATCTGGGGCAGATCACTTGATCTCTCTGAACTTCAGTCTCCACCTACCTCAACGGGACACAAGGAGAAGTGAATGCACAGCCACACGAAGCCACAAGCATGGTGCCCACTCCTGGCCAGCACCTAGTAAGTGGCTGCCTGCAATATTATTTGTAACAGTAATGTCCTTATCAAAAGAGCAGAGTGGCAGGGTATGGTTGAAAAGGCAAGGATTTTTAGAGTATGTTAGAACTGCTTTCCAACCCTCATACTCCTGGTGAAAGCACAGGACTTTGAGACTATCTGCCTGTGTTTTAATCCCAATTCTGCCATTTACTAGCTAAGGGCAAGATACTTAACCTCTCTATGCCTTACTTTCCTTACCTGAAAAATGTACCTCCTAACAGCACCGACCCTACAGGGTTATTGTGAGGATTAAATCAGTTAATACATGGCAAGAGTGTAGACTGTCCGACATATAAATACTAACTGTTGTCATTATCATTGGCACTGTACCCGGCAAGTTAATTAAACTAATTTCTCCACCTGCAAAATGGGAATGACAATATCTGTGAGGACTTAACACATTCAGGGACTACGGGTACCTAGTACCCAGTAAACCCCAAATAAATGTGGGGCCCTCTTCCCTCCTTCCTTTCCCAGTTCCAGTAACAAGCAAGCTCTGTCAAGAAGACCAACCACAGCGCTTGTCTCTTTGCAGAATTTCTTCTCCACCCTCTTTTCTCTTAATAGCCTCAGGCCCCAGACAACAAAAGAACAGGCCACATCCTTGCCAGGAATGAAATCTGTGTTTTTGTTTTTGACTGGGAACTGTCCTTGCAGCTGGCAGGGTCAGGAGTCCCTGGAAAGGACAGCACCGAATTACCAGCCAGTCTCAGAGGTTCCCCGAGAGGCTTGAGAACCTGGGCAGGGCCTGCAGCACTTAACCTGCCGAAGCCTCTTCACCTGTAGCCATCACCCCCTGAGTTAAGTAGTGGATGAAATCAGCATGTATAATTTCTCATCTTCTGATATTCAGAGAAGAGCATTACATTTCAGCATGATTAACACTATTTTCCCTGTTTGTTTTTTTTCCTTTGCATTTTCCCTTCCCAAGGACCAGTGGTAGGGTTCAAAGAAACAGATAGGACAGAGGTGAGTACTTCAATAGAACAGGTGCTCGGCTTTAAGTGAAACACTCAAAGGATTGGTAGTCAGGGAGACATCTTCCTTTCCTTACCCTCTGCTGGATTTAGTGATTTACCAGCAGGCCTTCCTCGGCCGAGAGAGAAAAAGAACAGGGTGAGGAAACAACTTACCTCTTAAACCCAGGATCACAGTCAACCATCCATCCATCCATTTATCCATTCAACAAGCTCTCCCCAGTCTACTAGGTTAGGTTAGGTTGGACTCATCTGTAGACTTCAGCTCATTTTTTTTTTCTAGAAACTTCTCTGACCTGAGAGTAGGTCAAACTCCTCCAAGATCTAACAGCTCTGAACATATCTCATTTAAAGCAGTGCCAAGGGGCACCTGAGTGGCTCAGTCGGTTAAGCATCCAACTCTTGATTTCAGCTCAGGTCATGATCTCAAGGATCATGAGTTCAGGCTGCGCGTCAGGCTCTGACGCGTCAGGCAACGCGGAACCTGCTTGGGATTTTCTCTCTCTCCTTCTCTCTCTGCCCCTCCCTGCCTCTCTCACTCTCCCTCTCTTTCTCTCTCCCACCACCCCTCCCCCCCGCCTCTCAAAATAAATAAAGTTAAATTTTTTTAATTAAAAAAATAAAAATAAAAAAATATATAAAGCAGGACCACAGTGGTAAATGCAGCAATTATTGACGTAATTGTTAAACAGCTGTTAGAGCTAGGTTCTAACTGAGTACTGTCTGTCTCCAAAGCCTGAGATCTTTCTAAGGGGAACAGACAGAGCTCTGGCCTGCGTTTAGGAAGCCTGAGTTCTAGCCCTGGATCTCCAACTCGCAAGCTGTGTGGTGTGCCATAAGGTACTTCTTCACTAGGGGTCTGTTTCACTATCAGTAAGGGAAGGAGGCCAGACAGGGTGACATCCAAACTCCCTCATCCTGCTTTGATTTTCTAGGATTCATTGTCATGCAGAACTCACGTGTATACGGAACAGGCCCTGTACAAATAACAGAGGCCCTTCTGCTCCTGAGCCAGACCCCTGCTCACATTCCACACTGGCCCTCCCATCCGGAGATGGGCCCACTAAGGTGGAAGCCTGGGCCCACCACACCACTACCTAGACAGCAGAGGCCCGTCTTCTCCCTCTTTTTCACTAACTTGGAATTTCACGGGCGTTGTTGTGCCTGACACAAAGGGTTATCAGATTTGAGCAGAGATGGAAGTCACAGGCCTCCTCATCTCAAGATGCTACAGCAGCAAAGCAGCTCCTGAGGGACACCCCCACTCATCAACTACTGCCTCTGTGATGCGAGGTATGAGCACCCCTGAAGTTCAGAAAAATTAAAAAATGGAAAATTTAATTAAAGTCCTCTCTGCATAATTGCCTTCCTGTTGGCTTATGGGGTCCTTTGAAGGAAAGAAAACAAGCTTTTTACCCTCGGTGTCAGTCTGGGATTCATAAACTTGAGCCCTCTGCCGGCAGGAATACAGGGCTCAGGCTCCCTCTGCCTCCATTGGCTATTTGAAGAAAATCTAGAAGAATTTCTTTGTGATCTTCTGATGGGAAAGCACTTCTCAAAACCCCCAAATGCATACATTCTAAGATGAAAAAGTGATGAATTTGATAATCCCAGAATTAAAGTATTTGCTCAACAAAATTAATAGATGAATATAGTGTGGGAGAAGATACTTGTCCAAAAGAGACAAGGGATTAATATTTAGAATGCACTAGGAACTCCTCCCGGTGAACGAGAAAAACTTCGGGAACCCTAAATGGCACACGGACAAAGGATATGGAGAAGGAATTCAATGACGAGAAGCCCAAAGGCCAGCATGCTATGTAGATACACTCAAACATATCTGTAGCCAAATTTAATAAATAAATAAATAAATAAATAAATAAATAAATAAATAAATAAATAGTAAGCTATGCCTGCACCCATCAGATTGGCAAAAATAAAAAGTTCTGCCCTAAGTGTCGGAGGCTACGTGGAGATGTAAGAAATAGGACGCTGCATGTCAAGGTGAGTGCAGACCGGGGCAGCCTTGGGAGGAGAGCCACCTGGAACTACTTAGTCAAGTTAAGCCCAGGTGTGCTCTCTATCCCAGTACCCAGCCTGCGACAACTGAACAATTCTCATGCAAGCCTACTGGCGGGCACGTAGGACAATGCCCACCGTGGTGGCAGAGAGCTAGAAGCCATGCTGGTGTCCTTCTCTGGGGGAATGCGTATGGAAAGGCAGTGAATGCACACAGCAGTGATTTTGCAGCAGTTAGAAACAATGATCTGGAGTGTGTACATAGCAACATGGATGGACCATAAAAACAACGTGCTGGAAGTAGGAAGCAGAATGAGATCTATGGCACAAGATCACAGAGTAAATTAAAAATACTTGAACACAAAACAACAGCTGCCTTAAAAGAACACACATCAACAAAGGGATTAACCTCAAACACGTGGGGGAAGGGAACAGGAGTAAGAAAGAATAAACAGCTCAAAAAAGTGGGCTTTGAAAGGCCCAATACTGATGTCTCCTAACAGGAAGAGAACGAGTAACTCCAGCTTCAGCACCTGAGGCCTGAGAACAGCAACAGCATTGATGCCTTGTTGGTAGTGGCTGTGGCTTGGTGCTTTCCTCCCACCAGAGGCAGAGATATACACTCAGAGAGCTGCACGGCCTGGCTTGCAGAAGCCAACAGACCCCTGGGACATTCCAAGGCAGCCCCTGGAACCCAGGGGCAAGTGATGGTCCTGGAAATCAGACTGACCCTGCGTCAAATCTCCTCTGTCATAATGCAGCTGTGGCATCTGGCCAAGCTACTGAACCTCCTCTAAGCCCCAGTTTCCCCTGGTGGGGGCGGCGGGGGGGGGGGGGACGCATAGGCGGGGTGCTGAGCCACCCCTCTTTGAGGGATTGTGAGATTATAATTGGACATATACGAAGCACCTGATTCATGAGCCAAGCCTAGTCCATAATAGGTACTCAATAAGTGAGTGGTAGCTTCTCTTCTCTCACCTCTAAGATGTCCAATGTCATCATGATTTCCACCCCATTCCCCACCCCAAGCAAACCCACCTTTCAAGAAGGATCTAGAACCCTCACTAATCACAACTATTACTGCTCTCTTGGAGGCTGGCCATCGATCAAAGTGTTGTAAATACACCATAAAGTTGGTGGTCCCATCTCTACTCTATACGTGAGGAAATGGGATGACAGTAAGTCAACTCACTGACTTATTTAGACTTTACGACCAATGCATCCCTTTAGTAAATTTCATGCAGGAATGAGGCTGGAAGTGAGAATCAGCTTTCCCAGGACCACATACTCTAGCCAGTGTCATACATGTCTGTAACCCATGAGGTCAGTAAATTTTCCAGATTAAGCCTCTCTGCCAAGAAGACCGTTATATTTGTCATTGCATCATTTCCCTCTCAAGGGAGGGGGGTGGCAGGCTTCACAGTGAGGATAGGACATCAATGTACACATTCTTTCATTCCACAAATGCTTACTGAGCACCTACCATATACTAAGAGATACAGTTCCAGGAACTGCGGACTTAGCAAAGATCATCCTTGCTCTGGTGGGGCTTAGATTCTGATGCGGGAAGACAAAGCATGGGCAACAATGGCTATACAGAAATATAGTGTCAGGGAGTGATGTGTGCTATGAAGAAAAGTAAAACATGGATAGAACCAAAAGAAGGTAGGGATGGGTACCATTTTAGAAGTTAGGACAAACCCCTGACAAGTAAAAAGACAACAAGGGCAGGGCAGGAAGAAATGAAGAGGGGGGTGGTCATGACTAGATTTCCCCATCATTGATTTAATTTACAGTATGTCTTGCAATAAAGATGCCTTTCCCTTCTCTCAGGGGTGTGTGCAGAAAGTTCCACAATTTGCAAAGTACCTTCCCTCTCACCTTTCAATTTGACCCAAACAAAACCCCTCCCGAGTCAGAGGCCATCTCCATTCTACAGATGTAGCAACAGAGCTCAGAAAGGAGAAATGAGTTGCCCAAGAGCACGCAGCCACTAAGCACCAGATCAGAACCCCTGTTCTACCAGATCGCACCACCTGACTTGCCGGTCCATAAAACAAAAGCGGTTTGCAGGCCCGTCGGCACCGAAGACAATAATATTAATGATAATCATGCACACAATCATCTTAGAATTGCAAGGTGCTTTCATGGCACAAGTTTTTTGAATACTTTCGAGGAATGCGCTGGGGAAGAGCCAGGCTTGCTCTTGGTCATGTGACTGGAAGCGCCATGGGCTGGGTTCTGCGGCTTTGGAGTGTACAGAATATCATGGGCTTCGCATGGGCTTCATTGCCAAGACAAAAGCATAAGTCCTTAAATACAGGGCTCACAGTTGGCTTTGAGCTCTCCTAAGATTCACTTGCAACCCCCTATGGGCTTTCTTACCTCCTGTTCTAGGAGCAGATAGTCTACAAGAAGGGTCTGCCCCTCACCACCCTTCGCCACTCCTCCCCTAGCAGCTCTCCTCCCTGAGGTGTGAACTGCGGTTCCCAAATCTATTGTGTTCCTTATGAAAAGGTACAAAAGAAATAACAGCTGTTGTTAATACAAGGATGCGTATTATCAGTGAAGGCAGCAACCCCTGGGAAATTCATATAGCAAATGTGATCACCCGTATCTCCAAACCTCTGTCATTCTGAAGAAAAGAGATTTCGTTTTACACACACCCCCCCCCTTCCGCCCCAGGCTCAGAGCTACTTTTGTCCTGATTATTGGAGCAAATGGTCCCCAAACAGCATTCAGAAAATGTGTAAGGATGAAAGGTGGCCAAGAACAGCAGCTGCCATTAATTGAGGAAGAGCCTCAAGACGTCAGGGCTAGAACTTGGGTTTGGAAACGGCAATGAATCTTTTGAGAGCTGGATCAACGAGGCTCCTGCTCTACTCCCTGCCCCCACCATGCACAGATGAACTTCCTGGACTCTCACAAGGGTCACAAAAAGTTTGGCATAGACAGATTGACTTTTGTATCATTATCCCAGTTTATGAAATATGTTTTGAGTGGTGGTTTTATTTTTATTTTTTCCAATCTCAGTCTCAAAAGGTCAATCCAATACTTAATAGATGGACATCCCAGGGTCTGTAATAAAGCCAGGACCCATATGATGGGATTTGGATGGCAGGACCATTTTCTTTTGCCGTAAAATGTAATAAGAGAATCTGCAAGAAGGGGAGGTTAAAATTATATGTTGAGGGTAGTGGATAGCTTTGCTGTGTCAGGACCACAGAAGTCCCTGCTCCTTTCCAGAGGTTCCTGCAGTAAATCAGCAGGGGCATGGGGTAGGGAGATGGGGCCATTCTTCAGTTGCTAATTACTCACGTATGAGACCAGAAACTGACCGTCTTCTCAGAGCTGACAATGTAAGCAGAGAAGACTGCGACAGGATCAAGTAGAACGGAGTGTGAACCGTGGGTTGCATCCATTAACTCTGAGAACTGGGACAAGGCATTTGACTTCTCTAAGCCTCAGTTTCCTCTGCCATAAACTGGGAACATAACGCTTGTTTGCCAGGATACACAAGGTCATGAAGATATGGGGCTTGGCATGCAGCTGGTTCTCAGCAAAAGTCAGATTCCACATTACTCTCCTTCCTTTTGACAAATTCACTTATGGCATTATACACAGGGAGACGGATGGTGAGCCTTGACCGTGTGGATACAAGCTGGCTCAGGGAAGGGTCTTGCTTCCACAGCTTGGCGGGGAGCCAACCTTGAGGCCAATAAAGCATATTAATGGAGGCACTTTCAAAGCACAGGAGAGACAGCTAAATGCTGAGGACAGGAAGGTTTTGCCTGTTTTGTTCATTAGGGAAGTTTTTTTCTTTTTTAATTATAAAAAAATACGTGTATAACAAAACACATTAAATATATATAAGAAAGGGATGTTTGTCTTTTTTGTTTACTACTGTATCTTCAGTGGTTAGAACAGCAGCTAATACAGTATAGTAGCTGCTCACTAAGCATCCATTGGATGCATGTGTGGGTGAATGGGTGGATGGATGAAGGTGTGAGTAGACAGATGACAGGATGGGTGAGTCATGGTCAGGGAGCATTTCAAGGAGGAGGGGACATGGAAGTCAGCAGGTAGACACAGAGAAGGAAAAAAAAAAAGGGGGAAGTAGGGAAGGCATAGGAGATGACCAAATTCCTGCACTTTCTCATAAATACGAATTCTCATTTCATAAAATAAAATGTATGTTGTTATTCTAAAACACGGTGAGGCAGTTGATTCCTAAAATAGTTATTTTATTTAAAGGTCCAACTCACCACGGAGCTCCAAGTAATCTCCAAGAAACCATTAAGTTAAAGGCCAAGATATTTATTTCAAATCTCAAGGGTATGATGAATGGTGATTATTTTCAATTCCATGCATTCTCAGGCAGGGGAAAGCAAGTATTCCAGGACATTCGGGGTGGAGGGCCATCTAAGGCTGGAGGGTGGGGGCACGTGGGAGAGAGGCGCAGGCAACCCAGCCAGTGTTGGTGGATCAGAAACAATCAAGGCCCATCACCAAATGCAACAGGAGAGAATCATTTCTGTGATTCCGGCCAGAGCCAAGGGTCAATGATTACCGAGATGAAATTCAGGGAAATTATGGGTACTCCTTGAGGACTGAAATTTTCAAATATTAATCTTTCTGCTCTGTGACCACATTGACTGCACACACATGGTTATTAACACATAATTACTAGTGATACCAGCAGAGAAACCTCAGGTGCACTTTTGTAAGGATCAGGGTGGCTGCGGGGAGGACATCTGTGTCCTTATATGACAAAGTCATAAATCTTTTTTTTTAATGTTTATGTATTTATTTAGAGAGAGAGTGAATGAGCACAAGCAGGGGAGGGACAGCGAGAGAGGGAGAGAGAGAGAATCCCAAGGATTATTACTTAACATGGATGTATCATGAATGTTAAATCATTTACTTTAGTAAATACTTCTGAAATTTGAAATACTTCCGTGCTGACAGCGCAGAACCCGATGTGGGGCTCAATCCCACAAACCATGAGACCGCGACCTGAGCCGAAATCAAGAGTTAGAAACTTGGGGCGCCTGGGTGGCTCAGTCAGTTAAGTGTCCGACTTCGGCTCAGGTCATGATCTCACGGTCGTGAGTTCGAGCCCCGTGTCAGGCTCTGTGCTGACCGCTCAGAGCCTGGAGCCTGTTTCAGATTCTGTGTCTCCCTCTTTCTCTGACCCTCCCCCATTCATCCTCTGTCTCTCTCTGTCTCAAAAATAAATAAACGTTAAAAAAAAATTTTTAAAAAAAGTTAGAAACTTAACTGATTGAGATACCCAGGCGCCCAAAGCCATAAATCTTTATATATAAATTTACATACATCCAAACACCAACACAAAAACTAAATGTAAGGCAATAAACATTTTACATACTATCTCCTATTATTTAAAACCATCATTTCAAATGGTTGCACCTAGCCCACTAAAGTGAACACAGTTACCGGAAAACACACTCCCTTACTGCTAGAGATTTATTTTACCTTGTTTCTAACTTTTCTCTATTATAGTTGACAGTGTATTATTACCTTTAGGTATACAAATTTTTTTTTCCTTACCTTGGATCACATCCTTAAGGTAAGAGATCAAAAATGGCACCACTGGGTCAGGGTATAAATTTTGCCAACAAGTTTTCCAAAAGGGTTGTGATGATTTATTTAATATAAGGATGTTAGTTTTACCACAGACTCACAAACAGAAATTATTGCTAAAATTTTCTTTTGATAGTTTAATAGGAAAAATAATGATAGGTAAATTTCTAAAATAACCGTAGTATACAGAAAGGCACAGGACTACAAAAATGTTTTAACGAACTCCAAGAATGCATTACAAAGAAGGTAAATACGGTTGAAAGTCTGGGATAATTAGTACACACACACACACGCTTCATGGGAATTCTGCTCTGGCTGGAACTATGGGCACGCCTTAAACTCATTTTCCTTTCAAAGACTCTAAAGCCACTTTGCCCCTTTTTCTGTGCATTAGTCCCTGTGGGAATTCTATGAGAAAGGCTGGAAAGGAATGAGAGCGAAGGATTTCAAATATTCCCTTTGTCCAGCTCATAATAAGGATTATTCTAAATCTTTTGTCCAGCACATATAAGATACCACGGCAGTTAATGAATAAGTTAATTGGCTAAATCATTCTGGTGGGGACCTCCAATTCATTCCCAGTAATCCCATAATGTGTGTGTAAAAGATTAAAACTACATACAAGAAAGGAGTAAGATACCAGATGGCTCACTGATATTTCAATTTTTCTTTAAAGTGGTATGTTCTCATTAAAGAAAACTTGGAGAAAACAAAAAGAGTAAAACAAAAGCCATCATCTTATAGCTTCAAAGTCCATAACCAATATTTTGATAGGTATTTAAGCAACTATACCTAAATTGTATAATATTGAAATTACACTATAGATTTTTACTCTGCTTCTTCCATTAATATTATAAGCTTTTCTAAAAAAAAAAAAATCTGCCAACTTGTATTTAAGGTGAAAGATTATTATCTAACATGGATGTATTATTTACTTCATTAAAACTTCTGAAGTTTTCTTTGATTTTTGCTGTTATTTCATCCACTCAACATATAGTTACAGTATGCTTTCCACGTGGTGTGGACTGGGTCAACAAGACAGTCTGAGACCCCTATCCTCAGTGTGAAAAATACTAAGCAATTAACCCATGCCTATTTAATCGGAGCTGTGTAAATGCAGTAAGAGAAGTGCCCTTTAAGCTGAGACGGGAAGGCTGGCAAGGGATAGCAGGGACAGGAGTGGGGTAAGCATGTATGGGCAGAGGAAAGCACGTGAGCAAAGACGGAGGCAGGAAAAAGCCCATGCTGCAGGTGGAGGGACGTTGTGTATCTTGGGAGCACAACCGCGTGGGAGGAACGCTGGTCACCCTATACTGAGCATTGCTCTGCCATTCACATGGTAAAAAACACAGGATGTGCTATTACATTTTCAAAGAAAAGGTGTGTTAACACTGAGAACACCATGGGACTGGATTTCTTAGACCTGACAAGACTCTAATTAGCAGCCAGTTTGCATTCAGATTTTGCAGCCAGCCAGTCTGCTGGTCTGCCCATTACGGGCCACCTGTAAAGGACAGCGAGCCACCTGTACAGGACAGCAGGACAGCATCCAATGGGAGATGAGCACTGCCATCCTGCAGAATCTGTCCCTTCACTCTCTGGTGGGTTTAACCCACAAGGAGTGCTGTGAGGGGGAAAGATACCAGGTACACTTCAAGCAGTAACAACAAGAAGAAATATCTGGCTCTAGATGTCCTCATCCAAGATTAACCTCAGTCCTAAGGGGAACATGGGACAACTTTCACATGCAGAAAGTGGGTTCAGTCTCAATCATGTAGCTTCAGAAATGCTGCTCTTTCGCTGTCTTGGATTAATCTGGACAACTCTTACTTATTTTGTAGCTTCAGTTTAAATAGTGCCTCTTGGAAGCCTTCCCAGGCAGGCTGAGATACCCTTGTCACTGACACGTTCCTCTATCCCATCCCTTGCACAATACATATAACAGTCTCTTGACTAGTTTCCTTGTCTGGAATGTGAGACCTGGAGGGCTAGTCATAGGATGACTGCTCAACAAATTTTGATGAAAGAATGAGTGAATTATGATCCCCACATCTCAGATTTAATTCTCATTAGAAGCCAAAGCACATCCCCCTTCCCAAGGATGTCAATGGCCCTCTGCTAACTCCTTGTCCTGCCTTTGCTGGGGCGGTGTGTCCCCCCAGAGTGGCTCACCTTCAGCCCTGCTTCCTGCCCATCTGTATCTGCTCCCGGAAGAGGATCTGTGCATATTCCCTGTGCAGACCCTAGAGTGGGTGTGGAAGACTGAATAATGGCCCCCTGGAGCCTATAAATGTTATCCTATTTGGAAAAAGACTTTCCGCAGATGTGATTAAGAATCTTACAATGGGAAGATTATCCTGGATTATCTGAGTATGCACTAAAGGCCATCACAAATGTCCTTGTAAGAGAGCCAGCAGAGAGATGTGGCATACACATGGGGAGAAGGTGATAGGAAGCCAGGCAGGGATAGGAATGATGTGGCCACAAACCAAGGAAGGCCTGCAGCCACCAGAAGCTGGAAAAGGCCAGGAACAGACTCTCCCCTAAAGTGTCCAGAAGAAGCACCACCTTGATTTCAACCCAGTGATGCTGATTTGGGACTTCCGGCCTCCAGAACTGGGAGAGAACCAATTTCTGTTGTTTAAGCTGCCACGTCGGTGGTATTGGTATAGGTGGCACAGGAAACTGATACTGATGGGGGTGCACAGCTCTGGGCGGTCAAGACACCTGGGGCATCATCCCAGCTGTGAAACTCACACAGCAAGTCCCTCTTGGAAGTAGGATTCTCACCCAGGCTTCATGCTGACTTCCAGCTAGCCCTGGACAAGCTTTAGCTCCCCCACCAGTGTGATGCGAGGACAGGAGACCCCACTGGCTGGGGGATGGAGGGGGACATATGCACTGACAAGCCCTACCTAGCACAGTGCCAGCACACTCCAGCCACCCCACGCAGATTCCTTCTGCTCTCCCTTTATTATTACGAAAACAATAGTCAGCACTGGCCAAGCGCTTACTGTGTGCCAGGCACCAGCCAGGAGAAGGCAGAAGTTCTAGCCAGCATTTGTAACAGGGGCATCATTGGAAGGTTCAATGTGCCCGGGAGAGAGAGGTGTTTTGAGCTCTCTAGAAAGTAGGACGGCAGAATGAGGTTTACTGAAAAGCTACAATGTTCCAGAAAGAAAGGAAGAAATCTCCAACAAACAAACGAAACGAAATGCAGACCTATCACAAAATCTGGAATTCTTTCACTCTTCCAGGGTCACTTTCTCCATCCTTTTGTCACCTGCCCAGGGTATTTTCCCAGCAAGTGTGTCTTCCCTGTAATGCAGAGGTCGGATGCAAATACTGCACACAACTAAACACCTTCTCATTTCACCTCTCTTCTCTGTGCCTCCCTTGAGAACTATTCTAGACTCACTGGTCTAAAGAGAACAATAAAGAAATAAAAGCAGAAAGCTTTTGGCATCACCCACAAATTTGGGAGCTAAATACTAATACTTTGTTCTCTCGCCGGAATTCTCACCCACACCCTAGATCCTAAAGATGTGGAGAAAATCTGTCAAAGCTCCAAACCCGTCCTGGGCTGTCTGGTTCCTTCTCCTGCTTGGCCTTGCAGCCTGAATGTGGGATCAAGCCCACCCACAGGGCAAATGGAAGGCACAAATGCAGACAGTATGAGAACAGGGAAGACTGGCGGGGAAGTAAGGTTCTATAACTGCCCAGCTGAATGACTGGTGTGGGAGCCAGCTCTTTCTTCAGGACTCTAATCCAGATGGTCGCTCTGGTGTGAGCCTTGCTCTGATCCATTTCCCCATCTCACTTAGGTTCAGGCTTGGCTTCCCCTAACCAGGGAGGCAGAAGAGATGGGCGGTTCAAGGGTGGACTCCCTGGGTCCGAATCCTAGTCCTTGGGAAAGGAACTCAACTTTCCCATGTATAAAATGTGGATAATAAGAGGAAGACGGGGAAAGTATGGCTCAGCCAGACTATAACTTGGTTCCATCTTTATCCTTCCTTCTGCGTTCATTCTGGGAACAGAGTGATAAACCAAAGCCCCCGTCCTCACAGAGATTACAGGGCTCGTAGGGGTGGCTGACAGTAAATGAAAAAATAAGATAACTATACTGTGAGAAAATGCACATTCTGATGACAAAGACAAAGAGGAAGGCCTTAGTGAGGGAGAATGCTGAACAGGTTGCATTAGAGAAGAGTGAGCCATTCCAGAATGAGCCAGCAGCATATGCAAATTCTGCTATATGGCGAAGAGCTGGAGGGGTTAAGAAACAGAGTAGGAGATTAGAGTGCCTGGAACAGCACAGGGACGGTGAGAATGCCATAGAGAAGGTCAAAGAGCTACCTCACAGGCCAGGCCCCATCTGAGTTGTTTAAATTTCACTTGAATTATGATGATAAACCTACTTGGAACGTTCTATGCAGCAGATTGAGGTTGTCACATCTGTGTTGTCAGAGGTTGGAAGCTGGGTGGAAACAGTATTAGAATAAAGTGGAAATGGGACCCAATAGTTTGGACAGTATTGCAATGGCTCTGGGAGAGATGAGGGTGGGCTGGACCAGGGTGACACCAAGCAAAATAGAGACAGACAGGTTCAAGAGGAGTACTGATGAGATCTGATGTCTAAGTGCTGTCTAGCCCACTATAAAGCACTAAGCATGCACTCTCTCGTGCGATCCTCCCGGAGGCCCTGTGAGGTCGGTCCCCTTATTATCTCCAGGTGAGAAAACTGAGGACCAGAGAGGTTAGGTAACTTCCGTAAGACCACCCAGTTAGGGTGTGGTAGAGGCAGGGTCTGAACAGAAGCCACTGGGATCCAGAGCCCCCACAGCAAACTGTTCTTCTTCCAATAGGCCTGGATAGAGGATGGGCAGAGGGTGGGGAGGGAAAGGAAAATCTAGATGCCTTGCACCGTTCAGACCTGAGAACCTGGGCTGCTTCGTGGTGTTTACAGATGAGCCTGAGTTGGGGAAGGTTCTGGCTTGTAGGGGCGGCACGGGGGGACCACCAGAGTGCGTTGAGTTCCAGCTGCCTTCCTGTGCTCCTCACCCCTTTTCTGTTCTCCCGAAAGCAGTCAGTGGTGGAGGGTGAGGTGGGGCAGAGGGAACCAGGACAACTTTTCTTAGTCCACATGACCCCCCTCCCCCAACACAGACGTCTGTGAGCCTCCCAATGTCCTTTTATAAAAGGAGGTAGGAGGGCAGACATGTTTGGAAATGCAGTAAATGTTGAATGAGAAAAGCAAATCAAAAGTACCCAAACAAGTTCTCTTTTTTTGGTTTCCTGGTAAGTTCTTGGTAGTTCTTGGGAGCCGTATGCGTGGACATGTTCCACATCAAGACAGTGTGGGAAAAAAAATGGGAATGAGCGACAATACAGGGCTGTACCATGCTTCTGAATCCTGGAGGTGGGAATCCACAGCTATTTCGGGGACTGGGCAGTGTCATAGCAGGATTTCCCACCCCAGAAGCCCACATGCTGAGTCAGGTCTTGGGAACAAGGCTGAGGTATCTATTTCAGTCTTCACTTGACTCCGTGGGATGTTAATAAACGCTAACCAAACAAAGGTTCTTGGCCACATAGGCTTTGGAAAAGCTGGCTTATTAAGGTTTCTTCACCGCAGGACATCTCAGGATCTTGAACCTGGGAATATGCATTGTGACTCTCCAAGAAGGAAGAAAAACTCCCAAACGTATTTGATCACAGAATGCTTTTACAGCCAAGCATCTCATGGCCTAAGTGTCCCAGTGAAGAGATGTGGGGAAATGTTCAGCTCATCCCGTTCATTCCTAAGGCAAAAGCAACAGATCCATTACTCAGAATTGAATACTGAAGCTTCCTCAGTATGCAGCCGGAATTGTCATGAAGAGAGTTGAGTACTGGAGGCCGGGTGGCAAGTCTTAGGGCCAAAGGCATGCCGCGGGACCGTGAGCAGGCTAACGAAGTCTCCTGAATTCTGGTTTCTCAACTGTCTGTTGGGGATAAGAATAACACGGAACAGAGTTCTGTGAGGATTCAAGGAGGTAACTGATGCCAGAGCCCAGGTGCAGGGGACCAGCATACAGTAGGCCTCTCCAGGGGCTCTGAGGTCTCTGGCAGGCTCCCACAGCCCTGACTCTTCGGCACAGGAAGAGACCTGTTGACTTTCCCCCAGTAGCAGCTCCGCCTTTCCTTGGCAACAGCCCTCCTCAGGTGGCCCAATTCCCTGCCATTAACAGGCTTCTCAAGTGGTCAGTCAGGGGCAGCTAAGTCCAACCTGGAACTTCAAAACAAAGCCCCTCAGGCAGGCAGCAATTGTGGCCAACAGTGCAATCATGCTCCAGCTTAAATGGCCTGAAAAAACTTCAGGAGGAAAAGAGCCAGTGTGCACAGCTTTCTAAATGCATCAGGTTTCTGGAATGCTCCAGGGCTCCCTGTGTACCACAGCCATAGCTCCCACAGGGGCTCAAATACATAAGAGCCCTGTATTTTAAGAGTCCCCACTATTTGCTTACCATCCCATTATCCATTCAACACATCCTGACTGCCTCCCTCTCTGGATGAAACACAGGACCAGGCATCAGGGTACAAGGGACCTGCCAGCCTAGTGGGGAAGGTAGACGAGTGGGGAAGCATTGGGACAGAGCTACAAACAAGCTGTATGAGAACAGGAAGGATGAGGCTTTTGATTCATTCCAAAAAGTGGCTTCAAAATCAGCTTACATTTAGGAACATTTGGCATATGGCCGATGATAGAACAGAAGATTTTTGCATACATTATCTCAGCACAGACATAATTATGATGCCATTTTACAAAGGAGAAAATAGAGAATCAGAGAGGTATAGGGAGTTGCCCAAGGCCACACAGTTCATTAGAGGAGGGCTGAGATTCGAACTTAAGTCAGCAATCAACTGCTGAGGCAATTCAACTGAGCAGTCAGTGCTCCTGCCAGGGAGTTCTCTGAGGATTAGAGGAGACAATCTCTGAGCATCTTTACTTAACCTGGGGGCTTCAAATCAACGCTCATATTTTTCTGCCTCATATTTCTTTCCTCTGCCTTTTTTTCCTCTGATTTTGCTTTCAGTGGAATAAAAGCTGCCTACTTATATACATTCCACTCTTTTTTAATGTTTATTTTTAAGAGAGAGAGAGAGAGAGAGAGAGAGAGAGAGCGCACGAGTGGGGCAGGGGCAGAGAGAGAAGGAGACACAGAATCCAAAGCAGGCTCCAGGCTCTGAGCTGTCTGCACAGAGCCCCAACACAGGGCTCGAACTCACGAACCGTGAGATTATTACCTAAGCTGAAGTCGGCCACCCAACCAACTGAGCCACCCAGGCACCCCTACATTCCACTCAATTCAGAATTTAGTCAAAATGAGCAAACACGGAGTTCGCAAAGAAGCTTTTACCAGCACCCACCTTTCCTCATGCTCTGGGAGATGAGTAACCCCTTCAGTAACTCCTCCAACGCCCCCCCCACCCGCCCCGTTAAGACTTCCTGTAGGAAGCTCCCCACGAGGCAGAATGCAAGGGATTCTGAGGTCTAGGGCACCTGAGCCCTCAGTAGGGGTCTGGGGAGGAGAGGAAGGGGTGCTACTATGAGATCTCCTCCCCAGAAGAGGCTGGGAGCCTCATCTCCAAAGGCTGGGGGCTGGCTCCAGGCCTAAAAAACAAAGCCACTCCTCTCTTGTGTGGGGAGATTCCTTGGAGGAATATTTATGAGACATTAAAACCACTGCCGTCAACTCTTTATAAAAATTCCTGAACATGTAATTATGGGTCCAGGATGAGATTCCTGGATATGGTCTAATTACTTCCCTGAAGCTCGTATTCCCCAGAGACTCAGGGCAGGAACATTCTGCCTGCAGTTCTGTTTCCTTGTCTCTTGGGTCTCTCTTTGCCCCTCCAGACTCTTTCCTACATATGTGGTGCTGCTTTTCCAACCACTACTCCGTGCCCACTCTCCACGCCCCACCTCTCTCTGCCCAGCTCTGAGCCGGGGAGGATGTCCCAGTGGATGCACCACTCGGGGGCCTCTGCAGGCCAGCACCAGCACCTTGTGCGGTGGGACTCATGGAAGGCACTAGCCAGAGAGGGAAGGGCAGGAGACCAACAGATGTCTTGCCTGCAGCTTCCGTGCTCTGGAGCTGCACCTGCCACAACCACAGCTCCCGCCCACAGCCTCTTCGGTGCCCCTCCACCACGCTCTCCTCAGCCTCCAGAAACACCACTTTCTCTCCTTGCCCCTTCACACCTGAGGTGGTTCGGGCTCCCCCGGCCTAGATGGCTTCAACATCTCGTTTAGTCCCTCAATTCTGCCTGTCCCGTTCCTGCTAAATGGTTCCTTCATTAAAGTCTCCTTATTTGAACCACCTGGGATGAATTCTGATTTTCTGGTGGGAATCTGACGATAAGCAAATCAGGAAGAGAACTGCAACATTTCAAGCTCGTGCCACAACCGAGGTAAGGCATACCCCTGCTCAGTTACCACCTCACCGATGTGTTCTGGCATTCTGTGCTCTGTGTGAGTGTTGAAGACACAGGGGTGCTGGGCAACAGATGGTGTCCTCCAGCCAGGGAGAAACCCCTGTTCCTGTTTCCCCTCCTCCCCTCCCCTCCCCCCAGGTACATATATATGTTTCTGACTTTAACCCTCATCTGAAACAGAACACCCCACTACCCACATCCTTGGTCAAAAAATATTAGAAATAATAATACTTTTCAACCCATAATTCATGTAGCAAACCTGCCCTGAGAACCTTCTGCGTGTCAAGCCCTGTATAAGACACTGTGGTACAGAGTTGAATGGCCACATAAGGTATGGTCCCTGCCCTTGAAGACTCCCGAAGTTCATGTTTCTACTGACCAAAGAAACCTCCTGCACTAGGATAAAGATAACCTGCCCCTTGTTCTTCCCTTGCCACTGATTCATCTCATAAAACACAGCCAACCACGCACACACACGCGCACGCACATGCACACACACACACACACACACACACACACCTGAGCTTCAGCTGGATGACTGTGGATTCTGGCCCAATGCCACAGCAGTGCTTATCTGCAGCTTTCTGAACCCAGGTTTCTGGGTGATGCCCAGAATATGCACACAGCAGCGGGCCCCAGGGCACACGATTACTCTGCTTTCCTCAGGAGGACGCAGTGTTTCTCTGGTGAAGAGTAATCACGTCATGGAAATAGCACGAGGCTTTGCAGGCACGCCTCATGGATTCATGTAGCCTCAGTCACGGGTCATCTGGCCCATGCCCAGCCTCACACTTGCTGCTCTTGCTCCTCACATCGTGGGGCTTCTCCATTCAGTGTCCTTCCATCCAGGGAGGGACACCCACTTCTCTGTCCCGCTCTTCATCACCGCTCCTCTGCTGACACTGCCAGGTCATAAGCTCCCGTCTGGGACTCGGGAGGCCTGGCTTTCCGTCTTAGCCCATCACTGGCTCACCTGCTGTATGAACGTGCACAAACCACTCCCTGTCTCTGATGCTTGAGCTCCCACCTGCACGGTGGGGGGTCTGAATGGTCAGGAACAACTCCGCAGTGAAAAATGACCACACATCCCAAAGCCTGCTGTCACTGAACGATGACAATGGATAGTAAGTGAAAGCTGCCTAAAGACACAAGTGGGGGCTGCCTGACCAAAGAGGCATGGAGTGAATGGAAGGCAGGTCCCATGAGAGCGAATTCACTCAATTTCAGCCAGTGGGTTTCACTGTGGCTGCACCTTACCACCACTGGAGGAGTTATGAGGAATCCTGATGCCCAGGCTGCTCTCAACACCAATCAGATCAGAATTTCTGGGGCTGTCATCCAGGCACCAGCATTTTTTCAAAGCTCCCTTCGTGATTCAAATGTGCAACCAAGGCTGAGAACCACTGATGTGTATTCACTACCCACATTTTGGGTATGTTTCACCAGACGGTCAATAATGTCCATTTAGAACACATAGTTTCAATTGAGGGGTAGAGTTTTCAATCATAGAAACCTGAAAGAAGCTAGGTTATTAAGGATTCTTTATTTACTTGTGCCTCATCTACAGAAAGTATAATCCTCTATTAGGAAGAGAGTATATATGGATTAACTTCTATAATCAAAGAACGTAATTAATAACCCAGTTAGAACAAGAGTTTGAAGAGCTAATAATCCCTAAATACAAATTATGTAGCCTCATTAAAATCTAACCGTTAGAAACTCTAGTTAACAAACAACCCCTTGTCTACCAATTTGCTTTATTTTATAGCTATAGAAAAACTAATTTTTCCCTGTCCTGTGAGATCATCCCGCCAAAGCTTTTCAAAGGTCCTACCTCATGGGTTTCAGCCTGTTGCCATCACTTTTCCTAACACCTCCCTCTCAGTGGGTTAAGTTCTAATTGTCCATCCTCTCTCCTGATTATGCCACACCTCTGCCCAGCCAACCCCCATTTGCCATGTGGGACTTTGAGTATCTGCTATGTCTTTTCTAGACCGCACTCCCACTCAAAGACAGCGTATTATAACCTTTCAACTTTAGCTTGCTCCAAAATCGCTTACGCACATTCTTTCCATTGTAGAATAATGAAAAGAAGGTAACACTTTGGAATCAGCTCTGGCCGAAAAATCTGAAGCCGGAGTTGAGAAGAAGACCCACAAATGTGCAGCCACCTGGTCGCTGGCACGGATGACACTAAAATGCTCTGAAGAAAAGGTGGTCTTTCCAATAAATGTGGGTGAGTTAACTGGCTATCCATATAAAGAAAATGAACCTTGACCTCTATTTCACACCACAGGAGAAAATCAATTCCAGATGGACTGCAGATCTAAATGTAAAAGGGAGAATAATAAAAGTTTTACAAGAAAATGCAGGAGAACATCTTCATGACCTTGGGGTAGGCAAAGTTTTCTTAAACAAAACATAAAATTGTGCTGACAATACGAGAAAAAAAATTGATACGCTGAACTTCATCAAAATTAGGAACTTCTCCTTATCAAATGATACCATTAAGGGAGTAAAAATACAAGCCAGAGAATGAGAGAAGATATTGTCAATATCTGACAAAGGAGTCGTGCCAGAATATGTAAAGGATTCCCATAAATAACTAAGGGAAAAAGCACGCAAGCTCATTTTAAAGTCTTGAATAGGTACTTCACAAAATAGCATAGCCAAATGTTCCAATAAACACATTAAAAGGAGCTCTACTTCATTAGATACTAGAGAAATGCAAGTTCAACCACCATGAGATATAACTATACAAACACCAGCATGGCTAAAATGCAAAAGGCAGTTGTTAGGGAATACACGGAGTAATCAGAGCTCTCACACAGTGGGGGTGTAAGTGGGTACAACCACTCTGGCAAAAACAGCCTGGCAGTACCCACTAAATCTGAACACACAGATATCCGATAACCAGAAACTCCAATCCTTGGATGCAATTCGTACCAGAAGACAGGTAAAGAATATTTGTGAAAGCACCATTTGTATTAACCCCACACCGCAAAGTCACCAAATGTCCACCAACAGTAGAGTAGGGAAATAAATTATGTATACTCACACTAGGCAAAACTTACAAAGTGAAGAAATGAATGCACGACAACATGTATCTTGTGAACATAATGCCACGTAAACGCCGCAGACACAAAAGAGTATATGTTCCATGACTCCATTTCTACTAAATTAGGAAACAAGCAAACAAACCTGTACTGTTTACAAAATCAGGACAGCGGTTACCCTTGCCGGAATTGAGGGGAAAAACAGACCGAGAGGAGCAAGACGGGGACCTCAGGAGGCGATCCTGTTCGGTTTCAGGATGAAGAATCTGGTTTCATAGGTATGTTCACTGTGAAAAATTCACTTAGATATACATTTATGAGTAGTGCACTTTTGTTTATGTATATGTTGACAAAAGGTTTACACACACAAACACACACACACACCACACACACACACACACACACACACACACACACACACGGAATCTGGCTATTTTACCCTTTAATTATGTGTGACTTTGGCAAGGCACTTAACCTATCTGGTATTCAGTTTCCTCCTCTGTAAAAATTGGAATTGAAATACCAACCACCTACTTTTCAGGGTTGTTGCAAGGATGAGATGAAAGAAAAAGTATGCATGCAGATGGCACCTGGCATACAAAGCGTGCACTCTGTAAACGCGTTTCCCCTCCCTTTCCTATCGCGAATCTATAGTAGCCTCTTACAACCAGAGAACCGAGAGGAACCATCACTTTATGGTTTCTACGTTTAAAAGGAAACAAAACAATTGGGGTGCCTGGGTGGTTCAGTCGGCTGAGTGTCTGAGTCTTAATTTCAGCTCAGGTCATGAGCTCAGGCTCGTGGGATTGAGCCCCATGTTGGGCTCTGTGCTGAGCATGGAGTCTGCTTGGGATTCTCTCTCTCTCTCTCTCTCTCTCTCTCTCTCTCTCTCTCTCTCTCTCCCTCTCTTGCTCTTGTTCTTGCTTTCTCTCTCTCTCCCTCCTTCCTTCTGCCCCTTTCCCTCACTTGCTCTCCCTCTAAATTATTTTTTTTTTAAGCTAAAAAATTAAAAACAAAAACAAGACCCGGACAAAAGACACTTTCAGTATTAAAGGCGGCCAGGGCCTTTCACAGATAGTCTTAAAACGTTTGGAGAGTCTGTGTATGGATAACAACAATCCAACCCCCGGAGAGGTTAGAAGCAGGCCCAGGTCATGGCAACAGGACTGTGTGCTAGATCAGTTAATACAGAAACAGGGACAGCAAGGACCACACGGAGATGACAGAAAGAACACGGCAGCCCGCTGCCTGCCAATATGGCAGCCACACTCTCTTTTCTTTTAACCACATGCGGGCTGACTTTTCCAGCAGCAAAATTCTTCACAGACAGAAAAAAAAAAAATAAGGAAAACTGTTTCCTTAAAACAAGTGCCAAGTCACAATGTGTGAAAGTGCAAGTCACAGAAAACATGAGATTCCCAGAAAATAAACTTGTCATTACCAGGCCCTGGAAAGCAAGCACTGTAGCCCCTTCCTCCCCGCCACATCCAGGTGCAGTCTTCTACTGGGGGGGCCCACGCTTGTCCCTGTATCCTTTCCTTCGCCCGGCAGACACAGATGGAGCGTGGAGGGGTGGGGCCAGCCTGGTGCTGGCTGGACACTGGGCATCCAGAGAAGAGAGAGCCCAAGCCCTGCCTTCATGGGGCCTGAGGTTTGGAGAATTCCAACAGGCACATGGGAAATTCTAATGCGGGGAACCGCATGCCGACTCACAGAGAAATACAAGGCACTCAGGAACCGGAGAGGAGAGGGCACCTTCCTGCAGAAGAGGACACCTGGGCCAAAGCTTAAAGGGTGAAGAGTTAGGTGTAGACATTCCCAAACAGAGGGGCCAGTGTGAGCAGAGTCCAGAAGGGAGAAATTGCCCCTGGTGTTGCCGGAACTGAGGGTGGAGGAAGGAGTTCCGGGAAAGAGTCTGGAGGGGCTGGTGGGGCCAGATCGAGGAGGGCCTTCCATGGACTGAGTTCTGCAGGCCAGAGGTTCTCAGTCCTGGCTGCACATCATAGTCACCGAGCATCTTCCAGACATGCTCATGTCCTGGCCTCATGCCTACAGATGCTGGCTTAACGGGTCCATCATCAGTGCTTCTTAGAAGAGCCCCAGGTGCTTTTGCAGCGTGCAGCCAGCACTGGGAGGCACTGCTACAGTCCAGGGGTCTGCAACCTACAGGCCTGGGGCCAAATCAACTACCTTATGCTCGAGAGCTAAGAATGGTTTTTATCCAATAAACATCTGCAATCGATTTCATGGCAGGGAACACTACTAACTCCAATTAAGCAAACCCCCATTTGAACTCCCAATTAATCAAGATGGTATCTCCCCTCCGAAAAACGAAATTCCATCCTTCTCGTCAGTAGACCTATATTGCAAAAACTGCATTTGATTATTATTATATTCTAAGCTTCATTAATAAAACGTATGTGAAAATTTGTTTTTTCTCTTATTACACGAGCATTCATATAATATCCTCAATTTAGGCCTCTTGGACCACAAACTCTGAAAGATTTACTATCTGGCCTTTTACAGAAAACATCTGCTGACCCCTGCTATAATTGATGAGGGGAGACGGAATGGCTTGGAGCGGGAGGATAACGTGTGGGCTTGCGTTAGGGAGGCCAGGGAAGTGGCCATCACTTTAGTGTTGGCCCAGGAAAATGTGGCATGAGCCAGAGCAGTGGGCTGGAGGTGTGGTGGGCAAGCCCTGGTCTCAGAGGTTAGAAGAGGAGGTGACATGCACGGGCCATAGCAGCTGATGTATGTGTGCAGTAAGGATGAGAGGGAGGTCCAGAGGTTCTTGGGACCACCAAAGACCATACAGAGCCACCAGCACTGCCATGTCTCCATCCTGGCCAGGGAGGGCAACCCTGAGGCTTGTCGCAGCACACACAGAGGGAGACAACTCGAGTCCCTTTGCTTTCTGTTCTTCTTCTGAAGGATTCTATTTGTTACTCTTTGAAGATGGCTCTCTTCCGGGCATGTCTCTGCACGCACAAAAAAGCAAAGAACGAAACTGTGCCTTAAAATCGTTTGGCTCTCTGGGGCGCCTGGGTGGCTCAGTCGGTTGAGCGTCTGACTTCAGCTTGGGTCATGATCTCACAGTTCGTGAGTTCGAGCCCCGCGTCGGGCTCTGTGCTGACAGCTTGGAGCCTGGAGCCTGCTTCTGATTCTGTGTCTCCCTCTCTCTCTGCCCCACCCCTGCTCACCCTCTGTCTCTGTCTCAAAAATAAATAAACATTTAAAAAAATTTTTTAAAAATCATTTGGCTCCCAGACCCCCAAGTACCACCCAGCATGGCAGGCAGGGTGGTTATTAGCTCCCCAGTTTACAGACAGAAGACAGGCCTAGAGAGGAGCTACATGTTGGCCGATGTGGAGTCTTCCTACTCACCCTCGATGTGCTGGCATGACACCAAGACCAACTGGCCCCTAACTGTTATCAGAACATCCTCCTTGTCTGTGTCATGCACATTATGTCCTTGAACCTCCATGTAAGCTCCTGAATACCAGCACCTGTGATCGCACTCCCCGAGATCCTCGGCTCCGGTGCTGGTCAGCCCTGGGTTCAAATCCTGACCCTGCCGTGTCCTCACTGCTCTGAGCCTCAGTTCCTTCCTCTGGGAAGAGGAGGTTGAGACTCTCCTGTGTATGGTTGTTGAGAGGCTTAAATAGGATCATAGAAAGTGCTTAGTCCAGTGCCTCGTGCATAATAAGTGCTCCATAGTGCATCGTATTTCATTAGGGAGGCTCCCCCTTGGCAGTCTTGATTCTTATTATTGCTGGAGTCTGGCCGGACAATGCAGAGAGGCAGTGTAGTTGAAAGTGCGAACTCAGGAGCCAAAATGCTGGAGTCCCAAGCCCAGCTCTGCCCCTTACTGGCCGAGTGATCTTGGGTGAGTCACTTGTAAAAATACACTACCCGTGATAGTGCAGTCACGAGAATTCAGCGAGTTAACATAATGTAGGACATTTGGAACGGTGCCTGGCAATAGTAAGCGTTCTGGAAGTCTGAGCTATTGTTATTGTTTCACAGTTCTTTTCATTTTCCGTGGTAATTTTAACAACTAGGCCAGTAACTGGGACCCAGCAGAACTTGCAGGAACAGTGAGCCTGCCGGTACGTTTTTTCACCCAGCACTTTGCAGGCCTTGCCTCTGTGCTTTGCCGGCGATGGCCCTGGGGATGCCAGGTGCCAGGACGCTCCCCCGGCATACCCGAGTTCCTCACATCTTGGCGAACTACTGCAAACTGATTTACCCAGCCGTGGACTGGCGGTCCTCACATCTGTGTGGACTTACACAGCGATGTAGTGAATATTCATCACAGAGCCCACAGGCTCTTAACAGTCCTGACCCTCCGAAACTTCTCAACCCACAGATTTTTCATTTTTTAAGTAACTCATTTGGTGACAAGACCTGACCTGAAGTGATGTGAAGCTATTTATTGTCTTTATTTTCCCCACTTCGAGTGAACAGTTCACGGCAGAGAAATTAATGGGCTTGATTATGGAGCACTACCCCAGACTCCGCCGGGGAATTACATAATATACAGTGTACGTGCCCTAGTTCCTTTCTAAAATCTAAAACCATGCCAAGTTCCAAAACGCATCTGACCCCAAGGGCTTTGGGTGACAGACTGTGGACATGCATTTATTATTTCCATGGGACAGCTGTAATCACTTCCATCATCCCTTCAACCAAAAGATACAGAAAACTAGTGTTTGCCCATAACCAAATGACTATTTCTCTTTGAAAAAGAAATCAATAAGGGGTGTTTTCTAGAGAGAACCAAGAAATAAGATCGGCTTTCCTCGTTTCATGCAGTGGATAGTTCAAAAAACAGTTACGTTACAATCACCACAGACTCCATCAGACTGTTTCTCAGACAGAAAAATCCAGGTCTGGGGTCAAGGACAGCCAACGTGGCTTAGTCCCAGGCACACAGCAGGATGGGTGTGGAGGTGGAACAGGTTCTTTCAGAGTGCAAGCCTTAACCTCTGCCTCAAGGCCCTTCTGGCTCACACTCTCCTTATGATGTTTGCTCACTGGGAAATTCGGGGCGGATGGAAGGTTTGCGCTGAAGCAGGGCAGGAGAGAGGCACATTGTGAACCTGGAGGCAGAAGGAGCAAATTGCAACTGAACAATTACTTCATAGGCTAATTGGGAGATGCCCACTCTAAATTGCTAATAGCCTCGGGGCACTGAAATGACAAGCTAAATTAGCAGGCAAGATGGCTGGGTTGCTTGCTGGTGAAAGCCCCTCTTAGTAAAGGAAAGTCTCAGGAAGGAAACACGCCCATGTGATGATTCTGTATATGCTCCTCGATTGCAAAGGTTTGGGGTAAAAAAAAAAAACAAAAAAACAAAAAAACCAACCACAGGCAGCGGACAATCAGCCTACAGGGCCCCAGTTTCCCAAAGTGGTGTCGAGGCACCACCCCCAAGACTCCCATCCCCATAATATACAGGGGTGGAGCCCGAGATGGGAAACATAGGTCCTGATCTCTGCTACGGCCTTGCTGAGCAACTTCGGGCAAAAGGCAGGGCTCTGAGCAGCACCCTGTAGATCAGGAAGCATGAGAAATCTCTACCCTGCCATCCTAGTCAAACAGGATTGATTCTCAGGCTGCTTCAAGCACCCAGCCTGTCCTTTCATTCTCCCTTTTCCTGCTTCTCTCCACAAATGAAATCTGGAATCCCCAGCACTTGAACACTGGGAAGGGACAGAGTGATCCACACACAGGGGGCAAAGAGACAAGGGAAGACTTGAGTGATAATCCATGCTGGTTCCATGGCTGTCCACCCATCATGGCTCAGGGGGAGGGGACGCTGGCTCCACCTCTACTCCCCCATCTGCCCCCAGGACCCAGAAGCTCCTGTCCTTCCTCTTCCACACCCTCCAGGGCCCTGGCCTCTTTTCCTTGTAGCCATTCTTTTCTCATGATACCCTCTTGCCTTCCTCTGAAATCCAGCTACAACAGACTGAGTGCCTACTATGCTCCAGGCAAATATACCCACAGAGACCACTGGGCTTGGTTGTTCAGACAGCCTTGTGGAATAGAGGTCACCCCCTTTTACAGAAGGGGGTCCAAGGCTCATAGATGAAGCAGCTTGTCCAAAGTGATATGGCTGACAGGTGGTGGTGGCGGTGGTCGTATTCAAACTCAGGTCCCTGGGAAGTTTCCAGACGTCTGTGGGCTTCCATTTCTTCATCTGTACACCAAGCTTAGTCCTACCTTTTTCACAGGATGCTTTTAAAGACTAAATGGGATATCAGCAAAGCTGTGCATCTGTCCTCGGTGGTTGTAAGAGTGTCATATCCCAAGAAGGGGGTGAAAGCACAGCTTCTGGTTCCCATTTGTGGAGTCTTCACAGGGCAGGACCATGCCATCCCTCTCAACAGCTCCTCCATTTTAACAATGGCACATGGGATGGAAATGAAAGAAAGGCAGGCCCAGAAAGTGGGCACTGGGTGAAAGCTTGTCCCAAAGGAGCAGGGGTGAGAACTCCAAGATGTGTATGAGAACCAGAGACAAGCTGAGTCTGTAACTGCTGCCAGAAGGGGGGAGGGAATGTTCCAGAAGGTGATAGAACCAGGGGAGTCTGGACTTTGCCCTGGTCAGTGTGGAGCTGGGTCAGGGAGTGAGGAACAGATGTCTGGCTCTGGCAGTCACTGGGGGGGAACAGGGTAAGCGTGGGACCGAAGGAGAGGGGGGCTGCCTAGACAGAGAGAAGGAAGTTTCTCGGGCCTGAACGTTGGCAGAGGCCTCAAGCTTGTTCTTTAAAAGGAAGAAAATGAGGGGCACCTGGGTGGCTCAGTTGGTTAAGTGTCCAGATTCGGCTCAGGGCATGATCTCACGGTTTGTGGGTTCAAGCCCCGCGTCAGGTTCTGTGCTGACAGCTCAGAGCCTGGAGCCTGCTTCGGATTCTGTGTCTCCCTCTCTCTCTGCCCCTCCCCTGCTCGTGCTCTGTCTCTGTCTCTCAAAAATGAATAAATGTTAATTTTTTTTTTTTTTTAATGAGAATTGCAATCCCGGCTCCCCCTAACCTGGAGTGAAATCAGCACATCACCCACAGAAATGCCTGCAGACTTGCTAAACCCTAGTTCTCCCCAGATTTGGCCTGCACTCTCTGACATGCTCAGTAACTGTCAGGTTTACTATCCTGGAAGGCTTTCTTCAGAGCAAGAGAGAGCTCTGGAAAGAAACTGGAGCCAACAAGCATTTGAGGAAGCCTGGCTCTCCTGAGGGTCCCACAAGCCCTCTGGGCATGTGAGAAGGGGTGACCCCGCTGGTCCCACACCCCAGCAGCTCCCCCAGGTCAGAAGCACAGAGGAAACGGGCCGGATCTGACCTGGCTTTTCCAGCTTCAGGTCCTTCCTGTCTTGTCACTTCCTAGCTATAGGATTTTGAGCAAATCACCTTTTGAACCTCAGTTTTGGCATCTCTAATAGGGCTGATGATGCCACCTACCCTTAGGATGTTTGTGGGAATTTAATGTGATAATCACTGTTTAGCGAGCTGTAATACACCATATCCGTGTATTATTCTATTTACCACTGATATGTGCTAACCAACTATGGGGGTTTGAATTGTGCCCCCGCCCAAAAAAAAAAAAAAAGTTTGTTGAAGTCCTAATCCCTGGGACCTGGGCTGATGACCTTATTTGGAAACAGGGTCTTTGCAGGGTAATTAAGGTGTGTAAATGAAACTGAGGTGAGCCCCTAATCCAGTATGACTGGTGTTCTTACAAAGGAGAAGAGACGCAGAAGAAGACACAGAGAAGAATGCCATGCAAGGGCACAGAGATGCGCAGAGAGAAGACGGCCACGTGAGGACAGAGGCACGCCACAGTTATCACTTACAAGCCACACATGCCGCGGATTACAGGCAACCACCGGAAGCCAGGAGAGAAGGGGCCAACCCTGCCTGAACCTTGATTTTGGACTTCTTGCCCCCAGAACTGTGAGAGAATATACATTTCTGTTGTTTTAAGCCACTCGGTTTGTGGTATTTTGTTATGGCAGCCCTGGGAACTAATGCACTCACCTTGCTACCCTGCAGAAAGTGCCCTAACAGAACAAAGTGTTGGGGAGGAAAAAGAATTCATTCCTCCCCTAGTGCTTGGACCTGCTACCGTCTCTTTTGCATCAGCCTTCTGCCTCCCAATCCTGTGCTCGGACCTACCTGTTGTCCGCGAGATACCTCTGGAAAGGGGTCTAAATGGTGCTCTCACTTTCTAAAGTTGATACATCCTGTAGTAGCTGAGAACCCACTGCATCCCGGGGCCAGGCATGGTGGGTACAGAGCTGAACCTCACAGACCCCACTGCTGAAGGCACAGAGTTTACAGTCCAGAGAGAGGACACTTTGAACAAGAAACGGCAAGCAGGAAACAGGTACTGGAGGGGAAGTGGCATGCATGTGCTCTGAGGAAATGCAGCAAGAGGGATAAACCATGACCCGCTATGTGTGTCAGCAGTTCGTGCTGACAAACTCCCACAAGTTCCAAAAGGTCACTCCTCAGTTCAAGAACTCTCTATGACTCCCAGCGGCTCCAGCAGGAGTCCCATCCTCTTATTCGGAACTCTCCCTATCCCTCTCTAGATATTTATCACCCAACCCTCATTTACAAACACTTTATACCCCTTCCTGCAAGCAGACAGGCAACACAGGCTTTGGGGAATCCTAAGTGAGAATCCTGGCTCTGCGTATGCCCGAGTATGTCGTATGCCTTCTAGTATCACTGAACATTTCTCAGAGACATGTTCTGGACTCCCTCCTCAGGATAGAGATTAGTAAGACACGTTTTTCCTGCTCTCAAGCAGCTAAAGACCAAATTAGAGCTCCTTGGCCTCGGTTTGCCCACCTGCGAAATGGGGGCATGGTAGTAGTCCTACTTTACCATTGGCGTGAGGAGTATGTGTGTAACAAGGGTTGAGCACTCAGCAGGTATGAGATGAACACCAGAACCTCATGCACTTATTTTCTTGACTGTATCTTGGCTCAGACCTTCCCCCTGCCTTTGTCTTTTCCTTTCATCTTGACTTCTTCATGGCCAATACATTTTTAAGACTCAGATGAAATCCTAGTCCTCCTGTAGACTTTTCTCCACCCAGTCTCGGGTTTCCCACCTCCACAACAGTGTGAGTCTCAATTTTCTCAGTACTCTCCCCAGCGGGATGGTCCAATCAGGCATCTTTGTGTGTCTTAACCCCTTCTTGCCTCTCCTAGCTCTTTGTGTCATGCGTTCTATCTAGTTCTTGTTCAGGGAGTATCTGTAGATTGGCTTGCTTATGATTGCATCGTTGCAAGCCCCAAGAGAAGGGTGGGTGGGGAGTCATACAAAACCCCTCAAGGATTGGGTGACTCAGGAGCCAGCACTGCCTAAAAGTTGAGACAAGGGACCGTCCTCAATAGAAGCCTTGTGATCCCCAGACCTGAATGGCCTCGCCACTTCTGCCTTCCTGGTTCCACACTTTTGCAGGGGCCGCGTTCTGCCCAGGAGCAAGGAAATGGCTACCAAATTGCAGCTCTAATTGAGAGGCAAGCAGGGGAATGGCTGGGGACACAACAGCCCATAGGTGTCCAAGCTGAAGCATCTGCCTCCCCTCCTTTCGTGTGGTTCCCAGCCCATTAAATGCACTGTTCCCTCTGACCTTCAGACACAGCGGCTGCTGGGCCTCCCTATCCCTCTCTCCTCTCTGGTTCACACTCCCAATCTCCTGGAGGCAGAGAAGGTAGGGCAGCCTGAGTAACCTCATGAGTCACTGAAGCCCAGAAAAACACATTCAGAAGAAAGCTTCTCTCTCTGTCTGCAGGGGCAATGATAGAGGGAGAATGGGCCACTGTCATGGACAGAGGGGACCCTCATTCCTTCCATGTATGACATTTCCCTGAATGATGTGGATGTGCCAAGCAGCTTCAGAGCCAAGGCCACAGGAGTTTCAGCAGGGACCTTATATTCACATGGCAGACGTACGGGGCACAGAGAAGGAAACCACTGATGTTGGCTTGAGGGGTCAGTGAAGGATTCAAAGGCCCGATACTCAGGGCAAAGCAGGAGCTAAGAAGCCAAGGGCATAGCTGGGGACACACATGATTCACAGTTACCTACTATGTACCAGGCTGTGTGCTTGGAGGTTTCCGTACGTGATCTTATTTCATCCTCAAAACAGCCCTATGGTATAAGTGTTATTGTTACAAACATGGCCATTTTGCAAATGAAGAAGCCCAGGGAGCTGAGTAGCCTGAACCAGCCGAGAGTCAGTGAGAGGCCGGGTCAGGATTCTAACCCAGGTCTGACTGCCCCAAAGCCTGCCCTCTCTACCATGTGCTGCATGGCCATGGCATGATCACACAGATGTTCAGTCCTGCTCTTCTCTGCGTGTTGTTTCCCAAGTTCATCTGCTATTCTCAAACGTTTGGCATCAGGATAACTCCTTTCCAGGCCAGAGGTAACCACCATTCAGGGCCAACAAGGGATGACATCCTCGCAAATAAGATACGGAGTAAGAGTAAGTGGGGGGGTACAAACAGCTGTGCTGCTTTGGGAGCCACGAAGGCAGAAGTGAAGAGCCTCCAGGTCTATAGGTCACAGGACTCCTACTGAGAATGGATGGTCCTCTTGCCTCAAAATGTTTCGGCAGGGCTAGCTTCTGATGGTCCAATACATGGGAGGGGTGGGGGTATGTGACATTTTTCCCCCCTTCTTCTGAGCCTTAAAAGTCATCAGCAAATGAATCTACAGATACTGTCAGAGGGAGGCTGCATGGTGGAGAGTCAGAAGGGAAACAGTCTAGCATTTAAAAATGCCAACTCCAGGCTGCCACGCAAGACATCCATTTATACGTGGTTTCTCATTAAATCTGCATGACAACCTTGCACAGAAGGTATTATTGTTATCATTCCTGCTGAAGAAAAATTAAAGCTCAGAAAGACTATTTTTTAAATTAATGAATTTACATCTGCACCTTTATTTACATTTATCCCAACCTGTACAAGAAAAATTACAAAGGGTCCAGCACAGACAGAAGGTGTAAAATCTGAAACGTGGCCCAAGATTGCTGCAAGTTCTATGCTTTTCCTTCTTTCCCGTGCTTTGCAGCACCCCACCACATGTGTCCTTTGATCTAGGACACCCCAAACCCTCAGCTTCCACCCTGGGTTCAAAACAGGATTCGGGAGACAAAGGTTCCATTTGCCTGTGAATTTTCAGAAGCAGCAGACAAGGGGGGTGGGGGAGGGTCTATCTGGGTTGAGAGTTAGGTCAGGTGCTCTTGAAAGTCAGCAATATTCACCCAGCCCTACCTCTCAGGGCCCTGAAAGAGATGTGGACGGGAGGCCATGGCCGCACTTCCGTGACCCTGAGCCGATCGTTTAATCTCCTTGTAGTTTTGTTTTTTCGTCCATATCAGGAGAATATTAATAGCACTTGCTACTGCTCACTGACAGAGATGTTAAGGGGAGTGAGTGGGGAGAGGGATGTGAACATGTTCTGTAAGCCGTAAACTGCCATACAAATGTGAGGGCTTACTTCACTGCTACCCAGGTAATGGCTCTCAGCAGGGCGGACCCAATACGACCTGACCTTAAGTGACACATGCAGAATTTACTCAGCTGCATTCAATACACATATCTGAGTGCCTGGTTCTGTGATAAAAGACAAAAGACAGACACCGAAAAAAAGTAAAAGTCCCATTGTGTTGGGTTCTGGAACGGAGGTGGGGGCCCATAGAGGAGGCTGGTAAAGCAGACGCAGGATAGACAAGAAAGGAGCTTCCAATAAGGGAGTGTTGAACAGAGCCTTGAAGTAGGATTTGGCCAAGGGGACGTATAGAAGGCACTCCAAGCTGTTCTCTCTGCACAGAGGGCTGAGCAGAATGGCATGCAGAGGGAAGGGTGGTAATTCCATGGGGAGGAGTTAGCCTCACAGGTGCCAGAGGGAACAGGATTTGTTCTTCAGTGGGATGTCCCTGCAACCGCCCTGCATGACTTTCACGGCCCGATGCATGAAGATGGCCCCAAATCTCACTGACCCCAGGGACTGCCAGAACTTCTGCCATTTCTTCCTGTGATTTGCTAGCAATCTCTGAAGTCAAACCAACCCACCTGAGTTCCAACAGTGTTAGAAGAAATCTATGAGTTCCATATTCTTCCCCGGGGAAGGAGAAATCAACGGAAATGAGTAGTTGTTTCCTGTATTTACACGGTTACCTTCTTCTCACTTGAAATGACTTATGAACAAGGATTAATCTTAGGAAGGCAGAGGAAAATTGTGATCTCTGCCACCATGGGTAGGGAAGAAGGACGGGGCGGGGGTGATATTCTCTGCTTTGTCAGAACAATTAAAGACTTCGATTCCTTGAAATGTGAGAACAGAACTCAAAGCTGGAAGATATCTTGGCGGTGATATGGTCCAACATGCTGCCCAGTGTAAGTTCTCTTTATAAAACAGCCTGGCCAACTGGTAGGCACCAAGTCTTTGCTTCAACAACTTTTGCTTATTAACTGGTAATTTCACGGATCATACTTCTGGTGGAAACACACACACTGCACATAAAGACACGGAGAGAAACAGATGAGGAAATGTGGCTTTTTGGAAAGAGAGTCCAACTTGGCTCCTCCGCTTCCACAGATTAAAGCTACTCTGACCTCAGGCAAAACATTCAAACGCTCCTTCTCCTCTGTGGAGAGTGGGTTGTAAAACCTTCCTTGCTGGGGTTGTGAGGATTAAGTGGACTAGTGTATAGAAAGTGCCCAGCAGAGTTGCCTGGCACGCAGCCAGTACTCAATAAATGGTAATTATTATTATCTCATTAGCCCAAACTCCCACACAAGGCAGAAATCCTTCTTTAAACAATCCTGACAAACTAAAGAGCGATCAGGTCTCCACTTGAATAAATATTTGTTGATTGATTTGGTAATCAGTTGGTTCTAAACACCCAGACACACACACACACACACACACACACACACACACACACACACCCTATGATTATTTCTCCAAATTCTCAGAGATTTAACAACAAGACTACATCTCTCTCCACTGGGCGGTACTTAATGCGTAATGGTTAAATCCTTCCCAGTGTGGAGTCAGGCTCTGTCACTACAACTCTTCTCCAGTCCGTGGTTTTCTTTTTTTTTTTTCTTTTTTTTTTTTAACGTTTATTCATTTCTGAGACAGAGACAGAGCATGAGTGGGGGAGGGGCAGAGAGAGAGGGAGACACTGAATCAGAAGCAGGCTCCAGGCTCTGAGCGGTCAGCACAGAGCCCGACATGGGGCTCGAACTCACAAACCGTGAGATCATGACCTGAGCCGAAGTCGGTCACTCAACCGACTGAGCCACCCAGGCGTCCCACAGTCCATGGTTTTCTTAAACAATTTTTTTTTAACCACACAGAAACGTTTGAAGAACTTCCCAGAAAACTGCACATATATGGAACCAACTGCCTACAACTTCAGGAGTACCTCAGATCTCATGAAGGGCTTCGTCCTCCAGGCTAAGCACCGCTATTCTAGAACCTTGCGGAACAAGGCTCTGCAGGTGCAGATGCCCCTTCTCTGGTTCACCAAGCACCCTCTCACCTTCTTCCCCCAACACGCTCCCACTAACTTCAGAAGAGGAAAGCAACACTGGACTCAAGTGCTGCAGTCAGCACACTACGGTTCACCAGGTGGTGCATCATTAAGCCTCAGTTTCCTCATCCACAAAATGGGGAAAATAATAGCATCTACCTCATAGTGCTGTTTTGAGGGTTGAAAAGGGTAATGCACGTTGATGCTTAGCACAGTGCCTGGCACAGAGTAAACACACAATATAAGTTGGATTTTGTTATTGTTCCTATAATATCTGTTCCCTTAACCTCCCCCTCTTATAGTTTGCTGTTGTCCACTTAAAGAGATGTTCCAGAACATACATATAACTCCCAGACTCAAAACAGTCCTAAGTGTCATGCCTTAGGTGTCAGGCAGGGGGAGCTCTGCCCAAGTCAGACTTGGGATAGCGCTGGCCTGGGCCAGACTCCTAGAGGAACAATGACATTTATATGATCACTGGGTAAAAAAAAAAATGAGAAAAATTTGAACCACTGCTTTTAAAATGCATTGGTTCAACACATTAAAAAACTTAATAAACAAAGGGTCTTGGAGACAGAATAAAAGGGATCTACGGAAATTAAAAAAAAAAAAATTGAGAATCCCAATGCCTTTCCCTTCTTTTCTTTTCTCCTTTCCCCCCTCTCTTCTTCCCTTTTAAAAAACAAACATGTATTGAGTGGTTACCTGTGTCAGCCTTGTGCTAGGCATTGGGAACACAAGACAAATAAACCCTGGTTTCTGCCCTCAAGGAGCTCACAGTCTAGGGAGGACGCCAACTTATAAAGAGAACACAGTGGGACACGTTCCCCAACAGGATTAAGTACAGGTGCTGAGGTTGCCGATAAGAGTCCAGACTCCAGGTGGGACACAAAGACATAAGGGATACTGCCCAGAAAGGGTAACACTCAAATTGACACCTTTTAATCATTTCTAATAGACATTTTTGCTGGTTATAAAAGTAACACATACTTATCGCAGGAGATTTAGAAAGCACAACAGTGCCAGAAAAAGAAAACATCAACCATTTCTCACCACTACAGACAACTACTGACACATTCTGGAGCATTTCTCTATCTTTCAGTCTATGTATTTCACATAAATGAGCTCATTATATCTAAACAATTTGATAGGCTCCCTTTTTTACTTAACATTGAAACATATGCATTTTTCCATCAAGCTCATCTGTAAGAGTGACCCTCAGATCTTTGATTTGGGGGACAGAGCCCCAGAGCCCCGGGGCCAGGGTTGGCCTAGAGGAGAGAGGACAAGCTGGGTTTCGGTGAGCAGGTCGAATCAGCAGTGCCTGTAGAGCATCCCACATCCCACAACTGTGGACGGTCGGAGAGCGGGCTGTGGCATTCGGGAGGTGGTCCAGGCCTAGAGGGTCCTCAGCACACAGGTGGTGGTTGACGCCATGGGATGGATGAGGTCCCTCAGGGAGGGTGTGCAGGGTGAGAAGAGAGATGACTAGGGTAAGGTCCCTGCCCTCTAGAAGCTCACAGTCTAGTTGCGTTCATGTGCAAGCCGTTCACCCCCAGCTAGATTGTAAGCTCCTTGAGGGCAGTTACCATTTCACACACAGCAGTCCCTCGCCAATCATGGGGGTCAGGTTTCTGAAATCCCCTGGGGCAGAAGTCAGGCTTGAGGAATTTAGGACCTTACTGGGGAAAAAATAGGGTTAGGGGAATGAAGTCACGAGTGAACTTATGAAATCATCATACTTTTTACATTGACATAAAAGAAAAACGTCAAACGTCAACAACAGCATATTCAAAACATTGAATATCAGTAATAATTAAATTATCCAAGTACTCTTAAATTAGCCACATATACTTTACAATTTATTTCCACTGTCCACCCCCTTAGGAGAGCCCTCCCCTTCCCAGCTCTTAACAATATGCTTGTAAATCGATTTTTTCATTGCCGGAAAAAATACACTCGGTAAGAATCATTTTCCTTTGTGTGTTTCACATGCATTCACATGTGTGAATTCACATTCACATGCAAATGTTCAATGCCTTTTGGTGTTTATGACTCTGAGCTACTGATTCCTATCTCTTGGTCCTACTCACAAGTGCATGCCACATCCTTACAGGTAGGGGTGGGTTTCTGATGGCTGATGAACTCCCTCCCACACTTCCCTCTCTGCCACTTCCTTGCAAATACCTCTGCTCTCGTCTGCCATACATTTCACCTATTGCCCTCTTCCCAACCTCTGAGCAGACTGCATCACTGCCCCGGAACTGACCTTGATTCCCATGGCTTCTGAGGGAATACGCAAATGGAAAGTTGTCAGTGTTAGAATTTGGAGTCTTTCTTCTGTAGACCCTAGCACGTTGTGCACTCCCTAGCTCCCAGTAGGTGCTCAAAGAATTCTTGCTGAACTGGGCAATTTCCTAGTCCAAAATAAAGGATGTGGATTTTATTTCTCTTTCCGCTCACTGCTCCAGATGAATATTAAACCTTGCACACAGCATAAATATTGAAATATTTGTAGGCACATTTAATTTTCCCTTCTGACAGGTCATGATGACAAGAAGGAACTAACAGATGCAATCTATCTGCATTCACGAAGGCAATTTTGAGTTCCACATGACATGCTGTCAATAGACTCAAAAGATATGGCCCTTTAGTGAAGGAATTCTCCATCTTTTCCAGCTCAGAGACCACTTGGATAAAGCAAAAGACCTACTAACCTGAGATTTCCCCGTGCATGTTCATGACACAGAAGGCTATTATCACCTTGACTAAATGGAAGGACTAGCACTGTTTTTGATGAGATACCGACAGGACAATGTCTTTTAATTGAAAAAATCAGTTACATTTACAAAGCACTTTACAGTTTACAAAATGCTCTCAGGTACATTTTTTAAAATCTCATTCGTTCTTACAGCTACTCTGTGAAGTGGTCAGAGAAGGCACTGATATTTCCATTTTGCACATGAAGAAACTGAGGCTTACCCTAAAGTAAAGGGTCAAAAGGTGGGCAACTCACCAGTTAAATCGAGTCCCCCTCCCATTATTGTTACCAGCTGGGTTCCAAACAAAACATAAAACTGAATTGCAATGCTGTTCCACTGTCTTGTAATTGCCAGTGCCCGAGACCCAGCCTCAACCTAACGCCCACACCCCCACCACCTGTCTTCCTTATCCACTAGTCACCCTGCAAGTTTAGTAGCCAGCCTGGCCCAGGAAGACATTTGAGCTCATGACCTACGAGGAAAGGTAATGAAGACATATTCCATACAACGTGTATCTGAAACTGCGCTCGGCACTTCATGTATGTGATCTCAGTTTATGCCCCCAACAGTGCTGCACAGGAGGCTGTGCCATTCTGGTCCTGCAGATGGGATTCCACGTCCTGTGCATTGTTTAGTAATTTGCCTAAATCACAGGGCTTCAAGTGGAAGAACCTGTCTTGAAGGGAGTCTGCCCCCTTTTAGCCTTCTTTACCATTATTGCCACCTGCCCATGATTGGTAAGTAGCAGGACTAAAATTTAAACCCGGGTCATTTGATTCTAGATTCTCAGGTAACGTTTCCAACATACTCCTCAACTTCCAAAGAAGCGAAGCAAAGGTGTGATGGTAAGAGGTCCCTGGGGGACCTCCCACAGCCCTTATCTCATTTAATCCTCTACAAAAAAAACTCAGTGATCACTCCCTTAGAGACACAGAAACTGGGACTCAGAGCGCATTAGCTTGACCAAGGTCAGATGCCTAGAGAGTGACAGTGAATTTGAACCCAGGCTCAAATCCTGGACAGCAGGGTAGTCCCGAAGAAGCAATGCACCATCCTGTATACATTGCATGCACCTCCCAGCTCAGCAGAAACAAGGCTTAGATGGACCTGACCCTCAGAGGAGGCTACCCTGAGGACACAAGCCTTCGGCAAAGGGCCCTCATGGGAACTAAGTCACCTGACATTAGGATTAAGCTCCACCTCCCCCCAAAACCCAAAATCCTTTGTGAGAAAAAAAAAAATCTGTATTTTAAATGAATTTACTGGGATATTTTGGTTTCAAGTAAGTGGGGGTTGAGTCCACTCATGTATTTCACAGGGATCTTTAACCAACTGGGAAGGGCAAAGACCAATGAGCACCAGCCAAGGGAAGGCAAGGTTCAAGTTTGACACGTGGCCCCAGAGACAATGAAAAGGACAGGTGCAGAGACAGAGCATAGTCTAGTGGCTGCCAGGGGTTGGGGGAGGGGAAAGGAGGGATGACTGCTTCATGGGTACAGGGTTCCCTTTTGGGGCGATGAAAATGTCTTGGAGCTAGACAGTAGGGATGGTTGCACCACACTGTGAATGAACTAAATGCCAATGAATCGGTACACTTCCGAATGGTCAAGGGCGGATTTTATGTTCTGTGAATTTTACCTCGATTTTTCAAAAGGGTGGGGGGAGAGGAAAGGCGCCGTGTGCTGCACAGGGCCCGTCAGATAGATGATCCCTCAGCAAGTGTTTGTGAGCCGAAGCCAGTTCTCTTGCAACTGAAGCTGGGGATTTGGAGACTTTCCACAGAGTGAGCGCTCAGGGCCAGAGCTGGGTGAGTGCACATGCACGTTCGTGCACTCAGCGACTGCGTGTGTGTTTGTGTGTTTACACAAGTGGCAGAGGGGACAAGCTGCAGAATTAAATATTTACAGCTTGATGCTACACCGTCCAAAGTCACCAGCAGGAGTAATTATTGTAAGAACAACAATCCCAATGACGGCACTATCAGGGTATGGCTATCATTAAATAATGCCAGCTACTATCTATGGAGAAACAGCTAGGAGCCAGGCACTTGGATAAATGTCTCACATGTGCCATCGCACTGCAGGCTCATGACAACCCATGAGAAAGAACTCCCTCCATCTTTCAGGTGAGGAGACTGACACTCACAAGGTTAAGTACTCGTCTAAGGTCACGTATCAATGAGGACAGAACCAGGGTTTCAATCAGGTGCATCTGACTGATGCCTGTAATTTGGGAGGTAGCGGGGAGAGAGTAAATTCAATGTTTCTAATTGTGGGAAAAGTGGAAAAATTTAGACGAGCATTTTTAAAAGACACATAATCACATTAGCCAGAAATAGCCACTATTAACACTCTAACATATTTACTTCAAATTGTTTCTGCATTTTATAAAGTCAAAATAAAGCTATAGATGCAGTTATGTATTGTGTTTTCCCCTTACATGGTACTATATTTTCCCACATCTCTACATGCTCCCATAGATATAATTTTGAACAGCCATATATATTCTGTCCCAGGGATGCCATAACTAACTTTTATCTTACTGTTGAGCAGGTGAAGTGCTTTCCAGCCATCTGTGCATATAAATAATGCTGTGGTGAACACTTTTGCTCGTCAACTTTCTCTGCATATCTGGTTCTTTCCTAAGGATTTTCGAATTCTAGGCGTGCACTGAACCAAATGTCTTCCTCCGGAACACTGGTCGGCAACAGAAGTATTTCTAGAAGTTTCTACAAATGCACACCCCTGACTCCACCCCAGAGCGAGAACCAGAATCTCCAGGGTGGGGTCGGGGCTCACTCCAGTGGCTCTGGTCTTCACCACCGTGCCCGAACCGATGCTCCCCACCTCCCTTGCTGGCCTGACTGCATAGACACACAGTCTTGACCGAGGAGAAGGTTCACTTCCTCACTACACCAACTCCTGGCTGGTAAGCCCGAGGTCTGTTGGCATTCATCTACCTTCCAGACTTCCTGCTCCATTTGCACGAGTCTGCTACACCTTCAGACTACCTGTGCCATTATTAACCTAATTTTAAAAATCAACTTATTTGTTGTTTCCTGATTCAGTGTATTCAGAAAGGGAAAATGGACCTCATTATGGTAAGTGAAAAAAACACCATCTCTTCATGGATAGATGAAGAACCTTAAAAAAGAAATACAATGAAAACAAAACAAGGTAAATACTGTTGCCTCCTTATCCAAACTCAGGCCTTTGTTAAAATAGGAGATTAGCCAGTGTCCCGGAGATATTAAATACCTACCCAGCGGCACAATCAGGCTCTCTCCTTGACCAAATCACAAAGATTGAAAAGGGATTGAAAGAGGGCTTTTGACCACGTGACTCAATGTTATTTAATAGTCTGCTTAGGTACCACATCTAAGACCATTTGGTATGGGTCCCCGTCGGTAAACACTGATCTAGTCCAACCTTCTCCATTTACACACAAATACAAGAGGCTGAGATTAAGTGACAGGCCTTTGTCACATCTAAGCCTGGCAGCCAAAGAAAACCAAGAATCCAGGTCTCCTGGCTCTTATGTCTTATTTGATCACTCTTTGGAAAAAAATTTGATCACTCATTTAAAAAAAAAAAAATGCTGAGCAGCAGAGTGTACAGGGAGAGAAATATACTTTTACATTGATCTTTGGTTATAAGTTCTCAAAGCATGTAATTGATAGAAGAGATTAAAGATATAAGCATTTCTTTTAAAAAATCCAATCAAGAAGTAGTTATTGGCCATCTGCTTCTGTGCCAGACCCTATAACAGACTAAGAGAACACCTTCCGGCCCCCATAGCACAACCCGACAGCGCATGAGGGCAATGTCTGGACCAGACGTAGCAGCTGTGGACTGATCATTCATTCGCGTCATTACTCCACTAACATGTCTGAGCACCTATGTGTCAGATCTCCATAAATGATTGTTTATGGTTGTGCACGTGGTATCTTCTAGACAGTTAACTCTGGTAACTATACTTACTGCTAAGATACAAATATAAAGAATGGCAGGACTTAAACATATCCCTCAAATCAGCTCTAGGAAACTGTTTTACAAAACTTAAGCTGAACTCCTTAATGAAGGATGCAATTTAAAAAGCATTACACCGTTCAGCTACTATTACCAACAGCTAACATGAACAAACCAATCGCATAATTATTAACAATTAGCTAATATTTATTGGATTCTTATGATGCATGGGGCACTATGCTCACCACTTCTGCAGACACTGACTCACAACCCTCACAAGAACCCTGTAAAGGATTACCATTATCTGGAATATACAGAAAGTGGGACTTACAGGGTTAAGTAACTTTTCCAAGGTCACACAGCTAATAAACACTGAGAGCTAGATAATAATCCAGATAGCTGAGAGTCTGGACTCTTCCAAATTTGAGAGGCATACTTACTAGAGAAAAAAACCAAAAACTAAATGTTTGTTGGAATTTTCTTCAATTATACTCACAAAGAGGAGAGGAAATTCCACAGCCCCTCCAAAGTTTAACTATATATACGTAGTTCACAAATGGGTGCTGACAGTATTTTCCAAGCTTTGGACTGTCCCAGAATCACCTAGAGGACTGGACCCCCACCCCTGGAGTTTGTCTAGAAGGGACCCTGGGGATCTGCATTTCCTAACAAGGACTCAGGTGATGCTGATGCTGCTGGTCCAGAGACCACACTTTGAGAACCACTTCGTTGGGGGATCATGGGCCTTAAAATCAGACAGACTTGGGTCAGAATCCTCATTTTCCCACTTGCTTTATGCGTGACCTTGGGCAAGTCACAGAGGCTAAACTCCTCCTCCATAAAGGAGAGTATCACTATTGGACAAGGTCGTTGCAAAGATTGCATTAAGTGAAATTATGTCCATGATCTGCCAAATACCTGGCATATGGTAGGTATGCAATAGACTGGCTCTATTAATATCATTAATACACGATTCGCAAGAGAGGATGCACACTTCTCCACGAATGTGCTATTTGAAAGAGAAAGGAATAAAACTGTATTTTGGAAGATAGTGATATTTCATCCCAAATCATCATGTTTGTCTCTTCTATGCATACGGATGTTAGAAAACAGTGCCTGATGAGAAAGGAAGGTCCACGTGACGGGAAACGCATCGAAGCCAAATGCTGGCAGCTCAGAGACGGCCGCTCTTGCCCAGCGCGACCATCTGCGAGGGTCGTATCACGGGGTGCAGGAGACACTGGTAGACACCTTGTAGGCAAAACCAGAGGTGCCTGAAGACATCTGGGGTTTTTTTGGGAACTCACTGCAGAATTAGTAATTACAAAAATAACAATACAATTGCATGGGCTTTGTAAAGCACTCGAGGGTTGAATGGAATAAACGGGAAGTATTAAGTAGTCCTTTTTATCTTCCTCTGCCTGATTTACAAAGTGTTGTCTGTGGGGCATATTGTGTGTGTGTGTGTGTGTGTGTGTGTGTGTGTGCGTGCGCGCGCGCGCGCGCGCGCACGTGTGTGCTGTTGGTTGTTGTTGGTTTTAAAATAAGCCACAGAGATGAATCTTGTTGTGAGCTTGTCTTCCAGAAAAAGCAGAATATATTAAGGGCTGGAAATTGGCCTCGGGGCTAAATATAGCAGTGTGGTGGAGTGCTGGGGCACATTTCGAGCTGTTCCGTTGAGTATCTGCAGCGTTTAAAGGTGGATCATGATGCGACTGGGTAGGACTTAAATCATCTAATGAGTTTAGTTCTAAGGCCTTTTGAGTTCTTTAGCTAAAGAAGAGTGAGCATATTTGTGTGACCCAGAGAGAGAGATCAAAGGAGACAGGGAGGATGGCAGAGACCCAGCCTGGTCAGCCATCTGCACCTGCAGGGCCTTGGCTGATGAACCTTTACCCTTGGAAGTTCAGGTTGCCACAGAGGACTATAGAATGACTCGAGGAATCTTTCTGGCTGTAACCACCTGGCTCCTGCGTAGACATCATCTTTCGTTCCGGTCTCAGCTCAACTGCTGCCCCTCTGGCCACACCATTTATAGCAGACAAGCTGGATCCCCTCAACCAGCCTGCAGCTTCCACAGACAGTCCCCACACCACGGAGCTTTCACACGTCGAGTCAGGCACTTGCTGGAACTGTCTGGCAGTGGAAACCCATGCATGGGGCAGGGTGGGAGTCAACATCCCTGGAAGCAATCCACAACCAATGAGGTGCACAGGTTGGTAGATGGATACCCCAGCTTTCTTGCCACCTGATGTGACGAATGTCCGGCAAGTGCTTCTGTGTCCTTCTAAGGGTCCTCGAAGGACTCAGTCAGCCTGCTGCCCAAAGTGACCCGACAACCTGGTGATGGACGTTCTATTAGCTTTCCTCTCTTCCTCTGCTCCCTTGTCACGCCTTCTGGAATCACCTCACAAATAATCTATTTATACCCAAATCCTTTCCTCCGAGTCTGCTTGGGGAGAAGCCAAACGAAGACATTATCTCAGTGCCCCCAACTCCTCCAATCCTTCTTTCTCATAGCACCCTGTCTACATTCCTTTCTGACCACTCTCTGATCAGTTTTCTTCTCTTACTTTCCTTACAGGGCCTGGGTCTGCTCCATAGCCACCACCTGGCACCGTGCCTGGCTAGTGCTCAACAAATATTGACCGGCTAAATGAATAAGCGTTTGCCACTTGGAAATGGCTTCCTCCTAGAACAGTTTTTTTTCAACAGGGATGACACTCTCACCGCTTGGTATCCATTCCCTTTCTTCCCCCACATATAATCCTATCCTAGTGCATGTCTATGAACAGGCAGAGAGGTTTAATGGAACGGGTTTTGGAATTCAGAGAGCTATGGGACTTTGGGCACGTTATTTGCCTTCTCTGATCCTCCGTAAAACCATCTGAAAACCAAGAACAGTATTGCCTGCCTAATGGGTTTACAGAAAAGGCTATACACTTGGAGGATGTATAGTGCCTGGAACATGGCAGGCATTTATTACGTGTGAGTTCCTTGCATCCTGTTTATTCCTCTTTTCTTCTGTCTCTGTCTCCATAGTAAGTCCTCTACTCCATAAAGAGAGGGCGGTCTTTGAGCACCTCTCTCCATGTCCGTCCTGCCTCTGTCCCCTACTCCCTTGCTAATGGTCCCTGTCCCTCCCTCCGCCACACACACACGTGGGAGGAGTCACTACATCATGCAGTCAGGGACCACATTCTGCATCGGCTGCCACTTCCTACCTCCATGTAGTAATAAGCACTTCTAGGTGGGTCCTGACCATTTAGGCTGGTTGGCCATTTCACAGTCAGGGAAAGTGAGGCTCAGAGAGGGCAGATGATTGCCCAAAGCCTGAGTGCTAGTAGGACACAGAGCCTGCCTGACCACGAAGCCCTCCATCCCCTCCAGGCCACACTACCTTTGCTAGGCTCCTCGTGAGCTCCAGAAAGTGCATGGCTGTGACCCAATAAGGCCCATAGAGCTTGCTGAGGACATATATACCAACCCCCTACCCGTGCAAAATGGCCCTCCTCTTACTTTTGTTTACTGAAATTTGATGCAATGCCGTGGGCAATGGCTTAGGCAAACCCTTTAAAGTAGATATTACTAACCCATTTTCGCTTGAGGAAACGGAGACTCAGAGCGGTTAAGCGATTTGCTCTCCATTGCACAGTGAATAAGTAGTGGAAGCAAGAATCAAATCTGGGTGTGTCTGATCCAGAAGCTAAGCTGGCCCCAGGGTCTAAGCAGACCCCATCCTTCCTGGGCCTGCTTCCTGTAGCCTCGCTTCTCCCTTGTCGGTTGCTGCTTTCCCGGGGCTTTCCTGGAGCAGCCCTCTGCCTCTCAGGTTTTCCTTTCACAACAGGCAGGACGGAAGAGCATGCACTACACTGCAAGCTCCCCGAGGTTTCCTGCATCTCATCTCCAGGCACTGCTATAAAGCTCAGGAAAGATTTGTTCAACGGGAGTGATCAAAGCTGCAACAGGAGTTGATTAGATGTTTTAGCTCGCTTCCAACTCTGGAAAGCTACTCCTCCGATGGTCCTATTTCAGCGCCGTCAACATGGAAAGGAAAGCATTTGCAGCAATTCAAACCACCGAACTGCATTACTGAACACCAACAAACAAACATTCGCCTTCAAGAGGGAATTCTGTTACAGTGGGAGCCAGTGCCCCCAGACTCCAGCTTTGCGGGCAGAGACCCAGGAGTGGTCCTTCTGTTTGGCTCCATCATGACACCACAGAGGGCCACCAGCTTGGCCTGCCTGCCAGGGGATGGGGCCCTGTGACCAGGCTGGGTCACGAGGAGGGACATGTGGATGGGCACGGCCAGTAGGACAGCTCAGAAGACCTCCTGAATGCCCCAAAAGGACAGAGTCTTCCCAATTCTATTAGCAACTTAGCCAGTTAGTGAAGTCCAACAGCATTCTCCAAAAGCACTCAAACTCACAGAACTCCTGCCCTGCCAGGGGGCCCAACAGCATATAGAGCATCAGGCCCCCGGAAGGGGCAAAGATGTCTTGCTCCTTCAAGATGGCCAAGTTAGGTGATGGGCCCTCTGCTGTCTGGTCACCCATGACAGTCCTAATGCCATCCCTGGTAAGCAGCTACGGGAGTGATTTCCCACTCAACTCACAGCGAGGTGGCAGAGAGGGGACTCTGGAGTGCATCATCTGGGGCCAAGTCCTGGGTTGGCCTCTTGCTATGTAACCTTGGACAAATCACTTCACCTTTCTATGCTTCAGTTTCCTCAAACATAAGCTAGGAAAACCAACCGTCCTTACCTCACAGAGTTGTAAGAAAATGAAATGAGTTATTTATAAAGCACTTAAAACAGTGCTGTTGCGTAAGCACTCAAATGTTTATCAAATAAATAAGTCCTCATCACATCTCCCAATACCTCCCTGGTACAAACATTTTGGAAAACATACCTAATTATTATGTTTTCAAGCACGTAGCCCTTCGTTCATTTATTCTTCTTTTATGTGCTCCCATAATGTTCTGCCTGGTCACAGCAATTATAACTCTGGGTCACTGTGGTCTCTTTGATGAGCATCTTTTCTGTACACAGCCGGGCACTGTATCAGCACTAAGAGTGCAACTCTAGACAACACTCAGTCCAGAGGGAATGGGGACATGGGTCAGGGTCACTGCGTAACAAAGACAAGGGTGGAGTGCTAGAGGTATCGGTGGTGGGTGCCTTAGTGAAGTATCTATCAGCTATACTGTGTCTTAGCAATTTTATAATAATAACAAACAGCCATCAAATCTGTCTGTAGCAAAAAACCAAAAATCATCTCTAGATGTCCACAAGGACATGTTCTCAAAGGGATATAACCAAAATATAGAAATGAGAAGCAGAAAAAGAAATCTGAGCAAAAACACCTATTTTGGGGCCTCTTGTGTTCCAAATCTGCTCCTATCTCACACAGGGTCCCCAAACTCCTGTCCCCTGTTCCCAAGCCCAGCTGTTCTGGGCTCACACTCCAGGCTGTTTATAACTCCTTCCGCAATTCCTTGCTTCCTGAGTAACTGGCCACAAGTTCAGATCCCTCTGGTTCCAGCCGCTGTGGAATCCACAGCCTTTCTGGTAAGAAGCTAGGTCACTCTGCCTTTCCCTGCCTCCCTGAGATCTCCATCCTGACACGGAGATTCCAGCTCTTCTCTCTGATTGGTCAGCAGACATCAGAGGGGAGGCACAGATATTCCCAGGAGACCTTCGCGGCCAGTCTCGAACAGCTGTCTCAGCTGCAGAGGGCTTTTTTACTCTAATTTGGAGATGATTCCAGCTCATGAAGACTGCTTATTAAGAATGTTGGTTCAACATACAAACCAAATGTAATGCATACATTTTGTTTGGATCCTAGTTGAAGAGGAGAAAAAAAAGCCACGAAGATATTTTTTGGACAATGACAACTGTAAATTATTATTAATTTTCTTAGGTATAAATAGCATGTCACGGTTATGTAGAAGAATGTCCTTATTTTTAGAAGAAGCATGCTAAAGTAGTTACAAAAAACACATCTGCAAAAAAATGGAGAAAACTAGATATCCACACATACATGCACACAAGGATGAAGCTTATAAAGCAAATATTTTGAGAAAAAGGAAGATCAGTTCCCATGGGTCTCTATAAAGCTTGTTCACGCATCCTATATTGGGAACTGAAAAAAGAAAAGAGGTACAGAAACACAAGATGCATATAATTTAACTCCACATTTCAACACTTGACTTTGCTTTTGGAGGGGAAAAAAATTTCTTGGCCCTGCCCTGCACCCCAACCACCCACAAGCATACCCATGCATACGCACACACAGGTACACACTCACCGGAAGGCATTTCCTTTAAACTCAAAGCCCTAAGAGAAATCCCAGAATAGTCAGCCTGGCACAGTAGTGAACTAGGATTCACTCTGGAAGATATGGGTTCTTCCCTGCTGTACAGGAGCTGGTAATCTTGGGGAGGCACTGAGTCCTCACTTTCCTCACTGTCCCCTGGGAGTATAATAACCCTGCCTTACCACCCACAGGGCTAGACCAAGAACCCGGACAAAGAATGGCTATAAAGACTATAAAGGCTATAAAGACTATAAAGGCTATAAAGACACCATCGGAGCATTCCTATGTTCTCAGTGAGAGATGTCAAGCGTGGAATGCATGAAGGGGTCCCGATGCTCTGTCTAAAGGTTCTTGTGTCCATCTTCTGGAATTGGGCCTCCAAGAATTTACTTTTCCAAGCTGCTCACCACTGGAAACAGATGTAACTCTTTTAGCCCTACATGATATGGCCAAAGTAATAAAAGCACAACTGGATTTTCGATTTTTTTTTTAAACTGTCATTCCCAACGCAATCTTACATAAATGGATCTGAAACACATGGCAGAGAAGAAGGCACTGAGTAGAGAGATGGAACCCCACCAAAGAGTCCTTTCCTGGGTCATGGGCAAAGAATGCCAAAACCTTGGCCCGCTGCCTCCTGAGCTCCATGAATCTAAGAGTTGGGCAGAAAACTTCCTCATTCAGAATCCATAATTCTGATCATTTAGACACAGCCTCAGCTGACCTTGCCACTGGTGTATCTGTGAAATGTTCTCTGGCTTGGAGGGAGGGACATGTGGTACACAGTCAAGCACACTAGCTGGGTGGCCAGGAGAACTAACTGGTTCACTCCTAACTGCCCCCCACCAACTTTGTAACCTTGGACAAGATGCCTTCCTTCCTCGGCCTCCATGGTCGTCCTTGTACAATGACTGTGTTGGATTAAAGGCTGTTCCCGTGTCATCTGATTCTAAGACTCTATGATTAGTCACTTCCTTTGGGAAATTCTCCCAATCCTCCAAGAATGTTTGCTGAATGGAACTGGTATCTGTGATATTAAAGCATGCTTAATCCACCATAGGGGACAGACTGTTCCAGAGCATGTTGGAAGCACTCATTTCTCTGCCCCCAGAAGTACAGAGCACTTCAGGTTTCATTCAGGTTGATTCACAGAAATTCTCATCTGTTTGCAGTTGGTTTGCAACTGAGTTCTACATAACGGAGAGTAACAAATAGCACTATCATTATAAAGCGCGATTTGGGGCACCCACGATGTGCTGGACGCCATGCTAAGAGTATGAGTGTACTGCAGCAAGGGAGTGCTGTAAGTTCATCATATGGAAAACTGCAGCTCAGAGAGGTTAAGTAACTTGCCCAAGGTGGCACAGTGAGTGGTAGATTGAGGAGTCTAACTCCATTCACTGTGGTAGCGTCTAGAGCGAACTCATCAAGTTGTAAACAAAATCCTATTAATGAGTCTGCTATTTGTCTCTCCTAACAGTGGACATTAACTTAAAAAACAAAACTTTATTGAGCTATAATTGATGCACAATACTGTACATGTTTAAGTTGCACAACTTGATGAGTTCTGATAATCACCATCACCCCCCAAATTTCCCCTCCTCTCCTCTCACCTCTCCAGGCAACCGTGTATCTGCTTTCCTGCTCAGTACACTATGTGGTGTTGCTGGAGAATTTTATATAATGGAATCAGACCTATTTTTCTTTGTCTGGCTATTTTCATTCAGTGTCATTATTCTGAGACTGATCCCTGTTGAGTTTATCAAGAATCCTTTCCTTTTGTATTGCTGGGTTATTCCATTATATGGAACAATTCATTGACCCCATTTACCTGTTGATGTGCTTTTGGGTCATTTATAGCTTTTGCCTGTTACCACTGAAGCCTTTGAACATTCTCGTGTGAGTCTTTATATGTAAACATACTTGCATTTCTCTGGGGTAAGTACCTAGAAGTGGAGTGGATGGGTCATAAACTAGGTGTATATTTAACTTTTTAGGAAGCCGCCAACTGTGCTCCCAAGTGGTAGGTACCACTTTATATTTCCGTTGTCCCCCATCCTCACCAACACTCAATATGATCAGTCTTTTATTTTTAGGCACTCAAGTGCATCTGAAGTTATATCTTACTGCAGTTTTAATTTTCATTTCCCTGATGACTAATGATGTCAAGCATCCCTTTGTTGCTTATTTTTTTCTTTAAATCTTTAACTAGAACATGGAAATTGGGCAAAACTAATAGCACTAGTTACCATTTATTAAATGGTTGCCCTCTTCTGTGACAGGTTGGACGCTATGAGTTTTACACCCACACCCTCTCACTTTCATAGCACCCTAATGAGGATGACATCGAGATCCAGTTTTCCAGACGGGACACTGAGACTCAGTGAGGTCAGGTAAGTGGCCCCACATCACAGTTAGTTAGTGACAGGGCCAGATTCCATTTCTAGGGCTCTGTTCTATACCCCGGAGGGTGTGGGTGTGCCTGCCAGTAACGCTGCTCTTGAACAAGGCTTGTGTTTTACATCCCAGGTACTGCCAGGGCTTTGCAACATAACCAAACCATAGCAAAAGAAAAAAAAAAAAAAAGATGGACACTGCAGACAAATGCAACATTGATAGTCATTCCTATTTGCTAGGGATGTAGGACAGTTTAGCCAAGATACACTGTGGCTGAGGCCCTGATCAATACATCAATACGGCATAACATTAAAAGCAAAACAGATCTCTGGAAAGTAGTTAACCAAGAGCTTCAAATCCAAAGGCTGCATAAGAATGTCAACGTTTACGTTGTGCTGAAGAAATCATTTGAAAGAACTGTACTTTTGCTCTTTAAAGGCAGGTGCATTTCAAGATGTTGACTCTTATGTAAGCACTGGAAGTGTATCTGGGGTTTTCTTTAGCCCAGGGATTGAATTCTAGCACTAAGAAGCAAGGGAAAGCTGAGCAGCCATGAGCAGGCCAGCACCTCTCTGGACTTTGGTCTCCTTCTCTGGGCTGTCAGTGGCTCATGTGGGGCTGTACCCTAACACGCCTTCTGGTGCTGGGGTGCTGTTGTCCATACTTATTTGCAGGAAACACCAAACACAAGAGTGGCAGTAAGCCTGACAATATAATGAGGAGAGCCCCACCCTAAGTAGGAGAAATTTCAACTCTGCGTTTTGATTTAAAACCTTGGCTTTGATGTATGGTGCTTAAGGTCCATGACTACAGAATTAAGCAGCCCTTCGAAGAACAATATTCACACCTCCTACCATCCTGGATGATGCTCTTGACTCTCCTGTTCATCCTCACAATGTGACATCATCTATATATAGTTTCCTTGCACCATCAGAATAAAGTCCAAGCTTCCCAGTGGCCTTTCTTGTTCCTGAGGCCATCTCATCTGGCCCCACTTCCCTGATGGCTATCCTTTTCCTGAGTTTCTGTTCCTTTTCTCATGCCCTCTCCTCTGCCTGGGGAGCCCTTCCACATCCCCCAACCCCTCCCCTGCTCGGAAAACTCCTTGACTCTCAGGGTCCATTAAGAAGAAGGTCTCTTCTCTCCACAGTCTTATTCTGTTGGCCCCCAGGCAGATATGGTCACCCCTTAACTGTATACTCGCTGGCTGGGGTGCCTTCCTCCAGGGAGGCCCTTCTCCTACCATGTATCTCACACAATGTCTGCATCACCAAATGGCTCATCTGTTTTCTTCCGCTCACCCAGCACTGCCCAATAGAAAGCAAACATATAAATATGGTAAATACTTATGCATAATAAATAATATAACACATAATATAAATAGCATAATAAAATATAAATACAATTGAAAGTTCTATTCTAACCACATTTCAAGGACCCAATAGCAGCATGAGAGTAACAGCTACCATACTGGAGAGCATGCATATAGGACATTTCCATCACTGCAGAAACTTCTGCTGAAAAATACCAGTCTAGAACATCTCTTTGGAGAAGTCTTTGCAATGGTGGCAATCTGCTTCCTTAAGGTGTAAGTGACTTCCCTAAATAAGCAAAAGACACTGGAACTGTAAATGGGGAACATGAAGAACGTCAGGAATACCGATAGTGTGGGTGCAAGATGCTACTTCTATCTGATGAGACACAGCCAACCATGTGGCTTTGAGTGCACTCTGAAGGTCAATGCTGCCTCTTATGATCCTGTCCAATCTATTATCCCTCATACCACTTCATCGCCCAATACAGTGTCCCCTGCATGAGTCCAACTGAAATAATTTAATTTATCATTTTCCTATGTATCTGTATAAGCAGTTTCCTCCCCCTGGAAGTTCTCAACTGTTACCCTGACTAACTGATCATCCTTCAGTGCAGCATAAGCGCCCCCCCCCACCTGTGACACCTTCCCCGCAGAGGTGGCTGACGTCTCCCTCCCTATGTGCACACCTCTTCAGTTACTCCTTCACATAGCTGTGTCTTCTGACACACTGCAACCTCCTGAGGGCAGGGGTTGTGCTTTCCTCTGCCCTGGCCTAGCATATTGGACATTCTTGACAATAGGAACCGAAAAACACTGAATGAATGACTGAGTTCCCAAAGAGGAGTCCAACCTTGTATCTAGCAATGGCGCCTCAGCTGAATAAATGTGTGGCCTCTCTAGGTTCTGCCTAGACAGAAGCCAAACTCATTGGATTGTTTACACTCCGGGCCATATTTACAATAGGCTTAGCTTATGAATGCTTGAAGCACAGGATGGAAAGAAGCCCATGGATGGCAGCTGAGCCATTCCCCTGCCTTCAGGACAAACTTGCATCTAAAGCAGTCGAGGAGATAAAAACGTACCTGGCTTTTTAAAGAATTTGAAACCACCCAGCAAGCCTTGACAATGTGGAATGAAGAACCAAGGGCACCTCCCTCTCGGTGCTGAGTCAGTGGCCTTTGTCTGCTCTGTGATTCACCCCACTGCTTATAAACCACCTGAGCAGTTGGGAACCAGGAAGCCACCTGCACACGCCCACAGGCATACATTCGGCTCCCTTCCCCTCCTGTCCTCCAGTCCTCCTGTCCTCCATATTCGGAATGGTACCCACATCGACCCCAGCAAAGGCATAGGTGTGATCCCTCCCTCCTCATTAGAAGACCATAGGGTCAACCCCAAGCTTTTTCCCCTGAGACAGGGGTAGGTGGTGTGTGAGATGTGAAAAGCAGATGGACAGTCAAGACACCCGCCTTCTGGACTGGTTTGTGATATGGACTTCGCACTGGGTTCAAATCCTACTGTATGGCCAGTCACCAGCAGTGGACCATGCCACTGAATATTTCCCAACTGACCTCCTCAGCTGGAATCCAAGATAATGCCCATCTCCTGGGCTGGCTGTGAGGGGGTAGGGAGATTAGGCTTTGCCACACAGTGGGAGTTCAAAACATGTCAGATGGCATCCCTGTCTCCATGGCTTGCTCAGCCTGACGGCCCGTGAGATAACTAGTTTTGTGGGTCGACGCAAGGCTCTTCCTTCTCTGAGTCCTCAGTTTCTCCAGCCACACAGGTGAGCCAGATTACCCCTCAGTTTCCTTCCAGATCCAAGGTGTGGGAATTTGAGGCGTGAGACCTCTCGAGTGATAATGTGTGTGTGCGCACGCACATGAGAGCAGCAGAGAGAAAATATGAGAGAGAAACCATTTTTTTAGTTCCCTTAATGGAATAAGACAGATTTAAATATTTTGATTCCAACCCACTGTGTTCTCTTTGTTCCATATATGATTTTAAAAGCTTATCTTTGTCTTTTAGCTCTTTCGACAATGCAAATCCTTCTCACAAAGTAAGGTAAAGGTTTTCTCCCTCCTGATGACTTAACATACGAGAAAATGTTAAATCCTTATTCTTTGTATTTAAATTCTTTGATGTTGCCAATAAAATAGGTTGGGAAAAGTTGACACAGAAAGCCATTCCATGTATCTGAGGGACTAATTCCTCAGAAGGATAATGGAGATACTCAGAATACCTGAGAAGCACAGCAGTCAGGGCCCAGGCAGACCCTTCTGCCTTGACTACCTCCTTAAGATGGGGACAGTGATCATAACCCTGCCCATTCAGTAAACCATGGAGTCAGTGCTTCCCAAAGAGTTTTTGAAGCAATGCTGCTCATAGGAGATGCTTTGCAAACATTTTTTTTTTTTTAAACTTTCATGCTGGAAGTTTGAGAACTCTTATGTGATATTTATCTCTCTTGGAGATTCACACTGGCAGAGTAAAGGCTCTGAGAATTCCTGCGGCACAAGAACACATTTAATTTGTCCAATCTGACATTTCTCAAACTTATTTGGACACAAACCAGTTTTTTTTTTCTGAGGTTCTTCCCCCCCGCCCCTAGGGCATACCCTCCACATGACCTGACACCCACACGTACCCGTGCAATATGGGAAAAAGGCTTGAAACCCATTTCTAGGAGCCAATATGGGGCAGAGGTAACAACATGCACTCCACAGTCAGACAAATCCGGGTTTGATCCTAACTTCGCCAGCAGTGTGGCCTAAGGGATGTTATGTAACCTTCCAGTGCCTCAGTGTTGCCATAAGTTAAAACTGGGCTGATGGTGTCTACTTCTGTAGTGCTTCCCTGTGCATTAGGTGAGACGAGGCATGCGCAGAAGCTTCCGGAACCTGGTTGGTATCTTTAAAATGTGACTCTCCCTCCTCTCTCCTTTTCGCAAAAATCATAGGCTAAGACATCTGAAAACTCCTTGGTCATTTTTTTAAATGCTCATAAGACTTGACATCAAATTCTTTCCCATCAGAAGCCATCTTGGAATGTCTTTCTATTACCTAGTCTGCAAGTTTCCATAAAGACTCATCTAGAAAAAACATGGCAGGGCTGCTTTAATACATACATATGCGAAGGAGGCCTAGTATTTCATACAACTATCTGGGATTTAACATCGAGGAATTTTCCCCGTGTCAAATATTACTCTATTTAACAGAATGTGATATTGCTTGATACAGTCATAAAGCGCATTGCTATCAAAATACAGCTGTTATTAACATTACTAACAACTGCTTTATCCCAGTGCATTTTATTGACACCATAATGATGGGCACTTTTAAAATGAGTGTCCCTGGCTGATTTTTAGAGGCCTATCTCCCAGAGAGTTCATACGATAATTCCCCCAGGGTTTTCACCAAGGTAGAATGAGGAGTTTAAAATGCTTGAAAGAGAGTCATCTTGAGGTCACCAATAATTAAATAGGAGCTAAAGGAACAGAATATGGAAAATGTGTAATCTTCCCGGCTCTGAAATAAAAACAGATATCAGTGAGACAGTGCCTCTGTGGGGAGACTTGATCTCAATCTACAGCAGGATTCCTTTCAAGCCTGGATGTCTAGTTCAAAACACCCATTAAAAGTCTATGATGGACTTTAATTATGAGAGGCAGATGATAAGAGTCTAGTTCATTCCCTCCCGTTGTCCGGGGTGGTTTAGAGCTGCCAATCATCACCCCCTTCAAAGAGGCCCAAAGTGCAGATACCACTTTAAAGAAATGGCTGGACTGTGAGGGAGGGGCTCTCACCCCACAGGTGGTGCGGAGAGAGTGGTGTCAAAATGCCTCAGGGCCTGCTAAGTGCACTCAAGGGATCTCTTACTAAAAGCAGCGACAGTTTTCCCATTATTCCAATATATAGTGGTTGGACCGAGAGACTCCCTCATCCCTGGCTTCTCATTTCTCAGCCTCTGATGTCCCTCTTCCCACTTGCACTCACCCCTCCCCATATGGTTTGGGGGTGATTTGGTAATGTGTCCAGCAAACTAACAGGTGGTGTTAGCCTACTAACACACACACACACACACACACACACACACACACACACAAGAGGTAAAAGATAGCAGAGGAAAGAACCCACCTCAGAAGAAGCAGCAGCAGCTATGGAGTCAGAAAGACTTGGGTTTGAATTCTGACTCCCTCATTTCCTGCTGTGTGGTCTTAGGCAAGTTACTTAGCCGCCACTTTCCTCCCCGCCACCCCCCCCCCCCCCCCCCCCCCGCCACCACCGCTGGAGCCTCCATTGTCTATCTGTAAAACAGAGACCAGATTACCTGCCACCTAAGGTTAATACGAGGACCCCGGTTCATAATAGGATACCTAATAAAGTCATTCCCCTGATAGGGAAGCAGAAGCCTGCAGCCAGGGTCTGTCTGCCTCCACTGTTTCCTACATAACAACTCCCTCTGCCCCGAGACAGAAACTTGCTGGAGAGGCCAGCTGAGAAAGAAAAATGTTCAATAATTCAGAAGCACTAACATCAAGTCTGATGTAGGTATAAAAATAGTTACAAAACACCACACTCCTCTTGTTTTCATTACAGCAACCTTGGCTCCCTGGTAGGAACAGGAGGAGCTAGGGACTGGCCCGAGGCTGGGGCCAGGCCTGGGGCAGGGGAGACTCATCAGGTTTCTGCTTTGGCTCCTCAGATTATTCATCTTTGTTCACAGGCAAGGCAGGAAGGAATGTGCTTGTCACCTCCATATTTTAAACCAGCCTTCGGATAGGCTGGTTTATTTTTGAATTGACCGTATGCTCAGCTGGGCTATTGGAGCAGAGAGAATTCTCTACATCCTGCCTTGTGACGGGGACCAACTAGTGAGCTCTTCAAGGATGCTGGACCAGATCCCAAAGCTTAGGTTCAAAGCAGCAGCCCAGTAGGCTGCCCTGAGACCAGTCAATCTCTGTAAAGAGTCCCATTGCCCTTGGCCTGTGTCACCCAGAAGGACTGTGTTATTCCGAAAAGCACAAATTCTAGGAAAAGAACAAGAAGAAGCCAACTGGAAAGCTAACATTTCCCAGGCTTCTGCTATGTGCCAGGCACCCTGCCATGTACTTTACCTATATTACCTCCTATAGCGCTCACAAGAAACCCCAAATTAGTTGCAAGCTACATTTCACAGACGAGGAATCTAGCTCTGGGAGTTAAGGGACTTCCTCCCCAAAACTCCACCAAGGACTCAGGGCTCAGACGGAGACAGTCTGACTCCCAAGCGTGCACTTTCTCCCCTTCACCCCCCCATAAGAGCAGAGCATGTGGTATGAAAAGGTCTTCATGAAATATTCAGCTGCATTCGTAGCTCCTGTCATGTCCAAGCCAGATCGGAGTGCTTACTCAGTGCATTTTTTCTTGCAAGGGAGCTGCAGGGAAACAGATTTCCAAGTTACACTTAACAAGACAGGGAAACGGGGCCTAATGTTGGCCTGCCCCAGGTATGGGGGCAAGTCTACGCAGGCGTGCTCGAAGCAGGAGGCACAGGGACAATGGAATGGGAGGCTACAACCAAACCTATTGCTTCTAGGAACCGAGGGTCTTGAGTTTCTTTGGCTGCCTTTCTAGGAGAGAACAGGGAGTGATCAGCAAGGTGAGGAAGCCCAGAAGAGTAGTAGAGGGAGGCAACAACATTTCTCATCCTTCAAGTCCGACCCCAAACCTTTCTTTTTTTTTTTTTTTTTAAGGTTTATTTCTTTTTGAGAGAGAGAGCAAGAGAGAGAGAGACAGAGCGTGCCAGACAGAGTGTGAGCGGAGGGGGGACAGAGAGAGGGGGAGAGACAGAATCCAAAGCAGGCTCCAGGCTCCAAGCTGTCAGCACAGAGCCTGATGCGGGGCTCGAACTCATGAACCGTGAGATCATGACCTGAGCTGAAGTCAGACGCTTAACCGACAGAGTCACCCAAACCTTTCTTTTTGCAGGTTTCCTTGCCTCCCCCAGTCAAGCTGGGAGTGAGAGTTCTTTCTCACATGTGTCTGCTTTGTGCCAGGCTCCGTGCTACAAGTTCAGTTAATGTTATTCCACTTCATCAGCAAAGCAGGTATCATCACTCTGTGTTGAGGAGGGAGGAACCAAGACTTAGAGCTTGTTTAATGCGCCAAAGGTCACACTAACCAGCACAGTGGATCTCAACCAAGGACAGCCCCCGGCAACAGTTATCCAGCCAATCGTGCCAAAGCTGACAATGTCTAGAAATGGCTCAGCCAGGATTTAAGGTCAGTCTGACTTTTTTTTTTTTTATTTTTTTTTTTAACGTTTATTTATTTTTGAGACGGAGAGAGACAGAGCATGAACGGGGGAGGGTCAGAGAGAGAGGGAGACACAGAATCTGAAACAGGCTCCAGGCTCTGAGCTGTCAGCACAGAGCCCGACGCGGGGCTCGAACTCACGGACCAAGAGATCATGACCTGAGCTGAAGTCGGATGCCTAACCGACTGAGCCACCCAGGCGCCCCCAGTCTGAGTCTTAAATTCATGTCCGGTGATACTCTTAACCGTATCCTAAGTACCTTGAGGTCTGAGTGGACTCTCCTGCCCTTCTGTCCCAAACGATACCGACTCTGCGACAGAGCTCACTCAGCAAGCCCTTACTGACTGATTCGTCAGTGTAGTTAATAATGGTGCCAAGGATCTAGATGGGCAGCCCCACCCAAGGGAGCCAGCCATTCTGCAACTGAATCTCTCAAGAGGATAGTGAGTCCAACTTCCCACCTCCTGCAGGAAGCTTCTCCTCAATACTCTGACAGCCCCCTGGTTGCACACCTCCCACGATGAGGAGCTCGCTGCTTCCATGGGCAGTACAGTACTTGGGAGAATGTTCTTCCTGATGCTGAACCGGAGCCAGCCCTCCACCCAGCCCCAGCCTACCGCAGCTTCTGGACATCTGGGGGAAGACTGCTGGTTAGCAACTAAGAGACTACACCCCAAGTCCTGGTCATGTCTTGCTAACTCCTGGAATGGTGAAGTAGAAGAACACAGACTTGGAGCCAGAAAGATCCCGATTCAAACCCTGTCTCCACCGCTCACATAGTTGGTGAGGAAACATCACAAGTCAACCTGGCAGAGTGGCTATGTCCAGCACAAAGTAGGGAACTCAGTACATAGTAGGGAGCTCAATACATAGTAGGTCTCAGATGGCCCACTTAGTGGCAGGGTCTGTTCACAGGGACCCGGCTCCCCCTCTGTGTGAGGTCTGTGACATCTGCTGGACTTCCCCACATCACATCCTCTCTTTGGCCTCGGCCTGCGCATCTCTGGGGTCCACGTTTGAACAAGGGAATTTAATTCCCTGATTATTAAGGAGACAAGAAACTCAGATGGGTGACAACAGATCAAGAAATGACAACCACTTAAGTTACCATGGCAACAGTTTAACTTGAAAAGTTCCAAGAACGTGCCGTAAACTAGAGGCGTACACACACGCCGGAACGTGGGGGCCTCAGACACCTGCTCTGATGCTGGGGACCATCACCCAAATCAATTCCTGCTACAAGACATCATTCATCAGTGCAGGCAGGTGTCAGGAGAGGCTAACCACTTCTTTCTATTAAAAGTTTTGGCTGAAACAGACATCTGAAGATGGCACTCATTGTGCTCCTGCCACAGAGTAGACTGGGCGAGCTCTGGCCCCCTCCATTTCCCATGAACTGACTATAGACAAGGTCCCAGGGAGGGACACTTGCTTTAGATGGTCAGGTGGATCCATGCAGGAACCCTGGCTCCCTGACTCTTGGTGGGGTGACCGTGGGTGGTATCTACCCTCTCCAAGCCCCCTCTCCTCCTCCTCTGAAAAATGAGAAAAATAAGATCTAGCCGGTTAGGAGGATTAAAGAAAGTAAGGCAGGCCAAACACACACAATTCAACAAAGACTGAAAGCCTCTTTTTTTGAAAGAGAGAGAGAGAGAGAGTAAGCACACACAAGCAGGGGAGGGGCAGAGAAAGGAAGAAACAGAATCCCAAGTAGGCTTCCTGCAGCCAGTACAAAGCCTGACGTGGGGCTCAAACTCACAAACCCTGAGATCATGACCTGAGCCGAGATCAAGAGTTGGACGCTCAACTCACTGAGCCACCCAGGTGCCCCACGACTGAGAGCCTCTTATTGGCAAATACCGTTCTAGGCCCTGGGGTCACCTCAGCGAACAAAAGGCAAAGATCTCTGCCTAGGGGAGATTCACACTGGTCATGAGAGATAAAAGAGACAAACAGCCAATAGCCAGACCATATATGAAAACAGAATGCTGACCCCCAACCTTTGCAGCAACCAACCCCAAAGGTCAGGACTTTACAAACAACCTGCCAGCTTGTAAAATTTTTGCCCCAACTTCCCCCTCAGGACCACTGCAAGCGAGCAAAATACACTTTTGGCAGCTAATCACATGCAGCTCCCGGCTTCTAGGGAGCCCGCCTCCAGCTTCTTCCTGCCAACAGCCTCCAGTCCAAGCAGCCCAAAGCCTTTCTTTTCTTTTTTTTTTTTTTTTCCCTTCACTAAGAGGCTTTCCCACCTCTCTGCCTGATCCTGAGTCTCACCAAAGGCAAGTGATGGTGGCTGACTTCCTTGTAGCCTCTTGCTTGTTCTCATCTGAGCATTCATTTCCACAGTCAATAAGTGTCATACAGAAGCAAATTAGAAAGTGTGTTCTGTTTCCGACCTGCCCTCCCACCTCCCCATCCCACCTTCGTACTCAGATTATCCTTAACACAGCAGGCAGTGTAGTCTTGTTATGATCACAAAACACAGTATATTAAACCCCACAGAAATAAGAAAATGTACACCAAGGTAAGAGAGCTCTGGAACGCTGCGGGCAGGGCAGGTGGTGTTACCAATGCAACAGGATTGTCAGGGTGGGCCTTGTGAAGAAGACGATATTAAAGCAAAGACTTGGAGGTGGGTGGCCAGCCATGTACATATCCAGGGGAAGAATGTTGCAGGCAGAGGGAACAGCCTCGAGGCAGGACTGGGCCTGACACATTCCAACAAAGCATGGGAGGTGAGGTCAGAGACGCAGGAGACACCTGGCACTGGAGGACGACTTTCCAGGTCACGTAAGGACTATGACCCTTACTCGAGGCAAATGAGGAGCCATTACAGAGTTCTGAACTGAGGAGTGACGTGTTCATGTGTGTCTTAACAGGATTGCCCCAGCCCCTGTGTTGAGAATAAACTGCAGGCAGCCAGGACAGGAGCGGGGAGGTCAGTGAGGGCCATGACTGCACCTGTCCAGGTGAGAGACAGGGCTCTGGCCAGGGCGGTGCAAGTGCAGAGAGCGAGAAGTGGTCTGGTTCTGGGTACAGTCTGATCATGAGCCTCAAGTTTGGGAGATCCTTAGACCCCTTCTTCTCTCTTTCCCTCTTTCCTTAAAAACATTATTACCATTGGGGCACCTGGGTGGCTCAGTTGGTTGGCTAAGTGGCTGATTGTTGACCTGAGTGTCAGCTCAGGTCGTAATGTCACTATTCATGGGATCAAGCCCCACGTCAGGCTCTGTGCTGACAGTATGGAGCCTGCTTGGGATTCTCTATCTCCCTCTCTCTCTGCCCCTCCCTTGTTCTCTCTCTCACAAAATAAATAAACTTAAAAAAAAAAAAAAAATGGAGATACCATCACAGATCCAGGAAGCAACATGTGGTCTGAGTCAAGCCCAGGGCCCTTCTCCCCATTGTGGTGCACTCCTACATGCACTGGCCAGGGGTGGGTGCCGGCAGGGATGTCTGCTCTGGCCTGCAATTCCTGATGAGGGACAATTGCCAAGGCAAAATGCAAGTAATGATCACTTCCTTGACCTAATTCCTACCAGATAGGAGGGAACTTAGACTTGGACCTTCCTCAGGTACATTTAGCAACACATATCAAAAGCCCTAAGAAGCTGCATGATCTTTGACCTAGTAATTTCAAGTAAAGAAATTGGGCTGAAGGAAATAAACAGGTGCACAGAAGTGTTGATCTTGGCATTATTTACAGCGGTGAAAAACGGCAAACAACACGAGGAAACCGGTTAAACAAATAATGATATATCTCATGACATACATACATAGCTGTTAAAAGTCACGTTGAAGAGAAAATTCAGTGCCATGGGGAGATGAGCAGAGCATATCAAGGTTACAAAACCATGTGTCAGATCTCCTGCAAATGGTGCATCGGGGAGGGGACATGGAATGCGGGGAGTGTAGGGCTGTACGTAGAAATAACAATGAACAGAAAACCAAAGTGTTAGAAGGAACAAGGAACTACCTCTACACGGCAGGATTATGGGTTGTCTTCATTTGTTCTCTGGGTTATCTTAGGTTTTCTAAATTTTCTATTGTTTACATGTATTATTGGTAGAATCAGAAAAAAACACATTAAATAAAAACATGGTAACTGTTATAAAATTTTCAAAGTTATAGTTAGCCTAGTAGTAAAAATCACTACCTATTCCACAACGTGCCACAAGGCTTAACGAGTTTGAGGCTATGAAAGAAGCCTGGAGGTGGCAAAAATAATGCAATGGGAAAAAGACAGTCTCTCCAACAAACAGTGTTGGGAAAACTAGGCAGCAACATGCAAAAGAGTGAAATTGGACCACTTTCTTATACCATACACAAAAATAAACTCAAAACGGATTAAGGACCTAAATGTGAGACCCGAAACCACAAAAATCCTAGAAGAGAGTATAAGCAGTAACTTCTGACATTGGCCACAATAACTTTTTTCTAGATAGGTCCCCTGAGGCAAGGGAAACAAAAGCAAAAATAAACCATTGGGACTCTATCAAAAACAAAAACAAAAACAAAAACAAAAACAAAAACACTTTGCACAGCATAGAAAGCCATCAACAAAACTAAAAGACAGCTTAGTGAATGGGAGAACTCATTTACAAATGACATGTCTGATAAAGGGTTAGTATCTAAAATATATAAAGAACTTATACAACTCAACACCAAAAAATAAAATAAAATAAAATAAAATAAAATAAAATAAAATAAAATAAAATAAAACAAAACAAATAATGGGCAGAGGGCATGAACAGACACTTCTCCAAAGAAGACATCCAGATGGCCAGCAGGCACATGAAAAGATGCTCAACATCACTCAACATCAGGAAAATGCAAATCCAAACTACAATGAGACATCACCTCACAACTGTCAGAAGAGTCAAGACCAAAAACACAAGAAACAACAAGTGTTGGCAAGAATGTGCAAAGAAGCCTGGAGGATACACCACAATACCTGGAACTAGAATCTTTCGGTGGCACCAAGGGAATGGCCACTGTTTCGTATGTCTCCTGTCACACTGCAGCTGCCACCAGTGCGGCTGCCACAATTCTGACAAAGAGATGCCCAAACTGACCAACTCCATCTGTTCTACGGCCTTCACATCTCTTACTCCTAGCTTGGAGACATGAGAGGGAAGAGAAAGTGGAAGCAGGAAGAAAGACCAAGGTCTTAGGACCTGTGGGCCTTGAACCAATAGCATCTACATCTCCTGGGAGCAGAAATGCAGAATCCCAGGCTCTCCCTCCCACCCACTGAATCAGAACCTGCATTTTAACAAGTCGCCAGGCAGTGTCTATCCACACTAAATTTACAAGCCCTCTCCTGAACGCAACACTTTTTCCCACTTTGAGGTGGCCTTGAAGTGATCTTAAAAAGAAAAAAAAAAAAAAAGGCAGCCAACTGAGTAGGATTTCTCAAGCAAATATTAATTATCGAAAAGATGTCAAAACACCCAAACCATCCAGAAGTGCAGAGCTTCCAGGCCCTTGGGTAATGTCAAGGCTCTGGCACCAATCCTGGAGAGCTACTACCATAGGATAAGCCTTTTCTGGGGAGCAGAGACCAGGCGCTGCCTCTTCTACCCCGGGGACCCCGACGCCTTGCTGGCTGCGTGGAGGCTGTGCATGAATGGTTAACAGGGCTCTGCCCAGAAGTGAACATAAAAGGAGCAAAATCAGGTCAAAGGAACATCACATCATCTCCAGGCAAAGGCTAGGCCTTTTCCAGCACGCAGAATGCAACTGGCTAAATGAGGAAGAGACAGGCTGAGCGAGGCCACACTTTTCTGACCCAGGTGCCCCAGTTTGCCAGGAGGCAGGGAGGCAATGGGAAAGAAGCCTTGATTACTCTATCTGTAGTCTCACCGCTCCAATAAATTAGGTCGCCCTCCTCATACAGAAATTACTCAGTATGGGATCCCTTTATGCTTCTCTGAAGAAGGGAGGGAAGGAACATTCAACGAGGCTTTACTTTATGCACAATTTCTCAATCCTGGTTGCAACTTCGCATCACCCGGGTCCCGGCCACAGCTGTTCCAGAGCACTCTGGGGGTGGGGCCAGGCGCCGGCCTTTGGTAAGAGCTCCCGGGGGATCCTAATACACAGCCAGGATTGGGATCCACTGTGTTGGGCACTGCGCTGGACCTCGAAATCTCCCACCTGACAGCAGCTCAGAGGAGCAGATAAAGAATCATCCACGACCAAGCTGGGGCAGAGCAGCAAAGGGACAGACCTGGAATCGGAACCCGGATCTGCTGGTCTAAATGGAGAGCATGTTGGTTGTTTCCACTTCTACAGACACCTTTTCAAAAGGCAGGGATGCCAGCCAGAGATGCTCTCAGAGTCTGACCTGCAAAACCTGGAAATCGGCTCCCTTAGACCCTCTCGGTCTCTCCATAGCTCTGTCCACCGCTGAACTGTGTTGACAGTGCAGGCAAGGCTCTGGAAGCAACAATCAAGAGGACCGGAAGCTGAGTGGGTGAGGAGAGAGCAGGAAAAACAGCAACGCCGAGAGCTACCATTCACACAGGAGACACTGTCTGTCAGGCACAGTGCAAGTCACTTCACGAACCCCACACCAGCTCTTTGAGGTAGACACTTCTGTTTTCTATTTTATAAATGAAAAAAAAAAAAAAAAAAAAAAAGACAGAGGCTCAGAGAATTTAAGGAACTTGCTGGACTCCATACAGCTATCAGGTGACAAAGCAGAGAATTCATCCCAAAATCTGCTGGCATTTTCCTCTGTCTTACATGGGCCTTAGAAAGAACTTCATGCAAGTGTACGGGAGAACCATCCCCAGTGGAGGGAAAGGAACCCATGACTTAGCTGTCCCACAAGTTACTTTTAAGACTCTGAAAATAGTGATGCTGATTCAACAGTGACAAGGTTTCACAAAACAGTCACAAACAGTCTTTCATGACAATCCTCCCACCAATGCTAACGCACTCTCAATATTATCCCCATTTAATGGACACGGACTCTAACACACGGAGATAGGAAGAAACTTGCCGAAGGTCCCACAAAGTGTTAAAAGTAGGAGTTGGAGGGGCGCCTGGGTGGCTCAGTCCGTTAAGCGGCCGACTTCGGCTCAGGTCACGATCTCGCGGTCCGTGAGTTCGAGCCCCGCGTCAGGCTCTGTGCTGACAGCTCGGAGCCTGGAGCCTGTTTCAGATTCTGTGTCTCCCTCTCTCTCTGACCCTCCCCCGTTCATGCTCTGTCTCTCTCTGTCTCAAAAATAAATAAACTTAAAAAAAAATAAAAAAAAAAAAAGTAGGAGTTGGAGCTGCCCACAAATTTGGTGCCTCCTTCAAGCTGCCAAGAAGTGAAGCGCAGCAGCTCTTTCAAGGTGGCAAAAAGTCACCTGAGCCAAGGATCCTGTAGACTTCCCAGAAATTGGTTCTGGGATGAGCATCCCTACCTCTGTGACTTGGCAGGTTAGGGTTACTTTTTAGTTGGGTGAGCTGTTGCTGTAATCATTCAACCTACGAAAAAGGAATGTCTGCCTTATTTATTCCTTGAGAGGGATGAGTACACGGCTGGGAAATGTTGAGGAGTTTACAGAACGTTAGGAAGAAGCACATCCAGGGAAACCAGGAAAGGAAGATGGCGCAGGAACTTGGGAGCCTGTCCCAGAGAAGGCACGAGACTCATTGCCAGCCAGGCTTGGTCCACTCCCAGCTCTGGCATTCACACACCCATATGACAGAGGTCGTGGCATGCAGCCACTAGACGTCCCACTCCTTCATCTGGAAAGTGGGGACTCCGCCGATTTCAAGAGTGCCCTGGTGAATAAATTAGCTTATGTTCTAGATAGCACTGAGCACCAGGCCCTGAAGTCATTTGCGTCTTTATTTACCTGGATGTGCCAGATGTTCAATTGAAGTGAACACTCAATCCTCACAGCCATGTGATATGAGAGGGGATCTATTGCTTTTCTCTATTTTTTTTTCTATTGATTTTATAGAGTAGAACACTGAGGCACAGAAGGGCTGCCCAAGGTTATATGGCATGGAAGTGAGGGTCAGGGTCTGAGCCTAGTTCTTTCAGGCTCCAAAGCTCATGTTCGTCCCACTGCTTTATGCTACTCAGTCTGGATCACCTCAGAGTTCAGGTACAAACGGACTTAAACGGCCATAAAGAGGAATTAATATTGGACATTAGGAAGTACTCACTGGCTTGAAGGTAGACAAACACAACTGGATAAACTCGAAATTCCAAAATTGCTACCAAGGGCAGATTAAGAGCAGCTGGGAGTCTCTGACCACACAACATAGCAGAGAGAAGATGGCCTGAGTGCACAGTTCAGTTAAAAACAAACAAACAAACAGAAAAACAAAAACATAAAACTTAGAGGAAGAAGCTAAAACAATTCTCTCAAAGCCATCAATTCTCTTAATTCACAGGTTACTATTTTCAGTACTTTGTCTATTTCTTTTTAGTTCCACGGCAACAAATGTCTGCTTTGGAAAGCATTATTTGGGATTTAATAGTATAGCATTATTTTTTTAAAACATAATTTTATTGTGGCATTTTCCTACATCACAAAAACACATGTTGGAAAATGACATTTAATCTTTATATAATATCTCACTGTTTGGCTGCCATACTTTACTTGTCCAATCCAATTGCTTACATCTTTTTTTTCTCACTATTATAAATAACACGGCAATGAACATTTTTATTCTGACATCTTTTCTGCCCATCTCTGATTATTTTCTTTGGCTAGATTCCTAGAATTGGAATAGTGGACTAAAGAGAACAAGTGTTTCTAGGACTACTGACAGTTACTGCCAAATTGTTTTCCTAAAAGGGTGTATTAATTTGCATTTCCACCAGCAGCAAAGGAGAGTACCTGTCTCCCAGCACCCTCTCCAGAATCCAGCATTGTCTCGGAAATAATCTTGGCTAATACGCAAAGTGGGTAACAGTACCATGAATCTGCGAAGAGACACAGAGTATTTGATAGCCTACCTCTAGTCATACAACCAGTTTGCGGCTACACCAGGATTTGAACTTAAGTCGCTCAGCTCCAGGAGCCGGGTCCTCAACCACCACCCCAAAGTACTTAGCCACAGCTTGGGGTATGTAATGACTATCGCATGTCAGGTGTTGTTTTAGGGACTTTTATATGAGAGTTCCACACCGGCAGAGATCTTTTACTAACTAGTCTTTCATCATCCTGAGCTACTAGCCAACACTGCCCCACAGAACTTTCTGCAACAATAGAAATGTTCTATATTTGTACTGCCTGGTATGATAGCTACTATCCTCTACTGACCACTGGGAGTCTGGCTAGCGTGACTGAGGAAACGAATTATTAATTTTACTTAATTAAATGTAATTTAAATTGTGACTAGTGACCACCGTGCTGCACAGTGCAACTCTAGAATATCTAGCACATCACCCACTAAATATTTATTAAGGGCCAAACTCCTGTAATCTCCCGGTCCCACCCTCCCTCTGCCATACTTCCTGCAAGGCGAAAGTCTGTCTCTCCCATCTTCATCTCCGTGTGTCCATTTGTTCTCTCAAACGCAGGCTTAATGCTATTTATCTGTCACGTGGGGGTGATGTGAAGATCAGCTAATTAATGTTTGCAAAGAGCCGCATTGCTGACTGGTTCTCAGAATAATTGCACGTTAATAAAACGTTTAAACGACCAATTCTCATCCAGAGGCCAAAGGAGGGCTGAGTTTATTCAGTAAAGAGCCTGTTTTTCTGACTCATTCTGAACTAGATCCTTCCACGGTGGACCTCATGAATACAAACTCCTTTCATTTGAAGGGTTCCACCAATCAGAAGATACTGAAATGTACCTTCACAATGGTTTTGATGTCACAGTTTGATGAGTAAATTAATAATAATACAAACAAGACTGGGGAGGGCGGATATTTAACCAAGTTGAACAAATTGCTTTTAAGCTCTTAAGCATTTTCATTGCTTGCATGATAATAAAGCAAATTTTTAAATGTCTTGATCCACTCTCAAAGTAGACCCCGTAAAAGGACCTCTAAAGAGAAACACTTTGCTAAGCACTCAGCTTTAATTGCACGCCATTCCAAAAAGTTACAAAGTCGCCCTTCTAGGAGAAACAAGGGTTTTAGAGCCAGAGAGGCCTATGATCAGAGGCTAGTCCTAGGTTTGTGACTGTAGGCAAACAGCTTGCCTTCAGGAGTCTCAGTTTTCTCATCTAGAACCTGGGGGTGATAGCAGCTACCTACGCACAGGAGGCATTGTATACGTGTTTGTTGGGCTCTTGCTCCATTCTGCTACCTTCTTGACAACCACTGCAGGACAGAACTATGTCCCTCCCTACTCTGCCTGCTAAAATGAAGACACCAATTCTCAAAACCCCAAAGTAAAGAATGGACACATCTCTCTATAGTGCCAGTCTATAAATAGAAGACAGCTCCTCTTGAAGTCTGGTGGTCATCATTATTACTTTCTGAAGTAGCATCAGAGTAGGAAGTAGCTTGTAACCCGGCTAACTAAAAGTGTGAACCAGGGACCAGCATCATGGATGGCATCAGAAATGCTTGCAGCCTGTCAGAAATGCGGATTCTTGGGCCCCTCTTCAGACCTATTGAATCAGAACCTGCGCTTTGATAACAAGATTCGTGAGTTGTGATACATGTGCATACAAAAAGTTTGAGAAGCACGGTCTTCCAATACATCAAATCCACACTCCTCTCCCATCCTAATTCTACAGAAAGGGAAACTGATTCCAGGGTTGGGCAAGTGTTTTACCCTAAGCCACAACGTATTAGCTGCAACCCTTTTACTTGACTTTCCAGGGGTTCAAAGGCCACACTTTAAGAATCAACATTCTACAGCAAGAAATTCAGCTCTTTAAGTGAAAACATTCTTAAAACCTAATGTTCTTGAGGATTATAATGATTTACCAATTGTACCTGACAATCATTCCTGCTGTGGGCCCAGGCCTACCATCAACAAAGCAAATGCAGGGCTCAAGGAGACAGGGATTAGGGGGCCCTGCACAATTGCTTTTGAGGTCCTGCTACATTTATGTCCTGTTTCCTTTTTGTTTTCCAAATGAAAGAAAGGCCCTGATTTGATGTTCAGAACATGAAAAAGGGCAAAATCGTTCCATTGCCCTCCCTACTGAAACTGGAGAGGTGTCAGTATCAAAGGCAGCATCTGAACACTCGTCAGAATTCAGTCTGCGACCAGGGGAGTGGGTTTCCTCTGTGGTGACCACACTGTGGAACAAGGCTGAGGTGACCTCTCTATCTGACCTAAAGGAACTCCTGATGTCTCTGGCTGAGCACAGAGACACTTTAGAAATGGGAGGACTGGACTTCCCCCAGTGTCTCCACAGAATTCTTTGTCAGATGACCAGTCATCTAACCACAGGGAACAAATCTTTTCTGGGTCACAGAAATTTGACACGTGAAAGGAAGACTGACAAATACCCCCCTCTCATTGAACTGGCCCATACCAGGATGGGAAGAGAGGCCCAACTACTGTTCCACTCTGGAAACAGCATGTGGGCATGTTAATTTAATTTTTTTACTGTGCTCAGGCACCCTGAGGAGAGACAGGTGGGCCGATTTTCCAGTAAAATGCCAGTTACCAGCAGGTGGGGATAAGCTTGCTGTGGGTCGTCCCAATGGTTTCCTTTCTAAGATTTCCTAGGCGGCCATTCCAAGGCCTCTGAGCCAAAGGAAAAGGGAAGGGGGAAGGGCAGGGAGGGGTGGAATCCACTGCCTGAGCAAATGCTAGACGCACACACTTCTTCTGAGGAACTGTTTGTCATTCACTGTGGAGCCAGCCCCACCTACAATACAGAGGAACATATTTACATATTTCCACTCCATTGCTGGCTGCAGCGCTACAGAAAGTGATGATTCGTAAACAGCCAGGCAAGAAAAATGTTCTTGAAAAAGGATTTGCCTATCACTTCAGCAGAACAGCTCAAAGTTATGCAAATCCCCTGCTTGAGGTTTGATGGTCACCCCTACCTCCCTCTACTACTCAGGCTCCCAAGCCTGTAGGGGATTGTAAAGTAAACAGCCACATTCTGGTTTAAAAGATGAAGTAGAAATCACAGTGTAGCCTACTGCTTCTCATGTGTGACAGAAGTCTTAGCATGGCATATGTCTGTGACCCTGCAATCCTACTTTCTAGGAATTTATCTTAAGGGAATACTGAAATTACAGTGTGCACAAGGGTAGTTCCTGCAGCTTTGTTTTGATTAAAAAAATAAAACTAAAAATAAAAAGTCAAAATTTCAGTACTGTTAAAGTATGCCCTATTAAAACACCGAGGTTCTATGTAGCCATTAAACATGCTGCCATTGGGAGAAATGTAACATGGGAAGATCTATCATTAAATGAAAATGTGCATTATGTTATGACCATGACCTCATTTTCTTACATTTATAAAGTCACAAGTCACAACTCAAAACGTGATCAAATTTAGCTTCTCTCTGCTTTTCTCTGTATTGTCTTACCTTGCTCCAGTAAACACGTATTACTTTGCTAATTATAATACAGACAACAAAAGGTTTTTTTTTTTTTTTTTAAACTGTGAGAAAGTAATGAATCGATAAGGCACAGAGGAGTAACCATCTACATTTTCACTGTTTCGTTAGAGGCTGCTCTTGTGGAAAACTCTAAGTTCAGGGATGCATAGATTCTTGACTCCCAGGGAAGTGAGGCATGTGTTACTTTCAAAGTGGCCCCCCAGAGCAGCGGTCTGTCAGTGCAAAGCAAAGATGGAGTGATAAAGCTTTCAGCTACAATAAGCCAGGCTGATAAACCATGTAAGAAGGCAGGTAAAAATCGGTCTCTCAGATCTAGAGTTGACGTTGATTTACCGTGCTGGGCTCTTGGAATCAAATCTTCAAGGAGGTGATTTAAATCCCATTGTTCTTTTGTTCCCTTTTTGGGATTTATGGATGTGGGACAACGTATTGGGACAGAACAGTGGCAGGCTGGAGGGCCAGGCAGAGTAGCTGTTTATTGGAACTGGACAGGGGGCTGAGTACCCACCCAGGTGAGGATTTACACTACGTGGTATTCAATCTCATTTTCTTTAACCCTTCTGAGTTAAAGACCGTGAGTGGGCATCACATTGAGTCCCTTGCTTGTGTTGTCCAACAGTCTTTATCCTAAACTCCTAATCACTCTCTCGCCCATATTTTTAACTCTTGATCTGGAAATATCAGGTTATGTAACATGCCAATCTGCACAAGAATGTAATTCTGTCATAAAAAAGGACTCAATGAGGGAGAAACTCTAACAAAACTGGAAATGACTTTTCTAAGAAAAGAGAAGATATTTTTGTTTTAAGCACTTGAGCTGTTTTTAAATAGATTGTGGATGCAACGTTGCTGGTTCTTTTTGGGCTGTTGATTTTCCGGCCCAGCCCCCACCCAACAAATGCACAGTGTTGAAAAAGGAGGAAGGAAGTGGAAGGGAATGATTATCTGTGAGTTTTTATAGACATTAATCCTTACTCAGTTGTAAACTAAAGAATGTCTCCCCATTTTACAGGAGAGAGAACTTAACTTCCAAAGGTAACTTGCCTAAGGCCCCATTGCCATGATTCCCACCCAGGAAATAAAAGAGTTAAAGTCACATCCCATCAATTTACTCCCATAAACCAGAGAGGGTTAAAGAGATTATGCCACAGAGTAAGATCTATTGGAGGAGAGCCCTTGGATATCCAAAACGCCCACTACTACAATACCCAGTGTTTCACTGCAACACCTGTTCCATGGGGACTCACTACTTCATATTCCAGACAGAGTATTCCCTTCGCTGTAGAACTGCTTTCTGATGATGCTTCTTTAGGCTAAACACTTCCAGGACCCTTACCCCGCCCCAGCCCCGCAGTGAGCAAGGCCGATTCTTCTCCCACCACAGCCCATTAGGGTGGTTAATTGGCTTTCTGCCCCCCTCCTACCCCCATCCCCAAAGAGAGAACTTGATGATATACTTTTTGATATACATATCAAAAATGTAGCCTCTCCATCCCTGACAACTTCCCCACCCCCAGAAGATGGTGAACTCACACGCCAACCTGAACTCTGCCTCCGCTCACTTAAAGACACATGCTGGGAATAAAACCTTCCCTGAATCAGCCGCCTAAAGCTACGGTAACATCTCGGTCCTAAGTTTTGCCTAGGCAACCTGGGGGCGTTCACTTCCGCGACATTCACAAGGACCCAGTTGCACGCAGGACACCGCTGAGAAGCGACGCTCCTTCAAGCCTAGAAAATCAGCTCAGACTGGTCCGATTCCACCAGGTGGAAGGACTCCGGTCATCATCCTCCCGGGAGAAAACGGATTCTTTCTCATCATTCTCTTACAACGCCTACAAAGAGGGGAATCCCGTTTAAGCGCGATGTCTGGCCTCGCCGCACACCCCCCCTTCCAGGCTCGCTTGCGCTGCCTGCCTGCCTCTCTCTCTCTCTCTCTCTCTCTCTCTCTCTCTCTCTCTCTCTCTCTCTCACACACACACACACACACACACACACACACACACACACACACACGCACTTGCTTCCACCACCACCTGTGAAAACATCCCTCCGAACTTTGGCGAGAAGAGCTCCGGGGCAGAGCTGAGCGGCGGAGCGCCTGGAGCGCGCCGGGGGGCGGAGGATGGGGCCAGGCGGGGGGAATGGAGCGCGGCACAGCTAGGACCCCGCGCCGCACGGCGCCTAGGCTAGAACCCGGCCCGGAACACCGCGGTCGGGGCTCGGGTTTCCCGCGCAGGCCCCGCCCACCCGGCGGCCCGGCTCCCGCGGACTGCGGCGCTGCTCCTCCAGCCTGGGAGCCTGGAGCCCGGGAAGACCACAACGGAGAAGGCGAGGGGGCCCGCGGAGAGCGCGGCGGCGCCCGGCCCGCGCGGAGGACGTGGAGCAGGCGTGCACGGGGAAACAGGTTGCCGCCGAGCCCCGTCCCCTCCCCGCGGCCGCCGCGCCGCGACCTTATTCCCTCCCCGTCCGGCGCGAGCACAGCCCCTCCCGGGGCGCCCTCCTCCTTTCCAGACCCTCGTGGCCGGCCGGGAGCCTCTCAGGCAGCAGGGTTAAAGGCGCCTTCAGCAAGGTCAAGGCGCGGCCGGTCGGCACCTGGGGATTTTCCCCAGCGGAGCACGAGCTTTGTAATCGCATTGTTAAGGATCATGGCAGCGGCAGGAAATCCGAAAGGCCCCACAGGTCTGAGAAGGGAGGATTTATTTTACAGCGCGGAACACACTCAGATAGACCCAGGATTTCAGGGGGAGGGGATGCGGGATTTCAGGACACTGGAATGTGGCAAAAAAAAAAAAAAAACAGAGAGAGAGAGAGAGAGAGAGAGAGAGAGAGAGAGAGAAACAAACCCTCCCTACCCAGGCACACCACCACCTCCTGCCTGCGGTGGGGAGGGAGTTCAGGGCCACTGTGCCCCAGACTTCAGCGTTCCGCACGCCTCTGTCAGGTCTAGGCTGGTTTATCCCTCTACAGGCGAAAAGAAGATTTAAAAGCACTCCACTACTGTGGTTTCTCTATCAAAGACTAACATGCTACAGGCTGCGGCAGCTAAGGGAGACAGGGAGAGGGAAATAAACGCAGCAGAAGCAAACTGCGGTCCGCGTAGGAGGGAAGAGAGGGGGCGGAAGCCATACCCTGCGCTCATCCCCATCTTACCCCATTAGCGCCGGGCTAGCCCAAGACACCAAGAATAGGTACCTAATGGTGGCCAACCCTGGCAGAGACCGGCACCCTCCCTAGCTCCCCCGCCACAGTGGGCCTGGCCTGGATGGCTGGCACGCTGGGCACCTCCAAGGTGGATGAGAGCGCAGGCAGGTTTCTAAACACGTGAAGGGCACTGGATGTGAAAGATGGGGGAGATCTGAGAGACACAGAAGCGAGGCTTAGGGGTTTCCCAGGATGCAAAGTTAGTTTTAGTTTTCTAAAAGAACATCATCCCCCGCAAGGCCTCCCAACACACACACCGCCCCCACCCCCCGAGACAGGCTTGGGCTCTGAGGACTCCTTGGACCCTGAGTTCTGACCGGCTTTTTCTCTCCGATCAATCCCCGAGTCTCTACCCAATCCGTACCTCGATAACAGGTTCTCTGGGGACAGTAGCATCAGCGCCCAACGTCCATCATATCAGTGGGAGCCGTGGTGTCTCCCTGCTCTCCGGTCCCGGGATGGGTGCGTCCCGGTACTTACATTCCCCAAGCAGGCAAACTTTTGGGCTTGTCTTTCGCGAACGAGGTGCTCGCATCACGGTTCTGGGTAATCACTGAGCCAGTTTATATAATTGCCCGCGACGCCGTTCGGCAGATCTTGCGTGCGCGGCCGCAGAGCTCAGCACATGGGCACCCTCTCGCCCCCGCGCTCGAATCCCGAGCGTGCCCCGCCGCCGCCTTCCACAAAGCAGCGAGGCATCTCGTGGACTCGTCAGACACTAAGGGTGCACGCAGGATCCTCCGAAACCCAGGCTGCCTCAATGCGCCCCTTTCGCTGCATTGGTAGCTTATGGATAACTGACTGCATCTCTACAAACCTCGCCAGGGCTGGGGGGCGGGGGGGGCAGGGTTGGTGGAGGATAGGGACACAGGCGGGGGATTGGCGCGGTTCTGAAGAGGGCTCTGTACCCAACCGAGTAATAATACCCTTGTAGACAAGGACCAGGGTGCACAAATCGCCTTAACGTGTCACCCTGAAAGGCGAGCCAACTTCCAAAGTTAGAGACCACGCAGTTGAATTTCCAGTACTTTCCAACCTCGCCTAGGCGGGGGCAGGGCACAGAAGGGGCTGGCAGCGGCCAGCGAAACCCACCCTACCGCCCAGCCAAAGAGGACTCAACAGTTGAACCTTCCCTCGCCCCCAGTAGTTGGCTGTGTATTCCCTGGTTGCGCGTATACACACACACACACACTCACTCTTATACCACCTTCACGTCTGCTCTTTCAATAGACTGCATTTTTAAAACGCGAGGAAAATGACGGAGCTCGGTGATCACATTTCAACCCAGAGCACATTTCTCCAAGTCAGGGGTGCGAGCAGTCACACACACATACACACATACACACACACACACACATTCCCACTCACACCCAGGACCGCTCTGAGCGTCCACCGGCGATGCAGCCTCCACTCGCTGGGAAGGGAACGTCAGCACCGCTGCAGGGCGGCGGGCGAGAAGAGGCGAGCGCCGCGCGGGCTGCAGAGGGCGCGGGGCCGGGGTCGCTCTTCCGTTCCTCGGCTCCAACAGCGGCGCGCGCGGGGCCGCTGCAGCCGGTGCTCGCCCCGCAAGACAGGCTGCAGCCGCCAGAGCCCGGCGCCGCCTCCCGGGCTCATCCAGCGCCCGCCCGGGCCCAGGGGCAGGCTGGTCTGCAGAGGGGCTGCGGACGCCGGGGCTGGGGCTGGGGCGGCGAAAGGGATCCCCGCGAGGCAGACGAAGCCGGGCGCGCCGCCTCCCTCCCACCCGCAGTCCTGAGTCCCGGACCCGCGCCCACCTCCCCGCTCTTCCCCCTAACCTTCGCTCCCAGGCTCTAGTCCGCGGCGGGCTCCGGGGGCTGCGGCGACGGAGGCTCGGGCTCCAGAGTGGCTCGCCTCGCCGGCAGCCTCCCGCCCAGCCTCCCTCCCTTTCGCCCCCAGTGAGGGCCGAGGGAAGCAGGCGAGAGTCTCCTGGAGCCCCGGGCGTCCGCGCGAGCCGCCCTGACCCCGCCACGGCCAACGAGCCAAGAGGGGCGAGGGAGCCGGCGAGACGCCTCCGCGGTCCCCAAGGCGCTTTTCCGTAGAGCGGAGCGCGCCCGCCTTACCGTGGCTGCAGGCTGCCACCGCCGGGGAAGCGGGGAGGAGGGCGGCAGGGAGGCACGGCGCCGCGCCGGTGGCTCCTCTGGCGCTCGGCGGCGCGGCTCCTCGGCTCCGCGAGCCCGAGCAGGGCGCCCAGGAAGGAGAGGGTCCCGGCTCTGCGCTCAGCTCCAGCGAGACCAACAATAGCTCCCGAGGGGAGCGGAGCCCCAGCGAGCCTCCAGCCGCGCGCGCACGCCCGGCTCCCGCTCCCGGCCACTCCCGGCCGGCGTCCCTGCCAGCACTGCTGCCCCACATGAAACAGCTGCAATCCCGAGGCTTCTGGGGGGTTGGGGCGGGTGTGTGCGCGCGCGAGTGTGTGAGTGTGTGTGTGTTTAATAGCTTCCCTCCTCTTCTTCCCCTCCCTGCCTGCTCGCCTGCCTGCCTCCGTCCCCCACCCTCGCTCTCTTACACACAGACAGAGAGGGCGAGCGAGACACACACACACACACACACACACACACACACACACACGCACACGCAGGTTACATGAATGGGAGGCGGGAGCCAATCCTGCGAGGCTGGGCGAGCCGCGGCGCAGGGGCGCTGGGGAGCAGGGCCGCACCACGGCGCGGGGGGGCGCCACGCAGGTGACGTGCGCCCTCCCGGGGCCCCTAGCCGCCTCTCCGCTCGCCCCACTCTGTGCGTTCCTCCCGATGGCTTCCTCTCGCCCCCTTCCCTCCTTTCACTCCGCTCCTTTCTCCATCTTCGCTCCCTTTTAGTGCCTTTTCGTTCTCGAATTCTCCTAGTTCTCTCAGTACAGTGTCTTTCTCGGTCTGCTCTTTTCTTTTACCGTCTTCTCTCGCTGTCTCCGTCCCCTTCTCAAACTTTCTCCTTCCTCGTCCCGACTTTTCTCTACTTCCTCTCCTCCTGCCTTTTGTTCTCTTTCCTCCCGCTTTGGCTTTCTCCCCCCGTGACTCTGTGAAGTTGTCTGGTCTCCTCTCCTTCCCCGCCCCCGCGCCTTTGCCTGTCCGCGGGTCTCTCTGGGGCCGGTGGCTTCCCTCCCCGCCTACCCCCCGATGTTATTTCACACCCTCTACACTTTTACGGGGACAGACTCTCTCGCATTGCTGCTGCAGCACAGCCAGAGGTAATTAAGAGCTGAGAACTTGAGTTCCTTCCTCGGGCTCGCAAGATGCCCAAAGAAAGGCCCTCCCTCGGACAACTTCTCCAAAACCATGGTAACAGCTACTCAGTCGTGATAACAATCATTTAAAAAATATCTGCAGAGAACGTGGTCCAAGAGATTTGTCCTTCGCATTTCTGGACTGTGACCGCCAGTCCAGAAGGCATTTTTAGAGAAGGGCATTTTCTTGTGATGGGAGAGGCCGCTTGGTGCAGCGGTAATTTGCAAGGGCTTTGGAGAGAGACTGGAGAAAATTCCCACAGCAGCCCTGCTGCGTGTTGGCGGCATGACTTCCTGCAAGTCATTATCTTTCACCCAGCCTCAGTTTTCTCATCTGTAAAATGGATAATTATACATACCTCACCAGTTATGGTGAGGGACACAAGAGAGAACAAAGGAAAGAAAGCACTGGGCATACATAAGTTCAAATACTGTGTTGTGACTTCCCTTACCTGCCCCATCCCTTTTTAAAACTCCCTTCACGATCTTCTGCTACACTGTATCTCCACAATCTAAAGTATGTAATGAAGGAGGAAATGTGACATTGCTAGTGTTACAGAAATGTGAAAAAAGGTCTAGGATATTTTTAAAATTCTATTGTATGATCCGGAGACTGTCCAGCCAGTTGCCATCTGCTGATTACAGAGGCATCACAGAGATTATAAACTTGGGGTGCTGGAATGCCCCTTCAACATCTCCTGAGGCATCCCAGAAATTAACGGCAGAGGTTGGAGTGGATGGGAGGGTTCCATACATCTGTCCAAAAACATACATCTGTTTTTGAAATCTTCATAACTGAACACTGTCCAGTGACAAAGCATCTGAGACTAACTAAAATGTCAAGTCTCTGCCTTTGTATAGCATTTATCAGCTCTGTGTCCTCACTACAGATATCAAATGCTGTACATAAGCTGTGATTGACAGGTAGACTCAGACCTTTGACAAACATCTGTTAACCACCTACTCTGTGGTTGGCACTGTGATGGGCTCTGGGCATCCAGAGGTGAGGCAAACGGGCCTTGCCTTTGTGAGCATACTGTGCAGTGGGCATGTCTGATGGATGTATAATAGGAAAATGAGTCACATATGCCTTGAGAAATATCATTATTTTTGGTGGACGGAATCTTTCAAAATACGAGGTCCATGGCAGAGGAGATAATAATAAAGGATCCTTGAGATCTCAAATGATCCTTGAGAGCGAAAATTTTGGAATCCACTGTTCATTCTGTTTCATTTCATTTGACTGATGGGAAAACGGAGGTCCAAGCAGGTGAAAGTATTATGGGAAACAAAATATTCTGTGTAGTCTTGAGGTATCTTTGATTAATTTCAAAGGGAAAGATAGTTACTTTACACTTGAAAAACCTGGCCGACTGGGCCTTAATCAAGTCATTAATAAGTCGGCATCACTGATAATGTGATAGTTAGACATCATGTGCCTCCTGATGTGACATGCTGAGAGGGACATAACCTCACGTCTGCAGTATTCCTACCCAAAGTGAATAACCCGACTCTAATCATGGAGAAATATCAGGCAAACCCAAATTGAGGACCATCCAATGAAATAACTGTCATGTACTCTTCAAAAACACCAAAATCATGAAAGAGAAGGATTCTGCAATAGGTCTAGATTAAAGGAATGGCTTAGTTGTCATGACAATACATGTGACATGTGGTCTTGGATTGGGACATTATTAGGACAATGTTTATTTCTTGATCTTGATAATTACTGTGTTTATGTAGAAGACTCTTCTTGTCTTTGGGACCTACACAACTCAAGTATTTAGAGGTTTAAAAAGATGAAGAAATCCCCACCTTCCAAGAGAGGCATAGTATGGTGGGTTTCTGCCTAAGGAATAGGCAGAGTGTGGGCACAGAGGGATACCCAACCAAATCCTTGTGGGTAAGGGAAGATTTCCTGTAGGAGGTGGCAATCAAGCTGAAATTTGAAGACAAGAATGTTAGCTAGACCATAAGGGAAGGGAGGTGCTTTTTAAATAGAGGTAACAGTACAGGGACATGGATGAAAGCATGAGGAACTGATTATGGCCTCAGAGTTGGCACATGAAGGGAGTGCCTAGGACAGTGTAGACAAGTAGGTCAGATTGGATCTTGAAGGGTCTTGAATGAAGCTAAGGAACTCAAACATCTTGAAGGCTCAGGTACAGGGTGGTGGTGGGGAGCAGAGCATTATCAAAGACTTTTCAGTAGAGGAGGCATGTGATCTTAAGTATTTGAAAAAGATGATCTGGCAGCAGTGTAGAGAAATGGATTAAAAGGAGTGGCTTGGGAAGACCAGAGATGCTCAGTGAGGTCATTTAGGTAACCCCAGGCAGTTACAGTGAGGATGGAGAAGGGAAGAGAGATTTAAGAGAGACTGAGGATATAAAGTGAACAGATTTTGGTCACTGGTTGCATGGTGGGGGGGGGGGGGTGGTTGGCAAGGAGAAGTCCAGAGTGACTCTTAATTCTCAACCTTGGGTATCAAGGGGGAGGGTAGCACTACTCACTTCCATGTCAAGAGAATTCAAGAGGAAGCGGAGGTTGTTAAGGGGAAAGTAAGGTCACTTGTTCCCATGCCGTAATCTAACTCTATAGCTAGCTTGATACTCTCCTGTATGGCTGCTCTGGGTCACAGGAAACCCAGCTATAAAATGCAGCCTAAGACCCTCCAAACATCCAGCCCCATGTATTACCCAGAAAACCAACCAAACAAATCAACAAAACCAGTAGATTAGATATAATAGCAGTACATTATTTGTGATAATGGAGGAAAAAACTGAAACAGCCTAAATGGTCAAGTCAGATAAGTGAGTTGGGGGACAGACAGCCTTGTCAGAATATCATGTAGCCATTCTAAAGTTTTACTTCTTTGCAGAGTTTCTCAGGCCATAGGAAAATGCTAACGCTATCATGTAAAATTTTTAAAAAGCAGACTTCAAAATTGTTAACTGTGTAAAAATCCTCATGGAGAAAAATCTGAAAAAAAAAAAAAAAAAAAACCCCAAGACAACCATGCCAAATATTAACAATGGTTGCCTCTGGGTGATAGGATTATGAGTAATATATATTTTCTTCTTCATGGTCTTTGGACACTTTCTAACTTTCCAAACAATGTACATTCATTACTTTCATAACAAAAATCAAGAGCTGTCATTTAAAAAAATGGCTGTGACCCCCCCCCCCCTTCCACTTTATCCCATTTCAATCCACCCTTCACACTCCCCCTGAAGATTAACTGCCTTTTAAGCTTTATCTTTGAGAGTGAAATAAGAGGGCATTTAACAAATCAGGGGAAATTATCAGCTGGGCTGGAGAAGGGGAGAAGGCGTTCTTTCTTAGGCAGGCAGATATGTTATTAGAGCTGTTGAAACTGTATATATTAAAGACGTTTGCATTGCCCTTATCGATTCTATGCTATGTTACAAGGAAAAGAAAACCTATAGTGGGGCCAAGAAAATGTGAGTCTTTAAAGGGCAAGTTTTAATTAGGAAATGTACTTATTTGCAAAAGCACTTTTCTTCATAGTCCAGCAGTTACTGGAAAATTGTTTCAGAAAGCAGGTATTTCAGGCAAGGAGACACGTGGGGGCAAGGGGCAACATTTCATGCCTGTAGTCTGATATTCACAAACTGGTTACACAGGATTTGGACACCCATTGATAAGCACCATCAAACGTTCACAATTAGAGGGCAAGAAAAGTACCAGCCAGAGAATGTTCTCATTCTTTGGAAAGGTTGCTGTAAATGGCTCCCCGGTAAGGTTTCCTCAATATCTGTGATTGTTCATCTTACAGAAATGTTTCCTATGTGCACAGATTCCACAACCTAATAGTAATACCACAACCTAATAGTAAACAAGCAGAGCACTTTACCTTTTCACAGCCCCTCCCCATCTGTAGAATTCACTCAAGCCTTGCATGCCCTGCCCCCTTCCCACTAGGATCCTGTTACTTCTAGTTTGCATGGGAGGTCCCAGAGAGGCAGAGCAGTAGGCCAGAACTAAAGGAAGAATAGGAGACATTCTTGGAAAGCCTTCTATGTGGCTCTAGCACTCCCACAGTGAGTTCTGTCATCAATTCCTCAAGGTAACTTGGGATAGCAGGTAAGTAAACTGGGGCCCATATGGTTCTGGCCCCCACAGAATCAGAACGGGATCCCACTCTCCAGAATTTGCCAGCATAAACCCATTTTTAAAAGCCAAGGGGTGAGGCTGGATATTTTTCTCTGGCAGGTAACTCGGTTTAACCTGTGAGCTATCTTTCTGTGAGGTTTATTCTAACCTTTGAGCTATCTTTCCGTCTTGTGGGAATTCAAAGCTAGTATTTGGGGATTAATAATAACTTTTAAATGTGTCTGCCAGAAAAAGCCTCTGCTTGGATTCACACACATCTTCTCTTTGGGAGATGGTTGGCTCTGGTGTCTCCTTCCTCACCTTCACTCCAGTGTTAAGAGTATTTGGTACTTAGGGGCATCTGGGTGACTCAGTTGGTTAAGCTTCCAACTTTGGCTCAGGTCATGACCTCCAAGTTTGTGAGTTCGAGCCCCTCTGTGCTGACAGCTCAGAGCCTGGAGCCTGCTTCAGATTCTGTGTCTCCCTCTCCCTCTGCCCCTTTTCCACTCGTGCCCTGTCTCTCTCTGTCTCTCAAAAATAAATAAAATGATTTTTAAAAAGAGTATTTGGTACTTAAATAATTCTTAGTAAATATTTCTTCACTGAGTGAAGAAACAGATACTAGTAACAAAATAGCTTGCACGTACTGAGCATCGTGCCCAGGACTGAGCAAAGAGCATTATCTCATTTAAATTTTAGAATAACACCATGTGGTAGATATGACTGCTACCCCCATTCCATAGGTGAGAAAACTAAGACATAAAGAAGTTAAGCAGTTTGTCCAAGGTCACTAATGATTAATAAATGGCAAAGCCAGGTTCCAGCCTAGGTTGTTCTGAGTCCAGGCTCTTAGCCACCATATGGTATTGGATGGATGGATGGAATTAATGGCACCAGCAATGAAGTGAGCTCTCCGTGAATCACTGCAGTACCTGTTACATTGTGGTTAATCTTATCTAGAGCAAGCCATCCCATTGCTCTCCATGATTGCATCCTGTTTATTTCTTTCATCACATGTTTCACAAGCTGTAATTATTTCTGTGTGAATTTGTTTTACTTTTCTCCTGAAGCATCTGCCCAACGTGCAGTATCAGTTGCAAAGTAAGTTCCGTGAGTGTCTTGGTCACTATTGTGATCCCCAGCACCTAGCACAGAGCCTGGCACAAAGTAGATAGTTGAATAAATATTTGGAAATTCCTGAATGAATGTGGGCTCCCATCCTTCTTCAGTGGTGAAGGGCCTGTAAGCGTTTATACACATGCCCTTGTGAAAGATGGGTATTTTACATGAATTTACCCCATCTCATGCCAATACTTACTTTCTGCTTTTGGGGGCATGTAGTTCAGTCAGGGGAGCTGAGATTCACATGAGCACGTAATGGTTCTGATTGTGCTCCTCCATGGACATTTGCACCCAGATAACAGAAAACAGTGATCAGAAAATAGCATCTGTTGTGGTCAGGATGACTAGCTGGCAAAGTTCCATGATGGAAGCATCCTCTCTGATTAGGTCAGCCCCCGCTCTCAAGCATAGAAGTGTTGTATCAGCTGACGTCACTTGCATAACATTTTCTTTCCCAGGGCTTCTGACAATGGTATCCTCAAAAAGCGGTCTTCTCCTATGTGCTTTGGGTCATGTGATCCTTTTCAAAGAGGATGCCTCAGCCAAGGTCTTCTTTCTTGCTAATTTTTGTCCTGTCTCTCTACTTACTTGGCTAACAGACTTCTTCGCTGCTCATGTGGATTTGCCTTTTCTTCTGCAGGGTAGACCAGATGACAGATGCTGGTCCTCTACAAAGCTAAATCAGATCCATTTCCCAGTCTTAGAAGCATGCAGCCTTTACTAGAACTGTTTATTGGTCCAGAGGCCATTTGTCCAAAAGCAATTAGGAAGGTAACAAACAAAGCAAACAAACAAACAAACAAAAACCAACCACAAAGGCCTTCACTAAATTAAAGCCTCTATGGGGGGATTCTAATGATTGTGATGCCAGACACTGACCTCCCAAATCAAGTTTTAATCCAAAATTTCTAGGCCTTATCAGCCTGTGGGACAAAAGGAGTAGCATTAATGTTAATTCCCAAATAAACACTATTCTAGTCTGTATACTATTTTTTCCATATAACAGTTACCTTGGAAATAAGTGCTTCCTCACTCTTTTTTATGATTGCATACTATCTCATTATATGGATGCACCATCTGAATTTAACAACAGGGGTCATAGTGATTGTGGTATATTCATTTCAATAAATATCAAGCAATTAACCTAAGATCAGGTCCATAGTAGCTGCTGAAAAATATTAAATAAGGGAATTAAATCATATTATAGCTACTGAGTCTGTAGACTCTAAAAAGAGCAACCAAAAAAGTTGAAGTTTCAAATCAGTTGGGAAAGGACACACCTTTCGATTAACAGTGCCATTGTAACTGACCAATCATTTTGGAGGGAAAAAAGTTAGATTCCTGTCCATCATCATATCCCTTTGAAATTTTTCTCACTGAATATAAAAAATGAAAATATGAAAATTCTAGGAGAAGAATAGGTAACAATTTACATCATTTTGGAAGTAAAGAAAGAAGACATTTTTAAGTGTGACATGAAAAGGAAAAAATCTTCAAGATGTCAAAAATTTGTATAAAGTTTTTGAAATGTTTGTATATTTATAAAACCAGACAAGAATCAAAAGAGCAAAATGTTGAGGAAGTATTTGAAACATACACAAAAAAGTGCTATTATCCTTAATATACAATGAGGTTTTAGAAATGTATAAGAAAAAGACATCTCAATTGAAAAGTAGGCAAAGAACATAAAAAGCTAATTCACCAAAAAATTACAAAGCTAAGCATATGATATATATTTAACTCGTAACTCCAAGAAATGCAAGATACACTACGACTCAAAGTTTTTTTTTTCTTTTTGCTTATCAAATGAGAAATGTATAAGAGATATATGATATGCCCAGAAGATAGTTCCTCTCCCTATACTGCCAATGGGTGTATATTGGTACAACCTTTGTGAAAAAGAATTCAGCGATATTTACCAAATCTTTCCATTGTCGGGAGCTTTCAGGCCAGGAATCTATGTCTACATTTAAGACAGTTAATTAAGGGAAAATAATCATGGATGGACCCAAAGAATTATCTAAAAGAGTTTCATCGGTGTTAGGCGTAATAGCAACAAATTGGAAAAAAATCTAAGTGTCAACAAATTTGCAAATGATCAATTGTATTATAAGTACATCATAGTATGATGAACAGTTATATGGCCGTAACAGATCATGGTGAGAAGAATATTTAATGAACTTGGAAAGGATTCACAATAAATATTTTTGTGTGACTTTTCTTTAACTTATAGAAAATGCCAGTCAAATATCAAGTTTAGCAAGTAGATTATACCCATCACCTAATTTCAATGGTTATTAATTCACAGCCAATCTTGTTTTATCTATATCCCTCCCCACTTACTGTCTCTCTCATTATTTTGAAGAAAATCTCAGGCACCATTTCATTTTGTCCATAAATATTTTAGTAAATATCTTTAAAACGTATGCACTATTTTTGAAAAATAACCACAATATGTTTTTACATTTTAGAATAACAATAATTTCTTAATGACCTCAATGGTCCACTCACCAAACTGCCCCACTTGTTTTGTAAATCTTTATTTTTCCAGTTTGTTTGTTTGCATCAGGATCCAAATATACTCCATGCACTGCAATTGGTTGATATATCTACTAAGTCTCTTTTGATAGCTTTTCCTGTATTTATTTTTGCTCTTACTTGTACATTACTCCTTAAAGAGACAGGGTTGTTTGTCCAAGAGAGATTCCAATAACTTGAATTTACTGAATGCACCCTTCTGGATTAACTGTTCTTCTACAACTTATATTTCCTGTAAATTGGTAGTTGGTTCTAGAAGCTCGACCCAATACAGGGTGAGTTCTTTGGGGCAAGGCTGTCTAGACGTTATTATGTACTGCCATCTGTCTTTGCAAAGTTAGTAGTCTGTGATGCTCATGGACTAGACTTCATTTGCCTAGAGGTTGTCAACTGGTCATATTCTGATTCATTGATCTTCATTCATTCTTCACTTTTAACTGGAATACTTCTATAAAGAGAAACGTCCTCTCATTAACTATTCGCTGACCTAAGATAAAGGTTTGATTCTTTCCTTCTACTTATCAGGTTTCCGAAAAATGAGTTGGCTATCCCTAGCATTCTCCAAAGGTAAGTAATGAGGTTTTTTTTTTTTTCTTTTTTAAATGTCATTTTGAGTTCATGTATTTAAATATGGTTGATGTATTTTCATTCCTTTTTAGTTACTGTTCATATTGATGTTCAAATTGCCCTATCTTTCGCCAATGGGAACATCTTGATATTGACTCCCAGGTCTTTGATAGCCTCCTTTTCCCCACCCCCTTGGGATAATAGGATGTTTTGGGCTCATCTTGTGCTTATCCTATGCCAGATCTGAAATCATCCATTTTTCAGAGGACCCGTGGTTCTTTTTAGTGGGACATGGTAGTTAGAAAACCACAATCTTGCTACCAGGAGTTGCTTATTGCTACTGGTTAGTATTGTTTATAGGCTTTTTTAGTTGTCAGGTTTAGGAATTTTTTTAAAAAGGAAAATTCACTATGCATTTGTTCCATTACTTCTAATTCAGTTTTTACTTAACTTCTTCAGTCTTCTATCTATATCTCCCTCCTTCCATTACAAATAATAAATGATGCTATAGAAAAATATATACTGATTTATGAAATTAGCCACAATATTTATTTTGGTGGCAAATAATCATATATATATATATATATATATATATATATATATATATATATCTCACATATATGTATATCTCACATATATATGTATATCTAACATATATATTTTATATGTATATGCCAAAGATATACAAGTTAGCAATGATTATTTCTTGATGATGCAATTAAAGGTAATTTTTAGTTTCCTTTGTTTCTTTCTTTTTTTTTCTGCTTTTTAGTATTTATACAATTTTCATAATAAACCATTTTTATTTTTGGTATCAGAAAAAAAATTTCTAAAAAACAAAAATAAGCCAGATGGTATAAATTATAATATAGTAAACTGTCTTTCAATCTTATACGTGGGAGAATAATGATATTCTATTACATCTGTGGAGTGCTTTACAATTTACAAAGCATTTTACAGCCATTATCTTTCATGATCATCACAGCACTATGAAGGAGACAGAATAGGAATATTGTGGTATAGGAAGAGAAAATAGAGGTTTAAAAGGGTCACATATTTTGGAATCAAGCAGGGCTCCTGACTTCTCCGTCAGTGTTCTCTTGTGTGCATAGTATCTGCCTTTGGGTGACTATTACTATGCTTTTGTTCTCCAGTAACACAAGAAGACTCTGCAGTGTCCTGCCTGCTGCCAGAATGTTATCTTCAGAACCCTCTTTCTTTAGCATGAAGTTTGGAGACCCATAAAAATGCCAAAACTTATTTTTCAACTTAATTTGTATTTTTAATCAAAGTAATTCATTAATGCAATTTTAAAAGTCAAATATTCTAAAAGGATTTTAATGCAAAGTAGCAGTCACCTGCCTTCCCATTCATCACTCACTCCACCCGATGCCCCTTCTGCCCAGAGGCAGCCACTCTCAACCATGAGAGAGCAAATTTTTTTTTTCTGGTTTTCATTTCCGTTTTACTAATTTGTTCCTACTGCAACTTCTGGATTTTTAATTCTTAGATACTATCAGTACGCTTTCTATAATCAAAGATGATAGTTTCAGTGTCCTTTTCCTCTTTACACAGACACTTCCCTTTTCCTCATCCTCTCAAGGTACTTACTTTATGACGTTTGGTTAAACTTTAGTATTTCCATCATTATGGATGCGTGAAAACTATTCTCAGCTGAGCCATGTAGTGTATTGTACTATGATGTACTTTCTTGTGTTAATGTTTGTTTCCTCTTGAGTTAACATCTCTCTCTTTCTTTTTTCATATTTATTTAGTGTTTTAGGTACCTGTCACTGTTCCATTCTCAAACTCTCTACCGAGGTATAAATCTTCCCTCAATACATTCCAATCCATCAAATAATCTGTCCATTTCTTTTCTTTCCTTATATTTGCTTTGGTTTGCTTTGCTTTTGTTTGTCATGGAAATATAGTCTCCTTGTCTAAATGGTTTCAATATGGACTGGTTGCTTTGTAGGCTTGCTGCTCAGCCCGTTTCAAGGTCTCCCTCTAATATATTCCTGGACATTTTATTGGATCTCATACCTATATTTATATCTTTCATTTCCAGGATCCCATGTATCCCCTTCTTTGTCTTCACACTGAGAACAAACACATGGGAGGTGAAGTTTTTGACATCTTATTTGGCTGGATACAGATTTCTAGGTTAGAAATAAATGTCCTATAATCTTAAGAACATTGATAGTTCCATTGTCCTTTTGCTTCCAGTGTTAAGAAGTCTGATACCAGGGCACCTGGGTGGCTCAGTCAGTTAAGCGTCCGACTTCGGCTCAGGTCACGATCTCACGGTTTGTGAGTTCGAGCCCCACGTTGAGCTCTGTGCTGACAGCTCAGAGCCTGGAGCCTGTTTCGGATTCTGTGTCTCCCTCTCTCTCTGCCCTCCCCTGCTCACACTCTGTCTCTCTCTCTCTCTCAAAAATAAAATGATCATCAAAAAAATTTTAAAAAATAGAATTCTGATTCCATTTTTGCCTCTATCCTGTTTTAGTGACCTTTCCCCTCTGCTAGTTCCTGAAAATTTTTAGGATCTCTTTTCTTCAGAAAATTTCTTCAGAAATTATGTGATGATTGGCATGGGTCTTCTTTCTTCCAATGTGCTGAACTGTTGCTGGTTTCTTTAACTCCAGAGACTTTGAGGGGTTTGTTTCAAATATTTCATTGCTGATTTTCTTATTCTCTATTTCCAAAACTCCTATTACTCAGATATTGGACCTCATATACTCTTTCCAATGTTTTAATCTTCTCTTTCCTCTCTTTCCTATTTTTGTCTTTTTGTTCTTTCTTGGAGGTTTTCTCAGCTTTGCCTACCAACCCATTTGTTAATGTTTTTATTTCTGCTGTCATATTCTTAATTTTTAGGACTTGTATTTAGTTGCTAAAATATTTTTTCTCTTTAAACAGCCTCCAGTTCTTGTTTCAAGTGCACAACTTTTTTTTTTTTTTAATCTCTCTAGGGATATTAATGATGTATTTTGTGGAAATTTCTACTGTTCCATTCATTTTTTCTATGTTTTTGAGGCTTTAAAAAATGTTCTTTTGTTTTTGGGTTTACTTTTTATTGTTAGGGATTTGCTCAGATGTTGGTGACCTATGACTATCCGTACCTGTTTAACTAAAACTGCTTGGAAATTTTTAGCATGTATGAGCAAAATTTGTTGCCCTAGTGGGCTTGCCTCTAGGGTCATCTGGCTAGGTCATTTCATTGGTAATTCCTTAACAGTATCTGTAAGTCGTTTCTCAAAGGCCACTCAGTTTCACCAGAAAGGCATCCTCCAGTCTCTTCCCACAGAGGACAAGACTAGCTGCTAAAATTTTCTAGAAGCCTCATGGGGGGAACGGATTGGGAGGCAGTCTCCCTATTTCTATGCAGATTTAATTTACTCCTCTTGTTCCTGTTTTCAGCTTAGCCGTGCTGTTTTCCCCACGTCTAGTCTCTCATTCACCCATTCACTCTTAAACAGTTGATCTTCACTCATCTCCTTTTTGGTGGAGGGGGCAGGCACTCAGGAGAGCAGGACACAGGAGGGAATCTTCAGACATTCAACCTGACCCAAACCCTTCACTTTCAGAAGTGCCTGAGCTTCCAATTTCTGAGCTTTCCTGGGGCTCTCAGCTTTCCTGCAGTGAAATGAGATAGCTTGTGGGCTTTCACCACTGATAGCTTTGGTTTTACTGTCTCAGGTCTGCCTAAGTCAATTATTTCTTGCCCATCTCCTTTATAGGTCCAAAATCCTTTTTTCTCCTCTCCAATTATTTTTTGCCTTGTGGTTTTGTTACCTTTATTCATTTCTCTCTGGTTACAGTAGATGTTGGGGAGGAAGGAAGAGTAAAAGTATGCAGTAAACCCACCATGGGCAGCAGATGTCCCAAGCCCTTCTGTAAGGCCAATACTTCTGAGAGGTAGTCAACCACTTCCAGGGGTCTATGCTCCTTCCTGGAGAAGCGCTGTGGCTCTGCTGTCTACCCCCAGGGCCCTACATGAATTTGAGAGCCTGAGTTTCTTCATGTTTCAACAGCAGATAATAGTGCCTGCCTTGTTGTCATGAGGATAAGCGGGATGCTATCCGGTCTGTATGTTTAGTTTCTAGTCCTTGGAAGAATATCGGCTTTATTTTCTTATATTACGATTACTGGCGGTCTGTGTTGGGGGGTGGGAGGAAGCTTCATTGTGTTGTTGAGGGAGAAGGTAATGGGAACTAGAGAAGCCTCTTTTACAAATGCTTTGGTGATGAGTTCTGGATTATAGGCAGTAATAATAGTAATGACAGTAACTGATTTTACCAAGAATGTATATGCATCGGACGCCATGCTTCACATGTTTTATCTCAGTTAAACAGCACAACAGGCCTCTAAATAAGTACCGTTATTACCTTCGTTTTAGGAATGAGCAAATAGAGGAGTGGAGATGTTCAATCATTTGGTCAGTATCACACCACAGAGATGTGGCTGATCTCAGATTACAACCCACAATTTGTCTAGAGCTGTTACTCTCAATACCGAGGCCAGATTTTTCTCAAATTGTGCTGTGCTCAAGAATCACCTGGGGATCCTGTTACGGTGCGGATTCCAGTTTGGTAGGCTTGGCGTAGGGCGCACACTCTGCTTGTCTACCAAGCTCCCAGGTGACCCTGACACTGCCGGTCCAAGGGTTGAACTTTAAGGAGAGAAGCTGCAGACTGTGGTCACTCTAAGGCAGCTGCATCATCTGGCACCTAGTTTCCCAGACTGCACACGAGGGCATATGAACAGTCATGTACCTGATTCACTTCTTCCTCCCCACGTGTGCACGCACAGGACCACCAGGATCTCATTTCTCCCCACTGGACACGTTCCCCAGGAGTCACTGGCACGTTTTATGAGCGCTCACAGTCCTCTCTACTGCTGAAGCTGCAAGATGTTCACCTCTTTTCACCAGCTTTGAAATCACTCAAAGGTAGCCCCTCACGGTGGCCACTGCTTCCAGGGCCTTCTCTGGGCATGCCACATCTGGAGCAGTAGCTCTGGGCGTTTTGTAGGACCCTCAACATGTGGAAAAGCAGTGAGTTCCTTCCTGCTGGCCCTCGGCAGAGTTGTGCTATGTTCTTTACAGAAATGGGGAGAATCCCTCTCTCCCACTCAGAGTCACCTGGACCCCAAGCAGCAGCGCCACATCTCCCAGGTTCCCTGTGAAAACAGCTGTTGGCTGCAGCCTGTAGGCTTACTGACCTAGGGAAATAAAACTTCTGTCCTCCTGTATCTCTTTCTCCCTCATTAGCGTCCACTTCCAGCTCTCCTAGAATCCATTACCCTGAAAGCAGGTCTAACTCAGGCCACCGTCCAACTTGGCTGGAAGGGGTGATGTTCCACTAACTTGCCAGACATAGGTATGGGTGAATCTCAGTAGAGGTCCAGTTAGAACCATGCTCTGTAGGACACATGACCTAGTAAAATTGGGAGAGGCATCTCAAAGATTCAAGTACATCAGAGGGCCAATGGAAAGCACTGGAATAAGACCGGGGTCTGAGGTTGGAGACCCACCTCTGCCTCTACTCAGCTGTGTGACCTTGGACTTCTCAGCAACCCTCCCTGATTGTGTCCAAAACTATAACATCAGAGGGGAGACTCCCCTTCCTCTAATTCTCTGTGCTGTCAACTGCAAAGTGAAGGAGCTGGACCAAATGAACTCATAGTAACACGCAGAGGTTTCAAACTACAGGCCCTTAGGCTGGATTCAGCCCACAGGCATGTTTTGCTTGATCCGTACAGCATTTTTAAATGTTGGATCAGTTGACAGCCTTTAAAAATAAGGAGCTTATAAAATCTGGTTTCCTGGCTTTTCTTGAGAGATCATAAAATTGGCAACAAGGGTCACCCATTCCTGGAGCGCCACCGCTGGCCTGCATTGCCTTGTGACTGTCCTTTTAAAGGCACATGGCCTCTGCCCTGTTGCAGCGCCTACCAGGCCCATATTATTCATCTATATTATCTGCACAAGTCCTGGAAGTAGTTAAGTTTGTGTTTCCTGGGTCAGAGTTGCCCTGACTAGCTGGGCAATGTTAGGTTAGTATTTCTCCTTTCGAAGATGCAGTGTCCAAATTATAGAATGGGGAAAACAAATGCTCACATTATTGCATTGACTTATTAATGAGACAGAGCAGGGGTCAGCCGACTTTTCTGTAAAAGACCAACGAATATATATTTTCAGCTTTGCCGGCCAGATAAGATCTCTGTTGCATATTCTTGTACTTAATTGCTTTTGGTTTTTGTTTGTTTGTTTACAATCTCTTAAAGATGTGAACATTCTTGGCTCTTGGGCTGTACAAAAACAGGCCCCAGAGGGGCACCTGGGTGGCTCAGTCGGTTAACCGTCCGACGTCGGCCCAGGTCACGATCTCACGTTTCCTGAGTTCAAGCCCCGCATCAGGCTCTGTGCTGACAGTTCGGAGCCTAGAGCCTGCTTCAGATTCTGTGTCTCCCCCCCCCACCTCCACCCCCCAGCTCATACTCTCTCTCTCTGTCAAAAGTAAATAAACTTAAACAAAAAACAAAAAAACCAAAACAGGCCCCACATAGAAGGGACCCGTGGGCCACAGTTTGCTGACCCCTGAAACAGAGTATGTGAGATGCTTCCAATAATGCCTGTCGACAGTGACCGTCAATAAATGTACCTCTCATCATTGCGATTTCAGGCCTCTCGTTCCCTGACTCTGGGATGTGGGTGACTCCACAGTGCCCATCAGAAGTCCCCGGAGGCTGCTTTGGTTCTCTTCTGACAATGCAGAGGGGGGCAGCATTTTGTCTGTTGAGAGACGTCTTTCTAAATAGGAAGCCCCCGCATGGGATAGTATTCCAAGGCAGCACAACAAATACAGTGCAACTGTGTCATCACCATGAAATCAAAGCCATTGTTTAAGCCATTTGCTGAACCACCGCCCATTCAAGTCCTTCTGTCTGAGACATTCCTGAACAATCACAGCTGGAGGAAGAGCTGGAGGCCCTTTAAAATCTGATTACAGGTCCTCTGTGCTCACAGCCTTCCTCCTCTGTTTGGGTCCTTTCACTCTCCTCCTCCCCATCCCCCCCCCCCCCCCATGCACCTCGCACTGTATTATTTGTTATTTAACTTGAATGCCAGGGATTGTAGCTTGTGATGAAAGACACTTGACAAAGTGAAATTGCATTGTCGTAGGCCTCTCTTGCATGTGGCGTGGCATCATTAAAAAAAGAGAGACGTGATACTGTTTTCTCATTCAAAGAATGCGATGGCTGAGTCGAAAGAAATGCCAGTTATTTTCTGTGCTGTCCAAGGAACCCGAAGATAGCATGCATTTAAATGAAAGCGCCAAGGAGGACATCAAGAGATTGTTCAAAAGGCACTTACTTATTTTTGCTTAGTGGTTCTTCATCAAGAAACAGAACAAAATCATACACCGGGGCATAGTCAAGTTCCTAGAATGACTTTGACCCGAATTTCCTTGATTTGGGCCTCTGTGCATCATGTTTAGGGGAACACTTTTCCATTCTTTAGCAAACACTGCCTGAGCACCTACCATATGCCAAACCATGTGCTAAGTACTAGAAATGGAGAGATGAATAAATCAAGGGCCCTGAAATCCAAGAATTTATGGTCTTGTAAGGAAGACAGGCATGTTACACATAATCTCAATATAAAGTATTAATATCTGCTCTTATAGCAAGAGTCAACACTTAATAAGTGCTTGCTACATGCCAGACATTGTTTTAAGTGCTTTTTATGTGATTAATTCATTGAATCCTCTCCACAATCCTGAGGGTTTATGCCATTATAAATGTCCATTTTAGAGATGGAGAAACTGAGGCCAGAGGCTATGCGATTTTTAATTCTTTAAGACCTCATAGCTAGTGAGTGGGAGAGCTCTGACTCAAACGCAAGGAACCTCACTTTAAGGCCAGAGCCCTTGAAAGACACAAAACAGCCTCTTAATAAAGGGCTTGGATTGTTCTGGGAACACAGCACAGAAAAGCCCCTAATTCTGCCTGTAGGGGTCAGGGAACACAAGAGACAACATGACATTTGTCTGAAAGATTCCCTTCACAGGGAAGCTGGGCAGGACATTTCAGGCGGAGAAGAAGCATATGCTTAGACAATGATATTTGTAACAGGCCCAAAAAAGAGAACATTTAAACCTGACTGTTAGGCTTTACTCTTTTTTTTTTTTTTTTTTTTTTTAAGCAACACTCAGAATTACCAGTATTTGCTTATTCAGTATTAGTCTTCCCTGCAGTTCTGGAACTTCAGAATCGCAGGTGCCTGTCTTGTTGACTGCTAGATACCTAATTCCCAGCACATGCTGAATAAATATATTTTGAGATGAAAGAACAAATCTAGCTAAGGTTAAACGGGAGGATGAGGATTAAGCTAATATTATATCCACTAAGGACAAGGGTTAAGGCTCAGCTTTATTTTATACCCATAGTAGCATTTTAAAGTTCTCATTTCACACTGCTTTTATTTTAGACATGCCCACGGCATTCTTAAGAGGCTTTAAAAGCACCGTATTGTCAAAATTCCCATTACTCTATGTATCAGTAACATTCCTACATATATTTGGAGCAATTACTCTGTGCATAGAATTCTAAGCATAATGCTGTACTTTACCCATGATAGCCATTAATTAGATGAAATGAAATGATGTTACAGCTGCACGCAGCCCATTTTTAAGTGCAAATCCATGTGTGACAAGAAAGGAACTTTCTTTTTTTTCTCCTGTAGGACAAAACCATGTCAATGGCCAATGTAGAAGCCTCCCAAATAGGCTTTCTTAGGGAAGCTGGCAGGACCGGCTAAAGAAAAGAAACGTTTTGGTGCTGCTAGTCAGATAAGCAAAGGTGTCTAAGGCTGGTGGTAAGAGGGAAAAAGATGGGATCCAACTGCTGAGAACTTTGGGGGTAGGGCTCTAGGAATTCTGACGATTTCATGATTTCCTTTTAAGACATCTTGGCAAGTGTCAAATTTCTCAATTTGATATTTGTAAATATCTCTTTGAGAACAGCAGCTTTCTGGCAGGCTACTCCGACTCACAGATAATGAAAGCACGGGGCAAGGCATGGATTCAGGTGAGTTGAAGGGAAAATCTTTTAATCAACTCTGGTTTTCTAACATCTCTGTAAATCGGTGCCCCTTTCCTGGTAATTTGCTTTTTCAGAAGTCAACATTTTGATGAGGAAATTATTACAGAAGAATGACTCAGATGTTTAAGTCAGGATATTTGACTTTCCCCTGAAATGATTTCCCAAGACTAGGTCAAGGACAGCTTTTTATCTACAACTATGCGGATAGTACATTACTGGAGTTCCTAGGTGTGTACATCAGGCAGTGGAACCCTGAAACCCCAGAGCAGTGTCCTTTTCTGCCTCCGTGGGTCCTACCCTCATAAATGAAGGCAGAAATTTCCAGGACCTACCCTGTGATTGAGCTTTCTCTGCCTAACAGTGGATCTTCAGACTGTTACATATACCCAGGTAGGAAGAAAAGAGGGCAGCTTGCTGTGTGTGTCTAAGGGCACATATGAGGCTGGCACTGAACAGTATTTCTCCCCCTCTCTGGTTACATTTCCAAATCTGAGAGCGGAACAGAAATGGCAGAAACGGCACATGTCCCTTCAGATATAAAACAAAACAAGTTGTGACTTGCCTACCCCTGGCATCGGAAAGAGGCTCAGGGTTGGAAACAACAGATCACCTACCCTGCCCTGCCCTGAGCTCTGAGACAATATGAAAGATGAGAATCATCCTTTTTTTTTTTAAATTTTTTTTTTAACGTTTATTTATTTTTGAGACAGAGAGAGAGAGACAGACCATGAACGGGGGAGGAGCAGAGAGAGAGGGAGACACAGAATCGGAAGCAGGCTCCAGGCTCTGAGCCATCAGCCCAGAGCCCAGCGCGGGGCTCGAACTCATGGACCGTGAGATCGCGAGATCGTGACCTGAGCTGAAGTTGGACGCTCAACCGACTGAGCCACCCAGGCGCCCCGAGAATCATCCTTTTTAAGATGAGACTTATTCTTTTCTTTGTTCCACAAATATTTATTGTGTGTTTACAATGCCCAACCACCGTGCTGAACACGAAGGATGCCGTGGAAAGCCAATGTGGATATGGCCCCTGTGGAGTACTTCACAGTTTACCAGATTCTTCCATGTATATTACCTCAGAGATGTAAATGGGCATTGCTGATGGCTCCATGTTACGGATAAAGAAATTGAAGCCAATAGCCGGAAAACCTGAGATTAATGCAAAGAAGTGGAGTCAAGTGTTAGACTCAGAGAGCCTGGCTCAAAAGCCAATGCTCTTTGCGTTGTACCCGTGGCCTCCTCATTTCTGTACCAACAAAAGCAACACAGATGTCTACAGAAGTCTGGGCAGTTGACAAAGCACTTCTGCTTACTTCATTTTTTTTTTAAAGCTTATTTATTTACTTTGAGAGAGAGAGAGAGAGAGAGAGAGAGGAGGAGGATGGGACAGAGAGAAAGGGAGAATCCCAAGCAGACTCTGTGCTGTCAGCGCAGAGCCCAATGTGGGGCTCGATCTCACAAACCGTGAGATCATGACCTGAGCCAAGATCGAGAGTTGGATGCTTAACCTACTAAGCCACCTGGGCGCCTCTGCTTACTTGATTTTAGTCGTTGTACAGCAGTTCTGTATGGAGGTATTTTTATTATTATCATCTCCATATTTCATTGATAAAATTGACCCAGAGAGGAATGGTCCTGCCCAAGAGCACCCCACGAGAGCCATTGCCGAGTCTGGAGTCTAAGACTTCTGATGCCAAGCTCTGTCTGCCATATGTCAACTCCTGGTTCAAATATTTCTAAATTCAGAATTCTTGAGCCATGTTTTCACTGTTTTAGATTATTGCCATAACCTATGTAAATTATAATTAAATTCCTGCTAATAGGCCATTTTGTGGCAAAACCTCAACAATCAGTGAACCGAGGCCTACAGGCTTGCACAATTATTTACGGTTAACTCCGAGGGCTGCCAGTACTCCATCTACATGTGCTACAGCAAACTGTTTACTCGTACATGCATGTGGGCTACTCCATTACATTTTTCTTCCTTCCCCCTCAGCAAAAATGGAGAAACCAGCTTCTAGCATATGGAAGCATTTCTACACTGCTCGATTCTCTGATGAGGGTGGGGTGGGATGGTGGAAGTATGAGTTGCAACCAGGTGTCAGAAGCGATCCACGTTTCTGAGTGAGGCTGATCGGAGACTGGACCAGGTTCCGCGTGGCAAAAGTCGTCTCCAGAAAAGAATTTTTCCCTCCATGTTACCACACTTTACCACTGGGGTAATATGAGTGATTTCTGAATCTGCTTAACACGTGTGAGGACCCCAAATCCAGAACATCCTGGGCTTCTTGTTCTTACACTAATGTCGATGATACTCTGGCGAACTAAGGTGTCTTCCCACTGCTTCCAAACAGGGTGCCAACTGGGAGCTGAGGGCTTCCTTCGAGTTCAGCAGCAACATTTGTGACCACACTAGGGGTTTGTCTTAAGTGAATTAAATGACTAAATATGTAAGTGCTATCTGGGTAGATGGTACCTTTAAACTTAGAATAACCAACATGATAATTTTATGAGTAGACCTATCCATAATACATTATTCTATTCTCAAACTAACAAAAGGCTTCTAAAGCTGCAAAGGGCATGATAATATGACCCATATTGTTACTGTTCTAAGAATTATCCACTCTTCTCTTTCAAACAATGCCTTTACCTTTGTTTGGATTGAAGCGTTGATGGCACTGGTCTATTGCATCAGATAAAAACTTCCCAACTACGTTGGTACATCCCTACCTCGTTTGCTATTTAGAAACATATGTAGATAGAACAGAAGCGTCTTCTGCATGATGTAGAAGGATGTGTGGACTATTCTAAACCAGAGGGTTTGGTTCTATTTCTCCTGCTTTGTCCTTTTAACAGTGGCTTAAAAGTAACCACATGTGTGACTCTCTCCCTGATTTTCTAGGTGTCCCCTACAAACGTCAGCTCCTTTGGTCCTTCTGGCATTTCTGGCACAAAAAGCTAAGTGGGGTTACTATAATCCTTGTTTTACAGATGAGAAAACGGAGCATGGCTAGGGGCTGGTGCACCCGGCTGTCTCCATCAGTGTGTGGCTCTTGATCTCAGGGTTGTGAGTTCGAGCCCCACGTTGGGTATAGAGATTATTTAAAAATAAAATCATTACGGGGCGCCTGGGTGGCTCAGTCGGTTGAGCGTCCGACTTCAGCTCAGGTCACGATCTCATGGTCCGTGAGTTCGAGCCCCGCGTCGGGCTCTGGGCTGATGGCTCGGAGCCTGGAGCCTGCTTCCGATTCTGTGTCTCCCTCTCTCTCTGCCCCTCCCCCGTTCATGCTCTGTCTCTCTCTGTCTCAAAAATAAATAAACGTAAAAAATAAATAAATAAATAAATAAATAAAATAAAATCATTACAAGAGGAAAAAGGAAACCAAGGATCAGGGAGTCTAGGTAACTTCTCTCAGGTACACAAAGAGGGAGTGATCTGAACTCAGTTCTGTCTGACTCTTCGGCAGAATTCTCTCCCTTGCTGGAGGAGCACTGGTATTCAGGGTGTGCCTTTCCAGGGTGTGGAGGGAGGAGCGCTGAACCAGAAGTCAAGGGGCAGAGAGGTTTGCTCTGACTTGACTGTGGGGCCAGCAGAGGCCAGAGACCCCTGGGAACCCCAGCTGCCGCACTTGGATCTGGGTGCCATCTGGAAGGTCTCCCCCCTCTCAGATGCCCTACGGGGCCTGTACTTTGGGGGCTCTATATGCTAGGCAATGACACAAAAAGGTTTTCCTTTCCATTTTTAAGTTTTATTTACTGCCTTTCAAGTATGTCATAGAGATCAAATTCGTAAATACTTAAGGATTATACACTGTTTCTTTTTTTAAAAAAAAATTTTTTTTTTTAATGTTTTATTTATTTTTGAGACAGAGACAGAGCATGAACGGGGGAGAGGCAGAGAGAGAGGGAGACACAGAATCAGAAGCAGGCTCCAGGCTCTGAGCCATCAGCCCAGAGCCCGACGCAGGGCTCGAACTCACGGACCGTGAGATCGTGACCTGAGCCGAAGCCGGACGCTTAACCGACTGAGCCACCCAGGCGCCCCATATATACTGTTTCTTAAAACACTCGGAAGGAGTCCGGGGATTGAAGTTTTCCTTAAGTCTGACATTGCCATTGAAATGTTCACATTTATATCTTATTTCACAATGCTTATTTCCCTATTATGGGAGACATTAATAATTAATGTCTCCCATAATAAAGTAACTCTTTATGGTAACATACTGAATCAGTATTATGACAGAAGCCAACTATATTCAAATAATAATGCAGATCGCTTAAACACAGGGACACCTTCTAGGAAGATCTGAAGAGTTTTCCATGTGAAGTGGACTGAATATGGTGTGTAAGGGCAAGACCGATTTTCCAGGGCACTTCTGATTTCCTGTAATTTGATTTTATCTTTCAGTAGAGGCAAATCAAAAAATGTACATCAGGATGTGGTTCTACGTTTATACTTTCGTTAGGTTTTGCATGCGTGTAAGGTCATCAGTTTGAAGAAAACAAATCCTTTCTCCTGCTTCTGGCTGGGAGGAATTAGGTCCCCGTGATTTGGTGGGGTGGACTGACACGCGTGCCATCCTGTGCCTTATCCTGCGAGACCCGGAAGACATACTACAAATCAATATATATCCAGAGGTCCCAGGCAATGAGCGCCCGCCACGTGTGAAGTATTGTACTGGTCACAATAATCATGCAAGCTGACTCTCATCCCCATTTTATAGGCAAGGAAACTAAGGCTCAAAGCCACACTGCTAGGAACTGGCAGAGCAGCGAGTCGGACTGCCTGCCGAGCTCCAGAGTCCGCGTTCTTTCCACTACCGGTAAGCTGTTTGCTGCTCAGGGGCCCGGATTTCTTCCCCTGGGCAGAATTCACTGGGTCCAGAATACGCAAACACCAATGCCTCAAAATGACAGGGGAAAATCGAGTTGGTCAGATGTGACACAGAGGAAAGATCTAATTCAGAGTCATTTAGTTTCATCTCTGCCACCTGAGACCACAGCCATATTCCTCCAGCGGCCGGGCTTGACCGGAAAGTGCGACCTTGTCCACACGCACAGACATGCTCTCTCAGACTCACTTTTTAGGACCAGCAGATAGGAGGCCCTTCTGCCACATGACTTCCCCGTTCCCGACACTTGAAATTGCACATGGTACATGACAGCAGGAACCCCCATGCCTCCTTACTCAAAATTCTGGTTGGTGGATTTTTCACAGGTCCCCACTCGCTCTTCTTCCCTGTGCCTGTGTCTCCGGAACCACGGGGGCACGTCTCAGAAGCAAATACCCAATTTGTTCTAATGATGCAAGAGGTAGAAAGAGCCTCCTGAAGCCCTCGCGACCTGATAAAACTGATGGGACTCATCCTTTGCCACAGCACACACACTATTTCCATATTAGAAACCAACTCCAAAAGGCTGAAAGTGAGTATCTGATCTCTGAATGGGAAAGAACTTCTAAGGATAATAAAGGGAAGAAACCACAATTAAAGATATCAGTAGACTGACTACATAAGGCTAACATTTCTGCACGTCAAAAAATTCATTAAAAAATAAAAGGCACGTAACGCTGAGGAAGTATTTTTAATAGAAGTGACAAAGGCCTAATATCTTCAATAGAGATGGATCTTTTATGAACCAGTGAGAAAAAAGTCAGTACGAAAATGGACAAAGGACAGGAACAAATAATTCATAGCAGAGTAAAGACAAAAGACAAACGGCTCATAAACATGAAATAGAATTACATCTCACTGATAATCAAAGAAATGTAAATTAAAACCATAATAAAGGACTAGTTTTTGTATATCAATATGTCAAAGGTGGAAAAGAAAAGAATTCCCACTGTTTATAAGCATGTGGGAAATGCTTTTCCTTTCTTTTTGACTTGATGCACGTATACTTGCTTCTGATTATTGTTCCACTTCGCATTTCTTGGACTATAAAAAGTTTTTAAAATGTCAACGTTCTGGGGCTCCTGGGTGGCTCAGTCGGTTGAGTGTCCGACTTTGGCTCAGGTCATGATCTCGCAGTTCGCAGCTTTGAGCCACACGTCGGGCACTGTGCTGACAGCTCAGAGCCTGGAGCCAGCTTTGGATTCTGTGTCTCTCTCGCTCTCTGCCCATCCCCTGCTTGTGTTCTCACTCTGTCTCTTTCTCTCTCTCAAAAATAAATAAACGTTTTTAAAAAATGTCAATGTTCTTTGAGCCATTAATTCCAATTGTGACAATCTACACCACGGAAATAATCAAAGATGGAAATGTGAATTATGTCTGTTTAGCACAGCATTATTTACATGAATAAAAACTGGGCAGGCAGGAGATCTAAATGCCCAGGAAGGAGGGCTGGCTAAATGAAGCATGGCACTGGTAATACCACGTGGGCACACACATTGCTATGACAAAGGGCTGTCATGATGTTGGAAAATGCTGGTGACATCTCTATACATACATACACACATATATACAATATAATCTAAACTGCTTCAAATGTTTCCTATGCATATAACACACACAAACATGAAGGAAATTCACAAGGATGCTACAGTGATTATTTCTGGGTGGAGGAAATATGGTATTGCGGGTGTTTTATTTTCTTCTTTACATTGCATATTTTCTACAGGAAACATGTAATGTCTTACAATCAAACAAAACAAAACAAAACCTCCTCAAATTTTTATTAACAAATCAGAAAAGAAAATATGCAGGCAATCTGTGTTGGAGACCCACCAAGAAAATCAAAACACAGACCTCAGCCCCCAAGAGCTCCACACAGCCCATCACACAGAGTAGCTGCTGAGTCAGACTTGGGATTGTAAAGGCCGGGATATGAACCTCCTACAGTTAAGCCTTAACCCAGAGCTGAAGTCACGACAGGACAGTCAGAGCATGCCCGTTTACTGCCGTCAAATCACGGACATAGTAACATGCAAAATGCATTTGATATTATTTGCTTAAAAGTGGGGTACAACGCCGGTGAGACATTTGCTACCACAAAGGTGAAATGTTGTTAGTTACTGTTTGGCTTGACGAGTAAGAAACATGCTGTGCTGAAAAAGCACTATTACTTAGTATAAACATTATTTTTATTTTTATTTTATTTATTTATTTATTTTTATTTTTAAAATAGTTAAAATGTTTTGCCTAAAAGTAGTATACATACATCATAGGAAATTTAGAAAATACAAAAAAATAGAGAAGAAAAAGATTGTAATCACCATGTGAAGATAACCACAATCCAAATTTTGTTGTATTTCAAGCCCTAAGAATGGTATTTTTATTTTTATTGATTTGTTTTTACTCTTTTTTTCCTCTTTGTAATTGAGATCGTAATATATTTTGTTTCCTAAAGAAATAACTTTTATTTATTTTTTATTTAAAAAGAAATTGGGGGGGGGGTGCCAGGGTGCCTCGGTCAGTTAAGCATCTGACCTCGTTTTGCGATCTCAAGGTCTGTGAGTTCAGGCCCCACGTTGGGCTCTGTGCTGACAGCTCAGACCCTGGAGCCTGCTTTGGATTCTCCGAATGAGAATGAGAGTACCCCAAGCAGGCTCCACACTGCTCAATCTCAGGACTGGGAGATCATGACCTGAACTGAAACCAAGAGTCAGACATTTAACTGACTGAGCCACCCAAGCGCCCCTGAGGAGTATATTTTCAAAGACTTTGGAACTTTTTTTAACTCCTCTTTTGGAAACTGAGGCTTCCATTTCAGTACATTCATGAACTCCTATCCTCAGGCAGGACATGAGGTAGGAAATCCAACTAGTAGTAGTTTGAGGTTCTGAAGGTAGTATATTGTATTCATTTCCATATCAGTAAGAACTGAGAAAGGCAAATATCATATGATTTCAATTATATGTGGAATGTAAGAAAACAAACAAACAAAAAGCAAACAGTCTTAAACACAGAGAACAAACTGGTGGCTGCCAGAGGGGAGGTGGGTGGGGGATGGGTGAAAGTAGATAAAGGGAATTCAGAGGTACTAACTTCCAGTTACAAAATGAATGAGTCATAGAGATGAAATATCGTCAATAACACTTAATAATGTTGTATGGTGACAGAGAGTGACTACACTCAACGTGGGGAACACTGAGTAATGTACTGAATTAGCGAATCGCTGCGTTGCACACCCGGAATTAACACGACATTGTCTGTTAATGATACTTCAACAACAAAAGAGGAACAGGGTCAATTGTGGTCTTTATTTTTAAGGGACTTTATCAATACTCTGTATTAAGTGTTTGGGACTGTAATTGTCATAGGCCGCAATCATAGCCGGCAGAGTCCTTCCTATCAGCCAAGGTCGTTTTACCCCCAAACTTCACTGCTCTCTTGCAAGGAGATTTTGTTCCTGAGATAAGCATTTGAGGATGGTGTTTGCAACACAGCCAGAGCTTCGAGAAGTTTCTAATATTTGGGTAGAATCCAGGGAATTCTCCCCAATCACTTTCAAAAACAAGAGTGAATGACTACATGAAGGAAGACAGGCACCGAGAAGCTTTCTGGTGGAGAAAACAGGGCCCAAGTGTCAGGGAAATTAAGTTAAAAAAACAGATTTTGATTTTGTTTGTTCTTTGAGATCTTTATTTTTGTAATTACGGATTCTGAATAAGGTACCACTTAACAAGTGCCTCAAGCACTGTGTGAAAGCTCCTTTGTAGATATGACGATAGTCAATTCTCCAACAGCCCAAGGTGAGATCCTGACCTGAGCCAAAGTCACACGCTTAACCGCTTAACCGACTGAGCCACCAGGCGCCCCAGCAGTGGATAACTTTAACGCGGTCCTTCAGTCGTATCTATCATGGTGTTATAAAGTGATCATTTTGGTCTTTGATAATAATTAGTTGAGATTTCTTATTTACTTTTACAACCATTCCCGAAAGTGTTTTGAGCAGCGGGATGCTTTGTTAAAATGTGTTGTTTTCTTCACCCACTTTTGTAATGTCCATAACCAACGTGTATCTGATGTGACAAGCACTGCCTTCAACGTTTGGCATGCATTTCTACCTTTAATTCTCACTGCAAGCCTGTTAGGAGAAAAACAAACTAACTGACTGACCAAATCATTTTTTGGATGAGGGAACTGAGGCACAGGACGGTTCAGTGACCTAAGACACATACCTAATAAGTGACACAACCAAAATTTGTATCGCCATCAGTCCAGCACTCTTCATCCCCTCCACTGTCATTTCTACTTATCAGTAAGACCTTCTCATCATAGAATCACAGGATTTAGAGCAGGAGGACATCTTATAATACAGAGCTCTTATAACAAAGTATACAGATCAAGGAACGGGAAGCCCAGAGAGGTCAGTAACTTGCCCTGAGCCACACAGCAGAGAAGTGGTACAGCAGACTGTCTGGCTCCCCTTTCCACGTCGCAATAATTGTAATGCCATCTGGTAAAGGATTCATAGCCGTAAGCAGGAGTTTTGTTGGTAGCTTCTTGCCTGCGAATCTCTGAACTTCTAAAAGCTGTGTCTAATTTGCTTGGCTTCTTATATTTTTCATTCCTTCCTGTCAAAGATCTTCAGTGACAATGCAATGACAAATGCTTTGCAAAGGAGCAGAGGCCCTGTTTGTTCCTATTCGCTCCTTCCCAGGGCCTTGTCCTTGTCCAAGGCCCTCAACTGGACAGACCCACAGATGCCACTTAGAGGACCAAGCACCGAACACCCTATCTCTAACGGCTGACAACTCGTGAGCCAAGATGGAGCTCCCATTCTGTCTCACATTTCAGACAGCTTGTGTCTCTTTTCCTCGCCCCTCTGTGACAGGGGCTCAGCTCTCAGAATCCCTGGGTTGGAGCACAAGAAAACTAGAGAGTAGGTCTAGACTTCAGAGGGCTTTGTCCAGCACAGGCCCAGCACTGCTGTCAGTAACTGAAGTCTAACAACCGCACTGGGAACTTTGCGTGGCCTGTGTCACTTCATGCCCACTTGGGCATTTCCCCAGGGAAAAAAGTGCGGCAATAAACGACAGCTTGACCTTTCTCTCAGCCCCCTTGGCTGTGCTTAGGGACATCTCTGTCTCCCTTAGAGCTTGCTAGAATTGGCTGGAGAACAGTCCTTGACTCAAATCACTGAAAAATATACTTAACACCGCATTGATTTTCCATATTATTTTATAAGCACAAACATTCTCTTTCATTTCCCAACAAACAACTATATTCCCCAAAGTGTCCAATAAAAATTAGTAATTTGCACATCACTATCTTTGTCAGGGGCTGTTGTTTGGAGTTAGTCACAGAGGCCAAGATCTGTCCCCTCCTGCATCGCCTCCACCCCCATCTACTCTCCTCCCCAAAGAAGCCACCAAGTTGAGCTGGGGGTTGTGGAGGGCAGTATGGAAATAGGTAGGTAGACTTCCCAGACTCTGTTCAAAGGCCTTTCTAGAAAAATACAGAGTTTTCAAGCAGAGGTGACAGATGTCTCACTGAACTCTACCGTGCTGCCTCCTCAACTATGGAGTCTGTGTGGACTGCATGGGTCCCCTCCCCACCCTCTCAGCTGTGGCTGTGAGCAAGGACTTCTCTGGGCATGCGAGCGCAGCTCAAAAGCCTGAGGCCAAAGGGGCACCCTGACCCCCAGTGGCCAGTATTACTCTACGGTTGCGTCATAAGACGAGCAATGACGGGAGTGAAAATTGAAAGTGGGAAGTCGTGTTCCTAGGAATCTTTCTGATGTGTCTCCCCTCCCCCGCAGCAAAACACAGCGGTCCTCTTTCCGTGCCATTCCTAACTTCCAGGACAGCCTTTCCTCCCAACCAGCCTCTCTTCACTTTGAAACAGCAACCCCCGTTGAATGTGGCAGCAAAAATCAAAGAGGAAAGTGTTGATTCTCACCCAGAAGTCTTGTCTCCTCCTGGTCCTTTAGAAGCACAATCCTTGAAATCCTTCTTGGGAGACAGGGCACTGGGGTTCCCAAGGGGACCTGAAATACCGGTTTGCTACAGTCCTGAACCAATCAGCTCCCAGGGCCAAGAGGGGAGAAGGTGTCAGTCAGTCAAACCCTGCCTGGCTCAGATTCTGAAGTGGAGGAAAAAGAAGCAAAGGAGAGCATCAGTCAGCGGTGAGCAGGCAGAGACAGTAAGACCCTGGGCTCTTTGGCAAGAGGTGTTACAGCGCTTTCAACCTGAACGGAGCCAGGACCTCCAGGCGGCTTGTGTCAGGAAGTGTGTAGTCTTGCTCAGTGTTGAGGTGTGTTTTTTTTCCCCCTCCCTCTTTCCCTGAGCCCTGGCACTGGGGAGTGTGGAATGGCTCAACCTGTTGTAATCAAAGATGTGAGTTGCTGCCTGTTGCGAAGATATTGCAGCAGCCTCTTCATTAAAGGAGACTGTTCTTGGATACTAAGAATCAATTTCCTTGCCTATGGTTGCCTGCTGGTGCTCTGGGCTGGGGGGGTGGAGCAGGGTGCTGGGTGGGAGCAGGGAGTAGGGCAAAGGAAATGCTGGGCAGGAGGGGACTGGCCAAGCCCTGAAGCACCTGGAGCAGCGACCTACTTGCTGTTCAGGTCCTGCTGGCTGAAGCCGGAGGGCTCCTCACGACCAACTGGGTGCCCAGTCCTTAGGAGAGGCAGCAGATGCTACAGGGGACTCCCAGCAGAAGTATCCTGTATGCGTGGAAGGGCACTAACCCTCAATCCCACCCTCTGCCGTTCAGCCTCAGCTTGAATGCTGCCTCCTGGGATTTCAGTTGGCCCTCTGGACCTTAGGTTTTCTGATCAAGGGGCACACTCAAGGGGCAGGGCATTCCTGGTGGAAATAAGGAAGGCATTCATTCACCCCTTTGGTGGCTCATTCACTCCTTCATTCATTCCCACATGTATGCATCTATCAGTTCATGTATTCATTCATTCATTCACTCCTGCTTATGTTATTCATCTATGTATTAATTTACTCGTTCACTCTGAAACATCTGTCTATTCAGTATTCATTCACTCGCGTACATATTTATTGAATCACCAATTCACACAGCCATTGACATATTCATTCATTCTCCGATTACTCATTCATGCTATGCAGACATTCTATCACCGCGTACATGCATTCACTTTTTCTTACATGTGTTTGTTCCTACATGCATGCACGCCTCCATCCATTCATTCATTTCCAAATTCATTTATTCATAGATACGTTGCCTATTGACTTATACGTTCATTTGTTTACGCACTCCTTAGTTATCTCTTCATCCACTGAACACACATCCTAAGTGCCTACTGCATGCTTGACACTGTGGAGGATGTGGAAGAAAAAGAATCTGGTGCCCCTCTTGGCTTCAAAGAGTCATGGAGAGAAGACTTGGTTGCAAGGAACCATAACAGAAAGAAGAAAGGCATGGATGCTAAAAGAGGGGGGCTGAGAAACATCCAGGAGAGAACTGTGGGGCTGGGGGTTGGGGGGACAGCTTGAACACTCGAAAGGGCCCTGGACTTGGATTTATTCTTACTGAAATGGCCTTGCATCTCACTCTGCCATTTAGTGTAGCTTTGCTCTAGTTAATTATCCTCTCTGTATCTCAGTCTTCTTACCTGTGAAATGGGGAGAAGGAATGTCTACCTCACCAGTGATAGACAAAACTAAATGAAGTCATTGATGTCAAGTGCCTCATAGGAAAAAATAAAAGTGTGCTCAGTAAAAATATTCATTTTCCTCCTCTTTCCCCTGTAAATTTCTTTTCCAAACTTTTGTCAGCAAGGTTACCTTTACCATCTCTGGGGGAAGGGAAGAGGGGAGAAAGGGAGGAGCTGGAGCCCCATTAGCAGGCACAGGGTGCTGCTCTAAGGGGCCAGAGCCAGAAGTTAATCCTGAAAGGTTTCTAGACCTTCCCCAGGGGCCCTGACAAAGGCTGAGAGAAACTGTCAAATATTCTTTCAAATGTAAAACCTGCCTAGTGAATTGGCCAAAGGAATCTATTAACATAGGATTTGCACAAACCCTCCTCAAGGGGTGAAAGGGGATTTTATTAAGCACGGAGGTGGGGAGGCATCTGATTGGTGGGGCGCAGCCTAGATCTCTATTGGTCTGTGGTCCGAGGGGGAGGGGAGGGAGCAGTGCACTCTCTCGTCCAGACCTTGTGTAAATGCTGCGTGATCCTTATCTCACTTGTTTCTTGCAGCAGCCTCATGAGCCACGTATGATTACAAATGAGGAAACTAACAGGTTTAACAGTTTGCTCAAGGTCACACAGTTAGTGACTGGTGGAAGCAGAATTTAAATGCAATTCTATCCGACTCCCAAACCTCTGCTTTTATCCACCATGACGTGCTCTCCAGTGAAGGTTTCTACTTTCTGTGGACATTTTTTAAGACCCATCTAATTAGGGTTTGAACAGCTATTGTCCGAAGATTTCTTAGTACCTTTTCTAACCGAAACTTGAAATGTGAACAGAAGTAGGCCAAACCTTCAAAGGAATAAATGAAAAATTTTCTTTTAGAGTCATATACAATACATGTATACAGTAGATATTGTTTTCCTTTTTATTTAAAAATATTTTTAGCGGTGGGGACATAGAAGTATGACACCGAACACAAAGGGCTTCATGGTTTCCCATTATGCCCCAAGGTAGGGGGCCTCAGCCTGTGGCTGTCTCTGTGGGACTGGTCTTAGCCCAGGCTTGCAGGGCGAAATGAAGAATGTGGCCGCTCAGAGCTGCTATTCCAGATGTGTGACCACAGTTATGGCAGGGGCGCAGAGCGGTCAGAGGCCTGGGCCAGGATCAAAGGAGGGCCCATATTATGGACTAAATCTTGTCCTCCCCAAATTTATGATACCGTCCTAGCCCCTGGTACCACACAGTGTGACTATATTTGGAGACCGGGTTGTCATAGAGGTGATTTAGCTAAAACAGTTCCCACAGGGATCTGATCTGACGGCTGTCCTTATAAGAGGAGGTGATTAGGACCCACAGGGAGACAGCAGGGGAGCACCCAAGTGGAAGACCATGTGAAGAGGCAGCAGGAGGGGGGCCACCTGGAAGCCAAGAAGGGAGGCTCTGTAGAATCCAACCCCGTCGACGCCTTGATCTTGGACTTCCAGTCTCCAGAACTGTGAGAAAATAGCTTCTGTTGTTTAGGCCATCTGGTCTGTGGTATTTGTTATGGCGGCCCTCAGACGGGGAAGCCAGGAAGCATCTGCTGTGGCCAGGGTGGTTGGGGGGTGGAGACACTTGGGGGGTCAAGAACAGTGGCTATTCACAAGGAGCGGGGAAGTCCTTCTGCATGCTCACAACTACCGCAACCACTCTGGGGCACAGCGCTGAACCCCCCGGAGCCAGTGTGACAGAAATCAGGAGGAAGGGGTTTAGATGGGGAGACCTTGAATCTTTGTAGCCAGCATAGTGCTGCAGTGTGAGGGAGAGGGGTGTGTGAGCTCTGTGTGACCTCCCCTCCCCGTCAGGGCTCAGGTTTCAAACTTGGGGAGGTGTGAAGGGAAGACTTCCTAGAGAAGGTGGCGGACTGAGCCCATGTGTCAGTTCCATTCCCTCAGACGCTCTATTAAAACTACAGGAGTCTTTCGTTTGTTTGCTTTTGCTTTAAAGACACAATCTGATGAAGACAGGGAGAATGGGAGAGAAGATAACAATAGTGTTTGAGCAGCTGGCAAGCATGTGACGGTAGACTGGAGACGCCTGGCTTTGAGTCTGTGGTGGGTAAAGCTTCAAGTCAGCCTGATTCCCACTGCAGAACCTGCAGATGGTTAGGGATTGGCAGCTCCAGGTACCGCTGGAACCGAGGGGAGGGGAGCAGTTGGATCCTGAGACCCTCTCCCTTGCTTCACGTTTCTGGGAGATTGCCCTGCTTCCCCATTCCAGCAGAAACCAGAGATTTGTCTTCTAGAGAGGATGAGTGTTCAACAGAGTTTCTCTGGACTGAAGGACACCAGCTACAGTTGAGGCAGGGGACCACTCTGAACACAATGACATGAGCACGTATCTGCCCACCGAAAGCCAAGGCCATCCCCACAGCCAGCTCCCAGCATCGGGCTGTGTGTCAGGCTGTTAGGTTTCCATTGCTGCTGTGACTACCAAACAACACAGATTTGTGATCTTACAGTTGTGGACTGAAATCAGTTTTGGACTATAAACTAAAATCAAGGTGAAAGAAGAGGTGGTCTAAAACCAAGGCGTCAGTAGGGCTGTGTGCCTTCTGGAGGCCTTGGACGGGTTCTGTTTCCCTTGGCTTCACCAGTCCTATGGGCTGCCTGGATTCCTTAGCTTGTGGCCCCTCATCACTTCGACCACTGCTTCTGTAGTCTAGCTCCTTTGTTCATTCTGACTCTCTTGCCTCCTTCTCACAAGGGCCATTATGATTATAGTGGGCCTGCTTGATAAGCCAGCTTAATTTTCCCATCTCAAGATCCTTAACTTGATGACACCACAGAGTCTTTTTTGATATGCAAGGTAACATATGCATAGGTTCTAAGGATTAGCACAGGGACATCTTTGGGAGACCATTAATGTGCCTACCACCCAAGGCATTGGCAGGATCTTCTCTGGAGAATCTTACTGGTTCTAGGAAGAGAGAACTAAAGGGACTGACAAAACTAAAAAAAGTAAATAAATACGGGTTCCCAATAGAGGGGTCATCCTGCTTTCCCCATGGTAGCTCTCATGTTGACCAGCCCCACCTGTGTGCCAAACCACCTTTTCATCTCTACTTCTTAAATATTGGCTGACACCTAGGTAAGCCTCTAGTGTGAAAAATGGATAACAAACCAAGTGAAAGAACTTGGAGGAAATGGAGTCCACACAGGCAACAAAAACATGAAAAGAAAAACTTGCAGGGAAATGACACTCATTAGGAGGGTTGGAAGAGAAAGTTGAGGATATTTCCCAGGAAGTAGAGAAAAACGAAACAAAACAAAACAAAACAAACAAACAAACAAACAAAAGCCCCAAGGAAATGGAGAATGTGAGAGAAAAGGTAAGTCAATGGGAAGACAGACAGGAGATTCTGAATCTAATTCATAGGAATTCCAGAAAGAGAAGACACAAAAAAAATGAGTAAGGAAATCGTCAATTAAATGGTTCAAGAATATTTCTCAGAATTGAAGGACATGAGTTTTGAGATTTAAGGGCCCACTGACTGAGTGCCTAGAACAATGGATGAAAGTATAATCACCCAAGACACATTATCACAAAATCTCATAATACTAGGAACAAATAGAAGATCTTATAAGTTTCCAGAGAGGAGTTACATCCAGACAAGGAATGAGGAATATGGAAGTCTTTGGATTGGTCAATGGCAACACTGGAAAGTAGAAGACAGGGTGGAGTGATGCCTTCTAAAATCTGAGGGAAGTATATTTGACCCTGGAACAATGTGGGGCTTAGGGTAATGACTGCCCCTCCCCCTGCAGAGTTGAAAGTCCACATATAACTTTTGACTCCCCCACAACTTAATTACTAATAGCCTCCAGAAGCCTTACCAATAACATCGTGTATTAACACATAATTTATATGTTATATGTATAATATACCATATTATAATAAGTAAGCTACAGAAAACATCATTAAGAAAACCATAAGACAAAATACATTTACAGTACTCTTCAGTATTTATTTTAAAAATCTGTGTATAAGTGGACCCGCACAGTTCAAACCCGTGTTGTTCAAGGGTCAACTGTACTTCTAACTTAGAATTATATATGTAAGTGTGGGATGAAGGCATTTTTCGACTTCAAGGCTTCAAAACATTTTCCTTTCCATATACCTGGAAGCTTCTGGAAGATTCCGCCCCCCCCCCTCCACCCCCAAACAAGGAAGTAAATCAGGAAAAAGGAAAAGATATGAAACCAGAATAGAGGATCCAATGGAGGATGGAGGAGAAGGCACTTCGGGGAAGGGAGTCGTGCCCCAGGTGTGGAGAATGTACAGACTGGAGAAGTCTGAAGGTCACAGGAGGGAGTCTGTATTCTACTCTCAGCCCTACCTGGCTGAGGGGGATGTTAATGGCTTTCTCCACTAGCGGATGAATGAGTTTTATTGCCAAAGATCCTGGAAACAGTTTTATAAGCTGATCCTATACCTATGTGGCCTCATTCTTTTAGCATGTCTCCATTATCCAGTCCCCTTTTTGCTGATCCGCCTCAGTTTCCCCTATAGCATTTTGATGCCCCACACTCCACACATTTGACTGGGACCCTGCCTCCTTGTCATCCTGTCTAGTTTTTGCCAATCTTGTCCCCACAGAAGGGCTGGAGGCTGCTTCCTGGGCTCCCAGCCATGCTTGAGTGACTCACTGGGGACTGTGGCTGGAGTTTCCACTGGCTTGTTCCCCTACCTGCCAAGCAACAAGCCATCTGTCTGATACCCTTTGGCCAATGCACACTGGACTAAACTCCTCTACTCCTCAGGGTTCTTTTCCGTAGATGAGTCTCTGCCAGTCCCTATTCTGCACTGTCCAGGCCTCTTCCTTCACCCCATGACCCAGGGTGGTGACTGGTGGGGGAACAGGGACCAGCCTGGTCCAGGCCAGAGCCTCTTGATGTAGAATACCACTGCCTTATCGTATTGGTAGGTCTAAAACCAGGACCTGAAGATGATGTTCAGTGAGTAAACCAAGAGACTCAACTCCCATTGTTTCCTGGCTGTATCTTCACCCTTTGTCTTTCTCTAAAAAAGCGCGTTTGAACACCAAAGATTAAGAGAGAGAGAGAGAGAGGTGTTTCTTATAGGAGTAACCATGAATTTGCTCTAATTTTAAAAACTAAATCATTAGGAAACATCAATCAGATGGTGTTGCAAGCTATTTTTAGAAAAAAAATTGCTTACGCACACTTCACTACAGATCATGACATATTACTATAAATAGTGGACAATCACTGGTTTATTGGAAGGAGGTCAAACATCCTTCCTTCTCTATTCCTCTATTCCATGGTGCTTCCAGAAAGACACCTATCACTTCGAGAAAGGATTGGGGTTGTAGAGTGATATTTGAAACTGTGAGCGGAAATCAATTTCTTTTTTTTTTTCTATAATTTTTTTTAACATTTATTTATTTTTGAGAGACAGAGAGAGAGACAGAGCATGAGCAGGGGAGGGGCAGAGAGAGAGAGGGAGACACAGAATCTGAAGCAGGCTCCAGGCTCTGAGCTGTCAGCACAGAGCCTGATGCGGGGCTCGAACTCACAAACTGCGAGTTCATGACCTGAGCCAAAGTTGGACATTCAATCGACTGAGCCACCCAGGTGCCCCATGAGTGGAAATCAGTTTCAAGGAATATTCATGGCATACCTCTCACGCACCAGGCTTTGAGTTGCAGGCTTTAAAATACTCCATCTGATTAAATCAGGAAGATGGTAACAACCAGAATTATTATGAATTATGGTCTATAAACTGCATCATGGGTGAGTCCCTTGGTCACCCCTCCAGTTTTGTCCCTTTAAAATAGGAGTGTCATTTTTCAGCCCAGCCTATTCTTCCACCCCTTCATGGACTCTAGAGCGCCTCACAAGTATTGCTGCTGAAATTGCTCTTTCTTATGGAACAGCAGTTTATAGGAGTTAAAGCATTTCAAACCCATGATGTATTATTGCTTCCTTTCATCATTCCAGGGAGATAGTCTGGGATTAGAACTTTTCAGGCATTTTTGGCAATGCTATCAAAAAGGGGAAAATATGATGTTGACTGAATGTCATTGGCATTTTAAATCTACCAGGCATGACTTACGTTTTTCCAGTGTAACTCTTCCCATTTAAAAAGTGTTCTACATCATGGTAGAACATGAGTATGGTTGGTCTGTTCTCTCTGGAAGACAATGGACTCCCTACCAACGACTGTGCCTTACTCAGCTCAGTGTTTGCAGATGCTAATCTAGCATTTGGAAAAAAGGAAGAATTTAGGTGTGCTCCTGAATGAATGAATGAATAAATGCATGAATGCATGAATGCATGAATGAATGCATGCATGCATGAATGAATGGGTTCCCATTCATTCCCATAAAGAAGATTGCCCTGGTGGCCAGGAAATTGCTATCACAAAGATCTGGGACATGGCCGCTTCCCAAAGTAATGGATACATGATACGAAGTTCCCAGAATAAAAACTGGAATTGTAAACTGGGAAGGGAATAGATTAATATACGTATGTAATTTAAAAATATGAACATATGTAGTATTTAATTAAGGTCAACAAAAAGCAAACGAGAAGTTGTGTCTATGTTGACATTTTGGTCTTACCGTAATTTTTGATTAACTTGCATTTCCTCATTAGGCCTCTTGACATATTAAAGGGGCTCTTTTAAAAGTAAAGAAATTCTGAGAATTAGTCTTGCAAGGGAAACAATAAACACAAACACAATTTTCCGCTTTCTTATATTTAAATGGTATCATTTTTTTCTCTCCTTTAAAGAGAAATCAGCTGCCATTAATTAAGTACTTCAACATGGAAGAACGCCCAATAGCAGGGTCAACACAGACTCATCCCCTACATTGTTGGTCATTAATGGGCCTTTCCATCTGATTGACATTAGTGACCACACAGCAAACAACAGCAATATTTCACTAAGGCCCGGAGGCTAAAAGTAATTGTCCACTGGACTGTTGGTTAGAGGATGTATATAAAGAATCATTTCTTCCCATCATTTCTTCCCTAGCCTTTTCTGGACTAGATATTTTTCATCTATTAAAAAGCAATGAATGTAATTCAGTGTCATGGGAATGAGGAGCTGCTCATTTGACAGAAGTTAGTGTGGGAGTGCCCGGGTGGCTCAGTCGGTTAATTGTCCGACTTCGGCTCAGGTCATGATCTCACTGTTCACGAGTTCAAGCCCCGCATTGGGCTCTGTGCTGACAGCTTGGAGCCTGGAGCCTGCTTCAGATTCTGTGTTTCCTTCTCTCTCTTACTTCCCCCGCTCATGCTCTCGCTCTCTCAAAAATAAATAAACATTAAAAAAAAAAAAAAAAAAAATATATATATATATATATATATATATATATATATATATATATATATATAAAAGAAGTTAGTGTGGAACCAGTCACATGCCAGATGATCTGCTTGCCGCTGGGGAAACAAAATTGGACAAACTCTAGGTGCTCATGGCCTAATTGTGAAAATAGGCCTGTAAGCCAGAGGAAAACAACTTTGTTTCGTATTAAAAAAGAGAAGAACAGAATTCTAGGCAGAGTAGAGAAGGAAGGAGGAGTTGACCTCCTTCCATACAAGATGTTGTTTTATTGTTTTTCTCATTTGAACCTGGTGTTGCTGGAGTTACATCTAATTCCTTGTAATCAGAGAAGTCTTTCCTAAGTGAAAATTGGGGATCATGTTGCTGTTCTTTTCTTGTCTTTTCCCTTCCCTTCCCTTTCCTTCTTTTTAAGTTTTTTTTTTTAATGTTTATTTCTGAGAGAGAGAGAGAGAGAGAATGAGCTGGGGAGGGGTAGAGAGAGAGTGGGAGCCACATAATCCAAAGCAGGGTCCAGGCTCTGAGCTGTCAGCACAAAGCCCAACATGGGGTTTGAACCCACAAACTGTGAGATCATGACCTGAGCCGAAGTCAGACACCCAACTGACTGAGCCACCCAGGTGCCCCTCTTTTCCTTCTTTTTAAAGATTTTATTTTGAAGTAATGTGACATCCAACGTGGGGCTCAAATTCACCACCCCAAGATCAAGAGTCACCCCTGCTGTTCTTTTAAAATACTTCAATGTGGCATCCACCTGGGTGGCTCAGTCGGTTGAGCAGTTGAGCATCTGAGTCTTGATTTTGGCTCAGGTCGTGAATCCAAGAGTCATGAGATTGAGCCCCACTCCAGGCTCCGCACTGAATGTGGAGTCTGCTTGGGATTCTCTCTCTTTTTCCTTGCCCCTCTCATCCACTCACTCTCTCTCCTAAAAAAAAATAATAAAATGAAATAAAACAAAGAATAAAACGCTTCACTGTGTAATGTCCGTAGCCCTGTTTGGAGACTCTGTCCAAGGGGGCGGAGACTGGGTATGTTTTGCTCACCTCTCAGTACGTCATGCTAATCACTCAGTTTTAAGCCAGATAGGTACTCAACTTTATTTGTTGAATCAGTGAAGGCAGCTGGCCACCAGAGACATCAAAACATGCCCATAAAGCTTTAAGATGTTCTCCTCCTTCTCTCTTTCGGTCAGTGTGCCCCGCTGGCTGTGGTTTGTAGAAGTTCCAAGTGCAGAGTAGCATGGGGATTGAGAGCATGAACTTTGGACCCGTCCCCCCCAAGATCTGGGTTCAAGTCCTGCCTCCCCTTTTCCTTCTGTATGATTTTCGGAGAGTTAATTAATCTCTCTGACCTCAGTTTCCTTATCTATAAAACAACAATGATAATAATTAATAATAATATCTGCTTGAAAGGGTAGCTGTGGAGATTATAGATTTACGGATAAGTCTATTATCCATGGATATATAAGTCATGTATTAAGTGTTCAGCAAATGTGGGTATTATTTTAATTTTTCTCCAAGTGAGAAACAAATTCCAAAGCGTTTACTATTGCTCAAAACTGTGGGGTTTCTTCCCTCTTTGGGATCAGCTTCCCAGGGTGGCGACTCATTTCTAAACCTCTTACAGAAATCTTCAATCCTGGCCCTCTTCTCCCATTACAATCCCAAGGAGATTTCATTGTCTCCCACTTGGCCATTCAGCACATTCACCCAATTTGGCCCTACATAATTTAGGATTATTCCCAAATTTCAACAGAAAAGGCCAAAGACTTGCCCTCCCTGAGAAGCCTAGAACCAATGTTATGTCATTGCCAACTTGGGGTAGGGGGCAGAAGAGATATTCTCTGGAAGGGAGCTCACCTTATCACTGGCTACAAGGCACTGCTCTTTAATTTGACCCCTTGCCTACTTCAGAAAAGGTTTTGTTTGTGTTTTGTTATTTTCGGTGCTTTAAAAACTTTTGTCTCTTTGGTCTTACAATACATTTCTGCAAAGAAAAAAAAAGTAATGGCAGTGAAAGACGTTGGGATGTTGGAGGCACGGAAAAGACATGCTCTCTTTTATATCTGACATTTGATATTTGATATTTGCATTTTAGGTCTGGGGGGGAGTGGGGATATACAAATCACCAGGAGATAGGACAAGGAATATACATGTTTACCCTAGTTTGAAACAGGGTCACCAGTGAACTGAATAGTCTGATTTGTAGTTTTGAAACAGCCTTGTCATTAGACGTGGTCCGTATGCATGTGCCACGCGAGGGAGGAAGCTGGAAGGAGGCTGGGAAGCCGGAATGCCCTAGCCCTAGGTCTGCCCTCCTGCGGTGTTATCTTTGAACACCCCTTTTTGTGTGTCGGTTGAATTATATGTATAAAGTAATGAGGTCCTTCATACCAATCCTTTTCTCTACCAAGGACCCTCTTTTCATTATTTTCCCCAAAGGACCCCATTTCTTGCACGACTTGACTTTGCCTACTAAACAAACAAGGTTAGGAAGCTTATTAATTATAAGCTTGTGCAAGGGGTACTGGAGGCAGGCAAATTATCCAGGAGGCAAATGAGCCTTTGGAGGGCAATTTTATCCCAACAGCGGAGATAATCCCAATAATAATTCCAATTGTACTAACTGCAATCATTTATTAGGAGCTTACTATATGCCAGACACTCTTTATACATTGTCTGATTTAACTCTTACCAGAGTAGGAGCAAGGTGCCATTATTTCTCCATTTTACAGATGAGGAAACTGAGGCCTGGGAGGTGCAGTAGTTTGCCTGAGGTTACGCAGCCCTAAGGGTCAGAGGAGGGGCTCAACCCCAGTCTGCCTGACTCCACACTCCAAGCCCTTCACCATTAGACTCAACTGCCGCTCAGTGACAATAGAATAATGTCACTTGTGTCGGACTCAGATTCCAAAATCAAGAAGAATGTGGAAAGTGGCACAGAGCGATCCCTGTCCTGAAAGTCTTGTGAAACCCTGAGTGTGGCTTGATGCTCATGCTACAACTATAGACCAAACAAAGAAGCAGCATCATGGACCCACCTCAAGTCTGCTCTGGGCACACCTTGTTGGCGGAGGGTTGGCAGAACTGCTGTCCTCTTAAACATCTTTATTTTATATATATTTTTCCTTTCCTCTTTCTCTTTTTTTCTCCTTTTCTTTACAGAACGGTTTTAATTGAAATTGCTTATGTGAGTTTCTTATTGCTGCTGTAACATTACTACAGACTTAATTATTTAAAACAACACCCACTTATTATCTTACAGTTTTGAGCTCAGGTATCTGAAATGGGTCCAACTGGGCCAAAACCGAGATGTCGGCAGGGCTGTGTTCTATCTGGAGGCTCCGGCTCTAGAGGCCACCCACACTGCTTGGCTCATGGCCCCTCCCACCTTCAGGACCAGGAAACCACATCACTCAGATCCAGGCCCCTACCTCTCTGGGCTCCTTCCTTGACTCCCCTGCCTCTTTCTTTCACCTGTGCTTACATCAGGCCCACCTGGACCATCCAGGATAATGCTCCCATCTCAAGATCTTATTCACATCTCCAATCTCTCTTTTGCTGAATGAGGAACCATATCTGCAGGTCTGGGCATTAGGGTGTGGACTTCTTTGGAGAACCTATTTTGCCTACCACTTTGCTTAAGTTAAATGCACGCACACTGGGATGCCATCATGTTAACAGTATGTGCCATGTAAGGCTCCCAGAAGCCACATGGGTCCCAGAATATTTCATCTGTGGATCCCCAGTACTCAACCCAATGTTTATAGTAGGTGCTCAGTAAATGTTTGTTGCATAAATAAATGAATGAGTGAACAGTGAACAGAATGATGCTCCTTTTTATCCTTGTTTCCACCCCCCCTCTTTTGTCTAATATGAACTTTCTTCCCTTTCTTTCTTTCTTCCTTCCTTCTTTCTTCAAGAAATCTTGGAACTACAGAGAATAATATGACAAGTACCCAACATTATTGTCAACGTTATATTTTATATACACATTCTTTCTTTAGAAAACAAAATACTTCTTCTGTGATTGTACATGTATCTTGCTGACCCATGAGCCATTTTGACTCTATCCTCAATTTTGGGTTGTTGTGTCATAGAGGTTAAAGAATGACTCTTCTTGTCTTTGTTTCTGCTAAAACTCGGTGCGAAAGTAGGGCCTGTACTGCTAATCCCAGTGTGAAGTGTGAGACCCATACAGCTGAGATTGGTCAGAAGTGGTATTCACAGACCCCAGGCTTGAGAGAATCATGACGGCCTGGGGAAAATTGGGGAGGATTTCTGGAGGGAGCCTTCAGTGAGCTTTGAACCCCAGCTCTGCCTTTCTCTCCATGTGCCGAGGGAGAGGGCTTCCATGTGGCCACTCAGAACTCCATATGTCTCTGTGGAGCATGGGGCACACTTGGCCCTGATGTCTAACTCACATCTTATAAATGTAAAGGGCAAGAGATCATGGCTGGCTACTGAACAGACTGGGGAGCAAAGGTCTATGGACTGGGGACAACTGGACAGATGAGGAAACTGAGGAGGAAACAGAGGAGGTCCAGGGGCTCTGGCTTCAGATGGAGAATGGATTTTAATACTTGATGATTTCCTACTTCATCCCCTGCCAGCCCGCCTGTTTGGATTACACGGGCAACCTCATGGTCACCCTGTCTTCCACCCTGCTGTCAGAACGCTTTCCTTTTTCTCCTCTCTTCCTCTCTTGTTCTCTTCCTTCCTTTACATTTGCATTGGGCTTTATTTATTTGTTCAAAAAAATTTAAACGTTTATTTATTTTTGAGACAGAGAGAGACAGAGCATGAACGGCGGGAGGGCCAGAGAGAGAGGGAGACACAGAATCCGAAGCAGGCTCCAGTCTCCGAGCTGTCAGCACAGAGCCTGACGTGGGGCTCGAACTCACCAAGTGCGAGATCATGACCTGAGCTGAAGTCAGATGCCCAACCGACTGAGTCACCCAGGTGCCCCTGCATTGGGCTTTATATTAAACAAGTGACACTCCATCAGTGACGATACATAATAATAGTAATAACAGTAACAGCAAACCGAGATATGGCACTTAGTAGGCGGTGGGCACTGTTCTGAGTGCTTTCCATATAGAAATACACTTACTGCTCTAACAACCATAAGAAGTAAGGATGGTTATTATCTCCCTTCCACAGATGAGGGCACAAGGCTCAGAGAAGTATTGTGCTAGGTGACTGAGACAGCTACTAGGGAAACAAAGACTCATACTTTGGGCTCCAGGAAATAATCCAGTCTAGTCCAGTTCAATTCAGCCTGGGACTGATTTGGCACCACTATGCCCTGGTGCCCAAGGACAGGACCGTATCCATTTGGGAAGCATACATTTTGCATGCCTCACAATCTGCCGTAACTGTGTATAGCCACATTTTAATGCCAATTTGCGAAACTACTTCTAGAAGTTTCCTCAATCATCAAGAAACAACTCTCTTGAGAAGGGACAGAAAGAAGTCTTGGCTTCCACTTCTGACTCCACCACCCTGGGGGCCTTGGCAAGTTACTTGTCCTCTCTGAATCTCTGTTTTCTCATTTGTGCAACGGAGACAGTAATAAATAATCTATTTCGTAGGGCTGTTGTGAGGATTTGATGACCTGAGATGCAAAACTGCCAACTACATCACCGTATACCCCAGTCTTCACGGCAGAAGGGACCTCACTATCCATCTGTCTCTTCACCCAATGCAGAAGTGCCCTCTCTAATCTCCCTGCCCAGTGGTAGTGCTGACTACGCCTTTTTACTCGGAGTGACGGGGGCCCAGGCTTGGTGTTCAGTTGATTGTGGGCAACCACTGGTCCAGTAGTGCTCAATTCTTTCTCAAGGATGTGGATGGAAACACCCAGTGAGGATAGGAGTAATAAGAGTAGTGATGGCAGCTGTCATAACGATGATGGCTGTTAACTTTTATTTTTAATATTTTTTAACGTTTATTTATTTTTGAGACAGAGAGAGACAGAGCATGAATGGGGGAGGGTCAGAGAGAGGGAGACACAGAATCCGAAATAGGCTCCAGGCTCTGAGCTGTCAGCACAGAGCCCGACGCGGGGCTTGAACTCACGGACCGCGAGATCACGACCTGAGCCTAAGTTGGCTGCTTAACCGACTGAGCCACCCAGACGCCCCGGTTGTTAACTTTTATTGAGTGACTGTGTGCTATACACACACTGAACGCATTGTCTCACGTAATCCTCATGACAATCCATGGGGTAAGAACCACTGTATGTCTAATTTTTAAGATGAGGGCATTGCAGCTCAGAAAGGTTAAGAAATTTGCTCAAAAGCCCCAAGGTCAAAATATGGTGTGGAAACAGGATTGAAACCCAGAATTACTGAATGCAGAATTTATAACTTCAGTTCTTGGGATTTCAACCTACCCACAGGCAGAGGCCAGACAGGTAGGTCATTTGGATGATGCCCAACAGGGACAGATATGACCCTGGTGAACTGTAGACATTTGCCCTATTTAAATAGGATAATGCTTGTCAGTGTCACCCTTTGTTGCTGGGGTCAGTGGGAAGAATGCAGGTAAAGAGTTGCTAAGTCTCATTTTGGTAGCAAAACTCAAGAATTTAGATATTTTAATGTGTATCGTGATTTTAAAATGTTACTTCAAAATTTTTGAAATTACTTCTGACTTATCTAAGTGCTATCACTGCCTTTTTTTTAATGTTTCTTTTTTGAGAGAGAGAGAGAGAGAGAGAGAGAGAGCATGAGAAGGGGGAGGGGCAGAGAGAGAGGAACTCACAGATTCTAAAGCATGTTCCAGTCTCTGAGCTGTCAGCACAGAGCCCAACTGGGGCTCGAGCCCAGGAACCCGTGACATCATGACCTGAGTTTAAGTTGCTTAACCAACTGAGCCACGCAGGTGCCCCTATCACTGCCTTTTAAATGCATATTAAACTAGTCTTCTGAGGGCTGTTATTCTGTCCCTTTCTCTCCCGTGTAAGTTCTAATATTGCAGTGGAAGGGACAGAGAGGGGCTCATTGCTCCGAAAGCCCTGCATCCACTCTAATTGTCTGCTCTGTGGACACTGGTCCTGAACACTGGAACTTTAACCATTACTTGTAACTGGTTGAGGGTCCCGCTGCTGTGGTTGAGGATGGGGCCAGGGACACGCACGTGTGCACATTCGTGATACAGAGGTATAGACTGGGGAACTGGGGGCGGGGTGGCCAACGCAAGGACATGGCTCTTCCGTTGTATACACCGGAGGGAGGGAAGGAAGGGAAGCCTCGTGGTTTATATGATCCCAGCAGCCGCCAGGGACCTGCCCCTCCCCCTGCTATAGCCCTTCCAAGCAGGAGAGCAATATAACCCTTTCTCCCAAATCTCTGGGCAAAATACATTTCACAATCTCCCAGAGGAGTACCATCTCCTGGCCCGTGGCCCGGCTTCCAGGCGCTTTCCCAATCCTGCTTGCTGAGCAGTTTAACCTCAAGACCCCTCCTGGACTAATTAAAATAATTGTAAATGTGTAATTTATGGATTGACTTAAATCATCCCTGAGTCCACAAAAAGGATCTGAGGGGTCTGAAAGTGCACAGCAAAGCTCCACATCCTGAAGAGCTTTCACACGCTTCCAACATTTAACCCTCACACAGACACTGGGGGCCAGAGAGGTTACAGGACTGGCCCAGCACACTCAGTGAGCAAATGCCAGAGCTGGAAATTCTCAACTGGCCTCCTGACTTTGATACTAATGCATTGTTTTCTCGTGGTACTCCACAAGTACCTATGGAGCAAGGAATCTTCGCTGTGAACAAGAAGGAGGGTAGTGCAATGGCCATCCCCCTTCCACTCGCCTACCCCCAGCAAAATCAGGAGCGTGGGCAGTGCACCAGGAATAAAACAGCAGCCATCCCAACAGCCTGCTTTCACATCCCCTGTTCAAGAACTTCTTACACAGCCCTCTCCTGGCAGGAATTACTATCCACGGAACACCACTGAGGATATATTCAAATCCCACACAAACATTCAGTCCTCTGTCCCATGTCTCACAAACATTAGATCATTGGTGATCCTGGGCCATCAAATTGGATTGTTGCATCAGGTGATTTTATAGTTTCTTAATTGGTGTTTTATATAATTCCTCCACACAATCGAAGATATGATGGATGTTTGATATGCTTTTAAAATATCAATGTAAAAGATTTCTTTTTTACTTATGTTTTTACTTTGCTTCAACTTCCCTGGGTAGCTACAGAGAAAGTTTTCTTTTTCTTTTCAGGTTAAAAAATGTACATAAATCTCTCTGGTATTTATGTTTTCATGATACTTTCAAAATTCCCAGGGATTCTCATAAACCCATGTTACAGTAGAACTATTTTTTTTTTTTACAGTAGAACTATCTTAAGGCAAGGTGGATAAAGACAGATGTTGGCACATGGTTGCTCATATATTAATCTTTAACAAGGCTTAAAAAATATGTATAAATCATATGTGATGCCTCTGATGGAATTCTCCAGTAATGGTAGGCTGGCAGAAACACTGAGATCCTATAGATGTCACAAAACCTCGATATTTAATTTAAAAATATTTCTATTTTTCAGCTGTGCAAACTGAGTTCTATTGCAACAAAATGATTCGTTTTACATTACACAATAAGGTGGTCAGAACTTGCAATCATGCTAGAAGAGGTTTGAGGGCCTCTGCCCCGGACAGGGATAGAGAGTTTTCCTTTCAGACTACTGACTGCTCTCCTAAGCTGGGTTATATGTCTCTGGCAATTTCCATTCTTGAAGAGTAAGGAATGGGGTGTAAATCTCAGCATTTTTGCAACTTGATTAAAAGTTATAAGATCTCCTTCAACATTTTCCCCAGGGGGGCATATGTTCCTTATGCAAATAAGACTCTTGGTCTCCTCTGAGTTCTCCGGTAAAAATATCTCATGAGACAATCAGTCATTCACACTCTAGTGTGTTTTAATCCTCTCTAAAGAGATAGCTTTTTGAGGCTGAAACTCTGCAAATGGGTAGAGGTGGAATTTGAGGGAGAGCAATGCTTTGCTCTCTCATCTCTGCTCTGAGAATTCTGTTTATCTTTCAAGATCCCAGTCAAATGTCTTTTCTTCCAGAAAGTCTTCCTTGATCTCTCTTTAGAGAGATTATTCCTTCTGCCTGCTCATTGCTTCAGTAAATAATATCTCTTCTCAAGTTTTAGCCCCCTACTTCTCATAATCTCTTCCATACATGTAGTTATTTGTGTGTTTATCTTTTTTTTATTTTTTAAATTTTATTTTAGAGACAGAGTGGGGTGGAGGGGCAGAGAGAGAGAGAATTCTAAGCAGGCTCCACACTGAGCATGGAGCCCAACGCGGGGCTGGATCCCATGACACCGGGACCATGACCTGAGCTTCAATTAAGCATCAGATGCTTAACCAACTGAGCCACCCAGGCACCCCTGTGTGTTTATCTTATACTCTTCTCTGAAGTAGGAGCCCTCGAGGGCAGGATAATTGCTTATCCCCGATGTACTGTCTAGCTTTGGGAAGCTAAAGTCATCTTCTGGTGTTTTGAAAACATGAAATTACTTAGAAGTCAGATGCATGGCGGCTGTGTCTTGTTTTGCGTGGGCTTTCCTAGCTTCTTGGACATCCTTCTAGGGCAAAGTCTGCAGCCCTTGGAAGGGCGCCTTGAGTCTCCCTGCACTCTCGTATTCTAGTGCAGAACCAATGGTCCCCACCCAGGGTGCTCTGCCTGCCACCCTGCTCTGGTTTTACATAATGCAGGGTGGATTCCCAGCCAAGCACTTCCTAGCTTGTGACCTTGAGCACAAGTTATATCATTTCTCTCTTCAGTTTCCTCTTTTTTAAAACAGGCACAACACTTGCCTCTTGCTGCCACTGTTCTGAGGTATTACACCTGCAGTACTTACCACCATGCTTTGCACATAGTAATCTCAGTAAATAGCAGCAATGGATGTGGTTTTCAATGAGACATAGAACAAAAAGTGTTTAAGATGGTGTGGTGTCTGGCATATAGTAAGGGCTGTATGTAAGCTGTCATTTTTATTCTCGTTTTAGGAAAGCCATAACATAGAGTTATAAAGAGTAAGATCTTCGTAATCTACTTGGGGTTAAATCCCTGCTCTGCTAATTGCTAACTAATGTATCTCAGAAAAAATTACTTAATATTTTTAAGATCAGATCCCTCATTCCTAAAATGGGGGCTAGTGCTACCTTATAGAATTGCTGCTGGGATTTCAGAGGGAAAAATTCCCAAAGTTGTGGCAGGTTGTGTTTACCAAAGATGGCCCCAATAATGGCTCTCTTCCACATGCTTTTCCAGAACCCTGCCAACTGCCCCTCCATCCTCCTACCCCCATTAATAGCTGGAGTAGGATTTCCCTTTCTTTGAATCCGGGTGGGCTTGAGGGGGGCTTTAATCAACAGAATGTAGCACTTGTATCACTGGGCGGCTTCCTGGGTTAGGCTGTAAAGTGCCATGCTCGCTCCACCTTGTTAGTCGTCACTTGCCTGTGGAACCCTGGGCTGTCACATGGGATGATAGGACACCATGGGGTGAAAAGTACAGGCCTCATGTAAGTGTCCTGCCAATGATCCTAGCTGAGACCCCACTCAACAGCCTGTATCAACTGCACGGACATGGAAAGAAGACGCCTCCCGGTGACTCGAGCCTTTGAGCCTTCCCAGGGGAGGACCGAGACATCGTGATCACGGAGTAGAGACGAGCTGTTTCTTTTGGATCTACCGCTGTTTTGAGCTGTGAATTTGGGGGTGATTTTTACACAGCAATAGTTGTTGGAACCAGGACTCCAACAAAGTGCTGGCACATAGTAAAAATCAGATAAGAGGAAGGAGGGGTATTTGTTGTTAGTGCAATTATTGGAATTGTTACTATTGTGGGAGTATGTCCACACAAGGGGCCATAGTGTGCCTGCCACCTGCCAAGAAAACCCCTCCTCTCAGGTTTCTGCACCACCCACCAGCCTCTCAGCCAATGAGAATCCACCCTATGAGCCTCTGCATACCCGGTCCCCAGGGTCCAGGCGGCAGAAGAGTTGAAGTGGTCAGAGAGTGCCAGAATGTTGGGGGTCCTTGTTCCTTGTTTGCACACAGCTGTCTGCCCTGCCAGGGAGCCAGTGCTCAGCTGCTTTTGTGTAGGGCTGGCCGGCCTTGCCTGAGTGAGGACAGCCTCGTTAATCTCCTGTCCTCTGCTGCTGTTACATATTGACTGGACAGAGGTCAGCTTCACTGGACACATTCTTTGTTGCAGTTAAGCTAAGCCCTTCAGCTCTTAGAATTTAAGCTTGATTAACTCGTGAGGAAAGGAAAATTTACATTTTGGGGACGGGAGAATAAGGTATTTAAGCTGCTCTCTTAAAAATAAATGTTTTCCATCTTGCTTACTTTGAAAGGCAGGCAGGCAGGCAGGCAGGCAGGCAGGCACTGTCTCCTCCCCTGTCTGAAAGTGTCTCTCTCCCTTCTTCTCCTTTTGTTCTGGAGCTGGCTTTTTCTTTCCTCTTCTCCTCTCACCCCCTCTCTGTGGTTTGCTCCCTTTCTTTCTCATCTTTCCCCAAATCCCACCCTCTCAATTCTCTCCTTTCCCTTCTCTGTCTCTCCATTTGTGTCTCCCTGTTTTGCTCTGTCTGCATGGCTCTTCCCAGCTTTGATATCTATCACTTTTTAGCATCTTTGCTTCTGAATGGCAAAACATGCAACTATCTTTGAAGCCGACATCAGTGTGGTCCCCACATGATTACAGAGCGAGGCTGGAATTCTGGAGCTTCTGCAGTGAGCTCTGCTTATATTCTGAGCATCTTGTTGGAGAACGTGGCCAGCAATGTGTTTCACATCTGATGGACCCAATCTTCCCTTGTCAGCAGAGGGCCAGTGGAAACTGCACTGCGGGGTCGATGGCCCGTCCATTAGGGCCGACTGGGATATCTACCTGGCTGTCCTTTAGCAGACAGGTGCAGGGCAGTGAACAGGGAAGAGATCCGAAGATGATTAGGCTTCTCTTGGAAGGCTACAGAAAGACACCCCGGGCTTGGGGAAAAGACCTCTGGCTTACCAACTATGTGATCTCAGGATAGACACTTTACCTCTCTGAGCCTGATTCTCACCCATAAAATGGAATAATGACAGTCATCTTGCCTTCCCCAGGGAGCTATTATGAGGCTCACATGAGCTAATGAATGAGAAAGCATTTTGTAAAGTATAAAGTGCTCTACAAATTTAAATGCTTTTTATTATTGTTGTTATCATGATCATAATTTTTATGTCCCACTAATGCTCATCTTACAACTCATCAGCATTAAGAAGAATAAGCTCTAAGTGGAACAAAATCTTGTTTCTCCCTTGTGCATGAATCTAAGGTGTACTTGTGGGAAATAAATATTAGTGTTTCAAGAGGCCTTTATCAAGCCCCCTGCTTCTGCCCCATCCTGCTTCTTAAAACCTGGCTGACATTCCCCTACAAATGGAAAGTTAGAGTTGGCTCCACAGGGGGCTTGATCTCTTAGCTCCAGTCTTGCTCCCCACATCCTACCCCATCCCCGGATCTGCCCAGCATCATGGAAGCCGAGTGCCCGTCTTTGTTCCTGAGACACAGGACACAGGACACAGCCTGCCTCCCCCTCTGATATTCTTGCCCCTCTCCGCTAACCTGGCCTAGCCACCCTCACCCTCAGCCTCAGTCTCTTGGGCTCCCCCTTGTGGCAGGCCCTGGCCAGGCCCACATCACTGACCTTCCAGGAGGTCCTGTACCCAGGAAGCAATAAGTCGCCCATTTAGGGAACTGTGGCTCCTCTGACCGGCAGGTTTCTCCATCCTTGCAGGCTTCCAAGACCACTGACCACAGCTGCCCGTGGGAGGAGTAAGGGCGGCTCCAGGGAGCAGTCATCTCACCACCTGCACTCAGCTTGGCAGCTGCTTTGTGGTTAAAACCAGTCATCATAACCTTGCTCCTGAGTCAGCCTTCTCCCCATCCTCCTGGATCAGACCCATAACTCTTGGATGTTGGGGAGGTGCTGACAAGGGGGACCAGAGAGAGGCAGGAGGCAGGAGGTGCATTGGTGGGGAGTTTGGCTCCATGCAATTCTTGGGCCTCATCCAGTCACGGGCTGAATCTGACCATTCCATTCTTGATGTGGCACACTGTTCATTCCTGCTCCTCTCTAGGTCTTTCTTTCCCCCCTCTGAATCCTGGGGTAGGTAGCCTTCCACTTGGTCTCTCAATCCCAACCCCACTGTGGCTTTCACACCTACCACATGAGGAGCTACTGTTGTACTTTACAGATGAGGAAACTGAGGTCCGGGAAGCAAAATGACTCGTCTGAGGTCTGGGGGCTCTCGGAGTGGTGGAGCCACAGGGCGAACTAAAGCAGAAGCTCATTCTGCCGCAATACTCTGCCTCCTCTTTGGTTTTATGGAAGTGATGAGGGCTGGGTCTCGGCCCTCAAGGAATTAGGGTCTGGAACTGATGGGCACATAAACAAACACCTACCTCGAACTAAGGCAATAGTGAGATAATGGACATATTTACACACAGCGCTGCAAATACAGAGGAGCTGGTCATTGATTTTGCCTGCTGAGCTGGTGATGGTGGTTGTGTGGTGACCATGGTGCTGGTGGTACGTGTGTGGTATAACTTTTAGAAGAGGCTGTCCCGAAGCGATTTTGCCAGTGTTTTTCAGAGGTCAGAAGCTCCAGACAGCAAATACCAGATTTGTGCACCATCATTCCTAGAACCCACCCCATAGTAGGCACTGCTAAACAAACGTCCCCAATGAACTTGGACATGGCTTCAGAAGCTTTTGCAAGCTAGGACTTAAGCCTGTTGGTTGAGGCTGGCACGTATTCCCAAGTCTTAGACTAAAACTCCTATTTTTTAGAAGAGGAACTTAGCCCAGAGGAGGGAGTGACTTCTTTATATCACTATGTAACAAAGCACCTTAAATTCCACCAGGATCTGCTTCTCTGAGTTATTTTCTTATCTTTTCTGCATTAAGGAACTGACATTTATGGACTTCTTGCTGTGAGGCATGTCTGTAACACGAACAGGGAATATTACCTATGGTGCCTCTCATTCTCACGCCTACCTAGAGGTAATCATGAGTGTTGCCATTTAACAGAAGACAAAACTGAGGCTAAGAAATATAAATAACTTGCTCAGTATAACACAGCCAGGAGGCAGTGCAAACAACACCTGTGTTCAAGTCGCTCTTACTCCAAAGCCTATTTGTGTTTTTCTTCCTCTAAATTGATGACAAAATGTTGAAAATTTTAAAAAGGTTTAAGATGAATACCATGCATCCCCCTGTTCCTATTCCCCAGTTCAGACACGAAACAAAGTCTGTTTTATTTTTGCAGAATGTCATATTGCCCTTTATAACACATTAAAAAGGGGGGATTTAATAAAGTAATTGAGCAATGTGGAATATTTCTCAATGAAGGCTGCCTTTAGTGGAGTTTTAAAATGAAATTTTTTTTTATAAACTGAAATCATGTCTTTGGATATTTCAGTGATTGTAGCAAGGGAAGCCTGCAATTCGCAGACCCACTCATCTGAGGAGTAATTTAATGCCACAGACATAGATCTCTATTTCTCTTTTTACCTTTAATCAATTTTAACAAGCCAGATGGTCATTGCAAATGGTTCCTCTAGCATCTCCCTTTTCTGCCTCTGCTGTTCTCGGGGATTTATTTAAATTTGGCAACAATTTTATACTTTCCTATTTTCTGCCATTCCCTGCCACCATTAGGGTCACCCCATAATACTCATAACTATATCTTCTCTAGCTCCCCAATTGGAATTAACTTTTCTTTTATATGCCACGATCTCCCTCAGCACACAGTAACCCTAGTAACGCATACATATGCCTTGTGTTAGTTATTTATGTATGTAATTTCCCCATTAGACCCAGTCTTGCTCATCTATAATCTATGTAACAGTAATTATCATAGCTGCTAATGCTTTACAGTTTCTAAGTACTTTTCCTAGTCATAATATTATTTAATACCCGCAATATCTCGAGGTAAGTATTTGTTTTTGTATCCAGTTTTACGGATGTGGCCATGGAGCCTCAGAGAGGTAATGCAACTTGCCCAAAGTCACACAGCTAGCTAGTTGCAAGGTTTAGAGCAAAGTTAGAACTCTTACCCTATAATCAGACTACAGAGTCTTCCATAAATAATTTTTAAAAACTGAGTTTTATTCAAATTCCCACCCATCAATTTCTTTATTCTAGAAATACTTATTGATCACTTATGATGTGTCAGGAATTAGGCTGGGTTCTTGGAAAACAGTAGTAGAGCAGACAAAGAAGGCCCCTTTTTCATGGGATTTAGAGCTAAGTGGGGAGATAGTAGACAAATAATCAAATAAATAAAGAGAAGATGGTAGGTTGAATAAAGATGTCCCCCCCCGCCAAGATGTCTACATCCTATTCCCCAAAACTCATGAAGGTTTGTCACTTACATGATGAAAGGGAGTTTGCAGAGGTGATGAGGTTAAGGATTTTGAGATGGAGAAGTGAACCTAGGTTATCTGGGTGGGCCCAATGTGATAATAAGTGCTCACGGAGAAAGGAGGCTGTAGGCCCAGAATCGGAGAGGAGGTGACAAGGCAAGAGGAGGTGAGGTTGGTATGATTGAAGATGGAAGGGACCATGAGCCGGGACCTGGAAGACAGCTCTAGAAGCTGGAAGAGACACAGAAAGGGATTCTCCCGCAGAACCTCAGAAAGGAACACCGTCCTGCTGACCCATTTTAGGCTCCTAACTTCCAGAACTGTGAAAGAATAAATGCGTGCTGCTTTAAGCCACTATAATCGTGGTGATGTTTTACAACAGCAATAGGAAGCTTATATATGAGGTGATATGCGATTATGCTCAAAAGTGTGAATAAAAGAAACATTCTGATGACACAAATACTAGGGAAGGACTCTGAGCAGAGGATGAGCGTGAACCGTCCCAAGGAAGAGCATTCCAGGCAGAGGGTAGAGTAGATGGAAAGGCCCAGAGGAGGCAATGTGCTAAGAAATGAAGACAGGGCCAAGTGTGGCTAGACTCCAGTGAAATGAGGTAGGAGAGTTGGGCCAGAGTCAGAACGTGGCCTTTTAGGTCATGGCAAGGTGTTTGGATTTTTAACCAAAACAAATGGGAAGGTCTTGAAGAATTTTAAGCAAGGGACTTGTCAATTGCCATTGCATTATCTAAAGTTCCGAGCAGGATGAAGACCCTTCCTCAGAGCATGGGGAAAACCTTACAGCCAATCAAGACCAACCCACCCTCCAAAGTAGCCCTCTTTTGCTCTACCAGGTTCTTCGAACATGCCCAGTTTTCATTAGGAACCATAGGGTTTTCTTTCATTAGGAAGAACTGGCACTCCAGTTCTGTAGGGGGCAGGTGCCCCCAATGTGAACCAGGGGCAGCAGATGTCACTAAAACCTTGGATGAGTTCCTGCAGTGAGGGCTGATGTCCGACGTGGACAAGAACTCAGTGTTGCTGAGCTTAGAAATGCCCCTGCCAGGGCGCCTGGGGGGCTCAGTCAGGCGTCTGACTTCGGCTCAGGTCACGATCTCATGGTTCGTGGGTTCGAGCCCAGCATCAGGCTCTGTGCTGACCGCTTGGAGCCTGGAGCCTGCTTCTGATTCTGTATCTCCCCCTCTCTCCGCCCCACCCCTGCTTGCTCTCTGTCTCTCAAACTGAATAAACATTAAAAAAATTAAAAAAAGGAAAAAGAAAGAAAAAAAAAAAAGAAATGCCCCTGCCAAGGGGCAGAACTTATCATTTGAAATACTGTATAAATATTTTGCTTATTCTTTGCTTCTGCCTTCAGAATGTAAACCCAGTAAACTCAGGGACTATTGGTACTTTTATCCCTATGTTTCCAGTGCTTGCACACAGTAGGTACTCAATAGGCGCTTGTTGAAAGCATGGACGATTGGAGGGAAGGGGCCCCAATCACTTAGCTCACTTTTGGTAGGAAGCAGAAACATGAAGAAGACTAACACGCAGTAAAATACAAGCATCAACCAACCTCCAGTCAGTTCAGCTAACATGCTTGTTTTGAAAATAGGAATTTGTTCTAACGCAATTTATAGTAGGGAACGGCGTGAGCATAATGCAACTCTCCCCGGTGAAAAACACTAAGTGAATGCCAAAAACCCAGCTGGACAAAGCCACATAGGAATATGCCAAATGCACACACATGCATACATATCAAACGCCCACCAGCTCTCTTAATTCACTGCCTGTGGTATGAGCCACACCCATCCACATCTGGGGCCAGACTCCGTCCAATGTCACATCATCCTCCTTTGCAACAACTCATGCTTCTGATGTCCACTTCCACAAGCAAACACCAGGTCTTTTTTAAGGTAAAGTGCCATTTTTACTGTAGGATTTATGCATTTAGCCACTGACTATATTTAAAACTGTACTGCTATTTTTATTAGGTTCCCATCTTAAAACAAAACAAAAAACTGTGCTATTTATTTATGACATTTGGGAATGTTGTGCCCTTAACTCCATTTCCCTTGTAAGTCCATGGTTTTTTGTGCACAGTTATGCACAGCACAGTGATTTCTGGAACACATATGGGGCATTATAGCAGAACTGACTGTACTTTCTCCTGTCGGTAACACCAGGCAAATAGGAAAGCACACAGTGAGTAGCAAGAAATTGAAATCAAACCATTGAGCCCTAAGAATGACTCACGATGTCCTTCTGGTGTGTAGGACAATCCTCTTAGTATTTACTTATTTTTTGCCCATCCTTCAATTCATGTATTTATTCTAAAAATATTTATCAAATGCCTACTATGTGTCAAGTCTTGAGGTAGACCCTGGTGATATAGCAGAGAACAAAAGTAGTCTCAGAAAAGCTTAGGGTTGGAAGAAAATAATAATACAGAAACAAAAAGCAATGATAGTTGCGATGTACTGAGTGTTTATGTTCTACCTCCCAAGTTCTTATCTTGAAACCCTTGCCCCCAGTCTGATGGCATTTGGAGGTAGGGTCTTTGTAAGCTGATTGGGTCATGAGATAAGCACTCATGAATGGGATTCGTGTCCTTATAAAAACCACTCCAGGGGTTGATGGATCCAGGGAAGATGGATATCTATAAACTGGGAGGCGGGCTTTTAGCAGAAATGGAACCTATCTGCACCTTATTCTTGGACTTCCTAGCCTCCAAAACTGTGAGAAATCAGCTTCTGTTGTTTATCAGCCACCAGGTGTATGGTACTTTGATGCAGCAGCCTGAGCTAAGGCAATAGTTGATCTTTATTGTAGCCTTACTACATGGCAGGCACAATAATTAGCATTTTATATACATCATTTTATTTAATTTCTTTCAGCATGTTGTGGTTATTGGTCGGTATTACCAACAAGTGAGGTAGGCGTTAGTATTCTTCCCACTTTCCAGATGAGGATACCGAGGCTTAGCAAGAAGCGATGGGGCCAGCAGTTGTCCCCAGGCAGTCTGACTTCAGAGCCCACGCCCTTGAATGATATTGTTGACATCTGTCTCTTCTGCCTTTGCCTGACTATTTCCAGTGGTAGGGAACACAGTGCTTCTCACAGCAGCCTGTTCCATCTGTGGCACTATATCAAAAGGGGTGAAGTGGGATGAAAAAACATATTTTAACAGCTGGCACCAGAGTTCATTGTAGGGGGAGAATTGAATTTAAGAAAATATATTGGGAGGTCAGTCCCTTTGGGGCAAAGAGTAAGTTGAGGGGCAGTTTGAAAGGACATCAAGTTATACTGCTTTGCATAAGATTTTAAGGGGTGCTTGGGTGGCTCGGTCGGTTGGGCGTCCGACTTCGGCTCAGGTCATGATCTTGCAGTTCGTGAGTCTGAGCTCCACGTTGGACTCTGTGTCGACAGCTCAGAGCCTGGAGCCTCTTTGGATTCTGTGTCTCCCTCTCTCTCTGCCCCTCCCCTGCCCACACTCTGTCCCTGTCTCTCTCTCTCTCTCAGAAATAAACAAACATTAAAAAAAAAAAAGCTTTTAGTAGAAAAGTGTGGCTTGAGGCAGAGAGGAGTGTGAAGAAGACAGAGAAGGGTCTGTGCAACCTGGCAGAGCCCTATTGCCCATGGGGAGCAGTGGCCAGTAGGGAGGTCCTGTAGGTGGGGTGGCTACAGGGTTTCAAGGGCAGGGGAGGCAAATGTTCCTATTTACATCATTTGCCTTGCTGTGATGTAAGCTTTTCCCATCTCCTAGACCTCCATACAGTCAGTGGAATACCTGGGAAGATCAAAGCTGAAGGGTCGTGCCCCCGACTGGGCTGGAATGGAGCATGCGTGGGTAGGAAGCCGCCCCTCCACCCCCACCCCACATGCCCACTAAGCTATGGCCAATCACTCCTGCTCTTCCTTTGTCAGCTGAGGGGTGGGGAGCCATTTTGGAAACGGGGAAATCAGACCTGGCTGTGCAGTGAAAACCCAAGCTCTAGGGAATTTGCAGATGTCTGGAGAGTGCTCAGGTATAGATCAGGGGCTAATAGGTCCCTTTTTAGGCATATTTCAAAGGGCTGGGGAACCTCAGATGGCTTTGGTTCATATTTGTTACGAGCAAGGGCTCTCAAGGAAGGAAACTCTGGTTTGAATCCCAGTTTGGCCATTTACTTAACATGCTTGGGCAATTTACTTAACATGCTTGCCCCTCAACTTACTTCATCCACACCTTGAAGAGGACCTTTCCCACTTGCGGGGTTATTTTGAGGATCGGACGTATGCAAAATGTCTAGCACGATGCTTGTCATAACCATCAGTCTATCCACAGCTGCTGTTATAATGAACTCCCGTAGCACAGTATAAACAGCATACACTTTCTGCTTGGGGGAGCATCAGGGATCAAGATTTGTTTCTGTTGCTTTCTAGCTCTGTGTACCTGGGCATGTGACCGAACTTCTCGGGCTCTCAGTAAGATGGGGAAAGAAAAGGGGCGCCTGGGTGGCTCCGTCGGTTGAGCGTCTGACTTCGGCTCACGTCATGATCTCATGGTTCGTGAGTTCAAGCCCCGTGTCAGGTTCTGTGCTGACAGTTCAGAGCCTGGAGCCTGCTTCGGATTCTGGGTCTCCCTCTCTCTCTGCCCCTCCCCTGCTTGTGCTCTCTCTCTTTCTGTCTCAAAAACAAATAAATAAACTGGAAAAAAAAAAAAGATTTAAAAAAGATGGGGAAAGAAAAACAGCCTACAGGGCTTTGAGGATGAAATGAGAGAGCAGAACATGCTTGCAACTCTGCTCGGTCTACATGGGTGCCCAATGATCGGGGCCAAGGCTAATCCATATAGTGCCTTCGGTGAATTTGGTTTTAAAAAGGGGATGCCCCCTTGTTTGGGCAAACACAGCCCATACCGGTTTCAGCCTCACTCACCATCCTAGCCTGGGGGCCTTTGTGCGGCGTGCAAATGGCCCACGTGCAGCACGCGGCCTGCCAGTGATGGGCGGCTGTTAGGATCCAGCTAATTCACATCTTCTGCCCTGACTTGCCTTTGTTCTGGCTCAAGACTATTTCAGTTTGGAAGAAAGCAACCAGGCCCCTTCTTAATTTTCTCTCTTGGCTGCAGCAGCCCTCCTCTTGTGCCCTGGTTTCTCCACTCTACTCCCTCACTTCCTCCTCTGCTAGGGTCCCCTTCCCCCAGCCCAGGACCCTGGCCACCCCTGCCGTGCAGCTGGCTTGGAGACCTCTCAGCTGGGCAGCTGGATCCAGGGCCCCCCTCCGGCCTCGAGGGGCCCAGCCTGGGTTCTGGGGCAGCCTCTGCCGAGATAACCTAGCGCTTTCATTGCCAACAGCAGTCAGAAGGCAGCGGACAATCACTGCCCACAAAGGGCGAGAATCCTCAGTGGGGAGCTGGGCAGGCTGCAGAGCCATCACAGGCTATTTTTAGTGCCCGGCCACAGAGGTGCCAGGAGAAAATGCCAAGCCGGAAGGCAGCCTGCCGGAGGGCTGGGCTATGAGGGGCCTGCCTGGAACTTCCAACCCCGGCCCTCAGGGCTTCTTCCTTCTTCCTTCGGGGTGAGGGAACCATGTGTTGTTTGTGGTGGCAGCTGTCCCTCTGCTGGAAGTCAGGGCACTGGGAGGGACCACAGTCCACTGGGGCCTGGGCAAGGGGTTTAAGCTGGGGGTTTAACTCCCTGGCATTACTTAGCACTGGGGACTCAGCTCCCATGAGTTCCCATTTTGCACGGGAGGAACCCGGGCCTCCTGATTATGAAGCGACTTCCTTGAGGCCATTCTGCAGCGAATCCCCACTGCAGCTGTCTCTGCGCGTGCTTCCTTAGAGCATTTATTTGGCAGAGTGGTGAAGGGGTGCGCCCAGACTCCCTGGGTTCGCCTCCCAGCTGCTCCCTGTGGTGTTATCTTGGCCGAGCTAACTGCTCTCTTGAGTTCCAGTTTCTCTCTGTGACAAAGGGGTCAGAAGAGTGCCAGCACCCAGCGAGAAGGAGGAGAGAGGAAGCCTGGAAGGGCCTGTCATGCCTGCACTTAGGAGGTACTCAGTAAATGTTAGCTGTCAGCAGCAACTTCCACGGCCACGCCCTTTACTGGCCGCTGACGTGTGTCTTAGCTAATCCTCACAACTCAGCAAGGCATCAGCAGCCCCATTTTTCAGATGAGGGGACTGATCTCAGAGGGATGAATTCAATTCCTAAGGGCATCCAGCTGGGAGGGTGGGAGATGGGCGTTGAGCCCAAGGGTTTGCCCTCCCAGGTCTAAGATTTTTCTTCCCTGGGGGCTGAAGCTTCCTGGGTGCTAGGTCCCTTGGGAATGTGACCAGAAGGGAAGATGATGATGCGTGTGTGCATGCGTTTGTAAGGGGTTAGACAGGGTGATGGGAGGAAGAGGAAAAGTGCTGTAGCCCAGGGCTCAGGTTAGCAAGGATTTAGCTCCTTTTTGTTCCCTCGTGGCTTCCAGGGTGTTCCCGAGACACATTTTGAGAGAAGGAGCCCCACAGTTGTCCTGAGTGACCTTTCCCAGCCCTTACATGGGATGACCCTCATCCTTCCGGTGTTCATTGTGTGCTGGGGGTAAGCTGTTTTCCACAGCTTTCCTTTCATTACTAAGTCTACCAGAGTCAGGTCATGCCCCTACAGCCTGGGGTTGGGGGTTTGCCTCCGTGTGTCCCACCAGCTTTGCTCTGTCCTTGACATTCCTGTCTCCAAATATCTCCTACAAGTACCAGTTCTGTCCAGTCCACTGCCACCACCTGCAACTTAAAGCTGTTTCTTTCAGCTGGGCCATTGCCACAGCCATCTAACTGGCTTCCCTGACACGGGTCTAGGCCACCCCAATCCGCAGGGCCTGCCTGAGAGGGGGGCTCCTCTTATGTGACTGCCCCTGGGTCACATCCCTCCTTCTATCCCCTCTGGAGCCTTCCAGGGCCAGAAAGATGCACAGCTGGAAGTCCTAGCTCTCACCTCCGCCCCATCTGCAGTCTCTCTCCAGCTCCCCAATATGCAGCCCTTTCCCAAAGGTGTGCCCCCAGAAAACAGGCATTTGGATTGTTAATAGGCTAGCTGGGGGGCGGGGGGGGGGGAGGGGGGAGGGCGGTCTAAGGGAGCCTGGTGGGGGGAATTAGTATGGGAAAAATACTGAATGAGGCTCTGCAAGTTTATTTGTTGTGGGACAACTCAGAGCCTCTGTTATGCTAATTTATGACACAAAAGCCCTACAGTGGGTCACCAGCCAGTTCTTACTGAAAACAGTTTGAATTCTTAGTTTTAACAATAGCTGACACTACGGGAGCACTTACTAGGTGTCAGGGTCCCATGCTTTAGTTTATTAACTTATTTCATTGTCACACCTCTGGGAGGCAGATGCTATCTCTATCTTCAAGTTACGGATGAGGAAAATGAGGCACAAACAAGTGACTTGCCTGTATCCATCCAGCTGGTCAGCAGGGGACTGAGCTCCAGCCCAGACATCCTCTGAAATCAGCACTTGTAGCCACTGTACTAGACCCAGACTTTGAGGACAAAAGTACTTGGCGTTGTGATCAGTGCATTATTTCATTTAATCCTCACATTAACCCTGCAATTATTATCCTCATCTTTACTGTTAAGGAACCCTAAATGGAGAGAGCGTGCCTTGAGCCAAGAGATGCCTGAGGAATTTCCATGGATTCTGAATCTCTAGCCCGTCTTGCTCTGCAGGGAACAAGAAATCCTTTTATCAAGGGGCATCTCGCAGGGCTGGTGCTCTGTAAATTACACACTATGAAATGCTTCTCTGGCTACCTGGAAATATTCACTGCCACCAGATCATATCATCTGGTTTCTTGACACTAAGACTTTGTGCTGTTCCCTCTGCTTGGAGTGCTAGCTCTGTACTCTGCCCTCCTGGCACTAAGAGCTAAAATAACGTCCTATCTCTGGTTTTTCCAGACTTTTCCTTTCTAACTATGTGTGCTTCCATTGCACGCTATAAAAAAATTGTGCCATGACGGTCTTACAGGATAGATTCTTTCATTCATTCACTGTCTCCCTCATTCATTCATTCTTTTATCCAGTCCCTCAGGAAGTATTTATTGAGCAACTAAAGTGCAGGGCATTGTTTTGCGCCCTAGGGATACAGCAGTGAAGAAAACAGAAACAAGTTTTGGCCCTGAGGAAACTTACGTTGTAGTGGGAGAAAAGAGATAACACACAAACTTCTAGCATTTTTGAAGGTGTATAGGAGCAGGATTGAGTGTTGGGGAGGGGGAAGGGTTGGCAATTTCAAATAGGGTGCTGGAGAAAGCCAACCTGAGGCTGTGACCTTTGAGCAAGGACCTGAGGAAGTGAGGTGATAAGTATGTAGGGCAGAGGGGGCAAGGGGATGCCAAGGCCTGTGCTGCAGCCATGTCCCCACACAGCGGTGGAGGCCCTTGTGGCTGCTGTTGGGTGAGTGAGAGCAGAGATGCTTGGGAAATGTTTGTCAATCTGCATTGCTTAAGGAGAGCTTTAGGTCTCCCCAACAGGCTTACCTCCAAAACTGTCCTTACGTTTTCAGAAGAAAATATTTTATTTTGTATTTAAAATATGTGTAATTGCCAAGTATCTAACCAGCACCTGAAAGTCTGAGGGGGGTCAGTGAAAGCCCAGGACAGCGAATTGAGGGCCAGCTTTCCCTCTGACCTTGGGTCATTTCCTTCCATCTTGGCCACCTGTATTTTTGCCACCTGTATTAGGGACCAGAGGATGTTTTGGGTTTCTTCCAGTTTTGGCTCCATGCTGTTTCAGAAGCCCCAGTCTCCTTTTTTGTGAAATGGGGGTCATGACACATGCCCCCATCCTTCTTTTGGTTATTGTGTCAAATCCGGTAAGACTATTCTTCCTTTTCTTTTCTTTTCTTTTTTTTTTTTTTTTAAGACAGTGAGTGGGAGCAGGGGAGAGGGGCAGAGGGAAAGAGGGAAACAATCCCAGGCATACTCCATGCTCAGGGTGGACCCCAGTGTAGGGGCTGGGGGAGGGCTCCATCCCATGACCCTGGGATCATGACCTGAGCTGAAACCAAGAGTTGGATACTCAACTGACTGGGCCACTCAGGCACCCCATGAGTGTGACTTTTTTTTTTTTTTTTTTAGAGAAGTCCAAACTAGATAAAGTCTGGTTTTAACAGAAACTCCATCATCACGTCGCAGTAAGCAAATCTCCCATTTCTGAACTTTAGATAATATCCTCCCATGAACTACCAGTGATGCCGTGTTGGGTGCAGCAAGTTCTCGTTCTGTGGTTGAGGAGCCTGTGCCTTGAATAGCGAATCCACTTGCCCAAAGGCACAAAGCTAGTGAGTGGTGGACCAAGATTCAAGTTTTAGAATGTGTCAAAGCCTGTGCTAATTTCTTTTTTTTTAAATACTTTTTGTTAAGTTTATTTATTTTGAGAGAGAGAGAGAGAGAGAGAGCACAAGTGGGGTAGGGGCAGAGAGAGAGAGGGAGAGAGAGAATTCCAAACAGGATCTGCACTGTCAGTGCAGAGCCGGACATGGAGCTCGAACTCATGAACCATGAAATCATGCCCTGAGCCAAAATCAAGAGTCCAACGCTTATCTGACTGAGCCCCGAGGGCACCCCATAAAGGCTGTGCTAATTTCTTAGCCTCATTTCCAGATAGTGACAACACAGAGCCAAAGGCTCCCTGAAACCAAATGAAGATTCCCAGCCCTGACAGTAGATGCTAGCGGGGAACAAGTGCACTCAAAATGCAGAAAACAGATGGAAGGGGAAAATAAACTGTAGGCTGCTTGTGGGGAACCAGAGCTGTGGACTGAGGCTTTGGGCCACCTTGGAACGAGGTACGACATGGAGAAGCTACTAGCCAGCTCTGACTGTGGTCATAAGTCTTGGTGGGCGGAGAGGGACATGTCCAGCCCCTGCCAGGGCATCTATGGATGGCAAAGGGCCAAGTGTGTCAGCCTTACCTGATGAGACATCAACTCTATTAATATAAATATCAAGGACCCTACAAAACAAGAGAAAAGAATATAAGGGGGAAAAGGAGCAGAAAATCATTTTATATATATTATAATAAATAAAAGGCCTAAACAAAACTATCTTTATTAATATTCCCACACTAGTGATAAGACAGATGGATTGAAATTAGATGTGGAAAAATGTAATATTCTACAAAGGAAACTCTAGGGAGACCCAGGGATTTATGAAGGTCATTTCTTATTAAGGGTGAACTTGTCTATTCTTTCCTCCTCTGCCTTTATTCTAACTAAGCCTCCACCACAGCCAACAATGCCCCCACTCCTTTTGTGTACTAGAGACAGGCTGTGGCACCAAGCGCCCCCTCAACTAGTCACTGCAAGGCTATCTTTAGCTCTGCCAAACAACTAATAGGATAGGATTGTTGTCCATTCTTGGGCATTGTTTTTTGTTTTGTTTTTTGTTTTTGTCTTGTTTTTTAATTGTCTGTTCAGCTGCTCTGCAGTACAAGCAGTATATTCACTGCCTCTCTTGGACACCTAGGATGGGGAAAATGGGTTTTCCCTGACTTGGGCTACAGAAGAAGCAATGATTCCCGAGTTTTGGAGAGAGCAGTCACCTTGGGAGGACGGTGGGCCTTGAGGCCGAACTGAAGTTCCAAGGCATGGTGCCTTGGCTGTAAAATGTGCAGCATAATAAGTAGGTTGTGTTGTCTGTGAAGTGCCTATAATGGAGTCTGGAACATTCAAGGAAGAAACATTTGCTCAAGGAGTGGATGGGTGAGATAGCATTGGCCTGGTTCCCACTAGAGCAAATGTTTGTTGCATGCATGAGAATGTGTGTTAAGTCTTAGAAGAGAAGAGTATCATTAGGCAGTGTTATGTGTGGAATTGTACCTCCTGAAGAAGAAATGCTGGAGTCCTAACCCGCGGTATCTCAGAATGTGACCTCATTTGGAGACAGGGTCTTTACAGAGGCAGTCATGGTAAAATGGGGTGGATGCTAATCTAACAAGACTGGCATCCTTATAAAAAGAGGCAATTTGGACACAGACACACAGGGAGAAGGCCACATGAACATGAAGGCAGAGATCAAGATGATGCTTCTACAACCCACGGAATGCCAGTGATGACCAGCAAACCACCAGAAGCCAGGGGGAGAGGCATGGAGCAGATACTCCCTCATGGCTCTCAGAAGGCCCCAACCCTGCAGACACCTTGGTTTTGGACTTTTAGCCTCCAGAACTGTGAGGCAATTCATTTCTGTCGTGGAAGCCACCTAGTCTGTGGTGTTTTCTGAGGGCCGACTTCGGAAACTAACACAGGGAGCATTAGGGACAGTCTGTACTGCCGAAATCCCTGGCTCTGGCCTCCCTTAGAGTAGAAACTCAAGACATACTTCTAAAATGAATCCATGATATAATGCAGAGGGATGAGCTCACATTGTATCTGGCAAGTAGTAGGCACTTATCAGTACTCATTAAATGAATGAATGAACGAGGTTATATATGAAGCATGTATTGCAGAGCTTGGCATATGGACAGATGTTCAGTGAGTATTTGCTAGTTGGATGGTCAATGGAACTAACAGTTATATACCATTTACTGTGAGCCAGGCAGTGCTCAAGGTGATTGATGTGAATGTGATTTTCATGGAATCCTCACAGGACTCCTAAGATTTATCCCATTTTAAAAGTGAGAAAATGAAGGCACAGGGAGATCAAATGACTTTCCTGAATCCATCCAGCTGAGTGGGAGAGTTAGCTTTTGGATCTGGCTTGTCTAGGGCTAGGGTCTCTACTCTTTTTTAAAATTTTTTTTTAATGTTTCTTTATTTTTGAGAGAAAGAGAGACAGAGAGCAAGCGGGGAAGGGGCAGAGAGAGAGGGAGACACAGAATCTGAGCAGGTTCCAGGCTCTGAACTGTCAGCACAGAGCCCAATGCAGGGCTTGAACTCACGAACTGTGAGATTATGACCTGAGCCAAAGTCGGAAGCTTAACTGACTCAGCCACCCACGCGCCCCATCTACTCTTAATCACTGTTTGCGATAATATATGTAAAGAGCCTGGCACATAGTAGGTGCTCAATTCCAAACCAGTAAGTGGATGAACATAGCTGGGCCAACCAAGGAGGCAGGGTCCGTCCCCTGGTGGCCTTACGGTGGAGGTGGCCCTACCATTCCCTCCTCTTGTAAGTTCTCCCTGACTCCAGCTGAGTCTTCACAGACCTTCGGGGCCTCACACTCTTTAAAGCCCAGCCAGAATGGGAGGGCCTTTCACTGAAGGGGGCCCCTACTATGTCTGTCCCCACTCCCACTCCCATCCTCTTGCCAGAGGAGTGGTATGGATACTAAAGAGGGGAGAGAAGCAGAGTGGGAGCGTTGAAGCCTTCCTCTGTCTGTCAGCAAGGTGATGGGCTGGTGGCACGACTGTCCCGCCTCTTCTCCATTATTCATCCCAAACCAGGTCCTGAATGCTGACTCGGCGCTTCCCGGCTGCCCCAGGGCCACACCGTCTGTTCACCCACTTTCCCAGAGCTACTGGGCTGAGCCAAGTACCAGGAATGGCAGTGATTTACGATGTCACAGGCCAGCGTCCTCTACCCTGACCACTGCTCTTGGCCACAGATTTAATTATTTAAACAGATTTTACATTTTATGAGCATGCCCTCAGGCCTGGCAGAGGAAAGCCTGGGAGAAAAAAATTTGCTCGAAAGATTAAATTGAAATATTCAAGGACACAGTTCAGGAAACATTCCAGATTCCTGAGTATGAACATAGTGTTCAAGGCCCTTCCAAATTTGACTTATTTTACCAGCCCCATCTCTTGTTACTACTTTTCCCCTCCTCAGCAAATAACATATTCCTGCCTCACTATAGAACAAAGTAATTCTTTATCATCCTTGCAAGTTCATAATTTTGCTTCTTCTGGCCAGCTTACTTGTAATACATGTGCACTGAACACATACATACATATGCACTCATAGGGTCTTGCCCTGCACCTGCTACTAAGTAGGGCTGAGGATGCAGGGATGCATTAACGAACAACACACACAAATCCCTGCCCTCATGGAGCTTCCATTCTAGAGCGGGAGCCTTCCTTACCTCATCCCTGGGAGACCCTGTTCTTCCATGAAGGTCCAGCATAAATGCCATGCCCTCTGTCTTCTCTGACCTTTCAGGTGAAATTAATGCCTCATGTGATACTCTAGTTGTCTATCAGAGCCCATACTCACTGTATGATAACCATCAATGAACCTGATTCTCTCTTAGACTGTGAACTCCTTGAGGGTAGGGACCAGCGAATTTTGTTTCTATCCCAGCATCTGGCACAATGCCCAGCACATAGTAGGTTCTCCTAGTATGGATGGCCATTGGAAGACTCCTCTGCTTCTCCTTTCAGACCAAGAGAATCTCCTGTATGGTTTCCTATTCTCTGACATTTCTTGGTTTATTTTACTGCTCATTCATTCACTTACTCCCTCCCTCCCTCCCTCCAGTCATTTATTCATTCAACATATATTTCTTAAGGACCACTGTGTATGAGACCCTACTCTAGATAATGAGGATATGCCAAAAAAGACAGGAAATGTCCCTGTCCTTGGTGGTGGGGGAGAGTGGTGGCAGACTGTTGTTTTATGGTTCTTTGGATGTCAGCTTCTCAGATGACTGTGGGTGGCCATTAGCCCTTGGGACCACAGCACAACCAGGCTGGGTATGGGGTGATCCACCCTAAACTTCAGGGCGAGAGGTGTCTGCGTTTCCCTGGTTAGCTCAGAGGACAAGGCTGGAGAAAATGAATCTCACCAACCTCCCTCTTCCAAGCTCTCCACCTCCGGGTAAACTGGGGATACCTAAGTCCAAAGCTATTAAAATAATAATGAAAATGATCCATATTTTTCCTCTTAAAAGCACTTCTGGAGCATCCGATTAATCTTCCTAGTCCCATTATGTGTAGGTAGGTATAAGTTTTTGCTTAGAGATGAAGAGACTGAAACACAAGGTGATTAAACTATTGGCCTGAGGCTGTAGAGAAAGCAAGGTTCTGAGTAGGGTTTCCATTCATCAGCCCCTGGTTAATTTTGAACAATCACAGACTCAAAGGCCTGAGTCCCTAGGACAGCTGCTAGGGACTGAAGCTAGTGTGCCTCGGTGGGGCAGTGCAGCTTGGTGGTGAAGAGGCTGAGCCCTGTACACAAACAGACTGGGTTTGGCTCCTGGCCCTACCACTTAGTTGGGTGACCTTTGGCAAGTGGTTCAAACCCTCTACATCCCAGTGTCCTTATCTATAAAGTGGAGATAAAACCTTCATTTCAGGGTTAGAAGGGTGAAAATAAATGACATTAGGTTCGTAGATGCTCAGCATGGTGTAGGATATCTTTTTCTTAAACATATTGCAACAGAAGCATTTGAGATGGGCAAGGTGTTTAGAGCAACTAAAAATCGTTACCACCACCATCATCATTTTCATACAATATCTTTTAGGCACTTGGTATATTCCAGACACAAAGTTGTGTCTTCTTATTAATATCAGTTGGTCACCACACTTGGGTCACGTCATCCATCTGATTTCTTTCTCCATGAATAAACGCCAAGCCCTTTTGTTGCAAGATGTAGGGGATACAGGGTTGCCCTGAGTGGGACTCTGTCCCTTGCCATTAGTCCCGACCTTTCCAATATAGTTACAGTTGTGAATGCCCTGAGTCCACACTCTCAGTATCACCCAGGTGCTGGTTAGTCAGAAGCGTTAGCATCATTAGCAGGAGAGTCACCATCAGTCTTGCTAAAATTAGCTAACATTCTAGATGTGCCTGGACAGCGACAGAAAAGTAACATGCATTCTTTTGTTTAATCCCCATAACAATCCAATAAGGCAAGAGCAATTCTCACTCCACTTTTGTAGATGAGGAAACTGAGGTACAGAGAGGAAAGTGACTTGTGCAAGGTCTCAACACCATGTACCTTTTGGCCAATCCAGAATTTGGTATGGCTGAGAGGAGATTTGTGTCTGAAGAGAGAGAAGAGAGGAATAAATTACAGCCAGATCCATAGCCCAGTTGGTCATGATTTGCTGTGTGGATTTCAGGCTATTGCCGAGTTTTCTGTGCGACTTTAGTAGGTCACCAAATATTTGTACAATCTCTGTTAGTGGCCCAGACTGGATTAGGTGCTATGGATGTTATAAGAGCACAAGAAGACTTTTTTTTTTTTTTTTTGAGACAGAAGCATTGGAATTGGATATGGCACTTGGAGGTGCTAATAATCATATCATCATTGCCATCCAGCACCTTTGAGGCACTTGATAGATTCTAGATATAAAGATGTTTGATACAGACCATCCCATGTAACCCTCACCAAATCTCTGTGAAGTGGGTATCATTTTCCTCATGTTAGAGATGAGAAAACTGAGGCATGCTAGAAAGCTCACAGAGGTTAAGTAGCTTGCCTAAGGTCACAGATATGAGAGGTGAGTTTTAACTCATGCAAAGTTGTGTACATAGGAGGGAATGATTGCCATCACTCCTGTTAGCATCCTGTCGGGGAAGTCGCCTGTCTTATTTCCTTCAGTACTCAAGTCAGCTTTCTCCTCCAGCAATGCGAATTAATAGCTCTCAAGTTGGAAAAATCATTCATTGGTTTACATGCTTTTACAGGGCTGCCTTGGGAGGACACTTAACCTCTGTCTGCACCTCCATTTCCTCATCGCTAACATGTGCCTCCTCCTGGGGGTGTGTCTGTATTATTAATGATGGAAGAGTGATCAGGCCACACTGCACTGAGATTCATGAGAAATATAAAGTGCCATTAATCTTGAGACCCATTTGACAGGGCCACATGGAGCTGAAGAACACAGAGACCCTCCATCGCGCGGGGAGTTGGCATAAAATGCTTTCACATCACCGTCATGTCTAATGCTGTCCAAACCCCTGTGCTGTAGGCTGCCTGGGAGATGGGTGAGAGCACATCAGGGCCACAGAGACCTATAGAACTGTGGGAGGGAAAAGAGAGAGTCATGGCCAAGGAAAAACATGTGGCCTGAAGGTTGAGTGCTCACCAACATCACGGCTATACCGATTTCCTAGCCATCTTTGCAGTGAGGTGCCTTCATGTGACCCAATCCTGCCCGGGGAATGTGAGTAGGATGGGTGTGTGACACTATCAGCCTTGGCTCCGGGATGCCTCCCGCTTGTGATCTGGCTCCTTGCTACCACCAGACTTCAAGGAACATGGAGCCCCAGACCGAAGGAGCTTCAGTCCCTGAATGACTGGGTAATTCCCTCGCCAACTCAGAATGACCTGTGATGTGGAAAATAAACTTTTCCCATGTCAAGTCACTGAGATTCGGGGGGCTACCTGTTGCACTTACTAGCATTATTTGCCTAATGGCTAATGACATAGTGTGACTTTTATAGCATTTATAGTTTTCCAATCACTTTCATGTATGTTATACTTAGAGGATCCTTGGGACACCTTCGTGGTTTCAAGTATCACAAACAGTTGTGTGTTTCTGGAGAAAATTATTTGTCTTCAACTTTATGTGTATCTTGTGAATCGAATATCGTTTCCTCTGATACCCTGGCTGCTGAAAAGCTCACAGAAATTGTGGCCCCGGGATCAAAACTGCATGACTTTGCTGTTTGAATACCAGCCTCACTGCCAGCAGCATCTTGCTTCCTGAGTGACGTACTTTCTCCAAACCTCAGTTGTCCCATCTGTAAAATGGGGATAGGACGCCAACGTGGCTGGGTTGTGGTGAGGGTTCTATCTGACTGTGTGGCTCACACCCGACTCGACTGTACAGTCAGTTTCCAAAGCCTGAGTCCCAGAGGTGGGATGTGGGAGGAGGCTTTAAGGACGGCCACACGGAACTTCCATTCGGTGCTTTGCACACTGCTAGAGACTGTCAGTGCTGTGCCAGGTGGCGAACAAAGCCACAGAATAAATATGACACCATTTTGCGATTAATGTACAGAAATAACACTTTGAATTTTGATGGGGCATATAGATAAGCCACCTCAGGGAATGTTTTCTTGCATGTTACTAATCTCAAGGGCCTTCCCACCCCCACAAAAACCTGAAAGTAGAACAATTTTTTTACGTGCTAGTGAAACGTCTGACACTTGGACATGATCAAAGTGCCACCAGATGCACCCTTCTGCCCCGGCTGCCCGACATCCCAAACCGCCCCTGGGTTGCACTGCAGGACTCAGGCTTTGCTTTTTAGCAAACTCCCTTCAGCAAACAGGGAGTAGCCTGTACATTATCTTTTTGCACTTGCACATTATTTCCCTATTTTAAGGCGGGTCCCACATCAGGAATTTCTCACTGACTTTTATACAGGAAAAGCATGTTGTATCCCAAGGAATGGTCATTTGCTCTTCTGCTGTGATAAGAAACCCTGTGTCAACTATCAAATTACTCTCTTTGCCTTGACAGCCCAGAAGCGTTTTGCCCCCGTTTGTTTTCTCCTGTTTCATTTAAACATATTATTTTTTTAATCTCTTCCTCTGTCCTTTTTCTTTTTTTTTTTTTTTTTTACATTTATTATTAATGCCCCTTTTTAGTAACTTTTCTCAGATCCTTTCTAGAGTGAGGCAGCATTTAAATCAATTCAAGAAATTACATAATGCCCACGAGGCCAGCCTTGTTAAAATTCTAAGTGGGCCAGATGTTGTTGTTTTGCTTTCGGCCACTCCCTCTCCCTCCCCCTACCCTGTGTTCTCCTCGGTCGGTCATCACAGGGTGCGGATGGGGGCCCCTTCCTCACCCAAATGCCCTTCTGCCACCCTCCCACCTTCTTCACTGCTTCCTCATCCCTTATTATCTTGACAAATAATCCTGGCGAAGCCACCAAGAGAACTAGTAGCTTCAATAAAGCAAAAAGACATTTGAATCTCCACTTGAACATCAGCTTCAAACTTTTGAATACATCAGAGGGGGTCCCCAGCAATTAGGCTGAGGAACTGCAAACAGGACTCTCCAAGAGGGGATTTGCAGGGGAGGGGCTCTCTCGAAGAGAGGAGGGGGGAGGGCTGACCATGGAAACTGAAGGGTTAATGCAGGGAAGAGTGTGGTCAGGTGTGTTAGCTGTACTGAGGCTGGCTGAGGAGCTGGCGTTACTATTTTTAAGTGGGTTGAGAAAAACAGGCTTTTTTTTTTCTGTGTGTTAGACTTTTTTTTTTTAAATTGTAATATTAGAAATTCGTGCTTAAAACAAGGCCACCGGAAACCGAGCCTAGGGAATTAAGCCTCCACCATCAAACATTAAAAATCACTTTGGACTTAAAAAAATCCATTTGCTCGCTGTAAATGCTTTTAATATATATGTTTAAAAGCTCTCACCCTCTTTTGCTTTCTATTTTTTGGTTGGAATGTCTCCTGCCTGCCTCCCAACTATGTCTCAAGTGCTGTTTTTTTCTTTCTTTCTTTTTTTTTTTTTTGGTAACTGAGTCATAATTCATTTCAACCAAGTTCACTGTCGGGTCACCCCTTCTTCAGTGGTTAGAGACCGGCGCAGGAAAATTAGGGGCCTGCCATAACCACTGGGGAGGGGGAGGTTCTGCCAAATCCTGGTGACCCCATCAGTTTGCAGGAAACCGTTCTTGCCTATTGGGTTCCAGAGACCATGAAATGGGACACAGGTCTCTCTCCATTCAGTGCGTGTGGACTGACACCCTACTGTGTCCTAAGGGGAGTTGCAGCAGCTTCCTTTTAGCTCACCTTCTTGAGAGAGGAGAAAGCCAGAGTCCAGAGAGGTAACGTGACTACTCTTAAGGTCACAGAGCCTGTAAGAGACACAGCTAGCCCCAGAATCGAGGGCCCCAGATTCTTTGGTTGCAGGAAGCCTGGGGCGTTTGAGCCTAGGAGAAGGCACATGAAAAATAATAACGGAGTAGTTTTCCTGTATGTCAGGCACTCTGTTAGATGTTTTACTACTCTGATGGCCGCTCCAGCGTCAGCTAACACTTTATGAATACTTGCTACTTGCTAGGCTCGATGCTAAGTACTCACACACATTTTCTATAATGCTCATGTAACCCATGAGGCAAGCATTAGTCCTGTTTTTCACAGATGGGCAATCTGCCCAGAAGAGCTAAGTTACCCAAGGACACATAGCTAGGAAATGTGGGAACCGGGAGGGGAATGAACCCAGGGCTGTCTGACTCTAAACCCATGTTCTTTCCTGAAGCTCTGTCCTTTGATTCCAGTAAAAAGTTCTTACTCAAGTAGTCCAGGCTTTGCAAATCCCAGGGTCGGTGTTTGCGATCAGCGTGTGGGTAAAAGATGTTCCTTAATGAGAGGCTTTCTCTTCCTCTTCCCTCTGCTGTTTCCTGCTTTTCTGGTCAAGTTGCACATACCTTGGGGGGATATAAATGGCAGAAAGGGAAGAGCGCATCCATGTGAGCTCAGTTCCTGCCACAATTTGACCCGCCATGATAGCGGGCAGTTTCCCTCATTTCTTTGAGCCTCACTTTCTTCATCTCTTAAAGTGAAAATAATCGTGTCTATGCTTGCAGGTCACGACTTTGTCTGGATCATAAGTGCTCAGGAGGTAATAATTCTAAGCTACAGCATCCCTCACCGCTTCCGGATGGCCTTGCTCTTAGAGACCCTACTATGAGAGATCAAAGTCTCTAAAGGCCCTAGGAAACCTGAGCTCCTATTCCTTCCCCTCCTGTGTGTGACCTTGGAAATTTGGGGAAGTTTGGGGAAGGCAGGGCTGGGTGACCACTCATGTGAGACCACTGGGGCCATGAATCATCGCCAAGGGTGGGAAATGCTAGGTTCATCAGACTTATCGCCCAGGACATGATTCCAAACCTCATTACAGGGTGATGACAAAGATTCTCACTTATTCTACATATGCTGTGGAGGAGGTAAAGAAGAATATCCCCAAATCATGGCTTGGGAGGAGGAGGAGTTCCCAGAGATGGATGCCAACAGCTTCCTGCCAGAAAGTGAGTTAGGGCAATGTATACGAGCCATGTGGCTTGGTGATGGAAGCTTTTTACCGGGTGCATATATGAATGCACGTGTGCACATGCTTGCTTGATCTTTGTTTGAGCTATTCCATTTATGTGAAAGTTCTCCACGTCTCTGAGAAACTATAGGCTTGGTCTATTTTAACCTGCTCTGTGGGAGACACACATGGGCAAGGCTGCTCTACTTACTAGTAGGATCACTGAGGTCTAGTGTGGTGGTTCTCGAACCTGGCTGTCATCAGAATCTGGGAGCTAACAAAAATCCTCTAGAGAGCTTGATCAGAAGTCCCTGGGAACAAACTGATAGATTAAAAAAAAGATGAACACAAAATCCAGACTTTTAAATGCAGAGAGCAAACCTGTGGTTGCCAGAGGAGATGTGGGGGAGAGGTGAAATAGATAAAGAATATTAAGAATATATTTATCTTGGTGAGCACTAAGAAATGTATAGAGTTGTTGAATCAGTATATTATACACCTGAAACTAATGTAACACTGAATGTTAATTACACTTAAATTAAAAAAAAAAAAAAAAGGTTCTGGGTAGGAACCAGGTGGCTTCCCCTGGATTCTGTCACTGCAATGTTCTATTTGTATTTTTTTTTAGGTTTATTTATTCATTTTGCGAGAGAGAGAGTGGGGAGGAGCAGAGACAGAGAGGAGAGAGAGAATCCCAAGCAGGCTCCACACTGCCAGTGTGGGGCTCGAACTCAAGAAACACGAGATCATGACCTGAGCCAAAACCAAGAGTCGGACACTTAACCTACTGAGCCACTCAGGCACCCCGTCTATTTGTATTTCCCTGTACGGCCACTGGGTGGCCAGACTGGGAGCCACTGGCACAGGTTAGGAGCCACTGGTATGGTGGACAGGTCATGGCGTAGGAACCAGACGTGGGTCTGACCTCCTTCTACCAAGGACTAATCAGAGACCAGAGGCTTTGACTACCTTTTCATTTGCTTCTTGGAGCCCCTCTCTGCAGCAGGTATCAGGATCCCTCTAATAGAGAAGGAAAAAGCCTTAGAGAGGTTGGTTGTCCAGCTAGGCAGGGTCACCCTGGATTTGTGCATTTTCCCATCACTGCCACATCTGTGGACTCATGGATGTAAGGTATCTTGGCACGGACTGTGGCAGAGCCAGGGTCAGACACACCCCTCTGGGCAACAATGGTCATTTACTTAAAAAAGTAAATTACAATTGGCACATTTTCAGTCTGCAACAATAAAGAATAATTTCTCTTCCTTGTGCACAAGAGCTCCAATTATGATTTAATTCAATTCTGATTAACTATGCTTTGATGGCATTTCCATTACATAAAAAATAAATGTATTAGCCAAGCATAATGTGTTTTGACTATAGTTCTGATGCTAATAAGGAGGCTGTTTGGCGGCTATGATCCCACACTTGTAAAGAACGAGAGAAAAAGAAAAGGATGAGGCAAGTAACTCTGAGAAATCCCACACAGAGGGGTGTCGTGATTAGGGGGTGGGGTGGGTGCTGTCAGCATATGCTTGGTATTCACAGGTTTGCTCTCACAGCCGTTGCTCGAGATGCTTCTAGATGTGTGGGCAGGTACTAAGGGCTACTGCGCCTCTCGGGGTAGACTTCAGGACAGGGGTGGGGAGAGGTGGGAGTTGGAGCTGACTGCATGTGGGAGTGGCAGGCCCATCCTGTCCCCACCGTGTCAGTGACAATGCCTCTCCCGTCTCCAGGGCTCTTTCACAGTCTGAGCAACCTGCGGTGTAGGTCTCAGCTCCTGCCCCCTGCTCACCTGGTCTCCAGCTGGACGATGCTACTGAGCTGACCAGTGGCCCTGCTACCTGTCCCTGACACATCCATGCAGTCACTAACACCCTCCTTGGGTCCTGTGGCACCTGGCATCCTTCCATCCCTGAAGAAGGGGACTGCCCTGGGTAAGCCTTGGTGCTTGTCCTCAGATTTGTCTCTTGAAACTTTGCCTCCTCTCTTCTATTTGGCAGAGGTGCTGACCCCAGCTGGCCAGCTTCCCCTGGGTGCTGCCGCTGGGAGGCACTGGCCGGGGGTGGGAGGGTGGGGGCTGTGTTACTAGGCAGCACTGTCTTTCACCGCACAGGCTGCCGCGGTTCGAGCGTCCACAGGGAGACCCAGGCCCTGGCCTGTGGAAACATCATGATTCCCTTTCACCTCGGGGGTGGGGTTTTCAGTTTCTTGCTGTAGGCTAAGTTGTGAGTTGCCTCATACTTCCCTGTTGGGCTTTTCAGCTCTCCATCTCCTATGTATCCAATTCTTTACGATAAATCCCCTCTGTTTCAAATACTCAGAGCAGTTTCTGTTTCCCTGGATGTAACGGAAGCTGCTAGAAGTTAAGTAACCACCCAGAATAACAGCCTTCAACACTTCAGTGTATTTCCTTCCAGGCTCTAAAAATGCATATGCATATGCATATCTTCTCATTGGATTCTTTTTCTTTCTTTTCTCTCTCTTCTCTCTCTCCTTTCCTTCTTTCCTTCCTTTCTTCCTTCCCCCTCCCTCTCTTACTTCTCTCTAAACAACCAAAACATAAATGAATCATACTGTACATATGATTGGATCTAGTGTGTATGACACTGTGGAAATTTTATTTTCTCATCTAATAATTTCAAAAACATATTTAATGACTATTTACCATGCAGTTATAAGGATCACTTATTTATATAATCTTCTGTTATTGAGCACTTAGATTCTCTGTACCCTTTCACTTACATAAATAATTCTATGGAACTTCTATCTAAGGTGGCAAAATGAAGGCAGTTGAACAATTGCTCTCCCCTGTTTTTTTTTTTTTTTAATGTTTATTCATTTTTGAGAGACACAGAGAGACAGAGCATGAGTGGGGAAGGAGCAGAGAGAGGGAGACACAGAATCCAAAGCAGGCTCCAGGCTCTGAGCTGTCAGCACAGAGCCCGACGTGGGGCTCCAGCTCACGAACTGTGAGATCATGACCTGAGCCGAAGTTGGACGCTCAACCGACTGAGCCACCCAGGCGCCCCTACTCTCCCCTGGTTTTTGATTAAATAAAACATCTGCTCATTCACCCTCTCCCACCAAATCATCAGGAGCCCAAATAAGGAAAAAGTTCGAACCTCATGCCATAAACTTCCAGGAAAGCTTCTGGCCCTGGTGGTGTGGTTCCTAACCCACCCCCACCCCCAAGGCAGAAGCCAGACTGGGGCGAGAAGGTGGCTGAACAAAGTGCTGGCCTTCTCCCCAGTCACCCTGCATCTGGACAGAAGCAGAGAAGGGATGTGAGCATGCTGTCTGGAGAAAAGCCTCATATCCTCCACTCACTATCACTGGGACCTTAGGATCAAAGCCAATGCATGCTATCTGTTCCACCCACCATTTTTCTAGGATATTATGTTCATGCTGTGAAATATGTTAGGAAGCACCACCGAGGACCACCAAAAAGTGCTTGTACGGCAATATAACAGCTATTACCACAGAGCCAGAGAAGGAAGAATAGCTCTCAGACATGATGGGACGTGAGTCTGGAAACACCTAACCACATTGCATAGAAATAGAAAGTCTAGTCAGAACTGCCTGGATTAAGCTGGTGAGAGGAGATGAAAAACCTTGTAGCAACTAAGCAAATATAGAGTCCTCACCCCACCTGGAAAGAAAGAAAGACAAACAAATAAAATAAAGACTATTGCTTGCACAAGACAAATGAAAAGCCCCACCTGGGAGAAAACCTAACCGGAGAAAAAAAAGAAAACTTCTAATGTGTATTTTGCACTACAGAGGAACTTAACCAGAATCTGAACCCAGGGAAACCAACCAGGACTCAACAATGAGAAATTTGATGGCAAGCCCAACACAATGAGATGAAAGGAGAGTTCACAACACTAAGGACATCCAGCACTGAAACTACAATGTTACAGAGATCATCAATGATTAAAACAAGAACTAAATCAGACAGCTGACCATTGTTATCTCTGACATACAGGGAAGGGCTGCTGTAGTGAGGGCGAAGGCTGAGGAAAAGGACAGAGAGCCAGGTCGAAAGATGGTAATATCTGTGAAGGACAAAGCTGATTCAAAAACAAGGATAATTGGTGTCTCTCCAGAAGAGAACCCATGTACATGGCATCAAAAATACATTGCATTCTGTCATCTCCGGATTGAAAGGGTATACCATATTCCAGAAAAAAAAAAAAAAAAAAAAAGAATCAGAGCAATAAACAAGGGACAGTATAATGTTACTGCCAAACTTGACTAATGAAGAAATAATTCTTCTGGCATCTGAACAGAAAAACAAGGCCCTTTCAAGGAGGGAATCAAGCTGACCTCAAAGGCTTCCACGAGGATGTTCAATGCCTAAAGGGTTCCAAGGGAATGACAAAGGGAGGAAACATGATCAAACTATTGTGGAAGTGTGAAGGTGAAAGGTAAATGTTCAACAGTGAAATACAGGGACTCGGCACCTAGGAACCCTTCCAGACAAACTATTCCGTTGAAATGCAGCCATTGACAGCATGAATGGAGAAGACACGGCAGGAAAGCTGGTGCCGCACACAAAGGCAGAAGATGACGGAGAAATGTCTGTAAGATCCATGGGGCACGGGGGGAAAGCGTGACTCATGATTGTTATATTCAGCCAAACTGTCTGTTATACGTAAGTGCAATAGGGGAGTACTTACTTTCTAACTTTTAGGAACTCAAAGATTATAATAAGAGACCTCTGTTAAAAAAAAATGAATAAAGCTGGTTGATGGCATTTAGCTACCATACAACAAACCAATACACAGAGCTCTAGAATGGAGATGCTTTGCTAAAAGAACTATGTTAGCATTAAATCAATTTAAATAAAGCAAAAATAAAACAGAGAGTACACAACTACAGGACTTATAGTTACATAACAGAATTTAAATATTGTAAATGTCAAAAAAGCAAAATTACCGATACACTGGGAAATAAGGCAGGGGAGGAGGAAATAATATAAAAGTGCAAATTTCCTCATCTTTCATAGTAAAGGGCCAGTTGGCACTGTCTAAAATTAGACCATGGAGTTCAAAAACAGATTAACTCAAACTTCTCATATTTTCAGAATATTTTTTCTTAAGGGAGCTTTATCTAATTTATAAATTTGTTATGGGTTGAATTCTATCCCTCTCAAAAGACACGTTGCAGTTCTAACCCCGATACCTCAGAACGTGACCTTATTTTAAGATCAGGTTTTTAACAGAGGTAATCAAGTTAAAATGAGGTCACTAGGGTGGTCCCTAACCGAACATGCTTGGTGTCCTTATAGAAAGGGTAAAACGTGGACACAGGGACATGCACACACAGAGAAGATGGCCATCTGCCAGTCAAGGCATGCCTGTGGTTACCAGAAACTGGGAGAGAGGCCTGGAACAGAGCCTTCACTAGTGACTTCAGGGGGAACATGGCCCTACCAACACTTTGACTTCAGACTACTGTCCTCCAGAATTGTGAGATAATAAATTCATGTTGCACCACCTAGTTTGTGATCCATTATACCATCACTAGGAAGCTAATGCAATATTTTTAAAGGCATTGTTTTATAAATGAACTCTCTTGTGGTAAAGAAATACTTGTCTCAAGTTTAATCATCCCCTAGTTTTACTTCACTTTCTTTTTTTTCCCCCTGTAAATTAAATGAGTAGAATGGTTTTTTTCCTAATAGTAGTAATTTATGAGACTATTTTATGAAATTGTTTCCATCCAAACACCTACCAACCAACCTCAACTACCCATCTTTCTGTATAGAGCTTCACAAATATATCTGGAATGTATTTTCATGATGGTTATTATGAGGCGGTAACATCTGGTTGACTGTTCTGCTCTTTTTCATACTTATTGTTGTTTGAACGAGCAGTGAATACTTCACTTAAAAATCCAGGGGCACCTGAGTGGCTCAGTCAGTTAAGCGTCTGACTTCGGTTCAGGTCATGATCTGGTGGTTCATGGGTTCAAGCCCAGCATCAGGCTCTGTGCTGACAGCTCAGAGCCTGGAGCCTGCTTCAGATTCTGTGTCTCCCTCTCCTTCTGCCTCTCCCCCCGCCCCAAAATAAGTAAATATTAAAAAAAAATTTTTAAATCCTAATATTCTAATAAAAAATTGTTGTATTTCAGTTCATGCCTGCATATCTCATTTTTAAAATGCTATGGAATCTTAGATGGAGTTTGAATATTTTTAAGGCTCTTTGATACCTGTGTTTAAATTCTTTTCTGGATTACAGGGCACCTGGGTGGCTCAGTCGGTTAAGCATCGGACTTCAGCTCAGGTCATGATCTTGCGGTTTGTCAGTTCGAGCCCTGTGTCGGGCTCTGTGCTGACAGCTCGGAGCCTGGAGCCTGCTTTGGATTCTGTGTCTCCCTCTCTCTCTGTCCCAACCCCACTTGTGCTCTGTCTCTCAAAAATGAATAAATGTGAAAAAAATTAAGAAAAAATCTTTTCTGGATTATAATAGTTTATAGTCATACAAGCAATACATTATGATGCATGCCTTATTAGATCATTGTAGCACTGAGTATTAACTGTTAAAATAACCATCTGATGGACTAAAAGTGGCATCTATTTTAATTTGCCTTTCTTTAATTACTAGACAGGTTGAACATTTTTTGCAAATCTACGTGCTACTTGTATTTCTTGTTCTGTTAATATTTTGATACCTTTTCTATGGTTGTTTCTTACTTGTTTATGAGTAATACATTACACACACACACACTCACAACCATCTGTCCTGTTCATTGCTAATAATCTCTTAGTCTATGCTTTGCTTTTTAATTTTGTTCTTCCTGTCTTGAAAGGTTCATACATTTTTAATCTTTTCGTCTGATATTTTGTTTTCTTCTCATTTCCTCCATTTTTTTGACTGATTAATGGGGGGGGGGCATGTTCTATCCTTTGTTATGTACATATCACATCCTTGAAACTACTCTGGCTATTTCTTCAGGATGGCATTTCCCACCACTCCCTGACCCAATGCATCTTTTCTCACCATGTTAACCACTTTAGAGTGTACAATTCAGTGGCTTTTAGTACATTTACAATGTTGTCCACCAATCACCACTATCTAATTACAGAACATTTGTCAAAAGAAAAAGAAACCCATGTTCATTAAGCAGTCATTCCCCATTGTCCCCAGCCCCCTGGTCCCTGACAGACACTAATCTGCTTTCTGTCTCTATGGATTTGCCTACTTTGGACATCTCATATCAGAGAAATCATACCACATGTGGTCTTTTGTGATTGGCTTCTTTCACTTGGCATAATGTTTTCAAGGTTTATCCATGTTGGAACATGTATCAGACTTCATTCCTTTTTATGGCTCGATAATATTCCATTTTATGGACAAACTTTTGTTTATCTGTTCATCAGCTGATGGATCTTTGGGTAATTTCCACTTTAGCTATTATGAAAAATGTGCTCTGAACACTGGCACGCACGTTTTTTCTTGGAACACCTATTTTCAGTTATCTTGGATATTTACCTGGGAGGGAATTACTGGTTCATATAATTCTATGTTAGACTTCTTAAGAAAATGCCAAATTGTTTTCTAAAGTGGCCATACCATTTTACATTCCCATTAGCAATGTATAAAGTGCCAAATGTCATCACATCTTCCTGAACATTTGTTATTTCCATTTTTTTAAATTATAACTGTCCTGGGGTGCCTGGCTGGCTCAGTCAGAAGAGCAAGTGACTCCTGATCTTGGGGTTTTGCATTCGAGCCCCATGTTGGGTATAGAGATTACTTAAGTAAATTAAAAAAAAAACTTAAGAAAAGAATAAAATTATAACTGTCCTAGTGGGTGTGCAGTGGTATCTTAGTGGTTTCTGTTTGCATTTCTCTGATTAATGTTATGGAGCATATTTTTTTCCCAGCTTTCTTGAGATATAATTGACAAATGACATTGTGTACATTTTTTTTTTAGTTTATTTACTTATTTTGAGAGAGACAGAGACACTGTGAGTGGGGAGGGACAAAGAGAGAGGGAGAGAGAATCCTACTCAGTCTCCGCACTGTCAGCACAGAGCCCAATATAGGGCTTGAATTCACAAAACTGTGAGATCATGACCTGAGCTAAAGCCAAGTTGGATGCTGGATGCTTAGCTGACTGAATCACCCAGGTGCTCCAACACTGTGTAATTTTAAGGTGTATAATGTGATGGTTTGATATATGTATGAATTGAAAAATGTTTACTTCAATAAGGTTAGTTAACACATCTGTCACCTCACAGAACCACCATTTTGTTGTTGTTGTTGTTGTATGGTAAGAACATTTAAGATTTACACTCACGGCAACTTGCAAGTATACAACACAGTATTATTAACTATAGTCAAAATGATGTAGATTACATCCCTGGAACTTATTCATCTTATACTTTGAAGTCTGTATTTTTTGACCAACTCTCCCCATTTCCCCCACCCCCAGTCCCAGGTGGCCATCAATCTAATTTCTGATTCTGTAAGTTCAATGTTTTTAGGTTCTGCATATAAGTAAGATCATACAGTATTTGTCTTTCTTTGTCTGACTTATTTCACTTAGCATAGTGTCATCAAGGTCTATCCATGTTGCCACAAATGGCAGGATTTCCTTCTCTTTTTATTGGCAGAATAATATTCCATTGTATAGGTATACACCACATTTTCTCTATCCATTCATTCATGGATGGACACTTGGATTGTTTCCATGTCTTGCCTACTGTGAATTGTGAACAAGTCTGCAATAAACATGGGAGGGTAGACATCTCCTCAAGGTAGTGATTTCAATTCCTTTGGATATATATACCCTGAAGTGGGATTGCTGGATCATATGGTAGTTCCATTATTGGTTTTTTTGAGGAACCTCCATACTGTTTTCCATAGTGGCTGTACCAGTTTACATTCCCACCAACAGTACACCAGGGTGTACTGGGTTCTCTTTCCTCCATATTCTTGCCAGCATTTGTTATCTCTGATTTTTTTAAAGTGACCATTCTCACAAGTGTCAGGTGATACCTTTTTGTGGTTTTGACTTGAACTTCCCTGATGATGAGTGACGTTAAGCACCTCTTCATGACTTGTTGGCCATTTGTATACCTTCTTTGGAAAAATGTCTATCTAAGTCCTTTGCCCATTTTATAAATTGGGTGTTTTGTTTGTTATTAAGTTATAAGAGTTCTTTAAATGTTCTGAATAGTAAATCCTTATCAAATATAAGATATGCAAGTATTTTATTCCATTCTGTAAGCTATCTTTTCATCTCTTGATAATGTCCTTTGATGCATGAAAGTTTTAATTTTGATGATATCCAGTTTATCTATTTTTTTCCTTTCTGCCTGTGCTTTTGGTATCATACCTAAGAATCTATTAGCAAATCTGAGATCATGAAGACTGATCCCTGTTTTCTTCTAAGAGTTTTCTAGTTTTATATGTTATATTTAGGTCTTTGATCCATTTTGAAATAAATTTTGTATATGGTATGAGGTAAGGGTCCATCTCCATTCTTTTGTAAGTGGTTATCCAGTTGTCCTGGCACCATTTGTTGAAAAGATTATTCTTTTCCCCTTTGAATACTCTTGGCACTTATGTTGAAAATCAACTCATCATAGACCTGTGGTTTTATTTCTGGAATCTGAATTCAATTCCATTAATCTATATGTCTATCCTTGTGCAAGTACCACACTGTCTTAATTACCATTGCTTTGTAGTAAGTTTAAAAATTGAGAAATGTGATGGGGTACCTTGGTGGCTCAGTTGGTTGAGCATCCGACTTCATCTTAGGTCATGATCTCATGGTTTGTGAGTTCAAGCCCCACATGGGGCTTGCGGCTGTCAGCACAGAGCCCACTTCAGATCCTTTGTCCCCCTTTCTCTCTGCCTCTCCCCTGCTTACCCTCTCTTTCTCAAAAATAAATAAAACATTAAAAAAATGGAGAAATGTGAATCCTAGTTCTCCCTGCTCCAAAACTGTTCTGGCTATTCCAGGCACCTTACAATTTCATATGAATTTTAAGATCAGTTTGTCAATTTCCAAGGAGTCAGCTGGGATTCTGATAGGGACTTCATTAAATCCAGAGATCAATTCATGGCATATTGCTATCATAACAAAATTAAGTCTTCTGATTCATGAACATGGAATGCTTTTCCATTTATTTAGGTCTTAAAATTTTCTTTCAATAATGTTTCTAGTTTTCAGAGTACATTTCTTTTGTTAGTCCTATGTGTTTTATTCTTTTTGATGCTATTATAAATGGAATTATTTTCCTAACTTAATTTTTGGATTGTTCATTGCAAGTTGTATGGGAAGGTAATTGATTTTTGTATATTGGTCTTATATGCTGCAATCTTGCTAAAGTTGTTTACTAATTACACAGTATTTAAATTGGATTTTCTATATACAAACTCATGTCATCTGTGAATAGATTTAGCTTTACTTTTCCCTTTCTAATTAGATGCCTTTTATTATTATTTTTTCTTGTCCAATATCCTGACTAGGACCCTCAATACTTTTGGAATAGAAATGGTGAAAATGAACTTGATTTTAGGGGAAAGTGTCTAGTTTTTCACCATTAAGTGTGATGTAGGCTTTGGGTTTTTATAGATACTCTTTATCTGAATAAAGGAGTTGCCTTACATTCTGTATCTTGAGTCTTTTCTTTCCTTTTATTTCCTTTCCTTTCCTTTCCTTTCTTTTTCTTTTCTTTTCTTTTCCTTTCTTCTCTTCTTTTCTTTTCTTTCCTTTTCTTTACTTTTCTCTCGCTCTCTCTCTCTTTTAAATCATTAAAGCTTATGGGTGTTTCTCAAATGCTTTTCCATATGTTTAGCCAGCCTTATATTCTTGGGATAAATACCACTTGGTCATGGAGTATAATTCTTTTAATGTGCTGCTGTATTTTGCTTGTTAGTATTTTGTGAAGGGTTTTGCATCTATAGTAATAAGGTATATATTTTTTCTTGTGAGGGGTTTGTTTGGCTTTGGTATTAAGATAATACTGGTATCATAGAATGAATTTGTAAGTGTTCCCTTCTCCTCTAATTTTTGGAAGAGTTTGAGAAGGACTGGTGTTAATTCTTCTTTAACTGTTTGCCAGAATTCACCAGTGGTAACATTGGGCCTTGGGCTTTCCTTTGTTGAAAGTTTTTGATTTCTGATGAAGTCTCTTTACTTGTTATAGGTCTATTTACACTTTCTACTTCTTCTTGAGTCAGTTTTTATAGTTTAGTTCTTTAAGGAATTTGTCCATTTCATGTAAATTATACATATTATTGGCGTACAATTGTTCATAATATCTTCTTTTTATTTATGTAAAATTGGTAATAATGTCCCCAACTTTTTCTTGATCTTAGTAATTGCAGTCTTCTCTCTCTTTCTATATCAGTCAGTTCAGCTAAAGATTTATAAACTTTCCTGATCTTTACAAGAACCAATCTTTGGTTTAATTGGTAGTCTATTGTTTTACTATTCTACACTTTCTTTATCTCTGCTTTAATGTATAACGTTTCCTTCCTTTTGCTAGTTTTGGATTAAGTTGGCTCTTCTTTTTTTAATTCCTTAGGTGTAATATTTGATTACTGATTTGCAATCTTTCTTATTTTATAATTTAGGAATTTAAAGCTATACATTTTTGGGAAGCCTGGGTGGCTCAGTCGGTTAAGCATCCCACTTCAGCTCAGGTCATGGCCTGGCTGGCTCAGTCGGTTAGGTGTCCCACTTTGGCTCAGGTCATGATCTATCTCACAGTTTGTGACTTTGAGTCCCATGTCGGGCTCTGTGCTGACAGCTCAGAGCCTGGATCCTGTCTAGGATTCTGTGTCTCCCTCTCTCTGTGCCCCTCCCTGGCTCATGCTCTGTCTCGCAAAAATAAATAAATGTTAGAAAAATAAATAAAAATAAAGCTATAAATTTTCCTCAGGCACTCTTTCACTGTATTCCATAAGTCCTGGTTTGTTGTGTTTCATTTCATTCATCTAACAGTGTTTTCTAACTTCTTCTGTGATTTATTTTTTGACCCATTAGTTGTGTAAGTGTATCTCAAATATCCACATATTTGTGAATTTTCCAAATTTGCTTCTGTTTTTTTTAAATAATTTATTCCATTGTATTAAGAGAAGAGAATTTGTATGATTTCAGTCTTTTAAAATTTATTTGGACTGTTTTGTGGCATAACATGTGATCTATCTTGGATAATGTTCCATGTCACCTGAGAATGTGTATTCTTCTATTGTTATGTGCAGTGTGCTAGATGTGTCCGTTAGATCCAATTGGTTTATAGTGTTGTTTAGTTTTCTACTTTCTTGTTTATCTTTTGTTTAGAGGGAGGGAGGGAGAGGGAGAAAGAATATTAAGCAGGTCCCATACTCAGTGCAGAGCCTGACACGGGACTTGGTCCCACAATGCTGGGATCATGACCTGAGCCAAATTCAAGAGGCAGACACTCAACCGACTGAGCCACCCAGGTGCCCCTCATTGTTTATCTTTTTAAAAAGTTTTACTTTAAATTCTAATCCTCGTTTATCTTTTGTTTAGTTGTTCTATACATTATTGAAACCAAAGATGGTTGTGTGTCATACCTTTTCTCATTCTCTTACTTTCAGCCTACTTGTCACTTTAATTTTTTTTAATGTTTATTTATTTTTGAGAGAGAGAGAGAGACAGACAGAGCATGAGCGGGGAGGGGCAGAGAGAGAGGGAGACACCAAATCCGAAGCAGGTTCCAGGCTCTGAGCTGTCAGCACAGAGACCAACGTGGGGCTCAAATTCACAAACCATGAGATCATGACCTGAGCTTAAGCTGGATGCCCAACCTATTTAGCCACTCAGGCACCCCCAGCCTACTTGTCACTTTAAATCTACAGTGAGTCTCTTGTAGATAGCATATAGTTGGATATATATTTTTTAAAAAATCCATTCTTTTAATTTGACAGTCGAATTCACTCACATTCAATGCTATTACTGACAAGGCAGGACATATATCTGGCATTTTGCTATTTGTTTCCTATAGTCTTACATATTTTTGTTTCTCAATTTTTCCATTTCTGCCTTCTTTGCCAATAAATATTTTCTAGCATACCATTTTGTTTTTCTTCTTGTTTCTTGTACTATATATTTATTTAGTTATTTTCCTAGTTGTTGCTTGGGATCCTATTTAACATCTTAATTTGTAACTGTTTAGTCTGGATTAATGGCAACTTAGTTTCAGTAGCATATGAAAACATGACTTCTGTGTTGCTCAGCCCCTCTTAATGTTATCACAAATCACATCTTTATACAACTGTGCCTAGCAACATAAATGTATAGTTACTGTTTAATAGTTGTTTAAATAATATAGGAAAAAAGGAGTTGCAAAAATGTATTAATATTGGCTTTTATATTCACCAATGTTGGATATTTACTATATTTATCATTTCCAGAGATCTTCATTTCTTCATACAGATTCAAGTTACTATTTAGTGTCCTTTTATTTCAGACCGGAGGACTCCTTTTAGCATTTCTTTCTGGGCAAGAATACTTGTAATAAACTCAGTTTTTGTTTATCTGGGAATGTTTTAATTTATTCTTCATTTTTGAAAGATACACTTTGAATACGTAATGGCACTGCTTTCTAGCCATCACGGTTTCTGATGAGAAAGCAGTTGTTAATCTTATTGAAGATCCCTGGTATGTGGTGAATTTAATGAACTGCTCCTCTCATGGTGCTTTTAGGATTTTCTCTTTATCTTCGGCTTTTGAATTTGCTCAAAATGTGACTTAGTTTGGAGCTCCTACTAAGTTTATCCCACTTGGGATTTGCTGAACTTCTTGGACATGTAGTTTCATGTCTTTCATCAAATGTGGGAAGTTGTTGGCCATAGTTTCTTCAAATATTCTTTCTTACCATTTCTCTCTCCTGTCTTTCTGTGACTTCCATTCTGCATATGGTGGTATGACCAATGGTGTTCCACAGCATCTAAGGCTATGCTCATTTTTCTCCATTCTTTTTTCTTTTTGCTACTCAGGCTGATTAATGTCAGTTGACATATCTTCACGTTCTTTGATTATTTATTCTGCCTGTTGAATCAGTAGCTCAGTCCCTGTAGTAAATTTTTCAATTTAGTTATTGTTCTCTTAAACTCCTGAAGTTCTTTTTGGTTCCTTGTTATAATTTACATCTTTTTATTTATGTTTTCCATTTGGTGAGACATAGTTTTGCTCTAGTTTTTTGTCCATGGCTTCTTTTAGCAATTTGAGGATATTTAAAATAGTTGATTAAAGTCTTTATCTAATAAGTACAATGTCTGGCCTTCTTCAGGGATAGTTTCTATTAATTACTTTTTATCCGTGTGTATGGGCCATGCTTTCTTGTTTGTTTGTATACCTCACAATTTTTGTTGAAAACTAGACATTGTGACTATTACTATGTGGTGACTCTGGAAATCAGATTTTCCCTACTCCCCAGTTTGTACTGATGCCTGTTGTAGATGCTGTTTGTTTAGTGACTTTTGCAAACCAATATTCTGAAATCTGTATTGTCATATGTGGCCATTGAAGTCTCTGCTCTGATAACTTGGTGGTCAGCTAGTGATTCAACAGATATTGCTGCAAATGCCAAGGTTTAGATATTATTTTTTGATTAAACATTTGCATAATTACCGTAAACTTTTTATTACTTTATTACTTTATTACTGTAAACTTTATTACTTTATTAGTTCTGGTAAGTTCATTCTTACAGTTTTTGCCAATTTATTCATTTATTTTGTAGAGGGATGGTGTTTTGGAGCTCCCCAGTCTACCGTTTTTTGCCGAGGTCACCACTTGAGTGGCATCTTTTTACAATTCTATCTGTTAAATGGGTGAATAGTTACATCTATTTATTGAGCACTTATTACTCTAAGAAAAAAGTGGCAAGCACTTTCATATATTATTTAAAACCTGATGATAACTTTATAAGCTAAGCATTATCATCATTTACATTAAGTCTCTTAGATCTAAAACATGTGGCTGGCTGTCCTTGATAGCAGGGAGGTGAGGGCTTAAGGAAGTCACCCTTGGATATTTTGACTTCAGTTGCATAAGTGCTTCAAATCCTGATCAGTGAGGGTTAGAGTCAATCTTACATGCCAGATTCTCACCACCACTGGCAAAGGTGTCTGGCAAGAAACAGAGAGCTGAGGGACTACTTGCAGGGAGTCTTTGAAGCAAATCCAGTGCAATGGAAGGGCCATAGCCTTCTAAATCTCATTAACCTGGGGGCTCATTACACTGTTACCAGTCCTTAGTTATTGTACCCTGACTGCTTTGGACCCCTTTTATACCTTCAGTGTGGGCTTAATAGTGAATGCCCTTCAATGAGTAGGCACCATTCAGTGAGCATGGCTCAACAAAGGGGGAATTTCAGTTTGCTTTGGATTAAGGAGGAAGAAGTTTATATCTTGTGGAGACTATTATGATTTAGGTATGGTGTTGGCATTCAAGGTCCCAGGCTTTTCTCCACTAAGCTCCAAATTCTAGTATAGATTTGTCTGGTTTTGAAGGACTAGTTTTGGGGCTTGATGTTGCCTGTGTTTTCCTCACTGTCCTTTTCCTAGCTACATTTGTCAACATTCAATGAAGGTTCATGATAAAGATCACCAGTACTGGGAACACTGTCCTCGCTTTTTTCAACTGGAAGACATCCTACCAGCCTCTGATCTCCCACAGGGCTTTGCCCAGAACGTCATACTTTCTTATGCTTTCTCACTCATTTGTATCCATAGGCTTCCTTAAGCATGAGAGTTAAAGGCAAAGAACAGCTTATGAGCCAGCATATGCACATAACCTGTCTTATAAATGCCCTAATTGACAAGGAGCGATCCTTACTAATGCTCTGTTAATAATACAGTACTGTACTGATTATGAGTTATGATTTTTGTTGCTAAGTTTTAGGATTTTTTGTCATAATTCTTTGGTGCTTTATATAACTTGGTTATTTTGGGGAGCACCAGGGTTTTGCCCATGTGAATATCATCCCTTATGGTGGGTGAGGCAGGAGAAGCCTTTCTCAGGAACATGATCTCCGTGAGCTGGATCCCGATTAAATTGTGACTGTTTCCAGCCTTTTGGTGTCCTGGGCACAAAGCTGATGCTGTGGGAATGTTGCAGGGTTGAATTTACCCTATTTCCATGAGTAGCTCTTTTCTGGCTGACCCTTATCTTTGACTTCTATCATTTCTTATTAAATGAGAGTCAGGTATGCATCTCTCATACATTCAGAAAATGACTTACCCATCCCTCCTTTCTTCCTTTGGATTCTTTCTTCCCATTGGCATAGAAATATCTTGTTTCCGTAGTAAGTGTTAAGACAAAAAGTCATTGAAGGGGCTTGTTTGTCAAGTTCAAAAACAAGTCACTTATGGTTGGGAACTTAAACAACTTCCCACCCCACTTTCATCTATCCCCAAGACTTACTTCTCTGCAGGAAGTCTGAGGGATGGCAAGTAGAGATGGCTGACTGACAGGCAAGGGACATGCCTCCAGGAAAAGACCAATGGTACCTCGGATAGACTGTTGTTAAGAGTGTTGATAAGGTGGAAAAATATAGGCTTTGGAATTAAGGCAGACTTAGATACAAATTCTGACATTTTACCCATAATGTGAATTTCTTTGGTCAAGTTTCTTCACTTCTCTGAGCCTCAGGATTTTCAGTGCAAAATCGGAACCATAATAGCTATATCATAGGATAATGATGAGGGTTAGGTGGGATATATAAGTGCTTGCTGAATTCACCAGTGAACAAATGAGTGAATGGTGTCTGTCCATTATCAAATGTTATATAGAGCCCTATAGGTGGTTTAAAAATTCATTGACTTAGGCAATAGCTTACCAAGGAATATGATAGGAGCAAAAAGCCCCTAGGAAGAGTATTTTATCATTGACGTTGTTTAGGACTGGCAGAACAGGGGCTAATAAAAGGTAGTTTGACTTTTGGTTTAATCACTGTTTTAAAATTCTCTACAGACAGTGCACCCCCTTTTTGCTTATACCCCAATTGGACAGTCCCTCTTCCTCACCCGCTCCCCCACCCCAAACAAACGATACTGGAATCAGGGCTGCAAATACAGTCACTTCACTGGAGATGAGATGTGAGGATTATAGAGGTAGAAAACCTGGCCTGGCTATCTCTCTAGGCCCATGATTGTAGATTCTGAGCTATTTCTGAAACTCCTTGCTTGTTTAATCTGAAAAGTAGTTTGCAATGGAAATTTCTCCCCCTTGAAATCCTTGTTAATCTAATTGCAATTGAAATGCATAAATGAAATGACAAAAGCTGCATTTTATCAGCAATTATAGCAATTTTCTTTTATTTACTGGAGTTTGACCTCTGCTGTATTGATGAATTGCACTTTTTCAAGGTCTATTTTCCCATCAGCAAAGTCAGGTTGTTTATAAAATGATTGGCATAAAATGTCATTCTCCACTCACCTCCTCCCCTACCTCCCCCCCAATAGTTTAGAAAATGTGTCCCAAGTCTAAAGAAATTGACTAGGAATTTATGGAGCCTGCACATCTCCGTCTGAGTGTGTATTTTTACATGGAGCTTTAAAGCACCCAACAACAGTCTTTCTAACACCAAAATCAGAAAAGTAAGCAGCATTTAGCATCTTGCACCTTAGAAATTTGGTGTGTGGAACCTACACCTATTTATCTTTCCAATCTTTTATCTGATCACTCTTTTCCAAGGTGACATTGTCAAGAAATCACGGTGGGAAGTTTGAGATGAATGAAGGGCCTTGCCCCGCTCCCTGTGTTCAGACAGTCACCAAATCCTGGTGACTGCTACTTCCTGGAACTCCTCCCTTTCTCTCCATCTGTACTGCAACTGCCCTAGTTCAGGCTTTTGTCTGCTCCCCACTGGACCACGCGATAGCCTCCACATGGGTTTCTCTGCCTCCAGCCTTAAATGCCTTTCCTTGCTCCTTTTCTATCTTGCATACAGCTGCCAGGATGATTTTTCAAAACCACAGTGAATGTGCCATTGCTCTGTTTAAACTCTCCAGCGGTATCCCATCACCTACAGGAAAAAAAAAAAAACATCTCACCTCTTTAGGATGACCCACAGGGCCTTAGGTGACCTGAATCTGAATCCCTCCATCTGTCCATGTCATGGCCCACCTCTCTCTGCCCTGCCTCATACCTACTCTCTGGGGACTCAGAACTGTTCTTGTCATCTGTGATGCATGGTATCTTCCCTCCACCCCTCTCTTTATGCTGTTTTCTACGCCCAGGAAATATCTTTCCTCTTCTCTCTTTATGTGGCTAATTCTTACTTAAGCTTTATAACAATTTATCTGTTGCCTCCTCCATCCTTATAGTTACTTCTCTGTATTGAAATGATTGTCTTCAGTCAGTGCTTCCCTATCAGACCTTGGACAGGTTCCTTGAGGGGAGGAGGTGTACTTTAGTGCTGTATCTCTAAGGCCTGGCTCAGGTAGCCACACTATCTGTTAAATTGTGCCACCTAATAGCTGCTGAATCATTGCCAATTTCCTTTTCTACTGTCTTCATTCCTTGGAGTATTGGTTCCCCTATCTGTAAACTGTGCCTGAAGTTACTTGTCTTACCTACCTCTTTGCATTGCTTTGAGGGTCCAATGACCTATTGACTATAAATGCATAATATAAACTTAAAAGCATTTCCTAGTATTATTTTTTTTTTCTATTATTGCTCCTTTGGCATTTCTGTCTAACTCTCCAATCATACCCTCACCCCCAACAGTAACTCTGAATTAAATACTTCAGATGGTGAACAGAAGTCCCCTGGTGAACAGAAACCAAACACCATAAGTCAAACCAAAGCACAATACCAAATGAAGTAGACCCTGATTAATCTAGGCTGTTCACTCATATTGGGAATTGATTCAGTGTTTGCCCCTTTCCCCTTCAAACCTTCCCTACAAATGTCCAAACTTGAGATAGATGCCCCTTTTTTGTTTCCATTTCATACTATGGCTCTTATTTTCTTTTTCTGGGACTGTCTTGTATTCTGAGCCAATAATATTTAACACTGTTAATGGTAGATATTAGCATTCACTGTGTGCCACGTGATAACATGAACGATTGACTCATTAATTCTCCCCCAAATCCTCAGAAGTGGATATTCTTCTTATCGTCATCTACAGATGAGGTTAAATTCCTCGTTCAGAAGTTCCATAGTTGGTAAGAGGTAGAAATAAGTCTAGAAGCTTCGCACTCGACCTTCACCCTCTACCACCTCTCAAGGCTGTGTGTCTAATTCTCCCTTTCTGGACCATGGTCTCTTGGATGCCAGGGGCTCGGTCCAATGTACCCTGTCCCTCCAGCCTTCCAGGAAACAGTCCTCTAACATGGAAACACTCCCGTTGGAAGTATCACAGTGTAATGGAATACATTCTGCGGAAACAGAAGATCCAGGCTAAAAATTCTGGCTTCACTGATTTAATTTTTTTAATTTTTATTTTTTACATTTATTTATTTTTGAGAGACAGGGGACAAGTGGAGGAGGGGCAGAGAGAGAAAGAGACACAGAATCCAAAGCAGGCTCCAGGCTCCGAGCTGTCAGTACAGAGCCCAATGTGGGGCTTGAACCCATGAACCATGAGATCATGACCTGAGAAGAAGTCAAGTGCTTAACTGAGCCACCCAGGCACCCCCTGACTTCACTGATTTAAAAGTAGGCTTCAGTTACCACTTCTGGAAGGTGGGAAGGAAAAAAAAAGACCTCATAGATCTGTTGGGAAATTGAATGAGACATTACAAGTGGAAACACTTAGACAATGCCTTAGTCAGAGGGGATGTCTGATGAATACCAGTTTGAGCCTCTTAGAGCTTCATTTTTGCCATTGATGCAAGTGTCCTTCCTATATACTATCACATTAAAGCTTAACATCATCTTCTTGGTGTATGTATGTTTGTGGCTGCTGTTCCTATTTTATTAAGGAAGAAACTGAGGTACAGGGAAAGAAGATATGATGTCCTCCTTCCCAAGTGCTCCCTGATTGGAGAAGCACAATTGTTGATTCTTCTGGAAGGTTTTGGATCCCTTAGGAACTCACATGCATTGCTAGTCCTGCTCCAAGTTGACTTGGATTACTTTTACTTTATTTGCACTGTACAGACTCTGGTGACATAACTGTAAATGACTTTGTTGCACCATGTTTCTTTAAAAGTTCTTTAATCAAGAACATAAGATGCCGTAGCTAACCAGGTACAGTTAACCCTATGACCTACCAAAGAAATCTCTTTGATTTCATTTTGTTGTACTTTGGTGTTTTTATTTATAGCCGTGCCTTAAATGTCTGGCTATGCAAGTACTGACCATGCCAGCCAGAAATGTAGAGCTATGACTGAATGGTCAGCCCTACAGTACAGATGAAGAAGAGCCAGTTCTTATCCTCAAGGAGGTAGTGGATATCTGGGGTAGACCAACATGTAAACCAGAATTCCAGAAGAGTTACATAGAATGGCCCTGGATGTACATTTGGTATGTTGCCCTAAATGGAGATTCAGGAAGTAGATTTTGGAGCTGGCCTTAAAGGACATAGGGTGGTTTACCACGAAAAGAAAACTGGGCAAATGTGGTTTTGGTGGAAGGAAGTGTGGACAAAGCACCCTGCTACAAAAGTCTATGACAAGAAATCACTCTCAGTTTGGAATGTGGTAGAGTCGAGTCTGCATTATATCTTGAAGCTCCAAAGCAGCAGATGGGTCAATATTTCAAGCATGGCCTCTAAACCAGGAGAAAACAGTACCCAGAAGTCCTGGTCCTTCCTTTTCCTGGGGGCTTATTTCTATACCTGTCATCTTAGTTCTACCAAATATTTAAAGTATGAATAATGGGGACCCATGGTAAGGAAATCAAAGTCTGATATTTCTCTTCATTGAGATTAATGATTGTAATTTTCCCTGTGGTAGGGTGGGGGAGAGTTGGGAGTGTCGTGTAAGAAGAATGGTTTACCCCATGAAAAGTGTATGCCTCAAACAAGGCTTAATTTGTCAATTACAATTTTGCACAGGGCTATACAAAGGAACTTAATGCAGCAGAAATTATCCTTGAGATGGCTGACCTCATGGGCAATCCAAGCCAGTCAAGTTTCTTTCTAGGATCCCAGCTGACCTGTGTCTGGCCCAGTATGGCTTCTTTAAACCTAATTCTTTAGCAGCTCCTGTGCATTGCATAGTGCCCTATGAAGTCAACATATAATTGATAATGAATGCAGCATAAAACTAAGACCTAAGAGGCATTATAGCATAACAGTTAAGAGCAAGGACTGTGGAGCCAGGTACATATAGGAAAAAAACAATGATGCCTGGCCACCTGCTAGTTGTGTGATCTTGCATGGGGCCAAGTCTAAACCTCAATGGTCTTGATGTGCTGGATGAGGGTATCATGAGGATATGTAAGGCATCAGGAACATACAGTTAGTAACTATAAGACCATCTTTTCCTTTTCTCTAAGTATCTACCTACCCCGCATCTGGCTCTGAGGCTCCCAAGGGTACTTGGAAAAGTTGCCTATTGCAAATGTCCTGTTCAGAAAAAGTCTGGGTAAATGGGACCTAGTCTTAGGAAATTTAAAGACAAAATGGTCAGGGGCCTTTAGCATTTCTCCAGCTCTGAGCATGCTCTTTCCCTTAGAGACAGTGGCTACTTTCAGGTGATGGGATGGACCAAACTATGACCAACAAGAGATGACAGCAAGATCATGGTTAAGGATATCACCTCCAGTACAAAGTTGTTTTGTGTTCAAATCCCCTCCTTGTGATTCTCTAGCTTAGTGTCTGTGAGAAGGGATTTTTACCTCTCTGAGTCTCATGTTTTATCTGTAAGATGGAAATAATAATAATAATAATAATAATAATAGTAATAATAATAATACTTGCCTTAAGGGATGTTAGCTCATTAACATATGTACAATTCTTGGGTTCTTGGAACAGTGCCTGTTATATAAGAATACTGTGTAATCATTTGTTATCAATCTTTCCTTCTTGCCCAAAATTTCTATTTTTGTTGTTCACATTTTTCTGATTATATCAGTATTTCAACATTCCCCCTTCTTGAACAAATAATGTCTATCTCTGTATTTCTAACCTTTTGCTCTCATCTCTGCCTATGTGCCCTGAAATGCCAGAGTAATGAAGAGAAGACAGTTTTATGTGCGTGAATATTGATCATTTGAGCTTATGATTGTTGCTTCCTTCTGCATCTGTTCTCTCTTTGGTGTTGTGGGAACTCCGCCGCAGGCTGAGAAGTTGAAAAGGAAGATGACGGGGGAGGCCACCTTTGACAAAAGAGGAAATCAAGGCAACCCTTAACCCCTCCGGGTCTCTGCTTCTGCATCTGAAAGCTAAGCACTTTCAACTAGAGGGTCTCCAAGGGCTCTCTCGGCACAAAATGTCTGACACTAAGACAGCAGGAATTTAATTCATCTGATAGCAAAAAAGAGATTGAGGGCGCGGAGCAAGGTCTGTTCCACATAAGAACAATGCATTTCCAAGGCAATGATAAATTCTTGTGGTTATTTGAAAAAATTATCAGATAATTCTGTATTATCCTGTCTTAGCAAAAAAAAAAAAAAATTACTATGTAAGTCTGAGCATGACTGGGATAATCTTCCTGACAATTAAAATCCTAAAATGCATTGTTCAAGATTCTAGCATAAACGCTATTGCTAAAGACTCTTTGGATATTGAGAAGAGGGGAGATGTCTCCCATAGAAATAACAACAGTCCCCTTAATTACAGGGCATTTCAGTATTTTAATTAATTTCTTCTTACTGTCTTTTTGCCCAGGGTGCAGTTGGAAGTGGACATCATTAATTCAGAGGATCAGTCTTCTCTCATTTCTGGTAGGGGGCGTAGGGGGACCTCTCTGTCCTGTGATTAACAGCAGTTTTGAATAATTTCAGGATCCGTTTTGCTAATAGAAAGTAAATTGTCCTTGGCAATGACTCCTGTAATGGTTAAAAAAAAAGGAGTCCTTGTAAAGTGACACATGGGTGCCTACCTTCTGGTCATATTGATGTTAGAGACAGCAATTTCCTGATGCCTAGCCGTCGCAGGTCAAGTTGGTTTAAGGTCGCCTTCCCTGACAAACCAGTCCAACAAGATGTTTGGGGGCAACAGATAAAAGATTTAGGGAACCTCATTTGTTTTCCGATGTAATAACCCAGTTATTTCGGGCATAATGAAAACATGACGTTGGGGGAAGGACACTTGGGCTCCAATGCAGGATTTATTAATAACTTGCTGTGAGGCTTTTTGCCAGGCACTTAACCTCTCTTAATCATAGTGATGCCAACTGAAAAAATGGGAAGAAACAAGGTTTCCCCTCCACCTGTCCCAGCTCCTCCCCACCCCCCCACCCCCCCCCCGCCCCAGGGTTGTTTGGACTGTCATGTGATAATGATGTGAAGTACTTTTGAAATTCTAAACTTTTAGAACAATAACTGAGGGATAGTGATTACCAGTCAACATAATATTGCTTAAAAAGGGGTGCCCAGTGGTGACTCTCTCAAACAGTATGAATTTAATCAGGCTCTGTAAACTCTTCTAAAAATTAAACTTGATTGGCAGGGTGAAAACTAGTGATTACATGTTGACCAATCAATCAAAAGGTAGTTATAAAGCACCTACTGTGTGTGGCTGGCCTAACTCTACTGGGTTCTGTGAGGGAGGGCACAGTAGGAATGGAATTTGCCTTGCCTCTTCATTGGGCTTTTGTGAGGGTTACATGGCCTCATATACAACAGATCATTTACCTCCCTTTCTGCTCCCTCCCTCCCTCCCTTTGCCCTTCTCTTCCTAACTGAAGTTCATTGAGCACTCACTGTGTGACAAGTATTGTTTACATGGTGGAAACAGAGTGGTGCATTAACACAGAAAAATTCCCTGTGCTTGGTGAACTTAAATCTCAATGGGGGTGATGAAGAGAAACAAATGCTCAGGGGAAAGCCCCACATGGCATAAGGGGATGGAGAGTGTCTGAGGGACTATTTTAGACATGGCCATCAAGAAAGGCTTCTTGGAGGAGGTATGAAAAGCAGAGAGTAAGCCAGCTAACTATCTGAAGACTGTTCTGTACAGAGGGGACAGCAGGGCAGAGCCTGTTGAGGACAGAGAGCAGAGAGTGTGGTCCTTTGATTAGGGTTCGGGAAGCTCACTCTGGCTGCTAGATGGAGAGCAGACCATGGGGTGATGGGAGAGGGGGACAAGGCAGACCAGTAGGGGGCTGCTGGGCCTGGGACAAGATGGAGTTGATGGTGCCTCCAGGGAGGGCATCAGTGATGGGAGAGGTGAGAGGTTAGCAGATGTGGCATATAGGCTGAAGGGAGGACCAATAGGACTTGCTGATGGAGGATGTGGGGAATGAGAAAGAGCCACCAAGGAGAGCCCCAGTATTTTTGGCCTGAGCCATGGGGCCAGGAGAGTTTCCACTGGACTACATATGGGAGATGGGGGAGGAGCAGGTTTCTGGTCAGGGAGTAGGAATCGCAGGTGCACTTTTGAGACATATGAACAGAGATGGTATATTCACCACTGCACATGAGTCAGGAGTGAGACTGCGCCTAGAGGCACTGCATTCATCCAAACATTCACTGGACACTCGCAATGTGCCCTTTGGGTGGAGGGTTTATCTCATTTCATTTGTATCCTTTAATGCTTGCTTAGTACAGTACAACATCTTGCACTGGCAGTTAAGTGCCCAAGACGTACTTCCCTTGGCCTGCCTACTTCAGTGTTGAGAATATACAGACCTGAGTAGGGAGGTCCTGTGAATTCCCCCTTGGCTCACAATGGCCACTCTGCTGCTGCTTGGAGCCCTCAAGAGTCCTGAGAGGGCCAGGCTCTTTGACAGTCTTGACTTTACATGCATCAAAAGGAAATACTGATTATCCTGTTTATTCTGGTTTCTAATCATAACCTCCAGACTCAACTCGAGTACGGAGTCACAGATTGCACACCAGGAACCCCCATCAGTCTCCCCCTGGTTTCTGGGCGTCTCGCTGGGAGTGCAATGTGTTTTGCCTGAAGCTGTGGCCACGTGTCGAGAACTCACATTTGGGGAAAATTAAGAAGTCGCAGCAGACAACTGCGGCTGGTTCATTAGCTGACTGGAATCTGTCACCGGTCATTCCTCCAGACAGAGAGAAATAAAGCTGCTGTAGAGTTGCAAAGAATGTTAGCTAGCTGAGCGCCTACCCAGATGGGAAAGGCCATCCCAGGTGCTTCTGGCAAGCACAGCAGCTAGGGCAGGGGAGAGAGCCTGGACTCAAGTCAGGTGGCTTCAGCTCTTGTCAGGCCACAAGCTCTGTCGTGTTGTATTACTTTGGGTCAGTCACTTTACCTATCTGTTTTCTTATCTACTCATGAACACGTTGACTTATGGGATGTCTAAGTGTCCTTTCAGGTCTAAAATGCAGTGAGAGGCAGGCAGACTCAGTGGCAAAGTTAAAGATGACTGTGGGCCATTATATTTCCTCTGCTGCCTCTCCTTTGTCTCACCTCCTATGTGTTGGGGTTTCCCAGGTCGAGTCTTCTGCCTCCTTCTCTTTTTTCTCTGCATACTTGTGATGGGTGTACCCTGCCCTCCTGTGCCAAGACATGAACTACTGCCCATGTGCTGATGATCCAATGCCTCTAGCTCTAGAGCCAACACAGTGCTGGGCACCTTCATCCAGCTGTACACAGACCCCTCAATATAAAAATGCTCAAAACTGAACTCATTACCTTCCCTTACAGAACTTTCTATCCCTCTTGAGTTTTGTGCCCTCACTAATGACGCTTAGTCTTCCATTTGAGAAACTGGAGGTCCTCCTCTGTCTGTTCCTCTTATCCAATTAGTCACTAAGCCCTGACAGCTTTATTTTGTTGCTATCTTTTCTATCTATCCCAGCAGCCCCATCCTCCTTGCTGGTGTGCTGGGTTGGCCTGAATCACCATCTGCCTCTCCTCCCAACCTCTGGCTGCGTTGCAAGGTGTTCCTCAATTGCCAGGCCTGACTTGTTAATCTCTTGCTTGAAACCTCCCATGACTTCCTATGGCTTGGTGAAAAAAAAAAATCAGCACTTTGGGTAACTGATCAGCGTTGGCTCAAAGAATCAATGTCTTCGCAGAAAATGAAAACTCATTAAAAAAATAGGTAGTTACTGATTATTGTATTCGGCTCAAAGCTTTTTTTCATTCTCTTATCTAATCTTCATAGCAACCGCATGGAAGACATCATTACCCCCACTCTATAGATGATAATGGAGACTCGAAGAGGGTACACTTGTTTGAAGCATCCTGCTAGTAAGTGGTGGGCAGAGGAGTGTAATCTAGGAGGAGTCTGCCCTTTAGGAAAGGTCTGTCCTTGATCTCTGTCCTGATGCAGCATGCAGGAGCCTTCACAACTGGTCTCAGCTTTGTCCTCCCACCTCCCACTGCTCTCCTCATCTCCACCCAACACATAACCATTTGTCTACTTTCATTAGAGTACCTATTACAACTGAAATTCACCAATGACTCTCATATCTGAATGCCTTTGCCTTTGCTATTTTCTGTGCCTGGGATGCTTTTTCCATCCAACAAATGTCTACTTCTGCTGGAGGCCCCATTCTACGAGCATCTCTGTTAAAAACTCTTCTCTGTACCCCAGGCAGAATCCATCACATTGTCTGTTCTGTCAAAGCACTATGCTTTGCCTTCTTCCATAACGTCTACCATGCTGTGATATGAATGGCAGCTCACTATTAATACACCAGAAGGTTCTAAGTTCTTTGATGACAGAGATGGTATCTTTTTCCACTTTGTAGCACTTTGTATCAGTCCTCAATGCCTAGGCCAGTGCCTGATGCGCATATGTAGGAACAGCTCAATCAATGGCTATTGAATTGAGCCCAACCCCAAATATCATGATAGTACTAGATGGCATCCCTGCTAATAGCAGGATTAGGAAGAGCAATAATGTAATTCAAGTTATCATGCTCTACAGTTGTGTCATTCATTGACTGTGCATCCTGCCTTTTGCTATGAATTGTGGTGGCAAGTAAAAATGAAAAAGGCACAGTTCTCATATTGACTAACATCAATTAAACATTTACTACGTTGCTAGCTGTGCTTTATGTGTAGTTTCTCATTCAATCTTCATGCTGAGCCTATGAGTTACAAATTGTTTGAGTCCTATTTATAAGTGAGGAGGAGTGTCTAACCTTATTGAGAAGACAGAATTAATACACTGAAACATAAGTGATCATGTATATTCTAATACTATGAGATGCAGCAGAGGTATAAGAGAATGCACTACTCTAGAGATAATGGACCTGGATCCTAGATCTATTCATACTCCATCCGACTTTGGGACCTCAGTTTTTGTCATCTGTAAAAGTGAGAGGGTCAGACAGGGGTAATTGTCATGGGTCATAAAATCTCAAAAAGACTTGTGGCTTTCCATCACTACCACCTCTAATGTTTGCTGTGAGTTTTGAACTTCCAAAATAGTCATTACCTTGTGTTCTAGGTTGAATAGTGTTGCCCCAATTCATGTCTCCCTGAAACCTATGAACCTGACCATATTTGGAAATAAAGTCTTCGCAGGTGTAATCTTCTTACGATGAAGTCATACTGGATCAGGATGGGCCCTCCTCCAATGATTGGTGTCTTACGAGAAGATGGAAATTCAGACACATGGAGACATAGTCAGGGAAATACCATGTGATAAATGAAGGTAGAGATTGGAGTGATACACCTTTAAGCTAAGGAACACCAAAGATTGCTGGCAACTACCAGAGGCTAGGAGAGATGCATGGGAAGAATTTTACTCCTGGAGCCTCCAAATGAACATCAACCATGCCAGCACCTTGATTACAGACTTCTGGTTTCTAGAGCTAGAAGAGAATATATTTCTGTTGTTTTAAGCCACCCAGTTTGTAGTACTTTGTTATGGCAGCCCTAGGACACTAATGTACTTTGGAGGAGGAGGAGGAGGAGGAGGAGGAGGAGGAGGAGGAGGAGGAGGATTTTTATGATGATAATGGTCATAATACTAGTAAGAATCTGTAAAAATAGAATCAAATCTCTTTCTGTGAAAGTGTTACTGCATTCAAATACCTACGTGCATCTTGACCAATTTGTTTGGGGTGGTCTGGCTTAAAATACAAGGTAATACTTCTCACACGTACTTAAGTTGACTGACTTCGATGGCTCCTCAAAAAAAAAAAAAAAGCCACTCTCCAAGTAAACCCCACGTAATCACCACTTGGGAAAGTTATGCCATACTTCTCAAGGCACCTTGGGCAGAGAAAACAAAGAGTGGTTTATAAATCAGGGCCAAACAGAAATGCCCATGAGCTGAAGCTACACCTGCAGGCTCTGATCTGTGAAGGAGCCACTTCTCACCAGGGCAACCTATATATCTGCCTTCCAGGTGAGCAGCAAATGTGGTTAATGATTCTTCAGCCTAAGCCTGGGGAGGCCAGCTGATATTGTGGAAGAGCCCATCCTTAGGGATTACTTACTGTGTACTATGTACTTTGTGAAACACATTGTATTCTTTCATTTAATGCTGAGAAACACAATCACCCAAATCTTCAGAGGAGGATACCAAGGTTTAGAAAATCTAAGCGACTTTCGCCAGTGCACAGGATTTGAACCTGGGACTTTGAGTTTTGGAAACTGAGTTCTTGATTAGAAAACTGCCCTTATTGAATTCTTCTCATTTTTTTGACCAGAGAGAAGTGCCAAAGGTAGTCGATGGGATTTTTTGTTAAAGTCCTGATAACCACTCTGGTCCATCCATCCATCCCACTGTCCAGGATGAATGAACAGTTTCTTCTATAAAGTTCAAAGAATTTTGTTCCAGCAAGTTCAAGGTACGTTGTCTGCCTTCCTCTTCAGCATGCTTTTCATCCTGGACTGCATTCTAGTTGGCTTTATACATAACCAAAATGTCAGTTGAGGTTCTCTATCCTTGGACACTCAAATACAGTTGGCTTGAACCACATCCAGTGGGAGCCCCAAATCCTCTCCTCCTCTCCATCTTTCTGATGATTTTGAGTGTGTGTGTGTATGTGCGTATGTGTGTTTGGAAGAGAGAGAAAGAAACAGAGAGATTGAGAGAAAGACTGAAAGAGACTGAGACAGAGAAAGAGAGAAGAGACTGAGAATATAGTTTTCTTAGTTTCTTCTGCATCCAAGGTTTCAGTTTCTGCATCATTAATGGATCATTTTACCATTCCTTTGGTCTGATTTGGTTCTATATGACTGAAAATGGGGGACAGAACTCTTTTCCTTGATTTTCCCTTAACCTATTGCTCACAGGCATTTGAGGATATAGCCAACTTGCAGGTCAGAGGTGATGAAGAGGTTTATTTGACCGGGTTGCTCTGCCCCTTCCCTTTTGGCTTTTCTGCTTTTCCAGCTTTCCTCTCTACTCGTTGTCCTCCAGCACCCCCCTCCCCCACCTGCCAGGTCTACTTTGCTATGTCTGAAGACTCAATAATATGCTCTGCTAAACAGTGGGCTGTTTACTCCAGGCCTATCATTTAGCAGAAATAAAAAATTGGCAGCAACTTTAGAATTTGGGCTCCTGTCTCCCCTGCCTATTTCAGTGAGGGCAAGGGAGCAGTTTAGGAATGAGATAATCCTGATATAAATTAAATTATGTCCCATCCTCTTAGAAAGCAAAAGTGGTTACTGTTAATTTATGTTGTAAATTGCAGTGATTTTTATGCCCTCCTCTTGGTTCCTCATCTGACTCCTCTGCAAGACCACATGCTTCCTTGGGGAAAAGCCTGGGTCATACCATCCCTAGGTCCCTCTGAGGACCCATCATAGTGCCTGACATAGCATAAGGGCCTAGGGGGAGCTGGTGGGGGTGCATTGCTTCTCTAGGTGGTCATTTCTGGGGAGGTTACCTTCAGAGAATGTAATTTCTTGCCTTGGACTTTTATAGAATGGAAAAAAGAATGTACATACCTGAGAGAGCGTTAAATGGTGGGATATTTTAGGGAATGCTCCCAGGATTACTACTGCTGACTCCTCTTATCTCTGCCATTACAGGCCCTGGCATCATGGCTCCTTTGTTGGAGGCACTACTTGATTAGGGTGCCTTATTTGGATCAGTGGGGATTCTTCACCAGGCAAGAGAACTCATTCCCTGCCACTCCAGGTGGGCCTGAGTCAGGCACAGTGGGGACAGGGCAAGCAGCCCCCATGCTGGGAGGTCTCCATGTTAAGTGTCCAACTAATTAACACCGCTCAGTGGAGGGGACATCCTTTTGATTAATCACAACTTACAGAGAATTAAGAGACTGAAAAAGCAGCCCTATCACTTACTTAGTACCTACTAGACACTACGCATCTATACTGAACCTTTCTCTTACCTCTAAATTAAAAAAAAATGGCTTTCTGGAGGCAATGATGCATATATATTCTTTGCCTTTGAAAAACCTACTTGGGAAATTCTATATAATATGGTCAGGAAAACAAAACTAACCAAGCTTAGAAGTTTGCCTTAGAAGAAATTCTTCTTAGAAGTTTGAAGTCTGGGCTTCAAGAATAAGAATTTATGGGTTTAATCTTCAGCTTCTTTATGTCTGTGACAGCCCCTTGAGATTATACCTACAATGAGAATGTGCACATAGTAGGTATTAATTGAATGATTAAAGGGAAGAATAGGTGAGAGGAGATCTTGAAATTGTGATAGGAGGGGACTTTCTCCTCTCCCTGCAGCTGACACTGGCACGCTGAGTGTGCACATAGATGGGAGCCATCCAGTGATGGTGTGCAAACCCAGAGCTCTTTGTCCCCAGAGCATATCCATGTCATCTGGAGTTGGGTAGTATTTTAAACTGCTGGTATTATTTTACTAATCACAAAGTGCCTCATTTCTAAGGTACATAATTATTAAAAACAAAAAACAACAACAACAACAAAACCCTTGTGCCATGCCTTAATTAGTGGAGGTTTTTTCCCCTTTATTAATGTACATATACTAGTAGTGAGTCTTTGGTGGCATTTTAGATTTGATGACATACAGTATGTGGAATCACGGTTAAATTTGATTTTTATTGGAGTGCCTGGGTGGCTCAGTCGGTTAAGCATCTGACTTCGGCTCAGGTCATGATCTCGTGGTCCACGGGTTCTAGCCCCGCATAGGGCTCTATGCTGACAGCTCAAAGCCTGGAGCCCACTTCTGATTCTGTGTCTCCCTCTCTCTCTGCCCCTCCCCAACTCATGCTCTCTCTCTCTCTCTCAAAAATAAACATTAAAAAAATTTGATTTTTATTGACAATTTTATTATCTAAGTCATGCTTTATACTGTTTTGATTATCATTTCTGCTCTCCTAATTCTTCATTGCCTCTGAGTCCTTTTTAACCAGGGAAGAAGATAAAAGTGACAGAGTTGGGCTGCAGTATCTTTTGATTCACAGCAGTGGGCTCTGGTGAAAAAAAAAAGGAAGACTTCTGCCCCAGGCCAGAGCCCATGTACAGAGAGTCTGGGCTATCCCTCCTCTTACAGTGCCTGTGTCAGACATCACTAATTGATCACCACACTCTTTCCTGTTGAGCTCAGATAAGGGCTCACAATCCTTCTCACTACAGCCTGTGGGTCAGCCACTATCAATTATCTGGGCTTGACATTCAGGATAAACCTATCCTACATCACAAGCCTTCTAGATCCTATTCCTGGATCAAGCCAAACCATGCCAAAGCCAAAAGGCTTTGCATTTGTATCATGTTTTCCTTGCATTTAGCAGCTATGCTTTAGGCTTCTATTGAGAAATGATACAAAAATTGCCTTAAGAAACTGTTTTCTGAATTTCTGCAGAGATGTTGTTAAAATCATTATTTCCTACATCATTTGGTGCACCTTAAAAGGAATTTTTTTTTTAAAGAGTTAGCTGCTAGGAAATACTTCAATACTTTCTATCTCTTGAGAAACAGTTCTCCTTCTTCCTCTAATGATTAACTAACTGGGTCCTCCTTTTGGTTTTGTCGCCAAGTAGCTCAGAGCCAGATCTAAGAGCTCTTTATAGATTTGTTTAGTGTTATATTTGTGTTCTTTCTCCAGCTCCAATTGTTCACTTTTAGCCTTTATAATTGTATGAATTCCTCTTTTATATTTTATCACACACCATGTTTTCATTGTACTATATATATTCTCTTTTTTAATGTTTATTTATTTTTGAGAGAGAGAGAGACAGAGAGAGAGAGAGAGAGAAAGCAGGAGAGAGGGAGACAGAGGATCCGAAGCAGTTTCTGAGCTGTCAGCACAGAGCCCGATGCAGGGCTCAAGCTTACAAATGGTGAGATCATGACCTAAGCCGAAGTCAGATGTTTAACCAACTGAGCCACGGAGATGCCCCTGTATTATATCTATCCTTATGGTAAGGCTTCTTTTTAAAAAAATTTTAAATGTTTATTTGTTTATTTTGAGAGAGAGAGAGAGAGGCAGAGACAGAGGGAGAGAGTAAATTCCAAGCAGGCCCTGCACTGTCAGTACAGAGCCTGATGCAGGGCTCAAACCCATGAACAATAAGATCATGACCTGAGCTGAAACAAGTCAGATGCTTAACCAACTGAGCTATCCAGGAGCCCCTTATTGCAAGGCTTCTTATGAGTCATGGTGAGGTAAAAAAAAAAAATGTTAAATTGGGTGGTCAGTCTATCAGGCCAATAGGAGTTGAGTCAAAGGAAGAAAATGATATGGCCAAAGTTTTCATGGAGGTAAATAGGCAAGCTCACACTACAAGTGAAATGGTAACTCTTCAGACCTGGGTGACTGGTGGGCAGCTTCTTTGATGGCACTCACTGATCTTCCGCCCCCTGGACAGTCCCCTCCCCTTTATAGCAGCCTGTGAGAGACCCTGAGCCTGAGACCCAGCTGAGCCACAAAAGCTGAGATAATAAATTGCTGCTTCAAGCCAGTAAGTTTTGGGTGTTTTGTGTGTGTGTGTGTGTGTGTGTGTGTGTGTCTAGTAATAGACAACTAAAACAGGAACACTTTATGGCTTAGGCAGGCCTCTCATACAATTCATATGTCAACACTAACAACTAAGTGGTATTGTCAGTCTTGGTGCATAGGGAAGCTTAGAAGGGAGCAATGTCATGGTTAAGTTCATCCAGATAACATCAGGGAACTTGAGATCAGGTTGTCTGATTCCAAGTCCAGTGCCCTTTGCTTGATGACAATGGGTTCTTAACTCAGAGTAGATAGGAGTTCTGTTGTATTGCAATGGACTCATTAGTTAAATTGATGGAACTTGACAACTTTCATCTGTATTCTCACACTGTCGATACAAGAACTTTTTTTTTTTTGGAATGTCTGGAGGCTCCCTTATTTGCTGGAGTTGTAGTTTTGGTGCACAAAGTAGGTTGCACAGTGAATATATTCAGTAATTATAACATTACAACAAACATATATTGAGAATCTGTGTGTCGTTTACCTTTATACCTGTTATCTCATTGAATTTATGGAATTAGAGCCTTATGGCTACACACTGAGATAAGATTACAGAAAAGGAAGACAGTCACAGAGCAGTTGAAGGACTTGCCTGAGCTTATCCAGCTAATAAGCCACAAAGACAGGGTTTATACCCTACTCTGTCCAATGCTAAAGCCCAAAGTTTGATTGGATTCCTCTTCTGTACCTAGATTAATTCCAAAAAACTGGCAAGTATTAAAGTAGGGGAAGTTTCCTTCTGAAGTTTTCTTTTTTTTTTTGCCAGTGGAAACAATGTCTTTTTGAAAAACCCTAAAACTCTAAAAACAAATTCAAACACCTACTTATACCTCTGTGAAAGTATAGGACTCAGCAGACACAAACTCCCCATTGTATTAAAGGACATCTTCCTGTCCCCAACGGAAAAAGAATAAAGACATTTTGAAATTGGCATCAGCTTCATCTTTAACAGACTCTTCTCAAGGACTTTTACATGTAAACAAGATCGTTAAACACTTAATTTGACATTTATTACCTTTAAATATTCATAAGCTACTGAGTACCGGGAAACACCTACTGCACTGTTCAAGCCTGACTGAGCCTCTCAAAATAGGATGTGCACGTGAATTACTTTCAGGAACCTCCAGGAAACTTCATGGTGCAGCCTTCTCCTCCAAAACTTTAATAGCGCTCACTAAGTTTATAAATGATCCTGTTTGCAAACAAGGTAGTAAACCCAACAAAGCAACCCATGTCTCTCACACTGCAGAATTGTAAAATTCTGCTCTCCCTTGAAGGAGTTAGCAGAAAGACAAGCAGGTTTTATCTTGAATTGTTCTCCCAGCCTCTTTCCTTTCTGTTGGTTAAACCACCCAACTCTGGAAGGACTGAAGGCTGCCCCCTTTTCAGTGCTGATAATTGTGACCAATATTTGGCCTCGGTTCTAGGATGTGAGATGAGAAACTGACTTTGCCTGACTGCAGGGAGAAGGAAAATGCTTTTTTTTTTTTCCCCCACTGCAAACATTGTCTTATGTAGATGGGGAAAGAAACCTATATGCCAATACACTGGTGAAACTCTGGCTGTGCAATGCTTTCTCCTGTTATTGAAGTAAAAAATATTATTTGGGTGTGACAATCAGTAAGAATCTGCCTTAGGTTGTGGAGATGGTAGGGATGGGGCAGAGGAAAGAAAGATCTATTTTCACCCTTTACAACTCCTTAGGGCAAAGTCTTATAATATTGTTGATGCTGCAGTTATCAGTATCATATTTCTTTCATATTGATCCTAATCATAATAATAGTCATCATACCATTTTATAAGGAAACTGAGTCTCAGGGAGTTTGAATGATGAGTTCAAGGTTGCATACCTGGGAGTCAAACTCAACTATTCTGACCCTTAGGACTCTTCACACTATAAACACTTAATTTTAAAAGTTATACCCCCGTCTGTTGGAATTTCCCAGCACCCTGTGAAAGAACTAGAGATTCAGAGTATGAATCAGAGAAGACCAAGTGGCGATGGTCCCACGGAAAAGGAATTAGGCCTGTTTTGTATGGTTGGAGATAACAGAATTAGATCAATGGGTGGAAACCCAAAGAAGCATATAAAAAGAATTCTCCAACCATCAACCCTATTCAATACAGTCTGTCGGAACATTTGATTGGGATACTATGGCTGGGATTCCTGGGTTAGGTAAGGACTTGAAGAACTTGAAGGAGCTCAGATTCCAAAGTGTACTGGGTTGCTGAGTACAGAGGCCTCTGTTACAGCCCCACTTGATGCTTGATGAAGTTCACTAATGTAAAACTAATGTAAAAACATCAAGACTTCACAGGCATGCTACAGGGCCCTACAAATGCTTGATTTGAATTTGAATTTTAAAAATCTTATTTTTTCCCCAATGTAACTAGGAAAAAAAAAAACCCTTGAAATAGAATTCCTAAACATATGGGAATTTAGTAAGTGATTAAAGGTGGCAGTTTCAAAAAAAAAAAGTCTTCAAAAATATTTTGAAACAAATGGTTAGCCAGTAGGACAAAAACATAAAGCTGGACCCCCTTCTTTTAATGAAAATAAATTCCAGCTTAATAAAAAACTTAAACCTTAAAAGTATTAGAAAATATGTTTGAAGATGCATATACATAAACACACAAATGTACATACACAGCACATATGACAGGTAAAGGGACGGTTTGCTTAGTCTGTATGGAACTTTTTAGTGCATAGTTTGAAGCTCTTGCATATGTGTCATTGAGTAGGAAAGTTGTAGCTCTATATTTCTTGGTTATTAAAAGTGAGGCTTAAAATTGATGTGGAGCCAAAGACCCTAAACCAAAGAACAAGGCCGGAGGCATCACAATCCCAGATTTGAAGATATACTGCAAAGCAACAGTAATCAAAACAGTATGGTACAGGCACAAACATAAACACAGAGATCAATAGAAAAGGATAGAAAGCACAGAAATAAACTCACACCTATATGCTCAATTAATCTACAACAAAGGAAATAAGAATATATGATGGGGAAAGACCATCTCTTCAATAAATGGTGTTGGGAAAACTAGACAACTACATGCAAAAGAACAAAGCTGGACCATTTTCTCATACCTTACACAAAAGTAAACCCAAAATGGATTGAAGACCTAAAAACAGGACCTGAAACCATAAAACTCCTAACAGAAAACACTGGCAGTAATCTCTTGGACATCAGCCTAACAACATTTTTCTGGATATATCTTCTCAGGCAAGGGAAACAAAAACAAAATTAAAAGCTTTTGCATAGTGAAGCTTTTCATCAACAAAATGAAAAGACAACCTACTGAATGGGAGAAGATATTTACAAAAGATATATCTGATTAATATTCAAAATATATTAATATTAATATATTAATATTAATATTCAAAATATATTTGCATTAATATTCAAAATATATTCAAGGGATTGTATATTCAAAATATATTAATATATTAATATTCAAAGGGATTTTATTCAATTAATAATATTCAAAATATTGGGATTAATATTCAAAATATATTAATACTCATACAACTTGACACCAAAAACCCAAATAATCTAATTAAAAATGGGCATTTTCCTAAAGAAGATATACAAATGGACATCAGACATTTTAAAAAAATTTTTTAGTGTTTATTTATTTTTGAGAGAGAGAGAGAGCATGAGCAGAGGAGGGGCAGAGAGAGAGGGAGACATAGAATCCGAGGCAGGCTGCAGGCTCTGAGCTGTCATCACAGAGCCTGATGTGGGACTCGAACTCATGAGAACTGTGAGATCATAACCTAGGCCAAAGTTGGATGCTTAACCCAGCTGAGCCACTCAGGCGCACCTAGACATCAGACATTCAAAAAGATGCTCAGCATCAGATAATTATCAGGGAAATGCAAATGAAAACCACAATGAGTTATCATGTAAGTTATGATTTATATTCATGAAGTGGCTGGTATCAGAAACACAAGAGATAATAAGTGTTGATGAAGATGTTGAGAAAAGGGAACCCTTGTGCATTGTTGGTGAGAATGCAGCCACTGAGGAAAATAGCATGAAGATTTCTCAAAAAATTAAAAATAGAAATACCACAGAAGCCAGTAATTCTACTGCTGGGTATTTACCCAAAGAAAATGCAAGCACTCATTCAAAAAGATATAAGGACCCTGTGTACTACATTATTTACAATAGCCAAGGCATGGGAACAACTCAGGGGTTCATTGGTAAGTGAATGGATCAAGAAGATGTAGTATATACATACAATGGGATATTACTCATCTATAAAAAAAAGTGAAAATTTTCCATTTGCAACAACATGAATAGGCCTACAGGGTATTATGTTAAGTGAAATAAGTCAGAGAAAGACAAATACAATATGATTTCATTTGCATGTAGATCTAAAAATAAAATAAATGAATAAACAAAAAGCAAAAACAGAAAAAGACTCATAAATACAGAGAACAAATGGTGGTTGCAGTCTTTGATTATCATTGATTTCCTTTTATCTTTTTTTGCCTTTGCCACTAGGATGCTCAGAACTACTTTCATCTGAAATAGTGCCTATAGCTTAAGATTTCTAGGATAATCATCTCTCTTCTCTCCCCATCACTATTTGAATTCTTTCCGTTAAGTGTATTTGTTCTTCTACTATCTATAGATTTGTGACCTTTTGTGGTTTTTTTTGGGGGGAGGAGGGTATATTCATTTAAAAAATATAACAAATATTTATTGCATATCTTTTAGATTTCAAGTACATTTCTAGGTGCAGAGACATTAGATAAAGCAAAATCTCTGGCTTCATGGAGTTTACATTATGATAGGTTGAAGTAGACAATAAGCAAATGAACGTACAATACATCAGGAAATATGAGGTATGGAGAAGAATGAAGCAAAGTTAAGTGGGCAGAGGGTGTTCGCTGGAAGAAACGTCTCATTTTAGGTCACAAGTGGTCTTTCTGAAAAAATAAGACTAGAACAGAGACTTGAATAAAGAGAGGGAGAAAGAAAACAGTGACATGTGAAGAAAGACCCATCCAGTCTGAGAAAGCAGCAAAGGGCAGGAGGTATGAGCAAATTTGATAAACTCAAGGAGAATCCAGACGACAGTGGCTGCTGGAACAGACTGAGTGAGGGACAGGGTAGTGGGAGATGAGGCTAGAGAGGTAACATGGAGCCTCAGACAATCTACGTAGACATTTAAAAAATGAGAATAACAGATGTGATTGCATTTCTCCCTAGGCCAATGGAAATGACTTGGATGCCAACTGTATTCCCTCATACACTTGTTCCCTTTTGGTATCCACTCACTTCTGTGGATGCTATTGACCACGGCAGGGCCAGAGTCTTTCTAAAGAGCTCAGAAACCATAGACATCTTATTATTCTTTCGGTTCTGCCTTTGTTCAGACCCACTTCTCTATAAATGCTAACGTCTTCAGCCTTCTAGAGAAGACCTTTTTGGCTCTCAAGCTAGTCTTGGTCAAGAGCTGATCCAGAAGTGGAGATTAACCTTGACACTTCAGGCCTCACATCTTGGCTGCCAAAATAATGGTGGTGATGGACAGTGACAACAATAGTACTCTACCATTTATCAAGTAACTTACTCTATGGTAGTCCTAAGAATCACACAGTACAGCTAATATTCTCAATTTGTAAGTGAGGGAACTGAGGCGAAGAGATGGCACATACATTGCCTTAGGCCTCACATCTTGGAAGTGATGAGTAGGTGTTTGAACTCAGGTCTATCCCACTCCACAGAATGAACTCTTCCCACAAGAGGAAGCTTCTGAGTAGGAAATCCAGGGTCCTGTGGGGTCACGAAAAAGCAGCTTACTCCAAATGCATGCCTTTTTTGGCCTCAGCTCAAGGACAGGGCCTCTCTCCTTGTACCTGATCGAAGTTCCAGCTACTTGTTAGAAATCACCTTGCTGGTATTTTCCAGAATCTTGTCCAGGGAAAGGGATCCTGTCCATCATTACCTGTGAAACCACTGAAGCAAATTCTCTCTAAATGTTATGGACAACTGTCACTTTCTGAACCTTGGACATTACTGTTGATAGGCATTTTAGATGCTATACTTTAAACACCATGATTCAGGACAAGGTTTGCCACATTTTTTTTTTAGTCCATATAATTTAAACTTATGGTTACTTGCTTCAGAGACAGTCGTTTGGCTAGTGATTTTCTTTAGCCTGAGTTCCAGACAGATCCTGCCTGGTTTACTCTTCTTTCTGAGATCCCCTGGGTTATGATCTTTTCCTTGATGTAAGAACATATTCTACAAATGCAGACCTATTTTGAACATTTTTGCCAAGATTTTATCCCTCATGTGCTTGCTTTTTTGGGATATGTTCCAAATATATAGATACATAGCAGTACAATTTATGGGGAGGTAGATTACTGTGTTTAAAACCTGATATTTCAAGGGCAGATGAAAGTTTTTTCAAGAATTAAGAAAACACTTCATCACATTTCTTTGGCAGAGTACCTCGATTTGTTTCCCTTGAAATCCTCAAAAATTAAGACCATACTGTATTCATTTTTAAATTATAGAAAATAAGCCAAAGAAGAAGTGAATAGAAGAAAAGAAAGACGTATTTTGCTGAAAGCAGAGTTTTCCTAAACTGCTTGGTCACATAGATTCATTTATTTGTTTAAAGAAGGAATTGGGAAACTTTATTTGTAAAGGGCCAGATCATAAATGTTTTAGGCTTTGTAACCATATAATCTCTCATAAGTAATCAAATCTGCTGTTGTAACATAAAAGCAGCCATAGACAATAATAACTGAATGGGTGTCACTGTGTTTCAGTAAAACTTTATTTTATAAAACTTTATTATTACAAAGCAGAATTTGCTAACTTCTGTTTTAATAAAAGACTACCTACTATGTGTCTGCCTATGCCAGCAACAAGATAAAAACAAAGCTAACCAGAACTGGAAAGACTGTTACATATTATCTATTTCAAGTCCTTCCTTTAATCTATGAGGACTTGTTAATAACTCAAGGTGACACAGCTTCTTAATAGCAGCATCAAGAAATGAACACATTTATTGACTATCTACCATGACAAAGACTGCTGTTGTCTCTCATATCCATTTTCCACATCTTCTTTGGTCATGGAACCCCAGACTTATATCCAGATTCATGGCCACTAGAATCAAGGTTGTATTTCCCAGCTTCCCTGCCCTTTGAGTATGGCCATTTAATTAAGTTCCATTCAATGTTTGTGTGCTACTTAGAGGAAGTGTCCTTAAATAAAGCCACGGCATCATTTTTCTTCCCTTTCTCTTTTCTGCTGACTGGAATGTGAATGTGATGGCTAAAGCTTGAATAGCCATCTTGCACCACAGTGAAAGCACTGCACTGAGAAGGGTGAAACAACGAGAGATAAAGTGCTCAGGTGCCTAATGCTATGGAACACTGCATCTCGACTGAGTTATCTCTAGACTTCTTTTATTTCAGCACATTGAAGATGTTATTCCATTGCCTTCTAGTTTGGATTGCATCCAATTAGAAGTCTGTAGTCACTCTCATCTTTGTTCTTTTTGTAATGTATCATTTTCTTTCACTGCTTTTAAGATTTCCTTTTTATTGTGGATTTTTAGCAAGTTGATTATTATGTGCATTGTGATTTTCTTTGTGTTTATACTTTTTGAAGTGTGTAAAACTTGAAAATTTTTAAGCCATTATGACCATATATATATTTTTTTTCTTTCTTTTTTTATTTTTTGTCCCCGCTCTTCTGCTGGTTTCTGGAACTTTAATTACATGAATGCTGGATTGCTTTGTATTGTACTGCAGATTACTAAGGCTCTGTCTTACTTTTCCAGTTTTTCTCTTTCTGATTCTGTTTGGATAGTTTCTATAGTTTTGTCTTCAAGGTCACTGATTGCTTTTTTCTGATGAATCTAATTGGTTGGTAGACCTAGCTAGTAAATGCTCATTTAAGATATTGTAGTTTTCAGCTCTGGAAATTTTATTTGTCCTCCTTTTTAAAAGTTTCCATTTCTCTCTTCATTATGTTCACATTTTCCCTGAAATCCTCAAACATATTTATAATAGCTTTTAAAAAGTCTTTGCTAATTCCAAAATATTTGTAAATTCTGTATCACTTTCTATTGATTGATTTTTCCACCCTGGCTATGGGTCACATTGTCCTGCTTTTTCACATGTCTAGCAATTTTTATTGAATGCAAGATATTGTGAATAATATGTCTTTATTTATTTATTTATTTATTATTTATTTATATTTATTTATTTATTTTTGAGGGAGAGAGAGCACAAGTGGGGAAGGAGTAGAGAGAGAGACACACACACAGAATGTGAAGCAGGCTCTAGGCTCTGAGCTGTCAGCAGAGAGGAAGATGTGGGGTTAAAACCCCCAAACTGTGAGATCACGACTTGAGCTAAAGGTGGACACTCAACCAACTGAACCACCCAGGCACCCCCATACTATGTTTTTAAATGTCTAGGCTTGGGGCACTTGGGTGGTCAGTCAGTTAAGCATCCGACTTTGGCCTAGGTCATGATCTCATGGTTCATGAGCCCGAGCCCTGGGTTGGGCTCTGTGCTGGCAGCTTGGAGCCTAGAGCCTGCTTTGGATTCTGTGTCCCTCTTTCTTTCTGCTCCTCCCCCACTCACACTCTGTCTCTCTCTGTCTCAAAAAATAAACATTAAAATTTTTTTAAAAATTGTCTAGATTTTGTTATCTTCTTTTAAAGTGTACTGAATTTGACTTTGGCAAGTGGTTAATTTACTTTCAGATCAGCTTGATCTTTTTGAGCTTAATTTTGTTGTTGTTGTTGTTAGTGCAAGTCAAGAGCTTTAACTCTAAGGATAGTTTAGCTCTCTTCCTAAGATGTAATCTTTCTGGAGTCTCTACTGAATGTTTACTGAGTGTTCAATGAGATTGAAATTCTGGGAGTTGTTCATCTTGCAGCTTTCTCATAGTTATTTTCTTTCTATTAATTATTCTTTGCCTGGCCTCATGGAGTCTCATCCTACATATGTGCAGCTTAGTATTGTGCCAAAAATTCAAAGGGATACCTATGCTGAATTTTTGGAAGTCTTTTTCTCTATGGCTCCTTCTTATCTGGTATAGTATTCTTCACTTCAGCTTCTTCAGTTTTTAAAATACTCTAGTTTTACAAGGCTGTTATATTTTTCTTGGGTTCCCCTCACTGTATCAGAGAAAATACCACCAGGTAGAAATCTGGGGCAATCATGAATCCCACCTTCTTTGTTTTTCTTTATTTCAAGGACATGGACATGCATTGCTTTTTGTCCAATGTCTGAAAAACTTGTTTTGTATAGTTTGTTCAGTTTTGTAGTTGTTTATGGTAAGAAATCTAGTCTAGTACAATTAATTACATTAATTACATCACAGCAGGAAGATTATACTTCTGTGCAAAAAAAGAGAGAGAGAGATGTAGATAACAAGAAATGTCTACTTGTATCTTGTTTAAACCACTGCAATTTTCCATTTTTCTATTATTTGTAGACAAATCCAATCTTAAATACTTCACTATGCCAAGCACTAAGTTAGGTGTTTCAATACATTATTTCATAGATCTGATTTACCCTCATGAAAATTTCATAAAGTAATAGTTATTGTTACTCCCATTTTACAGATGAAGAGGAATGAGTTGTAAAGGAAAAGAAAATGGAATTAAAGAGTTTTTAAAAATCTTACCAAGCGGTTAATAAGGATCTGTCTGAGTGATCACAGAGAGAATGAAAAGCTACCTGAAAAACATTGGGAAGGTAGTATTAGCTGATATTAAGGAGTGATTCACATGGAAAGAGAGAAAGAAATTGTGATTCTTGGTATCTAGCATAATATAATAGTATCCTGAATATATGGAGGAAGATTCAATGACGGTTACTATGCATACTAAGGCAGGAAAGAGCTTGGTGATGTTGTATAAAGAAGCTAAAAAGTTGGCATGCCCTGGGTGGCTCAGTCAGTTGAGCAGCTGACTCTCAATCTGGGCTCAGGTCATGATCCCTGCGTCATGGGATTGAGCTTCACATCAGGCTATGTGCTGAGCATGGACCCTGCTTAAGATTCTCTGTCTTCCTCTGCCCCTCTCCTCTGCTCAAGCAATCTCTCTAAAATAAAAAATAAAATAAAATAAAATAAAATAAAATATTAAAGAAGTTTAAAACTCAAGGCAACATATGGCACTTTGATTATAATATCACTAATCAGAAACTCAAAATCCTTAATTTTTTTTTTACAAATATATAACTAGAGTTTTACTTTTTGTGATTTCTTGCTATCACAGAAGACTTCTATGGATATGGGGACAGTGCAATCAGCACAGCGTAGAGTGGCTTCTCCCTGGACAAAACTTATATACTGGATGCCTCCCTCTTGTGCCTGATCCCAACCTCCTCTAGGCCCAACTTCTTACTCCTGATGATCAGTTTCATGTAGGCTTTGGCAGCTTTATATAGATATGATTGGACAGCACCTTGCCTTGGGCCTCATGCAATGTATCTTTCATTCCTTTCCTGGAACTTCTAAGACACTACAGTATAGGATATCTTATAGAATCTGTTCTATTCACATATATGCAATTAGGAAGTTCAGGGGATTTCAGGGGAGTTAACACCTATGGGACCATCCTTGACAAATGAGAGAGAGGACCTAAGAGATAAATACTTCTTCCTCTCATCCCTCAGGTAGTTCATTGTGAGATGCATTTTATAAGATGTCTGGGAAAGTCCTGGTAGGATTGAGATCCAGTTGCTTTAGTGGTGACCAACTCAATATTGCATCCTTATTTGGCTTTCTCTGTTTCTCTTTTCTCTTACATCTCTTCTCCTGGATCACATTCTCATATATAACCTATGCACAAAGCATGGCCTTAGGTTCTGCTTTAAGACTCCCTACATAGTAGAACAATTCACAGGGAGCAAGTATGAGAGCACTTCAAGTCAGCTTTTTGGTCAGCCTCCTAGAGATGAAGACAGTATAGGGACTAGAAAGATGAAGACAAAAGGAGATGTGACAAATGAGAATAATTTCCTTAAAAAAAAAATAACAGGAGGTAATGTCATCAGGTATATGAAATACCTGATCATGGAATTAAGAGACAAGTGAGCTCTTCAAAGCTTCTCTCGTGACTGTTTGTCTAGCAATCAACTTGGCTTTATGAAGAGAAATTGGACAATTAAAAGCAATTTAACTTTCTCTTAAGATGGATGTTTAGAAAAGGGAGAGATTGGTATATACAATTCTGTTGATACACACTTGATTTCTTTGGATCGACAGGGTTAGGAGTCAATAGGGGCCAGTTGAACTAAATTCTAGATTATAAAACTGACTAAACAATGCTCTTATAATAGCCTCTTAACTGAGCACCTACCTCCTGCATCTTCGCATTAACTGCAATCAACTGTACTCAACAATAGCTAAAGAATTATTCCTAAGGCTCAGCAATGATAAGACTAGTTCTCTTCATCAGTCACCTTCATTGGCTCCCCATTGCTTAGTTTAGCATTCAAGGCCTTCTACAAGATGTTCCCAATTTATCCAAATTTCAGTTAAATTCTGCTATTATCATTCCTGGAGTGCTCTCTATACTTTCCTGTCTTTGGGCTATTTCCTCTGCCTAGAATGTCCTTACTTAACTATGTCTGTGGTAGACATATCCATCATTTGGGAATGTCACCCCCTCCCAAGCGCCACTTTCTTGCAAAGCCTGAATAGCCAAGCAGGGGTGACCACTCCAATAGAATAGATGAGGAGTCATGCATTTTCATGTTCTTTTAGGAGAGTTGAGGACACTCCTTACCCTTTTTCTTTCCTTCTCCCAAAGATTTGGGAGTCAAGCAAACCACCTATTGAGGAAAGTTGGAAGAGCTCACTTGATCATTTATAAAATAGGTGATAATAATAATAGTAGTAATTGAGCACTTATTGAGCTCAATTACTAATTGAGTAATTATTGAGCACTTATTATATACAAACTCCTTTATATGTATTGTCTAACCTATTTTATATTATGTAGCATCTCATCTATTCCTCATAATAAACCTATAAATTGGGAATTGGGGTTCTCTTTTTATTCCCATTTTACCGATAAGAAAACTGAAGCAGAGGGTGACCAACTGAGTTACCTGAAGCCACTCAGCTATTTAAGAAGCTGTTTCCAAATTGTTTGATCCCAAGACCCAGGCTCGTAAAGAGTGAGTTCTGTGGCCTCCCATAAACATATCATGGTGCCAAACTCAGGGGGTTACTGGAAGGATTAAATGCTAATACATTTACCAAAATGCTAAGCACTGTGCCTGTAATAGGTATTCAAAACATGCGTTTTTCAAGTCTAGCTACACCTTTCAAGGAGAACATGCTAAATACCTGTTAGAACCCCATCTCTCTCTCTAACACCTCCTCTTTGATTCTACTATGGAATTACAAGAGATTAGAAATGGCAAGAATATTCACCATTTATCAAGCCAGTGCTAAGTCTTGGAGACAGAAAAACCCCAGTATTTTTCCTTATTGAAGTCAAATTCCAGCAGAGAGGACTGACATCTAGGATATGCAAAATACTGCCTTCTGTAACAAAGGTATGCCCAAGATGCCCAAGGATCATTCACTCTAGAAACATTTGGCCCATGGTGTTCTAGGTCTTAGACATATACAAATTTTCAAAGTACAGAATCAAGAGCAGTTAGTTCTACTTAGGGCAAGTCAGAAACATTATGGGGCCAAATGACCACTGCTAAAAAGCTACTCATTCCCAGTCTTTCCACTCCTGCATGAACACCCCTCTGTTGGAGGTTTGCTGAAGTATCTTGCCTTCACCCATGTGCCTAATTTCTGGGCCATACTTTGGAAATGTGTGCTTTGTGACTGTGCTTTAGACACATCAGGGAGGGGAGTGATAGCTGACTTTCCTTGGGGGGTTTGGCATTTCACAATTAAGATATGTAAAACTCACATCACACCCTTTCTGTTGGTATCTGGGCATGGCTCCCTTGTGGTAGCATGTCCATTATGGCTTCATGCCTTTTCTTTTCAGCCTTCACATTGCATTGCTGTTGTCAGTATTCATACTACAAGAAGAACTTTTTGATTGGGGAATGTACAACACAGAAACTCCCCAACCTATAAAAGAGCACAACTGAGGGTGTGAAAGTTTTCCAGAAACCAATGAATGAATGTTGGAAAGATGCTAAAATAAACAGATCTTTAATTTCCATTTCTGTAGAAATTGCCCCCATGGGCCTTTGAAATTTTAAGGAAGCTGTTTGGATTACAGTTGTTGACTGTTAGGGGAGGGAAACACATTAATTGAGCAAAACTCTGTGCCCTGCACTGTGGGCAGAAAGGCTCAGCTCATGTAACATTTATTGGGGGTCTATACCCAGGTGTTATGGTCTGAATTGTATCTCCCCTAAATTCATATATTACAATTCCAACTGCCAGTACCTTACAACATGACTGCATTTGGAGATAGGGTTTTTAAAGAAGTAATTTAGTCACTCTGAAGTCATCGGGGGGGTGGGGTTAATGTGATGTGACTGATGTCTTTATAGCAAGAGATTACATCATGGTCACAGACTGTGGGAAGACACCGAGAGAAGACAGCCATCTACAAGCAAGGAAGAGAGGCCTTAGAAGAAACTGACCAAGCCAACACCTTGGTCTCAGACATTCAGCCTCTAGAACAGGGAAGAAATAAAGTTCTTCAAACCATCCAGTTTGTGGTATTTTGTTTTGTCAACCTTAGCAAACCAATATAGCAGGAACTGGCAAACTTTTTCTTAAAGAGTTAGATAGTAAATATTTTAACTTTTCCAGGCAAAATGTTCACTATTGCAAACGTCCAACTGTGCTGTTATTGAGCAAAAGCAGCTATAGACACTAGGAAAACCAAGGGGCATGGCTGTGTGCCACTAAAACTTTATTCACAAGACCAGAGAGTGGCCGGATGTGGCTGTGAGCCACACTTTGCTGACCCCTAATCTATACTGACCAGGTTTTGTGCTGTGTGAATGAAGCTTGACACTGCCTGAAGGATTTCACAGTTTGAAAGGGACATACAGTAAAACAGTTCTATATAGATGGTTAGTTCCTGAGTGTGGGAAATTCAGGATGTTGCAGGAGCAGAGGAGGAGTATGTGGTCTAACCTGGAGTTGGCCGGGTAACAACTATGAGGGTTTCCTTGGGGGAGCTTAATGCCTGAGCTATGTATGCATTGAGAAACTTTTATTTGATAATTTCTTTTTATTCTCCAAAATAAAATCATGGTCTTCCAGAACTTGGGATAAGGTCTTAGGCCTGCAGGGCTGACATCTCTCCATGTGTAAGAAGAGTATGGCCATGGGGCGCCTGGGTGGCTCAGTCGGTTAAGCGGCCGACTTCAGCTCAGGTTATGGTCTCGCGGTCCGTGAGTTCGAGCCCCGCATTGGGCTCTGGGCTGACAACTCAGAGCCTGGAGCCTGTTTCAGATTCTGTGTCTCCCTCTCTCTCTGACCCTCCCTCGATCATGCTCTGTCTCTCTCTGTCTCAAAAATAAATAAACATTAAAAAAATTTTTTTAAGAAGAGGATGGCCATGGTCTCCACGACACTCCTGGGTCAGCTGGGCAAGGACCTAGGACTGTTTCCTTCCCAGAGTGGGGTTCCAGACCCTTCCTCAAGCTTTCTTACTCCGCAGTCCACTGAGTAAAAACAATGGCCTTCACCCCAGGATGATGGCCTCTCTAACTGCTGCATTCCATGACTATACCTCCCAGCTGGCTGGCCTGCATCCAAAACACTGAAGGACCCATTTGAGAAGCCCCTGTGCCCACCAAGTCCTGATGCCCAGAGACGGACCATGCTTCTTTTTGTAGACACTGTCTAAGTCTCTCAAATAGCACTTCTTTTCTGCAGGATGCCAGAGTGAGGAGGGGCCTTGGAGCTTGGAAGGATCAGCTTCCGCATTTTGTAGATTGGGAGAAAGTGGCCCAGAGAAGGCAGTGGTTTTCTCCAGCTTCACACAATGGCAGGCCAGGACAGAATTCAGACTTTCTGCCTCTGGCACTGAAGGCAAGGGTTGGCTTCTTGGACTCCACATGGGGCTCCCTGAGAGAGGCTCAGCTCTCACAATAAGATGTTCTTCCAGATAGCTTTCACTACTCTAGTATGAGGAGGGGGCATGGCATTTTTTCCAGTTATCAAATTAATCTACATTAATTGCAGAATATCTGGAAAGTATAGAGAAGTATTAGTAAAAGGAACATCTATCTATGGTCTCATCTTTCTGAGATAATCACTATAAACATGTTCACACACATTTTCTTTACGTTGTTTTGCTAATTAAGAAAACCTATAACTGATCTGTTTTTAATACAATGTTAAATTTTACTTTTTTCTTTAGTATTATAATCACTTATCACAACTATCATATTGCCTTCCTTTGGCTCGGTGTCAAGGTTGCCTGAATAAAGCTTTCTCTGGGCAACAAGCGAGCTATAAGCCATTGGCTGGTGGAAGGAGCCCTTGAAATGGTATCAGGAGCTCCCGCCGGGGACTTGCTGGTGAGCTGGTCTGTTTTGGCCTAGCCCTCACTTTTTTCATTTTTATAGAGTGAGCTGATCTGAATGCCCTCCAAAGTCTCTTCTGGCTCCAGGATGCTGTGCTATATGCACTGCTCTTTCTAGAAAATTGCTCAGATAGGTTTGCTGACAGGTGGTTAAGAAAATTTCCAAACTAGCTTTCCTCAAACACATTATTTTGAACTCACTGACTGTATCGGGCATGCTTTGAACAATTAAAGAAGACAGATTGCCCCACAGGGGCAAACAGCTGAATGCATAAATTAGGTAGCATATTTCATATCATGCCACTGTTTAACAATATTTTGAAGGAGGAGTGAATGGTGGGAAAGTGGCCTCATTTTGGAGGGCCCACAGATGACAGTTCTCTTTCCCGTGGCCCAGCTGGCCCCTTCCCTCTACTGTGGCGCTCAGGGCTCCTCCTTGGCCTCTTCTTCCTTTGGTAGAATGAAGAAACAGCAAAAGGATTTTTATACTGCACTTCCCTGCAGCAACTGGGGTGGCAGAGTTTGGATTTTATTCCAAAAATATAAGGAAGCCATGGAAGGGTTTTAGTTTACCTAAATGTCTCGTGGGCTTTGGAGGGGTGCTGACCTAGAAGTGAATCTTGGCTCTGGCTCTTTTACTTGTATGCCTTTGGGCAATTGCTCTGAGCCTTAGTTTCCTAACCTGTAAAATGGAAATGGCAACATCAAGTAGGACAGAATTGCTGAAAGGACCACATGAAACAGCACATACAACATATTTAGCACGATGTTTAAGAACACTATAGGGGGTGTTATAATTATCGTGATGGCAATGGGTTTGGTAAGCCTATGCGTGTATGTCATTGATGTCTCAGTTTTAAAGAATGCGATGATTAAAATTCCCAGACATAATTCTCAAGGCATAAACTACCTGTAGCCTCTAGCACGAATATGTACATTCTTTGTGTACAGAATGCCTAGTGAATAAAATTCATAATAATCCGATAATTTTTCCTTGAGCAATGACAGAATTTGAAAACCTTTCCCTGAAAGAGATTTTGATAAGAGCTTCAGGTTGATTACTTTTTATATCCCATGTCCTGTTTGGCTGATAAGCTCCCAATCTCTGTATTTCACATTGTTTTTATCTTCCTGGGCTGTGTCCGTCTTGTCACTGTCATCTTTTCAGCTGTCAGAATGAAATTGAGGGAAGACACAGGGGGAGAGAGGCACTGGGAAAGGGTGGCTAAACCCCCAGGCGAGGGTGACAGGTCAGTGCTTCCTCAGAAATGGCTGTTCTGGATGTGGAATTAAACAGATAATCTCCAGGAGACAGGTCCTTTATTAATCCAGTACACAGAGCCTGGCTCCCACGTGGTACTGAAGGTCCAGACCACCTCCTCTTCTGCCTTGGGCTAATGAAATCCTGATTTCTACAGCCTGATTCAGTTCAGCATGCCCTTTAATCCCCGCATTTATGGGGAACGAACACCTTTCGAAAATCGTAGACTTTTACAGTGGGAAGGGACCTCAGAAAACAGCCATTTCAGGGAGTCAAGGCTAGAGAGGGAGGAGACAATTCCCCAAGCCACTCAGAGGTTAGAGACAGCTTCACAGGGTATCAGTGCAGTTTTCCTCTGAAAGATTCATGGGCACCCCTCTGTGGGTGGGCTGGTCCTTGAGTTATTCATAATTGCACCGACATATTTGTGCTTAAATGATCTATTAGTGAGCTCTGGGTAGTTTTTTTTTCCATAATGTGGTTTCAGTTCTCAATAAATAACTCCTTGAACTTACAGAGTTCTGATTTTATTGAACTCCTTCCGGCACTGTGAGGGAGAGGAACCCAAACAGCTTTGGAATCATTATGCGAGGACCTAGAAAACCAGGGAATCTTACAGAATGGAATGAAGCCCACACAGAATCTGCTTCTGACTGAGAACTGGTGAATACTGGTTTGCTCAACATCCATTTCAATCTCCTTGTATCAGGGTCTAGATGTGATTTGTGTTTCCCCATGAATATATATCCATGTAAGGGGTGGGTGGCTAAGTCAGTTGAACATCCAACTCTTGATATCAGCTCACGTCATGGTCCTAGGGTCGTGGGATCAAGCCCTGCATCAGGGTCTTAAGAGCCTGCTTAAGATTTTCTTTCCCTCTCTCTCTGCCCCTCTCCCCTGTTCATGTGTGCTTTCTCTCTCTCTCTCTCTCTCTCTCTCTCTCTATATATATATATATATATATATATATATATAAAATACTGCTATAGCCACACAAAAAATCAAATGTCCATGACTGTCCAAGACATTAGAAGCCCAGCTACACAACCCTCCACCTTGTGTGTGTGTACACACACACACACACACACACACACACACACACACACACACACACATATATATCCACCCAAGGTGGAGGGTTGTGTAGCTGGGCTTCTAATGTCTTTGCTGGCCTGGACAGTCATGGACATTTGATTTTTTTGTGTGGCTATAGCAGAGGTTCCTAGAGGGACATTTTTTATCATAGCAAAGTGGGCACCACTCACTCTGCAGCCAGCACGTGCAGTGGCAGCTTCCCACTCTGTTACACAACTTCCTGTTTCTACTGCTTCCTGATGACAGCAGAGGCAGTGACTCTCTTGGGAGCCTGATTCTACTGTGTTGCTTCGAGGGTTATTTCTGGGAGTTCAGCCTGGAGTCAGTTTCTTCAGCTTTCTCAGTGGTTCTACAAGTCAGGGCTCAGAAAGGAACCAGGTAGTAAATATTTTAGGCTTTGTAAGCCATATGCTCTCTGTTGTAGCTATTCAGTTCTGCCATTTTAGGAAGAAAGCAGCCTCAGAAAACACATAAATGAGTATGACTGTATTCCAACAAAACTTTATTTACAGAAGCAGGCAGTGGGCCCGATTTGGCCCTTGGGTTGTAGTTTGCTGATCTCTGTGTAATACCTCCCTTATTGCTTAAGCTAGATAGAGTGATTCTCCTTTCTTCCTCTGAACCCCAACCCATCCTGAGATCTAAGACTGAGAGTAGATGGAGTGTGAGGAAGGAGGGAAGGGAGTTTGTGTGCCAGGTTTCTGGTTCAGGGGGCTAATGAAGACACAGAACATGCACATCCGTAGCTACCTGTAAATTTGGCAAGAATCTCTTCTTTTTGTGCTCTGCTTTAGTTTACAAAGTGGTTTCACATACAGCATCTTCTTTGACCCTCACAACACTTTGTAAGGAATATCAAACAGGTACAGTTGGGAAATCTTAGAAACATTCAGACATTTTTTTCAGATAGGAAGACTGAGGCATAGAAAGTTTAAGCAACTTGCCCAAGGTTACACGACTAGTATGTGGCAGAGCTGGGATTCAAATCCAGGCAATCAGGCTTCAGCCTGCATACTTCTTGTCAGTATGCCTTATCCTTTTGGTGAGCAGAGTGGCCAACTTGCAACAGATCACACAACTAACAAATGGCAGAGGCAAGGTTTATACCACAGTCTCGCTTTAGACCTGTGCTGTTAACCACAGCAGTGTTCTCAAGCAAGGTGAGATTCCTGGTATCCAGGCTAGACTTCCTGAATCTCTGGAGACTGATCAATCGATCTATCATCAAGAGAGTCTAGGGTTAGCTGGGTGGCTTAGTCAGTTAAGTGTCTGATTCTTGAGTTCAGCTCAGGTCATGATCTTATGGTTGTGAGTTCAAGCCCTCCACTGGGCTCAGTGTGGAGTGTGGAGCCTGCTTGGTTTTCTCTCTCTCTCTCTCTCTCTCTCTGCCCCTCTCCCCTGCTCATGCGTGATCTCTCTCTCTCTCTCTCTCTCTCTCTCCCCAAATAAACAAATAAGCTTAAAAAAAAGGGAGAGTCTACTGACCAGCTCTGGCCAGGCAGAACAGTATTACACTATTGTGCCTCTGCTTAGACATATTTGCAGTTTCCACTAGACATTAGTTTTTCAAAGATGTGTTCTGTGTCTTATCCACCTCCATGTCACCAGTCCCTAGGGTCTATTTCAGGACTTGTTTCATAGCAGTTTCTCTATAAATGTTTGTGGTTTGAACTGAACAGAATACTCCCCAGGGGCCATCATTCTAGGACAATGGTTCTCAAACTTTAGCATGCATCAATCAGCATCACCTTGAAAGTTTGTTAAAACACAGATTCCTGGGCCCCACCTCTAGAGTTTCTGATTTGGTAAGGCTTGAGAATTTACAGTTCTAACAAGTTTCCAGGAGATGCTGGTGCTGCTGGTCCAGGGACTACACTTTGAAAACCACCAGTCTAGGGAGCCATCAGAGAGGAGGAAGGATTGGGTTGGGTCTTTAAAAACTCACAGGGAACATAGATAAGTGAGGAATGTTATCATTATACTGTGTAAAGTTTACATTTCAGGAGATGACTCACCATATTCTTTTATGAGTACATGACCCTGTAAACTAAGTATAGGAAAAATATGACATCTGATAATATATGCTTTGAGACAATGTACTGTTAATTTCATCATATTCATTAATATGGAAAAGCACAGATGTAGGCTTCAGCAATCATCAGCTAATTGGGAATATGTGGTCAATCTTTCCATTTGGTAACAATGCATCACTGTCAGAAATTCAATACAGGTAGAGTGATATTACTTGGTATTGATGTGACTGTAACACATTTCATTAAGTCATATTTGGGTTAGAATCAAAGATGCATTGGGTGCGTGGGTGGCTCAGTCGGTTAAGTGTCCGACTTCAGCTCAGGTCATGATCTTGTGGTTTGTGAGTTTGAGTCCCGCGTCAGGCTCTGTACTGACAGCTCTGAGCCTGGAGCCTGCTTCGGATTCTATGTCTCCCTCTTCTCTCTGCCCCACCCCTGCTTGCACTCTGTCTCTCTCTGTCTTTCAAAAATGAATAGACATTTAAAAATATTTTAAAAAAAAGAATCAAAGAAGGAAACCTTACCTAAAATAGAAATAGAGAAAATGAATGGGCAAAGACAGGTGACATGATGGTATTTGCTCTTACTATTTCCTCACCATGAAGAGTGGAGATAGCTGGTTGTTGAGGCCAATAGCACATGTGTAGACCAAAAGAGTATATCATCTAGGAAGTGGTTTAGGATTGCAGATCCTATAGTCTTGTTAACCATTTTATTTCAGCAATAGTGATACAGATGGGGCAGGAAATGTTTCTCCATACCATCCCTTCTCCTCCCCAGTCAGAGTGTCCCAGGAATCACATTCTGAGAAAGTTGAGATAAACTGGAGCCACCCAGAAGCGGGGGCAGATTGGTGAGGGGCTAGGAAAAGAGGCTGTAAGAAAGAACAGGAAATTCCTGCAAGAGAAGGGAGAATCAGGAGTGGGTGTATATGATTATTGCCCCCTCATAGGGCCAACCTTCATATCTCCTCTCAAAACTCTAAACATTCTTTGTGTGCCTGTTTAGCAGACCACACTATAATCTACAAATTTGCTTACTTGTCCCTTCTCTGTCACCATGAGGCTTTTGAGGGACTTGGTCTTACTTACCCATACGTCTCACTTCTACAAAAAATGTTTGTTGACTTTAATTTGAATATTGGATTGTTGGGAAGAGGCGGCCCCCTGGTCTGTGTGACTCTAGATGACAGACCTGGCTCTGGGTGGATACAGATAGGAAAATTTATTGTGGCCTATTTTATCAGTTTTTGCATCTATGTTAATATGTAAATAATAATGTTGCTGTGATGGGTAAAATGAGATAATTTCATAGAATGCTTAGAACACTTCCTGGGGCGTAGTGACTACTCAGTTAAAGTTTTCTGGTATTACTACTATTATCAAGTAGCCCTTTTAAATTCTCTGCTGTCAATTTTCAAGAATGCCATAGCTTTCCTCTGAATCTCCTTTCCTGCTTCTTTCCCTTCTCTTCTCCCTCCCTTTCTTGTTTCAAGTATCATTCACCCTATCTTTCCACTCATCAATCCATTTATCTATCCAACCAACAAATATCCATCCACCTATCCTGTCATCTACTCTCTCATTACTTAGTTACTTAACCCATTCATTTGTCTTTAATTGAGTGGCTGTGGTGCAGTGGAAAGTGCCTGGATATCATCACGTCTATACCTTATCAGAATGCTTGGATGATGTTGGCTGCAACAGAGAATGGGAGACATTGAGATTGGTGTTATGTGTGGGTGAGAGGTGGACTGTGGTCCCTGTTCAAATTACTTTTCATGGATACTTCTGAGAGCCATGCAGCCATGCAAACTGAGGTCTGCAGGCCCCGTCAAGGCACTCCGGAAGCCACTGGAAGCAGAGTTTCCCGAGCTTCAATGTGCATATTTACAATTAGATGGTATTATTCATCACAATACTATTTTATTTGAAGAAACCAATAAAGCAGATGGAGACTGGTAAAGATGTAACTATTTTGGCTGGCATGTTTATTCAGCAACTGGCACCATAAGAGAGGTGCTAAAGAACAGATGAGATGAAGAACATCAATTATTTTAATTTTCTTGAAGAGGGGAACTGAGATCATAGATTTGACCTTACAAATCAGAAAAGTATCTGGATTCTAGGAAATTCAAGATGATCGTTGGACACTTGGCAGAGCAAGAAAAAATAGGCCATGGCTTTTCTATTTGACTCCCGTGTAGCTGAATTAACTGAAGTGAAATATCTAGACATAAGGGATGATCTTGATAATGCAACAGAGAGTATGGATTTGGTGGTGTTCAGATCAAGGTTCAGATTCCTGCTCTGCTATCTACTAGTTGTGTATCTTAAGGAAAGTCATTTATTCTTTCTGAGCTTCCATTTCCTTATTGGTAAATATGAGATAATAATGCCATTTCATCATTCAATGAAGATTAAAATGAGATAATGTTGATAAAACAACTGAAAGAATGCTAAATGCCGCTCAATACATAATGGTTCTTTATTGGTTCCAACACTGTGTGCTGGTCAGATGACCCCTGGACTAGTCTGTTCTCTCCTACACAAATGCTATATGGTATTTAAAATGTTCTCTGAAGAGTGACCAGGATGATGAAGGACTTGACACATGTCCTGTGTCTGACTGAAAGGAGATGCAATGTCAAATCTGAAGAGAAGAAATTTGTGGGAAACAATATTGGAGTCTTAAAATATTAAACGGTGTGGAAGAAAGAAGGTATAGACTTATACGTGTGTGCTCTGTATATATTCACCATAGGATGGATGCACAAAAGCTACAGGAAGATATATTTTAGCTCACATATAGGAAAACAAACAAACATCGACACAACCTTCAATAATGGGTCATGGATTCTGGGTAAGGCTCTCAGCTTCCAACAGAGGGTGCTGGGGCAGATACTGCAGACTAGAATCCTTCCATTAGAGACAGGGATGGAGGAGGGGGAAAGGTCACAGACACTCTACCCTGGGTAAGTGATGGGGAGCAGAGAATTGGCTGCCAGACTTTGAAGCCAGGAAAAAAGGGGTACAGTGCTCCACTGTAAGAAAAATGCTCAGTGGCCACACATCCTGGCCCTGATCTCCTTGCCCATACACCCTGAAAGCTGCTTAAGCAGGAGACTAGGGACACAGAGGGAAATTCTTCAACTTCAAGTCACTAGCCTAGCCCATGAGTAGGGGGAAAGGACCACCCACAAAGACCCTGGCTGTAAGACATTGTGGTGGTGGGGGGGAGGGGGAGAAACACATAGAATGACCGCTGGGGGAGGGGACAGGCTTGGAAGAGGTCGCCTAGGGTGTGAGCTCCCTCTCTCATCACAGAACTGAACCCCAGGAAGATCTCTTGCCCCTGCCAGGTCCCCTGAAGCTTTCTCACATGTGCCTATGGGGAGCCTGTGTTTAGACACCTGACGTCCATCTCACAGACATTGTACGTAGCCCAAGAAGCTAAAGCAGAAATGATCCCAACAGAAATCTGGATATGTAAGAGAACTAGTTTTGTCCCATCTTTCATTCCCTACTTTAAGTTGCAGGCATACTTCCCTCCTCCCTACCTCCATGACAAGTCACTGAGGCCAGAGACTGACCAGCCTTGTGGAAAGAGGTCGGGGTAAGTATTAATTAGGACATGGGATTGAAGTTGTAAACAAGGTGGGGCATTTTTAGATCAAAAAGCAACCAGAAAAGTATGGAAGGTGTACCGAAGGTGTCATTAAGGGTAGGGGAGGGCCATTTGATCCCATTGATGAAGGTGGTGATTAGAGAGAGAAAAAAATCAAACCTGTTTGCATTTGTGCCCTGCTGAGTTCAGACTGTTCAATAGTCCCGTTATGGTTGATGAATTTTCTTTCATCCCTGATATAATAATATAGATGAAAATGTTCTCTAAAGTGGAATATACTACACAAATATTACTTATGATTAATAATCATGACAAATAGGAGTAGAGAAATAACAGAAGGGTTTTCTCTCTCTCTCTCTCTCTCTCTCTCTCAATGTTATTTTAGAAATCCAAAGCATAATTCCTGGTCTGGGGTGACACAGAATTAAGCAGGGTTGCAAAACACCTAGCACATGGTGGGAGGTGCTTTCCAAATAGGGCAGGGCAGAGGGTGCATAATGCCATGTCCTCCCTAATGACATCACCATTTCTGCAGATACCCAGAACGTTTTGACTATGTATCTTTCTCTTATTCCCTACCTTGGAGAAGTAGCCAAAATTCATAGTTATACCTCTGAAATGCTTCTACTATCAATTCTCCCTCTCCACCTCCATTTATATAAAAACAGCCCAGTGCGTGTCAGACATTGTGCCTCATTTCTCTCACCCCTCCAGCAGCCCCATGAGGTAGGTACTACGTTACCCCCCAATACCGATGAGAAGACCAGAACTCCGAGAGGGGAAATCACTTACCCAAGCTCACAGGGCTGGTAGATGGAAGAGAGGAATCTTGACTTGAAAGCCTTAAACTGTATCCTAAATGGACCCTATGTGCATTCTTTCCATTTCTATCCATCCTTCATGCTGCTGCCAGAATGCTCTTTCCAAGTTGGTGTCGTCACTGTCCTGATTTAAACCCTTCAAAGGCTCTTTAATCCCCTAGACAAATTCCCTATCTTCACCTTTGTGCTGAAGGCTGCCTATGAACTCACTCCAATCTCTTTCAGGCTACATAGGCCTTACAATCCTGGACCACGTGATAGAGTCTGAATACCCCTGCCTTTTTTTTTTTTTTTCAACTTGTCCTGATGGGCCTTCTGTGTCCTTCTCCAAGTACTGGAGAAGTACTGTCTGCTCATAGCTGGACCTACACAAGCCACTCCAGTTCTCCAGCCAAAGGCAGTTATGTGTAACACTAAAGCAGAGCCTCAGGAGCAGAGAGATGTGGGTTCTTCAGTTCAGGTTCAGTCTGTTACTGGCTCTATGAAAGAGGACAGTTTATTTGAAAACCTTTTTTGATGTTTACTTTTCAGAGAGAGAGAGAGAGAGAAAGAGTGCAAGTGGGGGGGGGGTGGGTAGAGAGAGAGGGAGATACAGAATGTGAAGCAGACTCCAGGCTCTGAGCTGTCAGCAGAGCCTGACGTGGGGCTTGAACTCATGCACCATGAGATCATGAGCTGAGTCGAAGTCAGACTCTCAACCAACCGAGCCACCCAGGTGCCCCATGAATGAGGACAATTTATTTAGCCCTTGTGAGTTTTGGTTTCCTCACCTGGAAAGGGAAGTAATTATGATATAGGGTATGTGAAGATTGGCAGCTGATGCAGGCCAAGTGCTTAGTGTGGTGCCCAGATCATTTTAAGTCCTTCATTCATTTAATTGTGTGCCAGGGCTGTGCTACGTTCTAGGAATACAATGATGAGCAAACCAAATCTAGTCCTTGCCTTCATGCAGTTTGTGGTGTCATTAGTGAGACAGACATTAGGGGAACACTTATTTGGGACACTTTCTAAGAATGTTCCCTGAGAGGTGGCTAAGTGGTATGGAGGCTACACTTTCTTTCTTAACACACAACCTTGGGAGGTAGGCATTACTAGCCCCATTTTACCATTGAGGAAACTGAGGCCTGGAACAATTAAGAGATTATATCAAGATTAGCCAGATAATACAAATTGGGTACAAGGATGGAACCAGATCAGTCTAACTTCAAACACAAAGTTCTTTCTTCTATATCTACTTACCCTTTGCCACTGATGAAGACTTACACTACTTTGAAAGACTCCTTGTAATCTTTTGCTCTCGAATGATTACATGACTAAATGAACAAAGAGTGATAGGGCACTAACTGTCCAAAAGTATAAAAGAAAACCTCAGCGGCCAGCTAAGGAAAGTCCTACTGCTGAGTGGATGTATCCAGTCAGCAGAGACACTTTCCTGAGCCATCAGGGGGCGGGAGGCAGACTTAGGCTGGCCAGAATCTAGATATTTAGGAGTATTAGTAAATGTCTTCTGAACAAATGGACAAATATTTCAGTTTTTGTGAGTTAGCACCTAAGGAGTTAAAAATGAAGCCATGGCTTTGTCCCACTTTCTCACCATCTAGCCCCAGTCTAACCAAAGCAATATTGCTATTATTAATTCATAGCTGTGGGTCCTCCTGTGAACTATTTCTTTATAAATAAGGATTCTTTTCTTTAAAATATGGTTGAAAACTGCTCTAAGTGATCAGCCGCCACAAGATGGCTCAGGAAGATGTCCAGATCTCCAGAGCAGGGGAGAGAGGGGGTGGCTGACAGCTGCTGTTTACCTTGAATGCTACACCCTTCTTTCCCTCACCTCCAGTAGCTTCTTACTCAGATAACATATCTGGCTTACTTCTGGGAAGTGTTTTAGAGTCTACCAAGAGCTTTCACATAGGATCTCAGCTGATTCCAGCAATGATTCCTGAAATACACACTGAAGAAGTAGGGTCCTGTCCAATTTAAAGATGAAGAGGCAGGCTGCAAACCGTGAGCAAGCTGCAGAGTCGCAGGTTCCGGGCTCTGGTAGTGGTGCCAGTCCTCTGTGGGTCTGACCGTCTTTGTGGTAACTTCATGATGCAGATTCCACTTTGCTGCAAAGGTGGGGTGTTTGTTTGTTTGTCTGTTTGTTTTTGTTTTGCTTTTGTTTTTGAGAGAGAGAAAGAGAAAAAGAGGATCCCAAGCAGTCTCTGCACTGTCATCATGGAGCCTGACGTGGTGCTCAATCCCATGGCCCTGGGATTGTGACCTGAGCTGAAACTAAGAGCTGGATACTCAACCAACCGAACAATCCAGGTGCCCCTACTGTGAAGTTCTTAGGAAGAAACATAAGCCAGCAATCTTGCCTGGTCTAGGCCAGTGTGCTTTTCCTTCAGAAGCCTGTGTGTGATTTGGGGATGAGAGCCCCGGAGGGAGAAGAGGGTCACCAGACTACAGATTCAGGGAGCACTGCATTAAAAAAAAGTATACCCCCACCATGTGCAATATCCTTGTACTTCTGCAGGACAAAGTAGGTTGGGGGTGGAGGTGGGGGGCCAGGAGGGTCTGGCCCACTGGAGAATGTGGCTTCAACTAGAAACTATTCTGTCCAGATAACTTGACTCCATTTCCACAAGAACTCAACAGACTAACTCTCACAGAACAAAATATATGCAGAATGTTATAGCAGAAAGAGCACTGATGGGAGCCAGGCAGACTGGTTTCCTACCTCGCCTCTGTCATTGAACACTTGGTAACATTCCTTCTCCGAGCCTTTTCTTCATTTGTAACCTGGGTGACTTCTCTAATAGTCTGTGATTCCTGCAGTATCCTACTTTCTTTCTAAGCTCTGCTTCTCTTTGTTGTGATTCCCAAACTCAAGTCCATTTGATCAAAGATGTTTGTCTGAGCTGGATATAAGCCAGCCTCTCCTGGGCCTTGGCAATGTAGCCCTGTGCCTGGACCTGAAATGTCATGTGTCACAGGGCATATTTGCTTCTGATGCAAGCCTGTGGAAGCCAAGTTGACTACTTTGGAATATGCCTAATGGGCTCTTTCATCCCCTGCCCCAGGGCTAACAGAAATCATGTGGCCTCTCTGTCCAGAAGGTCAAGACCATTCCTCATCACCCAGATCATTGCTTATAGGTATGATCAAATCCAACTACTGTCAATCACCTGTACAACCTCTCTCTTATTATCTCCTGGGGGCCTGGCACTGAGCACAGAGCAATGACTAACTTCAGGGATCAGATTTCTGCTGCTAGGAGGTTAATTAAAATTCCAGGACCTGAGGTGGACCTGCTTTCCCTGCTGGGCAGGAGGAGAAGGGTCTAAATGCAATCAATCCAGAGCCCCTTTCATTCCTTTCCCAGGTCTCTCTGACCTGGAAGATAGGTTTAGACTAAGAGAAGAGGATAACAACATAAATGGGGAAAGTTAAGAGAGGGAGAACGAAAATAAAGACAAGTGACCAATGGAGAGATCACTCCCTCATGCTCTGGTGATGGAGTCCACAGTGGGGTAAAATCACTTGGAAAATAACCTGGTCTCAAATAGCAAGAGTTTGAAAACTGTTCCTGCCATTTGACTCCATAATTCCTCTTCCTCAAACCCAGCCTAAGGAATTGATAAGAAATGTAAATAGAACTTTCCACACAAGCACGTTTATCACAGGGCTTCTTATTATAATAATGAATATTGGAAATAATCTAAATGTCTGATCTGGGATTGGTTATGTAAATTATGACTCATCTCTATAGGATAGAACATTCCGTAGTAATTTAAAATGATGTTTATGAAGGCACTTTCATGGCATGGCTAAATGCTTATGATGTGATGTTAAGCAAAATCAAGCAGAACAAACTTCAGAAAAAAAATGTCAATAGTAAGATGTGAAGATAAAATATGCTTAAAAATTATGGGAAGAATATGGAAACATGTTATCAAGGTTAACTGTCAAGATGAGATGACATTTCCTTGACTTTTCCAATTTTTTACAATGATCAAGTAATTATTTCATAATTAAAAAAAAGAGGGGATACAATTAAAGGTAACTATAGAGCTTTATTTCTCTCTTGAAATGGTGAATACTCAGGACTTCTGTTGGGCCCTTAAGTTGGCCTAAAGGCATCAGACTCTTGGCTCTATCAATAACCAAACCAGAAGAGTCCTATATTTAAAAGCCAGGTAAAGATGTGTCAGCAGTGATATTCAGAAGGCTACAGACTCATATTCTCTAAGAATCCTTTCCTGGCTCACATCAGGCAGCTCTTCCTGTTCTCTGATCCCCCAAACAGACCAATTGTGCCTTACCATCTAAAGGATTGTGTGGTGCTTTAGGGATAGGAGCAATCTTAAAAACTGTTTAGCTTCCTTTCTCTTTCTTTTCTTTCTTTCTTTTTCTTTCTTTCTTTCTTTCTTTCTTTCTTTCTTTCTTTCTTCTCTTTCTTTTCTCTTTCTTTCTTTCTTTCTTTCTTTCTTTCTTTCTTTCTTTCTTTCTTTCTTTCATGTATTTACTTGTTCATTGTAAAACACGTTTCTTGAGCTGTGTGTTAGTCACTGGGGATTCAGGAGACATTGTCTTTATCCCAGAGCCTCTCAAAACCCAGTGGGTGGGGCTAGGGATGGCCAGACAGAGGAACAAAGGAGTCCTGATAACCCAGAGTGAGGATTTTATTCATCATTCCTGGCAGGTAGTCAGCACCCAAGAAATACCTATTTAATGAAGGGACAGATGAGTTGTGCTACAAGGGCGGTCACATGGGTGCTATGTGACCTTGAGGGAGAGCCATTCAACATAGTTCAGGGAGGTAGTTTTCAAGGACTTTATTCCAAAGGGGTACTCCATTTACTGATGGGGTCTGGATATTCCATAACTTGATAAGAGTCCAAAGTACCTCGGTGACATGGCTGAGATTCAAATCCATATCTTACAACTCTTAGTTCTTTCCACAGTACTTCAGTGTGTCATCCCTTTCAGGACTCAGCCCATGTGCTCCCTCATCTGGGTAGCCTTCATGGCCCCTTCCCTCCCTATTTTCCTCCACTGCTGTTGGTCAGATGGCCTTCCTTGGGTGCTCCCACAGCCCCCTGTGCTTACTGCAATGTAACATCAAATGCCTCCTTTCAATGCAGAACTTGGCATTGTATATACTTAGTGCCTAGGTCGGAGCCAGGTGATCAATAAGTATTTTCTAAAAGACTTTAAATTGATCCTGATTAGTGCCAAGAAGGTAAATATCATTTACTGTTCTGGGAGTTGTTTTCAAGCTTCGCTTTCCAAACAAATTACTCCCTTTGGAGTTAACTCAGGCCCCGCTGGTTTTCCTGGAATTCTGAGGTGTGCTCATCCCTGATTACTTCGTGTTTTGACCTGAAAGCACATTGTTGCCCTGACTTTCAGAGGTCACGCTCCGCCTGCCAAATTTAACTCCCTTCCCAATGTTCCTGGCACATTGATTCCTTCCTTGGCTGGTCCTGAGTTCCAACTTTTCCTTCTCTGGCCATCTTCTATGGCAGTTGCCTGGTTATGTTTTGCTGTATCTTGGGAAGTGAAAGCTGAGAGAGGTGTTCAAGCTTGGATGACCTAGACAGTGTACTTCATCCCATCCTCCTTCTCTTTCCTAGCTCAGGCTGCCTCTCCTTCTCCCTGACTTAGCTCTTATGATTACTCCTACTCTAACACTTAATATGAACCCCTTCCTGAGCCTTGGCCCAACTTCCTAGCAGAAAGATTTCCTGGGAAAAGTGGCCAAAGAAAGAGCAGATAATACTAGAAAATGCTGAGTTTGGTGTCAGGCAAACAGGTGTGAATCTTTATCAGTTGTGAGACCTTAGGACGGCTGACTGCCATGTAGCTTTGGTTTTTGCCAAGTGGCTTCCATTTACTCTCTTTTTGGTACCTAATATTTTGCACCCAGTTACAGTGTGTGGGGTTTCCACCCTATGCTTCCAAGCAATTTTCTGACACTAGCTGGGGGACCTACAATTTGCTTCAGTTCTGACACCCTCTATACCATCTACCTGGAGACAGCATCAGATTCCATATGTTATGGCTCAGTCCACAAGATCACTCTCCCCCCACTTCTTATGCCAATCTCTTGTGCATCTGACTGACTGGCTCTAGATTGGAGGTTCCGAAGACCCTCTCCTTAGGTTTGATTAATTTGCTAGAGTGGCCCACCGTTCTCAGAAACATTTCACTCAGTAGATCACTGATTTATCATAAAAGGACATACTCAGAAGCAGCTCAAGAGAGGCATAGGGAAAGGTATGGGCGAAAGGCTCAGAGCTGCCATGTCCTCTCTCAGTACACCACTCTCTCCAATTCTCCATGTGCTCACCAACCTGAAAACTCTTGGAACTGAGTCCTTTTGGGTTTTTACAGAGGCTTCATTACATAGGCACAATTGATTAAATCATTTACAGTTGGTGACTGATTCAACTTCCAGGCCCTCTCCCCTCCCCAAGCTGAGGAATGACAGGACTGAAAGTTCCTTACCTCTTACTACAAGGTTGGTTCTCCAGGCACTCAGCCTTCCTCCACAGGTACAATCTCAAAGTCACCTCATTAACATAACAAAAGACAACTTTATGGCTCCCATCACCTAGGAAGTTCCAAGGATTTTAGGAGCAAAGACCAGATACATTTCTCTCTCTCTCTCTTTTTTAACATTTATTTATTTTCAAGAGACACAGAGCACGAGGGAGCAGTGAGGGAGGGGCAGTGAGGGAGGTGCAGAGAGAGAGAGAGGGAGACACAGAATCCAAAGCAGGCTCCAGGCTCTGAGATGACAGCAGAGAGCCCAACACAGGGCTCGAACTCACAACCATGAGATCATGACCTGAGCCAAAGTCTGACACTCAACTGACTGAGCCACCCAGGTGCCCCTCATTTTAACCATTCTTAAATGTACAGTTCAGTAGCATTAATTCCAATTCCATTTATAATGTTGTGCAACTGTCATGACTATCTAGTTTTATAATTTGTCATCACCTCAAACAGCAACTCTGTACACATTAAACAGTGACTTCCCATTTACCCCCCTTCCAGCTCTTCGTGTCCTTGAATCTACTTTCCATCTCTATGAATGTACCTATTCTAGATATTTCCTGTAAGTGGAATCATACAATATCTTTGCTTTTGTATCTGGCTCATTTCACTTAGCATGCTGTTTTCAGTGTTCATCTATGTGGTAACATGTATTCGAGTTTCATTCTCTTTTATGGCTGAATAATATTCTATTGTATGGATACACCACTTTTGTTTATCCGTTCCTCTACTGATGGACAGTTAGGATGGTTCCACCTTCTGGCTATTGTGAATAACGCTTCAATGAACTCTTGTTCTGTATTTTGAATGCCTACCTCCAGGAAAGGAGCCAAGCAGTGAAGGAGCTGACGGTGGTGAAAGGAATGGTGCCCTGTGGTGTGAGCTCACAAAATGTGGTTAGAGCTACTGCCATTGTGTGTCAGATCACTACTCACTCAGGAACTGTCTCTTCTGAGACTGTCCAAGTAGCCCATATAGAAGCAAAGGGGTCGAAGGGGAGAAGCCACTGGTTTCTGGAATGTGGAGGCCTACAAATTTAGTTTTTGTGTGTGTGTGTGTTTTTTAATGTTGATTTATTTTGAGAGAGACAGAGAGAGAGCATGAGTTGGGGAGAAAGAGAGAGAGAGAATCCTAAGCAGGCTCCATGCTCAGTGTGGAGCCCGATGCGGCGCTCAATCCTACGACCCTGGGACCATGACCTGAGCCCAAATCAAGAGTGGGATGCTTAATGAAGTGAGCCACCCAGGCGCCCCTAGGGTGTTGTTTTTAAAAATACCAGAAGCCCATAGCAACCTAGTAATTAGACTGGCACTGTCACTGCCATTTGTTTAATGGTTGAGTGATCAGAAGTTTTCTTTTTTTTTTTTCTTTTGCCTGTCAACTCTGCCTGATTACAAAGGCATGTGAATCTTTCCTTACACATAATGTTCCAAGTCTGAAGTGAGAAATTGAACTGAACTCAATTACAGTGGCCAATCTGATGTACTTAATTGCACACAGGAGCTAGGAATTCGAAAGGTTCCTTGGAGGACAGGGGTGGGCAAAGTGGACCTGGAGCTATTGATGTCGCATGCACCCGAGGGTATGCACGTGGTCTGGAGGGCACCCGCGTCCTCTCCCAAGCATACATTTGTGCGTACACCCCGATGAGATGCAGGTGCTGTGAGACAACGTCCTCCGAGATGGTAGCACTTCCTCGGATGGTTTGGCTTATGAAGTTACAACTGCTTTCAAGTGCTAATTCAGAAGTCTGCATGAGTTTTTAAAAACTATGTATCCCCCTGGAGAAGCTGCAACAAAACTAATGCAAAGAGATGAAGCAAAGGAGGAAAAGTGGGTGGAGGGCAGAGCCTCTTCGCCAAGGGAAACAGAACCAGTTGCACATGCTGTTCTGAGCAGCAGTGAACAATAGCATCATGGCGTCCATAACAGCTACAGGGGTCCTCCATCCAGAGGAGCTAATGATCTTGTGATGATGCTTTACTGAGCATTTCCCGAGTGCCAGATCCTGTACCCCCTTTTTCCCACACATTACTCTTAATCTTCTAAACAGTACTATGTGGCAGGCAGAGTTATTCTGGTTTTACACAATATTCTATTCTTTTTCCTTCCTCCCTATTCTAATCCATCTTTGATTAGGAACCAGCCATAAGGTTGTCACTCTGAAAACATAAAAGGAGTCCCAGGAAGAAAACTTTCCTTCAACATAATTGTGAGCTGCCAATTGTCAGCAGCCATTGAGGGTGAGCCAACTACTACTGAAGGGCAGTGGTGAGCAGCCTGGGACCAGAGGAGCCCATGGCCCACACCTGGGGCTGGGAATATGCCTCAGTCTTCTGGCCTGGGCTATGACTCACAAATGGGCCACAGAAATATCTTTAATTTGGAGTGGCAGGTGCTGCCCAAATCCAGGGGCCGTTGGGGGTTGAGAGTCAGATGAAGAGAGTTGACTTGGTCAACAGGGTAGAGAGCAGTCATAGGGGACAGGGCACGGCTAGAAACAGGAGGACCAGGGAGATATGTGTAGTGAGGTCATGGGAAAGCCAGTCAGCAGGAGGGTGGTTCCAGGGGAGCCCAGGCTTGCTTACAGTTCTGATATGCCCGGCTCTCCCTGGTGTGAGGCAAGGTGAGCCAAGGCCATTTCAGGGCCCAGGAAGAGAGCTGCTGATACCTGCTCCTTGGCAAGTTCCACTGTTCTCTCTTCTTAACTTTGTACGTTTCAGACCCCCTTGGGTGAGCATAACCATGAAGTCATCAAGACAAGGGTCAATTACACAATTATCCTATTTTTACAGATGATAAAACCGAGAGTCAGGGGGATCATGGATCTTGTTCAAGTTTACAGTACTATAAAGTGGGAAAGCTGGAATCAAACCTAGAAACTCTTCCTATGTGTCCGTGCTACTTGGTGCCCCATCTGAAGGCTAGGCCGAATGGGCTTTGGAGACTAGCGCAGGACTGGCAGTCAGCCAGACCCAGTCCCAAATCTCTACTTCACTTTTTCTTAGCAATATATTTCCACTCTCCATGTTTTCCTACTGTACCAGACTCTCTCGGTCTGTTCTGTGGTCTGCTTTACACAAGCAAACACAACAGAGTCCAGAGAGGGGAAACTGCCCCTTGGGGCGTGAATGCTTGGTCTCTGTTAGCCCCTCGGAGTCCACAGAAGGCAGCTTGACAGCATGGACCTCCTGGGAAGGGAGGCTGAACCCTGCCTGGAAGAGCCTAATTATGCCCAGAGAATGACTCTCACCTGGCAGGATCTGGGCCTTCCGTGATGCGAATGTGTGGCAAAGAGCATTTTCCAAGTGAGAACCTGGTCGCGGTAAAAGCAAAATGGACCAATTAGGGAGGTGCTGGACCATGGGAGTGTTTTCCCTGAGCAAGTCTTTTAACCTTGCAGGGAGGCTGACCCTCTCCCAGGCACTGACAGCCTTTTTGGAACTGAGGAAACAAGCTAAGTTCTTTTTTAATGTATATTAAATTGAGCCTGTCAACCTTGACAAAGTCCCTTTAAGTAGATGGTCGCTAAGAGGACAGCCTGCCCAGAAGGCATGCTGCTGGGGAGGCTGCATGGTTGGCCCTCCCTCTCAGGATTCAGGCTGAACAAAATCTCCCTCTCCCTGTCTCCTTTCTTCCCTTTCTTCCTTCTTTAACAAAAGGTATCCTCCATTCATGATCCTATGGGCCAAAACCTGTGCCAACAACGTAATGGGTATTTTCTGATGTGGTCCTTATAACGCTTCTATGAAATGGGTACTATTTCATCCTTGTTTTACAGACCAGGGAAGCGAGGCTCAAAGAGATGGTGCATCACTGTCAATACCTTCTAACAGGTTCGTCGGACTTCTACGCTTAGGCTGCCCCTATCTTTGGATATTATGATCCTAACCAATCAAATTGTTTCCATTTGCTGTGTGCTCTTCCAGGCCTTGCCCATGTGTGCACGTTATTTTTACATAATTGTAACTTCAGTTATTTTACAGCTATAGTTTGGTATTAAGATTTTGTTCTTATCAAAGTAATACATATTTTTAAAGCCAAATAATGTAAAATGCACACCTTAGAAAACACCCATCCCTGTCTCTTAGATCTCTTCTAACTGTTGCTCCTGATACTGATCTCCACACTGTAAATAATACATTTATATTGCTATTTCTTGGTTTATCGGTTTTTTGACATTGACCTCCTTGAATGGCTGATGAGAGCCGGCTCTCTCTCCCTTTGTCTCCCGTCCACACCACACGCAGTTCTAGCATACTTTGATCTCTCAGTCATCAGGGTTTCTGTCATGATTTGTGGGTATTATGTAGGATCAAGCAGCATCTCCTTTCTTGTATTATACTTTGCTTTTTTAAAAGTAATAATTGCCTTGCTTTTTCATTTGCATAACTTTCCACTGATCTAATTTTCCCCACATGTTCCCACACTTCAGTCACCTGTTGTAATTTTTCTATAACCTCAAACATACCAATTTTAGTCTTTTTTTCCCTAGAGGTCATCCTTCTCTGTTCCAGTGTGAACTGCTTGCTTTCCGAGATGGCTGCACAGCTGGTATAGGGGATCTTCTCTTGATCCTTAATCCTGGGATCCTTCTGTGGATCTTTTGTGTTGGTCTCTCATTTCCTGCAGCCCATAGCTTCCTATGTTGTGATTTACTTCTCAATTTCTTTTCCTAAGAAAAGGTGTGTGAGCTATACATTTTTTTTGAGTCTTTGGCCGTCTTATTACACACTTCAATTTAAGTGACTGTTTGGCTAGGTATAAATATCTAGTTTGAAAATTTTTTTCTTTCAGAATATTGAAAGCAATTCTCCTTTGTCATCCAATGTCTGATTTTAGCCTTGAGACTTCTGAGACCAGTTTGACTCCAAGTTCTTTGCATGTGACCTTTTATTCTCTCCTTTGAGTTCAGAAATTTCATGATGATGTGATTTCATGTACGTCTTTCTGCATGCATTACACTCAGAACCTGATGAATCCTTTCCATTGGAGACTCCTGTTCTACACTGCTGGGAAATTTTCTCGTCTAACATTGGTTTATAGTGCAAAGATCCCCCAAAGTGTGACCTAATATGTTTTATTCTACACAGAAAAAAGAGAATCCATTAGTGTTTATTGAACAGCTACTATGTGTCAGTCACTGAAACAGAGACTTTATGTGTGCTGTTTATTTTATGCTCATAGAAAACCTCTAATACAGCTGTTGGCATCACTATCTTATAGATGATAGTCACAGAATATCAGAGAGTCACAGAGTGACTCAGAGCAGTGGAACAATTTGTTCATAGACACACACAAACTAGGAAGCATCACAGTCAGAATTTACTCCAAATCTGCACAACTCAATCTATTAGATAAGCAATTCCCTAACTATATTCTTTGGAACACTATTGCCTCGTATTTTTCTTTATCCTGGTATCTTTTGGATATGCTGGGATAATCATATGTCTCAGTTATAGGATTTCTCAGAGTTGTTAATCTCTAACCTGCATTGTGAGTCTCTAAGGAGGAGACTGTGTGATGTACAGTTTCCCAAAGTACATGGGTGTGATATTGAAGCTGTGCCATGAAGGGAAGTAGAACTTAAGTATGAGACTTTAGATTGGTTGTGGACTAGCTGGCCATAGTGGCAATGGACTCTGTGGGCCTGGCTATAACACCTCCTGCCCCTCCACCCTCCCCTTCCTCGTCTCATTCCCCAGGCCCACCTTGTTCTTCCTTACCTGCCTCACTCAGCACCAATCATAGTGCCCTTTTCTTTTTTTTTCTGTCGGTTTCTTGACTACTCAACAGCCATACCAGCTGTCTTTCAAATCAATGGAAGGGTCTCTCTAACGCACTGCTCTAACTGGAGAACGCTTTACCACTTTATCTTACTCATACTACTCAGCCTTCAGAGCTCAGCCTAAACGAAATTTCTCCAAGGAACAGTCCCTGAACATTCTGACTAGATTAAATCTCCCTACATGATGTTCTCAAAGCATATTGTACTTCTATGTCATATTGATTATAACACATGTCATTTGTATATGCTATGCAACATATCAAGTGCTATCATATAATCACACATTTTTGTTTATTTTTCTAGCATCTATTTTCTTTCTGTAGACTCTAAGATCCTTCTAGGTCAGGGACTGTGTCTGTCTTGCTTATTACCATATGCCTAGAATTGAGACAGTTGCCTAATGTATGCTAGGTGCTCAATAAACATTTGATGAGTGATTGTGTCAATGATCAAATGGATGAGTGAAAAAGGTGATTTCATTTGTCATTATCATTAATGATGATTCTAATTAATGAATGTTGCTGAAAATTGTGGCTCTTGTTAGAGTTCCAATAGCCCAGTTCTGCTTCACAATAGGTCTGCAATGAGGCCAGGAAATAATGTAAAACATAACCTCAGAGGTGATGAATATTCCATGAAACAAAATCATAATTAAAAAAAATTTGCTTCTGTTCTGTGCATGAATTATTTTGCCAACAGGTATCTCAGCAGGAGACTGACTTCACCCCAAAATACCCGGCCTCAAAAGCATTTTCAAACAGTTCTTTGTGAGTCTTATAAATCAAGTTTTCATCATAGAGTCAAGAGAGCAAATGAATATTCTCTTTTAGAGAGTGGGGGAAAAAACCCAAAATGCTTGAAATAAAAAGAGTCAGCTTGGATAGTTTTTTAAGAGCTCATTTTTCTAGCTTTGGCTGGCTAGGCAGATGAGCCTAGCCCAGAGTCCTGGGCTAGTACTTCTGTCTCCCGTGAAGTTTGTGATTCCATTGGGATGGGACATTATGACAGCTGTTCTTTCTGCGTTACCAAAGAGGGCTTCTGGGAAGGCTACCTACTGTGAAATCTCCCAAAGCGTGTAGCACAACGCCTGCCCATGCAATAAATGCCAGTTTCCTTGCTCTTTTCGGTTCCTGTGCCCCATGTGCCCTCACTTCATTGATTGCTTAATTATCTCTTCCTGTGGGTAGCTCCATCTCAGTAGACACTTTCAGGTCAGTGACAGTGCCTTATTCCTTTCTGCATCCCCAGCCTTCCCACAGGGTCTCAATACGTGTTCAGCGATAAGGAGGGAATGATCCCATCAACAGCCCTGCAAAGTACACACAGACCTTTTTTATCCCCATTGCACTGTGGAGGGAACTGAAGCTTGGATGGGCCACCAGACTTACTTGCCTGAGGGCCTAACTCATGATCCCCAACCTGTGCACACCCTTAATTAAGGGTGACATTCCCAGTCCTGCACGGCCTGGCTCCTGCCTACCATTCATTCCAGGATTTGTTCTTGCTGCTTTTCACCTCATTGCTTTCTCTTGCGTAAAGCGGAACAGCAGTGGCTCTCCCCTTGTATGGACTGACTGAATAAATGTCAAATGAATGTTTTTGTGTGCGGCTGGGCCTTTGTTCATTTTGCTCTCTCCATCTGGCAGGTCCTCCTTTTATTTACCCTTCAAGTCTCCGTTGAGGCATCCCCTCCTCCTGGAGGCCTTCCATGAATAGCACTCCCCTGGCTCTGTGCACTTATCATCGCACTTGCCATACTGGATGGTGACTGCTTACTGGCCTATCTCCCACGGGACTGTGAGCTCTTCTAGGACAGGGGCTGGGGAGCTTGAGGTTAACAGAGGACACGCTGCAGAGCGGAGCTCAAATCTTTGTGAAGAGCAACCGGGAGCACTCTCGGGAAAGCAGCCTGGCCCTCCTGGTCCAGTGCTCTCTCCCAGACACCACGCTGCTCCACACATTGCATAATATGAGCATCAGGAGAAAAAAAAATAGATCAAATGGCAGCACAAACCCAAATTGGCAGCCATCCTCAAGATGCTGAGAGGCCGCCCATCTGCTCTCCTCGCGTTCTGAATCCACAGTTGTGCCCTCCATGCTGAGTGAGCTGGCAGCAGCTGGCCCCCTGCTGCCAGTGAAGAAAGGAACAATTTATTACAAAGGGCCCTCTCTAAATCAATCTTCCAATGCGTTCTGGTGGTCTGGGAGCAGAGGAGGCTTGTGGGCGCTGTCCTGTTACTGCTCCACTAACTCTGCATTCCAGCCACATTTGGCCAGAGTCCCACCAGGGCTTGAGGAAGATGCTTGGTGTTCATTTCTGGGAGCAATTTTAGGAAATCAGAGATTAGAACACTTGATTCCCTTTAAAACAGACTGGCATTAAGTAGCGGCGTGTCCCAGGGTTGCAGACCACACGGCTGGCATCTGGGTGACATTCCTGGTGCTGGGTGAAGGCTGCTGGCCAGTGAGGTCTTTTATGCAAACTCGTCTCCATGCCTGATGCCTCCAGATACCAAATGATGTCTCTGGCAGCCACACCTGGGAACACCTCTTCTTTGGGAATTGCTTATAATAGTCTCATCCTTGAAGTTGGGACTTGCAGGCTCAGTCGGGGTGAGGTGCTCTGCAGGAAGTTAGCCTGAAGTCAGAGGTGGAAGTCAGCCCTGATGGGTCAGTGTGGATCTTTTCTACAGGCCAAACTTACTCTGCTTAGAGCCCAAGCAGAAGGTGTTGGCCCTCTGAAGCCCTGAGTGATCGGCACGATTTTGCCCTCTGGACAGCGGTGTTTGAAATCAAGGGGAGCCAATCTAGAGTGTTGTTAGTGACCTGTGATGTGGTTTGGTACAAAAAGATCAGCTGGGCCAATGGCACTTACTGTCTCAGGAATGAGAACCGAGAGATTCCCAGGGAAGGACGCTATTGGCGGTGAGGGCTGAAGCTGAGAAGTCAGAGAGAGAGAGACCAGAGGGGGATGGACAGGCCACAAGCAAGCTGAAGTTAGGTGGGAGCAAAATGAGTAGGCAGGAGCCACGGTGTAGAGATGTAGAGATGTGTGAGTGGGGGAGTGGGAGGGCAGAATGGGACAGGTGCTTGGAGAAGGCAGGCATCCTGATTAGAGAGACCAGAGCCCTGTGAGGATGTCTGTCCCTTGAACCACAAAAGCCCTATTTATGCGTTTGCTCATTAAACAGGCCTAAACAAAGCTCGGGGCTAATTGAGGGTGAACATGGATGATTGGGGTAAGGCCCTGATCGTGAGGCACTCCCAGTCCTGAAGGGAAGAGAAATCTGTAAAGGGACAATGACACGGCGCCACAATGGGTAGTAAAGTGTGTAAATGCAAAAGGTGAAATGGAAACAGAGGAAGGGGCATCTAGCTTTGCTGTGGGAAACCAAGGAAAGCCTCCCAGCCGGGCTTGAGGGGCATGGTGGCTATAATTCTAGGTATTTGAAATGGACTGTACAAAAGCCTGAAAGGGAGCACGGCATGTCTGGAGATCTTGAAGAAGCTGGGAATTGCTGGAACCTAAAGTTTGAATATTCGTTCAAAGAAGAAGATATAAGGTAAAAATATAGGTAGTTATGACGAGAAGGAGGACAATACAGTACGCATCAGCGAATTAGTCTTCAGAAGAAAAACCACAAAATTATGAAAACAGAAGGAACCTTAGAGATCATCGAGTCCAACTGCTTTATTTTCCCAACGAGGAAACTGAGGCCGAGAAGGGAAGTCCCTTCATGCTGCTGTGAAGATTTCTGGAATTGCCCAAGGAAGTGGGGGCAGGGTTGGAACAAGATTCAGGCTCCCTGAGTGCTGGTTCCCAGCCTCTGTGTAAAAGGTAGGTAGCTGGAATGACACAGTGGCCTTTCCATTTGAGCTTGATGCTTTATGGGGAGAGGGGCTAACTGGCTTCTGAAGAGATGCACTGAGAACCCAGCACAGCAGTGACATAGCACACTTTGACTATGTATAAAGGCATACATGAATGCTGGGTTCCAACGCTCACTGGTATCCCGGAATGCCCTTTCTTTTGTCTTATCCAAATCGTGATCTGTCTTCAGGATCTGGCTGAACTGACTCCTCCTCCAGGAAGCCTTCTGTGACTACTCAGCACCCATACTTTGGAGGTATTCTCTCTTCTATGGCCTCTCAGGCTCTGACACTCACAGGATACTCACATTCTCTGCTTGTTGCTTTGCCAGTTTCCTGTTCATCTTTGTGATTATTTCTCCAACTGGAAGCTTTGCTCTGTAGAGGGTCTACCTCTCATACTTTCTTGTGTCCTATAAGACTGAGTCCAGTGCCTAGCACAAAGAAACACTGGTGGATTCTTTAGACTTTACACATGATCTTTTCTGCCTTCCCTCATACCTTACCAAAGCTAACTGAACTACATCGTCTAGTTTCTACTATTACCTGCTAATGTTTTCCCATTTTTTAAAATTAATGTTGGATGACAATTTAATATCCCTTTATATTCATTTGGAGTTGACAGATATGCTGCCACACACATGGAGACCCGAAGATCAGGAAAGTTAAAAACCTAGACCCCCTAGGTTTTGGAGGTGTTGCTGATCAAGGTGAGAGATAAGTTCAAAGTCAACATTCATATGAACTTAACAGGGGGTTAAGGAGAACCACTGATTTAAACATCTTCAAGTAGGTGGAGTTTTGGGAAAAGTGCAGGGCATAGAGATGGCCCCCTCCTGAATCTCAGAATCCTCACATGGAAAATGATCAAAGTGGGCAAGATTCTAATCTTTTGCCTCTGACAGTCTGTGATCATGCAGTGCCTGCCATGAGCTCTTCAAACTCACTGCCCAAATACCAGACACAGTTATTTGGGGTGTTTGTTTTGCTTTGACAGATAATGAGATGCTTATTCTCATTCCCTGACAAGTTCTAAAATACTGCTTTCACTTCCTCTTCCCACATCATCTCCATCTTAATTTATTACGTATTCAACCTCTGGTTCAACCGCATTAATCACATACCCAGTATATGTCAAAGGAGGTCATGATGCTGGATCTATTTCATTTGACCCCTGGATCCCTGTTCCACTCTTCCCCACCCTGCCCACATCACAGAGGCTACCCTTCTAGGGACTGCATCGATGGGCTCCCTCGACCTCTGGCACCTGATTGGGTTTAGCCAATGGAGGCAGTGGCAGGGGCCCAAGGGTGGAAGGAGAGTGGAGGTCAGGGTATCTGGCCCCTGGTCCAATCCTGTTGAATGGCTGTGGGCTGGCTGATCCCTCCAACAAAAGCCAAAGCTCCTGCCAGGGGCTCTCTCCATGGCCACCTTTTCTGGTTCTGGAAACTGTCCCTTTAGGCCTACGGCTGGTAATAGCTCCCTGCTGTTGCTAGTCATGTGGTTTAGATCCTCCCTGTAGTTTCCTTAAATCCTGCTTAAATTCTTGCAAATACTCTCTTTCTTAGGTTCACCTCAATTATCCAATTTGAATGTGCCATCTGTTTCTCACTGGAAACTTACTGATAGTCACCACACAATCTTTAAAAAATGGAATCCCTTTAGGGCGCCTGAGTGGCTCAGTTGGTTAAGTGTCCAACTCTTGGTTTTGGCTCAGGTCATGATCTCATGGCCTGTGGGATCAAGCCCTGCAATGGGCTCTGTGCTGAGAGCAAGGGGCCTGCTTGGGATTCTCTGTCCCTCTCTCTCTGCCCCTCCACCACTTGTTCTCTCTCTCTCTCTCTCTCTCTCTCTCTCCCTCTCTTTCAAAATAAATAAACATTAAAAAAGAGGAATACTGATATCTATGTAAGTAACCTAGACTAGGCAAATTTATCCTGAAGATGGACAGTGGTGATGGTTGCACAACAGTGTGTATACAATTAATGTCACTGAACTGTACACTTAAAAGTGGTTAAAATGGTAAATTTTATGTTGTGTGTATATTACTACATTAAAAAAATAAATAGGGGACATAATAGCTAAATACTTATTGATAAGCATTGATAAGTTAGAACCAAAACAATAACCTGTTTCTCCCTCTGTTTTCAATATTCCAGTGAGAGGCCCATGTTGGGTTAACTCATGCACTGACTGTGAAACTTTTCTCTTCTCTTCTCTTCTGTTCTCTTCTCTTCTGTTCTCTTCTCTTCTGTTCTCTTCTCTTCTCTTCTCTTCTCTTCTCTTCTCTTCCCTTCCCTTCCTTTCCTTTCCTTTCTCTTTCTTTTTTCTTTTCTTTTTTCTTTTTTTTCCTTTCCTTTCCTTTCCTTTCCTTTCCTTTCCTTTCCTTTCCTTTCCTTTCTCCCCTTCCTTCCTTCCTTCCTTCCTTCCTTCCTTCCTTCCTTCCTTTATATTTATTGTTTTAAAGGAAGATTTTGGATTGCCTGGGTGGCTCAGTTGGTTAAGCAGCCAACTTCAGCTCAGGTCATGATCTAGCATTTCATGGGTTCAAGCCCCACATCAGGCTCTGTGCTGACAGCTCAGAGCATGGAGCCTGCTTCGGATTCTGTATCTCCCTATCTCTCTGCCCCTCCCCCACTCCTGCTCTGTCTCTCTCTCTCTCTCTCTCTCAAAATTAAATAAACATTAAAAAAAAAATGTTTTGTTTTTAAGTAATCTGTACACCCTATGAGGAGCTCGAACTCACAGCCCTGAGATCAAGAGTCACACGCTCCACTGACTAAGCCAGCCAGGCGCCCCCCTGTGAAACTTTTATTCATGCCAAATAATTCAATCATGTTCAGGATGCTGTTTAATTTATTTGTGCAAATACATGTGTGCTGATCTTGGTCTGGAACAAAAAATGGTACTGGTATAGAATACTGACAAATAGTAGCCTCCTCTGGTCTTGTCCTTAGTTCAAAGCCTGGCTCATCAGCATTTTCTTTCACAAAGCTTTCTGGAATTTCATGAAGCTTTCTACAACATGTCCCTGTTGTTCTTCTCCTTCCTGCTCCACAGAAATTAGCCCATTATTTTACTTCTGGTTCTCATAACAGATAGTTGTCTCCAAAAGATTCAGAGTTTTTTTGTAGATGAGGATCATGTCCTCAATGCCATAGTTCCTCATTGACCTAGACAAATACTAACTGGTACCTCTGCATACACTTGGCCAATGAGTGCAACTTTTCATAGATGCTTATCATGCAATTTACCTAACGGAAAGTGCTGCAAACAAGAATGTGTTTCTCTTTGGCTCTGATTTCTACTGGCAGAAAGACTAATTTTCTCTAACTTATGCATACCCGAGACTCTTGACAGCAGTTTGACGTCTAGGGACAGTGGGTGCCTCAGGTGCTGTTTTCTCCCCTTTCCTTCAGTTTCCACAGTCTCTGAGCCAGAACTTTCTATAAACAGCTAAAGTCTTCCAGGAACCATGAATCGCTCTTCAGGAGCCTCAGAGGTGGGCAGCACGACAGAGCTTCCGTTTCACCAAAGAAGAACCATCTGTTCTGCTGGAATTGTTCTTAGAATGGTATTCCATCCTCTTAAGTCCTCTTTTTCTGAATGGTAGACTACATGACCTATTTATATCATGGTCCTTGTGTTAAACATGACTTTTTTAGTAGAAGAGAGAATTTGGTTTTATTCAGACTATAACAAATGTGAGGAAACTCCAGTCCCATTTATGAACACTGCTCAAATAACCGATAGAGCCTTGCCAGGGGAGCCCTGATACCCCAAGACTCATTCTGCTTCTGCTCTCTGAATTGAGAACTTGAAACGTCCTCAAATTGGAATGTGAAAGATGAATTAGGATACTAGTATATTCAAAGTCTTAGCTCATTACTTATGATCTGTGTCTTTTATTGGTTTGCAGAAATTCTTCCTATATTAAAATAATAACCTCCCATATATCAAATTAATCACATTTTAGATTTGTTTTTTTTTATTAATTTTATTTGTGATGCTTATGGAAAGTTCATTTTTATATATTCCATATTAATATTAATATATGTTTCTTATATATTAATATTTGTTCTATTCCATTGAATACTCTCTTTTGTGTCATAGTACTACATTTAAGGCTAGTGAGTTAAATGGGCATTTTCCCACTAATTTTGTGGGATTAAAATTGATGTGACTTTACAGAAAAAGCAATTTACCAATAGATTTCAAGGCCTCAAACATGTTTATATGCTTTGACCCAATAATCCCCTATCTAGGGATCTAGCTAAAGAAAACCTAAGAAACATAATGTATTTATGCACTAGGATGTTCATTACAGTATTATTTACAATAGTGAAAAACTAGATATAATATCTGGAAATTAGGACCTTCAATAGATTAGTGTGTAGCCATTAAAATTTTAATAACAAGGAGAATTTCAAGACCCAAGAAATACTTTTGATACAATCAGTGATATGTGAGTATGTGTTTAACAACAGGCTCTCTGAGAAAAATAAAACAAAACAGCCCTACTTTGTAGTGTTTGCCAATTTCTGTGGTGTAAGTGTTCCCATCATGGCTGGTTTCAGGATACCCATGGGATGTCACTGCACTGAGTTGGAAAGAGATGAGCTGGGCTCTAGTGAAGAAACCCAATCCAGTTCCAGCACACAACGAGATATGATGCTATGTGACAAAAACAGGATGCAAAGGATGTATACAGTGTGATCTCAACAATGAAAACAATCAATTGAAAAAGACATTGGAAGGAGAGAAGTTACCTTTGGGTGGTGGAATATATGAGATCCTTTTTCCCCGGTATCTTAATATTTCCCTGAACTTCGCAGACTGTTGAGGGAGAGCCTAAGCTATCATTATGACCAGAAACAACCCTGATGCTTGGTGTGCTTCCCTCCCTGCCTATCCGCTCCTCATCATGGAGCTTGGCTTCTTTGGTGATGCCACTTACTCCAGTGACAGTTCCGCCCTGGGGCTTTTGCTGGGGTCAACACCAAAGACCTGTTCTATATTTCCAAAGCCTTTCCTTTCCTTTCCTTCAGAATCTCCTGTCCCCATGTTTGTCTCCTTTATTTCATCCTCCAGAAGGAAAGTGCTTTACTTTTTCAGTATAGCAGGCAGAGGGATGACAAACATATACTTGGGTAATCCCAAATTTAGCTTCTGTTTATGTCACACGGGACAAATGTGTCTCCTGTCACATGAAGCTAATGGGAAATCCTCACCTGGAAGGAATAAGTCATCCTATTTCATTGTCACATGGGAAAAGTGAGGCCAAGAGGTCAATTTAAGGGTCCATCATGAACTAGTGGCTGGGAACCTGGTCTCCTGGTTCCCAGACAGCAGCAGAATCCACTGCAGCACTGCTAAAGGCAATAGCCAGTCTAGAACTTCCCATGTAGGAGTTGGCCAGAGAAGGTAGTCTCTTTGTATCTTCTCACTCTGTACTGAGACTCACATGGATATCCAACTTTGTCACTGGGAACTTTGCCTCAGCTCGCAGGAGAGTGGGGAGGTTCTGGGTGAACTGCATATCTTACTGTTCTCTGGAAAGCAGCCCCTTTGCTTGAACAAGTACACTTTTGGATGTGGTCGGTTATGTACCAAGAAGAAGGGATGGTGGGTGCTTGGGGGGTACTGAGAATCCAGACTTCAAAAGCTTCATTCCCATAAGCAGTAACTCCCCAGAAAGTTTGTTAGCAATAGATGCAGCCACAAAGAAAGATAAATGCATAAAGGAGAAATATTTTTTTTTCCCTACAACTAGGGTACACCTAAAGGAGGCCCATCAACCTTTCACCCTGGGCAGTGCTGGCCCCTTGCGGCATGGCCTCAGTGATGTCTACTCTGCGCTGGAATTCTGAAATAAAACATCTTGCTCGAATCTCCCACCTACTTTCTAGGACTCAGCCCTTCTTCCCTGTTCCTCATTAAGGAGAAGTGGGCACTAGTTAGAAACCTTGCACTTGTCCTGAACTGCCCTGGTGCTCCTTCCTGCTCAGCTGCATTACCCTCCAGTCCATCCGCAAATGCTGTCATTTTCACTCCTGCATGTCTCGAGTCACCACACCCGCACCCCTCTCGTTCACCCGAAGCTGTGCTGCCATCCCAGGCTGCCACCGAAGTAGTCTCCTACCTTGGCCATTCTGTACCCACTCTGGTTCCCTTCCAGGCCATTCCATACATGGTGGCCGGAGTTATCTTTTCACAATGCCCATGCATTCATGTTACTCATCTGACTGCAGTCCATTTCTCTCAGTCGAGACCAGAATCCTCCACATGGCTTATGTGCCCCCAAAGCACCAGCCCTACTCCCATCCCACCCCACTCTCACCTTGGCTTTCGGGAACTGGCCCCCTTCAGTTCCTGGAGTGTGCTGTGCTGTCTTCTTCTACCGGCCATTTTTTGGTTTATACTACAATTCTTACTGCTGCCACCTATGTGTCCAAAAAGCCCATCTCCTCCTCGCTAGCTCAAACATCACTTCCTTTGCAAGTCTTTGGCGACATTCCCCCCATCCCCCAACCAGTGATTATTCTCCATCACACACTCTCAGAAAACCATGCCTCTTTCCTCAGAACACTTATTCTGATCTGCAGTTATGCACTGATTTGATTAAATCCACCTCCTATCCTGGCTGCGGGCATCCTGATAGCCGGGGCACATCTTTCCACGTTCAGGACTATATCTCCAGCATCTACCACAGTGCTTGGTAATTATACATTGAATGCCATGTGAATGAAGGAGTGAATGAGATAGGACTTCCTCTGTTGAACCCTTTCAGACTGCCCCTTGTGGGGTTGGTAATCCTGTCTCTGTGTTGATCTGGCACATCATATCCATCTATCAGTTTCCTCGTCTGTAAAATGGGGCTAACCACATACCACAGTGTTGAATGGAAGGGGAGTGATGATATTTTGGACATACCACAATGGCCATCATGTAGTGGGTGCTCAAAAAAATACTTGTTTTCCTTATAGTCATACTTGTTTCTTTGAATCATGAGAACTTCAAGGGAATGGGCCTCACCTCATTTATCTCAATAGCCTCACAGGGAGGGCTGTGCACATAGTAGGTGGGCCCCATGAATGGCTCTGTATTTGACCGGTGGTTGTCCCTGGCTGCCTTTTCCAAGACTAAATCCTTAATTACCTCATCTTCCTGTGAAGCATCTTTTCTGATCACATAACTCATGGCACTCTCTGGCTAATTCATTTTTGATCAACTGGATTGCTCTACACTTACATTCCTATGTAATATAGCCTCTGGAGTTCCCCTCAGCACCGGAAGGCAGTCTGGCTCATTTGAACAAATTGCTTAACATGTTAAATTAGATTCAACCGTCCTTAGGAAGAAAAATTAAAAAGAAAAAAAAAAAAAGAAGATGAATATCAATTGTCCTCATACTCACAATGTTCCAAAACTGCTTTATTTTACCATTGACAGTTCCCAAGGCATGCCTGCATTGTGTTGGTGACTTGTGCCAAGCAGGAGGTTTAAGTAATTTTCACTATCATCAGCCAACAGTCCCTGAGAATGTGCTGAATGCTTTATCCCCTAAAGCCCAGGTCAGATAGCCTGTCCTCTCAGAAGCTGCTCCATTCTTTAGTAAAAATTAATCACTTCTTTAATTGGGCTAAGTCTGTATCTTCAACACACTTCTGTTTTATACTCAACACTATGTTTCTTTTCTTTGTTCAATATTTATCTTCCTTATTAGAGTGTGTTAAACGTAGGGAAATAATTTTGTCCCAACCACCTAGTATAGGAGTTAGCTACATGCTCTATGCTACATGCTTGCTAAACTGAATTGATAACCAGCCAACAAACATTTATCGTACATGCTAGACATGCCCAGAATCATATTTGACCAAATACTGGGGCAGCCGTGGAACGGTACACATAAAATTAACCATCATACCCACTCCTTTACCTGCTTTAGGTTTCTGCTCAAATGTTGCTTTTTAAGAGAGACTCTCTAGCCGTTTATATATGATGATACCCTTGCCCCTTTTGTGTTCCTTCAAATTCCCTTACACTGCTTTCTCTTTCTCCAAAGCACTTATTACTAACCTGACTTAGGTATGTATTATTATTATTTTTATTTACTGCTATCGACCCCAAACTGTAAATTTCATGAAGGCAGCAACCTTGTTTGGTGTTCAGTCATCTTTCCAGGGTCTAGGAAAATGCATGGCACGTAATAACTACTCAAGTAATATTTACTGAATTAATGAATGAGTCTCCAGACAGCTCATAAAGAAGCCATCCTTGGGCTAAGTGCTTGCCCTAGGCCAGCCAGTGAGTATCTTTTGTAAGGAACGGTGACTTTCCTGAGCTGGGGATGGCAGGCAAGACAGTCTGCTGGAAGGGACCCCTTGGTCATGGGAAGCCCATACATGTTGAATTGCACATATAATAAACTAAATCATTTCCTTGGTGACTGTCAATAAATGTTTTTGTCTTCTTTATAAAGTCTCATGAAAAATAAAGTTACAAGAGCCACAAGAAATGGAGAGATGCTATGCATGTTCTGAGAAAGGTGGGGTTGATTCCAGCTAGTGAAATAAAGAACCTTTGTGGAGAAAAGGTATCTTAGCTGAGCCTAGATAGGGACTGAAGATGGGACTTTGCAGAAAGGGCATATCAGGCTGAGGAACAAGCATGCACACAGAGAAAGGATTGGGAAAGTACATCTGTAATGCAGAACAGTGAGTCGTTTTGTTTAGTATCTTCTAAGTACCAAGATCAGTCATTGCCCTCATCAAGTGTCAGATCACAGGCAAATTCAGGTGGGATATAATTCAAGTCCCCAAATTTCATTTTCCCATGAGGTGGTTTGGTGGCCTGGTTTATCCAGACCCATGCTCCTCCTTTCCCCAATGGTGAGTTCTGCATTAATGCAGGTAAAGGCTTGGAAATCCCCTGGCTGTCTTGTGCAGGACGTCTTTGCTATTCAACAGGTGGAGGTGAGATCGCAGTAATTCTAAGAAGCAACGGGAACCTGTACTTGAAAAATGCTTGCCTCTACTTTCTGAGTGTTTAATTAGTTGATTCTCACATCTTCAATGGCACAAGGGCACCTGGATAATCCTCATTCCACCACTGGCTTCTTCTATAGATCAGGAGCAGGAAGGGGGCGGACAGGGTAAGGATTTGAGTGAACAATTTTAAGCTTGTCGGAGTCATGATTCAGTGATTCCAGGGCTGCTCCTGATTTATTCAGACTTGCCAAAGGACTGTATTCTTTTCACGCTCTTCTTAAAAATTACCAACTTTTCATCATGTTAAGGACCTCTTAGAAGGAAGAAGAAAGATTAAAAGATGTTCTTAGCTTGTAGGACTCTTTCTCTTTCTTTATATTTTTTCTGTCTGCCTCTATTTCTGTGTCTGTATCTTTGTCTGTGTGTTTCTCCCTCTCTGTTCCTTTTTGTCCCCTCAATCTCCCTGAGAGGCAGTGGAGTACACTATACAGGAAAGAATGCTTGAGAAAGAACGAGGGAGCCTAGGATCTGGGTTTCAGCCCTCATTCTGCCACTTAATGATTGAGGATCGCCAGGCAAGTTGCTTAATCTTTCTGAACCTTGATTTTTTGAACATACAATGTAGAGTTGCCTGAAGATTGGAGAGGCAGGGGTGGTGTCGCCACAACCAATTCCACTTTAGGATCAAAAACCTAGGTCTTCTGGGGCCCTGGGCAAGTTCTTAAGCCTCCCTGCATCTCAAGTTTCTAACTGGCAGGATGGGGGTAATGCAAGGCAGCAGGGAGAAAAAGAAAAAGCAATAATTTAGTAGGGAGAGCATAGCTTTGGGGTCTGGAAGGCTGGGGCTCAGTTCTCACTGGTTACTAGCTGTGCAGTCTTGGGTGAACGACTTAGTGATGCTGGTTAGGATTCACTGTGTAGGTATCACGTGCCAAGCAGTATTCTAAACTTTTATTTGGATTATCTCAATGCATCTTCCTAAGGTGATGAGGAAGGTGGTATCATTTTCTCCATTTTGCATATGAGAGAATGGAGGTTCTTGAGACACGAGGGCAGGTGCTCCGTGTCAAAGGGCAAGGACCTGGCAGAGCAGAGAAGCTGGCCTGGCGCTTCTGACTCCAGAGCCCGCGCTCTTTGCCAGTGGGCTTTCCTGACCCGGAGGCTTCGCTTGGGCATTGTGGACCCACAAACACAATTGCTTGTAGGTAAGAACTAACCTCACATACGGCTTTTTCAAGCAGTAAATGAGATGCTACACATAAATGACTTACCACAGTGTCTCGTATAATGTAATTCTGTAATAAATGTCAGCCTGTGTGTATATACCACCTTAACTGTTTCTCTCTGCCATATGATGGGGTAGAATATATATACATGTATCACGTGCCTGTGAATAAATGGCTTGTGACCTTTTACGCACTATGCAAGTCACTGTCATGATGACAATCTCTAACATTCCTTCTAGCTCTTAATTCAGACCTTCTATGACTCATTTTCCCCAGGCTGTGTCAGCTCCAGTGAAACTTCCCAGACCACTTTACGCAGTGATGACAAATCGTTCCAGAGCTCTCCGACTTCTCTATTAATTAAATGTGAGAAAACAGAGAGCTCCATGAAAAGACACCTCTGTGGTTTCTTGTTTAACTCTGTACTTCCACTATACCTTGCAGCTGCACCACTCAAAACAGTTGGCAAGAGAACAGTATTCTATTCATTCCGCATGGTGAGTCACAGACGAGTTAGCCAAATTGCACCTCATGTTCCAAAAAGGAGAGATGCACCTTGAGAGGCAAGGGAGGAGAGAGGTGAATCAAGGGGCTTGAAGTAGTTGGTGCAAAGGTCACAAGCATGATGTCAAGCTTTGCCCGTTCACTCACTGAACAATCATTTATTAAGTCCTTACTGTACGTTAGGCATTGGAGAAACACAGTGGAGTAAGTCTCGCTTCCTGTTCTGAAGGAGAAGAAGGAAAAGGATTTCCGATCTCTTGATGGCTTGCTTCGGGCTGGCATTGGGCTAGGAGTTTTATATTTAATCCTTACAATAATCCTCTTGAGATAGGCACTATAATTCCCATCTTGAAGATAAAGGGATTGAGTTTAGATAATCCAAGGGGTTTGCCCAAGGATCACACAGCTAGAAAATGGAGGGATTGGGGCTGACTGGCATTTTACCATGCCTCTGCTGAGAGAAGCCCATGTCTGGTGGGAGATGGGTCTGAATCATTACTGTCTGGAACTGTGAGGTTCTGGGAGTTTAGTCCCACAGTACACATGGAGCCCACAGGGAGAGCTTCCCAGCAACTATTGTTAGAACCTCTATTCTTGACTTTGGAGAGAAAGAGGATGGGTCAAGGTCTCTGCTACCTGTGTTATCTCAATCCCTGGGTGTCCATCTGTTTAATTCAATAGCTAGAGGAAACTTTCAAGGCTGCCGCCAGGGCTGAGGGGGGAATCTGTGCCACCCTGGCAGGGCTGGTGTATTGTAGGACTGGCTGCCCGCAATATTCCTAAAACACGGGTCTCATCACATCACCCCTCCCCTTGGAACCCTTCAGTAACTCCTCCTGGCATAGAATAGAGGCAGAGTCCTGAGCTGGGCTTTCAGGCTCCTCTGTGAGGCCCAGACTCTCTCTATAACATCCCTAACCTGCCCCTCACCACCTGTCCCTGTAACTCGAGCTGTGTCTCTTCTTCCTTTCAGGACTTTTTGCCTCTACTCACATAATTTTTTCACCACTTATAACTTAACTCAGATATCTACTTTTCCAATGGATCTACCATAAAATCCAGCACTTCTACTTGGGGGTCTAATACCCAAAGGAAATGAAAACAGGAGTTCAGTGAGATATGCATACACCCATGTTTATCACACCGTTATCCACAGCAGCCAAGCTATGGAAACAACCCAAATGCCCATCAGTGGATGAACAGAGAAAATAAGATGTGGTATATATGCTCAAGAGAACGACACTCAGCCACGAGCAAGGAGGGTACCCTGCCATTTGTGACAACATAGATGGACCCTGAGCACATGATGCTAAGCCAGATAAGTCAGAGAAAGAGACGTACTGTATGGTATCACTTATACGTGGCATCTAAAAAAGTTAAATCTGTAAAAAAGCAAGAGAGTAAACTGGTGGTTACCAGGGGATGGGGAGTGGAGAGATAAGATTGATGGTGTTTAAGGGTACAAATTTGTAACAAGTAGTAAATAAGCCATAGAGATCTAATGCACAGCATAATGAACATAGGCACTAATACTGTGCTATAATGATGCGATGTGATAAATATTGCTTCAATGGCAATCACATTGCAATATATCAAATGTATCAAAGTAACAGCCTGTGCATCTTAAATTAACAAAATGCAACATGTCAAATTTATCAAATTAAAAAAAAAAAAGCCGGCTTTTCCATGAAACCTTCTCAGATATTCCCAGGTGGAATGAATCACTTCCTCCTCTGCTTTCTCATAGCACTTTGCTGACACTTGTGAAATAGCTTATATTAGATTATACCTCGTTATGAATGCACATTCTTTAAGGAGATTTGGTCATCTTGGATTCCCCGAGGCCCTGGCGAAGAGACTTACTCACAGTGAACTCAGTAAGGGTTTGTGGAGTTGACTAGGTAACTGCAAAGTGCACAGTTCACTCTGGTGTCCGAGCAGTCATTTGCCTGTGTGCCTTCAGCATCATTCTCAACCTTTCCCCCGCTCTGCTCTGGGTTACAGAGCCTTGCTCTTGCAAGCCATACTTTCCAGGTGCCCATGCAAATCACAATTCCCAGTGTCGTTTTTCAGGTTCTGAGATCATATCATACATACAAGCATTGGGAAACCTAGATGTTGATTCTGCTCTGCCACTAAGCATTCTTGTGTAATTCACATTATGAATTTAGATGGCTCCTCAGTAAAACGATGATCCTGAATTAATGTTTTGTTAGGGTCTGAGTATGCAAGCATGCATCCATCCATCCTTTTATCCATACACTCACGAACTCTTATTGAGTTTTTCCGTTCTACCACACCATGGGGATGTAGAGGAGGATACAGCATGGTTCCCACTCACAGTAAGCTCACATTTGAGCAACAATTTGAAGTACTTTCAGGAGGAAAGTGATGTGAGCAGACATGTTCTTTAGAAAAGGTGACGGATAGCCTGCTGTGGGGGCCAATGAGAGTCAATTTCCTGAGGGCAGAACAAGAGCAACAGATAGAAGCCAGAGGAAGTCTGATTTCATCTCGAGATGACAAGGTGAATTTTCTAATAATTAAAGGGGCTCCATACTGACATTACAAGGTAGTGATGTCCTGTCAACAAACACACCCAAGAAGGCGCTAGGTGATGCCCTAGCAGTGGCAGGGAGTGTTTTCCTGCTTTGAGAAGACAGACTAGATGCTTCCTAAGATGGATTTTTAATTCTAAGCTGTTACGATTCTGAAAGTCAACATTTCTGTGCTTCAAATTAGCGGCTTTGAAACCCTTTTTAAAAAGCAGCATGACTTTACCTTTAAACAAAACTCCACGGAATCTCGGCTTATAAAACAAGGAAAGCTGAAGCAACTATGCCTAACGTTCAGGGCCCTGCCCTCCTGACCTTCCCCCCAGTTCCTGAGAAAACAGGCTGAAAACCACAGCTGTACAGGATCTAGGAGCTTTGACATTTTTGTGGGTGAGCATATCTGTGCAGTAAGTCCCTGCTGGCCCCAGCACCTCCCTTACGCCCCTGCCACGCAGCCTCCACATGTGGTCCCTTTCACCACCCCTAAGACCCTCTCTGCCCTTGGAGATGAGAGGTTAAGGATCCAACATGATGCCACGCGATTCGCAGCATATGGCCCTGGCGCCGGGCCTGGCTCTGACTTTGCCATGTTCCGACGATGGGGTTTCTGCCAGCAGCTGACTCCCAGTCTCCACCTGGGGTCCCCTTCAAGACACTGTACGCTCTCCCCTCCTCCCCACCCCATCTTTCCCTGCCTCCCCGGCCCTGAGAACCTCCATAGTTTAGCAGCACTTCAGGGCGCCGAACATGCTCTGAGTCGGGCACAAAGCTCATGCTTGAGTTTTACACCAGCGCTGTAAGCCAGGTATTAGCACCTGGACCTAGGAACCCGAGCCTCCTAGAGGGCAAGTGACTTGCTCACAGTCACTCAGTTGAGAAGCTGCTGACCTGAGATCGTGACCCAGCTCTGCCCGGCCCTGGAGCCCACGTCCACTCCATCCCCAGGGTAACCTGGTCCCTCCTGGGGCTGGGCCCTGCTGTGCTCTCCCTAATTATCCTCTCTGATACCAGAGCTCTTCACTGCTTGATAACAAACTTCCTGCCTGGTTTTCTGAATCTCGGCTGCCTCTGAAGTCTGCTTTGTCTTACTCTGTTAATATGTTCTCACATTTATTAAGCCTTCACTATGTCGTGGCCATGGTTTTAAACATTTTACGTGTATGAATGTATTTTATCCTTTCAACAGCCCTATGACATAGGCATACCTGTTATATCCATTTTACAGATGAGAAAACTGAGGCCGAGTGAGGACGAATAACACAGTCACACAACTATGAAATGGCAGAGCCAATACAAACCTGGGCATCTGGTTTCGAGCCTGAATTCCTCATAATTAGACACTGTTTACAGGCTTTTGACTGGACACTTTATGTCTCCTTCACCAGCAGGTGAGACGGTAAGACTCAACGACATAGGGGACTCAGTGGGGCTTAGTGACTACTCCTCTCTAGAGGGGCCAGAATGGTAACCACCATACATAGCTACCTTTGACGTGGGACCATTTTTTACCCAAGCCAATGAATAAATCAGTGATGAGAGCTTTGCGTGTGTGTGGGGAGTGGGCGGGTGGGATGGGGGAACAAGGATATTTCGGCACACATTACTTGGTACATCAGCTTTTCCTTTTCCACCTAGCCGGCATCAATGTCTTGTTCTGTTTCAGTGAACGGTGGAGGTTGTGGGTTGACAGATAGGTTTCAGCTCTTTTTCCAAATTTGGTCAATTTATTGTGGTTGCTTGGAACCATGAGTTGGGATAGATTTTGCAGTCACATTTGGTCTCAGCGGGAAAGAGAGTCATGATCTATTAAGAATGTCTGCCATGTGCAAGGGAGGTGAAGGAGATGTATATGAGTTATTTATCCGATAGCCATGAGCTAGTTTCCTATTCTGGTTCTTTCCCGTTTCATCCCTAATCAGTTAAGTGGGGGCAGGCATGTCCTCATTCTAAAATGTGACCTGAGCTGGGGTGCCTGGGTGGCTCAGTTGGTTGAGCGTCAGACTTCGGCTCGGGTCACGATCTCACGGTTTGTGAGTTTGAGCCCTGCATCAGGCTCTGTGCTGACAGCTTAGGGCCCGGAGCCTGCTTCAGATTCTGTGTCTCTCCCTCTCTCGGCCCCTCCCCTGCTCATGCTCTGTGTCTCTCTGTCTCTCAATAATAAATAAACGTTAAAAAAAATTAAAAAAAAAAAAATGTGACCTGAGCTTTGCCAGGATCTCCATCCACTTCATAACGTGGATGGCGACAATATGAACATGCTGCAGAATGGGGAGATGGGAAGATGGGGAGAAGGATTTACAACGGAAATGTGGCTTTTTGTCTTGGCATGACTTCATAACAACAGAGCAGAAACGTTTCCATTAAAGCTTGGCAAATTGGTGGAGAAGGTCTCTTTCTCCCTTCATTTCTTGGGCACGTGGCTATGAGAGCCTTCCCGGTGGTGCTCTTCTGCATCCTATCTTGCCGGAACTCATGGCAAAATGGCAGCTCCACTGTTTGGGACTCAGTCTCCTCTCAATGCTCTTGGACCAGGTCCTGCTAGCTTGTGAGATCTGCAAGGGTCTTGATTCTCAGCTCTCTTCAAAGTTGATTGTCCCTCAACTCTCAGTTGCTAACTCATATGACCCTACCTGAAAAAGGCTCTCCTTTAGCACTCTATCAAAGCCATTCTCTATTGTATCATCCTAGTTCATTTTCTTCAAATCTTGCTTCATTGGCTCGACTTGTTTTTCTTATTGATGTGTTTACTTGGTAAGTGTCTGCCCCCTCACGTTTGTAATGTAAGCCCCATTGTTTTCTCTTTCTTGTATAAAACCATGACACCCACAACTCTAAAAGTAAAACATAAAGTCAACATTGATGCTAGAAGTGCCATGTGTGGTCTTCTTTGAGGTCCATGACAGCTGCCCTTTCAGCGTTTGTCATGGTTTTGACCATCTGGCACACAGGAGACAATTTAACCCCTATAGGAACCTGGATTCTCTGAAGTTTCTTATCATCCAAATGCATCTCTACCCTTGAAGATCTTTTCCCACGGTACACACCCACATGCCCTTCCCACTGGCTTCCAGCCTATGGTTTCTGTCAGATCTGAGATCCGAGGAGATCGGATACCTGGTAGTTTCCCTTCTGAGGGTAAATTATAGCTTCCCTCACAGCCTTCTTGGACCAAGCCCAGGAGTGTCATGCAAACAAGAAGAGCCCATGTGTCCAATTTATTTCACAGTGACCTTATTAATATACACTCCTTTGGCCATGTTCCTCCCAAATCTCCAGTGGCTCACCAATGCCCAAAGACCAAAGTCTAAGGTCTTTACAGTAAGGTACTCAAGGTTTTCCAAATCTGTCTCTTGTTCTGTTGACTTAAGTCAGGAATGGACCTTGGCTGGTTCCTGGAACATGCCTTGCCCACATCCTCCACTCCCTGTGCTCCTTGCCCAGGCATTACTCTTGGGCAGCTTTCCAGGTCCCCCTTATCTTTGGAATGGAGGACCCCTCTGTGCACTCCTCAGTACCCTGTACATTTCTGCACTGCTGTGCACAGACACATTTTGAAATACATTTTGCTTGTTATCCTAAATAATAAGCCTGGGGGTAAGTACTATCTCTAATTTGTTTTTGGATCCTTAGCATACCTAGCAGAGATTTTAGTCCAGATTGCAAAAGAATGAACAGAATTGCTTCTTTATTTTTACGAATGACAAACAAAAGCTCAAAGTATAATTGTCTTGCCCAAATCCATACAGCTGGTTGCCAGGGGAATCAAGACTTGAACATCAGTCTGTTATATTTAGAGGCCCCACACTCAAATATCAAAAGGGACTGGGGAAAATTACACAAGTGTGAAAGCATGTGGGTGAAATCCAATCTGAGGCAGGGAAGACCTGTCTGTAAAAGGGAAGCCAGCAAATACCTCAGTTGACAATCATGAAGTGGGTACGTGGCTTCAACTCTGCCAGATTGATAGGCAGGTTTCATGGAAAGTTGAAAATCTGATTGTGTGTGATAGCTCCCACAATTTTTCATGTTGCCAACTACTTCTAATAAAAATATCATGTGGTCCAAACACATCTCCCCTGCAAGCCAGGTGAGGCTTCAGTCTGCCAAGTGGTGGCCCATGCTTCTAATCTCCAAAAGGCCTCCCTGGAGATCGTACCACAGATCAAGTGCTCAGACTTGCAGAGTGAGAGACAAGTTCCAACTGAGTTTGTGGTCAAATTATTTAAAGCCTCTGATATTGGGCTGATTTTGGGGCCATCAAGGTGAGTCGGATAAACACCTTGAGTTTCATTCACATGGACGCTTTGAGGTTGTGTCAACTAGAAAGGACAGTTTTCTTGGTCACTAAAACTGACCAAGAACTCCAGTGATGGTCTACAAAGGGGCTCTGCTGTGGATAAATTCAAATCAATACAAATTATGAAAGGGGCCCTGTGATGGATGGGCTGGCTGTCAAGAAGATAAAGTACTGAAGAATTATTGCAAGGGGAAACTCCAAATGCCTGGCTCTTTGGGAGTGGAAGGCAATTAACTGTGTAACATTTACATACATGGGGTGGGGGTGGTGCTTAGCTATAGAGAAAGTGATCAGCTCTGCCTTAATACAGGCACCGAGAGCCAGGCAATGGAAGTTTTAGCCACATTGACTTAAGCATTCATTTATTAAGACAAAATGAACAAGTATTGACTGGCAGGCCCTAATGCAGGGTACCGGCACATTAATAACAGACTGTTACATGCACTGTCTGAATGCGGGTATGAAAGGATTGCTGTCCTTTCAAATATAAAGGAAACGGTGTCATTTAGATTCATAGTGATTGCTCCCAGGTTATCATGCAAGTTGGACTTCGTGGAGTCAAAGGGGGCAGCATAGAGCAGCATGGGCTCACATCTTAATTCTACTCCCTACCAGCCTGATAACCTTGGCCATGTTGCTGAACCCATTTTCAGTCTCAGATTTATCATCGCTAACATAGGGATTGATAACCTTTTCCTCTCAGGTTGGTTGGGAAATGACCTTGTAAGGGCACTTTGCACAGTGCGTAACACCAACTGAATGCTGTGCACATGTCTACTTTGCTTCCTTTCTCAATTTCCACAGCACTTTGTCTGAGTCACTCCAATGACTTGGTTGATTTTCCATCTGATTTTTAGAGTCTCTCTGTCCATATATTTTCCTCTCTTAGGCAATGGATTCTTTTGGAGCATCTTCTGATTCATCTTCGCATCTGGTATCGCATCTTCGCATCTTCCAGGGGGCCTGCCCGGAGTAGGTACCCGATCACTGTTTGTGGCACAGGGATTGCAGAAGCCTTGGTTCGTGGCACCAGTCAGCACGTTCCCTGGCAGTCACTGGACCGTGCAGTTGCTCTGTTACACTAGGACCATATGGCTGAGGACTGAGCAGAAAAGCCTGCTGGTCCTGCTGTGTGCATGCTGCCCGAAATCATCCCCTGCTCCCAGTATGGACTGATGGCTACTGAGCATGGATGGGGAAGTGTGATCCCTGTAACTGAGGGTATGAGGCAGAGCCTAGCAGGCTTCCTTGAATATATGGCTTCTATGATGGGCCATGGAAGATCAGAAAATGACGAAGGGCATTCTAGGCAAAACAAAGGGCCTGGACACAGTTTAGCAAAGTTTTGGAGATGTGAAAATACAGGATGTGGAGCTACAGGAGGAAGACCACTCAGAGTTACTAAGGCCCTACTATGTGCAGGAGTTTTAGATCTGCTAACATGTTTTGTTTGCTCTCTTGTCTTGCCAGGAAGTGTTGTCCTTCCTATTTTTTTATTTATTTTATATATATATTATATTATATATATATATATATATATATAATATAATATAATATATATATATATATTTTTTTTTTTTTCCGGAAGAAAGGATATGAGTGTGGGAGCAGGGCACAGGAAAAGAGAGAGAGACATGGAGCCTGACCCAGGGCTCCATCCCAACAACCCCAGGATCACGACCTGAGCCGAAATCAAGAGTCAGATGCTCAACCAACTGAGCCACCCAGGCGCCTCTGTCCTTCCTATTTTGAGGGGAGAAGAAAAAGGGTGATCACATTTCACAACCTGCTCAGACCGCATAGCCGAAAGAGGCAGGGCTGAATTTTGAGTACTTGTTTCCCTGATGCTAATGTCTTTACTCCCATGGTGAATGGAGAGGGGCAGGGAGCAGCTGGCTAAGGGGCTGGAATTCACCATCAATTCCCTCACATTCTATCATCAACTTCAACCCAAAGGTGAACACTGGGTCTGCTTTTCTGAAGCTGTATTCTCTTTCAGTTCTGAAAATTCCCCATGAGTTTGAAAAGTGATCCTCAAATCTCCAGAAAGAAGTGGGATCAGGCCTGTGGGGAAAGAGATCTATCTTCATACACAGGATTTGTTTCATTTTGCAAGTTGTAGCCAAATTGCTTGAGCTATTTTCAGACTTGGATTCCAGACAACTTGCTGAGATCCATATTATCTGATATGGGGTGTTTTTGTGCAGAGATTTTTTATTTTATCAGGTGCATTTCACCCCACCACAGGCCAGGCTAATTGCCCCAGTGATGCCTTGGGAAACTGGGGTGGAAGTTTGCATAGGCAGTGTTAGCCCAGGTGCATGGGAGCTCCTGATAGAGCTTCTCTGGGGGCTGGAGAGGCTCCTTCTATCTAATGGAATCATCTTTTAGATTCTGTGGGCCTCTAGGCTCTGATGGCAGGCTGAGCTGTCACACAATCTTTTTCCTAAATTAAGTGCAATCCCCAAGCTAGATTAAACTGGATGTAGACATTTCTTTCAGTAAGGACATGTAAATGGATGGATGGTCAGCAAACCATATAAAGTCAACAGAGGAGTCACTCTGTTCAGGAGGTTAGACTTTGGGGTCAGACAACCTGGACTTAGAATCCTTCTCTCACCAGCTGTGTGGCAAAGGGTGAGCATTTTAACCACTGCCAATCTTAGTTCCCCAACTAACATATAGCAATAAAAATACCTTTCTCCTAGGGTTCTTGGGAGAATTATTAAAAACAGCATTTTTCAAGCTCTAAGTACACCTCTTGGCATATACTTCCCTTACTTCCAAATCACTGACTGGGAAAAAAAAAGTTGATAAGTTAAGTGATAAGTAATTGCAGTATCTTTATACTAAAACAAAGACATGCTTTACACAACAGATATACAAATTTACATGACATTTTAAGATGAATAAAGGAACCCTTAAAGAAATTTTAAGCTTGCAGCAGTTGTCTTGAGCTAAGCCTCCAGATCTCTAGAGAGAGACTGTCAGTTTCTGCTGTTACAGAGATTCAGTGAAAAAATTCAAGCACAGTTCTGGTCTAGTCTTCCAACCACTGAAGGAAGAGTCTAATTGCTGGCCTCTGATCCCGTTTACATAGGTAAGGGTCCTTTTCCGAGATGGAATGCCAAAATTGTCTTGGCGAGTAGTTATACAATCACTATATTGAATCACAGAATTATAGGGAACTCAAAGGGAGCTTTTATTATGCCAGGTGCATTTCTCTCTACCTGCCACTTGCCATCCTGGGCCCAGGACAGTTCTGGAAGTAGGTTTGTTGCTTGGCAGGAGACCCAGAGACAAACATTTCCACACATGGGTGATAGTTCAGGTGCACGGTGGCTCCTGGTAGAACTTCTTTAGGGACTCGAGGTAGGACTAGAGACAATGGAATTTGCAACGTTCTTCATGAAAGTGTTGGACTTTTTACAAGATATAGAATGGGGTTTTGAGCCAGTTTCATACTGATGTTAAGGGGTCAAGGACCAACACGTAACCTCTTGGCTATATAAGTGCTTAATATAATGGTTAAATGTGGATGCTCAGGAGCCTATGTTGAGTTCATATTTTGGATCTGGAAACTTTGGGAAATTATATAACCAGTCTGAACCTCAGTTTTCTCCTCTGTAAGGTAGTCACCTACATGCTTAGTAGTCACCTAAGCATGTAAAGGAGCACGTAAAGCTCTTTGGATGTAGCTTGGTCTACGATAAATGCTTAACTTAAGGTAGCTTATATTTCCCACCATTACTACTACCACGACTAAACCTAACGGTAATATATTGCTGATTGCCACCTTCCACATCACTATCTATGCCTCTTTTATGGGTCGTGTTGTTTTCCCCATGAATTAGCAGCATCTGTGTCTGTGTCATCTCTGCCCTAAGTCACCTCGCACCCAGTGACCTCAACCAACTTATCACTGTGCCCTTCCAGCGTTCAGCACAGGGCTATGTCTTCGTTCCCCACATCCCCAGATAAACCCCTTTTGCTGCCTCCCTCTCTCACACCCAAACAAAGACCACTTGGCAGTGATGCTTTCTTTCTGTGGCCACCAGTTGTTCCCTGGCTTAGCTAGAGCCTGTAGACCTAAGATCTGATGCTGATGCAACTGACTATTTTGTAGTCATTTTAATTTAGGCAAAATACATTGTGAAATGTGAGAAATTGACTGTAGCTCTATGTTTTAATGGGGCTGGTGGGCTTACTTGTATCTGGGCCATTGAGTCCTGATGCCTGGACACTTTTACAAAAGCCAAAATCACACCCAGATCACCCATGAATCAACAGGCTGCTATAGCCACCTTTTTTTTTTTTTTTTTTTTTTTTTTTTTTTTTTTTTTTTTTTTTTTTTTTTTTGCAGCTTAAGCCCTAAGACATGCATGTGATCTGAGCTTGGGCTGTTACATCGGAGTTAGTCCTTAGATGTTTCCTTCCCATCAAAAATTTCCTGGGGACCAACATACTGCTAGGACATCTTCCCACCTCTTTCTCTATTGTAAGAGTGAACAGTACGTGTCTCAAGGGATGAGAAGCAAGACCTGGACTCTCTTTTTTGGCCAGGGATCTTTCTCTTCCTCTTGAGGTCTGGGGAGGACAGGAAGGGTTTTCATCCTGTATTCTCTGTATAAAGCCCTTCACTGAGAGGGAAAAGAGCCTGCATCTTGCTCCCTCTCTGGAACTAGAAAGTCAGTCTCTGATGGGACAGAGGCAGGTTGGCATTCAGTACACAGTGACGCGTTTGATGGCCTTTAGTGTTGTGGAAAGACATAGATTTTAGAATCAGGCAGATCAAGATTGGAGTTCCTGCTCTGCTGCTGACTAGTTTAGGCAAGTTACTTCATTAAGCTTGAATGTCCTTAATTGCAAAACAGGGAGGATGCCATCCACCTCTCAGGATTGAGAGAATTTAATGAAATAACATATTAAAAAGACCTGGCAGTGCTTGCTTGGCATACAGTGAGTGCTAAACAAGAGTTAGTCTCTTTTGTTTCTCTTACTCCTTTGTTGAAAAGATATATTAATCCTGAGGCTAGGCTGGGTGCCAGGGTACCTGGATTCTGATGTGGGCTCAGCCATCAACACTTGGCCCAGCCAGGGATAGGGTAATCTACCTTTCTAGATGTCTGTTTTCTCATCTTTAAAAGAAACGTGAGTTAGGGAATTTGTTCTAGGGTGTCCATTCTAGTATTAGCCTTGTAAATTTAATATAGATCTTCTTTAAGGACAGACTAGTGGTGTGCTTCAAAGTCTTTGGATTCTACTTCTCCCCCACTCCACGGATATTTGCTTCTCTGTTTCACCAACCAGATTTCAGGTGTCCAAGCTGGCTATCTATCACTATGTATCATTAAAAAATCCACATATAGTCAGAAATCTGCTGCCTAGGTATCTCCATGGTCCAAAGAATAATTCAAAATTATAAAACTGGGTCTTCTGTCCCATGCAGAACAGAATTTTGATTATACATATGTGGATTCTCTTTACTCTTCTGAGCCTCAGTTTCCTCATCTGGAAAATGGGTTTGACTAGGTCATCCTCAGGGAAGGCATCTCATGTAGTAACTGGCACCGAGCAGGCACTCCGAGAATGGCAGCTTTTAATTATCAGTGCTGATTCTCCTGATAACCCTTCAAAATGGAAATAATATTACAATTCCATTTTACATATAAGAAAAGTGCTATGTAAAGATTATTATAATAGTACTTACTATCACAATTATTAGTTTTTTAATGTTTGGGGACCAAGCAGAGCTAGTTTATACACACTCACTATTACTGTTCTTCAATAACAGTACCCTGGAACTTCGGGGATCAAGCATGCTTATTAGCAATTGACAACTCATTGAAACCAACGAGCAGTCGGCAGAGAATCCACTTACAGAGGTGCTGTCCAGACCCACCATGGAAGATACCCCTTCAGGAATGTGTGCTGCCCTGAGGGACTCATGGCTGCTTAGGAGCCCGATCCCGATCAGGATGGCTTTTCCTGCTTCCTCCATAAAAAGTAGTATGTGACAAGCCTGCTGGGGCAGGAAATAGTTTTGCGCTAATGAGTTTGTGCTTCACTGATGCTTTCCCATTAAAATCATGTTAACTGTGCCCCCCTGTTAATCATCCCAAAATCAGTTTATTAATTAACTCATTTTGGGAAATCGCAATTTAGTCAGAGCTCTCCAGCTCATTAGCATGTTACCAGGACAGAGAAAATAGATGTCGCTGAAATCCTTCCTTATACGTTCAGCTCATCAGGGCATGGAGTCTTCTCCAATCCCCCTGGTTTGTTCATTCATTAATAAAGAATTATTGAAAGCATCCGAGGTGCCTGATTGTACACTTATTTTGGGGGTAAAAGATGGAAGTCATAGTCTCTGCCTCAAGAGCATCAGAAGGTTGGGGTGTGAAGCTTGTGAATGGAAATAAGGAACAGGTTAAAAAGGAACAAGGGACCTGTTTACACCCGCTCTTTAGATTATCCTTAAACCAGGCATTGTCTCAGGAGCAGGCAGGCCTTTCAAAGTCACTTCTGGTTTACCCGGAACTGGCTAAATGCATTTCTGTAGGGAGCTCTGAGATTATCCAGCCCAATCACCATTTTCATAATAATGACAATATTATTAACGAGAGCTAACATGAATTGAATGATTCCTGTGTGTCAGGCACTGTCCTAAACACTTTACATGCAATAACTCAATTAATAGCAATGACTTAATAATTCATTTATTTGATAATAATCATTGCATTAGTAACTCATTTAATCTCTGCTACAATTCTGTAAGGTAGGTACTAACACGACCCTCATTTACAGATGAGGACATGACAGCAGGTTGCACGGATTTGAACACAGGCAGTTTGGCTTCAGGATACAATAAGGAATGGGAACCAGGAGAGGAAGTGACTTGCCCAAGTCACACAGTGAGAAATGAGAAGAGAACTCAGGTCTCCCCAATGGCCAAATCTGCATTCTTCCATCTTGCCTGCTATATGCTTCCAGAAGTTCCTACTTCTGGATCAGGCAACTGTCTCCTGAAGTTCCCTTATAAAATATAATAGAGACTCTGTGCTTCTTGGTGGTAGGTCCAGGTCTCTATCTGACTATCCCTAGCGTTTAGCACATAATATGCACACAATCGATATTTATGGACTGGCTACATGAGCATGTAAATGTTTGGGATTTAGCCATTTGGTTACAAAGATCTCATCCTAGAAAGGCTTCAACTTTCCAGCCATATGACCTTGGGTTAATATGAAAACTTTCTACACCTCAGTTTTCTCATCTGCAAAACAAATCTTTATGAACTTTGCCATTTTTGAGTGTCAGGATGGCCCTCACTGAGTGGCCTGAGGTCAGCTGGGAGCCAGTCTACCTGAAAGGAGATGTTGGCTTTTCTTTGTCTCGCCAGGCACTCAAAGGGCAACACTGGTAATTGTGAGTTTGCGTGCTAATTCCGCGGTTTTCTGGACGTCTCTGCTCACCAAAGATCCAGCCATCAGCTGACTGCCCACAGCCCATCAGGGCACATAGGCCAGAGAGGAAGCTTGCCAAATCTGCACCTTGCTCTTCGGAACCTTCTTCCTTGAACTCTTTGTGTATGAAGAGAAGGCATGCTTCTGGGCAGCTGGGCAAGCCTTGGTCCTGGGGTGGGGGTGCAAGTGAGGTCACTCATTCTGCCCCGTAGTCCTTCTCACCCTTCAGCTTCCACCTCAGCTGCCCTTTGTGCCTGGTAAACATCCATCTTGGTTTCCCTTCCCATGTGCCTGCAGTTGACTTTTTTGCAATCATAAAAAAAAATCAGTGAGCGCAGGTGAAATGTATGGTGTCTCAACAGTGTTGAGATTAAGAGCAGAGGTTTGGGGTAGACTAGCTGGGTTCACATCTTAGTCACTTACAAGTTACAAGACCCCAGGCAAGGATGGAGACTCTCTAAGAGCTAGTTTTCTCAACTTCATATGGGAGTAAAAAAGAAGTACCTACCTCTTGGTGATGCTGGGGAGACTAAGTGAGTGAATTCATGGAAAGAACTTTAGAATAATGCTGGGCACTAAGGAGGAACACAAGACTGCACAAAACATTAGCGACTGCTGTTATCATTCTAGGTTACCTGCTCCCCCTGTGGTTGGTCAGGCTGCCTGGAAACTGCCACCACTGAATAGAAACAAAGGCTCCTGGTAACACAGCTGGAGGGTAGACTCTGGGCTTTCTCACACTACATGTGTAGCCTATCGGGCTGGGCTCCTCCTGGTCTTTGCTCCTGTCTCTGGGTGAGGAAGTACTGTGCACACGGACAGGTCAGGAGAGGTTATCAGCTTGAGATGCTATGCCTTCATGGTGGGTGAGAGAGGAAAGCTTGGTTGGAGTCTGGGGAGTAAATAAGGTTTAAAAAGTACTTTCAGGGCTAAAAGGCAGGATCTGTGTAAATATCAATAAATAGTAAATAAGTAAAAGGAGGTTGCCCTATTTTATTTAATGATTTGCTAGCAGAGCCTGGGGATATTTCCCGAGGGAAGTAGGAGATTCAGCCTTTGCTTCCAGCAGACATTGTCTGAAATTAAAGGGGTAGAGGTGTACTAAGTAGTGGACAGAAGCTCAGGTATCTTGGATTTTCCAGCAGTGACTTCCAGAGTTTTTCTTATGAGCAGTGTTTCTATAAGCAACATTCTACACAGAAGACCAACATGTGAGACATTGAAGAGTAGGGAACCAGAGACAGGGGTCGCGATGCTCCGTTTTTCCTCTGTCCAAAACAGCAATGACAACAACGCCTTTGCATGGTGACTGATATAAGCTCTTTCACTGGTGGAGACTCTCAGAGTCCATCCTCCTGCCAAGGCCAGCACAGCAGGGTGCCCGGTGGGGCCCAACCGTGAAAAGCTATGAGGCTATAGGATGGGGTGAAGGGTTGTCCACTTCCTATCAGATCCTCCTCGAGCATTTCAGGGGAACCCAACCCTCATTTAGCAGGACTCCTCCAAGCTTTGTCAAGGAGTCTTAGAGTCAACCTTAGAAAGGAGAGCTGTTTTGTCTACTGTTTAGAACTAGTGAGTATGAGGAGGAACAAGCCCAGTGACAGGATTTGCAGACAGCTGCAAGGAGCCTGAGACATTATTTACTCCAATCCTCCTCACTCTGCTTCTGATTAATTGAGGCCCAGAGAGGAGACGTAGCTTTGAATGCTTGCTGCTAATGCAGCCCTGCTCGGGCCCAGAGCTAAGTTAGCTGGTGATGACATCATAAAAAGAGCTGCATTTTACTTGCTGCTGCTATTTATGATATCGGCTGCAAGACACCTTGACAGCCTGACCTGATATAATCGTCACATTTACTCTGTTTACTAGTCTAGTGAGGACATTGCTATGTGTCCATCATACTATTGTTCTTCCCTGGATACAAAGGAGGCATTTTCCATTCCAACTTGCAGTAATTCAGGGGCCCGTATGACTAAGTTCTAGCCGAGAGGATGTGGGTCAATATTATACCTCTAACCAGTCTTGGCTGTAAGAGCCCCTGTTTAACCCTCCAATTTTTTCCTTCCCTGCCCTAGCAACCTCAGAGGTCCTATGTTCCAAATAGGTAGCTGCAAGATAGAGAAAGGGTACCTTACCCACATCAGACTTAGCATAAGCAAGTCATACATTGCGTTATAAACCACTGAGGTGTGAGGGATATTTGCTACTGCAGCAAATCTTGACCTGTTCTGGTCAGTGCAGACAGGTTCTATTGTGATCCCATTTTACAGATTACGAAATTAAGACCTAAGGAGGTAGAATAGCTACCAAATGAGAGGAGCCGTGGTTCAGACCCAGGTAGGTCTGACACCATAGCTTGTACTCTCTGTCATATCATGACTGTGGGATAGATGGAGACAGTGGTGAGACAGAAACAGAGCAAAGAACTACAAGACATGGGCTTAGATGTGTAATGTGGACAGGTTTCTGTAGCTTTCTGAGTACTCTTTGCTGGCCTATGAACAAGAACGCCAGACATTTCCCATCATCTTTGGATGCTGACAAGAAGCTGAATGGTAGCGAGGAAAACAGCATTACCCTGCAGGCCATGAGGTCTGGGTCCCACTGTCTATCATTCATTGTGGGTCCTTGGGCCTCAATGGGCCTCTCTCCCCTCTAGGGGTTTCTTCTTCATAATCTGTAATGGCAAAGGACTGGACCAGATAACCTGACCTACCTTACAGGGCTCTTGCGAGGGTCAAATAAGAGGTCCTTAACTACAAGAGCTTGTAAACAGTATCAGGCATGGAAGAGGAAGAATCATGGTAAAATCTTTAGGAGCTGCAGAATTTCTGATCTGGTGCCTCGGTAATAGGAATAAATGATTCCTTCTGGATCATGTTAGACAAAATTTTGGAGGTTGCTACCAAGGAGCTGGCAGGCAACAACATGGGTGAGGATCAGGTCATATGGATCCTTTCAGCCATGGATGAATAGACTGTGGCTTAATCTTATCCTAACTCAAGAGAAATAGTGAACCCCTTGACTCTTTCCCTCTCTCCCTTTCTTTCCCCCTCCTCTGCTTAAATATTGTCTTTCAGCCTGGCCTTTCCTGCCACCCCGTCTCATGCAGCTCCCTCTTACGCCCCCTTAGCCTACTTTATTTTCTTCCTAAAACTCAGCGGCCTCTCCTTGACAATGCTGCAGACTGTCTATTGTCCCACTGAACTGTGAGCTTCATGAGAGCAGGTGCTGAGCTGATCTGTTCATGGTAGCCACCTCACTTCTGGAAGAGTGGCTGACACTCAACAAATGTTTGAAGAGGAAGTTAAAGGAACCACTGATTCATCTTACAAATAGTTATTCTCTTGTTATTGGTTACTCCTCTTGTGAGATGTGTCCAAGGGAGTGAGAGAATTCCCAGAAGAGCGGAACTTGAAGGGGTTTTCAGGCTTAGATACTCCAAGCACACTGCTTGCCAGACAGCAACTAGGCACGCTAGAGAGAGCTAGAACTTAGCGCAGAGGGGAAACCCCAACAGTCCCAGCTTGCATTTGACATTTGACATTGGGAGGCCCTTCTGAAGTTGGAAGCAGGCTGCTGTGACTGAGTTCCCAGACTCAGGTATCTTCTGTGCTGTGTATTGAGAAGACTGGATTTTGAGAAGAGAGTGCACAGCTTGGTCCACTGTCTTCACTGAAGTTCTGGTGCGACAGAGACGTGGCCTCCATAGGCAGGGGCCATGACTGATTCACGTTCTGTGGCCCCAGCAGCAAACAAAGAACCACCCTCGACGGTCAGTCGATGTTGAAGAAGTGCATGGAGCTGAAAATTTTCCTTCATTTCTGCATCTCTATGTTTGGACTCCTAAATTTTCACTATTTCTTTTTTTTTTCTTTTTAAAGTTTATTTATTTATTTTGAAAGAGACAGAGAGAGTGCAAGTGGGGAAGGGGCTGAGAGAGAGGGAGAATCTCAAGCAGGCTCCACAATGTGGGGCTCAAATCCATGAAACCGTGAGATTATGACCTGAACCGAAATCAAGAGTAGGACACTCAACCGACTCTGCCATCCCGGCAATTTTCACCATCTATTTCTAATGTCATACTCCCCTATTTCTGCTTACCATACACAACCATCTTAAATTTCCCCCTTCCTCCATTTCTCCCATTTTACTAATAATTCACATCTTACACACCTTTTCTCTGTAAAAACCCTGTTCCTACTTAGAACAAATCTCTTTCTCCTCTTCCTCCCCCTCCTCCTCCTCCTTCTTCTTCTTTTTGTTTGAGAGACAGAAAGTGGGTGCACATGTGTGCAAGGGAGGGGCCAAGGGAGAGGGAGAGAGAATCTTAAGCAGGCCCCATGCCCAGAGAGGAGCCCGATGTGGGGCTTGGTCTCATGACAGTGAGATCATGACCTGTGCCGATCATGATCTGAGCCAAAATCAAGAGCCAGATGCTTAACCGAGTGAGCCACCCAGGTGCCCTGATTCTTGCCTCTTGTTTAGGCATTTGGTTTTTCGAGGGCAGGCACTGTGCATCATTCATCACTTTATCCTCAAAGCCTCACGCAGTGTCTGGAACCAAGCATGCTGCGGTGGCTGCTGCTGAGAAAGATGGTGATGATAGCACCTATTTTTATTGAGCACTCATTCAGTGTCAGAAACTGTGTGAAATATTTTACATGATTCGTTTTATTTATATCCCTGAGTTGGTGGAACTATGGACCCATATTACAGGTGGCAAAATGTAAATCAACTAGTAAGGGTCAGAACTCAAAAGTCATAATAGTCACTCAACTAAATGTTAACTGAATGGGAAGGATGCAGCAGTTGCAATTCCTTCCTCTGCCCTCTATGTCTGTGTGTGTGTGTGTGTGTGTGTGTGTGCGTGTGTGTGTTTTCTTCCTTTCTTTCTTGAGTACCTTCCTAGAGCCTGAAAGTACACATGTGTGTGAAAATGAGCCATGCACGAAAAAGTCACCATTATACCCAACAGACCTTTGGGGCTGATGAAATGAGAGTTTCTGTGGGGTTTCTATCTCTGCCTCTTGGAAAATTCATGACTTAGCAGCATCCCCGGCCTCCCTCAGACACAGGTGACACACGGACTCTCCACCCCACCCCCCAGGAGCAATTATGAAACCCACTTGAGTTGCAAATTAATATGCAATTATGATTTTGGCAACTGCTCCAAGGAAACCCGAAAGGGCTTAATTGAGTGGCACTTTCCCATGTTCCTATCCCCAGACAAATGGGACAAAACCCTTCAGATGTGCTCTGGCCCCAGACAGCAGAGGAGAGGGTATTGTGACCTCAGGGGGACCAGGGTGCTGACATCTGAGGTGTCGAGATGGGGATTCAACATGACAAGCACTTGTTATTGGGGTTTGCTAAGTTTCAGGGGGAGCTTACACCGTTAGGGAACTCACTAAGGAGAGAAGGAAATAGGAAAAAAAAAAAATAAACCAGCACTATAATTAAAATAAAATGTCGTAAGTCTTCCTAGGTGGGATTCTTCGGAACCCAGTCAAGGGTTGGGGATTCAGCCTCTATGGGAGAAAGTAGAGAAAGCCAGAACCAGGGTTGGAGCCCCATAGGTTAGCTTGAGCTGTGCAGCATAAAGGGCAGGGGCAAGATCCAGGGGTGAGATTTTAGGGAGGCAGCTTCTGGCTTGATCCAAGCAAGCAATATTATCAAGAATCTCCTGCCTCCACCATCTACAACGAGAATGTCCAGGTCAATTACAAATTTAAATGAAAAAAAAAAAAACCCAAAAAACAAAAAAAACACAAAAGGTAGCAGAGTATTTGTATAACCTTGGGAATTAGGGAAACCTTCCTAAACAAGACAGGAAATTTAGAAGCCTGAAAGGAAAAGATAAATATTATTTGGATATATCAGGATTTAAAATTTGTGCATGTCAAGGTGCCATAAACAAAGCCCAAAATCCCAAACAAAGTGAAATAAATGATACTTTGGGAAAATATTTGCAATGCATATGAAATAAGATTATGGGGATGTAGGTAAATGTGTCTCTACATAAAGTGCTTTCACAAATTAACAGGAGAAAGTCAAGCAAATTTAAAAAAATGGGCCACAGATTTTGCAGAGGCAATTCATGGAGGAGAACATGGAGACGGCAAATGAACATGTGAAAAGACCCCCCACCAGACTAGTACCCAGGGAAATAGAAATTGCAGCGACAGTGAGATTCCACTTTTCACTATCTACATGGACAAACACTGGAAACAGCAATGATATCTATTTCTACAGAGGCTGGCTGGGCAACAGGTGGTCTCACATCCCTGCAGGGAGGAAGCTTCAGGGATGGTTTCAGAATGTTACCTGACAGTGTCTTTTGAAATTAATATGACACATACCATTTGACCTCCGATTTGGAAATGTTTCCTACACTTAAAAATATTGGTATGTAAGGATGCATTTCTAGAGATTTTTTTTTTTTTTTTTGCAGCAAAACGATACAAAACAGTAAGGAAAGAAACTTGGAAATGATGTGAATGCCCATTAATGTGAGGATAGAGAATAAATAGTAGTGCATTTATACTATGGAATATTGTGCAGTTATGTTCCAGAAGCTAGCTTTACATCCTTTTATAAATTTTGACCCGGGGCACTCTCCCAAGGTACTGCTAAATGAAAAAAAGCAAGCATAATGAATATATTATAATTTTGAGGGTAAAAACAAACAGCAACCATGCTATTTGGGCACGTGTGAATATTTTTTATGGGCTTGGAGCAAAGTGTTGCAAAGTGTGTGCAGTAGGGGATATATAGATGTTTACTTGTTCATCTTTTGTTAGAATACACATACACTGTTTTTGCAATTAAAAACAAACAAACAAACAAACAAACAAGCAAGCAAACAAACAAACCCAAGAATGGGAATACAAAGAGAAGCACTGAGAACAAATGAACACATTATAACAGTTATCAAACAGACCCAGGGGATGGGCCAGCCACCACAGATAGAGTGCTGGAAAGGGGACAGCTGATGCCATGTTGTGTTGGGAGTCCTGCTTTGAGTAAGGGTTTTCATTCAAGATGTTTGAATTTCCCTGTAGCTCTAAGAATCTTTGGTCAGGTTAGAGGAAGCCCAGGGCAGGGCAGGGCACGGCACAGCAGTGAAGGGGAGATTCTCGAGGTGGGAATGGCCCAGGCTGAGGTGCCCCACAGTGGGGCGTGAGGGTGAGGCTACAGACTGTGGTCTTTGATGAGCATGTGGTGGCTGGTGGCCTTTAAAGGAGCAGCTTCCGAAGGTCTGTAGCTGCAGAAACCGGACTGTGGGGGACACAGAAGTGAGGGGGCGAGAGGGAAAGAGTGTTCTTCAGTGTGTCAGCAAGCTCTGGGCAGAAAGGGAGGTAAGAGACGGTAGCAAGACAGAGAGAAGGTTCAGGCACGGATAGTCCTGAGCATATTCACGGGAAGGCAACCAGTGTGAGCAGATAATCTATTCAGTGAGAACTACTAAGGGGTGGGGGGTGGGTTACTGCGCACAGTGAGAGGGTGCTTATCTCTGGCTTGGGGATGAAGCCCTTGCTTTCTAAAACAGAAGGGTGGGAAAAGGTCAAAAAGAAGGACGGAGTTTTTGGAAACAGGCAGATCCCGGTTTGGAATCCAGGTTACTGGCTCTGTGGTCTCACCTGTCCAAGCCTTAGTTCCATGTATTAAATGAAGATACTTAATGCCTACTTCTCTGATTTGCTGTATTAGAAAAAAAAAAAATACACATAGTGGCAGGCCCATCCTTGGCGCTGAATAAATGACAACTGCCATCGTTGCTTAAGGAGGCAGCCCAGCGTGGAGGCAAGGAGGTGCCCAGTGGGGTCAGACAGAGCCGGATGGAATGGAATCTAGGCTTGGACACTTACTGCCTGGTGAGCACAGAGAGCTTAGGGGAGGCTGGTTTCCTCACCTAAGGTTAGGGCTATGAATGGAGGGTTGTTGTGAGGTTCAGAGATAATGTTTGGCAAGTACCACGCCTGCAACAAAAAAGGTGCTCAGAGTTTAGAGGCTGTTACTGTTTATTTTTCTCATTATCCTTTTCATAGGGCTGAGGTCATAGGATGACAGTTTTTGTAACACATTAGGAACAGCCTGAGAAATTCATAAACAGTTGTCCGGTGGCGGAGAGACCTGTTAACAAGGTGTGCTCCTGCTGCTCACTGGCTCCCTGGATGGGGTGGGGGTGGGGGTGGGGGGGGGAGTGGGAGGGTCGGGGTGTGGGCACAGAAGGTGAGAGTCCAGGGTAGTGAAGGGGAGGAGGGTAAGTCTGTTGCTCCCTTTTGATCACGCCCCCCTCCCCCCACCCCCACCCTCCTTTCCTGTAACTAAACTTCTATTTGAGCATTTCTGCCTTGTAAAGATTTCTGTGCATATTTGTGGTATTATATGGGACTAGCAGGAGACAGGGATCTGGGTGGACCTGTCATTTTGATCACTTGCTTGCTGGATGATAATGAGCAAGGGGTTTTATGAGCTTCAGATTCCTATCTGTGAGAGGTCTAATGATTCCCACGTCAAGATGAAATAGGCAGGATTTGTTACCGACCTGGGCATAGACTAGATGCTCAGTAAATATAAAGTTTGTTTCCCTTGGCTGCTAATGAGGGCCCTTGTCTCATCTGCCTCTGATTCTTCACAGCCTCCTAGGAGGCCTGGCGCAAAGAACAAGAATTCATAAGTAAACGAACAAACGCATGGACAAGTGAACTAATGAACACTTGTGAAAACAATGTCGAAAGGAATAAACCCTGCAGATATGGGTCCACGGCACGTCACAGAGCTGTGTGGTTCTGGTCTCAGGAAGTACGGTACCTAAGAGACTTTCCTTCCTGTTCTCAGAGACAGTGAAAGATGATAAATTATTTTATGGCCGGCAGTAATTAGACAAGAGGGCTGTTGCAGTCTCTCTCTCTTTCAGCTCTCTGGGAATGTTTATGGGGCTCAGAGGGCAGCCGTTTCCTACTGCCCCTGTATCTGTGCTGGTACCTGTATTCCCAGGCCTCACGGGCCCGGCGCTGGAGGTCAAGGCCACTGCCTGCCTCTAGAGACCCCAGGCCCGCTGGCTGACTGGAGCAGGGTGCTGGGGTCCCACACAAATGAGTGGGATTCATTAGCTGTGTGAGTTTTGCCAGTTCCCATCCTCCTTCTGGTTCTCAGCTCTCCTATCAAACGGGAAGTTCACGTTAAACAACCTGTAAGGCTCTCTCCACTCAGAAACTCAGGTCTGTATCAATCTTTTTGAAGCAAGTATTTGGCTTGATTTTAAATTCAGAAATACCCAAAAGAGAGAGTGCCTGCATAGGTTTTTTTCCGGAGGTCCTTTTCTGGAGCCCTGGGAAGCTTCTGGATGCTGCACTGACCTGAATAGGCTGCATTGGTGATTAAGACTGCACGTGCCCGAGCAAATTTTAAAAGGAATCACTGTGGTCTGCCAGTCTAGAGCTCATGCCCTGATGTGTCTTGTGCCAAGCGTGGCCCACAGAAGGGTTTTGTTTGGTGGTCATCATTCTCGAATGTTTTAAAATCTCTTATTGTCTTACAATATATCCTGATTTACTGATTCTTACTGCCAGCCGGCTACTTGGGGAGTTTGCGTTTGTGGCTCCTAAAGTCAAGTCTTTTCATCAGATATGTGAGTCATCCACTCAGAAGGAGGGAAGGTGACCTGTCCAAGACCTCTCAGCTGGGACTTCAATAAGAAGCCGTGACTCTCAGGGAGCCTGGGTGGCTCAGCTGCGTAAGCGTCCAGCTTTTGACTTCTGCTCAGGTCATGATCTCGTGGTTCATGGGTTCAAGCCCTATGTCGGGCTCTCTGCTGGCAGTGCAAAGCCTTCTTGGGATTCTTCCCTCCCTGCCCTTTCCCTACTCATGTGCTCTGTCTCCGTCTCTGTCTCTTCTCTCTCAAAATAAAGAAAGGAACTTTAAAAAAATTTTAACAGAAGCAGCTCTGACTCTCAACCCAGAGCCTTTTCCTCCAGAGCAGTCTAGAGATATGGCTCAAGGACGTGTGCTACGGGGTCAGGAAGGTTTCTGGCATAAAGCTTATAGCCTGGGGGCTGTCAGTGGATTTCCCTGAAGTAGATTTGAATAGCGAGAACAGAGAATTCAGACAAAAGACGTGTCTCAAATGGTATTGGCCTCAGTTTTCTCATCTACAAAAACTGGGATAATCCTATTCTGCTCCCTACCTTGAACAGTTTCAACAGCTTTAAAGTGAAATGGTGCCTGGTAAGGAGCCTACAGGTATTCAGGATATAGGGGCCTTTTTCCTGGTAACTTCCTGAATATGGCTGACTGGGCCTTCCCCTCTGAACCATTCGAATTGTAAAACTCACATACATTCTTGCTTCCAGGAACATGCAAAGGTGGGGAAGGTGGGGAAGGTGGGGATTTATATGAAAATGCACCTGAGCACTTTGAGCTCTCTACCAAGGACAGACTTGGGGGTGCCAAGGCACAAGCCCCCACGGCAACCTCAAAACCCACCCTCCATCCTTGTGGCACCCATGCCTGAGACTGCCTCCTGCTAGGACAGACCATGGGCTTGACCCAATTTCCCTGCATTTGCATTCTGCAGAAAAGCATTTACTTTAACAGTCTTACCCTCTCTCGGCTGAGATGCATTTTCCTTTCCTGAAAATAGCCAGTGCAGATACATCACGTTTCTGACAACACATTCTCTCACCCAACAGATTGGAATGATCATTTAAAAGCTCTGAGTGAAAGCTCAAGCCTCTGATTGATCCGATAATATTGTCTCATTCCCATTTTAAGCTACCTGTTCTTTAAATTGCATATAAAAATACAGCCCATGCAATATTAATACGCTAATGAATAATACACTAACAATTTGAAGCGTGCCAACCCACCCAAGGATTTTTCATCCCCTGCATGTTTCATCACAGACACTTGGTATACACTGAATAATCGTTAGGGTGATGAAAATGATAATAACGATGAAATAAATATAGAGGAGTTTTACAGTGGTGGGGAAAAACGTGAAAGGTAATTCTCAATTATAAGTGAGGAATGGATGCCTGTGATTCAGGGACGGGGCCTTGCTTTTGTTTTTTTGTTTTTTTGTTTTTTTTTTTTTTTTTTTTTGTTTTAATTTAGCTTTCTTTTTTTTTTTTTTTTTTTTTTATTTTTTAATATATGAAATTTACTGTCAAATTGGTTTCATACAACACCCAGTGCTCATCCCAAAAGGTGCCCTCCTCAATACCCATCACCCACCCTGCCCTCCCTCCCACCCTGCCCTCCCTCCCACCCCCCATCAACCCTCAGTTTGTTCTCAGTTTTTAACAGTCTCTTATGCTTTGGCTCTCTCCCACTCTAACCTCTTTTTTTTTTTTTTTTTTTTTTTTTTTTTTTCCTTCCCCTCCCCCATGGGTTTCTGTTATGTTTCTCAGGATCCACCTAAGAGTGAAACCATATGGTATCTGTCTTTCTCTGTATGGCTTATTTCACTTAGCATCACACTCTCCAGTTCCATCCATGTTGCTACAAAAGGCCATATTTCATTTTTTCTCATTGCCACGTAGTATTCCATTGTGTATATAAACCACAATTTCTTTATCCATTCATCAGTTGATGGACATTTAGGCTCTTTCCATAATTTGGCTATTGTTGAGAGTGCCGCTATAAACATTGGGGTACAGGTGCCCCTATGCATCAGTACTCCTGTATCCCTTGGATAAATTCCTAGCAGTGCTATTGCTGGGTCATAGGGTAGGTCTATTTTTAATTTTCTGAGGAACCTCCACACTGCTTTCCAGAGCGGCTGCACCAATTTGCATTCCCACCAACAGTGCAAGAGGGTTCCTGTTTCTCCACATCCTCTCCAGCATCTATAGTCTCCTGATTTCTTCATTTTGGCCACTCTGACTGGCGTGAGGTGGTATCTGAGTGTGGTTTTGATTTGTATTTCCCTGATAAGGAGCGACGTTGAACATCTTTTCATGTGCCTGTTGGCCATCCGGATGTCTTCTTTAGAGAAGTGTCTATTCATGTTTTCTGCCCATTTCTTCACTGGGTTATTTGTTTTTCGGGTGTGGAGTTTGATGAGCTCTTTATAGATTTTGGATACTAGCCCTTTGTCCGATGTGTCATTTGCAAATATCTTTTCCCATTCCGTTGGTTGCCTTTTAGTTTTGTTGGTTGTTTCCTTTGCTGTGCAGAAGCTTTTTATCTTCATAAGGTCCCAGTAATTCACTTTTGCTTTTAATTCCCTTGCCTTTGGGGATGTGCCGAGTAAGAGATTGCTACGGCTGAGGTCAGAGAGGTCTTTTCCTGCTTTCTCCTCTAAGGTTTTGATGGTTTCCTGTCTCACATTCAGGTCCTTTATCCATTTTGAGTTTATTTTTGTGAATGGTGTGAGAAAGTGGTCTAGTTTCAACCTTCTGCATGTTGCTGTCCAGTTCTCCCAGCACCATTTGTTAAAGAGACTGTCTTTTTTCCATTGGATGTTCTTTCCTGCTTTGTCAAAGATGAGTTGGCCATACGTTTGTGGGTCTAGTTCTGGGGTTTCTATTCTATTCCATTGGTCTATGTGTCTGTTTTTATGCCAATACCATGCTGACTTGATGATGACAGCTTTGTAGTAGAGGCTAAAGTCTGGGATTGTGATGCCTCCTGCTTTGGTCTTCTTCTTCAAAATTACTTTGGCTATTCGGGGCCTTTTGTGGTTCCATATGAATTTTAGGATTGCTTGTTCTAGTTTCGAGAAGAATGCTGGTGCAATTTTGATTGGGATTGCATTGAATGTGTAGATAGCTTTGGGTAGTATTGACATTTTGACAATATTTATTCTTCCAATCCATGAGCAGGGAATGTCTTTCCATTTCTTTATATCTTCTTCAATTACCTGCATAAGCTTTCTATAGTTTTCAGCATACAGATCTTTTACATCTTTGGTTAGATTTATTCCTAGGTATTTTATGCTTCTTGGTGCAATTGTGAATGGGATCAGTTTCTTCATTTGTCTTTCTGTTGCTTCATTGTTAGTGTATAAGAATGCAACTGATTTCTGCACATTGATTTTGTATCCTGCAACTTTGCTGAATTCATGTATCAGTTCTAGCAGACTTTTGGTGGAGTCTATCGGATTTTCCATGTATAATATCATGTCATCTGCAAAAAGCGAAAGCTTGACTTCATCTTTGCCAATTTTGATGCCTTTGATTTCCTTTTGTTGTCTGATTGCTGATGCTAGAACTTCCAGCACTATGTTAAACAAGAGCGGTGACAGTGGGCATCCCTGTCGTGTTCCTGATCTCAGGGAAAAAGCTCTCAGTTTTTCCCCGTTGAGGATGATGTTAGCTGTGGGCTTTTCATAAATGGCCTTTATGATCTTTAAGTATGTTCCTTCTATCCCGACTTTCTCAAGGGTTTTTATTAAGAAAGGGTGCTGGATTTTGTCAAAGGCCTTTTCTGCATCGATTGACAGGATCATATGGTTCTTCTCTTTTTTTTTGTTAATGTGATGTATCACGTTGATCGATTTGCGAATGTTGAACCAGCCCTGCATCCCAGGAATGAATCCCACTTGATCATGGTGAATAATTCTTTTTATATGCTGTTGAATTCGATTTGCTAGTATCTTATTAAGAATTTTTGCATCCATATTCATCAGGGATATTGGCCTGTAGTTCTCTTTTTTTACTGGGTCTCTGTCTGGTTTAGGAATCAAAGTAATACTGGCTTCATAGAATGAGTCTGGAAGTTTTCCTTCCCTTTCTATTTCTTGGAATAGCTTGAGAAGGATAGGTATTATCTCTGCTTTAAATGTCTGGTAGAACTCCCCTGGGAAGCCATCTGGTCCTGGACTCTTATTTGTTGGGAGATTTTTGATAACCGATTCAATTTCTTCGCTGGTTATGGGTCTGTTCAAGCTTTCTATTTCCTCCTGATTGAGTTTTGGAAGAGTGTGGGTGTTTAGAAATTTGTCCATTTCTTCCAGGTTGTCCAATTTGCTGGCATATAATTTTTCATAGTATTCCCTGATAATTGTTTGTATCTCTGAGGGATTGGTTGTAATCATTCCATTTTCATTCATGATTTTATCTATTTGGGTCATCTCCCTTTTCTTTTTGAGAAGCCTGGCTAGAGGTTTGTCAATTTTGTTTATTTTTTCAAAAAACCAACTCTTGGTTTCGTTGATCTGCTCTACAGTTTTTTTAGATTCTATATTGTTTATTTCTGCTCTGATCTTTATTATTTCTCTTCTTCTGCTGGGTTTAGGCTGCCTTTGCTGTTCTGCTTCTATTTCCTTTAGGTGTGCTGTTAGATTTTGTATTTGGGATTTTTCTTGTTTCTTGAGATAGGCCTGGATTGCAATGTATTTTCCTCTCAGGACTGCCTTCACTGCATCCCAAAGCGTTTGGATTGTTGTATTTTCATTTTCGTTTGTTTCCATGTATATTTTAATTTCTTCTCTAATTGCCTGGTTGACCCACTCATTCGTTAGTAGGGTGTTCTTTAACCTCCATGCTTTTGGAGGTTTTCCAGACTTTTTCCTGTGGTTGATTTCAAGCTTCATAGCATTGTGGTCTGAAAGTATGCATGGTATAATTTCAATTCTTGTAAACTTATGAAGGGCTGTTTTGTGACCCAGTATATGATCTATCTTGGAGAATGTTCCATGTGCACTCGAGAAGAAAGTATATTCTGTTGCTTTGGGATGCAGAGTTCTAAATATATCTGTCAAGTCCATCTGATCCAATGTATCATTCAGGGCCCTTGTTTCTTTATTGACTGTGTGTCTAGATGATCTATCCATTTCTGTAAGTGGGGTGTTAAAGTCCCCTGCAATGACCACATTCTTATCAATGAGGTTGCTTATGTTTATGAGTAATTGTTTTATATATCTGGGGGCTCGGGTATTTGGCGCATAGACATTTATAATAGTTAGCTCTTCCTGGTGGATAGACCCTGTGATTATTATATAATGCCCTTCTTCATCTCTTGTTACAGCCTTTAATTTAAAGTCTAGTTTGTCTGATATAAGTATGGCTACTCCAGCTTTCTTTTGGCTTCCAGTAGCATGATAAATAGTTCTCCATCCCCTCACTCTCAATCTAAAGGTGTCCTCAGATCTAAAATGAGTCTCTTGTAGACAGCAAATAGATGGGTCTTGTTTTTTTATCCATTCTGATACCCTATGTCTTTTAGTTGGCGCATTTAATCCATTTACATTCAGTGTTATTATAGAAAGATATGGGTTTAGAGTCATTGTGATGTCTGTATGTTTTATGCTTGTAGTGATGTCTCTGGTACTTTGTCTCACAGGATCCCCCTTAGGATCTCTTGTAGGGCTGGTTTCGTGGTGACAAATTCCTTCAGTTTTTGTTTGTTTGGGAAGACCTTTATCTCTCCTTCTATTCTAAATGACAGACTTGCTGGATAAAGGATTCTCGGCTGCATATTTTTTCTGTTTAGCACACTGTAGATATCGTGCCAAGCCTTTCTGGCCTGCCAAGTTTCAAAGGAGAGATCAGTCACGAGTCTTATAGGTCTCCCTTTATATGTGAGGGCACGTTTATCCCTTGCTGCTTTCAGAATTTTCTCTTTATCCTTGTATTTTGCCAGTTTCACTATGATATGTCGTGCAGAAGATCGATTCAAGTTACGTCTGAAGGGAGTTCTCTGTGCCTCTTGGATTTCAATGCCTTTTTCCTTCCCCAGTTCAGGGAAGTTCTCAGCTATAATTTGTTCAAGTACCCCTTCAGCACCCTTCCCTCTCTCTTCCTCCTCTGGGATACCAATTATGCGTATATTATTTTTTTTTAGTGTATCACTTAGTTCTCTAATTTTCCCCTCATACTCCTGGATTTTTTTATCTCTCTTTCTTTCAGCTTCCTCTTTCTCCATAACTTTATCTTCTAGTTCACCTATTCTCTCCTCTGCCTCTTCAAGCCGAGCCATCGTGGATTCCATTTTGTTTTGCAATTCGTTTAAAGCGTTTTTCAGCTCCTCGTGACTGTTCCTTAGTCCCTCGATCTTTGTGGCAAGAGATTCTCTGCTGTCCTGTATACTGTTTTCAAGCCCAGCGATTAATTTTATGACTATTATTCTAAATTCACTTTCTGTTATATTATTTAAATCCTTTTTGATCAGTTCATTAGCTGTTGTTATTTCCTGGAGATTCTTCTGAGGGGAATTCTTCCGTTTGGTCATTTTGGAGAGTCCCTGGCGTGGTGAGGACCTGCAGGGCACTTCCCCTGTGCTGTGGTGTATAACTGGAGTTAGTGGGCGGGGCCGCAGTCCGACCCGATGTCTGCCCCCAGCCCACCGCTGGGGCCACAGTCAGACTGGTGTGTGCCTTCTCTTCCCCTCTCCTAGGGGCGGGATTCACTGTGGGGTGGCGTGTCCCGTCTGGGCTACTTGCACACTGCCAGGCTTGTGTTGCTGGGGATCTGGCGTATTAGCTGGGGTGGGTAGGCAAGGTGCACGGGGGCTGGAGGGGCAGGCTTAGCTCGCTTCTCCTTAGGTGATCCACTTCAGGAGGAGCCCTGTGGCAGCGGGAGGGAGTCAGATCCGCTGCCGGAGGTTTGGCTCCGCAGAAGCACAGAGTTGGGTGTTTGCGCGGAGCGAGCAAGTTCCCTGGCAGGAACTGGTTCCCTTTGGGATTTTGGCTGGGGGATGGGCGGGGGAGATGGCGCTGGCGCCTTTGTTCCCCGCCAAGCTGAGCTCTGCCGTCCGGGGGCTTAGCAGCTCTCCCTCCCTTTGTCCTCCATCCTTCCCGCTTTCCGAGCAGAGCTGTTAACTTATGACCTCCCAGACGCTAAGTCGCGCTTGCTGTCGGAACACAGTCTGTCCGGCCCCTCCGCTTTTGCCAGCCAGACTCGGGGGCTCTGCTTGGCCGGCGAGCCGCCCCTCCGCCCCGGCTCCCTCCCGCCAGTCTGTAACGCGCACCGCCTCGCCGCCCTTCCTACCCTCTTCCGTGGGCCTCTAGTCTGCGCTTGACTCCGGAGACTCCCTTCTGCTAATCCTCTGGCGGTTTTCTGGGTTCTTTAGGCGGGTGTAGGTGGAATCTAAGTGATCGGCAGGACGCGTTGTGAGCCCCGCGTCCTCCTACGCCGCCATCTTCCGGCTTAATTTCGGGGCCTTGCTTTTGATGTATCACAGGCCAGGGCAGCTGCGGCTGTGGCGAATGTCTATTACACAGCCTCCTCTGACTAGCGCTGTCAGAGTTGGTGTGCTGCACACACGTGTAACTTCCTGACATCAGATGCCGAATGGCGTGAGCTAAAGGACGTGGACTTCGGAGACAGCTGGCCCTGAATTCAAATGCTGGGGCAGCCACTTCATTGTCTTGAGAACTCTTTCAGCCTTTGGTTTCCGGTCTGAAAACCGGGGTGCTGACGACTCCACAGGATTCTGGCGACGATGAAATCAGATCATACAGATGAAAATACCTGGACCAGGGCCTGATACCTGGGAGGTGCTCAGCAAACTGTTGCCTGCCCCAAAGCACAGCAGGTGGTACCTGTAGAGACTCCATACGTACTAGTCCCTTTTCACTTACACCTGAAGCTTGAACTATGAGGTCGCTGGTTGACAAATCCAGAGGCCTTTTCTTCTCATCGGCGAACTTGAGAGTACATCTCAGACTATTGGGATTCAGGGATCGCTGATCTCTAAATAGAGGGGTGTTACGGTGCATCTCATCCAAATATGGATGTGGAAGCATGGAAGATATGCCAAATACTCTACCCGGAAGTGACCCGATTTACAAGCATTTATAAACTTTCTTTGAACCATAAAGTAGATGAAAAAAAAAAAAAGCACATATCATTTTGTGATAAGTACTTTAAATGGGATTTGTTTTGTCAAGAGTTGTAAATGTTTTTAAGATAAAAAATAAACCCATTCATTCATTCATGAATTCATGAATTCATGAATTCATTCACTCATTCATCCTTCCTTTACTGAGTGTTGACACTGGATTAGTCACCATATTGTCAACATTGGAAGTATAAAGGCATAATTCAAGAAGGATGACAAGCCCATACACTGTTAAGGGCAGTTAATTCTGACACCTGTGGTCAGGGACTCCTTGAGGAAAGTGGATCCAAGGTAAAGAAGGTAGGGGAGTGTGTTCAAGCTTATGGCATAGTGTTAGAACAGAGAAAAGTATATGGTTCTTCAAGGATTTTGGAGAATGGCAAGTGATGATGCAGTGGCAGGGTGACGGACGTGATGTGCCATGTTCATGTGTATGCATGAGCTGGGTACGATTCTGATCTGCTGAGTCTTCAGCTGTGGAGCGTGTTCCAATGCACTTTGCAAAGCACTTGCCCATAGAGTCTCATCGGGGCATCATAACAACCTGCAGGCTGTGCATGGTTGTCCCCATTTCACCTCTGAAGAAACTGAGATCCAGAGAGGTGATGATTAGTCAGTGCCATTCTGGGAATTCTGTCCCACCTTTCCAGCTTAAAGGCTGTGTTTGAGCTCCCCCAAATCCCATGGTCCTGTTTTAGAGAGGATGCAGAAGAGATAAAACAAGACCTTGTACCCAAGAAACTAGTTGTGCCAGTAAGACTTAGATGTCAACAGAAGCTTTAAGATTTTGGTCAAGATGTGATCAGTCCCAGCCTGGAGGCAGGTGAACTGCTAAGTTCATGGCTAGGGTAAAGTTTAAATGAGGGGGTGCTTTTTGAATTAGGTCTTGAAATATCGATAGGGCTTTGATGGGCTGAGAAGAGGGGGTGCTAGAGAGCCTGGAATACATGCCCCTGATTATGAGGAAGACGCTGAGTCAGGGCAGGAGTAGAAAAGCCTGGAAACGAGTTTCAAACCTGGTTGCAGGACACCAGGAATTTTGTGGCACTTCCTATTCTGACTAAATGTGACGCCTTAGTTAGGCAAGGCTTTTGACCTTCTTTATTTAATCCTTTTTCCCCCATTGGTCAAGAATGGTCTGAGGAACTATCATAAGGTTAAGTCTGACAGTATGGATAAAACAATCAGAAGTCACTGATGGAAGGCACTCTGTCAATCTGGGGAATAATACTCTAATGAATAATAGCAACATGGCCCAGAGCAATAGGTCATCATGGCAGGCGAGAGGGAATGAACTTCACTCTCACTTCTCCAACAGGTAGTGGACATCAGGGATTCTCCCCAGCCCTCCCTGGAACTCAGCTCCCAACTCCTTAAACTGTCACTCTTTAAGACTTCAGCAGTCTATGGAGAGTTCTGGATGACATGATTTAAATAGACCACATTTTTGACCAAACCAATTAAAAAGTAGATATGCTACTATTTGTGCTGTATAATGCAGGTGATGCCATTTTGCCTCCCTGGATCTCAGTTTCCCAACTGATAAACGAGGGAGTAGGTGTAGATGTTCTCTAAGGTTGTCTTCAGACACAATATCCCATGGTAATGGAAAATGACAATTCATCCAGGGTCGCCTGTGTGCAGTCAACATTTCTCAAAATGTTGTTCCATGGGATGCTACTAGGTATGAAGCAAAAGTCAAAATAAAACACAAACCAGATAACAGGAACAAAGAACATAGTGAGGGGGAGGGAGTCTATGGACAAACTGGATTATGTATACATAATCAGACAGGGTTCTTTACTGAAAGGCTTCAGGGAGTTGAAGTGCATTGAGAATCTTCAGGCAGATGAGGTATCGAACTTTTCCAAAACCTATTTGTCCACATAATCATTTTCTCCCAGAGCTGGCGTTCAGCAGATCATCCTTGGAGAAATGCTACACTAGGTTTGGCCTAATGGGTTCAAGTCCTCGGCCACTGTTTCTGAGGCACAGGACCAAGGGTATCTGGGACCAGTGGGGACCCATGTTTTAAGTCCAGTTCCATCCTCTCTGCTGTGGTGTGACCCTGGGCAAGTCATTGCCTCTCTTCCCTCATCTAATTAAAATTAGATGATATGATCTCTGAGGGCTCTTCTGGTTCTAATATTTTACAGATACAAAATTTTGGGTAGCTTATTCCTTCATTCTTCCATTCAGTCGGCAAACATGTGTAGAACATAGGCTATGTGCTCACAGCTGGAGGCAGACATTAAAAAATGTAGCCAATACCTGGCTTTGAGGAAATTCCAGGCCAGGGAGATTGATGTACACATGCACAGGCAGTAAGAGTCTAGTGATTAGTGCTTGTGTCCAAGCAGGGCCCAGAGATGGCTTCTCACCAACCTGGGGAAGGGATAGTTAGAAAAGGCTTTATGGAGACAATGACACTTAACAGATGAACAGGAATTAACCTGGTGGTAAAAGGAACTCTGGATGAAGGAGCATCATGGATAAAAGGATGAAAGGAAGACCAAGTGCAGCGCATTCTGGGCACAGCAACAGCAACAGCATCCTCAGCAACAAAAGCAATGATAAAAACAGAAACAACAAGTATGACGTCTTGAGCGAATACTGTCAGGCCAGAGCTGAATGCTCACATTCATTAATCTCCAATTCCTACAGCGCTATAAAGTAGATATTATTATCCTGATTTTACAGTTGAGGCAAGAACAGGCAATTCATTATGCTACATGGGGATTTCCCCCTGAAGATGTCTAACCTTCAGCTGATCCCAACTGATCTATCCACTTCATTTATTACTCATGTCACTTTCGGTCCAAGATTGATTTTTTTCCTTTCATTTAAGTTACTTCTGACAGCTTCTTACTAACTCCAGCGAGGACATGAGAAGCAAACGCCTTTCCATACTAGCTGAGGCAAAACGTTAGGATGCGTGAGGATCATGATGTATTTCTAACCAAAAATGAGTGATTCGCAGATTTTCAAGCAACACTTCTTCCCTCTATTGGATGGGTCATTGTGACGAAGCTTAATTAATTTAGTTGTCCTCCCTGAAGGAAAGGCTTGGACATTTTTTATATTAGTGCATTCATTTATCAGTCATTTACTGAAAACCTATCCCAGGCCAGACACTAAATAAGATACTCTGGGGATTACCTCAAATCCCTCAAGATTCAGTATAGGTGATAACTCTTCCAAGAAGTATTTCTGGCCCTCACTCTTGCAAAAAGCGGAGGTCAGATGACTTTTTCTGCACTCTGAGACTGCCCTGGATCTCGCTTGATCATATTAATCACATTTATTCAGGGGTGGGCATCTGAGCCAATTCTTGTCAAAATATGAGCCCTAGGTCTTGGCATGAAGGGTGCTGGAGGGGACCTTGGCTTCTACTGGTTAGAAAGAAGGATGTGAGGCTTGAGGCTTCTGTAACCAATTGGCTGTATGAGGGAAGCAGGTGGATCATGGAGCCAACCCAGAGGGAGTAGATCCAAGAAACTGCCCTGCCCCAAGCTAAGGGCCAGTGTGGTTTCCTTTATTGCTAACAGTGATGTGAGTTGGAGTTATTAGTCCTGTGTAACAGAGTTACAACTGATACAGCATGGTTCCATGACATTATGGGGAAAGGGAATTCCGGAGAAAATGCTGAGAGAATTTAGAAGCGAGTGATCACTTCAATAAACAGCTCAGGAAACAGGTGGAAATGTTTGAATCCGGCCTTGAGAGGTAAACAGGATTTGCCCACCAATGTAGGCAAAGCGGTTCCAGAAGAGGACACTGTAAGAGCCAAGTTATGAGGCCCAAAGCACAGGGAACATTTGGGAATAAATATTTGGCTGGAGACTGAGATCCATCACAGGTGGTGGCAAGAAAGAAGCAAGGACAGGGGGGGCAGGGGCTGGCTCCCAAAAGGCTGCGAGTGGCAGGCGTTGCAGATGGGTTCTGCAGCAAATCCGAATTTCTCTTCCCGAGAGGGATGACGTGAAGTGATCCTGGCTTACTGCATGCCTACCAACTTGTATGCTAGGACCCAGAGAGAATCCTGAGTCCACTCCAAACTTCTGGGATTAGAGGCAGAACCCTGCCATCTGCTTTATGACAGATACCTGTCCTTATCTCCTTCGTGGCGCCCCGTGCAGATTTTTTACTGCCTTTTGGTAAGGAAAGGGAAGGAAGAAGTCAACAGAGAGGCACCCGTCAAAAGCCCCCTTTGAATCCACAGATCCCAAGATGACAACTGCATCGCAAAGACTCACTGCCTCACAATGGAAGTGAACCAAATGGAAGGAGACAAGGAGGAAAGAACCAGAAAAATAGATCCTTTTCACTTGTCAGGGCCAAAAAGAATGAATGGGGCCTTAGGAATAGACATTTCCAGACTGGCAGTCAGGGCCATCCTTGGAATTCCAGATCTTCCTGAGGCAGAGAACAGGTGTTCATCTCCTACTCGTTCTGCTGCCTGGACCAAAGTGGGGCTTTCAGGCGGTTTCTATACAGTTCATGACTCAGTGAGAATTCAGGCAAAACAAGCCTTCTGTATAGGGCCAGTGTCACGGGCATGTGATCTAGTCAGCTGCACAGGGACCCGTGCTTACAAGGGCCCGAAGCTTGGTTTAATGCTGTGCTGTTACCATCTTGCAATTCTTAACACTTTTTGAACTAAAAGGCCTTGTATTTTCACTTTGGATTGGGGCTTGCAAATTTTATAGCCTATTCTGCTTCTATGTGTCTGAGAACGGAAGAAAACCTCAAGGGTCATGTCAGTTAATGAGATTCAGCTCCTTTCCTTTGGCCATGCTGGGTGGCAGGAACTTGCTTTACCTGGTAGGTCCTGACACTCCCAGCTCCTGACCAGCCTCTTCCTTTTATCTTATTCTCCCTCCCTTCAAAAGTGCAGCCTCTACCTCTGCGAGCCTGAATCCTCCCCACCTCTCAGGAGTAGGTAGAAACGGCACATTTCTCCCTCACATTTTCCCTGATTCTTCCTGTAAAATGTATTTCCTCTTTTTCTGTCATCTTACAATGAACTTTGTCACTTCTGCATTGTATTATAGCTACTTTTGCCATGTGGGACGGAGCTGGCGTAAGCTTTTAGGAAGAAAGACTTCGATTCAAATGCACGACCTTGGACGTTTCAAACTCTCTGAGCCCCAGGATCTTCATTCAGGGTTACTTAAGACAGCGAGCTACAACGAAGGGACCGTATTTCTGGTCTGCCCAGGATGGTGCTGGTCTATGCCAATACCCAAATGTAATTATTAATAGTGCCTCCTTTAATTACAAAGAGCTCTGGTTTGAATGAAAAGCTATATAGCTCCCTGGTTTCACCTTTAAAAGTGCTCAGCAAGGCATCTGACACATATAATAGATACTTAAGATACGTTTGCTGAATCAGATGCTTAAAAAAAACCCCTCCCTTTGATGCGTGTGTTAGCATTTTTGTATCTCTACCAAACTTTACAGATAGTATTAATGACAAACTATGAAGAAACTAAAAACAAAACAAAACAAAAAACCCCACCAAAAAGCAGAAAACAACCCCCCCGCCCCCAGCCAAAACACCAGATGACGGGGAAAATGACAAAACCACCTCATGTCTCTGATTTTCCAAGGGCTGTGATGAAGGCTTATATGCCATTTACAAAGCTTCATGGGAGGGAGGAGGGGGTCATCTGATCTTTTGTTTCATCTCCATTCTGGCATCTACAGGTGCTTGTCAGCCAGGGCGACGGCAGCAGCAGGACTCTGGATTGCTTTTTAAAAAATAAATTTAGGATTTATTTATATTTATGCTGAATAGAGCAATACTGATGCAGGACATGACTTCTCCATCTCCTGTGAGGAAGAAGTGGAGTCTGGGAAGGGGTCGCCTCTTTGTCCAACTCTGAGTCATTTAGTGAGCACCTAGTATGCAGCAAGTGCCAAGGCCCACTCTTTATATTGGGTACAGTGGGGTCAGTATCCCTTTGCAATTGCTTCTGGGGCAAGTGGCTTCATGAAATTTTGCTTCAGCTGGCACATGTCCCTCCCCTGCAGTCCAGGGAACATCTGAACTGTGGAGCTGGTTGGCACAGCCTGCCCAACTCTCTGGCCAAACACCTCACAAGGCCCCAGGATAACAGAGATGTATCAGAAAACTTGGGAAGCAGGGCATTTTGATCTTGTTGTTTGGCCCAGTACACTTTGCCCATATAGTTTTCAGGTTTTGCTTCGTTTTACTTTATTATGTTTCTATTTTTCAAAATAAAAGTTGTATATATTTAAGGTATGCAACAGGATGATGTGATATGCATATTACATAGTGAGATCATTACTACAGTCAAGCTAATTAACATATCTATGTCATCATATAGTTATTTTCTTTTTGTGTGTGTGGTGAGAGCACTTAAAATCTACTCTCATAGTGGGGCATCTGGGTGGCTCAGTCGGTTGAGTGTCTGACTTCGGCTCAGGTCATGATCTCACGGTCTGTGAGTTCAAGCCCCGCATCGGGCTCTGTGCTGACAGCTCACAGCCTGGAGCCTGCTTCAGATTCTGTGTCTCCCTCCCTCTCTGCCCCTTCTCTGCTCATGCTCTGTCTCTCTCTGTCTCAAAAATAAATAAACATTAAACATTTTTTTAAAAAAATCTACTCTCTTAGTAAATTTTCAGTATTCAGTACAGTATTATTAGCTATAGTCATTAGGTGTACATTAGATCGTTAGACTTATCCACTCTAAAGAACTCTGTGCCCTTTGACCAATGTCTCCCATTTCCCCCACCTCCCTGCCCCTGGTAAGCACCATTCAAGTCTTTGTTTCTATGTATTTGACTTCATTAGATTCCACATATAAGTGAGATCATGAGTTTTTTTTTTCTTTCTGTGCCTGACTGATTTCACCTAATATAATGTCCTTCAGATTTATCCATATTGTTGCAAATGACAGCATCTTTTAAAACGCTGAATAATATGGCATTATATGTGTGTATGTGTATGTATACATATATATATACATCTCTCTCGATTTACATATCACAATTTCTTATCTGTTCATCTGTTGATGGACACTTAGGTTTTTTCCATGTCTTGGCTATTGTAAGTAATGCTGCAATTAACATGGTGGGTGCATATCTTTTTGAGTACTGACTTCATTTCCTTCGGTTATATATCCAGAAGTGGGATTGCTAGATCATACGGTAGTTCCTTTTATTTATTTATTTTTTTCAGTTTTTTTGAGGAACCTCCATACTGTTTTCCACAGTGGCTGCACCAACTTACATTCCCAACAAAAGTGCACAAGGTTTCCCTTTTCTTTACATCCTTGCCAATACTTGTTTTTATCTTTTTGATAACAGCCATCCTAACAGGTATGAGGGGATATCTCACTATGCTTTTGCTTTGCGTTTCCCTGATGATTAGTGATGCTGCATACCTTTCATGTACCTGTTGGCCATGTGTGTGTCTTTTAGGTCCTTTGCCCATTTTTAAATTGGGTTTTTTTTTTGTTTTTTTTTTTTTTTTTGCTATTGAACTGTATATGCTCCTTGGATATTAACCTCCTATCAGATACATGTGTTCTCCCAATCCATAGGTTGCTTATTTATTTTGTTGATTGTTTCCCTCACTAAGTTTATTTTGTTAGTTTCATGTAGTCCCACTTGTTCATTTTTGCTTTTGTTGCCTGAGCTTTTGGTGTCATATCCAAAATGTCATTGCCAAGGTCAACACAAAGAGCTTTCCCTCTATGTCTTCTTTTCAGAGTTTTGTGGCTTTAGGTCTTAACGTTTAATCCATTTTGAGTTGATTTTTGTGTATGCTGTAAGATAAGAGTTCCAATTTCATTCTTTTGCCTGTGGATACCCAGTTTTCCCGGCCCCATTTATTGAAGACACTACTGTTCCCCATTCTGTATTCTTGGCACATGTAGTAAGTGGATGGGATACAATGGTTGTATTGAGAATACAGTGGTGGCAGGCAGGGGGCTGCCTAGACATTAGCATGATCCTGAAATGACTGACGGGTATTAATACCTTAAATTTTTTTTAACGTTTATTTATTTTTGAGAGAGAGTGAGACAGAGCGTGAGCGGGGGAGGGCCAGAGAGAGGGAGACACAGAATCTGAAGCAGGCTCCAGGCTGTGAGCTGTCAGCACAGAGCCCGACGCAGGGCTCGAACCACAAACTGTGAGAACATGACCAAACATGACCTGAGCCGAAGTCAGATGCCTAACCGACTGAGCCACCCAGGCGCCCCTGACAGGTATTATACTTTAAAAATTTACTCAAAAGCAAACAAATCTATTATTTTTAAAACTAGTTCCTAATGAATATTAGTGGTGAAAGGATCGACTTTAAATAGAAGTGATGGCCGTCAAAGCTGATTTCCCCACAGACTAGATTAGGTGCTTCTTCTTGACACTCCTTGAAACCCGATGCTTATCTCTACCTTGCCAGCCGTCACACCGTTCTCTAATATTTGAGTTTATGTGTCTTTCCTGCCGATGAGACCAGAAACACACTGAGAGCAAAAATTCTCGTTTCCATGTCTGTGTCTGGTTCAGAGCAGTGTTTGTCCAGAAATTTAAGATTTGCCTTCCCTAGGGAAGGCGAAGCAGCTCATCTATCAGAACATTTGCCCCCAATTTGGAACTTGCTTTGTATGTGGAGGAAACAGTATGGTGCCTTGTAAGTCATTGACCTTTGTTGAATTTTATTTTGAATGAGTTGCAAGCCCTTAGAGGGTCTTGGGCAGGAGAGTGACATGATCTGGCTTTAAAAGGATCATTCTGGCGGCTGGGTTGAGAACAGATTTTTGGGGATGGAGGTGCAGAGATTGGTTGAGAGGCTATGTCAGTCATTTAGGTGAAATACGATGGTGGGTTGAACCACGGTGGGAGTGGTAGGACGGTGAGAATGTTCACAATTGTTCTGTGTTGTGAATACCAGGCTGATGGTACTGGCTGATAGAGCAAATGTGGGACATGAAGGAAAGAAAGAGGATTCAGGATGATTCCAGACTCTTTGGCCTGAGCAACAAAAGGTTGGATTTGCCATTTAATGAACTGAGGAAGACTAGGGGTGGGAGTAAACTTGGAATAATGTCCCCTCTAGGGTAGGAGAGGACTGCTATCATCAGGCTTGTTCCAAAGCCTTCCCCACCTCCACATTCCTGCCTTTGGGATACCTCAGTCCTGACGCTGCTCCTAAGGCACCAGCTTCTGACCCCCGCCTCCTTCAATATCCCTTTACGTGCTGCCCTTTCCCTGGGATGTCCTCATGTCTGTCAGACGCAGCGGGAAGGAAAATCAGGTTCTACCTAATTAGCTCATCTTAAGTGGATTTCACTGTGCATTTAATTAAACCTGTTATAATCTTGAAGGGTATTTTGATACATAGTACTTGATACAGAGTAATTAGACTACTGTGGGCATGTACATAAATATCTTTGGGCTGAGGTTTTAAGCCAGGCTCTGTTGCTGCGGGTTCCTATGAGCTGCCCTGCCAATAAGTTCAAAGCCAATAATGTTTACACACTCCATATTTGCAGCCTTCTCAGCTATTCTGGCTGGTGGATGAATTTCAAGGTCACTGGTTATGCTTTTCTACGGTTTAGAGGAAGGATTCCTGAGCCCATCACTCTCCTGCTCAAATGACTGTGTAGCTCCACACTGAGTATGGAATGAGGTCAAAGCTGCTTGAATATGCGTTTTTGGTCTGCCCAATTTAGTTACCCTCTATGTTTCCAGTATATTCTCAGTCTTCAAAACTTTATTCAATGGGACTCTACATCTCATCTGCCTCTAAGCCTCTGCTTTAGGATTTTCTTCTATTTTGGAAGTCTTATGTCTTTTATTCTGTGTCTGTCAGAATAGGCTGGGCTATCATGGTATCTCAGTGGCTCGCTGTATCAAAGCATTTTTTTCTCCCTCATTCTATACAGCCACTGCAGGTCAGCTGCAGCTCGGCTCTGTTGCAAGTGATCAGGGGACAAGGGAAAAGAGACATAGTGATCAGGTACTGGATCTTAACGCTTCTACTCAAAAGTAGCACATTTACTTCCGCTAACGCTTCCTTGGCTAGGTAAGTCATATGACCAAGTCTGCCATCAATGGGGTAGGAAGTATAATCCTGTCCTAGGCAGAGAGAGTGAACGTTTGTGAACAGCCACACAATCTAGAGTTGCATGATGGGTCTTTCTAAGATGACCCCAAAGCAGTGATCATTCTGCACTTTCCATTGGCAAGTTTTTTCTAGTCTGTGCTAGACTAGAAAAAGTTTTTTTGAGTCTGTGCTTTCCTCTTCTCATAAGCAGCGTGCAGTTGGAGGGCAGGACTGCGTCCTCGTCATCTCCCTCATCTATAGCGTCTGATGGAGCGCTTTGCCCTTGGACACTCAATACATGTTCTGTGAAGTAAATGCTACATTTCCAACAGTGCACTACCCAGGAGGCAGCATATGAACTTGAGAAGCCTGAGAAAGCTAGAACTGCTCCCCTCGGAAAGACATACAGCTCTCTTTCGTGATAATTTCACTACATTCGATCCTTGCATCAGCCTTAGGTTGTTGGCCCTATTTTATCCCAATTATACCTATGAGGACATGGAGGCCAGAGAGACACAGGCATGCTCACCATGGAAGGGAGCTCAAGCTATTGCCACTTTGGCATGTCTTTTATGTTTAAAATTATGTCTAGAAATGATTACTGTTTCATGGTCAAAGGGATGAGCCTAAATCTTCTACCAGGAGAATGCCTTTGCTAATACATGCGCCCTTTGACCCCCAAGGAGTGGACACGGGGGAGAATTACCCAACAATCCCGCAAGATTCAGAAAGATTCACTTAATTGTTGGAGCTGACTCACTTTGTAAATTCTTACATTAAATTATTTTTGTTAGGGAGAACCAGAGAGTGAAAAATGGATCCTTTGAGGTGAGAGTACAGAGAAGGAAGAAAATAAGACGATAAAAATAGAAGGAAGCAAAATATTAGTGGAGACGTTAAAAAAGTAAGTTTTTAAAAGAGATAGTCATTATGTTAATTCGTTATTTGGTGCTATTAAATGCCAATATATGTGCTAAGTGTTGGAGATACAAAGATGGAAAAGAGCTAGGCTTTGTCCCTGAAGGGGTTTTCAGCTTGGAATAAGGGACTCCTCCCAATGTAAGGCACAGTCCTAACCATGGTGTCCAAGGCATAACCCAAATATGTTGGGGGCCCTGGAGAAGGAAGAGGGGAAGGCAAATGGGAGGGAAAGCTGCTGATCCCAGCAGTATTACTTTACTCCAGGCGGCTTATTAACCAGATTGTCAATAATGTCATGGTAAATGTTTCTAGTGTTTTTTTAAAAGCCTCCAAGCATTTTATTGCATTTGACCCTTCATCTAATAGAGCTATCTGCCTATGCCAAGTGGTGTCAGCATGCCGCTTAACATGAGCATCCAAGTCCATCCCAAGGCCCACGAGGGGGAAGGGGGCTGCTTCACCAAAGAGCGGCCCTTCCTCCCCCCATGTCCGGTCCAGCTCACACCCTGCCCAATCTGAGCCGTATCCTGGGGTATGTTGCGTGTCCTAGTTCCATGTCAGACACCAACAAGCTGTTCCTACAGGGAGGCCAAAGAGCATTGGGCAGAAGTGTGGGCACTTGAGCCAGCCAGCACGTCTGGGTTCACGTCCTGGTTTCACCACCAAGCTCTAAGTCCATGGTGAGCATTAGTTTTGTCATCTTTAAAATAGGAATTATGATATGAGCACCTGCTTTGTCAACTTCTGGTGGTTACTGTGAATGCCTTAACAGTTCTCTGTTCTAGCTCTGGCCCTACCAGCTATCCTAATGCTTACTGAGTGCTAAGTTGGTGCCCTGTGCTAGGCTAGGCCCTTCCTGTGCATGGTCCCATTTAACCCTCACAATGCCTTGGGGTTAGCTGTGTTTTTACCTCCATGGTATAAATGAAGGAACTGTGGCTTTGTTACTTCAAGGAACCTTCCCTATGTCACACAGCTCTTAAGTGGCTGGGGTGGGACTTGAGCCACTTGAGTGGATAAATCACACTACCAGAATAAACCCTCCATAATCACATTGTACTTATAAAGGAAGGAGAGAAATGGTGCCCAAGCCAGGATATAGGAATTACTTGGGAAAGGTACCACAATACACACACACACACACACACACACACACACACACACACACACACACTTTGACTTTCTCTCTCTCATTCTTCCAGGCTCCACTCAGCAGATTCGGATCCAGTGCATTGCAGTGGGGTCCAGCAATACATACTTTTTAAACAAATGGCTCGGATAATTGACAAAGCTGGTTCTTAAAACAACTTTTGGGACCTCAGTTAGACTTAAAGGCTTTCTTGGTTCAACTCTTCTCTGCTACTTGAATCTGGTCTATGTCCTCAGACTTTTCAATCTCTTTAGAAGGGCTTCGATCCACTCACTGAGACTGTGCACCCTTGTGCTGGACACTGGTCATGCAGGCAAGAGGAAGGCATGGTTCCAGGTTTGGAGGTGCCCATGGCTTTCCTATGTGCACTAGAAGTCTACATCCTGTCCACTTCTGTGCACGAGTTTCAGCATGTGCTCTGGAGGCCTAGCAGATGGGTCCTCCATTGGCTTCCAGCCCTTCTTTGGTCTTGTCTTCTTTGGGCACATACCCTTGAAGGAGAGGATGGAGGAAAGAGTGGTTTATAAGGGTGGATTGGGTCTTTCAGGGCCTACTGTGTCTCTTGAGCTTCCCTTCCCTGGCAGTCAGCTTGGTGCATGCCTGTGGTTGCTCTGTCTACCTTGCCACATCATCCCAGAAGGTCCCCAAAACAAACATTAGCGACCATAGTGGAATCTATCCAGTCTCCATCCTCCACAGCTGAGGAAGCCATCTGGAGGCTTGGAGATGAGAAGGTGAGGGAAGTAGAGCTAAACCAAGGGTTCCACTGGAGGTCATGGGCGCATTTTGGAGGCCTCCAAGAACCCTTGAAATCGTATCTATAAGTCTCATGTGCATTGCATGTAGGAAGTGGAGGAGTCCATTACTGTCACTGAGTTTCCAAAGCATTTGTGACTCTCAAAAGCCTAAGAGATATTAGTATGCATTCCCTCAAAGGGGGTAAAACCTTGCCTTCAGAGAAGAATTTCATTGGGTTTCACAAGTTCCCTTAATTTCTTGCTGCAGAATCTCATCTCATTCAATCTTTGCCACGGTTCTGTGGAGTAGTGATTAGCTCCACTTAGTGATTTGATAGCTGAGGTCTCGATAAGTATAAGAAACTTGGTCAAAGTCCCATGGCTACCAAGTGGCAAAGGCAGGGCCCACACTCAGGTCCAGTGGACTCTCAGCACACAGCTTAGGCCACTGTGTCACTCAAGGTCTGTTGGTCAAAGACCAAAACCCCATTAGTGTTGATGAAGCCATTCATTCCAGCAGAAGAAATGAAGTTTCTTTCACTCTTAGCAAATACTAGGGAAGCAACCAGTGTAAATTACTAAATAGAATTCAACACAACTTTTGAGTACCTACTGTACGCTGAGCACTTACATATATTATTTAATGTTCATAAAAATCCTGAAAGTCCTGTCTTTCCATTCTACAGACAAAGCAGGTAAATCCCAGAGAGGCTGGATTAAACTGTGCAAACATCCACTGCTGGAGGGCCAGGATTTGAACCCAGGTCGACTGAGGACTTCAGATTTTTGTCCTTCTACATCTTTCTGACCCTTGGGTGACTTACAGGATAGGATCTGAGTGGGAAGAAGCTGGCTAGTGCCTAAGGCAGAGAGTTGAGGGATGGGAAAGGAAATGGTGGACTACTAAATTTCTCTGAGCCTCAGTTTTCTCATCTGTAAAATGGAAATAAACCCCATTGTGAAGGATGACTGTGAAGCTTGAATGAGATCATGCATTTAAGTGCCCGACAGGTGGAAGGTGTCCTTGCAGTTAGCTTCCTTGTTTATCGGTGGGGAAGAAGTGTGGCCCAACAATTGGGCTGTGTTCTTCTCAGGTCTCTGCTGGTAACAGCAGCTTACTGGCCTCCTGCGAGGTGGAACCAGCATTCTTAAGGAGTTCCTCTTTTTCATCCTGCATGGAGATTGGAGGAGTTAAAAATCATTTTCCAAAAGACGTTTGGACACTTAATCATACACATCCTCCTCTTTGGTCGTAACGTCCCTTGTCACGTCTGCAACAGACATGGGTTTTTGATGTGTGAAAGTATAGCTCCTGCCCCTCGATTATCAGTTTTCTGCCTTTAACAATTAGTGGTCTGAACACTGAAGTCTAAACACCCAGGTTACTTAATTATTTCTCTTTCCCCTTCCTTTAACCAAGAACAACCAGCAAATGACACATTGGTTTACCTAGGAGTTTTTGAAATGTGACTTTAGACTGCATATTGGAACCAATGACCCTTCTCTCAGACCACATTCAATTAATATGCAAATGAATTAGACCTTCTGGGTCAGCCAAGGAGATGGGGAGGGGGTGGGTCGGGGAGGAATGAACAAGTGCTCAGACAAAATATAGGGTTTAGACTCAGATTAACGAGGATTTGAATCCCAGCTTTATCATTTACTTGCTTTCTTACCTGGCCATGAGATTCACCCTCTTTGAGCCTCAGTTTTATCATCCTTAAAATGGGGATAATAATTTTCTGCCTCCTTGGCTTCACAAATCGTTACAACATTTGCAGCATGGCTAAGTGCTCCTCATGGGAGTTTCTGTCCTTTCTTTCAAGGGGTGATTTTTCTCTCACACAAATGTTGACAAACTCAAAGCCCTACAGGTGGCAGGAAGGCACTGCAAATGAATCAGGGGAGGCATGGTAGCATGAGGAACGACAGGGAGTGGTAGGGACTGTGGCAAATGAGAATGCATGCCCCACACGGACAACAGACTGCCTAGCTTTGATGGAGCGGACCCGGGTTGTCACAATTTCTGATTTTTTAAAGACAAGCCTGAAATCTGGATTTTGTGTAACATCTCCCAACACTGCCTACACAATACGTGTCTGTAGTTTCCATTCAGCTGGCAAACATCCAGGGTGTGCTTTTGTCTAGCATGGCTGGGGAGTAGAGGTTTGGCTTACTCTGCTTGGAATTAGTGTAACTTGTAGCCAATCCCCTTCTGTATGACCTCCAAATTTCCCTTTATCTCCAGAAACCCCCAATTCCTGTCTTCTCCGACCGAAGAAAGCAAAGTAAATATGTTAATTTTGCAGAGAACTTGGTGCTCACTGACCTCCTAAAAGCAAGCTCTGGGATCTACGTGTGTCCATCTCAGAACGTCTATCAGCAAGCTTTTCTGGACAAAAGAGCTGTGTTTTGTGAGATGAGATCACAGGTTGGAGCAGGGAGGAAAGGGTGGAGAGTTCTGAGGGCAGCCTCAGGACCAGGGTTCCACTTCTTGCTCTAGCACTGAGTAATTATGTGGAAATATCACTGGAGATGTTTCTGTCCTAGCATTTTCATTTCCATGATAGGAATAATAACACACTCCTGTCTTCCTCCCTGATACTTTAGGAGAATAAAATTACAAAATCTAACAATACTTCAACATCATTTTCTGAGTTCTGATCTAGACGAGGGCCTATGCAAGAAGCTGGTGACCCTCAGATGACTGAGACCATCCCTGTGATCAAGGAACTCGGCATCTGGTGGGCAAACATGTACATTAACAACCATCTGCCAGAGAAAAGTCTTCCAGCGGGGGGAAAGAGGTCAGGATGCGTTCCATCAAGAAAAAGAAATTTTGATTGGGTGAGAGAAAATCCTACATGTATTTTGTCAAACAGCAGTGATGTTGTAGATACCGGAATTTCATTTGGTTTGTTTACTACTTATTAATTTATTCAACACATTTACTGAGTTCCTGTTGCTAGGAACATAAATCTCACCGTCTCACTTTTAACCACGATTGCTACATCAGTCTGTCAACTCTGCTAGATGAGCTGGTCTCCATATTTTCAGCCCCTAGTGGGGCCACTGAGTATTTACTGAAAGTGAGCAAACACATGAACATATGTTTGATGCAGCCCAAACCCTTCGAACTGGTGCCTACAAGTCTTTGCAAAGAAACATCTTTTATGATTCTGCTTATCTGGGTCTACTGCGGCCATTGCACTGCACTGGGGAAGAACTAGGGATGTTCAGAACTCAGGTTCCTGGGGCTTTAAGGAAAATGCTTCTGCTACTTGGCCCATGGATTACTTAGCCAACAAACTTCTGCTGAGGAAGGACTTAGGAGACACAGGATGGCGTGGAGAAGTGGGAGCTGGTACCAGCAGCCTTTTCTGCCCGGCTTCCTTCATCCAGTCCTGCTGCAGTGGTGGAGGGAGGTCAGTGTTTGTTGTGGCACAGGGCATTGGTACTGTGCTTTAAGAGACGGTGAGGTGTCACGGGGCACCTGGGTGGCTCAGTCGGTTAAGTGACTGACCAGCTCAGGTCATGGACTCCTAGTTTGTGGGTTCCAGCCCTGCGTTGGTCTCTGTGCTGATGGCTCAGAGCCTTTGGATTCTGTGCCTCCCTCTCTCTCTGCCCCTCCCCTGCTCATGTGGGCCCTCTCTCTCTCTCTCAAAAATAAATAAAACATTAGGGAGAGAGAGAGAGAGAGAGAGAGAGAGAGAGAGAGAGAGATGAGGTGTCTCACTACATCCTGGAGCCAGGTGGAGTTCCCAGGAAAGTGGAGCAGGACTTGCATGGGCCAGGGAAAAGCAGGCTGGGGACTAAGGATGGAAGAGGAGGCTGGGGAAGATGTGGACTAGCATTGATTCAATCCGAGCTTATGGACACCTCGAACCTCCTTCATGCAATGTTCAAGTCATGTTGGGTAGGGAAGCACGGCTCTCTTCTTGGCCACAAAGTGAAGCCTTTGTCCATCCATCTACCATCTACCTATCCAGTCACTCCTCCCTTTCTCTACTGACCCATCCACTCATCCATTCAACCTGTCTCTATTGGCAGGCTTGCTTCTAGCCACTGGGCATACAGAAGTGAATAGAGAGATACAGGCATATAAACAGGTAAATTAGGATACAATATACCTAAAGCAAGAGACAAATGTTGAGAAAACCCGGAGGAAGAAAAACTAACATGGTCGGCAGGAACCAGAAAAGGCTCCCCAGAGAGTGTCAGTTGGGGTCGTACTGGAAGAATAAATCTGAGATTACCAGGACAGGTGGTGGTGAAGCCTTACACCAGGAGGCATAAGGAGCCATTTCGAGGGCATAGAAGCCAAAAGGGTCTGGGATATTCTGGGACGTGGGAGTGTGTGGCTGGAACACAAGCTTGTGAAGTTTGTACCACGTTTCACAGGGCTGGTTGATTTTTATTTTGCCGAGTTTTCAAGAGCTGAGTAGATGGTATGAGCCTTGAAGGCTTCAAACTACACTTTAATATCAAACAAGGTTAGGTTCAATGCCCCAGCTCTATGGTCTCTTATGTACATCTCCTGTACATACAAAAGTCGTGTATTGCCAGGCATCGTGCCAGCCATGGTTACATGGGCAGAAGTAACCTGTGAGGAGATGCTTTCTTTGTGGCATCTATTACCAAGGGAGAGTGACACTCAGAGTTGGAAGAATTCAGGTTCTTGGTACGAGTGGAAGGAGCATGGGATCTGTGCTTTGAGTTCTCCTTTGTCACTTATTGCGATGCGTGTAGCTGGGTAAAGTTGGAAATTTTCATCTCTTTGCCTTTGCTTTCCCATCTATAACACTGTGGGGTGGGGGAGTGCATCAATGCCTAACTGGGAGTACATATGAGAGTATTAAGTAAAATAATATATGGAAAGCACATAACCAAGTACCCCAAGCCCAGCATCGGCCTATAATAGACTCAGAAAATGAGAATTATCGCTACTGTGTCTCAGACCTTTTGAGAACTTGTGCTAGGTTGTGTATGAATCAAAAACTGGTGATCCACCTGGACAGACAAATTAGAAAGAGCTAGGGGCACCTGGGTGGCTCAGTCGGTTAAGCGTCCGACTTCGGCTCAGGTCACGATCTCGCGGTCCGTGGGTTCGAGCCCCGTGTCGGGCTCTGGGCTGATGGCTCAGGGCCTGGAGCCTGTTTCGGATTCAGTGTCTCCCTCGCTCTCTGGCCCTCCCCTGTTCATGCTCTGTCTCTCTCTGTCTCAAAAATAAATAAACGTTAAAAAAAACTTTTTTTTAAAAAAGAAAGAGCTGACTTCTGTGCAGACCCAACCCCATCCCAGAGTTGCTTATGAGTGGACTGTGGGCTTGAGTTTGACCGCCATCTTCTCTCACCCAGGCACTCCAGCACAGGGTAAGCCTGCCCAACAATAGCTGGGGTCCTGCCATCCTCACTGGTCTCTCAGCTTCCAGACACAGCCATTCCACTCCAGTCCTACCTCCACACCGTTTGGGGAAGTCACTGTGCTACAGAACTGGACACGGTTTCACTTCCAGTTCAAACCCTTACTTGTGTCCCATGGCTTCAGGATAGAGACAAGCTCCTTTTCCAAGCCTCGTATAAGCTCTCACCTCTTTGTGGACGTTTACATGTATCGTATGTCGTAGCTCTGTGAACAGGCGGTGCTTTTCTTCCTGCCATGCCTCTGCATACACATTCCCCCCCCCCCCACCCCGCCCTGCTCAGAAGGCTCTCCCCTTTCCCCTTCATCTAAGCTGATATCCAGTTACCCGTTGAGGCTCAGCTGAAGTGTCATCTCTGGTAATCTTTATGTGACCCCCAACCCTGGGACAGACTGAGAGCCCCTCCACTGAGCCTTGGTACAAAGCTACCTCTCATCATGAGGGGCCCCATAACACAGTTGTGCAATCTGAGGCCCAGAGAGCTGAACCTTTTCTGACAAGAATAATAAAAGCAGTAGCAGCCATCCAGCCATCACTTATTGAGAACTGTGTGTCTGGCACTGAGAGCCACCATGTGAAGTAGGCATTACCATTTATACTTTACAGTGGAGGAAGCTAAGGTTAGGAGTGGCATCGTTTATCTAGTGCAGTGGTTCTCAAAGTGTGGTACCCAGTCCCGTAGCATCAGTGTCTGTGGGAAACTTGGGAGATATATAGAATCTGGAGCTGACACCAGGCCCAATAAATCTGGTGGTAAACCCAGATATATGAGTTTAAAAAGACCTCCAGATAATTCTGATGCATGCTAAAATATTATTTATTGAGCACCTACTATGAACAAGGCAGTTTGCCAAGCAATGGCCTACTATCCAGCTAGTAACAGGTGGAGCAAGGATTCAGAACTGTATAAGTGACACTTAAAAAATAAGTAAACTTGTGCTTTTAATGCTGTGACCACCCGCGGGCTTTGCTCAGGGAGGCCTCCCTTGGTCACCCTGCTTAAAATTGCGGTTCTTCTCTTCCCCGCACCCACTGCCAGCATTTCCTATCTCCTGTCCCTTTACTCAGAGCACTTCCCACAAGCCAGCATACCATATACTCTAAGTATTCATTATTTACCGTTCTCTTAGTCACTCTGGGCTGCTCTAGCAAAATACCATTGACTGGGTGGCTTAAAGACAGAAATTTATTTAATCATATTTCTAGAAGCTCAGAATTCCAGATCATAGTCTGGTTCTGGTGAGAGCTCTCTCCCTGGCTTGCACACATATACCTTCTTGCTGTGTCCTTATAAGGCAGAGAGAAATAGATAGAGAAGAGAGAGAGAAAGACAGAGAGAGAAAGACAAAGAGAATGTTTGTGTAAGCTCTCTGGTGTCTCTTCTAATAAGGGCACTGACCCTGTCAGGAGGACCCCCCCCCCATCATGATCCCATCAAACTCTACCTCTCAAAGGCCCCATTTCCAAAGACCATCAGGGTTAGGGCTTTAATATACAAATTTGGGGAGGACACAGACATTCAGTTTATAACAACCCTTTCCCACCTGAATGAATGTAAATCCCAGCTGGGCAGGGATTTGTTTATTTCATCTGTTAACTGTTACGTCTTCAGAGTCTAGAACACTGCCCTGCCCATAGCAGGTGCTTGGTAAATATTTGTGGAATAAATGGTCACACAACTGGGTGGTGACAGAAAGGAGACTCGCTGGGGTCGATCTATGCACATTCCAGTACATTCTATGTGCTCCCCCCTCCTTATCTCCATTTAGTATTCTCCTGATTAGTAGCTATCTCATTCCTAAAAGGCTCATTTTCCAGAAACATTCCTTTACCAATCATCACTTGCAGGAAGAGAGTCTTTTCCCAACAAGCCCTGCAGAGTGGTTACCCTAGGCACGATTTTAGCTAATTTACTCAGTGCTTTGTCTTAATGGTTCACCAAGTGGAGATTCTTTCAGTAATGACAGTAAATGCATTCGAAATGTGGATATCGACCCGGGCAATGCTGCATATTCCGCTCATCAAATTTTCATGTTAAATTTAAAAAAAAAATTTTTTTTTTTTTGGTGGGAACGGAGAACCGCCCAAGTGTTGATTCCAATGCAATCACTGTGGCATACTTTTGTCCCAAATAAAAGGAAGGGGTTTTAATCATATATCCCTTCCATGGCTACTATCATACAATTACCAGATGACAACAAGGGAGAGGTAAAGAAGCCAAATTTGTTTAGGGCTTATCAAGCTCATGGTGTTTAGCTACACACAGAAAACCGTGCATGGGATACAGTCCCTGCCACCCTTGGGCAAAAGAAACGCCATCATCAATCCATTATTTCTCTTAAATAAAATCTTCCCAGAGCTCCAGGCTGCCTCCATCACTATCAGAGTTCCTGAAACCCCTGTCACGAGATGAAAACAATCCCCGTGGTTTCCCATTTGATTTAGCGTCTCCCCAGCGTTGACTTACTGACCGCCTTATTCAAGTAGGTATCACTTTTCTTTATTGTCACCACAGCTACTGCCTCCTGGTATTTATCATAATCTGCAAGGATTTTGTTCATCCAACAAAATGATGTGTTAAACCATTTTTTTTTATTAAGTTCATTTTCCATTGGTTTGTTGCTTGCTCTTGCGAAAGCCAGGGCTCACAGAAACGTAGCTAGACCCTCAGTAATGACACCTTATTTCATATGAATTCCCCCTGCTACACATCCTGACATGACCTAACTGCTTGCAACAGCGCTGAGGTAGGAAATTGCACCGCTGTCTTGTAAATGACGCCACTGAGGCCCGAGTGGTTAAAGGATCTGGCTTGTGCAAAACAGACCAGAAGTGGGGGGACCTCAGGTAACAACCAGGTCTGCCCAACCCTAGGGCAGAGATCAGTGGCAAAGCCTGCGGGCTCTGAAGCCAGTGGACTGGGTTCAAATTCTGGCTCTGGCACTTGCCATCTCTGTGACCTTGGGCAAGTCATGTAAGATCTCTGTGTTTTAGTTTCCCCACCTATAGAATGAGGATACTAACAGCACCTACTTTGTGGGAAGGTGAAGACTGAAGAATTAAAAATACACATGGCTTTGAGGGGCACCTGGGTGGCTCAGTCGGTTAAACATCTGACCCTTGGTTTGGCTCAGGTCACTGTCTCGCGGCTTTGTGGGTTCCAGCCCTGCACTGGGCTCTGTGCTGGCAACCCTGCCTGGGATTCTCTCTCCCTCTCTCTACCCCTCCCCATTTGTGCTGTCTCTGTCTCTTTCAAAATAAATAAATACACTCTAAAACAATAGTTAAAAAATTAAAAAAAAATAAATACAGGGCTTTGAATAACTTCTGGCACATGGTAATTCTAGCTAGCGTTTCCACTTCACTATGCTGGTAATTCATAATTTCTCACATTTTAATAAGCTTCTACAACTGTCTAAATTAAGGCTTCCTCTGCCCCATACTTCTCCCCATCATCCCCCCTCCCTTTTTCAGATGAGGAGACTAAAGACCAGAGATTTCGAGCCCTTTACTCAAGGTCAGAGACCCAATAAGCTGGCAGAATTAGGACTGGGTCCTGTGCTCCTGGCCCCTCCTCTACTGGTCTGCCTTTTCAAGCCAGAATTTACTTGGATTCTACGTTTCGAGGTTACATTTGTGGCCTTAAGATGCCAAAGCTTTTTGAAGATCTTTAAGAAGATCTTTTTTTTTTAAGTTTATTTATTTATTTTGAGAGAGAGTGTGCATGCGTGTGCAACTAGGGGAGGGGCAGAGAGACAAAGCGGGAGAGAGAAAATCACTGTCAGTGCAGACCAAAGTCCCATGTGGTGCTGTAACTCACAAACCATGAGATCATGGCCTGAGCCAAAGTCAGATGCTTAACCGACTGAGCCACCCAGGTAGATGCCCCTCCAATTTCTTTTAAGAACTGACCAAATGCATAAAAAAACCCAGTGAGTCTTTTTTTTTTTTCCAAATCAATGTGGTAAAAGCCAAGACTTTATAAAGAGGAGATGGTGGCCAGTCAGAGTAGAGATCTGGGTACCCACTAAGCTTTCCTTGGTGAGTATGTGAGGGTCCTTCCAGCCCTGCTGGCATCTTCCAATAGCAAGCCTTCTTTCACCCTTCATGGCAGGACTTCAGCAGCGGTAGGCAGCAAGGTTGGTGGATGCCTACATAGTGTGATTAGAAAATTTCTGCCTGAACTCTTCTCTTTTTTTAAAAGTTCATTTATTTTGAAAGAGAGAGAGAGACAGAGAGAGAGAGCAAGCACGAGTGCATGGGGGAGGGACAGAGAGAGAGGGAGACAGAGAATCCCAAGCAGGCTCCACACTGTTAGCACAGAGCCCCGTGTGGGGTTAGAACCCACAAAACTGCGAGATCATGACCTGAGCTGAAACCAAGAGTCGGATGCTTAACCAACAGAGCCGCCTCAGGTGCCCCAGAACTCTTCTCTTTTATCTAATACATACAAAATAATCTCTCTAACCACACTGTCACCTTCGCCATTCAAGACACGCTGGGATAAAGCACTGCCCCTCCATCATCTTGCCCACAGGTCAGGAAAAAGTTTTCAGACTCCCTTCTGAAATCTGGTCCTCCCTGGATTTCCTCCAGTAGACCAGCCAAATAATCCTACAAAGTGAAAGGGAAGGAGACTCATATTTTACTCTGGGCAGCTTCTATGTTCCAGCGATAGGTAGCATATTTTGCTTGTATCATTTAACCCTATATAGGCACTGCAACATAAGTAGTATGATTTCTTCCTGATGTATAAGGAAACAAACTCAGAAGGCTTAAAGAACTTGCCCGAGCTTTACATAGTTCACAGTGATGAATCTAAAATTCAAACCCAGACATGCTCAGTTCTGAAGTCTCTGCTTCGTGACAGAGTCATGACACCAATATTTATGAGGTCGTTAGCTCAGCAGCCTGGCTTTCTGTGAAACCACATAGGTATCCATGCAGCCTTTTCCTGCCTTACTGAGTCATTCAAGATGGTTCAGTTGCAAAGTCCCCTTTTGAAAACTTGAGTCTGTTTTCTTGGAGGCTGAGGCTCATGCTGAGAAATTCTAGAAATCTGTTTTCCCAAAGTCAAGATTGCACAGGGGCTGAAGCTGCAAGTCTTGACCTAGTTTGACTCCAACATGGCCCACTTTGTTTCTACCAAAACTCTTGTCACAGGGGAATCACCACTTGTGATTCAGTACCACTCAGCTCTGAGGAGGGCCCCAAGGAGCAATTCTTCTCATGGCTTCTCCCTTTAGAGTATATGATGGTCAAGAAAAAAAAAAGTTTCGGCGGTCCTCCTAGCATCTCAGAGACTTGTGGAGGCTCTTCTATGGCTCCATCCTGCACCAGTTCTGGGTTCTGGGTTCTGGATTAGGATTTCCTGGTGATGAGCAGGCTGCATGGCTGGTTCGGATATCGATATCACTTCTGTGTCTTTCTTCTCTTTTACCCACGGCCCTGTGCTTTCCCCCGCACGTCCACCGCACTGGCTAGACGTCCGGCTTCTTAATACTCCGAGACCCTCAGTCCTTCCTTTCGTTAGAGATTTTTCTTTCTTTCTTCTTCTTTGTTTTATTTTTTATTCTATTTAAAGTTTATTTATTTTGCTTTGAGAGAGAGTGAGAGAGAGAGAGAGGCAGAGAGAGAGGGAGGGAGAGAGAATCTCAAGCAGACTCCACACTGACAGTGCCCCCCGATGCAGGGCTCAAACTCGGGAACCATGAGATCACAACCCCAGCCAAAATGAAGAGTTGGACCCTTAACCCACTGAAACACCCAGGCGCCCCTTTCCTCTTCTTTTTAAACAGTGTATGTCTTTCCACTGCCATGTTATGGTCTTGCAACTCAGACTACCAAATTCTTAAGGTGGAATTCTAGTCCCTGGTATATAATCTTAAATTCTCTTTATTTCCTACTCTACTCCCAGTAACAAACCATAGGCATCTGAAGCCCTGCATAAAGTTCTCAACAGTCTCCTCTTATCTCCCCCATTCTACCAGTATAAATCCTCACACTAATGTAAATCCTGAAAATCCAGTCTTTTTTTTTTTTTAATTTTTTTTTAACGTTTATTTCTTTTTGAGACAGAGAGAGACAGAGCATGAACGAGGGAGGGTCAGAGGGAGGGAGACACAGAATCGGAAACAGGCTCCAGGCTCTGAGCTGTCAGCACAGAGCCCGATGCGGGGCTCGAACCCACGGACCGCGAGATCGTGACCTGAGCCGAAGTCGGACACTTAACCGACTGAGCCACCCAGGCGCCCCGAAAATCCAGTCTTTAAGGAAAGGAAACCAACACGTACTGAGCATTAACAATGTGTCAGGCACTCACTTTCCCTTATGCAGTTTTAATTGTGCCACAGGACAACCATGAATTTCATGGTAGGAATTTCATGCCCATTACATTGAACAGAAAATTGAGGCTCAGATGTGTTGAACAATACGGCCAACCTCATACTCTTCAGGGGCAAAGTTAGGATTTTGATCTTTCTGCATCTAACTCTAAAGGCTAACTTTGAGTCTTTCCAGTACAAAGTACTGGCTAAGATTCAAGACCTTTGGACTCTTGGTTTGTTCTGCTATATCTGGAGGAACCAAATGTTACATTATGCTGCTCTTTGTCACTGTGACCAGGTTGAAATTAGAGCAAGTACGTCAACTTTATTCCCAAGCAATTAACTCTATAAAGCAATATGAAACACATGTACCTGCAAACAAAATTTAAAACAAACCATGACTTTTTAAAAGATGCTTTAAAACCTACAAGCAAAACACCATTTATTAACAGTCCCATTCACATTCTCAATTAGGTGGCCCTGTCATTTATCTGCTTGAACATCACGCAGATCTGCAACTATTATTTTAATTAATTAATTCAGCCCTTTATCCCCAGGGCGGGCCCTGGGAGACACCTGGCTTATTTTCACAGCGGTCCCTGACGCTCAGCTGTCAGGCCACATCATGACTGGCACTCTGAGCTTCATGCAAGGCCAAGCACTTAATCTCTTTAACTGAGACCTGTCATCACTTTCTTTCACTCCGGCACAGCCCCAGTCTATGTTGAGACATAATGTCTCATGCACCTGTTTCTCCTTTCCTAGTCTAATAGCCACCGTCTGGATCCAGACACTTCCCAATTCCTCTCCGAACCACTGTTTCTGCAATTCATTGGGTGCCTGTTCTGTGCCAGGTACCACGCTATGTGTTTCCTATTCCTCTTCTCCCATCCACAAAGCAACCATGCAACATAGTATTATCATTCCCATATTCCCCAAAAGGAAATGGAGTCTTGGAAAACTGAAGTGACTTGACCAAGATGCCTTCCCAAAGTAAGGACTTGAGCCACATCCTGTCCTGATTTCAGGAATTATGTTCCTTCCACTTTCTTGTACTGCCTTTAGCCCTGTCATTAATCGCTAAGACCTGGGAATGAAAGACAGGTGCCAGCTTGGCTATATACTGCATACATGGGTAAAATAGAAGGTTCCCTGAAGGTGAGGAGGACATGGCAAAGAAGGGTGTAGGGGAGATAAGAAATGTCAAAAAAAATACCCAAACAGCTTTTGAGTAGATGTCTGTGGATGTGCATGTAAATTCCCTCTACTGTCCCCTGTGTGGACTCTTTAGTAAATTCTGCATTGCCCTTGATATTTAGGTTCAGTGTATTTATTTGGTGGTGGAGCAGGTGTTCAGGTCTAAGAGGAGAAGGAAGAGACAAAAGACATCTGTATTACACTTGGCTTTATAACAGGAACTGATTTAAAAAATAAATAGTAGATGAAATAGGATATTAGGTGGGGTGGTCCTGAATGAGGGAGGAGGGCACATCGGGTGAGGAAACAGCTTGTGCAAAAGTCCAGAGCTATGACAGAGCCCACCCCTGGCCTCATGTGTTCCTTGGGGTATGGTAGTTTTCAGAGGGATCCTTTTGGCCTAGAAGCAGCTGTGTTTATCTGCTCATGTTCCTGACCAGCCTCCAGTCCCATGCCATAGCTTTAAAAGTTCTGATTTTCACATTTTGCATCCTTGGTGTTAAGTATTTTAAAAAAAGGAAGAAGAAGAAAGAAAGAAAACCCAGCCATTTCAAATCCATTGCTTCTCAGCTGCCCAGAGGGTGCCACCTCTAAGCTGAAACCTCCCATAATTGTTTGGGGCACACTGGGCCTCCCAATGGCACCTTCATTTAATGCCATTAGAGTCTGGCTCCAGGTTCTTAAAGCTTGGTACCTGCCCTCTTTGCCTCTTGCTGCCAGAAGGAATTGCTCTTAAAAGCTATCCTTTATGCTTCTAAATTGCCTCTTCCTATTGCATATTGCAGGCAGCTAAGATGGTGGGGCAGTTAAATCTTTCATTCTCTGGGCTGTGGAAGCAATTTGAAGCATGTTTGCTGAGTGTTTCCCAAAGTGTACCCTGTAGGACACTGGGACCATGGTATAGTCTTCAGAAATGTAAGTTTAATGGTCAGATATTCTTGGGAAACACAGCACACAATATCCCCATCTTGGAAGATTCCTAATGCGTAAGGGGGGGGGGTGAAAGGCTTGGCGAAGTCCTGTAATAAAACCACCTCTTTACTCCAGGATTTCCTAACGTATTTGGTTAGGGAACCCTACTTTTTGCATTATCCCTACACTTTTTGAGAAGTGCTGCTGTAGATAATAATCCCTTCCCAATGCACAGTATCTGCTATTTTATATCCTGTTAGAGCAGTATGTCAGGGAGGCAGTATGATTTGTGTTTTATAGATTGTGTCATTGAAGGGCAGATATGTAAGCAACTTGGACTTTGACAAAGCAACTGCTAGGAGGCAGATGAAGTCAGGGTTTCTCATCTGCAGTCTGGGGATCTTGTTGTGTGGCTTTTGTTGTTGTTGTTGTTGTTGAGGCCATTTGCACCCTCTTTCTTTAAAAAAAATTTTTTTTAATGTTTATCTATTTTTGAGAGAGAGAGAGAGAGAGACACAGAATATGAGCCGGGGAGGGTGAAGAGAGAAGGAGACAGAATCCAAAGCAGGCTCCAGGCTCTGAGCTATCAGCAAAGAGGCCAACATGGGGCTTGAACTCACAGCCCGCAAGATCATGACCTGAGCTGAAGTTGGATGCTTAACCGACTGAGCCACTCAGGCGCCCCTGCACCCTTTTTCTGTCTGCATCTAGACCACACACCCAAACAGCAAAATCAGCTTTGTAAATAGTCAAGGTTTTATGACACTAAAAAAAAAAAAAAAAAAAAAAAAACCCAAACCAAAACAAAACAAAAAAACAAACAAACAAACAAAACCCCCAAAACCAGGATGGGGTAGGTGGGAAAATTAGGTAGAGAACTACGTGTTCAGTGCATAGACGGTACATCACCTTTTACATCTTCTCCCAAATCCTGACGGGGGGTGGGGGCGTATTTTACAGTGGAGCACACTGAGGCTCAGAGAGATTAAGTAAGTTTCCCAGGGTCGAACAATACCAAGAGGCTCAGTTACACTTTACATGTATGCTTAGCTCCAACAAGCACTCTCTGTCCTTTTACCCCAGTGCCTTCTTCTAGTGAATGGCACCACCCCTGTTACCCAAGACCCCAGTAGAGAAAGCCTGATCATCCGGATGCTTCTGAGGATTGAGCCTATTTGTGTTCCAGCATGTTGCTTAGACAAGACTGGTGCAATGTGGGAGTTCAAGAAATGAGAATACTGAGGATTAGGAACTCTGAGCTCAAACATCAAAGGAAGTGTATGCTTAAGAGTTTGGGCAGTGGTATGTCCCACTCTGTAAAGTATATCTGGGATTCTCTCCCCCACACATAAGAAGTGTTGATGTCTTCTTAAGTTTCTGAGGGAAAAATAATGATGACAGGACCTGGAGATTCTTTAGACTGAGAAGTGGCTTCTACGGAAACAGTGGCAAGAGGAAGGCTATGGTTCTAACCTGGGCTGTGTGCCCATAGAATGTGATCTTGGCAAATCTCTTAAACCCACTTGCCCCCAGTTTCTCATATATAAAATAAAGGGATGCAACCCCCCAGATAGGGGATAACAGAACACATGCCCCTGTCTAGAGGTCAGAGAGACCATTTGTCTGGCCTTTATTGAAGCCTCTGGTCTCATTAGTCCTGGAAAGAAAGGTGGTTTTAGGTCCACAGGATGGGAGAAGTTTTGGTGACCTCAGCCATGTGAAATGAAAATGAGATGGAATGTCCCATACCTTGTATTTCACAGAAAGGGCAGTGGGAAACACAGACGAGGTGCGTAAGAGCCCTCTGATCTGAGGACGTGGGGGCTTCCTCCCTCTGGTTACTTGGTTATGCGAGTTTGTGTCCCAGGCAGGGAACCTGCAGAAGATTTATGTGTTGTTTATCTACTTTGGGGGGGGGGGGTGGGCGTTGGCTGGTGTGGAGGTGCAGGGCCTCATTTCTTCAGACTCTTCCACCTCTTTTCCAGCCAGGCTCTGGGGATGATGGAGTGAGCATTCTAGTGCTGAACAGGGAAGAAAGCAGAATGAGGCCAGGGGCTTGTGAGAGAGCATGGAGAGGGGCTGGTTGCCAGCCTGGGTCTGGGCAAGGATCCTGAGCAGTAGAAATTTCCTGAGGCTCTCATGATAGGAGGTTGGTTTGTTTTATTTATTTTTCATGTTTATGTATTTATTTTTGAGAGAGAGAGACAGCGTGAGCAGGGGAGGGGCAGAGAGAGGGAGACACAGAATCCGAAGCAGGCTCCAGGCTCCGAGCTGTCGGCACAGAGCCCTGCGTGGGGCTCGAACCCACAGACTGCAGGATCATGACCTGAGCCGACGTCGGACGCTTAACCGATGGAGCCACCCAGGCGCCCCAGGCTTGGTATGGATGACTCTTCAGCCCCATCCCAGCCCACACATGTGTTGAATTCACTTCCCTGCCTTTCCTGAGCAACCCCACAAGCAAGTGTCTCCGATGAGCTCAACTTGAGTGTGACTCACTATGGAGTGCTGGGGCTGCCAGGCCTTGGAAACCAGATTATAATCAGCTCCTTGGCAGGCCCTGCTCCAGAGGAAGCGCTTTGTTTCCTGCCCTGGTGTCCATGAGGCACACACCGTGCACAGGTGCGGTTCAGGCCCCGAAGAGACCAGCTGGGCACTGGATTCCAGACGTCACTGGGGCACCCCCCTGGGGATCACTGACACTTCACCAGACAAAAAGCAAAGATCTTAAGAAACTCACCTTATGGATCCCTCGGCAGATGAAAAGGAGTGGGCCCCTGTTACTACTTGGGAGAGAGACACAAAGGCGGCCACACCTAGATTCCAAAGTGTGGGCAGATGGATGTCATCGATACTTCAGTAGCACCAGCTGTCAGGACCCACCCTCAGGCCTCTGCTCCACCCCGCCCTGCAAGGCTCATGGTTTTCCCACCGGAGAATGCTGGCAAGCTCTTCCAGGATGGGGGCTGGAGGCTGGAAATGATGTCAGCAATGCCGTCAAGATGAAGCTAACATCTGTCATCTCCAGGGGACAGCCAGTATGCGGGTCACAGTGAGGGTGTAGCATGGAGGTTCAGGGTGTGGGCTCTGCGAGGGCAGGGCAGGGCCACAGAGTCCCTGCTCCCCAGAGGCTCCTTGAGAAACAGTTGGTGAGTGACTGATTCATGTGGAGAGGTAGTGAAGGGAGGATTACCGAGCAGGTCTTCAAAGAGTGTGATCAGGCATCTTAGGGAAGCAGAGGTCTCGGGAATTTGGGTTTGGAGAGGCAAAGCAGGAACTGGGAGGAATAATGACTGAGCTCGCACTCTGCGGGGCAGACATGGTGGTTGGTACTTCACACGAGTTACTTCCCTTAAATCCTAACCAGGGATTCTTCTGTGCGAGCAGAGGTTTGAGAGACTACTCGAATTGCCCAAGGACAAATCGTTTGCAAGTGGCAAAGGCAGGATTTGAACCTACATCTTCTGCTTTATCCGCCTTCTTGTAGGTAGGCGGTTACTCCCTCCACTTGATGGAAGAAGAAGACTGAGGCCCAGAAAAGCAAATCCACAGCTGAAAGAAGGCAGAGCAGGGATCAGAACCCAGAACTCTGGCCTCACAGCTTCATTCTTTGTAACCCCTTCACGGCTAGCCTGTTGGTCTCCTGTCACAGAGAGGCCTCCCTCACTCCCACACTCACCCTCACCCTGGGTGGCAGTGCGTATACTCAGCAGCTGATCCTGTCCGTGAAGGGGCTGGGACTCCCCCATCCTGCAATCCTCACCTTCCCCTCATCTGCTCACTGAGAGCCAGGGAAACCCTGCAGCTCCTGTGGGGAGGGCAGCCATCTGGCTCACAGCTGGCCTGAGGTGGCCCCCGGGGTGCCCTCTCTGGTTCCCGATGTTCTCATCTGTGACACATGATGGTGCACGAAATGACACTCAAGATCTCCTAGCACTTCTCTTCTAGAAACCTCTTTCAAACAGTTCACCACGCATATACCAGAAGAGTCAAATACTCTTCTCCATATAGCAAACTCTAAAATTAAACATGCATAAAATATTTTGATGTTTAAACCAAACCTTGGCATTTTTATTTCCTTTATTTTTTATCCTTGTATGAATTTTAAAAAAATACTGTTTGTTTTATGAGAAGGGTATATTTTCCCTTAACAAATGTGCAGAATTTCAAAATGTTTTTGTTTGTTGTCATGCATTTTTTTTCCTAAAGCCTAATTAAAGGCAACAAAAAAAAAATGGGATGGTTACAGTGGTCTAAATATAAAATCTTTATTGGGTCACTATTTCTCTACATCATGTTATAGTTAATTGTATGCATTAATTTGGCTAGACTGTGGTCCCAGCTGTTGGCCAAACGCTAATCTAGATGCTACCGTGAAGATATTCTTTAGATACTGTTAACATTTACAATCGTTTGATTTTAAGTAAAGCAAATTAGCGTCCATAACCTCATCCAATCAGTTGAGGGTTGTAAGAGCAAATGTAGCAGGATTCTCCCAGAGTCGTGACATTGAGGCTTTTCTTTCCAGGAAGCAACTTTATTCCTGCCGGCACTGCTCAGTTGGGTTAATACCTGAAGAACTGAGCTCCGAAGGCCACGTGGTCTAGTTTTTTTATATACTTTTTACTTCTTTGTCTCCCATATATGGTAACACAAACATGCACTGATTAAGTGGTCTCAAGTTACAAGGTCGTGAGGGATGTTGTCATGTACCTTACTGTATAGTCAGGTTGCCTTGAGGTTTGTTTTCTTGTTGCTTCCCCCCGCTCCCCTGCCCCCCCCCCCCCCCCCGCCTCCCCTTAGGGAGGGGACCCTACCAGACAAAGACTCAAGTTTTCTAGAGAAGGAGAAATTCTGCCTCAAGATTCCACATACAAGTTTGGGCTCTTGGCTCTGTTTCTCTGGAGAGCCCTGACTGATATATAACTGCTATACAGAAAGATTTGTTTTCACCAGAAATGTCATAAAACACATTGTATGTAGACTTTTCCTAGAGATGTCCTCATGTTATGTCGGGTCATGAGTTCGGGATTCAAGGGATATGAGTGAATCCAGCCCCACTGCTTACTGGTGTGGGGCCTGGTGCAGGCAGTGTTCTCTCGGGGCCTTGGTTCCCTCATCTGTGAAGCAGGGGTTGAGGAGCAGGGCATGTGATGGTAACATCTCTCTTGGGTGTTGCTGAGACGGTCAGGGAAGATGCTGCCCTAAATCGCCTGACACGACATGAACTTGATAAAGAATAAACACTACTAATATGATGAATGGCCCCTCCCCCTCTTTCTTATCATTGCTAATTGGACTCAAGCAACATTTCTGGAGCTCTGACTGGCTGCTAGGCCCTATGCTGAGGAGCTAGTGATGGGAGGTGAAGGTCAACATCCTTCCCCTTCAGAAGCACAGAGTCAACTGAGAGGAGAAAGCTACGGGTGCTTCCTGAGGCACAAGACAAGATGGTATAAATCAAAGCTCTCCCAAGTTTTCAAGGCCCAACCCAAATCCTATCTCCTTCATGAAACCTTTGCAGATCCCCCTATTAGAAATTAATCTCCCAGCTTCCATGTCCCTAGGGCCTTTGACTTGTACCTCTCCTTCGATACTTACCACTATTTACCTTGTATTAGAGTGATTTATGCACATGTCAGCCTCTCCCACTAGAATGTGAGTTCCTGAGGACAGAAATATTTATGAAGGTCCTCTCCATGACTTTGACTATTGTATGAAGGACCAACATAACAACATCAATAATCTGCCTCATATTCTGAGATGTCGTTATGGCAAAATAATTAAAATTGAATGCAATTTTTAAAATTATTTTCATGTTTTTATTATTATAAGCCTCGTCTCTTTTTTGTCCATTGTATAGATGCTGTGCAGGAGGCAGAGAGTTTGCTGTGACCTGTCCAAGGTCACAGAACTAGTGAACAGGTGGGCTAAGTCCAGAACCTGGCCCATTTATGCTGAGCAGTCCAGGGCTGGCACGTAGCTGATATGGCTGTGTTGCATATTCCCCCTCCCTTTTCATCACCCTTACTGAGTGATTCCATATTCTGTTGTGCATGAACAGTTTGGCTTCTGTGTCATGAGTGTGGTTTAGTAAGTTCCCTCCCTGTTTAGACATAAAATGAAATCAGACGAAATGACCTGCATCTCTGACCTGTCTCTCCAGGCTGGTTGTGGCTCCTGTCCTGACAACTTTCAGGTTGACAGAGGTTGGTTTCTAGCAATTTCCTCCACAAAACCATGTAGCTTCGCAGTGACTGGGGCTGGGTGTACTCATACTGATATTTCCACTCTTCCTCCCTCGGACTTCTGTGTTTTTTTTTTAATTAAAAAAAATTTTAACATTTATTCATTATTGAGAGACAGAGACATACAGAGCACGAGAATGGGAGGGGCAGGGAGGGGGGAGACACAGAATCTCCAGGCTCCAGGCTCAGAGCTGTCAGCACAGAGCCCGATGAGGGGCTCAAACTCACAAACCGTGAGACATCATGACCTGAGGCAAAGTTAGACGCTTAACTGACTGAGCCACCCAGGCACCCCTGTCCCTCAGACTTCTTAAGACCTTGTAACAACATTGAGAGATGGTCTCAATTTTCTGCTATTGACGGATGAGGACCTTGAGGCTTGGAGAGATGGAATGACTTAGGTGCCCAAAGGCCACACACAGCCAGGGTTCAAACCCGTGTCTGTTCTGATGCTAAGGCCTTTCCATTATACCCACACTCCACTCCATCTCTAATTGCAAGGGACTAGGAAAGCAGAGACTGACTCTCCTACTGCTAGCTGACCAACTTTGCAAGATGCTAATTAGAGAAGTGATTTTCTGGGAGAATTAGTCAAAATTGTTAGATAATGACCCTCACCCCAAGGATCACTTTTAAGATTGGTCTGGACACAATGATATAAGGCTAGATATGACTTTTTTTTTCTCTCCCAGTTTGGAATTTGAACACACTAAGTGGCGGCACTCTACACTGTGATTTCGTACTTCAACAGTCCTATCTGCAGCCATACCTATTGATACAAGGACTGACCAAAACCCTGTGTCTTCTCGCCCCCGTGCCTCCTGCTATGTTTCCCACTTGGAGTATCCATTCTCCGCACCTATTACTAGGCTCCCTTCCCTCCTGCAAGGTCCCACTGGATTGGGCATATGAACTGGCTGAATTGAATTGATGCAAATGTCTACTTTGGCAAGACCAGCTTTCCTGCAATGAAGAGTAGGATAAGAGTCAAAAGCAAGGAGAGCTAGTAATGGGAGGTCAGGTAGGAAAAGTGGTGAGAGCCAGGTTTGCTTGAGACACTTGGACACCCTTTGCTGGGCAGTGGGGAGCCATGGAGCAGAGGGTGGGCCACATGGAATGATTTATGTTTTGGGAAGGCAAATCTGTCTGGAAAAAGTAAAAGTGTGAGACTGCTTAGTAGATTTCTAGACTAGTCTAATTATACAGCGATGAGGGCCTGAGCCAAGGGAGAAGCAGTGGACTGGAGAGGACAGACAGATGGGAGTCATTTTGGATGGGATAAACAGTTATTTTTCCAATGGAATCTTGATAAAATGTGACACAGCACAGAAGACAGGATATGGACTTTGAAATGAGGAGTCTGAGCTGTGAATCTCAGCTCAGCCACCTAGAGGAATGTGAGTGACAGAGGGCAAGTCATGTAAACTCAATGAGATTCAGTTTCTTCATCTATCAAATGGTAGTATTACCAAGCACTCGTAGACTTTTGTGAGAGTTAATGGAAACAATAAACACACAAAGCTACTCAGATCATAGGTGATCAGTCAGTGATCACCATCACCTCAGAGGCAGGAGGGCATCCTGGCTAAGTTCTGGGCTAGAAACAATTCTGTGCCTCTGCCCCTTGTCAGCTGTCTGGCTTTGGGCGAATGTCTGAACCTTAGATGAATCTCAGTAAAATGAGATGATAGTGGATCTCTTGCAGATCTGTTGTGACAAAAGTTAAGTTAAATGTGCGTGAAGTGATTAGCTTGTGGGGCACGCAGGAAGCACTCAGGTGAAGCACTGACTAGTGTCTGTTGCACGCTGCTGGTTGGCTGACCCAACCTCCATTCCAACCCCCTTCTTTCTTAGCCTCCTTTGCATCTAGGAGTGGCCACGTGGCAGAGCTCTGGTCAACAAGGATGAGCACATGTCTGCTGGGGGATTCTGGGAAAGCTTTGGCTTCCATGAATGAAGGAAGACACCAGTCAGTATGTCTTAAGCTCTTTCTGCCCCTGATTCCTGCCTTAAATTTGGGTATGGTGCCTGTAGCTAGGACAGCTAACTCCTAACCATTAAGAAGAAGCCTAGAGAATCACAAAGATGCCAGCTAGTCCAAAATTGGGGATGTACTAGTCTATACCAATCCCAACAGCCATCCATTTATCTAGAGTTCTTTTCATGTGAGAAAAACAAACCCTTACATTTAAATAACTTGATTTGGGTTTTCTGTGTACTTATATCTGAATGGAGTGCTAACTGATATTAAGATGTAATAGAAAGAGAGCAGAAATAGGTCACTAGGTGGTTTTGAGCAGCAATATTTTAGCTAAAGAAAAATATTCCATATTCCCCATCCAGGCTCTGTGTTTCCCTCCTGTGCCTCTTCTTACAGGGATCTTCCTAACTGAACCTGCCCCCTCTGCTCTGCCCCTCCAGCCCCCATCTCTGTGTGCATAAACCCTTCAAGGCTCAACCTAGCACCGCCTCATCCACAAACCATCCCCATTTCTCCCTGTAAAGTGAATCTCACCTCTTTACATTTCTGTTTTAATCGCTTTAGGTTTTTTATTTGTAAAGCATATTTTCAAAAGACTATGTAGTTTGTTATTGGAGTTCAAATCTTACCTCAGGTTTTTTATTTGTAAAGCATATTTTCAAATGACTATGTAGTTTGTTATTGGAGTTCAAATCTTACCTCAGGTTTTTTATTTGTAAAGCATATTTTCAAATGACTATGTAGTTTGTTATTGGAGTTCAAATCTTACCTCCTGGAGTAGAAACTAAGCTCCTTTACATACATTATTTCTAAATGAGGAAGAATGTGCACAAGGCAAATGCACGATCTTATAAAAATTTTGTACTTCTAAGGATTGTTCTATTCGTTCACCAAATAGATACTCAGAATCTACTTCATACGAATATATACCAAGAATCTGTGTGTACTCTCCATGTTGATATGATCTTCTCTGATAACAGTTTGGGCTCCCTGGGACAATTTACTCAGTTTCTCTATCTTTTAAATAGAGATAATGGTAGTAATAGGACTACTATAGGGAATAATTGAGTGAATATATGTAAAGTGTATGAAATAGTTTCTGGCACGCAGCAATTACTCAGGGATGATGATGATGATGATGATGATGATGGGGATAATGATGATATTTACCAAGCTGCCTATTAGTCTCAAGGTATATACCTAGAATGTTTCTTACCATATATTAGGATCTCAAGAATTATTGAATGAATAATTTGTGAATAACTTATAATGTGCACCTCTGAAATGTTAGAAAAACTCCAAACGAAACTAATTTAAATTCATATATACTTAAGTATATTAATGTTCATGAATAATTCACATTAACAAATATGTGTTTTTAAGTTGATTTTCTTTGGAGATTACACTGGGAATTTCACAACAGCTCTTGAAGTAACTGGAGAAGCACCGACAGATACCACAAAGCCAGAAAGAGGAATGACTTAGGTCAATCAGAAAATTTATTCACTTCTAAATTCAACAACTGTCTATATTCTTCCTGCTCTGGTCTGGCGCTTGGGTGAGCTTCTACTACCTGAACCTCAAGAATGAAAATCAATGCTCTGGCCCACAGGGACCCCCACAGCCTGAGCCTAACACATGGCATCAACTTTGTTCTCACTCCCTTGCTAAGAGTCTGAGCTCTGCAATCAGCATGTCTGGGTTCAGATCCTTGTTTCCTGCTTGCTTAAGTGTGCAATCCCTCTGGGCCTTAGTCCACCATGTACAGAATGGAAAAACAAGAGTACCCTTTATATTGAGTTATTGTGAAGCTTAAATGGGTTAGTCCACATAAAGCCTTAGCACAGTGCTGAGTACGTGATATGTGCTCAATACGAGGGAATTATCTTACCCCAGTCACCTGACAGTGCGGACACACGGTGCTACTCCCCGGGCTCTTTCCAAACTGCACACCTTTGCACCTGCTTTTCACACAGCATAGTCCTTTTTCTTGCTGTTAACTGGATGAACTTCTATTGATTCATCAAGACTCATCACATATGGCACCCTACTGAGGTATATATGACGTGACGTGATCATGCATTCCTAGAGTTTATCATCTTTTGGGGGAAATAAGCAAATGGTAGCACTAACAATAACAACAGGTAACGTTATGAGCAAACCCTTAAAGGACCCCTTTGCCAAGCACCCACAGATCTCTCTAGTCTGGGATATCTGACATATCTTTCTATTCACCATTTGATCTAAGCGAGTGCTAGCACATACCCTGGGAAGAGAATCCTTTTCCCTTAAATTGAAGTGGAATATCAGATCTGTGCTGAGTCAGGAAAGGACTAATATGGGTTGAGTACCTACAATGTTTTGGCATCGCATGAGTGCATCGTATGTTCTCACATGTAATCTTTACTACAACCCTATGAAGTAGACAGTGTTATTCGTTTTACACGTGAGGAAACTGAAGTAGAGAAAGGTCGTATCACTTGCTTGCATTACACAGCTATATATATATTGGCTCTGGGATTTGAATTCAGATCCCTCTGCTGACGGAGTCTCGTGTTTCCCTAGTTTTTTTTAGGAGAGGAGATTGAGTAGGACAGGGTTAGGGGAGTGGAGAGAAAATAGAGGTGTTAGGGCAGGCAGGAAAGCCAAATTTTCTACCTTTGCCAATCTTATTAAGGGCTGATCCTGACTGAAATCCTGCCAGGCGCACATCAATAACAGAGAAAAATATTTCTGTGTGTAGGCTCATTTTATTTGCAGAATGGGAATTACTGGGCCATGATCATACAGAAAACGTGTTTCACTTGGAAACCAAGGACTTTGATCATCTTATTCTTCTTAATTCATATTGAATTACTCACAGTATGTTGGAAAGTCTGCTTTAAAATCAGTCATTCCTGGGGCGCCTGGGTGGCGCAGTTGGTTAAGCGTCCGACTTCAGCCAGGTCACGATCTCGCGGTCCGTGAGTTCGAGCCCCGCGTCAGGCTCTGGGCTGATGGCTCGGAGCCTGGAGCCTGTTTCCGATTCTGTGTCTCCCTCTCTCTCTGCCCCTCCCCCGTTCATGCTCTGTCTCTCTCTGTCCCAAAAATAAAAAAAAAAAAAAAAAAAAAAAACGTTGAAAAAAAAAAAATTAAAAAAAAAAAAAAATAAATAAAATCAGTCATTCCTAAACTGGAAACCAGACTCTAACACAAGGGTTGTCAGACTTCAGGCAAGTGATCTGACCTCTCTCGGCCTCAGTGGTCTCATCTAAAAATGGGATTATTGGTGGTATCAACTCAGAGGACAAGAATGAGAGAACATAAATGAGTATGACTAGGGTGCGTCTACAATTTATCATTCAAACAGAGACACTGGGCCGTGGGGAGGGTGGTCCTGTCAAGTATTATGTTGGGACAACAGCGGTGAACTGGCAGCTTCTTGAGCAAACGAGATTGTGCGGCCACACCAGGTGTGATCTATGAGAAGCGTCCAGCACAGTGGCTCACATCTAGTCAGCACCTGCCAGTGATCCCTGCTAGGATTTTAAGTACAATTTAAAAATTAAGCTATCGTGAACCATTTAAAATTTCCTGAACTTGTTAGACTCTCAGGCAGAGAGAGCTCAGCCAGGGTCCTATTAGTCATCAGTTATTCATATCCTCGAGTTTGACAGACCAGTGAACATGTAGAGGCTCATCAGAACAACGTGAGCGGCTTCTCAGCATAGACAGGAGAAGAACTTAAGGATTGTTCAAAGCGAAAAGGAAGGAAAGTATGTGCTGTGATCTATTTAAAAACAAACAGAAAACATACAAGCTTTGGATCAGAAGATGAGCTGGGGGACAGAATGGAAAGGAAGGGAACGAGTCAGAACAGTTCGTTTATTAACTAATATCTGCTAAGGAGTGAAGGTAGAGTGGCCAGAATGTTCCAGCGAGATGAGGGATCTTTAGCAATTGCTGAACTACACTCTGGTGGAAACAGCAGAGGATGAGGGCAGAAATCCTGGGATTTTGTTCTTCCTGACAAACAATGGATGCCTAATAAAAGTTACTTTCTTTCCATTTGTTTCCTGTGTGGTAAGGTCATTTGTAGATGACCAGGAAAGTCTGTTTAATCATCAGTTTCGCATCTCCCACCTCGGGCTCTTTATCCCTCCCTCCACATCTCTTTACTGATCTCCCAGGAACTCAGAGTATGGGGGTCAACAGACAGGCTTGTATTTATTGGGGCAGACAGACACTGAGCAGATAATTAACTACAAATGTAGTTAGTGCCCTGAGGTCAGAGCCTGCTCCTTACCTCTTTACCTCAGGCCCTTGATTTTTTTTAGGCCCTTGACTTTTGATGTATGTTTGACATGTCTGTGTGGCTCTCTCCACTGCATCTCAAACACAACTTGCCTAGCCCTGAACTCATGATCTTCCTCCCACATCTGTCTCTTCTACCTGCCTTCTCTGTTGGAGCTGAGGGCATCACCATCTTCCAGGCCCTTTCCTTTCTACTCTACCAGAGTGCACATTCAGTGGATCTGAGTCTTATGAGAATGTGTGTATTTTCTCAGACACCCACAGGAAGCTCAAAGGGTAAGCAAGCATTGGTGGGGGGGTGCAAATTCTGACCATTAACTTTTGAGTTGCATTAGAAGATGGCCACGTGGGTGGGGCGCCTGGGTGGCTCAGTCAGTTGAAAGACCGACTTCGGCTCAGGTCATGATCTCATGGTTTGTGAGTTTGAGCCCCACGTTGGGCTCTGTGCTGACGGCTCAGAGCCTGGAGCCTTCTTCAGATTCTATGTCTCCTTCTCTCTCTGCACCTCCCCCACTCTCACTCTGTCTCTCTCTCTTTCGCTCTCTCTCTCAAAAATAAATAAACATTAAAAAAATTTTAAAGATGACTGTGTGCGTATGTGTGTGTGTGTATGAGAGAGGGAGAGACAGAGAGAGAGAGAGAGAGAGAGAGAAAGGAGGTATACAGTGGAAGCTGGGACAGGTTTGGGGGAGAAAGGATCTGTGAGTTGAAGTAGCATCACAGCTCTCAAGTTTCATCATGGATTGGGGAATATTGATCTCCTCTTCCTCTACACAGCCAACTCCCCTGACTTGTCATCTTGATCACCAATAACAAGGGGAAAACCCAAAATATGGCAGGATAACCCACGTGTTATTTCAACCTGCTTTATCAGAAAAAGAAAAACTTACTTGCCAAATGTCTTCTGGGACCAGAAAACAGCAGCCCCTGCACAACTTTCACCCAGACACCATCTGCTTCCCCTTTATCTATCCTCTATTTATCCATTTGAGTAATGGGAGGAGAAACCAGCTTCCTGATCAATCTCACTTTCTCCTAGTGTTTGGAGTTAAAACTCATTTGCATTTCGACAATGGTGCCTCAGTCCCTTATCCCATCTATCAATTTGAGTGGTAAATTGGCTGCCCAGTTTCCATCGGATATTTAATTGAATAACTGCATGTTATCAACACAAATTTGCAGTTTGGCCTCTAGCTTGTTTTGGGGGGCTGCGCTTCTTCACTAAAGTGTTTCTGATTTTAAATTATGTCTACATAGTGTGTGTGTAGAGAGGGAGAGCGGGAGGAGGAAGGTGAGGGAGACTGAGAGGGAAAGGAATAGAGGTGTAACTTGGGGGTGGGGAAGAGGTAGAAATGAAGGGGTTGGGACTGCAGACATACACAACACTAATTAAAATGGGAAAATAAAATTCTTTCACTTGGGGCCATAGGCAATGAACAATCCTTGAAAAGGAAGAGTGAAGCCCCTAATACTTAGAGATTTGCAACCAGATAATAACTTTGCAAAATGTGACTGACAGTTACCAGATGATCTCCTTAATCACACCTTTATTTCTGTTAAGCAGGGCTCAGGCTCTCAGCAGGTTTCAAACATGTGTTAACGCTGAACATCCCAGGGACGAATCAAAGGGTTGTAGCGACTGGAGCCTTACTGGACTCTACAAACGGAAACATTCAGAAAGAAGGCGGAAAAACCAGTGTGCAGGACATACAGCTTCAGTATGCTCTGGTTCAAACAAATGTCTCTTACCCCCACCGGGGCAGAATGGAGCTTCACAGAAGGATGATAGAAATGTAGGGAAAGCATGCAAATCAGCAAACCCTGCAGAAATTTTGATTTTTTTTTTTTCTTTCAGTGAACTCTTAGGATTCCAAGAGTTGGCGGTTTTAAAGGACTAATTCCCATAAGGCATAATTAGCATTGATATGATATTTTATTATGACTGTTCTTTTTCTTTCAATCCAAATGTCTATCTACTCTGAGTAGTTAACCTGGCAGTAAACCCTCAGAAAGAGATGAGGGGGATCAAAGTCCCAGTCTTTGTGTTTTAACAATCAAGCCCCACATGAGGTCCAAGAGTGACTGGAACCTCTTCCCAGGAATTTGCACACATGGGATAAAGGCAAATAGGTAACAAGTGAAGGGTCTATACTATGTATTGTGTATATATTAACTTGGTTAATCCTGTCATCTGCGCTCCAAGCTAGATATTATTATCCCACAGTCAAGATGCGGAAATTGAGCCCAGAGAGACCCATAAACTTGCTCAAAGAGCCATATTTAGAAAATCATAGAGTTGGAATTTGAACCTAGACCCTCCCTAATTAGCCAGCTGAGTGAATGGAGCAAAGTGCTCAGGAGATGTTTGGAGGTTTCCTCTCTCATTCCCATTTTGAAGGATCCCCACTTTGCCTTTGCCCCTTTCCTTCTTTTTTGTTTTAAAAACTTCCTACCACCCTCGAAATGTGTGGCTCTTTTTCATTGGTCCCTCCAGGTCCGCTCTTTTCTACCCAGCTCTGTGCCCGAGTACAGCCACCCTTGCCCTCTGGCTTTGAGTTGTGTTTGGCCAAGGGGAGGCCCTGGTGGCAGGTTGGGTGGAGGGAGGTGATGTCAACGGGGGTATTTTCCAGGCTCTCTCTCTGCTAGGTTGCTGTGGTGGTTCCCAGGTCCTGCCAGGCAGCCATCTTCTATATCCACTCTCATCAAGGTGCAGTCACCCAACAGTTCCCAAATGTTTTGCTCTCAGGACCCTTTAGACGTTTAAAATTGTTGGGGATCCCCAAAGAGCTTTTGTTTATTTCTCAGTGCTTACCATGTTAAAAATATAAGCTGAGAGTTCTTAAACACAAGAATACACAAACATACATTCTATTAGCCGTGAGCACAATGACTATTACAAGTCATGTTGCCTTTGGAAAGCTCCACTCACTATGCACTCATGAGAGAATAAGAGTGAAGAAGGTGAGGAAAAAGTCCAATTGTAAAGGCAAAAAATGTATTATTGTAAAAAGAGTTTTGACCTTATGGACCTCTAAAAGAGTCTCAAGGAACCCCACAGGTTTCTTAGCTTTGAGAACCACTGCCCCAACTGCTTCAAGAGACTCGCTTTGGGATGTTTTTCATGCCTTGTTGGACGCCCTCACTCTGCCCACACCTTCCTAATTACTCCCTTTATTCAACTCTCCTAAACAATCTGCCCTCTGTTCCTGCCGGAACCCTGACTCACCCTGGCTAGCAGATGGCTGGAATTTCACCTTGGAGGAAAGGCTGACACCAGAGAAGTAGCTCAGGAATGGCAGCAGCAAAGAAAAGCTTTCCTTATGCCTGAAATGACCTTTTCCCTATGAACTTTACCTTTAAATTGTATTTATCACTTCTTCACTGATGAAAGGGAATGTCTAGAATCAGAGAGATGGTTGTTTCTCTTTCCCAGGCCCAGGCCAGAAAAAAGATCCATTTCCTTTTAGAGATATAGACCTCTAAACTGGACTATCTTCCAAGGAGGACAAGTGAGCCTCTGGAAACCAAGTTCCCGAGAAAGAGATGAAGGAATAGTTTCCTTTGAAGAAAAGGCGGCTCAGGGCAACTTGGCCATTTTCAGTTATCTCTTCATGATCTGGCCTTTCTTGTTTCAGGGAAGAATTCTTCATCCCTCCACTGGGCTCCCATAGAGTTTAGAACAGATGTCAGTTGCCTGATACCACTTTGTATTGTAATTATTTGCACATTTCTCTTCACCCCTTCTAGACTGATAGCTCCTTAAGACAGTTTTGATCACCAAGGAGGTCCCATCTTTGGTGTGTAGTAAATGTTTGTTGAAAGAAAGAACAGAGATGGAACTCTTTTTCATAAATGCCATTCTGTTTCCCACAGTCAGTTGAAGAAAGTTCATGCTTAGCTGCAAAGTCTTTTGTTTTTAACAACTTCATTGAATTATAACTGATCTACAAGAACTGCACATATTGAATGTATACAATTTGGTGAGCTTGGAAATACCCCAACATCTGTCATACCATTAGCACAATCAAGGATATGCCCAATACCTTCCAAAGTTTGCTTATGCTTACGTCTCTTTTTGATTTACTCGTTTTTCTGTGTCAAGAACACTTAACATGAGCTTTACCCTCTCATGTTTTGAAGTGCAAATACTGTATCGTTAGCTATAGGCGCCATGTTGTGCAGCAATTCTCTAGAATTTACTCATCTAACATAACTGAAACTTTATACCCACTGAACAACAACTCCCCATTTTTCCCACCCTAGACCCTGGAAACCACCATAGTATTTTCCACTTGGAAGAGTCTGACTATCATAGATAGCTCATGCAGGTGGGAATCTTGCAGTGTTATTTTTATAAATCACCCAGGACGTAACTGAATGTGTCTGCAGGAGCGGAAAGGGAAGCCCCAGAAATGTTTGTGAAAGTATCGTGATACCTTGGGGATAAACTGGATTGGAAATTAAAAAAAAAAAAAAAAAAAGCCTTTATTTCAATCCCAGCCCCATCACTGACCAGTGGAGCTGCCTTCCACAAGCCACTCCCTTTCTCTAAGCTTCAGGTTTTCAGAATGGTCTGATGCCAACTTGTGTCTGTAGGTCCCCATGGCAGGGTGTCACTATAAGTGATTTAGTAAGCCACAAGGGTACCAAATACTGTTGGCTACCTAAAAAATTAGTATCTCTGGCTCATATCTGAATTATGTTTTTGCATATATAGAGATGTGGGTATAATATAACATAGGACTCATATCGTTTTTGAAATTGTTACATGTGTTTTATCTTTTTTCCCAATCAAGAGATAATACAATCATCTGGTGTCGTGGACTCCACAAAATACTCTGACAATAGAAAGAAGCTCTTGTGCTTGGAAAAAATGGAAATCATTGTGCCTCGAGCTTTGGTTTTGACTCTGAAGCCTGTGGATTTGATGTAGAGGGCAGGAACAGGACAGCCGCTGTCATCTGTGGATAGCAAGGCTTTTGCTACCTAAGGTTGTAAACCCTGTTGTAGGAAATATCCAGCAAAAGCCAATGGACATATTTTCTAATTTATTTCCTTCACCACAGACAGTATCCATGACATAAACACAGGCTCCATATCATGAGAAGATTAGAGAAGTGTTTGAAGGGTGTAGAGATAATTTTTTTTTTCTGAAGCAGTCAGAATATTATTTGCTCTACCTTTCATCTATCCTAATCTATTATTACCCCAAAATATTTTAGAAACTTCCTTCCTCTAATGGAGGAGGCAGATTTGGGGAAAAATTAAAGCTACTGAACAAAATGTTTTGGGAGCCACCAGATAGATTGAAAGAAATCTGTTAACTTTCAGAGATACTTGCTAAAGCCCAGTTAAAGAAACTCAGTGACAACTGAACAGGAATTGTCAGCTCTTTGAACTAATGAACTAAAAAGCAATGCTTTAAAATTTTTCAGTAAGATTTCTTCTATATTTTTCTACTTACTAAAATAACATGATATCACTGTAGAATTTGAAAAATACAAAAAAGCTCAAAAGAATATATAAACTACTGCTAATCTACATGCAGTATTTCATATTCTTGCTATATCTCTATCTGTATATTTAGAAATGTACAATTATTTCATATTATTAATGCTGTTTTATAGCTTTCTTTCTCTTAAAAATTTTTATTGTATGCTATTAGGCACATGTAAAGGACTAAAGTAAGGCATATATAAGCTATAAAGCATGATAATAAAATGAACCATCAAGAAACCACCCCCCAACTTACAGAATCAAATATCACCAGTATGGTTGAACCTATCTATGAACTCCTCTCAAATTCCACAATGTAATAATTATGCTAATTTTTTTTTAATCCCCTTGCTTTAAAAACTGTTTTGAAACTACCTTAACAGGGGCACCCGGGTGGCTCAGTTGGTTAAGTGTCTGACTTTGGCTCAGGTCATGATCTCACAGTTCATGAGTTCGAGCCCTGCCCCAGGCTCTGTGCTGAGAGCCCACTGAGAGTGAAGCCCACTTCCAGTTCTGTGTCTCTCTCTCTTTCTTCCCCTCCACTTCTCATACTCTGTCTCTGTCTCTCTAAAATATCAATAAACATTAAATAAGTCTTAAACCACCTAAATAATATTCTTTATTTTAAATGTGCTTATTTTGAATTTTGTAACAGATTTTTTACTGGAAGTTTTTCCTCCAAGTTACTTTTGTTCACTTATACATTTATGACTCATCTAGTTGTTTTGTATATAAGTGCATTTTAAAATTTTCATTGCTATATAATATTTTGTGACTATACTGCACCTTTATTCTGTTGATGGACATTTGGGTTTTAAATTTTCTTTTTCTTTTTTTTCTATTTTAAAAGAAAACTACTGTTGTGTAAATTTTTATATTTGTTTCCTGGCACACATGTGTAGGCATTTTTCCAGGGCATATACCATGAGTAGACAGGATTACATATACCCACACACACCTACACCCACACCGACACACACACACACACAGTACTGTAATTGTTTTCCAAAGGAGTTGTCCTCCATTACCAGTATAAAGACATCTGCATTCTTGAACATCCTTAAAAAATTAGATACATTCTATTTGATATTATCCATATATATCTCATATAGCCTCAGCTTTCATTTGATTAATTACTTTTAAATGTATACTGGACATTTGTGTTTCCTTCTCTGTGACATATCTATGCAATCTTTTATCCATTTATTGTTCTGATTGGCCTTTTCTTATTGGCATGTGGCTAACGCTACTGATTATTAGAAAAGGGGACTCACAGGGGCGCCTGGGTGGCTCAGTCGGTTGGGCGTCCGACTTCGGCTCAGGTCACGATCTCGCGGTCCGTGAGTTCGAGCCCCACGTGGGGCTCTGGGCTGATGGCTCAGAGCCTGGAGCCTGCTTCCGATTCTGTGTCTCCCTCTCTCTCTGCCCCTCCCCCGTTCATGCTCTGTCTCTCTCTGTCTCAAAAATAAATAAACGTTAAAAAAAAAAAAGAAAAGAGGACTCACTTTACTGTTGTAGTATTTATGGCTGACATCTTAAGTGAGCAGTCAGAAGCTATTTCTAACCCCTTCTCCCTTGCTGCCTTATAATATTAAAACTGCAAATCGAAACAATGACTTTCCCAGACCCTCTTGCAGTTAGGAATGGTCACGTGACTCATTTTGGAGCTATGTCATGTACTCTAAGACTTCTATGGATGTATTTGAGAGACAGCGTTTGCTTTTCTGGTAAAATGATACAGATGCAACTGTCACAACCCTGTGCTAGCCCTGCTTAATCCTGACCTGAGTGCAGGCATGATGCTAGGAACCACGGCAGCCATGTGGAGAGCATGAGGTAAAGGCGGAGATTTATGAAAATTCTGGCCTTGACAATCCATATATCCATCTATGTCCCAATTTCTGGTTATGTAATTTTTAAAAACGCTGGTTTTATTAAATACTGTAAATCTAATTTTCTGTGAATGAGAATTAGATGCCAGCCTGATATGGTATCTTTTATTCACTTAGTCCCCAAACTAGCATCTTAGTCACATCCAGCAGTGTCCCTAAAAGTAATAAAGAAGTTTTATTAGAAATTTTAATTCAGAAGACACATTTCTTAACAAAGCTAGTATGATCTGGCCACTCCCTTTCTTTTCATCCTCATGTTGTATCACTGCCTTTTATGCATTTGGCTTTGCACACTGGATCCTTTGTCATTTCTAAGAAAATACGGAATTTCTTCTTGCTCTATGGACTTCACACATTCTATTTCATTTGACTAGATTCCTTGCCCCCCTAACGATCCTTCCCATTCTAAATAAATCCCACCTGTTATTGTGTCTTTGTAAAGTACATCAATATAAGCATCCCCCAGGAGGCTTTGAGTACCCCTGGAATAGACTCGAGGTCAGTTTTGTCAATTTTATGCCCAGCATAGCCTAGCACAGCACAAGAGAGGATCACTCAAGAATATTTTGTTGGATAAATGGAAGAATATCTTGTGTGCCGACCAAATGCCAGACAAAGCCTATCCTTAGTCTCTCTTTCCCTTTCGCGACCCTCAGGGTTTTCATTTTTGAGATGATTAATAATCCATACCTATTAGTGTGGCTTAAGAATTAAATGTGATCATTGTATGTATATGCTTAGGTGCTTAGAATGTGGTTTGGATTATTTACCTCTTGTAAGGGGAACCTTTATTCCCCAGCAGCAAATTTTCCTTTATATGCCAAGCACTCTGTATACATTACCACTTTTTTTTTTATTGTAGTCTCTATTACTATCCCTTTTTGTAGATGAGGAAACTGAGGTTAAACTGAACTAGTCTCAAGCCTCTTGGGTCACTCAGCCGTTGCCTGTGGACATCCATAATGAAACTGTGGTTGGGTCTGATACTACCTAATCAGGGAATGTGCTATTTACAGGATACATTCTCCACACTTCGTTCATTTTGCTCTTCTCTTCTGAGAAAAAGGCAAAGCAGAATAAAATGTACTGCTACCAGATTTTTTTTAAAAGAAAAGTAACTTCCAAACTGCTCTGAGGTCAATACAGATTTTCACTGCAATCTTCTCTACTCCTAGATCCACAGACTCTGAAATGAAAATTGATGCTCAAGCTGGTGACCCTAAGGCAGGATCCTCAGCCAGAAAACAGTGACTGAGCCAGGCTTTGTGCAGCATACTTTCAAGGAACATAAAGTAGATTAATACACATTACAGAAAGGTGGCTTTAATAATTGAAAGCAAAAGACATTTATGTTAACCAGAGCCCCTCCTTTGGAACTGTACATGTGGGAGGTGCTTAATAAATGCTGGTTGAAATGCATTCCATGAGTCTCATGATATAGGGAGAGCTTACTAGAATGTTCAATGTAGTTTACTCTGAACGCCACTCAATCTCCTAAAGCATTCAATGTTCTTCAAAATTTGCCCTTAACCTAGTTGTCCAGTTTTTTCTTTTACCATTGCACCCCTAGCACATGTCTCCAACTACACTCAGGACTGTCTCTTAGATACCCCCTAATCTTTAGCACCTCTGTGCCTTTGCTCGTCCTGTTTCTACTTCCAAGAATTCCTACCTCCCAGCCCCAACTCTTAAAAAAACATAAAACAAAAAACAGGTGAACTTATCTTGTAGGTCCCTGTTGGGCTGAGTTTTTCTCCATTAAACCTACCTCAGTTAAGACCTATCTATACCCCATGAACTTCCAAATCTTCTAGATATAATCATAGCAACATTTTCCATTTGTGGCACAATGTGGCTAGTGGAAAAGCATAGACTTTAGAGTTGGAAATGCCCATGCACGAATTCCGGCTCTGCCACATAAGCATCGTGCACTTTTGTTTGATTTACCTAAATGTGAGCTTCCGTTTTCTTTTTGGAAGTGAGGATGCTATGACCTACCTGCTATGGCTCTTGTGGGAATAAGGAAGGGAACATTTCAAGCGCCCAGCACAGAGTCTGGTTCATGGTCAGCAACTGCCTTGTTCTGGTTATTCAGATTCTCAGCTCAAATATCATCTTTTAGGGGTACCTGGGTGGCTCAGTCGGTTAAGCGTCCAACTTCAGCTCAGTTAATGATCTCATGGCTTGTGAGTTCGTGCCCCACGTCGGGCTCTGTGCTGACAGTTCAGAGCCTGGAGCCTGCTTTGGATTCTGTGTCTCCCTCTCTCTCTGCCCCTCCCCCCACCCCTCTCAAATAAATAAACACTATAAAATTAAAAAAAAAAATCATCTTGTAATGATGGCCCCTACAAATATCCCACCCCTCCACTGCACTCCCTTCTTTAGGTTTGTGGCCAGGTTGTCCAAGTTCACATTCCAACTCTACCACTTACTCGTTTGGGTACATGACTTAGTTCTCCTTCTTCACTGTCCTCATGTGTGAAATGGGATTACCTGATCTTGGCTATTGTAAGATGGTGGCTACACTTGTGGTGAGCATAGCCTAATTTACAGAGCTGTACAATCACTATGTTGTACACCTGAAACTAATGTAACATCGTGGATCAACTCTACTCCCATCAATTTTTAATTAAAAATGGGGCTAATAATAATAACAAGCTTACAGGCATGATTTAGGGAACATTGAAACCTCAGATTAAACCTCAGAATAAATTCTGGATGTCACTGTATTGTTCACTCACCTATCCCAAGGGTCCACAGTAGTGTCTCATTCAAGGAGGTGCTCATTCCTTAGTTGTTGAATGAATGAACGCATATACTCTGTTTTCTTCTCCTTCCCCTGAGTTCTACCCCGGGTTCTTAGAACGTAGGCCCCTCTGGGGCAGGAAGAGGGTGCCACCGCTGTCCGGTTCTTGGCCCCCAGCACAGGGTCTGGCACCAGCTGACGCTTAGTCAATTTCAGGGAATGGAAGGCAAAATTTTCCACTGTGTATTCCTGCTGCATTCTGCTGGAAGTGACTTCATTAGCATCAGCTGGCAGAACAGCCAGCGCTCCGCCCACCACACGGCAAACTCTTGCCACCACTTACTCAAGCTCATTTAACAGGGGTGACCCAGGGATGGAAAGGCACCTCCTCTCTGGCATCACAAAGACTCAGACCATTGTGTCTCTTGACTGGGTACAAGATTTACCTTAGTCTGTTGGCAGATTCATTTAGATGACGCCCTGTTTGGCTAGCAGCGAGAAGCCTTTTTTTTTTTTTTTTTTGTAGGACTAATCCTTTGGATATTTGTTCCCACCTCTTTCTATTTACCGACAGAGACTGCTAAACTGATATGGGATCTCCAGAGGAAGAGGGCAAGTGTGGGCCATGAGAAGGGGATCTGAGAAAGAGGAAGAAGGGCCTATCCTAATGGCATCTCAACCTGAAAGGAGCTGTGCTTTCCAGTAAAACTAGTCACTTCCTCGGTGAATTTGCTTGACCTCTTTGAAAGCTTCCAAAAAGAGGTGGCATAGAAGGAGTGGAGGAGCAGCCAATTAAAATTCAGCCCAATCAACAAAGAGAAGTAGGCCATGGTTGATGAACAGAGACGCATTGACCGAAAGAAGCCTTGGCACTGGGCATCCACAGTGCTTGAATGCTCTTTTCTTCCCAAACAAGAGGGCCTCCCAAAGCATGATGTCATATTGTCCATGTTTGGGTTCATAAAGTGTGTGTTTCTCTCATGGAGAGCCCACAACATGATCCCTCTGGCTCTCTGTCCATGCTCTCCCTTCATCTCTATGGACACAGACTATTTTTGTCCATTCTCAATACCCTCACCAAGCGTTCTTCCCATTGCCAGATGTAGTATCTACACAGAGCCTGTGGGCAGATTCTGATTCTGCCGCTAGACAGATGCCATTCCATACTGCAGTCACTCTTCATGCCAACAGAATCGTCCTCTCCCGAGTCCTCTTCTGGCTGATCACTTTTTAGGTCAGACAAGGAGAGAGATGGGGAGAGGGGGAAGAGAGAGACTGAGGAAGCCAAGGGAGAATGAGATTTGAAACTTCAGACTTTTAAACCAGATGCAACAGAAGGCTGCTTGAGAGAATGACAGACCCTACTTTCTCTTGTGTGTCCTTGAAAATGGGCATGAGAGTCGAAGCATGAAAACATCAATCAAAAAAAAAAAAAATCTACCAAAGGGACATTCTCTTAAAAGCTAAAAGTCATTAAGCATTCACTAATTTATCTTACTTTTTAGATATAATGGTTGATACAGTCCTTTCATTTTCTGCATGATCTTTAATTTGGCTCTTTTCTTGCACAGCAGAACACAAGTTGGCATGCTTCAATCTCAGATGTGTCCAGCTGAGGCCAGAGTTTACTTTTTGGACAGGTTTGAAATTCATTGTCCTTGAATCAGTTTTATTATGGTAATAAGACCTAACTTTTACTTTCTGTACCCTTGCTTAGCTTAGCTATGATAGCTATTGTTATTGCTATTCTCATCACAGATGAGGAAGGGGATTCAATTGTTGTCTCAGAATCAGCATCCCCAAGTTCACAGTGCTCATCTCACCAACTGAGTGACAATGGTGCATACAATGGAGAAGTTCTGGCTTCTAAGCAGTCAAATGTTACATATTCAAGGGCCTTCTGCTGTAGGCAAAAACACGGGGCTTTGTAAATAAAGAAGGGCTTAAATCCAGTTTGCTGCTTCCAAAACACTTTGCATAGTTTCTGGGGTTCAAAAGACCATCCTATCTTTAAAGGTCAATGCTATAAATATCATCATCCTAGTAAGCTAAAGTCTGATAAAGGGAGAAAGGCGTCAGAATAAGAATGAGTCCTATTATTAGCTAGTAGAGAAATTTATTTGCCCTGGAGGGGCTTGGCCAGTTTTAACACTTGGCAACTCTTTGGTCTGTCAGCTAACCCAAAGCCACCCATGCCAGGGTTTTAGTAGGGCAGAATGAAGGTCATGGGCATTAGAGTCTGGGAGACCTGGCCCAGCTCTGGGCTCCCATCTTCTGCCTGAATCGGGTATATTAATTATATTCTCCAAACTTTCATTTCACTTATAAAATGGAGATAGTGCTGCTTACTTAATACTAACTCTTAGGAATGTTGTGAGGTTTCAGCGGGTATATGAAATTATTAGCACAATCTAACATGGTGGTTTTCAACTGAAGGAGATTTTGCTGCAATGGGGACATTTGGCAATTTTTAAAAAAATTTTTTTTTTTTAACGTTTATTTATTTTTGAGACAGAGAGAGACAGAGTATGAACAGGGGAGGGGCAGAGAGAGAGGGAGACACAGAATCTGAAATGGGCTCCAGGCTCTGAGCTGTCAGCACAGAGCCCGACGCGGGGCTCATACTCACAGACCGTGAGATCATGACCTGAGCCGGAGTCGGACGCTTAACCAACTGAGCCACCCAGGCGCCCCGACATTTGGCAATTTTTGAGACACTGGGGGTCGAAGATGCTACTGGCATCTAGTAGGTAGGTATGAGGGATGCTACAAACATCCTACGATCGGTAGGACAGCCCCTTATAATAAGGAAATATCTGTCTCCAAATGTTCAACGTGCCACGCCTGAGGAACTCTGGCTGGATAAATAATAGTCATTATGCATCAGGCATTTTCTTTTAAGTACACATCTGATCTCCTTCAATTGCACAGGTTCTAAAATGTGGATGCTGAATTTTAAGGCTGATAATAATGACAACAACCACTCATTTACACAGAGTTTCCATACAGCTTATCTTGTTTGATTTTCAACAGGACCCATTTATAAGTCTTATTAATACAATCTTCACTTTACAGGTAGAAAAACTGAGGCTTGGAGGTCTTAGGTCACTCAGCTGGTAAATGGCATGTCCAGGTCTAGACGATCCTTCTCCTGCTTTCAGTTCTTGCACACTCTCCACGTGCGTATGATGTGCTTAGCTAACACAGAAGCTCAGCTTTGAACACTTTGGATAATCTGTTCATCTATGAAATGGGACAAGTCCTACCGATCTATGGAAAACAACTGTAGACTCTCAAAAGTCAGAGAGTGACTCTTATCAATGTCCTTGCTTTCTCTTGATGACTAGGCAACAAAGAGTCCTCAACCCCCTATTTGTAAGCCAAGAGACTCCTGGTGTATGTGGGTTCTCCAGCAGAAGCCTGTGCATGAGCCTCAGTCTTCACCAGGCCCCCTGATCCCCAGTTGCTTTACTCACTAAGCGGTAGTGCCTGATAGGCAGGTGCCTGTGCTGGTCACTGAGACTTTGCAGGAGCTTCAGTCCTCTGGCTCCCAGTACCCTGGAGCTGACGCCTTGAAAACTATGTCACTACTCTCTCATTACCTATATCGGGAGGGTCACCTTTCTGACAGCTTTGAAAATTCTTCATTAAAAAAAAGTTTTTTAGTCGAGAAGACAGATCACTTTATAGTTCTGACATGCTCTACTTATTATGACATGAAACAGTGTTCTCGTTTCTTTTGCTTGGGGACATTTAATGGTTGACTTTGGCTCACGTGGAGTGTCGCTATGATGTATTGGCTATTTGGTCGGACCTTCCACAACCTTTACATATGCACTCATTCATTTGTTCATTCATTCATTCATTCATTCATTCACATTCTTTCATTTGTTCATTCATTCACTCATTCATTCATTCATTCACATTCTTTCATTTGTTCATTCATTCACTCAACCATGCATTTGGATATCTACTGTGAACACAGTACTTTGCTAGGCATTTACTGGATTCAAAAATACATTTATATTCAGTCTTTGATCTTGAGAGTGTCTTACTCTAGTAGGCAATGCAAGAGGATAAAGAAGATAAACTTTTAAGATGTTGAGTGAAATACAAAAGGTATGTGTTGGACCTAATAACTAAAACTTTGGCAGGATGGCATACAGAACTGGCAGTGGTTCCACAGAGCAGAGTGTCTGGTTCACTCTGGATGGCACTGGTTGGGTAGCAGCAGAGCTGAAGACTGGATATTGTTGGAATATACTATAATCTGTGGGCAGGGGATGGAAGACGAGCGAGCATCCATGACTGAGAGAAGCTGATGACACCTCATCTTAGAAGAAGGTGTGAATGCCAAGATTTTAGCCCTTAGTGACTTCTAATGGTCCTGACATACACTTGAAGAATAATACCTCAAAGGTACCACTGAGTATCTGAGTATATTAGCAGGAAGCTGTAGAAAAAGGGATTTACTAACACCGCCGAAGATGGGGGTGAGGGCGATGCCCCAGAAGGGCATTAAGTATTCAGAGAGGTTTGCTTCCAGGGGTAGAAAAGCAAGTGCATTCTGGGGAGAGCTAAGGTGAAAGTGATGCCCCCTGAGAAGGATGGCGATGTGATTAGAGCAAAGCACAGAGAGGCAGAGGAGAGGTAAAGTTTGAGGGTGCACTAAATGCCAGCCCATGGAATCCAAACTCTCTCCTGCAGGGCTGGTTGGGTTTGTGGCCGATTTATGTGGAAGGGCCACCTGGTAGGATCTGCGTCCCAGACACAGCCCTCTGGGAGCAATACAGACCTGTGCGAGGATGGGCCAGAAGATCAGAGACAGGAGGCAAGGAGACAAACCAGGTGGCTGCAAAACCGCCCCAGAGAGGCTGTGATGCCCCACCCCCCCAGATTTCCTGTAGCCAGACAGCCCAGTGCCCCTTTCGGAAGGCTGGACGCTCCTTATTCCATTCAGATGATCCAGCACATACTTACTTATTTATTTATTTATTTATTTTTAATTTTTATTTATTTTTGAGACAGAGAGAGACAGAGATGAACGGGGGAGGGTCAGAGAGAGAGGGAGACACAGAATCTGAAACAGGCTCCAGGCTCTGAGCCGTCAGCCCACAGCCTGACGCGGGGCTCGGACTCACGTGAGATCATGACCTGAGCCGAAGTCGGACGCTTAACCGACTGAGCCACCCAGGCGCCCCGACCCAGCACATATTTAGAGAAGAAAACAAAAACACGGAGAAGGCCAAGGATGAATGAGTTTCTTAAACAAAAATTTAAAAGACAAAACTAAGACGTTGTAAATACTCCAGCACCAGGGTGCCTGGGTGGCTCAGTCGGTTGAGTGTCCGACTTGGGCTCAGGTCATGATCTCGCAGCCGGTTAGTTCAAGCCCCGCGTCAGGCTCTGGGCTGATGGCTCAGAGCCTGGAGCCTGCTTCCGATTCTGTGTCTCCCTCTCTCTCTGCCCCTCCCCCGTTCATGCTCTGTCTCTCTCTGTCTCAAAAATAAATAAATGTTAAAAAAAAAAATTAAAAAAAAAATACTCCAGCACCTAGTGGAATTTGAGATGTACATACTTGAAGGAATAAATGCATAAAGACACCGGAAACAGTGAAGTGTGAGTAACAGTGGGGGTCTCTAGAAAAAGGGGCACTGAGAAGGTTGTCTGCTAACTTTCTAATGTCTCTCTCTCTCCTATGGATGTGCAAAACATGGGGCTAGTCATTGGATTTATCCTCTGGGTTAAAACTGCAGCTCCTATTTATAGGGCACCTGCTATGCTTCACCATGCACAACGCTCAGGGCACCACATACATTGTGTTAGTTCATCTTACTAACGACTGCAAAGCAGGCTTTATCAGGCCTGAGGTTCAGCAAGTTTAGGGATCTGTCCAAGGTCACAGAGCAGTAAGTAGGGAGCTGGGATTTGAACTCCAGTCTATCCAGCTCTAAAGGCTTCTGCACTGAGGCATTCTCCTGAGTACCGCACTGTAAGGTCCATCATTGTAAGAGGTGAGAAATGCCTGCAAGTAGTTCATATCACCTTCCTTTCTGGGCTTTGATTTAGGGTGTTTAGAGCACCAAGGTGGGTGGATAAACCAAAGATTTTGGGTAAGGAAGGAAGTGGTGGGATAGAGGAAAAGGAGAATAAAATGTCTACCTCCAGTAGGGCGTAGGCACGCTTGTTATCCTCTTTGGATCAGAGATTTTTCTTCAGTAAGGTGAAATCAGTAGACTAAATCATGTGGAAGACACATATATTTTAGTGGTACTAAAAGTCTTTCTTTGTTTACCTTAACTTCAAATTTAACTGGGTTTCTTGAATTTTATCTGGGACCCCTAAAACCTTGACAACATAAAGATAATGGCATCACGGGTTAAAGTCAGAAGGAAAGGTTGAGGCAAGTAGAGAGGGGCTGGTTTCCTCGTCTTGCAGAGTGGCAAACCCATCGATATCACCTATAGTGAGAGTTGAAGAAACTGAGTCACTAAGATGGTGATAATGTGGCTTGGTGACAGACAGTGACTACACTTAGCATGATGAACACTGAGTAACATATAGAATTGTTGAATCATTATACTGTACACGTGGAACTCATAACACCAAATGTTAATTATACTTCAATTAAAAAAATGAAATGTTACCCTTTATCGGGAAAAAAAAAAGAAAGAAAGAAACTGAAGTTTAAGTTTGGTACTTGTAGTTGCAAAGGTAAAATAAAAACTACTTATAAAACTACAACTGAGCAGGAAAATATAATATAAATCCCCAAGGATGAAGGGAGGATGAGAGGGAAGTGATACAAGGGCACTAAATTCTTCTTTTAAAGGAAGGAGCTAAGATACAGTCTTGCAGTGGAGGAATCACAAAGCAAAAGCAGAGAGATTTTATTTAGCATTAGGGTGGTAATTGCCAAAGAGCTAAAAATAAAACAATTAAAAATGGCTTTCTCTGGGCAGTAGGGCTTAGAAAGTAGATGGAGAGGGAAACAGTTCCTTTCCATTGTACTCTACCCTCATTAGATTTTAAGATTTTATGCCATGTGTAAAACTAGATTAAAAATAAAGTAATTATATTAATCATTATTACTGCCAACCATCATTCAGCATATTATAAGATTGTTTGCTCACGTGCAATCTCAGTTTCTCAATGGAAGGCGTTTTTATTTGCCTCTACCATATTCATTTGGTTATAAAACTGTGAGCATCCAGATTTGCAAACCCAGAGGGTGAACAGATATCAGCTCTTGCTTTGCCACGTGTGGCAAAAATATTTCCACATTTTCTAGTATTAAAAAAAAAAGATAAAAAACCCTCTGATAAATAAACATAGTCCATTTAATTTAAAACAAACACTTGAGGACAGTCACCTCCCCCTCCCCCTGGCATGCCTTTGTGAGCTGCCACACAAGACCCTTCACAAACTTGCAAAAGAATTGTGCTTACATAAGCAGAAATCAGAATATAGCTGACCCTTGACCATGGGTTTAAACTGCACAGGTCCACTTATATGAGGATTTTTTTTTTTCAACGCATAAAGTACAATATGCTAGGGTCGCCTGGGTAGCTCAGTCAGTTAAGTGTCAGACTCTTGATTTTGGCTCAGGTCATGATCTCACGGTTGGTAGATTGGAGCCCTGCATCAGGCTCTATGCTGAAGATACAGAACCTGTTTGGGATTCTGTCTCCCTCTCTCTCTGTCCCTCCCCCAGATCACTTCCTTTCTCTCTCTCTTAAAATAAATAAATAAACATTAAAAGAATACAGTGCAGAGGCGCCTGGGTGGCTTGGTCTGTTGGGCATCCGACTTTGGCTCAGATCATGATCTCACGGTCCGCGAGTTCGAGCCCCGCGTCGGGCTCTGGGCTGACAGCTCAGAGCCTGGAACCTGTTTCAGATTCTGTGTCTCCCTCTCTCTCTGCTCCTCCCCAGTTCATGCTCTGTCTCTCTCTGTCTCAAAAATAAATAAAAGTTAAAAAAAAAATAAAAAAAAAGAATACAGTACAGTATTGTAAATGTATTTTCTCTTCCTTATGATTTTCTTAATAACATTTTCTTTTCTGTAGGTTACTGTCTTGTAAGAATATAACACATATAACATACAAAATATGCTTTAATCAACTGTTCGTTATTGGTAAGGCTTCTGGTCAATATAGTAGGCTACTGGTAGTTAACTTTGGTGGGGGGGGGGCGGGAATCAGAAGTTATTTGTGGAGTTTTGACTGCACAGGGTGGTCAGCAGACCTAACCATTGCGTTGTTCAAGGGTCAACTGTACCAGCCAGAGCAAAGTTTGGTTGAATTGCTCAAATTTTGATCTAACTCAGAAATACATGGATTTTCACTAGATACCTCCATTCATTTGAAAGGGAAGCACGAGATTTTAGTTGGGGTGGTCAGAAAGAGTCAAATGTTAAAAAGTCACTTGATGACAAGGCTTAATCGTGCGTGTGTGTGTGTGTGTGTGTGTGTGAGATAGAACATGGCTAAGAGACCCACAGCTTAGGCCATACAAGAGTTGCTGATTCCAAGGTGAAAGCTCACTTAGAGAATGCTTGCTCTGAGCTGTAAAGACATACCACTGTAGCTTGTGATTCATGGAGTTTCCACCCAAAACATTACTGATGCCCCCTGCTGCCCACAAACCCCAGGTCTCCTTGCTTCACATGGATCTTTACAGTCCTTGAAGTCTGCTGTGAACACCAGCGGGCTGTAGGCCTTTAGTACGAACTTCACATGTGGTAAGGTACACCATATGTATAAGGGCATTGAGGACCCTCAACAAGCATGCTGGACCTGCCAGGATGGAGAGCAGTATGGGGCCTTCATTCCTGGGCAGTACTGCATGGAGACTTTTAATGGGGCCCTCAGCAACCACCCTTTGCTAACCCCTTCTTCTCACTTTGCCTTGCAGCAGAATCAAACTCTTTCTTCCACTCTTCCAGGAAGACTTTCTGTCTCCCTCAAAATCAAGAACTGATATCTTCTTCTCAACGCCTGCCAGAAGTATTTTGAAGAGTAAATAAGATGATGATAGAAGCTCATGCCAGGATTAAGGAACTAATAATTTATGATATATCAAAGGAGAATGCCAAGGCCTGTCTGGTGCCAGTGCAAAAGACATAAGGATTGTAAAAGTAACAGCAAAAACAGCAACAGCTGCCACAATAATTTCCACTATTTATTGAGTGCTTATTATGAGTAAGTTAGGGGTTTCACAATTTTCATCTTCTATTTCACCGCAGGATGGGGCATTTTTAGTCCTCATTTCAAAATGAGGAAAATAAGGCACAGAGGGTTAACATCCAGAATACATAAACAGCTCATACAACTCAATAGCAAAAAAAAAATAAAAAATAAAAAAAAAATTAATGGATTAGAAATGAGCAGAGAAACTAAACAGCTATTTTTAAATAGAAGACCTACAGATGGCTGACAGATATATGAGAAAGTGTTCTACATCACTAATCAGCAGAGACATGCAAATCAAAACCACGATGAGATACCACCTCACACCCGTTTGAAGAGCTAGAATAAAAAGGCAGAAAATATGGGGCACCTGGGTCGCTCAGTTGGGTGAGTGTCTGACTCTTGATTTTGGCTCAGATCATGGGATTGAGCCCTTATTGGGCTCTCTGCTGAATGTGGAACCTGCTTAAGATTCTTCTCTCTCTCCCACCCCTCCCCCGTCCCTCGCCCCTGCTCATGCTCTCGCTCTAAAATAAATAAATAAATAAATAAATAAATAAATAAATAAATAAATAAATAAATAAATAAAATAGCAAGCACTGGTAAGGGTATGGAGAAAAGGCAACTCTTGTGAATTGTTGGGAATGTAGATTGGTGTAGCCTCTAAGGAAGACAGTATGGAGGTTCCTCAAAAATTAAAAAAAAATAGAACTATCATATGATTTAGCAATTCCACTTCTGGGTATTTATCCACAGGAAGTGAAAACACTAACTTGGGAAGATATATGCACCCCACATCCAGTGCAGCATTATTGATAATAGTCAAGACATGGAAACAACCTACGTGCCCACTGATAGATGAATGGGTAAAGAAGATGTGGTGTATACACACACACACACACACACATGCACACACGCACACACACACTCAGTGGATAATATTCAGCCATAAAAAAAAAAAGGAAATCTTGCCGTTTGTGACAACATAGATGGACCTTGAGGGGATTATGCTCAGTGAAATAAGTCAGACAGAGAAAGACAAATACCATATGATGTCACTTACATGTGGAATTATAAACAAAATAAAACAAAAACACTGAACTCATAGAACCCAGAGAACAGATTGATGGTTGCCAGAGGCGAGGGGTGGGGAAAGATGGGTGAGTGTGATCAAAAAGTTACAAACTTCCAGTTATGAAATAAGTCCTGGGGATGTAATGTACAGCATGGTGATTGATAATACTATGATTAATAATACTGTATTGTATATTTGAAAGTTGCTAAGAGAATAGATCATAAATGTTCTCATCACACACACCAATTTATGAGTATGTGTGGTGATGGATGTTAACTAGACCTATTGTGGTAATCATTTAGCAACATGTACATATATTGAATCATTACGTTGTAAACCTGAAACTAATATAATGTTATATGCCAATTATATCTCAATTTTACAAATATATAAAAAAAGAAAAGAAGGCACAGGGAGGTTAAGTAACTATCCTGGAAGCACAGAGCAAAGGAGCTGCAAAGCCGAAATTCAAACGCAGGTCGGTTTCACTGTGCAGTCCACGCTATAGACTAGTCCACTGAATTGCTTCTCTGGAAGGGAAGCTAAAGGGAAAATTGATACAAAATAGCAGAAGCAAGTTTACAAACAAGCACTGACAAATTCTGTATGTCGTCTACATCAGCTAGTTTACATCACATGCCTAAAGTCTGCTTCCAAGAAGTCATCCGTCCATCCAAAAGTTTTTTTTCTAATTTTTTTAACGTTTATTCATTTTTTGAGACAGAGAGAGACAGAGCGTGAACGGGGGAGGGGCAGAGAGAGAGGGAGACACAGAATCAGAAGCAGGCTCCAGGCTCTGAGCCATCAGCCCAGAGCCTGGCGGGGCTCGAACTCATGGACCGTGAGATCGTGACCTGAGCTGAAGTCGGACGCTAAACCGACTGAGCCACCCAGGCGCCCCCAAAAGTTTTAAGACACACATGCCAGCTACACACGATGGCACATCGCTGCATGGCGACCACGGGCACCAAATACAGGCAAGGGCAGGCTGTCAGCAAACAGGAAGGATGTGGGGTTCTACGACATTGTGCAGCGGCTGAGCAGCAAGGAACACAGCGGGCTGCCTTGACCATGCTGAGCCAAGCAGCAAATGAAGCTGATCAGATACACCTTCTGACATCCTCTGCTCTGGGGACCCCAGGGAGGTGTGGCCACCTGACTGCAATGCAGGTTAAAAAGCATAAAACGTTGGAGTAGACTGGGCAGGCATTAGTTGTTCTACAGAGAGGCAATTTTATGGACTAGTCTCTAGCACGGGCTTCACATCGAAACTGAGCTGGGTTTGAATTATGGCTTTGCAGTTCTTGGCTCTGTGATTCTGGGCTTGTTACTTAACCTCTCGTAGCTGTATCTGCCTCGTTTTGAAATAGGAACAATAATGTCCCATCCTCTGGTGAAAATTTAACAAGGTGAAAATTGTAAAACCCTTAATATACCCATTCTAGGTGCTCAGTAAATGGCTGAAATTGCAGTGGTAGTTCGTTGTTGCTCTATTGTTACTTTTATAATCATTATGTCATTTGCAGTAGAACCAGATAGGCCTTGCTTTTTTTTTTCAGATCGAATTTAGATTTGGCAGGCCCCATGCTGGCCTAGCAGTGGTGGAACACACAGCTTCCTGGCTAGGTCAGACAGTGGCTCAAGATTGGAGTTTATGCATTGTGAACATGCTGACCATGCTTCTTCTCTCCTGTGCTAGCCTCCTCCTCTTCCTTCGCCTTTTTTTTTCTTTTGTCTTGTTTTTTTCTTTTCCTTGTTCCCGTGCAATCCCTGGTCCCTTCCATAATGGCCTTTGTGTAATTGTTTTTCCTGGCTTACCTATGTATTATCTCAACCTCTTTTCTTCCTTTCTCCCTCAACATGGAATATTCTTTATTGCACCGAATGCCGTAAACATAGAAGATGAAGGACTGTTTCCCAGGGACCTGATAGCATTACAGAGGGGTGAGGGGGAGGATTATGTATATACCGATAATACAGCAGAGACTACATTATCATTCCTTTTCTTGTTTCGTTTTTATTTATTTTTGAGAGTGCCAAGTGGGGGAGGGGCAGAGAGAGAGGGACAGAGGATCGGAAGTGTCTGCACTGACTGACAGGAAGGAGTCCCATGTGGGGGTTGAACTCACCAACTGCGAGATCATGACCTGAGCGGGAGTCGGCTACTCAACTGAGTCACCCAGGTGCCCCTATATTATCATTCTTAAGGCATTTATTCATTTAGGAAATACATTTTTTAAACCTCCTTCTAATTATCAAGCCCTGTGTTTGGTGCAGATAAAATTATAAGGACATCTAAGAAGGCATTAGTTGTACAGAGAGGCAATTTTATGGATCATGGACAGCCAGGAGAGCAACATGGTGGAGGCCAGGAGCGCAACACTGGGGAGAAGAGAACATTGGCCAGAGATAAATGTCACTCTGCCATAAGAAAGCTGCATTCTTTTACATTAGTCCTATCTTGGCCAATAAAATAGGAGTTCCTGCTGATTCTTCCACTCCTTCAGGAAAGCATCTTCTTTCCATTCCCTTATCAGGTGTTACCTATGGACATACGTATGGTCACATCACACATGTGCATGCATGCACGCAAACTCGCACATGCACATCAGCGCCCCCCTCTCTTCTTGGCTCCTCTCTCCCCTCTCCCCTCCCGTTTCCTCTGACTTCCTCTCCTCACTTCCTTCCACCTTTTCTCTTCCATTTAGCTCAGCTCATTCTGGCAGCTTTATTCTCCATGAGTCCTACTCAGCTCAAAATGCTTGTGGCTCTCAAAGTGTTCAGTAGCGATGTTTTAATAGTGAAATATTTGCAGCAAGCAAAATGTTTAATGTCAGGTGTGTGGCCATGTGGATTATCGTTCATTTGTTTCATGGACTATTCCAGAGCTGCACGTTAGTCAGACCTGTGCCTAACTGTCACCTCCTCAGACTGACTTTCCCTCAGACACCATGCTTAACCTCTTTCCCTACCTTAGTTTTCTTTGGTGCACTTGCAAATAATAAAGTGATTTATCATTGTGCCTCTTGTCCACAACACCGTAAGCTCCATCACTATGTCCAGGGGCTTTGCCTTCACTGCTAGACATCTGTTCAATAAAACTTTCATGATTCAATGCATAAGCATAGGCATTATAACTGTATAAACGAGTAATATTTAGTAACATGAAATTTCCCTTCATATTAAGTAAAATGGTAGATACAAAACTATGATATATACCACGATATCGATTGCAAAAAATATACAACAGAGAAAAACTATGACCAGGAAGGATTCAAGTTCATTGTGCTCATCCCTGGGTGGTGGGATTTTCTTTAGATGGATCTGTGTGAATCTGAATTTCCCCAATAACTTTCAATGGCCATATATTTTTTTTAAAAAATTAGTCTCCTTTAAAACATAGTGGATGCTGCTGGCTCTGTGCAAAATTTTTGTAGCTGGGACAGATGGAGGGGATGTGAAAATGACAGAGGGATCAGTGCAGTGGTTTGGGAAATAATCCAGATCTGGTTGACTCATCGCCCTGAGTGATTTGACGATTCCTTTGATTGCCAGTGATACGTTTAAAGTGAATGTTTTGATGACAGAAGTGAAAATGAAGGAGTAGAGTCAACAGGCTGGAGATTGTTTTAAGGGTGTTAGAGCTGAAACATGAAAGGAAGTGAGGCTTTGGCAAAGCCCATGCTTTTTGGTGGTGCCAAACCCCAAATGATCCCAAACTGTTTCAAGATGTTGATAAAACCTCAAATAGAGGTTGCACACAGGCCATTCATTCAGTCTTACTGTATGCAGCCCTAGGACAGGCCGAGATAGGAGGTAACTCCTCGGGCTGAGTTGACTGAGGGCGGCTCTGTGGAGAAGGGCATTTATCTGCCCCATCTGCCTTTTCTCTGCTGCTGCTGGCAATGTGTCCTATCCAGAGACTCGGCTTTTTCTCTGAGTATAACTTCATTTGGAAAAGCATCTCAACCTCATCAAGTAGGGGTTTGAACAAGTGTTGCCTATTTATTCAACATTCATTCAATTCCATTTACAGAGGGCCTACTGTGTACCAAGCCCCAGACCGTACACTTGGAGGGCAGGCACTCAAAAAAACAGACACAAATTCTTGCCCTTATGAAGCTTACATTATAGTGGCAGGTTGACAGTCTAGTGTGGAGTGCCTGACAAGCCCCAGGCTTTTCTTACTGCTTTTTGAAAAAGTCTTGGGCGAGTTTCATCTTCACAATTAGATGGCAGCCTTGGTTTCCCAGTTAGCACAAATTCCTGGAAGACTCTGGAAACAGCCTTGGAAAACGGCCTTGGCTATGACCCTGACTGACTTGGTGCCTTGTTCCTAAGGGATTATCTCCTGAGGAATAGACTCAGGAGAGAGGAGAGAGACTTGCTGACCCTTGACCCTGTAGAGCCAGTTTGACTATGAGACAAACAGTTATCAGAATAGCCACTCTGTTAGTTACTAATGATAGCTATCATTGACTGATCACTTACCATGTGCCACAAATGTGCCAAGCCTGTTTCTTCCAGTGTCTCATTTAATATTCACAGTATATGTGGGGTTTCTGTTTTCAGTATAGCCAAGAAAACTCCTACCAGATGCTCCCTTTCCACAGATAACAATTGTAAACTGTGGACTACAAACAAAAATGAAAAGCAGAATAATGACCTATAGGCACTGGAAAGTGACAAGCTAGCAGGCAGATTCTACTGTGAAATTAAAAAAAAAAAAATTGGACAATGCGATTAGCATGGGGTGTGTTTTTCTTTTTTTTTTTTTAATTTTTTTTTTCTACGTTTTTTATTTATTTTTGGGACAGAGAGAGACAGAGCATGAATGGGGGAGGGGCAGAGAGAGAGGGAGACACAGAATCGGAAACAGGCTCCAGGCTCCGAGCCATCAGCCCAGAGCCTGACGCGGGGCTCGAACTCACAGGCCGCGAGATTGTGACCTGGCTGAAGTCGGACGCTTAACGACTGAGCCACCCAGGCGCCCCGGGGTGTGTTTTTCATTTTCATAGCTTTGAACTTGAGGACAGGCCAAAGTGATGTTATGTAGAGTGGGCACACCTGTGATACAAACCCCACGCTCTTTACAGACTGAAGAACAAACTACAGCCCTATCCCTTATCCACATGCCCTATGTTCCAAGATCCCCAGGGGACACTGAAACCACAGACCGTACTGAACATTACACATACCATGTTTTTTTCCTGTACGTACCTATGATAACGGTTAATTTATAAATTAGACGTAGAAAGAGATTAACAACAATAACTAATAATACAATAGGTCAGGTATAACCATATATGCTGTAATAAAAGCTATATGAATGCGGTCTCCCTCTCTCAAAATGTCTCACTGTACTGTACTCATCCTTTCTGTGATGACATGAGATGACAGAGTGCCTACATAATGAGATGAAGTGAGGTGAAGAATGTAGGCATTGTGATTAGCATTAGGCTACTACTGACATTTGATGATACATCCAAAGGACGATTATCTGCTTCTGACTGTAGTTGACCATGAGTCACTAAAGCTACGGAAAATGAAACTGTGGATAAGGGGAGAACACCACAACAGAGTTCAGGGATACCACAGCTACTGAAAAGTGAGAAAGAAATCGTGGAAAAGAGACAGAGACATATTCTGTTTATAAGCTCTGTCAAGTGTCTGGCTTACTCTTGCATGTGTGGGACATATTGAGAATAGCTTGTACCTAAAGCTTGAAGGATGCATGTTTACCGTAATTGCAAAGATTTGCAGTGTGAGACTAACCAAGATGATTAACTTATAGTATGCAGTAACTTAATCAAACACTGATGCCTGTAGATACAGTTAACATCTAGAAGAGCTTGACTTTAAGTAAAGGAGACTACTCTTGACCATGTGAGTGGGCCTCATCTAATCAGTTGAAGGCCTTAAGAGCAAAAGCTGAGGTTTCCTGGAGAAGAAAGTATTCTGCCTTAACATAGTACCTCAAATCCTGTCTGAGTTTCCAGCCTGTAGCCTGTCCGACAGGTTTCATACTTGACAGCCCTATAATTGTGTGACCCAATTTTTAAAAATAAATCTATATAATAATAACATGTAATGCTTTTATTTCTCTGGAGAACACTAAGACACCAAGTTAACTGCCTGCTAAAACAGTTCCTTTACAGAACTGTAACCAAATCTAGAGGCTTTACAAAATAATAGTCACATGGACCAGGATAAAATCCCAAGTTACCTGATGTACCAGACCCAGGAAATTGTAACCCAGGTGCAAGAGGAAAGACAACCAACTGGGAGTGACTCTAAGATTATCTAATTGTTGGAATTAGCGGATGAGGCTTTTAAAGCCATTATTATAACTGTGCTCAGTGAAATAAGGGAAAATATGCTCATGGCAAATAAAAAGATAAAAAAATATTAAAAAAGAAAGACATTATCAAAAAGAACCAAATGGAAATTATCAAACTGAAAAATTAAATATGTGAAGAAAAATACACCGGATGGGCTTAACAGCAGAAGGGAGATGACAGAGGAGAGTTTTCATTCAAAATGAGAGCAGAGAGGAAAATTATTGAAAAAAATGAAAGGAGACTCAAAGAAGCTATCAGGGAATTGTAAGAGGTTTCCTCTGGATATCCAGAAGGAGGGGAAAAAAAGAATGGGGCAGAAACATTATCTACAGATACAATGGCTGATGTGATGGCTAGTTTTATGTGTCAACTTGACTGTGCTAAAAGATGCCTAGATAACTAGTAAAACATTATCTCTGGGTATGTCTGTGAGAATCCTCCCAGAGGAGATTAGCATTTGAATTGGTTGAGGAAAAAAAAAGATCACCTTCACCAACCCAATCTTTTGAGGACTTGAATAGAACAAAAAGGTGGAGGAAGGGAGAATTTGCTCTCTCTGCTCGTGCTGGAACATCCATCTTCTCCTGGCCTCAGACATCAGGGTTCCTCAGACATCTAGCCTTCAGATTTGGACTGGGACCTACATGGTCAGCCTCTGATTCCCAGGACTTTGGACTCACACTGAATCACACCACCAGCTTTTCTGCTTCTCCAGCTTACAACGGCACATTGTAGGATTCTCAGCCTCCATAATCATGTGAGCCAATTCCTATAGCAAATCTCCTCATGTATATATATGTTTCTCTGAAGAACCCTGGATAACACAGCTGAGATTTTCCAAACTTTTGGAAAGACAAATGTACAGATTCAAGAATGCAGAGAATTCCAAGTAAGAAAGATACATAGAAAATCACAGCTAGGAACATCAGGGTCAAATTGCTGAAAACCAGAGGTGAGGAGAAATATTTAAAGCACCCAAAGGAAAATGACAGATTGCATAAAGGGCAGAATCTTATGGACTACTTATCAGTAACTATGGAGTCCAGAAAGTGATGCAAATATTTTTGGAAGTGCTAAAAGAAAAACAATTAACTCAGAATAGGAATGTCTATTGATATTTTCTACCAAAAATAAAGCTGAAATAAAGATACTGAGGAAAAAAGAACTAAGAGAATTTATTGTCAAAAGATCTATTCTATATGGGGTGCCTGGGTGGCTCAGTTGGTTGGGCGTCAGACTTTGGCTCAGGTCATGATCCCACCACTTGTGAGTTTGAGCCCCACATCAGGCTCAGAGCCTGGAGCCTGCTTGAGGTTCTGTGTCTCTCTCTTTCTGCCCTTCCTCCCCTCTCTTTTGAGAGCAAAAATAAATAAACATTAAAAAATTTAGAAAAAATCCATGCCATATGAAATAGTAAAGGGGGTGTTTCAGGCTGAAGTGAAATTATACCCAATGGAAACTTGAGTTTTGGGGGGAGGATAAAAAGCACTGGAAATTGTAAATATCTGGGTACATATAATAGACTATATTTTTCTCTTAAATTATTGAAAATATATAGGACTCTTTAAAGCAAACATTATAACACTGTCTTATGGGGCTTATGATGTATGTAGTTGTAATAATATGGTAATAACTATAAATACAAAAGTAGGTGAGGAGTGATAAGTGGACCTTTGGGGTCACAAGGTTTTTACATTTTATGACACGTGTTACAAGATTAACTCTTAAATTTCTCTTCTCAAGGGAAAAGTTAACAATATATATTGTAATCACTAGAGTGGTCACTTAAAACATTGCAAAGACTCAAAATAAACAAATAAACATTTTTTAAAATTTGCAAAGAGACATAAATAAAACTTTGATATATAAGATAAAATTGAATTCTAAAAAGCATAAAAAAACTATCCTAAAGTAGGTAGTAACTAAAGAAGCAGAAACTGAAGGTGACAAACAGAAAACAAATAGTAAACCAGTAGACTTAAAACCCTTTCACTATATCAATAATTATAATAAATGTGACACTGAGTAAACACTCCAATTAAAAGTCAGAAACTGGCAGAATGGATAAAAAGAAAAAAAGACAAGAACCAACTATATGTGCTCTCTAAAAGAAATGCATTTTAAACACAAAGACAGATTTGTTGCAAGTAAATGGATGGAAAAAGATAAACCATGCAAAGAGTAAATAGAAAGGTTGAGCTAGTTGATTTGATAGCAAACAAACTGCCTACTGCCAGTTATGGATATTGTTTAGCAGTTTCCAATCCATCCTCCGTGGCCTGCTTTGTGGTACTGAAGGTGGACCCTGGACATAGTTCACCTTTGGCGCCGCTGGTAAATTTTGTCAGTAGAGGGCGCTGCAGGGTCACTGCAGGAGGAAAGGGCTGTTCTCTTCCTGGTTGGTGTGCTTTTCTTCTTCCTTTCTCCTGGGGCATGTGGTGGCCACCAGGGTGTGTGCAGGACTCAGTCGGTACTCAGTCTTAACGGTCAGTGGCACCCTTGTGGGGAGCTTGTAAGCAAGCTTACGTTAGCGGCCCAGCTAGCATTCTGGTGACTCTTGCAGGTGCCTCTTAGAGGCATCCTCCCAGTGGAGTTTCCAGCAGGTGTCTTCCCAGAGAGTTCATTTGTTACCACAGAAGGTGGCTTTCCAGTGAGCCTCAGTAATACCTCAGTAGGTAATTTTCTAGTGAAGTTCATCAGGGCCGTAGTGTGCTCTTTAGGGCATGCCAGCTCTGGTCTGTGGCACTCCAGTGAACTTCCCTGTCATCCAGTGTGCCAAAGTCACTCACTTTCCAACAGTCTAAATCTTACGCTCTTCAAAATATGTTTCTTCCTTGGGTACTAACCCTCAGCCCCAGAAGCAGTGGCTGTTCTCTATCTATCTATCTATCTATCTATCCATACACACACACACACACACACACACACACACACACACACACACACACATATGTGTTATTCTTATGCTCTTTAGAGGCCTCTTTGCCACTTAGTGGTTAATCCTGTTACTAATTAATAATTCTTTCTATAAGCTTTCCCTGTTCAAATTCTCTGAGATTTCTGGACTGATATAGACTTCAAGACAAAAAGCTTTATCAGGGAAAAAGAAAGACCCTTCGTAATGATAAAGGGACACTCATAAAGAAGACATTTAAAATTGACATAATTAAAAGGAGAAATAGGTAATTCTGGTCATAGCTGGAGACTTTAACATCCTTTCCTCAGCAACTAGTAAAAAAAAAAGAAAGCAAAAACATAAATGTTCTGAACAACACTATCAACCATCTTGACCTAACTGATATTTATAGAACACAAAACTCTACAACTAAAAAATACTCGTTGTTTTCAAGTGCATGTGTTCATCAAGACAGACCATGTTTCAGATAACAAATTAAAAAAATAATTGAAAAGGATTGATAACATATAAGAGCATGTTCTCTGACCTCAGTAGAACTAAATTGACATCCATAATAAAATGATATTTAGAAATATCTCAAAAACCTGATAATTAATCAACAGACTTCTAAATAATACATGAGTCAAAGAAGAAATGAGGGAAATTAGAAAATATTTTGATCTGAATGTTAATAAAAATACAACATATTAAAGATTTTGGGATGGAACTAAATCAGTATTTAGAGGGAATTGTTGACTTAAAAACTTGTATTAAAAATGAAGACAGGCACCTGCGTGGCTCAGTCAGTTTAGTGTCTGACTCTTGATTTTGGCTCAGTTCGTGATCTCCCAGTTCGTGAGATCGAGCCCTGCATCAGGCTCCATGATTACAGCACGGGGCCTGCTTGGGATTCTTTCTCTTTCTCTCTCTGCCTCTTCTCCCACTTGCATTCACATTCACATTCACACACACACACACACACACACACACACACACTCTAAATAAATAAATAAATAAATAAATAAATAAACCACTTAAAAAATAAAGAATGCTTAAAAATGATCTGTGATCCCTGGTTTCAGCTTAAGATGCCAAAAAAAGAATAGCAAAGTAAATGTAAGGTAACTAGAAAAAAAAGTAAAAATAAGTGTAGAAATGAAGAAAATAGAAAATTGGTAAGCAATAAAGAAAATTAACAAAGTCAATTCTTTAAAATGTCTGAGAAATTTAATAAAACTTTAGCTAGACTGATCAAGGAAAAGAGAGAGAACACAAATTGCTAATACCAGGCAAAAATGTGGGATAATTACTACAGATCCTATAGACATGGAAAGGGTATTAAAAAAATATTATGGATAACTTTGTGCCACAAATTCAACAACTCAAGAGTTAGACAAATTCCTTCAAAATATAACTTAGCAAAACTTACTCAAGAAAACAAAATAGAACACCTGAATAATGCTATACCTAATAATAAACTGAATTTACTATTAAATTCTGGTAACAAACAAACAAGCAAAATGCAACTGTAGGCCTAAAAAAGCTTTACTGGCAAATCCTATCAGATATCAAAGGGAAGAAATAATATCCTATCAGACATTAAAAGAGAAATTTAAGCCATCTACATGAATTACTTCAGAAAAGAGAAGGAAAAACTTTCCAACTTGTCTTATGAAGCCAGCATCACCAAAACTTGACAAAACGTGATAAAACATTAAAAAATTAGACAAGTTCTCTCATGAACATAGATGCAAAACTATTTAACTAAAGATTAACAAACTGAATCAACAGTACAAAAATGGATAAAACAACATGACCAAATAGGTTTTGTTCCCGCCACCATGCAAAGGTGTCTTAACATTTAAAAATCAGTTAATGGTGGGGCGCCTGGGTGGCGCAGTCGGTTAAGCGTCCGACTTCAGCCAGGTCACGATCTCGCGGTCTGTGAGTTCGAGCCCCGCGTCAGGCTCTGGGCTGATGGCTCGGAGCCTGGAGCCTGTTTCCGATTCTGTGTCTCCCTCTCTCTCTGCCCCTCCCCCGTTCATGCTCTGTCTCTCTCTGTCCCAAAAATAAATAAAAAACGTTGAAAAAAAAAAAATTAAAAAAAAAAAAAATCAGTTAATGGTATTTGCCATATTACCACAAAATTTATGAGGAAAAAACACATGATCAGTTTAATAGATGCAAAAAAAAGAAATTTATACATTTCAAAACCCATTCATGATTTAAAAAACTCTCAGAAAACTAGGAATGATGGGAATTTCCATAACATGATGAAGGACTCCCACAGAAATCCTACGGTAAACATCATAACTAAAAGAGAAATATTGGCAAGAAACAAGCAAAAAAAAAAAAAAATTAGAATATAGCAGAACTGTTTCTACTTGCAGATAATGTAATCACTTACCTAGAAAATCCAAAAAAAACCTAGACTATATCATACATTAGGTCTAATGTATTTAGTGAGGTAGTAGGCATAATGTCAATATGCAGAAATCACTTACAGTTGTATATTCTAGCAGCAAATGTGTAAAAGGTATCATTTATAATAGTGTTTATACAGCATAAAATATTTTGAAATAAATTTAACAAACTATGTGGAAAATGTGTACACTGAAAAGTACAAAACAATACTGAGGGAAATTAAAGCAGATCTGAATATATGGAGGGCTATGCCATGCTCGGTTTCTGAAGAAATCAACTCATCTTAAATTGATCTATAGATTCAACAAGGCCCTTCCAAAATCCCAGGAGGCTTTTTTTTTTTTTTTGGTAGAAAATTGCAAACTGATTCTAAAATGTATGTGGCAATGCAAGGATATCCAAAACAATCTGGAAAGAACAAAGTTGGAGGGCTAACATTACTTGATTTCAAGACTTACTATAAACCTACAGTATTCAAGATATGTAGTCTTGACATAAAGATCAATAAATAGATTGATGGAACAGAACAGAGAGATGGAAATACTTCCATTTATACAGTCATTTTATTTTTCAACAAAGGCATCAAATCTTTCCATTGGGAAAGCATTTTTTTCTATTTTTTTATTGTGAAAAAAATAACATTTATTATATTAGTCTTTTTAAAGTGACATTTCAGTGGCAATGAGCACACAGGTACTGTTGTGTATCCATCACCACCATCTATCTACAGAACTCTTTCTGTCTTGCAAAACTGAAACTCAATACCCTTTAAGCAATGAACTCCTGCTTTCCTCTTTTCCACAGCCCCTGACAACTACCTTCTGTCTCCATGAATTTGATTACTCTAAGTACCTCATGTACATGGAATCAAAGAGAGAGAGAGAGAGAGACAGAGACAGAGACAGAGAGAGAGAGAGAGAGAGAGAGAGAGTGTGTGTGTGTGTGTGTGTGTGTGTGTGTGTATTACATGTGGCTTATCCCTCCATGCATTGATGGATACCTGAATTGCTACCACATTTTAACTACTGGGAACAATGTTGCTATGAGCATGGGTGTACAAATACACCTTTGAGATCCTGGTTTCAATTTTTTTGAGTATATACGCAGGAGTGCAATTGCTGGACTATATGTAATTCTATCTTTTAATCGTTTGAGGCACAGTCATACCATTACGCACAATGGTCGCACTCTTTTGCATTCCCACCAACAGTACACGAGGGTTCCGCCAACACTTGTTATTTTCCATTTCTTCATTAGTATCTAGAAAGGATTTTTTTTTTAGTTGTCCCCATGGCTAAGATTTAACAGTAACGTAGCAAAGAATACACAGCTGGATTATAAGGGAAAGACACAGGTGGGGTCTGGAGGAATCCTCATGCCCTTTCCCTCATGCTCTCTCCCTCCTGTAAGGGTACACACACAGCACACACACTCTACCTCCTGCAACGAAAATGCAGCAAATGTGTGTAATGTTTTTGCCCAGGGAAGCCCATAAGAGAGTTAATACCGAAGACCAAGACGTTTACTGGGGGCTGGGCACATAGGCACCAGAAAGGAAACATTGTAAACAAATGTGCTGGAATGACTCCATTCCTGTAGAAAAACAAGAAACCCATAGCGAGCCTCCATCCCAACCAATCAGAATATGCAAAATTGATTCAAATGAATCCTTTAACTCCCTCTGAGTGGTCCTGCACATAATCCCTTGGGGGGGCTGAGGATCAGAGCGGCGAAGTCACACGGAAATGCTCCACAAGTAAAAGGCTAAGTCAATGGCTAAGTCAGACGTGGAGGCCAGATGTGGCCATCTTCTTACACCTGTGCTGTTTATTGATCTTTGAGATCCATCTTGAGATTCATCTAATCATCTTTTTCATCACTGAACCTGCAGGGCCCAGCAGCATCTGGTACCCAGTAGACACCCTGTAAATATTTGTCCAAGAGATGCCTGCACGGTCTCTAGAACACCCTGCTGCTTATCTGAACACATCCCTTACCACAATATGCAGCACATGCCTAGCGACCAACGTGCTTCCCCGGCCGCCTCCTCTGCACCAAGCTGGGTCTGCAAGCCTCATGCTTACAAACTGTAGCCAAATTATGAGAGAGAGAGAGGGAAAAAAAAGATCATTAAAACCCTGCACACTGAACCAAGAGCACTTTTTACCTGGAGAGCTAGTGACAAATGCATTTAAAATAAAATAAAAATATTTTAGTTCAAAATCAACATCATTTTTCCTCTGATTCCATTTAGAGACAGTTTAAAATATTCAGTTTGCTTATCTTTAAAATTAAGAGGGGCCATCAGTTTCCACCAAAGATGCATTGCAATTAGTGAAGAGAGAGGCCCTGAAGGAGGATGGGACTGGAAGAAGAAATAGAGAAAAAACATGGAAGGGAGGGCAGGGAGAGACGAAGGCCAATGGCGATAGAATAAGGGTTAGGGAATATTCTACGCATTAAATGATGCACAGAGCGTGGCTTGGTTTTCAGCTATGTAGATGGCCAGAACTGGGTCCTGGTGAGTTCTGCGTCCCCTGTGGTTTGGGATCCCCGATGCTCCTGGGGACGATGCCAGGTTCCCATGAAAATGGTATTCTGCCTCTAAAAATGTAGGCTCGGGGTAAAGAAAGGCCTTTGCCTATTTGTGTAGCGGAGCGATTGACATCTCTCAAAATAACACTGCCAAGCACTAAAGGAAACCCCAAAGGAAAAGAACAAAGGAAACAGGGGCACCAGAGCAACTGCAATATTCATAAAACACAGATTCTCTGACTCGGTAAGAACTAAGCATGGGCCCCGCAGGATGACACATACCCAGGGGCTCCTGCTTGGCATCTTGCCTTCTCGGTGCCAGGCCTGCCTCTTCACAGCAAACACCACCTTATTTCTTGCCACCCGGGCTGCCTGCAAGAGTGCTTGTCATATTCCCAAGTTGAGGCCGCCGAAACGCTTTATTTAGTTTCCTTGGATAAGTTTGCCCAAGTTTCCTTTTCTCTTTCTGTCATGAGGAAAATGACACTGCCGCAGTTCTCAGCCACCTGGATTGATGGACAGAAGGACAGTGTAGGCACTTGTTCAGCCAGAAGCATTTTATGATTTGACTGGGGCTCCTTCTCCATTTGTAGAATTTGTCACTCAAACCTGGATCTTCTGAGAGCTAGACAGAGTCCTATTAGCAGTTATATGTGGATGTCAGGCATACATGGATGATTCTGGGCTGGATGTGTGGTCACCCTAGGTACCGACTCAGAGAAAAATACTCCAACCTGAAACTATTGTATTACAGCGTGTAATAAAATTACACACAAACACTAACAGGGAGGATGAGAAAGAACAAAAGAGGAAACACTGTAGGTAGTGATCTTTATAGGTACTAAAGTGATTGTTCACAGCTTCTATCTTTTTTTGTTTCTACAGATGTGTGTCCTTTGAAATGTTAATTGCTTTATTTCCTTAATTCTAGGAGGAACCCTTGCTGAAATCTGAATGTGTATTACAAGGGATGCCAGAAAGAACTCTCCAGTTGCTAGGAAGACGAGTAATTTGTGACAAAGTTATTATTGCCTGTCTATGTATGAGCTTGGTGGTGTGTAGAAGGCAGATGTGTTCAAATGGACATCTTGGATGAGATATTTACATTGGTGGCAATACTTTTTGAATTTAGATACATACTAACTGCTCAAAATATCCTCAGAAAGGTTGTACCATGGTGTCACACGATAGCAAAAAGTTACAACAGGCCGACAACGATCTGCACATCCCGGGCACTGCAATTAAAGGCAGTGCAAATCACCAAATATCTTCTAGTGATTCATAGAATTTTCACATCTACCAGAGGTAGATGGTGTCCAGTCATGCTTCGAGAAGATCTGCCACTTGGGTGTCTGTGGTCTATCTGTCAGAAGCTAAGGCTGACTTTTTAAAAGAAATCTCGTGAGATAATTAGTTCAGTTAAGCAAAAAACTATGACTCTAACCACAAAGCTAACACAGATCCAACAGCAGTCTCCTTCCATTTGCCTTGAAATCATGGTGTCACTTGCAAACATGTTAAAAAGGATGCAATGTGTAACTGCTGACGGCCGAAAGATTCCAAAGAATCCCAAAGGTTAAGAAGATATAGACTCGAATTTTGATCACGACATTTAAAATAAGTGGTGTGTATGTGAGTAAATTAATGCTGTTGATTAAGGTCTTTAAAGTTAGTTTGCACATAAATAAAAGTGCACTGCCTCTATACCAGAAACTGCCCTCAAACACTATAATTGAATCAATGGTCCATTTCATAACTGAATCTGTCTTGAAGTTAAGGAAATGCATTTGCCAATTCCACAACTCCTGTCATCCTGGCCTGTGGAGGCTCTATCATCAAGTTGTTAACCCAGGTTGCCTACTCTGGTGGGAATCATTCAAGACACAAGAGTAGTAATTAGGACCATATAATTTCCAGAACCAAGAGAAATCTGACCAAGAGCCAGGTTTAGCTCTGAGGTAAAAGATCTGTATTCCTGGTATCGGTATACATTTTAAGGAGAGATGCCAGTGGTTAAACATGTCTAAACTAAGAAAAATATAATATCTGACAGCAACACCACTGCAGAACAAAATACAATAATTTAATTTTCACAGCATTCATGTCACATCAATACAGCAGTTTAAAACATTAGCCCAATGTGAATTATTGAGTGGCTCCTGGAATATGTAACTTTAAAGGTAAATGTCAGGTGAGAAAAGACTGGTCTTTAACCCTGAGTAAACTTAGCCTCAAAGTAAAACAAAGCATTCATCGACCATGCTCCTTAGATTATTATTATTACTTTTTTAATTTTGCGTCTCACATGGAAAAGTTAGAATCTGCCAGCCCACTCAAACACCTGAGGGGAATGGCCAAAACACATCATCTAAAGGCATAATCATTCTTGTGAGAGTACCGCTTCCTATTTTTCTATTGTTTTACAGAATATCTACGAACCATTTGTGTTGAGATTATGGACAAGTTATTCTCTCCAACTTGCCATAAAGGCAAAAACTGATTTCAAATGAAATTAATGTACCATTTCCTTGTTATGTAAATAACTGGCCTGAAACATGCGTTGCTCTGTCCTATATTAGCGTTAGCGATCGAACTAAATTAAACAGTATTGTAGAGATATAAATAATTTCCTACAGGTGTGCTGAGGGACACACCAGAAATGTTCCTTGCAACTGATTTCGGATGGCATTTGGGGATTTTGAGACACGTGTGGTATGTTTTTCAAATGTACTTGAAATTCTGATTTTGCTTTTTACGATGTTAAAAAAACGAAACGATTTGAGTGTATCAATGGTTTCAACAATGTGCTGACAATCCAGAAGTGATTACAGTGTAGTTGAAGGGAAAAATGAAATGGAATTGGCCTAGAACCAAAAGTAAAAGCAGCGAGGCATTCCTGAGGCGTGGTGATGGGAATGTGGGAAGGGATGGAGAAATATGGAAACGGGTGGGTGGAAGGCATGTACTGACTTTATTTTCTGAACCAAAACTCAAAGCACAAGGTCTGAGACTCCAAATATATCAATGAGAAAAAGGATAAAAAATTATGGCTGCCCCAGAAAATCCCAAGATCATTGCCCCAGGACTACATAAAGAGGTAGTGAAACGTTGACAATGGTGGTAATAGAGGGGAGAAAACTACAAAAAGAGACCAATTATTATAAAGCGAATTACATTTTTCAAACCTATCTCTGTTTTCTTCAAATTATTACTAGTTATACAGGCAAAATGTGTGGGCATGAAAAAAATGTGTTATGTTAACTGTTCCTTCTGAGTACATTTATTATGCTCAATCTGCATTTACACATCAAGAAATATTTTGCACTAAAAGCAAGGAACAACTTAGTCTCCAGAATAAACTCTTTTCTTTATAGAAATAAAAGACAATCTTCTTATCACCCACCTCTAGGTACTATCCCTCCTAATAAACAAAACTCCAAACCAACCTCCCTCAAAAAAAGAAAGAAAGAAAAAAAAAAAACAGAACAAAAAGCCAGAACAATATCCCAGCCAATCATTCAAAAACTACAAAACATGCTCTGAAGAAGAGAACAGAATGGGTAACATGTCTGGAAATATATTCCATTCTTCCATGGGAATGCCGCTTATGAAATCTTTTCAGGAAGTCTTGAAATATCTCATTTTAATGTCTCCCCTTTCATTCTTTTCCAACCTGGGACAAACCACCTCATCATCAACATTTCATCAATATCAAACAAAAGCAGGCGTGGTAGCAAAGTTTCATTATTGAACATTAGGCACACTTCCAACGTGAATAAATGATCACATTTTGAAGAAAACAAAAAAGCTCTTATAAAATTTTCAGATATATTTGTCAGTTTGTAACAGGATTCCTTGGAGTGTCAAAAAATCTCTAGAGGATTTAAACTTTATATATGCATCACGAACGCTTGGTTGAGACACAACTGATCAGCAATGCAACACTGGCCAAAAGGTGTATAGAATACCTATATACCCACTGTACCTATATATTGTACCTAGCTGCAACCATGGGTAGAGTTCTGAAGGCTATGGCAGGAGGTCAGAGAATCACGAATACAAAATAGCCCAAGAAAAAGAAAAAAAAGTACTACTCAACTCCAGCCTTTACCACAATTTCGCTCGTGGCCAAAGGTGATAAACGGAAGATAAAGAACCATATAACTCACCAACATGACCAGCTATCTGGGGAGAAGGACCTGTGGAAAATCCAAGCGCTCTCAGCGACAGATCTGTAAAGACAAAGCGGAGAAGAGTGTCGTCACTCTTGTGGAAGTAGAGATTTGTGAGCAAGGGACATAGCTGACCATATTCTGATAGAAATGTATTACAAGGCAGGCTTGGGTGTGGGGTGGGAAGGAAAGGGAGGGTGCATAGTTGAATCACCTTGCTTCTACTCCTTCAGCTACAACTCCATACGTCTCTTGTACAGCTCTTCCTTCTGACCTGCACATTGAGCCCTCAACCAGAACCAGCAAAGTTTTAATGAAAACCCTCTAATGTACCATTAAATGCATCTTGCTGGTCTTTCTAAAGTGTAGATCTCATCAAGTTACTTCGCTGCTTAAAATAGCTTCCCACTTTGAGGGTCAAGGCAAAACTGCTTACCAGGTTAACAGGGCTCTTCAGTGAGGAGCAAATTCCAGGCTCTGTGCCTTCTGAACTTGCTCTCTTCTTCCTGGCCTTACTAATTCATTTGCATCTCTAGAAAATTACTCACTCACCCTCATCCACAGGCCTTTGAGTATGGGGACCCCTCTGTCTTCCCAGTTCCCATAAGGCATGCCTTCCCAGTTCCCATAAGACCTCTCAACAACCTGACTCCATTCATGCTCAGGAATCATTCAGCAACCATCTTCTCTGAAAAGCCCCTCCTGACCACTATGCCTGATTCACGTGCATGCCCACCGTGTTCTTACAGCATCTTACTTCTAATTCTACCTTGCCATTAATAGCTCGGGTTGTGAAATTTTACCAAAGAATCTGGTCTTTATAGTTTTGTATTGTTATGTACCTTATTTATTGCTATACTGTCAGTACCTTGTAGACTTCCTTGCATATAGTAAGTGCTCAGTAAATGTCTGATGAATAACAATATCGACTGAATGAATAAGACTATGATAGAAGAATTTACTATTTATTAAGCATTTATATACTAGGCACTGAGTTAAATTTATTGTAAATATTTGCTTTCCATTCACCTTGCCTGGATTCTGTCTTCATAGGGTGCAAATGGCTTGTCTTCATTTTTGAAATCTATTCGGTTCTCAAGACCATTTATTATTCAGCCTTCTGGCTTGGGTTTCTGGTGTCTAATTGCCAAAAATTAGTGTTTGCCTGATGAGACCTGTCTTGGTGGACTTTCTTGAACTTGTCTCTTTACTCACGTGACTACAGAGGTCTGCCAAAACTCTTATTAGTTTTGAATGAGGCTTTCAGCTCCTTTTTGTTACGATAAGAGCTTTGAAGTTATAAAAGGCCAATAAGCTATTTGGTTTAGTTAAGCCATTTGGTTTAGTTTAGGAGGCTGGCAAACTACAGCCCATGGGCTAAATCCAGCCCTGTTTTGATAAAATTTTACTGGCACACAGCCTGTTTTGATAAAGTTTTATTGGCACACAGCCATATCCATTTTGTTTACATACGGTCTATGGCTGCTTTGGTGCTACAACAGCAGAGTTGAGTGGTTGGAACAGAGACTGTATGACCTGCAAAGCCTAAAATATTTACTATCTGGACATTTATATTAAAATTTTGTCAACGCCTCATTTAGATCATCTTCTTATCTAAAGATGGCACTTCCCTTTATGACATTCTTGACAGATGGTTATTCAGTCCTTTCACTGAAGAATTTTTAACTCTTGAAAAAGCTCATTTAATTATTTGCTGGAAGATCAAACACAGAAAGATCTCTCTTGTGTTAAATTGAATCTATATGCTACAAAGGCATTGAACATGACAAGAAGGAAAATCCACAATGTTAACTTTCTTTGGTCACTTGTATATTTGAATTATAGACCTTTTCTCCTACTTATTACTTTTCTCGACTTTTTACATTTTTTCTTTAATAAGTGCACACTGCTTCTGTAAATGTAAAATACTAAAAATAAACACTTTTACCTATATCTCCTAGATCTGTCTACTCATATGAGTTCATTATGGAGGTGATATAAACTTTCCCACGAATTTCTCTGTAAAGGGAGATTGTAAATTCAATACAAGGGTGAAAGGAAAATGTGGTAGCCCAAACAGGAGTGTCAGGGGAAGCACATAGCTTATGAATTGTGTTGGTGGCTTTAGTGGATTTGGAATAAGAAAGCAGTGAGGTTAAATAGGACATTGAAAATTACCTTACGAAAAAAGAATCAAGTGACAGTCTTCTCATTGGACTTTTTGCCCTAATCTGCTTTTCTCAAAGTTCTTAAGACCACCAAACCTCAGGGCTAGAAGGGACTTTAAAGGTCTTTGGCCTTCCTGGTATAGTACTTCAGATTCTTCAACATTCCCATCTCTGCAGAACCATACTGCACATGTCCAATCGTAGAGCACTTATGTTCTTCAGAGACAGCGTATCTCACTCTTGAAGTACGCAAAATTCTATGACCTCTTACGTTAAGTTTGATCCTCCAGCACTTTCCATTTATTGGTCCTAATTCTTTCCCATGTGACCCTACAAACTATTCTACTCCCTTTTTTCCACAGCAACTCTCGTTCAAATCCCTGAGTTTCCTCCTCTGCCAGTTAAACATCCCCAGCTCCCCCAGTATTTCTCACGTGACACTATTTCTGGTTCCCTCACCAGCCTTTGGGCCTTCTCTGAATATACTCCAGTTGGTTCCTGTTTCAAGTGTGGTTTTGCCCCAAGTCAGGGTGGCACCATGACCTTTCCACTTTGATCTGAATCACTTTACCATATTATCTGTAGGAAAGACCATGAATTTATATGATCGTTTTTTTATATTAGATATTTAGGATTTTTCTATATTTGTCCTATTATAAATGGTGCCACCTTAAGATTGCTTTTCCCCCATGTCTTCCTCATACTTAGTACCGTCTCAAAGATTTGCTTCCCAGAAATTATTCCTTGTCAATAAATACTTTATGATTGAAGATATGTAAGGTAATATAAGGAAATTTTATTTTATTTTATTTTGTTTTTTTAATATATGAAATTTATTGTCAAATTGGTTTCCATACAACACCCAGTTCTCATCCCAAAAGATGCCGTCTTCAATACCCATCACCTCCCCTCCCCTCCCTCCCACCCCCCACCAACTCTTAGTTTGTTCTCAGTTTTTAAGAGTCTCTTATGCTTTGGCTCTCTCCCACTCTAACCTCTTTTTTTTTTTTTTTTCATTCCCCTCCCCCATGGGTTTCTGTTAAGTTTCTCAGGATCCACATAGGAGTGAAAACATATAGTATCTGTCTTTCTCTGTATGGCTTATTTCACTTAGCATAACACTCTTCAGTTCCATCCACTTTGCTACAAAGGGCCATATTTCATTCTTTCTCATTGCCATGTAGTACTCCATTGTGTATATAAACCACAATTTCTTTACCCATTCATCAGTTGATGGACATTTAGGCTCTTTCCAGACTTTGGATATTGTTGATAGTGCTGTTATAAACATGGGGGTGCATGTGCCCCTTTGAAACAGCATACCTGTATCCCTTGGGTAAATTCCTAGCAATGCTACTGCTGGGTCATACGGTAGGTCTATTTTTAATTTTTTGAGGAACCTCCACACTGTTTTCCAGAGTGGCTGCACCAGTTTGCATTCCCACCAACAGTGCAAGAGGGTTCCCGTTTCTCCACATATAAGGAAATTTTAAAGATCACCGAACCCAATCTCCCATTTTTAAACAAATGCATTTGACTGAGAACAAACAGCAACTTACCAGAGGAACTCATGCACCAAAGTTCAAATTAAAAGATGTTTTTATCACTTCCCTCTTCTATTCCCAGCCCCTCCTAAAACAACCATTTACGTCCACTTAACAAGGTACATGAATTCCGGGTGAGTAAAAAGTATACCTTACAATGAGACACAGCGATTTAAAAAAAAAAATCAAGAAATTATACAAAACAACAAAATCCACCCTAGAGGATATATTTGGAAAACATTTCATTTTCAATAATCTGGATTTCTATAGGAAATAATCAGAAAGGTATGATTTTTAGAATATGAAGGTTTCTATACAGAGAATGGTGTTTAATTATTTAGAGCTCATGGAATTGCTCATCTTTTTCAAGCTTTCCTGTATAAGAAATGCTCTTTCATTATAAACGTGTATATATACACATAGCTTCTTGGATTCTGTACAGGATTTGCCTCAGAAGCTTTAAAAAGACCTCCAAGCACTAGTGCCATTTCTCAAATCCTAGATACTGACAATGCTTATCCAGTGCTCGCTTGGAGGCAGATAATTTTTACGTGCCAATCAGGCAGAGAATATCCTCCAGCGCTGTCTCTGATATGTTAACTTTGGAAATACTTTTCCTCATCTGTTTTCTTCATTTCTCACTCTGCTTCTTGTACCAGTAAGGGGGTATAATGAACAACACTTTTCCCTTGAGTTTTATGCATCCTTTAACAGTAGATCTCCCATTCCACTGACTGCCAGGAACCATGGGGGGCATTAAGGACACAGATGTAAACAGAGAGATGCGGTCCCTGCCCTCACGGTTTTCACCATGCAAAGTCTCCTTTGTAAGTGCTGCCAAAACACTTACTATGATGTTTAAATCTCTGATTCTGGCTTTACCATCCTCAATGCCAGAAAGACAGCTGAGAAAATAGATAATGAGGGGAAAGTAGCAGAACTATTTCAGAATCTCGTCAGTTTACAGTTATCTCTATTTAAGCCCCCCACCTCCTTCCAGAATAGACCTCTGACAGCGATTCTGAAGAAAGACATTACCTTCCTGGCCACAGGTGCTTGGACCAGTGCTACCATCTTCTTACTCAGAATTCTTTCCCAAGAAGTTTGGAAGTTGGATCAAGAGAATTACTTTCTGTTTTTATTTCTGTTTTTTTTTGTTTTGTTTTGTTTTGCTTTGTTTTGTTCTGTTTTTTGGTGGCTAAATTGTAAGGTGTATATTTGGGACCTGGAAATGGACACTTGGGACTTTTTTCTTGTGGACCAGAGACCAAAAAAGCCCATCTCCAGAGGGAGAAGAATTAAATACCATACAGAGAGGGACAAAGATGAGAGATGGAGAGAGTCAGCTTCATCTGCATTCCTGACCTTGTGTTTTAGGAGACGATGTTTTTCTCTTGTAATAAATCCCACTTTTTTGCTTAAGCTACCTCAGGGTGATTTCTATAACTTAAAATAAGTGGCTGAACTAATATGTTGGGAGTGGGAAGGTGGAGGAGGTGCCACCTCAACAAATCCAAGTATAATGGTCCTATAGTAACTACACTTACTGTAGGAAACATTGCTAGGCAGTAGTTGTAAGAGAAAGAGTTATATGCCCAAATTTGATGTAAGTTAAAAGGAAACATGAAAATGAGAGATAATAAAAATTCAGGGCCACCAGAATTTCAGAGTTAGCACAGTCTTCTTAATCAGAGAGAAAGAGAAAGAGCCTTGGAGATGTAAATTAAAGAATAAAAATAGAGATGAATTTTAGGTATAATCGTTCAAGATATAGCATTAAATACTGCTCTTGCATTTAAAGTAATGAGACTGGTTGTTTTAACATGGAGACCCAAATTTAAACATAAAAATCATCCCTGACTCATTAAAATGGTCACCTAAAAATGAAGAATGGTTATTCTCATAAAGCTATGTAAATCAATTCTGGAATGCTAGTTGTTCAGATCACATGGTATACAGCTAAAGAGTACATTAGACAGATTCTGGCTGGCTTCACAATTTCCAGCTCTGTGACATCAGGAAAGTCACTGAACCTTATATAGGCTTTACGTTTCCATTGACAAAATAAGGTAATATATATGCAACTTCAAGTATTTCAAAGAAAACAAATGAGATAGTGTAGATACCATACGGCCTGGCATAAAACCTGTCACTTAATATATATTGTTTCTCTTTCTTTTTGGCTTTTGATGATGCATTTATGTTTTTGGTCAAACCAAAAGGCATTTGGAAGAAAGGTTAGCAAATATGGAAAAGGTGAGAAATCGTGTGTAAAATAAGGAGAGATTTTCCAACAATATTTATTTAGCACCAAATGTTTGCTGGATCCAGTGCCAAACTATCAGATAATGAGACATATTAACTTGTCTCATATTAACTTTACAAACATAAACTTTGATTTTCTTAGTAACAATTGACATTCCAAATGAGAACACAGCTTTCAACAGAACACAACCATTTCACAGAAACTGGGGCCAATGGATTCTTATTCCAATGTCACGTGTCCTTAAATGGGTAGACATATAAATAAACAAACAAGCCCTCCCCTAGCATGCAATGTTATGATTTACTACTTTTCTAAAGGTCTAGAAGGATTATAAGCTTTGGATTTTTGTTTTGTCCTGTTTTTAAAAATAATTTATTGTCAAGTTAGCTAACATACAGTGTATACAGTGTGCTCTTGGCTTTGGGAGTAGATTCCTGTGATTTGTCACTTACATACAACACCCAGTGCTCATCCCAACAAGTGCCCTCCTCAATGCCCATCACCCATTTTCCCCTCCCCCCTGCACATAAACCCTCAGTTTATTCTCTGTATTTCAGAGTCCTTTATGGTTTGCCTCCCTCTCTGTAACTATTTTTTGCCCTTCTCTTCTCACATGGTCTTCTGTTAAGTTTCTCAAATTCCACATATTTTATCTGTCCTTCTCTGACTTATTTCACTTAGCATAATACCCTCCAGTTCCATCCATGTTGTTACAAATGGCAAGATTTCATTCTTTTTCATTGCTATGTAATATCCCATTATATATACGTGTGTGTGTGTGTGTGTGTGTGTGTGTGTGTGTGTGTGTGTGTGTGTGTTGGGGGGAGACCGTATAATTCAATTACAGGCATTTATTTACTTATTCCATGCTTACCAAATGGGAAGACCAAGTTACAGGAGAGTGCTACATGGGAGGAATCACCAACCTAGTCTTGGAACTTAGGGAGAATTAAAATTAGTATTAAATGTTGGGAGGTAACATTTCAGATGAGAGAATGGATGAGTAGTAGTTGGCCAAGTGAAGAAAGGGAATCCCAAAGAGATGGCACAAAACATATGCATAGTTGGCTATTAGGGGGAATATGGCATATTTGGGGGAGTGACAAGGAGTCCAGCATGGCTGTGGCCTGGGCAAAGAGGGGCTTTGTAAACTATGCTAAGGGGTGAGTATTTTTTCCAAAGAATAGCAGAAACAATTGAGAGAAGCTGGGAGAGCAGTTCAAGGGTTGCTTCAGGCAGTTCCAGTGAGAGATGACAGCAGTGTGATCTACAGCGATGGCCGCGAGGGTAGGGAGAAATGGACAGATTAAGAGATAATTAGGAAGTAAGCATTTTAAGTCTATCTTTGTTTTATAGATGGTTGAGGTCATATTTTCTCTGTGGTTTGGATCCTTCATTGTAGGACTCGGTATAGCCCAAGTGCTTAACATAAGAGTCATAATCATTATGTTGGTGCTAAACTATTGTCATCACTTATGAATGTTGGGCAGGGTCTGGCCTTTAGATGTGGTGTGATATTGTCCCGATACCCCATGTAGCCTGGGGGGTGTTTTACTTATTTTTATTGTTTTAGCTTGTCAACACCCAAGGTCAGGGACCCCATCTGCTTTGCTTCCATGAAGCTATGAAACCACAGCACAACTAATGCAACACAATAGAGCAAAGAGTGACCCCAATTTTTCCATTGGTTTGAAAGCCCTGAGGTCAGCTCTTCTCAGGACTCTCAGGGATCAAGCTATAACAGGGTGGTGAACCTCTGCACTTCGGCTCCACCTCTGCCACATGCATGCCGTGGTTAAATGTGCAATTTTAAGAGGCACAGAACTGAATTCAGAAAGTGGCTGCTGCAGCTGTGGGAATTTGATCCTGTGACTTGGGAGTCTGTGGGTGGTAGACATGCATGATCTCTGATCCGAGTCTAGTCTATGGGATCTTGCAGCCCCAGGGATATGGATTCCTGTCCTTGTCCCAGTTCCTGAAGGTATGAATATATACCCACATTATTTGTTTTCTTCATTTTCTATTCCCCCTTCCTCTCAATAGAATGTAAGTTGTATGTGAGGAGGGGTTTTATCTATTTTATTACCATATCCCCAGTACGTGGCACAGGATAGGTGATCAATTAGTATGTGTCAACTAACCTAATTATGTGAATGAGCCTGGGGCAAATTATTTGAGATGAGGCTTCAGGTTTATTCACATTTCAAATGGGACTAATCATATATATTTCATACCACTTTTGGGGCTCTTTTCAAGCTAAAATGAAGAACAGAAGGCCATAAATTTGATGTTCAGCAGACATATTTCGTCTTTTAGCTTGTTTATTCTGTGTTTCTGTCTGTCTATCCATCCATGCATCCATCCGTCCGTCTGTCCATCCATGCATCCATCCACAAATCCATCTACCCATCCATCACTTTAATTTACACCTACTATATGCCTTGTAGAGCACCTACCACTATTCCATAGCAAGGATTATACTGCATGTAGTGCTTAGACACTACATGGACCATCTCTGAGGTATACATCAGTAATTCAGTGTGATTGTCTATATTTTCTTTTTGTAAATGAGAAAGCTGAGGCTCAGCAAGTTTACCCAGATAGAAAGTGGGAGAGCAGGGATTCACATTCTAGGACTGTCCAGTTGGCTGTTGACTCCTGGCTTTTCTATTTCCTCTCTAGAGTTTTCTTTTCTGTGGAATAGGCACTAAAATGCCTACTTCCCAGGATACTATTCACGTGCCTGCCATATACACAGTAAATAATGTAAAGTACCTACATAGTGCCTCACCATTGCTGCTGTTACAGGTATTCCCATAGGGCTCTCTGAATGGTGAGCCTTATGGAAAATCACTTTTAACCCCACCCCCCTTTTTTTTTTGATTACCCTGTCATTCATTATGTGTGGCCATTTCAGCAGAAAACCCACAAATGTCATCATCCACTTCTACTGATCGCTGGTGGACGGTGCCATCCAGACGCCTGTCTCTGAGCTTCAAAGAGCCTTCCCAGCTCTGTTTACTCTCCTTTCCTGGGTAAACTCTCATTCTCGAATTTAGACAGTACTCTTTTTGGGTAAGCTCCAGATATTTCTTTAGGGCCTCTCACCAGTCACTTCCTACTTAATTCTCTAAAAAACCTTCTTTTGATGAATCCTTTTAGTAAACAAAACACAATTTGATAGGAATAGCAAAAGTATTGGCCTTTGTATTGTTTTATAGAAACAATATTAAATCCTAAAAAGAGTATAAATATTTCATTTCCCCCTATTATATGTGGCACTTTAGGGTAGTTTTTTGAATACCAGGGTCTTGTTGAGTTATTTAGAGGGGTCTTTTGACACAGGGAAAAGACAAACAGGCCCAAATTCAACCCCAGCTCCTATTTTTAGAGTAGCATACTGTGTGACTGTGTCCCAGCCTTCAGTAATGCCTCCTTGGCAGCTGTCTTTATTTCTGTTTGCTTCTGATCCTTCACTGCAAGAAGAGTGCTACCTGAGCATTTTTGTGGCTAATTCCGTACCCTCATCTTGGGGAAGTAGAGGCTGAGAAATAACAGTTTCTTGATGTTGGCAACCGGCCAGGCAAAGGCAAAGGTACTTTACATGTATTGTATAGTATTCATTTCTTATAACTCTGCAAGGCCCAAGTCCCCATTTGTAGATGAAGAACCTGATGCTTGGAGACATAACATAATTTGTCCACATGACACGGGACGGGAGGTAGAAACTCCAAGTCTCTCTGACTCCAAAGTCGCTGCCCTTTCCATGTCCATCTCCATGCTTACCAAGGCCCGTTTTTACTTCTCTGCCTTGTAGTATTTGTGTGTGTGGCTTTTAGAATCCTTTGAAAGTGAAAATAATGTTTTGCTTTTCTCTATTTTTTTTCTCTTCTCCTCTAGGGCCTAGTGTAATATGAATGCTCAACACATGCTTCTTTTAAAACATATGTGAACATGCTTTGCCTTAATTATGAACTATTAACTCCATATGCCGGACACAGAAATAAGACTTATTCATCTTGTATCTTTGCTGTTGGTTTTTGTGGCCATCCACACTCAGAACTGTCTTATAGATTTTGCCCTTGAAAAATGGAACTTTTTATTCCTTTAGTTATGAGAGCACAATAAAAATCCCCAAACTAATAATGCTTTGATTTTTTTTCTTACTTGCCTTTTTTGAACTTCTATTACTTATATAAAAATGGCAAACTGCCTTTTTTATTGCTTCAAATTACTTTTGCTAAAATACTTCTGTGCTGCCAAGTTTCAACCTGAAACCAATGTTCATATCCAAGTCACAAATAAGAATGAGGAATATGCTTGAGTCCTTTCCTCCTCCTCTCCTTTTCAGCACCTCAACCCTAACTTTCCTCAGTGGTAAAACTATACTTCTGTTAATATTTAGAGACATTGAAATAAAAGTGTTTCTTCCTGATAATTGCATCTGGAAGGAGTTTTGCCCTGCCTCTATTTCTATGGATTCCAGTGAAAGCCAAAGAAAAAAAATAAATAAAACAAGACTATGCTATCTTCATAAGGAAGAAGAGGTCTAGTGACATGCATGGCCCTGGCAAGATCAGGGGCACTGGTCACAGTACAATGCTTTGGTGACTCAATTCTCCCTCCTTGAAACAGAAATAATCCTCAGTAAGCAGAAATATGGATTGGAGACAAAATGGCGATCTCATGGAGATAATCAAGCTATCACAATAACGGATGGAGTTTTTTCCACCTCAGAAACAAACAAAATCCTTATCTTGTTAAGGATTATTCCTTTTCTTCTATGCTGGGAGGGTGCATGTATGAAGAGTACCCATTTCTTGGGGTGTCCTACTCCTTCCAATTTGGAAGGCAACAGAAAACCTATGGTGGGCCCAAGGAAGGAAAATGCAACACTTAGTTGTGCCCCTATTCTAGGCTGCATATTGAAAGGATATTAGATGTCCTTATTATCTTCTTCCCCAGAAATTCTTACCAAGATTGCCAGAATGGAATGTGAGATAAAGCCTTGGGCTAAAACCTTGGGGTGGGGGCAGGAGGGAGTAGGTGGGTATAGTTCATTTAGGCATATACAAGAACGAAGCATGGTTGCAGAAGGTGGATAGAAAGGGATGTATCTTGGCCATCTCTTCTTTGGAGAATACAACTAACAACTTCATTTCATTGGCTCTTGCTTTCTTCATCTGTAAGAAAGACATAGGTGTTGATGTTTCAGGATAAATAAATTGGGACAAATAGATGTGAAATTGCTTTGATAAAGCTATACTGATCTGGTGTCAAATTGCTAGGGCTTCAATCCTAGCTCCATCACTTAACGAGTGCACCTTTGGACAAGTTACTTAACCTCTCTGACTTCGTTTCCCTGTCAAAGATTCTGGAATTGTGCATATTACATGAGTTAATAAACATAAAGCACTCAGAAGTCTGTTCAACCTATAGGAAACATGCAGCACCATTAGCTCTATTGTTGTGTAAGTTCAGGCTGGTTAAATAGCATATGCTAAGATAGTAGTTTCAATGACTCAGGGATAATCAAGACTTACATGGGATAATAGAGACTTTTCTATGTATGCTTAGTAGGAACATGAGTTCTGATTTTTTAAATTCTTTTTAAACAATTTTTTTTAACGTTTATTTACTTTTGAGAGACAGAGACAGAGCGTGAGCAGGGGAGGGGCAGAGAGCAAGAGAGAGACACAGAATCCAAAGCAGGCTCCAGGCTCTGGGCTGTCAGCCCAGAGCCTAAGGTGGGGCTCGAAATCACGAACCATGAGATCATGACCTGAGCTGAAGTCGGACACTCAACCGACTGAGCCACCTAGGCGCCCCCTGACTTTTTTTATTCTTTCAACAAACATTTATATGAGCATCAACTATGCCAGTCTGAGTTAGGTACTGAAGATCTATAGACACATGAGACACAGCCTCTGCCCACAAGGGATTCTGCATCTAAAGGGAGAGGCAGATGGACAAACTGGAATAATGGTAGAGATTCCTGGTTATAGCAACACAGCAAAGAAAGCATCTGACTCAACCTTCTCAGGGTCTGGAAAAGTTTTGGAGAGGACATAATGCTTGATTAGTGGCCTGAAGGCATTTCTGGGGAGACAGTATTCCAGGCAAGGGGAATTGTAGGTACAAAGGGCTAAGAGTGAGGAAAAGCATGGTGTGTGTGTGCTTGGGGTGGGGGAGAACAAAAGGCTGGAGGAGGAGGAAAAGATGGCGGAGGGGAAGGGAAAGAGATTTCCTGTGGTCACCCCAGCTACTAAAGTCTTGACCTCCAACTCCATCCCCAGAGAGTTCTGGTCTCTTTAAGAATCCCAAACCACCCAGGAGGAAGGTGGAATGGGGGTGGGGAAGACAGTGGTGTTCCTCTCACCCTGCTTCCCTTAACTTCCCTAAGACATACCCCTGGATCTTCATTTGTCATCTCTTCCCACCCTACTCTCTGTTATCCACACTGAGCTTCATCCACCCTCAGGGACATTCACTGAACTTCCTGGCCCAGTGTCTTTGTATACACGTTGTACTCTCTGCTTGTAGCACTCTTCTCCCTATCTCCTGAGCTAGTTCATTTCTGCTCATCTTTCAGATGTCTCTCAGATATTACTTCCTTTCAGGAGCAGGAATCCTTCCTCTATGCTTTCATGGACCCTTCCCTACCTAACCTAGCATTTGTCTTTGAGCTTTACTACTCTGTCCTCAGCTCTTAGCATGTGTCCTGGAGCATGGTAGGTGCTTTGTGAATACGTGTTCAATGAATACATTAGAGGCACAAAGGACTGTCCTTACAGACATCCTCTACCATTTCCCCTTCCTAACTGGCCATATGCAGTTGATCACCAAGCTTTATTCTCTTAATGTCACTCCCTTGTCTCTATACTTTTCTCTTGGCCTGGATTACTGCCTGAACCTCCTCATGTCTCCAAAGGGAGACACTTTGGATCCTAATGACTTAGAGTCATTCTGTGGCTCCTTATTGCCCTGAATTAATATCCAGCATCCTTGGTTAGCAGTCAAAGTCCTTCCCATTGTATTACTTAGGGCTCCAGGTCAGTCCTCTAAGACTGAGGTCTTCAAGACCTTGCCCTACATCTCTCAGTGTCTAACATCCAGCAGAGCAACTGGAACACATGTTTGTGTTCAGCAAATGTTTGTGTAAAGAATGAGCCAGTAATATAAATCTAGTGTAGAAAAATACTGTTTTATGTGTTTGGAAAACATATGAGAAAAAGGTCTTCAGCAGGGCACTTGGTTTTAAGGGAAATGTCCCAACAAGAAAACAGAGTTAAATTCAGCACAGATGACTGCCTAATAATGCCATTCGAGGGTACAAATGAAATTAACTTCTCTTGTCACATTTACTAACAGGGCTGGTGAGCAGACGCTCAGGGAGGCTGTCGTCCATGGTTATAGAGAATGCTCCTGCAATGGAAACCACCCACCGCTAAACCCAAGGCATGCTGAACTCCTAAAGTTTATTCCTTTCTTGCTGACCAGCTGGCATTCTGTGACTTTTTCTTTGGGAGTGTAACATTTCTTTCCCTGTTCTCTTTTCTCTGTTCCTTTCTCCTGTACTGTGACCTGTACTCAATTCCTTTGCAAAAGATATGGTCTTGGCAAATGACTTAACTCTTCTGAAAATAATTTCTTCCTTTGAAAATCATCTCCTTCCTTACTCTTCCTATGATGAGTTATTATCCCTTCTAGCAGCAGGGATAATATGGAAAGCTAACATTTGTCCATTGCGTACTCTATGCCAAGCACTTCCCTTAGTACTTTTATAGAGATTCTCATTTAAAGAGGTAACTATATGCCCCTTAATTCTTAGCATGATGCCTAGCATAGAATCAATTCTCAATAAATGTTAGTAACTATTATAATTTTTTCTCATTTAATCCTACCAACCATTTTTACCTTCATATTTTTTCTGTGCTTTAACTGATGAGGAGTCTGAGGCTTTCAGAGGTTAATGATATTTAAGGATGAATGTGGGATCCACCGCCAAGAAGTCTACTAAGGCCATGTAACATAGCAGCTATAAAATCACTCTATGAGGGGCACCTGGGTGGCTAAGTCAGCTAAGCATCTGACTCTTAATATTAGCTCAGGTCATGATCTCGCGGTCATGAGATTGAGTCCTGCATTGGTCTCTGTGCTGAGTGCGAAGCCTGCTTGGGATTCTCTTTCTCCCCCTCTCTCTGCTCCCCTGCCTCTCTCTTCAATAAATAAACTTAGGGGCGCCTGGGTGGCTCAGTCGGTTGAGCATCCGACTTCAGCTCAGGTCAGGATCTCGCGATCTCGCGGTCCGTGAGTTCGAGCCCCAGGTCGGGCTCTGGGCTGATGGCTCAGAGCCTGGAGCCTGCTTCCGATTCTGTGTCTCCCTCTCTCTCTGCTCCTCCCCCGTTCATGCTCTGTCTCTCTCTCTATCTCAAAAATAAATAAACATTAAAAAAAAATTTAAAAAAAAATAAAATAAATAAACTTAAAAAATAAAATAAAATAAAATCACTCTGTGAGATGTAGGACTCTGCACAGATGTTAGTTGTTATCACCACATTCAGGAGGTGAAGTAGGTAAGAGGTCAGTACCTGTAGAGGAAAGTGAAGTACTTTCATACAATGGGGACACAATTATCAGCAAATGGGAAATTTTTGTCTTAGATTGGAGGAACTGTGTGTATGTGTGTCTAGAAACATTTTTAAAAGATGTTTTCTAAGACCCCCAAAGCCTAAAATCTTTAGAATAGAAGGCAGCCAAAGGGTCTTCTGAACTAATGGACATCTCCAGTGTTCAGGCTTTCTTTGGGGATCAAGAGGTTTCTCCTGAGAAAGGATGTGGGAGGAGACAAGCAAGGAAGGGTTTCTTCTCTGTAACCTCCACCAGTCCTTCTGGGTCCTGTGAAGCATGTGAAGCAGGAATACTCTCCATTTTACAAACACACAAACTGACAATCAAGAGACCAAGTGACCTGCCTGAAGCCTTCCTATTTACAGCTTTTGTGTTTCTGGCCAAAAGTTTTCTGACCTCCAATACTATACTCCTGTGGAATAAAGCGCTTAACAATTCCAATTCTCAAAGGGTCACATCGACTATATCCAATATTTTCTGGGGACATCAGAGCACTGAATAGGTTCTCAGGAAATCCAGGTCTGAGTGTTCTCTCTCATAACTTTTTCTCCATGATCTCAGTCAGGCATCACTGTGGCTCTCTTTTGTCATCTGTGGGCCAGATGATGGTGATTCCTAGCTTGAGAACAGGATTATACCAATGTTAAAACATGCTTTTAGGCACATATTGGTGGACATTAACACTTGTAACTTACAAATAATAAAGTTCAAATAGATGTCTTTTGGTTCAGTGCTGCTACTGCTTCCCTTCCTTCTCTTTCTCCCCCTCCTTCTTTTTTAAATAAGCCATATTCCCTGGTGTTGATCCATCCAGCAATCTGACTTTGGAGGGCTACTGACTTCTTGTTGCCTGGTTAACTGCTAGCCTCCTTAATAAGCATCACGTCACTGTTCCTGGCTCTGTCCTGGAGCTGTGTGTGACTGAGATGTGGGATGGGGCAAGCAGGCAGGGGTGTGATGGAGGGCAGCTGCATCTGGCCTATTCCATTCACTCGGTACATTACTCAATTTGATAATCACCCTTGTGGAGCCCAGCACATGCTTTCCCTACCAGACTGAAGAGATAAAAAAAAATATCTTGGGCAATAGATGAAAGCAGCATTTATCATTTGCTGCATCAAATCCAGTTGAATCCCTCGCCCCCTGCAAAGCCAGACTGTGGTTTCCACATGGCATTGGTGCTTCCTCTCTAGGTTTGGGTGCTACATTTCATAGAGGCATTTGTATGCAGGAATGAAAACATATGCTCAGAGCCTCCTTTCTGACTTTCACCTCTGCCTTCATGGGGATAGAGGCAAACCCAGTCCTGAAGCTGGTCTGAGTGTTGCCTTGAAGTGTTTCTGAATCAAATGAAGGAGTGTCAGTTGTATCAATAGAAGGAAATGGTCTGAAGGAGAGAGGTGATAGTCCTGTGTCTGCTGCCCTGATCAGACCACACTAGGAATACTGTGCATAGGCCTCAGTAGCATGCTTTACCCACAGTGAGACTGTAATCTTTGTTTCTTAAAGGTCATGCATTCCAGAGAATAGATTTTATATACTCATTTACTTATTTATTTAAAAATTTTTAAAGTTTACTTATTTTGAGAAAGAGAGAGAGCGAGAGCAAGCGAGCAAGCAGGGGAGGGCAGAGAGAGAGGGAGAGAGAGAATCCCAAGCAGGCTCTGCACTGTCAGCACAGAGCCTGATGCAGGGCTTGAACTCACAAACTGTGAGATCATGACCTGAGCTGAAACCAAGAGTCAGATGCTTAACCAACTGAGTCACCCAGGCACCCCTGCATATGCATATTTAAAAAAAGACATACATGTCTGGCTGATTTTCAGTTGTGCGCATGGTTTGGCTGTATCAGCTGTTCAGTTCAGTGCCTCCCCTAAAGTGTGGCCACCCCACCTCCTCTTATGGGGCACCTGGACTTCCCCATGATGCAGCACTTAAAATGTGGATGCCTGGAGAGTCAGCACAGCCCTTCCTGGCCTCTAGACCAGTGCCTGTTCTAACTGGTTAGAGCTTGTGTCATCCAATTTGCTATGATTTTTAATACTGTCACTCTTGGAGTGAATTAGGTCCATTATACACAAAGAGAAAAACAGTATTTAAGGAAGCATTAAATGAAAGCAGCAAATAGAAGCCCTGCAAAGGATCAGATCACCGCTGGTTTGGAGACCACTGATTTAGATTATTGTCTTTTAAATCCAATCTCTCTGCTCTTTGCTCTTTCCATAACCTTCGTCCAATCATCATCCCTTCTCACCTGTTATAACCTTCTAGTTGGTTCTCCTGCCTCCAGTCTTGCTACCCGTAAGCATAATCTCCACATAAAAGCAAGAGTCACATTTCTATAAACACATCCTGACCTGAGACTTCTCTGCTCACAGCCCTTCAAGGATCCCCTAGGCCAACGGAGTGTCCAGCAAAATACTGTTCTGGGTAGTAAGTCAAAAGATATGCAGTGAGTGGGCTTTTCCTTGCTCAAATAACTTGGGGAACACCAGGTTATACAGATTTAACTTTTCAACTTTTATTTTTTATAGCGGGGCTCTTTGATGTCCTATGAGAATTGGAAATCTTATGAGAGGACACGATGTGTACCATTTCCCAAACTTCCTGGTGAGCAGACATCTTTTCCAGGACATTACTATTAATATCATTCAAAATGTTTCACTGAACACCAGCTTGGGAAACACTGGTCTTCAAAATAAAGTCCCAGACCCTCAGCAGGACTGTCAATACCCTTCACCATTTGCTCCCTAAATACCAGTCCAGCCTCACTTTTTGGTATTCTCTCTTCTTAAGGATCCCACATCCACCTCTCACTTTAGTCCAGTGGTTCCTTAAAAGGACGCAGGGATCTCAGTAGGTCTCTAAGTCCCTTTCAAGGTGTCTGTGAGGTCATACCTATTATTTTCTTAATAATACTAGGATGTTACTTGCCCTTTCTACTCATATTTTCTCATGGATATACAGAGGAACTTTCTAGACACTATGTGATAAATAATTTTTGCAACAGATTCAATGCAGTAGCAGATATGATAACCCAACTTTTCTTATTAAGCCACATTAAAGAGATTGAAAGAATGTAATACAACTTGCTTTTGTTTTGGAAAATATACTTATCACAAATTATGTTATTTATATCAACATCATATGAGTGTATTTAAATGATTAACAAATATTTTTTTAATTTTCTAGTTTTAATTTCTTGTACAGCAAGTAATGCCAGATATAACCCACATAAACAGAAGCTCTTTAGAGTTAAGAACATAATGCAGTCTTTCTTTTTTAACTTTGTTGAGGAATAATTGACAAATGTAATTGCCTATATTTAAAGCGTACAACACGATAATTTGGTATACGTATACACTGTAGAATGATTACCAAGATCAAGATAACTGACACATGCATCACCTCATATAAGTCTTTTGTGTGTGTGTGTGTGTGTGTGTGTGTGTGTGGTGAGAATGTTTTAGATCTGTTTTCGGCAACTTTCAAGTTACAATATGTACTATTACTATAGTCACCATGCTGTATATCCAATCCTCAGAACCTATTCTTTTACAACTGAAAATCTGTAATCTTTGATCTTCTATACTATCTCCATTCCCCTCCAGTTCTAAATAAAACACCTAGCAAACACCATTCTATTCCCTGTTTCTATGAAATTGTGTTTTTTTCTCTTTGAGTCCACATTTAAGAGGTATTATGCAGTATATGTCTTTCACTTCCTGGCTTACTTTACTTCAGCATAATGCCCTACAGATCCATCCATATTCTTCAAATGGCATGGTATCCTTCTTTTTTATGGCTGAATACTATTCCCTTGTGTGACCGTACTGCATTGTCTTCACCCATTCATCTGTTGAAGGACATTTTGGTTGTTTCCATATCTTGGCTATTGTGAAAGTGCTGAATTGTGCTGCAATGCACATGGGTGTACAGGTATCTCTTTGAGATTCTGATTTCAATTCTTTTGGGTATATATCCAGAAGTGAAGTTTATGACCCATCAATCATGGATCATATGGTAAATTAAAAAATTTTTTGGGGGGCGCCTGGGTGGCTCAGTCGGTTAAGCGGCCGACTTTGGCTCAGGTCATGATCTCGCGGTCTGTGAGTTCGAGCCCCGCGTCGGGCTCTGTGCTGACAGCTCAGAGCCTGGAGCCTGTTTCAGATTCTGTGTTTCCCTCTCTCTGACCCTCCCCTGTTCATGCTCTGTCTCTCCCTGTCTCAAAAATAAATAAAACGTTAAAATAAAAAAAATTTTTTTTGAGGAAGTGCCATTCTGTTTTTCATAATGGCTATATCATTTTACATTATTGCTGATAGTACACAGGGCTTTCCTTTCTTCACATCCTCACCAACATTCGTTATCTCTTGTCTTTTTGATATTACACATCCTAACAGGTATGAAGTGATATCTCATTGTAGTTTTGATTTGCATTCCCCTGATGACTTGTGATGTTAAGTACCTTTCCATATAGTTATTGGCCATTTGTATTTTTAATTGGAAAAATATATTTAATTGAACATTTTTTAATTTAATTGCCTATTTTTTAACTAAATCAATCTCTCCGGCTCACTCCTTTATTCTTGACTTCACAGACTTCCTCAAGGACATGTGTATCTCTCATTTTAGAAGCCTGGACCAGGAGGCAAGAGACTGTGATTTTCAGACCCATTATTACTAATTCCTAGCTATTATCTTGGTAACAATGATGTTGATAACAACAGCTTTCTTTTACTGAACGCTTACTATGTGCAAGGAACTTTTTATACATAATTTATAATACCTATAATAGCCCAGTGGTTTTCAATTTTTGTAGACAATTCCGTATACAAGTTTGGTAGACAATTTTGCCATGCAGGGGATTTTTGTCATTTTCTGAATATATTTTTGATTTTTACCACTTGGGATGTGGTGATGCTACTGACATTTATTTCGTAGAGGCCAGGGATGCTGCTAAACATTCTACAATGGATAGTGGCCAAAACATGGAATTATTTGGCTCCAAATGTCGACGTGCCAAAGTTGAGAAACCCTGCAATAATCTGTAAGGTAGGCACTGCCCCCATTGTCCAGAGGAGAACCTAGAGTCTCATAGAGGTTTAGAGACTTGCTCCAGGGGCACAGTAGTAGGCTGTGAGCTAGGATCTAAACATAGGTTAGTCCTGGCTCTAAAATCCAGGCTTTGTAGACATGTGGTAGACATTTGCGGACTACTACAACCTGCATCTCCTAGTATCTAAATTCTTTTTCTAGACATGAAAAATGCAGGCTGGGATCTTGAGAGTCAGGGCTGAACACAGGAGTAAACTGGAGCTCTTTGTAGGACAGAAAGACAGAGTCCAAGCTGAAGGTCATATCAGATTAAATGAACTGCTCTGTTGAAGTCAATCCAAGTAGGATGTTACTGGGTATAAATCAGAGTCTCTAGAATAGAACATAAGGGTTTGCAGTAGAACATAAGAGACCCCACAGAATGAATCAATGTGGCCCTAGAAGTAGAACCACAGGAATTTTTGATAGTATATGTGAAGCTTTGCACCACAAGGGGAAGGAATTGTGTATAAGAGTAAAAGGCAGATGGAATCTAGAACAAGCCACTTACTATCTCTAAAATTCAGTTTTATTTTCTGTGCAACTAGAAAAGCTTTCCTACCTACCAAAGTGTAAGGCCCTTAAAGAGAGTATGGGTTTGAAAGAGAGCTAGAAATGACTACTGTGCTTTAAATCACATGTACTCCTCTTTTTTCTTTTATTATTATTTTTTTAAATTTACATCCAAGTTAGTTAGCATATAGTGCAACAATGATTTCAGGGGTAGATTCCTTAGTGCCCCTTACCCATTTAGCCCATCCCTCCTCCCATAACCCCTCCAGTAACCCTCTGTTTGTTCTCCATATGTAAGAGTCTCTTATGTTTCATCCCCTCCCTGTTTTTATAATATTTTTGCTTCCCTTCCCTTATGTTCATCTGTTTTGTAACCCCAAGTCCTCATATGAGTGAGGTCATATGATATTTGTCTTTCTCTGACTAATTTCGCTTAGCACGATACCCTCCAGTTCCATCCACACAGTTGCAAATGGCAAGATTTCATTCTTTTTGATTGCCAGGTAATACTCCATTGTATGTATGTGTGTGTGTGTGTGTATACACACACACACACACACACACACACACACACACCACATATTCTTTATCCATTCATCCATCAATGGACATTTGGGCTCTTTCCATACTTCGGCTGTTGTTGATAATGCTGCTATAAACATGGGGGTGCGTGTGTCCCTTCGAAACAGCACACCTGTATCCCCTGGATAAATGCCTTGTAGTGCAATTGCTGGATCGTAGGGTAGTTCTATTTTTAATATTTTGAGGGCCCTCCATACTGTTTTCCAGAGTGGCTGCACCAGTTCGCATTCCCACCAGCAGTGCAAAAGAGATCCTCTTTCCCCGCATCCTTGCCAACATCTGTTGTTGCCTGTATTCTACTTGTGTTATTCACACGTTCTTGTCCTCTCCTCCCCCAGTTATACCACATTCTTAGGTTGCTGGTAGTTCTATGCGTATGTAGTTAAAACAACCTGAGTTTGTTCGTATTCCTGATACACTGTCCCCAGTGTATCAGTTGGCAGTTTGGCCATTACTCCCCATCTTTGTTCCAGACCTACCTTTATGGTGTTAACATTATTTGTCAATAAATCATTACCTTTTCCTGTGTTTGAGTGCCCAGAGGCCACTGTATTTGGGTTCATCTTGAAAATCCAAATAATATAAGTAGAAAGCATAAATAATAGATTAGCTACTTATTCCCCGGGGGTCCTGGCAGGCCTGTTCACAAATGTAGTTTCTCTTAGTCTCTGTTCAGTTCAATGTTAAGGTCTGTGGGAATAATGTTTAGACCTGAATAAGAAAACATTAATAGGGTAGATTCTTTGTCCTATCAATGATCTTCTTAAAGATCATGATGCAGAAGGTTAAGTGTGGGGAAACATGTAATCAGAAATGGATAGAATTTGGCAAACATCAGAGTTCTGGCTTTTTATCCCTCTAATTTTTAGGATGGTAGGAGGGGGAGGAGATGATAACCCTTGTAAAATTGCCATTTATACTTCCAAATAATATAATAAAAAATCTCCATTAAAAAAGGAACAATTATCCTGCTGTGAATTTAACAAATCTTAGCCTCAGGCCTATTTCTTTGTATTAATTTGCTTTATTATTTTTTTTTACTCTCATATTTTTTCATGCAAAAGCAAAGCAATCGATGAAAGCACTTAACACAATCTTTCCTCCCCACTATAAGTGAAAGTTAACATGTGTGTTCTTATTCCCTAAATTTGAAGAAAAGCCTCATAATCTATCATCTATAACCATATCTATAATAATCCACCACTGTGCCCCCATATCTCTTCATCTCAAACTATCTTTCCCATAATTATCAAGGTGAATTTCTTAAAATACTTGTTATACTCCTCAGCAGAAAAGCCTTCAACTGTTCTCTACGGCCCCTGTTAAAAGATAAAGTGTAAACACCTCATCTAGTGTTCAAGACTATCAAATTCAAATCTGGCCAAAGTGGAATAACTGGGACAGATACAATCTCCTGTCAAAAACAACTTTTAAAAAAAGGATAAAAAAAACATTTTCAGACACTGGACATTAGGCAGTGCAATAGAGTCATACCCGGTAGAAGAGAAACAACTATGGTAAGCTTTAGCATTGCCCCAATTTACTGTCTGGAAGGAGTTTCCATAGCATGAGGGTTTGGAGGGATGGGGAGGGTGGCTAATGCAGATGACTGAGGACACCTTGAGTCAATAATATGGAGAGTTTACAGGGCAGAGTGTCAGAAAAAGGGCCACTCAGGGAGAGGGAGAGGGAGAGGGAGAGAGAGAGAGAGAGAGAGAGCTCCAGAGATTTAGAGCGGGGCCTCAAATCTTTATCTGGTACTGATCAGAACATGCATGTGAGGAAACTATCCAAGTTCAGAGAAAGCACTACCTAAAAGGATTATCAGAAACAATCACCAAAGCTCACTCAGGTCTGGAAAAGAGTTCTTGTTCTTATCAGCTATAGTATACATTCCTCATAACCAGTAGAGGAGCAGGTAGAGTATTCAGAAGAATCTTGCCTTGGTAGTGAGATAAAATTAGCATTAGATTAAAGCATCTTCTGGTTCTGCTTGTGAGGCAAACTTAGAAAGGATTAAAGTGTTCCCAAATAATGTAACTACATCCCAGAATAAAGTTCAAGAATATTTATAGGAATACAAAATATGAAGGACCTAACAAAATGAAATTCACAATAGCTTAGCGGCGTCAATAAAAAATTAACATACATGTAAAGAGGCAGGAAAATAAGATGGATAGTGAGAGAAAAATCAGTTGAATCTAACACACACAGTAGAAATTGCAAAATTGATATACATGACAGAAATAGTAGATATGAAGTTAAAACAGTTACCTTAACTATTAATATAGTTATTATATTCTGCATGTTCAGAAAAGTGGAAGCAAGCACGAGCATGTTAAGGAGAGACACGGAAGATATAAAAATCTAATATTTAGGGATGAAGAAAACAATGCTTCAAATTTAAACACACACACACACACACACACACACACACACACAGGATGAGAATAACAGACAAATAGGCAGTGGAGAAGAAAAAAACCCAGTAAACTTGAAAACAGTAATAGAAACTACCTCAAATGAAACACAAAGAGAAATACTGAAAATAACATGAACAAATCACCAGTGAGCTGTAGAACAATTTAACAGGGCCTAACATATATGTAATCGGGAGTCCTTGAAAGGGAGAAGGACAGAAAAAATATGTAAAGAAATAGTGTCCAAAATGTTTCCAACATTGATGAAACTACAGACAATAGACTGAAAAGCTCAATAAACCCCAAACTAATTATGCTGAAAAAGAAAAAAAACAAAACAAAAAACAATCTACACCAAGACATTCCTAACCATTTTGGTAAAAACCAAAGACAAAGAGATATTCTTAAAAGGATTTGTAGGTGTGAGGACCATTATGTACAGATAAACACTGACACAAATGATAATAGGTGAGCAGAACGTTTTTAAATACTAAACAAACAAGCAAACCCAATCTGTGAACTTGGAATTCTATACTCTGAAAATATCTTTGTAAAATAAAAGTAAATATTGTGCTCCCCATTCTTTCACAGATATAAGGTAAAAGAATTTGTTACCAACAAACTTGAACTACAAGAAATATTAAAGGAAGTCTTGCAGACAAAAGGAAATATGCATCTATACAAAGCAATGAATAGCACTAGAAAAGGTACTCTGCTCTTTTACTTTTTTAACTTTTAAAATAATTTTATTTATTTTTTCAGAATAACCTAATTTTATTTCATTTTATTTTTTATTTTTTTAGTATGAAATTTATTGTCAAATTGGTTTCCATACAACACCTGGTGCTCATCCAAACAGGTGCCCTCCTCAATGCCTATCACCCACTTTCCCCTCCCTCCCATCCCCCATCAACCCTCAGATTATTCTGTTTTTAAGAGTCTCTTGCGGTTTGGCTCCCTCCCTCTCTAACTTTCTTTTTTCCTTCCCCTCCCCCATGGTCTTCTGTTAAGTTTCTCAGGATCCACATAAGAATGAAAACATATGGTATTTGTCTTTTTCTGGCTGACTTATTTCACTTAGCATAGCACTCTCCAATTCCATCCACATTGCTACAAAAGGCCACATTTCATTCTTTCTCATTGCCAAGTAGTATTCCATTGTGTATATAAACCACAATTTCTTTATCCATTCAACAGTTGATGGACATTTAGGCTCTTTCTATAATTTGGCTATTGTTGAAAGTGCTGCTATAAACATTGGGGTACAAGTGCCCCTATGCATCAGCACTCCTGTATCCTTTGGGTACATTCCTAGCAGTGCTATTGCTGGGTCATAGGGTAGATCTATTTTTAATTTTTTGAGGAACCTCCACACTGTTTTCCAGAGCGGCTGCACCAGTTTGCCTTCCCACCAACAGTGCAAGAGGGTTCCCGTTTCTCCACACCCTCGCCAGCATCTATAGTCTCCTGATCTGTTCATTTTGGCCACTCTGACTGGCGTAAGGTGGTATCTGAGTGTGGTTTTGATTTGTATTTCCCTGATGAGGAGTGACGTTGAGCATCTTTTCATGTGCCTGTTGGCCATCCGGATGTCTTCTTTAGGGAAGGGTCTATTCATGTTTTCTGCCCATTTCTTCACTGGATTATTTGTTTTTCAGGTGTTGAGTTTGGTGAGTTCTTTATAGATTTTGGATACTAGCCCTTTGTCCAAAATGTCATTTGCAAATATCTTTTCCCATTCCTTCAGTTGCCTTTTAGTTTTGTTGATTGTTTCCTTTGCAGTGCAGAAGCTTTTATCCTCATGAGGTCCCAATAGTTCATTTTTGCTTTTAATTCCCTTGCCTTTGGAGATGTGTCAAGTGAGAAATTGCTGCAGCTGAGGTCAGAGAGGTTTTTTCCAGCTTTGTCCTCTAGGGTTTTGATGGTTTCCTGTCTCACATTCAGGTCCTTTATCTGTTTTGAGTTTATTTTTGTGAATGGTGTAAGAAAGTGGTCTAGTTTCATTCTTCTGCATGTTGCTGTCCAGTTCTCCCAGCACCATGTGTTAAAGAGATTGTCTTTTTTCCACTGGATATTCTTTCCTACTTTGTCAAAGATTAGTTGCCCATACATTTGTGGGTCCAATTCTGGAGTCTCTATTCTATTCCCTTGATTGATGTGTCTGTTTTTATGCCAATACCATGCTGTCTTGATGATTACAGCTTTGTAGTAGAGACTAAAGTCTGGGATTGTGATGCCTCCCGCTTTGGTCTTCTTCTTCAATATTACTTTGACTATTCGGGGTCTTTTGTGGTTCCATACAAATTTTAGGATTGCTTGTTCTAGCTTCGAGAAGAATGCTAGTGCAATGTTGATTGGGATTGCATTGAATGTGTAGATTGCTTTGGGTAGTATTGACATTTTGACAATATTTATTCTTCCAATCCATGAGCATGGAAGGTTTTTCCATTTCTTTGTATCTTCTTCAATTTCCTTCATAAGCTTTCTATAGTTTTCAGCATACAGATCTTTTACATCTTTGGTTAGGTTTATTCCTAGGTATTTTAGGATTCTTGGTGCAATTGTGAATGGGATCAGCTTCTTTATTTGTCTTTCTGTTGTTTCGTTACTAGTGTATAAGAATGCACCTGGGTGGCTCAGTCAGTTAAGCGTCTGACTTCAGCTCAGGTCATGATCTCACAGTTTGTGAGTTCAAGCCCATGTCAGGCTCTGTGCTGACAGCTCAGAGCCTGGATTCTGTGTCTCCCTCTCTCTCTGCCCCTCCCCTACTCAGCTCTGTCTCTCTCTGCCTCTCAAAAATAAAGAAACATAATATAAAAATCATTTTGAAAAACAATTTAAAGCCTAAGACTGAAGAAATAATAGATAAATAAGTAAAAAATATATATACGATGTAATATATATTATGCTAGGTAAAATGATATATTACTTAAAGATTATGATTATTACAATTTTTAGTATACTTTGAAATATGGAATTGTGATACATCCAGTGGTATTTTTTTTTCCAAGACTGATTTGGTTATTCAGGGTCCTTTGTGGTACCATGCAAATTTTAGGATTATTTGTTCTAGTTCTGTGGAAAATGTTGTTGGTGTTTTGGTAGGGATTACATTAGATCTGGAGATTGCTTTGGATAATAAGGACATTTAACAATATTCTCCCAACCATGAGCATGGAATATCTTTCCATTTGTTTGTGTCATCTTCAATTTCTTTCAATGTTTTACAGTTTTCAGAGTACAGGTCTTTCACTTATTTGGTTACATTCTCTTTTAGCTTGCAAACTTTCTGCTGAAAAATCAGCTCAAAGCCTTATGGGGTCTCCCTTGTGTCTTTTTCCTTTCTCTTGCTGCTTTTAAAATTCTCTCTCTGTATCACTACATTTTGCCATTTTAATTACTATGTGTCTTGACGTGGACCTTTGTGGGGTGATTTGTTGGGGGCTTTCTGTGACTTCTGGATCTCGATGTCTGTTTCTTTCCCTAGATTAGGGAAGTTTTCAGGTATTATTTTTTCAAATAACTTTTCTGCCCTGTTTTCTCCTCCTCCCCTTCTGGGATCCTTATAATGTGGACGTTATTATGCTTGATGACGGCTCTGAGTTCCCTTGACTTATTCTTATTTTTTATTATTCTTTTTCCTTCTGCTGTTCAGCTCAGTTGCTTTCTATTACTCTGTCTTATAGCTACTGATCCACTCTTCTGCTTCTTCTAGTCTACTACTGATTCCCTCTAGTGTTTTAAACTTCAGTTATTGAGATCTCCATCTCTGATTTTTTTTAAAAAATATTTTCTCCTTGTTGAATATCTCACTGAGATCTTCCATTCTTTTCTCCAGTCCAGAGAGTGTCTTTATGAATATTACTTCGACTTCTTTGTCAGGCATATTCCTTACTTTCATTTCATTTAGCTCTTTGAAGTGATTTTGTCCTGTTCTTTCTTGTTTATTAAGAAAGTCAGCTATGTCTCCTGATGTTGAAAGTAGTGGCCTTATGAAGAAGAGGTCCTATGGTGCTCTGTAGTGCAATGTCCCCTATTCATAACCAGGTGCTTGAGAGACATCTCCTGTATGTTGTATGCATCCTACTGTGTTTGCTTTTGGTTTAGTTGACCTCAATGGCCTCCTCTGCCTATTTTGGGTAGGATTTGATCCCTGTGCTGTTAAGGGGCCAGTCTGAGGTTACCTTGAGCTTGTAATTGGGTCAGACCACATGCCTGCCCTCAGTCTGTTTGCTGGGACTGTAGTCACACTGAACTGCAGACCACTCTCTTTGTGTTGTCCCCTGAAAGGCTTTCATTGGTGGGCATGGCCTGAAGCCAGACTGCATATTTTCCCTCTGTCTGTTGGGGTTGCAGTGACCCTAAACTACAGGGCTCTTTGTGCTATCCCTTGTGAGGTTTCTGTTGGTGGGCAAGGCTAGCACTCAAATCAGATATTTGCTTCCAACCTGCTGCTGGGGCTGTAGTCAAATTGGTGTGTGTGGTTATCTTCTTTTCTTCCCAGTGGAAGAGTTACTTTGGAGTAGTAGTGGTCACTGTCAGGGCTGCTTGCAGAAGGAGGCACATCAGATGCTGCTTTAGAGAGACTCCTTCAGAGTGAGATGAGTTGCATGGCGTGGATCCACAGGAGAATGCAGGGTGCAAGGTGTTAGCAAGCTGGGTGGTGAGTGTTCGTGCTGGCTCCTGCAAGCATCAGGCATCTAGGCTCCGTGGGGTGTGGGTGAGAAAAATGGTGCATACTTGCTATTTTGTTCTTGGAGAAATCTCCTCAAGATCTCTGCCCCTTCAGCACACGTTCTGAGATTAGTAAATACATCTTATACCCATATACCCCAGACACATTTCAAACTGCTGCTTCTATGATTTATCTCCCTGGGATTGTTTGTTCACTGTCTCTTCAAGGGTGGGTACTGTTTCCTATAGCTATCCAGCACTACCTGAGCCAAGCCCACTGATTTTTTTTTTTCAACGTTTTTTATTTATTTTTGGGACAGAGAGAGACAGAGCATGAACGGGGGAGGGGCAGAGAGAGAGGGACACACAGAATCGGAAACAGGCTCCAGGCTCCGAGCCATCAGCCCAGAGCCTGATGCGGGGCTCGAACTCACGGACCGCGAGATCGTGACCTGGCTGAAGTCGGACGCTTAACCGACTGCGCCACCCAGGCGCCCCTGATTTTTAAAGTTCTTACCGTTAAGCCCCACTGACTATAAAAACTCACAAAATTAAGCCCCTCTGGTTTTTAAAGCCAAACGTTATAGGGACTCATCTTCCCAGTGCAGGTTCTCCATGTCTGGGGTGCCTGGCCTGGGGTGAGGTCTACTCCTCTGTCTTCTCCATAGCTGTGGTGTGGTGTCCCTCCCATTTGTGGTTAGTCTCACAGGTCAGTTTGGTTCCCAACGGGAACTCTGCCTTCCTACAGTTTTTCGATGCAGGCTCCTCTCTAGGATTAACTGTGGAGAGTCTGTTATGCCAGTCTTTGGTTTGTTTTCTGGATGAGTCTCTTGGAATATATCTACATATATCCATGGACAGATAAGTGTAAAATCCTCCTACTCCCACCATCTTCCCCTGACCTTTTTTTTTTTAAGCTTTTATTTTTAAGTCATCTCCACACCCAATGTGGGGCTTGAACTTACAACCTTGAAATCAAGAGCTGCTCATTCCTCTGACTGAGTCAGCCATGAGCCCTTTCCCTTGACCTTCCTAAAGAAAGCTTATGACAACTTAAACATGTACACTAGGAACTCCAAAGCAATCACTAAAATAATAAAACAGAGTTATAGCTAAGTCAACAAAAGAAATAAAATGGAATTACAGAATATTCAATTATTCCAAAAGAAGGCAGATAAAAAAAGAAAAACAGAATAAGAACAGTTTAGACAGAGAATATAAAAAGCAAGTTACTAAATTTAAATCTAACTAACTCAATAACCACATTAAATGATTAAATTCCAATTTGATTGGAAATGATCAAACTGGATTTTTTTTTTTAAAAAAAGGAGACCTAAACTGTATGTTGCTTACAAGAAACTTTAAATGTAGAAACACAAGTAGGTTGCAACTTAAGGGATAGAGAAAATGCCATGCTAATAACCAAAAGGAGGCTCTAAATCAAGTATAGTATATGCTAGTATCAGAAAAAGTAGATTACCAAAGATAAAATGAGACTTTTTGTAGTGATAAAAGGGTCCTTTCATCAAGAAGACATGGGAATCCTAAATATTTATGCGTATAAGAAATGGAGTTGCACCATACATAAAGAAAAAAAAAACTGATAGAACTGAAGGGAGATAATCTAGTTAAGAAATGGGCAGAAGACATGAATAGACATTTTTTTCAAAGAAGACCTACAAATTGTTAAACTCTCATGAAAAGGTGCTTAACACCACTCATTATCAGGGAAATATAAATAAAAACTACAAGGAGATACCACCTCACCTTTAAGAATGGCTAAAATTAACAACACAGGAAACAACAGAGGTCAGCAAGGATGTGGAGAAAGGGGAACCTTCTTACATTGTTGGTGGGAATGCAGACTGGGGAAACCACCGTGAAAACAGTATGGGGTTTCCTCAAAAAGTTAAAAATAGAACTAACCTACAACCCAGCAATTGCACTACGAGGTATTTACCCCAAAGATACAAAAACACTGATTTGAAGGGGCATATGTACCCTGATATTTATAGCAGCATTATCAACAATAGCGAAATTTGGAAAGAGCCCATAAGTCCATCAACTGATGAATAAAGAAGAGCTGGTGTGTGTGTGTGTGTGTGCGTGCGTGTGTGTGTGTGTGTGTGTGTCTATAATGGAGTATTACTCAGCCATCAAAAAGAATGGAATCTTGCCATTTGCAAAAACATGGATGAGCTAGAGAATATTATGCTAAGTGAAATAAGTCATCTGAGAAAGATAAATCTCATGTTATTTCACTCATATGTGAAATTTAAGATACAAAACAGATAACATAGAGGAAGGAAGAAAAAAAGACAGGGAGGCAAACTGTAAGAGACTATTAATTATAGTGAGCGAACTGAGGGTTTCTGGAGGGGAGGTGGGTGGGGTGATGCACTAAATGGGTGATGGGTATTAAGGAGGGCACTTGTGATGAGTACTGGGTGTTGTATGTAAGTGATGAATCACTAAATTCTACTCCTGAAACCAATATTACATTATGTGTTAATGAACTAGAATTTAAATAAAAATTTGACACAAATACAAAAAAAAAAGAACTGAAAGGAGGAATTAACAAATCTACAATTATGGTCAGCTATATCAACACTCTTCTCTCCATAATTTATAGAAAAAAGAAATAAAATCAGTAAGGATCTAGAAGATCAATCCATTATCAATCAACTTGACCTAATTGACATTTGTAGACACATTGTCTGACAACAGAATACAGAACTTTTTTTTTTTAATTTTTTTTTTAACATTTATTTATTTTTGAGACAGAGAGAGACAGAGCATGAATGGGGGAGGGTCAGAGAGAAGGAGACACAATCTGAAGTAGGCCCCGGGCTCTGAGCTGTCAGCACAGAGCCCGATGCGGGGCTCGAACTCACGGACCACGAGATCATGACCCGAGCCGAAGTCGGCCGCCTAACCGACTGAGCCACCCAGGCGCCCCACATCTTTTTATTTCAAGTGTACATGAAACTTTTTCCAGCTTTGACCATATTCTGAACCATATTACAAGTCTCAAAATTTAAGGGGATTCAAGTCATACCATGTATATTCTGGGACTACAATGGAATTAAATTAGAAATCAATAATAGGGACTTCTGGAAAATTCCCAAATAATTGGGAATTAAATAATACACATCTAAATATCCATGGGTCAAAGAATAAATCAAAAGGGGTACCTGGGTGGCTCAGTCAGCTAAGTGTCTGACTTTGGCCCAGGTCATGACCTCACAGTTAATGAGTTTGAGTTCCGTGTCAGGCGGGCTCTGTGGTGACAGCTCAGAGCCTGGAACCTACTTTAGATCCTGTGTCTCCCTCTCTCTCTGCTCCTCCCCTGCTCATGCTGCTGTCTCTCTCTGTCTCTCAAAAATAAATAAACATTTAAAAAAATAAATCAGAAGAGACATTAAATGTTTGAACTGAATAAAAATGAATACAACATTAAAAATGTATGAGTGCAGCTAAAACAGTACTTAAAGGGAAATTTACAGCAGTAAATACCTAGATTAGAATAGAACATCTGAAACCAACAATTTTAGCTTCTACCATAGCATATGAAACCCTTTAGAATCTGACTCTGCATACTTTTTTATAGTGATGTCTCTCTCTACTAACTACCAATCAATAATAGTACCATTGTTAGTACTGGTTGTAACATCAATAATACTAACAGCTGTTCCTAATTTATTGAGCACTTACTATGTATTAGACATTTTTCCATATATTATTTCATTTAATAGCACATGTATGGTCTCATTTCTTCCTTACTACATTTCCATGAGGTGGTATTATTATTATTCTCACCATTTTCATAGAGAGACTAAGTTTTGGGCTAAACCTTCAATCTTCAAAACCCATATTCTTAGCGATCTTGCATTGTTGCCATTTGTATACTCCCTGACTCTCCACGAACCTTCCCTTCTGTGGATACATAAATTGAGAAAGAAACATTCATAATTCATTGAGTGATTATTCTGTCAGATCTTTAGACTGTCTTTCACATATATTATCACCTTTATTCTTCATCAGGACTGTGTGAATTTAGTAGTATCATCTGCATTCCAACTTCCAAATATATTGTAGTGTTTCTTCCTTTCTGTGTATTGTCTATTAGCGTCATGGCCTAGGACGCCGTCATTTCCTGTCCAGACTACTGCTATCGTTTCCTAATTGGCTCCCTGATTTCCATTCTTGCCTTGTCAAAATCTGTTTTCCACAACACAGTAATCACAATGTTTTAAATAGTACTTTTTAAATGTACATCATGCCACGTATCACCTGCTCTGGAAAATCATCAAGTACACTTAGATTAAAAGACAAACTAATTCCTTAATGAGGCAAACAAGGATTGGCATGATCTGGTTCCTATTTGTCCTGTCAACCTCACCTCTTTCCTCCTTGCTCCTGGTGGAGCCTGACCATACTGGGCTTTTAGTTCTGGGACTATACCTATCTCTTTCCCATGTGTAGCTTTCACACACGCTGTTCCTTTTACCTGGTATACATTCTTCCACTCTCACCTGGATAAGTTTTCATGCTTCATATACCACCCTGCATATTATTTCCTGCAATCTCTTTTGATCCTCTTTCAATATCAGCTTGCCTCATTAATCTTTGTTGTGGCTTCCCATTCTTTTGCTTTGTTGCTTTGACCACAATTTAGGATCATCTATTTATTTATGGCAATGAGATTCAGCAGAGATCTAGATCTTAAATATATCAAAGTCAATTCTTTATCTTACTCTATTTCACAGCAGCATTTTAACCCTATGGGTGTCTATTTTTTTTCCATTTGTGAAACAATTTCTTCTGTTGGCTCCCATGACGCCACACTGTTAGCTCAGTCCTAGATGACATCCTTTTCTGTATCTTATCTTTTTCTCATATCTCATCTTTATACATGGCTTTAAATCCCAAACGTGTACAGGTTATCACCTTCCTACTCAATATCTCTTCTTGGATGTCAAATAGGTGTCTCAGACAGCATGACTGATGCTGACTATTCATGTCCCCAAACACATAAAACAGAGTCTCTCAAGCCTTCCCCATCTGAGTAAACTGCACCGCCATTCATCCAGTTGCTCAGGCACAAAATCTAGAAGTCACTGCTGGTTGCTCTTTGTCTCAGACCTGATTATTAACCATCAGAAAGTAAGTCCTATTGACTCAAAAAAAAAAAAAAACCAAACATCTGAAATGGGATTTCTCACCATCTCAACTACACCAACCCTAGCTTAAGAACCACCACCCTGCCTCAACTGGATCCTAGCATTAGCTCTTTTAGTCCCTCCCATTGTCTATCCTCCATGACAATAGTCAGAGGGAGGAAATGTTTCACAACACAAAGTGCATCATACCGCTTTCTTAAAATCCTCCAATGACTTCCAATTGCAACTAGAATGAAACACAAACTGTGGTGGCTGACACAGCCCTGCATGTCTGGACCCACTTGTGTCTCCTATCTCATTTCCCTTCATTCTTCTTATTCACTCTGTTCCTGCTACAGTGGCTTCTCTGTTCCAAGAGCATACCAAACTCATTCCTATTTCTCGGCCCTTCATATTATGTCTTCCATTTGGAGTACTTTCCTCTAGGATGTTTGCATAGCTGACTCCTCATTATAAAGTTCTCAAATGTCATCTCCTCAGATAAGCCTTTCTTGCCTTTCCCTAGGTAAATGATTCCTCCCATATTGTTTCTGTCACAGCACTTCTCAGAATCTAATATTAGAGCATTATTTATTTATCTATTTATTACCTCTCTCCACCAAAATGGAAATTTCTTGAAGATGTGGACTACCTCTCATGCTCTGTTGCTTTAGAACTTAGAAAAATACCTCCTTCATAATATTTGTTGAATGACTGCCTAGATTTCCTTTGCTGAAATTGTTTATCTGGGAAGACTTCAATGAGCTTTTAATTGGATAGCAAAGATATGAAAATATGTTTTCATGCCAATGTACATGCTTTTCCAAAGCTGACCCAAACAACCAAATCCCAATTATGGCACAGATTTATGCTAAAAGCAAGACTGGTCTTTTTTGAAGTCAGAGGGCCCCTTTGAAATCTCAAAGGCCTCCCAGTGAAACTGAAGCATCATTTAGGGAAAGGAAAGGTGTGGGAGACAACTTCAGATCAGGAAGCTAAGATCAGCTTAAGTTGGCATTGATTAATTTTATTAAATCTCCAACTCCTCAGAAATTTAGGCATGACTGAAACATCTTTGTTACGGAGCTGAGGTTCTAAGAACTAGCTGGCAATTTAGCAGTGTCCTTGTATTTGCACACTTACTATGTGGTAGATCTTATGCAAGGATCTGAGAGTACAAAGAGAGAAAGACTAGGATGAAGACGGATATAATACATTCACAATAAGTCTCGGTGCAGCATTATCAGCGCTACAGCAGAAGAGTAGAGAAGAGCAAATGTATAAATAACGACAAGTCAAGGTATCTACACAGCAGGTGATACTAGGAGGTCAAGAAAAGTATTCACTCAGCAGACGATATAGGAACAGCATTCTATGCAAGGCTCAGTGAAGACAGAACAAAGCTCATTCAGGAAGCAGCAAGCATTTTGGAGGGTATAGATGGTTGGATGCTTGGAGGACAGTGGTGTAAGTTGAGGCAGGTTAAGTCAGAAGACCCTGAATAGGCTAAGGGGTATGAAGTTGACCTTGAAAAATAATAAGCTAAGTCAAAATGGTTTTGAAGCAAAGACAGAAGGAAGGAGATGGTCTATAGAGATTCAAAATTGGGTTCCTACCCAAATACATAAAATGGTTACCAACAAACATAAAGGAAATAATCAATAGTAATACAATAATAGTAGGAAACTTTTAACACCCCACTTACATCAATGTATAGATCATTTAAACAGAAAATCAACAAGCAAACAGTAGCTTTGAATGACAAACTGACTAGATGGATTTAACAGATATATTCAGAACATTCCATCCTTAAAACAGTAGAATACATATTCTTTTCAAGTGCACATGGAACATTCTCCAGGAGAGATCACATATTAAGTCCCAAAAAGCCTCAACAAATTCAAAAAGGTTGAAGTCATACTATGTATCTTTTATGACTACCACACTATGAGAGTATAAATCAACCACCAGAAAAAGTCCGGAGAGACCAGAAATATATGAAGGTTAAATAACATGCTACTAAACAATTAATGGGTCAACCAAGAAATCGAAGAATAAATCAAAAAGTACATGGAAGCAAATGAAAATGGAAACACAATGGTCCAAAACCTTTAGGATGCAGCAAAAGTGGTTCTAAGAGGGAAGTTTATAGCAATAGGGCCCACTTCAATATGCAAAAAAAAAAAAAAAAAAACAACCCTCAAATAAACAACCTAACCTTACACCTAAAGGAGCTAGAAAAAGAACAACAGGGGCGCCTGGGTGGCTCAGTCGGTTGTATCCGACTTCGGCTCAGGTCATGATCTTGTGGTCTGTGAGCTCAAGCCTCACGTAGGGCTCTGTGCTGACAGCTCAGAGCCTGGAGCCTGCTTCGGATTCTGTGTCTCCCTCTCTCTCTCTCTGACCCTCCCCCGTTCATGCTCTGTCTCTCTCTGTCTCAAAAATAAAAAAAAAAAACGTTAAAAATTTAAAAAAAAAAGAAAAAGAACAACAAAACACAGAAGTAGAAGGAAGAAAATAATAATGACTACAGCAGAGATAAATGGTATAGAAACTAAAACAAACAATGGATCAATGAAACCATGAGCTAGTTCTTTGAAAAGATCAACAAAGTAGGTAAACCTGTAGCCAGACTCATTGAGAGAGAGAGAGTGAGAGAGAGAGAGAGAGAGAGAGAGAAAGGACTCAAACAAAATCACAAATGAAAGAGGAAAAATAGCAACAAAAGCCACAGAAATACAATTGTAAGAGAATATTATGAAAAACTATATGCCAACAAATTGGACAATCTGGAAGGAAAAAATAAATTCCTAGAAATGTATAAACTAAAGCAGGAAGAAACAGAAAATTTGAACAGAACAGACCAATAACCAGCAAAGAAATTAAATCAGTAATCTAAAAACTCCCAACAAAAAAAAGTCCAGGACTAGATGGCTTCACAGGTGAATTACCAAACATCTAAAGAAGGCTTAATACGTATTCTTCTCAAATTATTTCAAAAAAATGAAGGAAAAGGAAAGCTTCAAAATTCATTCTGTGAGGCCAGGGGAACCTGGGTGGCTCAGTCGGTTGGACATCGGACTTCGGCTTAGGTCATGATCTCTCAGTTTGTGAGTTCGAGCCCTGCATCAGGCTCTGTGCTGACAGGTCAGGGCCTGGAGCCTGCTTCAGATTCTGTGTCTCCCTCTCTCTCTGCCCCTCCCTTGCTCACACTCAGTCTCTCTCTCTCTTTTAAAAATAAAAAAAATAAATTAAAAAAATAAAAAAAATTCATTCTGTGAGGCCATTATCACCCTTATCCCAAAATCAGATAAAGGCACCTCAAAAAAAGAGAACTATAAGCCAATATCTCTGATGAACGAAAATGCAAAAATCCTCAATCAAATATTAGCAAATCGAATCCAACAAAATACTTAAAAAATCATTCACTACAATCAAAAGGGATTTATTCCCAGGATGCAAGGGTGTTTCCATATTCCAAAATTAATCAATGTGGTACATCATATCGATAAGAGAAAGGATAAAATCCATATGATCATTTCAGTAGATGCAGAAAAAGCATTTGACAAAGTACAACAACCATTTATAATAAAAAACCCTCAATGAAGTAGGTTTAGAGGAAACATACCTCAACATAATAAAGATCATATATGAAAAACTCACAGCTAACATCATACTCAATGGATAAAAACTGAGAGCTTTCCCCTTAGGATCAGGGACAATACAGTGACGCCACTCTCACTTTCATTTAACATAGTACTGGAAGTCCTACCCACAGGAAAAAGACAACAAAAAAGATATAAAAGACATCTAAATTGGTAGGAAACAAAGTAAAACTTTCACTATTTGCAGATGACATGATGCTGTATATGGAAAACCTGAAAAATTTCACCAAAAAAACCCTGCTAGAACTGATGAATGAATTCAGTAAAGTCACAGGATACAAAATCAATGCACAGAAATTTGTTGCATTTCCATTACCAATAATGAAGCAGAAGAGAAATTAAGAAAAGAATCCTATTTATAACTGTACTAAGAATAATAAGATACCTCCAAGGAGGTGAAAGACCTATACTCTCTAAACTATAAAACACCGATGAAAGGAATTGGAGATGACACAAAGAAATGGCAAGACACTCCACACTCATGAACTGGTAGAACAAATATTGTAAAAGATCTATAATGCCCAAAGGAACTTACACATTTAAGGTAGTCCCTATCAAAATACCAACAGCATTTTTCACAGAACTGGAACAGACAATCCTAAAAATTGTATGGAACCACAATGCCCAAAGGAACTTACACCTTTAAGGCAATCCCTATCAAAATACCAACAGCATTTTTCACAGAACTGGAACTGATAATCCTAAAAATTGTATAGAACCACAAAATAAACCCAAATAGATAAAGCAACCTTGGAAAATAAAAGCAAAGCTGGAGGCATCACAATTCCAGATTTCAAGTTATATTATAAAGCTCTAGTGATAAAAACAGTGTGGTTTTGGCACAAAAAGACATAAAGGTCAATAGAACAGAGTAAAAAATCCAGAAATAAACCCACAATTATATGGTAAATTAACCTTTGATAAATCGGGAAAAAATACTCAACGAGAAAAAGATGGTCTCTTCAACAAATGGTGTTAGGAAACTAGATGGCTATATGCAAAAGAATGAAACTGGACCACTTTCTGACACCATTCACAAAAATAAAATGCAAAATGGACAAAAGACCTAACTGTGAGACCTGAAACTATAAAACTCCTGGAAGAGAGCACAGGCCATAATTTCTCTCACATCAGCTGTAGCAACATTTTTCTAGGTATGTCTCCTGTGGGAAGATAAATAAAAGCAAAAGTAAACTACTGGGACTATATCAAAATTAAAAGCTTCTGCACAGTGAAGGAAACAATCAACAAAACTAAAAGGCAACCTATGTAATGGTAGAAGATATTTGCAAATGACTTACCCGATAAAGGGTTAATATCTAAAATATATAAAGAACTGATACAACTCAACACCCAAAAAAACAAATAATCTAATTAATAAATGGTCAAAACACATGAACAGACATTTCTCCAAAGAAGACAACCAGATGGCCAACAGACACATGAAAAGATGCTGATCACCTCTTATCACCAGGGAAATGCAAATCAAAACTACAGTATCGCCTCACACCTGTAAGAATGGCTAAAATAAGTAATACAAGAAACAACAGAGGTTGGCAAGGGTGTGGAGAAAAAGGAAACCTCATGCACTATTGGTGGAAATGCCACTCTGGAAAACAGTATGGAACTTCCTTCAAAGAACTGCCCTATAACCCACCAATCACACTAGTGGGTACTTACCAAATAATACAAAAACACTAATTGAAAGGGATACATCCATCCCTATGTTTATAGCAGCATTATTTACAATAGCCAACATATGGAAGCAGCCCAAGCGTCCATCGACAGATGAATAGATAAAGAAGATGTGGTATATATATACAACGGACTATTATTCACCATTAAAAATAATGAAATCTTGCCATGTGCAATAATACAGATGGAGCTAGAAAGTATAATGCTAAGTGAAATAGGTCAGTCAGACCAATACCATATAATTTCACTCATATGTGGAATTTAAGAAACAAAACCAACAAGTAATGGGGAAAAAAAGAGACAGGAACAAACCAAGAAACAGAGTCCTACCTACAGAGAACTGATGGTAACCGGAGGGGAGATGGGTGGGGAAGGGGCTAAATAAGTGATGGGGATCAAGCAGTGGACTTGTCACGATGAGCAGGGGGTGATATACGGAACTGTTGAATCACTATAGTGTACGTTTGAAACTAATATAACACGGTATGTTAACTATACAGGAATTTAAATTTTAAAAAAAGTTGGATCCCCAAATTTAGAGATAGGGTGATGGTTCCTTCATTCTTTGCTTTCACCCTAAAACCAGATTTTAAAAAGAGCACATAGTATGTGATTCCATCCACTTAAAATTCAAAAAACTCAAATAATTCTAGAGTGAAAGAAAGTATACCTGTAGCTGTCTTGGGGTGTGTCCTATTTGTAACTTTACACGAACTGCATGAGACAGGTCCTATTATCACTCCCATTTAGCAGATAAAGAGTCTGCTACGATACATTAATTTTCTGGAGTCCTTCTCTGATACCAGACCTTAATGTTGTTTTTAGCTTTAATATGATGTCAGTATTTTAAAGACTCACTGTTACAATTTTGACTACCTTTTATTTAACCAATAACAGCAAGATTTCTGTTGGTATTCTGCTGTGCCTATAAACAGCCTAGTCTGGCAGCATATAAAACTCACATGGAAAACTTACAAAACTAGAGATTCTTTTTTTTTTTAATTTTTTTAATGTTTATTTATTTTTGAGAGGGAGAGACAGAGCATGAGTGGGGGAGGGGCAGAGAGAGAGAGGAAGACACAGAATCCGACGCAGGCTCTAGGCTCTGAGCTGTCAGCACAGAGCTCAACGCAGGGCTTGAACTCACGAACCGTGAGATCATGACCTGAGCAGAAGTCGGACACTCAACCGACTGAGCCACCCAGGTGCCCCAAAACTAGAGATTCTTAATTTTTATCATAGACAGGTAGTTTTCAAATGCTAAAATGTATTAGAAACATCTGGGCAACTTGGTAAAAATGCAGGGGTAGGGTCTCTTAGTGCTCTAGGTGATTCTGATAAACACTGAACTCTGATAATCACTGTCCAAATAAATTAGGATGTCCTGGGTTGTGGCTTGGTATTTGCATTTTTCCTTTATTATTATTATTATTATTATTATTATTATTATTATTATTTTAATTTATTTAAATCCAAGTTAGTTAACATATAGTGTAATAATGTAAAAGGCCTATCACAAATTTCTGCAACTAATCCATTAAAGAAATTCTAGCTTCAGGATACAACCTAAATTCAGCATCATCTTGAATAGAATCCTTCGGAATCTGGCCCCACAATACCTTTCCAGTCTTACTTGTCACTCTTTCCAAATACTTGCCTTCCTGCCAGTCTGAACCTCTCACAGTCCCTTGTGATGCCATACATTGGAACTTCCACAAAGCAGAAGGCACTGTTCTTCCACAATTTCAGTTCTTTTACACTGTTTATCAAAATGCTCAATGCCCTTCCCTTTCTGGGACTCCATCAGGTAGAATCCTGCTCAAACATCTGCCCCTGCATCAAAGCCTTCTCTGACATTACAGCCGTTTCCCTCCATGTTCTCATGGCATTTTGGGATCAGAGTTTATCACTCAGAATTGTACTTTCTTTGTTTACGTGTCTCTCACACTTCACTCTCTGCATCCTAAGTCAGAAAATCCAATGAAAACAGCACAGATATTGGAATCGTCTGGATCTGTGTAGATTCCCAGCTCTGACTCTTAGTAGCTTTGTCAACTTGGTCAAGTTTCACATCTCTAAACCTCAGCTTCCTTTTGGGCAGTTAAGATAATAACTGGATCTTAAAATATCTGTATCTTTATTTAAGAAGACTGAAGAGATAACAAATGGAAAGCATCCTCTATAGTGACCGGCATGTAATAAGCACTCATCTAGGCTAGCCATTATTAATGTTACAGTGTAATTCTAGAATCAGGCAAGGCTCTCATTCACCTTTCTTTTTCCAGTACATAGGATGCACCAGCAGGTATGTTGTTGAATGGACTTATCTTCCATGTAACTTGAGTGCATATAAGGGTTTCCGTTCTAGGAAAGATCATTAGAGGCAAAGTTTGCCAAACTACAAACCATACTCCTAGCATGAGGAAGGTTCTGAGGCAACACAGCATCTACACTATACACTCCAAACACACGAACACTTGGTCTTGTTCAGGACTCACCACATATGCCAAATTGCCATGCTTCATGCTTACAAAGCTTGTAACTGGAGCAAGACTTGCACACCCCATGTGCATACACCACCTTCTTCAAAAACATCCTGGAATAAGACTTTCTTGGCTTTGGAAGTTGGTGGCCATGGAAACAATCCTCACACTCCCACACTCCATTCCAGGAAAACAGGGCAGGAAGGACTTCCATGAACACAAACACACAGAAGCTGGGTTGAAGTAGACAGCTCACAATCTGGTGGGGTGTTTTAACAATGAAGCCAAGGCTAATTACCAGGAATCTCCAGCAGTCTTTACAGTAAAAAGAGCAAGCATTTTATGCAAGGAGGAGGAGGAAGCAAGCAAGGGTGCTACTTACTGATTTCTGGGGTCTGGAGTCTATTTATCTTTGGGGCCTGCCAAAGTAGCAGTGCAAAAAAGAAATAAAATGCAACAGTTATCTCTCCAGGCATTTTGATTTCTTTGGAGTTTTACTGCCAAAATGCTGACACTCTGAATTTCTGCTCAGATGACTCAGATACATTAAGGATCAGGAGTGGGAAGAAGGTAAAGTACCATAGTCCTCATTGAGGTCCTCTGGTGATTAATTCTTCCCCTGCCTCAATCTATCCTCCACAAAGGCACTGGAAGAATATTCCTAAAATTCTTATCAGATGAGTGCACTCTAGACCAAAGGTCTTCAATAGCAACTACTGCTTACAGGATAAAGTCCAAATTCCCTGAGAATGTGAGTCTCTTCATGTCCAGCTTCACGAGATTCTGCTGCCTGATGTTCTCTTGTGTTTCATTCTTATGAAAATATTTGCTCTTCTCAAAATGAAGAAGGTTGTTTCCCGAAACCCTATGCCTTTGCAAATTTTCTCTCTCTCTCTCTTTTTTTAAGAATATCTTCCTCACTTGACCTAATTAGCCAACTCCTATTCATTTTTGAGACCCTGTGTTATGCTTTCTTTGAGCACGTTCACTTTCCCCATACTTTCTTTCTCCATCGGCTGACTATGTCTGTTCTTATGTTACTATCCCCCACAAATATCCTCATTCTATTACTGTGATGCAATTAGACACTGATATCTTTTCTACTCCATTGGTCTGGGAACTCCTTGAGGGCAAGATCTGGTATTGCAGGCAGTACTTTCCACAATTCTGCCCACATCTACTTCGACAGGCCATCCTCATCCTGGAATAGCACTGACAGGGAAAAAGAAATGGCCATTAACAGTGCAAGTTGGGTAATGCAGAGAGTATTACAGAAAGTTACAGTTCCTGTGTGCCAGACATCCTGGTGGGAATATGAAGGTGAATTAAACAGAGTATTTCCTCTTGAATTTTTACCTCTAGGATATCTATCATATTTAATAAACTGTGAAAGATCCTTTAGTATGTTGTTTCAATTTACTAAAGAAAAAAAAAACCCTTGGAACATATGTCAAATTGTTACATAATTTTAGAAACAAGAATAAAAGAGTCAAATGGCTTTTCCAAGATGTTGTACCTTGTAAGAGACCTAGAATTGGAACTTATCTACAAGGTGAGGAACATTCTCTAAATAATTAAATCTATCAGTTATTAAGCACCTGCTATTTTCCAGAATTTGTGTTAAGTTCTATATACGTATAACACAAATTTATAATAGGACATCATGAAAATTAGGATTACCTCCACTCTGTAGATAAGAAACCCATGGCTCAGAGATACAAAGTGATATTTCTAAGTATAGACAACAGACAAAAGCAGAATTAGTATTTGAACCTGGATCCAATGGACATGAAAACACCAATCTAAAGCCATGCTTGTTGAAGTTTTTCACCTCATAGTCACCCAATTCCCCTGTGATAGACAAGAACTCATAGAAACCCTCACAGAAAGCCCCCCTTAGAGAACAAAATTTTAAGCAGTCTCTGCAAGATCACAAGGTGGAGGGAAAGGTCATCCCATTAGAGAGGTAAATAATGGGATCTCAGAAATCTCTGCATGAATACAGAAAATCTATTATCAAGATTATTTTAGGAAGAATGAAAGAATATGGTTCTCCTCTTTCCTGTTTTCTGGTTCTTGCACATCCACCAAGGAATCCATCCAATGGGCTCTAGTGACAACAGTTGGAATAATCCAGACAACTTGGACACCTCTAGAAGAGTGAATATCCAAGTATGGTGAAGACTCAAAACCATCCTCTTTAAGGGGAATTTGAAAGAGCATGGGAATTTTAGGCAGGAGAAAGAATGACTCAGCAAATACAGGAGAGGATTCTCTGAATATTCAGAGGGTTTGCATAATGATGAAAAAAAAAAAAAAAACACAGGATAAAAACCCTGAGGAAGTTTAGATTTCCACCTAGGGCTCATATGTAGAAAAAACCAAGAAAAATGTTTTCTTTTCAGTTGATACAAGGGAAGAATACTCTAAATTACATGAAGGAAGGTGATGGCCTGCTCATGATGGGAGATGCTCCAATAAAGGTAGTTATTCAAGAATTGTTAAGGCCTTCAAAATTCCTGCCATTTCAGGCCCCTCTGATTCTGAGATGTGCATTAAGTTCAAATGAATAACACTAAAACCATATTTACCACAGGAATTACCATGCCTAGGATGCTGTCTTTACTGTTTAGAAGGGGACATCTAGTCAGGAAGAGAATCCAATTACAATAAGTTTCAAATGGATGAGGCACTGGGGTATAGCAAATCAGAGCCCCTTAGGGGTGAAGATGAGTCACAGATCACAATCATAGCTGGTGTCATTACAGTCTCCTAGGTCCTGTGCCATACAGCACTGCAATAGGCTGAAAATATTATGTCCTTAGGGTGTTAAGATATTCCTTGGTAAGCAGGCAGATTCATTTTCCTAAAACAAATAAAACACTTGTGCTTTTCTTCTCCTAGATTTTCTATCAACAGGTTAAGAAACCCGCCTGCCCAAAAACCTGTCTAAAAAATACATGCATATTTTGAGAGTGACTGTACAAAGGGTAAACACATGGACAGTCCCATACCAGAGGTCAAACGAGGTTCAAAACATCCACCTACTTGGATGGGAGTCATAGAATCAGGTTTACCAAAATGTATACTTTTCATGAAGAGTTTTAGAGTCTAAACTCCCAGAAACTTCTAATTTTCACTGAAGTCACATAGTCAAGAATACAACTGGCTGTTGAAGGGAAAACTGTTGCCCAAAGTATAAATTCCATCTAATAACCCAAACCTCAACTGTTAAAACCCCTTGAGTTTCAGTATGCTCAGACTGAGATTTGAATGCTAAATCTAGGCCAAAGTTCTTTTGTTCAAAGAATTTCCAGTCCTAGGGGCTTGGAGGTGGCTTTGAAAACAGTTTTAATGGGAGCATTTTGCAGAGATAACATATGCTGAATTTATTCTTTGGAAAATTACTTTTGATTACTACCTCTATGTCAGGTATTCTGTTGGGCACAGCAGTTGAAAGTATAAGTAAGTCAGAGCTCCTCCCATGAAACAACTCACAATTTAATTGTGGGGAAGACACACTTACAAGTATATAATGCAGTGCTCTAAGTGCAGCAAGAGAGGTATACCTATATGGAATAATAGTTATGTAAAGGAAGGAATAATTGACTCTGCATCCTATGTATGGGGTGGGGGTGAGGGGTGGTAAAGCTCACGGGAGAATTCTCAAAAGAATTGATATGTAACCTCAGTACTTGATGTTGAAGTTTACCTTTTCATATATAGGTAAGCAATGAAAGGACATTTTGGAGAGAAGAAAAATATTATGCAAAGGTGCCAAGGTATGGAAAAGTGTGGCATATTTAGGAAAACTTGAATATGGCTAGTTGGGTACAGGTGAAGCTGCACAGGGGATGAGACTGGGAGGTAGCAGAGACTAGAGGAAGAGTTAGTCTGTGCAATTGAAATTATCCTTTGTGTGTAGGGAGGCAAAAAGTTTCTAAAGAAGAAAATGACATAAGATTTTATGATTTACAAATACATTTGTCCATAATGTGGAGATTGGACTGGAGGGGAAAAGGAATGGCATTTGGAAGCACAATTAAAATTTGACTACAACATTTATAAATCTGATAACATTTAGTGATGGTAAGCCTATGGGGAAATATGCATTCTTATACACTGTTGGTGGAAATGCAAATTGGTATAATTATTTACAAGACAATTTCATAATATGTATCAATTACATTTCTAGAATTTTTCTTATAGATATATGCACACACATGCATAAAAACATTTGCTATGAACAACTGTGAAGAACCTAAATGTACATCAATAGGTGACTGACTAAAACAGCATGTACTTCTATAATGTAATAGGCTGAAATAAAATAAAATATGGCAGATATGTACATATTAATATGGAAAAGTTGTCAAGATGTATTGTGAAAAGAAGAGAGTGTTTTTCAGCACAGGTTATAGCTAGCTAGCTAGATAATTGGTAGAGTAATTGGTAACCATTCTGTTATGAATATCTACAAAAGCTAAACCAAAACAAATAATACAGTTTGAAGAAATGCAGAGCTACAAAGTCATTGAAGAATTATAGGTCTAAGATTGTAGGTGTAAGAAAGGAGCCCAAAATATAGGGTAGTTTTCTCACTGTGTCTACTGGTTCTGGAACAGATATCTAAGAAGCTGAGAAGTTATATAGGGAGCTTTAACAGATTCTTAGAGCTAAGAGGGCAAATGAATGAATGAATGAATGAATGAAGTTTAGGCTCCCAAAATTATGAAGTGTGATTCTGATTAACTCATTTATTTTCAGTTGAAAAGCTAAATGCCTGCACCTAGGACCAATGGTCAACTCCAGAAATAGAGGTCCCCTAAAAGAGAATAAAGTCTAGCTCCAAAACATCTAAATCTCAAATTGGATTGATCCAGCATAGCTGCTGATACTAACAAGTCTTCCCAAGTCCAATGTACATATTTTCTGGAGGAAAATACATTATCTTAAGTTTAAATTAAATCCATAATATCTATATATATATATAAAATGACCAGCATCCAGCAAAAAATAACAAGGCATAAAAAGAGACAAGAGAAAGTACTAAAACTCAGTAGATACAATACACCAAAGAGAAAAGACCTACTAGGGGTTCAGATAGTGGCATGGCAAGGTAGAAACATTTGAAATAGCTATGCTTCACATATTGAATGAAATTTAAAAAATGATACTAAAAATTTAAGCAAAAAGTGAAAACTCTATAAAATAAGCAAATAGAAATTATAGAACTTTAAAATACAGAGACTAAAATTAAGAATACCTTGGATAGATTTAATAACAGGTTAGAAGAGAACTAGTGAACTCAAATATTAGAAAAAATCTAATACCAAATGATATGGAAATATGAGCTATAAAAAATATAGAAAAGAGGGAAGAGTCCTTAATAGTCATCTAGCTCCCACACAACATTGTAGAGACTGGTGAAGTGTTCACCAAAAGTCTTTCCATTTCTTCCTGGTCACAAAGAGCTAGATTACAATTTCTAACCTCCCTTAAAGTTGAATCTAGTCATGTGACTTGAGTTCTGGCCAATAGAATATAGGAGAAAGTGCTGTGTTCCACTTCTAAGTGTAGCCTCTAAAAACCATCACATTCTCCTCTCTTAACTGGGATGTTCATGCCCAGGTGGATTTGGAAGCCACAGGTTGAAGATGGCTGAGCCTCCATCATCCTAAGTTTCTAAATGGCTGCGTGGAACAGAGTGCTTCAGCTGCTGCCTCTGAATGGACTTCCACATGAATGAGAAATATATTGTTATTGTGTTAAGCTTCTGAGATTTCAGAGTTTATCTCCTACAGTAGCTACCACTTTAACCAATGTTCTCAGCCATTCCAAGAGTCTTCTTTGAAACATGTCTGCTAAGTCTATCCTCAGACTGAACACCTGTGGTAAAGGGAAACACCCACCTTTCCCAGACAGCTCACTCTTTTTGTTGAAAGATAACTTGAAAAAATTTCTTCCTGATACTATCTCTTTGTGAACTTACTCATTTGACTAATTTACCTGAGGCCTATTTCAGAGGCAATCCCTCAGACACTGAATTAAGCCTCAAAAAAATATCTATTTTGGAATGCATTTTTGAAAGTGGAATGGAAAACTGATGTTGTCTAGCTGAATGACCTCAAGTACAGCTCTTTTCCTTGAATTCAGCCTACATCTGTGAAATGATTGCATTAGATTAAATTGATATGTATTGTTTCTTTTTGTTCAGAAAAGGTGAGACTGATTTTTCACCAATTAGCTCAGAAAAAAAGAATACAAATCAGGACATAATAATGCACAAAGTAAGTGTTCCATTACATATAATACAATATAAATCCATATTTGCATCTATATCTAGTTGAGATGAGAAGATTGAAGATCAGATTTTTATCTATATGATAAAGAGAGCTGGAACTTCATATACTTGTACGTTACAAAATGCAAAATCCTCTTTTTAAGGTTCATTTAATCCAGTTCTTCTCCTACCTCTCACCCTTGTCCAGCCTCTGAAACTTGAATTCCTTCTACCACAGCTCCATCAAGTGGTGTTCAGATACTGCTTGAATTCTTCTAGTGACAGGGAAGTCATTACATCCCAGGGAAGCAACACAATTTACTACTGAGCAGGAGGATTCTGAGAGCTAAATATTAAGAACTGGATATAATAATGTATGAAAATATTTTGACTATAAGATTACATGTTCTTATGCATATACGCACATATTAGCACAGTAGACACAAAAGACATGTGAAGGGATAGGTAAACACAAATTGGGTATAATCACAGAAGTCTAAAACATGCACACATGAAATTATTCATAGACTTGCTGATGTATTTATACACATCACAAAGCATCACTCGCTAATTATTTTGACTATATCAAGATATAAGAACATTTTGCTCACTCTTTGCAATGAAAATAAAGCCACTTCTGATGCCTTAAGAGATAGAGAATAAGTACTTATCTAATGTGTCTTATAAAAGGAGATAAAGATAGTTTTCCACAGTACTGCTGCTTACAGTATTGGCTTGTCCACCCTGACCCTCTCTCCCTGGGTCCACAAGCCACAGGGTTTTCCCTTGAGGACACAGGAAGTCACCTAATGTGAGGAGAGAGCTCAAGTGAATTTGGCAACTTGGGACAACTTGCTTTTTCTCACACCGTGCAGGTAACTCCATTCCCTTCTTTTTTTTCTGGAATACCATCATTTTATGTCTGTAATTCAGCATGTTTTGGGGAAAAGGCCTGTGCTCTCAGCTACCTAAAGTAGCTAAATAGTGAAATATTTACAGACTGCTCTGGAGCTGACAAAATACCTTATGATCATTAGTTGATTTTCATAAACAGTCTTGCGTTAGGCAGAGCAGGGATCCTACTGTCAAATTATAGGTATGAAGCATAAAGGCCAGTGGTATCAATAGTAATCCTGAGATGACTGGAGAGTTTGCATTCAATATCCATTCACTCCTCTCTTACTTACTAACCCATGGTTTTGGTGAGGATGGCAATGTGCCTACACATGTGGTCTCCTACATATTTTTCAGACAAAGATAGGCATGTGGCTTAGTTCTGGCCAACGGGGTGTGAATGGGATTTCTAAATGAAGGTATTCATTTCTTGAATAAAAAGATAAAGTTTGACCAAAAAAGGGCACTTGTCTGGAAAGCAGGAATGATGTCTGATGGTACTACAGCTATCTTGTAACAACAGAAATCACAACATTAACAGTAACAGTGGACACAACTAGACTTTGTTTTAAACTGGACTTTTCTAATCACTTTCTATAGATGAATTAATTTAAATCTTATAACAACTATTACTTTAAAATGTGAATACTGAGGCATAGAAAGATGAAGTAACTTGTCCAAGGTTCGATAGTTAACAAGTGATAAAGGCAGGGTTTGGGCCAAGATAGTTGGGCTCCAGAGTATGCTCAGGATGGCAGAGCAGAAAATGAGGAGTTTGGGTCCCTGAGAGCATTACTGAGCACCCTCACCCGCCCCGGGCACCCACCATTGATCTATATTCAAAAGCCAAATCTCTTACTTGTTGAAGCTACTGTAGCAGGGGTTTTCTTGCATCTGATCGCAATCCTGGCTTCCCTTTGGTTTGGGCTGTGACACACAGGAGAGAGCCCTGGGCTGGATGCCAGATGAGCTTGGTTCAAGTGCAAGTTCTGCAGGGTAACTAGGTGTATAACACTGAGGAATTCACTTCAGTTCCCTGGGCTCAGTTTCCTGGTCTTTCAAAGGAGAGAACTAAATAAGAGTCTTTTCTCAGCCTTTACAATTCTGCTCTTCTGAGATTCTTCATGTTTCTCATGGCTGCCATTTTACATTTCTTACGTGTTAATTACTATATCAAAGGATAAACAAAAGGTAGTGCTTGCTATGTGCAAGGTCTCTGCATTCAGATGGTAAGTGGCAGAGCTGATTTGAACCTGACCCTTGTCCCTCACCATCCTGCTGGCTATTAGTTCATAAAAGTCACTTGAAAAGCCAAAACATGTTGAACTTCATACCATTAGAGATAAGCTTACCCTACAGTCTTAATATCTCACCATGTCCCTCTATAACTGTCCATCAGGCACATGAATTTCTATTTAATTCTGTTAACAAGGCTTGCAAAGCCCTGGAATGAGCAATAGCAGGAGTTAGTGAGAGGAGTTTAGCTAAGAGAAGACAATTTTTTCAGGCCAACTATACATCATAACTTAATTTTGTTCTTCCTCAGTTATTCCTCAGATATGTTGGAGTCACTATAAATCACCATTTTAGTTTCAGTGTGAGAAATTGTCTGGTTTAACAAAATGTCCACAAAATAAGACAAAACAACAGCAAAAATACCTAAACTTATACAACAGTAAGCTCTAGTGATAACACAGCAGAAGTTGTAAATATAGGATAAACACTAAACCTCTCTTATTCAATAGCTCTCAGGCCTCCTGTTGCCTGATCATTAGAGAGCACTACATGAATGCAGTTTTCTGATGGGCTTTAAGGGCATACAGAATCAGGGGCTAACTGAATATATTGAACAGGATTTCAGGCTATAGATCATCTTGTCCAGAGGTTCTCAGTTTTTGCTACACATCAAAATCACCCAGGGGACTTTAAAAAGTCCAAAAGTCCAGGATTCACCCAAAACTACTGAAATCACAGTCTCTAGGAGTGACATACAGACATTGCTATTTTCAAAGCTTCCAGGTTGTTGGTTCCTTGGACAGCCAAGGCTGAGAACCACTAAACGCAGCCCGAATCTCTCCTTTTATTCAGGCAAGAGGCTGAGGCTCACTTAGGGGAATCAGTTTGCCCAAAATCTTATCATTTTCAAACTGAGGTCTGGTGATTCCTGTGGTCTTTGGTCTCTACAATGTCAGAGCCACCTCAAACCCTAGGAGTTCTGGTCTCAACCCCAACCACACTGACAGTTCAAAGGCCACTGTGGAATTACATCTGAAAAGGCACGCAAGTGCTTTGACTCAGAGGTTTTGAGAATCAACCTGAAACGTTTCCTGCCTATAAAAACCCATTGTGAAGAAAGACAGGCTATGTATCCCAGGATCTCAGGAGTAATCCTGTTGTATAGCATAGAAGGACCTGGTAGGCTGGAAAGCAGACAGCTAGGGAGAAGGAAGAAGCAAGCTACATTTGCTAGGTGACTACTTCTCTGAGTGGGGCCAAATGCTAAACACTTTACACAGACAAGCTTATTTAATCTTCAAACCCAGGCTATTAATTTAGCTAGTTTATACAGGAAGAGCAGGATTGGTTGTTAAAGTATTCAAATAATTCTGTTGAGATTGGTAAACAACTCTTGCTCCGAGACAGTTGATTGCCATTACCCCACACTGGCAACCCTGTCTCCGGGCCCCCTACTATTTCTTTAGGACCCCCTTCACCTCTCTCTGGTTGAACACCCAAAGGGTTAACACAAGGCACAGTGGTGGCCTGTGGACCATGCTGAAGTGCCAAAGTCCCAATGCCTTTTGATTACTCTATCTATACTCATGCTTCATGAATTGTTAAGTCTTTTGAGTATCACCTCTGCTCCCATCTTCCCCCTCCCACGGTAAACAGAGACACAACTTTACAGATGAGAAAGATGCTCAGAGAAGATGTAAGACTTGTTCAAGGTCACAAGGTGAGTAAAGGGCACTCACCCCAGCCCCTCCCTGCATTTGAATCTTCAGGCAGCAGTGGATAGGTTTGAAGCATGATGCCCAGTAGATAGTCTGAAATCAACTATGCATTTTAATTCCTCATCTCCTTCTCTTCAAAGCCCTAACATGTAAATAGGAAAACTACATGGTTCTGCTTTATCTCTGTCACATAAAAAATGTACTAGGATGACTATAGTAAAGATACCAACATTACCTGTGGATTTTTTTAAACAAAAAATGTAATTTGAGAGGAAAAGAAGGCTCTTTTTAGGTCCAGACTGTGAACTTGTCTCCAGGACTTGAGTCTGGAGTAAATCAAGTAAGTATGTTGCCTATGTCCTCTAACACCCCCTCTCCTCCCCTTCTTCATTCCAGAATCCTCACTCTAAGACTTTCCATTAGTGATTAACACTCAGATACTGCTTGGGCCTGGGTGGGCATTACTCTGTAATATGTGTGGAGCACTTAAACACAAAGAGTGCTAAATAAGTAACATTTACTGTCCCTTCACCACCACTTTTCCACAGCACAAATAAATCTGGAGATAATTTTTTAATATTGCAGAGCTGGGATATTTATTCTGCATTGAACTCCACTTTCTTGTCCTCCTAAGACTTATAAAGAATGTTAATAAATTCTATAAAGTGTAGAGTTTCATCAGCAAGAAAGAGAGAATGATTAAGAGTTAGTTCTTGGGGTACTTGGGTGGCTGTCACTTGAGCGTCCAACTCTTGATTTCAGGTCAGGTCATGATCTCGTGGTTTTTGGGATTGAGCTTGTGTTGGGCTCTGCAGCAGTAGCACAGAGGTCAGGATTCTCTCTCTCCGTCTGTCTCTACCTGCGTCCCCACCCTCCCACCCCCCGCTCATGTGCACACTCTCTCTCACTCAAAATAAATAAATAAATATTTTCTTCTCAGTTTGCTCTCAGTATCTGAACAAACACTTGGGTGCAAGACCATGGCATTCAGGGCATACCCCATGCCAGGCACAGAACTTGGCACAGAGATGGTGCCTGATGAAAGGTTGCTAAATTCACTGTTGAATAACAGAATTAGGTGTTTTTAAAGAAGAATAAAGAACCATGATTGGACAGCTGATTTCTAGGCATGGACGTAGTGGCAATTTCAATCTACATGAAATCATATTTTTTCATCAAGCTCCCCATATTCCAGAGAATTCACTCCTCTTTGTTATTTTAGAGCAAACTGACTTTAGAGCATGATATAATAAAGTAAAATCTAGTATTTATGAAAGAAAAATGTACTTTTTTAATTTATAGAATCTCTCCTTCTGCTATCCCTCAATGGTTTACCAATATGAAATAACTCTTTTGTAAAGGGAGGTGAGGATTTCATCATCTTTCACAGGGATCTTAACTCTCCTGCATCTTTGCCTGGGCTGCAGAGAAGAATAAAGGGGCATGTTTGGACTGGGGACCATATTAGGTTTTAGGGAAACATTTGTCTTATTTCTCCCTATAGTTCAAGATCTTGTGATACATCAAGAGGTGCTGACAAAAAGATCTTATGATTTTGTAGTTTATGTGTTATACCACGCAGAGAAAAGTTGAAAGTGTTAAAATATGTCTTCCTATAAGAAAATTAAAGGACCGGAAACTAAATGGAAGTATTAATAGTTGTTGGGTCAATTTTATAATTACAATTATCTGATCTTCCTTTTCCCTAAGTTAATATAATAAAATCATCCACAATTATACTTTTCCTAGAATACTGGGGCTTAATGATATTTTTATGTTCCCAAAAAGCATTATAAAACTTGAGGAAAAATAAATACATTAAATGTAATGTAGGATATGTGGATGATGAATATCCATTTGTCTAGATAAAATGGATGATAAATTAATAATTGAGTAATATAGTAAAGGAAAAGGATAACATTATCAATCCCACTGACTCTGAGCTAAGAATGATTATTTTTTGCTTCACAGATAAGGAAGGTGACTTTATTCCAAGGTCAAGTCTTTTATCTAAAACCATACATAGTTGAAGTACTGGCATGACAAGAGCTAACTGGACTATAACTGGACAGCTGAATCTATGAACTGGGCCAAATTCTCTTTTGCAAACTAGGAAATGGAAGGTGTAGGGCATGGAAACAGTACTGTTAAGAAAAGATAACCCAGGGACCCAGGTTTGGGACTTCATCAACCCCAAATCTCATGAAGGCTGTTATTCTAGGCACCAAGGGTTAAGGTTCTTACTCGGGGAGAGGAAGAATGAAGGAGAGATTTTCTTTACTTGGGTACCATGAAATTCCTCTTCATCCATCAAAAATAAGCAAAGGACTTTTTAAATAAGACTTGAGATATTGTGTGTGTGTGTGTGTGTGTGTGTGTGTGTGTGTGTGTGTGTGTTTTATAACCAACATACTCTAAGACAGGGGCATTTACAATAGGAAAAATAGTGTGTTAAATTGAATTAGAAATTATAATAAACTCTAAATACATATTCCTTGCTCAAAAGTTGGAGAAAAATAACCTTTACACTCACATGAACACACACCTGCATTTCACATACAGATACAGATAATCTACTTTATCTGATAGAGATACAGGTAATCTACTTTCATGATGTATTATAAGGAAAGACAAAAAGCCTGGGGTGGCAATAGGGACTGAGCACAATTTGATTTTTCATACTCTAGCATGGCAAACATGCTGAGAAAACAGTATTAGTCAGACCTATATTAGTGCAATTAATAAAGGGTCTGTATTTAAAGTAAAAAAAAACTTAACAATTGAAAACAGGAATGAGAATTAGCTTTAACTGGTGTAAAACCTTAATACCAGAGTGTGATCAGTCCTAAGAGGTAGGAAGGAGGTGTTCATAGTCACGGACCAAAAAGTGGATTGATAAATAATTAAGGAAATAGGATAATATAAGGCTAATGAAAAAGAGGAAAGGAACTAATGCTTTAGTTATTGCTGGGTAAGGACTTTTCTAGGCACTTTGTGAAAGGGCACTGAAATAATTCCAGAGCCACATGATGTAGTATTTGTGCTTTGTTGTATATACTATAGGTTATGTAGCTTTTAAATAGACTTCACGTAGCTAATTCCATAGATGATAGTAGTAATAGTATCTATTACTTAATTATATCTTGCTATGTACTTGATGTTTTGCTAGGCATAATATATATACAGATTATCCCGCTTATGTGACCCCAGCCCTGCACAAGCCTCTTTCCCACATCCATCCTTCCAAGAGTGGGAGGTGTTTGCCTGCTGGTGTGTGCTCCCCAGACTTGAGGAGTGGCTCTGGAATCTCTTCCTGTGAAGTCTGGATGGGCTTCAGATTGTGGGTAGAGATATCCAGGTGTATGTGAACTAAGCCCTCATAAGGCATGGATAGAAAGGGACAGAGTGGGTTGGGCTTTCTTACACTGCCATGTTCCATCATGGAACTTTGAAGAGTCAAAGAATTCTAAAGTAGAACCTTGGCATCTGGGTTTTTATGAAGTTAGATTTGTCAAAAGGGGAGGATAGACTATATTTTATTTAACAGCTTGATTTTTATAACTTTAAGTATTTAGACATAGGACACGTGGTCCTCCTTGGGGACCAGACCTCCCTTTGGGCCTGAAAATTCAGGGTTAGCTGGGTGCCCAGTGCATTGCCTGGCATGTAAAGGCCCTCAGAAAACATATTTCAGATTACTGGTGACTATTTTTTCAGCCTCGTGCCGACTTAGGAATGCTTCGAGTTATATACAACACAGTGATTTAAAGTGTGTTGGATGGGGTTTCAAAATACCCAACAATTAGATTCGAGAATTAATCATCCAAACAGAACAAATCTGAATCCTTGAACAAGAAGGGCCTGGCATAATAACAGCTGGATAGAAGCTGTCAAAGGGGACAAGGCCTATAATATTCATAGCTGCTCTACTAGTTGGTAGCAATTAGCGGGGAAAAGGGGGAGAGGGTAGCACTGAGAGGAGAGCAGCTGTTCCTGCAGCTGCTGACAAGGACACTGAGGCTGAATGGGAATAAAAGTCCATCTTCATGCACCACACTATTTCATCAGGAGAGAGGGTAAGCCATTTGGAAGTTCCATGGGTAATAAGATCAACTAGACATGCCCCTGATTGCTAAGCCCCTACTGCATGGCCTGCCCCAATAAATTAGTCACTGGGCAAACTCTGCAATAATGGAGAGCCAGAATTCAACCCATATAAGCAAGAATGGAGAGGTGTGGTGGAAAGCACGGGGCTAGAAGTGCAAATCATGTCCCCAGTTCACTAAATATATACAGTTAAGTCACTTCGCCTCCCTGAGCTTTGTTATCTCATTAAAAGCACTAAAGCACTTGGCACCATATTCAATACACAACCATAGGTGAGCATTCAATTAGTGTCAGCAGCTGCTACTACTACTTTTGTTAATTATTTCTCTCCAATGTAAAGTGGAGATAATGATATCCTTCCTGCCTACTTCGGGGATAACTTTAAGGACAAATGAAGACATGGATGTGCAACTGTGGTTTGAAAACTGCCTATGCTGCCCAAATATGAGAGGTTGTTAATAGTACACATTCCAAAGGAATGATTAAAGTGGCCCCCAGAGGCCTACCAGACCCCTAATGCCTGGTGTTGGGAAGTCCTTGTGTGGTATAAACTTTTCATGTGTGTGTCTGGAATTGCAAATTCCTACTGTTGAATGGAAGTTTTTATGATGATGGAAATCCTCTATACCTGCACTGTCCATGCTATCAGGTACATGTGGCTAGCAGCTTCCATACTGGTACCACAGCCTCATGTCAACTTATTCCTAATGAAGAAGTATATGCTTTTAACATATTTTGTCAACAAGTGCTTGCTATGGTAACACAATATTGAGTTTAAGCAATGTCAAGAATTATAGTGACAGTCACATGAACACCTTCGTAATCATCGTACACGATGCAGCAGCTGACATCATACAGAGCACATTCACAGCCCTCTTAGCTAGATGTTATTTCATTTCATGGAAGAGGCATTGGAAGCTCAAAAAGTTTACAAGATGATGAAGTAATAGAATAACGATGACAAGCTTTATTGAGTGCTCACTGTAAGACTGGAGTTCTTTAATCTTTTTATGATCATTATCTCATGTGATTCTTACATTAGATTTCAGCATTATTATTATTATTATCATTATTTTCATTTTGAGGAAACTGAGTCTAAGTAATCTCCTTAAGATCATACAGCCAGGAAGTTGCAGATACACGATTTCTACATTAAGATGTCTAATTCCAAACAGACAATTTATACCTGAGTAGGTATCCCATCCCCATTCCTCTCCCTGTTGGTTTTCTTCACTGATCTTATCAAGATTTAAAAGTATGAATGGGGCACCCGGGTGGCTCAGTCGGTTAAGCTCCAGGCTTCAGCTCAGGTCAGGATCTCACGGTTTGTGGGTTCGAGCCCCACTTCAGGCTCTGTGCTGACAGCTCAGAGCCTGGAGCCTGCTTCGGATTCTGTGTCTCCCTCTCTCTTTGCCCCTCCCCTGCTTGTGCTCTCTCTCTCTTTCTCTCTCTCTCAAAAAATAAACAAACATTAAAAAAATTTTAAGATTTAAAAGTATGAATTTGTTTGTTACATTTATTGCCTTTCACTCCCACAAGGGCATGAACCATGTTCATTTTATCCACCCAAATTATTCACCCCCATAGTGGATGCTCAATAAATACCTGTTATTGAATGAATGATGTCAGGAACATTTTGGCTATCATCATAATCATCACTATCAATAATTATTGCTTATGTTGATACCTTCCATACTGTGTTATATTGGTTTATATGTTTCTCGTTTTTGAGATAAGGAAATCTTTGAGGTCAGCAACTCTGTTTTTTTTTTTTTAACTTAATATAACTAAACTGACACATAGTAGGCTTTCACAAATGTGAGCTGCACTGAATGGAATGGAATTAAACCCTTTCTGAACAAAATTAGGAATCTGAGGAATTGATACATGGAGTTAACTTGACCTTATGAAGGGAAGGGAAACATAGGAAATAAAGAAGGTACTCAACCAGCAGATGGTTTTGGGAATGTGAGGGTCAGTTGGGGTGAGATCCCAGAGAATCTGGGGAGGCAGGTGAATGAGATGGCAGCCTCCTTAATTATAGATATGGGGGTACTGCAGGAGTTGGGGGCAGATGGCCCAGGCAAACACTACCTTAAAAATCCCCTTTTGGATTCAGGAAGTAGGTTAAAAGAACCGTTGTTTAGCTCTTTTGTGTGCAGGAACATGTTGAAGTCAAATGTAAATGAACATTCTTCTCAGTGTCTTCTCTTAAGTGCTACCACTGCACAGCTTTTCCTTTCCTGATTGTAACAGGAAATGTCATTTGTTTAATATCATTTCCTGATGGAAATCTTCCCTGACTTTCTTTAGACAGGTCAGTACACACCTGGTGTGTGTCCTCAAAACCACTATGTGCTTTCACTTTGTAGCACTGTGATAATTTTAACTGATGAACTGGGAGACTATTGGCTTATATCTGTTTCCCCAGTAGACTGCTAGCTCATAGTTACACTATTCGCTATCTTACTCCAGCATCTAGCATGGTGCCTAGAAATAATAGTAGGTGCTTGTTAGTTGTTAACTATTTATTGGATTTAAAATGACCATCATAGTGGGGTGCCTTGGGGCTCAGTCGGTTAAGTGTCAGACTCTTGGTTTCTGCTCAGGTCATGATCTCACAGTCATGTGATCAAGCCCCCTGTGGGGCTCTACACTGAGTATGGAACCTGCTTTAGATTCTTTCTAGCTCCCTTTCCCTTTGCCCCTCCCCTGCTTGCTCTCTCACTCTCTCTCTCAAAAAATGTTCAAATGACCATAATAGAGGGAGTACTATGGTTAAGTGTATGGCTTTTCTTCTGTAGAGAAGCATTTCCCCCAACCATCACTGAGGCCCTCTAAATGCCGGGCACTGCTTTGAACATGTCAGTGAAGAATTAATGGTAAGAATATTTGTAAATCACCTGGTGCAGTCTCTGGTGTATTGCAGACATCATACACATGTTAGTGCTTTGCTTCCCAAACTCTATCTCACTGAACTCTTTTATGTCAAGTATGAAGTATAAACAAGAAATCATCATACAAAGGCAAAATATAATACATAAAACCAGTGGAACAGACATTTGCATCTTCATGAGGTAGGCACTTGGGGGAAGAACCTGCCCCATGTCCAAGAAGCTCCATTCATGGTTTTAGTAAAGACTCATGTGGGGAATTTAAGCATGAAATTCCTGTGCCACACATGTCTAGGAATTTTCATTCTATGTATCCTTGATACAGTTAAGAATGCTGCTCGTCAAAACTTTATGCAATTATGCAACTCGGAGTATTTCCTTTTTGTATTCTTTCCTAGAAGGAAAGAATAGCTTGGAGGATCTCCTGGCAAAAGCCAAAATAAGCATGTTGATTAACCTCCTGGCCCCAGATATTAGGTAGCAAGGATGGGTTTTCCCCTAGGGCAGGGATTGCAAAACTGGTTGATCACTAGCATCACCTGAAAGGAATATTTTAAAGACTAAGACTCCCCAGTCCCCAGGAGCTGAGTGTGGTGATTCTGATCAACTAGATCAGGGAATTGCTGAATTATTAATTATGAGGATTTCAAGTTCATACAAAGTTTTGCCTTCTCCAGGCCAACTATTACATCCCCCTATTCTGGTATGTCTACATGCAAGTTCAACCACTCATAAAGTTCATGAGCAGAGACCTCAGCCCTCTCAGATCATGGGTTTGAATAAAACTTGGACTTTGGCGTAGGGGGCACAGGACTTCTCCTCTCCTCTCCACAACTTCCTATTCCTCCTAGAACTGCCTCTAACCTGAGACTCAACTCATTTGTTTCCTAGGTCCTTGCAACTCCCATTTCCAGGGCTGGAATCCGCTGGATCATAAGCCAGTTAGAAACAGGGATCTTGGTTAACACCCGGAGATCTGCTTTAAGATTTGCTGTTATCCACTTGGCCTCAACTACTACCTGCTGGTTAGACTGCTGGTGAATCTATGTCTTTCCCTTCCTTTTCCCACCTTAGTCCTCCTCCTCTGATTAACATTCCTTGTATATGGATAATTCTTCCAGTCAGTCCTTCAGTGGGCACTGAGCATTCATTTGCCCAGTTGTCTCTGTGAGGCCTGGTTCTGTGCTCACCAGCATGCCTCATATGGTTGCCAACTACTGCTTTTGCTAAATATAATAGTATTCATTCCATGTTCATGTAAATCATTTTGCATTTTTAAGAAATTAGCGTGTGTGTGCGTGTGTGTGCGTGCGCGTGTGTTTGGCAGGGAGGGGCTGAATTGTGAATTTCCAATCCCAACAATTATTCATAAAGCTAGCATCATTTGCATCTTAAATAGTCTCCAGGAATTCAAAGAAAGAGTGTACCACATTCACAATGATAAACTCAATAATAATTAAAATTATTCCCAGGCTGTTAAGTAATGCAGACATATTAAAACATTTTTAGTTGAGCTTATTATGATCTAATAAATGAAAGCACAGCTAAAGGGCATTATTGGGTAGCAGTTGGTCCATTACAAACTCCACATTTTCTTTGGTAGTTTGGATACTGCCTAGGTGTTTCTATAGGCTCACAAAACATGTTAAAACAAAACAAAACAAACAAACAAAAGCAGGGCCATCTGGATGGCTCAGTCAGTTGAGCGTGTGACTCTTGATTTTGGCTCAGGTCATGGTCCCAGGGTTGTGGGATCAAGTCCCACATGGGGCTCCGTGCTGAGCATGAAGCCTGCTTAAGAGTCTGTCTCGCTCTCCATTTGCCCCTCTCTCCTGCTGTCCCTCTAAAATAATTTTTTAAATGTTTAAAAAAAAATAAGAAAAGCACAACCATCTCAAGCCTATCCACTAAAACAAAACAAGCCCCTACCCCAAACAAAAATTCCTTTTTTCAATACAGCTCATTTTTCAAGTAGAAATTTTCACTCCTGATCCAAGATCTAATAAGTAATCCACTGAATTTTGAAAGTTTTTTTAAAAATTTATTTATTTTGAGAGAGAGAGAAAGTGGGGAAGGGGCAGAGAGAGAGGGAGAGAGAGAAAAGGTCTGTCAGCATAGAGGTCAATGCAGGGTTCAAACTCACGAACCTTGAGGTCATGACCTGAGCCAAAACCAAGAGTCAGATGCTGAACCAAATGAGCCACCCAGGCGCCCCTGCAAAGCTTTTTAATGCAAACTCTATTCTTCAATAACAGTATGCTCTACTTTATAGATATCTGCAAGCTCTGAGTTTTATTCTCAGAAGAGAATAAAACTACCTTACCCTACTTTACCTACCCAACTTTCCTTTCTCTTACCTTGTCCTGTCCCATCCTATCCTGCTCTATCCTGCTTCATTTTTTTCTGCACTACCCTACCCTAGCACAGCCTATTTGATTCTCTGCAATTTAACACAGCAATCACTTACTGGTTACCCACGACATGCCAGGAACTTCAGGCTATGAAGAGAGGAACAGGTTGGAGACTTGGCTCTCAAACTTTTGGCTTCAGGTGAGGAGGAAGTAGGGGAAGTATAGTAGTCACTATATAACAGGGCAGACCTGTGCTGTGAGGGACTAGGGTGTCATGGGAAAGTCCCGTGTGGAAATAGGAAGAGACTGGTGTGGGGTCAAGAGTAGTATGCCCTCAAACATGCCCATGGAATGCCCTGACACCTGGTGCCACATCACAATGCTTCAGGCAGGGAATGGCCCCTGCTAGAAAGATCTCCAGGCCGCTAACGGGATACTAGGTCAAAGACAAAAACTCTAAAACAAAAGCCACAGGCCTATTTTTTCTGTACACATGGGAAAAATTTCCCCCAAACAGAAAATGAACACAACAACAACAACAACAAAAACTCAGAGTACCATCAGATGAAGGTGACCCACTTTTAGCAGGTCCTAGTTGCCTTTTCCTCTCGTCCCCTCAATTTCCCTGTCTTTACACCAAATATTTTCCCCATTCACATTATTGCTTATCTGGCTGAGTAATTCATTAACTTTATGGTCTCTCATCCATTCTTAGGAGAGATCATCTCTGAAACCTGTAAAAACACACAGGACCTAAATGCTGCTTCCTGAGAACAGAAAAAATAATGAGAACAATAGCTATCATCTCAGGACCATCTCCCATGTGCCAGTCATTATGCTTAGCTCTTTCCAAATATTATTTCTAGTCCTTACAATAACAGGATGAGATTGGGACTATCGTTATCTCTAGATGAAAATGAGGTTAAGAAAGAATAAATGATTGGCACAGGGAAAGGCTGTATATGTAGTTGTTAGAAGAATGAATGTATGGCTAAACTAATGAATGAAGGGAGGGACCGGCCAGGGTCCCTCTGTAGTAAGTGGTGGAACATAGTCTTGTGCCAATAGACATGGAGGCCCTTTGCTCTTAACTACAACACTGTATAGGGGGTTGGGCTTGGGAAGATCAATGGACAGGGGGTGGAGTGAGAGGCAACCATAGAAGAGGATGATGGCTGGTGGAATTCTGCTGCAAATAAGAACTGGGAGGCTGGGCAGCTGGACTGGATCTGGGAGAGGGCCCAGGAACTGCCAGCTACAAAGGCCTGAGGGCTTCACTAAAACATTCCTTCAATAATCTGTTGTCAGCCTGAAGTGGCCCCTTTCATTCTTCTGTTTTCTAAATTATACACTCTCAGTTCCTTCCTAAACACCTCTCTGGAATGATTTTCAGTGTCCTCTCATTTTTGTCACTCTTCCCTGGCTAGACTCCATTTCTTGTAGGTTTCTCCAAAATGCATATGTATTGCATTTCCAATTGCTATTGATATTCCTTAGCCAGAGAGATTTGAAGAAAAAAAGTTTGAAAAGATTTAATTTTCTTATTTATTTTTAACTTTAAGGAAGAAAAAAACCCCTACAGACCTACTTTAACATTACCCAAATTAGCAAAAATTCAACTCCATATTCACACCCTGCTAAAGATCACCATGGAGGAAGAAGATTCCCACCCTGTGAAAGGTGTGAAGGCCTGCACTGGTCAGAAAACTGCAGGAAGGGAGCAAGGAATGATTCAAACACAGGTAGGCATTGCCAGCAAAGTGCCCGTAGTCCTTCTAAGTAAAAACTCTGATAAGAGAATTTGAATTTTTATTTATCCCTCCAACATCAAGCAGAAATTCCCACACAAATCATCTTTATTCCCCCCCAATATCTTCAGAGCACCTTGCACTATATCTATATATTTTTTCCTCCATCACAAACTCATTTGCATGTGTCAGCACTAATTTTCAAATGTGCCGGAAGCAGTGAAAAATGAAACTTCGGATTAGTAGCAGCTTTCAAATGGTTTCACCCACAGCTGGCTCTCAACTTTTACTTGTTATTAAAAAGAGGAAAAGGCAAAATTGGTATTTTTTTATTGCTCTAATTAAGCCTTTAAAAGCTACAACTGCACAGAAGAAAGGGAGAGAGGAAGAAAGGAAAACAACAACAAAACAAAGCTCCTATTTTAGAAATAAAAGTGCCAATTTAATAAAATTCACAATGACAAACTCTCATGAAATTACTGTCTTCTCAAACTTGTGGTCCTTCCTCAGTGCTCCTAAAAGAATGGGTATGATGCAGAAAAGAACTGTTTACTTTTGGGAGAAAATAGGGTCCTCAGGTGGAGATTAGTGAAGACCAGGAGGAAGGAAAGAAAGCACCCTTTATAGAGGGTGAACCCCATTCCAGAACTCTTTAGGGAAGCTTGCCTATAATGCGTCGCTTAATCTTCACACCTTCTTCCTGAAGCTGATTTGAACTGAATACCAAATGAATAAATGTAATAAAAACTACAACAAACTGTGTTTCATGTATGAGACCCTGTATTAAGGGTTTTATGTGATAAGCCTTATTCGATTCTCACAACCTTATGAGTTATGCACTGTTTTATCCTTTTTAATACCAGGGTTACTCATGAAGAGGTATAAAAAGGCTCAACATCATATGGCATGGTAGAGCAAAGTTTTGGACCTAGGCAATTTGGCTCCAATGCCCACAGCCCGAACAACTGTACTAAGTTGTTAATAGAATGGGTCCCTTCTCTGAAAGAACTACTCTTCAAGGCAGACAGTGCTGGGAAAGGCACTAGTTGTTCACTGAGCCTGGAACCAGACTGGGTAGTGACTTGAGAAGTACAGTGAAGATTAGGGGCTTTACTCCAGGGAAAAGCCATTGGAAGAGTTTTAAGTAGATGAGGGATAGATAAGTGACAAGATTAAATTTTATTTTTTGAAAAATTATTGACTTTGGAGTAGAGCAGATTGAAGAGACATAGGCAAAATGTAGGGAAACCAGTAGGGATCCGCTTTCACAATCCAGGTATAAGATGATGGCAGCTTGAATAAGGAATGTAGCAGAAGAATGGAGGGAGGCACAGGAATCCAAGAAAGATACAGTAATAAAAATACTAGGACCTGGTGGTGACCAATTGGATTTGTGTGTGTTTTTGAGGGGGTGAGGCTAGTAATAAAGAGCCTGGGGCAAATGTTGAGGATGTAATCAGAATATAAGGAGACAAAAAAAAAGTTTTCATCTTCTTTGGAACTGGGATTTTGTAACTCAAGAGTATAGTTGCCACATTCTTCCCCCCTACTCATTTCCCTGAGAAGATGGAGGAACAACACATTTCTATACATTCTGTAAAATGTCTGGTTTACTTGGAGAATTTGGTATTGTCAAAAGGAAGATAATGTGCTTTAGCAGTTGAGACCACGTAGAGAATGGTAAGGTGGGACAGATGGGAAGTGTGGAGTCAGGAAACTTCTTCAAATGGATAAAGTTCATCTACATAAAACCTAAGTTAACCTCACACTTAATGGTAAGACTAAATGCCTTGCCCTTATGATCAGGAACTAGGCAAAGATGTTTACTCTCACCACTTCTATTTGACATTGTAATAGAGGTTCTAGCTTGTGCAATAAGGTAAGAAAAATAAATAAATGGTATCCAGATTGAAAAGTACAAAGTTACACTGTCTTATTTGGAGAAAACATGACCACCTATGTAGAATATCTGTTGTAATCTATAATTTAAGGCATTAAAACTAATAGATGAATTTGGTAAAAGTTGAAGGATACAAGATTAATATAAAAATCAATTGTATCTTGGTATATTAACAATGAGTAATAAGAAATACAAATTGCAAATATTCTGTTTAAAATACATCAAAAATATAAAAGATTTAAGGATAAGTAAAGAAAAATTTCTAAGACCTATATACTGAAAACTGTAAAACGCTGTAGAAATTGAATAAGACCTAAATAAATGAAGAGCAACCCCACGTTCATGGAATGGATGACTCAATTGTTAAAATGTCAATTCTTGCCAAATTGATCTACAGATGCAACATAATTTCAATCAAAATATCAGCAGAGTGTTCTGTAGAAATTGACAAGATAATTGTAAAATCTATATGGAAATACATAGTACCAATTATAGTCAAAACAACTTTGAAAAACAGCACAGAGGAGTTTTACTACTCAATTTCAAGACTTATAAGGCAACAGAAATTAGTACAATGAATGCAGTGTGGTATTGGCATCAAGACATACAAATAGATCAATGTAATGGTAAAAGACCCAGAAAATGACTCACACTCATGTGGTCAACTGATTTTTGACAAAGGTGCAAAGGCTATTAAGTGGATAAAGGATAGACTTTTCAACAAATGAAGCTGGAACTATTGCATAGCCATACGAACACAAATGAACTTTATTCCAGTCCTCACATCACACAAAAATGAATTCAAAAGGGATTATAGATCTAAATGTAAGAGGTAAAACATAAAAAGTCTAAAAATATTATTCAAGATAAGCATGTGGTTTATTAAATTTAGATTACACTTCAAACAAGGAAAAACATTTTTATGACCTTCTTTTAGACAGAGTTCTTAAATCATCAAAAGGAAAATTCAGAAAAGAAAAAAACGATAAATTGGACTTTATTAATATTAAGAACTTCTACTTTTTGGGCACCTGGGTGATTCAGTTGGTTAAGCATCTGACTCTTGATTTCCACTCAAGCCATGATCTCATGAGTGTGAGATTGAGCCCGGATTCAGGCTCTGCACTGACAGCACTGAGCCTGCTTGGGATTTTCTGTCTCCTTTCTCTCTGACCCTTCCCTACTTGTACTATCTCTGTCTCTCAAAAATAAATAAATAAACTTAAAAAATTTTTAATTAAAAAAAAGAATTCCTACTCTTTAATAGACAATATTAGGAGAATGATAAGAGAAGACAAAAGTGGGAAAATATTTACAATCACGTATTTGTCAGAAGACTTGTATCCAGTATACATATATTTTTAAAAACTCTCTAAATTCAGTAATGAGTAAACAAACAAGCCTAATTTAAGAAGGACAAAAAACTTGAACTTATTTTACACAAAAAAGGATATATGAATGGCAAATGAACACAGGAATAAATTCTCAACATCATTATTCATTAGAGAAATGCAAATTAAAACCATATGGGATATTGTTATACATATTATAATGTCTAGAATTTAAAAGACTGAACTATACTATGCTAAGTGAAATAACTCAGAGAAAAGACAAATACCATATTGCTTCACTAATATGTGGAATCTAAAAAACAAAACAAATGAGCAAACAAAAAGCAGAAAAAGACCAATAAACACAGAGAACAAATTGATGGTTGCCAGAGGGGAGGGGATGAAAGATGGGTGAAATGGGTGAAGGGGAGTTAGAGGTACAAACTTCCAGTTATGAAATGAGTAAGTCACAGGGATAAAGGGCACAATGTAGAGAATAAAATCAGTGGTATTGTAATAGCGTTGTATGGTGACAGAGGATAGCTACGCTTGTGGTGAGCACAACATAACCTACAGACTTGTCCAATCACTATGTTGTACATCTGAAACTAAGGTAACATCATGTGTCAACTATACTTCATTAAAACAAAGAAACAAAAATAGATTACATAAATAAGTAAATAAATAAGACGGACCCTACCTAATGCTGATCATGACATGAATTAACTGGAAGTGGTGTTAAGAAAATAATAATAAATAAAATGGATAATAAAATGGTAGAGCAATTTAGAAAACAGTTTGGTAGTTCCCCCTAAAATTAACTATATACCTACCATATGAGCCAGCTATTCCACTCCAGGATACTTACCCAAGAAAAATAAAAGCATAAATCCATACAAAGAATTGTACATGAATGTTCATAGCAGATTTATTTGTAATAGTCCCAAACTAAAAGCAACCAAAATATTCATCAACAAGTGAATGGGCAAATTGTGGTATATCCATACAATGGAATAATAACATTAAAAGAAAATTAACTACTGCATGGACCAATATAGATGACTTTCAAAATAGTTATGCTAAGTGAAATAAATTAAAGAGAGTAAAAACTGAATAATGACTTCTTTTCCTAATCTATAATGAATGAAAGCAGAACAGTGGTTTCCTGGAATGGAGAACAGGGAGGGAGGGGCAAAAGGGAGGAATTAGAAAGGGGCACAAGGAAACTTTAGGAGTGACAGATATGGGTATTATATTGATTGTACACAATTTCACGAGTGTCTGCATATGTCAAAACTTACCAAATTGTATATTTTTAATATGTGCAATTTATTATGTTTTGATTATTTTTCAATAAAAGTTTGTTTTTTTTTAATTTTTTTAATGTTTATTATTTATTTTTGAGAGAGAGAAAGGGTGAGAGCAGGAGAGGCACAGAGAGAGAGGGAGACAGAGAATCTGAAGCAGGATCCAGGCTCTGAGCTGTCAGGACAGAGCTCGACATGGGGCTCGAACCCATGAACCACAAGAACATGACCTGAACCAAAGTCAGACGCTTAACCCTGACCCACCCAGGCACCCCAACAAAACTTTGTTTTAAAACCTATCTGTGCACAAAGTTTATTTCATATTCTGAGAGTCAACGTTTTTAAGAATTTAAATTCTGAATCTGCGTAGATAACACACAGCATTTCCAGAAGTGATAAAAACCACCTTCACGGATGCCCAGTGGATTTGCCCTGAGAGGGACAGGTTCTATTGTGTGAGAAAACGGTAAGTAGATTCCTTCTAAGATCTATTTCTGGCCCCAAGAAACTATGAAAATGTTTAGCTGCAGCTAATAGATAGAGAGCCAACTAGTACAGTAGCAGTGTTTTGCCAGCTGTATTTCTTGTCTATTAAAGTGTCCCCTGTTCAAGAGATAACTGGACTAGTATTTGCCCTCTTTTTTCTCTTTGGACCACTCCAGAATCACATTCTTCTACTTCCCTTGCAAAGTGGAGGAGCTCCTTTTCCTAATCCTAAATATTGTTCAAAAGAAGAACATGAAATCTTTATGTCCGAACCTCTTCTTGGGATATAGCACTTGGCATTTAACTGTATGACGACTTTTAATGCATTTTTTTGTTTAAAGTTTATCAGTTGATAATTGTGACAGTAATTTTATATCTAGTTACTAGTGAGTTATCCTAAATCCTTAATATATATTATTCTCATTTTTATCCTCAAAACAGTTCTGTAGGTGGTGGTATTCCTACTCCTTATTACAGACCAAAAATTAAATAAATAAATAAATAAATAAATAAATAAATAAATAAATAAATAAGGCTATTCCCCAAGTTAATACTGTGTTAGTTTTGGAATGGGGATTTAAACCCAAATCCAGCTGACTACAAAGCCAATGATTCAATACCCTTTTCTACTGTGTCTTATTTATTCATTAATTAATTTTGTCTTTTTCTACAAAAAAATGAGATATTTTACTGTAAACATAATATAACCTGGTAAATATTTCAGCTGAAATTATACCCCAAAGGAATTATGTGTACATTTGGTGAGGGCTGGGAATATTTCTTTTTTATCTCATATTTCAAATAACACATGATTGATTTTTTGTCAAATTACCAATGTATTACATCCATATTTAAAATTATTTTTATAAAACTTTGCCTCATAACCAGTTATAAATGATTGGGTATTCACCTATTTTTTAGTACGTGTATCATTTCATTGTTTTACATTTAGATATGTAGCCCATTTGCATCTTTTTCTTGTGTGTGGTATGAGAATTGGATCTATTTCCACCTTGGTTCAAATGGCCCTCAAGTTACCTGAATACCTTTTATCCCAAAGTTCATTCAGTGACTAGCCTAACAGATGATAAAATGTATTATGGTCTCTATAACTAAAACATGTGTTACTGTTACATGAATAGATGCATATAACAACCATATAGAATAGAAAGAACAGCAACAGACGAAGCTAAATGTGAAATTCTAATATATGATAAAGGTGGTATCTCACATCTTTTCAATCTTTTATCACTTGTTCCTGGTACATCGTAGATACACTAATGTTTGGTGAAATGTATATCTTAAGACAATCCAGGATTAGAGATCTTTGCTTACTTTTTTTTTTTTTTTTTGAGAACATTGCTTACTATTTAAAAAAAAATAGAAGAAATTCTCCCATTTACAAATTTCCTAAGAAGAGACTTTAAAAGTTAGAAGCAAGAAAGTTCCCCATGTTAGCTTTAGGCAGGTAATAAGCCCTTTCTATTTTGTCTGGAAATTTTGGAGGCACCAATTTGCTTATGGTATCAGAGGTCTGGAATATCAAGACAGGTCTGCAGGGATGAAAAAAAAATTTTAGGACATAATTGTCAGGCACCAGAGTCACCAGATTATGTCTCTCAAACAAACCAGGGAAAGCAATTGTGATCCCAGGCAATCTCCACAAAAGGCAAGAAATTGAGTGAGGTCAGTTTTCAGCGCTGAATCAGCACTGGTGGCAATGGCTGAGAGGATGATGCCAGATAAAAATAGCCATAATAAGTACACTTACTGAAACTATGTTTCAGGCAGTGGTGCTAAGAGCTTTATATGTATTGCCTCATCTTTTCCTCTCAAGAGCTCGGCAGTGAACCTTTAGGTACTATAATATCTGCATTTTACAGATGATAAAATTGAGATACAAAAAGTTTAAGTAACTCGCCCAAGGTTAAACAGAATTTTAGAAACAGCTGAAATTCCAGGCTGTATCGTTAGCATCTGTGCTATAATAAGGCATTAGAGGAACTCCCTGGTCGTCCCTGGGGCACTTGGTGGATGCCTATAGGCAGAGTTGTGAACATGAATGACCAAGCAGTCAGGAAAGCCATCAAGCTTGTCACTCTGATGTTGACCAGCTAGGCTGCATGTCGTGGAGGTTGGGGTCTATTGGCATCAGCAGCATAAATGAGCCCTTCTGGACACACAGGACTGAGAGGAGGTTGGGGGTGGGCAATCCTTCCTCCCAATGATTCGAATTACCATGTGTTAAGGGCAGGTCAGATTCAGACCTTGGAACAAGGGAAGCATGTGGTGGGGGCGGGGGACTTTCAGAGTTAGAATTTTACAAGGAAAAGTAAGGGGGGCTGTAGCAAAGCACAGCTACTCCAGCCTCCCTTTGGACCCCATGTTTGCATTTATCCTTCACTTACAACAATTCAACATATGTTTATTGACGGCCTACTATTTACCAGGCACTGTGATATTCATGTTGATTGCATAGTAATGGTCCAGCTTTCTTCTCTGGTCTCCCACGACCTGGTAGTTTTTATTGAGCAGGGACTGTCATTCTAATCTTTTTGTACTCAGTAGAGAACATGGTGTCAGGCACAATATTAGGTGAACAAAGAATGGCCTGCATTTAAATCTTGAATCTGTCACTTAATCATTGCGAAATCTTGACTAAGCACTTAACTTCTTTGGAACTTAGTTTCCCTGACTGCAAAATGAAAATTGTCCATCTTGTATGCATGTAAAGATGGTGGGGAGGGGGGGAGGGGGAGAACAATGCCTGTAAAAGCACTTCATAAAATGTAAAGGGCCATAAAAATGTTATTCCTTGCTCTCTTTTGTGTCATCTCCCTTCCTTCTTCTCCCTTCCCTAGTTCTTACCTTCTATGTCGCTTTTCATACCCTCTACTTTTGCTTTCAGTAAATTGGCTAAAGTCTGAGTCCCCCATATGCCTGGAGTGATTAAGGGGCCCCTGGACTGTATCAAGCATCTCTCATTCCCTTTGCTTGCTGTTTTTTTCTCAAACACTGGAAGATATGGTGTTTTAGTCTCTCGCTCCAGTTGGTGCAGATCATCGGGTCTGCACCTTGCATGAAAATATAGTAGGTTTAAGGTTTGATTAGTTTCAAGGCTATTTATACTTAAGTAGTGATAGAGGAACAAAAAGCCCTCTTTTCATGGTCTGGCTTGGCTTGCTAGGTTCTACTATGTGGAATTTGAGGCCAGAGGTGTAGGTGACACTGAAGAGTTGTTTTGTCCTGTTCCACCTTCATATATCTGCCCATTACGGGAATCTCAAGATAGTAAAGGATGGCTGGGCCACGGAAGGATTTAGGTTTCCTGACCAAACCATGTTCTTATTATTATACAAATGCAATTCCTGAACAGCATCCCAAACACACTGCCCCTGACGAGAAGAGGATGGGGAATCAAAGTATCCTATCTTCTGGGCTCAAGGCCCTGGTGTCATCTTCAGCTTGTTTTCTTTTGCCTTCCATGCAGTGAGCCCTTTAAGTCCTGTCAATTCTACCTCGTAATTCCTTTCCTATCCCATCTCTCATTTTAGTGGCATGTTTTGCGTGCTCATCATTCTGCACATGGATTAGTAAAGCCATTTCCTAACTGGACACTCTGAGTTCGTCCTCATGGTGCCCCTAAAGCACGATTCAAAGCTTCTCTTCTCCCTACTTAAAAACTTGAGGGGCATTGCATTATTCATATCAGAATCCTTACACTTGTGACCAACAAACCAAATCCAGCTTGCAGAAATTTTTCTTTTAACAGTCAAATAAATGAACAAACAAGGAAATCTACAATCAATATTCAAATACTGGAGGTTGCTTATAAAGATCCATATTTCTGGATTGCAATCACCAGCGGAAGGTAAAATTTGGGCTCTCTCAGGGATCAATGTTCTCTTGAAGTCATTGCAGCCCCCACCCTACCCCCCCATGCAACGGGTCTGTATGTACATTTGCTGGCAAACTTTCCACCTCCACAGCTGATACCTGTCAGTGAGACTGAAGCCTCTTTTTTAAAAATGAAATCCATACAGAGAGGGAAGGAGGCAAACCATAAGAGACTCTTAAATACTGAGAACAAACTGAGGGTTGATGGGGGTGGGGGAGGGGAGGAGAAAGTGGGTGATAGGCATTGAGGAGGGCACCTGTTGAGATGAGCACTGGGTGTTGTATGGAAACCTATTTGACAATAAATTTCATAAAAAAATAATGAAAATAATAAACAAATAAAATAAAATAAAATAAAATAAAATAAAATAAAAATAAAAATGACATCCAGACTTCTTAATCTGGTGTGGAGGACCTGACAATAGGCCAGGAAGACTGAGTAATGTTCCCCACATATGTCCTGCTTCTAATCCCCAGAACCTATGAATTACCTTACACAGAAAAGGGGGCCTTGCAACTGTGATTAAGGATTTTGAGAGAGGGAGATTATCCTCTATCCCAGGTGAGCCCAATGTAATGAAAGGGTCTTCACAAAAGGGAAGCAGGTGGAAGAGATAAGAAAGGTGATGTGCCAATAGAAGCAGAAACTGGACTGATGGGGTCACAACCCAAGGAATACAGGCAGCCTCTAGAAGCTGAAAGAAGCAAGGAACAAATTCTTTCCTGGAGCCTCAGGGAGGAACTTTTGTCTATACTTTGATGTCAGCCCTATAAGACTCACTTTATTTTATTTATTTAAAAAAAATTTTTTTTAACCTTTATTTTTGAGACAGAGAAAGACAGAGCATGAATGGGGGAGGGTCAGAGAGAGGGAGATACAGAATCTGAAACAGGCTCCAGGCTCCGAGCTGTCAGCACAGAGCCTGACGCGGGGCTTGAACTCACAGACCGCGAGATCATGACGTGAGCCGAAGTCGGACGCTTAACCGACTGAGCCACCCAGGCTCCCCAAGACTCACTTTAGACTATGGCCTCCAGAACCTTAGGAGAATAAATTTGCATTGTGTTAAGTCACTTAGTTTGTCTTAATTTGTTACAGCAGCAATAAGAAACTAATTCTTTACTTCAACTTGCTTTTCCACATTAATCTTCTAGGGTATTGCCCCAGAACAGATTTCTCACTTGCCTTCCAAAGTCATAATCATTTCCTGATTCTTGAACATCTGTTTTGACTGACCATTTCCCCATCCCTCTGAGGATGGTTTTCTTCATGGCTTTCAAATGCCACCTCCTCTTGAAACTTGCTCCTTTCCACTCTGTTGGATTTGACTTCATATGAATTGAGTTCGTCATCTTTACTTTCTTCTACCCTTTTATCAAATGCTTTTTATAAGGTTCCAGGCTCTGCATGTATGTTTTATATCCATTATCTTATATAATACTTTCAAGGAGAGGCCCTTGCATGTATATATATGCTCATGTGTGGACACCTCAGTCTGCAGGCCCAACCCACATCACATCCTTTGAAACTTCCTGTTCTTGGACCATCTTTCATATTGAGTGGGTCCTCATATCTGAGGTGCAGTCTTGACCCAGGAAGATATGCCAGAAGAGGCCTGCATAGGTCCTGGAAGAAGGTTTGAGGCTGTGTAGGCAAAAAGTTTGGGGTTCTGTGTACAAAGAACTAGACTAGAAGTTGTACATGGGTTCTGGATATACAGGAACCTTTGGCCTCACTAAGTTCTCACACTTTACAAAAGGGCACAGTCCCAGGAGGGCCAGAGCTGGACCCTCCAAAGAGCATAGCCTGGGGCAGAATCCTTTCTTCTCTAGCTCTGTGTTCAGTACTGATGTAGAAGTCTCATATTTTTGAACTATATCCTCAACTGGTGTTTAAGCTCCATGAGGGTAAAGAGGGTGTTTTCTCTTCTCTCCATAAGCCTGCTAGGGGCTGGCATGTGTGTTAAATTGGTTCTGAACCAAATGAGAGGTGTGGGTTGAAGGGACCCTGGATTTACTGCCTACCCACTACATGCTTGTCACTAAGCTGAGTGCTCTACACATGTTCCTTTATTTGATCCTCACGACCTTTGAGAAAGATATTGAAGCCAGATACAAAAAGTACATTTCAAACGGACTAAGAAATCTGGTCAAAGTCACATGACTAGTAAGTGGTAAAACGGGGATTTGAACTAACATCTGTCCAACTCCACCTGCCATGTGTATTCATGACTGCGTTAATTCATTTAACAATGCTTTATTGAGGGCCCACGATATGGCAGTTATTTCACTGATTATTGAAGACATGCTGGTGAGAAAACCAGATACTATTCATGGCCTCATGGAGCTTACACTCTACTGAGACAGTCATGGAAACAAATAATCACATTTCCGTGTAATGTTTCCTAATGGAAGAAGTAAATGGCACATAGTCCTTCCATGATATTGCCTCAAATTGCTAAAGGTAGACCTTAAGATGGTGTGACAAGCTGTGGAAAAGAGCTCTCTCCGAAGTAGGTAGGTCCCAGGGCCACTCAAACCATGTTACATTGGCCCGTTTAGTCCCATTTACAGCACTGCCCAAGTTAAAGAAAGGTACTATTAGCCTACTTTCCTGAATAACCATAACCCTGCTTTATACAATTTGTTTTTTACATTTCTCAGAGTAGAATGGTTCCTGCTAAAAAACTTGCAAGTGTTTGGTAATGTGACAGAATTAAATTTACTAACTTACCGTGGCATTGAATTTTCTCTATTAGTAGTAAAAGTATGAAAATTGTACTCAGCATGATAGTCTGGAAGTGTTTGGGAATAGCATTAATGACTTTAAACCCAATCTCAGGCAGGATAACACGAGTTTTGCACTGTGTATTTTTGTTCTTTCTTTCTTTCTTTCTTTCTTTCTTTCTTTCTTTCTTTCACATAGAAGTGCAAAAATGTCAGGTAAGTTGTTCAAGGTCACACAGCAAATCAAGGACCAAAGTGGACAAGGAGGTAGAAATGAAAGGTTATAAACTTCTGGCTACTGAATGTGTGTGTATCTTCATTCTTCTTTACTCTTTCATCTAAGACTTTACAAAGAAAGAAGAAAAGGCTTTCAGGATCTGCATATGGTGTGAGGAGGGAGCTCAGTGTTGCTTTTAATTGAAAGCTCTGAGGGCAAAGCTTGCAGAGCAGGGTAACAGCTGTAGCACATGCAACTGCCCCGTCACGCTGTGTAGCCATAATAGACAGGCTTATTACTTTTTAATTAGGAGCTTCAGTGTTTTGTTAAACTGTAAATGTGTCAGGACCTGGGGATTTGGATATACACTAAACTGTCTTGCATTAATCTTTGTAGAAGCTTTTGAGAGATTCAGGGTCAGTTTGCAAAAGGCATTTTCTTATTGTGTAATAACAAGAGTTAACATTTACTAAAGATTTACCATTTTCCAGGCATTAGGCTGAATACCATTTGGATTCATTTATTCAACCAACCGACTGGTATATATTCCTTGAATTCCTACTAGGGTCTAGGGACTGTGTTAGGCATCTTGGTGGATAGATAACTAATGAATAAAACCCATCCAGATTCAGTCCTCTAGGACATTATAAAAACATAAAATATATGTTTATGTAAATGAAATGGAAAATATTCTCTGATAATAACCATAAGGGAGGAACAGTGGTGTGTCTTCCCCCACTCACAGTCAGAGTCCTCCCCAAGTTTCTCCCATATGGGTGCAAGGCACCTCCATCCATCCATCCATCCATCCATCCATCCATCCATCCACTTGCTGAGGGCACAAGTACTGTGGTCATTCTTGATTTTTTCCTCTCCTCCCCTCTTGTATCAAATCATTACCAAGTACTGCCTATTTTATCTCCAAAATATGTCTCAAAGTCATCTACTCTCCTCCTCCTCCTCCTGTCCCATATCCCAACTTAGGCTTCTTGCCTATACTCCCTCAGTAACTTCCCAATTGGAATCCCCAATACCATTCTTGCTCCTTCTAATCCCTTCTCCATACTTTTTTTAAAACAAGGTGTTTTTTAAAAATGTTTATTTATTTTTGAAAGAGAGAATAGACACACACACACACACACACACACACACACACACACACACACAGAGGGGGGAGGGGGGGAGACAGAGGATTGGAAGCAGGCTCTGAGCTGATAGTGGAGCTCAAACTCATGAACTGTGAGACCATGACCTGAGCTGAAGTTGGACGCTCAACCAACTGAGCCACCCAGGCACCCTCCACCCCTGCCCCATTCTCCACACCTTAAGCGTGTGATTTTGTTAAAACACAGATCACATTACATCTCTCTTCTGCTCTTGAATCTTTAATGACACACCATGGCACCCTTTAATGGACTCTATAAGGTCCTGGCTTCCCTGTCACTCTTAATTACCATTTCCCTACCCTACCAACCTTCTTTTGGTTTTTTATTCCATGTTACATATTTAATGCCCATGAATTATACCAGGATGTCAAATCCACAGGGCCTCAGTGCCTAGAACAGAGCCTGAGTCATACCTGGCATCCCATAAATATTTACTACAGAATGAAAGAATAAATAGAAGGAATGAAATTTTTTACATTCAGAGGAAAGACTGTGTTACAGAGAATAGGTGAGGAATTGAAAAGGAAGTGGAATTTTAAGATTAATCCTAAAGGATCTAGACAGACTTGAAGTGGGGTGGGTCAGAAGATCATTGGGAAGGGTATTCCAAACAAAACATATAGATGTGTGTGTTTCAGTTTTGGCTCTATTACCAGCTATATAGTCCTGGTTGAATTACATTATATCTCTCTGATTTCTTTTCTATAAAGTATTAATATAGAATATTTTTCCCTTTCCAATGAGAGTCCAATGAGGTGCAGATTTTGAAAACTTGTGAAGATTACCAAGTCATAACAGGACTTAAGAAACATTTTTACTATTTATATTTTAAGATTTAGATTGTACACATTTTATGGGCAATTTTGTCTAATCATAGGTGCCCCTCAAATCCCATAGATTCCCTTGTTTCATTGTTTTTCCTTCCGTCCCTTGTGAAGACATTAAATGGTGAATGCCATGAAAATATGTAGCCTGCCTCAAATGAGCTCTATATTCTCTTCTTTGATGTGTGTTGCTAACCAGGCTCTTTGTACCTTGTTCTAGTCAGATTTTCCTTGCTTAATGATCATGTTTTGCAAAACTAAAATAACCAAGCACACATAAAAATGACTGAATCTTGACAAATGGATAAAGAAGATGAGGTGTGTGTGTATATGTACACACACACAATGGAATATTACTCAGCGATCAAAAAGAATGAACTCTTGTCATTTGCAACAACATGGATGGAACTAGAGTATATTATGCTAAGCAAAATAAGTCAGAGAAAGATATCATGATTTCACTCATAACAAAACATAGGGTAAGGGAAGGAAAAATAAATTAAAAACAGAGAGGGAGTCAAACCGTATGAAACTCTTACATACAGAGAACAAACTAAGGGTTGCTAGAGGGGTATTGGGTGGGGGGATGGGCTAAATGGGTGTGGTGCACTAAGGACAGCACTTGTTGGGATGAGCACCGGGTGTTATATGCAAGTGATGAATCACTAAATTCTACTCCTGAAATCATTATTACATTATATGTTAACTAACCTGTATTTAAATAAAACAAACAAACAAATAAAAGGTGACTCTGAGTCTTGGCCTTGTCATGAAGAGCTGCTAGTCTCGTGGGGCTGAGGAACAAGCAAGAAAAGAAACTTAGGGAAGAAACTCTAGCTTTTCATTGGTTTCTGGGCATCTGTGTTGAGGCAGTAGACGTGTGGAGTGGGTTTGGGGGTTTAGGGAAACAAGCTAACATTACATAACTTACACATAATGTACTGGGACCTCCAATAGCATTATAAACTGTGCATTTACTATCTCCTTTATTATCAGTCTATTCCAACCACTACCAAAAACTACCATATTTTTGGCATCTTGTATGCAGCTACTTTGCATGTACTTTGTATTATCTTATTTAGTCCTCAAAGAAAGTGATTCTTACACTTTAGTGCTTATCAGAAACACTTGGAGGGCTTGTTAAACTACAAGATCTTGGATCTAAACTTGGATCTATACCTAGAAGGTTTTGGGGTGGGGCCCAGTATTTTCATTTTTAACAAATTTGGTAGGTCTGTGTGGGAACTATGTATCTGCATTTCTAACAAGTTCCCAGGCAATGCCGATGCTGCTGGGTCAGGGACCATACTTTGAGAACCACTATCTTAGAGGATCCAAAACTAGTATCCATAGCTAGAGCTCAGCCAAACTAGGAGGCAAACATTAACTCATCTAAATACAAATCTCATGCTCTTTCCTGCACTATTACACTTGTTTATTTTGGCAAAGACTAAAATGTAAATTCCATCAGGATGGAGGGAGAGAAGGAGGAGGAAATAAAGAAAAATGGAAGAGTGAATGAGGCAAGCAGTCAGGGAAAAGTATGTTTAATCATGAGGTTTGGGGATTACCTGACCTGCCCCACCTTGGGACTCAAGCTATTTAGCTCAGGATTGAAAGGCTGTTATAATTTTGGAAATAATATATCACAAAAATTATTAATGATTATAAGGTGTCAGGAAAGCCTTTCTCATGAAGATAGTTTCTGAATGAGACTCTATTTTTCTTTGAACCTAAGGGCTGGTAGATTCTCCAAATATCATGGCCTTCCAAGTCACATCACTATCAAATATTTTCTGGGAAAATATTGGTAATAATAATGCCCTTCTAACAAAATGGTGCCAAAGATAACGAATGTAAGCTACGGTAAATTACAAAGTGCTTGGCTGATGTGACTTCTGGCAATCTCTGTTAAATTCCAATGGGCTGATAATAATGATTTTATCAACAACATTCATGACTTGGATTCATATAATGCTTTCAATGCACTCAGAGTAAGATAAAGAGGCAAGTGTTAGTTGGAGAGAAAGGGATTAGGGCCCAAATGTTGAATTGAGACCCTGAGGTCCTACGAGAAGAGGAGAAGTGAGGAATTCTCACACTGTTATACCCTAGTAATGCACCCACAGCCTTAGACTAGTGACATTTACCATTTATAAATGCCTGGAACATAGAGTGCTCAAGTCTGGGACTTCTATGTCAGCCTGCAAGTATTCAAATTCCTTTCTTAATACTTAGAACTGTGACTTCCTGCAGATCACTTAACTTCTCTAAATCTCAACTTCTTCTTTATCAAAGTGAAATAATAGGAATATATACAACATAAGATTTCTGCCAAAATTAAATATATTAATGCACATAAAGGCTTGGCACGGCACCGGAACCATCTCATCTTGACACACAATAGATGTTCAGTAAAAATATCAAGGAAAGGAAGAAAGAAGAGAATTCTCTCTCTCTCTCTCAATCAGACCCACAATTTTGCTGGCAGGCAACCCAGCCCAGTGGCTGGGCTTAAAAGAAGGTTGTTTCCTGTCTCTTCTTTGCCTCTGAATGAAGTTCTCACCCTACACCAGTGATCCAGGTTACCTGAGAACATAAAAGCATCACCTCAATGGGTCCCCCTTGTGGTTGCAGATAAATGGCGAGTCCTGATACATCAGATGGGAATGGCAGGTAAAGGTGACATTAAAGTGTACGTGGAAAAGCACCTGTGTTCTCATTTAAGGAAGTCAAAGAGGAAGCCACTTGTTATGAATTGAAAGTGTACAAGAAGACATGGTGAGCTCTGCTCTACTTTGGGAAAGAATATAAGCAGTTTCTTTGCACATGATTCTTGGGAGGAAACTATTTATGCAGTGATTTTATGTAGGGTTGTAAGACAGATTATACTATTGGCAAATGAGGTCAGAGGAGCAGAAGGGACTGATGGTAAAATGAGTAGCTTGCATAGGACAGGTTGCCCTGACTATATATGAACCTTGAAACAGCTGATGATATTTTTTTAAAGTGCTGGGTTAAAAATGTATCACTTTTCTTGAAACCCCTGGAGCTAAACCTGGCATTTTATTTTGCATGTGTTTTATATTCATATATAGCAATTCCTGAAGTGTAACAGTGAAAACAGCATAACCAGACTTTTTATTAAGAAGCAGGGACACCTGGAGACTTTTTAGTATTGTTGTGTATTATTGGTCTGTTCTGTGGGTTTCAGATTCAAAAACCTAACTAAGAGGGCTAGGCAAGGAGTGTTAATGACCTGAGCAGGAGGAAGGCAGGAAGATAAGAGGGAATGGCAGCAGCTGTAGCAAAATAGAGCATATACACTCTACCAGGAGGGGAGAGCATCTTCTCAGGGCTAGGCAATGGAGATCTTGGAGTGGATAGATCTTCTGACTTTTCGAAGAGACACTAGAAATCTAATATCTTGTGTGATGTGTGATTGCCTGATTGTTTAATACTGAATAAATTTGAACATTAAATAAAACCTATCTTTGAATCTGGCCATCATTAAGTAACTTCTGTTTTATTCAGACATCGCACTACCTACCTGAGGATTCCCAAACCTATGTGGTCTTTGCCCACAACTTTGTACATTTAATCCAGGCCAGTCTTTCCACACACTGGGCAGCCAGCACTTTGTCCATTAGCACTTGTAGAAGGTGCTACAGGCAGCCTAGGTCTATTTAGGGGAAGTCTTAGGTGCACTGGTTTTAAAGTCAGACAGATCTGGAATTGAGGCCTGGCTCTACCACTTACTAGAGCTGAATGACACTGGACAAGACTCCACTCCCTTATCTGAACCAGATGATAATAGTAACTAGTTAAAAGGTTATTGCAGGGACTACATGGAATTATGTATGTAATATGCTTAGCATAATTCTAAGCATACAGTAAATACTCAATAAATATTAACTATTATTATTATTTCTACTAAAAACAACTAGTGCCTCTAACTTTATTCCTTTACTTGACCCTTACCCCTTGCTCCATTTCTGCAGTTACCCAACTCTTGACTATATCTGTGCACATATCCTTCAGTTCAAAGGCAACTTGGTTTCTTAGGTTCCCACCTCCAGTGTTTTATTAGGCATGAATGGTATCCTCTTTTCTGATTATTCTTAAATGACTGACCCTAGGCACTAGTTAAATTAAGAAGTCTGGAAGAGTAGAATTTTTCATTCTTGGTGTCATCAGGATCTTTAATATGTATCTGTTTCAAAATTTTTGCCTAGAATTCATCGGAGGTCCCTTACAGAGTAATACTTGAATCCTCCCAGAAGTGAGCCATTTACTACCTGGCAAGGAATCTCTTTATTACAACATTCTTTGTGATACTCAACAAAAATTCACCTTCCCACAGATTGTAACCATTATCTCTGATTTTCTTTCTCTTGGGAGGAAAACAAAATATGGATAAAAGAGAGAGTATAATGGGCTATAGGCATGGATGTCTGAAGTTCACTCTTCAAAACAGACCATAATAAAAATCAATATAAACTTCTGTCTGAGTTACTGAGGTATTCTATTCCTGACTATGAAGGGTAATGCAAATTATATGTGTATATGAAGTGCATATGTGAATTTGAAACTAGTATGCATAACAAAACCTATTTTATACAATATAGAGAATAACATCTACCAAGTTTTCTTTATGTGTTTATGCAGAATGACAATATAAATTGTTAATGTAAAGTGGTTGTTATTTAATAAAAGTATGAAGTACAAACTTTATGTCTGTATCTATATATCTCCTACTGTTTGCCATCAACTGTAATGGTATGTCTAAGTGCTCTTTTCAATAATATAGAAGCCAATGTTTACTATTCATGAAGTATCACTAGGTGGGTGTTTATCCCAAGCTAAGCTGTGGGCTACTTGCAAATATAAAGTTTTGAATAAATCATTGTGAATTTGCATGTATTGACATAAGTCTGGAGGATGGCATTTTTGCTTATAAATTAAGCTTAATCAAGATTTATTGATCACTTTCTACATACCAAGTACTGTTTTGTTTTGTTTTGTTTTGTTTTACACTGGGAGTAAAATGGGGATAAAATCTAGTCTCTTTTCCCCAAGGTTTATGGTATAAAGACATCTAACCTGATAATTTCATGATAATATGGAAACACCATGATTGAAAGGCATGTTTCAAGTCACATGAAAACACAGAGATAGTAGTTCAGCAAATCTCTTTGAATGAGGTGATGCCTCATATGAGTCTTGCAGGTTGAGTAGGAGCTAATAATGACACTCAAGGTTTATTGAGCATGATCTGTGTGCCAGGCAGTAATCTAAGTGCTCTTACATGTCTTGGCTCATGAAACATCCATGCGAACATTATGAAGTTGGTGTTACTATCTTTCATTTTACAGATGAGAGAATCACAGTACAGATGATTAAATGGTTTCACTAGTGTCACTTGACTGGTGATGGGAGAACCAAAATCTGACCTCCAGCAATCCGACACCAGAATTTATAGTCACCCTAATGCACCGTCTTTATTTTAGGCAAATAAAGACATATGGGAAGGTCATGCCTAGCAGAGGGAACAGCATGCACAAACACATGGAAGGTGGGAAGTATAAGCAGATACCACTATAACATAAAGTACATGGCAGGAGGAGGCAGAGATATTCTGGAGAGGTAAGGAGTAGAAGGGTTTTAAGAAGGGGATCTTCCCCTGGCTATAGTTTAGAAGATGAATCTAAGAATGGCAAGGCTTCAGCAAGGAGTCTATTAGCAGACATGTATAATAGTCCAGAGAGGAGATGTTGAAGAGAAGAGAAGAGAAGAGAAGAGAAGAGAAGAGAAGAGAAGAGAAGAGAAGAGGGAGTTATTAAAATGATTGGGTTGACTTTTCTGCCAGTTCAGTGGGATGACATCAAAGTCACATTTCATCTAACATTAGGAAAGTGTGACTTTTCTGGCAAGTGCATGTTTGTGGAACAAATACCCTGGCTCTACTGTTTGGCATTTTATGTCAGTAAAAAGAGAAATTATTTATATAAGCTTTTATAAATTACTTTTTCTTCATATGCTCATAAACTCTCATACTGAAGATTCTGTAAGGGACCTAATTCATGGATTTGGGAGGGAACAATGTGATGATGGGTTTAAGCACCTGCAGAAAGGAAGTGAGACTATAGGAGATGGCTTATGAAGAACTGGATATGTTCCCAAGAAAGTATGATTAAATCCTGACTGGACAAAAGAAACTGTAAGAGAGTCACCTAGGTTCAACATGCCTGAAGTAGGTCATGGTCCCTGGGACAGACCCTCATATTCTAGAGCACACAGCTAGATCACCTTTCCCAGACTTCCTTGTAGTTAGATGCAGCCATGTGACTGACTTCCAGCTAATGAAATGGGCCTAGAGGGAATTTTACCACTTCTAGGCTTGGAGCAAAACAATCCTCTCATCCATGTTTTTTCTTCTTCTCCTGATATTAGGCAAAAGGGTATGTTGACCTTGGAAGCTACGTGTTGAACAAAATGAAAAAGCCAAGTCCCTAAATCACCACTTGGAGGAGAGATGCTTACCCGTCAAGCACTCTTTGCATTTTACCTGTGTAAGAAATAAGCTATCATGTTAAGCACCTAAGATTTGGGGATTTCTGTTAGAGCAGCTAGCACTGACTTAAAAAAAACAATCAGTGACTCGGTTACTTAAGTGTGTGAAGAGATTCTGAAAGGTCAGAAGTCCATCAGGATAAATCATACCCTAAGCTAAGGAGAGAACCAAGAAAGTGAACTCAGAAAAGGTAGATATTAAGAGCAACAATTATTTTATTGTCTTTCAAGCTTGACTAAAACATTCTTCAATGGCATTCAAGTCCCTTGCTCCATTGCTGTGGTTGTTAGGCTTTCTACTGATAATCATTTGACTTTCATAATATGGTGGAAAAGCCATGGACTGCGGGGCATAAACCCTGACTCTGCTGCACACCTGCTGAGTGATCTTCAGTTACTTCGCCTCTTAGAATGTCAGTTCCCACTGCTATAAAATGGGGATCCTAAAAATAGCGTAACAATAAAAGACATAGGAGGAAGAAAAGGATTTAAAGGTGTATGTGAGGGCATTGAGGAGGTCACCTGTTGGGATGAGCACTGGGTGTTGTATGGAAACCAATTTGACAATAAATTTCATTAAAATAAATAAATAAAGGTGTATACGAAGAAGGCAACAGAGTTTTAAAGACAACTCTAAGAGGAAACCCTAATGGCCCATTTACCATGCCCTACTCTAGAGCACAGAGTGCTACTCAGGGGATGTGACCAGCCAGCTGTGGATAGAGAGGGGAAGATAGAGAAGGGAAGTTGCTGGAGGCAGCACAGTGCAGTGGCTGCATCCAGATTTCTGAGTCTATCTGTCTCTCACTAGCTAAGTAACTGAGAGAGTTTTCTAAGCTTCAGCTTCCTTGTCTGCAAAACAGAGTTAACAAAGTTGAGATCATTCAATAAGATACCCTGTGGAATGTGGGGTAGCCAAGTGCTTGGCAGACAGTGGATGCTCAATAGATGTTAACTTTCTTTTCTCTTTCCTTCACATCAGGAAGGGCATGCTCCAGGTAGCATGTTTAAGTGAGCATGGGCTTTTGATCCAGAGTCTGAGATCAAATCACACCTCGATTTGCTCATCCTAGGCAACATTTTAAATCCACTGTCTCCAGGTTCTGCTTTTATGGAGTGGAGAAAGACCTGCCTTCTTCCCAGGTCCCTGTGAGGCTGAAATGGACTCTATTTGGATACCCCTTCCTTCAGAGGTTGCAAAGTGCTCCATTAAAAGTTAATTATTAGGGGCGCCTGGGTGGCTCAGTCAGTTAAGCGGCCGACTTCGGCTCAGGTCACGATCTCGCGGTCCGTGAGTTCGAGCCCCGCGTCGGGCTCTGGGCTGATGGCTCAGAGCCTGGAGTCTGCTTTCGATTCTGTGTCTCCCGCTCTCTCTGACCCTCCCCTGTTCATGCTCTGTCTCTCTCTGTCTCAAAAATAAATAAACGTTAAAAAAAAATTTAAAAAAAAAGTTAATTATTAGAATGTTTTTAATTACCAGAGACATACATGTGATTGTGGATCTTTTTTCTTCCCTTTCCCAATATCTCCCAAATGTTTCGGTGTCCCAACTGCCTGATGGCCTTTCCCAGAAGCCTGATACATTTACCAGTGTTCCCTTTGTGAGAAGGATGAGGCTGGCATGACTACACAAGGGCATTTTCAGTCTACCAAAGAGGCCCTTGCATTGGGTTTCTGGTAGGCAGTAATGATCAGACTTGGCTTCAGCACCATTAGGGTGGTTTACAGGATAGATATGGAACCAGAAATATTTAGGAGTAAATCCTAGTGTTTCACATTTACCAGTTGTGGGATAAAGGGTAACCTGAGTCTCAGTTACCTCATACATAAAATAGGGATAATAATATTATTCCATGGGGTCATTGGAAGGTGGACTTAGTTAATGGTGATGCCTGGCATGTACTGAGCACTCAATGCATCCAGGTTATTTTTATTAGTTCTTTGCTGGCCCTCAATGTTCCACCTTGCAAGAGCCTCTGGGAAGAAACAGGGAAACCATGCTGCAACTGCCGCTAGCATTGCTGGTACTTGTAATATTTAAACACTGCCTTTAATTCTGTGTTGAAGTATAAACACTGAAACTGTTTGGGTTTTGTTGCTGCTGTCTTGCTAAAATGACATACATCTTTGAGAAGCTTTTAAAGCCTCAAACTTCTCTTTTAGCCGAAGTCTGCCTCAACTTGAAATGATGAATTCTTTTACTCACTCACTTTGGCTTAACGGACAATAGTGGTCACACTTTATTTTTGTTCCCCCCCCCTTTCTTTGTATGTCCTTGTAGGTGCTGCAGACATAGAATGTTTTCAGTATGTACTCTTCCCCTTTCACTCTCCTATGCCTTGGTTCACTCTCTGAATACCATAGGAGCAAGGGTCTTAGAGCCACTGACCAGATGTGTGGGACTTTACTATATTAGTGCCTAACTTAGGACATAGTTTTCTCATTTGAAAAATGAAGAGAAGGAGCTCAACAGTTTCTAGGGTCCCCATTCTGACATTTTAGAATTTAATTTAACTTGCATTTGCTCATTTATTCAATGAATAAGTATTGATTTCATCTCATGCATAGGTCTTCATGGTAGTAATTAACTTGCTGTCATGTAACTGTGTGCATCTCAGTGCTGAGAGCATAGATATAAACTGACATGATTTCTGTCTTGAGAAGCTCACAGTCTTGTAAGGGGGTGCAAACAGACAATTACACTCTAATAATCTAACTACTGCAATGGAGGCTCATACAAGTTTCTGACCAGAGCATCAGAGCTTCATTAGTGAAGGGGGTGTGTAGCCACTGACAATGACTCAACTAACAAATGAGATGTTAATTTAATTATTAATTCATGGTACTCTTGACCTCCAGAAGCTCATAGTCTAAGGCAGGATACAGATACACAAATGATCACAATTCTGTATGTCAAGTTCTGTAATAAAAGAATGAACAAGGTCATCTACAAAGAGAAGAAGAGAAAATTAATTTGGCTCAGACTACTACCTCTTCCAGGTGTGAAATTATTTGGTTCAAAAATCAAACCTGGGGGAAATTAAACTACAGGAATATAGTTTTAAAAGGAATGTATTAATTTATGATATGACTATTTATTATTTGTCATACACTAGACACCTTAACAGGCATAATTCAATGATACACAAGATAGTTCTCCCAATGTATGGTGCTAGGAGGGAAACCAACACAAAATGAAACCTAAAATGTCAAAAATTTAGAGCCAGAGGATCAGACTTGTTGTCCTAGCTTCTCACTTAAAAGATGTGTGACATGGAGAGAACCACTTGATATCTTGACTTCCTTTCTCTGGTGTGCAAAAATGCGATCATATGTACAGGAAGCCAGTGGTATAAGAAATAATATTAAAAAAAATAAAGTTTGTGGAAATACTTTGTGGGATGTTGATGACTCTACACATGTTAGTAATTATCATACAAGTGAAAGAGGGAATTGGTTTTGCTCAACCTAACATGAGAGAAGGCAACGATTCCCACATACAGTGACTCATCTATCCTCAGGGCTTCAAGCCCATGTATACAGTGATGACTTCCAATCTCTTTTTGTTGATTAGTCTTTTTTGTTAATTTTTTTTCTCAGCTGCTGATCAGTAACAACTGCCTCTTTGACTTTTCCACTTGGTCTTCACCCTAGCACTCCAAAGTTGGCATGGCCAAAATTAAATATAACTCCTTCCTCCTCTCACTTCACACTTTCTCCTACTCCCACATTTCCCACCACAGTAAACAGTCCTCAAACAAGAACTCTCTCGGCCCCACATCCATTGGTTATCAAATCCTACCTAGATGCTTCTCCGTTATCTCCATCTTCTATCCACTATTTACTTCAGACATCATCATTTCTCCTTGGGCTACTGCAAGAGTTCCTTTGGTGGTGTCACTGCCATGAGACTCTACAATCTTTCCCCTCTAAGCCATCCATCTTATTGTTGCCAGAGTGTTCTTCTTACTATAATGTGACCATGTCACTCTTATTCTTAAAAGGCTTTGTTGACGCCTCATGACTTACTGGACAATTCAAGCCATAAAGTAGAACCACAACAATCTCTACAACCTGGATCCTGCCTCTCTGCTTACCAATTCCTTATTTACCAAGCTATTTATGTTGAACTAATTTCTTTGTGACACTGTTTGTGCTCTTCCATTGGCCTAGACTCTGTTTCTCTTCTCTTTGCTTGACAACCACTATTATTTAAATCCACGTTCATCTCAAACATCATTTCCAAGAAGGAATTCTTGGGATTCTTCTCTTATGTCTTTATACTACATACACAACATAGCAGTATATAAATCTAACAGAGTCTTTGTCCCTCTGTACTTATGTATATCTGAGCAAGGAGCTAGCTGTTACTCATTTCCATGCTCCAGTACATAGTCTGGGGCCAGATACACATCAGCTGCTCAGCAGAGTTTGAACTGTCTAGCAGGTCTTCTGGATGCTAAGGAGTCTTCTTGTTGAGCCTATAGCTATATTCATATAAATCTAAAAATACATTCTGATAAGTATTTTCTACCAAAATAGCTGGATTTCTGATACTTACAAAATAACAGGGCCTTGAAATTTTGGAAGGGAATGGGGAAGGGGGAAAAGAGGAAATGAGATAAGGAGGAAAGGGAAAAAATGAAGACAGAGAAAAAGGGATGTCAAGAAGGAAGAAATAAATTATCATGGAAACAGGTGAAAATACAAATATCTTTACCATTTAGAAAGCATCTGAAGAACACTTTGTAAGGAGGGAATTGTGTACTATGTATTTGATCACTAAGCAAAACCTTTGAAATGATACATTCTCACCTAGATCTAATGCTTATGTGTTTACTCTAATGCCACAATACTAATTTGTATTTATTCCAACATTTCATAAGTCATTCCTTAGGAAGTCTTCCTGATAATACCATCTTGCCTAATTGTGTAGCTATGGGTTATCCTGTTCATCTGGCCACTGGCAGTGGCATCACTGGGTGAAGATCTGCAAAAGAGTTGCTGAGGGAGAATGTGCTCTCATGTTGTGTAGCATTTAGAAAAATCAGATGTTTTGTAAGCATAACTCAGATCTCATCAATCTAAGACTAAAATAAGGACATGCTTCTTTATGCTGATTTTGTTGTTATTGTTCCTTTCATTTGATCTCAAACTGAGGTTTAAAAAAATCTCATTAGTTTTATGGCTTCCTCCCCAGTTGTTCCCCATGACTTCTGGAAGCTTCGAAATAGCAACTCCTATGTGTGTACAGCCAGAAGCAATCACAGCACTGGACTCTCTTCATTCATCTTTCTTCCTCTGGATCCTACTCATCTAGGCCCACTGAGTATGGTTCGATTGTAGATAAAGAAGAAATAGCCCACAGAAATAGACTCTAGTGTCTATAGAAAACAATGAACAAAATGAATTGTTATGATCTACTAACATATTTATTGAGGAAGATCATTTTTGTTAGCTTTTATCTTGGCTGCTGGTGCTGGTGTACAAACATGGCTGGCGTAATAAAAACCATGTCTACTTGTGGGACTTCTAGCAGATTGTTAGCTACTGATGGCACTGATGACTTCAAAGAAGACAGAAGACACTTGTGGAAACAAATGATGATTGACTCTGACAACAGAAATAAAAAGTAGCCTCGATTAGTCACACTAAGCTAATTGTCATGCTATGGTGAATACATGAGTTTTAATTTTGTCACTTGTGTAGACAGAAACAATTATCCTGGTCAGCTACTCACTTGTATTTCAAGGATAATGGATATATAACTTGCTTTAGGATGAGTGTGATAAGTTGTTGCCTGAGAACTGCTGGCATTATTCTTAATTTGGTTCTTAGGCTTAACAACAGCGTTAAGGGAGACTGAGGTTAGACATTAAGGAATACAATCACTGGAAGTACTGGAGAAATCTCTATCTCTGTCAATATTGAAGTTTTCAGAAATTCTCACCTATCTGAGATAGATTAGGGGCTTTCCTGCCAAAGACTACACTATGCTACTTCCAAACATCTCCTCTGACAATGGGACTTTATGATATTCTTAATGATATTATTTTTATCCATCCATCCACCCATCCATCATCTATTGAACTCTCCCAAAATTTAAGAACTTGTGCTTTTCGATGGGAAATGAATATATAAACAAAGAAAGTCCTGCTCTCAAGATCATAGTCTGGTGGTGAGAAATAGACATACAAACCAAATTAGACATCTAGGAGGAAGAGTTATCCAGGTAACTAGATGGGATGGGGAGGGGTATTCCAGGCAGGGGAGCAGTAACGTATGCACTGAGGTGTCAAAGCAAGACGATATGACCCACTCCAGCTGCTCTGTAGCTGAACTCAGGGTCCATATCATGGATTCAAAAGAGACAGGTTTGCAGACATTTGTAAGGACTGGGTGATGGAGGTCCTCATTTATAGCAGACCTGTGAGTCACAGCTTGCCCTCTAAAAGAGATCCTGCTACAAAGAGTATTAGATAGTTGACAGCCTCTAGCTGCCACACTTATGGGTTCACACTGAGGCTTCATGTTCTCAGAGATGCTCCCAGCCACTGTCTGGGCATGGTGCAGGTACCAAGAGCTGGGCCATTCCTGTGCAACACAGGCTACCGCTAAAGAGCAATCTTTGCCTGGAGCTCCACATTTGGCCTGGCCATGACTTTCTCAGAGCTGCATTGCAGTCTTCAGTACTTCCTACTCAAGCCTCCCTCCTTCCATTTCCTGTTAACACATGTCTGATCTGCACCACAGCCTGATGCTCTCCCTACCCAGGCTACTCTCTTCCCCTTATCCCTCAAGGGGATTTCCCTCCCCAAATCTCTTACACTTCTAATTCTGTCTTGGTGTCTGCTTCCTGGAGAAGCTGAACTGACTCAAGCTTAGTAAGATGTTTGGACTTTGAACTGAAGTCAATGACAAGCCACTGAAGGGTTTTACACACGGGACATCAAATGTTAAAGCCTTTGTTATAGAAAGATTCTTGTGGCTATGGTGCAGGGGACCAATGTAGGAACAAAGAAACCAGGAGCAATAAGACTCATTAGGAGGGAGAAAAAAGTGAGGATTTTGAATGGGGCAGTAATAGAGAATAGAGGAATAAAGGAGTTAGGAGAGAGACACTGGAGATGGAAACAACAGGGCTTGATGACCCACAGGTTGTTAACTGCAATAGAGAGGGACAATAAAGGATGAGGGGACATTTAAATTAGTAAGCAGGGCCATATTCCTAATCTCAAGGAATTTGGGGGGATGACTTGTTATTCGATACTCCTCACATGAAATGTAGAAAAGGTGAGTTAGCAGCTGGCTATGCACCTTCTGCTATCCTCTCCCTACCCCCACCAGGATGGACTCGGGAAAAGAGAACAATGAAGAGTCTCCATAGGGGACTGGGCTGAAGGCTCAGAAACAGATTCCTCTGTTGGGTAACACGTGAGGGTTGGTAGGAAGAGATATGCTCAAGGCAGAGCAGAGATGTGAGCCTCTCCAACGTAAGGTACTCTAAGCTGTATCAGTTTCTTAGGGCTCCCAGAACTAAGTGTCCCAAACAAGGGGGGTTAAAACAACAGATATGCATTGTCTCACTGCTCTGCAGCCTAGAAGTCTGAAATCAAGGAATTGTCAGGGCCACACTCCCCTCACTGATGACTCCGAGGGAGAATGTGTTCCTTACTTCCTCCTAGCTTCTGGTGACTTCTGGCAGTCCTCAGACTTGCTTGGCTTGCAACCGCATAGTCTCCATCTCTGCCTCTGTCATCACAGTGTTATCCTTGTGTATCATCACATAATTTTCCCTCTGAATGCATCACTGTCTGGGTCTCTGCTGTTCTTATAAAGATACCAGTCATACTGCATGAAGGGTCCACCAGTATGACCTCATCTTAATTAATTGCATCAGCAAGGACCCTATTTCTAAATGTTACATTCTGAGGTTCCAGAAAGCCATGCATTTTAGGGTGGAGGAACACTATTCCATTCAGTTCAGAAGCCCCAGGTGGAAGCTTACCAAGGCTCTTAACCCTTCACTATGCCTCTCTGAACTTTAGCATTACCTTAGGAGGTTGTGAAAACTACTTTTAAGAAGCCTAACTACATTTAATATCGGATTCTGGCTACAAGGTCTTCCTACACCATCAGTGCCAGCACACATGTCTTTGTAATTCTCTACAATGCATGGGAGGGCCGACCAGGGTTTACTGCAGTATCAGCTCAGGTGTTGTAGGGTCTTCCCTCCTTCCTTCAGTTGATCTACGATTTCTCTCAAGCATTCGTTCACTTCTTTTCCCCCAGTCTTGGGCAAGACCTAGAGGGTTGGGGAATGTTAGGTTAACCTTCAAATTTCCTTATTACTTTTTGAATGTTTATTTCCTTTCCCAGTTGTTAGAAATCTACCTTATTTGATCAGTCTTTAGTATTACTATGTAATGGAAAACTTTGACAACTTAGAGATCATCCTTTTTTTTGCTCCCAGCAAACCTGAATGTCAAGATTGTTGTCTAGTTATGAACTTGAAACTATCTGAACTTGAAATTCAAAACTGAGCTGTGATCTGTTTGTTCTTCACAGTATCGATGGATCCTTGAGGAAGATACTGGGCCGGCAACCTCAGCATCCAATTGCCACAACCCTCTCCTTTGTCTCCAGTTAGGTTCCAAGGAAACGACTGTTCACCTTCCTTGACTGCCTTGCAGTCTCACATAGTCAAGGGACTCAGTTTTGGTCACCAACACACAGGTGGAAGTTTGCTTGTGTACTTTAAGAAAGCTTTTGGTTTTCTTAAGAAAAAGAGAGATATGGTTGGCACCTCCTCTCCCCTTCCTTCTACCCTTCCTGGATTAAACAAAGATGGGACCCTGGCCATCATGGAATACTGAAGCAGAGGCTAAAGTGATGTCTTCGAACCAATGTACCAATGTCAACAGCATACATCTCCAACTTCTTGTGTTAGGTGATAGTACAGAAAATTAGAAGTGTGACAAATAAATCCTTAACACTCCTCTTGCCAAAGCAATGCATAAAACTGATCCAAATGGTGAGCATTTCCAAGCAAAAAGGCATGATGAAAAACTACCTTGGCATCACATCTCCACCACATTACCCATGCTTTCATCACTTATAAAATGTGCTAGAGTCAGGACTAGACCCTAAGATTTTGAAAGCCTGATGTGATTGTAACCAGGATGGAGAAAAATGCAGATAGAATAAAGATAGGATACTATCAAATCCATAATCATCAAGTAAAATTTCAAATTTTGAGTAACTAGAACAATTGCATTTACCTCTAGAGCAGTTTTTTTTTTTTCCTTTTGCTTTAGGATAAATTATCAAAATAGTTAAGGCCTAATACAGAGACTCCCCTAGGTAGGTATTATATATCTTAAAATTGAGTTAAATAAATAAAATAAATAGACCCTTTAGTAATTCAAATATGAAGCAGATGCCTACCTCTTTGTCTCTGGATAGTATGAAGCCATCATTAACCTGAAGGCAGCTGTTGCATTTGAGATCATAAATTGTTTCCTTAAACTAGAGCTGTCTTTAGAAGCAGCTTACTTTTTTCTTCTTTCTTTCTTTCTTTCTTTTCTTTCTTCCTTCTTTCTTTCTTTCTTTCTTTCTTTCTTTCTTTTTTCTTTCTTTCCTTCCTTCCTTCCTCACTTCCTCCCTTCCTTCCTTTTCTTTCTTTCTTTCTTTCTTTCTTTCTTTCTCTCTTTCTCTCTTTCTCTCTTTCTCTCTTTCTCTCTTTCTTTTACTTTTTGGTACTGAATCGTGCAGCAGCAGATGAAGAGCAGACAGGTGAAGCAGAAACCCCCGGGCAGACCTGAAGAGGCTATGGTCTTGGATGCCGCTGGTTCCACTGTGGCCAGAAGAATGGTTCATGAACACAAACCCATGTGAGGCTTAGCAGCTCCCAGAAACAATGGGGAATACAGGCTGAGATGGGATCTGGCAGTTATACTTCCGGAGTCTCATAATTTGGAGTATGACTATAGGCACGACCTTGCATCTTATTGCAGGGGCATCCATCCCTATTACAATAACATTTAGAAAACATTAATGGTACTTTAAAAATCTCTAGTGGCAGAATACAATGCTGCTACCAATTTTTTGTGCCTCCTTAGAACACACCCTTTGCTGATATAATTTTGCACTGCCCTCTCTCTAGATCAGCCACCAGCCAGCCAACTCTTAGATATAGAGAGGGCTCGGCCAAAATCGGGAAAGCTATCTATTGAATCCAAGATGACCCTGGCACCTGACAAACACTTACTGTTGCATGCCACTGACATTTAGAGGTTGTGTGTTCTCCAGCAATACCGTGGCAACTGATAACTTTCATTCTTTGAGATGAGTAATACTTGAAGTATCACATAGTATTTCGGAGTCTTGGTTTGTATTTTTTAATCTATAAAATTGACCTAACGATACCTTCCATACCAGTGTGTTTTAAACATTAAATGCAATAATTCAGCACATAAGATAGTATTTCTTAGAAACACTAAAGACTGCATACATTAATTTTAAGATATCATTATAGTATAGACTGTGCTTCTGTCCCAAGGATCATGTTCCAATAAATATTTCTGTATCTGAGGTCTCGTGAGGATGGGTGCATGGGCGCTGCCCTATAGGGTGCTCCAAGCTTCAGAGGGAGACACTAGGACAAAGTCTCTCGAATGGAATTCTAGAGCAAACTGGGTTTTGTAGCTTTGTCCATGTAGACGGGTAAGATGAAGAAGCCTGGAAAAAGAACATCACTTCCATGCTATTCAGGTGGATAGGGCTTTATGGAAAAGGTGGGCAAGTAGGGGAATGGAAGTGGCAGAAGCTTCAGAACGGAGGGGCACAGAGCCACAACTTGAGCTCCTGCATTTGTAGCAACTCGGGTTCAGGAGGTTCTCTAACCCCAGTGAGACTTGGTTTTCTCCCTTAAAACGGGAATAACAATAACCATCTTGGAGAATTATTGAAGACATTTAACTAAATACAAGCTTTTAAGTTTGTGGAACAGAATAGGTACCCTTACAACTGGATGTCAGAAACATGGTCTTTTTATTGGGACTTGGGGCACATGGACTTGGGAAGCAGGGAGCCAACTGACATCACTGGTGATTTCAGGTGCTGGGTGGTGAGAAGAAATTTGGATAAAGAAAGCAGCAAAGAAATCAGTCCTTTTGGTGTGTCAGTTTCAATGCATTGGATTTTTTTTCTTTTGCATTGCATTACACTGTATTGAAGCACGAGATGGCTCAGAACAAAAGCCAGAATTTATTTTTAAATGTTCAGAACAATGAGATGACTGGTATTCTGTGTATCAGCATGACACTGCCTAACACATGAAAATCTTACACTCAGTTATCAGCTTTACATGAATATCTGTTGCGATGATGCAGTCTGACCTTGCTTTAAGCGACTTTGTAGCTTTGACTCCAAATTTTAAGTATGATACTTTACATTTATAGAGCACTCGATAACTTAGAAAACACGTTTCCAGACATTATTTCATTTCTGACCTGCTCAGCAGTCATGTGGAGTAGCAGTTCTTATCCTCGACTTGAAGATGATGAAACGAGTTTTCAGTGGTTAAAGGACACACCCAAAGTCACAAAATTATTGGATGGGGAGTCTAAGTTGCAAAGTTGGTAACAAAGTGAGGCATTTGCTGAGACATTTTGTATGGCAGGTGCTATGCCAGGCTTTTTGCAGTCGACTTCCTTGTCAACCTTCTGTGACAGAACAATGGGGACCTCCTCAACAGGCGCTGGCCCACCCTCCTGCCATGCTTATGGGACTTACTTTTTTTCTTTTTTTTTCATATGCGAGTTGAGATGTACTTGAGGAAGGATGACTCCAGTCCAGGCCCTAAAGGATAAACTATGGTAGTCTAAACCAGTCACGTCAACCTCATTCTCCTTTGCCAGTGTGGAGAGGGGCATGTGATACAGTTTGGCCAAGGAAATGAAAGACAAGTTTGCTGGAGGCTTCTGGAAAAGAACCCTTCCCCACTCTGCCCTAATAAAAAGAGAGCGAGAGATGTACAAGGAGAAACCCCAAACCCTTCCTTTTTGCTTTGGGTATTGTTGTGTGAGGATCTGAGGCTGCAGCCACGGCAGCCATTTCAACCAGGAGGGAAGATGAACGCAAAGCAAAAAGGAAACAAAAGACAGGCTGACCCCAAACCCTGATGTCCTGGAGTGGCATGATGAATTGACACGGAAAAGCCTACCTCTGGACTTAAGTGAAATAATTAAAGGGTCTTATTATTAAAGTCAGGTTGAGTCACATATTCCATCACTTGCTTTTGAAGCCATTCGGAACAATACACCTTCACAAAGAGGTACTGTGTTCACTCTTTCACAGATGGCAACACTGAGAAACACAGAGTTTAAGTAGTCCAAGCCCCCAGATGTAGATTTCAGATTTAGAATTTGAACTTTTGTGTGTCTGCTGTTGAAATCTCTCATCTCCTGAACTATGCTACAGTGCTGCCTACTCTCCCCAGTCCTCTGTACCTCCCACTTCCCATCAGTCTGTGCAACACAACAGCATGCAAAGAAGGGTCCAACATGTGTGTTCCTGCAACGTTAGTGGATGTTTCCCACAATGCCTAAAACGCAGAAGTCCAGGAGATAAAACGGCCTACTTTACACTCTGGCCAACTATAGTCCTCTTTGTTTTGTGCATCTCAGTCCTGGGGAAAGGAAACCAGGAAAGTTGGAAAGAAAAGAGGACTGGGAGGTAAAAAAAAAAATCTGATTTCAAGTTTTGGCTTAGCCATTTTGTCAGAGTATCACTTTGGGCAAATCCTTTGATCTGTCTGAGACTCAGTTTTTTCATCCATCAAATGACAATAACAACCTCTGGCCTATTTTCTTCTGGGGTTACGGTAAAGATGACAAGAGAACAGGCATGTGGAAATCTTTTTCCGCTGCAGAGGATAAAAAATTCTTATTACTAGAGAAGATGTCCTCGGGGCAGACACGGTCTCTTCATGATCTACCATAGAGACTAAGGATACTAATGGTCCTTTACATGAGCATTACAATAATGTTATTGCTTTTGATGAATTTATAATTTGTAGGTTGTAAATTCAAACATTCTCCCCTCTGAATGCCATCCTGAAGGTTAATGAATGAAATACATGATTTTCAAATCCCAACGGTTGGTGTTAATTGGAAGCAAACACACACCTTCAGGTTTGATCTCTCATAACAAGACAGTCAGATAACTTAACCTCAAAGCAATTCATTACTGCACCACTCACAGCTCTTGGAACACAGAAGATATTTCAAAGGCTTTGGATGTGTGTGTATGCTCCCCCACTGCCTCCTCCTCTTTGCAAAAATAGTAAACTGAAAGGAAGAGAAGGAACCAGGGAAACTTAGGAGAATTTGGAGGATTTTTAAATAACCTGAACATAATAAATCCATAGGATTTAATTAGAAACAACCCAAGACCCTAACGGTTGCTGGTACTTGCTACTTATCCATGACATAATATTTTGCAACCTTCAGAAAGAATGACCTGGAACACTACCTGAAGGTACAGGACACTACATGCAGGGTGAAGAGATAAAGGTGAGATGGAAAGAATAAGCTGCATGATTCCAAAGTAATAAAGTATCTGGTTCACACACACATGTACACACACACCCAGCTAGAAGGAACTATATAATTTGGCTTCCTGACAGAGAGAGACCTTCAAATTCAAAGTCATACATAGTTGTTTCTTCTTTTCACTGAAGTATTGGATTCATTTCCTTTTTCCTCAGAGTTATAGGATAAGGAAATAAGTTTCCATTTTTATAACGGTCTCCATTTATTCTGTGCCTTCCTGTGTGTGGAGCACTTTGTATGTACTCACCCCTCCCTTAGTTCTTACAACAACCCCATAAGGAAAGTACTATTATCACTCCCATGTTACGGATGGGGTGATTGAGAATCACAGAGAGTAATGTTATTGTTTTCCCAGCTGGTAGATGATGAGCCTGGAGTCAAAATGTGGTGAATTCCAGAACTAGTTCTTCAGCTGATTAAGATTATGTCCTCTCAGCTAAGATGCCAATTTTTATATATTTATATAAAATTAATTTAATTAAGCCACATGGGAGTATGGGAAGAATAAGAGTTCTTTTCTTTGTTTTCTTGTATTAGATGAAACTGACATAAATGCTACTGGGCCAAGAGCACTTGACTTCCTGAATGGTTTCTCACTCTTGCCTCTTTGTCACTTCCTTGGTGCCACCTCTATTTTGATACTCCCCCTCTCCTACCAGATAATTCCAGCAGCATCCTTGCTAGTGGGCTCTCTGCTTTGGGCCTCATCTTCCTTCACTCTCTCCTTCAGAGCAACCTTTCAAATACACAAATCTGATGGCTTCAGGCTCTGTGTGAGATGTGGCCAAAGATTGTGCTTCAGGAAAGTGCCAGCAGACCAGGCACACAGTGCAGGACCTCCATACCCTGCCCTGGCCCCTGCTCCAGTCCTGCCTCTTGTTTCTTTCTGTTACACCAGGGGTTTGCAAATGCAAGTCACAACTTCTATAGAATCACATATTTAGTGGATCATGATGGGTGTAGAAAAACCACACACATAATAGAAAACATTAGAGTGCATCAGAAGTAGTAGGGTAAGCATAGTTTCATTAAAAATTTATCTTAATTTTATATACTTTTACATACAAATCCTGAGTTTTGCTATAACTTCCGTTTCTTACATAGGTTGTTTTCAAAAAGCTAATGAGGCTTCATTACATCACACTTCCTATAATTCTCCAAACATTCTAAATTGTGTCTCCCTCTGGGTCTGTCCTTTGTTCTCTCCACCTCTGACTTATCCATTATTCACAAGGGATATAGTGTCTAGGGACCATAATACTCTTAGAAGCCAACAAAAATGCTTTAATTAAAAGAAAAAAATAAATTAGAAGAAGAAATGAACATAATTCAGCCTGCATTATATTTATCTTCATCCCAATGCAGTCATAAAATGTAATAGCTTGTGTGTATGTGTATGTGTGTGTATACATACACACACGTACTTACATATGTGTGTATATGTGTGTGTGTGTGTGTGTGCGTGTGTGTATAATTTTAACATAGGAAACACCAATGAAAGTAAAAGTGCTAAAGTGCCTGGGGAACCATGAAAATTATAATCCTACCCTGGCTCTCCCCTCTCCCTGGAAGACCCATAGTCCACATGGAGAAGTCTTGCTGGTTCTTAAAAATCTTACCCAAGCATCACCCTTCCCTGACAGCCCTTTTCCAGCATTTTAATTAATGTATATATTTATTCATTTATGTATCTACTTATCTCTTGCAATGACAGTTTCAAACAGAGAGTAAAATAATCCTAGCCAAGAACGAAGAACATTTATTATGTGCCAAATACAGTGGTAATGTTTTACTGCACTCATTCTGTTTTAGCCTCACACTATGGGGTAGACACTATTATTATCATCCTCATTTTACATTTGAGAATATGGAGACTAAGAGAGATTGAAGTATCCCTGTTTATAACTGGCAGCGTGAGGGCTTAAACCCAGGCCGGGTGTTTCTGGAGCCTGGGGAGGCTCTGTTGGGGTAGAGAAAAAGAACCCCCTTCAACTGGCTTAATGATTCCAGCTGGAGAAATGCCAATTGGTGTAACATGTTTGGAATTTTTTTCTGTCTTATCTATGCCCTTGGGTAAGGGAATGACCACGCAATACCAGCTCAGCCACTCTCCTCCTCCTCTTCTTCCCTTTCAATCCACCTGTCCACAAAGAGCATGTGGACATGCTCTCTGGTTCTCCTGTGTTCTCTGGTCTGTCCCCTACCACTCGAGAAGCTTGGAAGCCTTCACCAACTCTTCTGTATGTCTGTTCTGGGATTCATGAGGCTAACACACCAAATCATGTCTTCATCCTCTTGCTCAGTTATAAGGCTACCACTTCAGCTGGTCTCTCATTTGTTTCCACATCCAGACACATTTTAATGGCGATAGTTATTTGGGACCCTTAAAATATCAACATGTTTCCAATCATAAGGCACAGAGACAACTCAGAGGAGGGTGTGATGAACTGTCTTGAAATTGTTAGAGAAGGCTTTTTGAAAAGGAGAATCCTGAGCTGAGTTTTTTGACATCAATCTCTTTGCAGCAAAGATTAAGTACTTGTTTGAGAGGGAGAGACTGAGAGTTCAGCAGCAGTTTGAAGGCATACGGATCTCCAGGAGTACACTGACTAACTGAATAAACACCATTCTTGATGGTAGTGAATCTACTCATTTAAAGTGGTTATCTGCTAGCTCTTAATCAGTGGGCTAACCTTTTACATGCCTTGTTTAATTTTATCTTCACAGTAAATCCCTGAGGTAGTAAAAGTCCTTACCTCCTTTTTTCAGATAAATAAACAAAGATTCAGAGATGTCAAGTAGAATTCCCACATCATCAGAGCTACTTGGTGGCAAATAATTTTCGTAGTGAATGAGGAGTCAACCACGTTTGTCTGCCTCCAGTGTAAATATTCTTACACTGTTCATATGGTCCTTTCCCTGTATCACTGTGTCTTGTACTTAGCTCCTATATAGCTCTTATCTCCAGATGTTTTGATTATCTGGATTTTTCCTGTCTGGCTCCCCATTAGCATGCAAGCTCTATGAGGGCAGGAACTGTGCCCCACTCCTCTTTTTTAATCTTTGGTTCCTAGCATATTCCATGTATTCCATCAATTTTTTATGGAGTTATACCATTTGCTAGGCCCAACATGCAGTGTGGGACATGTTCTGATGAGCAACTCAGACATCCTCCCTACCCTCTGGTGCTGATTTATCAGAGGAAACAGAAACTCGCAAGTTGGAAGGAAAAAGTAATCGCAAAGTAATATATAAGTGCTGTGAGGGGGCGCCTGGGTGGCTCCCTCGGTTGAGCTTCCGACTTTGGCTCAGGTCATGATCTCACAGTCTGTGAGTTTGGGCCCCGCATCGGGCTCTGTGCTGACAGCTCAGAGCCTGGAGCCTGCTTCGAATTCTTGGTCTCCCTCTCTCTCTGCCCCTCCCCCACTCATATTCATTCTCTCTCTCTCTCTCTCTCTTTGTCAAAAATAAATAAACATTAAAAAATTTTTATAAGTGCTGTGAGGTAAGGAACACATAATGGGATAGGGTGGTAGAGAGAGCACGAACAAGGAAAGCTTCACTGTGGATTCTAAGATGAGACTTGAAGAATGACACAGTCCAGTTCAGGGGACATCTATGTGAAGAGGAGGGAAGAGAATGAATGAAGCACCAGATACCACGAGGATTCGGGTATGCTCAGGGTTAGGACTGAACAGGGCAGGTAACAGATGAGATTTACATAGCACCTTGTGGAAGACTTTGGATTTCAGTTCCAGGGCAGCAGGCAAGCACTAAAAATTGATAAAGAAAGCAGTGAGCATGGGGATGAAGAAATGAGGATGGTACCAAAAGTCTTTTGAAAGTGAAATTGACAAAGCTTGCTTGTGGTTGACTGGAAGGTAAGAGATGAGCCAAAATTGACCTGAGGGAAGACTTCTAATCTTAAGTGGCTGGGTGGGTGGCGGTACCATTTTACAAGGATGGAGAAGACTAGGGAGACAGAGTTTGAGGAGAGAGTGCTGGGGAAGATAGTAGAACTAACTTATATTTGAGATAACTACTGGAAGCCCCAGTGGAGACGTACAAAATTGACAGATCGCCACATCTTGTTTCTATGATTACATTCTTATCATTTGCCGGCGGCCATCTTATACACCTGGATGCAGAATGAAATAAGTGGGATATTCAAAGTAACCAGCATGCATTCCTCGAACGGTATTTAAAAATCAGTCAAATACGAGGCGTAAAAATGTTTTACTGTGGCTATAATCTTTTTGCACAAGGTTGTTCCAGGCTTTCATCATCAGTGTGAAAAACTGAATTTCACCGATTCTCAAATTCATACTCCTATACAGTGGTAATTAGCAATTAAACAGGCAAAGAAAGCATATCTACCTTCTGCCTAATATATATATATATATGTTACATATATGTATTTTATAGATAGAAGTGTATTGTCTTCGGATATATCTATTACCTGAATTAAGAATGGAATAGTAGCTTTGGCTTCCAAAGCTAACAGCTTTGACATACCTGTCTGTCATTATTACATCTCAAGATCCATAAAGAAATTTCCTGGTTTGCTTTTTTTTTTTTTTTTCCTTCTTGGTAAAGTAGATTTCCAGTACTTAGGGGTATATCACTTCCTTATTCTCCCATGAGCTGGGATACACCCATATCAAATATCGGCCTGAGGCCATTTAAGAAAGATTTTTTTTTTTTTACCAAAAAAATGAAATCATTACTTAAAATAAGAGTAAATGTCTCATCCTCCTCCCAACTTGCCTCACATTTATTTCAATTATAGATCTAGAAATCTGGTTGGGAAAAGAGCTGAGAGTGAAAGATTAAGACATAAGGTTTGCATCTTTAGGACATTGCCCTTTACTTCCTAACGTATACTCAATTTGGGCAGCAGTAACCAAGCAGCTTGCAAAAGGGCAAGGCCACCTTCTAGCTTCTAGCAGGGAACAAGACATATGCAAATGAACATTTACTCTCTTGCTAAGCAAACATGGTCAGTTATTACAATGGGCCAATGGGGGAACAGTAAAAAAAAATAACAATATGGAAAATAAACAGAATTTAAATGAGAAAAATATTAATCACAGAACTGAATCCTTGTTCTGGAAATATCATTTGAGATCATGGAGGGGGGACAAATGCCATGATATATTTCCAAATAAGTTATGACGGCTCCCATTAGAGGTCTGTGAAGGGCACTAAAGACGCTCTGTTGAAAAACTTTTATAAGGAAAATACCTTGCAATTGCTATTGGTGTGACACTGGCACATCTGGCCCAATAGGAAGACGTGCAAGATATATAACATAACTCAGAGAAAAGCAAACATCATTGGGCCTGATTTTTTCCAAGAAATCTCTATATTACTCATATAAAATATTGGCAGGAATGAGATAACAATTATGGGAAATAGCTTAGAAATGCTTTAAAGAAAGGAAATGTAAAGACTTGAGACTTCCCTCTAGCCTCCACTGGAATCTTGTAGATAAGGCTTCTGTGTTCCTTCCCCAAGTGCTCTGACAGGACAGTCCAATAGGATCCCTTTTCCCAGGGCTCTGATCCTTGTGAGGACTGAAGACTTCTTGTGGCCTTTGTGAAGAAGTCATCATTACCTGAGTGAGCTACTCAAACACAGTAATCTAACTCTGATACCCCCTTACCTAAACTCCTTTAATGGCTTCCCAGGGTCCCAAGACTGTTCATACTTCCTAGTGAAGTTTACGGAGCCCATCTAAAGCCCTATCTTCTCCCTCTGCTTGTACCTTACAATCCAACTTGACTTGTGCCCCATAGATACTCTGCTGTCTGTCATACCTAGATGTTCCCTCAGCCTATAATATGATTTCCTGTCAACGCCCCATACCTGGAAAGGTATTCTTCACCTGGCTAACTCCTCCTTATTCTTCCATCTGGACTCAATCCAGGCATTGCCTCTTCCAGAAAACCTTTACCACTGCCATGACTGTGGCATATGCCCATAGTACCCTACACTTAGCCCAATTGTTGCACTTCGATTGTGTTATTTAAATGATTTGTTTCCACGTCTGCCTTCATTACTAGACTGAGAGCTCCTTGAATAAAGGAAAGGTGTCTTATTCATCTTTTAGTACCATCAACCACCATACACCAAGTACAGAGGAAGTCAATATAAGGTTTTTTTGTTTTTCGACTGAACAAAGTAATTCAATACTAATTTCAGTCTACTTTGTCCCAAATCTCCTTGCTCATCACTTGCAGAGACATCCCCAACACCTGAAAATAAGATTGTGTCATTTCAGGGGCAAAATCAATAGGCTTCTCTTAAGAAATAGGAAATTGGGAATAAGAAAGGAGGATTGCTTTGATTAAGTAGAGAGAACCCTAGAGAGTAAGGAATGCCAGCCAAGGTCTGCCACAAAGTGACAAAACATGTTAATTTCATGGGGGGGGGGCGGGCTCCCAGAGTTTCTGGAGAGGGAGTGGGCACAGTCAGCTGGGAAAACACAAACATCTTGTAATCCTCCTAAAGTTTCTGTTTCGATTTTTGCAGAATTGTCATTGACCACCCACACAGGAGAGATAATATAAAATCTTTTGAGTGGAAGTTCCTGGAAAGCCTAATTCGAAGGCAGTAAATAGGAAAGGGACAGGCTTTGTTTGTGCATGTACGTGTGTGCACTCCTTTAAAATTGCATTCTCCATTCCGGCTACTAATGAACATAATAAGCAATGCTAGTTTATGGGTAAGCTCATTAAAGATTTCTTCAGGCAAATTCACCAAAAATGCAGACAGTCTGTGCTTTTACATCAAACGCATTCCTGAGGACTTCAACTATAAAGCTGACCTGGCAAAGTTATTCTTTCTGTGTATGAGCCACTGCCTTTGTCTTATTTGTTAAAGGAGGGTGGGGAAGTAAAATCTCCTGGGAGAGACAGAGCAGAGCCCCTTAAGTGTCATGAGGCAGTGTCCTCGCTTGCAGTGCCTTTCATTTCAGTTGGCTTCATGAAACATTTATTGTGCACCTACCATGTGCCAAGGAGAAATCCGGAGTTACAAAGCTGAGCACGACATTCCCTCAAAGACATTCATCATTCAGAAAGGGCCAGTGTTCTGTGTAAATTTCTACTATGTTAAAAAGTATCTTTTAAATCCTATTTTCTCCATGAAAGAAGTCTCTGTTCTGTGTCTTTTAGCTCCCTGTGCATCTGCTACTTATCTGCCATATCCTGCCACAAAATATTAGTAATGTTTGTTACAGCCTTTTTCATACTATTCCCATCTTGTTGGTTTTTGTGTGTTCTTCCGGACTAGGCTTGGGGATTCTTGGGGGAAAAGGAGCAGTTAGGTTAGAAGTGGTTAAGGATGTGAACTCTGCCTCGGGACTACATGGGTTCAAATCTAAAGTCTGCATTTATCAGTTAAGTGACTTTAGGAAAAAGGCAGTTGGAATCTCTGTGCCTCAGTTTCCTCACTTTTAAAATGGGATAATCGTATTACCTGCCTCGAGTGGCTGGGATGAGGATAAATGAGTTGATTTATGAATGCTTAGAACAGTCCTTAGCAGGGAGTGAGCACTCAGTCATATTAACCATCAAAATTTGTCTGCACGCACGCAACCAAAATGCTCAAGCCCTGTGTTGTAACTGCCAGCCTAAACTGCCAGTACTTGCTTTTAGCTTAAGATCTGACCTACGGTTGAGCATTCACATCACCAGGGGTGATTCCATTCGTTCGGTTGTCTAAGAGAGAAACCTGGAAGTACCCTTGAAAAGACCCTCTCCTGTACCTCTTACATCCAATGCAGCATCCAACTCCCCCATATAACATTGTGATATGGCTTCAGTGATGGTCCTTCATCCCCACCACCCTCCAGTAGCTTAGGTCATCACTGTTCCTACTGACTGCTCATCCATTTCCAAATAGCTCTCCCTCCTTCTACTCTGACACTGTCCAGTTTATTTTTAATGTGGTGACTGAAGAAGCTTCAAAAAATATCAAACAGGTCAAATAATTCCAATGTAAAATTTTTATTGGGTTCTTCTTAGTGTGAAAACCAAATCCTTAATGTTGTTAAAGAAACAGAGTGTGATCTTGTCCCTCCCTAGTGACTCGGCCTCTTGGCTCACCGCTGAGCCTGTCTCCAGTTCCTTGAAAGTACCAGTCTCTCCCTGGGCTCAGGACCTTCCAACTACTCTTCCCCCACCCTTCACATCTCCAAGGGCTCAGCTGACAAGTCACTTCCCAGAGCTGCTTTCCTCAGCCTTCCCTCCCTGACTCTAAATGCCACCCCCTGCCATTGTTCAATTCTTCAGGGCATGGCAGATAGCACAATTTGTACAAAAGGATTTTTTTTGAATGATTATTTGTTCACTCTTCACGTCTCCACCAGTCTGTGAATTCCACAAGAACAGGCACTCTGTTTTATTTACCACTTTATCCTCAATGCTTAGCAAAGTTCCTGGTGCTCAGGAAATAATTAGCAAACAAATGAATGCCCAATAATTATTTATTTAATAAATATATGAAACACAGCAATGAATGAACTAGAAAAATCTGATGAACCAGCGCTGTAATAAACACCAGGGCTCTGATGTGCTTTACTTATTTTTTCTTTCCTTTTTTTTTTTTTTTTTGGTCCAATATGATTTTACTAATGAAGGAGCTATATTACAAACCATCTAATACAGAGGGAGGGCTATTTTCATTCTAAGGAAATTAAATGTATCTTTGATCTCACTGCCTATGAAAAAACAAGCTCAAATCCTTTCTTGTAAAGGCGCTCTTGGCAGTGAGCATTGTACATCATGTCCGGTCTTGTTGTGATATGTGTGCATGAATATATGTCGAATCATTTCCAAGCCCTCCAGAAACCATATTTCAAGAAGTTTGTATGAAAGCACTCGTATAATACTAATTCAGCCAATAATTATACATGGCAGTGACCTGGGGTGAGGAGGATGAGAAATGAATTAGATTTGTAGAGATGAGAATGTTGAGACCCTGCACAAGACTGGGTGAAAAATGGAAGTTACGCATACATATGGAACTGAAACCGATCAGAGACTCAGAGAAGGTTAGAAATGACAGTAATTTTCATGATCATCTAGCAGAAAATAAGAAAGTACAGAGGGTTTAAGAGAATCAAACAGATCTGTGTTCAGATCACAACTGTGCCACTTGCAGCTTTGAGGTCTTGGCAAAATTATGTCATCTTCCTTATTTGCAATTTGTTACATTAAAGGCAGAGACAACAATACCTTAAATTCCTTAATGAAATATATTTAAGGAATATATTTCCTTAAATGAAATATATTTAAGGAATCTTGTGTGAGGTGGTAACATTAGATAGTCCAACACATGGAGCACAAGGAATGTTTTGAGTCCTTAAAGAGGGACTCGACAAGGTTTATAGTTATCCTTTATTATCTAAACATATTATTTTACAGATGGAAAGTACAGGACTCAAAGAAGAAACAATTCGCCAAAGGCCACGTGGCAAAGTAGAGATAAAGCCAGGAATGTTATATATGACTAAAAATTCCCTATTTGGTACTTCTACCTGCCCCCTAACCCTTTTCCTCCTTATCTATCCCTTTGCACATGCACATCATAGAAGATACAACAACAGGTGGAGGACAATGGAAAAGCCACACAAAGACTTTTCTGATTCCAGCAATATGTATAGCAGAACATATAATTTGAGTTAACGTCCCATTACTTGCACGCCCTGTTATGGCACCTATACAACTGAAATAAATACAATAAAAATTCTTTCCATGCTTGAGTTCAAAATAAAAAAAAAAAAGTAATTCTTCAGTTTCAAGACATGAAGTAGGAATGAACACATAGTCTGAGAGAGCTAAAGATGTTGCTGCCTGGGGCCAGGCAGTAGGAATGGACATCAGTTTCTGTAATATTTTCTCATAACTTGGAGACATGAAATGGTATCTTGGTCCTGCACAAGACAGAGAGTTTTAACTAACTTTTGTATAAATCCTGGATTGTTAAAGGATGAAAGAGAAAAACAACAGTCTTCTCCTAGCAAGAGGAGATGGCCAAGATACTGCACACAAGTTCATGTTGTAACTTGTATCTTAGTATTGGCTTGGATGGAAAAAAGCAAACATTTTAATCTTGGGTCTGTGCTTCATGTGGATTTAAGGCTCAGATTTAAAATAAAAGGCCAACTTTACATCAGGAAACACCAAACTGAGAAATTCATATTAGATCGGTTCCAGTTTAGTGATGCTCCTTAAGCATCTGGTAGAAACAAATGCAAAAGCACTTGTAGGGCAAGAATTTCAATAACTGAGAACCCTGATAATAGAAAAATCTGATAAGGATGATAATTTAAATATATGTAAATAATTACAAATATTAAAAAATAAATTGAAACTATAAGTCAATAACAAATAGGCAGGTTTAATAAAAATTAAGTAGAACTTCTAGATGAGAAAGAATGAAATATGGCCTTTTGTAGCAACATGGATGGAACTGGAGAGTGTTATGCTAAGTGAAATAAGTCATACAGAGAAAGACAGATACCATATATTTTCACTCTTATGTGGATCCTTAGAAACTTAACAAAAGACCATGGGGGAGGGAAAGGAAAAAAAAAGTTAGAGAGGGAGGGAGCCAAACTATAAGAGACTCTTAAAAACTGAGAACAATCTGAGGGTTGATGGGGGGTGGGAGGGAGGGGAGGGTGGGTGATGGGTATTGAGGAGGGCACCTGTTGGGATGAGCACTGGGTGTTGTATGGAAACCAATTTGACAATAAATTTCATATTAAAAAAAATAATTTCTAGACATGAAAAAGAATTTGAAATGAAAGACTAGTGAAGTAACGTGATAAACAAAAATTAGACACAGATAAAGAGAGAATTAGTGAAATGAAATATGTTAAGGAAACTATCCAGAATGCAGCACTGAGAGAAAAAAATAGACAGAAAATATAATAGAGCTTAAGTGACAAGGAAAATAGAATAAGAAGATCCAAAATTGGATTGGAAAAGCAAATAGGAGGAATGTGAAGTGTAGATGATGTAATATTTGAAGAAATCACTACCAAGAACTTGCAAAAATTAATGAAAAACATAATCCTACAGACTTAAAATCACAATGGAGTCAATGAAGAATAAATAAAGTGAGCCTAGTGGCACCTGGGTGGCTTAGTCAGTTAAGTGTCCGACTTTGGCTCAGGTCATGATCTCATGGTTTGTGGGTTCAAGCCCCACATTCGGCTCTGTGCTGGCAGCTCAGAGCCTGAAGCCTGCTTCAGATTCTGTGTCTCTCTCTCTACCCCTAACCTACTCACACTCTGTGTCTCCCTCTCTCTCTCTCAAAAATAAATAAACATAAAAAAAAAGTTTTTTAAAAATGAAGTGAGCCTAGACCAAGGGCCATTGTAGTAAATTACAGAATACCAAAACAGAGAGAAGATAATTAAAATAGCATGGAGAAAAGACCCATTACCTAGAAATGAAATTATCCCTCTTATGGTATCGGATTTCTCATTAGCAGCAAAGAGGTCAGGGAATTACATCTGCAAAGCCTTCTGAAAACTATAAAACTATCTTCCTAGAATTCTATATTCAGCTAAAGTATCATTCCAGAGTGAACATAAAGATTTTTAGATACCTAATAACTGAAGGAATTTAACAGGAGATTTAGCTAGAAATACAACAGGATCTATTTCAGGAAGGGAAAAATAGAACCTACAACGAAGAAAAGTATGTATGAAGAAATAGTGAGTAAAGAATCTGGCTAACACATGGAGAAATGTAAAATAAACATTGATTACATAAACTGTGATAGTAATATTTAATTCAAGGAGAGTGAAAACAAGGTGAAATTAAAACATTAGATACCAATAATAGGTGACATAGAAAAGATGACTTGGGTAAAGTGTTCTAGGGTCCCTGTGTTGCTAGAAAGGAGGGGGAAGATGCTAATTAACTCTAAGAATGTAGAGGTAGCCAACAAAATAGTGGAAAATAGAATGGATCACTTCCTAGAAAACTTAAGAATCAAAAAGGACAGAAGGGAAATTTGATCAATTTAATTAAGATAAGCAAAAGGGGAAAAATAGAAAGATAAAGGCATGTTAAACATAAAATAACAAGATAGTAATAAGTGCAAATAAATCACTAATAGCCACAATAAATGTAAATAACCTAAATTTGCCTTTTAGCTAGAGACTCACATAAAACACAAGGACACAAAAAAACATCAGATAAAGGGATGGAAAAAGATACTTTTGGAAAAACGATAGGCTAGTCAAATAATGTTGGTATAGATATAGTAACATTGAACAAAGTAGACTTCAGGGTAAAGTTTATAATTAGGAATTAAAAGTCATCTTATAATGTATGAAAAATAATTTTTCAAAGAGCTGTATCAATTTTAAGTTTGTAAACTTAGCAAAGTAACCTTAATATACGAAAGGCAAAACTTACGAGAAGTGCAAAAGGAAATTGACAAGTCCATGGTTATATTTAATAGATTTTAACACAATTATCTTGGTAATTAATGGAAAAAAGATTTTTAAAAATTATTAAAACTAGGGTAGCTGTAACATTAACAAGTTTTATCTAATAAACATACTAGAGAATGGTTTTGTTGAGCATGCATGCAATATTTCAAAAATTTGATAATGGGGGAGCCTGGGTGGATCAATTAGATGGTTAAGTGTCTGCCTCTTGATTTTGGCTCAGGTCATGATCTTACAGTTCATGAGATTGAGCCCCTCATCCCGTTTGCACATACACACTCTCTCTCTCAAAAATAAATATATAATCTTGAAAAAAATTTAAAATTGATCATGTATTAGGAAGTAAGCAAATCTCGGTATATACCAATGAAATAATTAAAAAAAATTTTTTTAACGTTTATTTATTATTGAGAGACAGAGAGACACAGCATGAGCAGGGGAGGGGTAGAGAGATGGGGAGACATAGAATCTGAAGTAGGCTCCAGGCTCTGAGCTGTCAGCACAGTGCCCAATGCGGGGCTCGAACTCACAAACTGTGAGATCATGACCTGAGCCAAAGTCGGTCGCTCCACCAACTGAGCCACCCAGGTGCCCCCGATGAAACAGTATTATTGAACATATTCTCTTACTACGATGCAAAGAAAAAAAAAAAAAAAAGAAAAGAAAAAGAAAAAAGAAAAAAAAGGAAGTCAAAAGCAAAGGACAATTGGAAAATTCTGTCTTAGGTTGACAGTTGAAAAACACAATCCTAATTAATGAGTCAAAAAATAGAGTGGAAATTAGAATACATTTACAAATGGATAATTAAAATAATATATTTTAAAACTTACGGCATATAGCTAATGCAGTTCTCAGAGGAAATTTATGAGAATTCCCTTTATACACTTTTATAAGAAATGAAAGCTGAAAATTAGCTGAGTATCCAACTTCAGTGATTAGGGGGATAAAAAAACAAAAGTAAGACAATAAACAGATACACAGAATAATGAAATATATCAACAAAAATAAAGAAAACAAGGAAATAGAGAGGATTAAAATACTCAATGTTTGCCACTTGGGAGAACTAACAAAATAAAGAAACATTTTGCAAGATTGATCAAGAAGAGAAGATACAGGGGTGCCTGGGTGGCTCAGTCAGTTAAGCATCTGACTTCATTCAGCTCAGGTCATGATCTCGCGGTTCTTGAGTTGCAGCCCTGTGTTGGGCTCTGTGCTGACAGCTCGGAGCCTGGAGCCTGTTTCAGAATCTGCGTCTCCCTCTTTCTCTGCCCCTCCCCGCCCCTCACGCTTTGTCTCTTTCTCTCTCTCTCTCTCTCAAAAATAGATAAACATTTAAAAAATTTTTAAAAAAAGAAGAGAAGATACAAAAAAATAGATTAGGAATAAAACAGATAATATTGTGGATGTATTAGAAATTTTAAAACATTATTTGAAAATGCTCTATGCTATAAATTGGAAAAAATAGACAAAACAATTTTCTAGATAGTAAACCTGACACAAAAAGTGATAGAAACCAGAATAGATCACTAATCACTAAATAAATGAAATAAGTAGTTTAAAATATGCAGGTTTCCTTGTTAGCCTTAGTTTGGTGGTAAGTTCTTTATATACAAAATTTTAGGTATGTCACCATTGTGACTGTTTTGCTTTCACACACCTACCATATCTTTTTTTTTTTTTTTTTTTTTCTGTTATGTAAACAGAACTCCTCCTGTGCCAGATTCTCTTCTAGGTACATGTGATGAAAAATGGATCAGACATGGTTCCTACCCTGGAGGGGCTCACGGTCTAGTAGAAGTTCAGATAAATGCACCAATGATGTAAGCAACTTAATGGTGCAGGGTTACTCTAGATACGGGGTAAAATGGATACATCTTAGGTAAGAATGGATACAGCCATTCTTGCTTTGCCAAAATGCAGCACAGTGTTGGAAATGAAGGAGTCACAGTCTATTTTTTTCAACGTTTTTTTTTTTTTTTTTTTTTTTTTTTATTTTATTTTTGGGACAGAGAGAGACACAGCATGAACGGGGGAGGGGCAGAGAGAGAGGGAGACACAGAATCGGAAACAGGCTCCAGGCTCCGGGCCATCAGCCCAGAGCCTGACGCGGGGCTCGAACTCACGGACCGCGAGATCGTGACCTGGCTGAAGTCGGACGCTTAACCGACTGCGCCACCCAGGCGCCCCCACAGTCTATTTTTTATTTAAGATTTTAAAGTTTTTATTTGGAAATAATTTTCAACTTATAAAAACATTGCAGGAACAGTATAAGAACACCTGAAAGGATTATATTAAGTCCTAATCCATCAGTCTAGAAGCTTCGACCCAATTCTACATATATGTAGGGAAGAGAGAAGAGACCATCAGAGTTCCGTCCTCTGAATTCGTGGACCCAGAAGTCTTCTGCCAGGGTTGGAGAGGGGGAGGCACTGAAAACATTATAACCCCATGCTATCTCTTGTATGTATCCTTCTCTGGCTCTGGCTATCCAGTTCCTCCTGGTTTTGAGACTTTCTTAAGCCCAAGATGTCTCTGAGAGTCTCTAAAAGTGTCCCATTGATTGACTGTCAAGGACCCTTAAATGCAGTGCCACATACAGTCAAATAAATAGGAAATGGCGTTTCTCCCAGATCAGTTATGGAATTAATTTGATACACCAATTCTGCTCTCAGAAAAATGTAGTCAGGGAGGTTATTTTGAAAGACATGAGCCATCCAGTCTGCACTGGTGCCAAGAAATGGAACAGTCAGAGAAGCACTCTCTTCCTTTGTTCTCCCCATTATAGGGACCCCTTTGGGCCTCAAAATTAGGCAGCTCACCTGTCTTCCATTTCACTGCTACTTCCTTAGTGTATCCATTTTGGCTGTAGGTCTTAAACCTTGGACTGAACAACAGAAAACCTCTCTTTCTCACATGCCTTTTCTCATTGCAGGTTTCTAGGAGGTCTTAGATGAGAAGAAATGCTGTTGTGGCAATTGTTGACTGTAGCTATTTCTCTATGAGAAATAGTTTATGATTCAGAGTAGAGAATTTTATATAATGCCAGGGTAGAGAAAATATTTGAATTAAAGGAACATCTGGCTGGCTATAGGTCAAGAGAATGAGAGGACATTGAATGGAAGCTCATTAGTAGGTTTAAACCCCCAGCCTTTTTCCTACTCCTCATTTCCTTAATTACTTTATTCTTGATTCTCTTGATTAGAGATGTTGGGCCATCAGTACCCTATTATGTGACTAATCTTCCTAGGAGATTTTGAGTTTCTCTCCTCTTTCACATTTCATGTATTTAAGCCCCTTTTGCCAATGGTAAAAAGGACTGGGTACCAACTCAGCTCTAGAAAATAGCTCACAACTTCCTGTATTAACCTTTCTATAAGTGCTTCATCCCCTCCTTTAAAATAATCAATATCAATGCTTTCCCTGATCAGGAATTTGAAGTGGTTTTCAACCATGACTACACATGAGAGTCATCCAGGGAGCCTTCAGAAATCCCAACACACAGGCCATAAGCCAGGGCAATGAAATTGGAATTTCCAGGGGTGGAAACCAGGTATCAGAAGTTCTTAAAACGTCCTGGTAATACCATAATACCCACGTGCAGCCAAAATAGCTGTTTAACTCTGTGCTTCCTAAACAGGTTACCTAAGTGTCTTGTTAAAATGCAGATTCTGATTCCGTTCAGCTGAGGTGGGCCTGAGCTTGTGTAACTACCGCGCTCAAAGGTGATGCTGATGCTGCTAGTCTATAGGTAGACATTAAGTAGCAAGGTGCTTGTGGAAGCTCAGTTAGCCCTTGCCTCCCCCCTCCCCCCACCAGTTCTCCTGAACAAAACACAGAGCATTGCCCGTTTGAAGACTGGATCTTTTCAGTAGCTGGTAGTGCTGTAGGCAGGAGTTAGCAGTCACTCAGCTCCACCATCCTGGAGGTTCATGTGACCCGTGGGTCCCAGTAGGTCCCCTACACATCTAGAGTAGAACCGACAGGGAAATTGATTTCCTTCATTCCTCAGAGGCAGGATAGGAGCCTGCCGACCCCTGTTTATAATTCTCCCGGGATGCAGGGTCAGGTAACTGTAGGAGGAGAAGTTAAGAAAAGGGCACTTTTGAAATTTTAAAACAAGAAGACTAGCACCTTATCTGTTTACTGAGGAAGAAGCCCTGTTGTCAGTGGGTCAGACCTGAAGACTCAGTGATTTCTTTAAATCAACGTTTCACAGCAGCAGGCAACACTTTTTCCCCGGGGGAGCAACCAGAGACATGATGGGGGTAGCTCATGTTCGAGCAGAATGAGAAGAATTTGGCTGAACCGCAGGACTTCGGGTGAACTGGTTCAGCCTTGTCCCTGGAGAAGCCGTCTGGCATTCCAGCCTCCCTTGCAGTGAACATTCTAATGACTAATAATAAAAATAAAATACTTCTTCATGCTCTTTACAGAAGTAAGCCAATTCTTCACTTAAAACGAAATGCATAACAATTCACAAGAGACAGTTTTTATATCCTTGTTTAACCTGCTAGCGGACCTTGGGAAAAACAAATGAAGTCCATCTTTCCCCGCTTTCCTAAGTGCGTCCTGAAGTAGTCCGTCAGAGGACACAGCCATGCAGCGTGGCAGGATACGCGATAATGAGCCTCGGTACTGAAGCCAAATCAGATCTGGCTGTGACCTTGGTCTGGTCTTCGTTCCAGATGTGACCTTGGGTGACTTCCTTCAACCCCTTCGGTCCTTTGATTCCTCATCTTCAAAATGAGTTCTCACGAGTATTAAAGATTACCTATTCAAAATGCCAGGATCATCTCAAAGCCAAATTAGCGGTGGCTATTAGGGTTTTAAAATTTTGCTTTGCTTCTTGACACTCGGTGTTTGGCTGGTTTTAAATTGATGAATCCCAGATGTGAGAGGAGATTAAAGATATATTAGTGGCTGTGAGAGATTTGAAAGGTTCTGGGCTCTTGAAGACTCAGATTCTCCTGGGACATGGAGTCCAAGCAACAAAACTCTGGAGTATTTAACTTCTAGACAAGGGAAGTCACATGGCTGTTCTTAGTCAATGGCAACTCCTTCCAGGGTCCTCCTCCTCCTTCCTTCCGGGTGGGTTTCAGGGTGTGACCCGAGGCTGGGCCAGCTCCAAGGCTCCAGCTGAGGGTGGGTAGCAAAGGCAGAGCTCAAGTAATGAGTACAGATTGGAGTCTCCAAGGAAACCAGAGCAAGCAAACTCCTTCTCTGCAAACTCCCAGGGCAGGGAGGCTGGCTCCCTCCTCTGCAGGCCCAGCTTGCGGTGGTTAGCTGTTTTTCCAGCTACTCTGAGCTTTTTATAACGTACTTCTCAGCAGATGAGTCTCACAATGTAATTACATCCATGAATTTGCCATTTCCTTATTCTCAGGCTGAGTAGTTCATACCCAGGAACTTGTATGAAATGCAGTAGACCTGGGTTTATCCCTCTTCCAGGGAGGCTGTTTTTTGTTTGTTTGCTTTTTGTTTTGCCTGAAAGGCTCACAATGAAGATTCTAAGCGTTTTGGTTGTTCAATTTGAACTTTAAACAGTGGCTTCTTCTAAATCCGATGTATCATTCATTTACAGATTGAACCTAATTATATATTTAAACATGTTACTCTCTGAAAAGAAATTTAAAAACATCGGCCTTCACAAAATTTTGCTTTCGGAACAAATATCTATTTTTATAGGACCTGAATTTAGGCTTAGTCCACCCTTAAAGAAAATTGTGTTTTACTGAAAGAAGTAAAGGGTCAGACAAGAAGGATGAGAAAGATAAATTGGAAAAGGAGTCCTGTGTGTTTTGTGATGTTTAGACATACACTGGATGGCTGGAATTTTCCAGACAGAAAGATATAAGCTTTGATAGGGTACCTACTATGTGCCAGACAGGCACTTCCTCAATGAGAGGAAGTTACTTTTTATTTATTATGTGCCAGGAATTATTCTAGATCATTTTATAATTTTTTTTTCATTTATTTTCACAACAACTCACTGAAGGTAGTGTTGGTTACTCATCTACAGAAACTCAGGAAGGAAATGAATGTAACAGACTTTTTAATATATTCCTTAAGATTTACATCTAGGGGCGCCCGGTTAGGCGTCCGACTTTGGCTCAGGTTATGATCTCACAGTTTGTGGGTTCGAGCCCTGCTTCGGGCTCTGTGCTGACAGCTTAGAGCCTGGAGCCTACTTTGGATTCTGTGTCTCCTTCTCTCTGCTCCTCCGCCACTCATGTTCTCTCTCTCTCTCTCTCTCTCTCTCTCTCTCTGTCTGTCTCTCTCAAAAATAAAGCTTAAAAAAATTAAGAAAAAACAAAAAACAGATTTACATCTAACAAGTGGGAGAGCCGGAAATCAAACCCAGATATTTCAATCTGTTTACACAAAATAATACTGTGGTAAAAGGTGGCTCTAAAATGTTAGTGGCTCACACAACAAAGGCATCTCTCACTCACTGTAATGCCCGCCGCAGCCTGGCTGTGGCTCAGCTTCACATCCCTATCATTCTGGGCCCCAGACTATAGAGGGACAGGCTTTGCTTATCTTGGGGCAGAGAGAAGACAGGACAGAGCCATGCAACGCTCTACTGCCACATACACTTCTTAGACCAGAGCCAGTCACATGGCTAAGCCTGCATCACCATGAAGAATAGGGAGGAGGAGATGTTACTGAGGACAATAATACAGCTCACTACACCAAGTATACTTCTCAGTATACTTCTTACTCTGCCGCATTGTTTAGATGTTTTGTAAATTGTGGAGTGTGATACAAAGGGTGATATTTATATGATTGTTCAGTGTATGAAATCATAAAGGTTTTTATGAAATCTTTGAAGGTTTCGCCTTCAAAGACTATGCCAAAATTTAGATAAGAGGAAAATTTTGTTGTGGAGATGAAGAAGTCACTTAGCTTATCTGGACATTAATTTCAGAAAGAAAGCCTACTCATCTAAATATGTTCAAAGGTATTATGTGATATTCATCTTTCTTGTGAAAATCATGGTTAGTCACAATGACATAAGTTGCTCGGGCCAAAGAATCCCAGTAAGTCTGGTCCTACTTCCTTAATGATTTTAGCTAAGGCAAATGTGTCCACAATCACCTCCTTACTTCCCTTGTCATCTTTCTTTTTCTTCTTTTTTTAATGTTTATTTATTTTTGAGAAAAAGAGAGCAGAGGAGGGGCAGAGAAAGAGGGAGACACAGAATCCGAAGCAGGTTCGAGGCTCTGAGCTGTCAGTACAGAGCCTGATGCAGGGCTTGAACTGATGAGCCACCATGAGATCATGATCTGAGCTGAAGTTGGACATTTAACTGACTGAGCCACCCAGGAGCCCCTGCCCTGTCATCTTTGAAATCCAATACCAACACCCTGACATCGTCCTGGCTGCCCTCTGACATATAACCCAGGGGTTCATGAAACCAGGTGTATAATTCAGAATTTCTGATTATGCATTTAGTATTCCAACTTATATTAATATATGCATGTAGAGAATGACTTGCTTTGGGGAGAAAAGGGACCACTGAGGAATTTCCTGTGATCAAAAACATAAATTCAGTAAATATAAAATCATAGTGCGCTAATTCAAGGGGATCAAAGCACTTCCAGCCAGAAACAACATCCTAGTGAGGGCAAGATATGGACTTCATTTATAGCTACATCATCACAACAGTACCGCTCTATGTGGCCCTCCTTCCATAACACACACACAGGTGCAAACACACCTCAGTGAATGTGTTGAGCATCACCTTACTTCCAGTGAAAGGCACAGCTACTCACAGCTGTCTTAAAATGAAGACGGCTCCAGAACAAATATTTACTGGGCTTTAAAATGGAGCATTTTTTGAAAGGCTTTGCATGTATGCTGAACACTGGTTATTTAATGCTTTCATGCCTCAGTTTCTCCACATGTATTAAAAATAATAACAATACTAAATTGCTTATCTTTCCTGAGCTGCAATTTTCCCATCTTTAAAACAAGAATAATATTTAATTCAATGGCCATTAAAAGGTGTAAAGGTATAATATGCAAAATGCCTAATGCAGTTCCTAGTACAGAGAAAGCACCTATAATGGCCAATCTCATGTGACAGTGTGGCAGAGCCCAAATCCTCAGAAATTCCCTTGCATAACTGGGGACTAATCAAGGTGTTGCTGTGAAGGTATTCTGTGGATGTGATTAACGTCTATGATCAGTTGATTTTAAGTAAGTTTGACTATCCTAGGTAATCTGGACAAGACCATTTCAATCAGTTGAAAGGCCTTAGGAGCAAAGCCGAAACTTCTCTGCAGCAGAAGAAATTCTGCCTATGGAACAAGCTTTAGCTTCTCTATCAGAGTTTTCAACCCACCTTTCTTAATGGCTTACCTTATGGATTTTGGACCTGCCTAGCCAGCGCTCACTATTGGGCAAGCAAATTCCTTACATCAAACCTCTTTCCCTTTTGATAGATAAATTGAGGTACAGATTAATGAACAAAGGAATAAAAAGGCTTCTTCACAAGTAGTGAGTTCCCTGTCACTGGTGAATGTAAGGCGAGGGCATAGGACCTGAAAAGACTGTAGAGGGCAAAGGGCATTCTTGATTTGCTTTGAGGATCTTTAAATTTCTTTCCAACTGAAGTTCTGGATATCTTTTTCTGATTGTTCCCATTAGCATTTTTGAGGTCAAATGAAGGTAGGGGGTTCCAATAACTAAGAATAAGTACGAAATCATGGTGGGGAAATATTAAGATTTTCCTAAAGAATCCAAATGCTTTTGTATCTGGGCTATGTGAAGAGTGCTAAGTGCAGACTTCTGTTTCTGGCAGTATGGTAGAGGAGAGACTCTCAAAGGTCGTACTTCAAAACTGCTAGATGCTACATAAAATATTCCATTTAAAGGTATTTCTGGGTTTTCAGGAATTAAGGAGAAAACTCTAAGACTCCACCAACCCTTCTCCAAATTGAAGGAATCAAATATAGCATGTTGTAATTTCACCTTTACTGGAATTGAAATAATTTTTTCGGGCCACTGACAAGTGTGATAACTGCCAGGGACCTTTAAGGGGGATCATATTTATCCCAAACAGAAGCAAGTGCATACCCTTGCTGGAATAAAGGATCCCAATAAAGGCACCTAGGATTTCCACAGAGTAAGAGCAATCAAATACGGGCTCTCCATCAAAGGTCACCAGACACCTAGAGAAATAATCCCCCATTGCTCTGCCTGGGAAGTTATAAAGAGTATAGCAGAGATGGGAGAAAATAGGAAGACAGATAAAGAGATATGTAAGACATAATGAGTATATCTAATGTGCATCAGTGGAGTTTCAGAAACAAAGAAGACAGAATATGGAAAAGAAATATTTGAGAAGAAAATGACTGAATTTTCCAGAACCAAGGAAAGATGCAAATCCAGAGATACAGGAAGCATAACATTTATCAAGCTGGACAAATAAAAAGAAAGCCACACCTGGCCATAATGTCATAAAACCACACACCACCAAAGATCAACGAAAGGGGAAACCAAGGGGAAGAAGAAAGACACATCACCTGTGGAGGAATTACAAATAGATTGAGAGAAGAAATGATAGCAGCCAGAACATAGTAAATAGTAACTTGAAAATGCTAGAGGAAATAAATCTCAAACTAGATATATGTGCTGAGGAAAATAATCTTAGAATGAGGATAAAATAAAGACAGTTTTAGAGAAACAAAAGCTGAGTTTACTAAAAGCTGAGCAATAGTCCTTCATTAAAGGAATTTCTAAAGTTGAAATTCAGGAAAAAAGAAGATGATCTCACAGGGAAGGTGTGAGATCTAAGAAGAACTGGGAACTAATTGGTAAAAAATGTAGACAAATCAATGGAAATCATGTCTCTGTAAAATAACAGGGAAGTGTTATTTAGGGGTTATGAAATAGGCAATAATGTAGGAATAGTAGGCAATAATGTAAGATAGGGGCAGGTGATCAAAGGTAAAATATTATGCAGTTCTTGTCTTGGTTGGGGATTAAAATATTAAGGTTAAATTGCATTAAATTTGCATGATAAAAGGAAACTACTTAAGGAAATCTGTGTTCCAAAGCAGTGGGGGGTAAAGGAAGTGGAAGAAGCAATAAATAAATAAATCAGCAAATAAACTCCCTCAATCAAAGAACAAAGGAAAAATAGATTTGAAAAGCAGGACAAATAGAAAGCAAAAGACTTGGTAAAATAAGTTCAGTCTCCAAAGAACCTGAACAAGGTAAAACATAGGAGTTGCTAGACTTCCAATTCAATGTTTTTAAGAGATAAACATAAATCTTTAGGATGCAGGGACGGATGAAAATAGAAGGATACACATATATCTGATGAATATAAAACAAGAAAAATATAGGATGGGTGTATAACTTAAGGGAGAAAATATTATGGAGAACACAGAAGGTTATATAATGACAGAAATTTTTCACCAGGAATATACGACCATCCTAACCTTGCATGCACAAAATATGTAATATTTTTACATACATCTCAATAATTTTAAATATATAAGGTAAAATTTGATAGAAATAGATTGAGAAATGGACAATTCCACCTTAATTGTGAAAGAATTCAATATACCTCTCTCAATAATTGATAGGTCAGACAGAAACCCTACTAAAACATAGTAAAGTTCAGAATGCCTAAACAATTTAAAAACTTGACTAACAAGACATATATAAATTCTTCCATCAAGTCAACTGGTAAATATACATACTTCTCCAAAACCCATGAAATATTTACAAACCTGACCATGTATTAATCTATATCAAACAAATCTCATATTAAAAACAACTGTTGGGGCGCCTGGGTGGCTCAGTCGGTTAAGCTGCCGACTTCGGCTCAGGTCATGATCTCGCGGTCCGTGAGTTCGAGCCCCGCGTTGGGCTCTGTGCTGATAGCTCAGAGACTGGAGCCTGTTTCAGATTCTGTGTCTCCCTCTCTCTGACCCTCCCCCATTCATGCTCTGTCTCTCTCTGTCTCAAAAATAAATAAAACATTAAAAAAAATTTTTTTTTAAAAATAAATAAAAAAAAAAAAAAACAACTGTTGTGGGGCGCCTGGGTGGTTCAGTTAGTTAAGCATTCGACTCTGAATTTCGGCTCAGGTCATGATCTCATGGTTCATGGGATCGAGCCCTGTGTAGGGCTCTGTGCTGACAGCTAAGCTCAGAGCCTGCTTGGGATTCTTTCTCACCCTCTCTCTGTCCCTCTGTCACTTGAAGGCATGCTCCTGTCCCCACCCCACCCCCTGCCTCAAAATAAATAAACATCTAATGGGGCACCTGGGTGGCTCAGTTGGCTAAGTGTCTGACTGTGACTAAGGTCATGATCTCACAGTTCATGGGTTCGAGCGCCATGTTGCACTCTGTGGTGGCAGCGCAGAGCCTGGAGCCTGCCTTGGCTTCTGTGTCTCCCTCTCTCTCTGCCCCTCCCCTGCTCTCTCTCTCTCTCTCTCTCTCCCTTTCTCTCTCTCTCAAAAATAAATACTAAGAAAACATAAATGAATAAACATTTTAAAATAAATAAATACAAACAACTGTTAGCATACTATGTTATCTGACCTCAATACAATTAAATTATAAGTCAATAAGGAAGTATATAAACACAAAATTCCCATGCATTTGAAATTAAAAATAGAACACTTCTAAATAACTCACAGGACAAACATATAATGAAAATTAAATGTACATACATCTTTATATGTTTCTAATATATAATACATATCTTAACAACTAATAATTAAAATCCAACATATAAAATGTTGCAAGTTGCAGCTAAAGTTGTACTCCAGGGAAAGTTTTAGCCTTAAATATGTGCATTAGAAAAGAAGGCTTAAAATGAATAAGCCATCTAACTTAGAAGTTAGAAAAAGTATAGTAGAATAAATCAGAAAGCACAAAGAGTTAAGAAAGATAAGACCTAATATTACAGAAAGAGAAAATAAGAAAAAGCTAATACTTGAAAAGATCAACAAAATCATTGGGATGGTCAGAATTGATCAAGAAAATCAGCTAGTAAAATACTATGAAAGAAAACCAAGCTATAGATAAAGCACTGTACAGTTACGACAACTTTATCATAATAACTATGCTAGCCTGGGGCAGTAGACCTGGTTATTATTCCTGGTTTGCAAATAAGACAGCTAAGGCTCATCATGCACTACTCACTTTATGGACTTTGTGACTTGCACCAGGGCAAACAGAATAAATGGAGAGCCAAGTTCCAAACCCAGTTTTAAATTTCCATATTCTGCCTATCAATAACAACCAACTCCCCAAACTATCTAGTCAAAAGATAGATGTTGTAATTAAAAGAAGTTGTAGGGAGGTTTGTAAAATTACTGTTGGAAATATGTGAGCTGACTTGGAGCATGAGAAAGCAGGAAAAGACTAGAGAAATGCAAGGGAGATCTGGCTTACTTCATCTCATCTCAACAACCTGCAGAATTTCAAAGTCAAAAGCCCTTTCAAGTTATTCCTTATTGAGTCCTCAGACACAGTCTACAAAAGCACACTCCTAACATCATTCGCTCTAGGTTTTTCACAGCCCACCTGGATGATGTTTGGTGTTTGAAATTCTTTAATTCAACAGCTAGGTAAACAAGGTCTCATTTGGAAGTGGACAGAGCAGGTAACTTAGTGGAATGCTCCATCCATGACTCAGACCTGTTCCTGGTAGCTGCAATGGCAGAAAGTACATTTGTCTTAAGCACTTACGTGAACACACTGAAGGGAATCATAGAAATGGCTTTGGGGATATTTAATAACCTAGTCTTGGCTGAGAATTAATCATCAAAGGATTCCTGTCAGAGAAGCTGGATGCATACTGTAGAGAAAGATGTGAACAATATTATGGTCCTTTCTGAGGTCTGATTGGGAATTTCCAGGAGTTTAGGAGGTGTTGGTGAAGTAAATCCCTGTCTGTCTTGGTTACAACTCCAAGCATGCTTACCTATCATGGCAATGACGAGGAGGGAGGAAATGTTTGTCCAGCAGCTCCTCTGTGAAAGCACATTACACCCTTGTGGCAATAACCCTGCAGCAACCTTGTGAGACAACGCGATTGACCCCATTTTATGGAGAGGGAGATGCCAGCTGGAGTTTGAGTACCTTGCTCAAGGACTCCCAGACAGGAGTCACAATCATGATGTGAGGCTATCTTGAAAGGCCATGCTCAGAAAACTCCACGTCTCTTACATCACAGAACACATCTCAAAACTGACGCTTCACCCCCCCTCCTCCTCCTCTTTCACATCCATTTCTTTCCCCCAACTCCCAAACTTGATGCTGATCAAGGAAACTCCAAATCCTGATAAAATACCCAGACCTCAAGGCTTTAAACCTTTTTTTTTCCTCCACATTCATGTCCCAAATTCTTTGTATTCTGTCTTCTCAATGTCTTCATACTCTTCATTTCCCTTTCATTCCCACTCTCACAATCTAGAGGCACATGACCTTTCTTTGGGATTATAGCGGTCCTGTCCTGATAGCCTTCCCATTAACTTCAGATGTTTTCAGAAAAGTCCTCCTACAACCATCTTTCCCACTGAACTGGTGATTCTGTGTCATGCTGGGGGCATATCAGAATCACCTGAGGTGGGTTTGTAGGTGCTGGCGTGTGGTGGTGGCATATGCTCACAAACTAATGGAGCCATTCACTCAACCCGCTGTTGAGATTCTCTGATGGGGTCCTTCACCCTTAGCGCCCGCTGTGACAATTATTGTCGTAAAATGCCTGTGAGGCTGATAGAGTTTAGGTTCTTTGGCTCTGTTATGTGAATAAAGTTTAAAACTACTGCACTAATGCACCATGAACTTCTTGAAGGAACATCTTCTACTGAGGTCTAATGCCTACTACTACAGGACTTGATATTTGATAGATACACAGTAAGTATTTGCTTAAAAAATGAACAGACGATTAACTCCTTCAAGGCAGGGACTACGCCTTCTATCATATATACTTGGCACATAGTTGGTGCTGAATATATGTTTGCCGAAATAGTAAATAAATGAACGAATGAACAGTATCACTTTTACTAGCACATTCAGCTAAGTTTGGATGTTGGGTTGGCTGCTCCTTTCTCTTTTACTGTTCACAAGTAGAATGACTGAGCCCTTTACTTTTGACATTCAATCTAGCATTCTAAGATATATAAGCCCTTTTAAAGATGGGAACTCTATTCCATTCTACATTCCAAAAAGGCTAACGAATAATACATTTACTCATATTAAGGTTAATTAAAATAACAAATTGCATTGCTTTCAGCTGGCATAGATCAAATTAGTACATTAGTAACCTATTGCTGGAACATCATAAGTTCTGATTGGCTGACATATATTTCTGATTAATAAGAATAATGAGACAAATTAGTTTTTGCTAAATAAATGCAGGTTATTAGATACAAAACACCTTTCAAAACATGTTCTCTGAAGAAAGAAACACATTTGTCCCTCCCCCCTCTTAGTAAGGCAGAGGGCAGGACAAACAGACAGAGGTCTCGGCCACCTCAGCCAGACCAATAATCATTCTCAGATTCTGAAAACTGGCTTATAGCATTTTCCTTTCGATTTTTGCCAACAGAATTTTAATGTTTCCTTGTTCTAAAACTCCAGGAGGCAAGTTGTCTTTACTTCCTCCATTTCTGAGAGCTAATGTAGCCAAGGAAGTATAGGCGACCTTCTAGCAGTCACAGACCACAGAGCCAGCACTGGAACTCTTCCTTCTCAGTCCCAAACCAACCACTTAATTCACAAGGGTATTTTTCCTCCCTGAAGGGAGGATACTTATTATTAATTAATTATATGTTAATTATTGATGCTTATTATTAATACTTATTGTGCACATACTATGTGACATTTGGGCTTAGAGAACTCCAGTTGGGAGACTGGCAGACTATGAAAAGAGAAAATCACGGGGCCTTGAAGATGACCCCAAAGAATCTTGATGGGAGACTTCTATCCACATGCAACTCCCATTGTCACACCCCTCTTCTCAAAAACTCAATGGCTCTCCATTACATGGTAGAATTAAAATATGTCTAGTCTGGTATTTTAGGCATTCCATGATTGGGCCCACTTCCTCTCCCTTCACCATTTGTTTGTGTTCCTTCAAGCTCAAGTCCCAAAGGGTTTGTGACTTTTTCTCAACATACCATCTACATGTTCATCCATGACCTTGTTTGTGCTGTTTTCCCAGTTAGGCTCAACACTCCACATCCAGCTACTGAAAGTCACCCATTTTTAGCATAATTTTCTTTCCTGCTTTTATGTCCTTAAAGCTGTTTGCTTTAGTCTTCCCCATACATTAGTCACTTGTAAGCTTGTCTCTCCACCTTGACTAAATTACCTGAATCAGGGGCAAGCCTCAGTCATCTGTCTACCCTCAGGAAGTTCCATCTTAATATTGAAAACCTCCATAAATGCCCAATGTTGACCCTGACTTTGTGCCAAGCATTGGTACCAAGCATGGCATATACTTTATTTAATCCTAACGTTGGCCCATCCGGCACGTGCTACAGTGCAGAGACCCAGTATGGTTCTGTCTTAGGACACTACTTCTGGGACTCTAGACTTCAATGTGCACACTCTTCAAAAAAAAAAAAAAAAAAAAAAATGGAGAGCAAAGCCCATAGACACAGGGCTTTTTTTCCTGTATATAAGTTTTGCTGAAGTCTTACTCATGAGAAGGCAGGAAAGGTCTAGGAAGGTCTTTGCTATGTTGGGAAAGGCAGTCTCTTGCATGAGGTCTTTCAACTCCCACTCAAAGGCATAGGAAGTGGTCTTGGGCCTGGAACACACCTAACCAAGATAACAAGCCTGCACAGACTGTGCTGAACTTCTCACCTTCTCTTTCCCTGTTTCAAATTCAGTGTTTATTTCTTTGTTTTGCTTATGTGCATGTGCCATTGGTCCTCAAACATGTCCCAGCTTTCTGTATCTCAGACCCCACTGGGATGGAGCTGGGGTCCTTCTATCGCAGTGTGAAGTGGAGTGTGTGCAGCCACATCTCCCACGCTGGCTGAGGACTGGATCTGCCGGCCACAGACCACTGACACATTACGGGAGGTTGGACTTTGTGCACTTTTTCTCTCATCTTGCTGGAAGTAAACATTGTCTAACACCGCAGCCTGGTGTGTATGTTGCCTGATTCTCAGCAACCTTGACTCCTGCACTGGTCTCTTTCCTGGGTGGCATTCTCTCTGAGAGAGGGAGGCGAGGAGCAGAGAGAGAGGGAGACACAGAATTCGAAGCAGGCTCCAGGTTGTGAGCTGTCAGCGCGGAGCCCAACATGGGGCTTAAACCCACGAGCTGTGAGATCATGACCTGAGCTGAAGTCGGACACTTAGCCAGCTGAGCCACCCAGGCACCCCTCTCTGACTTTGAACCAGGGTGGCATGACTTGTTGACCCAGTGAACAGTGAAACAGGGCACTTTCAGGAAATGGAGGGAAACTGAGTTCAAAAAGGTAGAGACTTGGACCCGATAGTTTCAAAGCAAGATAGCGAAGTAAATCGTGAGAACATGGCCCACTCTCACAGAAGGAGCCTTGGAGTTCCTAGAGAAGAATAAAAGAAGGCTTATGTTTCCTCTGACCTACTCTCTCTGATTATGATGGACTCTGAATATGTCTTGAGTTATGATGGAATTCTGAGGGCATCTGTGATTGTCAGAGATTAAAGTGGATTTATGATTTTTGATAGACTTTGATAGACTTCTGAATGCATCTGCTTCATTCCCTTCTCCGAGTGACCTCAGTGTCCCAGGAAGATAGCCTAGTGCTACTGCAGAGCTATCGTAGGGGTGAACACCTTGGAAGAATCCAACACCAAAATTTCCGCAAGGCTGCTGGGTGCCTACTGTGATAATAGGATGCTCTCTTTTAGATAACGAAATCATGTTATCAACAAGACAGGAATTATTCATGTCCAATGTCAGATTTGGAAACTGAGGCGCAAATTAGTTGAGTGACTTGTCCCTGGCCATAGCACTCTTCACAGAGGACTTGGGTGCCGTATGCAAGGTTCTTTGTTGGATGCCTGTGGGTTTGGGGGGACACTCTCCAAATTCCAGTCACAACAGAGGAAACCTGTTCAGTGTGCCCTGCAAAGTTCGGGCATGTAGCTAATGAACAAACACTGTTATTTTTCCTCTACTGAGTTTCATTCTGGAGCTATCACACTACGAACATCTATTTTATTGGTTTAGAGTAAATTATTCAGCTCTTAATTACCATATTATGAATGTTTAATTTTGCCCTGATATTGTCAAAGAGAAAACGTGCCATCACATCAGTGGGCTCTGTTCCCAAAATGTGGTTCCACTTTCATTTCTGCAGCAAGAGCAACCGATTGCACAGAGGCCTGAGACACACACAGTCTTCACCTAAGGATTCCCCAAAGCCACACTCTTCCCTCCTTATCTATGAGCTAGTGATTAAAGCAGGCAATTGTTAACTTCTGACCTATAAAGGACAGCATAATGCTTAAAATAATTTCCAAGGAAACAGGAAATCATTTCAAGAAAAGACAACTTAGTTTTTAAATTTTTTTTGGAATATATATAATAAAGTTTTGTTTTAATTAAGGTGGCAGGGCAGCTGGGAGGTTTTACTGCAAAGCAGATAGATCTCTACTATTTATTACCAATAATCATGCATATCTTCATTGTTTTTATAAATCCACAGTCCCTGCAGGTCTGCTATCTACCCAATGTGAACATTTCAGGATAGTCCTCACCCAGCTTCTTCTTTTCTTTTTTTAATTTTTTTTTTAATGCTTATTTATTTGAGAGAGAGCGCCGGCGTGCACTTGCGCATGAGGCTGAGTGGGGGAGGGGCAGAGAGAGAGGGAGACACAGAATCCGAAACAGGCTCCAAGCTCCAAGCTGTCAGCACAGAGCCCATTGCAGGTCTTGAGCTCACAAACTGCGAGATCATGACCTTAGCTGAAGTCTGAGGCTTAAGCAACTGGGCCACCCAGGCGCCCCGCCCAACTTTTTCTTCACAAGAACGATGATGAGGTTCTTTCTAGTCCATCTTGGAAATCTTCATGCTCTGTCTCCTCATTTCCGCTGCTATTTCCCTCATTCTTGTTCTCATCACTTACTACTCAGCCTACTGCACTAGTTCACAGAAGGTTTCTCCTCTGTGGGAATTCTTCTAACCCACCCTCCACATGACCAAAGCCATGCAACACCTAACGCTGACCACAGCTGTACCTCTTAACCTTTTCCATGTAAAATGATGGAGAGGAAACATACCCCAGGGCCTGAGGTTTTAGTTCTAGCTGGTCCACCATAGGGGCGTTTCTTTGTGGTTTCTTATCTTAAAAATTGTGAAGAATGTTGCATCCTAATAATTACATGGCTTTTAATATAAAAACCATACCTCTTACCACCACTTGCTAAAGTCTTTGAGTAAACTGGCACTCTAGAAGGATGCTCCGAATATATCCTTGGGTTTTGTGACCCTCTGAAAGACCACTTCATTGTCTCATTCTTGGGTGTATGTTAGTTCTCAAAGTTCTATGAAACTAATGATAGGTGATGGAATTCTCAAGGACACAGCAGTTTATTGACCCTCTACCAGAAGCCCGGCACTGCTATCCTTTGCTTAAAGGATCTCATTTGTTGTGTAACCACTCCTGGTTATTCTTATTTTATAGATGAGGGAATTAAGGTTTAAATGGACCATGAACTTTGCGCAGAAAAAGGACAGGTGGGAAATATACCAAGTAGCTAACAGTGGTTATGGGTGATTTTAATTTTTTTTATGATTTTTTTCTCTTTCCAGCCTTTCCACAATGACCATGAACCATCCTTCCTAACAGAACTAATATAAACTATATGAAAAGATTAGATGAGATAATCCATCTGAGAGCTCTTAGCACAGTGCTTGGTACATTGATTTTATTTTCATTCTTTATTCATCTTTGTACCCATCACAGAATGTAGCACCCACACTCTAACAAGGAGCCAATAAACCCAAGTTCCAGTCAATTGGATTAACAATTCAACTAAGATTATTATAATGTTATTTTTCCCCAATAATACATAGACAACTATAAATTACTTACACATGGGATAGGTGGGTTGTAAGATCTCTTATTACACTGAGTGTAAGACTTTGGTTATCCAGTCAAGGTATAATGGTATCTCATATTTATTAAGGTCTTACCATAAAAAAGATCCTATGCTTTGTATTTCAAGACATCACATCTTTTATTTTTTTTAATGTTAATTTATTTCTGAGAGAGAGAGAGAGAGAGAGAGAGAGAGAGCGCGCACGCACAGGTGGAGGAGGGGCAGAGAGAAAGGGAGACACAGAGTCAGAAGCAGGCTCCAGACTCTGAGCTGTCAGCACAGAACCCAATATGGGGCTTGAAATCACGAACCTTGAGATCGTGATAACCTGAGCTGAAGTCAGAGTCTTAACTGACTGAGCCACCCAGGTGCCCCAAGGCATCACATCTTTTAGTGATATGTCAACAACTTTAGGAGATGGGCAATGCTATTATATCCCTGTCATAGAAAGGGAAATAACAGACCCCAGGTTGTTGAACAATAAGTGGAAGAACCAAAATTCACAGTTGGGTGTGATTTCACACTTCCTCTTTAAAATCCCCATGCTATGCTGCCAGTCTAAACCTAATTGCCATTTCCACACCTGCATTTCTAATTTTGAGCAAGCCCCACACTGTTGAATGCCTGCTATGTATCAGACACTCCTCCTCTTGTCTTATCTATATAATAAAGTTTACCTCATCAGATCCTTTCCCGTGTGAGAAAACAGATTAAACAATTTGTCTCAAAGCCCCACAGCCAGGAGCACGGTTGGGATTTAAAACCAGTTCTGACCCTAGAGACTTCTCATTTTGCTGCCTCTGCGTTTGTGCAGGGCCACAAACCCTACAATGTTCAACACATACACCAGATTTTTAAGCACACTTGCAATAAAATGCCAAGCCAAGTACAAGTACCAGACTTGCTTTTAGCCAAATTCAGCTTCCACTCCGCGCACAGAGGCTTTCTGAGATGGCGAAAGCAACACTGGGCCTGCTCGGAAGCAGTTCATTTGTCTCCCACCTCTGCGGTCCCTGTCTGCCATGGAGGTTTACGGCTGCCCTGGCCACCTCGGGGGCCGCTGCCCACTGAGCATGTCTGTTTCACTACAGCAGACAAACGGGCTCTGTGCAGAAGAGGAGATGCCGACCCTCTGCTCTACTATTGATATGCAACACATCCCTGACCTGCAAAATGGTCCTGAATCCCAACTAAAATTTATAGACCCCGGTTCCGCTGGGCAGAAACAGAAGATAAATAGGCCTGCAGGAAGTTATTTGTTGGGGACTTGATCGCTGGACACTGATGCTCAGGCACTGTCCCAGCTCATGAGCCCAGGCAGGGCTGTTCCGCCTCCCAGGAAACTGATGTCAGCAAGGATGGGCAGCAGCCAGAGGGGTTGGTGGGAAGGAAGACTCAGAGGAGGGCAGGCTTGTAGGTGAGTGAAAAAGGCTTTGGTCTGCCTGTCTGGTGCCGCTCCTGTAGGGTTCTCCAGAGCTAATCAGCGTAGGCTCAGACCCACCCCATCTTCCTGAGGCCATCTGGGGTGAGGTGGGTGTGGAAGAGAGTGAGCTGGGATTTCTCTGCCCTGGGTCTGCTGTAGGGAAACTCTGATCTCCCAGAGCTGCAGACACTCTGAGTGCTATGACCGACCGGCTTTGTGCTGCATATCCTGGCTTTCACCTTAGCTGTGAAGCCCACTCTGGATGGGGGCACGCCCCACTTGACTTGATGCGGTCAGCATTTTCTTCCTGCTTGGACCCCCAGCCAAGTGTTCTATATGTGCCACACCAGAATGACTAGTTAAGAGAGTACCACTCACCTGTCTACAGATACACTGTTTGTTCGACCTTCCTGTTACCACATCCTACCTAAAATTCCTAACCCCGTACCAGATTTGGATGTTTCTCAATCAAGGCCTGATTTGCTACTTGGAAATGCTTTCATATTGCTAGTTGCCTAGCTGTTCAAACTTTTTATCTACTTCCTTCCTGCCTTCTTCTATTTTCCACCATATTTTTTCACAGAGGACAAAGTCTGCCTTCAAGTTGAGCCCACAGAGTGATAAAAATCTCCCAGGTAGACTCTTCAAGCCCTTATGAGAAGCACACACTTCTGTAACATTTGGGTTTGGCTGTGTATATTTGCACTTGCACCCAACAATTATTGCATGAGCTCCTAGTATGTATTTTACCCTGTGTTAGGGAAAATAGAGTGATAAAAACCATGAATAGAATTGATCCCTTTTTCCAGGAAAGAAAAGTACTACTCTAGTTGAATCAGTTCAGTAGCAATGCTAATAAGTAAATGTAGGGTATCCACGTTTCATAGAAAAAAAAATCATGGGTCAAGAGTAGTTAAGACTGGGGTTCAAGTTCGGATTTCCCCTTTATTATAGGTATGATTTTACGCAAGTCAGTTATCCTCTGTAAGCTTCAGTTTCATCATCTATAAATCTGAGTGGAATATGCCTTTCTCTCGTTGAGTTGTTACAGGCATCAAAGGAGGTAACGTGTTGTAATGTAAAAGGAGCTATACAAACTATGAATCCTATACAAATGTAACTTATGCATATTATCTCTGCACTTTAGTTGACAACCAAAGTAGAATTTTGAGTAATATGTGCCAAAAGTGTTCATGCAATGAGGAAAACAGAATTAGATAGGTTCATTCATTCATTCAAAAAATATTTACTGAATACCTACTAGGCACTCAATGCTTGGTACCAAGTCTCTTCTGTCAAGGAGTTTATAATGGAGAGAACAGCATATATCAGGTAGAGATAAATGTTACCCTGGAGGCAGTGGGGAGAGGTGGTAGTGGTCCCGGGAGTCTCTTAATTGGATTATATTTAAGCAAAAATTGGAATGACATGTAGGAGCAAGCCATGCAGACAACTGGGGGAAGGACGTTCTAGGCTGAGCAAGGAGTAAATCAAAAGCCCTGAGTGAAAGGGAGCTTGCACGATAAGGCACAATATACACGCCAGAAGGGCTGGGGGTGGGAGGAAGCAATCTCAGAAAGGTCGTGTAGAGCCGGGGGACAGAGGCCTGGTTCATGTGTGTCATACCGAACACTTTGGGTTTTATTATGAGTTGGAGTGATGTTGAAAGTCAAATGGCAGAGTGGCTAGATATGAATTGCATTTTTAAAGGATCATCCTGACTGGGTTTGTAGATAGGTTACAGGGAACCAGGGCCAGAAACAGATGATCCTGGTTTGAACTAGGATTGTGAGAGGTGAGTGGATTCTGGATCCCACTTCGAGCCATGGGAATTTGCCGATGACTGTGCGTGGGGTGTCAAAGAGAGAGGTGAGACAAATATGGCTCCAGTGACTGTGGCCTGAGACACTGAGAAGGGAGAAGACTGAGAGCAGAGCAGATCTGGTGGTGATGCAGGAACACAACCCGATGTATGGCCAATCTAAGATGATTTTATGATTTCTAAGTGGGAATATTACACAGCCAGTTGGATTTATGATTCTAGAGTTCATTGAAGAGGCCCAGGCTAGAGATTTAAATTTGAGAATCATCAACTATAGATGATATTTAAAACCAAGGGATTCCATAAGCCCACGTAAGGAGGGAATATAAAGAAGGGGTTCTGTGCCTGAGTACCACAAGTTATAAAGGTGTAGGAAGTGTGGAGGATCCAGCAAAGGAGAGAGGTTATGAAAGGCCACATAGAGGAAATAAGGCTTGAATCCAGCTTTCTTGACTATTAAGTGCTAATACGTTTGGGGCACGTGGGTGGCTTAGTCGGTTGAGCGTCCGACTTCGGCTCAGGTCATGATCTCACAGCTCGTGAGTTAGAACCCTGTGTTGGGCTCTGTGCTGACAGCTCAGAGCCTGGAGCCTACTTCTGCGTCTGTGTCTCCCTCTCTCTCTGCCCTTAACCCACTCGCATTCTGTCTCTGTCTCTCTCAAAAATAAATAAATATAAAAAAAAAGTAAGTGCTAATATGTCTGCGTGAACACCCGTACCGTACCTACGTCCCCTGTGCCAGAAGCTTTGTTTGCATTCCGTGATCCTCACATAAAAACTGGCATTGGTGCCCCCATGCTAGTGAGGTAACCAGGCTTAGACAAATTAGGTGACATGACTCGACCAAAGTCACACACTGGGAAATGTAAGAAATAGGGTTTAAAATCCAGTCTGGCTGGCTGGGTAGAATTGGAAGCATGAAAACGGGAGCAACCAGTGATTGAGTACCTGGTACCATGACATTAGTGCCTCAGGCAGGGCGCTAAGCATGTATGCATACTGGGTCTCAGTCCCCATAACATGCTGGTGAATCAAAATGATTATCTCCGTTTTCTGAGTTGAGGAGACAGAGATGCAGAAAGCTTAAGTAACTTGCTTATGGTCTCACATCACAGGATGGGAAGGCAGGCCACTGTGACTACTAACCCCACTTGCTCTTCCTCTCTTCATGCTGATGTAAACAGAGAAAACAACATGAATATGCTGTTGCATGGGTCCTGCTGAAAAAAAGAAATGCAAGATGGGCCACCCAAACTGCCTGAAAGTAGCTCACACCCCACTGATTCTCCCTTTCCTTTGCTCCTGCAAGTCCTCGATTCTTCCAGAAATTGGCCTGCACTGAACCGATACCCTGAATAGATGCAGGCAAAGAAATGCCTCATCTGTGAGGATGCTTTAGTAGCTGATTTGGTAATTGGGGCATACACCCAAAAAAGCATTATGATTTGAAGTCAACTAAATCATCTGGCACTCACAACCCAGATTAGTGCGTACACACACACTACAGTAGCAGTGAGAATAAAGGATCACAATTCCCATTTTATAGATGAAGAAACTAAAATCAAGAAACTCAGATGAAGTACATTTCTCAATACACACAACTAGTAAATGGAGGAGCAAGGGGTTAGATCTAGGTGTGCCAGATGCAGAGGCCTACATCCCAGAGCAACGATAGAATTTTCATGTCATTTCAATGTATTTATTTATTTTCCTTTAAATACTCAACAAAATAAAAGCAGACTAAGGAATCTTGGAAAGAGGATGCCCTCAGAATCTTTTGGGGTGACCTAGTCATTTTAAAAATTGGTAAAAAAATAGAATTTTTTCGGTAGTGCTTCTCGAACTTTAATGTACACAGGAATCACTTAAGGATCTTGTTCAAATGCAGCTTCTGATTTCTGAGGGTCTAGGAGCAGCCTAACTTTCTGCATTTCCAACCAGCTTCCAGGTACTATGAATCTGCAAATCACACTTTGGGTAGCAAGGCCTTAGAGATCACCTGGTACCATTCACTCTTTCAAATACCACTTATAATATTTAGCTAATATTACATTGAACACGACTTTCTTTTAAAGTCTTATCACTACATGGCCAAAATGAAGAAATCAGGAGACTATAGATGCTGGAGAGGATGTGGAGAAACGGGAATCCTCTTGCACTGGTGGTGGGAATGCAAATTGGTGCAGCCGCTCTGGAAAGCAGTGTGGAGGTTCCTCAGAAAATTAAAAATAGACCTACCCTATGACCCAGCAATAGCACTGCTAGGAATTTATCCAAGGGATACAGGAGTACTGATGCATAGGGGCACCTGTACCCCAATGTTTATAGCGGCACTCTCAACAATAGCCAAATTATGGAAAGAGCCTAAATGTCCATCAACTGATGAATGGATAAAGAAATTGTGGTTTATATACACAATGGAATACTACGTGGCAATGAGAAAAAATGAAATATGGCCTTTTGTAGCAACATGGATGGAACTGGAGAGTGTGATGCTAAGTGAAATAAGCCATACAGAGAAAGACAGATACCATATGGTTTCACTCTTATGTGGATCCTGAGAAACGTAACAGAAACCCATGGGGGAGGGGAAGGGAAAAAAAAAAAAAGAGGTTAGAGTGGGAGAGAGCCAAATCATAAGAGACTGTTAAAAACTGAGAACAAACTGAGGGTTGATGGGGGGTGGGAGGGAGGGTAGGGTGGGTGATGGGTATTGAGGAGGGCACCTTTTGGGATGAGCACTGGGTGTTGTATGGAAACCAATTTGACAGTAAATTTCATATATTAAAAAAATAAATAAATAAATAAACATTAAAAAAATTAAAAAAAAGAACAAAGTCTTATCACTACAAAAAATGGAGAAGTGGTATTATTAAAGATAAAAGCAACAACTACAGAAATGTCACACTCAACAGATACTCCTGCTTAAAGTCTCTGAGCTTAACATCTATTGTCTCTTTATTTAAAAAATACAGGGATTTTAACATCTAAAGTTCTCTGCACTTCCCCTCCTTCCCTTGGGCACTCATTTCCTTCCAAGAAAATCCTGATCTCATCTACCATGTCCAGAAGGGGGTCCTTGCTCAAAGGCACATAGCCAGTAAATGGCAGGACCAAACTGTGATATGGCTCTTTCAACCACATGCACTTAACTTCAACCTGCCATAGGCTTTAGTCATGCCTGTCCCCATTTCTCCCCATTTTCTTTTTTTGTGATGCATAACTAGGCATTCAGCAAGTCAACACAAATGAATCACACTCCTTATTCAGTTGCCAAGTGGTGGAGGTACAAACACTCCACACTCTTCATCCCCAAAATGAGACCTCCTTATTTATTAAGGATTTCTAACTCTCCAGGTGAAGACCGGACTAAGCCCTTTTCAATTTCTTTATTTATTCTGTCATCCTGGAAGTTTCATTCCCTTTCTATGCTGGGCCCTGGTCTGCTGATCTCTTCCCAAAGTGCTGTTTTATTTGCATTCTTAGGTTCCTTCACACCACTTGCAGTTTTTCTTTTCCTATAAACATTCCTCATCAGGATTCCTTAGCCAGAGGCTGCAAACAACCACATTGTCTGGAAGCAAGGTGATATGAGCAAGTGGGGAATAAGTTCAGCATGAGGCAAATCAATTCTTCCAGTGGTGTGTGTGTGAGTGTGTGTGTGTGTGTGGAGGGGGGAACTGACTGACCTCAGGGGTCACCAGCCTTTCCGATCCTTTCCCTTACTCCACATTGGGACTAAGTGCCCTCTGGGCCCATCTAAGCTATTGGGAATTTATGAGGATGTAATCATCCTTTATAGCACATTCTCATATTATCTGTCATTTGTTGAGTACTTAGTTACTTTGCCTACACAATTTATCCAGTGAGAATCCAGGAAGGTATTACCTCCACCATTCAGATGAGGAGAGTGAGGCTCCTGAAAGGTGACATGTGAAAGCAAGACTGAAGAAACTCTACAGAAACTAAAAGACTGCAAACATAAGATAGTAGATGAAGCATCCCTTTTCTTTTCTTTAAAAATTTTTTTTTTTTTTTTTAGAGAGCAAGGGTGGGGAAGAAGGGCAGAAGGAGAGACAATGAGAACCTTAAGCAGGCTCCAGACTCAGCACAGTGTCCAAAGAGGAGTTCGATCCCACAACTCTGGGATCACGACCTGAGCCAAAAATCAAGAGTCAGATATTCAAATGACTAAGTCACCCAGGTACCCCAAGTATCCCGTTTCTTATTTCACAGTCCATCTCCTATTTACTCAGTCAAGATTTCATATTAAATCTTGGGCTATTAAGATTTGATATCCAGTCATATGCCTGCCCTCAGGAAGTGCACGGTCTGGCCAGAGACCCAGAAAATGTGGGGGGCTTCATGCAGTTTAATGCACAGTGCCATATTCCTATATCACAGAAATACAACCTTGCTTCTGATTTCTGACTTGCTTGGTCCTATTAGCTCTGAGGTTTTCAGTAGGTTTGGGTAAGATTCTTAATTCTCAGATCCAAGTTTTCTTGTCAAGGAACTGAAATAATACAGTATTCCTTTGTGAAGTTATTGTGGAATTTAATTGTGTAGATATAATGCGATATAATATAAAAAATGTGAGTTCTGGAGTCAAATAGAACAATATTTGAATCATGAGCCCAACAGTTAAGTTCGACTCTATGACTCTGGGCAAGTTACATCATCTTTCAGAGCCTCATATCACAATCGGGGTAATTCTTATTTGCCAGATGGTTGAAAAATTACAGGTAGTATAAGCAAGCACCCGGCATAGCGCTTGGCATATAACAGGTGCTAACCAAGGTTGGTTTTCTTCCTCCCTACCCCTAGACCTGTTTTTTTTGTCTTTCTTTGTTGGAGCCCAAGAGAGAAGTGAGTTCTTCTCAATGATATAGTAGTAGGCTCATGGGGGAGATAACAGAGGAAGACCTTGAAGGCCCCTTGTGTAGGCTCTGGATGAGTAGCGATAAACAAGGGAGCACATAGAGAATGGTATGAACAAAGATTTAGAGGTGGTAAAATAGAAGGGTTACCCAGAGAAAGGGAATCATTGTCACAATGCGAGTGTAGAGTCAAAGAGCAATGTGTCCCATGGTTTTCTTGGGAAGACCATCGTTCTTCGTAAAGGTAGAAGAAAACCTCAACATATGGGAATCTTTTTTATTTATTTATTTATTTAATTTATATTTATTTTTGACAAAGAGAGAGAGACAGAGCATGAGCGGGGGAAGGGGCAGAGAGAGAGGGAGACACAGAATCTGAAGCAGGCTCCAGGCTCTGAGCTGTCAGCACAGAGCCTGATGAGGGGCTCGAACTCACAGACCGTGAGATCATGACCTGAGCCGAAGTCGGACGCTCAACCGACTGAGCCACCCAGGCGCCCCTCGACATATGGGAATCTTAAGAATCTCCAGAGGTTGCCCATTTCTATCAAGATAAATCTCAATTTCTCATCCTGGCATGTGAGTTTTTCATGTCGTGGTTCCCAAATGTGAGACACCAAAACTGAGTAAGTTCTTGTTTCCCAGGATAAGACATACATAAATAGTGTTCCCATGCCAGGAAACATAGCTTCAGAAGATAACTGGGCTTAACACACCTAGAATTTAATGCAGTACTGAGAGCAAAGATCTAGGCATCAGTGAGCTCTGAGTTCTAATTCTGGCTCTGACACTTTTGGTCTTTGTGACCTTGGATAAGTCACTGAACTTTAAGCTTGAATCTTTCCATATGAATAATTCTTCCTACATGGCAATATAATAGGACTTACTTAATGGGGTGGTTTTGAAGATTACATGAAATAATGCATAAAAGGTACTGGGCATAATGCTTGACAATAAAAAAAAAGCTACATAAATGGTAACTACTTTTGTTTTTAATAAAGCAAGTTGCTCATGCCAGATCAAAATAACAGGGGGCTTTTCCTTCTAAGCCTATTCACAATGGCCTCAGCAGAAACAAGGCAGTGCATTTCACTGGCCTCTAGGGTTACCTCTGGAGCTGTCTCAACCCATTGACTCTGGCTTCAAGAAGGCATTGAAAAAACCAAGCATGTTTAGAAATCTGTCATTCATAGGGGATTTAGAAAGTATCCAACCTAGTCCATGCCCCCATCTGTCCATTTGACAGGCTGAGAAATTGAGGGCCTAAGAGGAAATTCACAGCCCCTGCTAAAGACAGAGGCCAAGCAAGTTGGTAGCAGAGTGAAACACAGAGCCCACTCCTTCCACGCTCCAAACTATACTTTTCTTGTATTATTATTATCATCACTATCATTGCATCATCATCATCATCATCATCACTGTAACTGGTAAAGTTGCTGGACATAGTTTCATAATCTCAAATCTGACCTCTATTTTCCCTACTTTTTCTTCTTCCCAATTTTAAAAATAAAACAATAAAATACAAAATCCTTTGTTTTGAGACTTCACTTGATTTCATTTCCAGTAGATAAGGTATAAATAAACACAGTGAGTTAAAAATAAACCTCCTGGTGTGGCTATAACATCTTTTATTTAGCTGTTTTTTTTTTTCTATCCTATGGATGGAATAATGCCATTCCTGACTCTGCTTGAACAGTTATTTATTGCAACTGAAGTCATTATACATGATGAGCTCTCTTATCCAGACTATCACCATGTCAGTAAAGACATTATTAGCAGGGAGATGTCTATCTACATATATATCTGTATCTATATGTTTATAAATAAATTTACATATAATAATATATAAATAATAAATAATATGTATACACATATGTGTATATATGTATGTATATGTATATATATACACATATGTGTATGTATATGTATATATACACATATGTGTATGTATATGTATATATATACACATATGTGTATGTATATGTATATATATAAGTATATATATATATATATATATATATATATATACACACACACACACACACACATACACACACACAGAGAAAGAGATAACAAAGGTGAGTTTTAAGCTCGGTATGACTTTTTCCATTCATGTGCTTATTTATCCATTCAGCAAAAATGACTCAGTACTTACTTGTTGCCAAGTTCAGTGTGGAATACTTGAAAGAAAGGAATAAATAGAACTTAGCCTTTGTCTCTATGAATCTCATAAGTCTAGTAGGAAGACAGACAGTTCCTAAACTGTGTGATGAGATCAATGGAAGGAAACTGAAGAAGACTACCCACCTGGCCTAGAGGAGGAGGCTTATACAGGGTCATGTATCCATTGCTCACTCTGGCAATACATGTACTAGAAGAGAAACTATACACAGCCGATTAGAATGTTAGAAGAATTTTCTAGAAAGAGACTACTGTATAGAATAATTGTATTGTACAGAATAATCTAGACATATATTAAACTTGGGTTCCAGTCCCGGGCCTACCATCCCTTATATAAATGGACTGAGGCAAGTTAATTTCCTTCTCCACAGTAAACTTTCTAATTTTGAAAGTTAGAAGTTTTCCTATGTTGTTTATAAGCCCCTTTCATCTCTGCAATTTTGCAGCTTGCTAGAATGTGTTCAGCTTCAGGTCAGGATCATGTCTTATTTATGTCTTTTATTTATGCCAAGTATTCCTAGAGCCTAGCACAGGTCCTGGCACTTGTAACAATACATGAATATTTGTGGAGTGCAATAAAATTTTAAATTGGATCCCTTTAGTTGAGTCAGTGAGTAAAATGGATGATATACTTTAAAATGATGTCTTTAGGTTAGAATTGAAAAGCATGCTCAACATCACTCATCATCAAGGAAATACAAATCAAAACAACGAGATATCACCTCACACCTGTCAGAATGGCTAAAATCAACAACACAACAAACAACAGGTGTTGGCAAAGATGCAGAGAACAGGGAATCCTCCTGCACTGTTGATGGGAATGCAAGCTGGTACAGCTACTCTGGAGAACAGTACGGAGGTTCCTCCAGAAATTAAAAACTGAACTATCCTATGATCCAGCAATTGCACTACTAGGTATTTACCAAAAAAATTCAAAAGTACTAATTCGAAGGGATACATGCACCCTGATGTTTATAGCAGCCTTATCTACAATAGCCAAATTATGGAAACAGCCCAAATTTCCATTGACTGATGAATGGATAAATACACACACACACACAGTGGAATATTGCCCAGCCGTAAAAAATGAAATCTTGCCATGTACAACAAGAGGGATGGAGCTAGAGAGTATAGTGTTAAGGGAAATAAATCAGTCAGAAAAAGACAAATACCATATGATTTCACTCCTATGTGGAATTTAAGAAACAAAACAAATGAGCACGGGGTGGGGGGTTGTGGGGGGAGAGAGAAAGGGAGGGAGGGGCAAACTGAGAAATAAACTCTTTTAACTATAGAGAACAAACTGATGGCTACCAGAGGGGAGGTGGGTGGAGGGATGGGTGAAACAGGTGATGGGGATTAAGGACTGTACTTGTTGTGATGAGCACTGGGTTATGTATGGAAGTGTTGAATCACTGTATTGTACACCTGAGATGGGTATAACACTGTACATTAAATAACTGAAATTCAAATAAAAACTTAAAATTTTACAAGCCCATCTTTAGCAGTAGACCATGTGACTTTTAAACCTATGAAAATCATGTTCTAAATGAAGATACACAGCAAATTCCCATTGAAAATGAGAATGGTAGTGTTTGCGGGTGGTGACGATGCCAATGAGAACGGAAGTAGAATGAACCTAGACCCAAATGTCTACCACTGGTGTTCTGGAGCAATAATTCACCTTCACTTGAAGACTGCTAGCTACACATTCTTTCAGGGCAGTAAAGAGTTCAATGAGTAGAGAGGTAGGTACTCAGTGAACATCTTATGCTGGAGGGTAAAAATAACAGAGTATCAGAAGAAGTGAAGGTTTTCATTCCTGCAAGATAAGCACTAACAGGGTGAGAAGCAAAGGGCCAAAGTCATACAACAGTGAGGCTGGAGGAGCTTCAGAGCAGAGCTCCTGGCCATACAGTCATGGAGCTAAAGGTCATGGTGTCCCTTGGATGCTGTCCCCTGGATGCTTCCTGCCCTGGGGATGACAAGGGTATAGATGTCAGCCTCTTGTCACCAAAATTCCCTCTCTTCATGGATGAAAGGTCCTTGGTTTTAAAAAATTCCTTGGGGCGCCTGGGTGGCTCAGTCGGTTAAGCGTCCGACTTCGGCTCAGGTCACGATCTCACGGTCCGTGAGTTCGAGCCCCGCGTTGGGCTCTGGGCTGACGGCCCAGAGCCTGGAGCCTGCTTCCGGTTCTGTGTCTCCCTCTCTCTCTGCCCCTCCCCCATTCATGCTCTGTCTCTGTCTCAAAAATAAATAAACGTTTAAAAAAATTAAAAAAAAATAATAAAAAATTCCTTACTGGGGTGCCTGGGTGGCTTAGTTGGTTAAGTGTCTGACTTTGGTTCAGGTCCTGATCTCACAGTTCATGCGTTCAAGCCCCAGGTCAGGCTCTGTGCTGATAGCTCAGAGCCTGGAGCCTCCTTCAGATTCTGTGTCTTCTTTTAGACCTCTCTGCCAAAGCCCAAGTGCCTAACCAATGTCCTTTAGCAGGATGGAGGGCCACAGGAGGAACCTGAGATGTCCTGACTAGGCTCCCATTTTCTTATAAAGGAAGCCCAAAGAGAGAGTGTGTGTGTGCGCGCACGTGCGTGTGTGTGTGAACACTTAATTATTTGCCAGCAGATGGCCTAGGAAGTTGTTTTTACCACCTCTACAGCTCTGAATACCCTTCCATAAATGAGCAAACCAGGATAAGGTTGTTCTGAGTATTAAACAAGATTATTCAGGTGAAGTAACTGGCACATGGAAAGTTCCTGATTAGAGACAACTTACACTACAGCCAACCCACATTCTCAGCGGAGGATTCTGTCTGCTCAAGGGCAAGAAGAGCAGGAAAATGGAGGAACACAAGAAATTGACTGGGAGCTGGCCTAAGTTAATGTGTGGAGGGGAGGATGGAGACTGAGTGATGGGCCTCAGACAGGGATCTGTTGGACATTCTGGCCTCCCAGGGCATGAAGCGGTCAGAGACATCAACATTGATTGTCATGAAAGCATTTGGGGCTTCCGTCTTCGAGGGAAGACAGGTCCTACTTCAGAACCTTCATAGTAGATGTATGGGTCTAGGGCTCGAGGCTAACACTGCTGTCCCTGCTGCTCCCACTGACACCGTGGGTGCCGCAGGTAGTCCATTGATGGAGCACCGACTGTATGCCAGTCATTGTGATACATCCTGTGCGGGCCTTTATTTCACCTCATCCGCACAGTTATACCTATGAGGGTAGATAGGATTATAATTGCTGTGTTACAAACGAGAAAACTGATATTCAGAATATTTAATTTACCAAGGTCAACGGTAAATGCAGTAAGTGGCAGAATCAGGACTCAAACGAGGTCTGCTTTGCTTTGATCCTATTTATAACCACTGTGCTGGTCTCCATGGCAGCATAACTTGAAATTTCTCACATGAGTTGGGATCAGGTGGGACAGGGTGAGGCTATTACTGCATCATCACTGTCTGTACCATAAGGTGTTATACTTTTTTCTATAAAATCAAAGACATTGCATTTCACAATCTATCAGAGATTTGCATATTTTCTTCAATGATGTTTTGGCAATTACTTAGAAAGGCACATTTAATTTGTACCAATTAACCATATTGGCCAACAGAGGAACTAAGTATGCACTGCTTTTCCCATGTTAGGAATTTGTACTTAAGATAACCCATGAATGTATGCTGTATCTGCAAGTCTTATTGCAGAAACCTGTACTGTACCGAGATTCCTTCCTCACCCTGGCCACAGCCAATTGGCCACGGATGGCTAGCTGACGCAATGAAAAACAAAGTCTGGAAGCCTGCAGTGAAAACCAATGGCAACCTTCACTGGACAGTGATTGGATGACTCATTCATGTTTCCTTCCTTAGTGAATTTGGATTCTCGGAGAGAGGGAGGGAGGGAGGAGGTGAGGGAATGAAATACAGAGAGATGGGAATTTATTACCCATGGTGGCAGATTCAGTTGGTTCCAAGACATAAATGGGCAAGTCACCACAGTGGTGGTCATTGATGCCTTTGCTGTGCCAGGCAAGGGGACCACCTCAGGTCTCTGAGGGAAGTCTCTCCTCTTTGCATGGAATATTTTGGGATTCATGCTCTACCTCAAACTCATGCCTTTAGAATTTCTCTGTTTACACACATGGCTTCTTCCTCCCTTGAAATTGGGAGTGCAAAGGCATCCCTCTGTCTCATGCATAATCCAATCCAGCCCACTAGAGCTACAGCAGGCCACATAGAGTTTGAGACAAATGACTAAACTAATAATGATGTATGTGCCTGATGCTGTCCTCTCTACTTAGATCTCCACCAAAGACTTAGAAAGCTAGCGAATTGAGTTTTCCAGGATTCTGTTTCCTGGACAAAGGAAGAGTCATATCACCATTGTTGTACTAATGATGCAACTGAGGCACAGAGAGGTCAGTACACCTGTCAAAGTCACATTTGAAATCAATCTGTCTCCTGACCTCTTTGCTCCTTCTGTAGCAGCACGTGGCCTCTGGCTCTAGATTGGCATATGCTTGCTGATCTTTGCTCCTCGTAAGGGACTAAGGAAGAAACAAATCTATGCCTCCTTTGTTCCTCCAGCCAGAGATTCCATTTCCACTATCACTCTATGGTGACCCAAATGGGTCAACTTTCCTTCCTGCATTAGACCTCTCTGCCACAGCCCAAGTGCCTAACCAGTGATGTCCTTTAGCAGGGTGGGGGGCCACAGGAGGAACCTGAGATGTCCTGACTGGGTTCCCATTTTCTTATAAAAGAAGCCCAAAGTAGGACAGCTTATATGTTTTTAACTATTTACTAACTGTTGTCATGAAATAGAATTGCTAAGATAACTAATGCTACAGATGTCTTTTGGTTTGTAATCACTTCTACTCGTATCATCTCAGAGATGAATTCATTGAGATGTTCCTTAAATATCTACTTTGAGTCAGGTCCCATATCATCTGCTGAGAATACAGGTATAATGAGACCAAGAAAAAATTTATCCCTTCGCAGTAGGCAAATGATTTTCCTAGAGAGAGACCTATCATGTTGGCTTCTGCTTTGATGAGTCTGCTGTGGTAGGAGGGTCCTGAGGAGACTGCATGTCTTCTGTTCCCAAGGTTTCAGAGAAGTTGATGAAACCACTCTGCATGAAGCAACACCAGAATTGATTTGTTGAGGGAAGGGGAGAAGGCAAACAGGAGAAGCATAGGAGAGCAGGAGGAGGTGACGGCAATGTGCAGTGGGATAAGCTGCGGCCTTCGTGCCAGGTCTCTGCAAATATGAAATGAAATTGCTAAATGCACACAATGGTTGGAGTGGACAAATTTTATTTGTGGAAGCTGGTGTAGAGGGTTGATAAGGAGCAAAGCAGGGGCAGTGCTGACAGTGCCAGAGTTTGGGGAAGGGAGGCATCCCCAGGTTTGGTTTTCAAAGTAAAAGCAAAGCCTAGTCCAGGCCTTCAGATAGTTCATGAGCCAGGAGATCCAACAGATGTCTAGATGTTTTGATAACACAGCAATGACTCTCTAAGATAGAGGTGAACATGGCACACACAGCCCCTCAGGCCATTTAACACTGCTTGGTGAATACACAGGAGGAAGTGACATTCAAAGGTGCACTGAGGATGCAAAGTCTCTGGGTGGACAAGGGGGAGGGCATTCCAAGGAGACAAATTATCATGTGCAAAACTATCAAAGCAAAAGAGCACCAAGACTCGGGGAGGATTCCTCATGCCCAGAGAATGGGGTACAAGGCAGGGTGGAGAGAAAGTAGCTAGAGAGATGAATGGGGGCCATATCTCAGGCAGGGGGCTTCCCGCCATGTGATGGGGCACCACCAGGAATCTTACAGATGACAGTTTTGGAACTTCCAGGGACGTGAACTCTTGCTGTGAGAATGACACTAAGCTGATGATGTGCGCTGAAGAAATTCAAAGTCCAGTTGAAGCAATGAGGCTTTGAGGTAAAATGGAACCAACTGCCTGGGCATGGGGGAGACTAGACAGAATCCCCTCTCTCCCTCATCTGGGACGCTTAGAGGCACTCACAGCTGAGTCAGGGGCCTGGTGGACATCAGTGAAGATCGCTATCAGAACATGCTCCATGGCCCAATGCACATGCATTACATACTGCTGTAGGAAAGGTTTTGGCTGTCAATGTTCCATTTGACATGGTACATCCATGGTATAGATGCTGTTTCTCAGTAGGAACTCTCTTCCTGCACCAGAGAAACAACAAATGTCTTCTCTCCCCCTTGGGCAGCAGGAAGCATGGAAGTTCCCTCCACCTTGCTCTCCAGCATCTGTTCTCAGATTCAAACTTTTATTTGGATATATAGTATGGGCCACACTTGATGAGAAACACTTTCATATCGATTAATTCATGTATTCCTTTCAGCAACCCTCAATGGTTATTGGTAATTCCTCATGACTATTATCTCCATGCTAAGTGCAGAATCTGAGGTGCCAAGAGGTTATGTGACTTGGTTCAATAATGGGGTAAGAGAACCAGGTTTTGAACTCAGAAAAATCCAATGCTTCACATTTCCTCATGAGTCCTAGAGCTAGCTGGCAGGCAAAGTAGTGCTGGGTCTAGAAAAGAAGATAATATCACAGTCTCTTACCCTCTAGAAGTTCACTGACTAGACGAGAGCTAGGCATGCAATCACCCATTATAATGGTACACTTCTCAGAGGCAGGTACTATTATTATCCCGCATTTACAAATATGGAAACTGAGGCACACAAAGTTAAGCCACTGGCCCCAAGTCCTACAGCTAGAAAGTAGAAGGCAGGACACCAATGGTGGCTATTTGGCTCAAAGTCTGTGGATAGCAGTAGGCTGGTGCTCTGACCTTGGGTTGGTGACATCATGTTACCCCCTTCTATAGGAACTTGGCAACCCCTCTAGGTCTCTCTCCTATAGTGGTTCTCAGCCAGGAGATACTGTGCCACCTAAGGGCATTTGGCAATGTTCGGAGTCATTTTTGACTGTCCCAACCAGGGAGGGGAGTGTTGCTGGCGTTTAGTGAGTAAAGCTCAGACTGCCATGCACAGAACAGCCACGCTAACAAAGAATTACCCACGTTAAAATGTCAACAGTGCTGATGCCGAAAACCCTGCTCTATAAGAATACCTATAAGGCTACTCTAAGTGATGGCTTCTTGGCAGTCTTGCTAAATGGTGAGCTCTCTGTACCTAGCACAGAGCTGGGCATGTAGTGAGATCTATGAATGTCTGTGGAGTAAGATATGAGTGAATGACTAAAACATGCAGTTCAGGTTGACTGTATCATATGATTCTAGCTATTATTCTTTTATACAGGGGTTATTATTTTTTTAATCTGCAAAAGCAAACCAGGCATCACTATTTCCATTCTCATAGTCCAGTATGGAGATGCCGGAGAAACATGCCTCAGGCAGAAAGTGGAAGTGCATAAACAGGGCATCCACTGGACAAAGGAAGCATAGGACTCAGGCCTCTAGGAGGTGTCCCTTTGCAAATGAGGCAGTGGTTTGAGAGCTAGAGAGTACCCTTAGATTTTCACTTTGAATTTTTCAGATGTGTGAACTCAATTAACATTTGGAATCGGTTTAGAGATTTCATGATAATAAGAGGTATCTCCCTCCCCATTTCCCTGCTGCTCTAGTCCAAGACTGGTTTCCCTAGATCCTCCTTATCATGGATATCCAAGATTGGAACTGGAGCAAACAGACAAAAAAGTACCGACTTGCAGACTAATTAATTAAAGGCCTTGATAAATTACAATGTCATTTATTGCTCAATTATAGTAATTATTTCATCCATGTTTTTAGCACAATTATCTCCCCTTCCTCCGCATGGTTGCTGATTCCTCCTTAAACTGCTCTCTATTAGTGTGTTGGTGTTTTTCTTTGCCTCTGAATATCCTTTGGTGGAAAGAGGGAAGATATTAAATTACAAATAAATAAACACTGATCCACAGAACACTGATGCAGTGGCTACCTTCATTTGACACGTGAGTAAAATGAGTCCTGATAGACAAAATGACTTGCCCAAGGGATGGAGAATGCCATCAACAGACCTAGGAAGGGGTCTTGGGCTTTTGGGGTGCAGCTTACATTGAGAGCCCACAGCAAGTAATATTTATGAAGTATGCATTTTATTTTTGCATATAATGTGTCTAGTAAACAAATACTTGCGAAAGAATGCTAGGAAATCTATCTTTTTATTCAGCGTAGAGTAACTTTCGGCTCTGAATCTCTGATAGTTATTTTTCTGTTACATGTTTGACTGGCTTCCTTCAAGACCCATGGAACATTGTTGGAAGAGTACCACAGATGAGTAGAGCGTTCTTTCTCTTCTCTGCTCAGAATCAATTTTCACGTCCACATTTAGAGAAATGACAGGTGGAATGTGGCACTTCCCTCCAAATTTCTTTTCCTTAAGAGGCAGAATGGCACAGTAGAAGAAAACAGAGCTCTGGGGACTGAGACCTGAGGCTTTATCTGGGCTCCTAATGCATCTGACCTTGAACACGCTCTCAATTCTCTGTGAGAATTTCAAGTTTCCTCACTCAATCAAACACCCATGCTGATAGCCACCTCATATGGTTGTTGTGGGAACTGAATGTGGATACTAATGGTACAGCACAGGCCATAGTATCATCCACAGAGGAGGGGCCCGTGCACAACTTCCTGGTGACCTTTTGAGAACGTGGCATGCACTGATTCTTCGTTTCTAGAGGAAAATAGTAAATGTGACTTCCCACTATTCCAGCTGAGAAAGCAGGGTCAAGACTATTTATTTAAAGAAGGTGAGGCCAATATGGAAAAGTTACGGTGAATTTGGGACCTCTAGTCTTACCATAAGTAAAATCGTCATCGTGCTGTAATTGCTTCTGCCGGTATGGTGCTCATCTTTGCAATCACCCAATTAATCCTCTCAACGAGACCTCTGAAGTAGTCCCCTGAAGCAGGATCGTCTTTGTACAAAGGCGGAAACCAAAATTTTGAGGGCCGAAGCGTATAGCTCACGGTCACACAGTGGGGTAGGGGAGCTGCAGAACTCAGGTCTGGAGTGTAGTGCCAAGAAGACCCTCCAGTTCTTCCAAATTCTGGCGCCATCCCCTCATGCACACCATCAGCTGGATTTTTAAAAACGGGAGCTCCACAAACAAGGGAGGAAGAAGATTCTTCTTCCGCCTCTCAAACAAAAGGAACCCACGGACTCACATCCGCATTGCAGGGCAAGGAATCAGAAGTGGACATGGAGGGGACGCCTGGGTGGCTCAGTCAGTTAAGTGGCCGACTTCGGCTCAGGTCATGATCTCCCGGTATCCTGAGTTCTCGTGAGTTTGAGCCCCGCGTGGGGCTCTGTGCTGACCGCCCAGAGCCTGGAGCCTGTTTCAGATTCTGTGTCTCCCTCTCTCTGTCCCCATTCATGCTCTGTCTCTCTGTCTCAAAGATAAAGAAATGTTAAAAAAATTAAAAAAAAAAAAAAGTGCACGTGGAGTGATGTAAGTGGGCTAGTGTCCCACCGTGCAGTGCAGCGACACCTCGGCTCTGCCCGTGTGAAGTGTGTGTCCGTAAAAACAGGTACGGGTTTGAGAACTGCGTTTAGAGTGGAAAGTATGGAGGAAAGAGGTTCAGTACCCCCAAGTTAAATGTCACTTTCCTAGCTTTCCTTTTGTTCACTGGGACCTCCTTGATTGCTGTATTGTATTGTGTATGAATAGATGAGTGAGTGAGGATACACACACACACACACATACACACACACACACACTCACACATAGACACCTTTCTGGGGATTGGGTCATATATGACGGACATTAACATTTTGTAAATTATGGAAATATAAGAAGAAGAAAAAGTTACCCATCAGCCCAATACCCTAGGAAACTCAGATCAGGTTTATATTATGATAAAAAGGAAGGGAACACATACTTCCCGCCTTTACTAGCTTCAATATCTGTGCTATCTCACTTAATCCCTATAGCAGCACTGGAAGACAGATAACATCTTCATTCCCACAGGTGTGAAAACTGAGGTACAAGGAGACAGGTCAAGTCCTCTTTCTTCTAAGTTTGTTTATTTTTGAGAGACACAGAGACAGCACTAGTGGGAGAGGGGCAGAGAGAAAGAGAGGCAGAGAATCCCAAGCAGGCTCCACACTGTCAGTACGGAGCCCACTGCAGGGCTTGAACCCACGAAACTGAGAGGTCATGACCTGAGCTGAAACCAAGAGTCAGATGTTTAACCGACTGAGCTACCAAGGTGCCCCAAGACATGTCAAGCTCTTAAGAATGACACAGTTAATCAAGGGAAAGGCTGGGACTTGCACTCTCACTCCAACATCCACAGTCTTAGCCATACTATTCCACTGTCTCTCCTGAGGATAGGTTTGAAGCCAGAGAAACCTGGATTCAAATTCCCACCCACTCTTTTATTTTTTAAGTTTATTTATTTATTTTTGAGAGAGACAGAAAGAGAGAGTGTAAGTGGAGGAGGGGCAGAGAGAGAAAGGGAGAGAGAGAGAGACAGAGAGAATCCCAAGCAGGCCTCTAGCTATCAGCATAGAGCCGGAAGTGGGGTTTGATCCCACACACCGTGAGATCATGACCTGAGATGAAATCAAGAGTCAAACACTCAGCTGACTGAGCCACTCAGGCGCAGCTCCCCACTTTATTAGATGTACAAACTTGTGCAAATTATTTCATTTTCCCAAGCCTTAGCTACTTTCTCAGTTACCTTAAAATAATTTCATAATAAATGTAGATTTTTTTTCCCCAAGTTTGGCAAAGTATTCAATGTAAGCAACGGTGTTTTGGAGGGGACTAAGAATGTTTGGTGGTCCATTATGCTGCAGTGGGAGGAAAGGAACCTGTCTGTGTGTGCCAGGCAAAGTGAGCAGACAGGGAAAACTGAATGGCATGGGAAAAGTGTGCCCCAAACTGTCCGCAGGGAATTGGACCCTCCTTGGTGGAAGCAAAGAAAGAGGAAGCCCCTGGAAATGTAAAACACGAGGCAGCCAATGACAAGAGCCTCAAACACAGACCCTGCAGTGTGGTATGTGGATCAAAGTGAATACGTCTGAAAACAAACAGGTGGGGGAAACTGGGCCCACAGTCCTGGTCATTAGGATGACAGTGCCGTGTGCAGAGTGACCGCTCTTCCTTACCGTGTGCTCTTCTCTTCATACTCTGGAAATAGACTGAATGGACCACAAAATGTATTTCAAAAGACAGCCCATCTGTGGTGAGAATAGAAACCTCTTTTAGGAACCTTTATCTTTGTACAAAGAGGCCTGCATTTCACAAAAGTGGTAAGAGTGGAATGATTCTCCTTGGGTGGAATTCTGATTAGAAAATAAACCTGAATTGTTTGTTTGGAGTGTGTGTGGGAAAGACGGGAGGGTAAGTGAAAAGGAATATCCAACGTAGCTGACTCTTTGGTTTCCTTGAAGAATACTCAAGGGGCATCCCACACTGGAAGCTCTATACTTAGGGAAGGCAACAGCTCTTTTTCTGGATTTCTTTTTGAAGGGAGATTAAGGGGGGCAAGTATCTAATATTCTGTGAAGTGTTTGGAGTATGATACACAGTATCTTCCTAAGAGCGTCCTGTGTCCTATGAGTCATTCTAAGAAAAGGGGGCTTTAGGGTCATAAAGATTTGGCAAAGAAATATACTGCTCTACCCAAAGACTCATAATGCCCTGGTAGCTTTAGACCTTCGGAAGGTCTCACAGCAACCACAAAAACATTTTTTCCCCAACTTTCTGCTTTCTAAATATATGTGATTCATACACATTTTTGGGTGGTGCATCTCACACACTTTAGATAAATGTTCATAGCACAGTCCCAAGAATTAGGAATCCTGAAGTTGGGTCCTGCTTTGATTTTAACTTGCTGTGTGATACTAGGCAAGGGATTCTTTGTCTCAGTTTACTTACCTAGCAAATGAGGATAATACTTTTGGCTCAGCTTACCTCAGAGGGTTGTGGTGTACACAAAATGCTGTCACTGAACACTATGCTATACAACGCTATCATAGCTTTCAAAAAGTTAGAAATAATATATTAGTGCAACATGTTATCCTTCTTCGTAATTATATGATTCTAAGAAGGACTTAGGCAACAAAAGCAAAAATAAAGAAGTGGGGCTATGTCAAAGCAAAAAGCTTCTGCACAACAAAGGAGACACATGAAACTGAAAGGCAGGCTACTGAAAGGGAGAAAATATTTGCAAATCTGATAAGAGGTTAATATCCAAAATATATGAAGAACTCATATAATTTAATCATATGGGGAAAAAAAAACCCAATCTGATCAAAAGATGGGCAGAGGATCTAAATAGACATCTTTACAAAGAAGACATACAGATGGCCAACGGGTACATTGAAAGGGTGCTCAATATCACCAATTGTCGGGAAAATGCAAATCTAAATCATAACGAGATACTGGCTCACACCTGTCAGATGGCTAGTCCAAAAAGACAAATAACAAGTGCCAGCAAGGATGCAGAGAAAAGGAAACCCTCTTGCACTGCTGCTGGGAATGTAAATTGGTGCAGCCACTGTAGAAAACAGTATGGAGGTTCTTTAAAAAATTAAAAATAGAACTACCATATGATCCAGAAATGCCACTTCTGGGTATTTCTAAGAAAATGAAAACATTAATTAACCCTAAAAGATTTATGTACCCCCATGTTCACTACAGCATTATTTATAACAGTCAAGATATGGAAGCAACCTAAGTGTCCACTGATGGATGAATGAATACAGAAGTTGTGGTATATGTGTGTGTGGTATAATGGAGTATTATTCAACTATATAAAAAAGGAATTTCCCACTTGAAACAACACAGATGGACCTTGAGGACTTTGCACTTCATGAAATAAGTCAGATAGAGAAAGAGAAATACTGTATGATCTCACTTATATGTACACTAAAAAAACAAACAAACAAACAAAAAAAAACAACCAAAAAACAGAAACACAAGTCACAGATACAAAGAACAGATTGTTTGTTAATAGACATGGAGTCCTAGATAGCTGGCGGGACAAAAGGCGTAAAGGGTATCAAAAGGTACTAACTTCCAGTTATAAAAGAAGTCCTGGGGATGTAATGTACAACATGGTGACTATGATTAATAATGTTATGTTGCATATTTGAAAGTTGCTAAGAGAGTACATCTTAAAAGTTCTCATCACAAGAAAAAATATTCTGTAACTATGTGTGGTGGATGGATCATAAGTAGACTTATTGTGGTCATCATCTCACAATATATACAAAGATAGAATCATTACATTGTACACCTGAAACTAATATAATGTTGTATGCCAATTATTCCTTAATAACAATAAGAATAAGAAGACTATATTTTACTCACATGTGAAAAGGTGATTTAAAAAAAATTTTTTTTAATGTTCATTTATTTTGAGAGAGAACATGAGCAGGGGAGGGGCAGAGAGCGAGAGAGAATCCCAAGCAGGCTCCACACTATCAGTGCAGAGCCTGATGTGGGGCTTGAACCCACGAACCATGAGATCATGACCTGAGCCGAAATCAAAAGTCAGACACTTAACCAACTGAGCCACCCAGTCACCCTGAGAAGGTGATTCTCATTATCACAGCAGAGCCTAAATGACCCAGGCTACTGTAGTGATGTTACTGTACTAATCCCTTACAGCTTTATTGTCTTCATCTATAAAATGCAGATGGTCATTAATTCATTGCAGGGTTATTATAAAATAACATGCAAAAGAGCCAAGTGTAAGTATAGTACGTTCAGAAAAAAGTAATCGATTCATTTTACCTCCTAGTGACTTTCTAGGAATATTAAGTATTGTTTATGATGAGTTTATCTAAAATTATACTGAGATTTTAGTACTATGACAATAATAAGAGTAAATGTTATTCTGTTTATTTTCTATGTGCTAAGCTTTTCACGTTGATATGATTTGTTCAGAGCAGTCAAGTAACTTGACCAAGGTGTAGTCAGGTAGAGGGACGAGCTGAACTAGATTCCAGACATTTTAGACTCAAACGCATGATCTTAACCTACTAGATCACTCTACCTGGCTCTACTTGAAAAGAAATTGCCATTTATTTCCCAGTGTGAACATTTCTCACTTTCTCCTTTGTTTAGTAGGATGAGGCCTTGACCAGAATGCTGGAGACGCCCAGGAGGCAGGAAGCCATTCTGCGTACCTATTCTCCTTTATGAATATTTATGATTCGGGGAGAAGTGACTCTGCTGGCAGTTCTAAGCCCTCATCATAAATCCTCATGCAGAGGCTGTTCTGGCCACAGACAGTAGCAGATTGGATCAGATGAGGAAAAACCAAGCTTGGGAAGGGTTCTTTGAAGCTGCATAATCAGATTATGATAATTTCATCAAAACCCATTTCAAAAGCTAACATTTATCATTAGTTTGTGTACCTCCTAATTATTTTATGAGAGTTATTCCATGCAGGAATGATAAAAAATTCTAGCTTGAGAGAGCCTTTTAATGCAGTATGTACACAGTTAGATATATGACATCGGCATATGGGTCACATTTGCATTTGGACCTTATTTGAGACAGTTTTCTGAAAATGTCAAAGGAGGTGATGTATTTTAAAAGATTGAGATTGGTAACGAACATTAATTTTACTCAGCCATTCTCTAAAATCTTTTGATCCAAAAAGGGGGACAAGTACTTGCCAACAACAAACAAAAAAATATTACTTTGAAGCACACAAAGTTCAAGATAGTTTCCTCAGGAGGATTCTGTATACCAGAATCCCTAAAGATCGAATCGCCGAGAAGGGAAGGCAACTGTCAGCCTCCGAACTCCATACTCTCCAAATTCCCCTCTTGTATCCCCTATGTGGTTGGAGATGCCACTCCTCACCCAGAGTCTCAAGCCACGATACTAAGCATTATTCTGGACCTCACTCCTCCTTAACCAGCAAAAGCTAGTTACTATTCCTGATTCCTATTAGTAGCTACTATTCCGGATTCCTATTAGTAGCTACTTCTCAAATCCATCTACTTAGCTCTCTTCTTCCCCCACTACATCAGTTGAGGTTGCCGTCCTGTTTCCACTGAACTAGTAGAATGCTTTTCACATTTTTAAATGGGTAAAGAAAATATTTCATATGTGAAAATTACAAGAAATTCAGATTTCACTGTCTATAAATAAAATATGGTTGGAAGACAGTCACATTCATTCATTTGTGTATTGTCTGTGGTTGATTTTGTGCTGCAGCAGCAGAACTGATGGTTGGATAGGGAACGTGTGGCCTGCTAAGTCTAAACATTTACTATGTGGCCGTGTGCAGATATGATTCGACAACCCCTTTCAGAACCATTGCTGCAGCCTCCTCACTGTGGTTAACTCCCTCTAGGCCTAGACCTTCCCTTAGATGCTTCTACTACACTCACAGCGATCCGCCTTCCAGTCAGCCCTGCCACTGTGGATCCCCTGTTGAAGACCCTTCAATAACTCCCAGTGCATACTAAAGGCAGACTAAGATTCCAGGCGATTTATATTCTGGTGCTTGCTGGCTTTATGTCTCATCTAGTATTTCACCATCTCCCTTTGATACTCCACATTCTCCAAATGTGCTATTTTTAATTCCTCTTCGCCTGAACTGTTCCCCTCCTGTTACCCATTTCCAGATTCATCTGATGACTACTTATCATTAAGACTGAGCTCATCTGAGACCTCTACCAGGAAGTCTCCCCTGATTCTCCATTTTGTCTGAGCACTCCAACCACAGTACTTCCTTTCCTCCCTTTTCCCGTTCATCTCTCTTCTTGCTTTTACTGGAGCACATACCTTCAGTTATGGATATGTGCCTATGCCCTTGAGGACTCATGTTTGATATTCTCCTACCCCAAACCCTAAACTGAATATGTGGATTATTCGAGGTGCTTGGTGAATATTGATTAAATAAGTGATGTTCCACTTCACTGGTGAACTCCTGTTCATGTCTTAAGACTTCATTCAGCTGTTTCATCATCATATGAACTTCCTCTGATCATTCCCATTGGCCCATCCCATCAACAGTCATAAATGCCTATCGGAATGCACTATAAGGAATATGGGCTAGTCTGTAAGGCAAGTAATACAGTTCACCAATAAAATAGTCTGCACACAGAGACAGTTTCTCAAATTTTCGGTAAACATTGAATTTTCTCTAAATTTTAATTATACCAGTTCCTTCCTCTAAATAAACCACTTCTATTAAGCTAATTAGATAAAAGTTGAGTGCCAAGCATAAAACGGATTCCTAATTTTATACTATTAAATTAATCAGCTAACAAAATTTAGTTTCCCTCTAGCTCAGTAGCTGAGAAATTCTAAAACAGAGTTTCAGAGCTCAGGTCATAGTCTACAATGATCTCTGAGACAATCGGTTCTCATGTTCAAATTCTGTAATTCCACCACCCCCCAATCTCTGGCCTCCCTCCTTTTCCCCATCCACCACTCTGCCGTTTTTACTTTCTCTGTCTTGCCCTCCTACCCAAACTCATTTCTGACAAGTTAAATGCTTCCTTTCAGCTCTTGCACTCTACACAATAGATTTTTGCCAAAACCTCAAGTTGCAGTAATAATCACAGTGAATCAATTGGATGGCTATTTTACAAACCGGGGGGGGACAGAGAAATCACCAGTTCAGTGGACAGTGGCAGCTATAGACCAGCTATACTAGCGTTTAGCCCCAGGCCATTTTCTAAGTTAAATGTTTGAGTGCCTAATTGATCTAATCCTGGCAGAAACGGTTTATTTGCTTTCTGATTTTAGAGCCGAAAAAGTTCATGAAATCCACATCTCTGATCCTGGGGACCCATCACTCCTTTAATTACCCAGGAAAGTAAAAAGCTGTGTTTGTGGGCTCCCTTGATCACGAACATGTGGGACACCCTTAAACATGTGGGAATCTGTCCTAATAACCCAAACGGCGAACACAGACATATGCAAAAAGATATTCAACAGAGCTTTACATATACCAATAAAACATTAGTAGCCACCTAAATCACAAACACATTCATATAGAATCTCCAAATTGGAAAGAACTTAAAGGCCACTAATCCTACAGCCTCTCCTTTCTATCTCCATTTGGAAACCTTGTTGAGTTCTGTGTTTGGGGATTAAAAGCAACACCATCGTGGTGACAGAAGTCAGAAAAATTATGACCTTGGCAGAGGCTAATGATGGGTAAAGACACAGGGGAGGATTCTGGATGTCTACGTCTTCTATATCTTGACCTCAGTGATGAGCTTTGTAAATTTATTGAGCTGTAAACTTACAATTCATGTATTTTTCTGCATATATATAATACTTCAGGGAAATTATTTGTGTTAAAGTTAAGTGTACCATAACGTGTAACTCTTTTGGAGAAAAGATGACTAAGAATTGAGTTTGTAAGTACATTGGATGTTAAAATATACTAAGAGAATCAACAGAGAAATGTTTTCATATACACACACACACATATACATACATACACATATATCTTAAGTTACATATACTATTTAATTTTTTATTATATAATATGCATATGATATATTATGATGATTTATATAATTATATAAATAATTTTAAAATTAACATCATTAGTACTACATTAAAAGTCTCTAACAGGAAATCTGGGGACACATAATTGTCACTAAGGCTCATACTAGTTCACTATGTCACCATGGAATTAGGGGAAATTTGGCAAAGGACATTCTTTTTTTTAATTTTAATTTTTATTTATTTTTATTATATGAAATTTATTGTCAAATTAGTTTCCATACAACACCCAGTGCTCATCCCAAAAGATGCCCTCTTCAATGCCCATCACCTACCCTCCCCTCCCTCCACCCCCGATCAACCCTCAGTTTGTTCTCAGTTTTTAAGAGTCTCTTATGCTTTGGCTCTCTCCCACTCTAACCTCTTTTTTTTTTTCCTTTTTTTTTTTTCCTTCCCCTCCCTCATGGGTTTCTGTTATGTTTCTCAGGATCCACATAAGAGTGAAACCATATGGTGTCTGTCTTTCTCTGTATGGCTTATTTCACTTAGCATCACACTCTCCAGTTCCATCCACGTTGCTACAAAGGGCCATATTTTGTTCTTTCTCATTGCCATGTAGTACTCCACTGTGTATATAAACCACCATTTCTTTATCCATTCATCAGTTGATGGACATTTAGGCTCTTTCCATAATTTGGCTATTGTTGAGAGTGCTGCTATAAACATTGGGGTACAAGTGCCCCTATGCATCAGTACTCCTATATCCCTTGGGTAAATTCCTAGCAGTGCTATTGCTGGGTCATAGGGTAGGTCTATTTTTAATTTTCTGAGGAACCTCCACACTGTTTTCCAGAGTGGCTGCACCAGTTTGCATTCCCACCAACAGTGCAAGAGGGTTCCCGTTTCTCCACATCCTCGCCAGCATCTATAGTCTCCTGATTTGTTCATTTTGGCCACTCTGACTGGCGTGAGGTGGTATCTGAGTGTGGTTTTGATTTGTATTTCCCTGATGAGGAGCGATGTTGAGCATCTTTTCATGTGCCTGTTGGCCATCTGGATGTCTTCTTTAGAGAAGTGTCTATTCATGTTTTCTGCCCATTTTCTCACTGGATTATTTGTTTTTCGGGTGTGGAGTTTGATGAGCTCTTTATAGATTTTGGATACTAGCCCAAAGGACATTCTTTTTATCCATTTGTAAAGCCTAAGATGCATCTGATCAAAATGGAAAGAAACTCTCAGAAGAAAGAGACCAAAGGAGTTCTGAGGAAAAACTGGATTGAAATCACAAGGCTATGCACACACCAAAGTTCCAAAATTACCAGATTTAGTTTCCACATAAACATACATGGAAATAAAACCAGTATAAAATTTAGCAGTTACAAGTAAAGTACCTGCAGGTTTGCATTTTCTTCATTTTTATTAATCTGCTATTTGTAGTTGTTGTTTAATAATTGAAAATATTTTTATTGAGATGCTTCAATAAATTGTAATACATTAATGCCTAATTTGAGGACAATTACTTTAAAGTTTATTTCGGAAAACCTTACCTATTTTTTTTTTTTAACCATGGGACCAACATATTACACTATCTTAAAACAATTGCTGAAATACTGTTAATGAAATAAATAGCTTCTTAAAGGACAAGGTTATGAAACATGTCTATAAACTAAGATTTAATCATAAGGGTACATGCTATCTATCTACACAGTATACACAGGCATATATGCAAACTTTTACAGATAAATATATTTTCTCCATTAAACTATTCAACAAACATCTATTAAATGGCTGCCATGGGCCATATGTTCTACAAGGCATTCGTCTGCAGAGGTTAAAAAAGAGACTCCACATCTGGAAAGGACTCAGTTTTCTGAAAAACCAAAAATGCAAATTATGCCATTGCAGACAGAATATTGTAGTCTGCCTGAGCAAATCCAGAAAGGCTTCACTGAGGCAACATTTTATACAAAAACTTGAAAGATGAGTAAAAGGTTCCTGTGTGGACAAGAAGGTCACTATACCTGTCACATACCAGGCATATGAGAATGTGAGCAGAGGAAATGACACAGGCAAATCCCCAGACGGATATGAGAACATGGGTAATTTAGGAAACAACTAGTGGTTTAATTAAATATATATATGACATACAAGTTGGAAGATGGGGAAATGGCAGAAGAAAAGGCTAGAGAGTATATGCCAGACTGCCAATGCTTTGGTGATCTGAAGAGAAGTTTAGAAATGCCCTGGCAATGGGACACCATCGGAGCTTTTTATACAAACTCACAACCATGATGAGATGCTTGTGTCATAAATATTCGACTAGCTGTGGTGTAGAGATTTTGGAGGACACAAAACCAAAAACTACAAAAAACACTGGACAAGAGGGAGGGTGAAGACCTGGAAAGTGGATATAAAGAGGAGAGAATGGGTAAGACATATCTGTATTTAGACTAGGGAGTTTGGGTAAATGTAGAAAACGAGAACTCCTTCTGGACTTCTGGCTTACAGTGTAGATTAACTAAGTAATACAGGAGGACAGCAGTTTTGCAGGTGAGGGCAATGATGAATTCAGTTTAAGGAGGGAGAAGTCGAATTTAAGGTTCACAGAGAGCACCCAGTTTGAAACATCAACAGTTGGAAATACATGTCTACAGTTAAGTGTGAAATGCAAGGTAAAGAGAGTTTTGTGAGTTATCAGTCCCTAAGCAGTAGTACAAGCCACAGCATATGTGAACCAGCCTAGGAAGGCACAGTAAGAAGAAAGGGGTGCAGGGAATGGGGTCATTAACAATACCGATATCTGCGAAGTTGGACAGAAGCAGGAGCCTCTGAAGGAGAGGGAGTGTTAAAAGGAAAGCTGGTGTCACGGAATTTAAGATCGGAGAGAATGTCAGGAAGGAAGAGCTTGTCAAGAATGTCACATACCTTAGGGCCATCATATAAGAGGAGAGCTGTTAAAGCATTCACTAATTTTGGCAACAAGAGAATGTTCTGGATTTCTACAGTTAGTGGACTCTGGCCCTTCATGGCCTGGAAGGGCTACAGTCTAGATTTATACCATCCAGTTCAGAGTGGAATTGTGATACTTGCCTGCACATTCATCTCTAGAAGAATATAAGCCCCTCTCAGGCATGATCTGTACTGATCCTCTCTTCCCCAGAACCTGGAACTCAGTACATACTCAATAAATGCTTGTTGACCTAAACTCAGTGGCGTCCTACCTATGTCCAGGGTATTCCCAGGTGATGGCACTTGTGAACCCACTGACAGCCATGTAGTCCTGTGTTAGTGAGCAATACAAAATAACGGCACTTATGATGCTTTTCTTTTTTGTACGGTTGCATTCTTTAAAAGAGGAACACACGCCTTGGGGGACATAACAAAATATAGATCATTTTTCCCCTTCAATTCAAAGACTTGCTCCATATTGAGCAAATGTTTATTTAGGCAGTTGCTGAGGGGAAAGTAAGCTTAGGACGAGCACGGTAGAACTCATTTAGACTAATATCTGCAAAAGGGGCTGATCTGCTATGTGAACAGATGTTCCACAAGCCGAATGAAATCACTGTGATGGCGGAGACATAATGAAGCTCTGGATGCAGGAACAGACCTGTGAAAAGAAGGTTGTATTCAGTTCAAAGAACTGGACCAGGATCCAGAACACAAGGCTCACTCGACTTATGCCGGAACAGACTCACCAACACCAAGAATAAAGAGTTGTGGATCTGGAGGCAAGGCTAGGCTGGGAAGAGAAAGTTTCATAGCGCATGAAGTCTGCCAGCCAACACTGATTAGTTGCAGAGTATCTGCCAGGTTTCCTGTAAGATGCATGACTGACATCGCCATCTTGAATCTATAGGATATGTGCACGTTGCAGTATTTTTATTTTACAGATGAGAAAGCTGAGGCGCGGAGAGGTCAAGGTGCCCTGGGTTACAGAGCTAGTAGGAAGTAAACCTAGACAGGGAACCAGTTCTATATGGCTACTAAGTCAAATTGTATACACTATGATTAGCGTCATCTCCCTTAAGTGACAAGGGATTTGCTGAGCACATAAACACAGAGCCAAGGAGGAAGATGGGGAGCTGGGAGGGGGTACCCTATGTCTCCCAGGATCCAACACATAACTCACCCCCACAGTCCAATCTAAGGCTTCAACACTCTGGAGCAAAGAAGACTTGACTGTCAGAAATGGTATAGAACTATCTCAGCACATGAGCTAAGCCTTGTTCATAATGAAATATTAGCCACAGTTCTACTGGTTTCTCGGCAGTGTAAACTTTTCTAGTTTCTTCTTGTAGTCATAAATAAGAACAAAAGCTACTTTCATGAAGAGATTTACTATTACCATAGCCAATGAATCCATGGCCCTGCACCATTTTGACTGTTTTCACCCATGCATGGGCAACCACTTACAGTGGGTAATTGCTTCAGGATATTTACATTTTGTTTCATTTTTTAAAAATGCTTACTTCTTTTGAGAGAGAGAGAGAGAGAGAGAGAGAGAGAGAGAGAGAGAGAGAGAGAAAGAGCATGAGTAGGGGAGAAGACCAGAAGGAGACAGAATCCTAAGCAGGCTCCACACTCAGTATGGACCCCAACCTGAGGCTCGATCCCAAGACCCTGGGATCATGACCTGAGCTGAAATCAAGAGTCAAGGACACTTAACTTACAGAGCCACCCAGATGCCCCAGGATATTTATAGTTTAAAGGTCAGTAACTTGGGTATATTTCTGGAGCAGTTATCATGGGCTGCAAGGGTACTTCCTAAGCATCTATACATGTCATTTAACTATCACAACAGCTCAATGAGTAGATAACTATTATTATTATTCTCATTTTACAGATGAGGAAAGATTCTCAGTGAGTTAAGTAAAATTTCTTCTCCTAAGGAACTGACAGTGGAGGATGAGAAAAATTCTATAGTTCAATGTATCTCAATGATGAAAACTAGCTAGACGCCTACCATACTTGAGGCAGGGCCAGCTTTTTTTCTTTTCTCCTAAGATTTTTTTTTTCTTTAACCCAAGGCACAGTCCAAGTCAGGCTTCTAGACCCTGAACCCTCCAACATCCAGCTTCCCAGCACTATGTCACGACATGGTGTTCAACTTTGGTGATTGTGTTCACTCTTTGCCTTTCTCCTGCCAAGTGTGAAAATTCTTAGAGCAGGATGTCTGCCTTCCTTATTCTCTCATTTAATCCCACTTCTTAAAACTAAAGAAACAGGAGCTCAGATCAGTTTAACTTGCCTGAGGTTGCTCAACTACTTAGGTAGGACTCAGGATTTGAATCCATGGACAATTTTAAATTTGATTCTCTTTCCATCAATCATTAAGGCATGTTGGACGAGGCCACGAGGTGGGTCAGGACAGGCTGTGGATAACAATGAGTACCAGATAGGTGTTTGACCCATACCCTTGATGCAGTGGAAACCCCCTTTGGTCCTAAAGCAGGAAGTAGTCAGGCCTTTCTCTTAGTAAAGCACTTTGGGGTGCATTATGGCAAGTGGGCTGGAGGCAGAGGTATCAGAAGTTACAGGGCTGCAATAGCTCCTTGATGAGTGAGGGTGTAGATCAGAGCTGAGGACCCAGCCAGACAAAAGCCACAGAGCAGAAAACACTGAATAGCTGCACGTTAGCTGCAATGAGATTAGCAAATTAAGACACTCGGATGCCTCCGTGAGAGTTAGAAATAAAGCATGTAAGCCACCAAATGCAGTGCCTGCCATTACCTTGGGCAGATGCTGTTGTGGCTGTGACTGCTGCTGCTATTAAAATGAGCCATGCGCTCCTCTAGCCCCAAGCCTCTTCAGACTTTTTTCTCTCAGCCAGGCATTGCTTTCACTTGTCAATCTCACTCCAGACCACCCCCTGGCATCACGAAATCAGAGTTCTCAGAGTTTAACAGGAAACTCACACCTTCACGGAGGCTGCCCACTCTTCCTCTTTAGCACCTGTTTTACCGAGTGGGAAACCCAGGTTCCACATGGTGGTGAGTTGGGGGTTGCCAGGTGCTGCCTCTGTTGAGGACCCTGAGCCAGTGGCATCCTGGATTCCCACCCACCCCTCTGGATGAACTGCTGTTTCCTCTGGATCCCTGAACCTTGTTGTTTGTTCCCTTAATGTAGCATTTCCTTTGCTATGTTAATACCAGTTGTGATTCTGTCTCCCCACTTGGTTGTGACCTTCCCAAGGAAAGTCCGCCAGAAAAAATTCTCAAACCTCTTGCATCTATTCTTCATACCATGCTTTATACATTTTTTATTTCTACAATTGAAAAAAAGGGCACCTGGGTGGTTCAGTTGGTTAAGTGTCCAAGTTCAGCTCAGGTCACGATCTTACAGTTCGTGAGTTTGAGTTCTGCATTGGGCTCTGTGCTGACAGCTGAGAGCCTGGAGCCTGTTTTGGATTCTCTCTGTCTCTCTCTCTGTCTCTCTCTCTTTGTCTCTCTCAAAAATAAAAAAAAATCTATCTATCTTTCTTGTTATAATGTGAAGTTTTAAAGAGCAGGGGGAAATATCTACCTTTTCATCATCTATCACCAATGACTAATGCAACGCCTAGCACATACTGGCAGTTAATAAATATTTGATGTTATGTATTAATCTCTTTATTCTCTGTGTGAGAATATAGTGACTAGCACATAGTAGGTGCTCCATATTTATTTGCTTCATATATATATATACTAATTATTTACACAGTTTCTAAAATCTGGATTTCAACACTAAAGGCTTGAACATGGCCCGAAGTATATTAATCCTAAATGGAGGACACATTTTTTTTCTGAAAAAGAAATGTAGTTATTTAAAAATGGCCTCAAGTCTAATAGTTAATGTTCAAGCATGACTTATTTACCATCTGAAATGTTTTTCTCTTTGAGAAATATGTGATGCGACACAAGTCACATTAGCTCACTTAAATGTGTGATGGAAATGACTTTGTAATTTGAAATAATAAAAATTTACTTTATTTGATTTATGGTTTGCCAAGGCTCAGATATAATTAGTTATTTTCTCATGGATATTCACATAATTTACAAATGTCCAAATTATAAATATAAAAAATTATATAAGAAGCCTGCAGAAATATTTTTTTATTATTGTTGCTATTATTATTTCCATTATCATTGCTTTATCATTTCCCATCTTACTGCTGCTCCCTTGGGTGAGGTGGGATATGTTTTTTTTTACTTTTATTTTTATGTTTGTTCATTTTTGAGAGAGAGAGAGACATATGAGTTGTGGAGGGGCAGAGAGTGAGGGAGACACACAGTCTGAAGCAGACTCCAGGCTCCAAGCTGTCAGCACAGAGCCCTACACGGGGCTCGAACCCACCCATAAGCCTTGAGATAATGACCTGAGCTGAGGTCGGATGCTTAACCAACTGAGCCACCCAGGCGCCCCGAGGTAGGATATGTTTTAAGGTAAAGATTCAGCATCTCCTTTGATATGATATCATACATTATGCCTAGTTTTATTTTTCAGAATAATGAAAAAGAAAATGCATGCAATATGGAGTTTGGAAGACCCAAGTTTGAGACTCAGCAGAATGTCTTCTATTTTTTTAATCTGTTAAACACATGCACACCCACAAATATAGCTATCTAGCCAGTTAAGAACCGTCAACAGAAAGTGAAAATGGTGGGAGCAGGGCTCTGTTAGAAAACTATTAAGAATTTATGATGGCGGCAACAGAACATGGCCCTTCTAAGTGTGTGCCCCGTGTGACCGCTCAGGTCATATCGCTTATGGAACAGCTTTGTAGCCACTTTTGAGAATTAATGGAAATTATGTACCGTGCCTCACACAACGTCTGACCCATCATAGGTATTTAACAAATTTTCATTTCTCTGTGTCAGTTTTCAAGTCTCTCTCACAAAACCCAACAGGGGTAATGCACTTGATTGTGTCAGCAACAAGTTCTCCATACCAAAGGGATAGACGTTTCAAATGTAAACCATTTAACTCCTGCTTTAGGGCCAAAATGAAAAAAAAAAAAAAAAAAACAAACAAAAAACTAATAGAGAACGAGGCACAAGAGCATCCATGGCTTGAAGAACCAAGATGCGTCCCAAATGGTAGGTCGTCCCATGTGGTCCTGTTCCCATTTGAAAGCTCACGTTTTGAAACCATGTGCTCCCTGGAATTCCGGATGGCCAAATTGAGGGCCCAAACCATCCAAAAGAAGGTTCTGGTTCTCAACTATGATCATCTTAGGTACTCAAGGGAGGGAGTGTGGAATAGCTTGTTTCGTAATGAAAGAAGGAGAAAAACCCAGAACTGATTTGTCCCAGATGGCCATGGAAATGGGCTTCCCTGGCTTTTGTGGCTCCTTTCCTCACCTCCAAATGCGGCTGTAACATTAAAGGAGATGCTTGGTTTGCAGAAGGCTATTATCACAGAGTTTTACAAAACCTTCTCCTTGTGGAATGTATATGACATCTGGAATTAAAGAGGTATTCTCTTTTAATCACTGTTCAATCTTCCACAGGGATAAATGAGTACATGGGTAGCTTCCAGCTGCCCAAACTGATTTAGTTAAATAATGTAATCTATTTGTACACAAATGCAGAATAAATGTCACTGAAGTTCCTTAGCGTGCAGTTATAATGAGTTATCCCTTTCTCGAGGTGATTAGGAATGTTTAGTTTATTTCAAATGCATATCAAGCCTCATGATTGCCAATGAGCCAAGGACAACCTAAATTAGCCTCCCACAGCTGCTGACCTCTGCAGCCACTGCAAAACCATTCCTTTGGGGGAATCAAAGCCTCCTCTAATGGTAAGTTTGGAGCTGATTTTTTTTTCCACGCCCTTTAAAGTGTAATGTTCCTATTCAGCCTCCACAGAGCCAGGTCTTAGAGTAATCAGGAAATGCAATCAGAATTTTAAGATGAATAGGACCTTAGCACTCACTCAGGGTTGTGTGTGTGTGTGTGTGTGTGTGTGTGTGTGTGTGTCTATACATATACATGTATATATATATACACTCACGCACATATATATACACACACATATATATACATATACATATATATATACGTATACACGTGTATATACGTATACACGTGTATATACGTATACACGTGTATATACGTATACACGTGTATATACGTATACACGTGTATACGTATACATGTGTATATACGTATACGTGTATATATACGTATACGTGTATATATACGTATATGTGTATATATACGTATACATATATGCATATACATATATATACATATACATGTATATATACATATACATGTATATATACATATACATGTATATATACATATATATACATATACATACATGTATATATACATATACATGTATATATACATATATATACATATACATGTATATATACATATACATATATACATATGTGTGTGTGTGTGTATATATATATATATACACACACACACACACACACATATATTAATTCCCCCATTTACAAATGGGGAATCTAAGGTGCAGAGAAGTTAACTGCTTTGTTGAAGCCTACAGAGTGATTTGGTGTTAGACTTTAAACACTGGATCTCTAATATCAAGGTCCTTGCTTTTTCTCACACACACCCTTAGCTTTCAACCTCTTCAGATGCCAAATTACAGGGCAAGGTAGGCATTGTGCTATGAGGGGAACTTGGCCTCTAAAGGTAGGGTGTCCAGCTGCCAACTGGTGCCAGGCAAAATGTTCTCTGTATGACCTTGAGCAAGATACTTCACAAGTGGGAGCCTCAGTTTACCCACCAGAAAAAATGAAAATTTGACATTGTTTCTAGGGAATGTCTCTTCTCTCATGGACATTTTACTAGCACTTATTTCTTTGAATATTTGCGACTCCTTTAGCCGATAGCTTCATTTCCTATTCTCAAATACATCTTCCCACAGATTCTTACTGGTTTGCTAAATTACCGAATTAAAAAAAACACTAAAAGATGAAACTAAATGAAGAATGATTTCACATATTGTCTTCTCTAAAGAGACGAAACATTCAAGAAGGAAGACACAGCAGAAACTATCAAGTCAACAAAATGAGATTGTGCTTTTTGCCGACGAATATCTGTCTTCCTGTCTTGGTCAGATAAGTGTGGAAGAAGTAGTTCTATCACCTTGTGCAAAACTGGCATCTCTGCAGCTAGTCCTGGCTTACAAGAGAAAAAGTAATCATTGTGTGCTATTTGAATGTCTTCATAAATATAATTTATGACTTTGATACTGATCAGTCCTGCACGGTCTTAGAAGATCAATAGTGCCATGTTCATTAGTCCTGAATTGAATAGCTCTCACACTTTGGCCAGAAGATGGTAACTGTTTTTAATGATTTTTTGCCAGTTGGCATCAAAAGTGGATTCTATGTCACTGGTAATTTCCTTAGTTATCTAGGGGCTTTTCATTCCCTCAGCCAACCATGAAGGTCAGAGAGTTGCTCTCTGCAAAGATGGCTGTAGTTGCATTCTTGGACTCTAAGGATAAAGAATAGAACTATCTAGCAGCTTCTGGGTAATTGCTGCTTTTATTCAAGCCCTATGGTGATTGGGTGGTCATGCGTTTTTTTCCCCCATTATGCTGTTGATGGGGAGGCATCACGCCATTTTTGAAAGAAAAGGGACAGACTTGGGATCTAATTCCAAAAGCCCTATTTGCTGACTGGTTTTGAGTTTGGGGAAGTTATTCAATGTGGAAGATTGTTACTTTTATGGTCCCTAATAAACCAGGCCTCTTAGTATATATGCAAATGTGTAGTCTCCTTGAATCTGGGAAGCTTTATGCATAATATATTTTAACAAATGAATGCTTTAATCACAATTTACTTTAACCACTAGAATGTAGGGGAACTGACATTCTGTCACTTGTTGAACTAGATCGTAAGAAGGCTCGACAACTTCCACTTTGGCGTTCTGAAAGTAGATAGCTGACAAGGAAACAGTCTGGCTACTCTGGAACCACCATGCTGGGCTGTTGTTAGGAGTCCAAGCAAACATGTGGCCACACTGCTTCAGTTTCTTGTTCGATGGTTCTCGCCATGCAGGACAATTAGACTGGGGTTGATACTCCACTCGTGGTCAGTACAGATCCCAGCCACGTGGCTTAAGCCACTCTGTACCTTCACCTTACTCAGTACCCTGACTACAACGTGAAGAAGGCAAGTGCCAGCTGAACAAACTGAATTCTAAAAAGTAATAAATTATGTTCTTTTACACCATTCTGTTTACAGTGTGTTTTTTATAAAGCACTAAAGAATCAGCCAACCTCTCAAATTTCTCTCCCTGAACCCCAGTTTTCCCATCTAGAAAATTAGGTGTTGGACTTGAGAATCAAACCAAATACCTATGTCATTCAAGGCCTTTCTCAGTCTTACCTCAATCAGTATTTCTAGCTTCCTCTTCCCTGACCCCAGAAACGACATTTCAGCCATTTTGGCCATTTGAAATTCCGTGATATTTGACCACTGACAGTTCTTTCAACATCTGAACTGCTGGAAATACCTCACATACTTCATGACTTTCACAACTTTGTTCTTCCTTTTCTCTTCATCTTCTGTGACTATCTTTCCCTGTCAGGTAAAATACCACCTTCTGTGTGAAGCATTCCCACCTGCCACCTACACTCTCCACAAATTAACTGCCTTTGGGCTCCTAGAAGTATTACATTAAGACAGACTTCTTGAGGGGGAGCCAAGATGGCAGAACAGCATGGAACCTTTTTGTGTGTCTTTGTGTCCACGAAATACAGCCAGATCAACACGAAACCATCCTACACACCTAGAAAACTGATTGGAGGATTAACACAATAATCTGCACAACCTGAACCACAGAATTCAGGAGGTACACAGCACAGAGAGGTGAATTTGGGGAGTGAGAAGCCACAGAGGGTAGGGAACCGCTTGTGCGGGCAGAGAGAGGACGGAGACTGGGGAGGGGGGCAGAATACGGGAAAAGCACCCCTCCCCAAAAGCAGCTGGAGAGAAAATGGAAAATTGGAAACAGCCGCAAGGACTAAACTAAAAAGGGAGAAAGGAGAAAGGAGAGGGTTTAAATTCCATTAAGACTGTAAACAAGGGGAGCGCAAAGGCTGCAGCTCCGCAGCTCGATACCTGGCGGTGCTCTGGTGGGAAGGGCGAATCCCCAGGAACAGAGTGGGGTCCAGGCGTTCTCGGGCCACACGGGGAAAAGCGGTTCCAATGCTGGAAGGACATTTGGTAGAGACTGTGGCAGCCACCTGGTCCCAGCAGACCCCAGAAAACAGCCACATTCGTGGGTGCTGGAACAAGATCGTTAAGGGTGAAGCCTGGTGCCAGATGTGTGTTGTGATTCCACTTGTGTGTTGTGATTCCATTATGTGTGTTCCATAATCCCTGAAAAGCTGCTGCTACACTATCTCATGAGCTTTTTCTGGGGCCGGCTGGCACCTAGCTGCAGTCTCCGGGCACCAACAGCAGCAAGGTCCGGCAAGCGTTCCTGGGTGCAGCCGATATTCGGCCATTGCTCATTCTGCCATTGCTCAGTGAGACCCTCCCACAGAGGGGTGGAACGGGTCAAAGCCGCAGTCCTTTACACGAAAGGGGCCGGGAAAAACAGCTGCATCTGAGACAAAACTTGGGAGAGAGGTACTGCCTGGGGCCTGGTCACGGAAAGTGGAAAAGCGGAGAGTGGACGAGAGCTGAAGACGGAGGACCGGTGCGTGATTGCTGATCCGGGAGAACAAACTGAGTGGCTGGGTAGCGCCATTTTTCACCGCTACCGCGCATGCGCATGCGCACATAGGAGCCCGGCAACAATCCGCCCCAGTAGGCTAGCAGTGCCATCTAGTGGAGAGTGGAGTTGTTACAGCGGGCCCTGCCCAACTGGGCGAACTTTGCTCTTCAAGAACACAAACCTCACCACTGGCTTAATTTATGGACTATAAAGAGCTACACAGACTGACTTCTAGGGGAAAACGAAGTAATTTCAGTCCTACTTCAATCTGTTAGCAGGTTCATCTATTCAGTTTTCCTTTTTTTTTTCTTTTTCTCTTTCACACTTGTTTTCTTTTTCTTGAATACAGAAAGAGAAAAAAGTCATTTTTATTTTCAATTTTTATTAAAAATATTTTTAATTTTTATTACTATATTTTTTACTTTTGTGTAAACTTTTTAAAATTCTACTTTACTTCCATCATTTTATTTTAGTCTACTTCAGTGTATTCACCTTTTCAAATTTTCAAACAATTTTTTTTCTTTTTTCTCTTTTTCATTTCTTTTTCTTGAATGCAGAAAGAGAAAAACTTCATTTTTACCCTCAATTTCTATTAAGAATATTTTTAATTTTTCTATTTTTTGCTTTTATGTAAATTTTTTCACATTCTATTTTACTTCCATTATTTTATTTTAGTCTACCACAGTGTATTCACTTTTTCAAATTTTCAAAGGATTTCCTTTTTTTTCTTTTTTTTATCTTTTTTCTCTTTTTTGTTTCTTTTATTTTTTCTTGAATACAGAAAAAGAAAAAAATCATATTTTTAATTTTTATTAAAAATATTTTTCTTTAATTTTTTCTTCTACTATATTCTCTACTTTTGTGTATATGTTTTCAAATTCTATTTTACCCCCATCATCTCATTTTAGTCTACTTCAGTGTATTCACTGTTTCAAATTCTCAAACGATTTCCAAATTTTTTCTTTTTCTTTCTTTCCCCCACCCCTTTTTTTTCTGTAATCTGTCAAACCACTTTCAACACCCAGACTAAAACACACCTAGGATCTAGCATCATCTATTCGATTTTGTGCGTGTGTTTAATTTTTAATTTTAATATTTTTTAAATTTTAATTTCTTCTAATTTCAATTTTTCTACCTCATTAATTCCTTTTCTCCCTTCAAAATGACAAAATGAATGAATTCACTCCAGAAGAAAGAGCATGAAGAAACGACAGCCAGTGATTTAACCAATACAGATACAAGCAAGATGTCTAAACCAGAATTTAGAATTACGATAAGAAGAATACTAGCTGGAGTCAAAAATAGATTAGAATCCCTTTATGCTAAGGTAAAAGAAGTAAAAACTAGCCAGAATGAAACTAAAAATGCTATAACTGAGCTGCAATCACAGATGGATGCAGCAGCAGCAAGGATGGATTAGGCAGAACAGAGAATCAGTGATATAGACAACAAAATTATAGAGAATAAGGAAGCAGAAAAAGAGGGCGATTAAGGCAAAAGAGCACGATTTAAGAATTAGAGAAATCATTGGCTCATTAAAAAGGAACAACATCAGAATCATAGGGGTTCCAGAAGAGGAAGAGAGAGAAATTGGGGTAGAAGGGTTATGTGAGCAAATCATAGTGGAAAACTTTCCTAACCTGGGGAAAGACACAAACATCAAAATCCAGGAAGCACAGCGGACCCCTATTAGATTCAACAAAAACCGACCATCAACAAGGCATATCATATTCAAATTCACAAAATATTCAGGCAAGGAGAGAATCATGAAAGCAGCAAGGGAGAAAAAGTCCCTAACATACAAGGGAAGACATATCAGGCTTGCAGCAGACCTATCCACAGAAACTTGGCAGGCCAGAAAGGAGTTGCAGGATATATTCAGTGTGCTGAATCAGAAAAATATGCAGCCAAGAATTCTCTACCCAGCAAGGTTGTCATTCAAAATAGAAGGAGAGATAAAAAGTTTCGCAGGCAAACAAAAATTGAAGGAGTTTGTGACCACTAAACCAGCCCTGCAAGAAATTTTAAGGGGGACTCTCTGAGGTGAGAAAAGATGAAAATTATATATAAATACCAAAAGCAACAAAGATTAGAAAGGACCAAAGAACACCACCAGAAACTCCAACTCTACAAGCATCATAATGGCAATACATTCATATCTTTCAGTACTCACTCTAAACGTCAATGGACTCAATGCTCCAATCAAAAGACATAGGGTAGGGGCGCCTGGGTGGCTCAGTTGGTTGGGCGTCCAACTTTGGCTCAGGTCATGATTTCGTAGTTTGTGAGTTTGAACCCCACGTCGGGGTCTGTGCTGACAGCTTGGAGCCTGGAGCCTGCTTTGGAATCTGTGTGTGTGTGTCTCTCTCTCTCTCTGCCCCTCCCCAACATACACTCTGTCTCTCTCTCCTTCCAAAATAAAGAAACATTAAAAAAATTTTTTAAAAAAGACATAGGGTAATAGAATGGATAAGAAAACAAGATCCATCTATATGTTGTTTACAAGAGACCCACTTTAGACCTAAAGACAACTTCAGATTGAAAATAAGGGGTTGGAGAACCATCTATCATGCTAATGGTCAACAAAAGAAAGCTGGAGTAGCCATACTTATATCACACTATCTAGATTTTAAAATAAAGACTGTATCAAGAGATGCAGAAAAGCATTAAATCATAATCAACAGGTCTATCCACCAAGAAGACCTAATGATTGTAAACATTTATGTGCCAAATGTGAGAGCACCCAAATATATAAATCAATTTATCACAAAGAAACTCATCGATAGTAATACCATAATAGTAGGAGACTTCAACACCCCACTCACAACAATGGACAGATCATCTAATCAAAAAATCAACAAGGAAACAATGGCTTTGAATGACACAGTGGACCAGATGGACTTAACAGATATATTGAGAACATTTCATCCTAAAGCAGAATACACATTCTTCTCCAGTGCACATGGAACATTCTCCAGAATAGACCATATACTGGGACACAAATCAGCCCTAAGTAAGTACAAAAAGATGGAGATCATACTGTGCATATTTTCAGAACACAATGCTATGAAACTCCAAATCAACCACAAGAAAAAATTTGGAAAGGTAACAAATACTTGGAGACTGAAGAACATCCTATTAAGAATGAATGGGCTAACCAAGCAGTTAAAGAGGAAATTAAAAAGTGTATGGAAGTCAATGAAAATGATAACACCACAACCCAAAACCTCTGGGATGCAGCAAAGGTGTTCATAAGAGGAAAGTATATAGCAATCCAGGCCTTCCTAAAGAAGGAAGAAAGATCTCAGATACACAACTAACCTTACGCCTTAAGGAGCTGGAAACAGAACAGTGAATAAAACCCAAAACCAGCAGAACATAGGAAATAATAAAGATTAGAACAGAAATTAATGCTATCGAAACCAAACCAACCAACCAACTAACCAAAAAACAACAACAAAAAACAGTAGAACAGCTCAATGAAACCAGAAGCTGGTTCTTTGAAAAATAACAAAATTGATAAACCACTAGCCAGTTTGATCAAAAAGAAAAAGGAAAGGACCCAAATAAATAAAATCAAGAATGGAAGAGGAGAGATCACAACCAACACTGCAGAAATAAAAACAATAATAAGAGAATATTATGAGCAATTATATGCCAATAAAATGGGCAATCTGGAAGAAATTGACAAATTCCTAGACACATATACACTACCAAAACTGAAACAGGAAGAAATAGAAAATTTGAACAGACCCAAAACCAGCAAGGAAATTGAATTAGTAATCAAAAATCTGCCAAAAAACAAGAGTCCAGGGCCAGATGGCTTTCCAGGGGAATTATACCAAACATTTAAGGAAGAGTTAACACCTATTCTCTTGAAACTGTACCAGAAAATAGAAATGGAAGGAAAACTTCCAAACTGTTTCTATGAGGCCAGCATTACCGTGATTCCAAAATCAGAGACCCCATGAAAAAGGAGAACTGTAGACCAATTTCCCTGATGAACATGGATGCAAAAATCCTCAACATGATATTAGCCAACCAGCTCCAACAATACATTAAACAAATTATTCACCATGACCAAGTGGGATTTATACCTGGGATGCAGGACTGGTTCAATATCCACAAAACAATTAACGTGAGTCATCACATCAATAAAAGAAAGGACAAGAACCATATGACCCTCTCAATAGATGCAGAGAAAGCATTTGACAAAATACAGCATCCTTTCCTGATAAAAACCCTCAAGAAAGTAGGGATAGAAGGAGCATACCTCAAGATCATAAAAGCCATATAAGAACGACCCAACACTAATATCATCCTCAATGGGGAAAAACTGAGAGCTTTTCCCCTAAGGTCAGGAACAAGACAGGGATGTCCACTCTCACCACTGTTCTTCAACATAGTATTGGAAGTCTTAGCCTCTGCAATCAGACGACACAAAGAAATAAAAGGCATCCAAATCGGCCAGGAGGAGGTCAAACTTTCACTCTTCACAGACGATATGACACTCTATATGGAAAACCCAAAGGTTCCACCAAAAAACTGCTAGAATTGATTCATGAATTCAGCAAAGTTGCAGGATATAAAATCAACGCACAGAAATCGGTTGCATTCCTATACACCAAAAATGAAGTGACAGAAAGAGAAATCAAGGAATCTATCCCATTTACACTTGCACAAAAAAACATAAAATACCTAGTTATGAATATAACCAAAGAGGTGAAAAATCTATACACTGAAAACTATAGAAAGCTTATGAAAGAAATTGAAGAAGACACAAAAAAAATGGAAAAAGATTCCATGCTCCTGGATAGGAAGAACAAATATTGTTAAAATGTCAATACTACCCAAAGCAATCTACATATTCAATGCAGTCCCTATCAAAGTAACACCAGCATTCTTCACAGAGCTAGAATAAATAATCCTAAAATTTGTATGGAACCAGAAAAGACACTGAATAGCCAAAGCAATCTTGAAAAAGAAAACCAAAGCTGGAGGCATCACAATCCCAGACTTCAAGCTATACTACAAAGCTATAATCTTCAAGACAGTATGGTACTGGCACAAGAACAGACACTTAGATCAATGGAACAGAATACAGAACTCAGAAATGGATCCACAAATGTATGGCCAACTAATCTTTGACAAAGCAGGAAAGAATATCCAATGGAATGAAGACAGTCTCTTCAGCAAATGGTGCTGGGAAAACTGGACAGTGACATGCAGAAGAATGAACCTGGACCACTTTCTTACATCATACACAAAAATAAACTGAAAATGGATGAAAGACCTCAACGTAAGACAGGAAGCCATCAAAATCCTCGTGGAGAAAGTAGGCAAAAACCTCTTTGATCTTGGCCGCAGCAACTTCTTACTCAACACGTCTCCAGAGGCAAGGGAAACAAAAGCAAAAATGAACTACTGGGACCTCATCAAAATGAAAAGCTTCTGCACAGCAAAGGAAACAGTCAGCAAAACTAAAAGGCAACCAACAGAATGGGAGAAGATATTTGTAAACGACATATCAGATAAAGGGTTAGTATCCAAAATCTGTAAAGAACTTACCAAACTCAACACCCAAAAAGCAAATAATCCAGCGAAGAAATGGGCAAAAGACATGAATACACATTTCTTCAAAGAAGACATCCAGATGGCCAACCGACACATGAAAAAATGCTCAACATCACTCATCATCAGGGAAATACAAATCAAAACCACAATGAGATACCACCTGACACCTGTCAGAATGGCTAACATTAACAACTCAGGTAACAACAGATGTTGGCAAGGATGCAGAGAAAGAGGATCTCTTTTGCGTTGTTGGTGGGAATGCAAGCTGGTGCAGCCATTCTGGAAAACAGTATGGAGGTTCCTTAAGAAACTAAAAATAGAACTACCCTACGACCCAGCAATTGCACTACTAGGCATTTGTCCAAGGGATACAGGTGTGCTGTTTTGAAGGGACTCATGCACCCCCATGTTTACAGCAGCACCATTAACAATAGCCAAAGTATGGAAAGAGCCCAAATGTCCATCGATAGATGAATGGATAAAGAAGATGTGGGGTGTGTGTGTGTGTAATAGCGTGTTACTCGGCAATCAAAAATGAAATCTTGCCATTTGCAACTATGTGGATGGAACTGGAGGATATTACGCTAAGTGAAATTAGTCAGAGAAAGACAAATATCATATGACTTCACTCATATAAGGACTTCAAGAGACAAAACAGATGAACATAAGCGAAGGGAAACAAAAACAGGGAGGGGGACAAAACAGAAGAGACTCATAAATAAGGAGAATAAACTGAGGGTTACTGGAGGGGTTGTGGGAAGGGGATGGGCTAAATGGGTAAGGGGCTTTAAGGAATCTACTCCTGAAATCATAGTTGCACTATATGCTAATTTGGATGTAAATTTTAAAAAATAAAAAATTAAATTAAAAAAAAAAGATGTCAGTTTAAAAAAAAAGACTAACACAAGGAGAGCTGGAAACAAACTGCAAATTCCTTCAAGGGCCTAAACAAAAAAAAATCTCTTTGATCATCAGTGATATTTTTGGTTTAATCTGGAGTTTTTAGTTTTTTTTAAAAAATTAATGTTTATTTAGTTTGAGAGAGAGAGAGGGGAAAAAAAAGCACAAGTGGGTGAGAGGGAGAGAGAGAGGGAGACCAGAATCCACAACAGGCTGTGAGCTCTGAGCTGTCAGCACAGAGCCCCACGTGGGACTCAAACCCACAAACTGAGAGATTGTGACCTGAGCTGAAGTCAGACACTTAACCAACTGAGCCACTCAGGCATCCCTAACTCTGGAATTATTTTTTTTAATTATGCTTAGTAGCTTTAAAAAGTTACATGATGTATGGGGCACCTGAGTGGCACAATTAAGCATCCAAGTGTTGATTTTGGCCATGATCTCACAGTGTGTGAGTTTGAGTCCCGCATCTGTCCCTGCGCTGACAGCGTGGAGCCTGCTTGGGATTTGACCTCTCTCTCTCTCTCTCTCTCTCTCTCTCTCTCTCTCTCTCCCCCACTCCCTGCTCATTCTCTGTCTCTGTCTCTGTGTCTCAAAAATAAACTTAAAAAAATCTGATGATGTAATACATTGAAAATGCATACATTTATCAAATGCTCAGTATACACCAGGTGTCACACTAAATATTTTACACAGATTATTTCTTTGAATCTAACAACCCATATTAGGCAATAACTATTAACATCTCCATTTACAGATAGAGAAACTGAGTCTCAGAGGATCTTCACAAATACCCAGACTGATGAGAACTTGGTCAATATTTGAACGCAGGTTGCCAGGTTCCAGACACAAAGCATTTTCACTGCCGTGTAGAGTCTTCCTCCCTTTAATTTTGTGTCACCAGATGGGTTCAGAGTACCTTGCACAGAGCAAGCCGTCAACAAATATTTGCTGAATAAACAAATGAGTGGGTGTGTGAGGGAATGAATAATTCACTTCAAATACATAAATAGCATTTCAAATGACAATTCAGGTAAGGCACAACTGGCATACACTTCATAGAACCATTGCTCAAACCAAAGTGTACCTGTCTATAGCCTTTCCCTGTCCCCTCTGTTCAGAGCCCTGCTGGCTATCAGAGGTGCCACACTTTTACTAGAGCACAGCAACTTGCGTGGTTTTTAATTTCTGAGAACAGGCTCCTTAGGCACAATACTCCCATCTGCCTTTGGCTTGACTAGGTGGTCAGTGGTCTCCGATGGGAATAAACGGGTTTATACCACATTCCATGTGTCATTACACTTCCTCATAGCGTATTTACCAAGGGTCTCATTTGCAAAACGTGAGTGAAGTAAGAATCACAAGTGGGAATAAATCCACAAGGACTGAGGGTCTGTCTGCCAGGCATGGACTGGGTGGTGCCAGATATGTTATCTTACTTGTTAGGATTAGATATTATATAGAAAGACAAAACACCCCAAATAGCCAAAGCAATCTGGAGATAGGACAAAGGTGTAGGCACCACACTTTCTGATTTCAAACTGTATTACAAAGGTATAGTAATCAAAATAGCATGGTGTTGGCAGAAAAACAGATATACAGGTCAATGGAACACAATAGAGAGACCAGAAATCAAACTGCACAGTTGTGGTCAATTAATTTAAGACTAGGGAGCCAAAACTAAGAATACACAATGGGAAATGACAGTCTCTTCAATAAATGGTGTTGCAGGAGTGCCTGGGTGGCTCAGCAGGTTAAGCGTCCGACTTCGGCTTAGGTCATGATCTCACAGTTTGTGGGTTTGAGCCCTGCATTGGGCTCTGTGTTGACAGCTTAGAGCCTGGAGTCTGCTTCAGATTCTGTATCTCCCTCTCTCTGACCCTCCCCTGTTCATGTTCTGTCTCTCTCAGTCTCTCAAAAATAAATTAACGTTAAAAAAATTTTTTTACATGGTGTTACAAAAACTGATAGCCACATGCAAAAGAAGGAAAACGGAGCACTTATCTTACACCATACACAAAAATTATGTGAAAATGGATTAAATACTTAAACCTAGGACATGAAACCATAAAGCTTCTAGAAGAAAATGTAGATTGAAGCACTTTGAGATTGATCTTGGCAATATTTTTTTGGATTTGACACCAAAAACAAAAATAACCAAGTGAAGACTGTATCAAACTAAAAAAGCTTCTGCACAGCAAAGAAGTCAATCAGCAAAATGAAAAGGTAACCTATGAATGGGAGAAAACATTTGCGAATCATGTATCTGAGAACAGATTAATATCCAAAATATACAAAGAACTTCTACAACTCAATAGCAAAAAAACAAACAATCTGATTAAAAAATGGACAACCTGAACCATTTTCCAAAGAAGACATACCAATGGCAAACAGGTACATGAAAAAATGCTCAACAATACTAATCTTTGGGGAAATGTCAATTTCCCTTGGCAGGAGTGATATCACCTCATACCTGTCAGAATGGCTATCTTCAAAAAGATAAGTAACAACTGTTGGTGAAGATGTGGAGAAAGGAAGAGCTTGTACCCTGTGGGTGGAAATGTAAATTTTTGCAGCCACTGGGGAAAGCCGTGTGTGGAGTTTCTTCAAAATTTTTTTAAATGATCCAGCAATTCAACTTTTGGGTATTTATCCAAAAGAAACAAAAAACACTAACTTAAAAAGTGATCTGCAGCCTGTGTTCATTGTAATATTATTCATAATAGCTAAAACATGGAAACAAATTAAACATCCATCAATGAATGAATAGAAAAAGAAAATCACTCACACACACACACACACACACACACACACACACACACACACACTGGAATATTATGCAGCCATAGAAAAGGGAAAAATCTTGTCATTTGTGACATCAAATGAACTTTGAAGGCATTATGCCAAGTGAAAAAAGTCAGAGAAAGAAACATGGTATGATCTCACTTACAGAATGAAACAAAACTCCCCTCCACAAAACTCAAAGATACAGAGAATAGATTGGTGGTGTCCAGAGGCAGGGGGTAGGGAAGGGGCAACATGAAGATGATTTAAAGGTACAAAGTTCCAGTTACAAAATTAGTCATTATTCAGTAATGTATAGCATGGAGAGTATAGAAAATACTGTATAATTTATTTTAAAGTTGCTAAGAGACTACATCTTCTAAGTTCTCATCACAAGAAAAAAATCTTACTATTGATGGTGATGGTGGTGATGGATGTCAACTAGACTTATAACAATCATTTTGCGATATATACACATATTGACTCAGTATGAAACTGAAACTGATAGTCGTATGTGAATTACATCTCAATAATAATACAAAAAACATATCCACCAAAATATGAAATATAACGTGCAAAAAATGTAACCTATTGCTCCCGGGTCACACAGATGGCAAGTAGAAGAGGCAGAGAGTAGTTCGAATGCAAATCTGTCTGATTCCATACTGGTACCTGTTTCACTTCATCATACTGCTTTTTCATGGACACTATTCTTGGGGAGTCTATACGGTATATGTGCATATCGATGATCAAATATACAAGATACCTGACAACTATACTTCCATTAAAATGTAAGTAGGGGCGCCTGGGTGGCTCAGTTGGTTAAGCTTCTGGCTCTTGATTTCAGCTCAGGTCATGATGTCATCGTTCAGAGGGTCGAGCCCCACATCAGGCTTTGTGCTGACAGCACTGAGCCTGGTTGGGATTATCCCTCTCTCTCTCTGCCCTTTCCCTACATGCAGGCATGCCCTCTGTCTCTCAAAATAAATCAACTTTAAATAAATAAATAAATAAATAAATAAATAAATAAATAAATAAATCACAAGATGCCTTATAATTAATGTTACCTGAGAGTTACAGATGTTTATTACTACAAGGGCTTCGGGATGAAGTCACTGTGTCCAAGTGTAGTCTCAGAAACCTTCCTGGTTGAGGTGAAATTTAACACGGAATCTAAGAGAAATCAGGATGCGGGGGATGGATTTGTGAATGGGAAGCTGCACAGCATGCACAGCTTTATTATTCTTTCCTTCACTCAACAAACTTACTGAAAGCCCACCGTGCATGAAGCACTATCTAGGTGTTATGCAAGATGCATAATCAGTAAGACAAGACTGCTTCATGCTGTCATGGGTACCCATGCACATGCTGCTCCCTTTGCCCACCATATTCTAAGACTGTCTACCTGAAGAATCCCTCACTACTCAAGACCTAACCTAGGCCTCTTATTCCCTAGGAAGCCATTTATCTTAGTGGCTATGTCTGTGGGCCACTGATCCAGATGATCTAGACTTGAAACCTGACTCTACTAGTGGGTAGATAGAGGCATCTCGGACAACTAACCTCTCTGTGATCCAGACTTCTTGATTATGGAATAAAGACACATACCCCATAATATTATGATGAGGATTAACTTAGTTAATATGCATAAAGCAATTGGCACAGTACCTGAAAGCTTTCTGGGTCAACAAACATTATCTGGAATAATGATGGTGATGGTGATGGTGATGGTGATGGTGATGGTGATGGTGATGGTGATGGAGGAGGAAGAGGAAGAAAAGGAGACCAAAAAAGAGCTTTTCCTGACAACTCCACATTACCCACCATAATGGATTACCCTGTTCTTGGAACATCACTGTCCAAGGCACAGACAACTTACAGGGCTGCCGTACTACCTCCTCCCACCATCCGGTCATGAGTTTCTTGAGGGAAAACACAACTATATACACAGCAGAATTTCTGCCATTTGGTACCAACTAGGCTGTCAACAAACACTGAATACAAGAATGTTGAGTGAATTCACGCAATTCCCATCGGTATGCTGTGCCTATGGTTGTCCAAGAGGAAACAAAGAGGACAAATGCCATCAGAAGATAGAACTTTTTAATACGCAGAAAAATACTTCTGCTAGAAGAAAGTAAATTTGTCAGAGAAATAGAAAGGAGGGAAGAAAGGGAACTAGTATCTGTTGATTATCTAACATTTGTTAACCACTATGTTAGGAGTGATGAAAATATTAATTTTATTCATACTAGAGATTCCATTCACTAATGCTTATTATGTGGCTGATGTTCATAAAAGATAATGATGACAATAACACTAAAAATACAAGTGATTCATTAAATTTATCAATTGTCTGAATTATGCTAAGCAACTTGCTAGTTGTCTAGTTTTATTGTATTTGATTCTCAATAGAATTTTTGTGGTAGGTGTTATTATAAACATAATAAAAGCAAACACTTTATAAAAGAAGAGAAGGGATCACTGAAATTAAATAACTTGACCACCCTCATACAGCCAGGCAGGGGCAAAGCCAGTTCTAACCAAATCTGAAGTCAATGGCTATCTCTACAAAACAGGGCTATACTTCTACAAGACATCAGGGCCTACTGGATTACATCACTAAAAATTGGGTCAAATACCTTACCAAAAAGTCAGAATTGACCCACTCTGTTGCTGAACCAATTTCCTGTTTTGTCAACCTTAAGCTTACTGAAACATTGTTTAAAGGAAAAATAAGGGATAGGCGAACACTGTAAGAGATCTGTAAAAATAGACATTGGTGAAGAGAGATCAAACAAGTACCTGGATACTGTTGTAAACAATAAAAGGCAAGGTTTGAGGCAGCTGTGACAAAGAACCTTGGGATTTCCAACGACAGGGAATAACTGACCAAAATCTCTGGCTGCCACTCTTTCATATCCATATTGAATTTATGCCAAGGCCATGTCTCCTACCAGCTTCTCTGGGTCAAGGACTGAGCATGGCAGGGATACTAAGGTATGCTACTTTGTGGGGGATGGAATCTCCTCCCAACTGACTTTGGCTTGAGGACTCCCCAGTGGCTTTGTTGGACTTGACTTAGATCACATGGCAGTCTAGGATGTTTTTATCCAACTTTATCTCCCTCCTTTTCATTTGGGATCCCAGACTTGCTTTGCTATCTGTTAGCTCTCCCAGTCTTCCCTGTTGACTTCACTGTTTTCTTTCACAAAGGCATCTCCCCTAACAGCATCCTTGTATGTTTAAATCTGGTCTTGGGGTCTGCTTCTTAGAGGATCCAGATAAATACAATGCAAAACAGTCATCTCTCAGCAAATTACTTCATAGACAGTTCTGTTCTGACAATATTTATATTGTCATACATATTATCTCATACAAGATCACTTGTATGAGATATCAACTTTCTTAAAATATTAAAAAAGAGGTTTTAGAATTTATCAGGTGTTTTGTGTATGGGGTTTTGTTTATTCCTGACCTCAAACCTACAGGATAACATTATCATCATCAATTATCATTGTCTAGATGAAGAATGTGAGTCTCCAAAACTTTACAGAGCATCCCCCAAGTGACCCAATGATTTGATGGGGAACTAAGACTCCAATCTAGGTCTTATGACTCTCACAGTGCTCATAGAATGTGCTTAGTGAGCACTAAAGCCTGATATATTTGGCATCAGTTGTTCCTCATGTCACTTGATGTCTTCTTAGATTTTTTTTATTTATAGGAAAATACAATGTGATCTAGATCCAGTTAAATGATTTCTGACAACAGACATACGCATGTGCCCAGGACAGGCCCAGAAGTAAATGTTCAATAGTAGTTAGTGGAATTAAATTGAAAATTGATACACATGGAAGACTTATGGAGTTTACCGAGAATCTAATAACCTAAGAGCTATGCAAATTTGAATGGATTTGTTTAGGCTTTCAACTTTAAAATATCATGTTTGTTTTTTAAAAAGGAAAAATAGATACACACACCACAAAATGAATAAACATGAGATGCTGGTAAATAGTGGAAGCTGAGAACAGAAGGCTTCATAAACCTACAGACCTAACATTTGTACAGCATGCTACAGCTTGCTGGGTACTTTCAAATACATCACCACATATAATATTTGCAACAGCCCTGGGATACAGTCATCATCAACCCTTCCCAAGATGGGACATAGGAGGTTCAGAGAAGAAAATCAATATGCAAGGGTTACGGTAAGAAGATTTCCTAGCTAAAAGGAGATGAACATGTATAGGTAGAAGAGGTGAAGTTATTGTCCTAGAGGTCTATGTGTAAGCATTTGCCTAGGCAGATTTTCAAAGGCAGGCTTTTAAAGAGTGCATTTCTATGTTGGGCTTAGGAAGGCAGAATCTGTGGATGTACAGCTTTGGGAACACTGATTGGCAACACCCTTGGAAGAAAAATAGGGATGGGGTGATCATGGTTTACTCTCAAATGGCACTGTGGCCAGAGATCAACAGTAGAGAGATGTGCAGATTGGATGAGGAAAAAATGCCCCAAATGCCATGTGGTGACTGTAGAGGCTGCTTTTAGGCAAACAGTCTTGAACAATGGAATGCAGAAAGGGCCACAGTGAGAACCTGGCTGTGTCCTCATCTTCCCCTTTTAAAAACAGCCCCCACCCACTGCCTAGTGGCAGACAGCCTCTCCTCTGCTGTCCTGCCCACTGATTCCTTCTGGTGTATTAAATAAAATTCTATCTCTTTTGTTCTGCCTCAGCTGAGTTCTTTCACCTCCCATACCATTGACTTCCACACAATCGTCATCCCACATTTGGGGACCCCCCCATCTGATTGGAAGACACCCCAGTTAGGCACCACATTGACTAGCCAATAAATGAGTTTCTGAACACAGGTAACAACTCTTCAACCCAGGAGTTTAAGACATAATTGGGTCAGTTTTTACAGTAGAATGAATTTCCTCTGGGTGGAGGTTTGGACAAGAGCCAGTACAATTTGGAGTTTTACTGTAAATCCGAGTCTCCTTCCTCTTTCTACAGACTAAGAGAATTCAGCTCTAGTTTCACAAGTATATTAGGTATTTGGGAAGGAAGCTTGGTCATAGCAGAAGAGCCCTGGACTACAAGTCACGTAGCCTGCATTCTGCTATCACACTGCCATTCACCAGTTATATAACCTTAAGCAAATTACTGCTCCTCTTGGATCCTCAAAAGAGAGGGTTAGACTGGAACTAAAATGCCTTCAGGAGTGTGAAGGTCATGAGTGTGTTTTACATAACAACCGGAAGCGGTGAGGCCTTAGTGACCTGAAGAGTAGCAAGCCTACCTACAGGGCTCAAATACAAAATTTTTAAAACTCAATTTTGGGAAAAAAGTGTGCAGTCCAACTTTGGTGTGTGGGACACCAATATTCTAGACTGAATATGTGCTAAAGTTTGATTACTTCACAGATGGAAATTAACAACACCGATTTCCTTGAAAGTGAGAAATTGTTGAACATTTACTATTGTATGGTGGGCACCGTCTTCACAGTAGATAATTTCCCCCCTGTTGTTTACTCTTGCTTATTTAGATATAATAGGGCAAGGGTTCTACAGGCAGTGAACTCGCAGTAAGAGAGATTGTTCACAATAATGAGTTAGAGTATAGACTTCTGAGATTGTAAGTAGACTTTGCCAACAGCTGAAACAAAAAGAAGGAAGGGAGGAAGAGAGGGAGAAGGAGAGAGAGAGAAAGAGAGACAAAAGAAAAAGAGAAAGGAAGAGAAAGGAAGAGAAAGACAGAAAGAAAGAAAGAAAGAAAGAAAGAAAGAAAGAAAGAAAGAAAGAAAGAAAAAACGTCATGAGCCCAGAGGACTTCAAGTCAAGCTTTTCCCTACAAACTGCAGAGAAGGGAACCTATAGGTATAAAGACTGAAAGGCAAATGATAGGAACTCAGATGCTCCTGAAGCTGATAGGGGGCCCAGACATAGAAATTCCAGATAAGCTTCCAGAATGTTCTGAAATGGATGCTATTACAATGGTCTTCCTACTCTGTGCCCAGGAGACTGGGTGCAAAATCCTGTGTCACACACCGTTTATGAGCAACAGACTAGCGTGAGCTGAGGGTGGGGTTTAGTCAGGTGGACTTGATGGCAGACTCAGAGACCTGGGACCTTAGTGTGGTATGGAGAAAGCTAGCCCCAATTCACCAAAACTGCAGAGAAGGGGAGCAGGGAGAACAGGGAAAGCTGACATGCTAAGAGAGCCAGCTGATGAGACGAAGACCGGTTGCAGAAAGGGGAGGACACCAAATTGGAAGATCTGCCCATAGAAGGCATGGTGAAGCCTGGGCAGAAGTGGAGACTGTCGTTACACATGGCCCTGGTGTGGTATTAGCATCTTCTCACGGTAGCTCCCTTCACAGATGGAAGGCTTCCCACTGATCTGGAAGAAGATCATATGAAAGTGGATAAACACTGACTGAACCCTGATACGCTAGTCACTGGCCTAGTTGTTAACACCAAAAGGTGAACATGTCACGATCCTGTGTGTAAGCCAGGGTACTGAAAGAGACATGAGAGAATAGAGAACTGAGAAGGAGTCCGGCAGGTGAATCAAAGAGGGAAAGGCATTTGAGACACCTGGGTGGCTCAGGGGTTAAGCATCCGACCCTTGGTTTCAGCTCAGATCATGTCACAACTAGCGAGTCTGAGCCCCGCGTTGGGCTCTGTGCTTACAGTGCCAAGTCTGCTTGGGATTCTGTCTTTTTCTTTCTCTGCCCCCTCCCCCACCCCACCCCCCCAGCTTGCTCTCTCTCCAACTGTCTCAAAAATAAATAAATGTTAAAAAAAAAATAGAAGAGGGAAAGGCATTCTAGGTAGAAGGCAATGAACGCCACTGAGAGATGAAATCATGCTTCTTACAGTTTGCAGTGGAAAGTAGGCGGTGCTGGATCACTTGCATGTGAAAAGCAGAGAGCATAAGAAAGGTGAATCTGGAAGAGGCTGAGGAAGGAGGGAGTCCCTAAAGGAAAACACGTACAAATGCAAAGAATACAATGAATATCCAATGCCCAGAAGGGGGGTCATCCCATTAGGAGGAATAAAGCAAATGGGGCTCTTTTCCTCTTGAGCTAAATTATCCTGTGAGAGCCACTTAAATCGCAATCATACCTAGAACACAGTAGGTGCTCAATAAATATCCAATAAGTGAATGCATTTCTGTGCAAAATGTGGACACACACGTTCTAATAGTAAAAAAAAGAAAAAAAGCTCAAAGATAGGCTTAGACACCAAGGTAGGTATGGAGTACCCCAAATTCTAATTGTTTAAGGCTAGGTTGGGGTTGGTTCACACAACCTCTTTATTTCCCCTGTGTGCGAAATTCCTTGACCCTTGGGGGGTAGGAGGTGGCAGGAGGAAGTGGATAAGGGGCCCAAGAGGGGCCGGGGAAGCTGTAGGGACCACAAACATCATTGCTGCTGCCACTTGGCCTGGGGCCAGCCTTACTAATTATCCACGTGGATGGAGATGATGGAAAAAAGCAGGCCCTCTATACCAGCTGCTCCCAAACAGCCCACAGGTATAGCTCAAGTGGCAGTAAACAGTCTGTCAAAACGTCGCTCTCTGTGGACACCCACCCTCCCGCCAAAGCCAACGTACTGGCCTGCGACAAATTGAACACACCTGGCTCCAAAAATGCTTCCTGAGCAGAGCAAAAAACCTGGCAGTATTTCCCGGAGGATCAGCACATATGTCTTGCTTTTTCTTCCATCAACTAAGAAAATGGTTTAGCCAAAAAAAAAAAAAAAAAAAAAAAAAAAAAAAAGAAAGAAAGAAAGAAAGAAAAGAAAAGAAAAAAGCCCCACAAATGTCCTAAGGAATGTCTCATTATTTCTTAGGTCTCCTGAGCCCACATCTTCCCCAGGAGCAGCAGGGAATCAAAAGAAAGGCAGGACTGGTTCACAGATAAGAAACAGTAAATCTAAGAAGACTGATTAAGTGAAGAATTAAAAGTTTATTATAACTGGTGTTTCTAAGTAGGCTGTCCAGTAATTGTTTAAAAAAAAAAAAAGCAGCATGCACAGACAAAGCCGCAAATCTCTTTTTAGGCAGAACAATGAGATATTATTAATTTGTGTGGCCACTGTAATAGAGTTTAATGAATTTTCTGGTTGAATAATCTTTGGGAAACTATATTGCCAATTAAATAAATACTGGTTAAATAAGCACAAAAAAGTGAAAAAAGGGAGGCTGGAGAGAAAATATTCTCTAAGCCCTTTATCATCTGGCCCCACTAGCTTCTCCCAGAAGCACATCTGTATCTTGGAAAATGGATCCTGCTGTGCTGCCTTTATCTAGAATGTTCTTGTCCAAGGAATCGTGTCATATGAAGTCCTGATCAGGGGCTGTTCCTATGGTCCCCTTTATGGGCCACTTTGTTGGTAATGCATGCCCTGCTTCGCCCCAGGTATGGGCTTTTTTTTATTCATTTCCCTAGCACTCTGTTATTGGCATTTATTATATTATATAATTATTACTTGTTTATGTGCCTGTTTCCCTTGTTTGCCTGTGGATTTTTCATGGGCGATGATCATTTTTCTTTTATTTATGTGCCTCCAGTGTCTAGTATGATACCCAGCACACAGTAGGTTCTTAATTAGTATTAGGACTCCCACTGTCAGCCATTCATTCTTTCTTATTTTAACTATCAAGCACCTAATGTCTACTATTCACCAAGCTCTGAAAGACAAAAGTGCATGCAGTGTTGCCTTATTCATTACCACCTGATGCTCTTTTATGCAAATTTCATCCATCAAACAAGATTCAGCTTAAGTGTAACTTCCAGATCTCTTCCCTGATCATGCCCACTCTCATTATTATTTTTTTCAGTGAACCTCCACAGGTTTTGTTTTGTACTCTGTGCTGTCTAATCTATGCTTACCATCCCTTTGCTTTTGTATGGAGGCGTCGCAGAGGGACTGGCAAAGAAACACACACCTGAGGGTTTTAATATTACACTTACTTGGATTATTGAAAAGTAAATCTGAGCTTTTCTACCGAATGCTATGTGTAATCATTTGCCAGGGATGCCCAACAATTACTACAGACTGGGTGGCTTAAAAAACAATAAATTATTTTCTCACAGTTCTGGAATCCAGAAGCCTAAGATCGAGACATCAGCTGGTTTGGTTTCTCCTGAGGCCTCTCTCCTTGCTTGCATATGGCCACCTTCTTGCTGTGTGCACACATGACCCTTCCTCTGTGTGTGCACATCTCTGGAGTTTCCTGTATGTCCTGATCAGGACACTATTCTTAAAAGGACACACTAGTCAGATTGGATTAGTACCTACTCCAATGACTTCATTTTAGCTTAACTACTTCTTCAAGGTCCCTATCTCCAAATACAGCCAACATTTTGAGGTCTTGGTGGTTAGGCCTTCAACATATGAATTTGGGGTAGGGGCACAATTCAGTCCATAATACTATTAATTCCCAGTTCAATGCTTAGATCTGGAATTTCCAACTGGATAGAAAGCCCGAGCTCCTTGATACTGGAGACTTTGTATGCACTGCAGCCAGGGCCCCCAGTGCAAAATAGAGTGTCCACGGAAAACCTTACACCCACCATGGCCTCATCATGAGTCAGGGCTATGAAAAGCCTGGGGAGACACTGGCCTGTGGTAAAGGGAACAAAGTTAGGATAGGGCTTCTAGTCAACACTATGGCAGGGGGTGCCTAGGTGGCTCCGTCGGTTTAGTGTCTGACTTTGGCTCAGGTCATGATCTCATGGTTCGTGGGTGTGAGCCCCGTGTCAGTCTCTGTGCTGACAGCTCAGAGCCTGGAGCCTGGTCCCTGTTTCAGATTCTGTGTCTACCTCTCTCTGTGCCCCTTCCACGTTTATGCTCCCTGTCTCTCTCAAAAGTAAATAAATGTTAAAAAAATTAAAAAAAAAAACACTATGGCAGAACAGTGCTCAAATAGTGGGGTTGACTTGGGTAGGACTTAGGTCATTGCTTATCCCTAAAGAGGTTTGAAATGGTTAATGAAATATTGTTTGTGAGACTTACATTCAGGTAGAGAATAACACTGTGTCTAGAGAAATTGCTCCACTGGGAGGATGCAGTTATAAAATTTCATGAACATTCATCTTCTTGCTATTTCTTGAGCACAAACAAACTGAAAGTGAAAACAAAACCAAAACCACCAGCTCGAGATTTTGGAATACCTACTATTTGCAATTTCCTTTGCTCAGTTAGGACTGAGACAAGAGGGTCAGCCCAGGGAGGTAGAGAGTTGAATCAGACATGGTTCACGGGAGGTAACTGTCTGGTAGAACAAAAAAAAAAAAAAGGATGTTCATCAATTACACCAAATGACATACCCTGAAAGTCCTTTATGAAGAGCCGACTGCTACATAAAGGGAAGTTTTTCTCATAAATCAGTACATCACAGTGCTCAGTGATGCTGGTGAGGCAAAGCCAAAGTGCAATGGGAGATCAGAAGATGACTACATCCCAATTAGCATCTAGCACAGTGTTGGGCCAGAGTAGACACAATAAATTTACATTGACAGGCACCATTAAGCCCAGGAAAGTCTTTTCCTCCCCCCTCCCCCCACTGCAGGACTCTAAGGTGAAGATCAAGCTTCTTCCTTCATGTCTTCCCCTCTCTTCTCTTAGATGATACCCACAACATGATGCCAGCCACACCATGAAGTCGGGTCAAATCTCAGCTCTACCACTTGCCAGTTATACAACAGGAGCACTGCTGACCATGGTTCCAGGGTTCAATTTCCCCAGCTTTGAATGGAGTTAAGGTTTTCTACCTTATATTCTTTCATGTGTAGAAAAAAATCCAATCATGATATGAATAGCACAGAGCATAGTTCTTTGTATAAATTATATTATTGCTACTGTTTTTCTCTGTCAGTTTTCAGGGCAATTTCCGGGTTGCAGGTGCAATATAGAACCTTTAGTGAATTGCACATTCCTCTTCCCCGTCTCTTCCCACTCTCTCCATGATTTTCACTCTGTGATGTTAGGTAAAAAGCGGCAGTGAGGGGTAACAAATCAGGAAAAGGTGCAGTATTCATTCACTTGCCTTGGGTTTATGGAATTTTGTGTCTATATGGGAGCCAGGCGTTGTTGAACATGGTCTGCCACTCAACCAACTCTTGGTCTCCAACAAGTCGTCTTTGTTGCCAACTACACCACTGAGGGCCCGGGGCCATTTGGTTGATATTCCTGCTTTAAGGTACTGGAGTCAGTGTTGGTCCAAAAGAAGAGACTCCAATCCAATCTTACCTCAGTCACTTACTATCATCTTGGACAAGTAACTACACTTCTTTGAGTGCACGTACCAGCTGAACTAACATACAATCTGGCTGTAAGGGTTGAACTGAAAAATGTTTTGTTATGATTATCCTTGCCATTATTAACCACCCAATGGTTTGGACAGTGATAGCAGAAAAAAGAAAAGAAACTGAGTTCTGAGGGTAGTGGCTCAATAAACACCTTTAACATAATAATAACAAAGAATAACAGCAACGATTTTATCCAGAAACATCTTTTTTTCCCCCCACTTAACATTTATTAATTATTTAGAGAAAAATATTGGCTTGAAGTATAATTTGTTGTGCCAACTTAATATTCTGGTAACTTGACACAAAGTTTAAAAAACATATTAGGGCATATCAGATGAAACAACTTTATGTTACTGTTAAATTAACTTTAATATGTCATTTGGAAATGGCAATGATTCTTGAGCCAGACTTTCTTATTCCTTTTACTCATTCGAATGTTTGAGCAACATGTAGAGAAAGAACAAGCAAAAAGACTGATAGATAGATGTTTTTTAAAAAGTAGTTTTCATTTATTCATTTATTCAGTTAATTATTTACTTCTTGCTGTGGGCCATACATTCTCCAAAGTGCTAGTGAAACAGTGGTAAATAAAGCAATTATAATGCCTGAGTTTATGCAACTTGCATTCTAGATGGGATAAGGCATTACACACATGCAAACAAATAATTTAAGCACATTTTAAAATATGAAAGAAACAAGGAGTGTGACATAATAATAATATGTGTGTGTGTGTGTGTGTGTGTGTGTGTGTGTGTGTGTGTGGTGGGGGTGGAGTGATCTACTTCAAAAAATGATCAGACAAACCTCACTGAGGAAGTCACATTCAAACCAAATTCTGAATGAGGCTTAGAGTGTCACACTCTTCACTTTCCAGGTAAAACTGAGAAGGCAAATTCTTTTAGATTGTAGAATTCCATGCAAAAGTTTCCAGATAAATTCTTCTCTAATTCTTACAGACTCTTTCCACTATAAACACTGATTCAAATTAAAAGTACATCAATCCCCTCAGCTAATAAAACAAACGTACTTCCAGTATTTTTAAAAAAATCTTTATTTATTTTTGAGAGAGAGAGACAGAGTGCGAGTGGGGGAGCAACAGAGAGAGGGAGACACAGAATCTGAAGCAGGCTCCAGGTTCCGAGCTGTCAGCATAGAGCCCCATGCGGGGCTCGAACCCACAAAGCATGAGATCATGACCTGAGCTGAAGTCGGATGCTTAACTGACTGAGCCACCCAGGCACCCCATACCTACTTCCAGTAAAATGGCAGGTGTGATTTTCTCACATCTCTAAAAACATTAGACCCTGGATTAACAACAAACATTTTTTTAGTTCATAGCCAAGTTCACTGGCACTGGCCCTCTGCTTCACATATGCACACAAGAGAATCTCCAGACACCACAAATAGACAGGGAATAAACCACAGTGATAAATAAGTGCTGAGTGGTTGGCTTGGGGGCATTTGCCAAGGCCAGCTGGCTAGAGTTTTGAGTGTTAATGGCTTTAAACCCAGAGAGGATGAAGAATTAAAATTAAGGACCATATAGCTGAGAACCTCAAAGGCTATATCTACATTAAAAGATGCTTTAAGGGGGGTGCCTAGGTGGCTCAGGTCATGGTCTCACTGTTGGTGAGTTCAAGCCCTGCATTAGGCTCTGTCCTGACAGCTCAGAGCCTGGAGCCTGCTTTGGATTCTGTGTCTCCCTCTCTCTCTGCTCCCCCAACCCCAGCTTGTACTCTTTCTCTGTCTCTCAAAAATAAACGTTAAAAAAAAAAGATGCTTTAAGGGTGTATGTGTGGGGGGGGGGAACCAGCTAACAAAGAAAAGTCACAAGACCAACTGTATCTTTATTGGCATTAACTCTAAAGGTGGAGGAAAAAAAGTCTCAGTGAGGATTTGTAGCTACAGGCCATACCTCAAGCAAGTTTGGAGTTTGAAACTACATTGTGTGGTTTGTGAGATCTCAAGTATAAAATGTATTAATAGTCAACTTGGGTTTATGGTGTCTTCGTGTTCTTGGTAGTTGTATCAACATAAATTCCCCTTAGAGAGATAAAGCCACCAAGATCAAGGAAAACACAAACAGCAGAATGAGATACCAGAGACTCCATGTGTTGAGAATTATTATATAGGCCATATGAATATTTAAAATACTTCAAGAAATAAAATATGAGCTTAAAACATGAGACGGAAATATGATCATCAAAAGTGACTCAAAGTATTTGAAAGGAACCATACAGAACAACCAATCGTAAAAAAAGTTATCACCTAAAAATATACCCACTCCCTCTCCCAAATACCCTCCATATCTGGGTTACAGAGCAGAGTAGAAATAGATAAAGAAATAATTAGTGATTTTAAGAGCTCTGAGGAAATTATGCAGAATATGGCATAAACGAAAACTAAAATGAAAAAGTTAAGAGATATGGACAACAGCCATATTCAATAGAAGACTCACAAGAGAATAAAGGGAATTCCAAAAAGGCAATATAATATTATTTTACAGGTGTGAATGTTCTGGAACTGGTTAAAGATCAGAAAACAAAAAGATCCCAGGGAATGAATAAAAACATATACGCAAATGTATCATGGAGAAAATGTGGGCCATTAAAGACTAAGAGAGGATCTTGAAAGTAGTCAGAGAGGGGAAAAATGAAAGAGCATAGGAATAATAGTAAGACTAAGAGCAGAAGTAAAAACAGCAATGGAAGCCAGAAGACAGAAAATCTGAGAATTGAGGAAAAAAACCAAAAACCAAAAACACAAAAAACACAACAGGCACCAACCTAGAATTATGTAACCACCAAAACTATCTTTAAAAGATAAGAGTTAAATAATGTTTTTTAAAATAAGCAATAACAGAAAATGACCACCAATATATCCTCACTAGGGAAACTTACAGAATAATACAGAATGTACTGTAAATAAGAGATCAAATCTAGAGGAAACATTTGAGATGCAAGACATAATGGTAAGCAAGTCATTTATTCTACTTGTGTGCAAAGTAAGTGTTAAATGCACAATAAAATGTATAACTCTAATGGTTAAAAAAAGATAAAACTAGAATATAAAACAATATGAGAGGTAAGAACTCTTTCTGGCACATCCAAAAGTGAATGTCCACGTTAAAAGTAATCTAAAATTGGTTTTGATGGAAGGTAAAAATACTGATTACAAGAAGCATTTAAAGGTAGAAATAGGGGCACCTGGGTGGCTCAGTCAGTTGCGCATCTGACTTGCACTCAGGTCATGATCTCATGGTTCCTGAGTTTGAGCCCCGCATCGGGCTCTATGCTAACAGCTCAGAGCCTGGAGCCTGCTTAGGATCTGTCTCCTTCTCTCTCTCTCTCTGCCTCTTCCCTGCTCGCACCCTCTCTCAAAAATAAAAACACATTAAATAAAATATTACAAAAAATAAAGGTAGAAATAGCATGTAAAACTGCCAGAGCAAAGGAAGGAAAAATAAAAGGTGATATTAGGAGAGAATAAAATCATAAAAAGCATCAACATAACAAACTAATACAAATCGATGAAGATCAGTGATCACAATAAATGATAATATTTAAACTCACTAGTTAACTTGTCACAGTGTAAATTCACAAAAATGAAACTCAGCCACATCACAGTATTAATCAGAGACACATCTAAAATATCAGAGAGAAGTGATATTTGCACCATGGTAACCTTTTTTGTTCCCCTATTAAATAACTAATTAGGCATCTACTGCTAATTAAATGTACTTCTGTGGGAATTGTAGGAACCAGCACCATTTGCCAAGAGACCTGGGTGGAGCCTTATCCACCTGTGTCTTGGGTAGTAAGCAGAAAGACTGACCTACAAGCTGCTGGAGCTTGCAAAATGGCCACAGTCCCTCATAGTCTGTTTGGGAAACAAAACAAAACAAAACAAAACAAAACAAAAACAAAACAGGAGGGTGGCTCACTTGGGCAGACACCCACGGACAAGAAAGACTGTAGAATTCCAGCCTTCCCAAGGAGTCTAATACTCCTGCTTAAGAAAAAATATATATATACAGTTTTGTCATTGAAGAAAGTGAAAGAACTTTGTCAGCGCCCCCCACCCCATTGCCCAAGGTGGCACAGCACAGTGCTGAACGAGCCAGCAGCGACCTTCCCCATTGGGTGAAGAGAATAGTGAGTGGGAGCCTGGCTACTCCTTTACTGAAAAGTACAGTAAGTAGATGTGCCCCGCTATATCAAAACTTATAATAAAACTAAAATAACAAGTATAGAATGGTGTGGCAAAAGCAAACAGACCAATGGAATAAAATAGTCCCTAGAATCCTATATACTTGAAAACTTGGTATATTCTCAGAGATGGCATACTGCTAGACATGAGTGAAGGAAGGAAGGAGGAGTCAGTGCATATTGCTGGGTGGGTTGGCCATGCATTTGGAAAACAATGAAATTGGGTATCTACTACATCTACAGTATAAAAGTCAATTGTGGGAAGGTCAGAAATACAAATGTAAAAAAAGGAAACTTCACACCTTTCAAGGAAAATGTAGACTATCTTTTTGACCTTAGCATTTAAAAGATTTCTTAAACCAGGTACAAATTGCATATACCAGAAAGCAAGAGGTGGTACAATTTGACTACATTTAATACAAATAAACCTGTATCGAAAAAGAACATCAAAAGCCATAAGATAATTATCTAGGATGCAAAAAGGATTAAAAAATCAAATTGTCCAATAGTTCAATAAAACACAGCAAAAAGTATGAACAATCAGTTCTCAGAAGAAACATGAAAGAAAAATGAAAAGATCTTACACCTCACCAGCAAACCCAAAGAGGAAAATTAAAACTACTCTGGGATGTAATACTGCCTCTTTAAAATGGGTCAAAAGGAAAAAATGATAATACCAAGTGTTCGTGAACATATGGTATAACAAAAACTCATACATAGCAATTAAACTCTAAGTTATATACCCCAGACTGAGGAACCCTCACTGGTTTACTCTAAGTCACATACAAGAGTATTCAGTATTTAAAGAAATAAAAAAGAGAACTTAAAAATGCCTTAAAAAGCCATGGAAACTTAAAACCATTAGAAGGATGAATATAGTATATTCAGTGAACATATTACACAGCAATAAAATGGCATAAAAATGGACTACACCTGAAATCATCAATGTGATTATAATTGTATTGAAATACAAAATGCAATAGATTATGTATATATGTATATACACGTGCGTGTGTGTATATATATATATAAATGCAACATGTGTGTTTATACATATACATATATGTATGTAACATATACGTATAAAAAGTTGTGTGTGTGTTTATACATATACGTATATGTTACATACATATACATATACGTATACGTATAAACACACACACAACTTTTTTAGGAACACATGGGCATCTATAGAAAAATTAGTAGAATAAGAGTTAGTAATGTTTCTAGATATAAGATCCATGTGTAAACACCAAATTCATTCCTACATATGGCCAACAAAGAATTATACCACAGTAAGATACACTTTCCTACTAACTATAATACATGAAGTACTACATATATACACACATGCAGTAATCACATTCAAATGTGAATGAGTATTACCAACACCAAATACAGGCTAACGCTTTCATTTGAAAGGGAGGGTAGGAAATGCCATCAGGGGAGGAAAGAGATGCTTCAACTACACTGGAAAAGATTTTTTTTTTAAGGGTAGAGCATGTTTTAATGTTCATTACATAGATATACATATTTATGTATTTAATACTTCATAACACATTTTTTTAAAAATCTGAAAAGATCTGACCCCAGATGTGTATCTAAGGCAGGACACAAGGAAAGCCAGTCTTTTATTTTTATTTAAGTAGGCTCCATGCCCAGCATGGAGCCCAAGGTGGAGTTCAAACTCAGGGCCCTGAAATCAAGACCTGAGCTGAGACCAAGAGTCAGATGCTTAACTGACTGAACCACCCAGGCATCCTGGAAAACCAGCCTTTTACCTCCTTGATCAGGTTCCCATTCTGAGCCCTAGTTCTCTAGGAGGCCAGAGGAAGAGATAAAATAATGGAATTAAGGTACAATCTGGCAGAGAAAGAAAAATCAGAGGCTCCAAGTGACATTACTTGGGGTTGTTGAAGTTTCTTCTCACTAGTTACACTTTTGTTCACAAGACCCTTAACTTCTCTAGATTTCCCTTTAGGAAATCTTCCCAGGATGGAAGCAAACCAACTTTTCTTTCCTTGAGCTACCTTATGTTGCCTGGTCTCTCTCTCTCTTTTTTTTTTATTTTAATTTTTTAAAATATTTATTTATTTTTGAGAGAGAGAGACAGAGAGAGTGTGAGCTGGGGAGGGGCAGACAGAGAGGGAGACACAGAATCCAAAGCAGGCTCCAGGCTCTGAGCTATCAGCACAGAGCCCAACATGGGTTTCGAACCCACAAATCGTGAGGTCATGACCTGAGCCAGAGTTGGACGCTTAACCGACTGAGCCACCCAGGCAGCCCACCCTGTCCGTTTTTATATTCTGTAACTTCCCATCACGGATTACGTTATTTTTGCACGTGCTTTTTGCCCTCTGCTTCTCTCAGCATGTGGTATGTGTTCCTTAACACAGTGTGGAATGGACGCTCAGTAACCATCAGCTGAAAGGAGGCAGCATGGTGGGGTAGGCAGAACACAGGCTACAGGGGTCAGGTAGACCTCAACCAGTAACTCCAGCCCTACCAGCTGTGTTGTCCCAGGGGCATGACTTGTCCCCTAGGAGCCTCATTTCCTCAACTGTAAAGTGGAGAGAGTAAGAGATAAAATCTCTTTAAGAGGCTGTGATGTGAGGTGAAGATTAAATGTGCCAATGGCCACACCTGACCCAGGGAAGGCACCCAATAAACATCAGTTCCTGCACCCCTTCACTCTTTCAGTTTGAAAGATCTCCAATTCTCTCCAGTGACTAGAGTTGTACCAATACCAACATTATAGAAGAGGCAGGGTTAATGGTAATCATTGTACATAGTGAGCCTAATTACTATTGACTAAGCAGCCATTTTACTCAGATAATAATGAGGGATTATAGATGATGATTTAATGCACTTAGCATTCGCGCTTAGCAGCCAGGTAGAACCCTGCCAAGGGCTGATGTTCAGGAACTGGTACAATTCAGTCCATGAAAGTTCCCAAGGACCCTGGTACATTTCCCTTGCCTCTGCTCCTCCAGTGCAGAAATCAAACATACCCCTGGATTATAGGGTCAATTTCCTGCCTCTACAATGTCATTCATTCTTAGAATAAGCCTTAATTAATATGAAAAATAACACAACTTTTCTACCATTTCCAACACATATAACAGCATTTTTTTTTCATCTGAAGCTTTTTCTATGTTATACTGAAGATGAAACTTTTTTAAAAAAAATTTTAATGTTTATTCATTTTTGAGAGAGAGACAGAGAATGAGCAGGGGAAGGGCAGAAAGAAAGGGAGACACAGAATCTGAAGCAGGCTCCAGGCTGTAAGCTGTCAGCACAGAACCTGATGCAGGGCTGGAACCCAGGAACCATGAGATCATGAACTGAGCCAAAGTCGGACACTCAACCGAGTGACCCAGGAGTCCCAAAACTGTTTATCTTTTAGATCACACATTCCTAATTAGGGTAAGAATATTTTTTCTTGCTAGGGCGTTCCTCCAGGAATGTCACCTGATATGGGCATTACATATAAATCAAACAGCACAAGCTTGCCCCTTGCTCATAGGACAACTATCCAGTGATTTTTAAGATGCAGTTGGGCCCCCTTAAGTTTTTCTTCTCTAGGAAAAATACTCCTAAAATACTCCTTTCTTTAAAGCACTGTTTAAGATACAAATTTGTCTCTTAAGAGTAGACTAAAAAAAAAATTCCAAGGTGATTTGAGAAATTGAGCAATATTGTAGGTGAGTTTGGAAAAAAAAAACTCATAGAACAGGGTTATTGTGTCCTTTATTATTTATACTAATCTTCTGTTAATGAAGCCTAAGATTGTGTTAGAGTCTTTGGCAACATTTTTCCACTTGTGACTGACTACTAATCGTAGCAGGAACTAAAATCCGTAATTCTTCTTCGCCTAGCCTGTTGCTGAGTCGTGCTGACTTCTCCTGTACTCACGTGATTCATTACCTTGACAGGTATTTGAGTGCCCACCGTGTGCCAGGTACTGTGCTAGCTGTGGGGCATATTGTCAACATGCAGCCCCAGCTTTCAAGATGCTCTCAGTCTAGAATGGCAACAGGCAATTAGGCACAGTGTGAAATACTGCACCATCAGTATGTTAAGAGATTCCCGGAGGAGAAGACTGAACCGGAACTTGGGAAATCTGTTCAGGTTTCCCAGATATCAGTGATGAAGTGATATCTAAGGATGAATGGGAATTAGCTGGGTCAGGAGGGTAGAGGAGTCAAAGCAGAGAGAGGCTGGATTTCCTCACAGAAGGTGGCCAGATTCCAAGGTAAGTATCCCAAGAAAAATTCAATCTCAGAAATCTATTAAATGAGAAAGTCACAAAGTCCCACCCAGGTATAAGGGGAACTAAGGTAGATTTGAGGTCTTCGTGGATTATTGTCAATGTTCTGGAAGGACAGGTGTTTGGAAAAGACAATCTGCCGCATAAGCAACGTACCATGTTTCAAACACAGAATATGAAAGGTTGGGAAAAGGCCAGAGATGGGGCTTCAGCTTGTTAGATTTTTGTCTTTGCTCCAATCCCCATGACTTATCAATTCATATATGTTCCCATTACCTCTCCCGGGCTCCATGCTTTCTGCCAAGTTATTAGAGGCAACCTAGAGAAAAAACATCTTTAACAGATTGGAAACTGTGTTACTATGTTTGAGTAATATAATGCATTAATCTGTTAAAGGAAGGGTACCAGTATGCCTAGTGGAACACATGTGTGATGTAGAATCAAAGGTCACAAGTTAAAGTTCTGACTCTGGGCTCTTAAACAAGCTCTAAAACTTCTTTTAAGACTCCATTCCCTCATCTATAAAATGTACACAGTAATAGGACTGCATTACCATATGGAAAAAATAAAATAATATGAAATATGTGAGCTATTATAAGCGATTTGCATTTCAGAACCACCACAAGAATGTAAGCTCCATGAGGACAAGAACCTTATCTTTTTTTACCCTGGGGTCCCCAATGCCCAGGATAAGGCATAAGAGGCTTGGATCACTTACTCAACTGTGCATAAGCCAAAAGGCCCAGTGTTTGTGTGTATGGGGACAAGGAAGAGTCAGAGGCATTTCTCCAGAGAACAACAACAGGATGGGCTAAGAAGTGAGTTAAGGTCACAGATTCATCACACTGGTTCCCCAGAAATTGTGTGATACAACTTTATATAATCACACGTAAAAACAAACAAACATAGGAGAGCCCAAAGTTCATGGAAATACGTCAATCAGTTTGGGGTCACAGAATTTAGGAAATGGCAGAAATGGTACTAAAACTCTATTCTGATTCCTATGTGTGAATGCCTCCTGTGTGTGTATGCCCCCTGTGTGTGTGTGTGTGTGTGTGTGTGTGTGTGTGTGTGTGTAGGGTGGTGTATTTTCTCTGTTATGTTCTCCCACCATAGTTATGACTCTGGAAGCTGTTTATCTCTTTCTGGAGAACCAGTGATTTAGCTGGTCCATACTCTAAAGATAGAAGCATAGTTTATAAGGAAATCTTTGTAAGGTAGAATCAAATTTATTATTATATAAGAACCTTCTGATTTACATACACAACAGGGGTTTTGAATATTCATTGCCTTCTGCTACCTGGAGGCACTCCTCCAGTCCCCATCTGTGTCTCCTCCTTCAACACAGTCTGTATTATTATGGAGGCTGCCTACAGAGAACTCAGAGCAGAAGCTTGAGAAAGCCTTCATTTATGAGAAAGATCCCACAGCAGGTGTTAAAGAATGGTGTTAAAGAATATCAACATTTACTAGGGGCTTGATTCTCCATTGCAGCAAGATGTAAAGAATTGTGAGAAAAAGATTTATTGGAGGGGAATAGCTACTTTTTTAAGGACTGGAAATGACACAGTTGAGCACCTGCAAACCACCTTATAAATAAATAGTCTGACTCTCATTTGATAGAAAACTCAATGAGTATTTCTACCCAGTACTACAGATTCTGACAACATGAGGGGGTTTCCTAGAGCAATGGTTCTCAACCTTGGACACACTGAAATGACGTAAGGGACCTAGAAAGTGCTGGGTCCCACCCTCAGAGATACTGATTTAATTGATTTAGGGTAAGATTTTTGTACTGGGACTTTGAAAAGCTCTCCCTGTGACTTGAATACACAGTGTTGAGAAGTATTGGTCTAGAGCAGAAACTGACAAACATTTTCTGTAAAAGATCAGACATTAGAAATGTTAGGCTTCGCAGACCACGCAGTCTGTCCCAACTACTCAACTTTGCCATTAGTAGCACAAAACAGCCACAGATGATATGTAAACACACAAGCATGGCTGTTCTGATAAAACTTTATTCACAACAAACAACCTATAGTTTGCTTGCCATTTTCTAGGCTCTAAAATTATCAGTCATGAATTGGAACCCAATTTTAATATTTTTAATATTTTTGAGAGACAGAGCATGATTGGGGGAGCAGCAAGAGGGAGGGAGACGCAGAATCTGAAGCAGGCTCCAGGCTCTCAGCTGTCAGCACAAAGGCTGACAGGGGGCTTGAACCCACAAGCCATGAGATCATGACCTGAGCTAAAGACGGACGCTTAACCAACTGAGTCACCCAGGCGCCCCTGGAAGGATGTGCATTTAAAACCAGGTGATGTTTTGTGGAATGAGGGTTGGGTTGGTTGGGGAAAATAATTAAAACTGAAATAATATTTCACCTGAAAGGCAATTTCTACAAAACATGCATAACATAAAATGCATTGTTCTTTATTGAGAAGCTTATTTTATATTTTAAGAAAGGCCCACTGTAGCTAATATTAAGATTTTTAAACACTAGTGCCACTTTCTGTTCAAATATTTTGTATAGATATGTAAACACACACCCACTTTTATAGCTGCTATCTTGAGAGCATATTATACAAAAGACTCACGGTCCACATCATATTTTTGCTCATGTATTTGGAGTAAATACTGGGGCGTGCATGCTCATAATCTGTTACCATCATTTCTCAGACTGTTACCTTTGACAAAAAGTAATATTTTGGGAGCAGCCAGTTTTGCCTTCCTTGCTGAAAAGGGAAATGCCTTGATTTAAAAGTATAATTTTGGGTTTTCCCATGTAGCTTAGCTGTTGGCATGTGTCTGGGCTTGCCAGAAAGGAGCTATGGCTTATATTTTTCTGGCAAAGTTGGAACATTGCCCAGTATTTCCCAGGCTTGTTCAAATATAGATCCCAAGGTCCAGTGAGGTCTGCTCAGGGCAGGGAGAACATCAGGAAAACTAGCATTGGTAAAATGAAGACTGGAATCCGCTGGGTTGCCATATGGTCCTGTGAATGCAGGACAACAGGAGAGAGCTAGGCATCCATGTATTCCTAGCCTCTCAGCTTTCCGGCACATCGTGCAAGCCTTGGTGGCCTGGTCTATACGGTGGAGTTTCTGCCTCAGTATCAGTTTTCTGCCACTGTTGCCTCTACTTCTGAGCTCTTCACTACTGCATTGTCTTTTATCTCCACTTCTGGATGAAACTGGAACTGGAGTCCAGCGCTAATATCCAGTCTAGTTGTCCAGGCCTGACAATGATGATAATGGTATTGATGGTTAATAATAATGTTACTGGCCAATACTTTGAGAGCTTTGTATGTGCAGATCTTGACCAAAGCACTTCATGTGTATTATTTTGGGCATTAGCAGGATACAGGCCCTTGGTGGGGAGATATTACAGTCTCTCCGTGAAGTAAATATACGCTGTTAATAAATATAAATAAGTATGTTCTGCACTCCTTATCACTGCCTGGGAACTTGCTTTGATGTGATTCTGTGAAATCTGTCACTACTCATATACTTTAACTTAGGCAACATTAATCAATCAAACTTGACCTTCAGTAAAGATGGGTATTAGATCCAACTTCTCCTTTGGACCATACAGAGTATAAAATGCTACTCCTCTCAGGGCATCCAGAAATAGAGTCAGACCTGCTGATTACTCAGTCCAGCTCAGGCTTCACTCTTTCTAGCTTCTTATCCACTGGCTTGAGATCCTTCACATGGCTTGTACTTGGGCCTACTGATCATGTGTGCAGAACACCAAGACAAAGAATCCCTTACCAGCCTGGATAAGTTGAATCTAACCTGGCAGACAGACGCGGGGGCACATCATCCTCTTCAATACCACCACTGACACCACCATCCCCAGTGCCAACAAGACTAGAACTAGAACCACCACCATTTGCATCCCTCACTGCCACTGCCGCCCCACCTCTGCTCTCCCATCACTGATGCTGACACCACCCACCACACCACAGCCCCTCTGCCACCAATGCCACTGCCGTCGCCTGACTACTCATTCTCAGATAGTAGGTAATCCACACCACACACAACTCTTACAACAACCCTCAAGGTAAGTAACTAGAATAGTAGGCTTAATTTACAAATAAGAAAACTAGGGTTTAGAGCTAAAAGGTGCTTTACCCAGGGTCACACAACTAACAAAGGTAGAGTCAGGACTTAAGTCCAGCTTTTAGATTCCAATGCCTGTGGTCCTTCCATAGTATAGTTAGCAACTAAGTGCTCAGTGTTCTAAGTGCATGTATTAACTCATGTAATCCTAGCAACCATAAAAAGTATGTTCTGGGGCGTCTGGGTGGCTCAGGTGGTTAAGCGTCTGACTCTTGATTTTGGCTCAGGTCATGTTCTCACAGTTCGTGGGTTTGAACCCCACGCTGGGCTCTGCACGGACAGCACAGAACCTGTTTGGGATAGTCTCCATCTCTCTCTCTCTCTCTCTCTCAAAATAAATAAACAAAGTTAAGAAAAGGAAGTGCTGTTATTCTCCCAGACAGCAAGGAAAATAAAGGAGAGTACGTACAAAACGACCAAGTCCCTTCACAAAAATTAGGGGGCTGGTATCTGGTTGGTTTCCAGTGTGGGCAATCGGACTCTAGCATCAGTGCTCTTAACCTGGTTCCAAACTGCCTTTCACAGATGCTGCATGCCAACAATACCATAAAGCTTGCCAATAATACCTTCAAGCCTGTGCTAGATATGAAGAGGCTGATGAAGGGAGAAATCGGGTGATCTGCCGGGTCAAGAGGGCTCCACAGAGCAGATCTGTTTAGGGTACATATTCCAGGGTAAATTGGTATTTATCAAGGAGAGAAACCCTTGATAGAACTGTGGCTTTCTGAGCTGAAGAGAGACTACAGTTCCTTAAAGCAGGTGTTTACTTCTGATATTCATTAATTTGTCCAATGTTAGATTTTATTTCATATATTCTAAGCCAGAGAATACTCTAAAAAAAGCAATGTTTGTGATGACTTTAAAATAGATATAGTTTTCATCAACCATACTAGGAAATTTGTTTCATATTACCACTAAAAGTAGCATTGGGCCAGTTAGACATATTGTTATAGAATAATAATTTGAATTTTGAGAATTAGTGCTGAGATCAAATTTCTGAGTCAACAAGATGCTTATAAAGTTAAAAAATTACATTTGTTAATGTAATAAAGTGGATATTATTTTCATAAAAACTATTCACAAGACTCCAACTGAAGATGTTGGTTTAGCCTTGATCAGTGACTTGATGGAACACAGAATCACAGACTATACACCCTCAAGGGGAAGTCAGACCTCCATCAGTTGGGAGCACCATGGAGCCAGTGAATGCAGAGATTCTGGAAGCTGGTTATGTGATCTTGGCTAAACGACAAGACTTTGACATCTGTCCAAAAGGGACACTGTTAAAAAATCTCATTTAACCCATAGTGTTGAAAAACGGGAATGAAGAATGCTTCGGATCTTTTTTTTTTTTAATGGATACTGAGGGGGTTCCTGGGTGGTTCAGGTGGTTAAGCATCTGACTCTTGATTTCAGCTCAGGTCTTGATCTCATTGTTCATGAATCTGAGCCCCATATCCGGCTCCATGCTGACAATGCAGAGCCTGCTTGGGGATTCTCTTCCTCTCCTCTCTCTCTGCCCTTCCTCCCTGCTTAAAATAAATAAACTTAAAAAAAAAATGGATACTGACATTCAGAGAAGCCAGCCTCTGAAATCCATCCAGTGAGCTGTTGGCAGGAAAGCACCATGGCTCAGAAATGTTGACTCCCAGCTCATTGCTCCTGTACAGAGCAATTCCATCTGTTTATTTAGGAGCAATAGGGGACATGATGTTGATTCCAAAGGACCAGGGCAGATCTTATATTCCACCAAGTCCAAGGTGGCTAACGCAGGGGGAAGGGTGATCAAAGAGTTCCTCTTCACTTTTCCAAGGGCATTTTACTATCTCTGGTCCCATGACAGTTCCACACAGTTAAAGGTGTTGCCAAAGCTATAGTCATTACAGTTATTAACATTTTATGAGCTTGTTATTCACCCCTTAAGCTCCTTAATATGAAGTGGTGCATTTTAAAAGCACAGCACATACCTAATTGATTCTGCTATAAAAAGGTTGCTGGACTCCCTGGGTTTCTGTCTTTGCTTCTGAGTCTACAAAGCTTTAATGGGGGCAATACAGATTTATGGACTTAGAAGTTGTACAAGACAGCTCGAATTTTTCTTGCTGGTGATTGTGGAATTGTGTTAATTTCACTAAACCTTTCTCCTTCTGTCATGAATGATGACCTTTATTTAACCTTTGGAACTTTTTCTTGAAAATGCATCAATAATGTTAAGTTCTAAGGGACCCAACGTTTCTTCTTCATGCAATGGTAACATTTGGACCCTGGCTCTTTAGACTACCAACTTTCACTTATGGAAGTTTTGTCAATGACTTTCCTCAGCTGTTGTGAAAGAAGTCTCTGTTTTGAAAAAGGCTCTAACCCAGAAATTGAAAAGCTTATGCTATAGATGTGTACAACAACCTCAGCTTCCATCCTCTTATCTGCAAAACTGAAACAATAGCTTATAGGACTCGTTAGTGGCCACATTAAGATTAGAACTCAGATTGCTTTACTACCATTCCCATGATATTTACTGAAATATTACTTAGAAATAGGTCCATGTGCCTGCCTTAAGAATGGCAAAGGAGGGGTGCCTGGGTGGCTCAATTGGTTAAGCACTGGACTCTTGATTTTAGCTCTGGTCGTGATCTCACAATGGTGAGACTGAGCCCCTCATGGGGCTCTGCACTGAGCATGGAGCCTGCTTGGGATTCTCTCCCTCCCTCTGCCCACTCGTCCCCCACTCGTATTCTCTCTCTCTCAAAATAAACTTAAAAAAAAAATAAAATTCCTTTAAAAATGGCAAAGGAATATACAATATGCAAGCAAAAGAGATTGTTGTTGTTAACATTCACTGGACAATTTACCTAATTTCCTTTTATTTTTTATCTTTTTTTGACTGTTCCTTTTTATTTTAATACGAAATTTATTGTCAAATTGGTTTCCATACAACACCCAGTGCTCCTAATTTCATTTTATATTACAAAATGATTAAAGATCAGCTAAAGCTAAAATACTTTATGTCTTCAAGTTTAAAAAAATGGTGACGCTCATCCTTGTGAACTGTACTTAATAGCAGCTGAGGGTGCATTTTACGTTTGTCTTGGGGCATAGGACAGAGCAGGGGGGACCAGTGTTCTTAAATGAATGTGTATAGCAGTATAATTTGTATCTGGGCTGAGAGGTTGATTCCCATCTCTTTCCAAAAGGTGACTCCTATTCTGCTCTTCCCCATTTCTTGTCGTGGATGGGGGTGAACCTTGGATATTCAAATGGAACAGAATAAAAGAATGGGAGTCCTCACTTCCCAATGGCAATAATGTGATGAAAATATTTCACAAATTGGTTCTTCAAATATATGTGTGATTTAAGTAAATATTTCAGTCATGGTGCTAAGAGAGAATCCTCTTTCCTTTCCTCTTCCCACGAATACTTAGCAAGTGCTCATTTTATGTCAAGTCCTATGCTGGACACAAGTTTCCCAACTCAAGGTTCTCCAAGCTGAGTTGAGGACACAGGCATGTAAACGTCCAATCACATCACTGTGTGCTAAGTTCACACTGTAAGAGGTAAGAACAAAGACCAAAGGAGCATAAATGAGTCAATGATGCCTGGATAGTGGAGGGAACGCTTGGATTGTCTTCAGAGACACACAGGAACTAACCAGATGGAGGAGAGATGGGCAGTGTGTTTTCTACAGAGGGAAGTGGGTGTCCAGGGCAGCATTTGCATAAGAACAAGATACAGTCTATAAATGGCAAGTTATTTGGCGCTCTTGGATCTAGAAGGCTGCTGTAGCAGAGTGGCAAGGGATTACACAGCAGGATCAGGCAGAGGCCAGGTCTTTGAAGGTCACTGGTGTTAAACCTTCCCACATGGAGAAGAAATTCCATATCCCATCTGATGTGGGCAGGTGAAATCCAGAGATGGGAGAATTAGTGATAATTATAGGATCTTAGTGATCAAGTTCCTTAATTTCTTTACGTATAAAATGGTGATAACACTACCTCTCACAGCGCATGGTTTTGAGGCCTATGTCTTTCTAAACTGCTGCAAGTGGAACAGGCACTGTTGAAGGTCACCCCTTCCACGGTGCTTTAGATGTCATTTCTTCTCATTATCTCCAAGTCTTTGCTCCTGAAATTACCCCCTTCTCCTGAATATCAATGGTTTCTTCTTCCGTTCCAGATAATATCTATCAACCCACAAAAATAAAAAGCCTGCTCTATAATTCCTATGGTTTAGAAAAAGAAAGAAAGAAAAAGTCCTCTTTTCATTACATTCTCTTCTAGCTATGACCTGACTTGGCCCTTTCCTTTTATAAGAAAATTTCTTAAAATAGCTGTCTATAGCTTCTGCCTACCCTTGATCTTCTCACATTTTCTATTCCAGTCAAGCTTCTACCTCCACCATCTTCAGATTGTTATGTCAAAGTTAGCAATCCTCACCTATGGTCACTTCTGTGTCCTGTCCCTTTTCTCTCAGCACTGATGGCCATGGCTGATTTCTCTTCCCTATGGTAAAATACTTCTTTCTCTTGGCTTCACTAACATCACAATTTGCTAACTTCCCTCCTACTTCTCTACCTCTTCTGCTCTGTCTACTATGCTGTCCCTGAGTGATAGACTGCCCCAGGCCTTTGTTCTTGTCCCTTTTCTGTACATTGGTTCTCTCATTCAGTCCCACAGCTTTCAATACCATGGACCAACATGTTCACCAGTCCCATCCTCTACCATGTCTTACAAAATCATAAGTCGAATTCCTATCCCACAGCCCTTCCTATGTTTCTGACTTCATCACAAGAAACTCTCCCCTTTGCTCATTACACCCAAGATAATTTTTTTTAATTCCTTAAACCCCCAGGCTTGCTTCCTCTTGCCATATGGACTCTGTGTTAGATGCTCCCTCTGACTAGGAATTTCTTCATGTAATATTCACATGGCTGTCTCTCTCCAGCCTTCCATGAGTACCTTACCTAAAGTAGTCCCAACATACTCAGTTCACATAATCTTATTCTAATTCTTTTCAGAGCTATTATTACTATCTGATCATCTTCCTATTTCATCTTGATTGACTGTCTTCTCTGCACTAGAATGTTAGCCCCACGACAGGGGAACTCGTTTATCTTGGTAATTGCTTTATTTTAGGTTCTAGGACCCTACCGGCTGATGGCAAATGTTCAGTAAATATTTGTGAAAGAAGTTAGGGAAGAAATAAATGTTCGTTCTCTTCCCTCAAGCCCTGTAAGCAAACGATATTTGAGTGAATGAATAAATAAGAGTCACCACACTGGCCTCCTCTCCGTGGCCACTGTTTACAAAAATCCATCACATACATTGTACTTGGATTTCTCCCTATGGTCTTCACTTGGGTCACCTGGTTTACTTTGTCCTGAGTTTGTCCCACTGGCAAATCATCTTAATTTCTTTGCAACCTCTGACCTTATTCCTTTCATCCAGAAGGGAAAAGAAGCAAGTAATTAGCAGCTGCCATTAACTAGCACTGCCCTTGAGGGGTTGGATGCCCCTTTCTAAACTCCGAGGGTCTGGGAGTTTCCTTTTGGCGTGGGGATTAGCAGACTTTGAGAAGAGGCGGTCTTGGAATACACTGGTACAGAGGGCAAGCTTTTTATGTGCTTTCACAGCATGTGTGAGGTGGGCCTGCTGCTGATGCGAAGTGGAAAATGGAAGAAAAATTGAAAGGAAGGGTGGTAGAAAGGAAGGAGTTAAGGAAATCAATCTGGTTTCACACCCCAGCTGGGCTCTTCCTACCTGAATGATCTCGAATTAGTTACTTTTATTTTGAATTTCAATTTATCCGTAAATTAGGTATATTTAGTCCAAACAACAAACCAAAGAAGTAATTTAAAATGAGTATTTCATTTTTTGTACCTAGTATATATTTTCTAGCACAATGTAGTTGTTCACTGTTAATAGTGACAACAGGGGCAGCTGTAAAATTCACTACCCATTGTAAAGGCTGACTTATTCAAAAAATGATTTTTTTTTTACCAAACTGTTGCATAGAATTTTTGTTCCAAGCTTATTTAAAAATAAAGAGTAGAAAATTAAGTAATGAGTAAGGATCCATATTTAAAATATCTTGCTCATATTGGTCTGAATAATTATTTTTTTAATGTTTATTTTTTGAGAAAAAGAGAGAGAGAGAGAGCACATGAGCAGGGGAGGATTACTCATCTTTTCAATGTAAAAAGAAACTGACCGAGGCAGCAGGCTGGATGTAACCAAGTCACACTGCTTGTTGGGAGCAGAGTTTGGCCACAGATTTCCTTTCTCTCTTCTCTCCTAAAACTCCATGAGGGAAGACATATTCTGCCCTCATTCAGAAAGAATGGAACAGAGACTTGTAGTAAACAAGTTTTTAAAATACTGACTTAAACCCAAATAATGTTCCTTATTATAGCACTTCCCAGAAATTTGACTCTATAAATAGTGTGTCTACAAGAAAGGGTCTATTAAATAACAAACTTGTTGCTGATAGATTTTTTTTCCTATGAATCATTTTACAGGACTTTGGAAATATACAGAGGAGTGCTTGTTCAGTTAGGACTAGACTAGTTCAGAACCCAAAGCTGACCTGTGTTTATTATTTGATCTTCATGAAAGCATTTAAACTCTGTGAGCTTTTTAATCATCAGTATAATGAATATAATCTGTTTTCATGCTTGCATAGGTTATCATGGGTAAAACATCAGGAGCCTCTTATAATTACATAGAAGACGACTCCTTCCCCTACCTCTTCCCCTTCTCCTTCTCCTTCATGGCCTTCAGGGAAGCTCTTCTGTCTGTTGAATAAAGCTTCTTATGTGGTGGCAGGTGGGGAGGCAGTGGAACCCAAAACTGAGCAAACACACATGACCCTGACTGTCCAGCCGTCTTGACAATTCATTGCTAAGATCTTCTTTATATAAACTCTGGGCCTATCATACTTGCAGCCAATGTCCAAGTGAACTGCCCCACTAGTATTTCTACATTTAACCACAAACAGAACGATCAGCACTGGAACACTTTCATCGTGATTAGAAACACCACGTGGCTCTAGCACAGCCACTTATGAGTTATGCGGCCTTAGGCAAGTTTAGCTTCTTCGTGCCAATTTCCTCATAGAGTTAAGGTAAAAAAAATTGTTTATTGTGTGTAAAGTACTATCCCTCCTCCCCCCTTGCCCTGCCTCCACTGCGCTATATATTGCTTTTGGTTTTGTTTTCTCTTTTTCCACAGATAAAATGAGTTCAATTCAAATTGAAGATGGCAGGTCTAAGGGTGCCACATAGAGTACAGAATTCTTTACTATAATGTGTTCCTAAAAAAAAAAGGTTGTGTTTTCTGTCACAGAGTTGGCTGTAGAGTAACTTTCTTAGAAACAGCTATGGAAGTGGGAAAAGAAAGGAATCCTCTTGTCTTTGAAATCTTCCTTCTCCTATTTTCCTTATGGCCTCCACTGATCCCTCTGCCTGGGCCACTAGGTTTAACCTCTAACCCCCTTTACATTTCTCAAGTTCCAACCTTGTCTTCCTTCAGAAAGTCTTCCCTGTCCACTCCCAGGCTGAGTCAGGTGACTCTTGTGTTCTACCACTTAGACACTTAATGCACTTATGCGAATGTGTATTTTCCCCAACAGAAACAGACCTCGTCTGCTTCCCTGGAAATCCCAGGGAAGAAAGAGACAAGGTCTATCTCGCTCACCCCTCTGCCCCAGCACATAGCACAGACCCAGCGAATGGTGCAAATTAAAAATAACCACAGATGATCAAACAAGTGAATGTAAGTAACTTGTCCAAATTAATTAGAGTCAACTAAACTGACTTTGAAGCCCATGTGCTTTCCACTAAGCCTCATTAGCTCCTAACAAAATTGTTAGATTACACAGGTATGTTTGCATTTCACCAATCAACTAACCTATTAACAAAGCCACCCTTATTTATTGAACTCTGTGATTACTCTTAGACAGGTTTTAAGCTCTGTTTTATTCTTAGGGGCAAAGCTAAGAAAACCTTTCAGTTCAGTTCATTTGAAAAAAATCGATACTCTTAATATGAACTTGGCATTGCATTTATGCTTATTCCTGAGGGGCTTGTAATCAAACGGAGGACTGTGACATGCTAAGACAGAGAGGACACGAAATCTATACTGTTCATATGAAAACATTAATGAAAAGGATGTTACAACTGTAAAACTTTTAATAGATTATTACTGACATGAAAAGATGGGAGTATAAAACAAATGAGTAATTCAGAAAAATACTCATGAGCTTCCTTCTTGGGACCATTAACCTGCATTTAGCATTTACTCATAACAAAGTCAGGCAAGCCTACACATTTCAGATAATCATGAAATATGAAATAAAGTGTAAAAAATTTTCACCAAGGGAAACAAATATTTTAAATGGCTATAACTTTGAGTCTTGGTATCATCTGTGTCCTGAGAAACTATTCTGAGTTTTAAAGCAGATAACAATTGCTCATTTGGGGACCTGGTTTCAAGTATAAGGCGTGCAATTTGATGACACTTTTCTGTGGTTATTAAAATCTGACAGTATCTACTATCCTTCAGCAACTGAACTTCTAACTGGGTAAGGTTTGTTTTTTTTTTTCCCCTCCTCCTTTCATACAGACCCCAAGGACTCAGCCTTACGAAAACTTTGTAACTACTTCCACCTTCTTTAACAGATAGTACAGTATACTGGGAAGACTGTAGGCTGGACAATCAGATCTGGTTTAAATCACAATTTTGACAGCTCCTAACTCATCTTGGCATTATGTACTTCTTTGATATTGGGTTTCTTTCCTCTCAATGCAAGACCCTATATAAAGGAGATAAAATGTGTAAGTTTCCTGATCATAGTAATTGTTAGAAAATGTTAAGTATCTTCTAGCTGAATGTTGGCAAACACAGAAGTCCACACATGTTGATCAATAACTTACATGAATAAAGGTGGAAAGATATAGATGTATAGAGATGTAGGAGCTCTGGAAGAGTGGAGGACACGTGAGCATTCTAGAAGAAACTGCGACTTCTCATTTCTAGTTGACTGTTATTTTTAAATGGCAAGTTAATATTGGAAATTTAAAGGATAACTTTATCTCTTTTCAAAGTCATACGGGAGCACTGTCTAACAAACCTACCCAAGGATTATTTACTTCTCTTTTGGAATGTACTTTGCTTGTTTTGACATTTACTATTGATTATAGCCCAAACTGTGAAATTACTTGTTAATTTGTAGATTTTTTTTTCCTCGTAGAAAAAAGATGTTAGTTTTGTTGTCATGTAGGACACTGACTAGTTTTGTATTTGAATATAGCAACATATTCTGATATTCTTTCTGAGGTGCCTATGCATACGCAGCTCTGCAAATACCCTCTGAACCAACTTTATTATTATATGTTAGTTTATTAATGAATTATATTAATCTTTGAAACCTGTTCACTCTATAGGTGGATGAGTCTTCCTCTTAACACTTTACTGAGTGTTATGCTTTCACACTTTACAATGTTGTCATGCCTTCTGAATCCATTACTTTCTTCTCTTACATTTCTATTTCTTCTTGTCCAGATAGACCGCTTCATATTTTTGTCATAAGAAGTTCTGTTTCTAACCTAGAAGCCTAAACCTAAATTATCCGTCCTTGAGAAAAATAAATGGGAAACACTGGCCATTTAAATACAGACCAAGCTTTAAGCAGGTAATTTACATCTCTAGTGATCTCCGGAGAGAGAGACACCAGTTCCTACACACCTCCCATCCCACAGAAACTTTTGGCTCAGCACACTTTACTAATTCCTACAGAATTTCATGGGGGTGGGGGAGGGAATATCATTTCCATGGAAAGTGGTATGATTCTCTTGGTTGGTAATTTTATCTTTTTTTCCTACCTTTCTAGGAAATTTGGTTCAAAATTTAATACTTTGAGAACTACCTTAGTCTCTTAGTATCAGTTTGAAGGACATGGGTTTTAGAATCCCACAAATCATATTCAACTGGGTTTGAATCATTAATGTTATCAGAAGGTAGACAGAACTACAGGATAACTTCCCTTAACTTAGGCTCTGCTCTGCGTCTGAAGATAAGGATATTCCTGTCCTAGCTTGGTTGTAGAGATTAATTCAAATGATGTATATGCAATCACATAGCAGGGTGCCCTGCATTTAGTAGATACTGTCTGTGCTTAGCATTCTGCCTTGTCTGCTTTTCACCTTAAATTCTTTTGAATAGAACCTCTGCTACTTCCTGTAATAATAGCTAAGATTACTGAGTATATATTTTATGCCAGGCATTGAACTTATATGTTGTAAGTTCATTTTAAAATGCAAATGTGGTATTATTTATAAAAATGAAGAAAACCACATTTTCAAATATAAATGGACGTGGACGGTCTATGTACAATGCCTGAATGGACTGAATGAACACATTCATGAATTGTTTGGCTGAGTCTGTACAGAAAACTCATACATTTCACACTGGTTTTCCCTACCATATCCAGAAATCAGCATTCCATTTTCAGAAAAAAATATTTCCACATGCATATGAATTATTCTGCATCCTCTTTTTCTCTGTGTTCAGGTTTTAAATATTCTAAAAGAAATAATTCATAATTATACACTTAAGTAACCCACAGACTTTCCAACTCGGACTTTTTTTTTTTTTTTTAATTTTTTTTTTTTACGTTTTATTTATTTTTGAGACAGAGAGAGACAGAGCATGAACGGGGGAGGGGCAGAGAGAGAGAGGGAGACACAGAACTGGAAGCAGGCTCCAGGCTCTGAGCCATCAGCCCAGAGCCCAACGCGGGGCTCGAACTCACGGACCGCGAGATCGTGACCTGAGCCGAAGTCAGGACGCTTAACCAACCGAGCCACCCAGGCGCCCCTCCTACTCGGACTTTTTAACATACCCATGGTTATAATGACTGGAGTGACACAAGAATGGATTTGAGTGCTGGCTCCATCGTCCATTTACCAAGTCATTTAGACAAGTTATGCAAGCTCTATGAGTAATGGAGCCCCTGAGAACCAAGGATGGCAGAGTCCCTGACACGAGGCTGCTGTAAAGAGTGTATGAGAAAGCAGGTAACGTGTTGACACACGCAAACTATTTTTAAAACGTCAGATTTTTAAAAATCTATATATTACTACCATTATCTCACGATACCTTCCCTCTTCTTGAGGGTTGTTTTGTGGACGGTGGTTCATTCAGTTCATGCTGGCTGCTAAATAAAAGCACCAAAGGGTACGATTGTACTGGACCCTTGTTGGATGCTTCTTCTGAATTCACACAAGTTTAAGTAATAACTTATTTCCAGAACTTTTGACAGAAAAATTAATAATGTTAAAAGAGCTCGATTTAAATGGAATTCAAGCAAGCGCTATTAATTGTTTAAATTTGATATTTCATCAGAGCAAACACTGTGGATTGAGTATAAATTCAAAGGTATAATTAGGTAGCCTTAACTAGTTCTTACTTGTATATTGAATTGATTATACACAATGAAAATAGGTTTTCTTTTTTCAGCTCTGAGCTAAGCTTCAGGGAGAGACTTTCATCTCTCAGTTACCTGTAATTTTAGTGTCAAAAATGCCTACCAATTAGTAGCTTCCTCTAGTGGTATCTGCTTAGTAACATGGGTGAGACGATACTTTTTCTCAGAATGTATTTGGAGTCATTCTCAGATATTAGCACTGAACACAAAAGTTCTAATTCCCGGGAAACTCCAGTATTGAAACAGATGCTGACTCCTTTCACATCATAGAGTGTAAAATGCAGAGTCAATCTCCTGCTAAACAGAGCATTTACTCTTTCAATTACTCCTCAGATCTGACTATACAAGTTTGACCTGATGTGGTTAAGTGACTTAAGAAAATGTAAAACTTTATTAGCCTGGAGATTCTGTGTCCAATATGGCTGAGTAAGCTCTTACCAGATGTGATTGTTCATAACAGCATTATTTATTATAGGCAAAAAGTAGAATCAATCTGAGTACCCAGTGGTGGATGGATAAACAAATTGTGGCATCTCCACATAATGGCATACTGTTCTGCGATATAAAGGAACTACAAGCCCAAAACTTTATGCTAAGTGAAAAAAGTCAGATAAACAGGCAACATACTCCCTTTTTTTTTTTTAAACATTTATTTATTTTTGAGACAGAGAGAGACAGAGCATGAATGGGGGAGGGTCAGAGAGAGGGAGACACAGAATCTGAAACAGGCTCCAGGCTCCGAGCTGTCAGCACAGAGCCCAATGCGGGCTTGAACTCACTGACCGCGAGATCATGACCTGAGCCAAAGTCGGCCGCTTAACCGACTGAGCCACCCAGGCGCCCCAACATACTCCCTTTATATAAAATAGCCGAAAAAGGCAAGAGCTATAAAGTGTGGACGAGAAACAGGCTGGTATTTCCAGAGAGTGAGAGATATGTTCTGAAATTGGACGGTGGTGATGGCTTTGTCAGCCTGTAAATTTACTACCAATCATTGAACTTCATGCTCAAAAAGGTGAACTTTATGGTATGCAAATACCTCAAAAAAGTATTAAAAATAAGCAAATGGGAATTATAGAACTGAAAAAGTATCTGAAATAAAAATTCACTGGAGAAACTTAACCTAAAAATGAGTATGAGGAAAGGCTCAGTAAACAAAATTAACCAATAAGAAGCTATCTAATTGGAAGAGAAAAAAAATATTGAAAAATAATAGCATTTTAGGGACCTATAGGATAGTTACAAAAGGTTTAACAAAATATAACTGGAACCCAGAGGGAAAAGATTTAGGGAATGGAGCAGAAAAAGTATGAGCATGTATTAACTAAAAATCTTCTATATTTTGTGAAAGACAAAATTATTAAATTTGACAAGCTCGGTACAAACCCAGCAGGACAAGTAGAACACTACCATGCCTAGGCACATCATAGTCATAGTCTCATAAATCCAAGAGAAAAGCAGTCAGGAAAAAAAAAGATAAATTACATATAGGAGGACAACAATCTGAATGACCTTTGACTTCGAGAAAGCAACCAAACAACACCTTTTAATGTACAGAAAGAAAAAAAAAGAACAATTATCATTAACAACAATAAACTCCTCATCCAGAATTCTAGAACCAGCCAAAATATTCTTCAAGAATGAAGCCAAAATAAAGACATATTCAGATACCAGCCAACTTACACTCCAAGTCTATAGGAAATTCTTCAACTTTAAGGCAAATGATAGAGGGAAACTCCCAGGATGGGAGATAGAAAGACATCAAGAGCATCAAAAAGGATATCTAAGTGGATGATGCAAAAATAATATTTCTCTCTTAGTTTAAAATACATGCAACTCTTAATTGCAAAATTATAACATTGTCTTGGGAGGTTTATAAGTAAATTTAACACAGAACACCAGCAAACCATGACGGATGAGAAGAGTGCTAAATATACCCACACGATAGCAAGTTTCCTACCTTTGATGTGAAGTGATTTGAATTATATTGAACTGTTAAAGAATCTATTGTCATCACCACAGCAATCTCAAAATATGGCAAAAAAAAAAAAACCCTGCAAATTTTAATTGGTGTAAATAAGTTAAAATAGACTTTTAAAATACTTAATCCAAAAGAAGGCAGGAAGGGAGGAAGGAACACAAGAAAAGCAGCAGCTGAGCCAACAGGAAATAATAATGGCAGAATCAAACCTACACACATCATTATTTACTTTAAATACCAGGCTCAACACTTCAATTAGAAATCAGACACTGTCATATTGTATATGGTATCTACAAGTGACACACTTCAAATAAAAAGATACCAGGAGAATGAAAGTGAATGGAAAAATATCATGTAAGCAGTGAGCATGGGAAGGCTGGGAATAACAATATTCCTATTAGATAAAGCAGACTTCAAAACAAAGTACTATCAGACAAAAGGGTGGCCGCTTCCTAAGAATGCAAGAGTGAACTCACCAGGAAGATGTAACAATTATAAATATTTATGCAACCATAAAAGTTTTACAATGCAAGAAACAAAATTAAAGGGAAAAAATTAACTCCACAACAATATGCATTTTGACATCCATCTTTTAGCAATTAATACATATATTTAATTAAAAAAAATTTTTAAGGTTTATTTCTGAGAGAGAAAAAGACAGAGCATGGGTGGGGGAAGGGCAGAGAGAGAGGGAGACATAGAATCCGAAGCAGGCTCCAGGCTGTCAGCACAGAGCCTGAAGCAGCGTTTGAACTGGTGAACTTCGAGATCATGACCTGAGCTGAAGTCAGAAGCCAACTGACTGAGCCACCCAGGCGCCTCACATTAATATATATTTTCTAAAAGTAAAAACTTGTAGCCCCACGTCAGGCTCTGTGCTGACAGCTCAGAGCCTGGAGCCTGCTTCAGATTCTGTGCCTCCCTCTCTCTCTGCCCCTCACCAGCTTGGCCCCGCATGCATGCTGGTTCTGTCTCCCTCTCTCAAAATACAAATAAACATTAAAATTTTTTTTAAGTAAAAACTTGTAAAATAAGAACACTATCAATTCCTTTGAAGATACTGCACTTTAGAGAACACTATTCCACATCTGCAGAATACACATTTTGTTTTACAGTTTCCATGGTACATTCACCAAGATGGGCTATATTCTGGGCTATATAATAAATCTCAATATACTTAAAAGAATTTAAAGCGTTAATAGTATGTTCTATGACTAAAATGGAATTAAACTAAAAATAAGGTATGTAGAGTACCCTATTTGAAAATAAAATGTAAATATTTTTAATATCTAGCTAGGCTGAAATTTTTTTCAAATTTCCATAGACTAAAGAAGTAAAGAAAAAATCACAAGGGAAATTAGGAAAAAATAATTAAACCAAATGATAACAATATTTCAAAATTTGTGTTGCAGCTAAAGCAATGTTTTGAGAGATATTTATAGGCTTAAATGCTTGTAGTAGAAACAAAAAACAATCCAAAAGAAATAACTTCCGCTTTCAACTTAAGGAGTTGGAAAAAAAATCATAGTAAACCCAAAATAAAAGGAATAAAGGAAATAAAGCAGGAATACAAATGAAATAAAAAACAGAAAGCAACAGAGCCCAAAATTTATTCTGTGAAAACATTTGCATAATTGATAAACCTCAAGTTATACTGATCCAGTGAACAAGAGACATAACTAAATTGGCAAAATTAGGAATGACATTCAAATAGGTTAATTTTATGAAGATTATTTGATCAGAAAATTACACAGCTTACATGAAATGGAAATATTTCTTGAAAAGTAAAACTTACCAAAACTGATTCAAAATGAAACAAAAATCTGAATATTATACAAAATGAACTATTAAAAAAAAAATCCCACAGAGTAAACCCCAGGCTCTGTGAATTACATCAAACATTGAAAGATGAAATACAAATCTTTTACAAAATCTTTCAGAAACAGAGGAAGAAGAAAGATATTCCAACTTATTTTATGAGATCAATATGACTCTAATGCCGTAACCGGACAAAGACACCACCACAAGGACAATGTCTCGTGAGAATAGGTGCACAAATCTGTAGCAAAGTTATTAGCAGATCGAATCTAACAATACCTAAAGTTGACAATCCACGGTGATCAAAAGGCCTTTACCCCAGTAATGCAAGGTTCATTTCACATGTACAAATCAATGCAATTCACATTAAAAAAAAAAAAAGCTTTATCATAATAGACACAAACCATTTGACAATATTTACACCAACTTATTATTTATTTATTATTTATTTATTTATGAGACTGAGCGCAAGGTGAGGAGAGGGTAGACAGAATTTTAAGCAGGCTGCAGATGCAGGGTGCGACCCCATGACCCTGGAATCATGCCTTGAGCCGAATTCAGGAACGAACGCTTAACTGACTAATACACCCAGGCACTCCAAAATTCAACACCAATTTTGTTAGAAAGTCTCAAAAACTAGCATGAGAACTTCCTTATTCTAATATAAAACATTTTGAAAAATCTATAGCCAAATCAAACTTAAACACTGAATACTTTTCCAATAGGATCAGTAACGTGACAAAGCTGTTCTCTTCTGCCACTTCTATTCATCATTTTACTGGAGGCTGTAGGTACTTCAGTGAGAAAAAACAAACAACAGTAACAAAAAACCACATAAAGCCAAAAGACAGAAAGGAAGACATAAAACCATATTGACATGTAGATAATCTGGTTGTTTATGTGGAAAATTCTAGGAAATTTACAAAACTACTAAAGCTGATGAGGAGGGGAGCCTGGGTGACTCAGTGGGTTAAGCTTCCAACTCTTGATCTCTGCTCAGGTCATGATCTCACAGTTTGTGAGTTTAAGCCCCACGTCAGGCTATGTGCTCACAGTGCAAAGCCTGTTTTGGATTCTCTCTCTCCCTCTCTCTCTCTGCCCTTTGTCTGCTCATGCATGCTGTCTCACTCAAGATAAACAGACTTAAAAAAATTAAATAAAGTAAAAAAGAATAAAACTGATGAGTAAACTTAGCAAGGTTGTTACAGGACACAAGATTAATATGCAAGAATCAATTCTAGTTTTTATCATTCTAACCTTAAGCAACTGGGACATTAAAACAAATCCATTTATAACAACATTAAACACACTTAGGAATAAATTTAACCAAAAAAAAAAAAAAAAAAAAAAAAAACTTTGCAAGACACCTACACTGAAAACCATGGAATATTGTGTTAAGAAATTAAAGATATAAATAAATGGAGAGATATACATAAAGTCTGCACCCAGTTTCAGTGTGTGTGTGGAGCTTTTCCTACACCAACAAGCAATTCTCCTATAGCAGCTGGGTATCCTACAATGTAACTGAATTTTGGCACTATCTATACCTGGAGAGAGCATTTGATCCTACAGGTTAAGGGTTCAGGCTCACAAGACTGCTCTCTCCCCACCTTCAGACATCAGTTGCCTGCCCAGGCTGTCATCTGTGCTTCTGACCAATGAGCTACAGATGGTAGGGGTTCAAGGACCTCCTCCTTGGGTTCACGTAATTTACTAGAGGTTTACAGAACTCAGAAAACCATTTTACTTACTAGGTTAGCAGTCTATTTTGCAAGGATAGAACTCAAATAGCCTGATGGAAGAGATGCGTAAGGCGACAAATGGGGAACGCTCCATGTCCTTTTCATGTGTGCCACTCTTCCCAAATCTCCTCCGTTCACCAACCGAAAGCTCTCAGAACCCCATCCTTTTGGGTTTTTAATGGAGGCTTCATTAAGTAGGCATAACAGACTAAATTATTGACCATTGGCTATTCAGTTCCATCTCTAACCTCTTCCTCTCCCCCAAGGTAGGGGCGGGGTGAGACTAAAAGTACCAACCCTCTAATCCTAGGGTTAGTTCCCCCCACAACCAGCCCCCACTTTCAGGTGTTTCCCAAAAAGTCACTTTATTAACATAACAAGAGACACCTTTGTAGCTCTAATCACTTAGGAAATTCCAAGGATTTTAGGAGCTCTGTGCCAGAAACAAAGACCAACTACTTATTTCCTATTATAAATCACATTATCACAATACAATATTCATGAACTGGAAGGCTTGATTGCATTAAACTCTCAATTCTTTCAAAATTCCTGGAAGCTTTTTTTTTTTTTTTTGAGGGAGGAAAAGGGAAGTTACGAAGTTACAGCTGATAAACTGATTTTTAAAATGATGTCGAAATGAGAAACACCTAGAATATCCAAATCCATCTTGAAAAAGATGAACACATTTGGAAGAATTACACTACCCAATTTCAAGACTTACCTTAAAGCCACAGTAATCAAGATGAGCACGACTGGTTTAAGGCTAGAGAGATTTAACCAAATAGGGAATCCAGAAACAGAGCTACTCTTACATGGTAATGGATTTTGGGGGGGGGGGGGGGGGGAGGGAACACCAAAATGGTCTAATGGGAAAGGAAAATCTTTTTAAACAAACAGGGCTGGGATCACAGAGTTTTAATCAAATGAAACCTTACTTAACAGGAGGCACAGAAAGTAATTTAAAAAAATGTCATAGACTAAAACTACAAAGATTTTGGTGGAAAATAGAATACTTTCATGACTTGGGGATAGGTGTTTCTTAGGTCACCAAAAGCAATAGCTGTACAAGAAAAATTGATAAACTGAACTTAACCAAAATTAAAAACTTTTGCTCACCAAAAAAAAAAAAAAAAAAAAAAAATTCTGTCAAGAAAACAAATTAGAAAGCCATAGACAGGGAAAACTATTTGCAAAACCTTCATTTCATAAATAGTGACCAAAATACATAAAAAAGTATACTCCTGGGTATTTACCCAGGACAAATAAAAACATATCCACAGAAGGCTTGTACATGAATACTTACAGCAGATTTCTTTCTTTTTTATTTGTTTTTGAGAGAAAGAGAGAGAGAGACAGCAGTTAGCACAGAGATGAGGCTCCATTTCAGGAAGCCATGACCGTAGCCAATATCAAGAGTTGGAATCTCAACCCAACTGAGCCACCCAGGTGCCCCAGCAGCTTTATTTCTTCAAGCTTAATATTGGCAATAGCCCTGGCAACTTTCAGTACAAAAATGGGTAAGCAAACTCTGCTATTCATTTAACTGAATACTACTCAAAATTATTAATATGTATATCAACATGAATTAATCTCAAAAGTATCTTGCTGAGTGAATGAAGCCTTTCATAACAGAACATTGTAAGGATTCCATGTATATGAAATTCTAAAACAGAAAAAAAAAACTAATACAGCATGAAAAATGTAGATTGTTTATTTGCCTCTGGAAGAGTGGGCTAATGGTAACATTTCACATCTTAAGAGGTGTTTGGGTTACCCAGGTGTATGCACTAGTCAATACTCAGTGAACTTAATTGTACACTTCATTGTGGCAAATTTTACTTTACAAACTGATAAATGTTGAACTCTCATTAGTGGTATGCATCCTGAAGCATTCAAGAGAAATAGGCTCATGTCTCTAACTGAAATGCGTTGAAATTCAATCGAATAATGGAGAAAGAGATAGATATGCAGATATGTAATTATGTAACTAAATAGTAGTGGTAGAATCTGGGAATTGAGTCACTGGGTATTCACCATAACATGATTTCAAAATGGGGATTTTAAAGTTTTCTTTAAAAAAAATGGGGGGAAACCGTTAATTGATCTTGTGAATTCTACAAGTTACAGTTCCAAACAAGAAAATTAGTTCAAGTTCAGAAATATTTAAGAAATAAATATTGAACTTTGAGGGCCATTTGAACTGGATGACTCACCTTTTACAGATGAATGTGGTCCTCCTTCCTCTCCACCCCCATTTCACGATACTCTGCAGCGTTTGTCAAGACTCCTTTTCCTTTCTCTTCCTATCATCCTTACTTCCTTTGCTGTATCCCTTTCTCAGCTATCTCATTAAGACTATTTTTTTCCCCTCATGGTTTTGCCACTAGCATTTTTAATTTGCTCTGTTAATAGTTCTCAAAATTGCTCTTAGGACCACTTATGTCACAATCATTTTGGTTGCTTCATAAAGTTCAGACTCACACCCAGCAGGGAGTTCCTGGATGAGATTCTCTGGGAGCCGGACCTTAGAATCTATGCTGTTAACAAATACCGCAGGTGATCCTTATGCACCCTGTTAACAAGCTTCCCCGAGGTGAGCCCAGCATCACAAGGAGCTGCACCTGCTCCTCCTGGTGGGGCTGTTTCCTTTGGAGGATTCCAGTTACTGTCTGCCTCTTTGTTTCCACTTTCACGTTTTCAGTTTGTGTCTTTGTTTTTTTCTCCCCATAAGATTAACATCTTATATGAATGCGATATGAGTGTTTTAATGCGATATGAGTGTTTTAATGATGCCACAACCCTTTACAGCTCCCCTTGGCTTGACTAAGATGTGAATTAGAAACCCCTCATTAGAAGCACCATATGATTGGCCCAAATCTATTTCTTTAGTTACATGTCTTCACTTCCCTTCCTTTTATCCTCTATATTTCAGAAACTTTCAGCCACTTACTTTTCCCACAAGTGCCCTGCATATCTGTGATTAGTTCCAAAAGGAGGAACGTTGGTGTTACCCATTCAGCAATGCCATATTTTTTCAGCCTGTGATAACAAAATAGTTTGTATCTACAACACAGTATTATTATGTTCGGTGAGAAAATTGACTTTGTTACTGTAAATGTAAAACTTCCTAATTTATAACACTCTCTCCACATCAAAATAATTGTTTTTAGGTAGCATAATTTTGAAATAATGGGAATTTTCTCAGGAATAAACCTATAGCAGAACCCATTAATTATAAGGTCCTTGAGGCCAGGAGTGGCGTCTGTATTGATCATCATTGCATCCTCAGTGCTAGCGTAGGGCTAGACGCTCCCTTTGCTCTCCAAATGTGCTATTCATAACAAATCCCCAATATTTAAAAATATACTATATTACTATATTATCACAGGATTTTACAAAAAAAATAGATTGTGACAAGGTTTTTCACATAAGGTCTTACACGTACTAGGTGCTCAGTGAAAAATATTAGTTCTTGTCTCTTTATAGCCAGAGGCAGAGCTTGGTATTCCATCAGGGCAAGTAAATTTCAGAGTGGGATGAGGTGGGGGTGGCCTATTCCCAATGTTAGAAGGAAAAAGAAAAGGAACAAAAGGCTTCACCCATTGTCTCCAGTCTCTGAGAGTTAGTTTCCTTTAACTTCTTTACATCAATAGTAGCAACCACTAGATCGATAACTTGCTTGCAAATTTTTTGTTGAATGGTGAATGTGCTTAGAGGAGAAGTACTCTCCTGTTCCCCTCAAGCTATACTTCTGTCTATAGCCATACAAAGAGTATATGTTAAGAACAGACCTACACACCTAATTTCTATTATTCTTGGAATCCATAGAGATCAGGGATCAAGTAGTAATGTGGCAAGGAAAATGATGATGGAATAAAGATTTGCATTGATTCTCCAGACGCCAATAACTGAGAACATTAAGGCTCTCAATCAGGGTCTTTGTTTAAATGCATGCACTTTAAGAGACGCCCATTAAGGCTCTTTAAGAACTCCTGGCTTTAACAAGCACAGTTTCTGTAAACCAATACTAGTTGATTCTTGGCAGGTCCAAAGTCCTGAGATTTGAGTTTTCACAGGACTGGAAAAAAGAAAAGATACACTTCACCCACCTAGTGTACCTTGCTTCATGTTCAATTCAAGACCACAAATATTTACTAAGCACCTCTATGTGCAAAGCAATAAGCTGAATGTCAAGTATCTGAAGTGGTACAAGTATCTGCCCTCAAAGGGACTGGAACAGCAGCCTATACAGGGCTAATCATACCACCAAATAGGTTGTCACAGGTGCAGGGATGATGAGGATAAGGATGATGAGGATGAGGATGAGGATGAGGATGAGGATGATGATGATAACTTTTATCCCTGGGATATTACCTATGTGGCAGATACTGTTTTAGATGTTTGACAGGTATTATATATACAATGTAGTCATCACAATACCCTGTAGAAATTGTCATTTATTACTTCATTTCACACATGGGGAAACTAAAGCATCAAATTGTTAAGTAAGCTGACTAAGGTCACATAGCTACTAAGTGAAGAGCTAGGATTTCTACTCAGACACTGTCTCCAAAACTTGAAATGCTGAGAGGGCAGTGGGTGTAGTCCTGGACTCTTACTGAGGGTAGTTAGTAAAAACTTTACGGGGGAAGTGATATTTAAGTGAGAATTGGGGGCAAATGGTACGAGGATCTGGACCTATGGAGAGAACTACAGGTTCTATGGCTTTACAGGGGAAAAGATGAAAGGCAGTGGGGACTGCCCTGGCAAAGTTATGGATGCACAAAAATATGTGCCATGTGTGCTGGATATTTTTCATCTGTTCCTCCAGATTCAATCTCTATCCCTTTATGCCCTGCTCTGTGCTCTGGAGAGAAGATTTCTACTTCGACTCCCTTGCCTTCTGGTTTCCAGTTGTGTTTGGCCAATGGGAGGCACCAGTAAGAGAGTAAAGTGTGAAGAGACAGAGTCTAGGATCTATTCTCCCTGCTCCTTCTTGCTGGGCCAGGGTTTGACAACGGCTGTGCTTCTCTCTGTAAGTCTACAACTTCTGAGAGGCAGCCCCTTTCCCACAGCTACACCTTCTCCCAAGTTGTCTACCCATACTTCTGTAACTTGTCCATCCACCAGCCTCTCTTCAGTTGTCCTTTCAAGTGTGCCCTTCTTTCCTACAGCGTGTTGTCTGATAGAGCATACTTAGGGGACAGAGCATGGTCAGGTATGCTCCTTGGAATGATAACTCTGGCCACCACAGTGGGGAGAATGGACTAGAGGCTGCCCAGCTCTGAGGCAGGGTGCAAGTTCATGCACCAAAATTATCAGCAGAGAGAAGTGGAGACTTGAGCTAAGGCAAGAATGGCAAGTGAGGTTGGAGGGGAAGGGAAGAGGCTTTATTCATGGGACTTGTGATGGCCTGGATTGAAAGTGGAGGAAGTGAGGAACTGGGAAAGGCTTTGTGCAGCTGCCATACCCTGGACCAGCCAACAGAAAGCCAGAAGAAGAGTGCTACTTCCCTGCAACTGAGAGAGCTTGGCCAAGACCGACACCATGATTTGCTCCATTTTCCTTTCCTAGGACATGAAGATTATACTGTCTTTACCCTCCTAGGATCTCCAGAGAGTCTTACGGTTTTCAGTTCTCTAACTTGTGACTGCATTCTGAGAACAGTCTTGCGAAATAGGAAGGGCAGATAGTAACACACCCATTTCAGAATTAGGAAAAATCGAGTTTTGACATAATATGACTTATTCATGATAATATGGTCAATAAATCACAGTATCAGGATGAGAAATAGGAGCTCCTAGGTTGTACTTCTGTTGTGTCCAGGCTGCCTGTTTCTTAAGGTTCTTAAGAATGTTCCAAAAGCTGACAGATTAAGGGAAAGTGCAAGAGATCTACTACAGACGTTGAGCCTCAACAGGAGGGTTCCCAGCTTGACTTTCAGCACTGAGATGGCAGTCCCGTCTCCTTAAGGGAACTCTCTCCAATGATGATCAGGCCATGAAAGAGTCTGAATTCCAGACAGCTCTTGTCTCTGAATCTCAATTCAGGAAAAAAAAAATTGAAAATACATAATAATAATATAATAGCCAATCCATAGTATTAAGGGAGATAACTCAGCTCTTAAGAATTTGCCATGGGGCACCTGGTTGGCTCAGTCTGTCGAGGGTCTGACTTTGGGTCAGGTCATGATCTCATGGTTTGTGAGTCTGAACCTGCATTAGGCTATCTGATGTCAGTGCAGAGCTTGCTTCAGACCCTCTGTCTCCCTCTCTCTGTCCCTACCCTGCTGGTGCTTTCTCTGTCTCAAAAATAAAATAAACATTAAAAAAAAAAAAGAATTTGCCATGACCAGTGAGTTAGGTGAGTAAACAAAACGACATCTACTCTGAGATCCAAAAACTCAGATGCAGTTATTCTCAAAAGGATATTCATTTTTCTGAGGGAAAACAAGCTGTTAGAATCTTCTTAAAATTTTTTTTTAATGTTTATTTACTTTTGAGAGAAAGAGAGAGACAGAGGTATGAGCAGGGGAGGGGCAGAGAGAGAGGGAGACACAGAATACGAAGCAGACTCCAGGTTCTGAGCTGTCAGCACAGAGCCCGACGCGGGGCTCGAACTCACGGACCGAAAGATCGTGACCTGAGCCAAAGTTTGACGCTTAACTGACTGAGCCACCCAGGCACCCCATGAATCTTATCTCTATTACTATAACATATTAAAATTGGTGGTGAGGGGTGTGGCTTTGTTTTCCCCAAACAGTTCCGTGGACGGTACTCATTCATTGATAAAACAGCAAAGGAGTAAAGCAAAAAACAATAGAGCGATGGAACACAGAGATGCTAATAACTATTCAGTGATGAAATTTTTCAAGTATCAAAAAACATGGAAACTTCATTAAAAAACAAGTTTGAAGAGGTTTCTTTCATGTGAGGCTTCCTAGAACTATTATATGCTAATATTCATGAGTGGGGGCATAGCATATGCTGATTCTAAATGTATTTGTTCCCAGACCCCTGTTTTAAAGGATATAGTTTAGGAAATGCTAAATGGCTAATATTCTGGGTCCTGGTGGCCAATTTTTTAGTGCAGAATGGGAATGGAGGTGGTATTTAATATTTGGTGAGTTGTTCCTTTGTGTCAAGTAATGTGCTGGTACTCTTGCACACATAATCATTATTCATTCTCACAAAGCTCTTTAAAGTAGATATTATTGGCCCCAGATTACAGATGTGAGCACTTGGGCTCTGGGTAACTAATTGGCACAAAGTCATTTAGCTGTTAAGTTGAAAGACCAGGAATGGAATTATCCTTTCCTGTAAAGCCTTTACTCTTTCTGGGACATCAGAGTCATATGTACCTTGTTATTTATAAAGCAGAGCTGGCATATTGATTCCTTCCAGTGTAATTTTCTTAAAAATGTAAATGCCAGAGGTGCCTGGATGGCCCAGTCAGTTGAACCTCTGACTCTTGACTTTGGCTCAGGTCATGGTCTCACAGTTCGTGGGTTTGAGTCCTGCATCAGGCTTTATGCTGACAGTGGGAGCCTGCTTGGAATTCTGTCTCCTTCTTTCTGTGCACCTTCCCCACTTGCTATCTTTCTGAATGAATGAATGAATGAATGAATGAATGAATAAAGAAAATGTAAATGCCAGAACATGCCAGCTTCCCCCGCCCCCACTCCCAGCTTCTAGAGTGCACTCAACTCAGATATGATCAAGTAGAGGGACATCCTGAAGCCCCAACAACACTCTTTTGGACTTCCTTCTTTACATGTCTATCTCTAGGCTGTGAGCTCTGTGAAAGCAATGACGATGACATATTCTTCTTAAAGTCCTAATGTTAGTACAGTACTTGATACTATTTGCAAAATGAATGTCCAGATTCAATTTGTATAGCTATTTGTATTCAGTAGGTACTGAGCTTATGTGTGATAATTTGATACCAGGACTTGAGTTTGTGTTTTTTTTAAATAAATACATGGATTGGCTACATGTAGTATAAATCTCTTATCTCCTCTCTTAGTTCCCATTTCACTGACAAAATGGGCATTTCATTTCATGGATTGCAGTGAAACTAGTAAGATTTATATTTATCTAGAACTTATATAGCACTGGGATTCTTTACAAATGTTAACTCAGTTAATTTGTATAATAATCACTTAATGTGCGTAACACCACCATTTTATGGATGAGAAGACTGAGCAGCAGAGACTTACTAACTTATCTAAGTTCATAGTACCTAAACCTGGTAGAGGTAAAGCAACTAGCAAAGAGTTTGGTGGATATTAGGCCAATTGTAAGGGACTGGGTTCTTGCTCTGATGTCCCAAAGCCCCACATTTCATGTAAGTACCATCTAAATGCAAGAGAAAACAACAAAACCCATAGATGTGTTTCAATTACATTTCTGGGAGTAACTCAGACTCAGTAGCACCTCAGTTGGAGAGCTTGCTGTGGGTTTGACTAGAAGAGCCACAAATAAACAGACTATTTTCTCTGCTTGACATTGGGCATCTCCAAAGGGACTCGGGAGAATAAGGTTCAGAGAGGTTAATTACGGTGGCCAGGCTTGCACTCATGTCTGTCTGGCTACAAACCCCATAGTCTTTCCATTAAATCACAGTAAATTATGAAGGGAGCCAAATGGGTCACTTAGAGACTTTCAACTCCATAGCACAATTCTTACTTGACAAATACCGAGACCTACTTATTCTAGAGGTTGCTATAGATGCTAAGCCTACAAAGATGAAGGAGGCATAGTCATCCAGAGAAGAATTCTCAAGTGACACTCTATTTGGGAGGCAGAGATGATCAGTCCTCCATTCTCAGCCCTCCCTGCTCTTTAGTACTGAGGACATTTACACAGCAGCCTTGGCCAAGAGTAGCTCTGGACTGGCAACAAGAGAAGACTTCCACATCTCTAGCAGGTGGGTTCTGGCATAAATCTGACCGCTTTAACCTGATTTTCGTGTGTCTAGAACGATCCTAAGCACTCCCACAGCCAATAAGGTATGCTATTCCCACTTTTTCTTATTTCTTCAACTTTCATTCTGTTGTCATTTCCTGAATGTACCCCAAGTCTCAAAATGGAGCTAGAGGCCTGGCCAGAGCCCCTATCCCACGTAACTCGGCTGGTGCCTCTTCCTCCTCACAGTGTTCTAGGTCGGGGTTATATAGGTGTAGGTAAATCTTGAAGATTGACAAAATGTCCTCTATACTGGACTACAAATATCATCCTGCTTGTATTTTTTTATAGCTTCAAAATTAGGGGCTTAAAATAACACAGGTTTATTATCTCCCAGTTTCCATGAGTTAAGATTGAGCACATTTTAGCTCGGTCCTCTACTCAGGTCTCAGAGCCAGCTGCCTCCTCATCTACAGTCTCTGTGCGGGAAAGATTCACTTCTGAACTTACGCAGTTGTAGAAGTGAGGTCCTCACTGTTTTCTGAGCTGTCGGCTGAGGATCACTCTTGAACCCTTGCCGAATGAGACCTTCAACTCAGCAGTGGGGAATCCGCTCCTGTCAAATCCTGCTCATGGTTCCCGTCACCCTGACATTGCCTTCTGTGACCAGCCAGAGAAATCTGTCAGTTTTTGAAGGCCTTAGAGGCCCACCTAGGTCATCTCATTTTATAAGGCTAACTATGGGGGTACCTGGTTGGCTCAGTTGGTTAAGTGTCCACCTCTTGATTTAGGCTCATGAGATTGATCCCCCTGCTGGGCTCTGTGCTGACGGTGTGGAGCCTGCTTGGGATTCTCTCTCCCCTCTCTCTCTCTGCCCCTCTCTCACTCTCTCTGTCTCTCTTTCTCTCTCAAAATAAATAACCATTAAAGAAATTCTTAAAGAAAAAAAAAGGCTGACTGTGCCATGTAACCGTACCTGACACTGACGGTAAAAGGCATCGTTTTCACAGTCCGGGTGATTATGTCAGGAAATCACGGGGACATCTTGAAATTCTGTCTACGAGACACCTCTACCTGGAGAGCCTGGCTGCCGTCTCCCACCCTCCAGTTAAACCTCCGAATAAAACGATACCAAACCTCATTAAGATCAAATTCATGATCCTTGCCACCCATGTTTGGAAAGTCAGGTTTGGGCAGGTGGTCCCATTAGCAAGTCAGCTTCTGTGGACAGCTCAGTGTCCCCACCACCCTGCCCTTTCTGTATGTCCACATGCCTTCCAGCCAGCTGTGCCAGTTTCTGCAGTGACAGGTACAAAGCCAGCTCAATATAGAACAGTGTGACGCCAGCTACCTGACATATAAATAAGGACTTATATGTAGAGTAGAAGGAGTTGGGGATTCTTCCTGGTAAAGGGGACACTGGCTGGGAGAAAGTTCAGCAGAGGGGTGACAGAGTCACAGACTTGATAAGATTAGAGTTGTATTAAGGGACTGGAAGAGCATGGCAGGGAGAAGTCAGAGAAGCCTGAGAGTGCAGGAAACTGTGGTCCAGGGTTAGCGTAGAGTGAACAGAAAGCAGTGTTTGGGTTTAAGACTTGGTGATGGGGGTGGAGCACCTGGGTGGGTCAGGCAGTTAAGCATCTGACTCTTGATTTCGGCTCAGGTCATGATCTCATAGTTCATGAGTTCGAGCCCGCATCGGGCTCTTCATTGACAGTGCAGAGCCTGCTCGGGATTTGCTCTCTCTCTCTATCTCTGCCCCTCCCCTTGCTCTGTCTCGCAAACTAAATAAATAAACTTTAAAAAAAAATAAAGAAGAAAGACTTAGTGATGGGGGAGAAGTTAAGAGATGGTCTTATATAACATATTCATATCAGAATCTAACTTGCATGTACATGTAGTCATTGGTTCACATGCTTCAGTGTGTTTGGAGAATAATCACCCTGGGGACAGGTGGGCTGATTTAAGATGGGACCACTGAAGAAGCTGCTACAATAGGGCAATGGGACAGCAGTGGTTGGGGGATCGGGGAAGAGGAGAATGGTTTAGGTACTAATTTGGGAGGTAAACCTGAGAAAGCATGAAGGTTGTGTGTATCTGGGCCTAGAGGATGCTGCGAACTGTACTTCACAATTTTGTATGCCACAGCACATAAGTTATTTTATATCCTTCTGTAAACTTTGCATGTGTCTGTCTGCTTTCCTCGGTGATCTATATGACCCCCTGAGCTTTTATCCTTCATGTGTCAGACACAATATTTCACCAGGGCTGGGTCACTTCCACATAGATTCATTGCAGGGTGAACTTCATGGCCCCAACATGACTAGCCCTCCTCCCACTGCTAACGTATCCCAGGATGATTTAAGTGATCCTCTAATGTGTCACTGATTCCAGATATCTTTTACCAAGCTCTCCAATGGGGGTCACTGTTTAAGAAGCATCTGCTCATGATTTAGTGACAGTTGCCTCACCCTGTCATAATAATAACATCGATGTCTATCAAAACACCGTGTGTTGGAAATCTAATCTCTGGTAATAGAAGTCAGAAGAATAGTTATCCTTTGGGGGTTACTGATGGGAAGGGGACAGAAGGGAGCCTTCTGGGGTACCAGAAATGTCCTCTGTTTTTATCTGGTGGTGGTTCCATGGCTGTGTTTACTGTGTAAAAAGTCATCGAGCTGTGCCCTTATGATCTGTGTGCTTTACCATATGTGAGTTATGCTTCAATAGAGACAAATGAAGAAAGAAAAAAAATAACCTTGTGCCATTTCTGAAACGTATATATAATTCTTAGAAGGTGAGTTTTATGATGTCTATTGTTTAAAAAATGGAGGTTCAAGTTTCAGTGACTTCCCCAAAGTCACATGGATAACCAGAGGCAGAGTCAGGATACAAGCCCAAATTGTTCTCATTCTAAAGGCTGTACACTCTCAACTATAAGACTAAGGATTTGCAGGACTCATGTCTGCCCTGGTGTTTTTCTTTCTCCCTGGTATACAATGACCTCTGGCCCCATATGTGTCCCTCTAGTATGCAGTATGTTAGACACTGTATTCTGATATGGTTGGCTTGCTGGGCCACATGAGGCTCCAGTCCCTCGCAAGGGGCCAAGTAAGATCTTTATGTCAGTTATCCAAGGGAAAGGCAAGCTCTGGGATGGGAAAAAGAACCGGGGGGCAAGGGGCTCAACCTGGTAAGAGGAGATGCTTCTGCCTCTTGCTGGGCCTCTGAGGTTGGGCATTCCTCAGAGGTGGAGGAGGATGCCCTCTGTCACATGGGGCTGGGAAGACCCTGGGGTGGAAGCCGAGATCTTCAAATGATATACTTTATTTTATGCATAACATTATCCAGCTTGTCTCTGTATTCCTTTGGCAATGCATGTCCAAGTGTGATAATATCTCCCTTGTCATTTTTTTTTTCTTTTAAAAACACAGATTCCTGAGCCTCACTTCAGACTTACATAATCAGAATATCTGGAACCTGAGCTCGTTTAATGAATTTCTTCAAGCAGTTTCTTAGAATATACACCAAGTGTAAAAGCCACTGTCCTGGAATTCAGGACAGTGATTTGAGACATGACAGTACCTTCTCTGGGGAGCTCTACTGACACTCAACCTTTAAAAGGAAGTAGCCGTGCTCTGAGTTTGGAAGGCAGATGACTACAGTAAGAAAGCCCCGAAGGAAACAATAGAGGGTCTTTGAGGCCAGACTCTGAAACTCAGCACAGAGACCCTATGACCCACACCAAACTTGAGGATTTTGATTTTTTTTTTTGAGATACATAATGTAAAATCCACCTTTTCAAAGCTTTAGTGTTTGGCAAACACAACGTCACGTAACTGCCTAGAGTCAAGAGGTAAAATAATTTCATCACCTTTCAAAATTCCCTTGTAGCCTTTCCTAGTCTATCTCTATTCCTGCCTCCAGACTCTGGAACCACTGACAGGTTTCTGTTTTGCATTTTCCAGAATGATGACATTCTATGTAAATGAAATCACGTGGTCTTTTGAGTCTGATTTCTTCCATTTCCTCATCATAATGCATTTGCTAATACATAATTCTGCTGTGTATTTCAGGAGTTTATTCCCTTTTATGACCGAGTGGTACTCCATTGTATGGACATAGCACAGTTTGTGTGACGGAAGAGGAATTGCCCTAAGATGGAGTGGGGGAGGGGATAGGCGTGTGACTGAGTGCCCTCAGCTGGCATGTGACAGAGTGACCCTGAACTGCCTCTGGGTATCACCCACAGCATCGTGAATGCAGAATAATCCTTTAGATGTGGACATCTATAACTAGGAACACGTTTTACAAAAGGTGGCCACAGAGTGCCAAGATTTAGTTCTAGATTTCGCTCTGTTCATTATGATTACTTTTCTAATTTCCAGCCAATCTGATTTTGAGGACGTTGGGGAAGGAACACCTGAATGTCTGTCTGCTTTTACCAGCTGCCTTGCTACAGACTGGAATGTGAAGAGCCCCGAAACTGTAGGAGCAAATCCAGGGGTCTGCTCCTTTCCAGCTGTGGGAACTTGGGTAAGCTCGGTTACACTGTGAAGTCCCAGTTTACCTCATCTAACTCTTTCCTGCCTGCTTACCTTCCCTAGGTCTTAGAGATTCCGGCAAGGTAGCTGATACCAGACACTGTGAAAACCTTTAATTTATTTACCTGTTAATTATTTTAAGAGCAATTTGTGCATATGTTACATCTCTAGCATTAAAAATGTGTTGTATTTGGGGGTGCCTGGATGGCTCAGTCAGTTAAGCATCTGACTCTTGGTTTTGGCTCAGGTCATGATCTCACGGTTCTTGAGTTTGAGCCCCGCGTCGGGCTTTGCACAGACAGTGTGGAGCCTGCTTGCGATTCTTTCTCTCTCCCTCTCTCTGCCCCTTCCCTGCTAGCGCACTCTCTCTCTCAAAATAAATAAGTAAACTTACGAAAAATGTGTCATATTTGTATTACTATAAATCTGTGTGGCCCCTGCAGTGCTTCCAATAAAGGGAGAGCCTCACGCAACCTTTGAAAGAACAGAAGGAAGAGAATCTATTTAACATCCAGTTTAAACTCAGGCAGTTCAGTGTGAGAGTCATGTTGTCATAAATATTTTCTTAAATAATTTCAGGTATAAGAAAGGACACTTTTGATTTCAGTGAGTTTGGACAAGTTAAAATCCCTTAATTATTTTTTTCTTTTGTTTAAGAATTTCATATTTGATATGTGCAAAAAATTATCAAGTTAAATTGTCAATTATAAAGTAAAAGATACATTCAAAACTTACAGTATAAAATATCACCCTGTTATAATTAAAGTTTACATATTACACCATCAAACTGGCCAAACGTCCTAGTGTGCTAAATATCAAATCTTCTAAAGTTCTGATAAGCTTGAAATAAAATTAGCCCCTTTTTAAAGGTGAAGCTTAGACTGATGACAGTGAAGTCGCTCCAATGAGTGAGAATAACCCTATGGTTGTTGCGAGGTTAGACCGCTTTAAAGTTATATAGTAACTTCTGTGGGTTAGGGGAGGATCTGGTACATTGATGGAGGGGTGGCTATGCAGTGTATGTAGTGTATCTCCTCAGAGTAATAAACTTTGATAAAATAAGATCCCTGCCTTCACAGGACTCACAGTCTAATGGGTATCTGCAGTGGGCCAGGAGGAGAGACAGGTATATAAAAGGACGATTCTGATTCAACCGATAACGTTCTATGGGATAGCGGTAGCCACAATGATGTGAGAATATGGAAGACAGACACTGAATCTGGAGTGGTTGTGAGAATAGTCTCTTTTCTCTATGCCCTGATTTCCTCAGAAACTAACTTCTAGCTTAGTCATGAGGATTACACGAGTTAATATTTGTGAGGTACTTAGCCCATAGTATATACTATTTAAAAGCTGTAAATAAACAAGTGGACCAAGGGATCTGATGGAAAGATCTGGAGAAGGGAGAGCAGAGTGTGTTTGGTGCTATATTCAGGTTCTTTTTGGCAGGAGGATAAGATGTGAGTGGAGGGCCTATAAGCCCTGGCTGTGGAGGGTTGTCATGGTGGGCATTGTAGACCATCCTAAGGGTGTTGGGTTTTACCGAGTGTAACGAGAAGCGATGGAAGGATGTTTTTTAAATGTTATTTAAATCCAAGCTAGTTAACATAGTAATGGGTGGATTTTAAATCAGGTAGTAAGCTGGAAGGACCAGAACCAAGGAACCCAGTGACGATTCTCTGTGATAACCGAACTAATAAAAGCTTGGTGGCCTGAAGTAGTTGCGAAGAAGTTGTAAGGCGGTAGAATCAACAGATCTTCGGGAAAGTTGTTGGAGGTTGAAAAGATAGGGATCTAAGTGTGAGCCCCAAGCATCTGGCTTTTGTGTCTCAGGGGCCACATTCACTAGCGGAGAGTCTGGAAGGGGAGGAAGAGAAGGCGCCACTGGCTGTGGTTAAGATGAATGCTGCCTGTGGAACCTGGTCTGTCCGGGAGGTTGGGGACACACGGGTAGTGACCGGTCACTCCAGGGCCTGAATGGAGGGTGTCCCTGTGGCTATACCATGATGGGACATTACTCTCTTTGATGTGGGTGTGTGAGACTGAGGGCCAACTATGCAAGTTGTGTACTAGAGGGCTCGTTCAGGAATTATACCAAAGCTGGACGGAGTGCCATGCGCAGCAGCCAAGTTGAATAAAGCCCCCAAAAGGGGGGAGTTAGGGAGAGGGGAAAACTGAGAGTCCTGGAGGGTCTGGGAAGGTGCCAGCATCTGCCACGTCCACACATCTCTGCCGAGGACAGCAGCCCCATGAGGTTCTTCTTGATGAGTCACTGTGATTTGGCACGAGGGTCTAAAGGGAAAATAAGCCAGTAACGGGTCCTACAGTGATCAGACCAGGGTCTGATGCCCGAGCCGCTGGTGTACTGCCTACAGACAGGGAGGTCATTACCATTCCCCGTCCCTACCACTGTTCCAGCACAGCTTGGAAAAGAAAAACAATGTCCCTAAGAACACTTGATAGTAGACAGTGCCGAATGAATGTCCCCTCTTGGAAAGGACACATAGCTCCCATGGATAGAGTCTACTGCAGCATGTTGAGCTACTCCCTGAGTGGTGGGGCCTATCGGGATTTTCCAACAGTGAAAGAGATGACACCATGCTTATCTTACGCCTTGGTGTTTGCGTGCAATCAATCCCATTATTATCCACATTTGTCAGAGGAAGAAACTGAGGCGCAACCTGTCACATTGTTATAAAAGCCAAAAATCAAACTCATTCATTCAGGAGCCAGAACTCCTGGTCTGAAGCTAAATGGGATATGTTTTTCCTCTCTTCTACACTGCCTTGGCAATACTTTGATAAATATAATTCAATCAGCTGTCTATGATAAGTTTTATTAAAATGTCAAGAGGCTTAACGGAATGAAAATGCAGGATAAAAAACATATTTGTGGATTTTACTAAACCCCACACTGTTGGAATATAATTCCTACTGTTCAACAAATCCAGGCTCTCTCATCTCTATTCTATTGTGCTAAGAACACAGAGTGATAGGAGGAATAACGTTTTCCTTTTACTGTGCTCAAGCTTTGAGCTTAAAACCGGCCGCAGCATGCCGCTTTTGGTTCTAAAGCCAGGGAATTTGATAGCGACCACACAAATGCGTTTTGCTTCATCTCAAATCTTATTCCCCAAGTTTGGGACAACTGGCTACCCCATGCAGTAAAACTTTATCTGCCTGCTTTTCCTTTCCTGCAAGAACCATAAATCATAATAAATGGTTGTTTGTTTTTTTTTTTATTAAAACCACAAAAACCCCTAATCTCTGGTAAGAAAACATGAAAGAAAGCCCAAACAGACAGAAATTGGTTCTTGCATTACCCTGCTTTATCCCACACCAAGGCTTTCAGGAGGCAAAAGTTGGCATTATTGGTGGCCTCAAAGGCGCACCAGTTGTGGGGATGTGCATCAAGGAACAAAGCGGAATCTTTCCTGAACAGACGATTATCAAATTACAAACCTGTCACCAGGGCTTCCTGGGAAGGGTCAGCACCTTCCCTTGTTCCCGACAGACAAAGAATGTGTGACAGGCAGATCGATACTTCAGTTAACTAAACAGCTGGCTAATAACAGCACTGACAGCGCACAAAGGTTGGTTTAAAGACAACGAAATAAAAGTGCCTTTTTATAGACTTTTTTTTCCTATTCAACAGCTTGGTGGGTCCTGCTTTTTCTGCTTTTTTTTTTTTCTTTTCCTTTCCTTTTTCTTTCACTACAAGAGGCTGATGGTGACTCTAAACTCAAATATAAAAGGAGAGGAGACATAACTCCCAGCTAACGATGTACATGGGGGCATGATTCCTTCGGAACAAAAGCAGTGGCAGAGGAGGGGAGGGAAGCCAACTGAGTTATCAGCTTCCTGCGGATGACGGAGGAGGTCCGAATCAATTGTCATTAACTAATTACTCTTCTCCTTTTGTCAGCATAAATTGGTTCATCCAATGTGTTTTCCAAGTATGTCAGGTGAATTGCATTAAAAAGGATAAACAGCGCTCTTTTCCATACACTCTGTCGAAAATCGTAACAGCTTAATTGTTGTGCTGATTAGAAAGGCAGCGCAGGGTAGTAATTAAGGGCCAGGTCTGGGACTACTCAAATTCCGTCACCTCCTAGTGCTAGGGCCTGGAGCAAGTTTCTTAGCTTCTCCGTGTCTCAGTTTTCTTACCATCAAAATGCCAAGAACAGTAGGGGTGGAATGAGAATTTGAAAAAAAAAGGTCAAACAGGGGCACCTGTGTGGCTTAGTTGGCTAAGCATCCGTCCGACTCTTGGTTTCAGCTCGGGTCATGATCTCAAGATTTGTGAGATCGATCCCCACAGGGGGCTCTGTGCTGACCCTGTGAAACCTGCTTGGGATTCTCTAGCTCTCCTTCTCTCTCTGCCCCTCCCCCACTTGCTCTCTCTGTCTCTCTCTCTCCAGAATAAATAAATACTAAGCTCCAGCAATCGGATTTTCAGCCTTGGCTTCCCAGCTTCCTCGCTGTGTGACAATGGGCAACTTGCTCACCTTCTCTACTCTCCAACCTCCTCATCTGCGAAACGAGGGTACTGGTCTTTACCTTTCTCGTAGGATGGTGGTGATGAATGACAGAGATAAAATGAAGCACTTTGCACAAAACTTGATACTTCAGAAGCATTCAGCAAATGTTAGTGGCTCCCTGTTCATTACTATTGCTATTATTTGCTGCCACTGTCATCGTTATTAATTAGGTAAAGTGACTAATAGGGGCACTATTTTTTTAAAAAAATCATTATCATCATAAAATGCGGTATCTTTCCATTCTATTATCTTTCCTCCTCTGTTTTCAGCCACGTATTATATGTATCATATGCAATGAACAATTAGGATAGTACATATGAGCAATAGTTCTCTTGTTATGAAGGAAAATTTTGACATTTTGGTCTATATTATTCAGCCCCCTGTGAGTCAGTCCCCTTGAACTTCACCCCATGCGGCTTATGCTAATATAGTGAAGTTTCTCCACGTGCAAAGTAAAACACAGACAACTGACCAGTTAACCACTGCTCCCTAACATGTCGTCTTTCTGTTAGGTAGAAGAAATACCACTCCTAATGGATGCCATTTATCCAATACATATTTATCGAATGCCTCCAATGCTAGACATTGCATCGAAGCTAATATTAAAATGGTAAATAAAACAAACCTTATATATTTGGTATGTATGTGATGGGTCTTATAACTGGTGGGGAAACAGAATTAATCAAATAACTAGCTGATCATGACCTGGTGCCACATGAACGTTTATGAGACTCACATGGGTCCCTACGGAGGTTTATCCCCCTGAGGATATCTCATTTGAGTGGGCTCTGACAGATGAGTAGGAGTTAGATGAAGGATTGCAAAGAGTGGTGCAAGGGACATGAAACAGTTAAGGAACTGACAAGGGTTGGCAAGAGTCGAGTGTCTGAGCTGAGTCTTCTGTTGACCATGGCAGAGCTTTGGTATTTATCCTGAGAAGAACCTGATGGAAGCTGTAAGCACATGAAGATGGGGGTAGAGGAAACTAATAAGATTTGCATTTTGAAAAGCTGCCACTCTGGCGGTGAAGAACAGAGAAGAGGAGGGTGGTGAGTACAGGGAGATAAATTAGGAAACTATTTCTGTGTGCAATCATTTCACAAATCTTCACCAAAATGTTGTGAGGTAGCACTTCTTATTACAGTTTTAAACATGAGGAGCCCACATTTCACAGGCAATAAACCACCTCCTCCAGATCCCAGAACTGGTAAAAAGCAGCTGGAAGACCCGAGTTGTTGGAGCGAGAGAGAGAGAGAGACCTGGGTTCAAATCCCGCTTTAGAACACAGCCTGTCTGGTCTCATTCCCCCACTGCATGTCTCAGGGCAAGCTTGTGTGGGGAAATTGGGCTCCTCTCAACAGAAAGGGATATAAGTAAAGTCCACTAGTCTTTCATGCGACATCTACCTGCACATATGCATGAACAGGCAAATTCATAGAAATAAACAGATACGTTTTTTATAAAAGAAAAATATATAAAATGAAGTGGCTTAGAGGCAAAGCTGTTCTCCTCTAGAGGTGAGCCCTACACCCCCCTCACAGATGCTGTGGATGAACTCAGCTTACTTATCAGGCTCCCTGATCTGTGCTTTTCTCTTGGAAGTCCAGCCACTAAACCTTTTTCCGGGTTGAACCCTCTGCCTGGAAAGCCTCCCCCACCCCCACCACTGCACCTGCCATCAGTTGGCAAACACTTCTCCTATCTCTACCCTGGGAAATGTTTGAGAAAGAATGGAAGGAAGGGAGGGAGAGAGGAAGGAAGGAGAAAGAAGAAAGAAAGAAAGAAAGAAAGAAAGAAAGAAAGAAAGAAAGAAAGAACAGAGAAAGAAGAGAGAAAGAAGAGAGAAAGAAAGAAAAAAAGAAAGAAAAAAAGAAAGAAAGAGGAGAAAAAGAAGGGAGGGAGGAAGGAAATGACCTTGAACTGCAGCTTATGAGATGCCACACCATGTGGTGCCTGAGTAGGAGATACTGACCCACACTGAGCCCCTCTGGACTGCAGCGAAGAGCGCAAGAAACTAAAAGTTACTGTTGGTGATGACCAGGCTGTTGTGTCTGGGGAAAAGGGAAGAAATATCCATGTGACAGAGATGGATTTGTTTTGCTCATGGAGGTAAGAAGACAAAAGATATTCTGGGTGGCAGCCTGACAAATCCCAGGCTTTACTGCAGAAATGACATTGTTCCTGAGGAGCACCCATCCATGGTCAACAAGGCTTGGGGACAGTGCTGGTCAGGACGTTGTCCTTGGTCTGGGGCACCAGGGACTAGCTAAGGCTATAAAAATCACAAAATCAGAACTTTCTTAGGGACCATTTCATTACAGAGACTCATTTTGCAAAAGAAATCACCGAAAAGAAGAGGTTAAGCACCTCATCCAAGGTCACACGACTGCCAGTTAGTAAGATGAGGGTTTATCCTCTGCCCCAATATGCCTTCCCTTGCAACAAGATAGGAAACTGATGCACACTCATTTATCATTCATGAAAGGTTATTGGTATTTTTCATCACTTATATATTTTCTTTTAAGAAATGTAAAAGTATTTAACCAGTATTAATTCTATGACTGTAAGGCACTGGATCATAGGGGCAGCTTAATATGTAAACTAGAATGTAAGCTTTGGAGCCAGATGAACTTTGTTTTATATTCCTGGCTTTCCTGCTGTCCCCGGGTGACCAAGGGCAACTTATTTGAGCCTCAATTTCCTTTAAAAGCTCTGTCCCCTCTTTCAAATGTATGCTTGGGGTGTGTGGAGGTGAAAGGGTCATGCTCAACTGATCAAACTGATGTGATATTTAAGTGGCAGAGAAAGACTTGGGGTCTCCAGGGCTGGAGTCCAGAGCAGGGCACATTCACAAGAGAAAAGAGAGGAGGGGAAGGCTGGTAAGAACATGTAGAAGAATGATCAACAACCCTCTGAGGGACCTACTATCAAGACAGAACCTGGAACCAGTCACAGGCAAACCAGCTATGTTCCAGCAGGCAGAGTCCATCTGAGCTGGGGTGCTACAGGGCTGTGGGCCACTTGGGGGGGTTCCTGAAAGTAGTTAGAACACCTAAAGTATCAAGACTTAAGGTGTATCAATGGAGCGTCTGGGTGGCTCAGTTGGTTAAGCATCGATTTCAGCTCAGGTCATGATCCCATGGTTCATGGATTCAAGCCCCATGTCTGGTTCTGTGCTGACAGCTCAGACCTGCTTTGGATTCTCCGTCTCCCTCTCTCTCTGCCCCTCACCTGACTCACGCTCTGTCTCTGCCTCTCAAAAATGATAAATAAATGTTAAAAAAAAAAGACTTAAGGTGTATCTAGAAAATCAATAGGAAGATGTGTGCAAATAATTTGATAATAAATTCTAGTGGTGAGCATAGGATGACACATAGACGTGTTGAGTCAGTATGTTATACACCTGAAACGAATGTAACATTGTGTGTCAACTATACTCAAATAAAATAAAAGCATATTAGAATATTCAGAAAAATCTAGCAAAAAAGTATAAATTTTAGTGAATACAACTGTATGACCACAACATCAAGTGTATCAAAAAGTCACATTATTTAATTTTTTTTAAATCAAATCAAACGCAGCTTTGAACATAACTTTAAATTCACTTTGATCTCAAGAAGCTGCTAGAAAATCCAATCTCAGTAAATATTGGAGTTTGTTGCCCTCAAGGCTTAGAAAGTTTCCAGCAGTCCTACACAGAGTATAGCCTTTAAAGAGGGCCCTCAGGCCTTCAGGCCAAATCAGCCCTGCTTTAAAAAGGTAGTTGCTTAGGACCTCGACCTTTCAAGTTCAGCAATTTTGCCTCTTTTACATCATGGTGGCACCTGGGCCTTTGTTCAGGCTGAGAGCCCCAGCCAGGTCCAGGCTTCATAGTCTCCCAAGATTGGCAAATGTCCACTGCCAAAGTAAGTGGGGGGCCCAACCCAAGGTTCAGGGTTTCCTGGGATACCGAGGACTTGCAGACCTAGACCTTTCTGGCCTATTTCATGCCTTCCAGAATCTTCTGTGGTCTCTGCCTTTTCAATTTCTCTAACTCTACCTTCCCTATTCCCCTAGTTAAACTCTAAAAGGCTTTTGATTCTTTCTCTGTCTAAACAAAGGGTATAATCACATTAAAGAATGGGCTCTCAGAAAAGCCAGGAAGAGTGGGTTCCCCTGGGAGAAGGGAACAAGATTGTTGGTCTCCTCCTTAGAGTGGGGGGCAGGCCCAGAAAGAGACCGTGGCTGTCAGCATCCATTTCTTCCATCTGTTTTTCCACTTTGGAGAAATCAAAACGCAATTAGTATCTCAGTGAATTATCCTGCCACAGTAAGAGCCACAGTTTTGAATGACTTAATTTTTAAAAAAATTAAATGTGGTAAGATACACATGACATAAACTTTACCATCAACCGTTTTGAAATGTACAGGTTAGTGATATGTACCATAGTGATAGATACATTTACACGTTGTGCAACCCATCTCCAGAACATTTTCATTTCGTGAAGCAGGAACTCTCTACCTAGTAAACATCTCCCTTTTTCCCTTCCTCCCAGTCTGCAGCCACCATTCTACTCTCTGTCTCTGTTAATTTGACAACTCTAGGTACGTTATATAAATGGACTCATAATAGAGTATTTATTTTCTGTGACTGGTGTATTTTATCCAGCATAATGTCTTCAAGGTTCAACCGTGTTGCAGCAGGTGCCCGAATTTCTTCCTTTTTAAGGCTGAATAATATTCGTTTGTATGTATATATCACATTTTGCTTATCCATTCATCCATGGATGGACACTTGGGTTGCTTCTACATTTTGGCTTTTGTGAATAATGCTTTGAACATGCGTGCACAGAATGACTTAATTTTAATGCACAAAGAAGAGTCAGTTTTGGAGTATTTTTTGTCATCACCTAACTTTTGGACACATGCATGCCAGAGCTCAGGTACTCCGTGAACCTCCTTGGGAATGTGTGGTGGGGATTATGGCAGGAGGAGGGCTTAAAGGCACATACCAGTTACCTTCCAGGCCCAGAGGTGGAGTTTAGCACACACCCACCTCCCAGGCAGCTGGGAGGATTAAAGGAGGTAGCGGAAGGAAAGCACCAGGCCCTTGGTAGGAGTTCTACATACTTGAAATCCCCTCTCCTTCCCTTTGAACTTGACTTGCTCTGAGGGTAGATGGCTTGGGAGTGCACAGGACCCACGGTTGCTTACAGCACATCAAATATTCTGAAAATGATTAGACTGCAGATTCTGCCTTCTGTATAGTCAAAACATTTAAAATACCATTAAACCTCTGCTTTCCCAGCTCTGTGGGTTCCTGCAACCTACAGCTCGCAAAATTTCTGTGTCTGCAGGGGTTCATAATATACTCTGGTCTCGATGCTGTGCTGCACATGTTTCCACGAAGCGATTATGGGGAAGAATGCAGTGCACTCGCCTCTTATTTTCAGATGGCAATTTTGCGTGACATTTATCTCTCCCCTTGATTATGTATTTTTGCTCCCTGTGATCATTTTTCATAGGGATGGCGAGGGTCTGTGAAAGTTCTGTAATCTAGTTTATTTAGATTTTTGATTTTTAGATTTTGTCCTACAGGCATCTAGTGGAGTGGAGAACCATAAGCTCCCATGTTGCATGGGGCCAAGAGAAGACAAGGAAAAGAAAGGGCATTTATTAGTAGACACTGTTTACGGAGGCACCTCCTGTGTCCTAGAGCCCTCACTGCGAGCTTGATTGCTAACCTGTCAATGCTGCTTGAGAATCAGAAGTTAAATGACTTGACTTAGTGGTAAATAACACTTAGGAGGTGCTAGGCCAGAATTGGACTGCTGCCCTGACCGGCTCCTGAGTCCGTGCTCAGGACGCCACATAACGTGTCTGTGGCCACTAAGAGCCAGGTGCTGTCCAGGTGTGGGAAATACAGAGGTGGTAACACTAGTGCCTGGAGTTTGCATTCCAGGCAAGAGTACGCTTCTTTATTGCACATGACTCTATCTCTAGGCAGAGGTGACTTCCACAGGGTAAAGTGTTCTGAGAGCTTAAATGTGATGAGCACAGTCACGTGAAGACTAGTTGGAAAACCTTACGTGGACCTGAAGCATTTGTAAGAAGAAGGGCATTCTAGGAAGGGAAGGTAGCTGATCAAAAGCACAGAAGTAAGTAAACCGCAAGTGGGATGGTAGAGACTGACGATAGAAAGCTGGTTCTCATAAAAACTGTGGTGAGGACTGAACTTACTGTTACTCTCAGCCTGTGCTCAGCTGCAGCCAGAAGAGATATTGGTGTGGCCATCAAGTGCTCAAGCTACTCGGGGGTGAGGTCCAGAACCTCACCCTGGCTAGCTACACGCCCGTGTGTTGTGTCACGTGACCAGTAGAGAGCAGGAAGGCCAGGGAGAGCAAAAAGTGAAACAGACAAGGGAGCTGGCTGTCCCCTACGGGTCCCCTGAAAGGCTCCTGTTTAACACTTCAGGCATATCATCATGCCTCAAGTTCTGATGGCTTGCCTCTGCTTGAGGGCCAGCCTCCTCAGAGGCATCATGCTGCTTTCAAAAGTATCCTCCCAGGCTGACCTCCTGCCCCCACACAGGGTGGAGGAGGTTTCCTGATTATCCCAGCCTCTCTCAGGCCTCCAAGCCTGGCTGCAGCCTCTTTGCTCCACCTGCATCCATTTCCCTCTCTCCATCCACATCCTTAGTTCATTTCTTGAAACTAACTGGAAATTCTTTCCTTAGTAACACCTTCCTCCTCTTTTCCAGGCATAGCTGTTCCCTCTCAATGCTTTCACATGCGGTTGTGGTTATCTTTGTGAAGATTCTCAGAGTACGTTACTGTAATTTTCTGTGTCCAGGTTTCTCTGCTCCACTGATGGTGTGCACCTCCAGGGCTCAGGAAGAGTTTATGGAATGAATGAATGAATGAATGAATGAGGGGGCAGCTGAGTGAATGAATGACTTCTGCATCCCCACAGCCTAAAGCAAGATCTGCACCAGGGCTAGTGAGCAGGAGAGTGAATGAGTGAGTCTAAGAGGGAAGAAATGAAGAATCAAGTTAACAGGGGGTCAGGGACTGGATCCCTGCTCTGACCAACATGTTGTGACCAGAGGCAGACATGGGAAGTGACAGGTATAGGAATGCTCTCCTGAGACAGCTGCTATGAACCTGCCATAGAGTTTAGTGAGTGACACATGGTACTCAAGCAGCTACTCTGGGAAAAGAAAAAAAAAAAAATCAATTGACCTAAAACACACACACGCGCGCACACACACACACACACACACACACACACATCTAAAAGAGGATTAAAATCTCAAAAGACAGCATGTGCCTGTATGATTCTGTTGTTGAGGCTTTCAGTGGTACCTCGTAGAAATCTCCAGTATGAACTCTCCCTCCCATTTTTTCCGTTTCATGTGGAACCACATTCTCCAAAGCAGTGTCCAGTAATATCAGGCAGCCGCATCCCTCCTTGTAGCTGCACAGATAAATCACATTCCCGCTCTTTGCAGTAAACAGAACATTTCAGTAAAGGCAGCCTGGGGGAGTAGAAAGGGCCACCCTGGCCTTTGCAGAGATCTGGGTGCAAGTCCAAACTAGTCCATTCAACTCGTTGAGGGATCCTGGGCAAGTTTCCTTAATTTCTCCTTATCTATAAACGTCCTTTCATCTATAACATAGGAAGAAGATCCCTGGTCATCACTAGCGCGAAGACTGAATGCCTTTTAGCAGCTCATCCTTGGGTGAGTAGGGGGCAGAGAGCAGTGAATGCAATCTGGAGGAGCAAGGCTTGAGTTTCAGTCTTAGCACTTTGGAAAGTTCTCATAACTTTGTGAAAGACTTTTCATATTCCTCATTTGTTCTTTTTTTAAAAATTTTTTTTTCAACGTTTTTTATTTATTTTTGGGACAGAGAGAGACAGAGCATGAACGGGGGAGGGGCAGAGAGAGAGGGAGACACAGAATCGGAAACAGGCTCCAGGCTCCGAGCCATCAGCCCAGAGCCTGACGCGGGGCTCGAACTCACAGACTGTGAGATCGTGACCTGAGCCGAAGTCGGACGCTTAACCGACTGAGCCACCCAGGCGCCCCCCTCATTTGTTCTTTCAAACAGACTTGCAATTCAGGCCCCTGGGGTCAGATTTTCAAGCACTAGCACAAGCAATCTCGGATTTGGAACCTCCACACTATTAATTCTCTAGGAGTTAAGCACTCCTCTGTTTTCTTTCATTTACTTCCTTGGATTTCACTCATTCGTTCATCATTCAGCTATCCACTTGTCCAACCATTAATTAATGAGTACATCACTTCGTCATTTAGTCATCCTCTCCTTCATTTATGAAAGATATAATGAATATTTCCTCTGGACAGGCACTGTGGTAGGCACATGAAATATGCTCAGGAACCCAATCTTCACGACCTTCACTCTCTGCAGGATGACAAGACACATGCGCACACATACACACAGTTATAAACAAAGTAGCAGGTACTACAGCGGATGCATGAACAGGGAATTGCGGTAACACAGAGTGTTGTGTGATTAAACACTGCCTAGGAGAAGCAAGGCAGGCTTCAAAGAGATGGTGATAGCTGACCTCCAGGTTCATCTTCAGTATGAACCTTCAGTGCCCAGTGGTTCCCTTAGAAAAGTTTTTTTGCTGTTCTCATCCTTTATGCAATTATAAGACAAGACACTTGGCATCCATTGCCTTGAGGAAAAACCGGATAATTCTATGGTCTTTGTCATATAGGACTGGGTGCTGGAGACACGAGAGGTTAACTTGCAAAAGGATTTCAGATTCTTTAAGGGATAAAGGGTGCATGACTCCAAACCCTTTTTCAGACATTTAAAAGTGGAAAAATTTTGGACAAGATTTGCTAAGAGGATTCACCAGGAAAACAGGGGAGTGTGGCTGGTGACCCTGGCTCAGCACAGGGCACAGGGATGTAGGAGAGTCTTGGGTCCAGTACTGCCCAGTCTGAGTCTGGTAGCTTCTCAGGCTTCAGTAACCCTGACTCAGTGTCTTGTTTGTGAATCCAATAGATGAGCATTTAATGCATAGCCAACAAAATTAGTAAACTTGGTGCTAATACAGGAAACTCCCATACTAGTAGCAGGGAAGCTGCTAATTTGTTTCAGGGTCCAACCAGGCAAACAGAAATCATGCCAGTCTTAATATGGAGAATTTGATATGCAGATAATGGAATGCTGAGAAGCCAAGTAGAGTGCTATGGGGTGACCTAGAAATGTGCAACAGCAAAGGAAATAAAGGAAGGGGATTCGGAGTTGTCATCTGAGCCAGGATCCCAAGGCAGAGAGGTAGGGAGAGAAGCACGCTGGTTTCTTCCTTTCTTCACCTTCTTCCATTTTACCCATAGTACCCTCCTCCCCCATTGGCTAAAGCCAATTGGAAGCCAGCCGACAAAGAGTCCTGGAAACTCCTACCTGCTGTGATGAGCCTGTCTACCCTGTGATCCAGAGCCAAGCAGGGGACAGGTGAGAATGGGGTGAAGGCTGGCTCATAAGGGCATCTTCAGGACAAGCTGAAGGGCAAGCTTAGGGTGTGTGGAGCCTGTCTTCCACAAAGACCCCGTGTGGCAGACTCTGGTTCTTTCTCCGTTGGTCTTAATATAACCCAATGTTCTTAAACAATCCATAGGCAAGATGTGGGATATCAGGGAAGAATTCAAGAGATGATATCAGGCTTCCTACCAAGAAGTCATACAAGTACTAATTCAATTAACTGAAAAAGTAAATTGTATTTGAATGTAATTGAAACCGATGTTGGGAACGAAATCATATAGATTACATGATAATACAGTAATGACTATACTTACTAATATTGAGTTCTTATTATATGCCAAGCACTGCACTAAACACTTTACATAAATTAGGTCAATTAATATTCACTACAATCCTGTGAGGGTATATATCATTACCCCAGTTTACAGATAAGGAAACTGACATTCAGTGACTTGTGGAAGGTCATACAACTAGTAAATAGCAAAGTTCCAGTTCCCTTGGGATCTAGAATATATGCTCTTAATCACTACGATATATGGCTGCAAAGGAACAAAAGTATACCCTTTGTGTCCCAGTTAGAACGTGGCCTGTCTTGTTTCACTAGAAGGGATAGAGTCAAATCCCATGCAGTGGAGAAGAGGCCACATATCACATATCACATATCAATGCAATGTGACATCCCAGAAATTAGTATCAGGACCCTGATCAAAATATATTTGCATTATGTGTAGCAGCAATAGTCTTCTTAGCTTCTGTAATAGGATAATCTGGCACCAGCTCTGCTCTCCCCACTGCTGAAGACAAAAGTTTGGTCCCAGGGAATGTAGCAAGGGAAATGGGCTGAAACCAACCGGAAGAGAATTTGAGCTGATTATCCTACAAAATATGTCCGAGCTCTGAGCTGTTACCCCATGAAAGTTCCCCCAGGGATGGTGCAGAAGAGAAGCCCCATTGCCTTTAGCTCCTCTGAGTAAGAGCTGTGTAAACACAAAGTATCCAGATGAGTCTCTCCCATCAGCTAAGGATTACTGAGGGCTCTCAGGAGCTAGGGACCAGGGACCACTGCAGAAATAGACGGAGATGCTCCCTGGTAATAACAACCCCCAATGCAACACCATGGTGATACCACACATATTATCTCCTTTCAGACGCTCAGTGGTCCTGCAAAGGAGACAGGACAGACATTATTGTCCCTGTTTTCTAAATAAGGAAGCTGAGTCCCAGAAAACTGAAACGATTCACTGAAAATCATACAGGCTTTTAGTAGATGAGATGGAATTAGAACCTGAGTCTTAAATACTGGTTTAGACCTCATTGCCTTGCACTAAGTAGAGAAGATATGGTTATGCTTTCTTGTCTTTTCCATACCTATCTGGGTCTTGGGGTGTTGAAATGACAGACCTCCAAACAAGTCCTCTAACACAAGTATTCTAATGATAAATCAAGCTGGCTATGGTTACAATGTCTGATTTAGCTTCAGATAGTAAGATTATTCCCGGGAAAGGACACTCACGCATGAGGTAGATGCACACAGCACCAAGAAGGGGAGCTATAGAATGTAGACAGGAGGCTTGTGCTACACTCACCAAGAGCCATCCATTCCCAGGATCCAGGCATTCCCAGCCTCTACCATCACTGACACCACAAGTGTGGACTCCCAAGAAACTGCAGTCACTTTTGCATCCCCTCACTGGACTGTTTCATGGTCAATGAGGCCTTTTATCTAATTTTTTTTTAATTTTTTAAGGTTTTAAAATTTAGTTTTGAGAGAGAGAGAGAGAGAGAGCGAGCGCACACAAGTTGGGGAGGGGCAGAGAGAGAGGGAGGCACAGAATCTGAAGCAGACTCCAGGCTCTGAGCTGTCAGCACAGAGCCTGATGCGGGGCCTGAATTCATGAACCACGTGATCATGACCTGAGCCAAACTCAGAGGCTTAACAGACTGAGCCCTCCGGACGCCCCTGGTCAAGAGCCCTTTTAAAGGGCTTCCACAGGAGGCTGTGCGTGCCTGAGCAGGGGCTTGCCAGCCTTAGGCAGTAGAGAAGACTCCACGGAGGAGCAGCTGAAGCTGTTGCTTCAGCTGAGATGTGGCGAACGTGCAGGATCCTGGGCATGGCTTTGCCAACACTGCCATTTGTCACATCCAGTTCATTTCAATGAACAATTATTAATGTGTGTGTATTATTAACTGAGACCCAGAGAGTCAAGATACATTCCTAACGACCCGATGTACTCATGGTGGAGCTGGGTTTATTCAACAGGTCTTCTGACCTGGTACCTTCCACCCCTACCACCACCACCCCCCTCTTCTCTCTTGGAGCAAGCAGCACTAAGGGGCCTTAATCACCTTATTTCCTTTGTTGTTAATGCTAGTTGTAAAAAATGCCTGACACCGAGATCTGTCACATTTCATGTGCAGGTGGAATAGTGACTAATGATCTACATTAGAATCATTGAGACTTGGCCTAAAAATTAGCTGATTGAATTTGTCAGATCTGACTATGGTTTCATGAACCACAGTGAAATCACCATTTCGTTTGACACGGATGAATACTGAAGCAGCTATTTAACCTCAGGCAAGGCTGACCTATCTACTCTTGATGCTGTGATTGGCTGCATCATCCAACCTGGAGCCCAGAGAGAGGGTCTGCTGACTCATCAGCTGGGTTTCAATTTTGAGCACCTATTATACACCAAGTGCATGTCCTCTTGCATACATCACCACATGTAACAATCACAACAAAACGAAAATTATCATATTGGTTTCACATGTGAGAAAGCTGGGGCAAAGAAGTGTTAAATAACTTGTGCAAGTTTGTGCAGCTATTTAACAACAGGAAGCAATTCATACCAACCAGGTTTGTCCAATTCCAAACCTCATATTCTCTTCCCTAAGCTAGGCTGCCAGGGAAAGAAAGTTTTGAAAGAAAAGAAATAAAAGGCAGTCTCAGATTTGGAGGGAGCTTTATGTCATAACTGTAATGGGGGTGGCCATGGGGTTTAAGTGCCTTCTATCACAGAGATGGTCAGAGAAGCAGGGGAAGCGAGAGCTGAGCTGGGTCAGGACAGGGATCAGGGTACTGAGCAGGCTCAGGGCCCAGCTCTGCTGCTTTGCTGTGAAGCATAGTGATAAAAGACAATTCATGTAATAACTATCATCAAAGTCATGATGAAATATAAGTTTACACTTCTTTAAATTGTAAAAATTAAGAAGACTTTCAATATTACACTAAGAGATTATGGATCAATAGACTCTCCGAAACTCTGCTGGTGAGAATGTGAATTGGCATTACCAATTTGGAAAATAATTTGGCATTACTTTGCAGCATGAAGTGTTCATCATTTTACTCCCCAATATATGTGAAATGCTCGCATATATATAGCGAAAGACATGTTCAAGAATGTTCACAGCACGACTTTCTACAGTCACAAAAATTGGGACATGATTCAAATGTCATCTTCAGATGAAATGAGAACTAAAATATGGTACATTGACATACTGGAATATTATCAGAATTCAAAGCAAATAACCTCTGGGTATATACAACAATGGAGTGTTTTAATTTTTTTTTAACTTTTTTTTTAATTTATTTTTGAGACAGGGAGAGACAGAGCATGAACAAGGGAGGGTCAGAGAGAGGGAGACACAGAATCTGAAACAGGCTCCAGGCTCTGAGCTGTCAGCACACAGCCCGACGCAGGGCTCAAACTCACGGACCGCGAGATCATGACCCGAGCCGAAGTCGGCCGCTTAACCGACTGAGCCACCCAGGTGCCCCTGGAGTGTTTTAGTAATATGGTATCATACAGAAGAAAAACAATCCCCAAAGATCATATACTTCATGATATCCTTCTTAAAATAAAATTAAAACAAAGCAAGCAAAAAAAATTATATATAGGAAAAATTATATATAGGAAAAATTATATAAAGGAAAAATTATATAAAGGAAAACATGAGATTGATGAACACAAGTTTCAGGATAGTATTGTCTTGGTTGGGGGGAAATAGAAGGATGAGACACAGCCTACAAGGATGTGGGTGTAGGTTTTATTCACTATGGTAGATTGTTGTACTAATGGCCTTACAATGTCCATGTCTCCCTGTATCCTCATTCTTGGATAGCTCTTTCCCAAAATTGACTATGACCTTGGTATATTATCTGCTTTGGCCAATGGGATAAAAGCAAATATGATGGAAACTGACTTGGAATATACTTGCACATTGAACTTGCCCTTTCTTGCTGATCCTGAGACTCCTCCAACCACTGTCATGTGAATACAATTAAACTCACCTCATGGACAAACATGGTTCAGCCAGTCCTGTCACCCCAGCTAACAACCAGTACAACGCAACACTCAGCAGCAAATTCCAGACAACTGTGAGTGAGCCTGTCTTAGACCATCTGGCTAAATCTGCCCAAACCTGAGGAACCATCCAAGTGAGCCCAAGCAAATTGCTGACCCACAGAAGCATGAACTCATAAGCCATTGTTATTTTAGGCTGCAGAGTTTTGGGGTGCTTTATCATATGGCAAAATCCAACCGATTTAGTTTTTATGTAGGGTGTGGACTTATTTTATAATAAACAAACAAATGAGAACCTTGTATGAATCACTGACGAGAGCATATACTATGAGCCAAGGATTGCAATTAATCCAATTCTATGCACCTGAGGCTCATTTTAAAACAATCAACAACAAAATGAAAATTCACCTCTTAGCTTGCTGATTACGTCAGCCTGCAAACCATTCTCCCCATCTAGAATTCTTTGCTCCTTGTGTCAGACTGCTGATGGATAATCCTTTCCAACCCTCAACTCATGCTACAACTAAATCCTCTCTAATAAGCATAAGAGGAAGTGATGTGTACAGATTCCAAGTCATCTTAATAAAGACTCTTGTCCTGAACTCTCTTCTCCCTTCTCCTTCTCAATTTCTGAAAATGGTAAGAGCTGGAAAATCTCAGATACGTTTTTGAGAATAGCATACCTACCCTGCTAGCTTGGGTCCCTGGTGGCTTTGTGGACACAGAGTCTGCTAAACTTACTTACCTGAATTGCTGTATAAGAAAGGAATCAATTTATATCTTGTCTGAAACACTGTAATTTGTGAGCCTTTGTTACAGTGCACTTCAGTTTTTTTGTTCCAACTAATAAACTCTTCCATACCAATCCCTACAATAAGATACGGTAATCTCCCTGATATAAAATCATTTTTAAAAACGGAAATGCTTTTATTGCTTTTGTTTATTGTGTAAACTTCAAACAGAACAGAAGCATATGAAAAAGGCATAAATCCTAAGGATACCAAGTGGTTTGGAATTTATCATTTCATGCTTTTTAGGTACATGTAAAATGGCACACATCTAGACTGATGGGGCTGTAGTGTTCATACTGTTGTATAAATTATGTTTATTTAACAATGTATTATTGACATCTTTCCATGTCAACACAAGATCTATATAGTAGTTCACTCAGTAGATGTCCCATATTTTACTTAGAAAGTCTCCTAGCAGGTTTTTTCAACTTTAAAATTTCATTATGGGGCACCTGAATGTCTGTCTCAGTCAGTTAAGTATCTGACTCTTGATTTTGGCTCAGGTCATCATCCCATGGTTTGTGGGATTGGCCTGTGTCAGGCTCTGTGCTAACAGTACAGAGACTGCATGGGATTCTCTCTTTCCATCTTTCTCTCTGGCCCACCCCCACATGTGCATGCATATGCACGCACATTCTCTCTCTTTAAAAATAAATAAATATACTTTTTTTTAAGTTTCATTACAAAAATGTCAGGAACATTCTTGTACCCTTACATCAATTTCTTTTTTGTGCACTTATTCAACTTATTTCCTTACAATAGGTTTTAGGAGAGAAATTTTTGGAAGAGAGGATATTGCGTGCATACAATACATATTGTATCTTGTGAAATATGGTATAGACTTCTCATCTCTCTTAAGATAATGCCCAGACCCAATGGCCTGGCATACTCCAGCAGAGATCTTCTATACTGAGCCCTGTGAGCTCAGCCAGCCCTGTGAGCCTGGTCCCTAGAGTCCTCTCCATGTTAGCCATACTGATTATAGTTTTTTATTGAAGGCATAAAGCTATTTCACGACTTCATCCATTTCCCATTACTCCTTATGTCTTTATATTTGCTTGTTCCAGATCTCGCTCTCTCTCCCTCCCTCTCTCTCTCCCTCCCTCCCTCTCTCTCTCTCTCTCTCTCTCTCTCTCACACACACACACACACACACACACACCCCTACCTTGTATTATGAGCTAACTTCTTTCTGTTCCTGAAGATCTAGCTCCATTTTACCTATTCCAGGAGGCTTTTCATTATAGTTTCCCTCAACTTGATCATATCCTTCTCCTCTTTGCTTCCATAGCAATTTTCACCTACTTTTATCATTGCACTTAACACATCCTGCTATGCTATTTATCGTGTTTATTATTTATTTTCTTGTGTAGACTATGTTATCTTGAGAGCGGAATGTATTTGACTCTGAATTCTCCTTCTCAGAATGGTGGCTGGCATCTAGTAGGCATTCATGAGATGAGAGATAACACTGGTTTTTCACAGGCATTTTTGGTGATGTTGTCACATAGATTTATTCTAGACCCCTCTAAAAATATCTCAGTGTCTGCTAATATGCCTCCGGCCATAATTAATACTGGCTCTGGCACTGGAGTGAGTCTAGGACTGCATTAGCCACCTAACAGGGATTCCATAGAATCCCTGGGGAGTGAGCAAGGCAGGAGTTTAAATCTTAAAGTCTGAATATCATAATCAACTTGGTTCGACTTCCCTGGATGTTCCTAGGAAAGGTGAAGATTCATGACTGCATCAATGCCTTGAATGGATGATTTACTCTCCTAGGACATACCATGTGTTGTTGGTGAGGAGCAGTTTGTTTAAAATAAAAGAGCGACAGCAGAAGGTCTAGGCTGTTCCTTGATGTTGGAGGACCAGTGTCCATCCTGTAGACCACCATTCCTCTCCTTCCACTTACATGACAAGGCTCTTAAGCTAAAATTATGGGCCAGGACTTAACCTAAGGAAGATTGCTCCCATCACAGACTATCGAGGCTGGAAGTGGGCTTTGGAAATCACTAGAACATCTTCCAGATGAAGAAATAAAGTTTAGAGTAGGTAGGTGATTTCCAAAGGACAGGCAATGAGTCAGTAGAGAGCCAGGATTAGTCGATAGGTATTCTCTGCTTCCCATCTTGTGGTACCATCCAGAACTTTCTGATAAGACAGAAGACTGGCTACTCCTCTTTCTCTTCCAAGACACCAAATTAAATTTATTCTAGGGGTGCCTGGGTGACTCAGTCAGTTAATTGTCTGATTTTTTATTTCGGCTTGGGTCATAATCTCATCGTGCCTGGAATTGAGCCCCATGTCAAGCCCCTGCTTGGGGTCCTCTCTCTCTCTTTCTCTCTGCTCCTCCCCTGCTCCCTGCATATACTTTCTCTGTCTCCCTCTGAATAAATAAATTTTAAAAATTTAAAACACATTCATTCTAAATACATCATGCTTCTTCTTCCCTAATCATCATGATTAGAGTTAAGAAGTGGTTCTCACAAAAGGAGACTTTAGGTTAAATAAACAATATTAGATATATCAATAGTATCAAAAATAACATAAATACCAACAGATATTTCAAATAAATCAAGTTCACCAAAATCTATTCACTTTCAAAATTGTAAAGACAATCACTGAACCTTTCTTTGATGATCCAGAGAGTCCCATAACCAGTGTTCAGTTAATATCCCAAGTGCTTATAATGTGCTGGCCACCATCCTAGGCTGTATGGATACCAAGAGAAGCAACTTGGAACATTCCTCTGTTTCAGGTTCCTCATATTGGATAAAAATTAGCATTGAATCAATGAGGAAGAAAAATCTTGGCAATATGGATATTCTCGTTATTAATATCTTGGATGCATTTATGATGGCTAGGTTAGAACCATCTGAATCATCTTGCTGAAGTCAGTATATCAGTAAATACCAGTGTATAGAGGAACCAGCCAGAATTCAGTCATTGACCTTGGGGAAATCTTTACCATTCTGCATTTCCATAGAGATACTTATTATATAATTTCAGAATTTATAGAACTCTTGGGGATCATCCAACCATATGTGTATGTATGTTGTATGTGTGTGTAGACATGAAGGAAACAAGTCCCTACAATATCAGTTTGTCCTAGATCCCAAATGTTATTTGGTAAGAGAGTCTGACAAGGTCCTATGTCTCCTGAATTTTCGCCAATTCTTTTTCTATCACACTATACGAGTTCCTAGGGGTAGACAGACCGAGGTGGCCCTCATGATTCACTCTTTCTACTATTCATGTCTTTGATTAATCATCTCCCCTTGGGTAAACAGGGACTGTTAACTGCTTCCAACCAAGGGATATGACAAAGATGATGGATGTCATTTCCTTAAGTTATGTTATCTGTAGATTATTTATATATACACTCTCTCATTAGCAGACCCATTTGCAATTCCACCAAAAACCTGAGTGCATTCAAAGTGCAGTCCATCCAACACCTTGATTTTAGCCTTGTGGGCCCTAACCCACAGCTGAGCTCTGCCTATGGTCCTGACTCATAGAAACTATGAGATAATAAATAAATGTGTGTTATTTTAAACCACTAAATCTGTGGCAAGGTTTTATACAGCATAGAAAACACTAGGTCTCCAATCAAAATATATAAGGTTTTAATAAACCGAGATACCAAAACTACCTAACATGATGACAGACATATACTAAAACAGAAAACACAAAATTTGGTGCATTGGTATATCCAGAACTAAAACAAGGTGGAAAAGTGTGAGGCATTCAACACAGGAAAACCCAGACTAGTCTTTCTGAGGTTATGTCTGTTGGTCAACAGTCCTAACTATAATAAGGACTCTGTTCTGCATGAATTGTTAACTGAAGCTCAACTAACTTTGGATTCCATATGTGAGAAACATTTGTACGTATAAAAAAGAGGCCAAATTTTAGAACACTCTGTCTGTTGCTGCGCATGGAGGCAGGAGTGAATAAGGTTAAAGACTGAATTTCAATAGTTTAGTAGAATTAAGGCATTATTACTAATGTATCCAAAGGTTATTATAAGGGTTATAAGGATATATGGTTTCTTGCTAAATTAAAGCATTATATTAATCATAATAAAATCTATATCTCACTGGTGTCAGCCAGAATGTGGTCAAAGGTTGAACGCTTATGCTCTAAGGAGATATATGTTATATTCGCATAGCAAGGGTTTCAACTAGGGTTCATCTTGTATGCCAGCTGTAACTGATTAATATTGGCAGCTTATACTGAGTTAGTCTTCACAGGAATGTATACTATAGCGAACCAGCCATGGCTGTCATAGGCAAGGGAAGGTGGAAGAGTGGTATACATGTCCTCCTTGGGCATGGATGCGTTGTGACCTTGTATTGAAATATATGTAGTTTTAGTCCTGACAGTCATATTCATTCACTTGGTGATTTGAGGCATGTCACCCAACTTCTCCAAACAGTTACCATAATAAGTAGTTTTGAGAGTTAGTAAGAGTGTCCATGTATGGGCATCTGGGTGGCTCAGTCAGATGAGTGTCGGCCTCTTGATTTTGGTTCAGGTCATGTTTAGGGTCGTGGGCTCAAGCCCTGCCTACTTAGGATTCTCTCTCCCTTTCTCTCTGCCCCTCCCCTGCTCACTCTTCTGTAAAAAAAAAATGCCCATGTAAAAGTACCCAGGAGAGTGTCAGGTTTCGGTCAAATGTTTCTTTCTCAAAAAACTCTTCATCCATAATTGACAAAACTTGGAAGTAACCAAGATGTCATTCAATAAGTGAATGGATAACCCATGATACATCCGAACAACAGAATATTTCACAGTACAAAAAACAACTAAGCTATCAAGTCATAGAAAGTCAGGGAAGAATATTAAATGCACATTATTAAGTCAAAGAAGCCAATCTGAAAAGGCTACATACTGTATTCTGACTGTATGATATTCTGGAAGAAATAAAACTATAGAGACAATAAAAAGATCAGCGGATGATGCCAGGGATTAAGAGGAAAGGAGGGGGGAATAAGAAGAGCACAGATAACTTTTGGCACAGTGAAACTATTGTGTATGGCACTCTTTTTCCAAATACATAGAACATACAACACCAAGAGTAAACTCTCATGTAAACTATGACCTTTCGGTGGTAATGATGTGTCAGTGGAGGTTTCACAGACTGTAACAAATGTCCCACCATGGTGCAAGATGTCCCCAGTGTGAGAGGATGTGTCAGTATGGGAGCAAGTTTATACAGGAGCCCCCTGTACTTTCTGCTCAGTTTTGCTATGAACCTAAAAATAAAGTTTATTAATTAAAAAAAAAAAGTCAACTTCTTTTGAATCTCTGAATAGAGTTAAGGAGTTGAGTGAAGAACTCAGGGATGAAAAGCCGAAGTAGATGTACTAGGGGTGAGTTGCAGATATCGATGGACTACGGGAAAATAAAATTTGTGACCAGACAGAGGTATGAAAATCAGGAGAAAATGGGAATCCAATGCAAATCATAGAGATCAACGTATCAGGAGGAGATAGCCTGAGTGCCAAACATCAGAAATGGGCTCTAGTCTGAATGGCTAAAGGACAATGTGGAAGGTGCAACCACAAGTTTACCTCTTTCTATGGCAGCCATGAGGTTCACATTACTTAAAACTGCATGCGAACTGCCTGCTTTCAGAGCGCTTTTCTCTTAGCATCACTGGCGAGAAAACCACTTGTATAATCCCAAAAGAAGCATGGAGAACAGTAAGACCTTCATTCTTGAAGTGATTAAAAGAACAGGCACAGCTAGTTATGGAGCAGGATCAATAAGGAGGCAGACACAGGCTCCTTCACTCTTTCTGAAAAGGAGGGAAATCCGGTAGAAGCGTCCTTAGCTTTGAAGATGAGCACTCCACTCAGAATTCTGAGTGTGAGTTGATGCTTAGGTCAGGGCAAGGTCTAATGGCTGGAGGGGCACAGATTACAAACTACCCACGAAGGGTAGAAAAACCTTCTCCTTCTGCCTCAATACCAGCTTTCAACTGGGAAGAGAATCAGAAAGGATTGCACAAGACCCTGCAATGGAAACACAGTGGTAAACGGCTTGGTTCTTGCCCTCAGAAACTTGTCTCAAGGAGAGAGATGAATAGTTGACTAAATACACTCCACATCACTCTACACTGGGTGCTGTATGGCAGAGAAACGAACGATATATTATGGTAACATAGAAAAGCATTTAATTTTGAAAAGTGTCAGGATCTGACTGTACCATTTTGAGTCACAAGATGAATTAATTTTCCTGACTTCTAGGCTTTCCCTACCAACCAGAGCAGCGGGATTTAAAATCTCACTTTCCAGTTGATTTAAGGCCAAAGTGAAACATTTATTAGAAGTCACTTTGGGCAAGTCACCTCACCTTTCTGAAACTCCTTTAAATTTTTAAAATATAAAATGGAGCTAATAATAATATCTATTTCATTAGTCATAACCTAGTAAAGCAAGGTTCAGTCAAATCCTACTTAACAATGTTGGTGTGAGGGCCTTATGGAACAATGGTTACAAGTACACTTTTTAAATGGCAAAGTACTATAAAAATTTCAATTATTGATGCCATTTTAAAATTTTATTATTTAACATTCAACATAACTAATTGGAATGTATGTTCCATAAGGGCTAGAAGAGAATATTTTTATTATTGCCACTTCTCCCTTTTGCAAAATACAATACATAACACTATGTTTCGAACTGGGAGTCTTTTCAGTAATAAGTCTTGGACTGAAGGACAATTTCCCTCCCTTCCCTCACTTTTCTGAGAGCAGTGGGGCTTAACAGGTTGAAGACTATTTACACACATGAGCTACTATGTCACATATCAGGATACAAACACAATGTTCCAGTCAAGGGTGGAAATATTAATGTTTATATATATATATATATATATATATATATATATATATATATATACACATACATACATACATATATATATACACACACATATGCATAATATATATGTGTGTAATATGTACATATGAATACAGACTATACATATGTACTATGTATACATACTATGTATAGTACTATATATATAAAGTAAGTATATATATATTAATCCTAATTGTAATAATATATACATTTTATTACATATACATGAAATCCTAATGCCTTCTCTATAGTGCCATATAGTTGCAAAATTGATCCCAGACACATTAAACTAGATGTAGTCACAAAGACAGTAGAGCTATATAACTCTGCACCCAGATAAAGCTATATTGTTTTGGTACGAATGTCCTATTTTATTTATTTTTGTGAATATATTTCTGCATATTATATGCAGGGAATGTATTTCTTAATTTGCCAGTTAATTAAAATGTGCTTTGATAAGGAGTAAAAAAGATTCAGCATTATCTCTGAGGACAAATACACATTCCTTGATGTAACAGCCTATTTAAAATGTGGTTTGATTAATGCCAAATTCTCAGAAGGTACATTTAAGGGAGAAACAGGCAGGGTTATCAGACTAGGGATTCCTGTCAAAAAGGATCGGTTCCTGGTTCACTTCAACCATCTATAGTTGGTAATGTTTTCATACCTTTACAACATTTTATAAATAAAGCTCTTTTGATATCCTTTCAAAAGATGTTTAATAAAGTAGTAAAACCAACACTTTTTTTCACCAACTGTTCAGAGTAACTGGGATGGTTTGCAGAGAATAGGAAAATTCCTTCCCTTCAAACTTGCTCAGTAGGGATGAATGGTAAGATAGAATTTGTTTCATAACAGTGCTTCATTTGAACATAAATCCCTCCCTTCTCCCTCACTTACCTTTCATAAATGTGGATGGACCAAGGCTGATTCTACAAAGACCAGCAAACCAAGAAAGACCACTGAAGCACTATTTAAAGTTGTAGAGAAAATATTACAGAGAAAAGAGGATGAATTCAGAATCTGAAAACCTAGAATCAAACTCCTACCTTCATGTAGTAATTGGGTCCTGGAAAAGTTATTTAAGTAACTAGAAGTTACCAGAAGTTTAACAATCGCAATCACAATTTTTATGTCTGTGAAATGGGCAATAACAAAATCTCCCCTTCTTGTTTCATTGGATTATACGTAAAATCCAAAAAAGGTCATTAGCTCCATCGTTGTTAAAGCTTTTGAAGTGCTTCCTCTGAATCAAAAATAAGTAAAACACCTTCTTTATCCATTTATCAGTCAATGGTCATTTGGAATACTACTCAGTGATAAAAAGAATGAAATCTTGCCATTTGCAACAACATGGATGGAACTAGAGGGTATTATGCTAAGCGAAATACGTGAGTCAGAGAAAGATATCATATGATTTCATTCATATGTGGAATTTGTGAAGCTCAACAGATGAACATAGGGAAAGGGAAGGCAAAAAGAAAATAAAAGAGGAGAAGGAGGCAAACCATAAGAGACCCTTAAATACAGAAAACAAACTGAGGGTTGCTGGAGGGGGGTGGAGTGAGGGGATGGGCTAAACGGGTGATGGACATTAAGGAAGGCACTTGGGATGAGCACTGGGTGTCATATGTGAGAGATGAATCACCGGGTTCTACTCCTGAAGCCAAGACTACACTGTATGTTAACTAACTTGAATTTAAATTTAAACAAACAAATGTACTATGTATTATATACTAATACATACATGTATTAGTGGATTAGGAATCCACTAATAATTACAACAGCCTTATAAGGTATGTCCTGTCTGCATTTTGTGGTGGAGGAAATGAGAGTGACAGAGAAATTGATAAACTTGCCCAAGTTTACAGGTAAATGGTACAACCAGAATTCCAACCCAAGCAAATACTGAGTCCGTGCAGTTAACCGGTACACAATACCACCTCCCATTATCATAAATGTACATACACTTAAGAAATCATAACACACCACACAAATGCATACAGATTACTATTTACAATTTAATTAGGGGTTTAGAAGGAGTTAAAATGCCTAGTGAGGTAACTGTTACTTATCAAGATAGTGTTTAGAATGTTGGTGTGATTTTGATTTGTCTCTTACGTCAAAACCTCCAAGGGAGACCACTTTGCCAGTCTCAGCTCTAGAAAGTTAGAGACAGATACGTAGTACTATATTCTAACCTCTTTTGTATCCCTGTTAGCCCTTTCCCCTTCCCACCACATGGAAATTATATTGATTTATGACCTGGGTTGAAACTTAACCAAATCTCACTGATTTATTTCACAATTATTTATTGAACACTTACTATGACTCAGTTCCCTGTTAAATATGTACGTTTAGATATGTAAGAACTCTCCATACAAGAAGACAGAATAAGCCAAAGCTATTACAAAGCTACAAGCTAAAGGTTTTATGGCAGGTGAGAGGAGAGGCCAAGAATCTCAAGGAAAATGCTGGACTTCTCTAGGAAGAGAAGACGGTAAGAATGTTCCAGATTTTGGACTAGTATGAGCAAAGGTAAAAAGGCCAAAGAGATAAATACAGAAGACAAACTAGTCATTGTCAGAGGGGAGATGGGAGTGGGAGAGTGGGTGCAAGAAAGAGAATTGAGAGGTAGAAACCCCTAGTTATAAATAAATAAGTCACAGAGATGAAAAGTACAGCATAGGGACTATAGTCAATAATACTGTAATAATGTTTGGTGACAGATGGCAACTACACTTATCTTGTCTGGAGGGTTACATGGGTGCGTGCATTTGTCAAAAATGATTGAATTATGCGTTTAAGTTCTAAGTAAATGATACCTCAATAAAAATACAAATAAATTTAAAAACAGAAATAAAGGGAAGGAATTCTTGCTTATTTCTCAAGACCTTTGATTGTACCTTACTTAAACCCTTTTTCTCACACTCTGTGCAGGTGACTCAAGACAATTTAATATTGGGGCACCTACGTGGCTCAGTCGGTTGAGTGTCCAACTTTGGCTCAGGTCATGATCTTGTGGATCCTGAGTTCGAGCCCCCATCAGGCTCACTGTTGTCAGCACAGAGCCCACTTCAGATCCTTTGTTCCCCCCTCTCTCTGTCCCTCCCTCACTTGGGCTCTTCCCCAAACAAATAACTATCTAAAAGACAATTTAATATTAATCTGTTGCTTATTCTGAAAAAATGAGCCAACATCTTGTGGCATGGCCATATCCTACTGTTGAGATGGTAGAATGGTGGGACGGTTATGTGCATGTGTGCTTGTCAGAACTGTGCACATTCATATGCATGTGTCCTCTTCCTTGTTTGAGCCCCAGTTTCTCCATCTACAGAAAGGGAATAGTATCATTTGCTCTATCATACTCAGACCTGAGGTTTGGTTCAGTGACATCACATATTTGAAAGAGCTTAGAAAAGTCCTAGCACTAATGAATTATCTGTATCCAAATCATTATTTTCTAATTTAAAAGGCTATGTATGTGGATATGTAAGTAGAGAGGCAACAGTCCCTGGATTGTCCATGAACTTTCTTCCCTTGAGAATTCTCAAGGTTCATATTTCTCAGCTTGTACCCCAGTGGATAATGTCATTTCTGGATGCTCCTTCCTTTTTCAGAATCAGTCAGAAGGAGGTGTTCTATTGTCTCCTAAGTGCATATTTACTGAGTGCCTACATTGTGTTATTTTCTGCAGAAACTGGAGATCTGTATCTCTTTTTTTTTTTTCTGGGTGGTGATGTAGTCTAGTTCCTGAAAGAACTACATTGAAGGCCAATTCTACTGATATGAACTGTGTGGCCATTTTCCTCTGACCCCAAGAGTCTCTTCTGCATGTGCTTCCAACCTCAGTAAGCTGGATGAGCTTCTCACCTCTGGAGACTGAAATGGCATTTGCCTTTTAAGACTGATCTCAGTCTGATGAAAGGAGTGGAAGAGAATCTTTTCAAACAAAAAAAGGATCTCTTCCTCTAGTGCTCCAGAAGTGTTTGAGTTGCTAGGGTGTGGAGACTTGAAACTGGAATATTCTTTCAAATGACAACTTCTATGAAGATATTCTATAAAGTGTTTGTTTTTTGTACACCTTTACAGCAACCACAAGTGTTTCAGTTCAGGACTTGAGAATGTAGCGAGCCTACTCTGAAGGGTAATTAGAAAGAATGAAATAAGGGAAATATTAAAGGGAGGCAACATAGAATACAAGTAGAAGTGTGTGTGTGTGTGTGTGTGTGTGTGTGTGTGTGTGTGTGTTTGTGTTTATAATAGACTTAAGAGAGATAAAGAAGCAGAAGCATCTGAGACCCAAAACATAAGCTTTGACTTGAACTTCTCAGTAGCTGAGCTCAGAACAACCCTGGTTTTATGAAGCATGTCCAGATACTTGCCAACCAGAACTTGTTCCATCTTAAGTGTTCCTAGTTCCTAGATGTTGTGCAACAATTGTGAGAAGAGACATTCAAATATTCTAGTCATAAAAATGTAAAGACATATTTATGTGGAATAAAAACATAGAAACAAATGCCTCTTGTTCTGAGTAATGTCCACCAAACAAATGTACAAGGCTATCCTAGAAACCACAGGGGAGCAAAACCCTGAACACTTTCAAGAGGTAATAAATGGAAATTAATTGCACAGAGGCCATTATCTCTCATTTAGGATGCATAAGATATCATTAATGCTATCTATATTGAGTGTTCCGTCATTACTGTTTTATTTTAGTAAACATAAAAATGAAGGCTTTCATGAGTTTTATTCCTATTCTCCTTCCCACTAAATTTACTTTTTCATAATGTCTTAAGTTCTCATAATATGAATCATTATTCCATGCCATTTTTCAGAAATCTAATCCTAATTGTTGTCTTGTATTATAAAAATGTAAATTGTTGTGGTTATTAGTATTACAGAAGTAAGACTTATGCCTTATGATATATATGAAAGGGATCGCAGCTCACAACCTCTCCAGGCCTCAGTTTTCTTATCTTTGAAATTTGTGCACAGGGAGGAAGTTATTAAAGCCCTCCCTCCCCAAGTTTCCAATCTATTCACATTTCTCATTGCTCTGAGCACAGAGAGGCAACTTCAGGGGTGCCTGGGTGGCTCAGTCAGTTAAGAGTCCAAATCTTGATTTTGGCTCAGGTCACGACTCACAGTTTGTGAGACTGAGCCCCATGTTGGGCTCTGGGCTGACAGCATGGAGTTAGCTTGGGATTCTCTCTCTCCCTCTCTCTCTCCGCCCTTCCCCTGCACATGCACTCTCTCTGTCTTTCTCAAAAACAAATAATAAACCTTAAAAAAGAGGCAACTTCAGAGACATAAACCCCCATTTCTTTCTCAGTACATTCTCAAGATCAAGTTTACAACTAGAAAGTATGAAATTATTTAGAACAAAACTGGTGGAAAAAAAGAAAAAGCCATCATATTTTCATGTCAGGTAAGTTACTGAGCAAGATATTCAAAATCTTTATATTGCTATAAACTACCTTTCTCATCCGTCTCTGTCTACTCATCCTGCATCAGACGACAAGCTCATCTATTCTACTAGTATGTTAAGGATCACCTCCACCATGTACTTGCTCATTCTCTTCTTCAATTCAGGACAGCCTTTCTTCCAACCACCTATAACAAGTGTACATTCTCTTCATGGTCAGATCTCAAATGTCCACTTTCTCGATCTTTCTAATTAGAACAAGTCTTCCTTCTCTTCCATTTTCTAAGTATTGTACCTATCTTGGAGGCACACCTTATTAATTTGAAATCTTATTCCATTTTTTATATTAAAGTTAAAGTGTTATCTGATTTTATTTTTAGATTGAGACCTCCTTGAGGGTAAAAATTAGGTCTCATTCATACTTAGACCTTACTCAAGTGGTTGGCAAACTGCTTTTATAATGTCCAAAAAGAGTACAGGGGTAAGGGTCAGGAATTTTCAGTTTCACTTTTAGGCCCTTTAATAACTATATAGCCATAGACATATTATTTAAACTCTATTAACCTCAATTATCTTGTATAATATGGGGATAAAAAACATCTATTCCACATGGAGGATTAAATGCTAAAGGGCTTTTAAAACTCTAAAATACTATATTACTTGTAGAATGAAAGTTATTAATGTTGTTCTTATAATTTTATTATTATAGGAGTCACTCAATGACTATTAAATGTGTCTTAAAGAATGAAAAAGCGAAAGTAAGTAGATAATAAATGTCATATTTGAATTCAGTTATAACAGAATGGAATGACTACATACATTTATTTTCTCTCTCCTCCCAAACTCTATTAAAATCAAATTAAAGGAATTTTTTGGTACTTAAAAAAGCAACACGGCAAAGAGAATAAAGAGGAGGCGAGAGCAGACAAGGGATTTCTACAAACTTCTGGGAAATTGGAAGTAGATGGGGAGATAAGTGGCAGAGCTGAGGAGAGGTCACAACTGCTAAACCTAGAGACGGATATAGCAAGGAAAAACCAGGGGATCCCTCGTAGGAACCCAAGACTTGTAGCCTGTAGCACCTAGGAATGTAACAAAGAAGACAGGAATAAGAACAAGGAGGTTGTTAAAATCAGTGTGCAAAGCGGTTATTCTTCATAATCTCCTTTTGACTTCTATACTCCTGTGAACAAGGATTATTTCCTTCCCTCTCCTTTCCTCTACCCCCAGAAGACCAGAGGTTTATACTCTAGGGAAATGAATCTTGGATGCTCTTGATTTCTACACACCAGGCACAGAGGAGGACGGAAGTAAGGTGTGGGTCCAAACATACAAGAAGATAAAGCAAGAATCTGCATTTTAAATCTTAGAGCCCCAGCTTTCTTCCATTCCCTGCACATAAATGCAAGAAACAAAACGTATCTCTCCTAAGCTAGAGGCTAGAGAATTCCACCATAGAAAAAATAAAGGAGAAAACTCAGGGATAACACATACAGATGAAACTGAATTCCTGAAACAAGCACAGGATGTGATTTAAAAAAAAGTATAACTGGATAAAAAGAAAAAGTTCTAGAAAATTACAATTATGATTGTTCAATTAAAAACATAGATGTGCTTAAAAATGTGTACAAAATTATTCCAAAATTTGAATTAAAAGCAAATTTGGGAAATTATCATAGGAAATAAAAGGAGATCTAACATCCAACAAATAGATATTTAACTGAGATTGGAAGTTTATTTCCCCAAAACTAGCTAGACAGAGAAATAAACATTTTATATTCAAATGCCTGGCTAAGACATTTACAGATTAAAAAGAAGAAGAAAAAAATGTAAATAAGTTCACCTAAAATTGCCTACTCGTCCCTATAAAAATATAAGGCAAAAAACAAAAATAAAAAATAAAATCCCCAAACCCTGCTAAGACCCTCTAATCTTCAAAATGGGTTTTTTCCTATTGTTATAGTGTGAAAAATAAATTTTCTTCTTTTTCTTTATTATTTTATTATTTTTTTAATTTTTTGTCAGTGGAGAGACATCAACTAAAAAGGAAATGAAAGAAGTTTTCACAAAAATGACAAACACAGGTTTCCAGAGAGTGCCCATCTCAATAGGTGAAGAAATACCCAGATCAAAGGTCAGGGAGAATGAAGATAAGGTGCTAAGGAGTTAGCATGGAGAACAAAAAGCAAATCACCTCCCAGTGATTAGGATTCAAAATGGAATCAGACTTTTCAAGGGCAACAATAAAGTCTAAAATTAACAGAAATGTTTTCAAGCTGCTGAAGAAATGTGGTTTCTAACCTGGCTGTCTGTCCTCAGACAAATTTTCCTTCAGATGTAAGGATGGAATTAACAGGCATTCCTTTTGAGGAAGTAATTTAGTAGCTGCAAGCATCCTGAACTAATTAGAGGATGCACTTCAGGAAAAAGAAGAGCTAAACAAAGAAGAATATGTATGATTCAGGAATGGGCTGCCTTCCCTAGAAGCAGGGGAGTGAGAAGGCTTTGGACAACTGGAATACAATCAGTTCTGCTGGAACGAGAAAACAGAGGGCTCCAGAAAGAGAAGCCTCCATGTATGATAAGAAAATCACATATTATTTGAGCATTTAAAAATAAATTTGGCAATTGAAAAATCTGTTGAAGAATTTCTGAAGAAATGGTGATAAATATATAGGAAATTCACAAATTAAATGGTAATTTATTAAAATAACTTGTATGAAATATAATTTGAAGTGTCAGTAAACAGTATTTACTTGTAATATGTTTTTATCAGGCCCTTGGCTTGATGAAAAAATATATCAACAAGAGAAAGGAAAAAAATCATTTCAATACATTCAGAAAAAAATATATTTGACAGAATAGAGCATCCATTCATGAAATAAACCCTCAACAAAGTACATTTAAAGGGAACATATCTCAACATAATAAAGACCTTATATGAAAAACCCACACTGAGCATAATACTCAATGGTGAAAAACTGAGAGCTTTTTCCCTGATATCAGGAACAAGACAAGGATGACTACTCTTACCACTTTGATACAACATAGTTCTGGAAGTCCTAGCAACAGCAATCAGACAAGAAAAAGAAATAAGGTATCCAGATTAGAAAGGAAGAAGTAAAACTTTCACTCTTTGCAGATGACATGATACTGTATACAGAAAACCTCAAGACTGACCAAAAAACTATTAGAATTGATAAAAGAATTCAGTAAGGTTGCAGGATACAAAATCAATATACAGAAATCTGCTAGAAGAACAAATATGGTTAAAATGTCCAGCACAATCTACAGATTTAATGTGATCCTTGTCAATATACCAATAGTATTTTTCATAGAACTAGAGCAAATAATCCTGAACTTTGTAGGGACCCACAAAAGATCCCAAGTAGCCAAAGCAATCTTGAAAAAGGAAAACAAACTGGATGTATCACCCTCCCAGATTTTAAGATATACTACAAAGCTATACAAAATCGTATGGTACTGGCACAAAAATAGACACATAGACCAGTGGAACAGAACAGAGAGCCCAGAAATAAACCCGCACCTATCTGGCAGATTAACCTGTATGGCTGATTAATCTTCAAAAAAGGAGGCAAGAATGTGCAATGGATAAAAAACAATCTTTTCAACAAATGGTGTTGGGAAAACTGGACAACTACATGCAAAATAATGGAACTGGACCTGTTTCTTACACTATACACAAAAATGGATTAATGACCTAAACATGAGACCTGGAACCATAAAAATCCTAGAAGAGAGCAAAGGCAGTAATTTCTTAGACATTGACCATAGCCACATTTTTCTTTATTTTTTTTTTTTAATTTAAAAAAATTATTTATTTTTGAGACAGAGAGAGAGCACAATCAGGGGAGGGGCAGAGAGAGAGGAAGACAAAGAATCTGAAGCAGGTTCCAGGCTCTGAGCTGTCAGCACAGAGCCTGACGCAGGGCTTGAACCCACCAACCGTGAGATCATGACCTGAGCCGAAGTCAGACACCCAACCGACTGAGCCAGCCAAGCACACCTTCATAGCCACATGTTTCCACATCTGCCTCCTGAGGCAACGGAAACAAAAGCAAAAATAAATTATTGGGATGACATAAAATAAAAAGCTTCTGCACAGTAAACAATCAACAAAACTAAAAAATGAAACTGAATGGGAGATCTTTGCAAATTATATATCTAATAAAGGGTTACTGTCAAAAATGTATAAAGAACTTATACAAGTGAACACCAAAAAAACAAAAACCAAAAAAACCAAAAAAAATCTGATTGACAAATGGGCAGAAGGGGCACCTGGGTGGCTCAGTGGATTGAGCATCCAATATCACCTCAGGTCATGATCTCACGGTTCGTGAGTTTGAGCCTCATGTCGGGTTCTGTGCTGACAGTTTGGAGCCTGGAGCCTGCTTCAGATTCTGTGTCCCGCCCCACCCCCCCACCCCTCCCCCACACACCCCCTCTCTTTCTCTCAAAAATAAGTAAACATGAATTTTTTTTTAATGAGCAGAAGACATGAACACACATTTCTCCAAAGAAGACATCCAGCTGACCAGCAGACACATAAAAAGATGCCCCACATCACTCATCATTAGGGAAATGCAAATCAAAACCACAATGAGCTATCACCTCACACCTGTCAAAATAGCTAAAGTCAAAAACACAAGAAACAAGTGTTAGCAAGGATATAGAGAAAAAGGAACTCTCATGCACTGCAAATGGGAATGCAAACTGGTGCAGCCATTGTGGAAAACTGTATGGAGTTTCCTTAAAAAATGAAAAACAGAATTACCATATGATCTAGTAATTCCACTACTTGGTATTTATCCAAAGAATATGAAAACACTAATTCAAAAAGAGATCTGTATCCCTATGTTTATGGCAGCAGTATTTACAGGAGCCAAGACATGGAAACAACCTAAGTGTCCATGACTAGATGAATGGACAAAGAAGATGAGCGATATATATACACATAGATAGACAGATCTCATATCTTCTTTATATATACATATCATATATAATCGAATATTACTGAGCCATAAAATGAATTAAATCTTACCATTTGCAACAACATGGATGGCTCTAGAGGGTATAATGCAAGGTGAAATAAGTCAGTCAAAGACAAATACCATATGATTTTACTCATATGTGGAATTTAAGAAACAAACAAAGGAATGAAGAGAAACAAACCAAAAAACAGACTCTTAACTATGGAGAACAAACTGCTGGTTACAAAAGGGGAGATGGGTGGGGGGATGGGTGAAATAGGTGGAGGGGGTTAAGAGCACACTTATCATGATGGGCATTATGTATAGAATTGTTGGGGCACCTGGTTAAGTGTCTGACTTCAGCTCAGGTCATGATCTCGCGATTCATGAGTTCGAGTCCCACATCAGCTCAGAGCCAGAAGCCTGCTTCAGATTCTGTCTCCTTCTCTCTCTGCCCCTCCCCTGCTCATCCTGTGTCTCTCTCCCAAAAATAAATTTAAAAAACATTTAAAAAAAAGAAAGAATTGTTAAATTACTATATTGTACTCCTGAAACTAATATAACACTGTATGTTAACTATATTGGATTAAAAATTTTTTAAAAAAGTCTTTCATAAATGATGGGCGTATGAGTATTTAAAGAAATTATATGGAATTTTCAGCATATTCCATAATTTATTCATATTTTTTAATGCAAAATAAAGTTTTAATGACTCTCCAGTTAAAAAAAAAATGTGACATAACCATTTTTGGAGGCTGAGAAATGGGAAAAAAAAATCTATGTATAAGAGCCAAAACCTCCTCTACTATAATGGTAATGAAAAATGTCTAAAATGGATAAATCATGAAATGGTAATATAAGTGATTTATTTAGACATATAACGATCAATACCGATGACAACAGATGAATGGTTCAAATATGTGTAAGTGAAAAAGCTGGGGGTGAGGTGAGACAAAGTATAATTCTTTTTTGCATTTTAATCCTCTCAGTAGTATTTAAATTCTTAAATCATGTCCACACGTCCATGTAGCAATTTTATGATAATAAAAATGAATTCAGAAAAAAATAAAATAAAAATGTTCTCTATCCGAGAAGCAAAAAAATATATTGCTATAAAACTTGGTTATTAAACTAGGGTTTCCTTCAGCCTGCTCAAACTACACGAGCCATGGATTATGTGCACAGAAGCAATGACTTCATAGGCCATTGAACATTTCAGGGTTTAAATAAATCTTCCACAATCAGAACCTCCGTACAGTGGGAAGTAAGTTGGTAAAGATTATTGGGATGAAAAACCTGAACTTTCTTTAAAAAAAATGTTTATTTATTTAATTTTAGGAGGGAGGGAGGGGCAGAGGGGGAAGGAGAGAATCCCAAGCAGGTTCCACCCTGCCAGTGCAGAGCCTGATGCAGGGCTCGAACCCACGAACCATGAAATCATGACCTGAGCTGAAATCAAGAGGCAGACACTTAACTGACTGAGTCACCCAGGCATCCCAAACCTGAACTTTCTAATTGTTGCTGTTCATCTTGGGTACATGCCAGACTAGTTTCTCCCTTTTTAATGATTTATTTTGATTTTTCGAAAATCAGAAGACAATTAAATTTTCAAAGTAATGATAATGCCATTTTGAAATAAAGCAACAACTTGGAAGGAATCCAAGAAAATGCTTTTCTATGTATAAACCTGGAAGACAGGACAGTAAAGGATATTAACAATTACTGAGTGCTTACTACGTACTAGGCTTCTCCAAGCAACTCATTCTCTCTTCTCAACAGCTTTGTGAGACAAATCACCATCTTGTTTTTAGGGATGAAGAAACTGACCAACAGAGAGGTTAATAACCTTCACGACAACACAGTGGTGTGCCTCAAATGGGCTACTGATGTGAGAGGATATTGATCTCCTCAGTTCTCAGGGGAGGTGGAGCCCATGCCCTTTACTCAAGTGTTTCTTTCAGTTAAGTGTCATTATCTAATGACTGTCACTATCTATCTATGGACAAGGTTGGAAACACTGCTTGAACCAGAAGTAAATCAGCCCTCTTAGTCTTCAAATTTCAAGATCTCTCTACTCTGAAAAAATCATTGTCATGGGCAGGTAACAGTTTATTGAAATAAAACATTTTGATTTAAGGCAGGACACATGTATGAACCATTTCAATATCCTCACTCTTCAGGCAAGGACATGGGTCCAGACAAGTAAGATGACCTAACCTAGAGAGGGCTCATTCGCCTGCTCTTCACCGATCCTGGGGAACAGGAAAGCAGGGATGCTTAGGACTGTGCTCTGTTCTGCCCTATTATGGCTCTGACCAGATGGCATCACAATGGACACTTGCTAGTTCATCTTGTCCCTTAGCTAGGGAGATCTATTATGTATGTTTGTGTGCCCAACACTAGAACATTGTTTGGTATACAGCAGGCACTCAATATTTGTTAAATGGCTAAGTGACTAATTAAAACTTGTGTTCACAGGATGCCAGTTCAAGCTCTATCTCCCCAGCTTGTTAGCTTTCTGACCTCAGGCAAGTCATTTATATTGGTAAATGGGCATGAAAGGTGTTAGGTGATTGTGAATATTACATAGGATAATGATAAAAATGACAAGACACTAATATCAGCTAATAGTGAACATTTACTATGTGCCAGGCAAAGTCACAAGTGCTTTGAAAGTATTAACTCATTTATTTTAAAATACATTTTTAAATTGCAAATTGTTTGGCTACGTGAACAATCATTAGAGCTCCTTGTGTAGTGAGTATATTTCCCACTGGATTAAGATCTCAGTCTGGGGAATACTTTGTTTCGATTTGTAGTACTCCTCTGGAAGCAGATGCAAAGGTACAGATGACTTAGGCCAAGACTAAGAGTCAGAGCTCTTATCTCACCACTCTGTGAAAATGGCACTGGGCAATAGAGGAAGGGGTGGGGATCACATTTCTTATAATGGGTGGCTCTCTCTGCCTTAAGAGAGAAAATTAGTATTCTCCTAATAGACAGAATGTCACAGAAAAGTTCAACCTTCTTCATAATACTGTAATTAGTATTTCATATACTATAATTTTAGTCTTGATGAGATAAGCACTTTCTGAAGAAATTTCAATATCTATATTGCTAGTGCTAGCAAAAAAAGCAATTTAAAATGACACATTTTAATACATAATAGCTGCCCCAACCTTTTGATGTAGCAGCATGAATATCAAATTCTCTGAGAGAGAATGAGGTTTGAGGTGCCTTCAAGGGGTTGGTGCCTTTATAACGAACGCGACACGTGTCTGCTGAATGGCACCAACCTCAGCCCCCTGGGTCTTTTGCTGATCAGGCTGGTGAGGAAGTTCCCGTAAGCTAGTCTTGTCATAATTCAAGAAGACTCAACCACAGGATGTGGTACGAACCCGGTGGCATCACTTGTAGGTTAGCAGAAGGCAGAACACTAATAACATTGAATCACCTACCATGTGCTAAGGATTATGTGTTACAAACACTGTATCATCAGTCCTCATGCTATAGATGAGAAAACCGATACTCAAAAAAGCAAACTCACTACTTCATATGTAAGACTCGTAGGTATTTGAACCCAGATCTATCTAATTAGAAAATCCATGCTCTGAATATTGCAATAGGCCGCCTCACTGGAAACAGGTTATTTATCAAATAATTCTTTGTTGGGTGATCAGATCCTTTACGTTACACACACTGAAGGGAAAAAAATGGATACCAAAACTTTCCAATATATTTAAATAGCATTGATAGGAATACATAAAATACTTGAGCTGCTATGACAGCTAGGAGCTGGAATAAAGAAATGCTATCATCTGGCTTGCTAGGCTTTCTGTGGCCACCGGGTTAAGACTGCCTGCAATTGTCATGACAGAGTGTTTTGTGATTACAAAAGCTCATAAACATCTAATGCATACCTTCTCTGAAAGGGGAAATACAGTGGTTTTGCTTTGGCATTGTGCTGTCTTCCTGTGAGTTATTTCAACAGGTAACTTTGATCATTTTCCAAAGAACTGTGAGAGATGTACAGATTGAGCCATCTACTGGGAACTGCAGGTGGGGGGTAATTAAATTGGGTTCCTTCCATTTGGACGGTGCTCCTGACCAGTGTTAATGATTACCATCACTGCAGGGACAGCACAAATGTCACTACTATTATCACTCATAGTATGAGGGGAAAGAAAAGACATGAGAAGAGGAGGAAGGACTAGCAGAAGGAGAACAAGGGAGAGAATAAGACAAGGATCTTTATATGTCATAGATTATATATAAATATGTGTATACATATTTGTAATGTACTGTTGGAACCCAGAGGATAGAGACATTCTAATGGTAAGACTCAGAAAATAATCCACAGTAAAGATAACATTGAAACTAGAATTGAACTATATGATGTTATGAACTGAATTGTGTCCCCCAAATTCACAGGTTTAACCCATAACCCCCACTGTGACTATATTTGGATACAAGGCCTTTAAGAAGGTAAAGAAGGTTAAATGAGGGATATATTTTTATATCTTCTTTATTTATGTGCCCCACCATGTAGCCCAGTTGCTGGCAAATAACTAATCCTCAATAAAGAATTATTGAATGCGTGGAAGGATTTATGGATTGATGAACAGATGACTAAAAACTAAGAAATACTCACATATCTTAGTCTGCTAGAGTTGCCCTAGAAATACCTAGATTTCTAGGTATTTCTAAATATCTAGAAATACCACAGTCTAGATGGCTTCAACAACAGACATTTATTTTGCCACAGTTCTGAATGCTGGATGTCCAAAATCAAGGGGCTGGTTGGGTTGATTCCTCCTGAGGCCACTTTCCTTGGCTTGCAGGGTGTTGTCTGTCTGCTCACTGTGTCCTCACATGGCCTCTTTCTCTGTGCATGCACATCCCTGGTGTCTTTTGCTTTTCAAATAAGGACAGTTCTACTGGATTAGGGCCCCACTGCATGACTTCACCTAATTTATTTACCTTCTTGAAAGCCCTATCACCAGGGGCACCTGGGTGGCTCAGTCGGTTAAGCATCTGACCTTTGATTTCGGCTCACGTCATGATCTCACAGATCGTGGGTTTGACACCCTCATCCAGCTCTGTGCTGACAGTGTGGAGCCTGCTTGGAATTCTCTCTCTCTTTCTCTCTCTCTCTCTCTCTGCCCCTTCCCCACTTGCTTATGCTCTCACTCTCAAAATAAATGAATTTTAAAAAAAGCCTATCTTCAAATATGGTCACATTCAACTTATGAATTTGGAGGGACACAATTCAGTTCATAACATCACGTAATTCAATTCTAGATTGAATGTTATCTTTATTGTGGATTAGTCCCTAATTCTTACCATTAGAATTCATGTCTCTCTCCTTTGGGCTCCACTGCACTTTACAAATATCTATGCTTAGAACCTATCAGATTGCTCTTTTCTTGGACATGGAAATCTCCTGGCTGGTCTCTGCCATTGGTCTTACTCTCAATCTGTCTTTCTCAATTTGTAAACCTACTAAAATGCTCATGGAACCTTGCTACTTCATAGCTTTAAACTTACCAACGGGTCTGTGAATATAAGTAGAACTCTTCAGCATGAGTTTAAATTCTTTGCACAATCTGAGACCCTGCCTATGTAATGAACCTCAGCTTCCAAATCTCTTATCATCCATCACCCTTTAGCCACTCTATCCCACTGGAATCTCCACTGTTTCAGATGTCCTGGCTATAAGAATGTTGTCCTTGCCACAGGCAGATCCCTGGCCCAGAGCTCTATGCATCTCACTGTAGTGACCCATGGCTCTGCACAGACACATACTGCTCTACCCTCTCCAGGGCTATGGACATCCCCGGACTCCTCTACTTTAACTCCTCTTATTCTTTCCTCGTGTTTTTAGTGTTTAAAATTTTTCTTCAAAATGTGCCTACATGGGAATCATAATAAGATGTACCTAGAAATAATCACACACATTAAAAAAATGGCAGGGACAACTCCCACTGCTGATAATCAAGGAGTAGCTCCTATCAGATAAATATTATTACATAATAACTATAAACTCTGGAAAAAAATACCCTGAAAGCACATGAGAACAACCAAAAGAACTCAGAAAAGGAGTGGGTGTTTATTCTTGAGCCATTTTTAAATGACTTTTTGTCTAAGAGCAGGCCATAGTCAGCGCCACAGCAGGTAGGTAAAACTCAGATGGAAAACATGTCGTTTGGTGGCTTGAAGACTCAGTGGAGAGATGTTATTGTCGTAACAGAAGTGGAAAAATGAGGGAAGAAATCCAAGAAAGGAAAAAAGGCAAAGAAGCAGACTGCTAAATTCTGCATATAAAGTCTGTCCAAATTTCCGGCTGCCCTCCAAACTTTGCTGGCATAGGGTAGATCCCAGTTCCCAAATAAGGTAAAAGAAGCAAACAGAGATTTCAGTGAATGGATACCAGAGGAAAGCCAGAATTTGGAGTTTGGGTTCAGTCAAGGTAAACTGTCAGTTAAAGAAATAAACACATGCCGAAGGAACATAACAGAATCTAGAGTTTCTACAATGCGTGAACCACAATGTTCAAGGCACAATACTTACGGAGGGGGGGAACCAAGAACCTATTATCGAGAAAACAATAATATCCTCTTCAGAATGAGGCTGAAAATAGACAACAGATAAATGCAAACTGACAGGATTTGCTATCAGCATACCTGTGTCACAGGAAATATTGAAGGGTATTCTTCAAGACTGAAGGGATATTATGACAGTTGGAAAACTCTGAAAGGAATAAAGAGCACTGGAAATGGTAAATATGTAGATAAATACAAAGACTATATGTCCTCTGAAATACATATGACTGTTCAAAAGGGGGAAAAAACAAAACATAGCACTGGATTGTGGATTTTATAACATACATAGATGCAATACATATGATGACTCTATCATAGAGGAAATTAAGTTGTTAAATGGAATTACATAGTTACATGGCCTTTACATAATGTGGAACAATTTTAACTCTAAGTAGACTATGAAATGTTTAGGATGCATATTTTAATTCCTAGAACAACCACTAAAATATGAAAAGGTATAGCTTATAAATAAAAAAAAATTAATTAAAATGAAATTCTAAAATATAATTTTAGTTAACAAAACATTAGGTAGAAGGGACAGAAGAAGAAACAAAAAAAAATAGATGAGACAAACAGAAAACAAATAATAAAGTGGTAGCCATATTCGTATTACTTTAAATTTAAATGGACTAAACATCCTAACAAAAAGGCCCTGCTCACCTGAATAGAAAAAAGAACATGACACAACTCTATGCATTTTAAAAGTGATTGCCTTTAGATATAAATCCCATAGTCTTTATCCCTTTCATATGACTTCATAAATGGGCCTAAGACTCCAAATTACTCAAATTCTTAGAATATTAAGAAAAACAATTAAAAATATAAAACCCCAACAAAAGTTATGATTACATGGATAAGTTACCTCTTTCTGTGGCACAAATATCTGTGAGTCTACACCACACAGGATCCAAGAACAATCCTGAAAGCTAAGCTTCAGAGTCTCCATCTGCCTAACCACAGTCTGAGTAAGGTTCCAAATAGGAAGTTGGAAGCAATACCTCCATCGTTGATACAGCTAGTACATGGACTCCTTCCTCAGCTTACATCCAGAGGGAGGAAGAATGAGGCAAACGTTCTCTTTTCCTTCCTTTATATCACATCCCTTTCAGTCCCTAGAGCAATAGAGCTCCTGGCCTTGTCACAGGTGAAAAGAGGGCTCACTATGGTGGACTCCAAGTGGGTCCCCTACACTCAGCTTTTGCTATGTTAAAGAAAAAAGAATTTATAAAATATCTACTCTCAAAAGGCTTAGATCCTATTTTTCACACCCGAGGCTAAAATTTTGATCATTCTGTTTCCCTCATTCTTTTTTTTTTCAAACTTCTTCCATTAGGAATTCTAAATTTTGACTAGAAAAATATATCTCTTTCAACCAGCATAAATATCATGTATTCAGAAATGAAAAAAAAGCACAATAATAATCTTAAAAATATTCCTCCCAGTAGAGAAGCGTACTATAGGTGCCAAATGAATATAATAAAACACTAAATATGCAACTATTTAAGTTTCACAAAGAAAAAGTCAAAACTGTAAATTAAAAAATCTGTAGCATTTTATACATTTTAATGAGCATTATAAAATTAATTTGTATTTAGTACTCATGATGTCTAGAAATATTTCAGGATCATCTACAATTATTACAAGGCAATTAGAATTTAACTTTTATTTTTTGTAGGCTATTTGTATCCAGTGGGACAACTGTGTGTGTGTGTGTGTGTGTGTGTGTGTGTGTGTGTGTACACATCAATGTCCAGTCCTCTGTATAGCTACTGAATGATTTTCTGGTCTTATAAATCAGAATCTTTATGTCATGTAGAGCTATTTATGAATCATGTCTGTTTAATTAGAAATTCTTGTTATAGTAGAAATTTTGAAAAACACAATAAAAGCAATAATTTATAATTGCCTTTTAGTATGTGCTAGATAGTGTGATACACAGACATGTATTTGTTTGCTCTGACAGCTGACAGGGCCCAGAAGCAAGGATATCCTACCAACAATCTACAAAACTAGCACCTAGATCTTAGTTTCTAACACCATTATCCAATAAAAGGAACCAGAGCTCCTTGGAGAAATGGCTGATTCTAGGACTAGGGTAGGAAATACACAAGATGAGACTGGAGCATCTTACAGTGCAAGAAAGTACAGAAGTACTCAAAGCTCACATGTACACACACACACACACACACACACACACACACACGTGCACACACATATACCCCAAACAAATCTCAATATTGAGTGAATGTCAAAATCTCAACATTGAACACAAGAGCCACATGGAAGAATTCCTAATGGTCAAAGCTGGAACACTTTGAACAACAAAATAAATAAAGTGAGTATTGGATTGTAACCCAACGTACAAAGTAAATATCCATGAGTCCATAGTGATTTAAATAAATGATTGAATAAATAAATGGGAGTAGGCAAATATTACATGCAGAAGGATTCCAAATAATTTACGTAGATACCTATGTCTTACAGAGATGGAACACAATTCCTCCCTCTGTAAGTGTGCACTACACACAGTGACTTTCTTTTAAAGAGTAAAAGGCAGAAAGGGGAAGAAAAATAACTTTACATTAGTTAAGCCTGGAAAATACTATCTGGTGACACATGATCAAGACTAACAACAGTGGTAAGTAATACTGATAGTATGTACCTTTGATAAGATGGGATGTAAATAGTTTTTTACTTTGTGGTCCTCTTTTCCAAAAACCATTAACTGACTTTAATTATGAAAAAAAAAATATATATATATATATATACATATAGATAGATAGATAGATCCCACTTGAGAAGTTTTCTACAAAATCCCTGACCAGTAATCCTTGAAATTGTCAAAGTTATTAACACCAAGGAGTCGGAGAAACTGTCACAATCAAGAGGAGCCTGGGAGGTATGACTTCTAAATGTAAAGTGGTATCTCATATGGGATCCTATGACAGTAAAAGGACATTCAGGAAAAATGAGGAAATTGCAATAAAGAATGGATGTCAGTTAAAAATAATATATCAAGATCAGTTCATGATTTGTGACAAATATACCATAGAGATATAAGATATTAATAGTGGAAGAAACTGGGTGTAGAGGGTGTGAGATACATGGGCAATCTGTGTCATCTTCACAGTAATTCTGTGAAAATAAAAGTGTTCTCAAATTTTAAAAAGTTTATTTAAAACATGTTTCTCCTCTATTACCAAATATACAACTTGTATTTACAAGCTTAGATAAATATACATTCCCAGAAGGTAGAATTTCATCCCCCCTCATTATTCATTCATTGAGAAGGCTGGCTGTAGAAGAAAGGGTATTTGTGTCTGGGGATGAGGTCCATTTCTGCACTGGTCTCTTCTCTAGGGCATTGTGGCCCCACAACTCACTGGAGTCATGTAGATGCTAAAAGAAAAGGTCCATTAGATCAATTTCATTTGCTATAAGACCCAGCACTGCCAAGAGAGTAAGGGTTGTGCCATGTAAACCAGCATGGTCTTAAGTACCCAATATGACCCTAGTCCCCATGTAGTTCTACCCGGTTACCATATGTGTGTCCGCATGCTTTCCCAGCATTGCACTAGGCCCATCACTGGGGGGCAGAAGTCTGAACATGGCCATAAAAGCCTCTGCTGCCCTTCTTATCTATAGGTCAATGTCATCATTCAGAGGCCCCTTTCTGAACCCTGTGGCTTAATTCATGGACACTTATTGCTGTTGCTATCATTAGTTCATCTTTTATCACTTTCTAATTAGTCCATAAACCTTTTGCTCTAGAATTAGACTCTCTTGTTTTTCCTACAAATGTCCCCTTTTTTCTCATACAAGAAATCCTATCAAAAACCTTGTGATATGGATTATGGGGAATAAAAGGCAAGGTTGGGGAGTTAGGTATAACGAAATTAGGTGGATGCAAAGGCCCAAAATGGGATTTTGTGTATGATTAAATGAAGAATCATACTCTAAGATCATCTACTGACTTTTAAGATATCCCATTTCCCCTAAATGCAGAAAAGAAGCTGCCATGTTGGACTAGAATAAATGTTATTTTTGTCTTGTCTTATTTCTGTTTGGGGGAAGGATCCACACTTGCACAGTGTTATTTTAAAAATGCAATATTAATGTATTGTTACTCAAATGAATGCTTCCATCTAGTTCTTGGCAAGAAAAAGAAATCATATGTTAATATGTGAGTTGGCTCCTCCATGGAAACATACAGTATATAACAGGTTTTTTTTTTTTACTAATAAGATTTGAGGAGTGGTAAGTTTTCTTCCCTCTATTTCTTATTTTTCATGGTGAGACCCACTGACATTTACCTTTTATTTAGGGTTGTGTTTAAGCACAAGATATTACACTGTAAGACGTCAGAGAAGACAGAAAAGTTTTAGATAGAGATTGCATTTGCCAGTGGGTCACAGATGGGCTCTTAAATGCTTATTCTTTTCTTCTAACTGTAGCCGAGTACCAAAGGATAGATCCTAGTCCAACTATTAGACATATTCTCTGCTCTTCAGATGTGGTGTGGGCCAAATTTTTTCACAACGAATCCGCCAAAATGTAAAGTAACAATACCACCTACTCTTACTTAAACACATGGGAATAAATTGTCCTTTTGCCAAAATGATGCATTTTATATTGGGTTTATTATGTTTGCTATGTGAAGATGAATTCCCAGTATTTAGTTGGCCATGGGTTGGCCTCCCTAAGCGCTTCCTCTTACATGGCCAGGAACCCAACTTCCAGAGTTCAGGCAGAAATGGAAATCAAGGCTGGTTGTCTACCAGGTAGTGACATGTATTCCTGTATTCTGACATCAGGGATCATACTGGGTTTTTTTTTTTCTTTTCCCTCTGTAGATGAGTTTTATAGTTTCTACAGATCTAAGATCTGGCATGGAAAACAGCCAAGGGCCACCCACTATCACCGAGTCTCAGATTTCCTCCTTCCTTCCTTCCTTCCTTCCTTCCTTCCTTCCTTCCTCCCCTTCTTTCTTTCTTTCTTTCTTTCTTTCTTTCTTTCTTTCTTTCTTTCTTCTTCCTTTCTTTCATCCAAGTTAGTTAACATATAGTGTAGTAATGGTTTCAGGAGTAGAATTTAGTGATTCATCACTTACATATAACACCCAGTGCTCATCCCAACAAGTGTCCTTTTTAATGCCATCACCCATTTAGACCATCCCTCCACCCAATTCCCCTCCAGGAATCCTCAGTTGGTTCTCTGTATTTAAGGGTCTCTGTTTCTAGAGAGGGAAGCAAATCATAAGAGACTCTTAAATACAGAGAACAAACTGAGAGTTGGTGGAGGTGAGAGGTTGGGGGCGGGGAATGGGTGATGGTCATTGAGGAGGGCACTTGTTGGGATGAGTACTGGGTGTTGCATGTAAGTGATGAACCACAGGAATCTAATCCTGAAGCCAAGACTATACTGTATACACTGTATACACTCTTATGTTAGCTAACTTGACAATTTATTATAAAACAAGAGTCTCTGTTTCTTATGGTTTCCTCCCTCTCTATTTTAATCTCATTTTTCTTCTCTTTCCCTATATTTATCTGTTTTGTTTCTTAAATTCCACATATGAGTGAAATCGTATTATAGTTTTCTTTCTCTGACTGACTTATTTCACTTAGCATAATACACTCTATTTCCATTCACATTGTTACAAATGGCAAATTTCATTCTTTTTGGTTGCTGAGTAATATTCCAGTGTGTGTGTGTGTGTGTGTGTGTGTGTGTGTGTATCACATCTTTATCCATTCTCATATATTTTTCTATAGTTTCCTTTAAACTTTAGAAATGAAGATGTAGAGGGAATGGGGGCTAAAATCAGGATTGTCTGAACTTCAGAGACCTGGGAAGTCTAGGGTTAGCACTGCAACCGCAACCCTGAATGGTTTCACAAAGACAGGAAGTAAACAAAGGTGAGACTGATCATAAGCATCAGGAGTCCTTGGACACTATGTCACCATCTTCTTCTTTGTAAGAATTCTCTGCTAAACTAGTTGCCCAATCAAGTCCCTTTCCTGGTTAAGAACGGCGAAAGAGAGAGAGAGAGAGAAAGACAGAGGAAAAGAGAGGGAGACAGAGAGCAGGGAGAGAGAGATAAAGAAAGGGGAGAGAGACAGGAAGGAGGAGAAGAGAGGGAGGGGAGTAAAAGGAAGGAGGTAATGGGCTGGATGTTCCTTGGGATTACTGCAGGGAATATATAGAAAGGTAAATCTTCTAAATTTTGTACTTATTTGACATGATAATGAGCTGTCTGACATTAATAGCCAACAAAAGAGGAAGAGGTAGTAATGCTTAGGAAACTGGAGAAATAGGGAAACAGGTATCTATAGGGCTTATTATATAACAGACCTGAGGCTGGACACTTTATATAAATTAGTCTGTAATCCTCAGAATGACACTGTAAGGTAGGTATTATCCCAATTAACTGATGAGGACAGTAAAGTGCAGGAAATCCAAAGTAATTTTCCCATAGTCTCATAATTAACAAGTGATAGAGATAGGATTTAAACTCTTATCTGTCTAAAGAAAAATGCTAAAATATTTCCAAGCTCTACAGTAACCATTTGGTACTATATTTAAAAACAAATAAAGTGATTTTTAAAAATCCTTAAAGTTTCCATTTTAATAATAATTTTTGGAAGATCTCTACAGCATGCACACCATTCAGAAAACTTGAGACTCAAACCCAGGAGTGCTGGTCCAATGTGACACTCTTACAGAGCTGGGACTTGGTTAATTCAGCAGGTAAGACCAGAATTGGATGGCCAGTAGGGGAGAAGGACACTTGGAAAACTTTTAAAAGAGTTGAGGTTATTGTTGCTTTCCTTCTCAGTTACTCTGAAGGCTAATTTCCCCTGGACCAAAATCAATACCTCATCTTCTCCTCCGCGGTCACTCCTCTCTTAACTCTTTCACCGTTGGATATTCCATTAAACAGGAGGAGGCAGAACAGGTTAACTAGATCGTTTTATGCTGAGGAAATACATAAGCAATCACCCATGCTTTATAATATATAAACATTCTATTCAAATAATTTGACTAATAGAAAAATATCATGATTTTGTTAAAGTTTCATAGAAGTCCCCAAAGTTTAACACCCTTCCTTCTTTCCCTGTCTGTTCTTCCTCTCCCCCTTTACTGGTGATTAACAAAGAGAGAATACTGGCCTGGCCAGTCATGTCTGAGATATCCTGGTGATAAGAGGATGACAGGTATCACACTCAAGTGACTCTCACATGTCCCCCTTATTCTTTACAGACAGATTTTCTGTGCTGTCATACCTTCAGCCTGCAAAATGACTACCCAAGGAAATTCTTGGTTTCCTGGCCAGTTAAGAAAATCATTATGACTTGACTTTAATAAAACAAAAAATTGGGGAAACAACATGTTCGCCTTTGGTTGAGTATCTGCTCAAAACCAGTGTGGTGTTGGTGGGCCACAAGTCCAGCATGGTATATAACAACTATTCTACACACAGGTGGTTCTAGGGCTTCATAAAAATGAAGGCTTGGCTAAATTCATGTTAAGTGTTTCTCGTTTAATTTTTTAAAAATTTTTAAAGGGAAGGAACTTTGAAATGACTGTTTCTTTTTTTTATTTTTAGTACTTTCTACACCCAATACGGTGCTCAAACTCACCACCATGAGATCAAGAGTCACATGTTCTTCCGACTGAGCCAGTCAGGTGCCCCAAATGTTTCCTTTTTAAAAACAACTTTACTGAGATATAACTGATACACAAAGGACTGAACATACCTAATGTGGACATTTGGATGAGTTTGAACATATGCAAATTTCCATGAGACCATCACTTATAATCAAGGTAATGGGCGTATCCAACACTCCCAGAATCTTCTTGGGTCCCTTTGTTTTGTTTATTTGTGGTAGGAAAACCCAGCATGAGTCACATGTAAATGTTTCTTTATTGCAAAACAATTCATTTTGTAGTTTTGATGGTGCTAATATGCGTATCAGTAGATTATTTGACTGCTTACCTTTTATATTTTTTATTTCACTTAATGTTAATGGAACATATGACTGGACTAGTGTTCCTAGAGCACACTGTAAGAAATGCTGCCTTGGGGTGCCTGGGTGGCTCAGTCAGTTAAGTGTCTGACTTCAGCTCAGGGCATGATCTTGAGGTTCATGAGTTAGAGCCCCTGTGCTGACAGCACAGAGCCTGGAACTTGCTTCAGATTCAGAGTCTCCCTCTGTCTCTGTCCCTGTCCCACTCACATTCTGTCTGTCTCTCTCTCAAAAATAAAAACTAAGCATTAAAAATTTTTTTTAAAAGTTGTCTTAAGATTCCTTACCATCCATCTTTGTTTTCTGGAGATTTGTGCCAACCATAAGTTGTAGGCTGAAGAAAGGAAGGAACTTACTCAGCTATTGAGAGGAGATGTTAAAAAATACAGTGGCAGAATAAATTGCATTGTGGTAGATATTTAACATTTTTGCAACCCTCCTGATTATTACTAGTGGGTTTCATCTTTACAATTACCTGAGGAAGAGGAAAAGGAAGGTATCTCTATTGCTTCTGTCACTAGTAACAATTATCATTAATTGAGCATTTACTATATGCCAGATACTTACTTATTTTGCTTTTGAGAATAACTTTCAAAAACCACTATGATCTACTATGCTAATGAATAAAACAGAGGCTCTGAAAAGTATAGTGATTTCTGCCTACATCCTCAGTCCAGTAGAAGGGTTCAAAATTTTGAGGTCTAAGAAAGTCCCGGGACTTGTTTAAAGTTAAGGAATTGTACTCAGCACAGAAGAGTTCTTCCCCTTGACTTGACACACTTTATTATGTGATTGTCTTTCTTTACTCTCTATCCCTACCCCAATAAAGGGTCTAATGAAAGTGCATTGATCCATATAACAGACCAAGCATTGAATACAGTTAAGGGCTATAAAAAATGAAAAGTATCATGGTTGGAAAATAACTCCACTAGGATTTAAACCCCAAATGGTCTCATAGAATGTGGTAGTCTAAGAAGTGGGAAGATCCAGATTCTCATCCTGGTTCTGCTGTATAATATGCAATATAACCTTAGTTTTCTTAACCGTACAACAGGGAGAATAACTCACTTGGGATGCTGATAAAATTAGATAAGCACATGTTACTAACAGGGCATTATTAACTGAGTGGGATTTTTGCAGTTTGAACTGTTTGAATTGTGTGGGCATGTTGCTTTGGAGTGAGTCAAACATTTCTACAGAGAAGAGTTACACAAAAATGACTTGTCTAGATCACTCTGCCCATTGAGAAATGGTCCTGTGTAAAAATATGAGTCTATATTATCCCAGCCTTGGGCAAGCTGGCCAAATGTTTTTAGAATTCTCCGTTTCTTTTTTAATAAATGACTTTAAAAGTATCTACAAATATATTTTTTAGAAACAAACTAAATTACATATATCAAGAAAGGAATTGAATATACATTTCTTGAATTCTTCCTAAGCCTATTGTATTATAAATTTCACTGCAAAATACACTTATGAGACAAATATACTTTTTAAGACAGTAAAACAAAGGCTTATCAACTCTAAATATCTGGGCCAATGAAACTGAGAACAGTTGTTGCCAGCATCTGAGCTTAGGTTGCCTAAAGTCAAAGCCCAAGCTTTGTCCTGCTGTCCTACACTACTCAAATTCTCTCCCCTTCTCCTTCTCTTTAACGAAACTTCTTTCCAATAGTCCTTTATCTGGCTGTGCCTCTGTATTTAGGAATATTTGCCAATGTGTCTATATACAGTCAAACCCTGTGTGCGTATGACTTTCTAGAATGGATTATGGGATCCCTAAAAACTAAATTATGTCAAGGTGTCTTATCTGGCACACAGGTAAGACAGCCCCCACCAGCCTGTTGAGACATTCACAACTACCCTATAATTTAACTTTAAATACCTGCAGGAGTCTGGGAATTACAAATAATATGCAAATAAAATTCCCATGAAAACCCACACTGCCTGCCATTGTAATGATTCCATTACTTATGATAATGGCAGTCGTATGTCTGTGAGCTCTAGTCAAACCTTCTAACATCTTGTAGAAACATGTGGCTTCTGGATTGAGATGGGACATAATCCAAAGTAGACCTAAAACATGCGATTTCCTTCCTTTTCTTTTCTCGTTTTATATGGACCTGGACAATATTATAAATTTATTTCCACGAATCAAAAGAATTTACCTTATCACTTTTGCCTTTGTTTAACTCTCCTTTTACCTGTTTAGATCTACTTGACACATAAAATTCATATTAACGGCATAAAATTACAACAACCCCTAATGAAAGGTGTCAGTTTACTGGCTTATCAGAGGTATTCTCTGGAGCAGGCCTTGGTGCAGGATTCCATGTGGTAAGGGCTGTAAAGCGCTGGTGTTTATTTTCCCCGCAGGCATCTTCCCCCTGGTCCCACACAGCTCTGTGAGAAGTCCACGGGAGGATTGGGACTTAAACACACCTTATTAAACAAACTGAGTTGCACACCAAATGGATTAGCGTTTGATATTCAATTCTTTTGTCTGACTGCAGTATGTTTGGAGGGGAAGAGTCAATCCTACCTTCACTCGCACACATCATTGTTTCTTAGGCTGAGCCATATCAGAACATCTCCATCTATAGCTTCTGCCCACCGCTCATCATGGCGGGGTGCTGATGCCTACATTAAATGGTGATGGCTTCGTGCCTGCTGCAGTCCTTGTGATCTGGAGTATATATTAAGAAATTAGGCTGGGCTAGAGTGGATCTGAATTACAGAGTGTCGTAGATAGAGTGCAGGCCTTGGATCTAGTAGCTGTGTGGAAGTCGGCAAATCTCTCAACTTTTCTTGATATTAGTCGATACATTTCTTTATCAAATGGGCATACTTTATGGACCCTTTGAAGTATTTCTCAGCATTAAATAAGGAAATGCAGGTAAAAAGCTTATACCTGGTATCGTATAGTTACCCACCACATAATAAGTCCCTCTCACTGGATAGAAGAATTGACAAATGCTCCTTTATCTCTATTTTTGTTGTTCTTTCAATTTGTATCTATGATCCTATAAGTGCTGCCAACCTATGGGAAATCCATTCTAGGGCTTCCTGCACATGCATTCTTTCAGCAAGGATGCTGCCATGCTCATGCAAGACTGCAATTAACCCAGGAGCTGTGCTTACAGGAAACTCAGAGTTTTATTTGATGGAAACAAGCAGTAATGTGATCTTTCAAAGAAAAGCAATATTAATACAGGGAGATCCTGATACAACATGATGTGAAATTGCTAACATAATAAAGCCATATGACATTTCTGCCTCAGTGTGAGTTCTGTCTGAGAGCCAACCTGCTAAGGAAAAGGATGCAGGTTAAGTGAATGAATAGGCTCCCCACCCCCTGCCATCTTGGAGAGGTTCGGTATAGAAGATGGCAATATCCTCTACGATTACAGTTGCCATATCAAACCCTGGCTCTATCCTTTATCAGGCAAGAGACTGAGGAAGACAAGGGGATATATTATCCATAAACTCAGGATGTTGCATCCTGAGAAATGCCTGAGAAATGGTGCAGTGTAGTGGCCAATAGTGCAGTTTCTGGGGCTGAATTATCAAGGTTCAAATTCTAGCTCTGCCACTTAGAAGCCATGTGAATTTGGGCCAGTCATTTTACTTCCCTCAGCCTCAGTTTCCTCACCTGTGAACCTGGAAAAGATAACAGTGCCCAATCTTTAGGGTTGCTCTGAAGTCCATACTATAAATCACTTTGAAAAGAGCTTGGCACATTGCAAGTGTTTAATAAATGTTGGCAATCATGTCTCAAACATGTTAGACTTCTATTCTTACACACAATAATAAAATTTGGCTCATCAAATTGGATGTAATTCTTTTGGCATTAGCCAAATATGCACAACTGATCAATGTATGGGAAACCTGAAGAAATGCTCTTTTTATTATAGCACTTAATTGTGGTTTGTTTTTCTGCACATGCTTCTTTATTACAAGGTTGTGAATTTCTTGAGGACACCATCTGTATGGTTTTCTTTTTTTTTAAGTTTACTTACTTATTTTGACAGAGAGAAAGAGTATGAGTGGGGGAGGGGAAGAGTGAGTGGGAGAGAATCCCAAGCAGGCTCCTCACTGTCAGCATGAAGCCTGACGTGGGGCTCAATCCCACAACCCTGGGAACAGGACCTGAGCTGAAATCAAGTGTCAGAGGCTTAACCAACCAAGTGCCTAGGCAACCCTGTATGGTGTTCTTCTGTATTCAGAGTGCCTGCCATCAGGTTTGGCATAGCAGGTAGTCAATAAAATTTGTTTAAAAGGTTAAGTAAAGAAATTGACCAGGTAATTTCATGAATGAAGCAAAGGATGCCTGGAAGATTCTAAACCATTTGCAATGTATTCAAACCCTTCCTCTTTCCTTATGTTTCCATGTATGTGTGGCTTTCAGAGCTAATTCATTCTGTGTTGGTGGCTAATGATAAAAAGGGCTGTTATGAGAAGGGGCCTCCTCTTAAGCCCAGACACTTCTTTTCTCATCGCATCTTCCAGTGTTTATGTAAGCAAAAAAAAAAAAAAAAAAAAAAGCATGCATTATATTTTTATGAGCCTTGCGATTTATTCTGTTTTGTTGTCAGACCTTTGGGAATGCATTCTATAAACTTTATTGAGACAAGATATCTAGAGACGTTTGCATATGTCTGAGCTCAGCACAATATTACTTTTTAATGCACTTTTGACTTTGCAGGCAGAGGATACAGTAAAAAATGTAAAACAGCGGTAGTTGGGGCTTTTTTATTACCCACGTTTTGCCTTCCTGGTTCGAAAACAAACAAGTACCTCATTCAAATGAGATAAACTAATACGCATTAGTTTGGCACAGTTACAAATGGGGTATTTCTGCTGTTGAGTCAGAGATAGAGTTCTACTCCATGACGACAGGTACAGGGCACAAGGTGGAGAGCATTCTTGTCAGTGGAGGTCAGTACCAGCTCCCTGTTCCCCATATACTAAGAGAACAACCGTGGAGGATGATTGCAAGAATAAACTCACAGATTCAGAGACGGAAAGACCTTACTTCCACCGTGGGAAAGAAACGGAGTCTCAGGGAGGTTTAGATGTACCAGGTCACATGTTCAGTGTTGTGTTGTTAGCACACAACTTCAGAGAGGTAATCACGGCTGAAATCAAAGTGTGAAGCCTGAGCTACGGGGCCAGGGCCGGGACAGTGAAACAGGACAGAAATGGAGTCAGATGTGGTCAAGCACAAAGAAAATACACTAAAATGATGACAAATTTGAACAAAACCAGCATAAGGGCCAAAGCCTGCGTGTTTGTCTTGGGTCAAGCAAGATGGGTCTTAATAAGGAAATATAGCCTGAAACAGTCACCCTGGGAGACAAGTAGGTGAGAAATAATTAATTACTTTTAAGTTTTTTTTTTTGTTTTTTGTTTTTTGGTTTTTTTTTTTTTTTTTTGAGAGAGAGAGAGAGAGAGAGAATGAGAGAAAATCCCAAGCAGGCTCTTCACTGTCAATGCAGAACCCGACATGGGGCTCAAACTCATGAACTATGAGTTTATGACCTGAGCCAAAACCAAGAGTCAGAGGCTTAATCGACTGAGCCACCCAGGTGTCCTATAGGTGAGAAATAATTCGAGGTACAGGGGCTGCTGGTGCCCGGCCTGGCCTCATAAACTTGCCTCTCTGTGAGGCAACTCAATCCTAGCTAAGAGGAGGCAGCGTGGGGACAGCGGGGACCAGAGCTCGGATTCCAATAGTGATTTAGCCCTTTGCCTTTCTCCTCAAACCAGACCACCCAATACGATACGAGAAGTTATTTTTGTCTTTGTCAGAAATTACCCATAAGTGTGTGGCTAAATGCAGGTTAACTGACAAACCTGTCCAAACAAAAGCACTGCAGAAAAGTTACAGCGAAATTTTCACTTCCAGGCTGCTGATTATAAACAAATCCTGGGCCTCAAAGAATCAAATGATCAATATTTGGGGCTCAGGTAGTTTTATGGTAAAGTGAAAGGAACTGAGATATTAAAATGAGGGCCTTTTAGGAATTTCGAGTAAAAGAGGGGGAAAAAATCTTCAATATTAGTTTTTATTTCTTCATGTAAGGAACTTTAAAGTTTACAAAGTATTCCTCCTTCTTCACAACAGCCTTTGATAGGAATAAGGGAGGTTAATTGGCTTGCCCACAATTACAAAGCTGGGAAGCAGCACAGTTAGGATCTGAACCCAGGTGCCCTGCACTAATTTGGAGGCTTTTTCTTCTCATTCCCAACAACATGTGTGTTTCTACTAATGGGGTATGGGGGAATCTCATTGTTCATAAAAATAGATGTGATCTTCCCTTAAGTCAGATGCATAAATGTGTACCTCCATTTGAAAATCATTATTCCCGTAAATGTGGCAGAGATACACGTGGTTTGTGGACAGCAACAGCTAGCCCAGACCGCTGAAGATGAAGGCGGGATGGTAGAGAAGGGCACAATCACAACCATCCAAATAGTCTGGGTTTTAGAATTAGACCATCAAGGTGAGTATCTGGGCTCCACCTATTAACTGTGTGTTTCAGAGAGTTAACACCAGGAATCCGTTCTTGACCTCCCTATGCCTTCTTCCCCATCCCTGCCATGAGTGTGTAATGAGGTCCCTCTTTCTGCCCATAAAGCATCCTATATTACTCTTGTCATATGATTTATCAAGTACCAGAAAGAGAGTTTCTTAAGGACAGGGGCTGGGAAGATTTGTGCTTATATCACCAAGGCCTAGCATCATGCTTAATGTATGGTAGGCTATTGGTCGGTGTTCTCCAGAGAAAGAAAATCCATCTCTCTCTTTGTATAGGGGGAGAGAGAAGGAGGAAGACAAAGAGGGAAAGAGGAAAGGAGGAAGGGAGGGAAGGGGAGAGAGATTAAGAGTGGTTTATGTGACTGTTGTGGCTAGAAAGTCCAAAATCAGCAGGGTAGTCTGGCAAGCTAGAAACCCAGGAAGAGCTGATATTGCAATCTTGATCCTGAAGGTAGTCTGGAGGAAGAATTCCTTCTTTCTCCAGAGAAGTACTTTTCTCTTAGAACCTTCAACTGATTAAATGTGGCCCCCCATTTTATGGATTTTGATCTGTTTTACTCAAAGCGTACAAATTAAATGTTCCCATCATCTAAAAAATACCTTCACAGCAATATGTAGACTGGAGTTTGACCAAACATCTGGGTAACATAGCCTAGCCAAATTATATATAAAATTTACCATTACCATAGGCTCTCAATAAATACTGGTTTACATGTCTGATATCTTCTGTTTTCTTCTCAATTATATCCTTTCTAACCCTGGTGCTGTCCTAGGAAGCTCTCTTGTATGTTCTATATTAATAGGGCTCTTGTGCCTTCTAGCTTCCATTGGACTCAGCCAATGGGGAACCCCAAGGGGAGAGAATAGTGGGAGGGAAGAAGGTGAGGTCAGAGTGTTTACTTTTCTGTTGCTCTCCCTGGAAGCACCTCTAGGACCATCTGTGTGCCTTAATTAAGGGTCACTGTACTTTTCAAGATAGGCTACTCTATGTGCCTCGCTTATTTAAGGCTCCAGTAACCTCTTCCCCACCCCCCACTAATCCTTTCAAAACTAGGTATCAGCTTTCCTTCTGCTACACCTAGGCTTCTACACTGTCCTTTGTGGTCCTCTTATATTTTATCTATATTTTTACAATAAGTCACCTTAAAATTAAACCCTCTTTGAATTAAAGTATGCATTCATTTATTGATTGATATCATTGACTAAATAAATTTAAATTGTTCTTCTTAACCTCTCCTTAGTTATGATTTCCTCATGTATAAAATGGGAATCGGATGCCTTAAAACATAGGGCTATTGGATGATTAAACCAAATAATACAGGTACCATGCTTATTGGACACATGGCAAGTTCTTCACATAAAATAAACAGTTAACAAGTATTCAATCATAAAAGTAGTAATAACAGTAATAAAAAGGATAGCTGATTTGATACAGTCACCCAACCTAATTACAAAGATACATGATAAAATGAGAGCTGACAGGCTGAGAGCTTAAAATGCATCATTAGTCCATTCATTCACTTATTGAACATTTTCTGAGCATGCTACCAATAATAAGTGCTGGGAACACAAGGGTCAACAAGATGGATTCTGGGTACCCTCCTTACCATCGCATTAGCCAGAGTCTCTGTCACCCTACCTTGACAATGGTAACACCCTCATACCTTGTCTCCCTGCTTCCACTTTGCCAAACTCCTATGCCTCATCTGTCATCCACCTAGGGAGGGGTCACGTCCCTCTCTTGCTTAAGACTCTGCCATGGCTTCTCAGTGTTCTTGGAATCAGGACTACAATGTGGAAGCCCCACATAAGTTAGTCCCTGGTCATCTCTGTGCCCATCTCGAGACACTCTGAGTTACTTGCTGAACTACAGCCACAGTGGTCTTGCTTTGGTTCTTAAAACCACCAAGTTGTTGCTTCACCTGTCATTCCTTATGTTTGAGCACTCATTTTTCCCTAGCCCATTTACTTCCCAATCTTTCCAGCTAGTCAGGATCCCTGTCACAGCCATAGAGTACATGTTCCTCTTTGCAATGGAATTCTTGTCATTTATTGATTAATGTGTTTCCCCCACTCTTTTTTTTTATATTTATTTATCTATTTATTTTAATGTTTATTTATTTTTAAGAGAGATACGAGCACAAGTGGTGGGGGAGGGGCAGAGGGAGAAGGGGACAGAGGATCTGAAGCAGGCTCTGTGCTGAGAGCAGAGAGCCCAATGTGGGGCTTGAACTCACGAACCATGAGATCATGACCTGAGCCCAAGTCAGACGCTTAACCAGCTGAGCCACCAAGGTGCCCTTCCCCACTCTTAAAGAGTAAGTCTTATGATGGCAAGAACAGGGACATTTTGTTCACCACCATATCCTCTATCACCACATAAGTGTTCAGTGCCCAAGACGAGGTCCTGACCTCAATCAAGTTCATCATTTTGTTCTAGTGGTTTGATGTCTGTAAGAAATGGGAAGTAGTGAGGATTTTGCTCTATTTCTTGCTTCTAAGTAGGAAGTTCCATGAAATGTATGGAACCTAAGACACGGTGTGAGGATGCTGAAGGGATATGACATCTAGAATTAGATCACACAAATTTAAACCCAGCTCACATCCTTAAGACAAAGACAACATAGGCAAGTGACTTAACCTTGGAGAACCTCAGATTCTGCCCTTAAAATGAAAATAGGGGGTGCCTTTGTGGCTCAGTTGGTTAAGCATCCAACTCTTGATTTCAGCTCAGGTCATGATCTCATGGTCAGGAGATGGAGTCCCGCATTAGGCTGTGTGCTGACAGCATGGATCCTACTTGGGATCCTCTCTCTCCCTCTGCCCCTTCCCTGCTCATGCTCTCTCTCTCTCTCTCTCTCTCTCTCTCTCTCTCTCAAAATAAATAAATAAACTTTAAAAAATGAAAATAGTAATTACTGCTTCACAAATTTCAGGAGGATTGAGTGACATAAAATACTAAAAGCACGTAGTGCAGTGCCTGGCACAGAGTAGTTCAATAACTTTTATATTTTTATTTGTTATGATCACTAGTATTATCATCCTTACCACAATAATCCCTTTATTCTGTGAAATGAAGAGCCTGTGGAAATGTGTATAAAAATAAGTGGATGAGATAGTTATAAATGAGGCAACCACCCACTATCTATCTCAGTGAAATGTCAAAAGCAAAACATAAGAAGTTATATAGTATGGTTAGAAATCAGCTTTTCAGAAATTTTTCAGAGTCTTCCAGCATTAACCGAGGGAGTAAATTTAGAATTGGATATAGAGTCGATAACTCTTACAGTAGGAATGTATACGGTGTCTGTATGTGGGGGGGCGGGGTGCAGTGTGGAGTCAGAGCCGGATGGAGAGGCGGCTATGAAAGAAGTAAATTATGGGGAACGTTAGGCCTTTGAGGTGGAGGAATCTTCAGTGATGCCAAGCTGTGGTGTGGCCCACAGCAGGTGGTTAAAGAAGGGCCTGAGCTACAGAAATGTTATATGTGTGTATATGTATATATATGGACATACGCATATTTACACATGTGCATATATATACATACATAATTTTTTTCCAAGTATTCCCTCTAAAGCCAGTATTCCTATAAATGAAAACCACCATCTAAAGGACTTCATTCTGGCGGTGCCTCCCTGGACTTGTCAATGACATTCAGGAGAGAAAGCAGCAACCCTGAGACCACCTCATAGAAGCCAAGAGATACTAGTCTCTGAGCCATTTATCCAGTTCCAGCAGTAATCATGCAACCAGTACGGAATGGTTGATCGCCTTTCCATAGCCGAGAACTGGGAGGGGGCTCAGAGTGGGGTTTCTGCTGTTAGACTGATGCTGTAACATTCCTCATTGTGAAAATTCATCCACATATGAATACAATCTAAGTCCTCAGGTATTGAAAATCATTCAAACATCCAAGCAGGTATCAACAATACAAGGAAAACACATGGTGAATTTTATATTCCAAAGAGCCTCTTTTTATGCTCCCCTTCTGTCACGTTGTCCTCCCCAATGTAGGACCCACTTGTTTACACTGTTCTCAGTGTGCTGGTAAAGAGAAGGGCCTTCAGAGGCTGTCAGAGCTGGGCATGGAACCCAAGCCTACTTTTAACTAAAAGGCCACCTCCCTGGTCTCGGTATTGGTCAATGTTTCTGTGACATTGTATTTAGTCTTATCATTCGTCTCAAATCTTTAGTGGACTGAGACAGAGAAAAAACAGTATTTATTATATGACCTCGGCTTATTTTCTTAACTTCTCTGGGCCTAAGTTTTCTCATATGCAAAGTGGAGATAATAGTACATTCCTCAGTGGATTACATATTAATACCCTGTCTTATTACAGAAAGAATTCAGGAAACAGAGGCACTTTGGGGATGAAAAAATAAAACAAAGAATGCAAACCGCCTATCAAAGTATCTGCAATGAGATACACAATCACTTCCTGTTAATCCTCTCTCTTTGCTCATTTTATTTTCCTTTTCTAGTGAGAAAAAGAAAAATTAACTTCCTCTCTTCATCTCCCCTCTGTTCCTTGCCTCTTATAGCTTTGTACTGAAATGAATGTGTTGAGCCACCATTGTACACAGAGACCAGTGCTGAACCCTGGGGACATAAACATGAAGAGAGGAAGGCAGATCCCTAACCTGAAGACTCTCAGACCAATGGCTAGGAACAAATGTGAATGCACACCGTTGTGTTTTGAGGTTAATTAAAATAGGGGTATTGCAAAGGAAAGCTTCCCTGGGGAAGTGACATGTGAGCTGGCCTGATGTCCCTTCTGCTCCAAGATAGTGTCATCCCGGGCTGCTTCTTTTCAGTTTGGGGCACCTATATTTGCATGCTGGAGAGAGGACCCATCTAAAGCCGATTTGATTCTGGACACAACCTATCTTCTTAAAGGATGACCAACTCCACCTGAGAAGTAAATGTTTGGAGATTTGTCTTCAACTTGGCAAAAGGAAGACTTGGATGGCCCTCCAGGGAAAGTGGCCCTGCAATTCTATTGCTGTTAAGTGGCCCTGCAATTCTATTGCCAGCCTGGCCAGCCTGCCCTGTCCCATGGAGGAGCAGGCATAGCAGGGAAACAGTTCATCCTCACACTAGCCCCTTCTTGTCTCTCTTTTGTTGTGTTCAGAGCTTTCTTCGCAACCAGAGAGGAAGTTAGTTCTGAAGATACTGCAATCTGCAATATTTGGGAAAAAAAATATCAGGTCATTGTTATTTATTGGAACAGCTCTTCCGTGTAAGTCTCAGTGATACCTGGATAATGAAAATTCTACTGCTTGCATATCCACATCTGTTCAAAAGAGTTCTTGCCAGCCACTGGCCCTTTTGAAAAAAAGTCTCATATTAGATTCTAACATCTTTATTGACACTCATATTGAGTGGCTTGGAAACATAGTCACTAAGTCTATAGTTTGGCTTCACTCTTTTTGGCCTTTTCCAAGCAAAATCTTATCCAAGAATCTAGCTGAGTATAATTTACATAGAAATGATCTACACCAATATCTATGTCTATACCTTCCTCAGGATGATAACATCATACTTCTTGGGAAAAAAAAAAAAAACAAAACGCTCCTTGTGTCTGCTATTACTGCATAGTCCTAGTGGGAAGAGTAGATCTCAGAGCTCTGCCTCCTTGACATGAGTGTGAGCATGTGATCCAATTTGGGCCAATCACAAACCTTCCCAAGGAAATTTTAAGTTGGAAATAAGGGAAAAAATCTCTTTCTACATGGTGTCTAACTTGGCAAGATGGGAGCAACAGATATTTTTTGCCTCTCCACTGGCTGAGATGAAGTTCAGCTAGAAAGGAAAGGAGGGAGGGGAGATGGAGAGAGAAACTTCTTGGAGCTCCAGACCCTGGTTCCTGTTATATTAGGGGCCCCCCTAACTCCCTGTTTTTCTTCCATTTGGTGATAGGAGTCAATAAATTCCCCCTCCTAGATATTCTAGTTTGAGTGGAATGTCTTCAACTTGCAACCAGAATCATCCTGAAATATTTCCCTCTATTACGCTTACCTCTTTTCAGAAGGAAGTTGGCGGGGGCCAGGGGGGTGGTGTCTGTGTGTGTGGCATTTTTGAAAGTCCAAAGTGAAAGTTAAAAGATTACCCTTATATCCTAGGACAAACAATGGTACAATCATGGAATAGAAAGAGGTTTAAGGAAAAGAGTATGGACTTTAGAGCTGCCATAACAAAGTTGCACAAGCTGGGTGGTTTGAAACAACAGCCATTTGTCCTCTGAGTTCTCTAGGCCAAAAAATAAAAAACCAAGTTGTCAGCCTGGCAACAATTCCTCTGGAGGCTCCAAGGGAAACACCTTCCTTATCCCTTCCAGCTTCTGGTAGTTCCTAGTGGTTTTTGGCTTATGACAGCATAGCTCCAGTCTCTGCCTCTGTCTTTACATGGCCTTCTTCCCTTTGTGTCTTTCTGAGTTATCTTTCTGACTCTTATTCTCATTGGATTTCAAGCCCACCTTAATCCAGTATGACCTCATCTCAACCTTTTTTATTTTATTTTATTATTGTTTTTAAAGTTTATTTTTGAGAGAAACAGGAGAGACAGAGCGTGAGCAGGGGAGGGGCAGAGAGAGAGGGAGACACAGAATCCGAAGCAGTCTCCAGGGCCAAGCTGTCAACACAGAGCCTGACATGGGGCTCGAACTCACAAACCGTGAGATCATGACCTGAGCCGAAGTCAGATGCTTAACCGACTGAGCCACCCAGGTGCCCCTCAACCTTTATTTTATCTTCAAAATCATTATTTTCAAATAAGGTCCCATTGTAAGGTCCCAAGTGGACATGAATTTTGGGAGGACACTATTCAAAACACTGTAACATCCAAACTGAATTAAGGTTAAGGCCTGCATCTTACAAGACACTATTAAGTATGTAAATCTAGATAAAAATCATTTAAACTCTGAACCTCAGTTTCTTTTTCTATAAATGGATGCAATATTAACTATCTCTAAAGAATTTCTGTCAACATTAAGGGAAATGTAGGAACCTTATCTTTCTTAGTACGTGACACAAAGTAGGTGCTTAAAAGTTAAATTTCTAAAACTACTTTACTTCACTAATGATTGCCATTAATTATATAAAAAGGAAGAATTAAATACATGTTTAAGTACATTAAACAGAGGTAAAAGCAGTCTACTGTGGGAGTTTCACCGAGGAGATCGAGGAAGGCTTGTGGTTCAGGTACCACGTTTAAATGGATTTTAAAAATGAATAATTTCGGGGCGCCTGGGTGGCGCAGTGGCGCAGTCGGTTAAGCGTCCGACTTCAGCCAGGTCGCGATCTCGCGGTCTGTGAGTTCGAGCCCCGCGTCAGGCTCTGGGCTGATGGCTCGGAGACTGGAGCCTGTTTCCGATTCTGTGTCTCCCTCTCTCTCTGCCCCTCCCCCGTTCATGCTCTGTCTCTCTCTGTCCCAAAAAAAAAAAAAATGAATAATTTCATTAACTGACAATGTTATGGGTGCACAATTAAAGTCAATTCAGGAGAGGGCCTCTGCAGATAATGGTCAACATGAAGTATAGCCCTCTAGTGGTCCAATTCACTCCACATGATTCCTTTAGGAGTGGACAGATACCACACACTTTAGACAAAACATCAGTCTGATAATTTGGGCTTTTATAATTTCAGTAGGAGTAATTTCAAGATGGCAATCTATGATGATAATCTGTGAAGTAGATATTCTATATTATAAAAAACAAATTAGGGGGAGTAGAGTTTCATATTTTGAAAATAAGTGCATGATCAGGTCAACGTTTTACAATGAATACTGAGAAACCAAATTCTAACACTACCCCATTTGGAATGTATGCTGAAATGTACATGTTATATGTCTTGTTCCCCAGCTAGATGGTAAGCTCCCTGAAAACAGAGGGTGTGGCTGCCCATCACAGTGACTCTCGTGCTGGAGTATGATAGGGTCTTGCTCCTATTTGGTAAACAAGTAAATGAAATTACGTCACATATCGTATCCCATATGAAAAATTGGTCAATGTGCAATCCCGAGTCATGTGCTTTCATTCTCATTATTATTTTTTTTTGCCATAACTTTGCTAATGAGATCAAGAGCCCCACAAGTGGAAGTACATTAGGATGAAATGTGGACAACTGATCTTCCAGCTTTCACCTTTGCACCCTCCACTCCACAATTTGTTATGTATTTAGTGGTCACAGTGAGCCTTTTAAAACGTTAGACCCTGTGGCTGCCTTGCTCACATTCTCCACAGGCGTCTGTGGTAGATAAAGAAGACTGTACATTCTGGCTACCTCTCTCTTTGAAAGGTGAAGCCCAATTCTATTTATTTGTCCTCCCACTAAATTTTCTGGCCTCAGTAACTTACTTGACCAATGGAATGTGGTAGAACTTATTTTTCTTCACACTTGCCACTACTAATACCTTATGTGTGTGTTTATTATCAGTCCCAGGCTCTCTCATAAGCTTCATGAAGGTATAGACTTTGTCTGTCTATTCATAGCTTTAGTTCTCAGTGCCTAGAACAGTTCCTGTCATATAGTAGGAACTCAATAAATACATGTGGAATAAATGAATCAAATGGGCCTTACAAATTTCAGTTGTTTACACTGCACTGGTGACAAAGTGGTGCTCTAAAAATGTTCCCTTTCCTTGGCAGGAGATAGGCTGACCAACTTAATTGTTATTTCCTCAGCTTGAATTTCTATGATTTAACTTAATCTTCCATCCTTGCCCTTCAAACCTATGTGTTCTTGATTTAATCAGCAGGATCAGAACTATTGCACTTCCCGTTGCCCTTCAGCCACTAACAGAAAAATGATTGACAGTTAATCATGTCTGAAGGAGATCTCTTCCTCTCTTTTGCCTTTTTCCATATTAGGGTTGAACTAGGTTACTCACTTGAATAAAATAACCCATATTAATACATATTTTCAGTCTTATTTCTCATAGTCTTCGTGTATGTGTTTTTGCTTCTCCAGGTTTTAAACCAAGTGGCAGTACTCAGTCAATTTTATAAGGAAAAAAATGCAATAGAAGAAAAAAAAGAAGCAAATTGACATTGATTGAATATCTACTATATATTGGGCTCTGTACTTGAATTTTTCAGTTTATAAAATATCTGGCCCTTCATTCTGGTCTTGGGGCACTGCGGTCATTTCTGAAATTTGAATCTCTATCATTTTCATGCAGGCATAGGTCAACAGAGGTCATTGTCAACATTAAACAGAAAATATTGTCAATTTTCCAATGTTAGTGCAAATATATATGATATGCTTTTTCTTCTTCTTCTTCTTCTTCTTCTTCTTCTTCTTCTTCTTCTTCATATGCAAGTCAGGTAGGCTGGGAGGTTTATATTTATAACAAATCCACCAAATCCCTAAATGCAAACTCCATGGAGGTAAGGGACTTAGCTTTGTCCATACTTTATCCCCTGTGCCAAGAATACTGCCAGTTCCACAGTGAGTACCCAGTTGTTGTTGTGGAATGAACACTATTAATAGTTTATTGGTGGGTCTGCCTATCATTGCTGGTCGAATACAAACATTCAAACCTACACAGCATGTTTCTCTTTTTAATAAAAGAAACTTTCTCCCCAATACCCTGAGATGTCTAACCCCATTGATTAAGCTCTACATGGCCTCACTTATCTAGACTTCATGTAGTACTTCTATGTGCCCTTCAAAGTATATTCTTTTTTTGTTTTGAAAAACTTTTAACATTTATTTATTATTGAGAGACAGAGACAGACAGAGCATGAATATGGGAGGGGCAGAGAGAGGCGGAGACACAGAATCTGAAGCAGGCTCCAGGCTCTGAGTTGTCAGCACAGAGCCCGACACGGGGCTCAAACTCACAAACCAGGAGATCATGATCTGAGCCAAAGTCGGACACCCAGCCGACTGAGGCACCCAGGTGCCCCCAAAGTATATTCTTAATGTCTACAAGTGCTATTGCCAAATCTTATTATTTCCCTTCTTCTAGACCCTTAAATACAATGATCACCGATCAGAGATTATCAAAAGCTAATGAAGAGAAAACAACTCAGTTTCAACTACTCAAAAAGGATTGCCTTATTCTGTTTCCTTCTCCCAAGCTCTTAACTTTCTCCTATGATATGATCTTCTGGTTTGATCTTATATGATCTTTCCCAATTTGATGCCACCCTTTCCTCACACATACACATGTACACTTACAAGCAAGTACCACTGGACTCTAAGCTCTCCATCCTCTCTCGCTACTAGTGGGAGATGCAGCTCCTATAAGAGACCATGTCTTATTCATTTGTGTATGAATATTTTTTCAGCAACTGCTATTGGTCAGGCATACCTATAGGTACTGTAACAGGGATGAACCTTAGCCTCTGTCCCTTAGAAGTCTAACTGTCTGAGCCAACCTACTTTTTATGCTATATATCAGCAACCGGGTTTCCCGCTGGAACGAGTGGCTAAACAACGATAATCCTCAAAGGCACAAAAATTTTTATAAAATTTCTGTTTCTTTTTTTTTTAAGCAAAGTGGTAATAGGTTGGAGCAAATATAAAAATCATGTACTATTTTTCCAGGACAAATAGTGTTAACATATAAATAGGTCATACATTATAAATGATTACTTTTAGATAATACAAAGAAAAAACACGGAAAACAATAGCAAATGTCTACAGTATTTTTTCTCAAGAAATTCTCCATTGTGAAGATGAAGCATATTTTTAAAATTCTAGATCACGCTTTGTTTGGATTTTCTTACACATCAGCTTTGGCTCTCTTTAAGGTTAATGCATGAGGTGGCAGTAGGAGATGCATGTATTAAAGGCATAAATCCATAATGACTCAACAACTATTTATTCAGCACCTACTCAGTTGTTGGTTGTTCCAGGTACTAATGTAGACTCATATGATTAAATAGGATTATCCGGGAGATATTCATACACAAAGAGCAGTAAACAGAATTACACAGGAAGGAACAAGGTGCTGCACGCTGGGGGTTATTTTTCAGCTAGGACCTCAACCAAGAAGTTGTTCTTCCCACAATAAATTTACCCTGCTCACTTCTGGTACAGAAACTCAGGAGAAGTTGGCAGAGATGATAACAGGGCACAAAGTATTCAGAGCAGGGTGAGTGAGAGTATTGTAATGCTAGGAAAACAAAGAGCTACAAGAGCCTACTGCTAGTTATGAGTAATTAGCATCAGGCATTTAGAGAATCTTAGAGACAGACCTTCATACACATTAATTTATAAAGATTTACAAATGAAGTCAACATAAACAATCATTATCAACAGAGACTGGAAATAAACTGCTAAAGACAACATCATGGCATAGATGTTCATATTATCACATTCTCTGGCTACTTCCTGAATTTTTAGGTCACATTCTCAAACTCTACCACTCTGATAATTCTTGGACCTCACAGAGACTTCTGTTCTTTGGCATACAGTTTTCTAAACTATCCAACACACTACTTGTGCCCTTTCCCTCCTTAAACAGCTCTGATTCCCTTGCTCATTAACACAGAGTTGTGGTTTTCTATCTTTTATTGTGAGTCCTTCTTTGCTGTTTGGATTTCCTGACAGACTGTCTTCTACATCTACTTATGTCATGTGCTTAAGGAATAGGCTGAAATGGTTGCTGGAGTATTTACTCCACTCTATTTTCAGTGAGAATGAGGGTTAGGCCTTTTCCTCTACTTGTCTCCCTAAATAATTTCATTTGGTACCATGCCCTTAAGTATCATCTATTGTTGTATGGATCCCAAATATATAAGTGCATCCTAGATCTTTTTCACTTCCAGACGTATTTATTCATGGCCTCTGACCACCTCCATTTTAATAGCTAGTCATTACCTAAAATTCAGAATGTTTGAAAAAGTGTTCAAAACAGAGCTTTTGATGCCCTAATACCATATAATTGTTTCCTGACTCTTTCTTGATAAACAGTACCACCATTCACTAGGTTGTTCAACACAAAAGCTAGCAGTAACCATTAGTTATTGTCTTTCCTTCCTTGATCTCCTCTTGCCCCATATTTGGTCTGATGTCAAGTCTTGTTCCAAGGCCATCAACTTCTTTTTATCTTCCATAGTCACTACTACAGCTCACATTGTCTTCATCTCTTCCCTGTATTACTTTCAGACCTTTATAACTTGTTTCCTTGTTTCTACTCTTTCTTGCCTTTCATCCACTATGTGCCAAATAGCTGATTTATTTTATTTATTTCATTACAAAGTAGCTAATATTTCAAAAATATAATTTATATCTTATCACTGTGCCACATAAAACCCTTCTAGGACTTTCCTTTTGACCCTTAGAATAAAATTCAAACTCTACAGCATGATTTGAAGACCAGCATAAGCTGCTATCTGTGAACTGCCTACTGTAGTCCACTCTTCCTTTTGCTCACTTATGGTCCAACTAAACTGGCCTCCTTTCTGTCCATCAATTAATTTAGTATATGACTGAGCAGCTCCTAAATGCCACTCTTCCCCAAAAGTAAACAAAAAGGGTCCCTGCTCACAGGAGCTTACCTTTTAGGGAACAGACAGTATTTACTCCAGCAGGTATAGATAGGATAACTGTTGTGAATTAATAATAAGATAAGAAAATAGAATAAAGAATGATTGAGGCTACTATATTTAGGTAGAGTGGTACAGAGCAGAGATCTAAAGAAAAGGTACGAGTCAAGAGGATTCTCATGAATGACTAATTCAAAGCAGAGGGAACAGAAAGGGTGAACATTTTGAAATGAGAACTTGTGTGTTTTTGAAGAACAACAAAAAAGCCAGTGCAGCTGGGACAGGATGAATGACAGAAAGAGGTATCAACGTTCCAGGCTGTGTTTTTCTTTGTAAACACTTCAGCTTTCACAGTCAGTGAGATAGAGAGCCCCTAAAAGAGGTTGAGCAGAGGAGCATCTGACTCAGTCTAGTCCCTGGAAGATGAGGAAGTTCAGATGAGAACTTCAGTTCATGTGAGAAATGGTGATGACTTAGATGAGAGAGGAAGTAGTAGCAGTGGAGAGAAGTAATGGATTTGAACATGTGTTTTGAAAATAATACTGAGACAACTTAGTGTAGGGTTGGATGTGGATTATGGGTAAGAGAGAAGGATCAAGAATGATTACAAGTTCTTGCATTGTTGGCCAACTGGATGAACGGGTGATGAGCTAGAAAGTCAACGGTGTCCTGGGTCCTAATAAGAGTCCATAAACAAATAATGTATTCCACAGACAGTTATTAGGATGTCTGTTGTATGTCAGGTATAGTGCTGGACATAGAGTGTACTAAAATGACTCAAATTCTGATCCTGTCCCTGAAGTATTCACAGGAGAACATGAGACAGATGCACACAATAAGTGTATAGCTCTCATACATCCGTCAGCTGAACACAATTCAAAGGACACACAGCATTAACAACTCCAACCTCAGGTAGAAACCCTGGAGTTCTTTCCAACATTTCTCACCAAATCCTTTTGTGTCCTGTGGCAGTTTGCAATTTCATTTCTTCTTTTAATTTTCTATAATAGCTACAAATCAGAAATATCATTATTTAGTGACCACATAAATGGCATACCATTTCTCATTTAAAAATGATTTACCACTCCAATGTGAGTTCAATGTCTTTATCAGGAATAGGAAACTGCAGGCTAAGAATACATTGATCTAAATATCTACTCAGTGGCTAAAAGGAACACAAATAGATTCATAAGTAATGAGATGATTGACCTTACGCCACTAACAGTAAACACTTTCAACTAGAGATTTCCCTGTAATTGTTGTAATTAAGGACACCTTTCTGGATCTATACTTTTTGGGTGTTTGGAAGTCACGAATGTGCCATGAACTCAGATCAATGGACATTTGCCAAGCTCCATCAACACAGCCTTTCTGGGCTTCTTGTTCCAATCACAGTGGCTATGGCCAACTTCTTAAAAAAGGGAACATTCTGTGCTTTTGAAATATGAGTGGATATAAAAGACAGCAGGTGGCTGAAATTGGATGGAATGTTCAAATTTTAATTAAACCATCAACACAATTGCTAATGATAGGAATATCAACAGTTTGCTGAAGGAATAATGACTGAAGCTAGTGAGAAAGTGGAATAAGTTAACAGATTTTTGAGACTATGTTAGCTAACTCACTTAGAGTTATAAAAATTTAAACTTAAGTCAGTCATCTTTTTCTTGATTAAGTCTTTCCCCTTCTCTTAGGTATGGTTACATGCCCCTTTGGGGTGCTCTCATAACACTCTGCCCATACCTCTATTTTATGTCCTCCTATTAACTATGAACATTGTGTTCAAATGGGAGAGCAGCCCTGAGACTTTATGGAAACTTAATACTTGGAGTGTATAGGCCATTTTTAAAGGTCTCTGGTAATCCTTTCAGTGATGTGATCATTAAAAAGATATAGTAATAGTATTTTTCAGGAGCATCCTCTGTATTAGACATGTTTAGGGCTATAAGTACATTATTGCATCTAATCTGCATAACAGATTTCCAAGGTAGGTATTATCATCTTTTTAAATAGAAAACTGGGGGTCAGAAATGTGAAGACCTTGTCCAAGGTCACTCGGCCAAAAGATGGTGGCACTAGGTTTCAAACTTAGGCTTATATATATTTAAAAACATTCAACATTGGTCTCGAGCTCCTTGAGGCCAGAAATAAATCAGTGTAAGCATGACATTAGGCTTCTCCAGGGGTGGTTATACATAGTCTTAGAAACAGAGTCATTGATAAAATATTTTCTCTTAAGCCTATGTTAGTGTTTCTTAAATTTGGCATTTACTGACATGTGGGGTTGGGTAGTTCTTTGTTTTGAAGGGGGTTTCTGTGCATTGTTGGACATCTAGCACCATCACGGGTCACTATTCATTGGATACCAGCAGCACCTCCTGAATTCGAACAGCCTAAAATGTCTTCAGACATTGCTCCATGTCTCTTGTCTCACCTTAAGAACCACTGGTCTACACATAGAATACTAATTCTGTCTCATGTTTCTTCCAAGCAGTCAGTGTGTGTGTGTGTGTGTGTGTGTGTGTGTGTGTGTGTGTGTGTATGTGTGAATGAGAATAAATTTATTACAGGACTCCCTCAAGCTTGACTATAATGAACTCCACCTGCAAGTGAAGTGAGAAAAAAAAAGACTTAATGAGTTGCTAAAATGTTCTAAAGTTAATATTTAACTCAAATGGGATCAGCACTTTCTTGGAACAAAATGTGTAACTGAAAGACAAAAACAAAAGTCTTTGCAAAGGCGCTTCTCTGCTGTGTGAATCAGGCCCTGGAGTCCTACTCCACTAAACTTTACAGCACACATTTTCTTAATGGCAACTAGGGAAACTAGACACTAATACTGCCCACCCACCACTCCCCCCATACACAAAATTCCAGATCCTTTAACAATGCAGAAAGGAGTCATTGTGGGCCTCACACCAGTGTAAATTATACTATAAATATTCATTAAAACCCAAGTCTGGAAACGCATGCTACTTTTACAGATGATGAGGCAGAAAGTAGTCAGAGGGACTATTTAGATGAGGTCAGGGGGAGCACACCATACTGAGGAGGAAGTGGAGATAAATCTCCTGCGGGGAGGGAGGAGCATGGGAGTAAGGAGCTGTATTTACTGAGTTCCTGTATGTCAGACGGGCATGTAGTAGGTACTCAAGAAATAGTAATCCCAGTCCTGCTACATTTAAAGAAACTACAGTTTTTACTGATCGATTATTGGCACTGACTGTACAGACCACTCCGTGTTAAAAAAATAGCATTTAGTCCTTGTCTGTCTATACATGCAATGTTTTCTGGCTTATTACACGCTTTATCTCATTTATGATTATCATAACCCCCAAAGTCAGTATAATATTTCTTATTTTACGGATGAGAAAGGCAAGGCAGAATGAATTGCCCAAGGCCATAAAACTAATAAAAAGGGGCCAAAATTTGAATGTAGGTCTGTGAACTCCAAAGTGAATGTTCTATTAGTTACATTACAGTATAGAGAATATAAAATGTAATATATTTGATGGTGGTTCACATTAGCTTTATTGATGTTCAAAATAATTCTTTTCTATAATAAGGAGGACAAGTTAGATTCTCTAATTACAATGAGCAAACTGAGCCTTATTCCTCATTCAACCCCCTCCCCCAGGGATATTACTGAACTTAAAAGTAGAAGCAAAGAGAATCACTACCATTCCTAAGGCTCATTTTGCCTGGGTCACTGTGGCTGGGGCAGAATCCCAGCCTCACCAGTTTCAGCTGTGTGAACATACAGACAACTTACGTGTATCTCATTTCATTTCTCTGAAAAAATGGCAGTAATAAAAGTGCCTAGTTCACAGTGTGAAAGTGAAAACAGAATGAGATTACACATACAGAGTTTAGAAGAGTGAACGAATACATAAAAGATCAATAAATGTTAGTTACCTTTATTATTTTTATTCTTTTAGCAAACATTGATTGAAGACCTGTTGTATGCAAGACGGCTAGCTAGTTAGCATGGGGAATTTGGCAATTGTTTACTGAGCACCAACTATGTGCTAGACACTATTTCAAGCGTGTGGGTTACATCAACGAACTGAACAGACGAACATGACGTTATCGTTGTTCTTCCTGTGCCCCCTACAGTGTAACACATTTACTAATATTGGAGTCTTGCCTGGTGGATCACAAGTCAGCTGTCACTGCCCAATCTCTTCCCACCACCTTTCCTGTTATCATTCTTTCATCCCTTCTAAGCATGCTGAGTGTCCAAGCAAGGGAAGACATACAAATGGTATTAAACACACACATGTAAACACACGTTTGATATTCAACCTATGCAGGCACTGTTAATATGCTCACGCATTATCTCATTTCATCCATTTAATCCTCCAACAACTGTATGAAATATTTTCCTTTATTAATGGTCACTTAACAGATGAGAAAAAAAATGAGTCTCAGAGAGGCTAAGTAACTTGCCTGAAGTTGTACAGCCAGTGAATAACTTGTCTGTTACTGGAAATAAGTTCTCTGCCCTCAGGGCCCTCCCATAGGACCTTCTGGTATTTACCTTCTTGATGGAGTCAGGCACCTGAACATCCATACTCTTTCTTGGGAAACAGTAATCCTTCAGGGAATGAAAACAGGCTCTCTTTTCAAAGGTAGGGGAGCCCTCTTTGGAAGTGGAAGCTTGTTGCTCGCATAGGATCACAAACGAAAAAGTTGAAAAACCATAATTTGAATCCAGATTTGACACAAAATATTTCCAGGTGTATTTTGCTCTGTGATCTTTCTTAGCAGTGGTGGGATTTAAGGTCAGATGGAAAATTTGGTGTGAGCTGTTTCTTTACAAACGATCCCCCAATGAAGCCTTTTTGATGTTCTCTCTAAATAAGGTTAGACAGCCAGATGCAGGGATACACTGGATGTATTGAAGGGGGAAAAAAACATTTAACATGTGTTCTACTATCAAAATACACTGCCTCTGGCATACTATGAATAAGAATTTTTACAAATCCTATAATTATTCTTGGAACACATTTCCATTTTTATGTTAAATGTGTTCATTCATGAAATGTAAACACTTAAAAAAACACATCACTCATTTTATAACCCTATTTTGACATTTTTGAGGCTTAAAAATACAAATTTTTAGAGGACGGTCCATTAGCGAGGAATGAGGCTGGGAGAGAATTGTTAGTTTGTTCTAGTCACAGATCAGGTCACAAAACTGGGACCAGAGATGCAAGGGACATAGTGGGAAGAGGATGGTGAGGGCAGGTATGACACTTGCCTTCTTAAATTTGGAGGAAAGTGAGAGAAGGGTGAGAGAACCAGTGGCAGCAAGAAAGGAGGAGGAAGAGGAAAAAAAAAAAACCCTGTGGGGAGGGTTGCAAGGTATGAAATGTGAGAAAGGAGAAGAATGAGGGGGAAAAATCTGCAAGCCTTGCCATTGGCTAAATTGAATCTCATTTAATGTCTCTTAGAGATGCCAGTAAAATTAGAATGGTAAACTTTTTGTTTTCTTTTCTTTTTAGTAATGTACTGCCACAATTAGCCTGAACCACATGGGATCTCTAAATTTGCAACTGTTGTATAAATAATCCTTGAATGGAGTCTAATTAGGAGTAACAACACCATGGAAGTAATAGATAATCTAAATATATTCGATATCCGTTTAAATCAGTTCTAGTCAACAAGCATTTATTGTGCACATACTATGGACTAGATACTGCCTTTCAGAGTTCAAAGATACAACTGACTCATTTCCTTCCTTCAAAGAACTCAGAGAGTGTTTTGAAAGAAAGAAAAAAAAAGTACCATGCACATTACAAGACAGGGTGCTAGTACATATATTTAAAGCATATAAAATATACAGAAGGTGATAGAAAAGGTTTCAGATAAGTTGGTAGACTTCAGAAAAGGGTTAGACATTTGCCCGGCAAACAAGCAAGAGAAACAGTCATGATCAAATGCCCAGAAATATGACGTAGCACAGACTACTTGCAGACATTCTAGTGCATTCTCTCTTACGTGAAGATGCCTCTTAAAATGACTTGTAGGTATGTTACAAGGTGGAGACTCCGGGTCTCTTCCTTGATCTCTGCATTAGGATGCGAGTGTGTGTATTTTCAGATAACTTCCAAATGAATCTGATATATACTCCTTTTTAAGAGCCAATTATTTGAGTTTTCTAGTAGATAGGATGTAAATTCTGAAGCAGGTGCCAGAGACAAAAGTTATTATAGAATAGCAACATAAATGCATACATTAAATACAGAGATCCCTGGACTTTTTGTTTTTTCTGCTTTGAAATGCTCTGACTATGCAGTTCCATTTCCATGTGTGTTACATATCTTATAGTAATTCCATCCAGAGCTTTCAAGCTTCTACTATAAAGAAATTCCACTAGTAAGTAGAATTTTACATTCTTCGCTATTTTATTATGAACTGCAATAATATTCTTTGTGGAGTTCACAGCCTCATTTTAACCCAGAAATGGTGTACTTGTTTGGAAGTGACAGCCAAGTATATGAATAATCCCCAAACAACCCCACTAACCTAAGGATTCTCCCTACCTATATGAGGCTTCGCTTTCCCTGTCTCTCTCATAAGTACTATTTGGACAATTAACCTTCAACCCTGTATATCCTTCTTTCAAGTATAGTTCTCTAGGAGAATGGGAGCAAGGGACAAATAAACATGAGAACAGTTTTTACATAATTATGCTAGACTGGCTTTAAGAATGTGTGGAGAAAATGATAGGGATTCATTTTCCATAATCTTTGGGTGTGCAGCATTTTCAAGTTGACAGTCTGTTGAAACTGAAAATAAGTCCCCTGGCTGATGGAGGTGACATAATTTTAATAGATATTAAATGTCATATGCAAAAAGTTGACAAGTCTAATTGAGTTTTCTCTGATATTAATCAAATTAACTGACATGGAAAGTTTCTAAGCCTAATGAACATAGGCTGCTGTCCAAACCAGTTACCATCCAAATACAGGCAAAGATGGACAGAACTAATTGTGCTTTATGAGCTGGGCGTTTGGATACTTGGAAAGAAGGTTCAGTTGAAAGGAAGACCTTGGAGCTTTGTGTGTTGTAGTCTATCCCTTGAACGTCTTTCTCTGCAAACATAATGAGTTCACAGACTGCACAGATTCTCTTTTACATACCCCTGCCATCTAGGGTCCTCAGGGCCTGCATCTGCCCGTCAAAGAGGAGGCCTTCAGAGAAGGTCTGATGAAAGAACAGATAAATGAAATAAATTCCTTACAGCATTCTCAGGGTTGGGAACTCCTTTGTAGCTTTCTTATCTCCAAACTCTCCCCTGACTGTAGCTTCCTCCAGGGTGGAAACGATTCCATCCCTTTGGGTTTCCAGCTCATCCATGGGCTTTAAATAAAGGATCTGTGACATCTTTGATTGCCCTTGCAGATCCCCTTGCTATCCCTTACTACTCTGTCCTTTGTCAGCTACATCAGGTCTCCCTAAAGCTCTGTTTTCTGGCTCGTTTGGCCAAATGATGCCCCAGCAGGAGTTGAGAGGGATGATGGGAAGAGCGTGAATTTGTGGTACCTATTCTCAGGCTCCCTTCCTGCATAGGCACCTCACACAGGCTTTAGCTCTCTACCAATATTACTGACTCTCAAAGAAACCAGCTTGACAGTTCTCTTTCCTCCCTGCTTCCAGTAACGTCTCCTTCCTCCTCACTCCAGGCTTAAGGATGGTGTATCTTGTGGTCTTTAGTATTGTGTTGCTCTGCAGTCTTGTCCACACCATTTTAAATAGTCTCCTTATGGAGCCTACCTTGAATTATCTAGCTTTTTTAAGTGGAGGAGCAGAGAGGAGAGACAGAATCTCAAGCAGGTTCCATACCATCAGTGCACAGCCCGATACAGAGCTTGAACTCATGAACCGTGAGATCATGACCTGAGCCAAGATCAAGAGTCAGATGCTCAACTGACTGTGCAACCCAGGCACCCTGAATTATTTCGTTTTAACATGACAATTGTTTCCTGTTGGGGCTGTAACTGATGCAAATGATCAGATCTGGGGGCCACGGTGGGGCATACATTGGAAGAGTTGGAGTTCTACGTGAGGAGGGCAGGTAGGGGCTTCTATCCCAATTCCAGAAAGAGAGGCAGATGGCCTGCACAGTGCAGTGCTACTGAGCCTCTTACGCTATGTTTTGCAAGTACATTATCCCCTGGAGCCTCTACGCAGCTCCTTACACATAAGAACTCTGCCTTCCGTATGCAGTCTAACACTATCCACTTCCCTCCCCAGCACTGCACTTGCCCCAACCCTACCCACCCAGGTACATGGGAGGGCTTCCTGGCACAGGTCCACTTTGGAAAACAATGAAACCCTACAATCATGCAAACTTGGATACAACAAGATTAATGCTTCACTTCTATCCTCTAAGCCTGACTTACTTGGCCCTATCATTAACCTTGTAATACTAATACAATTCTGCATTTTGTGAGGCGGATTTAGGTTTGCTGAAGAAACAAAGGAATGACTGAAGATTGAGGACTGGGTGGAGATAGTGTGACCTTCAAAAGTGTCAATGAAACTGCATCAGCTAAAAAATAAGCAACTTAATGTTCTTTTTTTCTATTTTTATTTTTTTTTATTTTTATTTTAGAGAAAGAGGGAGTGCAAGCAGGGGAGACAGAGGGAGAGAGAGAGAATCTTAAGCTGGCCCCATGCTCAGCACAGAGCCCAACATGGAACCCAGTCCCACAAACTGTGAGATCATGACCTGAGCCGAAATCAAGAGTCAGAGGCTCAACTGACTGAGCCACCCACACGCCCCTTATTTGTTCTCAACTTAAAGTTTGAGTTCTTCAAGAAAGAAACTAAGACTCAAATCCAGGACTTCTGACTCCCCGTCTTTCCAAATACTCAGGAGGCCCCTCTTTCCAAATAGCCTTGACTCGAAACATTATAGTCTGCTAAACTAAATTGCAAACATTGGAAATGGTGGCCCTTTGGATGATTAATCAACTTAGTACTCCACAGGAAGGCAACCTGAATTAATGCCATCATCAAGCCATTAAAAGAAACAACATATTAACATCAATACCTCAGATTAAAAGCTTACATTTAATAGTCTTGCATTTAACAAGCTTCACTCACTTAAATTGAATCTTTTCTTCTTCCAGTTCTGGAGAGTGAGGAGCTGTCTTTGACATAGTGAAAAAAGTGCTCCTTGGGAGTAGGGTGGGGAGAGGGTGGGTAGGGAGAGAGGGCAGAGACCTGACAGGTAGTATCTGTAATATTATATGCAATATTGGTTTATTTGTTTGTTTTAGCACTATGAGGATGTACATAGGATACAGATGGGGCCAAATTCTTGTTTTATTGTGTACAAGCTAGGTAACCTCTCTGAGACTCAGTTTCCTCATTTGTAAAATGGAAATAATAATGCTCCTTTCATAGGAGTGTTGTAAAGATTAAACAAAATAGCATGGGAAATTTCTTAATTCAGTGCTATGCCTATGGTGTACTCTTCAGCACCTTGAAGTGCCCTGAAATTGTCTCATACATCACACCTCCACAAAATGCATGCAAAGTTCCACAACGGTGGGTGAGTTGGAGGAATTCTTCTAGCATTCCCTGTGAACACTCAGGACCCTCCTTGCTCCTGTTCCATTCCAGTCTCTGTCTAGTTCTTGGCACTTAACCTTGTCTTTTATGCATGAACATACATCCCCATTTAGAATATATCCTTGGCATTTCTTTTGCCCGAATGGGGCCCACAAAGCTCTTTAAGACTGACGTCCCGGCCGTTCCTGCTTCTAGCTGCTTCAGGTGGACCAACACGACCCCATTTGTCAGGTTTTCAAAACTCAATTCTCTATGACATTTTTCTTTAAGCTGGACCATTCCCTGGAGTTAAGAGGACATGCAGATTTCTAATGGATACTTTGTGATGGTTGAATTTGAAAATAGACTTACATATTAAGTTATCGTGAGCTCCTTCTGAATTTACTTGGTACATCCATCAATAACATCCCCATTTTACTGTCTATGCTGTCTCCAACGTCACTGCTCCCCAGTGTTTTTTGAGTGTCCAGAGCTCAGGAAACTTATGAACTCAGTCATGGAGGGGAGATTGTGTTGCTGTAGTGGGAGCCTTCCAGATACACACTTAATACCACCCTGAAGTCACTGTTTTTTCTCCTCTGCCCAGAGATAACTTTAATGCTCTTTGGAGATGGTCTTAGCTGTACTGAATGTGACCTTTAAGTGTAAGAGCTTGGTCTAGTTTCTTCATCCACCTGGACTCTGTTTATGCATAAAGTGGGAGAAATAAAATCTGCCCCGGAGTTATTATGAAGACTAAACAAGTCATGTGTTCATACAATAAAGTTTATTGCACCACTTCCATGTGCCTCTCAGCCTGGTGATGGAAACACAAGGATAAGTAGGACCTGGTTCCAGCCTGGCAGCATCTCAAAGTCTGGAGAGGGAGAAAGACAAATAACAGGACTCTCGGGAAGCCCGAGACGAGCGCTGTGGTGGGCAAAGAGCTGCTCTGTGGAGACCTGGGAAGGTCAGGAGGTGCTTCCTGAGGAAAAGACTCCTGCCAGGAATGGGAGCTGAAGACGAAAAGTTCTTCAGGCACTGCTAGGTCCATGTGTGCTTCGAGGAGTCATTAAGAGGTCATTGCAAGTGGAGGGAGGAGACTTTGTGAAGATATGGAGGCTGAACAGTTTGGAAGTTGAGGGCAGTTGGAGCACACAGTGGGAGAAGCATGGTGAGGAGGACGAGGGGTAGCACTAGCAGAGTTAGAGGACCAAACAGAAGGAGGAGGCACTTCTTTGCCCATCCCTTCACCTGCGACCCTGATTTACACCCTATTTTCTCTTCATGGGCATTTGTGACTGTCTTCTGAAGGTCTTCTGGCTTCTAAGCTTGACCTTTATGGACTTCTGTAAGAGTTACTATCATAACTCTGATGCTGACGTTCTGCTGTTAGAACCATTTACTAATATTCTTTCTTTTCAGGAGCTGTCCCATAAAGGCATTCTGGGAAGCATCTGTCCTGAGAATGCTCTGGAGTTCAGACTGGAGAGGGGTAATGGAGTAGTGAGCATGAAGGTTTCCATGGGGAACATGTCAGGAAGTATTCCATTTCATTCCATCCTTTTAGGCAACATATCATGAAATTTAAAGCTCTGAGATGTCTTGGTAAAGGAACACCTTTCCATTTAACATGGAATTTCATACAGTTATATTAATCATTGAAGTCTCTTTCTTTCTTTCTTTCTTTCTTTCTTTCTTTCTTTCTTTCTTTCTCTCTCTCTCTCTTTCTTTCTTTCTCTTTTCTTCCTTCCTTCTTCTTTCTTTCTCTTTCTCTCTCTCTCTTTTGTTCTTTCTTTTCCTTCCTTCCTTCCTTCCTTCCTTCCTTCCTTCCTTCCTTCCTCCTTTTTTTTCTCCCTATAGCATCCATTACCATGTCCCTGCAGGCAGGAGTTGTTTACAGAGCCCAGCATGGGTAATGCTGGCATGTGAGATTAAGTACAGACTTCTGAGAAGGACACACACTTATAAACTGGCTCCACACATCTTCAGTCTCATCTTCCATGCTTTCTGTTCTCACCATATCTCTAGTCCCTTGGAATAACTTGAGGCTTCCCAAACTTACCATGCTGTTGTGAGGATCTGAGGTGCCTCCTGGAGAGAACTCGGCTAAAAGGGAGAAGAATTCAGATACAATAAACTTGACTCAGGATCAAGACTGCAGTCTTTGGAGGAAGTTAGAAGTTGTGAGTGTTGCAAAATAGTGACACTTGACAGACCATTCCCAGTGCCCCATGTATACACAGATTCTGGTGTCAGCCTGCTGGCCAGGAGTGAAAGCCATGTGCTGTGTGCCTTTGCTCAGTTATTTACCTTCCTAAACCTAGTTTCCTCAGCTATAAAGGTGAGATAACAATGATTCCTGCCTCAAGGTCTACTGAAGGGATTAAACATGAAATGTCTGGTATACTAGTTGGCACGTGGCAAAGTACTCAATAATCTAGCTAGCACTATTTATGCATAGTCATTACTAATTAATGATAACATTAATAATAGCTGATATATATAGTGCTTACTATGTGTCAGGTACTATTCTCAACATTTTACACAAACTTATTCTTTACTATAACACTAGTAATTACTATTATCCTCACTGTGCTGATGAATGAGTGATTTTATTTATCACACAACCAATAAGTACTGTAGCCAGGATGTGATTTTAGGAAGTTTGTTTCCAACACCTATATTCTTAACTACTACCCTAAATGAAAACAAGCAAAATAATAGAATATCCGTTTCACTAAAAATTTTGTATGTGGTTTGGGAGCACACAGAAACATCCCTGTTTTATGCTCTTGCCAATAGAAGGGAACACACACACACACACACACACACACACACACACACACACAAGAAAGAGAAAGGCAAGTTCCCTCATCCCACAAGATACCCCTGTGCAGGTTTGGCCATTAGTAGCAGTACTGAATAAAGAATAGCAGTGGTCTGCTAGATTCGAATTGCTAAATAGAACACAGTAGTCTAGAAACTTCCAGAAATCCAGAGTGTTTTGCAGGAAATGGGACTTTCTGTGCCAGTAGACTGGAACAAACACTAGCAGATAACTGCGAACCCACCTATAACTATGAGTCAATAGCTTGGGTGTGTTCCAGCTTCTCTGTTTTGGTGCACATCCTCTTGACTGTTAGTGATTCTTTCCTTGGTGGGCACTCTGAGAGAATACACCCTAAGTGGATTCTTTTACAGGTACCCTCATGTCTTACTGCTTTGGGCCCTAACCATAAGGGCTGCTCAATAAATGCATTTTAAATTAAATTATACTGAAAAACCAAAGAAAAGTCCAAGTTTATAACTATGAAATGCTTGTAACAACTGGCCATCCGATACCCACAGGGTGCTTATTTGATCTTATAAAAAGCTGTCGTGGAACAAATAGAATTTGCTTCTAAAATAATTCTATGCAGTTTGGAAGTGACACAAGCCAACTTGCAAAGTACGAGCAGTTTGAAATTAATGTTCATCTTTCAGCTTTTTATTAAGTTGGCTAAAAACCAATCTAATTCCATTTTTAAAAAAAAAATAATGTTTCTTCTCTATAAAGCTGAGGAAAATGGTGAAACCATTGGATCTTTTTGAAAGTGGCAAGAGCCAAGCGCTGGACCTTTTAGGCTTAGAGACAAATGAAGTAATGCCTCTATTTGGGGTAGGTTTGGCACCTATCCATCATTGCTCCTGCTAAGTTCTGACTTATGAGTTGATTTGGGCTGGGAAAGCAGTCTGGGACAGGGAAGTGCTGCATCCTGCTGGTGGGATTTTGAATGCCACATTTTTGCTCTTTGCTTCTCACCAGGGGGGTGACTGTTCACCTCAGCCAGCAAGTGGCTCTCTGCAGCCTCCGTGTTCTAGGCAACGTGGATACAGCAGCGAACAAAGCTGACCTTGTCTGGTCTCTGTCCTTGTGTAGTCCACAGTCTGGTAGACTACAACAACTAGCCAACTTCTCAAAGTCTCACTTTCCTTTATAGGAAAACCAGTAAAAGTCTAGTATTGGAGACAGTGTTAAGGGATCTGGCATACTGCACACCATGCTCCATGTGAACCTCATTTACCACTCCCGTTCTTGCCTCCGTGTGGCCCTATGTCTACAAAACTGCTATGTCCTCTTCAGTCTCACTGCTTGATGCACTTTGGACACCCAGATCTGGAGGTTTAAACCATCCTTAGGTCTGCATTCCTCCCGACCTCAGTTTCTCCCTGGAGCCAGCCTCCCCTCAGTGGCCCAGTGCACTCACACGTTATCATTTTCTGACTAGCCTTGGGCTCCTGGCTTTTCTTCCAGAACAAGTCCCAGTGGCTCTCATGCACCACAGGCCTGACTTTGCCTGGATGCCATCCCCCACACCCTGTGTCAAGTCTTGGCACAAGGGCTACAATACAGTTTCCTCCCGAAGGACTTTGGCTGAGCAACTTTTTCCTCCTCCTCTTATGTAAGGCTGGGAGGATTCACACCACAGGTATCTAGCTTTTACACTCTGAGGTCTCTCAGAGGAAACTCAGTTCCTCAAGGCTCTTGGCTCTGAAGTTTTCAGACCATGGAAGCGAGAAGCACCTATAGATATGAGTATTTAGCCCCAAATCATGAATGATGGGGATCTTAGGAAGCAGTTATGTGGTTAGTTAGGAAAAGCACAGGGTCACACTGAAACTCTTTGGATCTGTGAAACTGCCCAGAAAATTTCAAAGGATAAAGGAGTCTAGGCTGAATGTATGTTGCTTACTGGCCTGTACCCAGGACTCTCAAAGTCCAAAGCACACATTGTAAGGAAGGGAAAAACTGTATGCTCTGTGTTCAGTCATAAGAGCACCTCCACAGTGTGTGTATTCATTCATTCATTAACAAATATGCATCGAGTTTCTACTCTACTTGCCTTGGTCTAGAGAGATTCTGGGAAGGCCGACCTAATCCTGCCTCTCATGATGGTTACATCTGCATCAGAGAAACAGACAATATCTATGTGAACAAATGCATAAGATAATATCAGTGAGTCTGATCATGGAATAGTGACCAGGAAGTGCTATTTAAACTAGGATGGGCAGGAAAACATTGCTTACTTATAATTTGCCGGGTACCCTAGCATTGGGGCTAGAGGAGGATTTCTCAACCTCGGTACTATTGACATGTGGGCTGCATAATTCTTTGTTTTGGGGGACAGTTCTATGCTTTGTAGAATGTTTAGCAACACTCCAGATCCCAGTAGCTTCCCCTTTCCTGCAGTTGTGACAATCAAAAATGTCTCCAGGCATTGACAAATATTCCCTGAGCACCGTGGATGCTAATGGATTTGGGGCTGTTTTTTTTTTTTTTTTTTTTCCTTTGTGTCATTCCCAGCTTGAAGCACCAAATGCAGAAAGATAAAGTCTTTTTGGTTCAATCATCACAGTAATGAGATTCCATCAGATCTGGTCCCAGAAGAGAAAAAGCTGAAAGCCTAAGGTATAATAACTTAGGTATAAAGCACAGATTTGGATACACCTACCCTTTTATCAGAAGGAAGTTAGGACAGAATAATGGACTGACAATGGGCTTCCCATAGGAAGGGAGAGTGGGAACTCCATACTATCTGTGTGACAATTAGCAGGTTACAAGGCTTGCTGCTCTTCCATTTCCTTATTTGTAAATGGGTTGCATAATGTCCTCCTCTCAGGTCACAACTGCAGAAGACTTTGCTGTGAGGCTTAAATGAGAGGATATATGCAAAGTACGTGGATCAGTAAACAATAGTTCTTATGATGGTTATTGCCTTTTTGATTAATAACTGGGAGCCTATATTTAAATTTTTTCCCGAGTTTGAACTCAGTCTGAGTGCTGTTGGATTCTGGATTAACAAAACAAAGTTGTTTAATTGTCTTCATTTACACATTTTGATTTTTTTCTCAACTAGCTTAAAATCTTCAGTAATCCTTAGAACCCCAGTTCTTGTGAAGAGGCCCTAATTTTTCCTCATCTCTGGTACAGTGGATGCTACTGGCCTTTTGAAGTCTGTGGCTCAGAGCACACCATGGCTTAGGTCACAGGTTGAGCTAGGTGAATTCCAGTGCACCAAACAGACCTCAGGTGAGGTGTCTGAAGCCTAAGAACAGTGGTGTGGCCTTGTGGAATAAATCCTGGATGAAGCCCAGAAAGTCCTGGGCCTAAATCCTAACACTGCTGATCGCTCTCCAAGTTGCCCTGTGTAATCACCATGTTCTCAGGTCTTGGTGTCAGCAAAAGTGACATGTTGGTGACTCTCAGTGCATGCTTGGGGCTTGAGAAAATGCAGTCACTGATATACTGGTGCTCCTAGAATATTCTGTGCCTCCATTTGCTCTTTTAGTGTCATTGAGACTTGGTAGTCCAAAAATGTTTTATAAAACAAGGCAGGAGCAAAAGAAAATGTTACAAAATACGGGAAACTGTTGAATTCTGATGACCGTAACTCCATTCTGAGAATTTGGCTGACTCTCAAAAGCATGCCTCCTGGAGGAACAGCTGCCAGCTGGTAGAAAGGAGATCACAAGTTTGATAAAATCCCTTCTTACAGAGCCGTTCTATATGGCGACAATTTCTAATTTAGAATCATAGACTGGAAAAACCTCAAGTATCCTTAGACATTACCCATTTGTTGTATTTGCAAATGCTTTTAGTGGTAGAACCTTTTACCTGCAACAAACCTTTTAACTTGTAAGTGAGACTGACCTTTGATATGTAAGTGAGACTAAAGCAAAGAGGTGGGTTGTGGGGAGGTGCCAAACAGCAAACAGGTAGGTGAAGAAAATAAGATGGAGGTGGTTTTGCCCATTAAGTCAAGGCAAAGCATAGGCTAACACCTGCTTTAATTTGGATGGGCCAGGCTGCATCCCATGGTCTTCAAATCTGTGTTTCTGCATCTCAGATGTAATTAATCCTCACTAAAACATGCTTGCAAGAAGCAAATACCATCACTATCAACCTTACAGAGGATACTAGATTGGAGACAATCTTAAATAAATTCCTTTTACATGCCTCACTTAACTTCAGCATATCTCACTTCCTAAGTAGAAGAAAGCCTTCCCGGTTTCCTTCAAGTAGCCTCTCCAAGTGCAAATACCTCTCCTCTTCACCAGGGCACTTGGGCTTCGAGAAAAGGGAAAGAGTAATCAGTTTCTTTTCCACATCCATTCCCTTCTTCAACCATCTTTTCCCACTTAAAAGAAACTGGGAAACCCAGAGATTTTTCTTTCTGAGTAATGTGCTCACCAGTGGTCCCTCAGACAAAGCCTAAGCATTTGCTAACACCTATCAGCCCACAAGTATCTCCTTTTCCCTGAATTCTAAGTGTTGTTGCAAAATGCTTGATAAATAAGTGTGAATAAGATAATTACCTACTCCCATTTCCAAAAAGGCTTGATTGCAGGTGGAGTTAGTAAAACAGAGCTCTCACATTCAATAACAACTTTGTAAATACTGTTTTCTCCTGTTTAGATGGAATAACAAATAATTTCTAGTTTTCAGATAAATGTTATCCAGAGGGTATTAATGGGCATGAGGATGTTTTACCATTTACTGTTCTAATAGTAAAATTTTTAAATAACCAAATCAAGCAAGAAGCATTTCAAGAAGAGTCCTACTGCAGGTGTCATCCTGAATTTGGGGACTTCAGGAACTGACACGTCCCTCAGCCTTGCACAGACAAGGTGAGGCATCACCTTTGTGAAGATAAAGATGCTGCTGGATCCTCACCTAGCTTGCCTCCTTCTCAGAATTAAGGCTACGTCTCTATATCACCTTTCTAATCCTGCCTCAGCAGAGACTGTCAGCTGAGCTGTAATTCACAGGTGTCCTGGCTTCTCTCTGGTCTTTCCATTTTCTGGGGTGCTCATTAATGTCCAGCGATATTGTGTGGCTTAACACAGAGAAGTGAGCCTTGCAGTAGGGATGAAGTCCAGGGCCATTACTTGTATTCCCTAAAACAAAGACTGATGTCGGTGAAGAGGAAGACCCAGAAGGGAGGTCACCTGGTCGCTCTGGAAGATTATCTCACATTTTTTTGCTTGTTTGTTTTTGTTTTAATATTAGTTTCCAGAAAGGAAATACATTTATATTTCCATATTAACTGAATTATTTAGAAATAACAGTGTTTCTCATCGGACAAAGGGCTAGTATCCAAAATCTATAAAGAGCTCATCAAACTCCACACCCGAAAAACAAATAACCCAGTGAAGAAATGGGCTGAAAACATGAATAGACACTTCTCTAAAGAAGACATCCAGATGGCCAACAGGCACATGAAAAGATGTTCAACATCACTCCTTATCAGGGAAATACAAATCAAAACCACACTCAGATACCACCTCACGCCAGTCAGAGTGGCCAAAATGAAGAAATCAGGAGACTATAGATGCTGGAGAGGATGTGGAGAAACAGGAACCCTCTTGCACTGTTGGTGGGAATGCAAATTGGTGCAGCCGCTCTGGAAAGCAGTGTGGAGGTTCCTCAGAAAATTAAAAATAGACCTACCCTATGACCCAGCAATAGCACTGCTAGGAATTTATCCAAGGGATACAGGAGTACTGATGCATAGGGGCACTTGTACCCCAATGTTTATAGCAGCACTCTCAACAATAGCCAAAGTATGGAAAGAGCCTAAATGTCCATCAACTGATGAATGGATAAAGAAATTGTGGTTTATATACACAATGGAATACTACGTGGCAGTGAGAAAAAATGAAATATGGCCTTTTGTAGCAACGTGGATGGAACTGGAGAGTGTGATGCTAAGTGAAATAAGCCATACAGAGAAAGACAGATACCATATGGTTTCACTCTTATGTGGATCCTGAGAAACTTAACAGAAACCCATGGGGGAGGGGAAGGAGAAAAAAAAAAAAAAGAGGTTAGAGTGGGAGAGAGCCAAAGCATAAGAGACTGTTAAAAACTGAGAACAAACTGAGGGTTGATGGGGGGTGGGAGGGAGGGCAGGGTGGGTGATGGGTATTGAGGAGGGCACCTTTTGGGATGAGCACTGGGTGTTGTATGGAAACCAATCTGACAGTAAATTTCATATATTAAAAAATAAAAATAAAATAAAATAAAATAAAATAAAATAAAAAAAAGAAAAGAAATAACAGTGTTTCTAAGATACTAGATGATTCACATGGCCTCTACACCAAAAAAAAAAAAAAAAAAAAAGCTGCATATCATGTTCACTCTACCCCAGATTTGAGGTACAGTCAAATTTTGCTGTTTTATTGCTGTGGTTGTTGTTTTTAGTGTATTTGTTCATTTGTTTATTGGCTTGCTTTATTTTGTTTTATTCAAGATGTTCCTGACTGGAACATAACAGGGCTCAGTGAATATTTGTGGAGTCAATCAATCAATGGATGACATTTGTGATGATCTTTGCAATGTGCATGAGCCTGAGATGGCAAACTAAATAGATAAGGGGAGGAAAAGTCAATTGAAATTGGAAGTGGAAGGTAGGGAGTAGGCATTTTTGATAATGAAAAGGCAACACAGTTGGTAGTTTAGGGCTGAGGCTCTTAAAATATGCAGAAAATACCTTATTTTAATTTCTCTCTCCTTACTCCCTCCCACCCCCAAAATAAAACAAAACAAAAAATTAGTGATCTTGCTTAGACCAAGGCACAACTAACAGAATTTTGGAAGACAGGAGTAAATCTCACATGAATATGTGTTTGTAATGAAGGATGGTTACTAAATGGCTGTTAATTTTAATCACTACAATCCAATGGACTCATGTATATTAGGCTATTTGAGAAAACTACGGTTAACTATTTAAACTTCCCACTTTACAAGTGAAAATACTGAGACTCAATTTTACATGAATGGTGAGTCCTGGAATGCGAATTTTTTTCCAATGTCTACACGGATCTGTAATCCCACACTTTACTCTATTACAACGCACTTTACCACGTTGCCTCTTCTCAGAAGAAAGGGTAAGAAGAGAAATGAAGAACAGGTAAGATTCAGCTTGAAGATGGAAATGAGAAAACCTGGAGGCATGGGATCTGGACAGCCCCTATCTCCCCAAGAAGTGAGAAGAAGCCATCTGTTTAGACTAGAGGGTGCAAAATAAGGGAATGCTGGTCGGGAGTGGGGACAGAGGAGAGCAACTGGACTTTAGAACAGTTGTTGATGAGAATGTGAGAAGGAGTTAACATGAGATGACTGATGGCCAATCTTATCTGGAACTTCCTTTGTGGTCTCTTCAGAAGCATTTTTCTCCCCCTGAAATAGCACTCCTTCCTGAAAAGGGCATATTTCCCAGTTGTGCTCAACCTGACTTGAATAAGTGAAAGGCCACAGCTCAGCAATGGTTGTAGGAACCAGAAGGGCAGACGTTCCATGGACTGGGCTTCTTGCCAGGGGGAAGACTGCAAGCCATGGGCCGACTATCCCAGCAGATCTCATCACATGTTCTGAACCTTAGCCCTGATCAGGTCAAACCTCACTGCTGAAGTCACCTTTGTCATCTGCCATCTTTCCCTTTGAGTCTTGGGAAGGTGTAAGAAAATAGTTTGATGTCTATTTGCATATTTCTTCATTTATTCAATGGACATGTATTTAACAATAACTACTTACTAAATGTTTTTACACACCATCCCATTTTGATCTCAAACCAGGACTATGGGATTGATTTTCTTCACATTTCACAGGTTAAGCAATTGGTTCAGAGAAGTAAAGTAGCATGGTCACAGCAGTGAGTGGTGTCAAAGCTGATTCGAGCCCAAGCTTTTCTGCCTGCCTCCCCTGCCTGTGCTCTGGGCACTACACTGTGAAGGGCTGCTCTGCCTAGACATACTAGTTCTACAGGTCTTGTTCTTAGAGGGCAGAGAACCACACTGCAGATTCTACAGGCCTACCTGGACCATACATATTATTCTGCAACTTTGGCTTCCATCTTTGAATTTTGCCTCACGGCCAAGATACTTCCATGTTCTGAGCCCTGTGGGAACCTCTAGGACACAGACTTGACTGATTGCTAACCCTGAGAGCTATTACAGTAATTAATTAATTACTACCCCATTAATTTGGCATTAATTTACCGTTGCGGCCATTTACCATTGCATAACTTGCTGTGGGGCTTTTGGGTGAGCTTTAACATTAGGATATGTGACTCTATCCACAAGGCAATTTTGCTTTTGCACTGAATAAAAAATGCTACATGCGTGGGAAATAAGAAAGCAAGACTGAAAAAGCAGCCTCCTTTAATTCTTCTTTTCTAAGTCTATTATTTTTCCCTTGACTAAGTTTAGAGCTACTTCAGAAATTGCTATCACCAAAGTTTTGGCTATTTTTGGAATGAGGAACTCAGAATTACTTGAGTAATTCTTAAGTATTACTTAAGAGAGAAACTGACTTTTCCAGGTTACCTGGACTCCTTTACAGTTAAGTCCTAATTGTGTGTGTGTGTGTGTGTGTGTGTGTGTATTAGGGGAGTCAGAATGGGCCAAAAACGATATTGGGAACATTAGGGTGAGAGGAAAAGGAGTAAAGACTCTGTCCTTTCTTACATTATTCTAAGCTAAAGAATGATTTTTTTTAATATAAATATTACTAGTCATGCTCCTCCCCGATTTCATGGTTCTCGATTGCCTGTTGATAAAAGTCCAGACTCCCACACGTGACAAGTCAGTCCCTTCTAAATCTAACACCTCTATCTGCTTACTCCTCCTGTCACACCTGTAGCCCTTTCTCCCTGCCACCCTGTATTTCAACTAAACAAAAGGGCCTGCACCCTTGCCAGGAGAGGCATGCATAACCTTGCACAAGAGGGATCTCTTGTCTCCTGTCATCTGTCTGGCAAGCTCTGATGCATCCCTCAAGCCTCTTGTCAAACACTGACCCTCTGTAAAGCTCCCCTTGATTCCTTCAGTCAGTCTTTTGCCTTCTTCTATAAATCATTGATATACATCTGCATTCTTGACAGAGCTTCATGTAACATCACACATGTCTGCATGCCTTTCTGTTTTCCCCCACTATACTGTGAACCACAGAAGATAGGATCTTGTTTCTATTTGTTTTGTGTCATCACTCTTAGAATAGTATCTAGAATAAAAAGGTATCCATTAACTTTTCAAAGATGTGCAGAAGGAAGGAAGGAAGTATGAATGGATGAACGGATGGAAGGAAATAAGGAAGGAAAGAAGAAAAGGGAGGGAAGGAGAGAAGGAAGGAAGGTAGGAGGGATGGAACAAAACAGGGGAGGAAGGGAAGGGGGAAGGAAGAGAGGGATTGAGGAAAGGCAGACAAATGAGTGAGAGTCACTTTTTCACCAGTGGTCCCATCTATGTATAGGCAGTGAGCTAGGTGCATTCAAGGTGACATCTTCTTCAGTCCTCACAAGAGCCCTGCAACATGTGTCTTATTACTCTTATCTCGGGTGAGGAAACAGATGCTGACATAGGGAGAGCACTTTGCCAGTGGTCATCATGGGAAATTTCGGAGTTGGGATCAGAGCCTGATCTGTCTGGATCCAAGGTGTTATTTAATTCTATTGATCTGACTTGCCTCTTAAATCCATTCTCCTCCCTCAGGCTTTACAACTCAGGCCATAGTTGATCGGAAGTGTTCTTGGAACCCTGAAACCAACACAATCATTCTGCAACTCTGTTAACACTCTATACTGAATATTTTCAGGGTAAAACTGAAAGAATAGGAAAAAAACAGATTTTACTGTTCTCCTCATCTATTCAAGAGTAACAATACAAGCTAATATTTATTGAGCACTGTAATGGTTAATTTTGTGTCAATTTGGCTGGGCTACACTACCCAGATATTTGAGCAAACATTATTCCGGATGTTTCTGTGCAAATATTTTTTTGGATGAGATGAACTTTTAAATTGGTGGATTTTGAGTAAAGTAGATTACCCTCCATAGAGTGGGTGGGTCATATTCAATCAGTTAGATGCCTTAATAAAATACTGACCTCTCACAAGCAAGAAGGAATTCTACTAGCACATTGTCTTTGAACTCAAACTTCAGCTCTTTCTTAGGTCTCTAGCCTGCCAGCCCGCCCTGCAAATTTAGGCTTGAATTTCATAATCATGTGAGCCAATTCCTTAAAATCTCTCTTTTCTCTTTCTCTCTCTCTAAAAGATATGAATCCTTGGGTTCTTGTTAAAATGAAGGTTCTGATTCATTCCATCTGGGGTGGGTATTGAGATTCTTCATCTTCCACAAGCTCTCAGGTGATATCCAAACTGTTGCTCAGGGAACCTCCCCTCTGTTCCCCACCCCCCACCCCCACCCCACTGTGTTTATGGACTATTGGATCAATACACATGAATTTAACTCTGACACTGGAATGTTAACCTCTTTGTTTTTCAGTATCCACTTCTACAAAACTAAGATGACAAGACAACCCACTTTATCATCAAGTTGCTCTGGAGATGAAATGATAGGGTCACATAAAGCTCTCAGAATAGTGTCTGACATACCATAAACACACAACAAACAAAATGTGTAATGAATTTATATTGTTATTGTCATCTTTAAATTTTTTTAAATTTATTTTTGAGAGACAGAGAGAGAGCACGAGTGGGGGAGGGGGAGAGAGAGAGGAAGACACAGAATCCGAAGCAGGCTCCAATCTCCGAGCTATCAGCACAGAGCCCACCACCAGGCTGGAACCCGTGAAGCTGAGAGATCATAACCTGATCCAAAGTCAGACGCTTAACCGACTGAGCCACCCAGGCGTCCCTGTTATTGTCATCTTTAAAATGTCAGTGGTTCTCACCAGAGGTTTTCAGGTAGAGATGGGCCATGATTTTGTCCTCCAGAGGATATTTGACAAAATCTAGAATCATTTTTGGTTGACATGAATGAATAGATGGAAAGTGCTCTTGGCATGTGGTGAGTAGAGGCCAGGGATCCTGCTATGCATCCTACAAATTTGATCATCTGGCCCAAAATATCAATAGTGCTGAGGTTGAGTAACCTTCCTGAAACTTAGGAATTGTCACTCCCAGTTTCGAGATGAAGGCACAGAGATCTAAGAATATGGCTAAGTGCACACATTTAGCCAGTTATGTATGACCAATGTGAAACATAGACCAATGTAAAAATACACACCAGAAGCAGATACTTTTGAAGATTCCTGAGTCAATATGTATGGGCAACACACCTGTATCTTCATGTAGTTAGACTCCCTTTTTAACTTCTAGGGTTAAAAACAAGTTTTGAGCCAGTATTATTCTTGAATTTCAATCAGAAGTGGAGTCCCAGAGGAGGCCATTCAGTCATGAACTATTCTTTGCAGAACAGTGGAGTCAGATACCATTCGTGCAATTCAAATCCCCTCAGACAAAGGCAGGACGATTATTGTTTTTTGAGAAAATGAAAATCCATATGGATTAGAGTGTGGGCTTCAATGCATGTTTCCAACCTTGTACAAATGAACAACAGGAGTTTATTATTATTATTTTCCAATCACAGCATGGCATTGTAACACCCTCTGCAACCCACTTCTCTTTTCTCTTTTAATTCTATAAATACTTCTAAACTGTCACTGTCTCCCTAAAGAAATCATCTGGCTAGAAAATTTGTAGAGATAAAACCCCAAACCTTTAGATTGGTTCACTCAATTCAAACTAACCAGCCAATCAACCAAATAAATAAAATCATAAATAAAAATCAACCTGTAACAAAACTGTATGATTTTTTTTTTTATCGTGATGCAAGAGGTTGGGTTTTTTCTTAAGGCAGGACTGGCTCTACCACTAATTAACCATATGGCTTCCCTTCAGAGTTGAGCATTGGTATATATAAAACACAGATGCTAGAATTGCCACAGTAAACTATAGAGGAAGGGCTCAAAAGGTGGCCTTGCTACAATGTATTTACTATGTAGAATTTGAAAACCTACCATCTAGTTATGTTATTCATGAGAGCCAAAAGGGCACTCTACCAAAGTACAAATGATTGCTCTGATTATGGGGACACCAGTATTGTTGAGACACTCAGTGATAGTTCTTCTCTGAAGTCTTGGGATAATAGTAATAGATGCAGCTATAGAACTGGACTCCCCAGTTGAATTGGTAGGCCAAGTCATATCATTTAACTTCCAGAAGCAAGTGAGTGTATTCATTGTAAGGGGAAGCAAGGGAAGAATGTCTGCCAGGGGAACTAAACTTGAAGAGACCTATAGAGCCTGATGTTTCTAGAGGTAAGAAATGGGCAACCAGCAAGATTGTCCCTTAATATATATATTATATGTATGTATATATATATGTGTGTGTGTGTGTGTATATATATATATATATATACACACACACACACACATGTCTTGCCAAGTTTCTGGATGTGCTCTAGTTTTTAGACCCAGTTTCTATCAATGAGATGGGAGTTAATGTACCTGTGTGAAGAGTCCTACAGCACCATAGCAAATATATACAACAGTGACCCCCTATTCCTTCCCCAAAGGAACTTGTAGCTATTTAATAGGTGAGTTTAAACCATGAAAAACAAATATCCGTATCTTTTTCAAAATTGTTGGATACAGGGTTCAACCTGATGGTGACATCTGGGGATTCAAAGTGCTATCATGGCCTCTGTTATGGCAGAGGCATAGTAGAATCAAATAATAAATGGAGTCCTGATGCAGGTTTATTTCACAGTGGACCCACCTATCCTGTGATCCCTTCTCTACTTCCCTGATTATATAATTGAAAAAGACATCTGTAGAAGTTGGCAGAATGTTCATTGATATTAGTTGTTAGAGTAAGAGCTATGGTAGTAGGAAAGACCAAGTAGAAACTCCTGAAATTATTAGACTTACTCCTACCTTACCCAAGATAGTAAGTAAAGAATGATATTGTAGATACTTTTCCTGAACTTAAGAATCTTTAGAAGTTGTTGGAAGTAGCTCCTATATGATCAGGAAGACTCATCCCTGAAGTTAACAGGAGCCTTGGCCAGAGGTTTAAAGGCACATCAGACCAACTTTATCATGCAAGTGCCCTGCTAAATCACGACTAGACTTTGGTAATGATGGAAGAGTGAATGGTCATGTGAGAACCTACAAATAACAACCATAAATACTGGATACAAAAAAAAAAAGTCTGTACATATGCAAAAACAGACTAGACAGTTAATTTTGAAAAAAAGAAAAAACAAAACCTTGAAGTGGTAAACATTGTGAATTTGTGGCTTTGTGGCTCTGGGACACTTCAACAAATGCAGCTTTTGCTGTAGAAAACCAAGGTAAGAAAACCTGCAGTTCAGAAATGGGAAAGCAACTGGAAATTTAAAGAGAAAATTTTGGCAGGAAAAAGGAAAAAGAAAAAAAAAACTTAGAAGGGATGAGACTTAATCTGAACCAATAAACTGCCTAAATTGCTAGTTGGTAGCTGAACTATGCACATGTAGAAGAAAACAGGGAAGGAAGGAAGGAAGGAAGGAAGGAAGGAAGGAAGGAAGGCCCAGCAGAAATCTACTCATGGCATAAGAGGTCTGTAGAATCAGGTATGTGAATTTGATGCTTCCTTTACTAGGTGTATTCTTCAACCTGGAGAATTTCAGCTAGCAAAAGTCTGAAGCTGGACATTCTTGAAGAATAAGTAAGAAAGAAATAAAAAAGACAAAAGCTGGCAGAGCAGCTGAGAATTATGAGAAATCCCTAGAAGAAAGGAAACCATAGAAAGAGTGAAGACCACTTTTTCCCAAATCCTAGCCTGATCTCAAAAATTCTCAAGCACGAGGAAGATATACAAACAGCCAGACTAAAAGATCAGAAGTGGAGGGTAATAGGGACAGCATCAGCAGCTGTATAAGTTTGAAATTTGAATCCAAGTAAGTTAGCCACCCAATATAACTCCACTAATCATCAGGAGAACATGACAAAATCCTGAGCCAATGGGGTATTATCTATAATGTCCAGCTTTCAGCCAAAAATTATTAAATAGGCAAAGAAACAAAAAAACTATAACTCCTATTTAGAAAAAACAGTAGTCAAAAGAAGCTGAATTTGTGTGAGATAAGATGCTGACTTTAAAAGAAAAAGTTTTCAAAGCACATACACATACATTTAAGGAATTAAAAGAACATATGTTGAAGTAAATAATATGCTAAAATAAATGAAGAGGGAAAAAAATCTCAACAGCAAAATATAAACTATTTAAAAATAGAAAATCTAAAGCAGAACAATGAAATAGCTAAAATAAAAGATTATGTCAATGGGCTCAACAATAGATTAGAGATGGAAAAAGAAAGAAGCATTAAATCTAAAAGTTTAACAAAATAAATTACCTAATCCAAAGAATGCGGGGGGTGGTATTTGGAAGAACAATAAGTAGACTCCCAAATACTTCTGAAAAAATGAAAAGTAACCTGACAAATATTTAGTTGGAATCCCAAAAGGAAAGAAAAGTAATTTGAAGAAAGAATATCTGAAAACCAAATTTGAAACTAGATTCCTAAATTTGGCTGGGGTGCCTGGGTGGCTCAGTTGATTAAGCACCCAACTTCATTCAGCTCAGGTCATGATTTCACAGTTCATGAGTTTGAGTCCCACATCAGGCTCTGTGCTGCCAATGCAGAGTCCGCTTTGGATCCTCTATCTCCCTCTCTCTCTGACCCTCCCCTGCTCGTTCTCATTTTCTCTCTCTCTCTCAAAAATAAAGAAACATTAAAAAATAATAATAACTACATTTAGTTGAAAATATTAATTTTGATAAAATAAATAGTAAAATACAGAAAAACTGAAAACTGTCAATGAACCATCAGTAGTCTAAACACAAGAAAATCACCTTTAGACATATTAAAGTCAAACTACTAAAAGATAGCAATATAAAAAAAAACCTTAAAAGAACAGTCCCTGCTAACAAACAAACAAAATACGCTATATGCATGAGATGAGAAAGTTGACTGACTTCTTATAAAAATTACCAAAGCTAGAAGACATTGAAAAATACTTCCTAATTCCAGGGGGTGATGGCAAACAAACAAAATCGAAACCAACTCCTGATAATGGAAATTTCTGTATCTGGCAAATCTATCCTTCAAAATGAAGGAAAGTAGAGACATTTTCAGATACACAAAAATGAAAATAATTTATTGTTCCCAATATTGGTGGCAATAAATTATTTATATAAATGCTAATGTAAGTTCTTAAGTCCAAAGGACATGATATTAGATGGCAACTCACACCAACTGAAAGGAATCAAGAACACCTAAACATGTGGGTAAATATTAAAACCATGTGCGCTCTCTCTCTTGCTCTCTCTCTCTCTCTCTCTCTCATGTGCACATGTGAACATGCACACACACACAATCAGTCTTGCTGTTAATTTCTTTAAAGTATATATGACTATTTAAAGAAAAAAAATGGAAGAGTTAAAGATATACACAGATACAAGATTCTTATATTTTAACTGAAGTCATTAAATATTAACTAATTATATTGGTATAAGTTTAAGATTTATATGGAATCTCTAAAAGTAAGCACTAAAATTATGAAAGAGATATAGCTAAAGAGCCAATAAAGAAACTAAAATGGAATACTGAAATATATTGAATTAATGCAAACAGGCAAAAAGCAGGAACAGAAAGACAAAAGAAACGAATTGCACAAATTTAAAAAGAGCAAAATAGTAGGCCTAAATACAATCATAATAAAATTACATTACATATTAAATGGACCAAACGCTCCATTTAAAAAACAAAGATTGCCAGATGAAATAAAAAAGTAAGAATCTAAGATTTCATGTCTGTAAAAGACTTTAAATACAAAGGCACAATTAGACTAGAAGTAAAATAAAAAGATATACTATAATGGCAAGCATAAGATAGTCAGAACGACTATATTAGTATCAGACAAAATAGACTCCAAGTCAAAGAGTTTTTACTAGAGATGAGCAGCAACTCTTCGTAATGAGAAAAAGGTCAATACACCAGGAAAGAATGAAATTATAAATACAAACTCATGTAAAACAGAACTTCAAAATACATGACACCAAAACTTATATAACCAAGCAATGGTTGGGATTTTTAACACCATATTTCAGTAACTGATAGAATAATTAGACAAAATATAGAAGATCAATCCCCTTAACCAAATTGGCATTTATAGAACATGCTAGCAACAAATGCAGAATACACTTTCAAGTGCACATAGAATTTTCAGCAATATACACTATAATCTAGGTCATAAAACAATTACCAATAGGTCTTTTAAAAATGTTTACTTATTTAAAGAGACAGAGATAGAGAGTGGGTAGGGGAGGGGCAGAGAGTGAGAGGGAGACAGAAAATCCCAAGCAGGCTCTGCACTGTCATAGGGACTCGAACTCAGGAACCCTGACATCATGACATGAGCTGAAATCAAGAGTCAGATGCTCAACCACCTGAGCCACCCAGGTGCTCTCCCCGTTTTTTAAAAACAATTACCAACAGATTTAAAAAAAATTTTTTATGTTTATTTATTTTTGCGAGAGGGGTAGGAGCAGAGAGAGAGAGGGAGACACAGAATCTGAGGCAGGCTCCAGGCTCTGAGCTGTCAGTACAGAGCCCAACACGGAGCTCAAACCCATGAACCGTGAAATTATGACCTGAGCCAAAGTTAGACGCTTAACCGACTGAGCCACCCAGGTGACCCTCAATAATTTTTTAAAGACTAAAATAATGTAGAGTATGTCCTCTGGTACCAATTGAATTAAATTACAAATTTAAAAAATTCATAAAATACCTAGAAAAGCCACCAAATCTGGAAATTACAAGCCACTTATTTGAGGGAGTAGACTGACTGTAAACGGATATGAGGGAACACACTAGTTGTTGTGGTTAAATAATCATATATATTTGTCACAACTCATTGTACACCTAAAATTGATGAATTTAGCTGTATGTAAGCCACAACCCAATTAAAAAAAAAAATCAACATTGTGTCTTGAATAAATGACAGTGACTTGAAGGATACAATACAAAGTTGGTAGTCTTTCTCTTCTTTCCCATTTAATTTAACCCATGCACAAAATCTAATGGAAACCTGTAGATTATAGTAAACTACTTCAAACTTAACCAAGATTTAGCAGCATTTTAGCTGGTATTTATTTTTTTAAATTTTTTTTTTAGCGCTTTTATTTATTTTTGAGACAGGGAGAGACACAGCATGAACAGGGGAGGGTCAGAGAGAGGGAGACACAGAATCTGAAACAGGCTCCAGGCTCTGAGCTGTCAGCACACAGCCCGACATGGGGCTCGAACTCACGGACCACGAGATCATGACCGGAGCCGAAGTCAGCTGCTTAACCGACTGAGCCACCCAGGCACCCCATTAGCTGGTATTTAAATGTCAATCTTAACTAGAGAAACAAAGCCTTTGGCTCACGGTATACAACTCCTGATCCCATGAACCTTTCTTCAATAGCCAATATTAAGGATGATTAGTAATAGTTAACATTCACATGGCTACAACAACCAACAGTATACATCCATGATCTTGTCCTTTACATTCATGATTCTCTGGCTTTCCAAAGCAGTAGAATTTAAAGAGACCAGGATCATTTAGAAATTCTGAGGAGCATTCCACGGGTCTGTTATACTTTGGAGATTTTAAATATATCTGATGAAAAAGTACTCTGGATGCCTTGGTAAGTCACATGTGCTCCAGAGGGAGGGGAATAAAACATACAAAGATTCAGAGTCTGATATATCAATACAGTTCTTAGGGGTCCATACTGATAGTGATGCACTGTTCCAAAGGACAACTATTCTACGTTGCTCCCACCTTTAAGAAAGAAGCCCTATGCTTGTAGGCATCTTTGGATTTTTAAGGTTACCTATTCTGCAACTGAAAATACTGTTTTAACTCATTTATTGAATGGTGCAGAAGCCTGATAGGCACCTGGCAATACAGGATTCTTCAAAAAGTATGGCTGCATTTGAAACATCCATGCTGCTTGGAATGATATGATTCAGCAAGTTCTGTGGTACTAGAACTATCTATTGTGGAGACCGATGCTATATGAAGCCTCTGTTAAACCCCAATAGGAGAGATACAGCACAGATCCTGTACTTCTGGAGTAAGGCCATGCCATTAGCAGCAGAGAGAATTCTACATCATTTGAACTGGAGCATTTGGGATGCTACTGAGCTCTACTGGAGACTGAGTATCTCACTTATAGAATATCAAGAGGCCATGTGGCCAGAATGGCCCATTGTGATCTGGGTACCACAAGACTGGTCAGCCAGCTGGGTTGAAAACCAGTGGTACCAAGATCAGCAATGTTTTGGATAGATTTTTAGTCTAGATGCAAGTTGAGACCCCTTTGGAGATGCTCATCAGGACAGTGAAGGAAGCCAAGGAAAAGACTAAAGAGAAGAAGCTACCAATTGCAGAGATTGTCAAGGGTATTGAACAAGGCAGCAGAAACAGCAGCAGCAGCATCTCATGTAGCAACCTGGGCCTTCCAACCCACTGCTTCCCCTCATCAGTCAGTCTAGCCTGGATTCTCCCGCCCTAAGCTGAGATTGAACTTTATCACTAAAATCTATTTCCAGGCCTATTTACTGCCAACAGGAGTACTATTTACTCAATCCCAATGTACCAGGAAACTCTAAACAAGGCTGTTGTTCCACACTGAGCAGCTGAGGAAACTGAAGAAGAGAGAGAGAGGCAAGGTGACTTGTGTGGTATCACAGACAATCTATCACGGAGCCAGGACTCAGGTCTGTTGCTCAAACCAGCAGATATTCAGGGGGTATAATATAGCCAGTAGGTATAATGGTAATAAGAAGAAATACCAAGAACTCCTCAAGGGCAGGGATTTTTGTTTTGGGGGTTAATGATGTTATTCCAAGGGTCTCCAACAAGGCTAGTCATATAGTAGGTACTTAATAAATATTCACTGAATTGGTATTTATCTTCTAAATATTGTATTAGAGTCATAATATGATACTCACTGTTGCTCTTGGTAAGTATATGAACTTGACATGAGATCTGGCTCCGCCACCATTGGGACTCCTCAGAGTCTTGCATTTTTAATAATCTATAAAAAGGAAATAATAAAACCTACTATCCAGAGGAGTGTGAAGTATATGAATGTGGAGGCATTCATGATAAAAATGAATGTGACACATGATAAAAATTATTTTCATTCTTGTCCAAACCTTCTTCTAGCAGCTTCTAGTCAGGACTGCCATGTATAAGTATGCAGGTTGTACACACATGGCTCCAGATGTCATTTACACTGTAGTCTCTGTAAATAGTGACTCTTGAAGTTGTCCAGGGAACAACCTGTAGGGCTTTATAGAGCAGTTCTGTATCTGGCCTAGCGACGAGCATAATGAGAAGACAGCATAAAGTTTTCAAGTGAACCATCCATTATTCAATGAATTAAAAACCTACATATCAAGATAGATCTATTTGATCCTAAAATTTGACCCATGTCAGAAACAGTTTTAAACAGTTTTTTTTTAAACACTTACTGTAGTAAGTGGTAAGAGCCCATTCAACCAATCCTCAATCAAGTATGTTCCCAGCCTTGTTCCTGGCAACAAAGAAAGCCGAAATGGGGTTAAAAACAGGGCTCTCATTCACCACTCCTAGAAACTTCCTCTGCTACGTCCACCAGGAACTTCCATGACAGCATACTGATTAATCACTTCTCTGTTCTGATTTTACTTGCCCTCTCAACAGCATTACATAGTCTTTTCTTAGCAAGCCCTCCCTTTTTTCCTCTTGAATTCTGTGGGTTTTCTCCATCCTCAGAGATGACTGTTTCTTAGTCTTCTTTGGTGACTCCTTCTTTTATCATGGACTCTAAATGTTGGAAGAGGCACATAACTCAGTTGTTGAATCTCTTCTGTCTACACTTTCTCCCTAAGTCAGTGGTTCACATCCTTGGCTGGATAGAAATATACAGGGAGCTTTTAATAATACAGATGCTCAGGCTGCACCTGAGACCAATTACATAAGAATCTCTGATGGTTACTGAAGCATCAGAATTTTTTAAAGGCTCTCCAGATGGTTCCCATGTGCAGTCAACGTTGAGAACCAGTGGCTAGGGGATCTATTCATTCTACAGCTTTAAACACCATCCATATGCTGTTGATTCCCAAATTTATTATTCCAGTCCTCAGTCAGATTCCTAAGTCTTATTCCAGCACTGATATCTGTCCCTGACTCACTTCACACATTTCTGATTTGTTTTGGCTTTAGTAACTGCACAAACTTTTTGCAACTGTCATGAGAACTCCCTGGACCCCACAGATTACCACCCAGGCACTGGCTCAGCTTCTCATTGCCACTCACTTCTCTACAAACATGCCTCAGGGAAGACATTAAGATAGGCTGTGCATATTATAGTAGAGGCCCACTTGTATTACATGTCTACCATGTGACAACTGCTGTGCATGGGATTTTATATATTTTACCTCATTTAAATCCTCATGACAACCTATCCAGTCTTAAAAAGTTGAACAGATTTATGTGAAATTACATGACCAGTAAGTAGAGGGGCAAGGACTGAAGCCCAGGTCAATTTTACTCCACATTACATACATAATTATTAAACGCCCTGCTGCCTGAGTCCCTTGACTTTCAGTCTAATGAACCACACTCCCCTCTGAGAACATATTCATGTTTCTGATCACTACATGACATAAAATCTTTGGAATTCTAGAAAGTTATGTTTTGATGGGGCTGGAGAGATATTAGAATTCGATTCTCTCATTTTACAAATGAAGATATCAAGGTCTTGAGAGTGAAAGTTACTTTCTCAAGGTCAAATAATTAATTAGTGGCCAGACAAGGATGTAAATTAGGTTTTCTATGAACTCCATGTTCATCCCAGAACATAATGTTGATTCCTGCTAAAATGGAGTGTTTCCAATAATTTATTTTTCCCTTCAACTTAGTCAAGGACCCTTCATAAAACAAGCTGTGTGTTGTTCGGCTGCATAAAATAATTATTTATTACTTTTGCTGCACTCTTTTTACCTTTAATTTCATTCAATTCAAATAGCCATTGCTCGCCAAGCTACTTTAACCACAGAGCCCTTATGAGGTTTATTTGTCGCTGAAGTCTTATTTTCTGAGGTAAATTAATGATGTGTTATTCCCAGAGACTTTATGGTGCTTATCACCATATTAACTCACATCTAAAAAATCACAGGGAGCTATTTTTCAAACCCTGACAAAAACAGCCTAGAGAAATCCTAGTAAATTGGGGGCTTTGAAATATAAACGCACATATGGATTGCATATTTCTCATAAAGAAAATGTTTTCATTTCACATTAGGTAAAAGCTTTCTTTAAAAAGTTGTCACTTAGCATAGGAAAAGATTCATTCCTCCTCAGTACTGGTTTCTAAGAGCAGAGGGACCAGTAGTTCCTTTGCAAGCAAGAATTATGAATTGTAAGTAGTGGTATGGTGTGGAGTCGGAGACCACCGTTTGAATTTCTCATCTTCTGAGTCCTAGCTCTGTTTCCTTAAGTATGTCATCTAAATTCTCAGTGCTTCAGTTCTTCGTCTGCCGAACGGGCATGAAAATCCTACATCAAAGCTTAGAAAATTAGGTGAAATAATTGATTCATTTAATAATTAAGTGAAATAAAATACCCTAATTGTTCTTGGACCATAAATGAGTTGAATAATTGTCATTTCTCTTCCCTGCAAAGATTAAGTTTTCTCTTACTACCTTACAGAAATCTAGTCACTTTTCCCAACCATTCCAGGTAGGTTCTGTCCTTTTCCTTTGATGCCATTCATTTACTCACTAAACACCTCTTAATTATGTGCCAGCTATGTCAACCACTATGCAAGAAGCCCAGAATCCTACCTCCTACTAGCTTGGAATCGAGTGTGGAAAAAATACCAGGAAACAGCAAATTATACGAAAGCTCCTAAGAAGTCTGATGGGTAAGTATCATATTGCTCCTAAGGCACTGCACTGCCCCAAGTGTATCTGTAACTAGGTCTTCTTATGGACAAAGATTTCTTGGAGGGAGTAATATCTAAACTGTGCATCCAATACCACTTCATCAGCTCTCGGACGGACTGACCTACTCAACTGGTCTCTTTGGGGCTACGGCAGGCAGACAGAACAAGTAGCAAGTAAGAGATACTGTTTATATGAAACATACCACTACGTGCATTTGAGAAACTTCTACTGAAGCAAGACTCCAATTAAAAAGCATCAGTCAAGGAAGCAGAGAGGGGAGTAGAAATTCCTTACAGAGGGATGTGGGCCGGGAGATGGAGGCTATCCACTCTTACCTGGTAGCCAATTCCAAAGGGTCAGGAACTCTGCCTGGCATTGTTCTTCTCTGCCCTGGCCTCTCATTTGCTCTCTCATTTTCCCTTGCTCTTTTTCTTTTTAAAAATTTAATTACCATATATGATCCTCATTTTACATAGAGGAAAAAACAAAAACAAAACCTACGTCCCAGGAAGTTCACGTTACCTTGCCTGAGGCCATACACTAGTAAGTGGCCAGGGTGGAAAGTTGGATTCACTTGGGCTGTCTGCACAGGCTGTGGTCCTTCCACCTTCACTGAGTCGGGCTGAGCCAAGAGTATCAGCTAAGCGGGCTGGTGTTGGCCCAGCAGGCCACACAGTCCAGCATTGCTAGGTCACATCAAGCAGGGAGACACAAACCAACGGTTGGCCCAACACAACAAATCACATGAATAGCAAGACTAAGTCAAGACTCTGCCTTCTGCTCAGTAGCAGGGTCTTCACAAGGGCCAGGCAGGTCATCGTTGGCTTTGGAAGAGGGGTGTGTGGGGTGGGCAGAGACTGGCCCCGCCCCGTGTTGGGGAATGCTGAAGAGACACGGCAGAGGGCCTGATGTAACATCCTGGAGGCCCCGTAGGACAACCTGACTCAAACTGGCAGTGAGTCATCAGTAGTAAGACAGAGTAAAAGGGTTCTTCCTTATTTAAAAGGGGAGGGTAAAGTTGCTGACCAAGATATGCTGTGGATAATGAGAACGGGCTCTAGAATAAAGAAAAAGAATGGAGTTGGGACGGAGAAGGTGGTGAGCTGCTGAATCAGCTCTCTGACAGAAAATGGAAATAAAGAGTTTTCTTTCTCTTTCTGACAGAATGGATGTTGAGGCTTTCTTTTTCTTTTTTTTCTCCCTGATTCATCTAAAAGGTTCTCTTTAGAAGCAATGCATTGGAAACGCAAAACAGAAAATCCTGCCACAAACTATTGACAGGATGAAAGGTGGCGGGTGGGGGTAGTCACTGACACTGAAGTTGGTCCAGAGGGATGAAAAGGGTCCTCCTCACACTAAGAAGGAGATATTTTCCAATTCCTAGTGCCAAGGATGTTTTAGTTCCCTTGTAAAATGAAAGAGAGGGAAAGAAGGGAAAGAAACACACTAACATTTGCTGAGTGTTAACCATGGGTCAGCAAGCAGCATAGTAATATACAACATTGTGTCATTTAATCCTTATAAAACCCCTACTGGGTTATATGGAATTGTACCTATTTTGCTAAGAAGGAAAAGCAGGCAAAGAGAGGTTGCCCAAGATCACCTGCCAATAGGTGGCAGACCTGGGGTGCACATTCAGGGCAGTCCAGCTCCAGAGTATAGGTTCTTGTCAGTATACCTCATCAGCAGATTTCTTCCCTTCCTACCCCTGCAGGGCATTGCAGACATATCAGAACTTAAATAGTAGGTCACCTTCAGGTTTCTATCTAATCCACAGAGTCAGTAACTTTAGTTTTGTTCCATACTCATGAAGAAGGCATTTGGAGGGGTGCCTTGGTGACCCAGTCAGTTAAGCATCAGACTCATGATTTTGGCTTAGGTCATGATCTCGCAGTTCATGAGATCAAGCCCCACTTCAGGCTCCATGCTGGCAGTGTGAAGCCTGCTTGGGATCCTCTCTTTCCCTCTCTCTCCGCCCCTCCCTTCCTCACTTGCTCTCTCGCTCTCAAAATAAATAAAATAAACATTAACAATAATTTTAAAAAGGGGCACCTGGGTGGCTTAGTCAGTTAAGCGTCTGACTTCAGCTCAGGTCATGATCTCGCAGTTCATGAGATGGAGCCCCGCATAGGACTCTGTGCTGACAGCTCAGAGCCTGGAGCCTTCTTCGGATTCTGTGTCCTTCTCTCTCTGCCCCTGCCCCACTTGTACTGTTTCTCTCTCTCTCTCAAAAATAAATAAAACATTGAAAAAAAATTTTTTTAATTTAAAAAAAAGAAGGCATTTTGAGGAGAGAGTGAAGAGGCTTGAAATGGAATCTGAGCTCCCTTAGTTAGCTTATCTTACTCTGTTTCTGCAATCAGCCGTCTTTATATTTCTCCCTAAAGTCAAACCTGAAGGTGGTTAGTCCTTCCCCATCCATTCACTTCTTCATTTATTCATCAGACAAATATTACACATCTACTAAGTAACTGATTTCATCCTAAGTAAGGGTAAATGTTCCTTCTTTCTCTGGTGGAAACTCACTTTAGAGAAGGTAGGGGGAGCAGTGAAGGGCACCCCCAATAGTATAATGGAGCATAAAGTGATGACATATGATAATGGAAGATTACACAAAAGCTGTTTGAATCCAACAGAAATAATTTACACATAGTCTGGGGACAGTGATGGGCTGGTAGGGGAAACTTCTCCAGAATGACATTAGAGTAGATCTTAAAGAATGACTTGGAGTTGATCAAGCAGAGGAAGTCGGGGGGGGGGGGGGGGGAGGTGGGTAGCAAACACAGAAGTGAAGACGGAAACATGTGGGTGGCTTAAGAGAACTATAAATGGGGGCTGTTTAGGTGAGGACAAAGGCAGAGAGGCAGACAGTGGGTCAGGAAGGGCCCATGCAGCTTACTCTGCCTTAACTATTACCTGATGACCTTTAAAGTACTTTGATTTAAGCCCTTCATGTTGTACAAACTCACAAAGTCAAGTCCCACTGGCATTCAAAGCAAAATGTTGTGAGGACTGGTCTTCCCAGTACACAAAGTTGCCTGGTGCAGGGTCTGTTTCTCTCGCTTCTCCATGCTTGTGCTGTCCCTCTCGTGGTGAGTCTTGCCAGTTAGTTTGGTTCCTACCAGGGCTCTGCCTTTCCTATAGGTTTTGATGTAGCCTCCTCTCTATAACTGTGGAGAGTCTGTTCTAGACTAGCCTTTGGGTCATGTTCTGGGGGAGTTCCATGAACATGGCCATTACCTATGTGTATCCATGGGACAAGGTGAGCTTAGGATGCACCTGTACTCCCGTCTTAGCCTTTAACGATTTTATTGGTAATGGGGAGCCACTGAATAATCTTGTTCAGGGCCTGATGGATTAGATTTGTATTTTAGAAATTTCTTGCTAGTAAAGGACAAGATGAGTCTCAGGAACATCTAAGAAGTACCTTAGTCTTTTAACAAAAATTCTAAGTGGATTTATTTATTTAAAAACATTTAATTTAAAAATTTTCAAATACATTCTTATTTGTTGTATGCATTTATTATTTGTACTTACTATTTGTACTCATTTACTCATTTGTTCATTCATTAATTAAATATTTTTGGACTGCCTAATATGTGTCAGGTACTGAGTTAAACTTGTTTTGTATGAAGGTGAGTAAAAACAGGTGTAATTCCTGCCTACTTGTAACATGGACTCCAGTTCGGAAAAAAGAGATTAAATAATCATACAAATAACATTGCAGCTGTGATAAGAGCTTTGAAGAGGATTATATGGTGTCATGAGAGCCTGTTAGAGAATGAGTTATCCTTTTGAACTTCCATAAGCAAGTGACACACAACCTGAGATTTGCACAATTCTTGGCGATGGGCAGGGAGCCATGAGAGAAGAGTGTTTCAGATGGGTTGAAAATATGCAAAACCCCTTTTGGGTGTGAATGGGGGAAAATGGGGATGATTGTACCCAAGGAGGTAAAGGAATCAAGGTGTGATGTGAGGCTCGAGGGGTCAGGAACGGACGTCATTTGCCTTAGTCAATGGAAGGTTAGGCAACATGCTGTAAGCAGAAGGTTGAAAAATACCTGAGTGACTGGGCTTACTTTTATTCTTACCCTCCACCATGGCCAGGAAAAGGTGCCCGCCACAGGAAGATGAGCTGTGCGGAGCAAAGCCAGACCACTCTGATCATCCCAGCCAAGGCCATCTCATACTAAGCAACAACCAGGTGACCCTGAAACATGTGAGTAAGTCCGGCTGTGACCAAATGAACCACCCCGCTAGAGACTTAAATCACTGGTCCTTGGACTCATGTAAATTAAACGCATATTGTAAATTAAATGCCACTGAATTTTAGGGAAGTGTGTTGTGTTTGCACATGGGGTGCGAGCTGGAGGAGCAAAGAGGTGTCAAGAATGATTCTTAGGTTCCCGGTGTATATATCTGGACAAATATGGGAGCCATTTTCTGAGATAAGACCAAGATTTAAGCTGTAGAGTAAGATGTGCCTGTGAAGGGACAGTTTAGTCGCCACGGGAAAACCAGAAGAGAGCTTCACCAGAAGGATGATCGCATTCTGAAGCGCCAGTTCAGCCAATTTGCACCATACACAATTCTCAGATCCTCCTTTTCACCTTGAGTCTAACCGACCTGGGTTGAAATTCTAACCCTCTACATTCTGTATGTTGACTATGGTGAACTGATGAAAGTTCCTGAATTTAAGCCGGAAAATAAAAAACAATTTCCATTGTAAAGCTTTAGTGAGGATTACAGAAGTAACACTTGAAGCATAAACCACATTGCCTGACCTTTATTTAGTATCCAAAGCATTTGTGTAGGCTGTTCTCCATCTTCAAGTCCTATTTATGCTTTAACGTGTGTGTGTGTGTTTTCTCCGAAGGAGAGAGAGATAGAGCATGAGCAGGGGAGGGGCAGAGAGAGAGGGAGACACAGAATCTGAAGTAGGCTCCAGGCTCTGAGCTGTCAGCACAGCACCCGACGAGGGGCTGGAACTCACAGACCACGAGATCATGACCTGAGCCGAAGTTGGATGCTTAACTGACTGAGCCACCCAGGCACCCCATCCTTTTTTTTTTTAATGTTTATTTATTTTTGAGAGAGAGACAGAGACAGAGAATGAGCAGGAAAGGGAAGGGAGAGGGAGACACAGAATCCAAAGCAGGCTCCAGCCTCTGGGCTCTCAGCACAGAGCCCAATGCGGGGCTCGACCACCATGCACGAGATCATGACCTGAACTGAAGTCAGAGGCTTAACTGACTGAGCCACCCAGGTGCCCCAGCACCCCATCCTTTTTATGCTTTAAACTTGGCTCTAGATTCACTAAGTCCCCGAAGTCCTCCCAAACTATTCTAACCCTCCACTGGCTCTCACTTTTCTGAATTTCTGGATTTCTGCATTCTTGTACACATTCATTCATCATATATTTATTGAGCACTTACACTGTGCCAACCACATAGAGAAACAATAGCAAGGCAATAGTTTGCCCTACTCACAGGTGGCAAATACCACATGATCTCATATTTCATTTAAAAATGAGAATACTGGGGCGCCTGGGTGGCTTGGTCGGTTGGGCGTCTGACTTCAGCTCAGGTCATGATCTCGCACTCCGTGGGTTCGAGCCCCGCATCGGGCTCTGTGCTGACAGCTCAGAGCCTGGAGCCTGTTTCAGATTCTGTGTCTCCCTCTCTCTCTGCCCCTCCCCTGTTCATGCTCTGTCTCTCTCCATCTCAAAAATAAATAAACGTTAAAAAAAAATTTTTAAAAAAATGAGAATACTTCCCAGGTTACATATTGCTTTGATGCACTCACATTTTCTGTTCACAAAAGTCTGTAGAGAGGGCAAGTGTCAGCAGGGCCATACTCCTCATCCCTGTCACTTGATAGGTAATGTCATCATAGAACTTATCAGATTTTACTTATTTTGTAATGCATTTGTCTTCCTCACTTGTAGGGTGGATTCTGAGCTCAGCAACCATGGGTTACTTACCACTATAGCTCCAACGTCTGGCCTGGAGAAGGATAGGTACTTCATAAATATTGGCTGTATGAAAGAGGGTCAGAGAGTTTGGGGGACTTGCTCAACCCCACATAAAAAATCAATAGCAGACCTGGGGTTAGAATATAAGTTCCCTTTCTCTAAATTCAGCGCTCCATCCCTCACAATATGCTGTCTTCTATGAATTTCACATTTCTTTATCTGCTTTTACAAAGTGGATGAGAAATATCTCAAAGAGAGGGCAAGGTGTTGAGAGGATAGTATGAGTTCATAAAACACCTGCATGCTGCTAAATGAAAGGAGGTAGGGGCCAAAGAAATAACATTTATTGACTACACATGAAACATACTATCTTAATATTCACAGCAAATTTATGAGGTCAACACGGTACCTGATGGGACAACTGTAATTCACAAAAGCAAACTTGTGTAGTACTCTTCAGCAGGTGAGTTGTGGGGCTGGTAATATAATCCAAGTGGGTACAAATCCAGTGCCTGCTCACTTTGTATTACAACTGACAGAAAAAGAAAGTATGTGGACAAACAGACAAATAATTATATGGATGAACGTTTTATTTTCTTGGACTGCCTTTTAGTTGAGAGAGTGCACCTAAATGTGACAGTTTTTCAAATTCAGAGGCTCAGCCTCCTAATACTCAGACTGTAATTTTCACTCCTGTGGCTTTGTAAATAATGTTTTTTTTTTTTTTGTCATTTCATAAAATGACTCTGATTAGGAAGGGACTGATCATTTCCTAAGACTGTTTTGTACAGAATGCCCAAAGCCACTCAGTGTCCCCTGTTGGTGCTTATTTCTCTGCGTTTCTGATAAAATATAATTGTCTTAAGTCTCTCAGGATTGATTAGATGGAATGTTCAAAAGGAAAGCTGTCTTATTATTGACCCTGCATCCTTTAGTTAATAAGTTTTTTTTCTAATTTTACTTCAAAGATGAAAGTTTCTTAATTAACCATCAGAGGTTCTCTGAAGCTAAGTATATTAAAATCATATTATGCCTTCCTGAGGCTCTCCTTAGATTTTTTATTAAGCAAAGCTATTGGAAGTAAAGATATGAGGGTAATCGTATCTATATATAATAAAGAAAGATACACTTATGAGTTTTCTATTCTAATCAACATCACTGCCACACCGAAAAAGTCAATTATTTTGTAATATTTAAGAATGTTAATAAAAACGAATGTTATTTAGCTAAATCTTGTTAGCTTTGGAAATGAGAAACAAGAATACCAAGGATGGAAAAAAAAAGATTACAGCCTAATTCCAAATGTAATTTAGTGAATGCGTGTCAAAGCAACTAACTCAATCTGTTCCAATAGTTATTGATCACCTGCCATATGCCAGTACACCCAGGTTCTGAGAGGTAGAAAAATGAAGACATTGACCCAGTGAACTCACAACTTCATAGGAGAGAATTATTCTTTAATTATAACACAGGTGAGAATGGACAGGGACTGTAATAAAGACCTGTGCAAAGCAATGACGTGCTGGCAAACGGGTACTCTGGGGGAAATAAAGCCTTGATTTGCCAATGTCCATGGTGTAAACATTTCCAGCACAGCCAATTTCCTAGTTTCCAATTAAAAAGCCTCCAACAACTTACAAATTGGCTTAAAAGTTATTGACTATTTAACAAATGGCTCTCACAAGCCGTATAAGCCAGCTTCAACACCCCACTGGAAGTGTGGGGGAGTCAGAGGAAAACAGCTATGAACTCTGCCTGCAATGGGGCTGGAACGAGTCAGAGCAGAGGGAATTTGAGCTATGCCTTGACAATGAAGAAGACTGAAGGGCAGAGAAGAGGAAGAATGTTCCATGCGGAGAGAGTGTCCTACACAAATTCAAGAAGGCTGAGATCTGTGGCCTGCTGGGGCATGAGTGATCTAAAGAGCTGGGGCCAGATTGTGAAGCACCATGAATGCCACAGTAGGAGTCATAATTCCTTTCTACAGAAAATGGGAATCTCTGGAGGGGCTCACAAAACCTATCTGAAGAAAAACTACTGAAATAGCCCAAGTACAGATGTATTCTGCCAAATGGTCAGGCATTCTGCAAACACGGTTATTTTTCAAAATGACTGATTTCTTGGCTAAATTTTGATTGTTTTTCAAAGAATTTGGCTTCTTTAGAAGCATGGGAGGAGGAAGTGAAGGAAGAAAAGATGGAGGTAAGAAATTGAAATGCAGCTTTCACAGAAGTCTAGTATTAACAAAGTAAGGGGTGCCTGATAAAGAAAACAGAAGATGTAGGAATGAAAAGGAGGAAAACAAGACATATCCTATCAACTATATGTAGCAGCTTTTATCATTTTTATATTTTTCTAGTATTTTATGTATGTATTTATTATGCATATATTTCTAAAACTGAAAATCAGTTCATATTGTGTATGTTTTATTAAAAGTCCCCATGAACAATGCCACAGGTTGGCAAGTATTATTCTACACCTTCATTCCTAATGATTTCATGGTGTTCCATCGCATAGAGATTACTTAATTTGTTTATCAAAGCCATCATTTATGGACATTAAGGTTGTTTGCAATTTTTTTACTCTCCCAAATGGTGCTTTAATAAAAATTCCTTCTTTTATACTTGGGCGCACATTTTGACAGAACACTTACAGGATATGAACATAAATGTTTTTTTTTATTTTGCTTTTGAAACATAAATTTCAGAAAAATAAAAAATTAAACATTACTTTGCAGTCATTCCACCAACCACTTCCTTGTCCTTAGCACTTCCCCACTCTTTGACAGAATTTATTGTTGGGGAGTCGCCTATATTTCATCAAGTTCTCACATGTTTCAGGACCAGCATTATCTTTCTATGATACCAGATAAAGTGTGTTCTAGAGCTTACCTCTTGCTCTAGGCCATACCTGTAGCACAAGGATTTAGGTGACAAATGTCTAGATAGCCAAATATCCTCTAATGAAAATTAAATCTCACACATGGGTCTCAGGTGTGTGCGAAGCTTGTCTTACAAACCGTATGTCACGCTGGTTAGAAGTGACACAGGTTGTGGCTGTGTTACTTCGACTGATAGCCAGTAATTCCTTCAGGGTCATCATGGGACACAGTTCACACAGCACGTTGTTACTGAGGGTGTACTATGCACCGCACATGTGTCCTGGGACACTGAAAATTCATTTTGGGACCAAGCTGTGTATAGCCTTGAACTTCAGGCTTAGGTATAAGGACTTTATCCTACAGCTTACATTAATTATGAAATGGGCTTCACTAGGAAAAATGGTATGTGAATCTGAGCAAAACAGAGAATAAACCATCTGTTAAGAATGACCACTGCTTGAGTATTTTAGATGAATGCTTTGCTTTACTCCAAGTAGTATATTGCATTGCTGAAGTAATGCAACATATTTGGGAAATATACACCTGTTATACACCAGACGCCCTAATAGAAACAGAAGGGAGGCAAAATAAAATCACAGTCTTTCCTAAAGGAAATTCACAGTGTATTTAGGAGTCACGTGCAAGAGCATATAGTCACACAGCGATGCAGTAAGCACCATCATAGAAACACACATGTAACAAAGAGGCATAAAAGTAGGACTGACTGACTGATGGGACTGACTGACTGATGGGAGAGATGGTAAGGAGTGGCCAAGATTGTTTCAAGTGCTGGTGATGCTCAGGATACATTTTAAGGAATGAATGGAAACAATTTACGCAGACAGGAGGGAAGGTATTTCAGAGACACAAAACAGTATGTGCAAAGACAGATGGATTTGAAATAATGCCTAGCATATTCACATTATACATACATACATGTATATGATGTCAAATATATATGTGTGTATATACACACACACACACATATATATAAATTATATATATAAATTATATATAAATATATATATATAAATATATATAATATATATATATAACATATATGTATACACATATATATATAAATGAAAGGTGTTCTATGTCATCCAAAGAATGGATTTTAGCTATAGATTTGAACCTAAAGAATGATATACATGGTCAGATCTGAGCTGCAGACAAAAAACTCAGACAAAATTGAGGAACGCAGGTTATAAGGTGGTAAGACTCAAACAAGGAAACTGGGAATCTAGCTGAAGAGAAAATGGTGTCCTGGATGAAGGTAATGATAATGGGGTAAAACAGATGAGATACATATGAAAGGACTTAGAAGATATAAATGGAGAGGACTTGGTGACTAATTAGATGTGAGGAAAGTACAAAGATGATAGTATATGACTCCCTGACATCTGGTTGGGGTGGTTTGGTGGGTGATAGAGATATTAATGACACTGAGAACAGTAGGAGAAGCAGTAGGAGAACTCTCATGAGTTCAGCTTTGAACATAATGCTTTTGAGATACAGCGAGATATCCAAGGAAGAATGTCTAGGTAGCAATGGCTTATATCGCTAGATATTGCTGAAGATTACTGGGATACTGTGAATCATGAGAAAAGAAAAGGTTAACATTTTTTAATGCTCCAGTTTATTATCAAGATCACAGAGTGTGTTTTCTACCATGTACAAACCACAGGCTAAAGGCCTTTGGAGTTTCACAGTTGAAATCTATGGCTTTTCTTATCTGCAGCAGAGACCCATAGAGTATCTGGAATAACTGCTGAGAACTCCATGTATGACATCCCCTAATTAAAGATAACTACCAAGTTAGGGATTCTGGAAGCAGGCAAGAAATAAAGTGCATTTATTATCAAACAGAAACGCACACCAATTCCAGTAGTGATTCTGATTGAAGTGACAGCATTTGTCATGATTGGCTTTCATTTTCCTTTGGGGAACTACATTTTGCAAGAAACCATAAGTAGTTGTCTTTAACTTGAATGTGCAGATGAATAGATTTACATGGTAAATTCATTCATTCATTCATTCAACCAATTTCGGTTGAGAGCTTATTATTTAAGTTTTTATCTTAATTTTGGGAGTCAGAGATGAATCATATTTAGTGCTCAGTAAGACATGTCCTTGGCTCTCCAGAAACACAAAATAGTTGTTTTCCTTTATTAGTGTTGCTGTAGCTATAGTGGTTGTCATTACTTAATAAATACAAGACTTAATATAATTTGTTTGTGGTTTTGATGAGTAAAATTTTAGTCTTTCTTATCTCCAGATAAGGGACGTATACTGCCAGGCTAAACTGCCTTCTCTTCAATTCTCTTCAACCAGGAAGAAATGTGATTTAATGAATGCAAAAGTTGCTCCCATCTGTGCCTAAGATCATATATGGGGGACTTGTTTTTCATGCGCATTTCCAGACTCCAGCTCCAGAAATTGTGAATTAAATTTGACAATTTTTCATTTTTAAAAGCACCTCAAGGAAATTCTGAAGTACATGGTTGGCAGGGAGGACTTTGAGAAACCATGGTGTGAACACAACAGGGACTGTGAGGTCCAGCCACCAGTGTTTCAATGTTACCTGAAAGGAACAAGTGTGACCTTGGGTTGGTTTTATAAAAACTACTTGAGCCTTATATTATTCATCTCAGCAAAATGACTCTGTGGCTCATTTTTTAAGGACTAAATAAAATTGGGTATGTAAAATAGTCAACATTTAATTGATATTTAATTTTAGGTTTTCTTCCTCCTTTCCCTTTTCAAGATACTGATTAGCTGTCTACTTTGTGCTTCTAATCTAGCACTCACCCTTTCTTCCTTTTATTAGAACTCCTTGTGTATCCCTTTTCTTTCTCATTGGACTCTGCACTCCTTGAGTACAAGTATTTGCCCTCACTTCATTTCTATGTCCCCAAAATGTGCACACAACAGACATACACTAAAGTCCTTCCATAGAAAGTTATCCTTACACCATGGTGCTTACTTCATTTTATGATCTCTTACTAAAAATATCTTAAATCCTTGCAAGATTCACATTTCCTGAAATTTATTAATTCTTCGTTTGTCTTTTTATAGCAGAACACATTTGGCAAGAAATAGGATCACACATTCTTTAATTCCCTAATCAAGAGGAAATGCCCAATTTAAATCAAATAACTTATTTAAATCAAATTCATACAGACTCATGTGTTTATTGGCCAAAGAATGACTTGGTGACTTAGGTTATATAGCCTATAAGCTGACAAATTCATTTATTCTAATTATGTTTATTACTTCAGGGAATACTTACTGAGCTCACACTGTGTGCCAGACATTGTGTTAGGTGGTGGGGATATACAATGAATAAAACATCGTTTTTATGTTCAAGGAACCCATGGGTTAGTAATGATGGCTAACGACTATATAAATAATTTCAACACATTGTGGTACATAGTCATCTAGAGACAAGTTTAGGGACTTGCAGCCTACTGTAAATGGGAGAAGGAAAATTTACTGACGGTGAAAGCAAATGAAGTAAAGAATCACAAAGCGAAGGAAGGGAAATGTGCTCCAGGAAGAAACAACAGCATGTGTAAAGACTAGGGGATGAAGTGTTCCTCATGTTCATAATAAGTGGCTCAATCTGGTAGTGAGAGGAAGTTGGAGTAATGAATGTGGAAGTCTGTCATGGAGAGATTTACTTTGCTCAGGGTAAGAAATTAGCTTGGTCATGAACCCAGAGAGAAGTCATTAAAAAGTTCTAAGTACAGATGTGACAATATTATAATTGTAATTCTAAGTTCATGCTTTCTACCCACCAAAAATTTTACCTGCAGCTGATATTTGAAAATAAATCTTTATTAAATTCATTTCTATTTTTTCCTAAGAAATTTGAGCTTAACTTTTACAATCACTTGTAAGTTGAATGTCTACTAAGAGCCAGTAACACTCAATAATAGAACATGATAAAGTGTCATCTCAAAATAGGGGGCATTTATTTATTTTTAAATGACACATTGTCTTTAAGATCACACTAGAAAATTCTAGTGTAAAATGGCTTCTAGCTCATATTACTTCACACAGTATCTCCCAATCACTCAGTTTTATTGGTCAGGATAGTCGAGGTTATGATGCAATAATAAACAGTCCCCAACTTTCAGTGGCTTTATTTTTTTTTTAATTTTTTAAACGTTTTTATTTATTTTTTGAAGGACAGAGAGAGACAGAGCATGAGTGGAGGCACAGAGAGAGAGGGAGACATAGAATTTGAAGCAGGCTCCAGGCTCTAAGCTGTCAGCACAGAGCCTGATGCGGGGCTCGAATTCACGAACTGTGAGATCGTGACCTGAGCAAAAGTCAGACACTTAACTGACTGAGCCACCCAGGCACCCCGGCTTTATTTTTTTAATGTTTATTTCTTTATTGAGAGAGAGAGAGAGAGAGAGAGAGAGAGAGAGAGAGGAGTGCATGTGTACATGTGTGCATACATGCATAGGGCCAGAGAGGGAAGGAGGAGAGAGAATCCCAAGCAATCTTCATGCTGTCAGTGTGGAGTCCCACGCGGGGCTCGACACATGAAATGGGACCTGAGCTGAAATCAAGAGTCAGACACTTAACTAAGTTATCGAGGAGCCCCTCAGTGGCTTTAAATTTTTTTTTTTAACGTTTATTTATTTTTGAGACAGAGAGAGACAGAGCATGAACGGGGGAGGGTCAGAGAGAGGGAGACACAGAATCTGAAACAGGCTCCAGGCTCTGAGCTGTCAGCACAGAGCCCGACGCGGGGCTTGAACTCACGGACCGTGAGATCATGACCTGAGCCGAAGTCGGCTGCTCAACCGACTGAGCCACCCAGGTGCCCCAGCGGCTTTAAAGAAAACAAAATAATATCCATTCTAGAAGTCTACTGTGAAGATTGTCAGTGGAAGGGATTTTGCTGAATATAGACCCTTGAACACTCAGGTTGTAGAGAAGCCACCTTCTTGAAAGATTCTTACCAGTGAACCAGAAGAGAGACCTCTAAAAAGTCCTACACTGCAGCTCAAAACACATTTTCCAGAACTGTTCCCACTCAAATACAAGGAAGCCAGAAAATTCAACTATACCATGTATCCGGAAAAGGTCAATCAAAAATATTTGACAAACACCACTGACTACTGTCACACCAATAAAATAGCTATCAAACCTTGAAAAAAGATAAAAGCTTTATACTACCTCATAAATCCAAGAATGACCAACATCCTTTCGCTAGGATCTTGAAGAAGAGTTTACAACCTAGAAGGCCAGTGATGGTTCATCACTAAGGGGGAAAAAAAATGGGTAGCTTTTGTAGCCTTAGGCTCATGAAACAGAAAAGCTTCACCTACCTAAAGTCATCTGAAGTTTCTCCATCATCTTCACACTATTTTCCCCATGGCATTGCAGTTTTCTGTAGCAAATTAAAACCTAGTAACTGCCCATCAGTCTCAAGGGTTCTTCTTTTTGAAATATCTTAGAGTACTCTTCCCTCCCACACCCTCAACTTTCCCATATGTAACCAGAGGTTGTGGTCACTATAAAACAGCAGGGCAAAAAATAATATGCTAAGGTACAAATCTTCATCTCTTTTGACCCCAGTCATTGTTTGATGAAACTAAATTGTAGCAGCATTCACTGGATTCTCATTTCCTTTGTCATGGCTAGTCGAGTGCAATTCTGGTATTTATGGTATAAAGGCAAGGCTGTGGCCTTGTGATTTCTGTCTGTTCTCACAGGAATGATTTCTTCAAGCTGGCAAAACTGAAGAGGGCATTGAAGTGGAATAATGCAAAGGTTATGCAAATATATAGACTTAGATCTAAATTCGGCTTCTTCCACTTATTGGCTGTGTGAAGTTAACAAAGTTAACTTACAGTGCCTCAGTTTCCTCATCTGTCAAATAAAAATAATAAACCCACATCCTAAGGCTATTGTGATAAGACAATCTTATTTGTAAAGATAGAGCAAAGGCCTGACTAGGATTATCAGTGGTATTATCATACTTCACAAGCAGACAGAAAATACTTCCTGAGTTATGGTCTATTCATATGTGAACCTAGGCTAAAAAATAGATTTTTTTTTCCTATAAAGCCATATTTCCTGGTCTCCTAGGGAACCCACAATTGCTCCTCCCTGACAATCCTGTGTAGAGACTTGGGTGTTTGTTGCCCCCTTGATCTCCATTCCAGTAAAAACTATTTCCAGTTCCTGCTGTAATGATTAGCGGCTTAAAAATACGAAACCCAAAATGGTAAAAGAACAACAAAGACATGTATAGTAATTTTTCATTTTCTCAAAACCCAAAGGTTCGGGGAGCCAAGTATCAAAGAGCATATACTATAAACTATTCTAGGCGTTTCCTCAGTTGGACTGTAAACTCTAGAAATGCAAATATTGCATTCATCTTATGTAGTTTGGACTTAGAAGCAAGTCTGGTATGTAACAGGTGCTCAAAAGTATTTGAATAAATACTTTAATGAGCCGGCTAGCCCCATGCTGACCCAAAATAGGTGGTAATGTTAAATTTTCTTCAGACTCCTTATCTTCAATTTCAGACTCCTTATCATCTCCAAAACAAATGAGTCTCAAGGCTTGCAAATTAAAATGCTTTGTGTGGTCTGGTAATGTGAAAATCAGTGTGAAAATTCTATCATGTGATACAATGCAGGAAGGAGTGGTGGGGACTGTAGCTAATGAGAGATGCCCCAAGGGTAAATTTGTATATAGCACTTTTTCTTTTTCTTTTTAACACTGAGCATACCAAAGAAAACGTATCCCCTGGGAAATAATTCATCCTTCAGGCTGCTTGTCTGTGACCCCTAGTAGTGGTAATCCCAGTCCTTTCCTGCACTAACATTTTTGGTTGTGTGAACCAAGGAGTTTTCAGAGTAATGGTGTCTTATCCACAGCTTGGCTGTTGTGAGCCTTGTTAACTCCAAATTTTTTGTATGAGATGTTAAAAAAGGTGTGCATGTAACTTCAGATGACTATGTCACCTTATTTATCAAGGATGCCTGTTTCACCAGTAACTGACTTTGCATTCCAGGTAATACTATTTATATCCAATTCTGGACATTAGGTCAAATGGCTGAACTGTTCCTTATTCACTTACATCCAAGGTGTAAGGTATCACTAGATCCAGAAATGAATTATCCCTGGTGGGGTCTCTTTGACATATGGCTCCAGGAACTCATCATTTAGATGTCAGTCATTCCCTCCTCCCGGCTCCAACGTCTTGCAGGTTTCCTGACAACAATTAGGGGGACTAAAATCACTCATAATCACAACCACACCTGCCTTCCTTATTGGCTCACAGGCAATTTACTCCTCTCAGCTCTTCTGTCACCTAGCAGACCCCGGGTGTTACTTTTCCAAACTTCAATTATAGACATTCAATCTGACAGCTTCCCTGAAGTCATTATTCTGCCCCTATTTTCTGATATTGATCCCAAATGTTTGGGTAAAAGTGTAAAAAAAAAATGCAGTCAGCCATCCAGATGTTTAGGAATATCCAGATGTGTGTTGTCTATAGGCATGCCTCTGGGTGATGGTGGTGTTTCTGGAAGCTTTGAGGTTATATTGAGTCGGAATAGAAATTTTCTACCCCATGCCTCCTTTTGCATATCCAAAACTCATTATGTCTGCTAAGAGGAAGGTCCATACACATCTGAGTTACCCTTCAGTCACTCACAAGACATGACAGAGGTTTAAGATTTCGGCCTTCTTTCTACTTCCCCAACTGTTTTCTGGAATAGGACTGGAATAGCTTTGACATTTATTTTCCCACTGATATGACTCATGCTGCCAGCTCTCTTAAAAGGCAAAAACAGGTACTGTCAATTTTATTTGAAATAATTTTCTTTCTCTGTTATGACAACAACAATAACTACAGCCACCAGCTCGTGAATATCTACGATGTGCCGGGCATTCAGCCAGTGTCTATAGATATCTTATGATATTTAATCTTAAAAAAAACATTAAGATGTTTCTTTTGACTCCTGTTTTATAGATTAAAGAAACCTAATCCACATTAAAGCTTACTTTCCTTAGAGAGCACATAAATGCCACATACGGAATTCAAATGCAGTTCTTCCTGATTCCAAATAAAAATATTAACAACAAAGCTGTATATGTTACCTTGGGATAGGTCAGGTCTTTGGCACACATTATCCTGCTTAAACCTGGCAAAAAACTGTGAGTTACCTATGGTTCTCCCCACTCTGTGGATGACCTATTATTCACCTATTTTTAGTTTAGTATCTTCCAAGTCCATGTCTTTGAGTTTACCTCCATTTTCAGACTTCTTTCTTGATTTCCTCCAAGTAAACACTGGTTTTGTTAGGGTCTCAATACATTTTTTAACATTTAGTGGAGTACTTAATGCATGCCACATTCTGCTTGGGTTTATACAGATAATTTAAAGAGATTAAACTTCTTGGTGGTATTTATTTATTCTTCAAATCTTTCCCTGTTTATCATTCCCACAAAACTACTTTTTATGTAAGAGTGTCTCGCCTTTGAGGCTTCCACTTTGTATATATAAATATAAAAGTGTGTTGAGATAACAGCTCATTGGGAGTCTGAAAGCCAATTCATTTCCTGATCACCTGTGTGATCTCAGAAAATTAACCTAGACTTTCTGAATTTCAGTTTACTGACTTGTAACATGGGCATATGGTACCTTCACACACACGCACACACACACAAACACACACACGAGATTCTTGAAGGAGTTCAGTTAGACTAAGGGTGAAATGCCTATCATGCAGCAGTTGTTCAATAGATGTTACATCTCACCCTAGATGCATGCCCACGCATTCAGTCCAGGTCCAGAGGACATCTACCCCATTGTAGAAATGTCTCCTGTTAAGTCTCCATCCAAACAGGAATGGTTTAGTCAAGTGTCTGATACAGTATCTGGAACTCAGTCCCTGTTAGTTCCTCCTTTAATTCCTCTCTTTGCGTCTAATTTTTTTTCTTTTTAATTTCTTTAGGGAGAGACAGAGTGAGAGAGGGAGAATGTGCACATGTGAGAAAGGGTAAGGGGCAAGAGGAAAGAGAGGGAGAGACAGAGACAGAATGTGCACACGTGAGTGGGGCTGAGGGGCAGAAGAAGGGAGGAGAGGGAGGAAGACAGAGAGGGAGAGAGAGAAAGAATCTTAAGTAGGCTCCATGCCCTGAGTGGAGCCTGATGCAAGGCTCTAGCTCATGACCCTGGGATCATGACCTGAGCCGAAATCAAGAGTCTGAAGCTCGACTGACTGAGCCACCCAGGCGCCCCTTTGCTTCTAATTTTTGTAACCTGCCCATGACACTTGAGACACTGTGTTCCAAAAAATCCTGAATAAATAAATAAAATACCAAATCTGGGATGCATGTCCCATGTGTTTTTAATCCTTAAAAAATTCTGTGAAATGGGAGCTATTATCTCCATTTCAATAATGAGGAAACTGAGGCCAGTGGTTAATGAAAACCTCCAATGCTACACAGCTAATGATTTCCAGAGGCAGGGTTTTAACTCTGGTTTTCCTTTCTTATTCAAAGTCCCCTGATCTTCTGAACATACAAATATATTTCTCTTCAATGTAAACATGCCCCAACTGACTCTGTCTTTAACGTTTTAACATTTTATCATAAACTTTTATATTAATTTAAATGTAAACAAATATGGTAGTAAATATATTTATACTGCTTGCTGAGTTTTTTGGCAGCCCTTAAATTTGGCATTTGGTGAGTGAGACACTCATGTCTCCTTAGTTGCAACATTTTACATAATTCCTCATGTCAGTTGTCAACTATCACATCCTCATGTACTGTTTCTTTCATTCATTCATTTGGAAAAGTGCTTACAAACCCATGTTTCTATATCATCAGAGCTGTTAGTCTTCTTGTAACTTGGTTATAAATAAGTCTGTGCTGTTATGGAGCCTGGGGCAGGTTCAAGAGCCCACACTCGAATATTAATGAGTGGGAAATGGATGATTTTATGATTCCTGACCTTTCCGCTTTAATCCATTAGGAAGTATAGATTGGTTAGTAGTTAGCACAACTGGCCAAAAGCTGTCTAAGTGGAAAATTGATCCTGGTAAGTGCACGCATAGTGGTTCCACCCATTAATGCTTCCTATTTTAGCATTTTGAACTTTTGCTCAAAGATACCTCAGATTCTAAGTTCATACCTTAGTGTGCCAAGCTCAAGGTGTGGGAGACTTGGCATGAGATGACAGACACATCATTTTTTAAAAATATTTTAATTAAAAGGATGAGTTAGAAGAAATGACATAAAAATTAGCAGATCGGTATCAGATGCTAGGGAACAGCCCAGTGTTTTCTGACCCCAGGTCAATTGGCCTCCTCATTGAGAAAGTTTTGCAGATACTTGCAAATATCAATGCAAGGCCCATTTTCTTTGGCTCCATAGAAAATCCCAGGCCTGGCTGCCCCAAGTCACTGTTGAGGGTATAGCAGGAAGAGGGATCAAACTATGGTCTGGTAGAAAAGGCTTGGGGGATTGGAGTTCTTGACCCAGTTCTGTCTCACTCGTGATATTTGTCTGGGCGTTCATTTCCCTATTGGAGAAGTTAGAAGACTGGATTGGGTGATCTTTAAAGACCAACCTAGAACTCTATGATCCCCATGACTTCCCACTCTAGCTCATATATAGCTCCACATCTGCCTTTGCACTACATAAGAGTAGCAAATTGATTTCCTTTCAAGTACTAAATCCAATTAATTGGTTGTATCTGACTGGAGCTCTGCTTTGAGGGATTTCTGATGATGCATTTGACCCAAAAAAGACAAGTTTCATAATGTCCCCACAGAGTAGAGTGGAGTGAGATTGGGGATGGGGTCACAGTGGTTCCCTGAACACACTGTCAATCTTCCTTGCACTATATTGGAAGCTCACTGAGGTAGGAACTCTGTTCTTTCATCTTCATACTCCTGGTATCCCCTAAGGGACTTGAAAATAACAGATATCCATTCAATGTTGAAGAATCCCAAAAGAATAAAAGAACACCACACATGTTGCACTAAGATCTAAGTATTAGAGAATACAGGGCATTTATTTGAATGTCTGCATTCTTTTTGTCCAGCACAACACCTCCCTACTGTAGTTACCTGCTATAGTTCTCGATAACAGTAGAGTAAATGTTTGAGTAAAATGATGAATTCTGTAGTAAAACAAATATAAATCAGGAGTGACATGGTTTCTGAAGTCAAAGTGCTTGTATTCAAACCCAGGGCCCACTGCTTGCTAAACATTATCTTTGGGCAAAATCCTTCACTTTACTAGGCCACCATTTCCTCATCGTTAAGATGGAGATAATAATAGTACCTAAAGCATTAGTGATTATAAGTACAGAATGAAGTAGGAGTTCATAGTAGAGTACCTGGCATATATCATATCAAGTGTATTACTTATCATAATTATTAGTTACTGCTTCACTATGAAAATGTATTATATACTATGTGGGAGCCTTGGATATTTCATGTATTCACAGTACTTCTAAGAAAGTCAAAGCTGTTTTGAGGAGAAATAGCAAAAAATATCATTATCTTTCTGGGAAGGGGTAGAATGTTGGAAAGAAAAGGTACAAAACAGAGGGAAATGGGAGTGAACAATCTAGATCTTCTTGACTATCTCCAGATGACTTCCCAAAGCCTTTCACCCCGTAAGCCTTATAAATCTGTAAACATTTCCTTTTTGCAGACAAGTTCAAAGGGAGAAACACCAAATGGTTCCATTACTTAATCCTGGATCCAGGCTGGACTGTCTTCTCAAAGCTACATATGTTCTTATTTAAGTGATTATTTTCTTAAATGCTTTGTGCCCATCAATTTTTTAAAGGACCATAATCCAAACAAAAGAAAATCACCAGAGATGTTGGATTATGGCCTGGTAGGGTTGTGGATCTCTTTTGCATTTTATGGCCACCATCTATACACACTAAGTAGCACCTGTAACTTATACATGGAATGCTTGAAGGGAGCTGTACAAAAATATTTAGACTAGTGCAGTAGTATGGCTAACATTAGAAGGAAAGGAAAATATCATGATCTACCTAAGTCATAAAGTTGCTTAGTTAGCTAAGTTACTGTATATCAAAATGGGTAGCAGAATCTGAAAGAAAGTAGATCACCACATGTTAATCATCTCCTTTTACCCTAAATCTTATGACCGTTACCAATGCTATTAATACTCTTGTTCCTCACATTAAGTCAAGACATTACTTTCGCAACCTTCTTCATAACCATCTTGCTTCCTCCCCTCAGCGGCTAAGTATGAATTGAATTTTCTCCCCACTTACTGACAAACAACACACATTCAACATGCATCTGTAGACTCTCTTCTATATGCCAGGTACCTTCCAGGGACTGTAAAAGACACAAAACGAACCAGACATTGGTCCTATTCCCAAGAATTTTAGAATCTAATTAGGCTAGTGTAGAAAGGGGTTAAGATCAACCTGGGTCATCATAATACAGAGTAAAAAGTAATCCAGGATCTAGATATTTGGACATGAACATCTGAGTGAGAAGGAGAGAAGGAAAGAAGGGGGACAGAAAAGAAAACTAAGATATATTTAGCAACCACTATGTAACAGGCTCTATTCTAGCCTTTTAGCCACGTCTATGTCTACACCTACACCTCCATCTATATCTATATAACTTACAGCTACCATCTATACAGTCATCAGCAAGTTTGTTATTTCTACATTGCCAATGAGAAAGCTGAGGGTCAGAGGAGCTAAGCAGTACATTTAAAATGTGTTCTTAGAAAAAGGGGGAAAATGACAGTACAACTGTCTTTATGACTCATCTCTCCTTTGCTTCCCTGGCCTCCATATCCTTCTCTAGAATAATAACTTCGATTTATTAAATGGCATGTCTGCATTAACCTCTTTATTCATATTATATTACTAAATGAGCTGTGATTTCCCTTTCTCATTTTATAGATGAGAAAATAGAGACTCAGGGAACTTACAAAGAAGGATTTCAAACCAAGACTCCAAATTGAGGCATTCTCTGTTACATATGCTCTCTGTCCATAATCTGAAAATACATATGCATATAATACATAACCTGAAAATATGTATGTATACAATGCATACATACATATATATGATTATATTAGTATCATGTATTGAGATCTTTTTTGTGTTCGATTTTAAGCCAAGCTCTTTTCATATATGATAACATTTTACCCACTTGAAAACCCCATGATAAATGTGCTGTCCCTTTTTGTATTGCATACATGAGAATATAGGTTCAGGGAAGTTAAAAAATTCACTGAAGGGCATGCAGTGGGGGTGGCTGAGCTGGGCTATACATGTTGGCAGTCTGGTTTCAGAACCTTCACTCTTAAGTTGAGAAAAAAGGGCTGGAGAAAGGAACTGGCCACACTGCTGAGGCATATTCTTCTTTGGAAGTAGAGTGAGAGAATTGAAAACTTCATGAGAAAACTTGGCTTGGTTCTACCATGAATCCCCTTAAGCCCTCTATATAGCTACAGTGTATGGGTTTCAGTTCACAGTAAAATAGCTTGAGTGCATGCTATGAATCCTCTTACCCAATTTCTCTCTGTCTAAAGTCCACATTAGCATGAAGCTAGAAGAATGTCTCCATCTCTCACCAGTTCTATTAGACTAACCTGACACATGAAGCCCACATTTCTGAGAGTGACAGACAAAGCCATCTGTTGGTCTTGTGTAAGACCCTGTCACTTTCTCTGCTTATGGAGACCTGCTCAATGTATTGACAGCCCCAATCAGGAAGATCCATTCTAGTGTGACAGGGCGAGAGTATTCAGGCAAAAAGTTTTGGAGATAAGGCCAGGACTCATTTAGTGAGACTGGTGGGAGGTGGGGGGCGCGGTGAGGAGTAAGAGGATTCTGGGTGCTTGATCCCTCCATCTAGAAAAAGTGAGTATGAGATCTGGAGCCAGGGAGACTAAGCCAGGAACAAATCTCTGTTCTATATATTACCAATTACATAACATTAGACAGGTTACTTACATTTTTTTGAGCTTCATTTTCCTGAGGTATAAAATGGTGATAATACTGATCATTATTGTAGGGCTTAAATCAGACAATTACTGTAGAAAGCATTTAGCGTATTTCCTGGTACAAGTAGGTGCTAAATTATGGTAGATATGACAATTATCACCTTCATCATCATAATTTTCATTATCATCATTCTCATTATTAATAACACAGGGTATAAGCCGCAATTCTTACACACTCCCTTAGAATATCAGGATCTACCACTGTTGGATAATTTGGTCAAAGGCGTGTTGTAAGTTGCAGAAAAGATCCTCTTTCTCAGGTTCAAATATTTGCTCATTCTGGAAGCAAATGAGAACTTGCTTTAGAGATTAACGTGAGATCCAATTTTAAATTTCCCTTGTTGGAAGTGGGGATGCTAAATAATGATCTGGAGATTTGAATATCAACATTCCCTAGAGAGGAAGTAGCCAAATGACATTCTCTATTGCTTTCAGCAAATCCAATTAGTTCAAAGCTCAATTTACAATGAATCATGGGAGGGGCTTGTAGAAAGAATACTGAGTAGGAATAAAGAGAGTTATGATCTAGTTGAAATAACACTGATGATTAATATTTGCACTACTCTATGTAGTTTAAAACATATTTCATAGTATTTGATCTTTACAACCACCTTTCGGGCACATATTATTATTTTCCTGGAAGGCAGTGCTTCACTAAGACCAATTGCTATATGCTTTAACAATATCTTGGCTCCAACCCTTCCTCTACCTAACCACATATCCACTCCTAGATTGGGTCTCATCACCTCCTACCTGAGAATTGTATTAGCCTCCTCACTGGTCTCCCTTTCTTAATTTCACATCCTCCATTTCATGCCCTAACCTTCTGACAGAAGGTTCTTTTTAAATCACAAACATGATCATTTCACTCCCTGTGTAAAAACCTTTCAAATTCTATGCCTCCAAGTTATCATGCTATCTTCCCTTCCTCCCTCCCTTCCTTTCTTCCATCTTCCCTCCCTCCCCTTCTTCCCTCTCTTTCTTCTTCTTTCCTTCCTTCCTTCCTCCCTCCTTCCTTCCTTCCTTCCTTCCTTCCTTCCTTCCTTCCACTGTTGGGCAAATTCTACTTCATAAATCTCACCTTAAAGCAGCTATGAGCACAGTTGTTTCAGTTGAGGTTCAGGTGGAGAACCCAAACAGCACTTATTTATCCCTTGTTCTCTGTTTTATTCCCTCCCCCTAATCCAACTCATCTATGGGAGACACTTTGAAATGTCACTCGCCTGTAGAATAAAGTTCAGACTTCTTGCTTGAGGAAAAAGTCTGTATTTAACCCACCAGGCTCTCAGTAAGGAATTAGCCCAAGTTACAAAGGTCATCTGAGAGGTGGGCCTCTCATAGCACAGAGCTGAGCTGATGCATCTGTGGTGGGGAAGGGGGAGAGCAAATCGAGAATGGTCAATATACCTACCCTCCAACCTTCTCTTTGATCAAATGGAATTTTGAAATTACCTGAATGAAATATGCATGCTTACACTTTAGGACCTTTGCAAGAGTTGGTTTTTTCAGCCTAATGTCACAGATATGTCCTGTCTATAATCTCTCTGACTTCCTTGCCCTTTCTGTAGTCTCCCTGCTTTATCCTGTACATGTTTTTTTTTTTATACCACTCTATGTTTAACTCTATGATACCACGTATCACTGCATACTGACATCGCACTCTTATGTCTGTTAGACTTTCAGAACAAGAGGCATGTCTTATTCGTGTTTCGGTCACCACCACAGTGGTTGACACACAGTAGATACTTCATCAATATTTGTTGAAATGAATGAAAGGATTTATTTCACTAATAGAAGTGGAGAAAGCATACAAACCGTGGCTAATAGTGTGGCTGCGATTATAACCTGTAGGAGATAATTCTTTGTTTTACAAAAGGATTTGATTGACAAAAGCTGAATTAACAACCAGCTCTTCTCAAAACAAAGCTATTACATTATAAGAGGTGAGCCATCCCCACACCAGCAAAATAGACTGATTAAATTTAGGGCTGCAAATTAATTTTGGAAATGACATGGAATGAGATGATGTGTATGAAAGAGACAGAATAAAGAAGAAACATATGGGCAGAATACAGGGCTTTCTGGCCACTGTAAGCTGTGCCCTCAGATATCTGAGCTTTTGACCAAGAAAATCAATGCATAGCAGCTGAGAGCTGATATATGGGTGGTCACCATAGAAACATCATGACTCTCAGGATAGGTCAAGATGTGATTGCTCCCAAATCAGTACATTATCATATCTGGAAAAAGAATATAGAACATCAAAGTGGAGGAGTCCCCTTACCAGAGGAAGTATAAAGAGAAAGAAAATTGACAGAGTGGTGCAGCAATCCCAAAGGAGAGACACTGAATCCAAACAACATGAACATTCCAGTTACTACACAGAGAAGCTTCATGAAACCTTACCTTAGCTCCAGTAAAAAATCTTTTGTGACAATCTTCATTTCTTCATTTTGTTTAGGTTTTCCTTTTTCTTTACTTTTTTTTTTAACACATGTGTATAGAAATGGTCATCAAAAGCATACACTTTAAAGTCCAACAACAGACTCAGGTTCATGTCCCAATATTATTCCTGACAAAAAAAGTGGGACCTTGAGTGGAACTCCTCTCATATCAATGGGTGCGCTTCCCACTATAATACACTATACGTGCCTTCAAACTGCTTGTTGGCGAGAACAGCAGGCCAGCAAAACTGGAGAATCATGTCCCTCAAACCCACCCTTAGCAGGCCTCAACCAATGACTCATGGAAGGTGGTATATAAATAGCCCAAAGTGCTTAGTCTGCTGAGATAACTTTCAGGTATGTGTTGTACTGACTGCCTTAATCCCACTTTCCCAGTGGGATTAGATTCTAGTTACCCACAGTGGTCTCTGGCTGGATAATGCACCCTTTCCTGGCTGTTTCCCTTTCCCATCTTATGTCCTCAATTCCCCAAAGAGGTTTCTTGGGATCATCTCACGAGTCAACTTGCATCTGAATCCTATGTTCGGGGTTTGCTTCTGGAACCCTCAAACTAAGTTAGTGACCATCTCTGGGATACTCACTTTTCTTCTTCTGAAAATGCTGACCATAGCATATAAATGCAAGTTGTGGAGAGTTTATAAACTAATACATGCAAAATGCTTACTACAGTGTCTGCTACATTTGAATGCTGTAGACACGTTAGCCTGTAATTTGTGTTGTTATGAAGAGCTCAGTATTTGCAAAATATGCTGGATACCTTGTTAGGTGCTACGGAAAGAATGATGAACAAGATGCTACTCACCTCTGTCCGCAGAGAACTTACGGTGTCATGGGAAATATAAGTTAACTATTACACCACATTTTAAGTGCTGGATCATAAGCATATATAAATTCTGATGATGAGGAGAGAAGTGTGCAGAGCTGTGGGAGCACATACTGAAATTTAGCCTGGAATTTGACCTCAGAGAACACTTCCTAGGGTGATATTTAAGGAATGACAGGAGTTGGCAAGACGTGTGTGTGTGTGTGTGTGTGTGTGTGTGTGTGTGTGGTGAGAGAGTATTATAGGTGGAGAAAATCATATGTCAAAGACCTGTATATATGAGTGAAAAATGGAGGGGGCTAGAAAGGGGTAGGGATGAAGAAGGAGAGAGTCTATCTATGATTGACTTCAAAGAACAGAAAAAAAAATCCCTTTGATATGATCCCATGCACATTAAATAACCACTGCTTCAGTCCCCAAGTTTATTTGTTTGTTTGTTTGCTGTTCTTGTTGTTGTTTTGAAACTGGGAAACCAGACAGATGTCTGGTGAGCAAACATTGCTGGTAAGTCACTTAAAGGCATATATTTGCTATTTAAGTGAATATACTGATAGGTATTCTGGTTGAACCTGAATTTGTGCCTTATGAGTTGGGTCATAGTCCAGAAAGTCATTTGAGTTACATCAGCGATGGGCCACTAACCAGATAGAGTTTATGGAGCTAAAGGCTGGGAATGCCCGCCTAATCCTGGGCCTACTCACAGGGTCATGCCACTCAGGAGAGTTCCTGGTGGGCTCTCCTCCTCTGGGACGGCTTCATCTTGACATTGTGCCCTCACTCTATGTTAGCAAACAACATCTATCCTCCCACCCCACCCCCATTCTAGATTTTAGATCTCTCTCTATTCTAATGCCAGGAAATATGCCCTCAGCAACTTTAATCAGCCAAGACCATTGATGAGTGATCTTTCTTTCTCAAGCCCTGGGCCCTAGAGCAGTCATAAATCAGACTGCTATGGTAGGGGTGAATTAAATATTACATGGTACAGCTCTTTGAACTCGTAGAAAGGAAAGTGCTCAATAAATGCATGTTATTATTATTGCTTCTGGCTGTAGACAGGAGGACATCTGAGACCTCTTACTGTTTTAATGTTTTCTTTCTTTTCTCTCTTCCTTCCTTTCTCTTTCTTTTCTTTCTTTCTTTCTTTCTTTCTTTCTTTCTTCCCATCCTTCCTTCCTCTTTCTTTATTTCTTTCTCTCTCTTTCCTTCTTTCTTTCCCTTCCTTCATTCCTTCCTCCCTTTTTCTTTCTTTCTTTCTTTCTTTCTTTCTTTCTTTCTTTCTTTCTTTCTTTTCTTCTCTTCTCTTTTCTTTTCTTTTCTTTTTTCTCCCCCCCTTTATATTTTTAGTGGTTGTAACGAAACTTATCTGCTTACAAGTATTACCCTGACAGTCTATCTTGCCTTTAATGTTGAGTAACTTCAAAAGCCAATGGCCATTGCATCTGCCACTACTCAGATGTTATCGAGAAGACATATGTTTTATTCTTAATTGGGTGGTATGGATTATTTTTTCTTTTCAGTATTACTGGAAAGGGGTATGAGTGGCTTTTCCAGAATGGTGCAATAAAAATAAAATGTCATTGATTAATTCAATAACTATGGCTAGGAAGCATGTTGTGCAGTAGTGGAGAGGAAATGCATAATGCCTTACAGATAGTGTCTGCATAACTCAACATTTGTTTGATAGAAAGACTCCAGAGCTAGATGCTGGTTTTTTGGAGAATGACCCACTCTTGCAAACACAAGTCAAATTGAATGGCTTGTTTTCCTTAAGAACTTCATCTAGTGAGGTGTAACTTCACGACATCAGGGGATAGATGGTAAACCATATTTGTGAAGCTCTTTAGCAAGTCACCCATCATTTCTGCCATGATCCTATCAACAGAGGCACTTAGCACCTTCCCGTGGGTGGGCTTCAGAGGAGTCTTTACCTCAAAGAGAAGGCTGCTGAAAGAGTCATTGGTTCATTTTGCACGGTAGGAATTTCAGTCAGGTGCCAAGAAACTCATGATGTTGTATGCAAAGTTTTTATGTGTACATTTTTCTGTGGAAAGGAAGATACTGGTTTCTCTGAGATGTCTATGAGTTCTCAAAAGGTTAAAAATCACTTCCCTAGAGTATATACTCAGGGACAGGTAACACTGCAAGGTATATGGCATTTTTTTAAATTTATTTACTTATTTTTCAGAGAGAGAGAGAGAGAGAGAGAAAGAGAGAGAGAGCACAAGTGGGGGAGAGAGGAAGAGAGAGAATCCTAAGCAGGCTCCACACTGTCAATGCATAGTTGGAGGTGGGGCTCAAAGTCACTAACCACAAGATCATGACCTGAGCCAAAATCAAGAGTCCAATGCTTAACCCACTGAGCCACCCCGGCGCCCCTATATGACATTCTTAATATGTATTTGTGAGCCTAACATGACCATTTGACCTGAAATGCCATTTTTTCCCTCTAGGAACATTATCTAAAACTTTGAATTTGCAAAGGGTATTAAAGTCTGATTTAAAGAGAGGTCTGTGTAAACAGATCAGAGGTGGTGTAGACTCTGACTTATCCTTCAGGGCTCATTTCAAATATAATTTTCTCAAATGTCATTTCACCATGTGCTAATGTTGGAGCTCTTTGAGGGCAGACACTCGGTCTTTTTCAAAATTACTCTCCTGAACCATACTGTCACATAGATGCTATAAATGTGTACAGATCGAAAAAAAAGTGTACAAATGGAGTAAGCATAAAGGCCTCCCGTGTGATGGGGGCTCTATCAGCAGGGATCCTAGGAGGTCAGTGAGGAGGTCTGTGTTAACCACGCAACTTAATATTGTGAGTGACAGCTGCCTTGCCAGTATAAGTCAAATCGGGGGATTTACTATTTGGCAATGGTTGGAAAAGAAGGAATGGCTGGATACAAACCTCAATCAGTGTCAACATCTTCTCATTAGCCTCTCTTCTCAGCTTCCCTTTCTCCATTGGCTCAGTGTGTTCCCACTACAGAAAGATTTTTCTCCCTGAAGTGGTACACATAGCTAACCTCATTACTCAGTGTTTCACATTCATTGATTCCTCTAAATGGGCACCAACTTTTTCAGATAAGCAGACTAAATCTGCTTTCTTCCATCTTACAAAGGAAACAAAATCAGAGGGGGCAACTGATCAGAATAATGTCACACAGCTCGAAAGCAGCAGAGACGGGGTAAAATCTTTCAAAATGTGTTCGTGGACACAGGAAAGCCTGAGCTTCAGTGTTACTAACATCCTTACTTAAATATTGTGGATCCACTGTCTGAGTGATGGTAAACAAGTAACCATGGCTTTCTGAGCTCTGGTCTTCCTCTCTGATAAATAGAGGGCAGAATAATATCAACTCCTCAGAGTTGGTTGATATATATACCATGAATTTGAAATCCCCTGATGCACAGAGGGTTGGCAATAAGTGTTGACAAAGTCAAGTATATGACTGATCTAGCAAGTGTACAAAACCACGATTATGAAACAAACTTCATGGAAAATTATTCACACTAGTTTAATTTTTATTTGCCAACATTTTTTCTTCTAACATTTACATCCCCCTCTTTGTTGTTGTACTTTTATTGTATGTATTTGGCATGCTATTCCAAATACAAATACAATCCTTAAAAAAAACCTTTGTATTCTTTCATGTATCTAAAAATATTTAGTGAGCACCTATTTTAGGGTACCACATCCTGGAAGACATAGTAGTAAAGAAGACAGATAAAATCTCTGCCTGTGTGGAGTTTACATCTTATAGGAGGAACATGCTTCAAACTAGAAAATCAATAAATGTATATAGTAAATCTTCAGGTTAAAAAGAAATGGACAGTGTGTGTGTGGGTGGGGGAGGTAGCAAAGGGATGGAGAAGGAAGAGAAGGTATGATTTTAGGTACTGGAGCCAATGGAGTAATCTTCCCAAAGAATCTTCTGTTTGAATACAAACTGGAAGAAGAGACTGGATGATATATCAGGAGAATAGCTATGGCAGAGGACAAAGCAAGTGCAGAGGGTTTAGGGTAGGAGCTAGTTTGTCTTCCTTGAAGATCTGCTAGAAAAGTAGAGTAAGAGAGGGGCAGTGATAGAAGAGGAAGCTAGACAGGTGGCCAGAGTACAGATCATGTGGCGGCCTCACAGCCCTGGTAGTGTCACCTGCTGAGTGTACTAGAAAGCCATGGAGCTAGCCTGAGAAAAGAAGGGACTTGGATGATTTTTCTGGGTGATGGGCACACTGCAGGGACGAGAGTGCTAATGGAGACACCAATTTGGGAGCTACTGTGACTGAAAGATGATGGCAGTTCCAAAAGGAAGTCCTGGGTGTGGTGAAAATTAACCAGATTTGGAAAATATTTTGTCAGTATTAGCTGACAAGAGTTGATGATGGAAAGGAAGACAATGTACAGTTTTTTTTTTATTTTTAAGTTTTAAAGGAACAGAGATAGACATTTAAAAATCTATTTTCTAATAATGGCCAACATTTACTGAGCACTATATGCCATGCCCTGATGCTAGGTGCTTTATACTCATTACATCATTTAATACCTATCCATCACAAAATATTTTTTTTAATTTTTTTTATTTTTTGTAAACTTGGACTCTGTTTATGGACATCTTGATCTTCTCAGTGTTGCCCCCCTTTTCCTGCTCTGGGCACAACACTTCAAACTATTGTCAGATTCAAATTTTAAAAACTGTAGGGGCACCTGGGTGGCTCAGTCGGTTAAGCGTCCAACTCTTGATTGCGGCTCAGGTCATGATCTCATGGTTCATGAAGTTCAAATCCTGCGTCCAGCTGTGTGCTGACAGTGTGGCGCCTGCTTGGATTCTCTCTCTTCCTATCTCTCTGCCCCTCCCCTGCTGGCTCTCTGTCTCTCAAAAAAAATAAAAATAAACTTAAAATAAAAACACTTCAATACCCTAAGTTTCCCAGAGGAGGGCTTCCTTACACATTTGTCCACTAGGGCTTCATTCTCCCATCCTTCAGATAATCTCTCTGCCCTTTAAGCCTTGCCTGTCTGACTACGCTGGCCTAGACTCCTGGGACAGGAGATCAGCATCTCTATTCCTGATTCATGTTCTTCAGCACTGCAAGTTTATTTTGTTTTGTATATCCGTTATGCATGAAGAAACAGGCATGATGATTTGCAGCGCCCAGAAAAAAAAAATTAAAAACAAAAGTTATTTAATCAGGCCTCAAGTGGAGATGGTAAAAAACAAAAAAAAAAAAAAGAAGTTTCATTAAGTCCAGCTCTTGGAGAAGCAGATTAACTCACTGACTTGTTTTCTATATCTGAACGTTCATATAGTAAAGGGCCATCCTTGTCATGTTTATTGATAGAGGCAAGAGTGAGTATCAGAACCCACACCTGCTTTGGCCATAACATGATTTCATGGTTAGTATACAGTATGGCAGGTAATAACATCTAGTGTAACATAAACAGCCATCTTCATAATTGATGAGATCGATCTTTCTCCACACAATACAGTTCTCACTCCTTTAACTCAAAGCTTTACTGTTTCATATTTTGGTAATTTTTATGTGAATAATAAAACAAATAAGTAATGCCCTCAAATGGGTTTGGGGCAATGTTTCATATGAATACAAGTGATGTGAACTGAAGGAAGAATTCAGGATCACTGACAGTGCTTAAGATTGCTCCTGCCTTTCCTTTTATTGTATGCCTGTGTCTAGGAGTTTCATTGATTTGATCACCTATCCCTGGAGACAAGAGCTAAAAGGCTTGCAGCCACATCCATCGGGCTGCTGGACACCATGCTGCTCTTGTGTTCCTATCTACACACAGTGGAGGGCATCATGCTTGGGATCCAGGAGTAAGCAGTGGCTCTGAAGTGAGCAAGGAAGGGAAATATTTGTATGATGGTCCATTGCTATGCGTGCTTCCAAAAGGCATTTCTTAGCTAAGTTGAGCTTGGTTTTGTTCTGGACACTGTAACTTGTGTAAATTATGTTACTAGCTGAGACCTCAGTTTTCCCATGTCTAAAATCAATAGACTAGACCAGATGATGTCTCATGTTCTTTCAGGCAGTGATTTTCTGGGAACCCAATTATTCTTAAAAGCATAATTTCAAAGATAGCACAGCGAAAAATAAATTGATGAACAATTGGGCCCAAATCAAATCTCTTTTATAATGAAATCTCAAGTTAAAAAAACAAAACTAAACAAAGAATAACAACAAAACACACACACATACACACACACACACACACACACACACACACACACACACACACGACAATTAAAAGAGCAAATAAAAACCCTCAGAAATTCCACAATGCAAAGACATATACATTCACAGCTGGGCAGGGTAAGAATACCTCCTCTAACTTCTAATCTTCCCAATGTAATAGAAGACAATCAAATTTGGAAAAGTTACAGAAGAAATAGAAAATCAGAACAAACCAAGAACTGAGGAAGAATCATGGGAAGCTCTTTGACAACTGTTTGCCCAAAAGACAGTAGATCCTGAGAGATTTAATAGTGATTAAATTAAAAGTATTCAAGAGATACATAAATACAAAAAAAAGAGAGATACATAAATACATCCATCCTAATATATTCTAGACAGTGGAAGATGGAGAATGTACCCAATTCATTCCACATGGCATATTGGATCCTGATCCCCAAAGGTGGTAAGATATTATGCAGAAAACAAGGAAAATAAAACAATCTAAACCATGAACATAAATTCAAAACTGTAAATTAACTGCTTCAAAACTCAGTTTAACAACTTAATATTGCTGATTCAATAATCCAATAGGAATACACCCAGTTTCAATATAGGAAAACTGAATAATGCAATAGAAATTTATCAGTAGGCTAATAATAAAAAATAAAAGTAGATAATTATTTCAACATCCCCTAACTGCATTTGATGAAATTTAACATTTTCATTTTTCAAGTTAGAATAAAATAATTCTTCCTTAATATGTTTAATATTCCCATTTTAAACCCTCAGCCAAGTGATTCTTTCTTAGGGGCATCAGACACAGATCTCTAAATTAGGAATAAAACAAGTCTGACCACTCTGCCCATTGTTGTTTAACATTATTTAAATAGGTCTAGCTGGTGCATGCAAAAAGACAGAGAAATAAAATTAATACATATTAAAAAGAAAAAAAAATATCATAGATCCATAAGTCTTGTTTGCAATTCTGAAATCCAACATATTCTGAAAGCTGAGCATTTTTTAAGTTTATTTATTTATTTTGAGGGGGGGGCAGGGAAAGAGGGAGAGAGAGAATTCCAAGCAGGCTCTGCACTATCAAGGCAGAACCCACATGGGGCTTGAACTCATGAACCATGAGATCATGACCTGAGCCAAAACCAAGAGCCAGCCGCTTAACTGACTGAGCCACCCAGGAGCCCCAAAACTGAGCATTTTGCCTCACTCATTTGATACACAAACTGATTTCAGCTGCTGTAAAACCACGTAGTGTGAATGTTTATACTGCTGCAGAAATATTAATATGTTTGATTATGGGCTTCTTCCCCAGACCTTGCTAGGGGTATTATGTAATCTCTGGAATATGCACCATATTACCACTCAAAATTCCAAATTATAAGACATATCTGGCCCTAAGGATTTTAGATAAAATGTTGTAAATCTCTATTATGTGCAGATGGCATGATTACCCACCAAGGGCATTTTATAAATCAGACAGTATTTGCTAGAATTAACAAAACATGTTTACTATAAGTAGCTATACTCAACAAAGCTGATTTTAAGACTGTCTATTTATATATCTGTCTACCCCCTGCATTGGTAAAGTGCTTGAGGACACGGGTTACATTTCTCTGTCACTTGTACCCAGAATATTTCTTGGCATAGAAGTAAACAGACATTTTACTTTAAAGAAAAAGAGATGGATATATAAACAACAAAATTGTCGTTATTAAGTGTTCCATTTTTTTATTTTAATATATACATTTCACACAATTCCAGTAAATATTCTAACATAATTTCAAATTTTGTTTTGCTTTAATTTTAAAACCCAAGAAGTTCATAAAACTTTTTATTTGGAAAAGCAAAACAGACAAAAATAACATCAACAAGAAAACATTCTTTAAAGACAAGCAACTAAAAGAGAAACCAGGTTCATACTGGTTCCAGGTTCCACTTACTCTTTGAGTGATTTTTGACATTACTTACCTCTTCTAAGTGCCAGTGTCCTTGTATGAAAAAAAAAATAGTAAGTGAGGCTGAGAAGATTATGATATACTTACTGGCCACAATTTTTTTCCTTTGAATTTCTTCTTTAATATCCCCATTGGCCATTTTGTCTATAAACGTATCAATCTCGGTTTTGTAACTGACTTATTATAAATGTCATGCACGTACATGTGTTAGGTCACTACTCTTTATATCCTGGTACAGATTTTAGGTCTGTTTTGGGGTTCTGTCTTCCAGTGCATTGATATTTACATCTTTCTCTTTTCTAGGACCAAGACATTTTTATATGGTAAACTTATATTTCAATATATGGTTCAATATATGGTTGAGTCAGCCAGAAGTGGAACCAAGTGACCAATTGAGGGAGCAAGTTGCTTTTTCAAAAAAAAAAATTTTTAATGTTCATTCATTTTTGAGAGACAGAGAGAGACAGAGTGTGAGTGGGGGGAGGGGTAGAGAGAGAGAGGGAGACACAGAATTTGAAGGAGGCTCCAGGCGCTGAGCTGTCACCACAGAGCCTGATGCAGGGCTCGAACTCACGAATCGCGAGATCATGACCCGAGCCAAAGTTGGATGCTTAACCGACTGAGCCACCCAGGCACCCCACAAGTTACTTTTTAATAATGTTTAAGGTAATATTATTGTCATGGGTTATTATGAAAAAAGAAACAAAAGCAACAGAAATAAAATTATATTTTTAAAAATTCTTACTGCACCCCCTTGAGGTAGGGATTGTTATTCCCATATTCTACATAAAAAATCTGCGGTACTGGGGCACCTGGGTGGCTCAATCAGTTGAATGGCCAACTTCAGCTCAGGTCATGATCTCACGATTCGTGGGTTCGTGCCCCGCCTCGGGCTCTGTGCTGACAGCTCAGAGCCTGGAGCCTACCTCGGATTCTGTGCCTCCTTCTCTCTCTCTGCCCCTCCCCGACTCATGCTCTGTCTCTCTCTCAAAAAATAAATAAACATTAAAAAAAATTAAAAAAAAAAAGAATCTGGGTACAGACAGTCCAAGTACTCTGACTCATATGATTTGCATATGGCAGGGCTAGGATTCATGTCTAGAGTCCACTTCCTTACCTGGTCCATATAGAAGTGTTTTCCAACAATTGGAAACACAAATTGCTTGACAAAATAGTGCTGCCAAAACACTATACATAAACCCTTACGTACGGAGAGCTGTTGGTATGTTTTCAACCACGGACTCCAGAATAAAGAGCTCGGGCTGCCCATTTGGAAAACTAGCCATGGACAATGACCCCAAAGAAAGCAGAGACAGAGGAAGCCAGCCCTGGATTCGGAAGGTAGAATTCAGGCAGAGAAGACCGCATGTCTCCTCTCTGTTTTTGTAATGTAAGTTCTCCATAACTGGATGAAACTCAAGTTTATGTCCTCTGTCCCAAATGCTATGCAGGATCTCCTGAATTCAGCACTGGCCTTACCTAGTTATTATATGTCCTAAGTGAGGGTAGGGTCTCGGGGAGAAAAAGGCGGCTCTCTGTCCTCAAAGAACCTGAGTGGTTAAAGTGGGCTTGGCAGTGGTTCAGAGAACAAGCACTTCAGAAAATTACAGAGCACCACTCTCTTTTTTACCCAGTGATAGTCTCATCCCCTGTCACCTAGGATGCTCCCATTGCCCACATTGCACAGTGTGCATGCAGACTGACCCTGCTTAGTGCATAGCCACTCTTACCAGAAGAAGGTCCTCCCTGTTCTATTCCCAGACTTTGTTGGGGAAAGCCCCCTGGGCTCACAGGCCCTTTTCCACAGCAGCTGTAATCTTCCCACCCTGCTTCTTCTAACCATCCCTCTGTTCTCTTTAAAAAGAATTTCCTACGTGACTCACTGCAGCACTGTGCTGTGCGAGGCCCTAGGAAGACAAAGGCAATTCAAAAAGCAAAGACTCAGGGGCGTCTGGGTGGCTCAATCGGTTAAGTCTCTGACTCTTGATTTCAGCTCAGGTCATGACTTCCGGGTTTTATTCATGAGTTCGAGCACGGCAATCTGGCTCCGCAGCCTGCTTGGGATTCCCTCTCTGCCCCTCACAGACTCATGTGCAGGCACGTTCTCTCTCTCTCTCTCAATCTCTCTCTCTCTCTCTCTCTCTCAAAATAAATAAATAAACATTAAAAAAAAAGCAAAGATTTGGATTTCAAGGGTCTCTTAAGTGACAGAAAAAAGGACGTACAGCACAGCATCATTTCCTTCTTGAGAAATAAAGCTAGGGACTTAAATATATAGAGGCTGGAGATGTTTAAGTTTCATAGAAGGAATTTGCAAAGGAATTTGAAAGGTGAATAGGAGTTTGCCAGACAGGCAAGGCAGCAGAGAGCAAAGAACATCGCAGGCAGAAGAATCTGCAGGTGCAAAAGGCATAACATGTGCAGAAAAATAAAAGGAATGTGCAAGGCAAGAGTATGAGGACAAGCTAGAGGCATTCTCATGGAGGACATGGAATATGGTAAGGAATTTGGACCAGAATGCAAAGGTAATCAGGAGCAACCAGGGTTTTACACATAAGGATGATTATACAGACCCCCATGCTTCATGATCATCTCTACACTAGTACCATCGTATCACCACAATCACATCCTGTGAATAGGACACTTTCCTTTGCTCTAGGAATTTGTCCACTCCACACCTGGCTAGCTGGAGATAGTCTTTGGACATTATCCTTTTAAGCACCCAGCTTCCCTTGCAAGGCTACACTCTGCAGCAGAATCCTTTTCTCCATTTCCTCCTGCCTGCCACATACTACTGCCCAGTTCTGGTAGGTTCTTCCTACTAAACTGTGGTGCATGGGTCATTCACATCTATGTGGCCTGGAAACTTATTGAAAATGCAGAATCTCAGGCCCTAATAAAGACCTGCCAAGTAAGATTCTAAATTTGCACAAGATCTCCAGGGGGTCGTGTACACATTAAGGTATACTTTAACATACCACAGAGGTTTCATTATAGAGCCATCTCTCATGTACCCAGCATTTACAGAGAAAGTGTGGGAGGAAATGGACATCCTCCAGGATCATGTCTTGGGTTGGCTAACGCCTGAAGCTAGTGGGCTAAAACATCCCATGTTATTTGATCTTACAGCAATCTTGTTAGGTGAGTAGGGGTAGTCTCGGCTCACAGATAAAGGAAGATCATTTAATTTCCCTATATGACCTATTCCCCAAAGTTCATCATGAACTCCAAGAAGAAAGAATTCACCATGTCTACTGATCTAAAAAACAAGAAGGAACCCAGAAGGAAAAGAGACCTAAACTGCCAATAACCAACTCTCCGTTCCTGGCAGCCTTGAATGACCACCTGTCCACCCTGGCCAGGCTGCTGTTCATCTCCAGTGCGAAGGCTGTCTTTCAGGATTAGCATTCCCTGGGCTCTCCCTTCGCCACCCATCTTGCCTTTGCCTCCTACACACATACTGCAGGTAGATTTAACATTCCGTGTCACACACAGAGTTTCAGATTCTCGGTCAGCACAGTCCCATCTCAGAGAGAGAAATCAAGCAACTGAAAAGCAGTCTGCCCTAAAAAAAGGGGAGGAAAAGCGGGTGGATTCGATAGAACTGCCTAACAAAGTGTATTTATGAACATCATTGGAACAAATGTCCTCCCGTAACTGCAGCCATCATCTCCTAATGTCACATCATGGAGACACAGGGAAACAAATAGGACTTATAACCTGATTTTCTATCAGCTGGCAATGGCATCACCCTCCTCCAGCCTCCCCTAACTAGGCAGCATATGACTCACAGCTTCCTCCAACTTCTGAAGCCCTTCAGGACTGTAAAGAAATAACACAATATTTAAAAATACATATATCCTATCAGTAGCTTATTTCTTAATGCATCAAGCAACTGATCACCATACATGCCTTAAAAGGTGCTGAAATGAATTACCAGGGGCTTGGACTCCTTGGAAATTGATCTGACAGTGGGAGAAGTGCAACCAATTTGATTTGGAAAATTCAAAGCTATTCTTTTCATAGAGCCTTGATTTTCTGAGTGTCTTAGTTCTCTCCTTCGCTACGCTTTCCCTGTGCTCCCAGCTCAATCATTTCCTCTGTCCCCTTCTCTCCATTTCTATTACCACTGCCCCTGTCCAGCACTCCTGTACCTCTGTCCCTCCTTCTCTCATTCAGAATGTTGCATGAGCCTCCTGCTGGTCTCGCTGATGCTAAGCCCCTTCCTCTTCAAACCACTCTCTGCTCTGTGGGATTAAGGTTTGTGTATGTGTCTGTTTTTTTTTTTTGTTTTTGTTTTTGTTTTTGTTTTTTTTTCATTTAGACCATGAACACCTTGGAATTAGGGACTTCCACATGTCTTTTACTTTTCTGCCTCCAGAACAGGGCTATGAAAAAGAACCAAGCTACTGTTCAAAGAATGAGTTAAAAGTTATGCTACAATGGCTGTGCCTTGAGCACCCAAAATGTGTCCAAGGAAACCCAGTACAGTACCAGTCCCTTCTTTTGGTGAAGACAGGTTTTCTTTTGATGAAGAGACAAGATCATGATGGAAGAGATCCTCCCTCTTATTCTAGCTGCCCCTTCTTCTCTGGCAGTCAGGGCTCATCCAGAACATACAGACATCGGGGGAATCTTGCAGTTCCTTGCGGGTGAAATTCTATGAAAATGAACTATCAAGCCTTAAATAGGTAGTAAGGATCATATAATCTCTGCCAAAGAGGTGTGTGAAGGTCAGAGACATGCCCATGCTATCAGCCTGGTGAAGCAAAAATTCTATGGGTTAATCATATGTATTTAATTCAAATCTGTTTCATGAAGTGTAGATATTTATTTTAGGTGGTCCACTTCAAGCATTCTAACATTATAGAACTTCAGTAATGTTTTCCCAACTTGTAATTCTTATTAGATGCAATTCTGGTTTATTATGCAGGTTCACTTCTTTTTACTTTTCTGGAAACCTCAAGACCTTCTGTTTCAATTTACATGTTACATCTTTATCAATAAAAACATTTCTTTTGATTCAATAAGAATGTGCAAGGAACTGTGCTAGGTGCACGCTATGGCCTGAAAGTCTGTATCCCCCAGAATGCATACGTTAAAATCTTAAATTCCAAAGGTGATGGCTTTAGGAGGTACTTAAGTCATGAAGGTGGATCCCCCAGGAGAGGGATTAGTACCTTATGAAAGAGAGATCTCTAGACCTCTTCTAGCACGTGAGGAAACAGTGAAAAGGCACTCAGCTATGGTCCTCACTCAAACATTGTAGCATCCTAATCTTGGACTTCACAGCCTCCAAAACGGTGAGAAATAAATTTCTGTTGTTTATAAGCTCCCCAGCCTGTGGTATTTTGTTATAGTAGCCTAAATGAAATGAGACAGTGTGTTAATCTCATTTAACTTCACAAAAACTTAAAGATAGATACAATAAAGCTCTATGACAAAATGTCCCCTGGTAATAACTTCATATATGTAACATATGATATGTAATATGTAATGTATATATGTATATATATATATATATATATACATATATAATATATAGACATTATACCAATCAGAATTTCATATATATTATAACTCATATATAATTAACTCTCATCCTCTGCCTAATCCCTATTTTCAGACACACACAGAGATTGGACACTCCTCATTTTATGCAGATGGAGGGGAGGTTGGTCAATACAATGTCAGTCAACTCTGTTTGGAAATCAGAGAATCGAAATATGGGTCCCTAACTTTCCAACATTCTCTTGGTTCAGCAGGCTGAGACAAGACACGCCACATCTAAGTGCAGAAAGTTCCAGCGACCACATGATGCAGAATTGCCCCCATTAATATTTAAGCTGCAGTGGACTACTGCCAAAAGAGGGCACCAAATCAACGGTCAGAAGCTGGATGGGTTTTGACTGCCCAGGTGGACTCTTTAAACTTCTGGCCAGCAGGCTATAAAGGCTCACCCCAGTTATTTCATTAATGCAGCTGCTAGGTTTATATGATTGAATTTTTATGAACCACTTAACCTGTTATGGCAGGAAGGGCTCACTGTACTATATTCTCCCTATTACATATGAGCAAAGTGAGGTTCAGAGAAGGAAGCTCACTTTGTCTCAAGAGAAAGCAGTAGGGGATATACGTGGAAAATGAACTTGGATGAGTCTCGTTCCAAAGCCCACAATTGTTACCACTGCAACCATGGCTCCTAAATAGGACTGGCTCTGAGCATGTCCTGTGGGTCTGACATTGTGCTACATGTTTTATATTCATCATGCCACTTAATCCTTACAACCATACTATGTCACTGAACTAGTGTTTCCCTATTTTATAGATGACGAAACTGAGGCTTCTGTGGTTAGGCAACTCGTCCAAGGATTCATAGCTAGTGAATGTCAGAGACAGGACTCAAAATTTTACCTCTCTAGGTGATTCCAGAGATGTCAGGAAATATTGGATTTGGGCTAGATACAAGAGTTAAAGAGTTAATTTAGAGGCAGAACAAGAATGATGGCCTTTGCAAGCAAGCATGGAGAGAGAAAGAAAGGTAACTGTAACTGTCTTCCCCTTATACCCAAAGGGGTAGGAGGAAGGTACTGGAGGGGTACAGGAGCTTTGAGCCCATATTTTGGGCATATAGGTGGGACCCAGGAAGCTGACTCTCTGACCCATAAAATCAGAAAGGCCTTGGATATCTAGATGAAGTTCAGACACAGAAAACACTAAATTCGTCTTAGCATACAGTAATCTACAACACAGTAACACAAATACACAAGCTCAAAGTCCCTTCTATTTTAAATTGGAAATGTGAAAAATATCATTGACAGTCTTTTTATTGCATGTGTCATTTTTATTTATTTGCTGATTTTATTGAATACGAAAAAGAAAATTAAAATGCTTTCTGAGGGTCACCATAAACACTATTTTTTCTTGCACTGACTTAAGATTTAATCCTTCTTAAAACAAAACAAGCATGGCCACAATTATTTCCAAGGATCTCAACCTGCAATTAGGGTAGGCTGATGCACCTGCACCTATTTTGGCCAAGAAATATGCCTTGAAGTCCTCTGAGTGTTGTGCAGGCTCCGGTAGCCTGTGGGGAGGTAGGGTCTTAAACACAGCTTGGGGGAGTTAGACCAGCATCCCTGCTATGCCCTGTCAAGCTGCATCCATCGAATTAGGTTAAGAGTTAAGATGTTACATGATGTGACCAATGGGATCAGACGCAATAACACAACCTGTCAGCCAGTGCTTTCCTGACAATTCTAGGGAAAAGAGGTTGTCTGCTGGAGTGCTGAGGAGATAAGAGAGGCATTGGCTTGCGGGGGTAGGGGACGGGGCGGGGGGGGGGGGGGGGGGGAGGGGAGTGGGGGAGGGGCTGTCTGGTTCTTTATTTTCTACAGTGGTGCTTGGCGGGGAGGGAGTGGTGAATCAGTCTGTGCTCCCTAGTCTGACTTTATAGGTTTTGCTTACAAGCTACAATACCAAATGCCTTTTCTTATAGGACAAGAGTTGCAAAAACTTGCATGTAGTATGTCAGGTGCTAGATGGTCCCCCCGGGAGCAAGGGCAGAAGGTAAGATTTGTGAGGCCTTCTGTTTCGTAAGGATAAGGGAGGGTCACCTCAGCCAACCCTGTGCTCAGATAAGGCCATGAAATGCAACTGAAGGTTGAGGACAACTGGCACCAGCTCGGAGGGGATTGAATCGTGGCTTCTGTTTGTCGGCACTGGGGCCATGGGACTGGCCTCAGCTCAGTGCCGATGAATACTCTGATGTTGGCAGACAGGAACAGATGCAGCTCAGCTCCTGTAGGAACTGCATAGATGCCACCCTCAAACGCGTCTGCTAGGACTGACCTACAAACACTCCACCTCGCAGATATTCCAGGGGCAGGAAATTCGAACAGAGAAGAGATGTTCAGAGAGCATGTCACTCTAAATGTATAATCAGAGCTGTGATAAGCTCCAAATTTACAACAGGTCACTGGCAGAGAATTTCCAACCACTGGATGCTTCTCCTTGAGGTGTCTGCCCTCTTGCTCTACTTGAAGACTGCTGAAACACACTGACCACACACATACAGCCATAGAGGTGAACTAAAGACTTGATTTTGTTTGGGTGAATCATCCTGGATTCTCCTCATTTATCCAAGACCAGATGTAGACCAGTCCCTTTGAAATTGCAGAGGCAATATAGAGTGGCCACTGGGAAAATGGGTTCTGAGGCCATATACCACTTCCACTGCTTCCTAGATCTCTGACCTTGGAAAAATTACTTGAACTCTCTGTGCCTTAGTTTATGCATCTGTAAGATAGGGATGATATTAGTACCATTTTCATTTTAATGAGTTGGTATGCATCAATATTGAACAGTGCCTGGCACTTACATAGTCAGTGTTCCATAAATGTTAGCTGTTTTCTTTCTGCCTTCTTAAAAGGAAGTCTTGCCCTTCAGACTTAGAGTTTGTATTTGGTATATGTTCCTTGACATCTGGCCATTTCTCAAGGACTTTGGTTTGGAGATCCATGGTTTGGCTACTCCGATGAAATTTCTCTCTTTCTAGGTAGCTTCTGGAAATCTGATTTCTGGCATTAGCCTTCTAGGCAATCTGGCTCTCTGAATTCAAACATGGTTTTTACCATCCAAATGTCTGTGGTAGAGAACTCTTGTTCAATTCCATTAATTCGAAGGCTTCTTGACATGATTCACATCTTGGCTCCTTCCTCCCAGAAACTGGTCCTTTAGATTCAAAAGATCAGCCTGGAGACTTTCCTCCTCAGCTGACCTAATTCCTAAGGAATACACCAGGGGCTCAGTGAATATTTTTGACCACCTCTCCAGTCCCTTTTCTAGGTCTGGCTAACTGGTCTTGAATTGTTTTTAGCTTCCATTTTGTAAGAGTGGTGTCAGGGCATCTATTTGCCCTCTGGCTAGGGACAGTTTCCAAGAAGAGGGAGTCACCACCTGCATATCCTGGGCAACTCACTAAGTTGGCATTTACTTGAGTATGCCATGTGTCTCAGTAGGATCGAGTGACCTGTAGCCTATCACATCCCAAGCCTCAGCTCTCTGCCTGGTAAATCTGGGCAAATATATCCTCTTACATCCTAGAACTCTTCTTAATGAAGTGCTTTAGAAAGAGGTTCTCGGAAACACAATCAATAATAACAAATATTATATCCACGTGTTGGAGTCACAAATGGAAACTATGACCCTGAACAGTGGTTTTGTACCCTGTGCAGGTGGCAGAACACCTGGAAATCACACAACACCACGACCGTTACACAGCCCTCATACAAAAGATACAGTTAAACCCAGTATTGAAAGTGGGTATGACTTTTATGAGCAGAAACTATGACTAGATTGCTGTGTAAAAATGCAACAGAAAACCAGAGTAAGGTCATTCAAATCTATAAAAAAATACATCATGACTTAACACGATCACCTATTTCTGAATCTTTCCATGAACATCATTTTCAGCTTTTTTATTAATTTGATCACTGGCAGGTGCACATAGAAGGCCGAATGAGAACCGGTCTCGGAGGTTCAAGAGAAAACAGGGGTAGGAAAGTTTTAAAATGAAAGAATTTTATCCATTAACTTATTTTTTTTCTGTGAAAGAAAAAAAATACCCTGTTATTTGAGTTTTACAGAGACGTACTTTAGAACAAATGGAGAAACCGCAGTATTTGCGATCTTAGATCCCTCCAGCTCTTTAGAAAGTTGAATTGAAGGAAGGGAAGAGGATTACGACAACTTTCCTGTTAGTAATTCATTAATTCCACAACTCATTTCTCACTCTTGTGTTTCTACTCTGGTCTCTCCTTTCTGAGGCCACTCTAGTCCTTCGGGGTGGATGAATCCAGGGTCTTATCAAAGTTGTCTTTTACTGGCTACTCTCAGACTCTGGACCTCTGGGTTGCATGTAGAAAAGGACATTCCATTGGTCCTTCTTTGCTTTTCCAAAGATTCCCAGCATCTCTTGGTACAGCTAGACAAATGGGAAAGCCTGGGGTCATTTATATCTCACTCCCTGGACCCTTCTCTCAAGCAAGCATCCCTTTGAAGTTCTTTCATAAGTGCCACTCCCTCCCCCTTAGGTCATCTCTTACGTTGCTCCTTATAGCATAGAGTTGTAGCTTCCCTTTTATTCTTTGTTGGTCCAACTTTGTGTTTTCCTATTCAATGGAAATTAGAATTAGACTGGTCCAAACAGGTTTCAGTCATATCCCCACATAGGAACCAGGGAAATTCTGCTATTCTAAAGTTCCTAAAGTAGATTGCAATGCATAGGGATTCAGTAGCCAGTAGTCTGGTCAGTCCAGGAACCCAGCAACCCCCCAAATGGGAGTTCTACAAATACCTGATATTTCAAGAGCCCCTTCCTGAGAAAGAGGCCCAGGACTATTTCTTTCACTTTGTCATCTTTAAGCCATGCAGATTTGTTACCCTGACCACAACTCATTGGACAATATATGTGTACAACAGCTATAGACAAAGAGCTGTATTCTGGACATGAGACAGGCCAGGGACCTACAGCGTGTTTCACACAAGGACTTTTCCCACTAGAATGTCCCATCATGAGTAGTGACAAGCCAACTCAATCTGTCCCTTCTCCACTGGTTATATGGAGGTGTGATGCACTTCAGCATGGCACAGAAGTGGTGAGATAGACAGAAGAAGCAGAGACATCTGTAATAACTTGAGTGGAGGGCAAGGATTATGCCTCTTTCTGACTTTTAAGGACAGAAGACTGGCTACAGTCAGAGGTGGTTCTCAGCAGTTACAAAGGTATGGCAGGATGAAACAGTCTGGGCTATACATCTGGGTCACTATTATATGCTGAATATTGTTCCTCTTCTTCACTTCTTCAGGTTATTGCTCAGATGATTTTCTCTATTTCCTTACTCTTCCAGGTACTTTTAAAATAATTTCCCATCAGCGGAGGTAACTTAAATACCCCTCTCTTCTTTGCACCCTGAAAGAATGTCACCATCACAGAGATATACCACAAAATCTCCTTTGGAATTTTCTTTCTTAGACATGAGCTATGGTTGAAATCAAAGACTACAGTATGAAAAAGCACAGAATATCCGATAACTCTTAATGAGTTTCTGCTAAAATATGATATTGTATTTTCAGACATGCACTGCTAAATGCTGATCACTCTAAGCTAAAAAGGTTAACAGACTGTGAAATGCTAATACACAAAAAAGACAAATGCAGGAATATCTGCTGATAGCCAGTGTGGGGACCTATTTGAACCCCAGAGTTGGCATGAAGATTATTTTTAGCTGAAGATTTTTGAGATTCAACAGATGAAAAAAAAAAAAAAAAGCTGCCCTTCTTGGATCTTCCCTTATTTGACTAAAGGCAGAAACTTCTGAGAAAAGAAGACAGCCATAAATTCCCTCCTCAGGGTGGGTATGCTCTCAGAAGAAAGGCCAAAAGTAAATCTGCTGTGTTAAATCCTGTCTCCTGGGGAGTTTTAGGGTCTGAAGAAGACAGAAAGACCACTCATATCTGCAGAGACAAATATTATCACAAACTTTCTTATCTCCTGTTTGTCCTCTCAAAAAAACCCATTTGTCTTTCTTAAAGAAACCTATGTGATCTTCCTATAGAAGTTTCTCCTTCCCGCCTCTTTTCCATCCTAAATTAAGCACACAAGTCCCAATCTATAACTCTTTTCAATTACTCATCACCCAATTGCCCACGTATATGTGCTTTGCACACGTCTATAAACTTTTTCTCCTGTTAATCTGTCTTTTGTCAACTTAATCCATAAGCCCCAGGCACTAAACTGAGGATACAGGAAAATATTTTCCTCCCATACAACAAACAATGTACTTAAGTTTACTTAAATATAGTTCTTCTCATTTTTGATTGAAATCTATTAAGCAGAGAGGGGATTTAAGCAGAGAGGGGATCTGACCTGCAAGAATTTTTAAAGTGCTAGACCTTCCCTTTGCATTACAAATAAAGACTCAGTCCTCTCCTCAGGACTTCTAAGATTTAAAACAAAAACAAAAAACACAGGAAGAAAACCGATCCATCCAAACCCAGAAGATCTGCACTTTTAATGCCAATCTCCTCCACCCACTGTGATAGATCCTACTAACAAAAGTCTGTTGAGAACGCCACTTTCCAACCCACAGGGTTTTGCTCAAGACTAAAGAGAAGGGAAATAACACCCAGTTATTGCTTTTCCCTCCCCTGCTTGTCCACCGGCATGAAGCAAATCACAAACGCTTGAGCGAATAATAATAAATTTAATCATATATAAAATGTAATTAAAATGCATATGATTTTACCTTATTCAGATGTTTCCATCAATGTCCAAGAAGAAAACTATAACTCAAGCTTTCTTGTAAGCCGCAATACTGTTCATCCTGGGTATGAGAAAACACAGAAGAACATGTAAACTAAGAGACTGCCTACTTTTAAATGTGGTGATTCACAGTTTATAGAAGGGAACAGAGGAAGGGAAAATGAACAAGAGTACTTCATGGCAATGACACAGGACAGCTAACAGCAATAGCTTGCCTAAAAACCAGAAAGAAAACACACACACACACACACACACACACATCAACCCCTTAATAGATGGTTTTCTTGGATCTTTCTTCTAATGATTTCTGGGAATGTAGGCTGCTTGTTTGGAATTCTTGGTAGGCAGGGATTGCATTGCATTCTTGGTAGGCAGGGATTATATCTTGAAAGGGAGAGGAAAGAGGTTTTTATGCCAGAAATGCCTCGGTCAAACGTTAATTGCTCAGACTTTTATTTTCATCATGTGTATAATGAGGACAACAATACCTACCCCATAGCCCTGTGATAAGGATTAAATAGAAGACATGAAAAGTTCTCCCCACAGTGCCATACACATACTTAGCAGGTCCTGCCCAGGTATTAGTGCTTATTTCCTCTGCAGCCCCCTCCCCCAGCCTCTCCTTCTCTTGTAATTACTTCCAACACCTTTCCACAGTGTTAGCTTCATGGCATTTAACTTAAAAAGGGCGGGGAGGCAGAATATCTCAATGACTTCAAAACAGCTGCTTTAAAAATTGAAAAAAAAACCACAAGAAATGATACTTAACTTCACATTTAATAAGAACAGCTAAATGTATTCAATGTTTCCTATGCGTGAGGCTCTGTACTAATAATTTTATACCAATCATCTCTTTAGCCCTCACAACAGGCATATAGAGAGTGTAGTATTAAAAACCTGGGGCATGGAGCAGTGAAGTCCCCTTTTGCAGATTACACAGCCCTGCAGAGGCCGAGGTGGGAGCCGAGTCCATGTGGCTCACCTGGGCACACCCTCTTCACCACTTTATCACGTTAGCTTCACCATAATCTGCACCACTGGACTGCCATTCGTTCCAAATGATGCCCCACCTTCGTTTCGATTATTCTCTTCCCCTTCCTGCCCTCCTTCCCTCCTTTCCTTCTTTCCTTTCCCTTCAACCTTTGTTTTTAATCTACATTTAATTGGTGTTTTGTTTATTTTGTTCTTTTGCTTTGACAGACTGAGGTGGAATATTGATCACTGTAAGATAACTGGGTTCAGCTCTGGGGCCCAGCCTTTTCCTACTGTGTCATCTCAGATGAGCCACTGAATTTCTTTGGGGTTTTTGTCTCCATGAAATGAATGCAGTAGACAAGATGATACCAAGAGGCCCTTTCCAGTTTACTGGTCCTATCACTGGCTACTTACTTTGCAAGCAGTTTCAGATCATTCTAGCGTCAAGATGGTCATGGGTCCATAACAGTCATGGACTGTTAATACAGTCACAAGTTTTCTTGCTTTAGCTTAAGCTAAAATTCCAAATTTCTGGGAGGAGACATTTATATTTACATACACTCTGTAAAAAGCTTTCAAATGAAGACACTGATATTCAAAGAAGTTAGGTCACTTACATGAGGTCACACTGAAATGGTAGAGCCAAAATTTGAATCCAAGTTTATATGTCCCTAAAGCTCATGTTCTTTGCAATATCCCAAGCCTACCAGAAAGGACTGGATGGAAAGGTTAAATGACCCAAATTAGTCTCATTTCGGTTTTGACTTACAATTTAGAGTGGTAATGACAATAATAGCTACAGTATGCATTGTGAGCTTATTCTGCACCAGCCAGTGATGTCAGAACTTTACATAAATGATCTCATTTGGCCTTCCCATCATACCCAGTGCCAGGTACTGTCATCACCCTCTTTGGAAAGATAGAAAACAGAGGCATGAGGATTAACATTACTTGCCCAAGACACCGGGCTAATAAGTAGAGGATGTAGGATTTTTTTTTTAATCATGGCTTACTGTTTTAGCTAAACAATCAGCTCAGGTTATGATTTATTATGCTCACTGGCATGTGACAGTTATGATGCATTTTCAAGTTAATAACTGCAGTTGTGAAAACCAGACGAGAAAGTTGGAGGTTAGTGTGAAAGTGACCACAGAGACAGGCACCTCGTTGTTTGGTAATTCACCCACTGCAATACAGGAGAAGGATGTTTTTAGAAAGATTTGCCAGAGACTGTTGAGAACCTGCCTCCTGAACTGTTTCCCCATTAAAATCGCTGGCTGTTGTCATTCTGTCTGAGAACCGGGAAAGAAATGACAAAGTGAATTTCAGGGGACACTGTCTGTCAGTGAGGTGTGCAGCGTGCCCTTCACACTTAAGCAGTCAGGCCTACGTGCTGTCTACCTTGGGCGGAGGGAAACTGAGCTCCAAGGAGAAAGCAGGTAAAGCAAACATCCAAGAAAGAATCTCTATTTATTTAGCTGGGTCCAGATTTACTGGGAAAATGCCTTCCAGATGCATTCCAAACACAGTGGCATGATTAGGATGGAGAAGACAGTCAAGTTTATTTGGCTTCTGTGGGGGATTTGTTTGTATATGCTAATTGCATCATCGTTTAGCTTTATTTCATCTGGAACCTGACTGCCAAATGAGCGTATTGATTACCTGTCATGGATGCCTATTTCTCAATTAACAGCCATCAAGGCTTATAAAATCTCAACTCTGTCAAGACCCACGAGCAGATTTCAGTACAAGTGTGAGTGGTAAGGCAAGCCACCTTTCACTGAGCATCACCTACGAGGCCCACACCTACCAACCACATATGCTGGTTTGTTTAAACGTCACCACCCCCTTCTAAGGACATATCACCATCTTCTTATCTTTTAAGTGAGGAAACGGAGGCTGAGGGAAATGATACACCTTGTTTAGGGCTGCACAATTAGTAAGTGGTGGAGTAGGAATTCGAACTCATACATGTAACAATTTAAATTCCACAGGGCTCTCTGCACACACGGGCTGTGCAGCACACTGGCGATGCCATGCTACTTGGCCGGAAGTCCAGCTCTGTCACATACAGATTCCATGGTCTTGAGGAAGTTTCCTAACATCTCTGAGTCTCAGCTTCCTCATTTGTAGAGCGAGGGAAATCACAGTTTATAGATGATTAGTATTAAATGAACTACCACATGTACAGCATCGAGTGCCTGGGATAAGGAGAGACCATTATTCTACATCCTGGATGCTGTGACAAACAAACTATAAATCTTTGACCTTCAAAAATTGGCTGTAGGCACTTTGTACTTCCAAAGACTTTGCAACAATTCAATTTTCCTCACAGCAGCCTAGTGCTTCGGGTCAGACCACTGTCTCTCCCTCTCAGACTGAAACACGGGGACTCACTCTGCCAAAGTATTTTCAGCCCACACAATTCATGGTCCTCCTTATCACATCTGAGGACACACATGATAATGCTCTTTGTTTATTTACCCACGTGCTTTGAATACCTTAAGTTGACTACTCACAACAACCTAGCAATTTGGTGCTATTATCTCCATTTCACAGATGAAGGTGATATGGGCCATAAAATTGAGATGATTTGCCTAGATCATGTATTTGGTATGTAGCAAGATGGGAGATTTAAAGACTAATCGGAATGGATTCTAAACTTGTGTGCTTGCCTCCAAATCATGATATTTAACCGTGATTTCTCATGGGGTGCCTGAGTGGCTCAGTCGGTTAAGCGTCTGACTTAGGCTCAGGTCATGATCTCATGGTTTGTGGGTTCGAGCCCTGCATCAGGCTGTGTGCTGACAGCTCAGAACCTGGAGCCTGCTTCAGATTCTGTGTCTCCCTCCCTCTCCACCCCTCCCCTGCTCACACTCTGTTTCTTTCTAAAAAATAAATAAATATTTAAAAAATTAAAAAAAATAAAACATGATTTCTCCATGTCCCTCTAGTCAACTTTTATCCCTTTGGTGAGATTGAACCCATATATAGATCACTCCCCTGATTTTCATCTACTGAGTATGTATTTTACTGAGCCCTTTCTCCATTCCATTCTACTGGGTATTGTGTGAACAGGGATGAATACAAGTATGGTCTCTGCATGAAGCAGAACACTGAAGGGGCGCCTGAAGGGGCGCTATGCAATTACACACTTGATACATCCTAAGAAGAAAACGATCAAGATGCTAGGTTAGAAACAAACAAACAAACAAAAAGAGGGCAACAGGCCAATAGATGGCTTGGGGCTCTGTGAGGAAATGACATTTAAGCTGAGATGACAAGGGGAAAGAAGCAACGCGTGAAGAGTTGAGTAAGGGTTTCTGGCAGAAAAGGAGCCTGTGCACAGATCCTAGTCGAAACAAGAGCAGGGAACCAGAAGAAAGCATGCATGTCGGGGAGAGTAAGGGAGAGGGGTGGAGATAGGAGTAGGGGTTTGTGGAAGACGCTGGAGCATGTCACTCCGGGGCACAGGGAGCCACGATGAGATGCTGAGTTCTGAGTCCGACAGCACCTTGCGCAGCCCTTGTTGGTAGACAGCCATTATCCCACTGCATTGTCATCATATGCTTATCTGTGTCCTTCCCATCCAGAGAGCGAGCTGCATAGGAGCCTACGGCAGTGTTCAGGACAAAGCGGACATTTAGCAAATTGAACGAGTCAATGAACAAATTGCATCTGATAATGTTTCAATTTCATAAGATTCTTATTGAAAGACAGATAATAAAAAGGCTGGAGTAAAAAAAAAAATGGGGCACCTGGGTGGCTCAGTTGGTTAAGCACCCAACTCTTGATTTCAGCTTTGGTCGTGATCTCGCAGTTTGTAAGTTCAAGCCCCACATGGGGCTCTGTGCTGACAGTGCTGAGCCTGCTTAGAATTCTCTCTTTCCCCCTCTCTCGGCCCCTCCCCGACTTGTGTGCATTCTCTCTCTCTCTCTCTCTCTCTCTCTCTCTCTCTCAAAATAAACAAATAAACTTAAGAAAATAAACAAAAGGGGCTCCTGGGTGGCTCAGTCGGTTGAGCGTCCAACTTCGGCTCAGGTCATGATCTTGCTGTTTGTGAGTTCGAGCCCCGTGTTGGGCTCTAGCTCAGAGCCTGGAGCCTGCTTCGGATTCTATGTCTCCCTCTCTCTCTCTCTGCCCCTCCTCTGCTTGTGCTCTGTCTCTCTCTGTCTCTCAAAAATGAATAAATGTAAAAAAAATTTTTTTAAATAAAAAATAAAAAACTTAAAAACTTAAAAGAGAAAGAAAAGAAAAGAAAAGAAAAGAAAAGAAAGAAATGTGTGCTTTTGTCCCTGGCTAAGAATCAAATCAGATATCCTTACATATATATTTATATATATATAAAAATAGAAAGGCATTATATATTAATAATCGTAGCCACCATTAATCACCTGACACTGGGCTCAGTGCTTCCTATGCAACCTATTTGATTTTTGTGAAAATAAATATAAAGTAGTTATTGTTAATCCCAATTTAGAGAGAAAAAACAACATCAATAACAACAATAACAACATAACTAAAGTTTCTATAAATTACTCAGAGTGAAAAAAAAAATAGTACTTATAGTGTCACAATTGGAACCTAGGCATTTTGTTCAAAGTCTATACACTTGGTGACTTTCTCAAAGCTAGTTATCCTTGGACTTTTTCACAGTTTAAAAATATAAAACATAATATGTAAAAGTAAAGGTCATTGAAAATACATGAGTAATGGTAAACATCAAAAATAGAAACAATGCATTTGCAACAACAGTGACTGTTTAATACAAATAAAATCTGACAGAATCTCATTGATAATGACTAGAAAAAGAAAAGTATTCAATGCATTAGATGGATGCATGGATTTTAATTTCTTTATTTTTATTATGTTGCTTGTATATTACATAAAAATTAGCAGGAAAAGGGAAGCAATGGAAGGTACAATTTCCTGGGAATGGCAGACCAACAGAGTGGGTAAATAAACCAATAGTTGCATTCTTCACACTTTTTCTATCACTATTCCCAGATGACTAAGTCTAGAAGGCCTCCTTTCTCCCCCTGCTGTCTGCATAACTCCTAATGTTTCTTCAACACCCAGATCAAATTCCCCTCAGTCTGGGAAGCTGTACCGACCTTCTAGGCTCCCACCAGACCATCTGTTTCCTTCGTATAGTTTATAAAATGTTCCAGTATAATTTTTTTTCTGATTCATCCAATGCAGAAACCAAGCCCTACTATAGTAGGCAGTTTATAAATAGTTGCTGAGCAAGCAAATACATGAATTATCCTGCTCAGTCATCTGTTTGAATGCAAATGCTGTAGGCAGTGAGGAAAGGGAACCTATTCAGACATGCCAGACATTGATCTGGGCACTGGGTTTGAATGACTACATTCAGCGTTCACAAAAGTGTTGTTGAATATGGATCTCTATCCCCATTTTATAGATGGGGAAACAGGTTCAAAGAAGACAAACTGTTCATATTAGTGAGAATTAATTTCACATTCTTGAGGAAGATGGGACAAGTCATGGAACACACAAAGTATTGGGGATTTGGGGAGAGATGAAGACATCATAATACTACCAAGAGGAAATAGAGCTGAGTAGTATTTGGAATGAGAGCAAGATGGAATCTCTGCTCCTGTGGCCCCAAGCTGCTCTGAGGCAGTTCAGCACAGAGGCTAAGAGTAGGACTGATGCAGAGCCAGCCTGCCTTGGTTTGAATCCCATCTCTACTACTACCTTCCCATGGGACCTCGGGCAAATTGCATAACCTTTTTGAGATTCAGTTTACCCCTCTGTAAAATGGGGATGAGAACAACAGTATTTACCTTTCAAGGATATTATGAGGAAGAAATGAGGTAGCATATGCGATGAATTTAACCTCATCCCTTGGCACTTACAAAGGATGAAAGTATGAATGAACTGTTATTATTCAACGCTTTCATCAGTAACAGAGAAAAAGACGGTTACAAGCTAAATAATGAGTATTGCCTTGTTGGACACAAATGAATGTACTGCTTCTTGTAAAAACCCAGAATACTCGGGAACAACATGGCAGCACACATGACCCAGCACTCATTCTACAAGGCACTGTGCCAAGCTTGCCAGTATCATGGTGGTGACCCTCACAACACCCACTAGGAGGTAGGACTCTTTTAAACTAATTTTTTTTATACTGCTCATTTTATAGCAAGTAAAATAAGGGTCAGAGAACTGATATGACTGGACCATGGTCACAGAGTAAGTATAAGAGCTGGGATCCAGACCCAAATTTATCTTGTGTCAAAACTTGTATCCATAGCCCCACATGTGGTTGCCCCCAAGGTCCACTGCTTGTTCCTCCTGAGAGCTTGCAAGCTGCTGCATTATCCTGTCTCTGAATAATGCCCTCCAACAAGCAAAGGCAGTGGAAGAGGGAGCTAATTCATCTTGCATTGTTCTGGAGGGCACAGTGAACAGAGCACAAAAGAAAGAAACTTTGGTCCAACATTAGGGAAGATCTTTAGTGATAATGAGGCACCTACGGAAGCAGGGAAGTATCAGTGGACTTTGGAGTCAGAGAGGGATTACATTTCATCTCCATTTCTTCCCAGCTGGAGCAAGAAATACATGAACATTCTCTTATCCTCAGTTTTCTCATCTTTATAGTTAATATAAGAACACTTAGTTCACTTGGTTGCTTGGAGGATAAGATAAGATGACACACACAAATTGCTCAGAGTGAGCCTGTGTTTGCTCCTTTGTTTTACCCCATTTTTTAAGCAATTAGAGCTGTTCAATAATGCAGTGGGAAGTATTGATTCCTTCCCCATTCCCCATCACCGGAAGTGCACGAGCAGAGTGTGGGTAGCTAAGTGCTAGGGCCCTGTAGTGCCAACCGATAGAACCTCAAGGACCCTCTAAACCTTGGTTTCTAAGAAATTAGGAAGGACAGATAATGTGGTGGATGGTAAAACGAAGATCAAGCTAAGCTCAACAGTTTGATCAGGGAGTTAAAATTCAGGCAATGAAATTGCACAGGGGTAAGTATAAAAAAAGATTTGCACGTCAATTAGAAACAGACAAGAGCAGGAGCGCCTGGGTGGGTCGGTCAGTTAAGTGTGTGACTTTGGCTCAGGTCACGATCTCACGGTTTGTGAGTTCGAGCCCTGCATCGGGCTCTGTGCTGATAGCTCAGAGCCTGAGCCTGCTTCAGATTCTGTGTCTCCCTCTCTCTCTCTCTGCACTATCTCTGCACTCTCTCTCTCTCAAAAATAAATTTTTAAAAAAACATAAAAAGAAAGAAATAGACAAGAGCAATAACAACATAATCTTGCTTGTATAGAATGGCAGAGGTATGATTGGGCCATGGTGCAACTGAAAACATGATCGGGTTTTTGTCAATCATCAGCTCCACACATGACTTGATTTCTAAAACAAATATGAATTGCACTTTTAGAGAGTCTGGATCTAGGCCAGGACACTAACTGTCCCATTATATTGTGCACACTTTATTGGGTGAAAATTTCCTTCTAGAGTCAGCATGTAAGTGAAAAATGCCATATAGCCAAAACCAACTTTGAAAAATCCTTATTTTATCAGGTACTGTATACATGGTTTAGGGTATATACCACCCTATTTGGTGGCTCTTATGCACTTATGAAGTACTGCAGGACTAAATTATGTCCACAATAAAAGTCCAACCGTTTTACACTTTAAAAATTTAGGAAATCTCTAATGGTCCATGGGAATTGAAGAATTATGAAGTGCTCCTGCTTGTCTTCAGGGTTTACTCAACTTCAAAAAAAAAATCATTAAGCTCTTACAACTTATAAATAGATTGTTGTGCTAATTAAATGAGATACTATATATTGATCCTAAGTAGGCATTAAATTTTCAGAGGAGAATTGAAACATCAAAGATTGGTGACCAGGACTATGACAGATTGGAGACTAAGCCATAAAGCAGAATTCAGTAAACGACAGCCTTGGACAAAATGTGGCCTGCAGCCTATGTTTTTACACCCACCAGTGAAGGTTTTTTATATTATTAAAAGGTTGTAAAAAAGAAAAAGAAAAAAAAAAAAGAAAGACGAATATGTGGCAGAGGCCATATGTGGTCTGCGAGCCTAAAATATTTACTCTCTGGCCTTTGACAGAAAAATTTTGCTGATTCTGGCCTTGAAATGTATCATTGGAAATTCCCCACCGCAAAGAACACCAATCTCTCATATCTCTGGGTTTATGACCACACTCCCTCATAAGACCCTTCTCCATTGTCAGCGTCTCCAGTAGCTCCTGAGTTACCTCTTGCTCTTGAAATACTAAACGTCCCATAGCTCTTCACCTGGGCATACTACTGCACTCTGGGCTGTTGCTGGCCCTGTTCCCTGGTAAAATTCTTCTCCTCTGTGCTCAAGAGCACACATACGGACTTCTTTCTTTTTAACCAACTCTCTCTAATTGAATGCATCCGGTTCGGGGCGCCTGGGTGGCTCAGTCGGTTAAACGTCCGACTTCGGCTCAGGTCACGATCTCGCGGTCCGTGAGTTCGAGCCCCGCGTCGGGCTCTGGGCTGATGGCTCAGAGCCTGGAGCCTGCTTCCGATTCTGTGTCTCCCTCTCTCTCTGCCCCTCCCCCGTTCATGCTCTGTCTCTCTCTGTCTCAAAAATAAATAAACTTAAAAAAAAAAAAATGAATGCATCCGGTTCCTTTATGGCCTCTCCTAGAATCTAGATGGTAAGCTCCTATAAAATAACTCAAATTATCCATCTGTGTCTTTAGCACCTACCACTGTCCCTAAAACCTGGTAGGCTCTTGAAGTTTTCTAAATGGAGGTAAATCTATTTAAATATTAACAGAGCTGTCGGAGCAGGAAGGAGTGGACTGCTTTGGGAAGACTTCACAAAGCAAAAATGGGACCAGCGAGGGGAAATTACAATTAGGAAGGAAGTGACTTGTCCAAATTCCCACTGACAGACAGGAATAGATAAAGGAAGAGATTTTTATCCTCCAGAAGACCTGACTTTGAATCCTGACAACATGTCTCAATTTCAAACTGAGACTTCAGAGGAATTTACCTTTAGAGCCAGTTTCCCTAACTTGTAGCCTGGAGATTTTACACCTACCTTGTAGGAATGGGGAAGATTAAGACCATGTGCGTTAGAAAGGCCGACACAATGTCTTGCCCATAGTAGGTAATCAGCTCCTTTTTCACCCCTTTCTAATTCCTCATATCCTCAGGCTTCTCCCCAGTGCCACAAGTCTCCCCACTGCTCTTGAAAAAAAACAAGTGAATTTCCACGAAACTGCTCCAAACGTTTCATCACAGTTTCCCCTGACTTAATATACCACCCCTGGAAGATAAACACCAGGGTTCTGTCAACAAAGGCAGGCTATGCATCCAGAGAAGACAGTTCATAGTAATTTTGTCAGCAAAATTGTAACAATAAAGGCCCAAACAACACTTCATCTCCCTGTCAGTTGTCTTGAAAGGGCAGATTACTTTTTCCTCAATCTTGGCACATCCAATTAAGGTAGACTTACAAGCCAGGCAGCTGTAAAGTGCAAGCCAGCACTTGTTCACATTAGCAATTATCAATGGAAAACTCCATGAATGTGAAGGCTTAGCGCCATGGTTGCCCTGGCAACCATCCACCTGCAGAGGCCGGGTGGACAATGACATGAAAGCTTGACATCTTTGAACTGAAAAAAGATGGTTTCTCCTTCTCCATTTCTCCAGGTTACTCTTTGTGTTTGTCATTGCAGGTCCCCAAATCAAACACTTCTTACCATGTGCTTGGCATTTGGGAATCCACCCAAGACTTAAACTGGCAATAAGATATCTTTGGTGAGTATGTTCTGAGCACCTAATATGTGCCAGGCACTGTCTGAGAAAAGCACCTTTCAGTTTAGAAAAGCAAACTCATTTTCCTTTCCTTTCATTTTTTTTTCTCCCTTTCTTCCTTCTTTCCTTTTCACATACATTCATTCAACAAAACATTGTTGGGAGAATTCCGTGTGCCCACCATGCCTGACACAGCTAATGCAGACATGAATTAGAACTAGTCTTCCCCCTCAGGAAGTTCGCAGTTATAGTGATAAGGCATAAGAACACAAGAACCAGAGGTAAAGCAAAGGTGCCCATAAGCAAGGTCAAAACTGATGTCTTACAAGAATGTTATCAGCAAAAAAAGAAGAAGAAAACACTTCAGAGATTCGAAAAGACAGAATGTCAAATTAAAGATGCCAAGTATTTATAACTAACATCGCCCATTCATCCTTTCCCCTATTCATTCATTCATTCACACACACATTTTTGGATGATGGAGGGTAAACGAAGCCCAATGGAGAAGAAGAAGTTTGGAAAGAGGACAAGAAACAGAGAGAGAAAGGACGGCTAAGGATAGGCTGGGGGAAGAATCTACATTCACAAAGACCCAGCTACAAGCCAGACACTGCATCTGATCGGGTCTGACTTTCACAAAAGTTAGACAGCTTTATCCATCTTCCTCTTGTTTTTTTTTTTTTACTCCTTCTCCCCTTTCTCCTCTTTCTCTTATTATTATTTTTTGTTGTTAATTCCACTCCACAGATTACCAGATGAGGATACTTTGTCTCAGGAAGGCTAACTCTCTTGGAATCATCTTGCCTACATTCATTCAAATGTCGGACCCCAAAGTCTGTGCTGCTGTTACTAGGCCATGAGGAAGAGAGAAGGTGCAAATTTATGAAAGGTAGACAGAAAGAGCTGCATCATAAGCATGGGCCTTGAGGAAGAGATATTTGGCGGCTCTCAGGGGTACGGCTTTCCTTTGGAAGGCCCTGATTCTGGAATATTTAACCTTTCATTTAGCAGAGACTCTGACAACCAAGAACACCAATTGCCTCTTGACATGTTTTTAGTTCCATGACAAGCCCCATACAAAGAGCTTTCAAAGAGGCTTAAAAATAAATGGAAAGGTAAAATCACTGAAAATAAAATAATTACTTTTAAAAGGGCTGTATAGCACAGTTAATGCTCTGAAGCCACTCGCAGGGACACTGGTGGGGAGGCAAGGCAGGAATTGGCCAGGTGCTTGTTTTACAGATGAGAAAACTGGGCCCAAGGAGGCAATGGGACTTGTCTAAGCTCACCTCTCTCTTACTTCATTAAAACCACCAGGCACTTCCCTTAACGTGCATATTTGCAGAGGGGAATTTACCAGTAAATTTTAATTTAAGAAAATATAATTGTGCATTACTGGTGATGAATAATTTAAGCCCAGAATTAGTATTCTAAGACTTTACTGCTTAAAGGGTGATCCACAGACTGGCAGGGGCAGAGGCACCTGAAAGACTGACTGTTAAAAATGCAGACTCCCAGAATCTGCATTTTAACAAGATCCCCAGGTGATTTGTATGCAAATTTAAATTTGAGAAACCCTGAGAAGAAAAGGCGTACATTATAAAAAAGAAAACAGGCCTCTCTCTGGGGTTTAATCCACCTGGGTTTAATCTCAATAGAAGTATTTGAGCCAGGAGCATGATTTGGAGAGTGAGGGAAGAGCATTCCAGAAGAAACAGCAGGGGTGCCTGGGTGGCTGAGTCCTTAAGCATCTGACTCTTGGCTTCAGCTCAGGTCATGGTCTCAGGGTTCCTGAGTTCCAGCCCAGCATGGGACTCGGCACTGGCAGTGCAATGGGATTCTCCCTCTCTCTTCTCTTTCTGCCCCTACCCCACTGACGTTCTTTCTCTCTCTCATAAATAAATAAACATTAAAAAAAAAAGAAGTAGAAACAGCAGCTTGGGTGTAAGTGGACTTGGGTGTTCAGGGGTTGGCACGCAGCTTAATGCTCTTCCAAAGTGTGGAGATAAGCTAGAAATGGGTTTTAGGTTCCAGAATGATTATTCTCTGTGGATTGGGAAACAATTCATGGCTAATACCACAACCACAATAAAAACAATTATTTTTGTATACCTATTATGGACCTTCACTGTATCTGACACATGGATACTTAATAAATATTTGCTGACTGACTGAATCAGCATAAAGCACTTTCACACCCATCATATAGGACGTTTCCAACACTTGTGAGAGGTAAAAAGAAGAGGGATTTTTTTTCATTTTATTACCATTTTCTTCCATCTTACAGAAAACCAAGTTAGTGGGGAAAAAATGGTTTGCATAAGGTGATACTGCTAGAAAAGTACAAGATCTAGATCTCAGTCTCAAGTCTTCTGACTCCAAAGCATCCCTTCCTTTTAGCCAATTAAGGCCTCTGTGCTTTGGTTTCATACTTTTGCCAGTTCACACCTGTGATCTCCTAGTGAGAACCAACCACACACAGAAAATGAAGAAATTACAAAAGATGCCCTAGTGTGCCATGATCACCAGTCCTTCACAGAAGTAAACTGTGTGGTTTTCTGTACCACAAATCCTTGTATCTCCCGAAGGTGGAAGAGGAGCCTTTGCTAATTGGCATTAATGAGCTGTCTTTGTATACCTTGCTCTGCCATCACGATGGCCACTCTGTCTCCAGATATTTCAAGAACCCGTCTCCTTTCCTGGGTCTAAATGATAGTTACTGAGTCGCGTTTCCACTCAGAATGGCACAGATTGCATTTGTGGGAATGGAAATAATTCAACCTATGGAAAGACTTACCAAGAGGGGGAAAAAACATCAGTAAAGCAAACAACTTACTGACCAAAGATTTAATAGGTTTAATATGAGCCTTTCATCTTTCTAAGCTGATTTAAAACTTTTTTAATGTTTATTTATTTTTGAGAGAGAGAGAGAGAGAGAGAGGGAGAGTGCACAAGCAGGGGACAGAGAGAGAAAGACACACACAGAATCCAAAGCAGGCTCCAGGCTCTGAGCTGTCACCACAGAGCCGGACGCAGGTCTCAAAGTCACGAATAGTGAGATCATGACCTGACCTGAAGTCGGGCACTTAACCGACCAAGTCACCCAGGCACCCCATCTAAGCCGATTTTAGATTACTCATGATCGAAGTTGCCTCTTTTAAGTTAACTAATACATGCAAAGAAAGAATTCCCAAGATGAGAAAAGCTTGCTGTAGAAGACTGCATGGTGTCATAAAAGACTTTGGACTTGAGGAGCACCTGGGTGGCTCGGTCTGTTAAGTGGCTTACTTCAAGTCAGGTCATGATCTTGTAGTTCATGGGTTCAAGCCCCTTGTTGGGCTCTGTGCTGACAGCTCAAATACTGGAGCCTGCTTCTGATTCCATCTCCCTCTCTCTGCCCCTCCCCCACTCATGCTCTCAATCTAAAAATAAATAAACCATTAAAAAAGATTAAAAAAAAAAAAGACCAGATTTGAGAATTAATCTGAAACAAATGCTGCTTTTGACATGAATACCACCACCATTCCCTGCCAACTGACTAGTTAACGTTTACCAAACACTTAAGATGTATCAAAGAAAGTGTCACATGAATCCGTGCAGATGATTTCATTTAATCCTCACAACTACCCTGTCGTTACCCCTACTTTGTCACTGGAGATGTAGGTTCAAGGGGTTTCAGAACTTCCTCTTGGTTACACAGTTGAAAAGAAGGAGTGTATAGTTTCAGACCGAATCCTGTCCATCTCTACAGCTCACTCGATCATTGCATTATGTGCTTCCTAGGAGACTTTGGTCACTTCAAATCAGTTAACCTCTGAAAGACATGGTTTCCCCAATTTAAAACAGGAAAATAATGCATGCAAAGATTAATAGCTAATGCATATAAACATGCTAGAAAAGCACAAGACATACAGTAGGTACTCGATAAATATTAACACTTTCCTTTCCCTCTTGAGAAGTCACAGGAGGAGGAAAAAAAATATGTATATATATATATATATATATATATATATATATATATACACACACACACACACACACACACACACACATACATGGCTGTCATCTAAATATTAGCTATGTAAGGCTTGCAATGGTTCTGATTACAAGCAACATCATTTTTAATGGAGCTAATTAACAGTGCTTTAAGTTCCCAGACTAGTTTTGTAGGCAGTTCTGATGGGACCACGGGCTGTTACAGAATAGGAACTCTTCCTTTTTGTTTTGTTTTCCTTTTTTCTAGAGTGGGCACTAATAATGGCTTAGTGCTTGAAAGGTTCTGTGGTGCCACATGCTTGCTAAGTCACACTAAAAGTGGTATGGACAGGCTTGGCAAAACAACTTTGATTTGGAGTGTCTCTGATATTTACTCTTTGCTCTAGGTTTGGGTAATCTGTGGCAAAGCTTGCAGCTGTGTCATGACTCTTTCCCCTTCAATTTCCTTCACTTTTGGATAGAGAAGTAGCACAAATGAGCCACTGCCAGGGCATTTTCACATTCAGCAATAAAATGGGAAGAACATCACCTACCTTCCAAATTCACTGTGAGAAGGGAATAAGATAGGGGCGCCTGGGTGGCTCAGTCAGTTAAGCTCGGTTTTGGCTTATCATCATCTCACGGCTCTGTGCTGACAGCATGGAGCCGGATTAGGTTTTCTCTCTCTCTCTCAAAATTAATAAATACACTTAAAAATAAACTTAGAAATTTGTGTAAGATAATGAACATGGAAGCAAATGATGTTGTGTCTAGCACATAACTGGCATTTAATACATGTTTGCTGAATCTGAGGCCAAAATGATAAAGGACTACCCACTTGCATTGTATTTCACAGTCACCCAGGATGCTCTTTTACATGTTAAGAGTTTTCAATATCAAAAGGTTTCCACTTTTAAAAACACACTGAGTAGCCATTTGTATAACAAAAAGAAAAAAAAAAAACAAGCTTGGGCTTGTGTATCAGAAAGAGGTGGGAGGCACATCCCTTTTCCACCTCCACACTGAGCTGTGCGAGCCTGTTTCCCTTCTGAGTCAATTACTGTCAAGAGCGATAGCAATTTCTTCCCTGTTGGAATTTTGTGGCTGTTAAATGAGGTGATGTATATGAAATCACTCCCAACATAGTGCCTACATGGTAACAATTCAAGCCAGTACTGTCCGTGCCCTGACTTTTTTTTCCTTAGGTTCTCTGATCCTCATTTGTTAAAAATTATGATTCTGAGGTTCTGACGGAGACCATACCCTTCCCACCATCCTGCTTCCTCTTGTGATAGGATATACTCGTCATTTTGGAGCACAATTTAATTTTAAAAGTTAAGATATTGTGAGCACTTGAGACAGAGTTGAAGTTATTCAATCAGAAAAGGTCATGCTAACATATATTGACAATAATGATAATTAGGCAGGGAAAACAGCAAAACACATTAAAAAGGCATGGAACAATTTTTAAATGCTAACATCCCAATTTAGTGATGTTTACACTACATTTAATAGTTTTATTTAAAGCCAGATTTCTGGTGCAAAAAAAGGAGAGGACTTACTTAGAAGCAGTTCCAGAAACATGCATGCACACTCATTATCATGCACACACACAAATGAGTGACTCTGTTCTTTGGGGATGTGGCTGTCACTAATAATTCTCACACTCCTCAGAACCATTTACACAATAAGCTTCCAACAAGTTCAAAAAAAAAAAAAACCACTGAGAAGAAAGCAGCACACCATAACAGGCTGGGTTTCCTTCTGCAGTTGGTAAATCTCAGAGTTTCAGCAATCTCGTCTAGATGTTTATACAAAGCCCTTCAGTCTGAGAAAGAAATCTTTGAAAAACAAGTCCAAAGCACAGGCTTTGCAATCCACGGATCAGGCTTTGAATCTATCATTTTTTGGCTGTGCAAGTGATTTAACCCCTTTAAATCTCTGTGTCCTCATCTGTAAAATGGGAAAAAAAACTGACATGTGTATTAAAGGGTTCCTCAAATAAATACAGCCACAAGTATAGCATGTGGCACACAGTAATTAATTATAAATGTCATCCCCCTGCTCCTATCTCCCTTTCTGAGATGCCAGAAAACACTTGTTTCATCATGTACATTGACTAATCCTTTTAAGCATCTGTGCTTAATGAAAACTATTCATGCTTAATGTCACATAATTTTTACATAATACATATTTTAGTGTGCAAAACACTTCCACAACCATTATCTAAATTGGTCTTCACCAAGACCCTCTGGGTAAATTAAAAGTAGATGCTAATACTAATTGGCAAATAAATGAATGAAGACAAGGTGTACAGATTGGAAGCGATCCCTAACTAGCCCCCAAGTTTCCCACTTCTTAGAAACACAGTGTTCTTCTGCTTCTAGCCATGACAGACTGATACTAAACTTGTCCTCTGACTGAAAAAAGTTACAAAACTGGACAGAATATACAAGGGCACTGTTTCTAGACACTGGACAATAAGCAATGCAAGACCATGGCCCCAGAGAGAGGAGGTGAACGAAATAAGTGCCCCAGTTTTCTGCCTAGGTGCCTCTTCCGGAATGCAACAAATGGAAGCATCTTCTGGAACAGCAAAGTGGAAGCGTACAGTGGGCATGGCTAAGGAGGCCAAGACCAGACTGTGGGGCTGCTGGTGAATTTAAGGAGGTATCTGAGAGGCTGAATGAAAGGTGCAGGGGGCAAATCACAGGAGGAGGACACTTTTCTCGTGTGTTGGGCAGTGCATGACCAGAACGAGCAAATGATATGCCTACCAATGGGTAGCTGCTCTGGGGCTGAGTGTTAACCAGAAATATCAGTGGTTGCACAGGGCAGGAATGTTACAGTTTCATTCCATCCAGAGTATAGGCATTGCTGAGATGAGACTCAAAATATGTAGAAGAAAAAATAAATAGCAGGCATCAATGAAATTTTTAAAAATGATAATAAATTAAGCCCAAATTTAGTTCCTTGCAAACATTAATAAAATTGCGAAACCCCAAGCATGTGATCACGGGAAAGATTTTTTTAAAAAAGGATGTCATTGAGCCAATTTTTTTTAAATGTTTATTTTTGAGAGAGAGAAGAGAGAGAGGCAGAGCATGACCATGGGAGGAGCAGAGAGAGGGAGGCACAGAATCTGAAGCAGGCTCCGGGCTCTGAGCTGTCAGCACAGAGACTGACGCGGGGCTGGAACCCAGGAACCATGAGATCATGATCTGAGCTGAAGTCGGACGCTCAACGGACTGAGTCACCCAGGTGCCCCGTCAAGTCGATTTTATACTCACTGCTCTTTCCACTATAATATGTGTCACATTAATGGGGCTGGAGATCTGGAGGGGGGACCTTCCTTAATAGCTGTGATGACTCAAGCTATTTTCCCATGGATGAAGAGGTCCAAAGTCAGAAATAATATTAAAGAGGCCGTGTGTTTCTAGGACCCCATACATCTTAGAGCACTCTTCCACATCATCCCCTGTGGGTCCCATAGCACTCTATGTTCCACATACCAAAGGAGCTGGTGGAGGCACAGAGATGCGGTCTCATGGCCAAGTACAAATGGCTAAAAAGGAACCAAGGAAGAACAAGGATCAACATTTTAACTCCAATCTTATTTTCGCATTGCCACACAGTCGGAAAAGTTGCTAGTACTGAGGACTTTTCCCCACCATCTATCCATGACCATATTTGGCCAATAGTGATTCTGTTTCTTTGACGATAATTTGTTTATTATTAATGGAAGGGAATTTCCATTATTTTAAACCATCAACACACACCAACAAACAAGACCTGTGTCCCAGCCAAACTGCAAGTTCTTCTTCTCTTTGTCCTTTTTAGTTTCAAGTTAAATAGAAAATAGAAGCAAACTATAGGGATTGCTTAACAACTAAAATGAAATGTAAACATATGTGAAACTCTAAAGAAAATTAAAGTTCAATCTAAATTCCTCTCTTTATTTCAATGAGCTCATTAGTCAACAAGAAATGAATGAAACTGTAACAAGGTAACATGACTCACTAACAAAATAACATATCAATCATTTTTAATTGGCATACTTTTTTGTAATCTAAAATAGTTTCCTTTCCATTTCAAAGGAGTCCTTTCAGCTGCTTTTTAATTTTTGTTTTGAATTCCACTGATAAGGACGCTAATTACAGCTTGGAGTTTTTTGGTGTTGTTAGTTTTATTTATTTATTTTTATCCTGTTTTGAGAGAGAAACAAGAAAGGGATGATCATATTTTTGACCCAAGAGAGACCCTTGGTACAGAGGAGGTTAGAACTTTGATTCCAGTTCTGAAGTAATCATTCCTGAAAGACTTTGGAGCATCTAGAAGATACTAATTCCTCTTCATCTGTAATTTTTTTGCAGTTCTTAAAAGTTTATTTATTTTGAGAGGAAAAGAAAGGTGGGGCGGGGGGTAGAGAACAAGCAGGGGAGGGGCTGAGAGAGAGAGAGAGAGAGAGAGAGAGAGAGAGAGAGAGAATCCCAAGCAGGCTCCATGCTGTCAGCACAGAGCCAGATGCAGGGCTCAAACCCATGAACCCTAAGATCATGACCTGAGCTGAAATCAGGAGCCAGATGCTTAACTGACTAAGCCACTCAGGCACCCCCTGCAGCTTTTATTTCAAAACACATGCTGCAACCAGACTGCTTGGGTTCAAATCATTACTGACTGTGACTTTGAACAAGTGATTCAACCTGTCTGGGTTTTAGTTTATTGACTTGTAACACAGGGCTATTGTGAAGACTGACTTACTGTAAGTTAAGGGCTTAGAAGAGAGTATGGCTCTGTAAATATCTCATACTGGTATTGCAACCTCTTATTGGTTGTCGTCTCCATTTCCTGACACCACCTTAATTCATGAAGGTGACTGGCCCCAAATGTTTAAGACCCTGGGTTTCGGCATCAGAAAATTGAGGTTTGAATTCTGGCCACCCCACTCATCCAATTTATTCTACCTTTCTGAATTTCAGTTTCATTATCTTTACATTGAGGATCAAATTTGTTTCTGTTGTAGAGGGCTGTTCTTCCAGTTTATTCCAGCTGTTCTTTCCCCTGACTCCACCTACCCTCATTCTCTTCACTCATTCAGGCAGCCTTGGCTCAAAAGAGAACTCCAGTGTGTCTTAACTTCTCCTTTTTGTGAGTACTTATAGCCCATCTCAGTGCATTTCTTCTTTTTCTATCTTGGGTTACAGCTGTTCATGAAGATAATATATTTATCTTCTGGTAGTCTGCAAGCTGCCTGAGGGAACAACTCAAGTCATATTATCCTCATGTCACCATTTTTATCAAATTGATTTGGCTCCAAAAGATAGACTGCATGGAAAAGGCTATCAGTGCTACAGTAGAAATAAAGTGACCACGAGTAATCCTAAAAATGAAGATATACACTCTAGTACCTTGTGTCAGGGTCTCATACATCACTTCCCAATCTCCATGTTCTGATCTAAATTGTATGCTATGGAAAAACAATTCCATACAATTCTTCAATTGCTTCACCTAGATGCTGACTTTCAAGATCCTTTCCCATGATAGTATTTTTTCACCTCATATCCCCTCTTTCACCTCCAAATCTAGTGGAGAAAAACCTGCTAATCTCTTTCCTGGACCTTCTCATCCATCCATCCTCCCATGCATCCATCCAATAACCATTTAAGTCAACTGTAATGCAAAATCACTGTACAGGGAACTGAGAATATAAAAATAAAGAATATACCTTCCCAACCCTCAAAGAGGTATTAAGGCAATTTGGTGTAGAAAAATTCAATTCAATTCAAACTGACTGAGTATATTTAGTTCTGAGGAGTGTGATAATGAGTAAAATATGTGTTTCAAAAAGCTTACAGGCCTAGTAAGAAAACCAACCCTTAGAAAAGTCGTATAAGTTTGATACATGTTGAAATGCACATTTCAGACAGAGATTTGTAAAATGAAGGGTAAGAGTATAATGCAATATTGCTTGAACACCAAGTAAAATAGTGTGGATAAAGTGCTTATTATCTGGTAACTATTCTTAGAACTCTCATGGCAATATTTTCCTTGCAGAGTCACTGTGAGAAGTAAATGGGATAATGGATGAAAGCATTCAGCACACAGTCAGTGTGCAGTACTTATTAGGCTCTCTCTTCCCTTTTCTTGTCACTCATTTGGTCAATGTAGGTTCCATATTACAGCCTCCAAAGGGAATGCTTCAGGAGTCCTATGACCTCCTTATAATTTTCTTTCTCCATAGGTTTCTGCATGTGACAGGTCAATTCTGCTGTCATCTCGGATGCCCACATTGTCATGAACCACTTGACAGCCTTATCTTTATCACAGAGTGAGACAAGACCATTGCTCCCACTCTGAGCAACTCAAATGCCACTAAGCGATCTACTGTAGCCTCCAGCCAATGGACCCTAACCACAGCATCACTGCCCTGCTTGGTAGATTAAGAATCTGCTCGGGGATAGCACAATGCATCTGTGCCCTCAAAAGAAGGTACAGAAGGAAGAAGAAATTCATCCATGGAATAGAAATAAAGCCTGCCTCTTCAAATGTACTTAATTCTTTTGTTCATCACGCACAATAACTTACTAATCAAATATTTACTTAGGGTATACTGTGGGTTTAGAAGTGTTCTAGGTGATGATGACCAAGAGATGGACAAGACGGTTATCTCTGCTCTCAAGGACCTCAGAATCTAGTAAATCTAGTAGAAAAGACAAAGAAGTATTAAAACTCACCTGTCACATGAAAAGAACATACAAGGTGCTGACTAGAACCCCATCTGGAAATGCTAAGAAAGATTTCATAGAAGAGGTAACACTTATCTTATGCTTTGGAGAGTGAGTCTGAGCTGAACAAATTTTATTTAATAAAAAATTATTGAACAATTGCTATATACTGATGATATGCTAAGTTCTGAGCTACAAATACTAATATGATGCTAGTTTGAACTACTGAGGTAGCTCACAGCCTAGTAGTTGATCATATAGTACATTCTAGAAGATTCGTTGTCAAGGTGTGTGGGAACAAGGCATGTAGAAGAATGGTGAGCACTGTAGATTTAGGAGGAAGAGAGAGTAGTTGGAGATGAGGTTGGTACCCGATTCAAAGAGTTTCATAAGTGGTGTTAATGGATGTAGCAAAAAATTTGGATTTTAGTTTTTTTAGAAAATGAACAAACGTAAAGGGTTTTTGTTTGTTTGTTTGTTTTTAAGTGGGAGAAAGATAAATACATAATGCTACTCCCATTCCCAAACGAGAGGAGACTGATCTAGAGCTACTGTTCGAGTGGAGTTTATGAACAAGCATCATCATCATCATCATCAGGTGGCTCTGCTTAGCAATACAGAATCCCAGGCCACCTCAGGGCTACTGAACCAGGATCTGCATGTAAACAAGATCCCCAGTAAGTATATGATGTTAAAGTCTGAGAAGCATTTTCCTAGGAATCCAAGCAACTTATTTTTTTAAGTTTATTTCTTTATTCTGAGAGAGAGAGAGAGAGAGAGAGAGAGAGAGAGAGAGAGAGAATCCTAAGCCTGCTATCTGCTGTCAGTGCAGAACCCAACACGGGGCTTGATCTCACAAATGGTGAGATCATGGCCTGAGCCAAGATCAAGAGTTGGACGCTTAACCGACTGAGTCACCCAGGTGTCCCTCCAAACAACTTATTCATGGCCACACGAGTGATCAATAATCAGACACAGATTTCCTGACCTTCTCCTTCAATGCTTTTTTTCATTTCCTTGTCTATGACCATGTCACCATGATGGGGTAGGGAAGGAGATTTCTTATTTCCAGTCACTCATGCTTAAGTAGAGACATCAGGTCTCTCTGGAAAGGACAGTCCTGAAAAGGAATTTCATCCTGGCTATGAGAGTATTTGGAAAAAATATTAATATGCTCTACCACATCAGTGATTATTAAAATTTTAGTTCATGTACTTGCCTCAGCAGATATTTTGTGCTAAAGATCATATATCCTTAAAACAAGCAATAATAATAATAGTAGTAATAATAATAATAAGCAAACCACAAGAGAGTCTTAAACAAAGCACATAAACTGAGGGTTTCTGGAGTGGTGTTGGGTGGGGGGGATGGGCTAAATGGGTGATGGGCATTAAGGTGGGCACTCACTGGGATGAGCGCTAGGTGTATGTAAGTGATAAATCACTAAATTCTACTCCTGAAATCATTACTATACTCTATATTAACTAACTTAGATTCAAATAAAATTAAAAAATTAAAATAATAAATTTTAGTTGATGGAATTTGAATTATCCTGATGAACAAAATTTATTTCAAGAGGAACAACTGTAAGGTACGACATATGTCAGGGGCACACAATGACAGTACCCATCAAGTTGCATGCAGCAGTGAGAGAAGAGTGATAGAGGGACAAAGAGGGCATAGGATAGCATCAGTGAGACAGAGCATGTTTTTGACCAATGAATGTGAGGCTTTCTCAAGACTATCAGGGTGCTTAAAAATGGTTGGGGACAGAGGATTTAAAAAAAAAGAATGTTAGAAACTACATTTTATGATCCCCCTGAATGTTTAAGAGTTAAACAAATATTGTAATTTCTGTTCAGGATGAGCTTCTTTACATATGTTGGCACTCCAGCACTGAGCCCAGTGCTTTGTTTTACATAAAACTTACAGGAAAAAAAAAACCCGCTATGTGGATTCCCTTAAGTGGAAATTCCACTTCCACTACGGCCCTTATTTGAATTTTGAGCTAGTTTGTAAAGATGCCCCTCTCCTTATGGAACCATGCCTCTCAGTACTCATATCGTACATCCCCCTCCCTTTAAATCTAGGCTGGACCTATGACTTGTCCTTGATGTAGGATTCAGAAGTGATGCTGTGCAACTTTTAAGGCAAGAGTGTAAGAAGCCTTGCAGCTTCTGCTAGGATTTCCTAGAATACTCATTTTTATGAAGCTTTATATAATTTCCATTTAATCTTTCTCACACCCCTATGAATTAAGAAACTAAGTATGAAATAGTCATTGTCCTAGAATAAAACAAGTGAAGAACCAAACAAGTAAGACTGCTGTCCTCAGAGAGCTCATGTTTGATTCCCTCCACACCATCTCTCCTAGGTAGGCCTTTTTAACTCCTCTGTTCTGTTCTCATATCAAGGCTGGCTGGGACCTTAAAAACACATTACTTCGACTTCTGCACAACCAGCTGTTGTTCTCCCCAAACCTGGACTCTTCACCTTCTAGTCCACTTAGCATGTCACCACTCACTACCAGATGCATCATCTTAAAATCCCATTAAATCTTGTCACTTTCCTGTCAAGAGACAAAAGTGATACATCAGATGAATCTATAAGCTTCAAAGGAAACAGGTGAAGTCACAAGGGGTTGATTAAGAGCTAGAAGGTCTTGAGGTTGTCAGTGAGGTTACAGTGGGAATCATTCAACACAAGAACTGAAAGATTGGGAGATAGAGTAAAATGTCTGAATTTGATACAGCAGAGTAGAAAAGTCCCAGTGATGACCAGGTCTGCATCCAGAGGCAATTATTATATGGTTGAGGTTGAGTGAGATCCTTTTGTATTTGAAATTTGGAACATTTAGAAAGTGAGTTAACAGGATGTTATGTGGGTGATCTATAAAACTTATGTCTTTATATAAACACACTTAATATGATGACAAGACTTTGGGTATAGAGTAAGATTATGAATCAAGTACCAGACATTTCTAATGAATGTGGGGAAAGGACCAGGGAGATGGTAGATAGCCCTAGAAGACATCCAAGATGGTAGAGTAGAATTCACTTCCAAAGAGGGTAGAGAAGTAATCATTTAGAAGTTCTGGGGAATTAGAAGAAATTGAACCTCTACCCCCTGGCCTGTGGTTAGTAGAACGTTCATTCATTTGTTCTGAAGTTCCTGTGAGCTCATGCTATGCAAATAACTGGATTGGGATCTGGGAGGAAAAAGCTGTCTTCACTTAGCAGTGTTCTTGGGAGGAAACTTCCCAAGGAGATGCAACAGTCCTTCAGAATTAGACCCTAAAAAACAGTGCTTATAGTAAATAGATGATTTTTTTTCACACAAACTAGGTTTTCATTATCACTTTCTTGATCACAATTATGGGAATTCAATTTCACAATCACTGTTTACATGGAGAAAAAAATCAAGAACCATTTAGGAAAAACAAAGCAAATGCTATTATTGCCAAGTCATAGAATCTTAGTATTCTTCGTAGCAAGTCAAGGTGGACAATGTGTGATTTTGCTCTTTGTCCTAATTTCCTGTCAAGTTTGCTGACATTTAAGTCTTCAGTATTTCTACTCTCAGAGGACAAATAATAGAAAAGCAAAAGGGAATGAAGAAATAATGCTACTATGACTTTTCTATCCCTTTATATCTTATCTAAGTTGTTTCTCAAAACAGGCCTGAAACTTCACCGGCATGAGTCAATTTGTGGGATTGTTGAAACACAGGCTGTCAGACTGTAGCTCCAGAGATTTTTCCTCAATAGGTCTGGGATAAGGCCAAACAATGTGCATTTCTAACAAGTCCCCAGGTGGTGTTGATGTTTCCAGTCTAGGAAAACCACTTTGAGAACCAATGGTGTATAGAATTCAGGGGTTCTGGGTTTTATTCCTGGGACAAATCTAGCTATATAGCCTTAGGCAAGGTACTTCAATTCTTTGATGCAGTTTATGTATTAGTAAAGGGGGAATATCAACAACAACTTCCACTAGAGATGGCTGCAGTGAATAAGGCAATGAATGCATGTGAAATCTCTTTGTAAACCCAAAGGCTATAAAATATAAGTTTCTACTGCCCATTTTAAAGTGGGAAGTCCAAGAGAAAAAATTACTAATCTATTTATTTTTCTGGAGGCCACCCACATCTTTATCTCATAATTGTCTTCCTCCATCTCCAAAGCCAGCAACGGGTGATTGAGTTGTCCTCACATCACAGTCATGTGATGACTTCCCCTTCTATAGTCAAACCTCCCTTCCTACATTTTTAAGACTGTGATTACATTGGGCCCACCTGGATAATCCCCACTAACCTCCTCACCCCCTGATCCCTAACTTAATAACATCTGCAAAAGTCTTTTTTGCCACATAAAGTAATATATTCACAGGGTTCCGAGAACTAGGAGGTGGGTATCCCTGGAGAAGCATTATTCTGCTACCATATCTAAAAAGCATTGTATGATCCAAATGGGGTTATGTGCCCCTCTTATGAGTGCCTATAGATGCTGTCCTGATTGCCTATTGATTTGTTTCTGACATGAATAAGACAGGGTGTTCCTTAAAAGCAAGTATGTGTCTTTTTTTGCCACCGAATTCCCAGAGATTATTTTTATTTATCTTTTTAAAGTTTATTTACTTATTTTGAGATGGGGGGAGAGAATCCCCAGTAGGCTCCCTACCAGCAGCATGAAGCCCAATACAGAGCTAGAACTCCCGAACCGTGAGATCGTGACCTGAGCTGTTATCAAGAGTCTAATGCTTACCTTACTGAGCCGCCCTGGTGCCCCTGAATTCACAGAGTTTAGAACAGAACTGTCCAACAAGAGTATAACATGAGCCACATGTTATCTTAAATTTTATACCGGCCACAATAAACAAAATGTAAAATAAATTGGTACAATAGATTTTATCACAATATTTTAATTCAACACATCTAAAGTGTTGTGTCAATATGTAATCAACATAAAATTATTTTTAAAATATTTTATTTTTTTAATGGTGCTATAAGCAACACATAACATTATCTTAGTTTTAGGTGTACACCATAATGATTCAATATTTGTATATGTTGTGAAATGATCACCACAATAAGTCTAGTTAGCATCTGTCACTACATATAGTTACAACTGTTTTTTCTTATGATGAGGACTCTGAAGACCCACTCTCTTAGCAATTATCAATACAGTATTATTAACTATAGTCACCATGCTGTACATTTTATCTTCATGACTTATTCTTTTAAATTGGAAGTTTGTACTTTTTGACCCCTTTCACGCACCTCCCCAGCAACTGTCAACTTGTATCTAGGAACTTGGTTTGTTGTTGTTACTTAAAATTCCACAGATAAAGGAAATCATACAACATTTGTCTCTGTCTCATTTCACTTAATGTCCTCAAGGTTCATCCATGCTGTCACTTATTACAGGATTTCCTTCATTTTTTTATTTTCTTTTAATGTTTATTTATTTATTTTGAGAGAGAGACAGACAGAGAGAGACAGACAGAGAGAGAGACAGAGAGAGAATGAATCCCAAGCAGGCTCCATATCATCAGTTCAGAGCCCGATGCAGGGCTTGAACTCACGAACCATGAGATCATGACCTGAGCCAAAACAAGGGTGGGATGCATAACCGATGGAGCCACCCAGGTTCCCCTGGGATTTCCTTTATTTTTAAAGCCAAATAATATTCCATTGTATGTATATATCAATTTTTCTCTATCGATTTATCTTTTAATGGATATAGGTTGAGTACACATCCTGGCTGTTCTAAATAGTGCCACAATGAACATGGGGGGCATGTATCTTTTCAAATAGATATTTTTCTTTTCTTCAGAGAAGTGGAATTGCTGACTCATATGGTACGATCTTCAGTTTTTTTAGAGAAACTCCATACAGTTTTCCATAACGTGTGTGTGAATTTGCATTCCCATGAACAGTGTATTAAGGTTCCAATTTCCACATCCTTGGCAATACTTGTCTTTTTTTTGTTTTTAATAGTCATCCTGACAGGTGTGAGGTGATATTTCATTGTTGTTGTGATTTACATTTCCTTGGTGATTAGTAACAATATAAGCATCTTTTCACATTGGCCTTCTTTATGCCCATTTGTGTGTTTTCTTTGGATAAATGTCTATTCAAGCTTTTAGCCCATTTTTTAATTGGGTTATTTGTTCTTTGGCTATTTTGTTGTAGGAATTCTTTATATATAGTGTAAACGAACCTCTTATCAGATATATGGTTTGCAAATATTTTCTCCCATTCCATAGGTTGCCTCTTCACTCTGTTGGTTAGATACCCAGTTTTCTCAACACAATTTGTTGAAGAGACTGTCCTGTTCCCAATGTGCAGTCTGGCACTCTTGTTAAATATCATCTGACTTCATATAAATGAGTTTATATGTGGGCTCTCTATTCTGTTACACTAGTCTATATACCTGCCTTTGTGTCAGTACCACACTGTTTTAATTACTATAGCTTTGTAATATATTTTGAAGTTAGAATGTGTGAGAGTTCCAGCTTTGTTCTTCTTTCTCAAGACTCTTTCGGCTATTTGGGGTTCTTAATGTTCCATATGAATTTTAGAATTTTTTTTCTTAAAATGTCAAGGGCATTTTGATACAGATTGCACTGAATCTTGGGTAATGTGGACAACATTAAGTCTTCCAATCCATGAATAGAGAATGTGTTTCCTTTATTTCCATTTTCTTTAAATTTTTTAGCAATGTTTGTAGTTCTTAGTATACCATTTTTCCACTCATTTATTCCAAATATTTTATTTTTGATGCTATTATAAATGGGATTGTTTTCTTAATTTCCTTTTGTGACTTTTCACTGTTAGTGTGTATAATGAAACTAGGTTTTTATGTGTTGGTTTTATAGCCTGAAACTTCATTTTCATCTTACTTATAATTCATTTATTATTTTGTGGAATCTTTAAGACTTGCTATATTTAAAATGGTGTCATCTGCAACAAAATAATTTTACTTCTTCCTTTCTGATTTGAATGCATTTTGCTTCTTTTCCTTGCTTCACTGCTCTGGCTTGGACTTTCAGCACTATTATGAAGAGAAGTGGCAGGAGTAGGTCTCCTTGCCTTGTTCCTAATCTTAGAAGAAACGCGTTTAGTTTTTCACCATATTAGATGTGGGATTTTCATATGTGGACTTTATTAATACTGTTATTTTTGCCTTACTCTATCATTTCCCTCCTTTTCCTAACTTTGGGCTTAGTGTGTTCTTTTTTTCTAGTTTCTTCAGAGAAGGATATATTTGAGATCTTTCTCCTTTTTTTTTTTTTTTTTTAATACAGGTGTTTACCACTATAAACTTCCCTTTTAGTACCAATTTCCTGAATCCTTTAAGTTTTGGTATGTTGTTTTCATTTCATTTGTCTCAAGGTATTTTCTTTTCTTTCTTTTTTTTAATGTTTATTTATTTATTTTTTTTTTTTTAATTTTTTTAATGTTTTTTTTATTTATTTTTGAGACAGAGAGAGACGGAGCATGAGCAGGGGAGGGGGAGAGAGAGAGGGAGACACAGAATCCGAAGCAGGCTCCAGGCTCTGAGCTGTCAGCACAGAGCCCGATGCGGGGCTCGAACTCACAGACCGTGAGATCATGACCTGAGCCCAAGTCGGACACTCAACCGACTGAGCCACCCAGGCGCCCCAATGTTTATTTATTTTTGAGAGAAAGAGAGAGAAAGCGGGAGAGAGAGAGAGAGAGAGAGAGAGAGAGAGAGAGAATGAACAGGGGAGGAGCAGAGAGAGATAGACACAGAATCCGAAAAAACTCCAGGCTCTGAGCTGTCAGCATAGAACCTGATGGGGGGCTCAAACCCATGAACCATGAGATCATAACCTGAGCCAAAGTTGGATGTTTAACCAACTGAGCCACCCAGGTGCCCCTCTCAAGGTATTGTCTAATCACTCTTTTAATTAATTATTTACCCATTGGATGTTCCAGAATATGTTGTTCAATTTGCACATACTTGTGAACTTTTCAGTTTTCCTTCTGCTGATTTCTTGTTTAATTTCATTATGGTCAGAAAAGATACTTGATATAATTTCAATTTTCAAAAATAGCTTTCTTAAGACTTAGTTTGTGACCTAACATGGGATGTCTACTAGAGAATGTTCTGTATGTGCTTGAAATGAATGTGTATTATGCTGCTGTAGCGTAGACTATCCTGTATATGTCTGTTAGTTCCATTTTGTCTATAGCGTTACTCTAGTCCTCAGTTTCCTTACTGATCTTCTGTCTTGATGTTGTGCCCATTATTGAAAGTACAGTACTAAAATCTCCTATTATTAATGTATTGTTGTCCATTTTTCCTTCATTGTTCATTTCATATATTTGGGTGCTCTGATACTGGGTAAATATTTATAATTGATATTTATTTATTTATTTATTTATTTATTTATTTATAGTTGTTATATCTTCCTGATGGTTTGACCCTTTTATTTATTATATAATATCCTCCGTCTTTTGTGACCTTTTTTTTTTTACATTTTTTTAATGTTTATTTATTTTCGAGAGAGACAGAGAGAGAGAGAGAGAGAGAGAGAGAGAGAGAGAAAGAGCAGGGGAGGGGCAGAGACAGAGGCAGACACAGAATCTGAAGCAGGCTTCAGGCTCTGAGCTTTCAGCACAGAACCCAAAGCAGGGCTTGAACTCACAAACTGCAAGATCATGACCTGAGCCGAAGTCAAATGCTTAACCCACTGAGCCACCCAGGCACCCCTGTGACCATTTTTGAGTTAAAGGCTTCTGTCAGATATCAGTATGTCCACCCCTGTTCTCTTGATGATTATCATTTGTATGTGATTATCATTTGTGTGGAATGTCTTTTTCAGCCATTCTATATCTTCTTATCGAGGAATTTAATTAATTTACATTTAAAATAATTACTGATAGTGAAGACTTCCTACTGCCATGTCTGTCTTATAGGGTTTTTGGCCCTCTTTTCTCTCTTGATACCTTCCTTTGAGTTTTGTTGATTTCTTTATAGTGACTCACTTTTTCTTAATGTTTTACTTATGGTTGAGAGAGCACAAGTATGGGGAGGAGGGCACAGAGAGAAGGGGCAGAGTATCTGAAGCAGGCTCTGAAGTGATAGCAGCAAGCCCAAGATGGGGCTTGAACTCACAAACCTTGAGATCATGATCTCAGCCAAGGTCAGATGTTTAACCGGCTAAGCCACCCATGTGCCCCTGTAGTGACATGCTTTTATTCTTTTCTCATTGTCTTTTGTGTATCTGCTACCATTATTTTTTGTAGTTACCATAGGGCTTACATAAAATATCTTATAACAACCTATTTTAAGGTGATAACAACTTAAATTGCATACAAAAACTTTTTTATTGCTTCTCCCTCCACACTTTGTTATTGATGCCACAAATTACATTTTTAATGTGTGCTCATTAACATATTTTGATAATTACTGTTATTACTTATGTTTTTGTCTTTCAATTTCTATGCCTGAGTTAAAAGTTGTTTATGCAATGACATGGTATAATATTCTGCATTTGTCTATAATTACCTTTACCAGTAAGCTTTGTACTTTCAAACTACCTAGTGTCCTTTTATTTCAACCTGATGGACTCCTGTTGGCATTTCTTATAAAGTGGGTTTAGTGTTGACCTCCATTAGCTTTTGTTTTTCTGGGAAAGGCTTTACCTTCATTTTTAAAAGATAGTTTTGCCAGGTATAGTATTCTTGATTGGCAGTTTTATTCTTTCAGTACTTTGAACATTCCTTTCTGTTTGGTTAGGTTTCTGCTGAGAAATCTGCTGAATCTTCTGGAGGCTCCATTGTACACGATGAATTGCTTTACTCTTTTTGCTTAAAAAGATCTCTCTTTGTCTTTGGCTTTTGACAATTTGATTATAACGTGTGGATCTCTTTAGTTTCATCTTAGTCAGAATCTTTTGAGTCTCTTGAATATGGATACTATTCCCTCCTTTAAGAGGGAATAAGAAGTTAAGAAGTTTTCAGCCATTTTTTTCTTCAAATAAGCATCTACATCTCCTCTCTCTCCCTTTTCCTTCTATGACTCCCGTAATGCATATATTGGTGCATTTATACTGCCCATAACTCTGAGGGTTTCTTCATTCTTTTTTTTTTTCTTTTTGTTCCTTTCACTGGATAATTTCAAATGACCTATATTTGAGTTTGCTGATTCTTTCTTATGCTTGGACAAGTCTGTGATTAAACCCTTTTACTAAATTTTCCAACTCAGTTATGATTTTCTTCAGATCCAAAATGTCTGTCTTTTTATTTACATTTTTTCTTTGTTGGTATTCTCATTTTGTTTGTGTATCATTTTCTTAAACTCACTGAGCATCTTTATGACAGTTATTTTGAACTTTTTTTCCAGGTAATTAATATATCTCTGCTTCTTTAGGTATGTTTTCTGGAGATTTGTTGTTGTTGTTCCTTTGGTTGGGCCAAACTTCCCTATCTCCTCATGTGCCTTCTACTTTGTGTTGGTGTCCTTGCATTTGAAAAAAGCATACACCTTTCTCACTATTTACAGCCTGGCTTCTTACAGAAAAACAAACAAACAAAAAAACAAAATAAGAAATCAAAAAACCTCACAAATCAGCCCAGCTAAATATTCTGGAGCCACTCAAACCTTCTTTGGATGCTTCTTCTTTGGACTTGTGCTAAATTCCTTATTAAAGGGATTTGCCAGTTTTCTTTATTAGGAGTTTGTAATCTCTTGCTCTCTCTGGTGTCTGCTGACAATACTGCATGTTCTCTAGAGTTGCTCAAGCCACCCAGTACTTATTCTCAGAGGCCCCCAAGATTCTAAAGTATTCTGGGTGTTGTCAGCATTCTGCATCAGGTGAGAGAGAATCCAGGCATCTCTATGAAAAGCCAAAAGATTGACTACACACTCCACTCTTCTGTCTCCCCTCTGAGGAATATGCCACCAAGCTACATCAGCTTGTCTGCTGTGCTGTGGGTCCTCTGGAGTATCAGAAGGCCCAGCTCTATTTTGTTTTCATAAGACCCTAGGCATCTAGAATATTCATCCACTTCCCAAGATAAATGAGACAGAAACAAGTACTCTAGGCAGTTCTCTGAAAATCTTAAATCTTGGGGGAAATGTTTCAACATTTTCCCTCCCCAGGGAGATACTGCAAATTGAGGGGGGAGGGGTGTCCTACCACTTGTTCCATGCTGAACTCAGTGGTGGGACTATGGCAAGCTAATGCCATGAATTTTCCTGGAGACTTTGATCAAGCTGGCTTCATGCTTGCCTGGGGTGCAGATACCTCTTAAGTTTTCTGGATTTTTCACAAAGAAACTGGTCCATGTATTGTTGAATTGGTCTCTGTTGGAGAAAAGAAAGACTGGGGCTTCCTATTTGCCATCTTGCTAATGCTCAGAATCGAAAGTTTTTTAATATGTTTACTCAGTCATAATGTTCCCACTTCAGCAAAATGCTTGTTAATTTCTTTCTGCAATTCACTTACTGTATTGGCACCCCCATTCCCTTATCTCTTAAAAGCAGAAAAACACTTTTTTTAAAATTTTCTTCTTAAAGATTCTATATGACTGAAATTCTCTGTAAAACAACAGTCCTGAACACCAATCCTTAGGCAAGTGCCTAGTTAATGGAGTCAAAATTGAAGAAAGATGGAAACAGGGAAGGTGGTGAGATTCAAATTAGTCACCACTCTCAATCCAAATGTCAATCCAACAGTCTGGGGTAGAGGTTGAGGACTAATGAGACAAAAATTTATATTTTAAAGCTCCTTACATGATTTTCTTATAACCAACCAGATGTGTTTGATCTTCACATCTCTATATGGGTACAAACTGTATTTAAGTTGAAGTTACCATCCATACTATTTAGAATGTAAAGTTAATTGTAGTGCTTGCAGAAACAAGAGTGGAGGGTTACTGAAGATGTGTTCTAAAGACTCTATATATTTTTGCACAGGCGATTTTAAAAATCCATATCAATGAGAAATATTTTTATGAATTTGTAGAATCAGTAAATATATACATTCTATCTATAGATTTGTATCGCCATCAAATAATTAACACCTAGCATAATTCTTAGCATATAGTAGGTCCTCCAGAAATGTTAGCTGAATTAATGCGTATGATATTAAAATGTGGGAACAGTTGTCTAGTATTAGCTGTCTAAGTGATATCATTGAAATTTAGCAATCTGTCCATTTTTCTAACCTACAGATAGTTCCTGAATGCTTTAAATGTGCAAGGCATTCTTGTTGGGAAGTGAATCCTGAAGGCATGAATTCAGCAGCTAAATTAACGAAGATAAGATGTGTCAAACAAGAATCTGTCCAGAGCAGAAATAAGAGCCACATTAGTGGTTGGACAGAGAAGTGTGCAAGTTAGAGGAAGACAAGATTGCATCTAATGGTCAATCGTGGCAAGCATCCTATAGGAGGTGGCATTAGAGAAGGGATTTGAAGACGAGGAATTTAGGCAGAAAAAGAGACTTAGGGGGCATATCAGGATGAGGAGAGAGAATTATCAAAAATGCATAGGTTAACAGGGAAATAAGGCAGATCTGACCACAGACACATCTCAGTCAAGATGAACAGGATTAATACCATTGCAGTACCATGTACTTGCAAGGTGAGCAAAAATTTGGCTGGGGGGAGTGCGTTAGTGTACTGATACAAAATACATAGCACCTCAAATTGGGAGATCTGAGGTAAGTTTAATGAAGACATAGTTTACAAAGGGATGGCCAGGGGCTAGGGCAGTGCATTGTGGTTTTTAACAACTGGGAGCCATCATCACCACCATCACCAAACCCCTCCCCACCCCCCAATGCCTCCCCCACCCCAATCTCAACAGACCTGAAAGGCCATAAGAGAGAACGGTTTTCCAGAGCCATAGAGAATGAGAGAGACAGAGATATTCTTGTAGGAACTGAGGTGGGGAAATAAATCTCCCAGGCTCATTTCCTCTTCCTCTGCCATCCCATCTCCTGCTGGTGCTTCCTTTTGACTGAAGCCAAAGGGCATGTGTGTACATTTACATAGTTCATCCTTAGGGAAAGATGGTCATATGCTGATTAAAATAATCAGTGTGGGAACATGCCCTTAGTTCTTATCATCTCATTATATAAATCTATGCCTATTTCCTCCAGAATGTCAGAGAAATCTCCTCACTATATAACACACATTTTTTTGTCTTTTGTTCTTTAAATTACTTTTCAATCATAATTATTGTTATCATCAAAAATGACCATGCTTAAAATTAACTTGTGCATTATTGGATGTTTTGTGTGTACTTGTGGCCTACTTTTCAATTGTTTTGAAATCTCATTGCACTTCCTAATGACAACAAAGGGGAGGTAAATTATAGCCTACCACTCAGCATCATAAGCATGAAGCATTTTAGATTATAGGATCATTATATGCATATGACAATGAACAGAATGTCCTCTGTATAGATGAGAGAAGTGACAAAACATCTCTTGGGATTCAGAAAGAACACAGGATAATCCAGGCTCCTATTCATACGTCAGACTAACTAAGATGCTAACAACTTCTGATAGGGTAGGAGGACATTTATGAACTGCTTCTCTTAGGGCAAGTCATTTATTTGAGCAAGACTTTTGGTGACTATGGTTTTAGCGATCCCAGTTCCTTTTTCTCTACATCCTTTAAATGACAGATTTTGTTAACCATACCACAGAGGACGGCACACAACCCAGGCTGAGCCCATCATACAATGTCCCATCCTACATCCACGGTGACCTTTGGGTCTGGACAGTTTTTATGCAGGAAAAAGTGTATCTGTTCCACTGCTTGGCTATAAGGCTGTAAGAATGTGGCTGCAGCTGCCAGCCACCATGTCATGTTCCATGTGGCTAGAGAAAGAACCCTCAGGACTAAGCCAATGTCCAGAGAAGAGAAGAGAGAGAACCCCTGCTTCTCTCTGGGGGGTGTGGGTGGGGGGCTCCTGGCCCTACTCCAGAGCTTTCCCAGTGTGAGTGGCTGCTGTCCTACATCTCATCTTCAGAATCTATGAACCACTCAATCAAGTCTCCTTCCTGTAAATCTCTTCCTTACCCTGTTTGGAGTTGAGTTTCTGCTACTTTCAGTTGAAAGAATTCTGCTTAACACTCCATGGATCCTACTAGGCCTGTGCCAGCCTTCACCATTTACACTTGTTGTTTTCTTTGCTTCTCTAGAATTCTCTCTAGAACCTTCATGGCTCCCTCCCTTTCTTTCTTCAAGTCTGGGCTCAATCATCACTTTCTTAGTGAGGCTTCCCTGGCCACTCTCTCTGAACCGTGCTCAGCACTCTTTACCACACATCCCTTTTGAGTATCTACTATACCACATATTTTACGTAATAATCTGGTTATCTCTCTCCTCAACTAAAAGGTAGATTAAGATGTTTCTTCTGTATACTGCATATCCCCAGTACCTAGAAGAAGCATAAAGTTAGATATCAGAGGTTAATAAATGTTTGCTAATAAGTAAATAAGTCAATACTAAACACCTGTGTGTCAGACACTGTGCTCAGAGCATGCATGTAGAATTTTAGGGAACCCACTCATTCTTTGCATTCTTAGGTAAAGATAATATCATGGAAGTGATATCATACTGACATCATGAATTCATGACAACTCACCTCTATGAGGGTAAGGGTCATATCTGCATTTTTCAGCACTGACCCCACTGCCTAAGGTAGTGCTTAGAGTCTGGAATATATGTAAGTATACCTTATATCTTGAACATAAGAATATAAAATATATCTTATATTTTAAACATAGCTATGCTCCCTTTAAGTCATGAGTTTGTTATTACCTGTGAACACGGCAAACAATATGGCTGTCAAGGCTTTCCTTTGGGGTTGGCTACTAGATACCTTTGAGCAAAATGGGATCCCTATTCTTAGCCATCGCATTGGACTGAGTCCTCTATCTGCCTGTCTTGCTCTTATTTCTTTTCTTCCCCATTCTTAAATCATATTATCGTGTCCTTGTAAGCCACCTTGAGTCCTTCCTGGTACAAGGCAGAGAATAAGTTAATTAATTCACAGATTCATTTAATTCTCAGAGCAACTCAGTGAGGTAGGTATTAGTTCCCTCATTACATGGGAGAGGAAACTGAGCCTCAGAGATATTAAGCAATTTGTCCAAGGTCATACAACTGGTAAGTGTCAGTGTCAGGATTTAGACCCAAGACAATCTATCTCCATAGCAGGTGCTCCCTCACCTCCCTTAAGATCTATAATGTCTGAGGGCTGCTTTGAGCTGCAGACTAGTGGAAATGATATTGGACAAGAAGACAGAAGGCTGTGCATCAACTCCAGGCTTTTGTTTGGCGGCCAGCATGACCTTGGGTTGCTAAATATTTTCTAAATCTCGATTTTCCCCTTATTCAACAGGAATGGTCATGCATCGCCCTTCTCTCCTGTGAGAGTTCCATCTAGGCATCTCCAACGAAGAAGGGGCCTGGTCTGCAACATTAGTGGTCAGAGTTCCAGAACAGGAGCCCAGTTCAGAACCTGTAACCTAGGCTCAAACGAAAACACCCTTACGCCCACTACCATCTGATACACACAACAGACAAAGTTGGATAGTGACCACGAACGCTGTCTGACATGATTCTAATTGTCTCCTATGTCAGGATTATAAAAACACCAATGTCTCATAAAGTTGGGAAGCTTTGGGCATTATGCACAGAGAATGGGCTCTGGACTTAGACATACTTTGGGTAAAGTCCCAATCTGTCTGCTGTGCTTTGTGATTATGACCTACTTAACTTCTCTTCGATAAATCAAGACAGGAAAACTAGTCACAATATTTACTAACTGTATATTCACATTTTGAATGCATCTGAAAATTAAGCGTTTAAGAATGGCCCCATGCACTCAGTAGCTAGCCTTTTCTGGTCATGTGATTTTTCTTCTCAAATTTCATTTGCAAATGTCATACTGCTGTTAGAACCCCGTAGGGGTTGGTCAATTTCTTGCAAAAACAAAGATCCTTCAAGATGTTTAATTTGAAAAAGGTGTTACAAATATCTTTCCTAAAATATATAAGTTTCTGAGGGAGCTTATATGAAACTGAGGCCACAGCTTGCATCTCCCACTCCTTTTATTTATTCAGACATTCCACAAATTTGTTGAGTGTCCGCTCTGTGCCAGTACCATGCCTGACATGAAAAAAATAAAGCTTTGCTCTAGAGAAGCTCTCATTCTATTGGGGAACAAAGTCAGGCCCATAAGAAACAATGTTACTTGTGGCATAATCAAGGGACAGAGAAAGTCTTCCAAAGGCACAGACAAGATCCCCTGGAGAAGTGTAATCTAGGCACATTTTAGCATCATAATGTCTTCATATATGAGCCTGATTCTGGCTTTCAGACTCCAGAGAACACTTGTGTCTATGTGTGGGGTCTCTTCATCTTCCAGGCATCTCTGCCAGTAGGTCTTCCCATTCCCCTGCCATTGCCTTTTGAACAATGCCATGCAATTCATCTGGGCTTGGTGCTTTGTCAATTTTTAATGGTCCTAATTGTTTTGTTATCTACTTCTTCACTTCTTCGCAATAATAAAGTCTTTTAATATTTCATTCCCCCCCCCAGGGGGGGGGGGAAGCCATGTCTTCATAGAACCACTAGTGTCTCCATGATTTTATTAAAGGGAAAATGAGACAGAGACATTGTCCCATGTCCCATGCATTGTCCCATGCAGGCCCCAGATACGCTACCACCTGCTGAACCCTAGACCCTCAACTAGACCACCAGAACCGCAGGACTGCTCTAGTGCAGTCCCTTACTTTCAGCACTTGGAACCTGGGAATAGAAGAGGGGAATGACTTGGCGCGCCTGGGTGGCTCAGTCGGTTAAGCGTCTGACTTAGGCTCAGGTCATGATCTCACGGTTCATGAATCCAAGCCCCACATCTGGCTGCGTGCTGACAGCTCAGAGCCTGGAGCCTGCCTCAGATTTTGTGTCTCCCTCCTTCTCTGCCCCTCTCCCACTTGCACTCTCTCTCTCTCTCAAAAATAAATGAACACTAAAAAACTAAAAAAATAAAAGAAGAGGGGAATGACTCAGTTGGGGCCCCCTAATTTGTGCTTTCCACCACACCAGCCAATTTACTCTAAAACTCCAGGACCCAACCCAACTGCTTTCTCCACATACTATGTCTACTGTGATCAGTGGTCCCTGTGATCAATGGTAAGTGAATCTTACCCAATTCACTCTTTTCTTGTTACTTCTACTGAGCACACAAAGGCTACTAGGCACTATTATAACTGTTTTATGTAGTATGTAGTTTCCTTTTGATCACAAAGGTAATTTTGGGACTTGATGGAATAGTGCAGTTGGACTGGCATATTTTAAAGGAGCCACACTGAAGAGCCCTATGGTAGCTCCTCGGACTAAGGGACACATTTGGCCACTCAAGAGAAGACAACACATCATTTGCAAAAGAGAGACACCATGGAACCCACAGCGGTCACCCGAGCTGTCTGCTGAGCCACAGATTCACAAGATCAAATGCCAGCTGGCCAGTCTCACTTCCCTCTCCCTATTAAAAGGAGCACTATCCACCCACTTGAGCAAACCAGAAGCACTCCTGATATTTAACTTATTCCAAATTCAATTTGTTTTCAAGTGTGTGCAGCATACTTTTTAAATCACGTCTTTTCTCTCAGGTAGATAGAAGATAGAAGGTGTTTTATGTGTTCAAGCTTACACAGGAACTAAGAAGGATAGTGCCTGTTCGACTACATCATGTGTTAGCCTATTCTCTCTCCCTGTATCACACAGCAAAAGAAATAAGAAGGTCTAGCAGAATGGCAGCTTTCTTCTTTTAGTCACTCATTTAATTTCTCTTATTTAATTTCTCAGAATCTCAGGTTATTTTCTATTTAAAGAAACATAATACCTTCCCCGCTTACTTTACACTAAAAATAAAGTCAGGTTAAGTGGAAATAATGGTTTGTATGTTAAATTTTTTTTCCTATTAATTCTAAATGAACATTCTTTTTTTTTTTACTAAAAGAAAATCTAATATTTAAAATCAAACATTGATTCTTAAAATGCTGACAGCTGGCACTTTGGGAATAAATTAGAGCCCAGAATCAAAGGAAAATGGAAAGCATTTACAAGCTACATGGTCTGGAAAATGGGAAGAGAGTCGATTTTTAAAAAGAGGGAAAGAAACAATTGACTGAATAATTAGAAAACAGAAATGGCATGTTAATAGCACACCACAGAGAAAAGGAAAGCTGTTAGATTCATTGGAGGACTATTTTTTTTTCTTTTAGCACAGTCTCAGTGGGCCAATGTAAAGGGGAAGGGACAGACTGTTAAGAAAGGCAGCAGAGACACTGAATTAAGTAACACAAAAACAAAGTCACGTTATTTTGCAAATTCAGAGTGAAACATGATTTCAGATGCAGGATCATACTGATGGTTTGGTGGCAGAACAGACATGCTGGGAAGGAGGAAAATGATTATTTCACTCATGACTGACAAATCAAATGCAACGGAAAATCCAGAAGGCCCTTCTCTTTGGGGGTGTTGCAGATCTCAGTTTCCACTCAAAATCCTTCATGACTTTCTCTGTTGTTTCCTGAGTTGCCTTTTCTGATTCAGCTAGCCTTCTATCAGGAGACCTGGATCTTAATCCCTACTCTGCATCTAGCAATCTGTGTGACCTGCAAATCATATACTCCTCTGAGGATTTGGGCTTATATGTAAAGTGGTGATTCCAGCACCTTCCCACTTGTCTCTCGATACTGTTTTGGGAGTCACGAGGGAAGCAATAGGCATAATGGCTGAAAGCATAGACTCTACAGTAAGGCTCTCTAGGTTCGAATCTCAGCTTTATCAACTGTGTAGCCTTGATCAAGTAACATATATTCTCTGGCCTTAGTTTCTTCATCTGTAAATTGGGGATAACTATAGTACCTGTATCACTGAGTTGCTATAGGGACTGACTGAGGTAATGCAGTTATTGCTTACAACAGTGCCTGATACTTATTAAACACATGAACATGCTAATTTTTGTTATCTACAGGTGCAGGGAATATAAAGCTACTAAGTTAAGCCCTATGAAACATGAGACAGTGAGGAGCAAAAAAAATTCTTTAGTTTATTGATTTTTCATCTATGCCAGCATCACTGATGAAGCCATACTGAGCTCCTGGGTATCACCAGTTGATCAAAGAATGAATTCCACAGAGAGAAAAAGCAGAGAAAAATAGAAATGTAGAGAATATAAGAGGACAAATAAAAAATTACTTGGAAGATGTTAAATCAGAATTGGCACCTGGCAGACTATTTTTTTTTTTTCTAAAACTCAGCTCAGGCATAACTTTTTGAAGGGAGTGTTATAAAGGGAGAAAGAAAGAAAGAAAGAGAGAGAGAAAGAGAAGGGAGGGAGGGAGGAAGGGGGGATGAATTAGGTCGTGACATCAGACCATCTGGGTTTATATACTGAAGCAAGTGACGTAACCTACCTCTGAGACTATTTACTTTTCCTTAAAATGGGGATGATAACAAATATTTAGTCCAGAGGATTTCATAGGGGAGTAAATTAAATAACTACTTAAGGCATTTAGAACACCGTTCAGCACTTATCACACAACTGTCCGTAGATATTATTCCTGTCCCCTGAAATATGCCAAATTGTGTTCAAGGTATTGTTCAAGTAAACTATTAAAAGTCTCAGCACAACTGACTGAAAAGAGTGCAACTCAAGGGTATTTAAGTGATTTGCTCAGAACCCGCCAGCTAATGAGAAGCAGAGCTAGGATTCTAATCCAGCCCTTTCTGATTCTCAAGGCCCATGCTCCAGTGCCTCCCAAATGAATTGCCAAGTGCAAATCACATTCACTCCACTGCATAGCACATCACTTAACACCCCAAAATAGAACTTTTGCATATGTTAAAGAAAGGCAGCATTTTGCAGAAGCCCACATTATTATTTTAAAGCCAAATTTGAAAAGCTAATAAAAATTATACTATGGTTTATTAAATGCCGGTTACTTTGTATACATCACATTAGCATCATCATTGTCATCATCATATTATTGATTACATGTTTCGTATCTCATGGTGAACTTAATGTTTTCTATCTGTGCTTCTCAAACTTTACACTGGATACAAATCACTTGGAGATCTCGTTAAAATGCACATTCTAATTCAGTAGGTCTGGGGATAGTCTGAGCTGACAGTAATGTTGTCTTGCCAGAGTAGCAAATTTTATACAATTTTTTAAAATGTTTATTTATTGAGAATGTGTGTGTGTGTGCACACAAGTGGGGAAGGGGCAAAGAGAGCAACAGAAAAGAGAGAGAGAGAGAGAGAGAGACCCAAGAAGGCTCCAGCAGGGCTTGATCTCACGAACTGAGATCATGACCTGAGCCAAAATCAAGAGTTGAATGCTTAACTAAGCCATCCAGGCGCCCCCAAATTTTATACAATTTTTTAATTTAATCCTCATATTAATGCTATTATAGGAATTTTAGAGGGACTATTGTGCTCATTTTGCTGAAGAAGAGACTAAGGTTCCAAGAGTTTGCATGCCCTGCCTCAGGGTACAGTCACAGGACACAGAACTAGAATTCCATCTGCCATCTCTGTAGGTCCAATGTCCCTAGCACCTTCTCTCAAATACATCGTAGAGAATATAGAATCTACTTCATGAATTAGCACTTTAAAATGTTCACATTTATTTTAGAAATAGAATGCCTTCCATTAGCCAACATGTTAATATGTATTAAAAAAAACTATTTGGATATCAAAAGATGATAAATAACCATCTTCACTCTCTATAAAACTAGTCTTAAACAATAATATAAAGATAGTCAGTGCTGGTAAGGGTATAAGAAACCAAAGACTTTAATAAAATCTCATGAGGGAGTTTCAACTGGCACACCCTTTCTGGTCAGCAATATATATTAAAATGTGAAATTAATTAATTTAGTTAATTGTATTAGCTGATTAAAATGTTGTACATTAAAATTTTAAAATCGTGTATGGATTTATAGGGCAATTGTATCTCTAGACATTTGTCCTAGAAAAAATACACAAGTGACGAAAGATGTATATATAAGAATGTTCACTGCAGTATTCTTTCCGAATAGTGAATAACTGAATACAATAGAATAGTCAGATACAATGGAATAACTGAATTCAATATCCAATGATGTAAGATTAAATACAGTATTATGCACTTATGGAATATTACAGATCTGTTTATAAGAATAAGCTAAATCTAGGGGCGCCTGGGTGGCTCAGTCGGTTAAGCGTCCGACTTCAGCTCAGGTCACGATCTCGCGGTCCGTGGGTTCGAGCCCCGCGTCGGGCTCTGGGCTGATGGCTCAGAGCCTGGAGCCTGCTTCCAATTCTGTGTCTCCCTCTCTCTCTGGCCCTCCCCCGTTCATGCTCTGTCTCTCTCTGTCTCAAAAATAAATAAACGTTAAAAAAAAATTTAAGAATAAGCTAAATCTATATGAATTGACATGGATAATTATCTACAGCATATTTTTGTGTGGAAAGAAAAAAGCATGTTACTGAACAGTATGTTTGGTAAGACTCCTTGTGTAATAAAATGTTTACATAACTGGTAATATCAAGAGATATATAGAACATGCTTTATATAAATGGTGCACAGCAGGGGGGGTGGGATGAAAGTAAAACCTTTCCCTCTCTTTTTTATGTAATCATAGTCAAGAATTTACCATGTGGATAAGCTGTATAATTGGCAATAACTATAAGAATATCGCCGTTGTAGGATGAAACATTCACTGTCAGAAATCTAGCAAAGGGTGTACAGACTGTCACTGTGAATAAGAAGCAGAACCTCCTGTCTCTGCCTGACCAGATGTGGGAACCTTCACAGAGAGGTGCCCTTCCAACCAGAGCTAAAAGATTGAGTAGGATTTCCTTAGAATGTGAAGAGAGGAAAAAGTACCCAGAATTGGAGGAGCAAGTCCAGCAAATCACTGTGACTTGCTGACACCAAAATGAATAGATCTTGGTCCTATCTGCCCTCAAGGAGCTCCCAACCTACGTGAGAAGACAGTTCACATGTACGGTATTTCATGACTCAAAGCCGGACAGTGGTGGGACGTGGAGCAGAGATGCAGTTTGCATAAGAACTCTTCTGGATAAGATGACTTAATGTTTTCTACAGGGATTCTCCATTCTCCCCCCATCCCCAACACACCTGAATGATAGGACACATTTCATGATAATGGTGACACAGAAGAGTAGCAATTCGTAAGGAAATTGGGAGCGGAGCTTGTCAGTTTCCCCTTGATAACTCTTGGCAAAGAAAAGACACTCTGAAGGGGAATGATTGAGAAACACTGAGTAAAGGAGGATGGCTAGAAAAGTTACTTGGTTTGTGGAGGTTTAGAGCATCTATGCCCAGTACAGTCTTGGCATTAGGTTCCTCTCCAAGACTAGATCCCTTTTCCAGAGTGGCCATGAATAATGCATGTCACATCCTCCTTTTGATACCCTGTATTGTCTACTGATTTCATTCTAGTATGCACATAAAATTATAACACAAAAGTAATTGTAAAATAGACATGTTAAAAATCACTCATCTTTCACCAACTTAACTTCATATATTTTGCAATGATTATTCTTTGTCCATAAGCATATATATTTTTAAAATAGTAATAATAATACATATATGCTCTGTTCATTTATTTCTATTACTTAACACTACAGGTAGAAATTTTCCCATGTAAATACATAGTTCATAATTGAAATTTTAATGACCACATTATATTCCATTGCATTGATGTACCATAATTAATTTACCCAGTAATCAGACATTTATGCTGCAATGGGTAGTATGGCTCATATCTTCCTCATTTATAAATTTAAATAGGGGTGCCTGGGTGGCTCAGTCAGTTAAACATTCAACTTTGGCTCAGGTCATGATCTCTTGGTCCATGAGTTCAAGCCCCATATCGGGCTCTCTGCTGTCAAGTTGGAGCTGGCTTCAGATCTTCCGTTTCCCTCTCTCTCTACCCCTTCCCTGCTCACTCTTGTGCGCTCTCTCTTTCTCTCTCAAATATAAATAAAAAAAACATTTGAAAATAAAATAAAATACATTTAAATACATTTATATATATTATGTAATTCTTTACAATAAATTCCGCAAAGATAGATTTTTTTTTTATTATTAAAAAAAATTTGTTTTAATGTTTATTTATTTTTGACCGAGAGAGAGAGACAGATAGACAGAGCATGAGCCAGGGAGGAGCAGAGAGAGAGGGAGACACAGAATCCTAGGCAGGCTCCAGGCTCTGAGCTGTCAGCACAGAGCCTGACGCGGGGCTGGAACTCACAAACTGCTAGATCATGACCTGAGTTGAAGTCGGACGCTTAACCAACTGAACCACCCAGACGCCCCTGCTTTAATTATTATTAAGGCCACATGGCCACCTACTGATTTCTAATTTTGAGGAGGTGCTTCATTTCCCTTTGTCTCCATTTCTTCATGCACCAGATACAAGAATGGCCATAACTTACAAGACTTTTGTGAGGATTTGAAATAATATACATAATTAAATTGAGAAAATTTAATCCTCTTAGAGGCTAATATAAGAATTACCTTAGGAAGAGGGCCTCCTTTGTTCAGAAATTGCCATAATAAGCCCACTTGAGGTGGGCTTCAATGCTTTAAAGAAAGAAAAGAAACCATCCCTTGTAAGATAAGGAATTCACTCCTGAGAACAAGAGGAGAGTGACGGGGGTAGAAAGATGGCAAACGCTTTACAGTGACATCCTGTTTCCTCCTGTGACACCCCGAAGTCTCCTTAAAGTTTCTATGCTCAAAACATCTGTGGAGTGAATTCATTTTTAGGGAGGAGGACTGTGTTTGACATGGGACACTATAAAGAGAAGCCCAGGGAAACTCAGGTGCTCAGAATTTAGTAAGGAGCTATGAGGAAACGGATGACACAAGACTTCTGGGATTTCTCCCATTAATTAAGGCTTTGATCATCCCAAACCATGGAATTAGAGGGATCTTAAGGTGCAGGGTGGTCCTACTTGGGTTGAGCATGGTATAAATCCACATACCTAGTGCATAAGAACTCATTGCTCAATATACCGTAGCATAATTTTTAATAACATTAAGTTTATTTTGTCTCATAGTTAGCTATGTATTTGCACAGATACCAGCTCCTTTAATTTTTATAACAATTTCCTTTGGCATATCTAGGGAAATATTTTTCTCAATCTGTTGTTTTTTATTTGGTATGGCATTTTTCTCATTGTGCATACATTTTTAAATTGTATGTAACTGAGTATGTCAGTCCTTTCCTTGGTGGTTTCTTTTATTGCTCCAAACCTTAGAAAGCCATCATTCCTCCAAAGACATGGTAAGTACTCATTTGTATCTTCCATTAGTCATCTGATGATTGTCTTTTATTATTATTATTATTATTTATTTTTGAGGGAGAGAGAGATCAAGGATGAGCAGGGAAGGCACAAAGAGAGAGCGAGACAGAAAATTCCAAGTAGACTCTGCGCCCTCAGCAAAGAGCCTGAGGACATGGGGCTTGAACTCCTGAACCATGAGATCATGACCTGAGCTGAAATCGCTTAACAGACTGGTGCCCCTGTCCTTTTTTTTTTTTAATGTAACTCTACATGGTATATTCATGAAAACAAATATATGTGGAAGACAGAAAGATCACATTTAGTAACTTTGATGGAATTTAAAAATAGGTAGGTGATTTACAATGACCTTGTGAGGTAGGTTTTTAGAACCCATTTTACAGAAAATAATTGGAACATTTAACTGAGCTTTCACCTCCTGCAAGGCTCTGAGGTCTTTGTAGTTTATCTTCACAACATCCCCATCATGGAAGTACCCGCCATTATCCTCATTTTGTATATAAGAAAAACAAAGGGCTATTCAGGTAGATGAGGTCACAGCACTGGCGGGGGACAGAATGGAGATTTATACCCTGCTAGTCTGATGCTGGAACTACTTGCATGGACACCACCTAATACAGAAGACGCTAGAGCTCAGAGAGGCTGAGTCGGTTGCATAGCTCTTAGGTGGGGCTGTCTAATGGCACAGTCCGGATTTCTTTTAGAGCTCTACTTTCTGCATAAGTCCCTCTTTCCCTCAGACTGAAGAGTCAAGATGGCACAGTCATTCGCACACAGCCATCCTAACTGCCCTCAACTTTTTGAGCTATGTATATAAACCGAACTATATGGCAAGAGTGAGCAATATACTCAGGAAAGCAGGAACTTCACTGAGAGCAAAAATGCTTCTCAGTGCTATTTCCACTGAGGGGTTTATGTGCCTGGTAAAAATTAGATGGCTATGTGATAAATTGACCATGAGATAAAGCAATTTTCAAGGGAATAGTGAGAGGAGGAACAAAAATGATTAAGAAAATGGGACTAACTGGGTGAGACAAGATTAAAGGAGTTAACTGTGTATAGCTGAGCTTGGAGAAGGCAGAGAAACTGAAACACCAACAACACCCAGGCACAAAAAGACTGACAGGAATTCTAAGGGGAAAGAGGGCAAGGACTGTTTTGTATGGTTTAGGCCTCACCCCCAATTAAGGAACAAATTAACAGGAAAGGAAGCGAAATCACCAAATCAGAATCACAAAGCCACTTAACAGCATTCGCATTACAACCAGGTTATGTACAAAGCAAGAGGAGCCAAGGGCAGGCTGGGGAAAATGGGGGTTTGCTGAGCGCTCTCTTCAATAGTAGGCTCCATTCTGTCAAGGGCGGACCCACTTCCAAAAAGCCTCTGCTCTGGTTCATGTGGGTCCAGATGGCTTCTCTTCCCACTCTTCCACTATGGGCTACTACCCCTGCCCTCATTCTCTGGGCTCCAGACACCTTGCTCTCCATTCGACTTCTTGACCAAGCTCAACATGTGCCTCCCTTTAGGGCCTTCTCAACTGCCATTCTCTCTTCTTAGAATAATAGTTTTTGCCGTCATCATCATCAAACTGGTTCTCTTCTGACTCCTTTACCTCATTTATTTCCCACAACTCTCTGTGACAGGTTTTACTATTATACAATAATACAGATGTGGAAACTGAGGCACAGAAAGTTGAACAGCTTACTCCATCCCAGAGAACTAGATTGTTTTTCCTCCTTTGGTCTTCATCATTTCAACTCATTCATTCTTTTGGTCTCAGCTTTAAGATAATTTCCTTAAGGAAGACAACTCTGACCTCCACATTTTCAGCTCTTCTGTCCTCTCAGAGCAGCCTTCACATAACTGTCATTGCATGAACAATTCTCTGTTTCATATGTTCTTTCACTCAGGTTGTATGCTCCATGGAAGAAACACAGTTATCTGTTAGGTGAAATGCCTGGCATATAATAGATGCTTAATAAATATTTATCGAATGAATGAATGTGAATAAATAATAACTAGAATAATAGGGGGGGGGGGTGACCCTGCTTTCTTTTGTAGTCAGATCTGACTTCTATACTTTAAAAAGAGTATATATATAAATATATATATGTGTGTATATATATATATATATATATATATATGTGTGTGTGTGTGTGTGTGTGTGTGTATATATATATGTGTGTGTGTATATATATATATATATATATATATATATATATGGCAATAGGAATGTGTTCAGAGAAAATTAATGGGTGTCTAGGAATAGCTATGAGGGCTGCAGCTCAAAGCGATGTCACATAAGGCATACTTGATGAAGCCTGTTTACCTTAAAGAAAACAGGTACAATTATTTCAGATATCTGAGGAACTGTATGCATTGAACAGATAACATGATCAATTGCTCTAATACATTAAATCAGTTTACTGATACCTAATGTTTTCCCACTCAGAGAGAGAGAGAGAGAGAGAGAGAGAGAGAGAGAAAGGGAGGGGAGGGAGGGTAGGAGAGAGAGAGAGGGAGAGAGAATAAATTTAAAAGAAAAAAAATTCCACAAACAATTTACTTTTTTGAACTCCGTAGAACAGTACCAAGGCAAAAACAAACAAACAAACAAGAACAAAAGAAAACAAAACAAAACAAGGCTCCTGACAAGTGAGAACATGAATTTTGGCTTGATTTTGAGGGATACCAACCTGGGCACAACACAAACACACATCCCATAAAAACAGGAATATTTTGAATGGTCAGTGTTCAACTAAATTGGACTTCATCAAAGGTAAATTCAAAACAGTTTCCAGGAGTTTTGCTGTAGATGTCTTCTACATACTGATCACTTTTGATTACCTGGTCTTTCAATTATTTGTGGAGCCTAAGGAGCAGCCTGGGGGTACTTAAGAATCAGCAATCAGTTTGGTAGGTAGGTGCTCCACTTAAAGGTCCATGGATTATGAGAAGCCAGCCACTTTAGCCTGCGTTTTACACAAGTTACATTTATATTATAAGGAACAGTAATTCCTAAGCCTTGTACTCAAGTCTTAAGAATCTTAATTGCAATGCTCAGACTATTCAAAAAACCCTTTGCTAAAGCCAGATTAATTGTTCCCTGGATACCAAGTCGGTTCTTACCTCTTTTCCCATCTTTTCTTTGCCCTATTTAAATACTCCCCAACCCTGAGAACATTCTTAAGCCATCTGCATGAAGCCATTCCAGATCTTTCTGGCCCAAGGATCTCTGAGTCTTTTGTGATATCCTCAAAATCACCTTAGCACTAAGTCAAATTATGCCATGCAAAACAATTTAACAATATATGGTACATTTTGTCTCTCTGACAACATTAATATCTAATTAAAGGCTGTGTTTTCTTTTGTTTTCAAAACGCAAAAGGTATCCTGCAAAAAGAAAATGAATCTATAGTGACTTTTACTGGGTTGAAGAATTAAGGCATTTTAAAATACTTTTTAAATGTTTTATCATAGTTTACTTGTCACTATTCTAACCCCTTCCATAAAGGATTTGAGATAGACCATTAAAAAAAAAAAGTCAAATAAATGTTAAGTTTTCTGGAAAAGAAATAGATCCCCAAGCCATGAGAAAGAAGAATCAAGATACTCTAACCAGGAGGGTTGTTACAGGGATGAATGGTTCTGAGGCTCCTGGTAATCAAGGTGATAGATAATATGTTATATAATCTCTTACTATCTGGTAAAACATAGTAGACCAGTTCTTTATCATTTTCCTTATACTCAATTCTAGTAGAAATTTATCTCCTGAGATGTTACATAAGAGGTCAGTAGGTAAAACAATGAAGAATGTTTTCAATATATTTTATAACAAATGCATATGGATTTTTCTTCTGATGTTTGCTAAAGACCAGAAATATACCTAGCATTAAAACAGCTTAGAGATAGAGATACATAATGCGATACTTAGATAAGCTCCTGTAAATACCTTTTATTTTTCTCAGTTGGGCTTTTGAGATAGACAAGTTAGGGAGTTTTCAATATTTCCATCCTTTGTCCACACAATACCTTAGTATCCATACAGAATGTTACTATCCATTATTGAATATGACCCTCACAAGAATACCAAGTAAGTGTTATTACTACCTCTGCATTTTATATGTGAAAACTAACAGATAAGAGATAAATAACAGATACCTGGGTCCAGTGCATAATGTATAATTAACAAGATGGGGATAAAGAGGGGGGCCTGAAGATGGTGATGGTGCTTCCATTGTTTACCAAGGTAATCCATTTTGAAATAGCAGTGCCATCTAGTGGTGATTTTAGACCTAAAAGAATGAGGATGTTTCAAGATGGCCCCTGGATAATGCAATCAACATTTTGTGTTAGCCTGAATGCATTATTTGAGCTTGAGCATTTCCTGCTAGTTGACAGATTCTGACCTTTCAATATGGAAAGTGTACCACATCTACCCAGAGTCAGTCAAAGCAATCGATCCTGATAAATGATTTGACCTCAACCAGTGGTTCCTCTCCAGTTATTTAATGCTTAAGAAAGCCAGCAATGCAATCTGAAGAGGTCAAATGGGCTTAGGAAGGACTATTGACATGGTATCAGAAAGATGACTGGTATGTACGTGTCTAAGAGAAAAACAAGACATGTTGTTCTGGATGTTTCCTAGGAAAAGGGACACAAAACTCTTGCCCCACAAATAAAATGAGTGTCAGCAGATAGCAATAATAATTAATACTATGGTTCCTCACATTTTAAAGATTATGAGGCCATCTAACATACAGTTTGGGTCTCCTAAAATGTTTATAGGTGGCACATGCTTTTCTTTGCTGGTTCGTGTCATTAGCTTTGTTAGCAATATTCTCTCCTCTTCAGCCGCACACTGAAGAGCCAACCAGTATGTCACCATCTCCTTTAAGTTCTTACTGACCCTTCTCTAGTTTATCACATTGAGCTGCCAAGTTTTCTCCTTTTTAAAAAACATTTTCCCCAGTTTTATTGAGAAATAATTGTCATACATCACAGTATAAATTTAAGGCACACAGCATGATGGCTCAATTTACATATATTGGAAAAATGATTACCACAATAGGTTCAGCTAACATCTATCTTCTCATATAGAAATTAAAGGAAGGAAGGAAGGAAGGAAGGAAGGAAGGAAGGAAGGAAGGAAAAAGAAAGAAAGAAAGAAAGAAAGAAAGAAAGAAAGAAAGAAGAAAGAAAAGGGAAGGGAAGAAGGAAGGAAGGAAGGAAGGAAGGAAGGAAGGAAGGGAGGAAGGAAGGAAGTGGGGGAAAGGAAGGAAGGAAAGAAAAAAGGAAAGAAAGAAGGAAAGAAAGAAAAAAGGGAAAATAATGTTAGGACTTACTTTTTAAATCAACTTTCTCCTTTTTTGTTTATTAATAGCATACAACATTGTTAGCTGTAGTTATCATGTTGTATATTATATCCCTAGTACGTATTTGTCTTATAATTAGAAGTGTGTCCTTTTTGACTACTTTCCTCCAGTTTCCACTGCCTCCCACTCCCTACTTCTGATAACCACAAGTCTTCTCTCTTTTGCTTTGTTGGTTGGTTTTAGATTCCACACATAAGTGAGATATATAGTATTTGTCTTTTTCTGTCAGACTTCCTTCACTTAGCATACCTTCAAGGTCTATCCATGTTGTTGCAAAAGGCTAATTTTTTTTTAACAAAGTACTTTTTTACTATTTATTTTGAGAGAGAGAGAGAGACAGTGGAGGAGAGGCAGAGAGAGAGAACTCCAAAAGCAGGCTCCATACTGTCAGCTCAGAGCCTGATGTGAGGCTCCAACTCACATACGGTGAGATAATGACCTGAGCTGAAATCAAGAGTCGGATGCTTAACCCACTGAGCCACCCAGGCACCCGTGTTTTTGTTTTTAACTCCAGGACTTACCACACTTCAAGGTTACTTTTAATACTTTGTTTGTTTGTTTTGATGTTGCTTATATAATTTTGCCTATGTTCTATATCCTCTACTAGATCAAAAAGACTGGGTATCTTAAGTCTTACTGGCTACTCTAAAAGATGTGCCCTATAACTGGGCTAGGGCCTAGTATCATAACCCCCATAGGTTCTTGGGTAGCTGACTCCTGTTCTAGTTCTCCAGATCAAAGTTTAGGAATGTGCTTAGAGCAGTGCTGTCAGCCCGAGAAGGATGAGGGTAAGAAATGGGAGCTATTATCAAGGCTGAGGATACAATGCTATACTATATTCTGTTAGCCATGCTACATATTATATTGCCCCAAATTTGATAAACTGTCATTGGCCAACAGGAAGTGACCCCAGCACAGAATTGCTGTGGTTCCACACACACACACACACACACACACACACACACACATATATATATATATATATATATATATATATATATATATACATACACACACATATATGTATATATATACATACACATATATATACATATATGTATATATATATATGTGTGTGTGTGTATATATACATATATATATATGTATGTGTGTGTATATATATATATATATATATATATATATATATACACATATATATAGGTATGGGGTATGGTGGGTCATAATTGAACTTTCTATAGCTTTGAGATGACCTTCACTTGCTCAGATATTATCATGTGCAGCTGAGCATCCTCCAAGTCAGGATTCTCCAGTTCCAAAACATGCACTTCTTCCTCTCCTGTAGAACACTGCTGATTCCTCTACCATCTTGACTACACTATCTTTTTTTTTTTCTATTTAATATACTTTAGATAATTCAAGCTTGATTGATCTACCCAAGTGATGTCTGGAAGTGTCATCGTATCAACCTAAAGCTACTACTGTTAGCAGTGGCTGTGCCCTTAGAATAATGTATGGCCCTATTAATTTCATATGTGATTATTAAATAATTGTATGGATACGTGAATAAATGGATACATGAGCTACCAGATGAACGGAGAAAGAAATGTATGGAAGAAGTACATGAGATGATACTGTCAATAGACATTTATGAGGTACTTCTGAAAGTCTAAATTTTGTAAGGTGTTGCGGGGGGTGTGTTTGGACAGAGGAGTTAAGAGTAACAAAAGTAATGTAAAGAAATAAGAGTAGGATGTGTGTGTTGCTCCTCTTACTTCATAGGAGGCAGCTCGGCTACTCAGTAAGTCTGACATCCACCTGTATCTTTATCAGGCAGTTGGAAGGTGGCCCAGGACCACCGAGTACTGTGAAATTGAAAGCACAGAGCAACACAAAGAAAAAAAGGCAAGCAGCCATGGTCCTATCACCAAGTTAAACCCCACTGACACTTTAGTATATGTAATTCCAGGAATGTTAATAAAACAGAATCAAATATATGCTAATGTTTATGGAGCTCTTAAAATGTCCTGGGCACTATTTTTCTTTGTAAATGTTGTATTATTTAACTACTGTCATAGATGTTGTGAGGCACCTTCCAGAGCTCTCCCTCAGAACTGAAGGACAGATTTTCCAACCGCTGGGAAGCTTGGCTAGCTGACAGTGCTTTGCTGACAATCTCACCAATCTCGCTGCCCGATCTCACCAAGAATTGCCCCAGTTGTAAAGAACAGCCTCCCTCCCAAACTCTCACCACCTTCTGGGGCCAGCTTTCATCCAATACTGACCCATATGGGGGAAGAAAGGGCTACCCCTCCTCATTCCAACTTGGAACCACCCTGAAGGGTAGTTTTTGAACTCTTCTTGGGGGTGATTTTGTTTTAACTTCTCCCACTGCTCAAGCCAGCTGCCATCTTTTCTCTGCTGGTGCTGGTCCAGATAAAAATCCTCAGTAAAGTTTTGCAAGCTAACCTCTGTCTCAGTTGGCTTCCCAGGGGAACTCCCAATCTGCAATGGCTACTTGTGGGGAGGTCATATTAGGTCATATTTTACATCTCCACTTTATTGATAAGGAGAGTGAAGCAGAAAGATGTAAGCAAGTTGCTCTTGGTCCTAGGAAAGGAAAGAGCTGATCCCAAGGTCATCTGACTGTTGAGATCCAGCACTGTAACAAGCTGATTAAATAATTGGTTATTATGGACAGAACCGATTTTGGCATCTGTTTTTCCAAAGAAAGAAAAGTCAGAATTTTGTCTCTTCAGATATGAGCTGCTCCCTCTCACATTCTCCCTTCCCGTACACCCCCAGGAAACAAGGATTTCAGACTCCATGAGGAAGATGTATCAGGCAGTTTGAAACCTAAAGATAGTACTTGGAGTTGAGAGCATGCAAGATGTCCCAACCTTGGACGGTAAGACGCCTAGGGGCTGAGGAGAAGATTTTTAACTCTTCCTGTCAAGGATTAGCATACTCTTCCCACAGAGATCCTAGAAGCTGTGGCAGGACCTCTCAGACAGCTGTGTAAAGATGCAGGAGGGTGTTCACATCAAGAGTCATGGTTTTAGGAGCTGCAGTAAAATATCTTCCTGCTTAGTGTATGGAGCCACTGACTTTGGAAAGAAGAAATGGGCTAGTTGTGAGCATCTCTAAAATGGTATAAGGAAGCAATACCTCCCTCAGATCATGGCAGCGCACTAATGCTAAGGTCCCTGTAAGTGTCTCATGGATGCCACTCCGTAGTGTCTAAGAATGGATTTAGCACCAGTGATGCAAGTGGGTATTGTAGTGGGCTTAATTTTATTTAGAGAAATACAAGACTGTAACATGTCCTACTCTTAAATGTTGTGGAATAAAATGTAATTTTTAAATTTTTTAATGTTTATTTTTGAGACAGAGAGAGATTGAGAGAGAGCGCACACAAGCAGGGGAGGGGCAGAGAAACAGGAAGACAGAATCTGAAGCAGGCTCCGGGCTCCAAGCTATCAGCACAGAGCCTGATGTGGGGCTCAAACCCACAAACCGTGAGATCATGACCTGAGCCCAAATCAAACACTTAACCAACAGAGCCACCCAGGCGTCCCAATGTAATTTTTAAAAGATAGATAGATAGATAGATAGATAGATAGATAGATAGATAGATGAGTTCAAAAACTACCCTTCAGGGTGGTTCCAAGTTGGAATGAGGAGGGGTAGCCCTTTCTTCCCCCATATGAGTCAGTATTGGATGAAAGCTGGCCCCAGAAGGTGGTGAGAGTTTGGGAGGGAGGCTGTTCTTTACAACTGTGGCAATTCTTGGTGAGATCTGACAGCGAGATTGGTGAGATTGTCAGCAAAGCATTGTCAGCTAGCCAAGCTTCCCAGCGGTTGGAAAATCTGTCCTTCAGTTCTGAGGGAGAGCTCTGGAAGGTGCCTCACAAGTTAAGTTAATTGATTATCCTTTTACCATGTCATTCTCAATATCTACATATAAATCCATTTTATGACTTTTAATAATTAATCTAACAACTGGTTTAATTAACTAGCCTAACCTCAACCCTTAATGATTTAAATGCATTTCAATCTTGCTTTTATAAACAACATTGCAATAAACATCCTTGACAATATTTTTGTTCACATCCAATAACCTTAAGATCAACTCTTTAAAATGGAATTGTTGGGGCACCTGGCTGGCTCAGTTGGTGGAGCATGACTCTTATCTACAGGTTGTTAAGTCTGAGCCCCAGGTTGGATGTAGAGATTATTAAAAAATAAAATCTTAAAAAAATAATTAAAAATAAATAAAATAGAATTGCTGAGTTTTATAAAAAATACACATTATTATGGTTTTGATATATACTCCCTATTTGCTCTACTGAAAATCTGATCCAATTTAAACACCGGCAAGTCCATGTTCCCATACTCTCAATAACAGATATTCTGTGTCTTTATTCATTGCTAAAGACATTGCTAACTTTATGTGCAAGCTGTAGTCTTTGCTCTTAGGTGTCAACATTCATGTCTTTCTTTGAACACTTTGATTTTTACAAGATCATGAGTACAGACTCTCAGGATGGATGTATTTAAAGGGGCCACATTTGCAGAGATCCAGTGCCTTTTGTAAATTCCCTATTTCCCCTGCTAACTACCGATGCCTTGTCTAGGATTCCACAGATAGAACAGATAAGGTGGATAAAAATAACAAATATAACTAGATAGATAATGGAACTCAGCCTCTCACTTTCTAAATCAAAGCTGTCTTTCCTTGCATAATCTCTTCAAAATACAAAGCAACAAAAGACAACATCACAGGCACTGATCTTGGAGCATGGACACTTCAGAAGAGCATAGAAAAGCATATATCAAACCCTCCTAGCCTCCAGGGATGGACTCTGACCTTTATAATTATTGTTTCTCCTTGAGATCAACATCTCTGTTCTCCCTAATAATTGTGGAGATGCAATGAAAACTTTTTAAAATTTTATTTATTTTTCTTTTTTTAATGTTTTTATTTATTTATTTAGAGAGAGAAGGGGGAAGAGCAGAGAGAGAGAGAGAGAGAATCCCAAGCAGGTTCCACGTTGCCAGCACAGAGCCCAACACGGGACTCGATCTCATGAACCATGAGATCATGACCTGAACTGAAATCAAGAGTGGGGCACTTAACCACCTGAGCCATCCAGGCACCCTACAATGGACACTTTTAAATTAATTTGTCCATTTATTTATTTATTTATTTATTTATTTATTTATTCAAGATGTTTATACTGACCAGTTACTTTGTGTCTGACTCTATACCAAGTTCTTTATTTTCATATTTATCTCTTTAAACCTCTTACCAAAAAATCAAGCCTATGAATATAATACTGTATCTGTATTAGTTTCCTAGGGCTGCTGTAACAAAGTACCACAAACTGAGTGGCTAAAACTGCAAGAATTTACTGTCTCACAGTTCTGGAGGTTAGAAATCCAAGATCAAGGTATGGACAGGGTTTGTTCCTTGTGAGGGCTATGAGAGGAAATCTGTCCCCAGGTCTCTTTCCTAGCTTCCTGTGGTTGGCTGGGAATTTTTGGTGTTCTGTGGCTTTTTAAAGTATCACCTTGATATCTGCCTTCATCTTCAAATGATGTTCTCCCAGTGCTCTTGTCTGTGTCCAAATTTCTCCCTTTTATGAAGACACCAGTTCTTTTGGATTGGGGGCCCATGCTACTCCCTTATTAAATCTTAACTAGTTAAATTTACAATGACCCTATTTCCAAATAAGGTCACATTCTGAGGTACTGGGAGTTAGGACTTCAATTTATGAATTTGGAAAGGGGGGGGGGGACACAAGTCATCTCAACAGTATCCCAAATATAGACGTGAAAGCTGTGATTCAGAATTTATAATACGTGTGAGGGACACATTGAGTATTAGCTGTATACTAGGCCACTGTTTTTGTACATGAGGGAACCAGTGTATGGAGTTATCATACTTTCCATCATGCCAGTAGATGTTGCAATTTCAGATTCACATACACCTAAAAGGGCTACACATGAGGCTGAAAAAGCAGGTAAGTGCTAAAATGGCAGGGTTTTTTAAAGCCAAGTTGAGGTACTCAGTATTAAAGCCAAATTGAGGTGCTCAGTATTAATTCTAGACGGAGTCATAAAAGGTTTATGAGCAAATGAGTTGAAATAATCAAAGTCAAGCAACTGGTAGTTAAGTATTGAATAAGGTCTATATTTCTCAGAAAAAAAATATTTTTCTAGTCAGTGCCTGCCTCATATCCCTAATACTCATTATGTTCTAGTTTATATTAGGGTTTAACGCTCCCTCTCCTCTCCTCTCCTCTCCTCTCCCCTCCCCTCCCCTCTCTCCTCCCCTCCCCTCCCCTCCCCTCCCCTCCTCTCTCTCTCTCTCTCTCTCTCTTTCTCTCTCTCTCTCTCTCATGTAACTCTCTTGGTGACAAGTGTCACAATCGAGGTTAGTGGCAAAGCTAGGGGTAGATCCTAGGTCTTCGAGTCCTACAAAGACTATCTTTCTCCTATACTTTATTATGGCTCTCTGATTCACTGACACCAACAGGGTGTGTCACAATTCAGACCTGTTCCAGCAGTACTAAGAGTTAGCATCAGACTCCACAGGCTTGAGGGCTCAATCCCACAAGACTGCCCTCATTTCAGGCACCGGGCACAAGTTTGTCCTGAGGATACTCACACTTCCATCCAACCTGGAAACAACTTCAAGGGTTCTCATGACCCTCGTTCAGGTTAAATACTTTGCTAGAATGATTCCTAGATTTCAAGAAACCATTTCAGTTATATTTACTGCTCTATCATAAAGAATACAGCTCAGGAATAGCCAAATCGAGGAGATGCATAGGGCAATGAATGGGATGGAGGTGTGTCCACGGAGCTTTGAAGCCCTCTCTAGGTATTCTACCCTCCCAGCACCTCAGTGTGCTTACCAAACTGGAAGCTCTCTGGACTTCAAGACTTTTTATAACCCAATTTCCAGCTCCTCTCCTCTGCCTAGAGTTCTGAGTGGAGACAGAGGCTGACAGTTCTCACTCTACAACCTTGCTTTTGGTCTTTCATCTGCCTAGCCAATATCCTGAAGCTATCTGGGGGTTTCACCCTGACTAGCCTCATTAGCATTGATTCAGGTGTGTTCCAAAGGGGCTCTTTATGAATAACAAAAGACTCTCCTCACACAGGAAATTCCAAGGGTTTTAGGATCTCTATGCTAGAAAACAGGGACAAAAAGCAAATTTATACTTTTATCATGTGACAGGAGCCCTAGAGAAATTGAATATATATTAGTTTAAAAAAAATCAAACGCATTCCCACCTCATGGTTATTTTTTAAGTCATTCTGGGCATATCCATACCACCTAATTGAGAAGAAAGAAAGAAAGAAAGAAAGAAAGAAAGAAAGAAAGAAGGAAAGAATTAAGACTAGGAGTTTTTTAAAAAGATGCAGTACATATTGCTTATAAAATACCTATTATATGCCAGGAAATGTACACAGTGTTGGGAATAACAAATAACATGTTCTGAGAATGATAATTAGTAATTCCAGGCCTTCTGGTTTCCCAGATACATTTCCTGGGTCTTCAGTCTCAGGAAATAAACAATCAGCTGAGATTTGTCCAGCATATTATAGTTTACATATTATAACCTTTATCCCATTTGAACTCCTAACCTGGCTGATTTTCCTCCTGATGTTTAGATCTTATCTCTTTGGATCTATACCTCCTAGTGGCCAAAGTTGGCATGATGAAACCTAAACTCACATCATTAGTGGTCTCAACATTAGAAGAAAAGAAAAAGAAAACAAAGAGAACAAAACAAAACAAAAAACCCCTTCTGTTCTCCAAGATACAATGACTCCTATGGACTTCTCTCTGCCTGGTTCACCTGCCTTCCCGTATCTTCTAGTGACTTTCTTCTCATCCAACTCCTAACATCTGGTCATGCCCCCAGCCCTGCTAGACAGCTACAGCAATACTGTGTAACAGCAGTAACAGAGAGTGAACAAAATCCTGCAATAGTACTTACCATAATTAAAGTCCATATTATCATCACTGTCAAGTGACCTACAGCCCATACACAAAGGCAGCTCAAAGAAACAAACTAACAACAGTTCCATGGGACAAATAGATGCTATAATTGATCAAACCACAGGGTTCCTAGGCATAAACCACACTAATTCTGATGGGTTACTACTTGAGATCCTAGTGAAAGACATAATGGCAGTGAGATGTCAGAACACTTCGTGACAGTGGGAAGTGTGACCTTCAAGAGCACCTGGAAAACAGTCAGAGGGAAATGAACTGCGCCTTGAAGGAAACCAAAGTCACATCACATAAGCAATGTTTCACTTAGAAAAGACACAGGGGAATCAGATCTCTGCATCATCAAAAAGGCTACATATGTAGCGGGTAGAAGCGAGAGAAAGATATGGATACTTTTTTGCTGATCAAAGATGCCTGGAGAAGATCTTGTGTGCATTGTTGAGTGATGGATTCCCTGTCCTGGATACATGTAGTGAGAGAAAGGGAGAACTTTTGAAAGGAACGTTGTTGAGGAGATCCAAAATAGGATGGGTTTTTGTCCTTTATAGCTTTGAATGTCCCTTTGATTCTTGAGATTCTGCATTTCCAGTATCCCTCACCTACCTCCATCTCCAGCTATATATATACACACACAAAAATCCCTCTTTAAAAAAACAACAACAAAACAGAAACAAAAAAGTTTTAAAAAACCCAGCAAGAAGAATACAAAGCAATAAAACAAAAAAAGTTACCTGGAGAGCAACGTCTCTGAATTTCATATGACATGGACATTTCTTTAGACCCTGCTGTCCCCTCACTAAGCCCCGTGTCTTGAAGAACAGTAGGTCCCAAAGAATGCCGTGTGTGGCTTACTTGAAATATACCAGGCAGGCACCAGGTGGCTCTGATTCAACTGATGTACAAGACTCCTGCTTCCTTGCTCTATCAGTCACCAGCCACTCCATTACGGCAAAAACTATACTAGAGAAATGAAAATGGAAATCCAAAGTGAAAACAGAGAGAAGCACAAATTGTCCAACCCTATGTGACTGACAGCCTGTAACGTTTCAGCCTTGCTGAAAGGCCAGATAAAAGCTGGCACAGAGGAGTCTTTCCTGCAAATGACAGGAGTTACTTCTAGAAGTTGAACTCCGGAGAGGAGGCGCACCTATTTTTGACAGGATATGTTAATCATCCAAATCACTCTCATGAAAAGGAAATCATCACTATAAAATTCTCCAAAGTCAATGGTCGTCCAACTGGAAAACTCCAGGTTATCTCTGACACACTGAAAACCATGTAAAGAGATGACACACAAAATCAGCACTCTCATGTGATTGATGACCTGAAGTATGCCTGGCTATTCCCACAGGTCCTGGTCCCACTCAGCACTGCCATCAGAGACAATGTGCTGACCTCTTTAGTCTTTGTTACTTCAATTATAGTTCTGTCTACCTGGGTAAAATAGTGGACAGGTTAGACTTCCACCTTCATCTGAAGTCTGTTTTCATAAATTTCCTTGATGAGCTTACAGTTCAATAGAATTCATAACAAAAGGGCCAAGTGCTAACTCTACACTCTGTGCTAGGCCCATGGATTATAGAGATGAAATGAACAAAATGCTTTCTTTCAAGAAGACCAATACTGCCAAGGAGGATAATATGGAGAGAACGCACTCAAATATAAAGCAGTGTGTGCCAAGCCTGTGCAGGGTGATGTAGAAGCTTGGGGAAGACTCTGACTTGGGTTTGGAACTTGAGGGCATATTTCCTGCTGAAGAATGAAATGAATAGGAGTAGATAACTCGCATTCTTTTTTTAAATGTTTCTTTATTTTCAGAGATGGCGGGGGCAGGAAGGAGGGGCAAAGAGAATCCCAAACAGGCTCTGTGCTGCCAGCGCTGAGCCTGACATGCTGTTCCATCTCATGGAACATGAGATCATGACCTGAGCAGAAATCAAGTGTTAGCTGCTTAACCGACTGAGGCTCATATTTTTTTTTCCTAGAAACTTACACTGTCATTCCCAGTACTTAGCTCTTGTTGTCAACTTTCCATGCCCTCTTCCCTAATGTTAACATTAATTATGTAAATGTGTGTGTGTGTGTGTGTGTGTGTGTGTGTGTGTGTTTGCATATGTATGTTGTAACGGCCGATATGACAGATAAAGAAGCTAAATCTAGTGACTTTCAGTGACTTGCCCACAACGATATCAGGGCCAGAACTTGAGTCTAGAACACCTGATTATAAATTTGGGAGTCTACATCAGAACATCAATGGGCCATGGACTTGGCTGTATTTCATTTTCTTCTCAGAAATGATTGCTCTGCCCTCCCCAGTCTGAAGGTCAGTCTGGATACTACACAGAAGGAAGCAGGTCTTCTGCAAAAATGTCACAAGAAAAGTGTTATAATGATTCTTGGACCCTTGCATGGTTTGACATTGAATGACCCAACAAGCAGCTCAACCTATCCCACTCTCCTGTTTATGCATTTGTGAAATGGAAATTACCTACCTTGCCTCAGTTGTCAGCATTGCCCAACTTCCCTGCTCAACTATAGAGGCCAATGCCTCAAAGCTACAGTACTCTCCGGGCGCCTGGGTGGCGCAGTCGGTTAAGCGTCCGACTTCAGCCAGGTCACGATCTCGCGGTCCGTGAGTTCGAGCCCCGCATCAGGCTCTGGGCTGATGGCTCGGAGCCTGGAGCCTGTTTCCGATTCTGTGTCTCCCTCTCTCTCTGCCCCTCCCCCGTTCATGCTCTGTCTCTCTCTGTCCCAAAAATAAATAAAAAACGTTGAAAAAAAAAATTAAAAAAAAAAAAAAAAGCTATAGTACTCTCTCCATTCCATATGGTTATTGTGGTCATCGTTCATGCCTCTTTCCTCTTTCCCTTGGGAAAGAGTCAGCCATTGCCCCACAGCCCCAGTTGGAAACTTCCCTGCCAGGCCTTATTTGCATCCTTCACTAGCCTATAGGACTATATTCACCATATTCACACTTATCTGTAATGAATAGTCTTGCCTGTCATGTAGGTATGGATAGTTTGAGTAGTCCTGTGTTGAGAAAAAAACAGTTATACATTTTAAGATAAAATTGTAGCACAAATGTAAACTTTTCCGTTTCTAAATCATTTAATATCAGCACATTTTATCTAGGCAGGCACTCCGAACTTTAGGATTAAAAATCTCCTTGCTCTTTGTCTGGAACCCTTATGTTATTCCCTCTGGTTCCTACCCTGGCTTGTCTTTTCTATCACTTCTTCTTTTATTCTCTGAGCACTCTCTTTCCTATTTCCTCTTCTGATGCTGAGATGTGCCATTTCTGTTAAATGCTGTCAATGAGAAATAGTCATTCTATAACTTTCAGACCATAACAGGTATTTTAGATGGAGATGTCAAATGCACTCAGATAACAAAAGCCAGTATTCCTTTTTCTCCCAAACCAGGCCTCTGAATGATGCTCTCATATAAAAGGGCCAGCTCAGACAAGACAGACACGTCTAGGCTCTTCTTGCCATCTTAACTATTCAATTTTACTAACTTGGCATTGAAAATTTTTTCTCTTGGGGATAGGAACTTGGGCTTCAAACCAGGTAGACCTGGGGTCTAATCTAGCTCTATTGTGGCCTAGTTGCATGACTTATTCAATCTCTCTGAGACTTAATTATCTCATAATAATGCCAACCTCACTATGGTTGTGGTAGGTTAAAAACAACAATATACATACTATATATTTCTAAGCAGAAAATATGACACATACAAGGTTCTCAAACAAATGTTTGCTCTTGATGTTTCCTTTGATCTCCCTCTCCCTCCCTCTCTCCCTCCCTTTCTCCCTTTCTCCCTTTCTCTCTCTCTCTCTCTCTCTCTCTCTCTCTCTCTCTCTCTCTCTCTCTCATGCAGTTAGTCACTAACTCCCAGTATTGTTTGGTGCAGAAAATTCCTGGGATGAATGGTAGTTATACATACAAGAAAATGCCCTGCCGAGATGGTGAAGATGACAAAATCCAAAACTTTCCAAGCTTATCTGCCAAACTGTCACCGAACGTACAGCTGTGTCCACTGCAGAGCCCACCTGGCCAATCATGATGAGCTGATCTCTAAGTCTTTTCAGGGAAGTCAGGGACGAGCCTACCTCTTCAATTCTGTGGTGAACGTGGGCTGTGGCCCCGCTGAGGAGAGGGTCCTTCTTACTGGCCTGCACGCGGTCGCAGACATCTACTGTGAAAACTGCAAAACCACGCTTGGATGGAAATATGAACATGCCTTTGAGAGCAGTCAGAAATATAAGGAAGGTAGGCGGTAGCAAAGTATGTTGTTATCCTTCTCAGAAGCCCTGTTTTTTTCCTCCTTCATTAATTACAAATAATTTCATAGAAGATGTATATTTTGGCATGAATGGCCTTATCTTTTGGCACTTTTCTTCTTCTCCATCTACAACAAACCTTACTGAGCACCTACTCTGTGTCAAGAACCATGCTCTGGAATGAATAGAAATAAATGAGTAGAAAGACATTACCTTGGTCCTCAAGTAACTTGGAGAATACATGAAGAAACAGCCATATACACATAATTCTACAGCATACCACGGTAGGTATAAAGTGGGGGAAGCCTGGAGTTGGGGACACCAGGAAGAAGGCTCTTGTGTAAGTTGGGATAGGATATGAGATGGTCTGAACAAAATAGTGTGCATGGAGAGAAGAGAGCTAGGTCATGGTAATTTACAGAATGGGGGTCTGAAGGTGAGGAGAATGTACATGTAATTCCCTGGATCCTAGCTCAGGGAGCACCGTGAATGAAGATATGTCCAACCAAGACTGGAATATGAAAGGAAAAGCAGATTGGGATGACTGTGAGGAAGACAGGTTTGGATGCATGGTGGAGAAGGCTCTTGAAATTCAACTGGAGCTCTCAGGAGGGCAGTTGGAGACTGTAGTTCTGAACTCCAGGAGGCTCCGTGCCTGAGGTGAATAAGCATTCATAAAGGATGTGACAAATGAATGAATATTAAGAAGCAATGTTCCTCTTTTTGAAAATACGACCTTCATCTTCTGTAACAAGCCTATGGTATGCTCACACCTTTATGTAGTACCTAAATTCACTATTTTCTGGGCACATTTATGATCAAATTTTTTACCTAAAGTATCCAGGGCATAGGTATTTAGCAGAATTAAATGGAGCATTTCTCCTATCAGCAAGGAAATGGCTCAGAATATGCATGTTAAAGTCTAATGGAATAGAATAAGAAAGAAGTACAAAGAGAGTCCTTACATTATTTTATCTAATTCTAGACTTTCTGGTAAAATCTTTAAAACTTGGCTCTGTCATCACCTCTATTTTGAGATCTTTACTTACTTGCCTTTCCATCTTTCCATTCCTCCCAATCATGCCTACTCCTATAAAGTAACAAATGTCCCTTCTTCTATGTGATTTTTGAGCTTGGCGTGGGCTTAAAACCAGAGAGATCCCAGATTTGACATATTTTAATTATGTAACTTGGCAAGGCACTTAAGATCTCTGAGCGATAATATTTAGTAATAATACCATGTACATGATACCTTTTAATCATTAAATAAATGCAGTCAGACTGGGTACATTTCACTGAACGAGTATTTTATATGAAAGAGAGACAATACTCTAAAAGGTCTGATGTTAAGCAGGGGTTCAATGATAGCCAGAGTACTGCAGCAGATCTATTATTGGATTCATTTCATTTTTCATATCAATTTTGTTCTACCCTTCTGTCTCCCTCTGAAGTATGAACTCCTCAACAGTCTATTCATCTGTATGTTTGCAGAGCTTGGCATTTAGTAGGTGCTCAGTAAACATTAGCTCAACTGGGCCACTGGGAAAGGACCAGGAATCCTTGGTCTAGCTGTTCTTACCCTTAAGATCCACAGTGTTGGGTGAGAGAGAATGAACCAACACGAGACAGGCAGAAGTGGGGGGGGGGGGGAGGGTGCCTCTGGGCACCAGTATGAAATGCAAAAAAAAGGACTGCTCCAAGGGCATCCTCATCTAGGGCTTCTGTGGCACCTGCATCCTCAGTGCTTCCCCTTCCCAGCCATGGGGAAAGCTTGCTTATTTCACACCATTGTGTGTGTCCTAATTCCACAACTTAATGACCCTTCTCAGCAGCCCAGCCTTCCTTCCTCCAGTGCTCCCCTGCTCTCCTCTGAGCTCCTGGTCACACTTTATATAACATAATTACAGCTCAGGTTGACTCCCCAGTTCCCAGAATGCAGAGGTTACTCTTTTAATTGCAGTGAGTTCTTTTAAGTCTCTGCTTATTTTTAATTATGAATGCCTGAAGCTGGCCTGCCATGGTATAACTTTCAGCTCTGAAGAAAGAAACAAGCCCAAGAAGCAGAGAAGTCATAGAAATCCCATTTTCATGCAAATCGCCTCAATGACAAAGAAATGTGGGAAAAGAGACTCGTTCCTGCATTCCTGAGAGGTGACACTGGCCTTTGAAAATGTCCAGCTCCACATTTAGCAGAGATTTAGATAACACTGGCTCATTATACCATAGTTTCAGGACCTGTAAACATATTAGTAACTCAACTCCCTTGCCTGTGTTTATGGCTCATTTCTGATATTTTGATTGGCAGGATGGGCCTTAAGCAACACTTTCATTTAAAAAAAAAATCTGCCTTCAGGAAACCAAACTCCTCAGCCTAGCACCTAAGACAATATCTTTTCAATAAAAAGTTCCAGTAGCTTCTATTCTTGTGTGAGAATCTTCTCTTCCCCCATTGTCCCTGTGGTTGCTGCTGGCAGACATTCTCTCTTGTACTTCCTATGTGCCTGCTGCAGTGTTCCACACCACACATATGATTTTATTATTATGTAATTAATAATAGTTTAAAAATATTAATTAAGGTATTACTGAGATATTTCATTATTTGTTATTATAACACAACTTAGTTACCACAAGCCTGTAATGTACCTGACGCATACCCCTGCCAAATTCCTCATTACTGAAATCCAGACTGGCTCAGGGCTCTTCCCAGATGGGCAAATTCACTAGTGCAGTTCCTACGGATTAGGCAACCTCTCCTGCCTCTCTCACTGCCTCCCTCTGCTAGGAGACATCCTGGATGTTGTGAGGGGGAGGAGGAGGAAGAACACCTCATACTGATCCAGTGCTTCTCTGGGCCAGCAAATACCCTAAGTGCCTTATTCACAGTCTTTCAATGAAGTTTGAAATGACCTTATGGAAAAAGTATCACTAGCCCTGGGTTTCAGAGGAGAAAATGGAGGCTCCGAGAGTTTAGGCAACTTGCAAAGCCACCATCTTGGTTTGGGTTCCCTGGAAACAAGAAGACTTCTGCAACTGCAAAAGCAGAGAAGTATGACCATGGTCTACTGGGACCCACTGGAGCTCAATCCAACAGTGAAACTCTGGTTTTACTGGGTTATCCCACCTGAGGGATAAGGGAGCTGGAGGTCTCTCATAAACTTGTGTCAGTCATTGCTTAACAGCTGCTCCCAGAGACGTTAGTCTGCTGTCTCTTGCAGTCTGCCGAGAGGCTGGGCAGAGTGGTCCTTGCTCCAGTTTGGAGAAAATCCTCCAAGGAAATGCACACACAGGCATCTGGAGTCAGTGGCTGTCCACTGAAGTGTTAGGGCCTTAGATATAAGCAAAGAAAGGGCTGATGACATCTTCTGTAGTTGCCTAGTTCTTAAAGACTAAAGGAGGAATTTAAAGCCAGGGTTACCCGGATTTATTTTATTTATTTATTTTTTTTAACATTTATTTATTTTTGAGACAGAGACAGAGCATAAACAGGGGAGGGGCAGAGAGAGAGGGAGACACAGAATCTGAAACAGGCTGCAGGTTCTGAGCGGTCAGCACAGAGCCCGACGCGGGGCTTGAACTCACGGACCGTGAGATCATGACCCGAGCCAAAGTCGGACGCTTAACCGACCAAGCCACCCAGGCGCCCCCAGGGTTACCCGGCTTTAAAGTGTATAAGTGATTCTACTACAGGATACAATAATATACACCTATACACAGTGTAGGACTAAATATAATTGGAAAGATGTTTGCCAGCCTGTATTTAGGATCTGTATCATGCATGTAGAATAGAGAATTAAAATTGCCAAATATTCAGCACACATTCTGAAGTCATACCCTGGTGAAGATGGGTGGGCTTCTCCCCCTCCAGGTGCTACTCACTGCAGGAAAGAACATCATCTCAATGTTGTATTCAATATACAGTCTCCACTCCACCCCAGGTCCTGTCCTGGCCTCTAGGAAGCCAGGACACCCTTGTATTGACTAGAAGGAAAAAAAGCCCCCAAATGGCTAATGCTCCCACTTTCCTTAGAAAGTTATATCCCCCAAAGAGGCCTTCTGTCATCCTCTGAGCCATCACATGTCCAAGGGCTTCTGAAGGGAAGATCTGTCCCATACTTTTCACATTGAACAATTATCCATCTTCGAGGTTATCAGGGTCACAGACAGCATTGATCTGTTGTGCATCTGCTAGTGCCAGAGCCCCTCCGCCTCCTCATCCCCTTGTGTGCTACAGTCACTTGAGTCTTTCACTGTGTATTCTAGAACCCGCAATTGGCCAGTAGCACACTCTTCTGATTTCTAGGCTGTTCTCTCCACGTTATTATTTTCACCTCTCGCCCTACCTGTCCAGCAACTACAACTGCTGCTTCCCCTGCAGCGATCTTTAGTGAGCATCTATTAGTTTTTGTTCCGCAAGCCAGGTACCGAGTGTTGACTGTCCTTCTTTCTTTCCATTTTTCCAAACATTTTCATATTCTTCCTTCTTCCAAAGCCTAACTCTCTTGAAATTGGCACCATCAGACTCTAACGCCAATTCCTCTTCCCTATTACCATGAACTGCCTGCCTCCTTATCAATCCCTTACATTCACTAATGTTTTTAACACCCATTTTGCTATTCTTCTTCATCTCTATCTCAGTCACCATTCTTAGGATTCCAAGATTTGTTTGGATGACCCATTCAACATTTAACTCTCTTTGTTCTTTAAAGTAGGATCTAGGGGCGCCTGGGTGGCTCAGTCGGTTAAGCGTCCGACTTCGGCTCAGGTCACGATCTCGCGGTCCGTGGGTTCGAGCCCCGTGTCGGGCTCTGGGCTGATGGCTCAGAGCCTGGAGCCTGCTTCCGATTCTGTGTCTCCCTCTCTCTCTGACCCTCCCCCGTTCATGCTCTGTCTCTCTCTGTCTCAAAAATAAATAAACGTTAAAAAAAATAAAAAGTAAATAAATAAAATAAAATAAAATAAAATAAAGTAGGATCTAGTGATTTTTCCAGCATCCCACCTCAGACATCCACTTGTGCACTCATATACCATCCATCTTGTCAACACCTATAATCTGACCCTATCCCACAATTCTTCTAATTCCTCCACGTCCATCTCACTTACATTTTCATCCCCATTCTAACATCTTTCGTGTCTATTAAGATCTTCTGTCGTTCCACTTTTGTAGGCATTTCATTCCTTTTTCTCACTTTCCTCCTTACTCAAATTTGGTCTCATGGCTCAGCACTGTAACCACTCTTTTGCAATTATAATTAGTTCTTTTCCCTCTATCCTACTTTCCTGGCAGAACCCTAACCCAGTTAAATCTAACTACCCACCAACTCTGGTCCTGCATCTGAACAACTAGACATCTGGAGATATACACAGCTTTGTTGTGTGGTTTCACTTTAAAAATATAACCACAAATTCTAGAATTCCTAGTTATCCTACTAGCCTTCCAGAACACATCTGGCTTCCCACTCACCAGGTAAAAATTTTACATTTTTGCCTCTCTTCAAAACCACATCTCCCCCTTTACTTTCATTACCTACCAATTGACATAGAAAATAGAGACATTTGGGCTTTCTTGAAATAAGCCAACTTGCACTCATTCATTCCATAAATGTTTAACTTACTTTGCATCACTCATTGCTCTAGGTAATGGGGATACAGAGGTGAACAAATACATAAGGGCCTCTCTGTCTTAGCTTTACCCTTCTATCACCATATCCACCAATACTCATGTCACATAATTACCAAACTCTGTACTCCTCTTGTTGGGATGGATATTCCCTCCTCTCATCTAAGGCCAAATCTCCACTTGAGGCTTGTATCCTATACCCTCTCACTCTCTCAGGGAATTTGCTCCTACAATTATTCCCTGTGTTCCTGAGCATCAATTTCTACTTCTCTAGTGGATCATTCCTAACAATCTATAAACACGCTCTAGTATCTTCTATCTAAAAAAATACAACAAACCAACAAAAACTCTTTCATCACCCCATACTCCCCTTTAGCCATTGCCTCATTTTTAAGTTCCCCTTCAGAGCAAAACTTCTTCAAAGAGTTGTCTATAGGCACTGTTTTCACTTCCTAGCTTCACATTCTTTTCTCAGCCCATTCCAATCTGGTTTTTCCTTCAAGGCTTTAGTCATAGTACCAGTGACCTTCAAGCTGCCAAATCTGAAGGCCACTTCCCCCATCTTCCTACACAATATAGTATAAAGGTTAAGAGGGTAGGCTCTGGAGTCTTGGATATGCTGGAGGAAGGACATCCAGACAGAGAAGAGGAGCAGTGGAAGCTCCAGGACCCTTTTGTTCTTGCAGTGTCTCTTGCAGGATGGCACCTGGGCAATGCCTCGGCGCTCCTCAAGGCATGTGAATCCTCAGGGAGCCTCAGATACACGAAAGCTGCTCCTGAGAGCCCTTACCTATCTCCTTGATACTATCTCCCCAAGAGGACAAAGGGAGGCTACATTTACTGAGTCTCAATATCTGTGAGCCCCACTCCGAGGTGATTTGCAAGCTTCACGATAAACCTCAGAGTAGGTAGTGCTTTTGACATTTTACATTTGTTGTGTTTCTACTAAGTGCCAAGCCCTCTGACAAGGCACGTCTCAAACTTCATCTCAACCTTCACAGCATTCTTGGAAGAAGACATAATTGGGCATTTTGTGAAGATGAGAAAATTAAGGTTTGAAGAGGTTGAATACCTATGGGGACTCCCTTGACCAAGGAGTGGTAAAGCCAAGGTTGAAAACCAGGTGTGACTCTGAAATGCAAAGCAAGAAGGAGACTAATTAAACTGGAAAAAATTACAGACCCAGAACAGAGTCTGTTCTCTACACACACGCCCCTATTTGATTTGTTTGTTTGTTTTTTTTAACTTTTCCTAGTGAGACATATTATGGCTTCCTCATGTGCCACTAGCTTTTTCCCTGTAGGGCCATAATTCCCACCTTCCATTACACCGATCTGCCCTTTCCTGTCATTCCCAAATATGCATATTGTGCTCATCCTGTCCAAGCACAGAGGGACTGTGGCAGGCAGTATCTCTTGGTGGGTAAGAGACTAGGCTCTTGGGGGCACCTGGGTGGCTGAGCTGGTTAAGTGTCCAACTCTTGGTTTCAGCTCAGGTCATGATCTCAAGGTTCATGAGTTCGAGCTCCACATAGGACTCTGTGCTGTTCGAGCTCCACATCAGGCTCTGTGCTGACAGTGCGGAGCCTGCTTGGGATTCTCTTGCTCCCTCGGTCTCTGCCACTCCCATGCTTACATACACTCTCTCTCTGTCTCTCTCTCAAAAATAAACTTAAGAGAGAGGGAGAGAGGGAGAGACTGGATCCTGGGTCAGATAAGCAGAGAGAAGTTGGAGGATTAAATGAGATAACGTTTGTAAGGCGTCTAGTACATTGAAACCTTCAAAAAAGCCAAGCCAATAACTGCGACCGGGTGGCTCAGTCAGTTAAATGACTAACTTTGGCTCAGGTCATGATCTTGCAGTGCACAAGTTTGAGTTCGAGCCCCACATTGGGCTCTGTGCTGACAGCCCACATTCCGTGTCTCCCTCTCTCTCTGCCCCTCCCCTGCTCACAATCTATCTCTCTCTCTCAAAAACCAGCATTAAATTTTCTTTTAAAAAAGCCAGTAATTGGGGCGCCTGGGTGGCTCAGTCGGTTAAGCGTCCGACTTCGGCTCAGGTCACGATCTCACAGTCTGTGAGTTCGAGCCCCGTGTCGGGCTCTGGGCTGATGGCTCAGAGCCTGGAGCCTGCTTCCGATTCTGTGTCTCCCTCTCTCTCTGCCCCTCCCCCATTCATGCTCTGTCTCTCTCTGTCTCAAAAATAAAAATAAAAACGTTAAAAAAAAATTAAAAAAAAAATAAATAAAAAAAAAATAAAAAAGCCAGTAATTGTTACTATTATTTCAGTAGTAGTAAGTAGTAGTAGTAGCAATTATTAATATATTTGTAGCTTTGTATACAATTCAATAAAGATGTGCTGGGCAATGCATCTATGCTCCCACCGCATTTTCTCCTAGTATATATCCACACCAACAAAGGGGTATTCTATTGTACTAGGTTAACACAGTATTGAATAGGAAGCACATGCCAGAGGTCAGTGCCAGGAAAAGAGTACCCGAGCACTGGACAGTGCCAGTGATCCGAGAGGAGAGTGCGTTCAGCGTTATCACTGGGAGGTGCTTTAAGCCACGTGGAGAGGGGAAGGTATCAAGACCAAGCTGGAAACAGCATTTCCCATTGATGGCAATGGAGAAGAAACAAAATAAGGAAAATAGGCACGTAGGAAGTCATCCTCAAATGATCTCCTTGGCCAGATGGCGTTGCCTCAGTCTTGGTAGGGTCTATCTGGTCCAGCGGCATTTTCAGGATACCAATGGTGCTTTTCTGTGCTGTTGCCCCAAGACTCTGCTGCCCAACTGTACACATTGACTATTCAGCAGTCACCAAGTTCTTGTTTTACAAAATGAAAAATGGAACCTATATAGGGCTACTCTTAGGGTCCCAGAAATGGTATTTGTGCAGCTGGAGAGCATGCAGTCAACATGTGAAAATCAATCAGTCCTCATACCTTGTCAAAGTTGGGCCATGAGTTATGAAGAGAATACTAGGGCACATTTTCTCTCTAGTTTCTCTGTAAATCAGTTCCACACTTAGGCATACATAAACTTCTTGTCCTCTGAGTGTGTCTATAAAATACATTTGTCATGACACAGTGGAAGAAGGATAGTCTTAGAGCCAAAACACCTCGTTCAAATTCTAGAGTTGCTATTTACTACCTATGTGTCTTTAACAAAATTATTTAACCTCATCCGAAAAATGGGGATAATTATATAATAAGTTGGTTAAGAGGATTATTACGAGGATAAATGAAATAATTTGTGAAAAGTGTCTAATAATAATATTTTTGGTTATTAGTAAAGACCCAATGACTATGAATTGAAATTATTTTTACTATTATTTATTATTTCAAGTTGCAGCAAAATATAGATTGAAATAAGAAGCATTGATCCCTTGCTTTAAGTTGGAGTTGAGTGTTCCTTTTTTTCTCCTTCACTCCCTCTATGCATCTCTCTCTCTCTCTCTCTTTCTGTATGTCTTCATCTCTCTCTCTCTCTCTCCCCAAGTTTTAAAGAAACAGTGGACTTTATTATGACAATTGTATCATCAAAAATAATTTGCTAAACTAGACAGCTTAAAGAAAGAGCTGAAGCAGAAATAGAAGCAATGAGACTCATTAAGAAGCTATGATCATTACCATTATCATTGAAATTACCTAAGTTACATAGTAGTTCTTTTATCTAACTAGTCTTCAGGGTAAGATGCCTTAGGGTCATGGCCATCCTCAACTTTATCCCTTCTTCCTCTTCACCCATCTAAGCATTTACTGAGTTCTGATCATTTCACTTCCTAGATGTCCCTGGAATGTATTTTCTCCTTGCCATCCCACTGGCCCTGTGCCCCCTTTTTTTAGAACTTTTTTAAAAAAAACTCCATTGCCTTGGGGTGCCTGGGTGGCTCAGTCAGTTGAGGGTCCAACTTCGGCTCAGGTCATGAGCTTGTGGTCTGAGAGTCGAGCCCTGCTTTGGGCTCTGTGCTGACAGCTCAGAGCCTGGAGCCTGCTTCAGATTCTTTGTCTCCCTCTCTCTCTGCCCCTCCCCTGCTCATGCTCTGTCTATCAAAAAAAAAAAAAAAAAAAAAAATTAAAAACTTAAAAAAAAAAAAAACCTCCATTGCCTTGAGAATTAAGGCTGCACTCTGTAACTTGGCATAGGAAGCTCTCTGTGACAGACTCTGCATATCTCCACAGTCCCATCTCATGCTTTGCCATGCACCACTCACCCTTGTACTTGCTCTTCTGAAGTTTCTATCTCAAGTTTCTACTTTTCATCTTAAATCCTGTATCTGTGCCAACATTTGCACATGCTAATCTAGAATTCTACTCCACTCTCTCTATTTCCATTTTTCTTTCTTCTTTTTTTTTTTTTTTTTTTTTTTTTGTGAAGACTCACCTCCTTTGTCACTCCTCTCCCATGTAGATTAGGGCAGGCTCCCTCAGTATTTTCCCTAAGCACGTTGTACATCCATCCACTAATATAACTGCATCTCAGTGCAAGAACATGTCAATCCAAAGGGCAGAAACAGTCTTCTCTATAGCTGTGTGGCTTGATTTCTTCCTATCTTTTTTTTTTTTTAATTTTTCTTTATTTTGAGAGAGAGAGAGAGAGAGAGAGAGTGTGTGTGTGTGTGTGTGTAAGCATGAATGGGGGAGACACAGAGACAGGGAGACAGAATCTCAAGCAGTCTCTGCATTATCAGCACAGACTCCCATGTAGGGCTCGATCTCATGAATCATGAAGCAGAACTCAAGAGTTGGATCCTTAACCGAATGGGATACCTAGGCGTCCAATATCTTCATATCTTAAATCACCATAAAAATGATGTCTCTTTCATAGAGCTGTTATGAGGATTATAGTAAACATACATTAAATGTTTAGAATAATGATTGGTATTAGTCAAAAGTATATTATTATTGTGGCCTCTGTTTCCCTAAATCCCAGCACAGACATGATCTGGAGTTTGTGTCCAAGTTTCTCATCCTGACTAAAATGTACCTTCTCCCCTGCTTTCACCATGCCTAAATGCCCCCCAAACTCAAAGTTCAGTTCCAGTAACTCTCACCTGCCAGGAAGACTTTCCTAACCTCAGCAGAAGATCTCCTTCCCTTCTTAGTGCTTTAGAAACACTCTGTTCCTGTCTTTCTCTCCCATATTTTAAACCCCATATTGAAGTTATATCATATAAGGCCCATTTCCCCATGGAAATTTACATTCCCTAATGTAGTTACGTACAGTTACCTCCCTTCCCCAGCACCAGTGCAGAGCCAGGCATACAGTCAGTGCACTGGGAATGTGTGTGGTTGAAGGTACATTCACAGGTGTCTTAGGACATTCAGGCTGCTATAATAAAAAATGTCACAGACTGAGTAGCTTATAAACAAAAGAAATTTACAGTTCTGTTGTCTGGGAAGTCCAATATCAAGGTGCTTAAAGACTTGGTGTCTGATGAGAACCTGCTTCCTGGTTCATAGACAGCTGTTATTTTTTGCTGTGTCCTAAAATGACAGAAGGGATTCTGGAATTTTCCAGGGTCTCTTCCATAAAAGCACTAATTCCATTTATCAGGGTTCCATCCTTTTGACCTAATCACCTTCTCAAATACCTACCTCCAAATACCCTCATGCTGGAGATTAGGTTTCAACATAGGTATTTGTGTGTGTGTGTGTGTGTGTGTGTGTGTGTGTGTGAGAGAGAGAGAGAGAGAGAGAGAGAGAGAGAGAGAGAGAGAAACATTCAGTCCACAGGAACACATTTCCTTCTTTCATGTTTTCTCTTGAATGTTGGCAATATCGAGGGCCTGTGGCCATGAACACCAAGGAGATACAATGGCTCAGTGAATGGATCATCCTTATCACTAATGCCCAGGGTTTCATTTCTCTGCTTTGCAACTAGAGATAATGGGAGTCACTGAATCCAAAACTATTCACTGCTATGGTGTGAAAGCTGAGGATCTGAAGAACACTTCGACCAGGAAGTATTTCTGAAAGCAGGAAAGGGGGAAAAAAAACCCCCAAACCCTGAAATCAATAAGTATTGAACTCCCACTGGCAACAGGAAAAGAGAAACTCACACCTTGTTTGTGTGGTTGGCCAGAGGTAGAGGGGTTGGAAAAAGTTGAGGACATTTCCTCTTGGAGGAAAGTGCTGGAGTTGTGGGGTGTGGGGCTGGGCAGGAAGAGTGGAGACAATTCCCCAAGTGGTGATGACTGTGATTTCTGGAGATAATGCCACCATCCCATCAAGTTTCCTTCCTTGTCATCACCACTACCCGTGTCTCGTGCATGCACAGCACTTTACACTTTAATAAAAAGTGCTTTTCTAGTTCCTATCACATCTCTATTGAAGGGTAGCAGAATACATCACCCCAAAATATGTCTCTTTGGCATAAGGATTATTTTGAGCTGATTATTTTGAGAAATTGCAGACACAGGAGAAACTCTGAAAGCTGAGTGGAAGTTACCCTTTTGCAAAGAAAATTTGCATTAGAAAGGGGGCCTGTACCAGGAAGAGAGCTGCTACCAGAGATCACTTTTCTTTTTTCTTTTTTCACTATTTTTAAAAGTTTATTTTATGTATTTATTTATTTAAATATAATTTGTTGTCGAGTTAGCTAACATACAGTGTATACAGTGTGCTCTTGAGTTTGAGAGTAGATTCCCATGATTCATCACTTACATACAACATCCAGTGCTCATCCCAACAAGTGCCCTCTTCAATGAGAAACTTATCTGCTGGCAGGGCAACCTTTGTGCACCAAACATCATTTTCTCACTTGAATTGCCTTCCCCCCTTTTGAAGCCCCAGCTCCCTATCCCTTTCCTTAGCTCAGGATGGTATATAATCTCAATCATTTGGCTCCCTTTTGAGTCTCATGTCTTCATAGGACTCCTGTACATATGTATATACATACTATTTTTTTTTCCCCTCCTGTGAGTCTTATTTATTTATTTATTTATTTATTTATTTATTTATTTATTATTTTAGAGAGGGAGGGAGAGCACAGGGTGGGGAGAGCAGAGGGAGGGAGGGAGAGGGGGAGAGAGAGAGAGAGAGAGAGAGAGAGAGAGAGAGAGAGAGGGAGAAAATCCCAAGCAGGCTTCATGCTCAGCACAAAGCCTGACACAGGGCTCAATCCCATGACCCTGGGATCATGACCCAAGCCTGAGTCAAGAGTTGGTCACTCAACTGACTGACCCACCCAGGTGCCCCTGAAACTTTTTAATCACAGGAGGATCTCAGCCAAGAACTGAGAAGGATAAAGGAAAATTATTTTCCTTCCTCTATAGTATCTAATTGAAAATCCTGTGTAATAAATATGATGATTCCCATTTTATAGACAAAATGAGGCTCAGAAATGTCAAAAGTCTTGGGATCTACAGAGCTGTGCCTCTTCACCCTAGTGGGACCTTGAGGGATGGGTCAGATTCTGGCAGCTGGAACTGCCTCTGCACAACTCCATGTTGACGGAGTGCCTATTTATTTTTCTTGGTTCTATTTCTGGCTGTCTCTCCCCTTTGGAAACCACTCCATTTTCCCCTCAGAGTTCTTCAGAGCAGAGTACTGGTGAGTGAATGAGCCCAGGCAGGCATGGTTTGGATGACACTTTACACGTAGCAACCTATTATTCAACCTTAATCACTGTGCATCTTTATGCTTCCTGATTTGCTCCTAAATGCTCAGCATATAAGTAACCAGTGTGTTAATGCTTTCATGATTTTTTAAAATTTTTTACTATTTTTTTTAATTAAAAAAAACATTTTAAATTTGTTTTTGAGAGAGAGAGAGAACATGTATCAGCAAGGGAGGGGCACAATCCAAAGCCAGCTTCAGGCTCTGAGCTTTCAACACAGAGCCCGACACGGGGCATGAACCCATGAACCATGAAATCATGACCTGAGCTAAAGCAGGATGCTAAACCTGACTGGGCCACCCAGGAGCCCCATTGCTTTCATGATTTTTAAATCTTTCTTTTAATTTGCCAAGTGGAAAGTTTTTAAAGCAACCAACTAATATTATTACAATCTTACTTTTTTTCCCCCACTCAGAAAAGAGAACAGAGAGAGATGAAAAGGTAAATGGAAACATTGCTAAATCATCCAGGTTTTAGTAAGTAGTCAGTATACTAATCCTGGGGATTATTCATTTATCTAGTAACATCCTCTGTGTGTGTGACTGTGTACGAAGATACGGATAAATACAGGGAGAAGCAAATGACATATGCATCAACAAGGTAGGCCTGACTTCTTACAAATTGCACAACACTAAATAATCCTTTATGTCAGAAAAGAGAAACATGAGAATGAAAAATTGCTTTAATATAAACCTCCAAAATCAAGCACATTCCAGAATATATCTCCCCACCCCACCCCTAATTTTAACACTTCTGACCACATTCAGAAATACTGACATATAAAATGATGTAAGGTTGATAGAAGTAAATTGTGGTATTTACCACCTTGATCAAGAAAGGTCATACCAGATTTGGGCTCTCCCTCTTTTATTCTCTTTCCTTCCTTCCTTGCTCCCTCCTTCCCTTCCTTCTTTCTTCCCTCCTTCCCTCCTTTCCATCCTTCCTTTCTTCCTTCCTTCCTTCCCCTTCCCATCCCGCCCCTCCCTCTCTCTTTCTTCCTTCCTTCCTCCTTCCATCCCTCCCTGACACCTTCCCCCCTTATACAAATTTTTATTGAGCACTGTATTAGTTTACTAGAGCTATGACAACAAAGTCCCATAGACTGAATGACTGAAACCACACACATCAATTTTCTCACAGTGTAGGACACGACCAGGGCAAGATCAAGATATTAGTAGGCTTCTTTCCTTGGCTGCCAAGTAGTCACCTGCATGCTATGTCCACACATGGGTTTTTTTGTTAGCTTGTTTTTTATGTGCATTCATTCTTGGTATCTTTTTGTATGTCTTAATCTCTTCTTTAAATTTTTTTTGAATGTTTATTTATTTTTGAGAGAGAGAGAATGAGTGGGGGAGGGCAGAGAGAGAGGGAGATACAGAATCTAAAGCAGGCTCCAGGCTCCAAGCTGTCAGCAGAGAGCTCGACATGGGGTTCGAACCCACGAGCTGTGAGATCATGACCTGAGCTGAAGTCGGACGCTCAACTGACTGAGCCACCCACGTGCCCCTGTCTTAAGCTCTTCTTATAAGGATGCCAGGTAGATTAGATTACGGCCCGCCCTGGCATCATTTTAATTTAATCACATCTCCATACATTCTGACTAGGCATTAGGCCTTTAACCTACGAATGTGGGCAGGGCACGGTTCAGTCCATAATAAGCACTAGATAAAGTGTTCACAATTTGTAAGCTCTCATGATCTTCTTTCTTATTGCTTCCCTTCCTCTTTTTCTTGTCTCTCCAGTTTCCTAAGAGTTCTTCTCAAAAGCTTTTGAGAATATTTGAGTTCTTCCTAGAAAGCTTTTCAGTCTCTCCTCTTTGTCTTACACACATCTGTTAGAGTTCTTATCACATTTGTTTTCTTTACCTATAGCACCTGAAGTACTTAGTGAAAATAGGTTTGAATGGAAGACTTGCAATATCTATGAACACAATGTGACCTACGACCATCAGGACTATTATTATTATACAATCACCACTGTAACTACTAGGACCTCTCTTCCTTCTTTCCTCCTCTCTCCTTCCTCCTATGATGAGACCATCTCTTAAAGATGTTGTCGGGGTACAACCACCACAACACAACAGAGTGATATGTGCACAACATCCAACATTGCCTGAATGCTGTAGTCAGACACCTTAGTACCTGTCCTGTCCAATGAGTGAGAAAAACACAAATCAGGAGTCAATCCATCCCCCACCTTTCCTCATTCCTCCTTTGGTTTGGACTTCCTTGGTTTAAGAAAGGATTATTTACTTTGGTTTCCAGGCCCCTTGGCAGGGTTTGGCCAGCTCAGAGCTGCTAAGCTGCTTTCAAGAGCCTTGCCCCTATTTCTCATCCAGAGCTCTCCGGGACAATTACTAGCTGCATTCAGGAGCACAGCGGCACATTCCACTGGCTGGTGGGTTCAGGCACTTGTGACCCTGGTGGCCCTGATTGACTTGGCAAGAACTTGGCCACCCTACCACCAACCTCAGAGCTGGGGTCTTTTCATTCCCTTCATTATCTGCCTTCTTGCTGGGGAGCCTAAGCCATGCCAGAGCCTGTGTGCTTTAATGCACCTATCCAAGTGGGAGGGAGGTGCTGCTTTCCAAGGAACCAAAACTGATGATGTTCCTTAGGGAGTTTTTAAACCAGGAAGGCGGGGAAAAGAAAAGCTGCATGTAGTTTCATTTCTGCCTGCCTGCCTTCCTTCCTTCTCTCCTTTTTCTCTTTACCACTCCCTCACTTTCTATTTATCTTCTTCTCTCCCTCTTTTCTTCCATTCCTCCTCCTGCTACTGCTTTTCATCCTGTTTCTCCAATCTTTGTTTTATTTTTCTCTTTTTTTCTTCATTATAATAATTGTCTAAAGTTTCAGTTAATGGACATATTCCAAGATATACATCATATATGGTTCCAAACTAAAACAAAGGGGGGCTTCAAACTTGTTCATGTTTATATTTGCATATATATGGATAGCTGAGTCAGTAGAAAGTAACAACTTAAGTCCTTCCGATGCACAGAGTTCAGAATTATACAATATTACGTTTGTTTTTTCATCTGTCCACTTTAGTCACATGAAGACAGAGATCACATTTTCTCAGTTGAACAATGTATTAGTATGCATTGAATTAATGCAGTTCCTACTAAAGAACCACCCTTGCCTTCCAGGAATGAATCCCAGTTGACTGTGGTCAACTGTTAGTCTACAATAAGCTATGGAATTCTTCTGGCTTTTTTGTTGTTGTTGTTGCTGTTAACTTGTGTTTTTATTTTGCATTAATAGATAAAAGAAAGATTAATCTACAGCTCTCTGCATTTTTTTTTGCCAGTATAAGACTTGTTAAACAAAGACTTGGGAGCTTTTCTTTTATGCTCTAGTATGTTTTTCAAATTACTGAAATGTCTACCCCTTAAAAATATGAGTCAGTTTATAGGGTTCTGACATTTTTCAGGACTATAATCAGTGGTGTGCTAGCAGTAAATGTTTAATAAATGGCTCTTCTTTGCGCCATTTGCTGATTTCCATAGTGTAAATGTTCCCACCATGGCTGATTCCATGGGTAGTATCACAATGCCATTGAACTTGGAGGTGGGAAGAGAGGTGCACAGCAGTCTTTGAGAAACCAGTGCCAGCCAGCTCCAGCACACTGCTGGCTGTTGATCTTTGATAACTTTCTCAATTCTGTCAACTGCTTAGATTGTCTGTCCCTTATGGAGTCAATTTTGGCAGTGTTTTCTTAGAAAATCATTTATTTCATCCAGATATTGAAATGTATTATTTAGTCTTGCAAATAATTCTTTGTGATTATTTTTATTTCCTTGACATCTCTGATACCACTCCCCATCTTTTCCATTTCAAATGTTGTATATTTGCATTTTCTCTCTTTGTATTTATCAGGTTCACTGTAGTTTCTGCAATTTTGGATTATTTGCTGTTCAACGAAACCAATTCTTAAATTCACTTGTCAGCTTTATTGTTTTTCTGTTTTCTGATATATTATTTTCTGCCTATATTTAATTCCTTATTTTCTAATTTATCTGAATTTGCTTTTATAAAGTGCCAGGCATTGAGCGTAGATAAGAAATAAGTAGCATTTATTATTATATAAATACATCTACTCAATAAGATATCAGCTGGAGTACACTGGTTTCAGATATTATGCTAGATATTTTAAATTTTTGAATTGGATTAATTAACTATAGAACATATGCTATGCTTTTTATAATACAATCAAACTGTGCTTCATGTCTCCACTTCTGCAATCCCACCAGAGTTGTTGGAAAACATCATTTAGCTATTTTCTTGTTTCTTCCGTGCCAGTGACTATTCCTTCCATCCCTGACTGGCTTGTATCCCCACCAAGTCTCTCATAGCTTCCAATTCCCATGTGCTCAACCTGTGTCCTCATTAAAGTCTGATTCCCCCTCACCATCCTTCTGTCTCTGATTGCAGGCTTCCTCCTAGTCACCCTAAGAAACAGGACACATAATTTCTTTACAGTCATGATCTCTGTTGCCTGTGATGGCTTAAGACTAAGCCATTTGGATGTTTTCTGGGATGCAGAAACTCCCTCTAAAACTGAGATCTGCACTTCCTGTCAATAGTTTGAAGAATCAGTCAATGGCTTTCAGAACATATAGACAATGAAGGAATCTATGTTAACGTTTGATAAGTGTTTAACTTACTTTTTTAAGAAAATTTTTATGTTTGTTTATTTTCGAGAGAGAGGGAGAGAGAGCAGGGAAAATGCAGAGAGCGAAGGAGACACGGAATCCGAAGCAGGCTCCAGGCTCTGAGCTGTCAGCAGAGAGGCCCAATGCAGAGCTTGAACTCATGAACCACGAGATCATGACCTGAGCTGAAGTCAGATGCTTAACCCACCGAGCCACCTAGGTGCCCCTGTTTAACTTACTTTTTGAGCAAGACATGTGAAGAGTAACTTTGGGTCAGCTGAGAGTAGGTGGATGGGTGATAGCTGGTTAACACAAGCTACTTTTCAGGGTGGCATGAATATGGAGTCCAAGTAAAAAGTGATTAAAACAGAAGAAAAAGGAGGAATGGAAGGATTTTGGTTGAGCTCTTACTATATGTCAGATACTACTTACATGAGCTCATTTAGCACTTTGAACATCACTACAAAGCAGGTATTACTTTGTAGTGGAATTTGAACTAAAATAGCTTGCCCAAAGTCACAACGCTAGAAAGTGAGGGAGACAGGGTTCAAAGCCTTACTCACTTCAGAATTTCTACACTTTCAACAGGCTCTGCTTCACTTTTTGGCTCAGATAATTTCTAGGCAATTTGTATTTTAACTCTCATTGCCATGGCATGCCCTCACTGTGAGTTCTAAGAACATCTTTATTTGTTTAATACTCAATGTTGGGGAATGTCTTTGAACCTGAAAAAGTAGCATTCTGTGACTCTTGGTCAATGCACGACAGTGACAATAGCTGTTTTGTCTGTTCTGCCTCTATGATTAATTATCATTAGCAGTATCAGTAGGTGTCATATAGAAACTGCCCTACCCAACCTTAACCTTTTCAATGTTTGTAACTTCAGTCACTGTGGCTGCACAGGTTGAATATCTGACTCAAGTACCCCACCCCCACTTCAAAGTATCTACTGTTATTCTACCAATGCTCAAGATGATGGTGCCCTAGCTTCTCACAAGGCCTTGAATTATGCCCTCATTCTTTTATGAGTGATCCCAGATCCCCTGATCCAGCCGATACACATCCTCAGTTGTGTGCTCAGCTGGGGTGACCGTCCCTCCACCCTAATGCCAGCTCGCTGTCAGAGCATTTGAAATCCTTATGGAAGTCTCTGGAAAGAATCTTTGTGCCTTTCTTCAGTTCTATAACTCTTTCTCCCCAGTGTTTTTTTCTCCCCAACAAACAAAGAAACAAATAACGAACAAAAGAATGGAAGAATGAAAGATAGAAAAGAAAAAAGAAAAGAAAAGAAAGAAAGAAGGAAGGAGGGCGGGAAGAAGACAGAAGAAAGGAGGCAGGAAGGGAGGGAGGAAAGCAGGAAGATAGATGGAAAGCAGTAAGGAGGGAAAGAAGGAAATAAATTTAATAGCTAGTTTGGAAGTCACTAGCTAAAATAAAATCTCTTGGGGCCTCTCCCTTTCTATCTTGAGACCTGTTATTTTTATAATCTTACCATAATCTCTTATAGAGTTAGATCAAATAAATGCTGTCACATTTCTCCTGGATGTCAACACAAAGTGGAATCTATAGTTCCTGCTTCCAGGAAGCTTTTGCAGATGAAAGCTATGGAAGTTACTTTTGGATGCTGCTCAGCTTTCGAGTCTCAACCCTTAAAAAAATGTTCTGTCATCACTGGATCAAGCTCTGATCTCACTTCACTGAGAGACCATATTTATACTGTGTGATCCAGCCCTTGGCACTGTGGTCACTTACAAGAAAAGGAAAAAGGACACGTCTACATCTGTGTTTTGTGGTGTGCACAGAATGTAAACCGGTAGAACTGAGTTGTGAGAGTTTCCTGCCATGTGGACTACAGAAAACAAAGAAAGGTAAGATATGGAGGGAGAGAGACAAATGGACAAGCCATGCAGATACACCCCAAAGTACATATCCTATGGGCTACTCATAAATGTACTTTGGCCTTTCCTGAGGTTCTGCTGCACCCTGCCCTTGGGTCCCCTGAGACACTTAGCTTACTTTTATTAGACTACATTTCTTGCGATTATTATCTGAGAAGCTGCACCCCATTATCTGAGAGGCAGCACGGCACACTAGTGTAATGGCCAGCTATCTACAGTACCAGAATTCCTGGAACTGACTCCTAGTTCCAACTCAGTGGCTGTGGTAGGCTGAATAGTGGATCCTAAATGTGCCTAGATCTGAATTGTTGGAATCTGTGTTATCTTACATGGCAACAGGGACTTTACAGATGTGCTTAAGATGGGGAGATTATTCTGGACTATCCAGGTGGGCCCTAAATAGTCATAAGTGTCCTCATAGGAAGGGAACAGAAGGAATTTTGACATGAGGAAAAAGTGGATGTGATGTTGAAGCAAGAGGTTGAGGGGTGCAAGGAATGGGTCATGAACCAAGGTGTACAGGTGTCTCCAGAAGCTAGAAAGGCAAGAAGACACATTCTCTTCTCGTGTCTCCAGAAGGAACCAGCCACGCCAACATCTTGACCTGAGCCTACAGAAATGAATTGCAGCCTTCTGGCCCCCAGAACTGTGAGTTGATAAATTTGTGTTGTGTTAAGCCATCAAGTTTGTGGTAATTTGTTACAGCAACAATAGGAAACTAATACGGTAGGTTTGTGGTGTTGGGCAAGTTTACTAATCACTCTGTGCTTCAGTTTTACCATCTGTAACGTGAGGTAAATGCATGTTTCATCAGGTGGTTGTAAGGATCAATGGATGTGTGGTTGAGCGTAGAGTGGAATATTACTCAGCAACAGATTCATTGATTCTTACAACCACCTGATGAAACATGTACTTTCCTCATATTACAGATGGTAAGACTGAAGCACAGAGTGGTTAGAAAACTTGCTCATTATCACATCTGCAGTGATGTGGATGGAGCTGGAGAGGACTAAGCTAAGCGAAATAAGTCAGTCAGAGAAAAACAAACACCGTGCGATTTCACTCATATGTGGAATTTAAGAAACAAAACAGATGGACATGCTGGGAGAGGAAGAGAGAGAGATGCAAACCAGAAAACAGACTCTTAATTATAGAGAACAAGTTGATGGTTACTGGAGGGGATATGGTGGGGGGTGGGATGGGTTGAATGGGGTGATGGGTATTAAGGAGGGTACTTGTGATGAGCACTGGATGTTGTATGTAAGTGATGAATCAATCACTACATTCTACACTGGAAACTAATATACTGTATGTTACCTAAATGGAATTAAATAAAAACTTGAAAAAATAAAAAAATACAAGATAAAAAATAAACCTTCCTTCAACTATCAAAAACAATAAGAATCAATGAATTTGTATGTTGTCTGCCACATAGCAGGCACTCAAGTATTTGATCATTTATGCTTACATTCAATACGGTTTTATTCCTATTCATTTAATTGGTAGTAGAGCCAAAACTTCTACACAAGTTGTTCTGACTTCAAATCCACAAGTAAGTTGGAGAGAGGTACCAATTAATGAACTGAATATGATGTGATCCAACATTTCTCAGGCTTTCCTTTAAAAGTGATCACTGAATAATACAAATTCTATTTTCTCTCACCTTGACTGTAGTTTTAGAAAATCTGATTTCACTTCAGATGAAGTGAAGTTCAATTCCTTCTGTGCTGAAAAAGACGTAAGTAGCTACCATCAAATCCTCTCATTTCCTATTAATTTGTACATTATTATTTGTAGCTTCCACATTCTACTTTTTAAACCACCTAAAAGGTAATCTTTCTAAAGACTTTTATATTCCTCTGTTTAACTTGATTTGCCTCACATTTGGGATATCAATTTAACTCAGGTTTACTAAGTACCTACTTTTTTTACTTTTCACTAAGTACCTACCACAAGAAGGCTTTTACCTACCTTCATCCCATATGCTTTCAGAAAAAAAAAACAAACACAATTATTTAACCATCCATACATCCATACATCCATACATCCATACATCCAGCTTTCTATCCATCCAATTATCAATTTAACATGCAAAATCTGAGGACCACAGTCTGGGCTGTTTACACATGTGTTAGACCCTGGCACAGACAATAAGTTGCAGTCTCTGCCCATAGAAGGCTTGCAGTTGAGTTTGGGAGCCAGATGCATGATCAGAACCTTCAAAGAAATGTGGGAAGGACACCGATCAAGGTTTGAAATCTCAAATCTCACTGATCAAGAAATATCAATCTCACTGATCAAGAGATTGAAAGTAAGCGGGGTGGAGAGCTGGCTACATCATACAGAAAGCATGGGTTGTAAGGAAGACTTCACAGAAAAAATGTAGAGTTTAGTCTGTGAGGTTTAGGGAGGAAGAGTCAGGAAAAAAAAGAGAGCCTTAAACGAAAGCTTTAGAAGCATTGAAAGCAAAACATGGTATGGCTAGATTAGACATGGTATTTGATAGCATATGGTCAAAGACAATTTCTTTGCTCTTTCCAGACAAGAGTGTAGATTGGCATTTGGTTGTCTGATGGAAATAATTTAGAATAACATACTAGGACGCTATATATCAAGGCAGGGAGCTTTCTGAGATCTGATGCATGTGTTCTGACTTTTTTTCTCCCTTTCTCTTTTTTTAAGCTGAAACATTACTGACAGTCACTGCTATAGTCCAGCGCTCTTAAAGTTGACATATGCTGAGTGACAGATCCAAGATAAGAGTAAAATACATTTGAATGTGCCGATAAAGGGAAAATGGGAAAAGGCTGAAATTACAGAGATATAAAGGTGTATCTTTAAAGCTCTTAGGAGAACAAATTGCTAATCAGGAATGGAACTGTACAGAGGCTTGATAAGTTCGAATGAAGAAACCCTTCTGGGATGGAAACTCTTTCTAGCGTGTAGTGGTTTTATAAGAAGTCTAATGAGATCCATTTGAAAGTGCTCGCTCCTTTTGGTATGAAGGTGAATTGTCAAGAGATTTTTCAGATGTCTGAATGGCAGTAATAAGCCCAACAGGGCCAAGGTGGGGTGTCCGATTGGCCAAGTGGCATAAAAGCTATCTCTGGAAACTCATCACCCACAATAGTCCATTCTGTTCCCATTAATTTCTGATTAATGGAAACCATCTACATGGAGATAACACTGACACTGATCCAGTCAATCACAGCTTAGATTTACTTATAAGCTATAATTCTAGTATATTCTACAGCATTATACTCATCAGAAGCACACTTGTACACATGTGAGCACACACACACATGCACACACTCACACAGGTATTTATGAAGCACAGGAAATTTCAATTCTTATCCTGTCACCAATTTCCAAAATAATAATCTCTTTTAAAAAATTAATTTATTCAATCGTTTTAGGGTTTTTTTTAAGGAGCTGTAGTTACTAGCAGTAGTATAGTGCAGTGTAATATTTGCCTGGTTTATGTATTTTCTCTCCTCCAGGATCATTGGACCTTCGGGAATGATATAAATTGTTAACAATTTGTCCCTGCATTCCTGGCCATAGTGCATTGATTCTGGTGTAGATGCCCTACCTTAACTGGGTCACTGAGAGGATCTCTACTTGCAGCTGGGAAAATGGTAAGGGAAGACCAGAGGAGAAGCCCATTCAATGCACTCCCGTTGCTCAGAGTCTCATCTTAGAGACCTGGAACCTCAGCCTTTTGATGACTGCTAACGTGGGTCTCTTTGAGAAGTTTCCTCCATCACTCTGTGCAATAACCTGCAAACTAAAATTTGCTAAAAACATGAGCTGCCCTCACATTTTGAGTGATAGCAACACAGATTCCCACTGAACATATAGATACCTAGACTTCTCCAGAAAGATAGTTCAAAAATTTTTCTGATAAAAGGCTAACAGCATTTTCCTCATCCTACGATTGCCATTCCATGCCCTTTACCACCTTCAGAATTTACTTGCCAAATGATCCATTACTGAGACATAAATACTGCACACGTCTAGGAGACCAATATATATCATAATAAACACTGTGGTATAATAAGAAATATATTTGGTCTTTGTCCTCAGTTCCTGGCCCAAAGCAACTAAAACTCTTGGAATTTCCTAAGCAGTAAGAGTGTCTTTTATTATTCACAAGTAGTGGCTTTCAATGCACACTTGCATTTATACTACTGAGGGGACTTGGGGTGCAGACCTTAGAGTCTCACAGTGAGGAAAGGTCTTCAGAAAGAACGAACATGTGTTTAGAAAGTAGGAACTCTCAGTTTCTTCCTGGGGTCTGGGGGGTGTGGAGAATGTCAGGGGGATTCAGAGATTGGGTCTGTGGAAACTCTTGATCACAGAGAATGTCCCTGTTGGTGAACTCACTGAGGTGCAAGAAGGGTGTTATGCCTGGAGAGGGCATAGAAGCTTCATGCTCCTTCTCCCTGCTAATATCTTGTCTCAAGCATCTCTTCCATTTGGCTATTCCTGAGTTATAGCCTTTATAAGAAACCAGTGAATATAAGTAAAGTGTTTCTCCTGAGTTCGAGGAGTTATTCTAGCAAATTATTGAACCTGAGGAAGAGGCTGTGGGAACCTCTGATTTATAACCAGTTGGTCAGAAGTGCAGGTGGCCCAGGACTTGTGATTGACATCTGAAGTGTGGGTGGACTTCGTCACTGAGCACTTTAACCTGTGGGATCTGCAGGTGCTAACTCCAGGTAGGTAGTCTCAGAATGAAAGTGAATTGTTGGACACTTGATTTGTATTAAATTGGTTGTTATCAGAGAAAACACCCTAGAAATACTGATAAAGTGTAATGGATTTGATTCTGATTAAGCTAACATTTATTTGGGTCAATAAGGAATTTTGAAATGTTGCTAAACACTGTTGATTGCTTTTGTGGGTTTAATCCTTATAACCAGCAATCTCTGAGATATATTAGAATTCTCACTATACCACTGAGGATACTGAGTCTCAAAGAGTAAGAAGTATAGAAGGATAGCCTATTACCACCCCAGGAATATATTGATGTTATCTATCTATCTATCCATCTATCCATCTAAATGTGCATATATAGTAAATGTGTATATACTCTCTAGTTGTATATATATACATTTTATATATATACATACATATATAATTTTATAATATACATGGCACATAAATGTAGGCATACATATTAAATATATACATATATATATTGTTATAATAGATGATGGAATACTGTTTCAGTTTCAGTGGATTTTTTTATCTTTGGGAAATATTGTATTAATATTATTTAATTATTTATAGTTTAAATATTTTATTTTTAAGTAATCTCTACACCCAAAGTGGGGCTTGAACTTACATCCCTGAGATAAAAGCCGCATGTTCTACCAATTGAGCTGACTAGGTGCCTCCTGATTACTTGTAATGTATAAGGTTGTTCATAACCCTTATTTTGTATGATTTTTACCATACCATTCTCCACCTCCTACCCCCCACATACATGCATTAGTTAGTAAATACAATTTTTTTTTGTTCTATAGATAAGAAACTAGAGTTCAAATATGTACTGGATTTTGTCAAAGTTATGCATTTAAAAGAGCCGGAGTCCAAACTTACGCTTGAAATTTCTTTTCCTCAACCAAGGCCCATCCTCTGAGGTCATTAATTTTTTCCTACATCATCCATCATCTATATTTACAATTAACTGTGGGGATATGACTTGAATACATTTGCTATAATGGGCATAATGAATATGTACATTAAGAGTGGTTCAAAGTGGAGCCTAACTTGGCTAAAATGAGTAGAGATTCAGAGTCAAATTGCTGTACTGGTTAAAGGCCCTTGGTGTGGAGTCAGGTAGGCTGGGATTCAATCTTCGCTCCTTCACCTACTAGGTACCTAAACTTAAGTAAGGCTCTTAACTTCTTTGAACATTGGTTTCCTCATCAAAAAGGTGTTAATGATAGATATAACCTGCAGCAAGTTTGCAAGAATAAAATCATAGCATGTAGGTGAAGCATTTATGACAATGCTGGCACAAGAATATTCCTACTATTTTTCGGCTATAATTATTATATTATGATTATACTGGGAAGTAATATGAAAAGCATGGCCAGGAAACAGCCTTTAAATGTACCAGGAAAGCAAATAGAATTTGTACATGCATAATAATAATAATAATATCTAGCATTCATTAAATGCTAATTGTGAGCATTTTAATATACTATCCTACGTAATCCTCACAATTATTTGATCTAAAGCAGTAAGTGAGCTATTTTCCCCATTTCATAGGTTAGAAAATTGGAGAATGAAAATATTAAGTAATTTTTCTAAGGACTGTGACAAGAAAATAAAATGATTGGTTTAAATAGAAAATAAGGGTGAATATATGTTATTGATATTTCCATTAATATTTTCATCTCTTATCTAGAGATGTTGAGTAACATAAGGTCTTAATTCAAAGAAATAAGTATTAATGATGGTTTTTATGGCTCTTAAAGAATTGGGTGGGGGGAGCATTCACCCCCCTGAAGTATTCATCCTTTTATTCATTCATTAAACATATTACTTAACTGCCTATTATGCACAGATTTAATGTCTTTATCAAGTGTAGAGTATTAAACCTCTTGTTTCCCCCCCAAAGTATTTATTTTAAATAACTTCAAGAGTACATAAATATTACAATGAGCAATCATACTCTTTTCACTTAGACTCAATCATTGTTAACTTATTGCCATGTTTGTTTTACTGTGTGTGTGTATGTGTGTGTGTGTACAGATATATACATACACACATGCATACGTTTCTTCTTTGGCCTACAATTTTAGAGTTAACAGCTGTAATCAAGAAACTTTACCTCCAAATATTTTAGCATGTATTTCCATAGAATAAGAAGTCTCTATACAACCACAATACAGTGATTATGGGCAGGAAATTGAATATCAATACAATTTCATTATCTAAAGTGCCCTCAATATTTAAATTTATCTAATAATCTCAATAATGTAATTTATAGCTTTTCTCCTAATCCAAGCCTCAATCAAGAATCACAGTGGACTTAGTCATCAAGTCAATCATCTCTTTCAATGTTAAAGTTAACCAAACTTTTCTTTTAACTTTTAAAGAGTTCAGTTTTCTTTTCTTTTTTTTTTTAATTTTTTTTTTAACGTTTATTTATTTTTGAGACAGAGAGAGACAGCATGAATGGGGGAGGGTCAGGGAGAGAGGGAGACATAGAATCTGAAACAGGCTCCACGCTCTGAGCCATCAGCACAGAGCCTGATGCGGGGTTGAACTCATGAACCGTGAGATCATGACCTGAGCCGAAGTCAGACGCTTAACCGACTGAGCCACACAGGCGCCCCTCTTTTTTTTTTTTTTTTTTTTTTTTTTAAGAACATACCTTAATAAGACTTCCTTGCTTATTTTCCCATGGTTAGATTCAGGTTAAGCAATTTTTTTCCCCTGAATGTTACATATGCAATAGGCATCCTCAGTGCATCACATTGGAAAGCTCATGATGCCAACGTGTTCAATCTCTTTATCTGTAAGAGCTTGAAATTCTGAAGGGGAAAATACAGCTCCAATTCCCTGCACTGTCTCTACTTGCAATTCTGAAGTCCTGTATTAGCAATCTGAAAGTGACTATAATGATGGTCCCACTCTGCATTCATTCAACTGAAATTTATTATGTACATTCAATCATTCATTCGTGAATGGATGGCTCCTTTATGAAATGGTAAAAAAACCATTTTTCACAAATTAAGGATTTTTACATGCAAGACTGGAGTTTATATCTGGATGGGAGTTTTGACTTATTACTCAATTATACTATTCCCAAAGCAGGTTTGGGTGGGGGGGACATCTTTGAAAATTAAAAACACTAAGTTTAGGATGAATAAGAGGAAATCTCAATTTCTACAGCAGTTTCAATTTTGTAAAATATATTACTTTAATTGAGTCATTACGGACCAACTTCTTGGCTGAGTTGACTTATTTTAAAATGAAAAAGACGACTAGAAGATTTCTAAGTTCTCTTCTCTTTCAACATTCAGTTTCTGGCTAAATTTTGTTGACGTTTTAAGGTGTGATTTAGGTAAATTCACTGCAGAGAAATTTGTAAAGGGTTACTAAGGGTAACTGGGATGTTTGGAAATTTCCCTAATGTCTTAATTAGTCATAACAAAAGATTCACCATAGCAGTAAGTGGTACCACTTACTCTGACCTGCTTCTGTTCACTTCAGAGTCTATTGTGGGTATTGTGGCTTTCCAATACCTGACTCACTTTCCATAAGTGATTCCACTTTCTCCTTCTTTTTATTACTTCACCAGCTTACTCTTTTGCCTTTTGATCCCTAGCATGTTTCAAATTTACTCTTTGACTTTGTTGCTCTTGGCTGATGTAGTTAAACATTTCACCTGTACCTGATCAGCCTGGCCCAGGGTCATACCAAATCTCTTTTTTTTTTTTTTTTTTTTTTATTTTTTAAATTTTTTTTTTCAACATTTTTTATTTATTTTTGGGACAGAGAGAGACAGAGCATGAACGGGGGAGGGGCAGAGAGAGAGGGAGACACAGAATCGGAAACAGGCTCCAGGCTCCGAGCCATCAGCCCAGAGCCTGACGCGGGGCTCGAACTCACGGACCGCGAGATCGTGACCTGGCTGAAGTCGGACGCTTAACCGACTGCGCCACCCAGGCGCCCCTACCAAATCTCTTAAGTAGGGTTGCTGATATTGTTGCTTGGCTATAGGGTGGGCCCCAGAAAACAACACCAGTTTGATCTAATATGCCAATCTATATGTTCTTAGTTGTTAAACACAGAGATGCAGACACATTGACCTTTTAGAATTCTAGCATCACATTCCAGGAGATTCATTCGACTTCATAGTGTATCCGTGGGGAAAGTGAAAGCAGAAACAATGTAAAATGTTGCTCAAGGGGGGAAAACAGGGGGTAGACTGATAAATTTAAATTATACTGGATTTGAGAACAGGATCTATAGATCTCTTTTCTGAATGTGTTTAACTGATGAGATTTATTCATTCACTTATTCATGATATATAAAAAAGTATAATAATAAAGAGAACAGATCCTGGACTACTTAGGCTTGAATCCTATCTCTTCAACTTACTACCAGGGTAAGTCATCTGACCTCTATGTGCTTCAGTCTCCTTATTTACAAATACGGTAATAATAATGGTAGCCACCAAAGGACTGATTGAGAATTAATTGGTTAATGTATATGAAACCCTGTAGAACACTATTTGGCATATAGCAAGAACTGCATATATATTAGCTTTATTATTAATCAATAGCTATTGATCTCTTATTACATGTCTAACATAATACACGGAATCCCATACATATTCTTGGAGTCAAAGAATAATTCAAAGTTTGACATCTAATAGCAGAGGAGATGAGGGATTTGATATTTATCCATGGGATTTCTTTCTATTATCACTATAATTGTCATAATGACTAAATTTATTGAGTGTTTGTACCTGGCACTCTTGGGTATCTTTCATAATTTTCCTTACTTAGCTTTTATTATTTGGTTTTTCATTTTACAGAAAGGTTAACTATTTGCTAAAGGTCATATTGCTTGAAAATGGTATTTCCAGGATCTGACTCAGGCAGTCTGACTCCAGTATTCCATGATCTTAATAATACTGGATGTCTACAAACTATATAGAGATGTGGCATGCGGTGTCTTCATTTAATACACACACACACACACACACACACACACATGTACTAAGAACACGTGCATACTCAGGGGGCAGAGACAAATCAGACCGCTGCCTTCATGTAGCTCCTGCCATCAAAAAGATCAGAGTTTCATGTTGAGGATATAAGAATGAAAATGACAAAGTGTAGAGTGTGCTATGACAGTGATATTTACAGGGCAAGCTCCAGAACCAGCATCTCAGTCTGAGGGAAAGTTAAGAAGGCATGAGCAACGAAGAGAAGGCTCAGCAGTGTCAAGGATGGAGAGGCAGCAGGTAAGTAGGTGAGAGAAGGCATCTGAGGCAGAAAGACAACACGTGAGATGAGATTTGATGCATGTAGGAAACTATGGGACTTTGTGGCTGGAGGAGATCGAGGGGCTAGGAGACATGGACCTGAGAGGACAACAGGGCATGACCAGGAAACCTCTGTCTACTAACATGAAGAGCTTGACATTTAACAAGAAGACTTAGGGATTGTTTGAAAAAATTTAACCCAGGAAGAAAATAGGATCAAATTTGCTTGGCAAAGATCATTGCATAAGAAGTATTAAGGGAAAAAAAATTTAATTAATGGCACGTTTGATTGAAATCTGTCTGTATTAAGGTCCTCTTGTTTTTGTGGATTTACACCAAATGAATTTCAGTAGGTTGTATTATTAACACTACTTACTACTACTACCTACTAGTTTTCTAATTCTCTAAGTTTATAGCATGCCTTCAACTCCATTATCTCCAGTAACTTCTATAACTGCCTTCGCTTTTTATGATTATTTCTAAATTGCGAATGAAGAAACTGAGGCAGGGCAATGTTAGCCTTCACAGAATTGCCTGCCCCAGATCCACAACCCTGGAAAGAAACCTGAGCACGAATGCCTTAAGTGGATACCATTTATATGTATATGCTCTTCTGCCCCACGGTGTACCACGTGGGACCCCTCCTGTGAATCACCAGTGACACTTGGGCATCCCATTATGGCACAAGGAGCAATTCCAACCCAACCTATGTATCTTAGTCCAACTGTGCTGCTATTAAAAACTTTCACTGACTGGGTGGCTTAAACATCTAGGCCTCATAACTCTGGAGGCTTGGAAGTTCAATATCAAGAAGCTGGTAGATTCAGGGTCTGGCAAAAATCTGCTTCCTGGTTCATAAATAGTCATCTTGTCCCTGAGTCCTTACAGAGTGGAAGGGATGAGGGAGATCTCACGGGCCTCCTTTCTAGGGACACTAATTCTATTCATGAGGGCTCTACTCTCATAACCTAATCAGCTTCCCAAAGTCCCCACCTTCAAATATCATCACACTGAGGATTAGGTTTCAATATGTCAAGTTTGGGGGACAAAGACATTCAGTCCATAACACCATCTAATGACCATTTTCCTGTCTTCCTGGATAACAAATCTTATCTGTGTCCTGGTAGCAGTTGTGGCCAGAGACATGTAGTCCGAATCCTTCTGTGACCCTCTGGGAAAGATTTTTCTCTGAAGAGAGAGGGGTATGAGCTGATGGTCGCTTGTTTCCTCCCTCTTTTGTATGCTTTTGTGTGGGAATGTCCTATTTGGAGACAGATGGGACCTTGTGATCCTTAAGAGATCTTCTAAGAACAAAGAACAAGAGGCTGAGGATGGGGGAAGTGAAGGATACAGGGTCCAGGTCTCTGTGGTGGATGCAAGGGTGTGCTGCCCAGATGTCACTGCAGGGACCAAAGACAACTTTCTCTGCTGCTGGGAAGGTCTCTGACAAGTGGCCTTCGATTCAGTCCCTTTGGGAATTGTCTCAGCTGCACAGTTCCTTTGCCTAAGGCCACATCCCTTTCCTAGGGTGGCCCATACTTCTATGATGGATGGGTTCAGAGGCTACAAATCCCAGCCTTCTCATCTCAATAGAGGACAACTGTGGAGGGTCATCTAGTCTTCAGGACTCCTCATGGGGGTCTGCTGACATTGTCCTTGGGACTTCTTAACAGCTTGTCTTCTCCCTCTGCCCAATGCTGCCTCCCCCCTTCCTTTCCACAATGTTGATCCCAGTGGCACTTGCTAATAAGCTCTTGCAAGGTAGAATAAATCTGAGTCTGCTTCTTGGGAAACTCAAGGTGATGTCCCTGATGGCTATTTCGGGCTGCTGAACTAACCACGGGCCAGCTATATTTTGTTAGGCTAGCAATACACACATGGTTTAAACTAAAATCAGTTGGCATTCATCAAAATGCTTCATACATGTTTATCCATAAGTCTTTCTGACTAGATTGTGATGTCTTCAAAAGTGTTTGCTGCATTTAATTCATCAGTATCTCCTTCTAGGTTCCTAACAATAAGTAGAACTTAATAGGCATTCAATAAATGTGTGTTAAAAGAAGGAATGAAAGCTATATCTATTGCAATGCCTGATACTGTTGGCCATGTTATAGTAAACTATTCCTGAAGACCTAAATTTTGTACATGGTCACTTACTTAAATCAGATTTTTTTCAGGAAACTCATTAAGCAAACTGAAAATGATCACATGCTATATATCTAATATTTCAAACAGTGGGATCAGCCCCTAAATGAAAGTTTGGATCTTTAACAACAAATCCCACTGCTTGTACACAATGATGTATTTTATTAAATTGGGGATCTTAATGAAAAGTAAACCTACCTTGAGCTTCACTTTCTGAAACCTAGTTCCCTGAGAACAATGTCCATTTTTTTTTCTCCTGTGCACAGTCCTAAAGGCAAAACAAAACAACACACACACACACACACACACACACACACACACACTAAACAGAAGTCCTGGGCCAAAATACGATCTCTGCCACTTACTAGAGTGTCATCCTGACCATATTGCTTAAACTTTTGACACTTAGTTCTTTTATCCATAAGATGGGCAAAATCAAATGCTACAAAAAGCCTGTTTCTTATAAAGCTGTAATTCAGCCATTTATTCTTAAGATATTTTTGTGTTCTCTCTCGGTTTGAGGATCCTCATGCTACATATGGTTTAGACTATTTTACCAGGACATTGCTTTTGTCTCTTTGCTCTTACATTATCCCTCTGTTAGTTCAAGAGAACTGTGATGTTGCCTTAGCTGCCTGGAAGCTGAGAGCTGGAAGGGACACTTCTTGTTAAAATATTTTCTTTTTCCTTCATGTATGTTCTATTCTATTTATTTCACATTTGCTGTACTGTATACCGGTGTTTTACTCAAATGAGGTTTCCTAGGAAGCAGGCAGGTGTTTCATTTTTATGTAAAATTTAATATATGCAATGTTTAAAACCTCCTACAACTTATGGGTTATCTTCTGTGAGGTAGGTGTTTTAGACACATCATTATCTTTAATCTTGACAGCAGTCTTACAAAGTAAGGGATTGTTTATCCATTTTGCAGATAATATAAGGCTTGGAACAATCAAGTAATGTGCCCAAGGCAACTTGGTTAAGTGAGTGGTGAGTCAGGATTCAAAGGCAGAACTCCAAGACCCTCCAGGTTGTATTGTTTCCTCTACATCACAAGGAAAAGAGAAAGAAGATAATTTCTGTGCACATAGATAACTGTTGATAATTCTTCTCCAAGAGATAAGCTAGACATAACTATTTTCAAGGCTTGCAGGGGGCTTAATGCAATGATATGTTTTAAAAATCATTGAACATAAACCTAATAGAAGAATGATAGATAATGGTTTTTTTGCAACTGCATTTTCCTTAAGAAATTATTCATCCTAGTGACCTTTTAAAATAACAACTGGCAAGTAAGTATTACTTGGTAATAACTTAAATTTAGAGAAAACTTGGGATAATCAGACATTAAAAGACTTGCCTTGTTTTATTCCTTTAGAGAAACCAGAGCTAGGAAAGCGATACAGAAATATACATTTAATTTCCCCCAATTTATTAATCAGATAACAAATCGACCCCATGGAAGGCATTTTAGAAATTAATTAAGTGACCTACATGCTCATTGCTTTAACGCAACAGTTGTTTTCATTTTGTTTCTTGCATTTCCTTTAAGCCTGTTTCAATATGGGATTGTGGAATTTTTATATTTGAAATATTTTCAAGAATAGCATACTGCCAGGAACACAGGATCTTAATAAATATGATTTGATGAAAAAGCACCAAAGTTCAGCTTTTGCTCCCAAGAGTACATTGTAACTCAGCTTTATTTGATAAAGAATCATTCACACAGACTGGATCCTCTAGTTACAGCTCATAATGGCACAAAGAAATATTGACTATGAAGACAAAGACATACTTTTCAATAAGATATATTAAAGAGATAAAATAAGCTGAAAGATGAGGGAATGAGGAGGTTTTAGAGGGGAAAGTTGAAGGAGGAGAGTTGAATTTCTAGCATTAGAGAGATAAGATGATCCTGAGTTTTAATAATGCACTTTCGACCAAAAAGGGACATTATTAATGTCCACTAATAGCCACAAATGTGCATGTGTGTGTGTGTGTGTGTGTTTAGAATTTACTGATTTCCGGGCCCTACACTGTGATGTAGATACTACTATTCCCTTTGTACTAATGAGGAAGCCGAGGCACAGGGAGCTTATGTGACACATAGTGAGTGGAGAGCTGAGAAGGGTTGAGAACAGACTTTGAGCCAAGGCAATTTGGCTTCAGAGACTGAACTTCTAGGCATCTACTTGTCTTCCAATCATGGAGCCATGCCTGGAATTCCTGAATGTGACAGGAAGTTAAACTAGTTAATAGGTACCTGCTAGATGCTTTACATATATTATCTTTACTTCCTATCACAGCTCTGAGAAGTAGCTAGTGTCATGCATGTTTGATACAGGAAGGAGGAGAGACCCAAAGAAGTTGACCTTGTTGTGCAAGGTGACACAAATAGTAAATTAGGGAGCTGTGATTCAAATTTAAACCTGAACCCAAAGTTTATCCTCTAAGTGTGCTACCTTTCCTCAACTCTCTGATTATGCATTATCTTTATGACAGAGTGATAAAGACAAGAAGCAGGAGGAGATTTAAATGTGTGCCTCTATGGGCAAAAGAGAGATAAAGAGAAGAATGTACAGGGTGGGGGTGGGGAGCATTCAGTTAAAAAGCTACTCTCTGAGGACATACTATCGGCAAGACATTATGCTTGGTGTATAGTCAGTGAGTCTTGTCACAGAGAAATTCTGGGTCCAGCAGTCACCACAGATGAGTGTGTAATGACCAGAGCACTGTAGAAATGAATAAGCAGTGCTGTCAAAAGCCCAACAACGTTAAATGCCTTGTGTAGATGCACACAGCAAGTAAGTCTTGATATTCAAACCTGTCTTGACTCCCCGGTAAGAGATGGAAGCCACTCTTCTCTATTAGGTATATTCCAGGATCTTAACCCAAGTTTAGAAGACCTAGAGAGAGACAGGCTCACTAGAGTACCCTGGGTTGAGAGAAATCTAACATGCACAGAGGATCACAGGTGGAATTAGAAAGCTGATTTCATTCTTCATTCTTCATTCATTCATTCATTCATTCATTCAGTATTCACTGAACTCCTGTGTGACAAGTACTGTTCTAGGAGTTAGGGGCACAGTGGTAAACGTAAGCCTTGTTAGGCTTTTAAACAATAGTGGAAGAGTAAAAATAAATAAATAAGTGTGCAATGTAGGAGGCAGTGATAAATGCTCTGCAAGGAACAAGGTAGGATATGATGTTCAGAAGTAACAGGGAAGGGGAGCTTTGTCAGGAAACAAAGAGGAGGTGACATGCGAGGAGAAACATGAATGCTGGGATGGCACCTATGATCAGGACACCAGAGGAAGAGCACTTGGCAAGGCAAAGCCTCTGTGGCCTTGAGGAGTCAGGTGTGGGGACAAGGAGACAAGGACGATGTGGTAGAGGAGATGCAAGAGGGAGAAAGGGGCAGGAGGGAGGGTGGAGGTGGGCAGGGGCCTGCCTTGTGGGGACATGAGGAGTTTAGACTTTATTTTGAGTGTGAGCCACTGGGGTGTTTTCAGCAGAAGAGTAACATGATCTTAGTTCAGTTGTGAAGATTTGGCTAAGCAGAAATGCTGGCCAGGAGGCTGGACAGCTGTCTAGGTGAGGGTTGACAGGTAGTTTGTACTAGGGTGAGATGAGTGGAGATGGAAAGAAGTTTGAGAAATAGAACTTTTTGAGATTAGGAAATTTGCGCTTGGATAATCAACAAATTCTCTCCCTGGAGTCAAGCTACATGGGAAACAAAATCATAGAGGCCAGTTCTAAGTACAATATAAATGATTGCTTCTAAGTGTACTATGAATGATAGAATCCAAACCTACTGTGACTGGAACACTACTTCCTGAAGACAAACTTGATGAGCTTTGAGATGACCCAGAAGGTGACTCTGTGGGCATGGAATTTGAATGAGGGAGCGAGATGAACTGGAAGCTGACAGGCATCAGGGAACAGGGCTGGATTCAACCTTCTCACAGTAGATGGTTTTTCCAAGAGGGTCAGAAATAATTGAGGATCTGGGGCCATAATCCTGTGTATCCACCCCTACAGTGAGAATCATTTCACCTTTGAGATCACTGCTCTGACTGGCCCAGAATGTTTGCTACCTAAAATCCTTCTTTTGCTGTACTCCCAGAACTCACAATCTCCCATTTTTGTTGTGATTTGATTATTGTATTATTGTGTAGCAGGGCCTAAAATTTATAACCTAGGTTGTGCAAAAGAATGCTGTTATTTTTCCTATAACTGACCAAAATACTCTTAGAAGCTTTTATTCCCCTAAGTGGAGGAAGTCAAAGGATGAGACCAATAGGCCCCATTTTCCACTTTAAGATATTGTGGGTTATTTCCACTAAACTTACTCTCTTTGGAGAGAGTGCAGAATCAAATTCAACACTCAAGCACTGTGATGGGGCTGTTTCTCTCCTCCCAAGGGTCTCCTCCCCTCCACCTTCTCCCTGACAAGGCATCTTGGTGCAAGGGAAAGTTCATGCAACCTCATGGCAGCAGCGAGAGGATTTCTAGCTCGGGGTCATGTCCTTACTAGTACCTCAAATGTATGCTTAGTTTGAATGCATCCCTGTGCACCTGTTTTTTATTTAAAGTAAAATTTAAAAAATGTATTATGCATGTACATCTTTATTTTAAGCATGGCATTGGCATCTACTGATGCAATCTGTAATGCTGGATGATCGTCTCTTGTCTTGCGGCATCCCATACTGAGTAACTGCCTCATTCTGGCTACACATGTCTGAGCATCCACCATTTTCTTGACACCCCTGCCCCTGCCCCAGGTCACTTGGGAACCCCTGGGTCTTCTGCACCCTCTGTAGAGACAACTCTGTGAATACTGCTCTCACTCCTTGCTGCATTCTCCCCAAGGCCATCCAGATGGAGCAGGGAAGAGGAGCAGTCTGTCTCTTCTATTCTCTCACAGCTTCTTGGGGGCTATTTTGTTGTCTTCTCAGCCCGATCTCTCCTTAGGCCAGGGCTCCCTGAGGGAGTCAGACCCTTTAAGTGGATGAAGCAACCTCCCAATCTCTCTGCTTTGGGCACCACACCTAGAACTCAAAGCCCTCTACCCCTCCTTCCCACTAGCCTCCTCTGTCTTTATGGCCTTGGCTCTCACCTTTCCTCTGGTATTAACGGCTGAAGGGATTCACAGGACAAAGCCTGTTTATTGATAAAGAAAAACACGAAGAAGTACTCTTTAGATATGTTCACCTTTAATTATGCCAGCCCAGGAGCCAAGGTAGTGCCAATTACTTATCTCTGCTCTGACCTTCTATGTGTGGCTGACCTTAGGGTTTCACTCCAGGAGGCAATCTATTTCCCTTTCATAAAAGTTCCTGGGGAATACACGCAGCCCCTAAGGATCCTTAAAAGGTACAAACAGAGCACTGCAGGCATATAAAAGGACAAGAAAGGCATAATTAATATTTTAGAAGAGCTTATGTGCTAGAGACTGCTAGGAGATTTACATGTATTTTCCAAATTAAAACAACAACTAAATGCAGTCTCTCCATTACAACTATGGAATCAGAGACTGCCAGAGTTTCAGATCAATATGGTTATCTTCTTACTGATGTCCCACAGGAACTTCAACCCCAAATGCCTACCCTTCTCTGTGCAGAAGCTCCTCATTCCTCATCCCCATTTTTGCGCCTGTCACCAATACCCGACCAAATCCTACGGTCTGAAAATGTGTACTCATACTGTTCCACATCCTTGTCCTCATCTTCCACCTAAGAAGATGTCAAGGTTTAAAGTTCCTGCTGCCTTTATACATTCTTCCTTTCCATCCTCTTTATCTATGTCACTATGCCATCTACTGTGTCATCTATGTCATCTACTACGTCATTGGCTTCAGCAGATACGTATCAACTCTCATTTCAAGAGTACAATAGAGGGGCGCCTGGGTGGCTCAGTCGGTTAAGTGTCCGACTTCGGCTCAGGTCATGATCTCGCGGTCTGTGAGTTCGAGCCCCGCGTCGGGCTCTGTGCTGACAGCTCGGAGCCCAGAGCCTGTTTCAGATTCTGTGTCTCCCTCTCTCTGACCCTCCCCCGTTCATGCTCTGTCTCTCTCTGTCTCAAAAATAAATAAACGTTAAAAAAAAAATTTTAAAAATAAATAAATAAATAAATAAAAATAAAAAAAAAAAGAGTACAATAGAATCCCAACTGGCTTGTTCCATGTCATACTCCACATACCACAGAGTGATATTTCTAACACACAGATTTTATCCTATTACGTCCTTACTTAAAATCCTTTAACAACTTTCCATTCCTTCCTTTATAAAGTCTACCCTCCTCAACATGAGAAGTCCCCTGACTCGCCTACTTGCAGGCTCACCTCTACGCATCTTCCTGTTTCACACTTCTGTGCCTTTGTTCTTGCTGTTCTCTTGACTTAAAGTGCCTTTCACTCCTTTGTCTGTGTCTTTTGGTTACCTTATCTGCCAAAATGAGTCCTTTCTGAGGCCCCAATTAAGATCAGCCCACCTTCCTTTGTGTTTCCACACAACCACTTATCCTAGGATGCTTTCTTCCTTTGCTGTCTATAGTTATTCAGTGATATTTGTGTTTGTATCCCTGGTGCCCAGAAAAATCTTTGGCTCTCAGTTGGAATCTAAGTTTGTCAGTGCCCATGTTGAAAGAGAGACAAAGAAGGAAAGAAAAGAAAGAAGAGATAAAGCAAATATTTAGAGAGTAATAGAGGGAGAGAGAGCATGGAAGAGGGAGGCAGAAATAGAGGATAAGAGGAAGGAAAGTGGAAGAAGAAGAAAGACATTCCTACTGCAGGATTATTAGTCAAGATTGCTATGTCCACATGCCACATCCCTGAGCATTTGTTCTGAGAGTCAGATGAAAGCAATCATGGTCTCTACAAAGCATGCTTGAGAAGCTATGAGCCTCAGAATACTCCCAGCTCACCTCTCTGGTTTTTTCCCTTAAGGCAAGTCTTCCGGGCATCCTCTGCACAGAACATACTAAGAATGCAGCTGAAGTAAATGTGTTTTTTTCTATTACTGTTATTTTCAAGAAAGATGAGTCCAAATACCTGCTATCCACATCCAAGACCAGTTATCAGCTCCAGCAGCTTCCAGAGGGTTGCCTGACCTCCTGGATCGTGATGTGGGTGCTTCGCACACACTCATAGAGAAGCTCCCTTGCCTGACCTGGGATTCATGAACCAAGAGTCGCAAGCACAGAGTGAGTCAGAAGTCAGGCACCACGTGATGTGGATTTAAACAGGAGCTTCTGAAGTCAGAGGCTGTGGTAGGCCTGTGACTAGAAGGGAAATGAAACATGTGTACAAACAAAGATAAAGCTGAGTTATTTAATTTATGGAAATAAAATATTTCTTTTTGGCACGGATCTTCTTTTGTGCCACATTTGCCCTGGCTCCTCTGTTACTCCTCCTTCTTCCCAACAGCTACACTTGGAATTAACACAGATCGGAAACTAATACTGATAATGATGACAATGTAAACAATAGCAGCAGCAACTGTCAGTAATAGGTACCTGTCAGAGGAAGTACTACTTACATTATGTAGAACAGTGAATGTAGTTCTCAACATAATTTTTCAAGATAGGTGTTATCATGTCCATTTGGTAGAAGAAGAAGCAAATTTGGAGAATTAACTTGCTTAGGTCACATTATATGCGAAGATGTTGTGTTCAATCCCCTAATGGGTTCGCGTTCCCTAGCGTCCGTTCCCGACTAGTTACCACTGTTCTTTGCTCTAGTGGACCTCTCCGACCTCACCTCCATCTGCTTCCCTCTTTCCTTACTGCACTGATTACACTAATCAGTGGCATTTGATTTTGCATTCATGCCTTGCTCACAAGTGTCTTGCAGGACTTTGTACTTACTGGTCTCCTTAGCGAGGGTATCTATCCTCAGTCTTCTGCATAGCTGGATCCTTTTGTTCAGAATTCTGCTCAAACATAATCTTCTCTTCCCTGTTGGGTCACTTAATCTGAAAGAGTTCACGACACTCTGCCATACCCCTCTCTCAACCCAAATAGCAGCTACTGACATCAGCTCTTGGATTTTCCATCGTATTTCACAATACGCACAAGATCATGAATTTTTCATACTCATTTGGTAAGTAGAATTCACAAGCTTTACTGATGAGGTGAGTGGGGCTGAAAGGAAGGTCTTGGCAATAAGTGTAGAAAATTAACAGGTTTAGATCCACTGGTATGGCCATATACCACAAGTCTAGCACCACTCCACACTGCCACATACTTGGTTGTCTCTAGCACAGAGCCTCAGACCCAGGTTTTGAATTCCATGCCCGGTAATCTCCCCTACCTCCCAGTATCATGACATACCACAGTTATACCAAAAATTAAGTTCTTCAAAATGTTAAGCATGATGGTTGGCCTATGTATACTCAGTAATTTTTTTAAAAAAGCTTGGCAGTGAACAAACATATGTGTGTATATGGTATAGACAAATCAAAGGCTGAGTTGAGAATGACAGGACAGAAAAAAGGGAGTAAAAGATCAAAAAGCCTAATTTATTTCTGGGTTGTCTTACTCGTTTCTCAGAGAGTTCTCCACTGACTTGATTTTAATTAAGCTCTTCTTAAGCCTAAGAGTTCTGGGAAGGTAAGTGAATGTGGTACCAGATGGGAATACACCAAGAACTCCCAGATCTAATTTTTAAAATTCTTCCTCATAGCAAACATCCATTACACAGATTCTGTTGACAAATGACCTGGATGCAGCTGAGGAGTATTGGTTGTTCATTTGTGTTTGGTGTTGACAGAGTCCACGTGACCAGGAATGCTAAACTGTCACTTGGCCCCTGGGTTGGAGAGGAAACGTGACGTGAGGGAGACAAGTCAGGACCCGGTGTCAGTAGTTGTCAGGTTAGCTACTAACGGCCTGTGTGCCCTTGAAGATGCCTGTGAACTTTTCTGAATTTCACTTCTGTCAGGTGTCAAGTAAATAAAGTAGATCATGTTACAGACAAAAAACCCATTCTGGAATCAAAAGTCTATACTTTCTGGTTTTTATTTAAAGCAGGCAACATGTTTTATCCTTCTCTTTATACAAAGCGAAATAAAAGTAATATTTGTTGCAAACACACTGCTCTTCCTCCTGTCTGGAATATCGTTCGACCCTTACTTATCTGGCTAATCTCTACTCATCTCTCAAAGATCATCTCAGAGCTCTCCTTTTCCAGAAAGCATTTAGTGACCCCCTCATGTTTCCCTGGTTGGTCCCATCTTTGTGTTCACAATCCTCTCTTTAAAGCTCAGCCTACACTGTCAAGCACTTGAGGTCAGAGACTATGTCTTTTGTTAGTTTGGTAACTCCTGTACGTTGTACAGATTCATCTACCTCGCGGATAGACAACAAATGTGTGTGAATAAATGCATGTACAAATAAATGAATTCTAGGTAGGAACAATAAGGAATAGACATTGAAAATGTGTAATATTTTTATAATATTTCAAAATTTATAAATTGTGAAACGGGCTTTCTGGGGGGATGGTTGTTCATCTGCTTCTTTTTCTGGCCCCTTTTACAGATAAGGACATGTAGGATCGAAGACACCATAAGTCCCTCAAGATGAAAGATCATATCTAGGGTTACCGGCAAAGCCTTCTGCCAACTCTAGTCATCTGGGACAGGATCCGTTCTTTTTCCCAACGCCAGGCCATTGACAGTAGTTCTCAGCTTACTAGGCTTAACAAGAATGAACAGGGTACATTATTGCAAAGGGGAATGAATGGCATCTGTCTCACAAGGGGTGGACAGAGGATGTTCTGGACAAGCATCTAATCCAGCTGAGGAGAACTGGGAAGATCAGAGTCTATGTGGGATGATGAGGCCAAATGCCTGGATACTCCAGCAAACCCGCACACCAGGAATGTGAGGGTTGCCAGCAGGCAGCACATGGCTAAGTACCTAACATATGGTGTGGACACACGAGTGCTTTCTCCTTCACGAATGCTTTCAAACACAGCCAGGGCAGGGCCATGCATGTAGAGGGCACTGGCGATGACCTGTAAGATAAGAGCTAGCCCATGAAGATCTTATAAAAGAAAAGCAGGTACCTTTTTCCCCCCCTTAAGAATGAAGTTCTAGGCAAGAGAATCAAGGTAAGAAAATTTTTAAATCAAAATAAAAAAATCAAATATTGATCTGATGCTACATGTGAAATAATTGGGTTTATTCATTAAAATACACTTTTAATACTTATTGACCCATCTGTGATTTGAGAGGCACTGGACTGCCTAATCATTCATCCAGTCACTTATTCTGTTATTATTTCAACCCACATTATTGAACATCTATTATGTTCAGCCTTGGCAAGGGCTGGGGATTTCTCCATGAATAAGACATACTCTCTTCTAGAGGAGAGGCTAGTAAAACCATTATTTAATGAGCATATATGGATGCTCTGTGTTGTGCTAAGCATTTCATGAACAGCATCTCATTTTATTTATTAATTTATATCTTTTTTAATGTAATTTATTGTCAAATTGGCTAACATACAGTGTATAAAGTGTGCTCTTGGTTTTTGGGGTAGATTCCTGTGGTTCATCGCTTACATACAACGCCCAGTGCTGATCCCAACAAGTGCCCTCCTCAATGCTCATCACCCATTTTTCTCTCTCCCCCGCGCCCCCGCCCCCATCAACCCTCAGACTGTTCTCTGTATTTAAGCGTCTCTTATGGTTTGCCTCCCTCCCTCTCTGTTTGTAACTATTTTTCCCCTTCCCTTCCCCCATGGTCTTCTGTTAAGCTTCTCAAGATCCATATATAAGTGAACACATATACCTGTCTTTCTCCGACCGACTTATTTCACTCAGCATTAATACCTTCCAGTTCCATCCATGTTAACAGCATCTCATTTTTAAAAATCACAATGACCTTGTGAGGCGAGTTGTGTTATATAGTTTTTAGAGATGGGGAAACTTGGACCTAACTTAAGGGAGGTCCTAACACTAACAGTTGGTTAACGCAAGAATCAGGCTGGGAATCCGGGTCCTTTAGATAGTGAGTCTTTATGCTAAACCATGAGTTATATGACAAGCAACTGAAACCCTGTTAAAATGCAGATTATTATTCATGCTATCTGATATAGGGCCTAAGGCTCTGCTTTTCTACCAGACTACCAGGTGATACCTATGTTTCTGGTCTGTGCACCGCACTTTGAGCAGCAACAGGATGGAGGACGTGCCTGTCCGATCAAAGCCCATTTCTCCCTGTTCCCTCCTAAGCAGAACCTACATTTACTGGCATCTCCCCTTTGCTGGCTATGGCCCACATCCCTCAGGAGAAGCTGACTCTATCTCCAGCTCCAGGCTGTATCTTGATCCCTCCCCCATTCAATCCAATATGGCAGCCAGTAGCTATTTAAATTAATTAAATTTAATTAAAACAAAACCTTTAGTTTCTCAATTACACCTGCAGGCTTCCAATACCTAAGAGTCGCCTGCGGCCAGTGGCCGCTGTGCTGGCCGGTGAAGAACAGAGTGTTTTCTCACTACAGAAAGTCCTGTCAGACATGCTGAAAGTCTAGATCAGTCATGGTAATTCTACTCCCATTTTTTTTCAGAATTCTGTTTTCAAGAGCATGACATTTCTGCAGCAACTGCTATTGGCCTACACATGTGTAGTTCAGCTAAATTGACCCAACATGGCTGAAGGACGACAATAATCCTTGGTCTAGGGGGAGATTTCCTTTTCTTTCTGAGTGTGCTAAAGTAAACAAGGAAACATGAGTTATCTAGTTCTTGTTCTCGGCCCTCAGTGAAAGCAGGTCAAAGCAGGAGCCCTGATGGGCCTTCACTAGAGGCTTTCCTTACCTTCTGCTTCTGCTTGAATGAGACAATAAATTTCCTCATGGGGCACCCGGGTGGCTCAGCCGGTGGTGTGCCTGACTTCGACTCAGGTCATGATCTCACAGCTCATGAGTTTGAGCCCTACCTCTGGCTCTGTGCTGACAGCTCAGAGACTGGAGCCTGCTTCGGAATCTGTGTCTCCCTCTCTCTCTCTGCCCCTCCCCTGCTCGTGCTCTATCTCTCTCTCAAAAACAATTAAACATAAAAATAAAGTAAAATAAAACAAAATTTCCTCGTGATTTCTAGTATTCTGAGCCCAACTTTATGGGCCCAGGCCTAGTTTGTGGTGACATGGCTAAATGCACCAAGAAAGTGCACTGTCAGTAAATACAGGACCCCTTATGGTGCCTCCCTCAGGAAAACGGTGAAGAAGACTGAAATAAGCCAGCAGTCCACGTACACTTGCTCCTTCTGTGGCAAAACCAAGATGAAAATATGAGCCGTGGGGGTCTGGCATTGTGGTAGCTGGTAGTGCCCGGACCTACAACACCACTTCTGCCCTCACAGTAAAATCAGCCATCAGAGACCGAAGGAGTTGAAAGACCTGTAGAAGCTTCACCACGTGAGACACTGCTAGCCTTTAATAAATGGGTTAATAAATGGGTTAATTTATATAACAACAAACAAAATACAACAAAGCAAAACACCAGGTTGAACCTGGTTTCTGTTCCTTAAAGCTACAAGATAACTGAAAGATATCTGTGATTTAAGTATCTGCAAGTCAATGGTCCAGGATAAGGCTAAAGATAGAGCAAGACAAAAAGGGTACATTTAGCTTTTAAGTATGATCTAGTTTCATGTTAAAGATATCTCATGTAGAAAAATTCCTGCAATTGGAGGTTTTGGAAGACAGGGGAAAATTGGTGCAATGGGTATTTGGAAGAGGAAAAGTCTCTTCTCTGTGAGGGAAAAATCCAGGAAGGCTTCCTAGAGGAGGTGATATTTCAGCAGGATGTTGGAATAGGTACATTTTGAGACAAAGACAAGATTAAAGGCATTTAAAAAGAGGAAAGAACATAAGAAAAGGTGAAGAGGTGGGAAAGTCCAGGGTATTTTTTTTTTCTTTTTTCTTAAGTAGGCTTCCCGCCCAGTAAGCAGTCCAATGTGGGGCTTGAACTCATGAACCTGAGATCAAGACCTGAGCTGAGATCAGGAATTGGACACTTAACCAACTGAGCCACCCAGGCACCCCAAGGCCAGGAGATTTCTATGAAAAAGGCAAAGTCCTAGCCACTGTGCTTGACAATACAGAATATATCAAACTAAAATAGAACCAGGTTGCCTTGCTAATGAATGGACAAGCCTCCTTAACATTCGCATAGCATTTTACAGTGTTCAAAATATGGTAACAAGTATGCTTTGTTTGCTTTGTTGTCTTTGCAACATTGCAACAATGCAGACAATGTAGACCCAGGTAGGTAATGTGGCCAGGGTCACAAACTAATAAATGGCAGAGTTAAACCTTGAAGCCACACATCTTCTGACTCCTGACTTTACTGCTCTGGGGCCTCAGAAAGTGCTGTGATGGGAGGGTGATCTTACTTCTCCAATAACCAGCGGCAATCTTGTTCAGTGATCACTTTTAAAAGTGTCCCGGTGTGGGTGACAAATTATTTGCTCACCTTACTCTCTCGGCAGACATGACTTCTGTGAAATCCTCCTAGATTTTAAGAGGAGTTATAGAAAAGTCAGACTGGCCTAGAGACACAGGCTCCAAACTGCAGGAAGCAGTTCCCAGCCGCTTCCCCCTGAGTCTGTGGGCAAGGAAAAAGTGCATGTCGTCTGTAGAGAGAGATATAGAGACAGAGAGAGAGACAGAGAGAGAGAGAGGGAGACAGAGAATGAGAGAGATGTTTAAAGCTAATATATCAAGAAGTTTGTGATTGGTGAAACTGTTAAAAAAAAAAAGGTACTATTTCCTTTTCTTTTTTTTAACGTTTATTTATTTTTGAGACAGAGAGAGACAGAGCATGAACGGGGGAGGGTCAGAGAGAGAGGGAGACACAGAATCGGAAGCGGGCTCCAGGTTCTGAGCTGTCAGCACAGAGCCCGAGGCAGGGCTCGAACTCACGGACCGTAAGATCATGACCTGAGCCGAAGTCGGACGCTTAACCGACCAAGCCACCCAGGCGCCCCAACCTTTTCAACTTCTTTTTGTAGATTTGAATACTTTCAAGATACAAACAAAAAACTAAAAAAAAAAAAAAAAACAACTAAAAATGTAATGCAGATAGAAGTATTTGGGGGTAGGCAATGGAGTCGGTGGGACTCACCCACTTTTAGATGGGCAATTAAAAGTTAATGAGCCTGCCCCTAATACTTACAGACTGAGGGGCTGTGTGCAAGTCTCCTCCGGAAAGTGCACGACCCAAAAGATCTGCACAAGTAATGCTACTTTCTTACAAGTGTTTGCCACTCCCTTTGACACCAGCTGGCCTCTAAGGGCTGCACACAGTCATGTCCACTTTGCAACCCAGAATCCAATTTTCCACTTTCTCAACCTGTGCCCCTAACCTATATGACATTGAAACTCATCTTGTCCAACTCCAAACCCCACTTGCGTACCATGAGAATAGGCTTTCTGATGAGGACGCGCTGGCCAGAATGAGATCTAAGCCTGGGTAACTGCTTGGGGGCGGGGGAGGGAAGCTAAGTGGTAGACAGAGAACATAGATACTGGTGTTTGAGAAGTCTGGGAAGAGATTTAAAACTTATTTTTTTTAAAGGTTTATTTATTTATGAGAGAGAGACAGACAGAGCATGATCAGGGGAGGGGCAGAGAGAGAGGGAGACACAGAATTTGAAGCAGGCTCCAGGCTCTGAGCTGTCAGCACAGAAGCTAGCACAGGGCTTGAACTTACGGACTGGGAGATCATAACCTGAGCTGAAGACAGATGCTGAACTGACTGAGCCACCCAGGTGCCCAAGTCTGGGAAGAGATTTAGGTTTGCTATGCTTTGAGAGTAAAGTGAGCACTCAAAGCTCAACTCTGGGGTCTCTGACTCCAGACCTGGTTGTAGCAGCTGGAACTTGGGGTGGGAGTCAGGGAGCCACCATGACTCAGTTGGGAGCCCCAGCTGAGTACTTTTTTGCTCACAAGAAGGAGGAGAGCTGAACCTTCTTTTGGCTGGGGATGGGAGCAGAGCAAGAGCGTTCAGGACCACCAGGGGCCCCAGCAGAGGAATGCAGGTGAGCGGGAGCCGGAGAGGGGAGTGTGGCTGAGGCTATGTGTGTGGAATCAGAAACCATCCTAAAGGAGGCAGTCGGCCTTATGAGCAAAGAACGTTCGGGCCGAGATTCTTTAGTCCTCTCTGTCTTACTCCATTACAAGAGAATGGAACACAGAGTAATACGAAGCAGGGAACAGCCAACTTATCTAAATGTTAATGACAATAATTACTGGCCTGGAGAAAATCTTTTAGTTCAACTGAAATATTTCACGAACATCACTGGGAGGATTTGCGTGGGGTTAGCAGTTCTCCTAGCGACGAGCGGTCTTTATCAGGGCTAGCATGACTTCCCAGAGGAGAATTAACACTCTGTGGGCTGAGTGAGGGAGAGAGCTTGTGATTCTCCAAATATGGCGGCAAAGGAGAGAAGAAGGTATGTCGGTGAAGGTCATGGGGGCCAAGGCTGAAACTGGGGAGGCCAGGTGACTGTGTGCAGGGTGATTAACCCAGACTATGTTCTGGACTTTCATCATCCCATCACTCATTTGCAATGCAAGGCTCAGTCAGCCAGCAAAACCATCAACTTATTTGGGATGCTATTACTAAAGGAAAAAGGTCAGAATGTAGAGAAGAAGAAAGTATGGGGACCGTGAGGAAGGAAGTAGGTGTACACCCAGCCAGCTGGGGACTAAGAAAGTACCCTGGGATCTCACTTGGGAACTTGTTAGAAATGCATGATCTCAAGCCATGGACCAAGACCTGAATCAGAAACTCTGAGAAGCAGTCCTGCCATCTGTGTTTGTATAAGCCCTCCTGGTGATTCTGATGCATCCTAAAGAAAGGGAACCATGGGCTACACTCAACTTCTCCTAAGTTCCTACAAGCAGCTAGGGGTGGTGTCACACACTGAGGTTCAGAGAGATGAAAAGACAACACGGGGAATGATAAACAACGGATCTGGCTCGCCATGCACTGGCAAAAATGAGCCAAACGAACAAGAAAGGATAAGGCAAGCATAACGCAAATAAGCGCTGAGCAGAAGGCAATATGCATGCTCCAGAAGAAAGAATTGCTTTCCCATCCCCACTATTTTTTCCCTTCTAGGTAGCAAAAGACTAAGATTTCATTTTCCAGTCACCTTACATCTAGAGATGGTCAATGAGATATAAAGATGAGCTGCGAGGGAGAACACAGGGAAGACTTCCTAAATGGATACAGTTACATAGTACGTATATTACTATTTTTTTTGTGTCTGTCTTCCTTCTTCTCTCTGCCTGATAGGTGTATGTGAGGAATGGAACTCTACCAGCCACTCTGTGTCCTTGAGGATAGAAGCCTCTTGCTACTGTGGATAGAAAGATAGAAAAATTGGTATTCCTGGTATATTTGTGATGCCAAACACAATCTCTGGACTGTCCATCATCTGGACTTTTTTTTTTTTTTACGTGAGACAATAAATTCTTACATTTTTAAGCCACTGCAATTGAGCCTCCGTTACTACCAGCTAAAGACAGTTCCTAACTCATAAGGTCAGGAAGGTCATTCTGGACTGAGAGAACAGTGGGAGCAGATGCACGAAGCTGTGCATGTGCACAGCATGCTTGAAGAATGAGCTTCAGGGGCGCCTGGGTGGCTCAGTTGGTTAAGCGTCCGACTTCGGCTCAGGTCACGATCTCGCGGTATGTGAGTTCGAGCCCCGCATCGGGCTCTGTGCTGACTGCTCAGAGCCTGGAGCCCGTTTCAGATTCTGTGTCTCCCTCTCTCTCTGACCCTCCCCCGTTCATGCTCTGTCTCTCTCTGTCTCAAAAATAAATAAATGTTAAAAAAAAAAAATTAAAAAAAAAAAAGAATGAGCTTCAGGACAACAGGGGAGTGAGGTGTGGAGAGCAATGCAGATGGAGGTGAGGCACAGTGAGCTTTCTGGGGCTGGCTGGAGGAGAAAACAGGGGCAACTTTCTTAGAAAGTTGGAGACTTCTTGGGGCGCCTGGGTGGCTCAGTCGGTTAAGCGGCCGACTTCGGCTCAGGTCATGATCTCGTGGTCCGTGAGTTCGAGCCCCGGGTCGGGCTCTGTGCTGACAGCTCAGAGCCTGGAGCCTGTTTCAGATTCTGTGTCTCCCTCTCTCTGACCCTCCCCCGTTCATGCTCTGTCTCTCTCTGTCTCAAAAATAAAATAAACGTTAAAAAAAAAAGAAAGTTGGAGACTTCTTGGTATCCTACCATGTCTTTTTCTATGGGCACCTCCAACTCAGAGGTCCTCAAGGGGAATCTGTCATCCACCATCATCTTCCTTTCCACATCTATAGCTCATTCTGTGAAATGGCAACACCATTCACCCATTGCCCAAACCAGGACATGAGTGGCACATGCAATCCCTCTCCTTGTCCCCAAAGCTCATAAAGGACCAGATCTCAACAAATCTTCTCCCAACACTTGCCCATATGCCCCTTTACCCACTTCAGTCACCAGCATCCAGCTCCCACTTTGCCCTCTCCCAGGAGTGCGGTGACAGCCCTGTCATCTCCTTGTTTCCGAACAGAAGGCGTCTCCATGCCCCACACCTTAGCCAGAGTGACATTTAAAATGGCAAAATTGATCTCACCATTGCTTAAAGACTTGTTTACATCCTTCTATTCCAAACAATTCCCTGCAGTGATGCTCCATAGGATTCAAATGGATGTTGAGAGGGGAAGAAAGAAATATTTGTGTGTTTTAGGGATTTGGGGAAAATTCTAGAATTAAACTGAGTTAGATGCCTTCCTTACTTTCTAGCAGATTTAATACGTGAATGTGCAACATGTCCATAAGCAAAGACTTTTTCAGAGTTATCTGTCTCTGGCATGCACCCTGGAGGGGCACCTCGTGAGAACTGGGGACTGCAGTCCGACAACACGAAGGCCTGGCTCCTTAGCCCCTTAGGCCTCAGCAGTCTTGTCTCTGTGGCAATGCCAAGCTCCTCCCAACCCCCTGCTAAGGTCCTCGCCACTCTGGAAAACACACTGACACTTGTCCTTTGGTTCTGCTGCTCCTCTGCTTGAAATGTCTATTCTTCATCTCCATACGTTGACACTTTCCTCTTGAAAGAGCAAACCCCAAAGTCATTTCCTTTATGGAAACTTCCTAGATCCATTCCTCACCGTTTAAAGCAGAAAATTTTAGCTCCCTCTTTTACTCTCAAACGTGTGTGTATCTTTATCAGAGAATCACCACATTATAGGAGTTAGCTGTAGACTGGTGTGTTTGCTTGTACAACTAGGGTGGGGACATCTTAAAGCTGAGGATTGCTTATCATCTATATCTATTTATCCATCCACTTATCCAGCCACCCACCTATCCACCCATCCATCCATCTATCCATCCGTCCACTAACCTATTTTATCTTTCTATCCATCCACCCACAATGATGGATATATATATAGTAATCAAATAAAAAATTTTGAATTAAAAAAAAGTGGTATAGATGTTAACCTAGCAAAAACCTGTTTGTATTAAAAATGCAGTTTAGGATGAAATTGTACCTAGGTGTAATAGCTATATATCAGTATATATATTTCAAAATTATTAGATCAACATTTAGGCAAAGGTAAAAGGGGAAAAAAGTTTTTATGGGATCAAAATGCATTTCCATCTCAATACTCGACTGTTCATTTAGCAACGTGCTTAATTTAGATGTCACGTTCCTTGAGGTTAGGGGCTGCAACATGTTCATGTTTGTACCCTTGCGCCCATCACTGTGTCTAGAACAGAAATCACTTTTACAGTATTGTTTTCTGGTCTTCTGACCTTAGTCTTTCTTTCCTTTCTAAGCCACATCTATAAGACAAATTGCCTAGGATGCCCTTTGTACTATTATAGTCCAAATTCCCACTTTCTGAGGGCCCTTTGTACACACTATCATCTTTTAAGCCATATTTAGATTCTACCTTTTTTTTTTTTTTTTTTTTTTTTTTTTTTTTTTTTTTTTATTTATTTTTGGGACAGAGAGAGACAGAGCATGAACGGGGGAGGGGCAGAGAGAGAGGGAGACACAGAATCGGAAACAGGCTCCAGGCTCCGAGCCATCAGCCCAGAGCCTGACGTGGGGCTCGAACTCACGGACCGCGAGATCGTGACCTGGCTGAAGTCGGACGCTTAACCGACTGCGCCACCCAGGCGCCCCTAGATTCTACCTTTTCAATGTGATAAGAAATATAAGAAAATATCGGTAAAGACTTTGCTATAGACTAAATGTGTCCTTCCCCACATTCATATATTGAAATCTTTACTCCCAATGTGATGGTATTTGGAGGGACCTTTGGGCGTTAATTAGGTTTAAATGAAGATATGAGGGTGGAATTTCCATCATGGGATTAATGCTCTTCTAATCAGAGGAAGAGACTGGAGATCTCTTTCTGCATGCACACATCAAGGAAAGTCCATGTGAAGATATCAACAGGAAGAGGATCTTCACCAGGAACCTGACCAAGCTGGTACTCTAATCTCAGACTTCCAGCACACAGAACCATGAGAAATAAATACTTGTTGTTTAAGCCACCTGTCTATTGTAATTGTTACAGCAGCCCAATTTATGAGTAGAACGGACAGGGATGTGCATATCTACTGCAACTAGGTAATCAGAGCACACACAAACCACCTACTTTAGGGTTAACAACATACTAACTTTTAGAAAGGCCATCCTGAAGTTCTACTGGATAGCTGTGTAAATAGCATCCAATATTTAAAAATTAGGGAGTAGTGGGCTTCTGGGTGGCTCAGTAGGTTAAGCGTCTGACTCTTGATTTCAGCTCAGGTTTGTGAGATCGAGCCGGCATCAGGTTCTATGCTGACACGGCAGATCCTGCTTGAGATTCTCTCTCTCTCTCTCTCTCTCTCTCTCTCTCTCATTCTCTCTCTCAAAATAAATAAATAAACTTAAAAAAAACTAGGGAGTATAGAAGATGGAATTTATAAGCAGCACACAATTATTTAATAGTGTAATATTTATAAAAAATACATGGAAAAATATGATCCCTCCATCTGAACTAAAGGCAGTGAAATGGTGATTTTTTTCCCCTTTGTTCTAATTCTTCTTTTGGATCCTTCATAGTTTGTGCCATATTATGGTTTATAATCACTCATCAAACATTTTTAAGCTCCTACTATGCTCCAGGCATATGAGATCAACTGTGAATATTTACTTTATAGAATGAGTTGAATTGAAATGACTGAAATGATTGTGTTACTCACCTCTTCCTATGATTTTTCTTCTTCGTGAAAAGCATGGAAACAAATTCAAACGATAGTCTAACTTCTATCCATCTTTCCTGCTCCCTGCTAAAATTATGCAACTACCCCAAAGCTTCCCTTTATGTTCCAAGCTGTGATCAGTCTCTTCTTGACCTACTCTTTTATTACATTTTATTTTTACTTACCCTAAGCACATTTTACAGCACCTCTTGCATTCTTGTTTGTTTTACTTACTGTTTTGGATGCCTCACATGCTCCACCCATTGCTGTAACCTAGGGGCACTTACATGTAAGCCAACAGTGCCCTGTTAATCTACAGGGGTACCTCTCACTTTCTCTTGGGAGCTTCTCTAATGCCTGTGGCACTCGTGTACACGTAGCCTGGAAGCATAAGTTACCACTCCAGGGGTAGCTGTCAAGCAGTGGGGGGAATGGGAGCTGATGGTCCATAATTCTGAGACAAGGTCTACACCACTTCTTGGAAGGGCATGGTGGAAGGGCTTCAGTTGCTCACAGGGTGTCCAGCTTGGTACCATACATCATATCATATCTCTCTTTTGTTGTTTCCAGTGTTCTTTTCATCTGTGAATCACTTCACAAGTTGGCTACCTACATGCTAGCCCTTTCTCAGGCCTTCAGTCTTGATGGTGCTGAGGGCGAGAGGGGCATCAAGTTAAACATTCCTATCCATCTCATCTTCCAGGTTGTCAGCTCCCAGAAGAAAGAAGCTACACTTCCTCATGTAACTTACATATTCACAGCCACAGAGACAGGCCAGACACCGATGAGGTTCTCCAAATATCAGTTGAACTTACTGAACAAACCCTGCGAGGTCTATAAGTGCAGACACAGCAATTATTAATTCATTTGTTTAACAAATACTTATTTGTGTGTCTTTTTTTAAAACCCGACACTGGTCGGCTGGCTACAGGCAGAAGCAACAAGCAAAATCCCAGCCCTTACAGAGGTTGCATTCTATTAAGAGGAGAAAATAAGCCAATGGATATGTAATCTGTGAAATGATAAAAAATACTGTGGAGAAAATAAATCAGGAATAGGGCAAACAGGGTACAGATAAAATTTTAGACAGGGTTGGAGAAGGCCATACTGGGAAATGTTATCAGAGATCTGAAGTCAGGGTAGGAGTAGGTCATATGGAGAGCAGGGAGCTCAGTGCCCTAAGATAGGGGTAGCCCAAGAAGACCAGTGTGGCTAAACAGAATGAACAGGGACAGATGGGGAGGAGATAGGGGATGACAAGTGACAGAGCAGAGGGCTTCACAGGCTTTTATAAGGCATTGGCTTTTGCTCTAAGAGAAATGGAAACCCACTGGAGAAATCTGGACAGAGGGCTGCCATGATTAAACTTATACTTTAAGAAATTACTATGTTGTGTTGAAAATAGACAGAAGGAGGCAAAGTGGGAAGCAGTGAGCCAGGTTAAGAGACTCTTCCATTGATCAAGGCTAAAGGTGATTGGTGAGGAGAGGATATATTTCACAGATAGGAACATAGGTTGATGGGTTGGATGCAGAGTGTGAGAGAAAGAGAAGAATCAAGATGACTCCAAAGACTTTGCTTGAGCTGTTGGAAGAACAGAATTGAAATATTCTAAGAGGTGGCTCTCTGTGGAATGAACTGGATTACGAAATGGTGGGAGTAAGAAGTTCAAGGTTGGAACTCTTAATTTGGGGATATCTGTCAGGCAGCTGAATAGGTCTGTAATAAGCTAGGTCAAAGAAGCAGTTGGATGCACAAGTCTGAAGTTCAGAGGACAGGCCTGACCTGCAAATATAAAAACCATCAAGTGCTGACGGTAATATTTAAAACTGTGTAACTGAATGACATCAAGTAGGGGTAACCATGGATAGAAAGTGGAAGAAATCTAAAATCTTCTAACTTTCAGAGATCTAAGGGATGGTGATGAGCCAGCAAAGAAGAAAGTGAGCGAAGAAGAGATTAATGCCTTAACAAGATAAGTGAAGGAAATGTCCCAAGGAACAGAGATTTATGACCTGTGTCAAATGGTGCTGATAGAACAAGGCGAGGACCAAGGATTGCCCTTTGGTTTATCAACATTGCAGTTATTGGCGACACTAGTAGGACCTACTTTAATGGAAGGGTAGAAATGGACATCTCCTGAAATGAGTCCAGAGGGAATGAGAAGAGGGAATTAGTGACCACTTCTTGATCATCTCTTTTCTCTTGGGGTTATAGTTACATTATATGTAATGAAAGATACGGATTATGAGTTATGTGTGCCCACTAATTCATCTTAGCGACCAGGGGCTCCTCTCTAAGACAGCACATTTCATTCCATCATTTTCTGAACTGTAAAACAATCTGGAACAGCAACAACAAAAAATTATCACCATCTCAATAATCATTCCTTTGGTGCCCATTCTATTTTTTTAATGTTTATTTATTTATTTTTGAGAAAGAGAGAGAAAGAGTGTGTGTGTGCACATGAGTGGGAGACAGACAGACAGAAAGAGGGAGAGAGAGAATCTGAAGCGGGCTCTGCGCTGTCAGCCCAACATGGGCTCGAACTCATGAACTGTGAGATCATGACCTGAGCCAAAATCAAGACTTGGATGCTTAGCCAAATGAGCTACCCAGACACCTCCCCCCCTTTTTTTATACAATTCTAAAATGAAAGTGATATTTGTGTGCTTATTTTATGTTTTTAATAGTTTATTTTGAGAGACAGAGAGTGTGAGCAGGGGGAGAGGTAGAGAGAGGGAGAGAGAGAATCCTAAGCAGGTTCCACACCATCACTGTGGATTCTAACGCAAGGCTCCATCCCACACACTATGAGATCATGACCTGAGCCAAGATCAAGATCTGGACACTTAACTGACTGAGCCACCCAGGCATCCATATGTTCATTTAAAAAATTTCTTTTTATTAGTTTTCTTTATTTTTGAGAGGCAGAGAGAGACAGAGTGTGTGTGGGGGAGGGGCACAGAGAGAGGGAGACACAGATCCAAAGCAGACTCCAGGCTCTGAGCTGTCAGCACAGAGCCCGATGCAGGGCCTGAACTCACGAACTGTGAGATCATGACCTGAGCCAAAGTCGGATGCTCAACTAACTAAGCCACCCAGGTGCCCCGCTATGTTCATTTTAATAGATGAGAAAACTCAGACACCAAGAGCTTGAGTAATTTGCCCAAAGTCACATAACCTATAAGGACCACCACCCTCTATGGGAAGGATGAACATTTGGGAAAAGTCAGGGTTCCCACTTCTTTTTCCCTTCACCTTCATCAGCCTTCCTCTGACAGTGGCCTCAGCAGTGGGAATGCTTTCATTAGTGATGAGGGCAATTTTGGAGCAGATCCCTGTAGAGATGAAAACCTTGGCTATTGCTGCAAAATAAAAGGTACAGTGTGTGCTCCTGTACCAGCCTGCTCTGGGCTTCCTGTAGGTTGGCAAATAATTTTGTTTTCCTCAGTCTTTCATCTTCACTTTTCTTTTAAAAACTGGGAAAGAAGGCTTTCTTTAAGTAGAAAAGAAGAGTAGTATCTCTTTTATAAAGAATCTGTGTGTATACATAATGTGTCTTGATAAAGTAAATACAGCAGCGAAGAAAGAAATTATTGAGGGAATGCAAAACATCTTGTCTTTTGAAGTTGAGTTCAACATTTTCTGTCCCAGGAGATTTTTCTTTCCTTCTTGATTCACTGTTGTTATACACTGTGCCGTATCTGACCTGCCTTTTCACTTGCTCCATATCATCATATGATAATAAATTATAAACTGGTCATTATCCCTGGCATGTCTTTAAACATAGGATGGGATGAAACTGGGAGTCTGGCAACCTGGGTTTAATTTCCAGCCCAACCACTGTTCCTGTATCTCAGCGACTTTTTGCTGCCCTGTTATAACGAGCTTTGTTCACAAAGTTAAATTAGAATAAAGAAGATAGTCTGTTTTATTCTGTCTCCTTACTATTCATTCCCATCATCCCTGTTCCCATTTTTCTCCTGGGCCCCTGGAACAGCCTCTGAATTGTTTCCCCGCACCTGCTTGTGTCCTCTTCCAATCCATTTTCGCCACAGTAGCCTAAGTGACTTTATAGAACACAAAATTTCATCGTGTTACTTTTCTGATTTAAAGATGGCTCTCAATTGCACTAAAAAACACATTTCTTCTTCTTCCTTTTTTTCTTTCTTTCTTTCTTTCTTTCTTTCTTTCTTTCTTTCTTTCTTTTTTTACTGTCTACTTATTTTTGAGAGAGAAAGAGAGACAGAGAGCATGAGCTGGGGAGAGACACAGAGAGAGGCAGTCAGAGGATATGAAGCGGGCTCCACACTCACAGCAGAGAGCCCAACGCGGGGTTCAAATTCACGAACTGTGAGATCATGACCTGAGCTGGTCAGATGCTTAACTGACTGAACCACTCAGGCGCCCCCAGAACACATTTCTTAAACTACTTGTGTTTCCGTCCTTGCCTACCTCAACTACTAATCGTTTACCATTCTTCCCATCTTCTCTTTAGGACTTTGTCTACACTGGCTATGTTGCATCTTATGACTTCTCATGTTGTTGCATCTGCCTGGAAATCTCCCTGACCCATTCTTTATTCATTAACTCATTGCTACCATCTTTTAGACCTCACCTCAAATTCACTTCGATAGGATAATATTCTTTCATGCTCCCACACATCCCTCCAGGATAGGCTCTATGTTCTCAGAGATCCTGCACTCCTTCATTGTCCCTATTAACACTAAATTGCATATGTGGTATATAATAATTTATCTGATGACTATAACCCCTGATGAAAAGCAATCTTTATGATTAAAAACAGTTATTTTCTACTAGTTAGCTCCTGGTATTCCATCAGCATTCAATGAATATTTGTGGAAGGAATGAATTCAAGACTCTCACTACATGTGTGTGAAATGGGAAATGCCTTCCATCTTTCTAACTAGCAGGGCCTGGTAAACCATATACCCTTTTGAGGTACACAGTCACCTCACAATGACACACCCTTCCACTCTGGAAATCATAACCACTTGTCTCTTGATTAAACAAGTTTTCATGAGGTACAATTTCAATATTTACTTGGCTACAAGTAAACATTGTCTGGTAGCCAGCCCACAGTTAGGTAGACCCCAAACTGGGCCAATCAGGAGCCAATCATCACAACTCTGGACTTGAGCCTGCAAGATCTCAATTCATTCTAGACTTCTCTTTGGAGAAGAGATGGAGAGAGAGATGAAAAACAAAAGCAAAAACAACAAAAAACACAGCAAACAAAAACTCCACCACAAACAATGACAGCAGCAACAAAAAACAAAACTAAGGGGCGCCTGGGTGGCTTAGCTGGTTAAGCATCTGACGTCAGCTCACGTCATGATCTCATGGTTCACGGGTTTGAGCCCTGCATCGGGTTTTGCGCTGACAGCTCAGTGTCTGGAGCCTGCTTCCAATTCTGTGTCTCCCTCTCTCTCTCTGCTCATCTCTCTCTCTCTCTCTCTCTCTCTCTCTCCATCTCTCTCAAATAAATAAACATTTAAAAATTAAAACAAAACAAAAAAACTAAAATTGAAGTGGTAGAGAATGGACATTTTACAGGATTTGGAGGAAGTAGCAGAGAAAGTTCATATGAAGAAAATAAAACAGTGGTCCAGATGTGCAGAGAGAAGCTGAGACAGAGTTAGAAAAGTCCCTCAGTTCCTTATAACTTTCTCTTCTTCTGGTTCTGCTTCCTTTGTGAGGCTTGGCTGCCTGCCTGCCCTTGAGCTGGTTCTGCGAGATAGCTCCGTATCCTTTATGAGAAGTTCTCCCCTTCCCCACACGAGCCACATTGCTACTTGCAATGAAAGGGTTCTAATGAAAAGACGTTTAAAAATACCATAACAGAACATAGTAGGCACTCGATAAATAACAGCTGGGATAATTATGCTTACCTTCAACACCACCGCTCAAATGACACATGTACTGATTCATATTTATTGAAGATCTCCTACTTGACCATTCAAGGGTTACCTGGCCCATGCAAGGGCTTTTTACTACATCTCAAATTTGTGCAAAATACCAGTGAAGCGGAAATCTTAATGGTTTTCTTATTGCATTCTACATTGTTCTGTATGTATCTGTGTCTTTTACTGTAGGTAAACATGGCAATGGAAGCTCCTCTGCCATTATTTTTATCATTGGCAGCTGGAATACCTCCTAGTGTGTTAACATGGATGAAACACGTGTCTGTTGAGTGAATAACTGAATGGCTTTGTGTAAGTTTCTAAATCTCTCTGAGCTATTGCTTTCTTACTTTTAAGTAGGGATTTGTACTTGTCACACAGAATTAGAGTGCAAGTCAAGTGACAGACGCGAAATCATCTGAAAATACTGAAGTGAGTATCCATTGCTATTAGCACTTTGAGTACTGTGGCAGGGGAGATGCCATCAGTCCCATCTTACAAATGAGAACCCTGAGGCCAGAGAGTTCAAATGGCATGTCCAGAGTTAACAAGTGTTAAATATTAAATGGATCATTTAAAAAAATGACACTCTCTATCCTCCTAATCTAAACATATCAAGACTGGTTTAGGCAAAATGGATCTGAAAAGAAATTTTGGAAGAGGGAAAAGATCTATGTTAGTAAGAACAGAATGTGTTAAGTATATGACATATAAACAGGTAAAATTGAAGAGGATCTGACAGAATGAGGCAAGCCAAAAACAGAGGAGGAATTCAACCTCCAGTTGAACCTCCAGTGGTATCTGTACCACTACAGATACCTCATTTAATGGGACTCCGTCTCATTCTATTGTCACAAGACAAGCTGCTGAGCAACATGTGGTCTCAGTGGATCTACCTTGAGGGACAGTCTGGGAAGAAACAGGTGGATTTTACACACGGGGCAAACGACGTTATGAAGAAGCAGGGTTGGACTTGGGTTATTGACTCTAGGGTAGAGGTAACATTCCTGCTCTAAAGACCTATTCAGTGGCCCACTAATGTGTTTTGAGACCGTATAGATAGATTGTTTTATCTTTTCTACCTGATGGTCATCTACTGATCAATGAATATCTCTTCTTGAATATAAATATAACATCTCGAATTTAACATGTCACGCACATATTTCTTGGTCATCACCATCCCCATTAACATAAAACAAGCAGAGCTCTCCTGCCCCTGTAGTCTGCCCCATGTCAGCAACTGATCTCTTTACCTTTCTAGTAACTAAGGCCAAAGCTCGCCTTGATTTTATTTCTCTCGACCAACACTCATTCTATTAGGAAATCCTATTGGTTTGATCTTTAAAATATGGCCTCTTCTCAATAATCCATTGTTACCACCTTAGACCACATCACCATCATCTTTGGCTAGAGGCAATAGCCCCCTCCTAGTCTTCTGGCTTTTTCCCTTAGCTCTCTTCAGTTTATTTAAAATATAATAGCCATATTGATCTTAAAAAGTTAGAGACTCTCCTTTCCTAGTAGTTTTTCATCTCATTTAGAGAACACGCCAAGTCTTACAATGCCTTACAAAACATGACACAATCTACCCAAATGCAGCATACACATATATACATATTGGAATTATAGTTGAGATCTGTATTTATTCACGTGAATGAATATCTTCAACCTATTTATTTTTATGTAAGACATAGCAGATTATGAAAACAGCAGGGAGTTGTACATAAGTAGTGTACTCCAGTGGATAGTTTCTTTACACAAGGTTGTGGGGCAACAGTTCTGAAACCATTATGCATGTACACAGGAATTGAAAAATTAAGTAAATGGAGGGAAGAAAGTGAGAGTCAGTTTTTTCACTGTTAGAAAGTGAGAGTTGAGTTTCTCACTTGCTTATGTGAGCAAAAGGAGGAGACTATGAACATCCATGTGGTAACAGATTAGAGTTGGAGACATCAGTATGAACTCATATTTAGCTTAATGTAGGTAAGATAGATGGTTATGTGTAGGAATATTTGTATATACGTGTATACACATGGGTTATTATATGCACATATATTTCCTTGCTCTGTTAGCTGGGAGGGCCTGGAAGCAATGATACCCCAGTAGCAGCAGGCACACCTACCTCTCAGATCTTGAATATCATTCTCAAGTAAAGGAAATCAGGGATCTCTGGGGGGAAAAATCCATTCTAGGACGAGTGCTAGAAATATACAAAATGAACCTAGAGCTTCTTGTTGTGCCAAAAAAGTACCAAAACACAGGCGCGCGTGCACGCACACACACACACACACACACACACACACACACAAACACTGATAGGGATATGTGAAAAGGACACAGGAGCTAAGTGGCAGAGTTTTGGCCAAAGCTGGAACAATCTAAGCAACAAAACTAAAATAAAGTAGCAGTGGATATGTAAAATAAATGTCCGTAAGCCCATACTAACTAACAGAAGAGGTTGATTAATACGGAAGAAAAAATAAATCTCCCATGTTGAAGAATTCCAAGTAATTTATGTAGATATTCCACCATCGGGAAGACAGAATGTAATTATTTATTCTTTTTTTTTTAAGTTTATTTATTTTGAGAGAGAGAGAACCAGGAGGGGAGGGGCAGAGTGAGAGGGGGACAGAGAATTGATCCAAAGTGGGCTCTGTGTAGACAGCAGAGAGCCCGACATTTGGCTCAAACTCGCGAACCATGAGATCATGACCTGAGCCGACATTGGACTCTTAACCTACTCAGCCACCCAGGCACCCCAAAAAGTTCCAAATAATTTATGTAGATATTTCAACCTCAAGGAAGCAGAATGTAACTCTTTATTCTTTAACTGTGTGGGCTGTGCATATAACTTTGTCCTAAGACTACAATATGGGTATGGGGGAGGGAAAGTAATTTTAAAATAAAGAAAGCTGACAAATACTCTTTCAACCAGTATTTCAAAAAATATTCTTTCATGAACAAATTTAACATAAACAGTAATGAATCATGTTGTTAGTATGTACTCTGAATAGGATGTGATAAAAATGGCATTTTACTTATATGGTCTTCCTCCTCACACCCCATAACCCCAGTTTAATCATTAGGAAAACAAATTAGACAAATCCTGATTGAGGGACAGTCCACAAAATATCTTACCAGAACTCCTCAAAACTATCAAGGTTTCTCAACTCTGAGAAACCATCATAGCCAAAACAAGTCTACAGAAACATGATGAATGCAAACATAATGTATTTTGGATGGCACCTGAAATAGGAAAAGGAAATTAGGTAAATAAACAAAAAAGAACCACACTAAGTCAACCTGAATAAAATTATAGGCTTTAGTTAATAATGTATCATACTGGCTCATTAACTGTGACAGATGTACCATACTAAAAATCAGATTTCAATAATAGGGACAACTAAATGTGGAGTATATAGGAACTCCCTGTATTATCTTTATATTTTTTCTATAACTCTAAAACTATGTGATTTTATATATATACCTAGATATCTTAAACGATGTTCTTTAAAATATTAACAATGATATGATTTGGGAAAATGTTTTCCTTATTTTTTATTCTGTTTTGATTCTTTTAAAATGTTATTAAAGTACATACCTCTGTACTGAAAAGCTTATCTATCTATTCTTTGTATCTATCTATCTATCTATCTATCTATCTATCTATCTATCTATCTATCTCTCTATCTATCAACCTACCTACTTACCTACATATATACCTACTTCTTAGAGGCATCATGCTACTATATTCCTAAAGTGTATTTTTCTTTAATGTTAAGAAGAATCAACTCCTTTTTTGCAGAAAAGTGTGTTGGTATCTCCAGAAAGCAGTGGTTTTTTGGTCTGAAAACATGCCCCTGCCTTTGATTTTTTTTTTCTTTCTTTCCACTGGGACAGCTTCTAAGAGTCTGAAACAGCTAATCAAAGTAATTGGTGAATCCTGATGGCCAGGGCTTCAAATGCCAAGCATTTTCTCCCAAACTGGGTTATTTAGAGTCCAATGAGGCCAAGAATAAATATATAAAGCTAAGTAATTTGGAGAGATTGGAGAATTTTCAGAAAATGTCTTTGACTTGGAAGCATGAAATTACATGCACTACAGTAGAATGAAATCAAATCAATCAGCAGCTCGGTATCTCCCAGGCTCTATAATCAGCAGGGGTTCCAAAGCCTCTCACTAAGAAAGAAGCTGAGGCTTCGTAGAAAAGTCACTGGCACTGGAATGAAAAGAGACTGAGCCCTCGTCCTCTGGGAGATCCAGCTTTGGTAGCTGACGATAGGTGTGGACAGGAGAATACAGGTTGACGGGAGGAAAGGCAGAGAAGCCAGAGTGATTGATTGCCCTAATGCCCAGCTCTGTGCTATACTTCCCTGCCAGAATCATTCAATGGCTCCTCATTTCCTTTTGGATAAAACCCAAACTCCTTAGGGTGGACTACAAGTTTCTTGAGTATTTCATTCTTACTTCTCTCTTGGGCCTATTTTTATTCCTTCCTCTATTATATCCCAGTTTGACCTTAGCCAGGTCCTTCTTGTGAATTTCTGAATGACCCAAGCTCTCTTGGGCCTCTGATTTTGCACCAGCATGCCAGGAACAATAAGAATGCCCATTCCTTGCTTCATCACCTGGCAAACTCTGAGATTTCGTCCGCTTCAAATCAACCTCCCCAATCCCTTCATTCAAAGATAGGTGCCTTGGTCTGTGCTTTCCCAATACATTGCATCAAGTCTATTATACCAAATACGATAGCAGGTTTCCTGGTCTCCAAAAGACTCTACCTTCTGTCAGGGTTTTCTGATCATATAACAGAATCCAGAACTTAGTAGGCACCCAGAAGCTGCCCGTGGAATGGTGAATGGACAAAGGGATGTGGCAGTTTATTGAAAAACATTAAAATTTGGAGCAGGTAACTCGGTTTTAAAACACACAGCATGAGGATTTCAAACATTCAGTATACTTTGTTGAAAGGCATCTACAAAAGCATGGAACACTGCAGCCTGAAATGAATGCAAAACCTAACTCTAAAAGAAAAACAAGAGAGGTTTCTAAAATGAACCTGTTACAAATGCCCTTTTCTAATATTTTTCTTATGGTTTGCAAAAAAAAAAAAAAAAACAAAAAAAAACGACCCCAATGTATAAAGGAAGAGATGGAAGCAGAGGACATCCACAAACACTGTAAATCAGCCACAGTCTCCCATAATCAGGCAGTTATCTAAGAGAATGTCTCTTGGAGTGCATCAGTAATTAGGGAGCTAATGGAAAATTACCAACCAACAAAATCTATGACCGTTCCGAGGACAATGGAATCACAGGCTGAGAGTACCACAGGTTTATTAAGAACAAATCATGCCAGAACGTTTTGATAGCTTTTTTGATAGTGGCTGCCCAATTCCTGCCACTCTTGCTCCATTGGCTCTACATTGCCTTCTAAATCAATTTAAAATGACTTCTTTTGAGTTGACCTTCAAGGCTGTCCAATACTCAGTTTATTACTTTTCTGTTTCTCTTCTCTTCTCTCCCCCTTATTCTCCCCAGTTGGTTCCCTTTCTCTTCTTGGTTACCTCTCCTGGCTCTTTGCCTTTGATCACCAGCAGACTTTGTACAGACTCTCATGTAACTGTGACTTCACACACACTACTTGCTCTACCCTGAAGAAGGCCTGTCCCCTCTCTAGGCTACCTAGTTAAGTTCTACACATCCTATCTCTGATGGCACCTTTTTCAGGAACCAATTCTCTCTGGGCCATCTTCTAACTACAGAGTAAATCTCTCATTCCTTGGTATTCCTTTATACGTGCATTTATTGCTAAATGATAATGTAATTTAATTTTTACTTGAATCTTTCCCCTATTAAGTTAATGAATAATTAGAGTGAGAATTCCACCATGGCAGGGATTTTTGCCTGCCGTGTTCACTCATGTGCCCACACGCCAAGAACACACCTTCCCAAACACACACCTTGGTAAATGCTTATGTTCCCCCACAGTAAGGCAGTGTCTTATGTAACATCATAGCAGATGGCCTCAAATTAAATAGCTGCTCAATAAATGACTGCTTCATTGATGCCACGGTATATAATGGGAGGGAAAAAGCAATGAACTGATTCAGTTCTCTGAAAAGCATTTACCATGTCTTCTTTTAATGCAAGAAAGAAGAACTCCCCTGCCCCCCGCAAAAGAAAACCCCGTGTGAATAATACTGTTTCTAGGAAATATTTGTGGACACAATTCATTTCTTTCATTTTTCCGTTTACTGATTTACTGAACAGAATGAAAATAAAGATAGCTGTGGGATGCCTGGGTGGCTCAGTCAGTTAAGCATCTGACTTCAGCTCAGGTCATGATCTCACAGTCTGTGAGTTCGAGCCCCATGTCAGGCTCTGTGCTGACAGCTCAGAGCCTGGAGCTTGCTTCAGACTCTGTGTCTCCCTCTCTCTCTGCCCCTCCCCTGCTCATGCTCTGTCTCTCTCTGTTTCAAAAATAAATAAAAACATTAAAAAAATTAAAAAAAAGATAGCTGACAGTTTTTGAGAGCCATGTACCCAAGTATTGAGATTACATGATTAATTAATGAAGAGAAGGTCCCCTGAGATAGGTGTTATTTTAATTATTTTTATTATTAATCTCAATTCACAGATGAGGAAACTAAGGTATAGAGAGGTTAAATGTCTTGTTCACAGTGAGACAGTTATTCATGGCAGATGGCAGAATCAGTATCTGAATTCAGGCCATTTGGTGCCAAAGCCTGGATCCATAAATTGAATTGAATGCATAGGTGAAGCCAACAGTCCTAATCCCATTAAGACTGTACATAAGTACTGGTCTGAATAGTAGTATAGCTAGATTATCAGCCCTCCCCCCCTCCCCCCCACCCCCAGCCAGCATTTGGGCATTTTGATATGCTTACTGCTTACTGGTTGATATGAATAAGTTATTCAGGATTGTCTAGGCCTCCATTGTTCCACTAACCCTCGTTATTCTGCCTCTTCTGCAACTGACCTTATGTCTCAGACTCTGACTGGGTTTTTAGTTCTTCCATTAGGATTGCTACTCTACAAACATTCCTGTACACTAGGCCACCTTTGACAGTCTTTATTCCCCAGGGATTAAACTCTAGCAACCGGATCTTCAGTAACTGTCTGTGCTCCAGCTCCAAGCCAGACAGGTTACCCAGAACCTCCCACTGCCTCTACTATGTTGAAGATCAAGAATGGGGCTTCCTTGTGGATAGCATGCTGGCCTAGCTCAAGCCTCCGTTTGATGAAGCTCTTTTCACACAAACGTTTGACTTGCTGGCCCCACAATATTTTGCCATGAGTGCCTCAGCTTAGATTCCACTTGATCCCCCTCATCTTCTTGTTCCAAAATTCCTGCAGACGAAGGCCCAGGATAGTGCAGATCTGAGTTCACTGCAGTAAAAACCCTTATACCATCTACTTCGAACTAAGCATAATTATTGTTTTTGTTGGTTTGTTGAATCAGTGCTAGGAGTAAACCTGTCTCATTTTACAAAAGGTTGGTAGGTTTGGGGGTTGGTGTCGTGATCCACAAAGTGACATGCCCAAGGTTACCCAGGAGGTTAGTTGTAACCATAACTAGAAATAAGGGTGCCTGATGCCAGCCTTTAATCTTGCCGTGTGGCCTCATTACCAGACTATTTTATCTTGTTCTCAACCCCTATACATACTAGCTTGAAGAACTCTCACCACAAAGAAAAAACATTATAATGTCACTTTTGTGTAGTTACGTTAGTATCCTTTATTCCAAAGTGTATATTCTTTTACATAAGTCAGTATAATGTAGCGATGAAGGGTAAAGGATGAAACCTCAGAGGCCTCAGTTCAAAAGTCAGCTCTCTCACTCATGGAATCAGTGGGAAGGGTGACAGCATCTACTCATGGGTAGGTTGTAAGACTTAAATGACACATTCCAAAGTACTTCGCTAAATATCTGCAGCTTATTAACTACTAAATATAAAGAAGCCAGCAGCAATATCATCATGCATACATTATATCCTAACCATTAACCTGTTAAGTAGCTTGAGTAAAAAGTTTCCGTCCCTATTACATAATACAGTATATGACATCTTAGAAGTATATACGAAGGCTTTACACATGGCTGTCTTTAGTTACTATTCAAAAGTTTCACACAGTCAATTGTATTATTGCCATTTTAAGGATTTCAATAACAAGTGAAGTGATAAGGCTATTTAGTGACCAGAAGAATGTAAACTCCATGAGGACAGGGACTTTGAATTTTTTAAAAATTTCCATTACATAGAACACTGCCTAGAATGTAGTAAGCACTAAGAAAATATTTATGGAGCAAAAGAACAAAGTAATAAAATTATTTCCAAGCAGTGTTGAGCATCGCATGAGCATAAAGTTCTGTCACTGCCCATAATCTGCCCTCAGTATTCTTTCTCTAACAATTTTCTTCCAGAGATGTTGCATATTTCTGAGTGATTCCTTTATCCAAAAGAAATGTCTATAATTTCTAATTTGCTCTAATAAATTTTTGGCCTTTAACAGATGCATGGCAACTGTACTATACTGTGTTGTGAATTCCAATTATGTATAAGACAGATGCCTGCCCTTTCCCATAAAGCTCACAGCTTTGGGAACTTTCGTTGTAAATTGCATTTCAGATTCATAAGTGGACATTTTTACTGTGTGTGTGTGTGTGTGTATTTAAATCACTCAGTGAATTACATGCTTCTGGGTTGGAATACATAGCAAATGGACACACATTCAAATATATTTAACACAATTTTATAACTCTATTATGTGGTGATCATCAAAGAAGCAAACAACAGTAATAAAACTTGGATTTTGTCATTTGGTGATGATCACCAAATGTAAGCCATTTATTGCTCAGGAAGCCAATTCTTTAAGATGAGGTTCTGTGTAAAGATCATTTAACCCTATAACTAGCTAGATTCATGATTAAATACTGCCTCCTCCATCATCACTGACTGTATGATCTTCAGCAAGTTCCTTGGCTTGTTTTCTTTTGTTCATATGAAAATTTAGGATAATGATGATGGCTTACTATGCCTCGCAATGCCCAACTCCTTTTATGTAGAAAGTTGTTTAATACTAACAACAATCCCTAGGCAGACATGTTTCCTAACTTACAGAAGTCCGCCTCACATGTAGAATTAAATGATTGAGTATATACGGCAGAGGCTATGCAACCAGAGATGTTACCCATTATTAGATGTAATAGCTTCTTTGTAACATCATTTACATGGGCTATGTCAATTTTAATACAAAATAATACAGAAAAACCTGATTTAAGTTCAGATGCCACAACTTACTATCCTTTTTAAATATACATTATAAAATAATCCCTACAGTGTGTCTAGTGACCACCTGTCACCATATACCACTTATTATCTTTGACCTTGTACAATATACTTATACTTTCCAAGTCTCGGATTTCTAAAGTGGGCGTGATATAGCACCTATTTGTAAGACTATTTTGAGGATTTACAGAGATAATGAATATTGCCTGGCATATTTGCTCAGTAATTGATAGTTATAATGATGATAGGGATAATGGTGAAGATGAATGCATTCCCTGGGAAAGTAGAGTAAAATATGTGAAATGGTGATAACCACCTCCTTAATTTGATTGCCTGATATTCAGGCAGCTTTTGTATAAATTCTCCACCATCCTTAACTACAGTACTATGAGGTGCCTACACTGTGCCCTATATGCATTTCTACTAGCCCCAAATTCCGTCATCTGTTTTTATTTTATTTTACATTAGATCCTTGAAGGCTAGCAAGGTTAGGTGTCTTGTTGGTATAATATATAAATATATCTGCTTAATTTATAAGTTTCTAAATTCTGAGACACCTTAAACATTCACTGGAAAAGCCTGCAAAGAAATTAGCAAATACTCAGTGCACTGATGATACATGTTTATGCACAGAGGAAGATTTATTCAAGACACAAAGCAACTACATCTTCAACATTAAAAAAAAAATGTAATAATTTATAACTGGGGAGAGAAACTAGAGATATGTAGCCCATCTTCTTTTGGAGGTCTTGCAGGAGTGTTAGAACATAACTCATTATCCTCCTACCCAAACTCAACTATCTTCCCCTGTTTTGCACCTCCATAAATGACTTTCACGAATTCAACCAGAGATGCTGGAGCCGTGTGTGATCCCTGCCTCTCTCATGACTCGCTTCTAAGCGGTCACCATGTGCCTCCTTCTCTAAGACACATTTGCTTCTCTCCCTCACTGTGTCCTTCACTGTTTCTCTCTTGTACTCCTACAGCAGTATCTTAACTGAACATTTTCTCTTCCAGTCCATTTAACATCCTATCACTAAAAAAATCTTACCGGGGCACCTGGGTGCTCGGTCAGTTAAGTGTCTGACGCTTGACTTTGACTCCTGTCATGATCTCATAGTTTGTGAGTCTGAAACCTGCGTCAGGCTCTACACTGATAGTGCAGGGCCTGCTTGGGATTCATTCTCTCTCTCTCTCTCTCTCTCTCTCCCCCCCTCTGCTCCTCTCCTGTTCTCTCTCAAAATAAATAAACTTAAAAAAAAAGTTTTACCAAAAAACAAATAAACAAACAAACAAATCTTATCAAGTCACTCCCTTTGAAATTCTTCAATGAGTTCTATTATTTCTGCAAAAACATCAAACTCGCTAATATGGACCATGGTCTTCCCCTTGCCTACATCTCAAACCATTTGAAACTTACTTCTTCCTTGGACTCACTTTCTTTCCCCTTAAAACACAACATTCCAGCCACACTGAGCACCTTTCAGTTGTTCAACAGTGTCAATGCTGCCTTTCCTTCTCTGAATCTGTGAACTTGGTCTTTATTCTGCCTTAGGCAGTGTTCTCCTCATCTCCTTCACTAAATTCTTAGTCAACCTCAAGGAGTCAGTTTAGTGATCCCCAGGAAGCCTTCTTCACACCTTCAGCCAGATTCTGGAGCTCACCTCTTGCCTTCATAGCACCCTTTGTGCACCCCATCATAGCTCTTAAATCACTGAAACATACTGCCCTTTCTTTTCTATATTCCCTACAAAAGACAGTTCTTTGAGGAAAGGTTCTGTGCCTTGTTTATCACTGCATTCACCCCCCTCAAAACAAGGCACAGATTAGCTGCTCAACACAGATTTGTTTTTTTTTTCTTTTTAATTTTTTTATTTTTTTTAAATTTACCTCCAAGTTATTTAGCATATAGTGCAACAATGATTTCAGGAGTAGATTCCTTAGTGCCCCTTACCCGTTTAGCCCATCCCCCCTCCCACAACCCCTCCAGTAACCCTCAGTTTGTTCTCCATATTTATGAGTCTCTTCTGTTTTGTCCCCCTCCCTGTTTTTATATTATTTTTGTTTCCCTTCCCTTATGTTCATCTGTTTTGTCTCTTAAAGTCCTCATAGAAGTGAAGTCATATGATTTTTGTCTTTCTCTGACTGACTAATTTCACTTAGCATAATACCCTCCAGTTCCATCCACATAGTTGCAAACGGCAAGATTTTATTCTTTTTGATTGCTGAGTAATACTCCATTGTATATATACACCACATCTTCTTTATCCATTCATCCGTCGATGGACATTTGGGCTCTTTCCATACTTTGGCTATTGTTGATGGTGCTGCTATAAACATGGGGGTGCATATGTCCCTTCGAAATAGCACACCTGCATCCCTTGGATAAATGCCTAGTAGTGCAATTGCTGGGTGGTAGGGTAGTTCTATTTTTAGTTTTTTGAGGAAACTCCATACTGTTTTCCAGAGTGAGTGCACCAGTTTGCATTTCCACCAGCAGTGCAAAAGAGATCCTCTATCTCCGCATCCTCGCCAATATCTGTTGTTATCTGAGTTGTTAACATTAGCCATTCTGACAGGTGTAAGGTGGTATCTCATTGTGGTTTTGATTTGTGTTTCCCTGATGATGAGTCAAGACAGATTTGTTAAATGCATGCATGCATATATGAAAATTCAGAACAGAAAGGATTCATGAATAAAAATAAAGTTGTATATGGGGTGCCTGGCTGGATCAGTTGGTAGAATATGTGACTTGTGACTTCAGGGTTGTAAGTTTGAGCCCAATGTTGGGTGTAGAGATCACTCAAAAAAATCTCATCACCATCATCATCATCACCATTAAAAGTTGTGTAAAGGGGAGAAGTGGGAACAATTACATATAAAGTGGTCAAGGAAAAAAAAATTTTAAATGTATCATTTGAGCAAATACCTCAAAGAAGGGAAAAATTAGCCATGTGGAGATATGGGGATAGAGTTGTTCAGGCAGAAAGAATGAAACAGTCTGTGAGGTTTGCGGGAACAGCAGGCATTACCTGTATAACTGAGGGGCACCGAACAGAGGGGAGAGTGATGGCCGTTAGGGTTAGATCATGCACCAATTTGTAGGCCAAGATATGAACTTGGATTTTATCTAAGTGCACAAGAAAAACAACTGGAGGGTTTTAAGTAGAAAATGTCAAGACAGAACCTAATATTTATTTCTTGAATACGCATTATAATAAAGCACACTGGGAAAGTATTCTGAGATATCTAAGTGAATGCATTTGAAATGAATGACATTTACAAAAACTAAAGCTATCAAGTCACACATTGTTTTACAAATAAGTACTTTAATCCAAAGGAAGCTGATTATTTTACTCAAAGTTACACAGCAAATACATGGCAATTAGAGATGAGAAGCCATGCCTTTAATCCCTTCTTAGTTCACTTTTACGTGGAAAGAGATACACGTGTTACTTGAGATCACATATATGAACTCTTAAGCAGCAACTGTAGATAAGAAAAGTACCTTAAGATAACACCGAGCTTTCACCTATTTTAATGATCTTTTTCCTTGGTAGCTTCCAATTAAAGACTTCTGATTTGACACAGAGACTGATGCATCACAGAGCATCAACAACAAAGGCCAAAGTGCAGCGAATGTGTCATTCACTTGATCTGAATTCTTCATTAAATGATCTGAAAATCATTCATTTATGTATCAAGTGTTTCTGAGCCTCTATTTTGTGCAGGACACTGCGCTGGATATTGGCATGACAAAGATAAATATGACATGGCACCTGTCCTCCAGGAACGTGTCATCTAGCTAGTATGACAGACAGGGAATCAAGTCTTCATTTAGCACAATGTGAGGAGGGTCATAATGAAACTAACACACTTTATCAAAGCAATTATAGCAAGACCTCATACTTACTGCCTACTTACTGGGTGAGTGCTGTAAATAGCTAATGTGATTATCTCATTTGACCCCCTTAACAATCCTGTTAATATCTCATGGATGGTAAAATTTACCCCTCTACTTGACCTCTTTCATATGAGGAAACCAACTACAGAGAAGTTAGGTAGTTTGCTCAAGGCGCATCAGGTGGTCAGTGGCGGAGCTATGAGTCAAACACTGGCCGTTTGATTCCAGAGGCTGTGATTCAACCACTTGCATCATTTTGAGAAACACCGGCTTATTTTTAGTTCTTGCAGAAAATCTACAAACCAGCTTTTATTTTATCACAATTTCATAGGCGAAGAAACTGGCTCAAAGGGGTTTCAGAACTTTCAAGGTGATTCTCAAGCCCAAGGTAGACTTGATATCCTTCGGTTCTAAGTCCTACCTTATTCCCACTAGAATATGCTCCCTCTGTACACATTCTTGCATCTTTCAGAGATTCTTGCATCTTTCAGAGAGCTGAAAGAACACATTAATTCTGACCTGACAGTTTGGAGGTGGAGGCCTCCAGCCTATTTTTTTAATTTTATTGTTTAATTTTTTAATTTTTTTAATTTTTAATTTTATTAATTTTATTTATTTTTTTAATCTTTATTCATTTTTGAGAGCGAGAGACAGAGTGTGAGTGGGGGAGGAACAGAGAGAGGAGACACGGAATCTGAAGCAGGCTCCAGGCTCTCAGCTGTCAGCACAGAGCCCGACAAGGGGCCTGAATCCACGAACTGTGAGATCACAACCTGAGCCAAAGTCAGATGCTCAACTGACTCACTCACCCAGGTGCCCCCTCTTTTTTTAAAAAATTATTTTTAATGTTTAATTTTGAGAGAGAGAGAGTCACCCACCTTATTTTTAAATGTTACCAAATTAGGTATTTTGCCAATGTGAAATAGTAAACTGTTTCCAGATAAATGCTACTCTGGAAAATGAAAAATCAGCTTTTTATTTAGCTACTATATTCTGGAAAATACATGCCAATTGATCGAGTGTTCTTTCTCCATCATTGTCGAGCTAAACATTCTCAAACAAAAATGTACTCAGAGTCTCTTGGAAGGAGAATTTTCTGCCATTTACCTGAAAATCTAAATGTTGAATATAATCTTAACAAACAGGCAAAAATAATGTCAATAAACTTACTGCATTATTTTGTTGATAAAAATAACAACAGCAACATTGTTAACTCATGCTCATTACCAAAGTACTCATTCTATAAGCATTAAAAACCCAAATCCTTATCATAACCCCAGAGGTTGCCATTTTGCATCAGAGGACATTGAAGATTTGTAATGTTATATCACAAAGATGAGAAGTGGGAAAGGCAAGAAATAACTCAGGTCTATATAAAACCAAAGTCATTGCTCCTTCATGGTTTTCTATGTCATGCTGAGCTCACAGAGCAGAACGTTCAATTACACTGGACAAAGTCATGGGTGGGTATTAACTAGGTATCTGGTATGAAGTCATGGGCTATTTTGGTGTCAGACTTATAAATTTACCTACATATTCCTGTGTTAAAAACATACATTAGAGGTCAGCTCTTCCAATCACCAAAGAAAGCATACAGGTGCACTTTTTCCCATGAACCCTAACCCATCAAAGTTTTGAGACTTAGTAAATGAATCTAGAAATGGCTTCATTAATGTCCCAATTTACATATTCAACAAAGTATAGGTTGATGGGCTGGCTGCTGGAAATCTCAACCAACAGACGTATTAGAAAATTTGTTGTTGTTCAAATCTACTCTCCACCTGATGTCTGCCCACTTTCTCTAAGTTACTTAAATTATTTGATAGGCTCAAAGTGAACACTCAGTTAGATAAGGCATGTCTGAACCCATGCCCTAAACAACTTCTTTTAAGAAAAGCAGGGTATTTTTCTCCTTATGGATGGATATCCCAGCAGCAGCCAGCATTCAATTTGAATGTTCTATGTTTGCAATCACATGCTCATTTACATGTGAATCACCCAACAATGCTATGAGGAATGTCCAGTATTCAGGAATTTGCTCAGACTCCTATATCTTCACGTAAGATTATTTACCTTCCTTAAGCCAAATTAAAACAGAACCTAACTTATAAAAGATGAAATGAAGGTAAATAAATCATTTAGAATAAATCCTGGAAGACATTTTTGCGGGGGTGGGGTGGGGGGGGTGGGGGCTGGGGTATAAATTCTGCAACATAATTTTCCCCAAAAGAGTTTAATTCATAATTTCAACACAGAATTTCACTGAGCATTTACTACGCCCAACATTCTCTGTTAAGTTCTATATATACTTTACATTTTGTTCAGTTATCATCTATTGAAGTAATATATGTCAAGCTCTGTGTTAGGCAATTTACACATAATTCCAGGTTACCTTCCGGAAGGTTACACATAATTCCAGGTTACCTGTTTATGGTTACCTTCACCATAAACAACTCAAAATTCACATTCCTCATTCAAAATGAGTAATCTAATGGTCGGTTATGTGATACACTATGCTTAGATCATGTAGTGATTTCTCAATATGAGCATCATAAGCGAGGCTCTGGTCCAGAAAGGCCATTCACCTACAATAAGTCACTGAGTATGTGGATGTTCACTCAACCTCCATCCCAAATTCTTTCTCTCAGGACACCTTCAAAAACTAAGCCCCAAACTATATTTCTTAGACTTCCTTATTTGTAGCATTCTGGATGTAAGAGCTTTAACTATTAGATATATTTGCCTGAAATGAGGGAAAAATTGAGACGGAAGACATTCTTTCTTCTCCCTTTTGGCTGTCTCTCTGAAAGTGCACTATGGAAACACGAAGTTTCTCTGCATCTCATGTTCAACTTCCTGGGTGGCTGGAAAAAGCAATGGCAGCCATGGTGGTAGACACTCCTTGACCTGACCTCTTATTGCCTAGTGTGTAGACCAGGTTAGTTTCCCTTTACTGTGGGTATATATAATGCAGACGGCAGTGATGGTGAGATTAGGGGTTGGGAGAGCTCCAGAGGTAGCCCAGCAGTGGTAGCCTCCTTCTGGACGTTAAATATTACTTGTATTATTTGGGAGTCTTTTTTGGAGACCCAGGTTAGATTCCATTCCTTTGAACTATGTAATGAATTTGTAAGCCTCTGATTCTCTATAAAAAAATCCATTCTCACTTAAAATATCTAGTGCAACATCTGTTTTCTGTACTTAATCTCGAGTGATACATTGAGTAATAGACCCTACTTGTTAAAACACGTTTGTCTGAGAATTCATCTTGCAATTCTCTTGCAGTGAGAGAAGGAGGCGTTTTCAAAACCTCACCTCGTTCTTCCACACCATAAATGTGAACTCTGGGAGAAATGGGAACAAACCTATGGTAAGAATCCCACTATCATTGCACTTGTTAATCAATGAACAAATGAACAAATAAACACACCATCACCAGTAGTGCATTCATACTATTTCTGACTTCTTTTGCACTCTTTTTCACTTAAATTAAACATGGAAGAAGCTCCTACTTTTTGAGTGTCTATCATATACCAGATATAGGGATAAAACCTTTGATAAACCATTACCAATCCCCATTAGGACTTTAAGAGTAATTTTTAATCCCTGTTTTTGCTTATTTGTTTCTTAAGATGAAGAAACCATGGTTCATACAGGTAAATCTGGCTGACTCAAAATTAATCCCTGTTCCTTCTAACACATACAGTCTGGTCATGGATCTTCTCTTTTACCTTGCACCTTAGAAAGGCTTTGATTGGATGCTCTTTCCTGCTTTGTCAAAGATTAGTTGGCTATACGTTTATGGATCCAATTCTGTGTTCTCTATTCTATTCCATTGGTCTATGTGTCTGTTTTTGTGCCAATACCATGCTGTCTTAATGGTTACAGCTTTGTAGTCGAGGCTAAAGTCTGGGATTCTGATGCCTCCTGCTTTGGTTTTCTTCTTCAATATTACTTTGGCTATTCAGGGTCTTTTGTGCTTCCACACAAATTTTAGGATTGCTTGTTCTAAGACAGTCTCTTTAACAAACGGTGCTGGGAGAACTGGGCAGCAACATGCAGAAGAATGAAACTAGACCACTTTCTTACACCATTCACAAAAATAAACTCAAAATGGATGACGGGCTAAATGTGAGACAGGAAACCATCAAAATGCTAGAGGAGAAAGCAGGAAACAACATATTTGACCTCAGCTGCAGCAATTTCTTACTCGACACATCACCAAGGGCAAGGGAACTAAAAGAAAAAAATGAACTATTGGGACCTCACCAAGATTAAAAGCTTCTGTACTGCAAAGGAAACAATCAACAAAACTAAAAGGCACCCGACAGAATGGGAAAATATATTTGCAAAGGACATATCGAATAAAGGGTTAGTATCCAAAATCTATAAAGAACTTACCAAACTCAACACCCAAAAAACAAATAATGCAGTGAAGAAATGGGCAGAAGACATGAATAGCCACTTTTCCAAAGAAGACATCCAGATGGCCAGCAGACACATGAAAAGATGCTCAATGTCACTCATCATCAGGGAAATACAAATCAAAGCCACACTGAGATACCACGGCACCAGAGTGGCTAAAAAGAAACAAATCAGGAAACTACAGATGCTGGCAAGGATGTAGAGAAACGGGAACCCTCTTGCACTGAAGGTGGGAATGCAAACTGGTGCAGCCGCTCTGGAAGACAGTGTGGAGATTCCTCAAAAAATTAAAAATAGAACTACCCTATGACCCAGCTATAGCACTGCTAGGAATTTACCCAAGGGATACAGGAGTGCTGATGCATAGGGGCACATGTACCCCAATGTCTATAGCAGTGCTTTCAACAATAACCAAGTTATGGAAAGAGCCTAAATGTCCATCAACTGATGAATGGATAAAGAAGATGTGGTTTATATATACAATGGAATACTGCTTAGCAATGAGAAAGAATGAAATCCTGCCATTTGCAACAACATGGATGAAACTGGAAGGTATTGTGCTGAGTGAAATAAGTCAGTCAGAGAAAGAGAGATATCATATGGGTTTACTCATATGTGGATCTTGAGAAACTTAACAAAAGACCATGGGGGAAGGGAAGGGGAAAAAATAGTTACAAACAGAGAGGGAGGGAGGCAAACCATAAGAGACGCTTAAATACAGAGAACAAACTGAGGGTGGATGAGGAGGTGGGGGAGAGGGGAAAATGGGTGATGGGCATTGAGGAGGGCACTTGTTGGGATGAGCACTGGGTGTTGTATGTGAAGCATTTTGACAATAAATTATATTAAGAAAAAGAAAAAAAAAAGAAAGTCTTTGAAAATTCCACCAGTTATAATGCGTGAAAAATGCCCTTGAAATCGAAATATCTGCGGTGGATTCAGCTCCAAGACTTCCTAGCAATGAATCTGGGGCACGTCACTCACATATTCTTAACCTCAGTTTCCTCATCAGTATGTTTTAGCATCTGCCTTGACTTTTGCATAGGGTTCCCATATAACTCCACAGCTCTTTCAGCTTCTACTAGGATGCCAAAAAGCTTCAAAAATGTTCATAGCATCTAAGGGTAAACACTAAGGCAATTCATCTCACCTCTTCAAGTATATTTTATCATCTCAAGTATGGGTCTGGTAATTAGAGTGAAAGGGAGGGCCTACGCCGGCCGACTCCATCTTGTTCTGTGTCCTTCACCTAGACCACGCCTCCACCCCTTGAGTAACCTCCCGCTCACCCGCTCAAACTTCCTGATCAAAACACGCCCAGCGACCTGCCTAACAGGACTCCGACCCTTCCCCAGCCAATCAGCTGAGGCCACAGCCATTACCTCACCAACTGCCCCTAGACCCCTATAAAACCTTTGTGCTTTTGAAACTCGCTCTCTCTCCCTGGTATCTCACTGCTGCGTCGGTGCAGGTAGGGGATTGAGCTCAAGTGAATAAAGGCTCTTTTGCTTTTGCATCGGACTCGGCTCCCTGGCGGTATTTGGGGATCACGAATTCTGGGCATAACAAGAGCTCCCACACTGTTGGGAGGGTTAAACAGGATATAGTAACTGAAGCGCTCAGCACAGTACACTACGTGGTAAGCACCTAATAATTTTACCTATTAATTTTTCTTATTATAAATAACAGAATCACAAGTGCATCTGAGACATTTTATCCAAGCAGACCCCTCTCCAACCCTGTTCAAGAGTTTAAAAGAAGAAAAAATGCTGTTCACTTTACAGAGCTCTGAAAATTGTTCACCTGCCAGGTATAACTTGTATCCTGAAGAGAAGTGAAGCCTCCTGCCAGCTGGCTGCAAACTCTGGTTGGAAGGCTGCTTTCCCTCTGTCCTCTTTGCTGCCAAGGCAGAAGAGTGGATTTTCATCCTTTGGTCACTGCCAATGACTCAGGCCAGAGGAACAGATGTGAAGAGTAGTACCCCCAAGAGATGGGTCTGATCAGATGTGAACCTTTTCCTGGGACCTCTCCCTTTATGCCTGGCCTCCCTGGCAAGCAGGAGAATGGAGGAGAGACAGCAGCCATATGCCAGAACCAATGGCAGACACTCCAATTACAAATGTACCACAAAGGTTACTTTGTGTTTGGTTGCCTCCTTTCAGCCAGAAAGGGTTCTGAAGTCTATAGAGAATCATAATCAATTCATGCCTAACTGGGCATGAAATAGATCCTTGAGTATGTATTCAGCTAGAATGTATGACTGAACTAGTTTGTGAGATAGTCATTTATTCACAATGCAAAAGCCTTTTGTAGGTAGCAGTCAGCATAGAACTCATCTTTTTCATGCCAATATCTCTCCTGCTATCCAGACTCCTGCAAAGAGACAAGTCTATTCTTGGAAAAGGCAGCAAGCATGTTTGTGGAGTACACACTAGAGAAGGATCCGCCTTGAGTCCAAGCGCGGCCAAGCGCGGCACAAACATGGAAACAAAGTAAGCCATAGCAGGAGCTAGCAATTATAGAAATGCAATCACCAAGGATTTGTATTGCAAGTCTGAAGCTTGAGCAATTGTAGACAGAGAAATTAAGAGGTTTTTTTTTTCTTTTTTTTTCCAAACTTGTTTAACAACCCATGTAAAGGAAGTCCAACAAAAGGCAATGTTGGACACAGAAAGTGATCATAGATGTTTAGAATCAGTTCAATAAAAGCAGAGCTTCTGAGTTGGAACAACATAGTAACATTTCCCTTAGATACTCCCAGCTATGAAATTCACCAACTCCTTTGTGAACAGGGATGGAGTGAAGATACACATCACAGTGTTTGGTGGTTGTTTTTTCATTTCATGTGTGTTACACATGCTGAATTTGCATCTAGTCACCTGGTAACTCTACTCAGACAATATTACCAGGTCTTTGGAGACTCTTTATATAGTTTTTACATTAAATAGGATTTCAAAATCTTTCCTGATTTCATAAGAAAGCACTTAGACCAGGTCTACCTAAAGAGCAGTTTAGAATCAGGATTCTTATGCTCAAAGTGTAAGACTTCATAGGACAAGCTTTTTAAATAAGGCTCATTTTCTCTTTGAGTGGTATACAAATTACAGGAATCTTCTGATATCTAATTTTCCTTTAGGGTTCCTGTGTTTTGATATGCTTCTCTGAAGCATTGCCAAAAGCCCCCAGAAAACATGGGACCATTTTTAAAATCAGTTTATTATTTTTAAGTATATACTAAGTTCTAGGTGCTTTTTAAATTTTTTTTAAGTTTATTGATTTATTTTGAGAGAGCGAGAACAGGGGAGCGATAGACAAAGAGGGAGAGAGAACCCCAAGCAAGTTCCACACTGTCAGCACAGAGCCCGATGTGGGACTTGAACCCACAAACCACGAGATCACGACCTGATTGGAAACCAAGAGTCAGACGCGTAACAGACTGAGCCCCCAGGGACTCCTAGGTGCTTTTAATGAAATGTTAGACTTAGCCACGCCAAGAAGAAAGTTTTCTTGAGAAACTCCTTGAGGCGATGAGCCAGTTAAGTCCAAACCCAGCTCCCTGCTGCCCTCCGTTGATTTGGAAAGGGATAAATAGAGCAACTGGGTGATACAAGGGTTGAGTATCTTCCATGGAAAGATAGGGAAAGAAAAGAAAGGAAAGGAAAGGAAAGGAAAGGAAAGGAAAGGAAAGGAAAGGAAAGGAAAAGAAAATTATTACCTTCCTCTAAGGACCACCCTTCTTGAGGGTGAAGGAAGAAATAGGGTATTTATATTTGTTGAGAGACGACTTTATAAAAGGGCTATCCAAGGTAAACATTCCATCTTAATTCTCCAAACAGCACTGGAGCTATGCATTTCTATTTTCATTTGACACAAGAAGTCAGTGCCTTCACTGCTCTGTCCTCCCAGGTCTAAAGTTATATTTGATACTTCTCTGTTTCTTGTTCCCCATCTCCAATCAGCAACTCCAGCAACTCTAACAACCAAGACAGTTGACTCTTAGGATCTCTCCCACTCAGCCCTTAGGACTGATTTTATCTAGTGTTCCTTCCCCTTTCCCACTAACTGTAGCTTACTGACCGTATCCTGAACCAGTAAGTTACCTCTTGATTATTCTTCCACCGCTGGTATTTCCCTAACAGACACTATTTGTGATGCCGTGAGATTAATCTGCTTAAGGTCAACTTGATCATGTTACTCCATAAATAATGCTAACAATGAAAACAGTGGTTCTCAGTTGCCCTCACAATTGCTATTATATTCCATACTCTGGCTTTTAAAGTCTATAACATGGTCACAGTATATGCTTCAAGTCTAATCTCAAGCCAGGAGCTTACATCAAACTATATTTCAACCTAGAGTTGTACACTCCCCTAAACAATCTCAGCACTTGGATTTTACTCATAGGAGTATCTCTACAAGAGTTGCTTTCCTCTCTATCTTTATATATTCAAATAATTCCACTCTTTTGAGGTCAATCTCAAATGCTACTTTCTCTGTAAGCCACTCTAGATAGTCTCAACCAAATAATACTTTGCTTTTTTTGGATCAATCTTCCTCTAGTTTGGATGATGGAAGAGAAAAAAAACGCATTGTCACCTGTGTGCTACATTTGTTTTATCAACCTTACATATATTATTTACTGTTCTCCATAAACTTAAAAGATTTAATCATATTCCACATTGTACAGATGAGGAAACAGGCACTCAGAGACAGTGAGTTAGTCCAATTTCCTAATGCTAATTAAGTGGTGGTATGGAAATAAAATCCAGGTCAATCTAATTTCAGGTGGGTAGTATTTTCTCTATTCCACATGTGTTTACTAGCACCTATAGCTCAATCTGTCTCATAGACATATTTATTTTCACCATTACAATACTTTAAGATAGACAGACAGACATAATTATTTCTCAACTTGGAAAACATCACATAAAAATCTAGATTTTTAACTGCTTTTGAAAAAAAAACAGAATATATAGACATTTCAGGTCTGCATTCCCTCATGATACTAGTTGGTTTAATTTGCATATTGATGCCTCTCTTTCTACAGGTGAATGTCCTCTTATTCACTATGGTCCCAATCTTCCCTCTCCTTGCTGTACTACTCTGATGCCTCTACATTTTTTTTCTTTTTTTTTTTGAGATAGCATATGTGCATGCATGCACATGCAAGCAGGAGAGACATAGACAGAAAGAAAGAGACAGAATCTTAAGCAGGCTTCACTCAGCACTGAACCTGATGTGAGGGTCCAGGTCACAAACCTGAGATCATGACCTGAGCCAAAACCAAGAGTTGGGCACCTGACTGAGCCACTTAGGCCCCCACTGCCTCCACATTTGTATTAGTTTCCCATAACAATTTATTTTCAGGATCATTCTCTTGTTCCATTTTTTTTTTTTAATTCTCATATGCTGTGGCATAGTATCCACAGCAGAAATTGAAAAAAAAAAAAAAAAGCAACATTTAAAAACACAGATTTTTGGTTTCAGAAATACCTGAGTCTGAGTTTCACTTTCATTCCTAAATATCGGGCAGATTAGTTACACTTCTTTTGTCTTAATTTCCTCCCAGAGTTAGTGTGTGAATGAGATAAGGCCTACAAATAGTAATATGGCTGGCACATAGTAAGTGCTCAATAAATATTACAAGCATCGTGATGGCTATTATTTCCAAACTTTAAGTAAACTGAAGTTCTCTTCCATTAGCATTAATAGAAGTAACAAAATCAGGAGGAAAAAAACTATTAATGGTCTGCCCTCTTACTGAATAGATCACAAAGAGCAATCTTTTTTCTCTCCTTTTCTTCATTTTTCACAGGAGAAAAAAGTCAATCAGAATCTGCTAGAGCAGAGAAAAGCAAATCACTTTGGCACCTGAACAACAAAGCAATGTTAGTTTATTTTCTTTGTAAAAAGTCATCTGTTCGCAAACCTCTTTTATGAAATACCTGTCATAGTCCATTTTATTGAACGTTACTCACTCCGCATTTTTTTGGCCTCAAGGTCATTCCATTATCAGTTCCTACATCACCTTCAGTATTGGAAATGGACTGGGGGAGATGGAAAGGAAAACACACACACAAATACACAACACACTTACCAGGCAGACAGCTCAGATAATAAAGGTGATTTCAATCCATGGCAGGCGGAACTCAGATCTGTCCCTACTTCAGATGAAACCAGCTCCAGTGACACTTACTGACAGATCAGGAAAGACAGCTCGCTATGGAAGGTGCCTGAAGCCAGGAGCAGCTTTCAATCCAATCACCAGGTCTTACGTAAGATAACCCAAATGTTAAGTTGTTTCTTTCTTTAACACATTTGTTTCATTTCTTTCAAAAAATAAAGTAAAACAAACAACGCCAACCAACTATTCAAATAGCCCTCCCCATCCTGAAGAACAGCCCAAGATCCCCAGCACATCACTGGAGACTGCTGCCATGTTTTGCTACTTTTAAAAGGCTGGCCCACGCTCTGGAAAACAGTGTGGAGGTTCCTCAAAAAACTAAAAATAGATCTACCCTATGACCCAGCAATAGCACTGCTAGGAATTTACCCAAGGGATACAGGAGTACTGATGCACAGGAGCACTTGTACCCCAATGTTTATAGCAGCACTCTCAACAATAGCCAAATGATGGAAAGAGCCTAAATGTCCATCAACTGATGAATGGATAAAGAAATTGTGGTTTATATACACAATGGAATACTATGTGGCAATGAGAAAGAATGAAATCTGGCCTTTTGTAGCAACTGGATGGAACTGGAGAGTGTTATGCTAAGTGAAATAAGTCATACAGAGAAAGACAGATACCATATGTTTTCACTCTTATGTGGATCCTGAGACACTTAACAGAAGACCATGGAGGAGGGGAAGAAAAAAAAAGAGGTTAGAGAGGGAGGGAGCCAAAACATAAGAGACTCTTAAAAACTGAGAACAAATGAGGGTTGATGGGGGGTGGGAGGGAGGGAAGGGTGGGTGATGGGTATTGAGGAGGGCACCTGTTGGGATGAGCACTGGGTGTTGTATGGAAACCAATTTGACAATAAATTTCATATTAAAAAAAAAGGCTGGCCCAATTAAATAATTTCTTATGTGGAACTTTGATCATTACGTAGAGCTGTCTAAAACACATTTGGAGATGGACAGGTTTTATAGTGTCCCCTAGTTCTGCATACTTCTCTTTCCCTCTTGCCAAACAAGTAGTAAGCCTCCTTTCAAAGCATGAGCAGAGACCCACAATCATGCTACACATAAAATCTCATTCTGGCCTTTAAGACGAAGGAAAAGGAGACTGCCAGCCTTCTGTGTTGTAGGCAGAAGGCATATAGAGTACCTACATCATCTCACTGAATTTGTAAAAATCCTGTGATGTGCTGCTGCTGATAATGGCAATGACCACATGAATAACAGCAGTGATGACAGTGGTGATGGTGCTGTTGATGATGGGCATTTTATAAATTAGGAAATTAGGCTTACAAGGAATAAATAACTGTGGCCAAGATTACGCAGCTAGCAACAAGGGTTAATGCAGCATCTCAGTCTAGGCCTTTGTCATATCCCTGTTGCTCTGCAGTCTTCTCCCCACCTACCTGTCCTCTCAATTCTCAGTACTCTCCAGTTGGAGATTCTGCACAGCCACTGGTCTCCATGTGCTTTTCCATTTGTGCCTATCAATCACCCCTGTTAGTTGAGATGTTTCTGATAATAGCTTTTTTTGTAGTTTAGGGCCTGGCACAAAAAGGAAATTGATGAATGTCAGTAGAATTGAGTTAAATTCAGGAAAGAGATGGACTTTCCATGGCATTTGACTCTACATATATGAATGGATTACAGTTCAAGCTGCACAAACAGAGCCAAATTATGGGGAAAGAACCTCTATCTTACAGTTGCAGTGAGGTCTGGGACCTGTAAGAATGATATTCTGAAAAAGCAGATAATAAATACAGGCCAGGTAAGACAGATGTGTGTTTAGTCACTCCTTTTTTAAAAATTATATTATAATGGCCTGACAAACACTTCTGAATGAGTGAAACATGTGCCCTTGATTGTACAGAACCCAGAAATATCATTTTTTTATGTTGCAGATGTATATTTATTATTACAAGACAGGAGTGACCATAATAGAGAACCAATCCTGCTTTCTGATTAGGGTTTAAAAGAAGGGCTTTACACTAACTATTCTGCAGTGAACAAGTTTAGTTTTGGCAGGTATCTTCCAACACTTAATAGTTTTGAGTACTAATCTCAGCAAATCGATTCTCTTAGTTACCTACAAGTATATTTTACAATGAAGAAGTCCAAGAAAGATAATATTTTCAATCACTAACCCTTCTATTGATGGAGAGAAGGCAAATACCAGATATCTCATCACATGAACATGAAACTGTAGTATTTTTTTTTTAAATAAAGCCACCTGGGTGTGCCTCTAATGTTAGTATTTATTTAGAAAATAGTACAATTTATCCATTCAATATCTTTAGCCTTTACCTACTTTACTCTGATTTGGCTGTTAAAAATACTAGAGCAAACCCAGATAATAGTATTTTTAAAAAAAACTTCCCAGCAATTCTCAGTGGGTTTCTCAGATTTAAGGAGCCTTGGAAGGTTTGCTCCAACCAGCTGCTAATGACAGTAAGACTAAGAATATTTCATTTAAGTAGCATACTAAAGTTTACAGATTACTTACACATGTTATGTAATTGGACTTTTATCAGAATTCATTTGACAATGTAAGTCATGTTATATTTCTTATTTGAAAGGTGAAGAAATCGGTGTTCAGAAGGGTTAAGTGCTTTACCACAGCACATACAACTAAAGTGGTGTATTTTCTGAACTGGCTTTTTCAACTAAATAAGGATAACTCCCAACTCTATAACTCTAGCTCAGATGTCTCTCCTGAGATTGAGAACTTATCTAATTGCCTTTCAAACATCTCCATCTGGACATACCACAATTACTTTGCCCTCAATCTGCCCTAAACCAAACTTGTCATCACCCCTTAAACCTGTTTTCCCCCTTGGATGCCCAATTTCAGTGAACAGTACCTTTAAACACTAAGTGTATCAAGTCACAATTTCCTTTATGCTTCATACTACTCTAATGTCCACTCAGTCAACACATTCAGCCAATTTTTATGCCAAATGTCTTTATAATCTGCTTATCTCTCCACCTCTCTAGTTCACATCATAATTTCCTTCTTGTTGGACAAGTACAGCTCTTCCAGTTGGTTCCCTACTTCTAACTAGACTGAAACTCCAAATGCCTTACAAAGTCCAAACAGTTTATTCTGAGTTTCTTCCTTCATAAAATGGAGATAATAAGGTCTGTTTCCTGGAGCTGTTGTGAGGAAATAGATTATGGATATAAAAGTAGAAGACACTGTAATCATTATTTGAATAAAGGCAAGGAATGCCTAGAGCATACATAACTAACATCCTTCAAGTTGCATGGCACTGTATTCATTTTAAATGTAGGAAAACTGAGGTTCAAAATAGTGATGAGATCTGCTCACAGTCAGCTAATAAGTGATGCTTGGGAGATTGTTCCATATAACTGTCTGACTCCAAACCTGTGATCTCTTCTTTACAATATCCAGGACTCAGTCCTGTAGGGACTTAGGAAGCTGGGCTGATTTGGGGTCACTTGGCTATTCAGGAGGGGATTTGATGCATATATTCTAGGCATGCAACACTTCTTTACTCTTGGTAGTACCTTCTTTAAGCCTAGGGTGGTAGGGGTGAGCTGAAGCTGTGGGGAAGATGAGATGCTTGACTTAAAGAAACGAATGAAAATGATAGCTCAGGGCTTCTGGGAGGAACACATCAGCCCCATTGTTAACTCAGATGGGTCATTCTGCCTTGAGCCACATATTTGTGAATTGCTGACTTATTCTTCCTTTGTGCCTCTCATCTTTTTTAACTGATGAGCTTCCGGAACATTTTCTTGACACAGCAATGGCAGAGGTATAAGAGGACTAGCCCAATCAGAGAAGCATTTCAGTCTTTGATCAGTTCACATCTGCTAACACCCCTTTGGGCAAAGCATGCCACATGGAAGAATTCAATGTCAAGGAACAGGGGAGTACACTGTGTCCATGAAGTTGGTTAAAACTGCGAAGTCAGATCTCAAAGGGTGTAGACCCAGGAAAGGGTAAATAATTAGGGCCCGTAATTCAACTTACCACATGGGACTTTCTAGTTTGAGGCGACTGAAAATAGTGCTACCAGAAACATTCTTGTACTTGTCTTTTGATGAATGTATGCATGTCTTCCTGTTGGGTATATACCAAGAATGGAATTGCTGAATCATAGGGTCTGTATATGTGTAGTTTTAGGGGAGAGTAACAAACAGTTTCACAAAGTTTAAAAAGTGATTACAACAACATACACTCCCACCAGCAGTGCATGACATTTTAAGTTGTTCTGTATCTTTGTCAACACTTCGCATTATCTGTCTTACTCATTTTAACCATTCCAGTAATTACCAATGGTAGTATATTCTGGATTTGTATTCTCTAATGACTAATGACAGTCGCATCTTTTCTAAAGTAACTATTCCTGTTTTTTTTTTTCCTACTGAATTGTTTCTGCTTTTCTTAGAGTTGTATAAGGATAGTCAATATATTTTGAAATACCCTTTTTTTTTTCATGTATAGCAGATAACTCCTCACACTCTGTGGACTGCCTTTTCACTCAACCTTAAGAATAAAAATTCTTAATCTAAACTCAGTGCAAATTATTAGTACTTTTTTATAGTTAGTATTTTTTTATGTCCTGTTCAATAATGTTCTGGCTACTTAAGTTTATGTAGATCCTCTCCTGTGTGCCCATGCATGTATGTGTGCGTGTTTGCGTGTATGTGTGTGTATGTGTGGGTGTATGTGTGTTTCCTACGTTCTTTTTGTTGTTATTGTTTTATCACTCACATTTAGATCTACAGTCCAACTCAAGCTGCAATTTGTGTGGGGATAGGTAGGAGGTTATGTTTCATTTTTCCATATATATATCAAATTCACAACACTATTTAACATTATTTAAAATACCATCCTTCCCCACTGGACTGCAATGTCATTTTTCTTATAAATAAAGTAATTTTAAATGTGTAAATCTGATTCTGAGCTTCCTGTTCTGTTTTACTGATCTATTTTGTCTATCCTTGCAATAATATCATACTCTCTCAATTACTTTCAGTTTATAGTAGGTCCTCATATCTAGCCATGTAAATCTCCCCCACCCCCCACTCAGAGCAGTGTGAATTCTTAAGTTTTGTTTCCCTACAAGTTTTTTTTTTTTTCTTTTTTTCTTTCTTTCTTTGCTATTCCTTGATCTTCTGGAAACAGAGTTGATTACATTAAACATGATAAACATGCAAATGGTTTTCTGCTTCACTTGGGGGAGAGACTGAAACTCTTACAAGGGCCTATGAAGCCCTACTTGCACTGATTCCAGTGACTTCTCAAACCCTATTTTGCCCCCATGTTCATTCTTGACATCTGTTGACAGGATCTTGGGCCTCTGGAGTCTTCTACGATAAAGGCTTCTTCCTGCTACAAAGCCTTTGCACATGCTGTTCCTGTGTCCCAGACTATTTTCTTGCTCCCCATCCCTGTTGCCTGTTACTCCTTCAACTGTCAGTCCAGTTGTTACTATTCCAAGGAAGCCTTTCTGACCCTATCAGTCTGGCTCATATTCCTCTCTTACATATTTCCATAGCTCAGTGGACCTCTCTTTGCTTCTCTTTGTATAAATAATTATTTAGCTAATGTCTATCTTTCCCCTTGACTTGAGGTCAATGACCATGTCTATACTTTCCATTATTTTACACCCAGCACCTAGTACAGTTCCTGGGACATGGTAGGTACTTAATGGATATTTTGCCAAATTAAATGGGAGTGCATGGTGTATTGAGAATGCTATGGAATGTGTAAGGGAATAGCTATAGTCTTTGAGTTTAAAAATGGTAAGACAATTACCAGTGGCATGACCCTGAACAAGTACCTTGGGTACTCCTTTGATACCTTGATTTTCCTGTCTATAATGTGGGACAGACACATAGTTTTGTTCTAGAGTATGGCATATAGTGGGTAGTAAGTCAAAGACAACTTTTAGAGAACAAAGCTCAAGCTATATCATTGGCCTCCTCACTCCTGGTTCAGGGCTCTGTCTACCTAGTACTCTGGTGGTTATTCATATCAAGCTCTCTGAAATGACAACAGGGCCAAGACTTTCCTGAATGAGACTGGAAGTCTCCACATGCTGGAACTCTCATCTGGGGAGAATAAGTCATTAGGTTCATGTTCCCATTAATTTCTATTCTACTACACTTAAAAAAAACATGAAGTATGGGAAAATGACCTTTCTGGAGGACAGGACCATATGGAACTAAGGAAGGCTCAAAGTCTGTTGTATTAGGCCTTGACTATTAGTGACAACAGGGGCTAAGCCATATGTGAGAAAGGAATGGTGAGGGGAAACTTTGTAAGGAATCGGTACCTTTGGCACTTTTCTCAAGTTTATATCCTATATTTGTTTCCATACAGTAATCAGTAGGAGATAGGTTAAAATACAAAGAATTTATGAACTACCTTTAGAACAGCAAGGTGATTTCTGTCCCTGAAGAGCTGTGTTGGGATAATAAGGGCAGGGAAGATAGTGACAATAATTTCTCAGATTGTCAAACTCAGATGACCCATAGGATACTGGTCCTATGTGGCAGGCAGCACAGCCTTGAATGGCACCAAAACAGTTTCCTGAATATAACCTTGCATAATAGTGTTACTTTCATCAAAACCACAATGAAATGTCAACTCACAGCTGTCAGAATGGCTAGAAAGAAAAGGATAGGAAATAACAATTGTTAACGAAGATGTGGAAAAAAAGGAAATCTTGTACACTGTTGGTAAGAATGTAATCTGGTGCAGCCACTGTGGGAAACAGTATGGAGACTCCTTGAAAAATTAAAAATAGAAAGCATACTATACAGTAATTAAGCTACTAGGTATTTACCCAAAGAAAATGAAAACACTATTTCTAAAAGATACATGCATCTCTATGTTTATTGTAGTATTATTTATAAGAAGCAAGAGATGGAAGCAATCCAAGTATCCATCTGTAGATGAATAGATAAAAAGGATGTCACACACACACACACACACACACACACACACACACGTGCATGCATGCACACACATTGGAATATTACTCAGCCATAGGAAAGAATAAGATCTTGCCATTTCCAACAACACAGATGGGCCTGGACAGTATCATGCTAAGTGGAATAAGTTGGATAGAGAAAGATAAATATCATATGATTTCAGTTATATGTGGAATCTCAAAAAAAAATGAATAAACAAATTTTAAAAAGTAGAAACAGACCCATAAACACAGAGAAAAAACTTATAATTACCAGAGGAGAGGGGTTCAGGGATGGGCAAAATGGGCAAAGGGTAGTGGGAGACACAGACTTCCAGATACTTCCAGATTCATCAGGGATGAATAAATCGTGGGGATGAAGGATAAAGCATAGGGAACATTGTAAGTGATACTGTAATAGTGTTGTATGGTTACAGATGGTACCTATGCTTGTGGTGAGCATAGCATAATGAATAGACTTGTCAAATCAATATGTTGTACACCTGAAACTAATATAACACTGTGAGTTGACTTTGCTTCGATTAAAAAAATTAGTAATAACATCACTTTCAGGTAAAAAGTCCACATTTGGTCTTCATGTGTGCAAAAATTATGTAAGCATAAGTTTGTCGCCTTGCATCCTTATAGGTTCCAGACAATCACCTCTGAAGCTGTGATAAACTCATGAATACTTTTGTGGTACATGAATACTTTTCTTGATCTGGTTTTCTGTGGGTATTATGTAGCAAAATTCCATATACGTGAACCAGGTGGTGAAATGTCATAGTGATAAACTATCCTGTAGTGGTAGAAAATCCTACCCTGTGTAAGAAACCTCATCAAGTCGTTTCATATCCTCTGTAGAAAACTCATGAGCTTCTATACCAGAGGGAGCTATATGCAAATCCTGACTTTTCCACCAAAGAGAGAGATGTAAAGATTGCCCTTGGCCTGGAGTGTTGTTCTGTGAATATTAAGAGCCATGGCTGAAATCTCAGTCTATAAACTATTAGTTCAATGTTTTTAGTAGACCGTACTGCTAGTAATTAAAATCTGAAAACTGTTAGAATTGGAGCAAACCGCATTGGTTAAACTCTCTGGTGCGAATCCAATTGCCTGGATAGAGGTCATAGTGTTGGGTACCTTTTATGGGTTACAAATTGGGAAATGGCAAAAAAAGAGCTTTCTAGCTGCTGAAAATGTTCTGTACCCTGATCTGGGCACTGGTTATATGAGTATATACATATATAAAAAATTCATCAAACTGTACACTTAAGAAGTATGCACTTTGAGAAAATTAAAATTCTTTCAAGCTCCATCTCTACAGTGGGGGATGCAAACTTCCTATTTCTCACCAGCTTCCCCCTGGACTTCAACCTCTCATCACTTTGATTCATTCTTTCGATCTAAGTCTTGCTTTACTTTCCATTTTCTACACCGTCTTACCTCTGTGCAGTTTAACTACAAAACTGAAAACTTGTCCTGAATTACCCTCCAATGTAATTTAACCGTCTCTGTTTTCCCCTAACGTAGGCTGACAAACAGTCTGTCCTTGGCCAGATGTAATCAGGCTCTTCCGAATCCTCTTCCCAACTAGACCTTGACTTTTGGACTTCTGTGCTTCCGTGTCCATCGTTGCATCAGTCAACTGCAAGAACACTGGTAAGTCACATTAGCCAGACGGCCTTATCCTCAGGACCGGATCACTCTTGATACCTGGTCGGGTTTCTCATCCTCCAGGTAATGTCTGATCACTATGGCCTGCCTTCAGGAAGACAATCAGGTGGGTTTAGCCAGAAATGTTTCCTCTTATTAATTTTCCATCTAACAACCTCTTCGCCTTGTTCTTTGGCTACCAATCTCCACTCTTCCTTGTTGTATTCAGAGCTGAGCTCAATCTGTCTACACTATGCAAGATGCCATTGCAGTGGTCTCTATAACTATTGTGATAGTACTAACTACAGCCATCCTTATTGTTTTAACAAGTGTCAGAATATTTTTTTCTTTATCAAGGTCACGGACTTAAGTGCTATTTATCCTCAAAACAACCTATCGGGGACTTTATCAGAAAAGCAATAGATATATATTTTTAGGAAAAAATTAATTATCCTTGCTCATTAAGGATATTATTATTAACAATTGTGCTACTTTTCAGAGAACAATTCTTTACTCAGAGCTGACAGTGATATTAACTGTATTGGCCACATACATGCTACACATATGCATGCTATATATATATATACACACATGTGCTTATAATATATACATTTTATTTAGAGATACCCATTTTCACACTTTAAAATATCTAATATTGGACTATGCTTTATAATATTTTATGAAAAAGTAAAAAAAGAAAAAGAAAAAAAAAAAAAACAGCAGTTAGGCAAAGGAGTGTGGTGACATCCTTGTCTTTGCCTTTGCACACACCAGTTAGCTACATTCATACTATTGTTACCTGAGTTGGCTTCCTTTGATTGTTAGCATTACACAGAGTTACATTTTGACTTAAATTTGGATTCCTAATTGTCATTTAAAATGTCTTCAAAAAGATTATACAGTACTACAAAGTTCCATTGAAATAAAAAGTTATTTTGTATGTCAAAGATTGTCTATCATACAGCAGGCATTGCAATTATAGTTAGTAGAAACTGTCAAATTTCTGGGAATAGATAATGGTATTTTCAACCCTATGAGAGGTTATTGTGACCAATTTATGCATCATGAAGGACTACCACTCAGGAACATAACGTCTATCTGTCAAAAGCCTTTGGCTGACTTGGAAACGAAGCTGTTCACTTCCCATAATATATAATCCCTGTTACAGAAATTTCAAAATGCCAAGTTCATCCAAATGTGGAAAACCCCAGGTATTTTTATTTGGCTCGAAATTATGATATCAGTCTGAAATATGACAAAACGGTCTGGAAGACAAGCATAGGCTAAGGGAAGCAGAATGTTGTCACTGACATTATGCATATTAGTTGGTGGCTGAAAGTGATTCATACATAAAGATTTTAGGCTCAATGCAAAGGAGTTTTAGACTTAAATTTTAATGGTCGTACAAAAAAGACTGTTATTTGTAACTGTGTAGATAAATATTCATTTATTGGTTCCACTATTGGTTCATTCTGTAAGAATCATGTTTATTTTTATGTTGATTGTTTTTCCCTATACTCCTTCTCTAAGCTGTGGTTAAATTGATGGTGCATTTTATAATCATTGCCATTGTAGAATTAAATAAATAAAGTTTTCCATATTAATGTTGAAAACATGTTAGATGGATGGGCAGGTTGATGAATGGGTAGATGGGAGGGGGAAAAGGAGAGAAGAGTACAAAGTTCTTTTATCTTTATGCTTTAATTCAGGACCTTTTTAATCCATCATAGCTCTATTGAAATAATTCATATTATCAGCTATTTCAGTTAAATTCCACAGCTATTGATTTTCTGTGTTCTGTAGAGGGAATGTTTGTGTCCCCTACGGGCACCTAGGTTGCTTAGAGGGAATGTTTGTGTTCAAATCCAATCCCTGGAGTAATGGTATTTAGAAGTCAGGCCTCATGAATTGGATTAGTGACCTTGTAAGAGAACTCAGAGAGTTCCCTGCCCCCTTCCACCATGTGAAGACACAGATGAAAGGTGCCATCTACAAACCAGGAAGTAGGCTCTCATCAAATATCAAATCTATGGGTGCCTTGATCTTGTACTTGCCCTCTAGAACTGTGAGAAATAAATTTCTTTTGTTTAAGACACTCAGTGTATGGTATTTTTGTTACAGCAGCCTGATTGGACTAAGAACTGTGGTAAAAACTGTTGGAATACAAACAATATGGAATATATTGTACTTGTCCTGTAAGGAACATACATTGTTATCTTTGGATTAATAGGCAGAAATACAAGAAAAACAAGTAGATAATGTCTATACGAGAGAAGAGATTCACTGTTAGTCATTAAGGCAAGTGCTCTAAGAGGAAGTTATTCCTTGAGAAATAAGAAATGAAAGAAAAAAAAAGATTATAGAAAAATGTACATAAGGTACTTTTTAATATTTATTGATCGATTGTTTGATTGATCAAGCATGGGAGGGGCAGAGAGAGAGAGGCAGCAGAATCCCCAGCAGGCCCTGCACTGTCAGCACGGAGCCCGATGCAGGGCTCACACTCATGAACCACCCCCTGAGATGGTGAGATCATGACCTGAGCCAAAGTCAAGAGTCAGATGCTTAACCAACTGAGTCACCCAGGTCCCCCAACAAGGTACTTTTAACATGACCAGATTGGAGGCAAGCCTTGTTGTGGTTGGGAAGATTTAGATAGTATTAGCAATTTCCTTCAGTGTAATTAATCTTGCTCTATTTTCTGTTATTCCTGGCTTTGTCCATAATAATAATGGGTATATTTAATACATGCCATTAAGTCTTTTAAGTGGTGAACAGCTTGATGAGTATTTATTGATAAGGACACACAGACATACAAAGTCAGCCAGGCCAGTCAGTGAGTAGATAGTAGAACTGTTATATATAGACTTTGCTCCTTGCCTGCCTATTTTCCAAGTCCTCTAGAGCAGCGGTTCTCAAACTTGGTGGTCCTGGGACGCTTTTACTTATTAAAATTATTGAGGACTCCAAAAAACTTTTGTTTATATGGTTCATATCCGTGAATATTTACTATGTTAGAATTTAAAACCAATTAATTTTAAAACAACTTATTTGATATATTTAAAAATAACAATAAGTCTACGGGCACCTAGGTTGCTTAGTGGGTTGAGTGTCTATCTTCGGTTCAGGTCATGATCTCGGGGTTCGTGAGTTTCAGCCCATATCAGGCTCGCTGCTGTCAGTGTGGAGCCTGCTTCAGATTCTCTGTCCCCCTCTGTCTGCCCCTCCCCCATGCTTATTCTCTATTGCTGTCAAAAATAAACATTAAAAAAAGTAACAGTAAGTCTATTATATCAACACGAATAATGTAATTTTATAAAAAAAACACTATGTCTTATGAAACAACAAATAAAAGTCAATCTAGTGTCCTTGTTTAACACTTTTACATTTTTTAAGTGTCTGATTTAATAGAAGACATTTGAGATCCCATACCTACTTTTGCACTCAAGCTGTTTTCATACGTTGCTTTCATTGAACTATATGAAGAAAATCCAGCCTCACAAATGTACATAGTTGGAAACTAAGGGAATATTTCCATTGCTTTTTCCGATAATTGGTACTGTACCAAAGCTTGACAAGTGGCATGTTTTAGAAGTTATTTGCAATGTGGTATCTGAAAACATGTTGATGAAATTTTTGTGTTAATTTAAAATCTCCTGGTCTATTTTGCACTTTGATGGACATTGAACCTATGACTTTATATTATGCATTAGGCATTTAGATAAATATGGATTCACTGAGTTATGTAGATCTTCCAAATGTTGATGTATTTTGCTACACAATATACAAAAATTCATTTGCTAGGATCACACTGATTTCAACAGAAAAGTTGTTTAGTATTGAAAACTGTTAATTGTATGGTAGTTAATACAATTTTCCTAAATTCTAACTTTATTTAGAAGCTTGGATTTTATCATTGGCAAATAAGTACTGTCAGTTGTTTTCCTTAAAGTGGCAGGCTCACTTTCTGCATTTTTCAGAAAATATCTATGTCTACCAAATAACCAAGTCTAAATAAGCACAATTTCACATAAAAACAATGTCCCTTGAAAAAGTGGCTAGGTCAGCTCATAACTCAACCAGACCAGTGCTTTCCTTACCAATTCAACCAACATACTTCAGTATGTGGCAAGACTGCTTTCGGTGAGCATCCATTTCATCATACATAATAACAACAAACACGTGTTCTCTAGGTTCTGGATTCAATAAAATTAATAATTGTTATGATTTCATCAAGGATATTAAGTGAACCTGGCTTTAAAAATAAGTCAAGGGTGCCTGGGTGGCTCAGTCGGTTAAGCATCTGACTTCAGGTCAGGTCATGATCTCATGGCTTGTGGGTCCGAGCCCCGCGTGGGGCTCTGTGCTGACAGCTCAGAGCCTGGAGCCTGCTTTGGATTCTGTGTCTCCCTCTCTCTCTGCCCCTCCCCCGCTCATGCTCTGTCTCCCTCTCTCCATCAAAAATAAATAAACATTAAAAAATAAATAAAAAAACATAAGTCAAAGTGGTGCCGAAGAAGGTAATGATACTTGTATAGTTTCAGGCCATTGCCGCGCTTCACACTAAAGGTCAGCAATTTATTTTATTTTAATTTAATTTTATTTTATTTTATTTTATTTTATTTTATTTTATTTTATTTATTTTATTTTATTTTGTTTATTTTATTTTATTTTATTTTTAATGTTAATTTTATTTTATTTTCAGTAATTTATTTCCCTTTCCTTTTCTGTCCTCTTCTTTTCTTTTCTTTCCTCTCCTCTCCTCTTCCCTTCCCTTTTCTTTTCTTTTCTTTTCTTAACAAGGCTTCATACCCAACACAGAGTCCAAAGCGGGACTTGAATCCACAACCCTAAGATCAAGACCTAAGCTGAGATTAAGAGTCAGACTTTAAAAAAAAATTTTTTTTAATGTTTATTTATTTGAGAGAGAGAAAGAGAGCAGGGGAGGGGCAGAGAAGAGAGGGAGACAAAGAATCTGAAGCAGGCTCCACACTGTCAGCGCAAAGCCCAGACGTGGGGCTTGAACCCATGAACTGTGAGATCATGACCTCAGCCAAAGTTGGACACTCAACTGACTGAACCACCCAGTTGCCCCAAGAGTAGACTCTTTACTGACTGAGCCACCCAGGGGTCCCACAGTCAGTGATTTTAAGCACCACTGATTTTGCACCATCAGCACAAATGTCAATACAATTTAAAAAGTTTGCTGGTGTTAGTACTTACTACTTTTTAGTACTTGGTACAATTATGAAAATTAGTCTGGACTTCTTGAAGTCCCTGAAGGTCACAGGGACATCCACATGTCTGTGGACCACACTTTGAGATATTCTACCGCAAGTATATAGCACAAAAATTCTTGTTTTAAAATGTTTTAAAAACTTTAAAGGTAAAGAAACTAATAAATAATGTTTTAAAGGATCATTCAATGTCAAAAGTATGAGTAAGAAGACAACAAATGTAATATATATATATATAAGTGTAATATATATATTATACACAAATGTAATATATGTAAGTATAATATATATAAATATAATATATAAGTGTAATATATATAAAAATGTGTTTTATATATATATAGTCTTCAAAAGATAAATTGGGCGCGCCTAGGTGGCTCAGTCAGTTAAGCATCTGATTTCGGCTCAGGTCATGATCTCACAGTTCTTGAGTTCGAGCCCCACGTCGGGCTCTGTGCTGACAGCTCAGAACCTGGAGCCAGCTTTGGATTCTGTGTGTGTCTCTCTCTGCCCCTTCAATGTTTGTGCTCTATCTCTGTCTCTCTCTCAAAAATAAACATTTAAAAAATGTTTAAAAGATAAATGAAAAGTAAATGTTATTGAGGCACCTGGGTGGCTCAGTCAGTTGAGTTTCTGACTCCTGACTTTGCCTCGGGTCATAATCTCACAGTTTGTGAGATCGAGCCCTGTATAGGGCTCTGTGCTGTCCCCACATGCGCTCTCTCTCTATCCCTCAAAATAAATATATAAACTTTAAAAAACAGCAAATTTTATGAAAAAAAGGTCACAAGATTTAAAGAGAGAGAGACTTCATTATGATACCCTACAAGATAGCTTATTTATAAATTAAGTTACTGCTCTTTTAAAATATAAACCAAACTATAATTTGAAAATATCAATATGAAAATCATGTCTGATAATTTTAAATAGTTTAGAAAACATTTAGACATGATTTAAGTTTTCTGGGAACAAAAGGAATTAGTTTCTGTGACAAATAATAAATGACATTAAGAATGCTAATAGTTGGGGCACTTGGTTGGCTCAATCAATTAAGCGTCTGACTCTTAATTTCAGCTCAGGTCATGACCTCATGGTTTGTGAGTTTGAGCCCTGTGTCAGGCTCCAAGCTGACAGCACGGAATCTGCTTGGGATTCTCTCTCTCCTCTCTCTCTCTCTCTGCCCCTCCCCCGCTCACCCTCACTCACTCACTCACTCACTCTCTCTCTTTCAAAATAAATAAACACTTAAAAAAAGAATGTTAATAGTTACTTTTTATTGCTTTCTATATATTATGCAATTTAATCCTGCAGCATACTTGTGATTTAACCCCAGATGAGAAAGCTGTGGTAAGCCATCTGTACTCTGTCCACAGTGGGGAAACTATGAACCAAAATTCAATAGTCTCCCTGACTCAAAACCTCACCCTGAAACACGAGAAAGGCATGCACACTGCTGCCCTCCTCAAACTTTACATTGCAGATCTCAAAAATACAAGATGCAGCAGCAATGGACACACAGAAAAACTGCTGAAAATCTTCCTTGAAATATGCACTGAGCCAACTCTCTCTTGCAGTGAAAGGATGAAGTAGATCTTTCCACATCTAATTAGCAATCTGAAGAAGTGAATTAACACCCTTTTCCTGGTGTGTTGCTGGCCAGACACAGTGTGTCCCCAGTCTTCAGAGCTTGGAGGCCTGATATGGAGAGGTCAGTGATAATAAATCGCTGGGACGCCAGGTGCAAGGCGCCATGGTGGGAAACTAACATTTCTCCACAAAAAAGAACCAGGGAAAACAGAAGCAGATCAAACACCAATGGTAATTAGTCTTCCCACTAGCTTGTCAATTCCTTTTAAGCAGGTAGGCTATATAATTCATTTTTGAATTTCCCTAGTGGCAGAATGAGCAAGTACAGGGAAGGCATTCAATATTTGGTTATTTTTAACAAAACTGAATGGGAATTGAAGTTAAGTGTTATAAGAAAAGGCTACCTATGCATTTGTTAATATTTTCTAAACCTTATTCTAATCATGTATCAAGCTGTTAGTAATTAGCAGATGCTCAAAGAATTTTTTATCGTGAAATCGGTAGAATTATTCAGTCAAATAGCATCTGATGCCATATCCATATCTGCCTCTCAGAGTTTTTTTTTTTTAACCAGTGAGCTAATCCATGCATTTATATTTGTAGATTTTAAGAGACATCTGTCCCTGAAAGCTTTTTACATTTTTTCCTCATATTAGAGATAAGGTATTTTCAAGGTTATGTTAGTTAGCACACACACACAAACACATACAGATGTATGTATATATGCACATATGTGTATGTGTACATAGGTATCTCTAAGATGCATATGAATTATATACTTACATACGCATATACATGTACACGATGTAAAAATGTATCTGTGTGTCTACATGTATCTTTTCTATACAAATGCACCTCCTCTCTAGTAGACACACCAATAAAAAGCCATTACCCAAAACTAAACAAAAAACAGATGTCTAAAAACCTAAACCAATAATTTATTCTTTGTGTTGCCTTGGTTATCCTGGTCCAGAAAATGTCACACCAGGCAACTCACGCGGCTACAAGGAATTACTGCCATGAAATTGGCAGCAGTTACCTGAACTGTGACACAGTAATAACAAGGAAATGAGTGTCTTCTATCCTGCATCTATCACTGCCTAACAAACATAACAGTTCATATTCATTGAAAATATAAAAGAAAACACTCAGGACATATTTTCACAAACCTTATTCTTACCTCCTCTAATTGTCTAGTTCAGTACATTTCCCCCACCCTCAGAAGCATTTCATAAAATCGATCATATGGCAATTATTCTAGAACATCATTGGAGACAATTTTTTTCTCTGGAAACAATCTCCTGCATATATCCTGTGTCCACCCTGGTGGCCTCTGAGCCACATACTGCTATGCCCTGTTCTGTGTTCCGTGTCCTTCTCCACAGAGGCATCTCAAAGTCCGGGCCCTCTGGTGAGATTAGCAAACTCTCCTACTGAGATTTTTTACAAACTAATCTGATCACCCATTCATCCATTGGGCAGGCTCTGGAGACACAGATACGAATTCAAATCCTAGTTCAGCCATTTCCAGCCATTTCTTTGATCACAGACACATCACTTAGCTGCCCTAACCTTCATTTTTCTCATCTACAAAACGACAGTAATGCTAATTATTACCTCTGTCTCTAAGATCAAATTGGATATGCAGAGTGCTTGATGTACTGCCTGGTATACAATCAGCACTCAATGCTGGATTAGCCGGGATAGAATAGGCCAGACTATGGAAATTTATCACCTTGGACATCTCAGAGGCTGAACTCAAAAAGGGATTGTTTGTCAGTCACGGCACCATTGGCAGAGGTTTGTAGGCTCCTGTCAGTAACTCTGAGTGGTGAATCAGGCACAATATTAATATACTGTCCCTGTTGTGCCTTCCACAGTCACCACAGAAAGTAAAAAGAGGGATGAAGATTGTCTGAGACTTCGGAAACACCTGGTGTGGAAGTTATTTGAATCTACTTGACACTCCTCCTATCTTGCCAGATACCATCTAGCCACATGCAAAGGAAACTGAAAGAGTATAGTCCTGTGCGACTCCATTGTGCAAGGGGTGCTAGAAAATGGTGGCTGTGTCCCACCAAAGAGTGATATGGTAAACCAGTGTTTATTAGTGTCATGGCAGAATTTTCCCTGCCATAGATATAGCATTATTACCACTATTAGGGCTATGCCACATCAATATTATCTCTTTTTAACCAAATGGAGTGATTAGAGTAAAATCGTGTCACACATAATGAAAATCCAGACATAAGTCAGCTGTCCATTCATTCAGATTCTCAGCAGATGGCTAACGCTGGTCATTCTAACACCTTCACAACAGTGCTATCCTGCATTTTATTGAATTAAAGTTTTTCGGCCCAAGTTATACACTCTGGCTAGGTTGTACTGTGTTTAAAATATCTTTTTGAATGTACTGACCTCCCAAGAAGTGCAGTCAATGTTACTCTTCTAATGTAAGAGTAACTAAAAGGAATCACTGATGAACCTTAGTGGGTAGAGAAACTGCATTATGGTGAACTACTTTGTGATGGTATATAAAGAAAGAGTGAGACACATCAAAAAATCTGCAATTCACATTTTGATTCTACCTCCTACTAATTGTCTAACTGAAGATCTGTTATCTGTTTCCGCATCTGCAATTTAGATCTTCATAAAATGTAAAAATAAGGCAAAGAACGCTAATGGTTACAATATCATCTGATACCAAGCAGTGTATACATACTATGATATTTAATCATCAGAACAATCCTATAGATAATAAGTTCTATTCCTATTTTATGTACAGGGGAGCTAATGTTAAATAACATGCCCAAGGTCACACAGGATTCAAACCCAGTTCTGTGTAACTCCAAAGTCCCGAATCCACTGTGCTGCTCATCAAAGAACTCTATCATGGTTAAAATTCGTAGTGCTGTTATTATTGCTATGGTTATTATTATACGACTGACCTTGGCTTTTTCCATTTTGTCTTAGGAAGACTTTCCTATTTAGTCATTTAAAGTAGGTTTTTCTAGAAACCACTTGGCAAATGAAAAGGCAGATAACTCAAGACGCTGATACAGTTTAGAGAATCAGCAAAACTATAAGAGAACATTGAATTTGCAATTCAAATGCCACTTCTGGTGCTACATATGGAAGGTACTAATAAACACTGAGTGGAGCCAGGTTCCTGTGTTGATTCCTATACTCTGTGGGCCACTCAGAGTGGCCACTCAGGTGGGCCACAGCTCAGAGCTCGATCATCTTCATTGAATGTTATGTGGGTTCACATGGTTTCCTTTCCTCTAGAAAGTTGAAAGCCCCAGTTTTAAGTCATTCTTTTTAATATACTTCACCAACATTTTTCCCCTTATAGAACACTCATTTTACTGCAAGTGAGCAAGTGAGAGAATGTGTTATATGAAACGTTTCTTTTTTAAAAAAGTCTGACTCTGTGACATTCTATATCAACACGTTTTTCTCTTCTTCACAAGAACAGTTTGGAAGGATAGAGAACTAAGTGAAGATGACAGAGATCAGAGAGAGACAGAGACAGACAGAGACAGACAGAGAGAGAGAGGCTTATTTTAAAGCACTCTGACCTCTCCCCTGAATCCTATCAGCTCAGTGCTCTGGTCTGTGTCACTCAGGCTGACATGTGGCAGGACGGTGGATGTTCCTCAAATCCAAATGTTGAATAATTCCGGCTGTGACAACAGTATAATTTTATAATATAGTATAATAGTATATTTCATAGGCTGGTAAGATATTAAAAGGCTGAACTCCGGCATTCCTGACAAAGATCATTATATAAAATATGAATGAAATCAAGCAAATACAATTTCTTTGACAATGATTTTATTGAGGACTGGGTACTTGAGTGTGCTATCGGATCCTAATGAAAGGCCACATCTAGATATTTCACTAAACTAGGAGCAAAAAGGTGGAGAGAAGCAGTTTAAGAAGGGCTTTCACATATCAAGAAAAGGAGGCTTTGACTGTTAATGAAAGTATACCTTCCTTTACATAATGTACAAGCGAGTGGGAACCTCAGTGAATCTAATTCTCAGGTGATTAAACTGAGATTCCAAGCAGGGAAGCCTCTCCCTGGTGGGAGAACAGGGCCTCCATTCCCCACGCTTCACACCTCTGCCGCCTGACTGTACCCCATCTCCCTGCGCCCAGAGGGGCCAGAGCCGATCCTGCTGCTCAGGTAAGATACATCACATCTCCCCATCTTGTAAAATTACTTTTCACTAATATTACTAAGTTTCAGCTCCCTCACCCTCACTCTTCTTCATCGTTTAACAATCTTTAAACAATTATATATCGTGTACACATACATAAACTTTTGTTCAACAGAAGTCTTTACAAACTAAGCTACCGCATATGCTTTCATTTGCAAAAAATGAGGGGAGAGGGAAATCTGACGGCTTAAAAAATTTGGAAAACAAGGATACAGATGATCTATCACCCTGTATTTTACTAAAATCTACTCAGAAGAAGGAAAGCAGCATTTACGGGACCCATTCCACGCGCAAGCACCCTGCCTGCTACTTTGCAGACATCTGTTGTTCCGTCTTAACAACAGCTCTGTAAGTGAGGATTATTACGCCCATCTCCGTAAACACGGGAACTGCAAACTGCATACTTAAGCAACAGCTACGCGGTAGAACTGGGACTGAAACCCAGGTGCGCCTGACTCTTTGCAGCATATTGCACGTCTCTTCTTTCTTATCATTTTAACTGATAACACTGCTGGGATTAATGAGCTCCTTAACTCTATTACCTAGTAGGTGAAGCAGCACATTCATTTAACTATCCTCAATTCACCTCTTTGGAGCTTCATTTAGAGGTTATTTTTTTGAAGTAACAAGGTAGTATTCACTCCATCTATTACTTCGTGCATTTATAAACCCCACCTTTAAATATCTGCAGTACCTTTATTTGAACTTGAAAGAAAACTGGTTGCTTAACGTGTGGAGAGTGAATGGAACTTTTATTTGCATTAGATGAATCCTGATTTCATGAGTTAATATCATCGGGTCTTGACAATCTATGGTTCTAGCAAACAACAAAAAGCTATAAATTAGATCGATAAATGCCATGAGTTTCTGTGGAATATTCTGGTTTAGGGTACTTTAGAATCAGGATATTGTGAACAGTGCAGTGAACTAATTATTCCTGTATTTTATGAATGAATTTTATGTTTGTAATTTCCCTGTTCTTATTAAAGAGACAGATTGCATTTCATAATTTTTTGTTGCACCCAGTGCTCGCCTACTGAGCTGTGGAACACAGTAAAGTTGAACCAAGGATTTGCTGCTGAGAAGTAAACACACAGGGAGGTAGCACTGGTTTCCAGTTGGCTTTGGAACAATCTACGAAGAAGTGGGAAGGAAGAAGTCTTGACTCAGTTTGGTACCTACCATGGACCCGGTACACAGAACTTTCCAAACTTACATCTTTTAATCCTCACAACACTTGTGTTGGACATTTTTATTCCCATTTAACAAAGAGGTTCACAACGGTAATGTGATGTGTTCAAGATCATCTGTTTTGTAAATATACTTGATTCCAAAGTTAAGAGAACCTAGTCCTTACACCAGAGCTTCTCAAGTGTGTCCTGAAGAGCATATATATGTTGGAGAGCACCGAGGGTCTGGGACCACAGCCTCAAGAGCTAAATTCCAAATTCAAAACATCTTTATGATCTTAGGCATTGTTTGGACATTTATTTTAAAAACTGCATAATATTACACAATATACCCATACTCCTTTATATAGAGACAAAACACTTTAAAAGTCCTTTTTCTCAATAGACTAAAGAATTTGTTGTCATGCACTTTTTTTTTTTTTTTTTTGTAAGATTCTTAAACCTGCTTTTTACAGGCAGTCTCTGGCCCTGGTCTCTCACTCTTCTCTGTGCAGTAAGTATTCCTTCCGACATCAACAGTCTCCTGGTGAACATGGCTGTGATTTCAGCCTCAGCCTCCATCTTAACTTGTCATTCCTTCAGTACCAGCTCAACCTGCATCGTGGCTCTCAGTTCTACCACAGCCCCTCTGTCTCTGTGTCTTTGTCGTTAAGTCAGAGGCAACTCCGGGAACTTAGCATTAGGTTAGACTGAGGTCTTGTACCACTTTGGCCTGGAACTATATTTTTATTAAGAAAACCTTAAGTGCTGTGGCTTTTAGATTGTTATGTGCATTACAGGTATTTTCATGTGTAATCCTCACAGCAACTCTATAAATGTTATCATTATCTCCATTTTCAGATTAGACATCAAAACAAAAATAAAAGCTGTCACTTAAAGGGCTTTATAACTTCCCAAGGTCATAGGCTAGTAAGTAAAAAAGCCCAGAAGAAACACACTCTCACACACACACACACACACACACACACACACACACACACATCTATCTTGTCTAGATCCTGATATCCTGGCTTGGTATCCACTGCTCTTGCCAATCTCCATCAGTATAGAAGAGATTCTGAGCTTGATCCCAAACTAAGAGGTGGGCTTTTTCTTACCCCTTTTCCCTCCCCCTGTCTCCTTCCCCCTACCCCAGCTATGTAGGAAGTATGTAGTCCTATCTCTTCAGTCCGAGAGCCTACCAATGCTCTTAAATTATGAGTTCTGGTTGGGTGAAAATTGTTGGATATGATGGCAATAACTGGCAGGAATACTTATCAGATGTCAATAAAGAAGGCTGAAGAATAATTTTGGAAGAATTCCTAGTATCTATATTTCATTTATTCATCAATTCAGTATGTAATTATGGAATACCTACAACATACTGTACTGAACTAGTACCATAATATTCTACTTCCATCTTTGTGCTGCCCCCATGGATGTTCCTGGGTACCCTCTCCTAAATGAGAAAACTTTAAAGAGGTTCTGTCATTTCATGTTGAAACAAAGTCTCTGGTCCACTTCCAGCATTTTTGCCTTCACCAAGTTGTCTTTCTACCATAAATAACATATAAGCCATCTTTCCTCAAAAAGCACATGGAATGTATTAAATATATATACTACATGCTAAAATGGCAATAAAAATAAATAGTGAAGCAGTAATAAAAAAGCTCTAAAAATAAACAAATAGAATTACTGTAATTTAGCTCTAAGCTTTCTAGCAGCCAAGATAAACACAGTTTGGATTTTATGGAGATATATATATATATATATATATATATATATATATATATATATAATTTAGGGACAACTAATATTTCTAAAAGATATCAGATAAAACTTGAGCCCATTCTAGGATATTCTAGGAGCTTATTCATGGTAGGTTATACTTCTCAAACTTTAGCTATAGCCTGAGATGTTTGGGTTGGGCTCTCATTTCCCCATTCAGAGCCCCACTGAGGGGTAGTCCATGCAGGGAAACCACTCACCCTCATCTTTGGAGAGATTAGAATACATCAAATGAAGCACTAGAATAGTATGTCTAGGATTCCCACTCAAAAGGGCTTAAATCAAGGGAATTGAATGAAGACACAATTTTCATAGAAACAGTCAAGGTTAAAAAGGACAGTAAAGAATGTTGAGGTATCCGGGGAAGGGCAAGGAACAGTAAGGATATTTTCCTACAACCGCTTCTGAGAAGTCAAGGGGAGAAGACAGGGTCCCTGGCTTTACTCAGTAGCAGCTGAAGTCACCGAGAGTGAGGCTACTGCTGAAAACCAGGTTATGGATGTCTGGGAAGAAGGGGAGAAAATACTTTAACCCCTCTCTGCTTTTAGTAGCCTGTCTCCTGTGGCCGCCTCCCATCAGCCAAACCCTACCAGAGACCAGAGAGCAAAGAATCTCTGAATCTCTGAAATTGTCAGAAGGGGCAGGGTTCAGGGCACAGAACAGGGCAGGGCTGAACACTGATGGGTGGGAGCTGGTAAGAGAGAATAATCAGCATATCTGCATTGGACTATTGGCTCCCCTACTCACTAACAATATGACATTAGGTGAATTACTTCACTTACTGGAAACTTACTCTCTACAAGGGGTTAACTGAGAGATACTAGAAGGATTTAAAATGAACATGAAGTGATTAGAACATAATGGATATTCTATAAACACTTGCCAAATACAAATCTGAATTAATATTGTAGTGCTTTATGGCAGCGGGATGAGAGAACTGGGTTGACAGCTTTGCAGGCAAGGTAAGGACCATGAGCAAAGGCCCAAATTCCTAAGGAACTAAACTAAAAAGATTTATTCTCATTAGCAGCTAAATTACATATAGCCTCAGATCTAAAGATCTAGTAGAGCCCCCAACTGCAGTAAAGCCTAGAGTGATCACGTAGTCAGAATCCAAAATAACACCACAGGTTTTAAGAAACACTAACGGTTACATACTTAAACTTTGGCACTGAGAACTTAAGGAAGAACCATGTGATATCACCTGGGACTCGCATGACATATATACATTTTCAAATGACATTTCTTACTGCCTCATATCAGAAAGAAATGAATACAGGTTGGTGGTGAACCTATCCTGGGGAGGCTGCCTTTTCTAGAAATGCTAATACATATGAGTGGGTCATATTGTGCCAGAAGATACAGAGACAGTTATTTGACCCACAGTGAGCTAATCTGACTTCTTTCTTTTCAAGAGGGAGAGAATAAATGCTCTAAAAGCTAAGTGAGGCATGTTTATGGCAGTACACTAGAGAGAAATGTCCAGAAATCCCTATTACCAAGACCCTTGAACAATCTTCCAATCCAAAGTCTTGGGTTGTTTGATTCCTTTTTTATTTATTTATTTATTATATTATATTATCACAAGACATTTCAATATGCTTCCAATGAATTCTTTAAAAACATACTTACAGTAGGTATTTTTTTAATTTCTAGAACTAAAAAATATCTTAGCTAATATGATATCTTCAATTCTCACTGATACCATGGTTTCTCTCTCGAGTATTATGGACATTTTGCACTGTGTTTTGTTGTGAGAAGTTGCCCTGTGCATTGTAGTAGGTTTGGAAGCATCCCTGGCCTCTAGCCCCTAGATGCCAGTAGGCAACACCCAATCATGACAATCAGAAATGTCTGGAGACAATGATAAATGTCCCTTGGGGACACACAATGGCCCCCTGTTGAGAATGACGGATTTAAATTAAGAGGAATCTGCAAGGGAGTAAGAAATATCACTTATCTTTGTGTACCACTTTGACATAGATAGGTCACTGGTTAAAAATCCTATTTTGAAGTTGGGCCAACAGGTATAAAATCTAGCTCCATCACTTACTGTATGATCTGGATAAATTTTTAACTTCTCTGACTCTTTGGTTCCTCACTTTTAAATGGAGATGACAATCTAAAGCCCACTAACAATCATTAGGATTTAAGTATTGTATATGTATGTAAAGAGCCACACACACGGTAGAATCTCAATCTTGTGCAGGTTCCCTTTCATCAGCACCAGTCATACTGCATTTCACTTAGAAAGAATTCAGTCACCTTTCTTAAATTAAAAAAAAAAGCCTGTAGCTGTGTATGTGCATACATATATGGTCATTTCCAACACTTCTGTTTGCTTATAATGAAATTTCAATTAGGTAAGAGAGACAAAATTTCTGTTTGCTCACAAATATCAGGGCAATTAATAATGAGGGGAAACAAATACACTGGAATTTAATAGCAAATTTAGCAAAATATTATATTTTCCCTGTTTGCCACATGTGGATGTGGTCTTCTAAGCAAACATAAAGTTGCATACAAATTACTTATATGCAGAGTTCCTCAAATAACAAAGTCATAATCTCCCCAATGTCTGAGTACCTCCCAGCTGATCAGCTGGGTACAATGACCTGTAGGGGGCCCTTGGGGTAGTAGAATGCTAATGAGTATTCTCTTGAAATAGATTTTCCTTCAGTTTCTCCAAGAAGTATTTTAGAATCAAAAAGGATCCTAAAGAATAATTCTGGTGTGTTGCAAAGGTGGATTTAAGTTAAACTTTGTAACAGAGGAAGGGGGTTTTCTGGAATGTTGGCCTGATCAAGTGGACAGAAAATGATTCTTCTCTCCTTACTTTTCTCTCTTCCCTTTTCTTGAAACTTTTGAGAAGAGAGATCTATGATTGACATTGTGGAAAGAAGGGGAAAAAATCACAACCCCAATCATCCATTCATCCTACATTCATTGTGCACCTGCCTTATGCTGATCATTCATTGGCTACAGGCAATATAATTACCCTGGACTACAGCACCCAAATATCAGAATTACGTTACTATTTAACAAGTACTACTTGAGTTTCTCTGCTATCAGATATGTCTCACCAGATTTTAAAATCCTCACAGTAAGGAAGTGGCCTAACTTATCATTATGTCCCTAAATACTAGCACAGTGGTGTGCACACATTAATGACTCGATAGTGTGTTTAAATAAATGACTAGATAGCTGTTTCTATTCCTGGGAATACATATTTTTTAAGCACTTGCATATTAGGTAATCATTAGGTGACTTAAACTTAATTTAATGCAACAGATGTGTATTATCTATTACCCCCTTCTGTGTGCTATGAGATGGGAAACAAGGATGAATTTAACAACTGTCTTGACCTCAAGCAAGCTTCACTGCTATGAACAAAAGGCTGAGTAGAAAGAACAAGAAGTAACAGCTTTCTGAAATTTTTAGGGTTCTTGCAAAGGTTCAAAGCCATGGAATGGGTATTTTAATTATCCAAAGAGCTGGGGCCCTAACATGGGTAGTTCTGCAGAACAATAACATCTCTCAATTTTGGACAAAGCTCTCTGTGATATGATTAGCCAGACTGAGGGAGACTGCCATGCAACTGTCATTATCCATTTTCAATACTGGGACCATTGATTATGTTTGAAAACCATGAGAGAGAGGTACGTCTCATCTCCGCAAATAACAGCCTAATCAAAAGAACTTGCATTTTTTTACTTTTTCCTGTAGGATAACTATGCGTTTTAAAGATAGTCTGCAAACTGCTTTGAGCAGCTTGTTGTGAGAACCAGGCTACGGAAGATGTTTTGCTCATATAGATGGAGGGAGGTGCCATCCTCTGGTTCCTTCTCATTTTCATTTCACAGGCTCATTTCCCATCTGATAGAGGAAGCAGACACAATTGCTCAGCCAGGTTTCTTTTTCCCTGTAACCTACAGAAGCATTTAATCTTCGTATTCAAGCAAAAGGAGACATCCTGTGCATCCTCCCACAAGCATTCCTCCCCCATTTCTACAAATGTAATTGCTGCCCCCCCAACATTTTAAGGTAGATTTATTCATTAAATACATTCACTAAGTAACTTATTTACTAAACAGTCTCTTTATTCACTTCAGCTTCTGTGCCAAGTATTAAACCTCAAAAGAACAGAGGTGAAGGTGGAGGTGACATAGAAAGACAGGATCTGTGAAGAGAGTACCAAATAAAACTAAGAAAGAGAAATGGGTGTACACAGCATAGAGCATTCTAGGGCTCTAGAATTTGTGGAAGCCATGAGCAGTAGGTATAGAGATATCAAGTGGGACTCGATCACCAAGGAATGTAGGGCATGTTAAGGAGTCTGGACTTTGTATTAAAGAAAATGGAGAGTCATTTAAGGTCGAAGTGAAAGGTAGGCATTTTTCATCACACTAGAGAGCTGCACTGTGAAATATGGTAGCTGGCAGCCATGTGTGCCTATTAAACCCTTAAAATGTGGCTAATCCAAATTGAGATGTGCTATAAATGTGAAAAATACACTGGATTTCAAAAACTTACATGCAAGGAAATACATAGAGGGATACAAAATATATCACTATTAATTTTTATGTATGATAATATTTTGCATATAATGGGTTAAATAAATGATATATTATTAATAGTGTCTTTGCTTTTATTTTTTAAAGTTTATTTATTTATTTTGAGAGGGAATGAGAGAAAGAGAATCGCAGCTGTCTTCAAGCTGTTAGTGCAGAGCCTGAGGCAGGGCTCCATCTCAGAAACTGTGAGATCATGATGACAACAGCTGAAGCCAAGAGCTTAAGTCAACAGCTGAAGCCAACAGTTTAAGTGACTGAGCCACCCAGGCACCTCAATAGTGCCTTTAAAAAGACTATTTTAAGGGGCACCTGGGTGGCTCAGTCGGTTAAGTGTCTGATTTCGGCTCAGGTCATGATCTCACTGTTCGTGAGTTCAAGCCCCACGTCAGGCTCTGTTCTGACAGTTCAGAGCCTGGAACCTGCTTCAGATTCTGTGTCTCCCTCTCTCTCTACTCCTCCCCTGCTCACACACTGTCTCTCTCTCTCTCTCTCTCTCTCTCTCAAAAATAAATAAAGATTAAAGAAAAAATTAAAAAAAAACTAATTTAATATGACTATCAGAAAATTTAAAATTACATATATAGCCCACATTATCTTTCTCACAATATATTCAAAAAGTCTTGGTCTAGATGAGAGGTGTTCTATTTGCATAGAGCAAAATACCTGAGGATAAAGTAGAGACAGTGATTATTATATGTTTATTAACAATAGTGAACTTTAAACTAGAATTTGTATATACATAGGTGATCAAAAAAAAAAATCTTTGAGAGGCACTAAGGTACATACATGTTTTTATTACAACTTCCCTGTCTATCTATCCTAAACCCTAACTGCCTAAGCAAATGCCTGCAGTTAAGGGAGACACCAAGTAAATTCCCTTACTTTAACTTTCTTTGAGAAAACACCTTGCTCTACAAAAAAAATGGGACCTCTCACCTACCATAGCTTCCCTCTCCAGCATAAAATACCTTAGGGCCACCAAGCACAAAACAATTGAAAAGACTTGTGAAGAGTTGCAGAAGAGAAAGGCCAGAGCCCAGGTATAAATCCTTTGGCTATGGGGTTGCTTCTTTTTGCTTTCAATGACATTAGGAAGGAGACCTAATAAAAGTGACAACTATGTATCATTAAACATGATTTTTGGTGAAAGATCCCACTATGATCTTTGGGATATTATTCACAAAGATACTAAAAAAATCAGTAAAGTTGCTATAACAAAAACTGCCGATTCCTGTCCAACTTATATATGTGAAAACAGTTTTCTCAGTGCTTACATTTGAAAAACAAATAGAAAAATAGGAAGACAATTGATGTTGAAGCCTATTTTATTCTGTCCATAAGTAATATTCATCCATGGATACACGCGCTAATTGAAAAAAAATCACTTCTCTGAGATGCATTTCCAATAAATAATTTGCTTTTATCTTTACTAACTATATGCTAACGTTAAAAATACATGTATGTGGTTTTGATCACTGTGTGAATAATGATTGTAATAATAAATCAATCTAGAGGAAAAAAATAAGACTTAGAATTTCATGTCCCAGGAATTTGAAATAATCTAACTTACATACATATTTTTGTTTTAGATCAGTTTGGTAGGTTGATTGATAAGAGACTTTGAGGTGTAACAAATATATTCAGATATAATTCTTGGGGCAAGTGGATTAGAAATACAAGTTCGAGGGAAGAAAGTGACAAAGTAAGATTTCTTACCATTAAAGAGCTTCTTCATGTATTTTTAAAATGGATGATGGTGTGTATTAAAATCACCCTAGTATTTAGATTTCATTGAATACATTTAGAAGAGTGATATACCACTATTATATTTTAATGTTAGTTTTTACAATATGCTGTCAGTTACATTCTTTGCAACTATTTACATATATGATGAAAAATTGTAGATGTCAACTAAAAATGTGAGAGGGGATATATAGCTATTTTTCTTAATTCTCCATAGGGTGTGTGAACCAAATGGTTGGAAGACCAATGATTTAGATGATAGATTCACAGAGTGCCTGGTGACCTTTTCAGGATCTGGGGTGGAGGAGAGAGAGTCTTAGGCAATGCTGTGCATGTCCTAGGAGATCAAGCCTCGTTTAGCTACAAAATCATATTGGCATTTTCTCCAGTGCAATTCTCCACAGTGAGGAACTGCGCTATGTGTCCCTGGCCTCCAGGTACTAAATTCCAGCAGCAATCCCCTTTTCTTCATCAAGACACCCTAGAGTACCCCAAGCATTTCTAAGCAGTGCCTTGGACTGAGTGGACCTTGCCCTGGCTGAGACTCACTAGAGGAGTATTTCCACTTCTGTTTTAGCAGATGAATTGTAGAGGCCTTAAGGAGGCTTGTGCCACCTTTTCCGGCTCCAGCATGGTTTGCCAAGTGTCTGTCAGGAACCAGCATATCACTCTGTCATACCAGAACCATTATTTGACATGAGAGAGACAGCTCCATGCTTCCATCCAGGTGATAGTGGAATTATGCTCTTGAAAAGGATTCTTAGTTCAGACCATCATTTTATTTGCACCCCAGGAAGCACACCTGCTCCACCCATCAATATTTGATGGCTATCGAAGAGAGGACAAAGCTGACATGCTGTCAGATTTTATCAAGTAAAGAACAAGAAGCAAGCTTGAACTCGCACAGGAGTTGCCCATGGGGAGTCTGGGTAATTGGGAGATTGCCCTCTTCATCTAGACCAGGATTTGATGTAAGCAGCCTGCAGGGGGTGAGGGACAACTATGGGTGGGCAGGGGAGGTGGAAAAATGGGGAGAAGGTGACTCCATGTCCTATGAAATCTGGCACAGGGAAAACATGTCTAAAAGAATATGACTAGCCTCTGTGATTTCTGCCTCCAGCTTCAGCAGCAAAGGCTCATTTCGTAAGTTATGATAAAAAAAAAAAAAAGACCTCTAGCTTTTTCTTCTGGATTACTTTCCCTGACATCCCTATCCACTCCTAGATGGCTTGGAGGTCCTTTTCCTGCACTCTCAGATCACCCTCTGGTTCCTTCTGTAATAGTACTGTTTACACTGTCAGTTGTGGCCAGTCTGATGGGATAAAAGAGAAAAGAAGAGAAAAAGGTAATAGTCTCTAAGGTCAGGTAGTGGTAGAGGCTCGAATAGAATTCAAAGCCTGTAACTCTCCCGAAAAACTCTCGTGCTTTTTCTCTGTGGTTTTCTCAGCAGTTATCTCCATGCTCGTGTTCTGCTGTTTTTGGCTATTTCTTGACACATATCCAGTCTTCACATAAAATTTGTGTGTTTTCGGTGAATACACTTACCCAACTGAGTATTTTGAAATCAAGGAGCTCAGGGCAGCAGCAATCTGTGTTAGGACTTGGGGCTCTAAAGACTGAATGTGAAGAAAGGATTTAGGAAACCAGCAATCCACATTTACATTACACAAACCCTGCACTTCACACAGGACAGCAATGAAGGGGACCCACAAGCTAATGAGACAGAACCTGTAACTGGAAAGACAACATATTAAGAGCTTTTGAGAATGACCCATCTAGAAGTACCTACACATATAGTAGAAACAGAATAAAACTAGGAAAAGGCTTGAAGAGTAAAATCATTTTGTATGCTTAGAAAATGAAGTAGCTTTACAGGCTGTCGTATGAAAGGTTTAGGAAGTTTGCTCAGTCCATGCCTCCTTCCTCAGAAGGGTCTCCGTGATTCCACTCACGGCATGTTTGTGTCCAGTGGTTTTTGGCCACAATGCCGCATCATCTTGAGCACCTGATCAAAGCTAAGTGAGATTCTTTCCGTCCTCAGCATAGGAATCAAAGGACAAAAACAGTGCACAAAGGATTCTGGGAAGTGGAGCCAGTATGCCCCAGCAGGTTCACAGGTGAAAGCCAATGTCTTCTCACTAACAGCTCATGGAGACAACCAGCCTGCAGATGGGAGGGGCCAATGAAGCAGAGAGAAAGAGAGTGACAGAAATCAGGGGCAAGTGGCCCCAGATGAACATATACACATGCACGCTCACACACAGAAGTTCATGATGTGAGATACAGCTATGCCACCTTATATTGGGGTCTACAAACTTCCCCTGAACTTTTCAAACAAACCTCTTTTGCTTCAGATTATTTAAGTTTCTTTTCTTTTCTTTCTTTCTTTCTTTTTTTTTTTTTTTTCATGACAGCCAAGGCTCTCATGTCATTCAAATCCTTTATTTTCAGAAGGAACCAGTCCTAGAAAAGAAAGATGATTTATTTAAAAACTAATTAATGAGAAAGTCAGGCCAGGCATGCAGATCTGAATTTCCTATGCTACCAGCTGGATTTCTGACAAAGGGAGCAATCAGCTTTGAAAGAGACACAGACGTTGATTCTCCTGATTCCTCATTCCAGGTCCAGACCAATACAGTCCAAGATTATGAACTGATGCTTAGTCACTAAGTTATTTTTTGAAAAATGTGTGTGTGTATGTGTGTGTATCTATATTTTCATTTGCTTGATGTTAGAATTTGGCATTTACGCATTATTTCTACAGATGAAAGCTTACTGCTTTTAGTTGTAGGTCATTTCAAGGTTTTGAGCACAAACAGCAGTTATTCTTCCCTCAGCGCTTCCTTCAATCCTTGGTTCAAAATCCAACTATTAAGAACCCAACTCCATGGTGATTCATGACGATCTGATCCAGGAGAGTCCCCTTCTCACCTCTCACTGGGGCTTTTTTTTTTTTTTTTTCCCTGCATTTTAGTCCCCTCTGTGACACAGGTCCCAAACTGAAACAGGGCCCTGAATTGCCCTCCAGAGAAATAATAGGAGCCCCTAAGCTAACTGGACCTCTCACGGCTGTGAACAGCCAAGTCCACCCTGAGAGTCTGCAATCCAAGAAAACGCTCTTGCTCAGACCAGGACCTTTATGGCTTCTTAGCAAATCTCTGGTCAGCTACCATTTCTTCTCTGTGGGGCTTTTAGTCTCTTCCTGACCTTCCTTTGTTAGTCTGGGTCCTGTGTTGATCATCCAAATGTAAACTACTTCCACTCCAGCACCTTCAAATCCCTTTCATCCCTGTCTTTCTGCCATTCCTCACCCAGAACATCCCAGCCTTCAAGAGTGCTGTCATCTACCTCTTCCACACCTATCCCTCAGCAGAGGAGTCCAGCTGTTCAGATGAGCACCAATGCATTCTTAAGGCCACCACTCTGAGCTGCGTCCTTGGTAATGCCCACCAGTCCTTTCTCTTGTGGTTAGTAATACCTACTTTTATTCCAATCCAGTTTAGCTCAGTGCCAGAAAATGACTTAAGTCTCCTATTTCACTGGGGCTACCTGAGGACCTCATACCCCATTTGCTTCACTTCCCTGCTAATATCTCACTTCCTACCAAACTATCTATGCCCAGACTTTGTGAATATCTCCTCCAAGCCCAGATGAAAAATAATTCTTCTACACAAGGATAGCTCATTCATCTGGGCTCCCTCTTCCTCCCTATGGGAAGACCACAATATTTTAATTATTTCAAAGCTCTTAGGGCAATTTTAGCCTCTCCTTTCTTACTGACTCACTTGTCTGAGTCTATAGCAAACTCAAGTCTCTAGTTGCTGGTCTCAATCCATTCCTGAGAACGAAGCCCAAGGCCCTAAGGCATCAGTTTTATCTAATGAACTACTTTTGCTTCTGTGCATCTAGATTGAAACTGTAGAGGGCTCTCTAAGAAACCAAACCAAACCAAATAAAACAAAACAAAACAAAACACAACACACCTTTATTTGGAGCATTTGCCAGTTCCCGTGACAAAAATATTCCGAGAATGGCTGATTCCAGGCTCTCAATATAATGTAAGTGAAGATGGAGTTGGGAAGAAAAATACAATAGCACACGTTTATAGTATCTCTACCATACAGATATGAGATATAAATAGCCTCAAGATGGTAGATAATAGCAAAATTTAGTAAAATAATTAGAAAATAACAAGAGTTGAGTATTCATTACCTTTGTTTTTATTTTTTTAGTAAGATGTATTTATTTTGAGAGAGAGAGAGAGAGAGAGAGAGAGCGAGCATTGTGGGGGAGGGCCAGAGAGAGGGAGACAGAATCCTAAGCAGGCTCCACACTGTCAGCACAGAACCCGATGTGGGGCGTGAACTCATGAACCATGAGATCACGACCTGAATCAAAATCAAAAGTCAGATGCGTAACCAACTGAGCCACCTGGGTGCCCTGTTACCTCTGTTTTTAAATTATTTAAGTCTACGCCATTCAATTGTTAGCAATGGCTACACTTAACATTTGGCTCGTAAAATTCTGAAGATATTATAATAACCAGTTCTCACAAGCCAGTACGAGCAGCTCTAGCACAGCACTGTGCACCACGCTCTTCTTGAAACCTAATGCAGCTACACATTCTGCATTTCTAGCTTGTCTGAAGTCCCTTCATATGTACCTAATGCCATCTTTTCTGTGAGCTCTCCTTCTTCTCTCCATCTAAGAAAATTGGTGTTCCTCAAAGTTCTGTACTCAGTCAACTGATGCTCTCACATTGTATGCACTCTTTGATATCACACCTATATTACTTTTTTTTTTCAGTTTGCCTATTAATACCATCATCCACCCAGAAAGCTGACACACACCACTACAAGTCACTGTGGAGTCTTTCTTCATATCCTACAATCACATCGGACATGGTTTACATCCTAAATATATCATGCACCCTTTTGTCTTTGTCATCCCTTTGACCAGGGTTGTAATATAGATTCCAAACGGATCTAGTTTTCTCTGTTCTGGTCTATCCTTCTTAGCAGCTACTGTAGTGATTTAGTAAAATTCACATATAATTGTGACATTCCTTGATTAAGTCCTTTCAGTGGCTCCCCATTTCCCACTGGAAAACTATATTGCAACATAAATTCATTCTTTATTTAGTCTCTGCCTGACCTCACCAGCCTCATCTTTTACCACTTCCTGCTTTATTTACTTTTTATGCTCCACCAATATCAAACTGCTAATAACTGACTCCATAACCAGCTTTTGTGCTCCTTTGTGATTTAACTCAGACTATATTTCTTTGTTGGAATAACTTGCCCCTTATCAGCCTTCATACGGGCATCTCTGGATCCACTCTTAAATCTTAGATCAGAGAGGTATCACATCTCTTTTAGGCAGACATTACTAATCTCCTATAATGGTCTCAGTATCTGGATCAACCTTGAAAATGAGCCATTCGCATCTCCAGCTCTGGGGAGCTTGCCTGACCGAACGCACAGTTTCTGCCCCATTGGATTCACAGGTGCGTTCTTGTCAAGGTCATGCTTTGTGCAGGTTGCTCCTCCACTGAATGACTTTGGTTTGAGGATTCCCCAGGCCCTGGATGAACTTTTCTGGAAATCAGATGCAATCTGAGATGCTTCCTATCTCAAGTCTTCTTTCTCTCTCCTTTCATGGGTATCAGACTTACATCCTGATCTAAAGGCGTAGCCCTGTCTTCCTTCAACAGATCTCTTGTGTGTCTAATGCTGTCTTGACATCCTACTTCTCTGACAGTTCCAAATAATGCAGTTCCCCAGATTTCTACTAATTTCTATCAACTCTCCTACAAACTATTCTAATATTCTCTGTGCCTGCGGTATGAATGTGTGTGTACACACACACACACACACACACACACACACACACACACCCAATGAGACTATGCAATCTTGAAGGCAGAAGCTCAGGTATTCATCTTCATATTAAAGCATCTAGACACATCCTAGTTGATCAGTAAATGTGCACTGGATGGATAAATAATTTGATGGAAATTTCCACTCTGTAAAAAAAATAGGCGCTGTGTGATTCTCAGAGTAATTTACTGTGCTAGAGTTTTTTAGAGCATGAAAATATGTGATATGTCAGAAGTACGGCAATTTCATAAAAGGTATTAAACCACTATATCACCATTTCAACTTAATTGCAGTGTATAAAATAACTTTGGCTCTGAATTTGGAAGCAGTCAATATAAAAAGAGTGGCTTAAGAGATTTTTCCCAAGTCTGTGTCTTATAGAAAGTAACTTATTTCTTCTAAAATTGATCTTGAATAAATTCTAGTTAAAATTATCCCAAGGAACTTTGGGAAAGGATAAGTGGAAATGGAAAATATTTTCACTGAGGGACTCCACAAATATACAGTAGTTCAGAAAGCAGCAGACAAATATAGGGAAATTTCCCTCCATAATTTCAAGCACACCTGTTTTATTTCACAGATTATCAAACGGTATACACTAAGTGTTTGTGTTCCAAGTATTATTTGAAACATGAAGAGACATGGCATATATACCCATACAGTTGGTGAAAATTCTCGAGAGTCTTTGAAATGAAGTGATAAACTAATTTGATCACTTTTTACATGACTTCATGGTTCTATTCTCCCTCTATTTTTAAAAATACCTAAGTATCTTCCAGGAGATATCCTTAACACATTTTCTTCCAAACTGAAAACCAAGCAGATAAACTGTTTATTTGCTCCTAGAGGTAGGCTTCTGCATAAAAGAAAAGACAAAAAGTCACTGGCATACTTGTATTACAAATAGATTAAAAAATCTGACATAGACAGGTATACTGCTACTGCTATGCTTTTTTCCCCCTAATTACTGAGCTGAAGAAGAGAAGGGAGAGAGTTCTTGCAAGTTTATTTTCCTAAGTACATAGGACCACAGAATATTAAGCTTACAAAGAAATTATGAGGTCGTTTAGTTTGTAAACAAATAAAAAAAGATCCAGAAACATTTAGTTACTTGCCCAAGGACACTTAGGAAGTTCATGACAGAGCTAGGATTTTAATGTATTAGTTGACTGGTTGCCTGATTCATTCATTCATATTTTCTTGCATTCATAGAGACATCTGTGGACCCATGGGGATATCCCTGGTATTTTGATAATTATGAAAGAATAGAGGCTACAGCAAGGTCCTTGCTTTCAGGGTGCCCACAGTTCAGTGATAAATGGAATATGGTTTTGTAAAGAATTACTATATAATGACAGAAGTGAATGGGCTAGAAGCAAAAATTAAAATTAAATGATTTCCCCACTCACGGGGAAACAACGTACTTTTTAAAAAGATTTTAGAAAATGCGTGTTTATACTTACCTGTTTACTCTGATCTTTTGCCCTTTTTTTTTCCTAATGAGACCCCTCCATAAAGCTTTTTGGTTCTCCAATTAGGCACATCCTTTTGGAGGACACTCTAAAAGTAGGAGCTTTCTGAATTTCTTGTGAAACATAAGGAGCTTGTCCTGTCCTATCCCAGGTTTAGAAGAATATTAGCATGCCTCCTCGCTGTAGTAAAATGGGTGTGCTAAGGCCATGAGTAATTTGAAACTAGAGCATTCAGATGGAAGACAAGAGAGAAGCATCTAGAATTCTATACAATACTGACTCCAACATCTATACACATCTCAATTTTAATAGTTTTTTTTTTTTTTACCCCTGATTTAAGAACTTAATTATGCTTGGGTCACTTGTGCATAGTTTTAAGAAAACTAGACCCAAGAAATGTCTTTCACAAGAAGCAGAAGATATGATTTATGTGAGTCCAAAATTCCAATCAATAATGCTACAAGGAGTTTTGCTTAATGTTCTTTACTAAGGTCAGGGTTGGCTGTGACCAAAAGGCCAGTATTTGCTTAATGGAAAAAGTTTCCTTATGCAGACACATGTGGGATTTGTTCTATTCAAGATCCCCAGAACTGAAGCTCCCAGTCTTTCATAATGAAAATTCTCCTTTTCTAAGCCAAGAGGCGTTGGCCACATCTATCGTCCTACTCCTTGCTCTTTACTGAATGTCTTGATGTTCCCTAAATGTGCTGGGCTATTTCTCACTTCTGGCATGAAATATTTTATTTTATTTCCCTGAAATACCTTTGCTTCTTTCTATCTCTGTAATAACTATTCATTTCTAGCTCACACCTCTCTCAGGAAACTTCCATGATTCTTCAGGCTTTTCCCATGTGCTTGTGTCTTCTAAAATTCTAATTGAAATGCATTAAAACTGCCTGTTTACTTTGCCTCTTCAACTGTCCCTGTCAAATGGAAAGATAATGCAAGGTACATATGCAATTTATAACTTTCCATTAGCCACCATAAAAAAAAAGGAAAAAGAAACAGATGAACTGAATTTTAGGAATATATCATATTTAACTCACATTATCATTTTAACATGTAATCAATATAAAACTTGTCAATGAGATATGCTACATTTTTTTTTTTTGCACAGTCTTTGAAATCCAGTGTGCATTTTACACTTAGAGCACACCTCTGTTTGAACTAGCAACATTTTAATTGCTCAACATGCTACCATAGTGGACAGCACAGTTCTAGAGCCTAAGCTTAAGGACAAGAATTCTTTTTTCTTGGGGGGGGGGGGGGTGTTATAATCTTAGGACGTAATACAATTTATCACAGGGTTACTTCAATAGAGGGAAGCATTGTTAAACATGGTGGTTGAGAGTTCTGATCTTGACAGATCTGCGAAAGTGGCACTGCCAGTATTGTCTTTCTAACCTGGGGTGAGTTCCTCAATCGTTGAAAATATTCTAAACTAACCTTTCCAATCTTTCTTTAGCAGTAGAGCCAAAATCTATAGCATAGATCCTACTGCAGTGATTAAAGACAAAATATATGTAAAGTATCATGGAAGGCCTCATGTGGCATGTTATAATTATTGACTGCTCAATTAATAATATTCAACTGAATAATTCGAAGTATTGTACCACTTTCCCAATTTTTACTTCAGCGCTTGAAAATTAAATTATTAATCAATAATTAAATGAGTTATATGATTCAATATAAACTAAGAAATATAGTTCTCTCTCTATCATTGCATTTGGAGAACATGCCCAGGTAAACTTTCACCAAAACTGAGGCATAGTTTTGATTTGGTGTGGCTTATAGGACAGCTATACTCCGAGTTTACTTTTGGTTCCTGGGGAATGAGGACTCTCTGTAAAAGTCACTCCCCCTATGTGGCACTCATATTCCAGCACTGAAAAGGAGATAGAGTGACAGATTGTGTCACTGCCCATCTGGACAGATATGGCATACATATGTGTATTTATAGGTAGAGAAAAACAACAGTCATTGCAAATAACAACTGCATAAGACAAGTTACAAAGTCAATTACTATATGTGTTAGTTTGTGGTTAAATCCTCACTGTTCCAGGGCTGTTGCAGTGTCAGCAGGAGCCAGGTTTGCTTCCTTAATAATATACACACATGCACACATGCATGTGCACACACACACACTAACCTTAACACTACAGGTATTTGTTAAGCATTCACTTAATGACAGCCACCGAATGACAGCCACCATGTCAGATGCTTAGCAGGTTACCTTTTACTCTCACAAGTCTTGCAAGGAATGTATGCCTACACTCATTTTACAGAAAAGAAACTGAAATCAGAGAGAGAAAGTAATTGTTCCAGTGTAAACTGATAGACTGAAAAGAAGTAGAATTAGAATTTGAATCCAGACCTTCTGATTGAAGCCCAGAACTCTTTTTACTCAGTCGCTGGTGACTCTTTCATTTCTAAGGTTTGGTCATTTTGATATCTATTTTGAAGAATTAGAGTGCAGTTAGCATTTAACATGCCTGGAAAAAAATGGGACAAGACAACTAAATGTCTACTCCTTCTCCCCTTTCATTTTGAAGATGTGAGAACTAACCACAGGGGTTATTGAACTTGCACAGCTCACACAGCTATGTGTAGGCCACGTCTTCTGAGCCTTTCCATGACCACAGCAAGCATGGAGGATGGTGAAATCAAATCTCCTATGATGATTTGGCAGGTTTTGAAAGTAGGAAGGCAGACAGAGAGGCCTCCATGGCTCTGAGCAATGCAAGGCTCTACTCACTGTCGCTAAGGGCACTTGAGCAGAAGACAGAAAAATGCAGGCAGGAGGGCCCATTGACAGAATCATTTCTTTAAAAGCCTACCTGAAATTTCACCAACTAATAACTTCAATCTGCACCATGATTGCAGTGCATGTAGTATTTGTGCTTGGAGAGCATCAGAGTCCAAAAAGAAATAGATTTTGAAAGACTTACCATGTTGAAGGGGGGTTAGACTTATATCGCGTATAACATAATATTTTTGGAAAAGAAAACAAAGTCAGATGGCTGGAAAGAGAGGGTTGTGAAAAGAAGGTAAACCAAAATGTAGCATAAATGTTTTTATAACCATTTCGTTGTGTAGTGTCTGTCATGGGGTTCTTCGTCTACCATCTTTCTTCAGAAAACTGCCCACCCCCAGCCCACCCTTCTGCATAAACCTAGTGACCATGGGAGCAGCCACCATTCAGTGCAGTGGCTCCTGATGTACCTGATCCTTTTGGGGGCAACTAGTGCCATTAAATGAGATTCTAAATGGAAACAGAATGTCCTTGGTGACTGAGCCTGAACGGTACAAAACTTAGGAACCCACATTTTCTAACAGGTAAAGAAAGTAAATCTGCAGCACAAGAAAATACTTGAACCAACTATTAGGAAAAAAGAAAAAAAAAACCCAGAAATCAAAAAAATGGTGCAGTGTGGTTGCTCTGTGAGAGTCTGCGCTGTTTTACTAATTCCCTTCTTTGTTCAAGCTATGTCTACTGGGGTTTCTTCCTCTTTCAGTCAAAGAGTTCTAGCTACTAGAGTGAACACCTCTATTATGAAATGAAAGGAAGAAGAAAAAAGAAGGAAGAAGGGGGTAGGAGAGGGAGTAGAAGGAGGATCCACAGTTCCTATATTTGGTATGTTGATAAGCCAGTAACAGCTTGAGGGCCTGAAGAACTGAGACACATGACTTAGAGAGGCCCTGAGGAAAATATTCTGTAAGACTGAAGTATAAGGTTAGGGTCCTTGAGGGGCACCTGGGTGGCTCAGTCAGTTGAGAGGCCGACTCTTGATTTTGGCTCAGGTCACGATCTTACAGTTTGTGGGTTTGAGCCTGTGCTGACAGCATGGAGCCTGCTTGGGATTCTCTCTCCCTCTCTCTCTGCCCCTCCCCCACTCAAGCTCTCTCTCAAAATAAATAAATAGAAACTTAAAAGAAAAAAGAAAGTTTAGGGTCCTTGAGATATACCTTCATGCACCATGCACACAAGTACAAGTATACAATCATACACACAATTATGAATTACGTATTTATCTTTGACCCTTTTCAAGCACTGACTCTTATTTGAGGTAGATATTACTTTTCCTGAGGTAGAATCTAGTATCCTGATTTTAAAAACGGCGAGACTGAGATTTCAATAGATCAGGCATTATGCTCAAAGCCACAAAATCAGTTGGTGGCAGAACAAAGGCTTCAACTCAGGTCCTTTGAGTCCTCAGCTCAAATTCTCCCCTGTTTGACTTTGAGTCAGCACTCCCCGGACACCATTCAAGCAGAAACTGGATGGCTCTCCACAGGCAGGTGGGCAAGAGGATTTCTTCCAGGCATGAGAGTTGGAACTGAATGGCAGGTCACCCCTCTTCTAGATCTATGTCCCTAGGAGATACTGAGCCCTTGACTCGGTACTGAAATCTACAATGGAATTAAGTTTCCTGCTGCAAACTCTGAACAGTAATTGGTATTATAAGCAGGAAACATAACAATGAAAGGCATTTAAACCTCCTGTTGTTAAGAATCTTTAGGTCAATAGCGGCATTTTAAAATCAATTTGAGGGTTTGCTGGAAGATACAGAAGAGAAACTACAATCAATGTAATAAGGTTAGATAACCCTAGTCATGTTAATAGCTACCTAAAGCTTGACATCAATCCCTTACATTGATTCTCACTTACAGTTTAAAAAAAAAAGAAAAGGAAAAAAATTAGGAAGGACGAGCATAATACATAATCTCAGTGAAGCATCAAATTAGTATAAATAATGATTAAGAATAATTGCTCCTGTTATTGGAGAACACGTTGAAAATGAGGTTTCCAGGATATCTGCTGACAATGAGGAGAGGCTCTGGCAGTTTCGGAATTCAGAGAAGGGGAAGATTAATTGGTGTTGCAAAAGTACACCTGTGATAGGGAAAGTAGAGCTCACAGAGCTGGATAGAGGGTCAGATTCCTCCTCACCAGGGAGGAGCTGCTCCCTCATTAATGTTGGCAGGACTGGCGCCACCTAGTGCTTGGCACTGTGCTGCGCATGGCAGGGGATACAAAGAATACGAGATTGTACGTTGGTGTGGTTATAAAGATGGTGTGATAATAAGAAGAAAGCTGAAGGTGAAGTCAAAATCCTGTGTTTGCATCCTGCCCCACCAGTTACAAGCTCTGAGTCTTTCGTATTCTCCTCTCAATCTCAGTTTCCTTATCTGTCCAAAGGAATAGTAATGCCTACTTGCAGAGTTGTGAGAGGAACCACATAATGTGTGTATAATGATCCCACCAAATGGCACATAATTTTTTTTCCCAAGGATAAGAGAATTTCTCGGAGCCAAATAGCTAGTCATTGGAGGATCTAGGTTTCACACCCATGTTATCCTTATCCTGGATCCCAAGTTCCTGAGCACTAGGCATACTTCGCTGTCTCAGAAATTGCATAGCCCAGGGGTTCCAAATACAGTATACACCATGGACACTACTGCTATCCCCTCACTCCCACACACGTACATTCTGGCAACCCAAGGTTTGAAACTACAGGCACTACGAGATTAACGAAGTAGAATTTGCTGAATGAATAAAATTTTAGCCAAAAAGCAATAAAGCAAATGAATTTAAATTAAGACTATCAGAGATAAATGTATGACATTCACCTCGTCATGTCAAATACTGACAAACACCTGGAACCCATCATAAAACTATAAGCCATGTGAGGGCAGGAACTATGCTTGATTTTGTTTACCTCTGTATTCCCTATATCTAGCATTGGTGGTACTCAATAAAAATTCTCTGAGTGAATGAATACGTTAAAAAAGGCATTAAAAAATATTCCTTTAAGATTTTTGTAAAACCCTGGTTGCTTACAACATAGCTACTTAACATGCTTTTTCTTAAAGGTGAGAACTTTTGAGGACTATAGAAGTTACTCAATTTGTTCATGCAAATGCAAGAGCTTAGCAAAAACTAGTCAGATGACCCCTAGTTGAGAAGATTTAGATCCATGGGCACATTTATTGGCTTACAGAGGGGAAGGCCATGGAATGAGTGGCTTCATGAGAAAAACCATCAGAAAGCTGCAGAGGCCAGTCTTGAATATAACTGGTTCATTTTTTGATATCTTCCTTGTTAATTTTGACTGATGGAGATGAAAAGTCTTTTGGATCTCTCTGGAGTCTTCTGTCCAAGTTTGTTCTGACTGACACACTATAGAATTGCTGCTAATTAGCATGTGAAGGAATGTTAAGGTCAGTTAAGTCTAACAAACAACTGGGTTTACATTTCTTTCCTTTTTTTTTTTTTTTGGTTAGGTTGAGGCTGTTCTGTTGATACCTGGGTTTTTACAAGTATGCAAACTAACTCTCGAACCCGCTTCAGGATTTTTAGTGGGAATAGCAAGTGCGTGCCCAACTTTTGAATATTTGTTTATTCCCACATACTTTTGATCATTCACTTACTCAGACATTTATCTATCCATTAACTCCCTCTCCCATTCATTATTGCAAATGTTTGTTCAGTGACTTGCAAACGTGTAAACCACTGACCTAAAGGTTCAAGTTTGTCTGCAGTGAAATACTTTACAACACATCTCCAAGAGCTTATGAGATATCTTGAATGCACATTAAATGCAACATGTCCAAAAGAGTGTTTTTACGTTTCAAGCCTGCTTCTTTTCCTGTGGTCCTTATTTCAGTTATTGACACACCCATCTACCTACCCATCTGGAACAATATGAAAACCTTAGAGTTATTTTTCATTTTCTTTTCCACGCTTCATACAATTAATTTTAAAATTCTGCTGACAGCCATCTAAATATTTTATACACTCATTTTAAATATCTCTAGTTACACTTCTCTCCCCCAGCCATGCCTCCCACATTGACATGATTTTTTCAAGCACTGAGTAGCACCTACTCCTGTACGGCTGGAGATACACAAAGGAGAGTGCCTAAGGTCACAGTTATAGCATTCCTGCCCTCATGGATTTTGAGGTCAAGACCACCATTTAATCCATGGAGCAAACTATCTGAGAAGCAAAGTCACAAAGTTGAATTTATTGTAAGTAGTAAAGAGTTTGCTGGGCAGACTAGGAAAAGCACAGATTTCAAAAAGTGGTAGACTTTTCAAAGTATTGAAAGGGTTGATGTAAGGGAAAAGTGTAATTGTGGATGGGACTGCTGGCTTGTGGGCACTCAGGAGTGTGTTCATTGGACAAAGTTCTCCCCCAGTTGGTTGGCTGTCATATGTGAGGGAAATGCCAATGATATTCACTGAGGCGCGTGGCTTCTGATCGGTTAAACAGATTTAAAATGGGTTCTGGTAATTTCAAAGCTACAGAACTGCCGTTGATCAGTTAGGGAAGTTTGGAGCTGCTTTTGGTGACTACCAGCAGTTACAAAATAATCAGTTTTTTCCTATGTATTTGGAATTAAAAAAAAAATTCTCATGAGCTATCCTTTATACCCACCACTTCTGCTCAAAGTAAAAGCCAAAACTCTCACAGCAGGTTTTAGGATTCTATACAATCTGTTCCCATCCACCCTATAGACCATTTACTCTGCAACCTTCACACCTTTGCTGATTACACTTCAGTTACTCTGCTCTGCTCCTAGTCCTGTTTCCACCCCAGGACTTACAGATACGCTTGCTGGAACGTTATTCCCCCAAATAACAGTATGAATCAATCCTTGTGTCCTCTGGTCTTTGCTTAAATTACACCTTCACCTTCTTAGGGACACCAGTTCTGACCACCACCCACTTTACTCTTTAACATTGCAACCCTACTCATCCACTCCCCCTGATTTATTTTTATTTGATCTAAATAAATGATTTATTTATGTCATCATTTAACATAACACACACATAAACACGTGCATATACATGTGCACACATATATACACATGTTTTTAAAGTATTGATTTAGTTTCTCTCTCTTTACACCAAAATGTGAGGTTCATGAGGGGCAGAAGTTTTTGTTAAAGTAATGTGTTCCTATCTTCTAGAATAATTAATACCTGGTACACAGTAGGACTTAATAAATATTCATTAACTCAATTTCTCGTCTGCTAAGAGTCCCCTATGTAGTTTGTACACCTTCAACTGCCCCTTGATACTTTCACAACATCTATTCTTTGCATTGTTATCAGTGCCATTGTCTCAGAAACCAATTAGATGCCTTAAATCTTATTTGTAAAGGAAAGGAGGGAAGAAATGTGGTAGAGTTTGAAAGAGAAGGAAAAGTTTCAAGGATAAATGGAATTTGGATGATGGCACTCTCTGCTGAAAATAATTCAATGTTTCTCCACTGCACTTAGGATTAGTTCCAAAGTCCTCATTGTGGCTTGCAGTGTGCCTCAACTAGTATTTCTACATTCGTCTCTAGTCTTCTGTTCATTGTTTTTCTCCTTTATGTGAATTCTCTAAACATGCCATGTAGTTGTATGCCTTATGGCTTCAATTATGTGGTTATTCTCTCTGTAAAATTGCAATCTTTAGGTTGTACTGAATGGATACTTCAAGTTCTAACTTAAAAGCTACCAATTCTGTGAGGATTTGCCAGATTCCTGCTAAATCTGGTTAATCTCTTCATCCTTCTCCCCACTGCTGCATGATCATGACTCTCTTAAAGAATTTAACTTATGATAATAGCTTCTGATTCTTCACAAAACTCTCAACTAACTGAAGGTGAAATCACACCATCGCTTCGTCATCCTCATATCACCAGGAAAGAAGGAGTTTTCGTTACCAGCATAGCACCTAGCAAAGAGAAGATGCTCTATAAAACTTTCCCGAATAAATGGATAACTTTATAGTAACTTTAGGGGTGCCTGGGTGACTCAGTCGGTTAAGTGTCCTACTTCAGCTCAGGTCATGATCTCACGGCTGGTGGGTTTGAGCCCCGTGTCAGGCTCTGTGCTGACAGCTCAGAGCCTGGAGCCTGCTTCAGATTCTATGTCTTCCTCTCTCTCTGCCCACCACTCCCCGCCCCCCTCCACTTTTGCTCTGTCTCCCTCTCTCTCAAAAAATAAACATAAAAAAAAAGGAATCTTCATAGTAACTTTAGAGAACAAAACTACTATATATGCCAAATAATAGCTAATTAGAATTGGGGCTTCATATGTACTGGACATTTTGCAAGTTTCAACCTATTTAGTCTTTCCATTACCCCCATAAAATATCACCATCTCCTTTTTACAAAATAGTTAACTGAATCACACATCAATCAAATAACTACTCTCAAGCACACTGCTTTTAAGTTGCAAAACTGGGGTTGAAACCCATGCAATTTACTTCTACATTATGCATTCCGAACCATTTACTACACAGCCTTCCTACCAAGTAGAGCCCCAAAGATGTGGGCAAAGACTGGTTTGACTCTTCAACACCTGAGTGACTATGGGCAGGTTGTTTAATCTTATGAAATAGAGTTTTTGCATTGGTGATGTAAAAATAACAATATGTAATTGGCAGGATTGCTGCAATAACTCAAATCAATAATGGACATGAAGTTTCCATCCCTTTCCCTGGTGGCTTGCATGGCACTAATAGAGAGGCTGACTTATTGGCTAGGGTTACACTTGCCTTGATAACTTATGGCCCATTAAAGTAATGCAGCACCAAGTCGATACTCTTATAGAGTTTCTAAAATCCACCCCATTTTCCTTCAATTCAAGTCAGCAGAAAGGACTTAATGTTTTTCTCCATGAGAGTTCTGCAGAAAAATAAGATGAGTCATCACCCTCTGTCTGGACCTCAGTGTAGAAAGTCCGTGTTGAACTCCATGCCAATGCCTATTCATGTATGTTAAGTGGCTCCTTGCCCTGGGAAACATTAATTGAACCTGGGGGATAAGCCAGCAATGTATTTCTGATCCCCCTTTGAAAGAGAAGGCAACAAGCCCAAGTTGTCCAAACGGGAGGCAGGGAAGAGAGAAAGACAGGGAAATTATTCAACTGATTCATTATTGAGAACTCATGACAATGTTTTTCATTTTTGTAGCATTTACAGTTTACAAATAATTTTATATGGGCATAATCTCCTCCTTCCAATCCTGGTCAGGGTCAATGTCATTATTATAACTTAAAGATGAAGAGACTGAGGATCTAATAAATGGCATGTTAACAGACACTAGTTAGCAAAAATCCCAATTTAACACCAACATCTTCAGGCCTTTGTCCTACAGGCCCTTTTTACTATACCCTACTTGCCATTCCAAGTGTAAGATGGCAGAGTTCCTGAGGCAAATGCTTTATTAGAATAGCTGGACTTCAGCCAGGTCACGATCTCGCGGTCCGTGAGTTCGTGCCCCGCGGTCCGTGAGTTCGAGCCCCGCGTCAGGCTCTGGGCTGATGGCTCGGAGCCTGGAGCCTGTTTCCGATTCTGTGTCTCCCTCTCTCTCTGCCCCTCCCCCGTTCATGCTCTGTCTCTCTCTGTCCCAAAAATAAATAAAAAACGTTGGGAAAAAATTAAAAAAAAAAAAAAAAAAAAAAACAAAAAAAGAAAAAAAAAAAAAAATAGAATAGCTGGCACCAGAATTTCCCTTAGGATTATATTATCTTGGGAAAATATATCTTGATCAAAAAAAAATTGGAGAAGATAAGAGTCTGTGCGAAAGCATGAACCAAGGTGAAGTTTAGGGACAGACAATAAGAAAGATACTTTTCACCATTCCTCTTGGTTTTTATCATTTGCTTATTTTAGTAGTCATACGTGGGAAAAGAAAACTTAACATTTTATATGATCATGAGTAGGTGGATGGCTATAAAGATACAAACCTGAACATTACTGATATTGCTGATTGCACACATTTACCTTCCTTCATCAATAGAATCTGTTTTTATATTTTACGAAGTAAAACAACTCAAAATACCCAGAGGTCTATGGAAAAGCAGAATGCATCCAGATGGCCCAGGTAAGAAAAAGACAAGAAGAAGAGATGAGTTTGTCCAGGCTTGCAGTGAATGTCTCTGAAATATATTTGTCAATGTTCTCACTGACAGTAAGGGGCCATCAGCTTTCCCTAACTTAATTTCACTTCCTGCTGTTTGTACTAGAACGGAGTTACAATGTAATTGTTTTCTTTTCATTATAATCTTGGCCATAAGGAGTCAGTCGTCCCAGAACTCCCAGTCAGAAGTACTGTTTGAAACACAGTCCTGGATCTGGTGTCAACAGATGTGGGTTTCAATCCTGCCTCTGCCACCTAGTGTAAACGTAGATGATTCGCTTTACCTTACAGGCTTCTCATCATACCTATAAGAATTCTGGAGTTTTAACTAGATCTCAGATGTTTGTATGTGAGTGAAAGACTGGAGTTATGAGTCCGTTAGGAGTTTACTTCATTAAGCTGATTGGCAGAAAGTTTTCTTAACGCAGCCCATATCTACCCTTTTAGGAAACAGAAAGGACAGGGAGAAAGCATACTTAGAAATGTGTATCCCAGATCAGAGGTCCAACATCAGCATCTACCAGGGCTTGTTAGAAATGCAAATCATCAGGACCCACCCCAGACCTACTCAGTTATGACTTCTGGGGTGGAGCTCCATACCTGTGTTATATCAAGCCTTCCATGCGATTCCGATACTCACTAAAGTGTGAGAACCACAGTCCTTGAACCAGGGTGAAATAAGAAGTGAGTCCATGCAATCTCTGAGTTTGGTTCCTTACCCATTCCCTCGGCCTCACACCTAAAACCTAGCACATAGGTTTGCAGGCAGACACTGGAAGAACACCTACTCGAGTGTTTCTCGTCTATTGTTCCCTCTTTATGAGCCTAAAGAGTGCTATGCCCACCTTTAGTGTTCTCTAAATATGCACTAAACTGTACCGGAAAGCAAATCAGTTCAGTAGTCTATAACACTGTTTTGTTTTCTGACTATTCACGCTTACCAGGAGATTCTCGCATGCCCATTCTAGGGGACCTTGACTTTCTCCTTATTCCCAACTCCAAAATCTACATGTATATTCTGTACACACTGCAATGTGCCCATATATTCTTTCTCATTTCATAATCACCTCAACCTCTCAAGATGCTAGAAACTGGCAGCCCGGCTCCATCCCAATGTATCGTCCAGATGCCTGTAGGCTTTCTTATCTTCTCTTGAATCAATGCAATGTAAGCTTTGGTGAATTTTAGGAGCATACTCGTCACCTGCAAAGGTGGTTTGGCAATACCTACCTACTTTACCTACCTACTTCTGTGTCAGAGCACACAGAAACTACCAGAACTATTTTCTGCATATTTGTTCAGGTTTAACATGTAGTTCATTATCACAACACTTGGGCTATTTATTAGTTTCTATGCCACAGAAGCTGCTATGTAGTAGCTCATTTGTGGCAAATCTAGTCTCACTTGACTGCATTTCTCTTCTGAATGGAAATTGCTAATGAGACTATAAAGGCCCAAAACCTACCCAAAGAAAACCAAAAGGAAGGCCCAAACTTGACACTCATAAATAAGAAGAAAACTCTTAGAAAAAGAAATCTTACTGAGAACTAATGGCTAGATTTCATATTTCAAAAAGGAGATGTGTGAAAAGAAAGTTGATGTTAGGAATTATAATTTATACTGTTTATTGTTCTTCTGCACTTTGCTATACTATAATACTATTTCCAAGAAATATTTTACCATCAGAATGCATATTACCAAATGGAAGCAATTTTGTCTGAGTCATTCGGTGTGGCCAGCTGGTCACCAAGGGGAGGAATGACAATGCCTGGCCTCAGTTTCCCAGTACTATGAGGTCGGTGCTATAATCACCCACCCTGTTTTACAGAAAAGGATATAAGGACACAAAGACAATGAAGTTTCCCAACACTAAAAATCACTGTGGAGTGTGCAGTAGCTTCAGGCCTCCCAAGAAAATGGGGTTTAGAATTAGTTTGCAATCCTATAATTAGTACAGAAATCCGGGATGAGATTAGGGAACCTGTCTCTCTAAGTTTTCTTCTAGTGTCTGCCTTGTGTACACAATACGGGTGACTGAGCCCTTTCCTTGACCTCCTAGTTTTGTTCTAATTCCTTTCTGTGGGATTGTGGGATTGGAGTCGTTCACTTAGGCTTTGCTTACTTCCCTGGAGCTCACAGGTCCTGAACTTCACGTTGACGCTAGAGATCAGATGCTGCCACTACAGCAATATGTGTGTGTGTGTGTGTGTGTGTGTGTGTGTGTGTGTGTGTGTGTGTTTAATGGCCTATACCTCAGATCAGACTCCCTTGGATGTCAAAGCTTGTCCAGACCAAACACAAGTCTCCAAATCCCTTAGGATGCAGACCAGTGTCATGTCGCCTCTGCCCACCATCCTGAGGTGGACCCTTCCCCCATGACTGAGCACACTGCAGGTTTCCCTCTGCAGCCTAGCCAAAAATCCATTCAAATGACATAATTTGCAGTGACCAGTGCTATTGTTCAAAGAAAGCTTTCATTTTCTTCTCCTGACATTTTCTCTTTTAAAACACAGGAACACAACAGATCGGAAAAATTTTCAGTGCTTTGTGAGAAGCCTACTATAGTATTTTCTAATAAAGGGACACAGATAAAAAGGAAGAAAAAGTGACCAAAAATTCAGACCCAAAAGAATTGTCACTTGCAATATTGCCCTTACCTTTTAATGCAAGAAAAGATCAAGTGTTCCAACGATGTCCTCACTCCTTCAGGGAAAAACCCCACAAAACATAGCTTCTGCTGAGAGAATAATGAATGAATGTTACTCATGGGCCTCTAATGACTGAGTTTCAGAGCAGTCATAAGCATTTTCAATCATGGGCTTATGTCTCAGTACTACCAGTTTCAAAAGCCAATCCAGTGTTTTGTGAAATGCTGGGTGGGATGGTGCCCATACCGCCCTGGATATTAAGAGATCTAGGCGTTTATTCCTACTGTGCTCCAAATTCTGTGTTACTTCCTCATTTTGAGACTTCAAATGAAGATGAAGTGGAACAAGCAAACGGGGGCCAGATGATAAGAGCTTTGTATGCCATATTAGGATGTCTCACGTTTATCTTCTGTGTAATTATCGAAGGGATTTACTGAGAAGTTTTAAGCAGTGAAGCGTTTTTGAGGAAATATGCTGCCAGCTGGGTGGGACTGTGCTGTTAGGGAGCAGGCATGGAGGCAGGAAGGCCATTTAGAAAGACGGTACATATCCCAGAGACAAGAGATGATGAGATTTAAACTATAGCGATGGTGGCAGAGTTGACACTGGACAATGCATCAGAGTGAGGGATCAGTGAATATTTATGGAAAGAAGAGAAGAAGGAAGGAATGAAGGAAGGAAGGAGGTGGGGAGGGAAGGAGGGAGGGAAGGAGGGAGGGAAGGGAGAGGAAGGGAAGGGAAGGAGTGGAGCTGAAAACAGCTGAAATCCCCTGAAATTTTCCCAGGTAGTGAAATGACATAGACCATATAAAATCTTTAAAAATCTTGTTCTTTTTTTTTTTTTAATGTTTCTTTGTTTTTGAGGGAGAAACAGAGCACAAATTGGGGAGGGGCAGAGAGAGAGAGGGAGACCCAGAATCTGAAGCAGGCTCCAGGCTCTGAGCTGTCAGCACTGAGCCGTCAGCACTGAGCTGGATGCGGGTCTCAAACTCACAAACTGTGAGATCATGACCTGAGCCGAAGCTGGAAATTTAACCGACTGAGCCACCCAGGTGCCCCTAAAAATCTTGTTATATAGCAGCAGTTCTCAACCAAGTGGCACATTAAAATCATTTGAGGAACCTAAAAAAACGCTTGATGTCATGACTATATTCCAAACCAATTAAATTAGAACCTCTAGGGGTGGACCCCAGGCCTCAGTATTTTTTTAAATGCTCCCCAATGATTAGAACATGCAGGCAGGGATGAAAATCAGTGTTCTGTAGACTGTCTGCCTCTAGAATCAATCTCTGCTTAATAATCAGTTGCCATGGAAATTTATCTACCAGCTGGGTGAGTGTTGTCCAACCTCCAGGTTACTTTGAAAACTAAAAATAACTGATACTTTTCAATCATTGGAATAAATTTATTTTATGATCCACAGAGAAATGAAAAGTATTGCAATAGGACCCACTCTTCCTCTCTGCATACCCTTTCAGGTGTGCTCAGTATTCTCTGCAGGTGGGCTCCAGGTCTAGCTATACATTAAACAGAACCAGAAAAGCCACTGGACGTTTGCTCTCCCTTGCTGCATAGGGTCACCTCTAAGGGTTCATCCAGCTATTACTTATTTATGACTCAGTAGTGGTATAGTGGAGGAAATACGCACAAAAGGCATGTAAGGCTTCAGTTTGTGTAAGGTCTCTGCTATTTAAGCGCTGTTGAGACACTGGGAAAATCACTTAAACTGGTGGAGACTCAGTTTCCTTATCTGTAGAATAGGGACACTAGGTCTTTATTCAAAATCTTTTTTTGAATTTAGGATGAGATAAGAGGTATCACTTTGTAAATTTCAACTGTCATCTAATATCTATAACAATAATAGGTGTTTCATTTCTCTGTTGACATCAACAAACATGATACAGAATTTTAAGATTAAAAGTAATTTATGCGGTATCTTTCCTTTGTTCTACCAGGTTTCTAAATACGAACATCCAAGGGCTCCCTTCTCCCTCAAAGTGCAGTCTTAAGCAATAATTTGGGTTGGATGATTTGTCACATTTTTCTAGGGATTGAAGGCAATGTTCAGCCTCAGCCTTGCTAGGGAGTAAGTCCCTGGTAATAAAGTCGAGTCCTAAGAAGATCCTCTTCAGTAACAAACTGCCCTGGGGTTTGCTGACTGAAATGCATGGACCACTCAGTGTTCTTGCAGGAAGAGTAAATATATCATGAAATCACCTCCATTTGCTAACCACCTCCTACTCCTGATCCCTGCAGTTGACAAGTGTGCCTCAGTATTGTTACAGATGCTCCGTTACTTAAAAAGCAAACTTGAGGAGAGATAAAAAGAGCAAAACAATTCATTTTCAATCTAATTAAAGTCATTATAAACAGCCTCCCGGTGCTTAACCTTTTTTCCTCCAAAATCCCAATCTTTCAGCTGAATGCTCAGATCTGGAGCTTCATTGAGGTTTTTCTTAATTGCCTTTCCATCACTAATGGGATTCACTTCATTATTACCTCTGCCAAAAGCTGCCTCCAACTTTCAGCCCCCATGCTGAGTCATTTACATGCCTATTTATAATGCACATTTTCACTAAATGGTGAGGTCACACCACCTCAAAGTTTAGGAAGCTAATTTGGATTGTGGCCTCTAACTGGAAAGCACTGACTTAAATTCTATTTCCTTACATATCTATAAACTATCTCTCTCCAAACTTTTCCCTCTTTCTTTCCCCGATTCCTTCCTTCCTTCCTTTGTCCCTCTCCTCACTTGTTCCTTCCCAGGCACATTCTTACAGTATCCTCACAGAGCAATTTTACTATTTCAACCATGTCTGTGACCACCTGATCACTATTTTTATTGAGCAACTATCTTACCACCTGATTTTATTTAACCCCAACAAAAGCCTATGAACTAGATTTAATGATCCCAATTTAAAGGCAAGGAAATTGAAGGTTGAGAAAGAAAATATGGTGATGAAGAACACCAAGTTTATGATGATCAAAGTAGAATTTGAACCCATCCCTTAACCTCTGCAAAGAACTGAGACCATAAAAATCATGCCTAATCACAGAAGGGAAACTACCCAGAGAGGGGCAGTGCTTGTCCAGGGTCTTTCAATGATTCAGGAGAGGATGTCTAGCAAGAATCCAAAACTATAAACTCCCACTGCCATTTTTTCCATCCCTCTTTCACCAAATCTCCTGGGGTAGAACATTAAGTAAGACACATTGCAATCTATTCAAGGAGGATGAATTAGCAGGGAGAGTAGGTTAAGAATGAGGGTAGATTCTCGCCTACTGCTAGGAAGAGGGCAGCCAGTGCCAAGTGGAGTTGGGGTCATTTTTGTTAGTTTGATGGTTTGTTAGCACAAGGTTTTGGAGTCAACATCTAAGGACTTGTATTTTCTCTGTGAACTGAGGGGGAGAATTCCTCTGTTGCATGTGAACAGGACTGTTGTGGTAGGGGCTTTGAGGAGAATGTGGACACATTTTTAAAATTATTTTTTGGAAAAGTGGAGGTACCTGACATCACTTTAGGTTTCTGATCTCATGTCTACCAAAGCTTGACTGGCCATGCATGAGTGTATGCACTAGAAGTAGAGATATCCAGAGAGATGTGTATGGACATAGCCTCTGCCTTCAAAGAGTTTACAGTTCAACTAGAGAAATGGGGCTAACATTGAAATAATGAACAAGAGACAGTTAAGAAATAAAAAACTGCAAAGGCCAAGTAAGTTATGACCCATTCCTAGAACAAATATCTTGAAGACTTTAGAAATGGCAATTATGCAAAGATTTATTGAATTCATATGTTTAAGACGCTGCTCATTGTTGTTTAAATAGTACCAAAGAAGATATGGTACTTGGGCGCCTAGGTGGCTCAGTCGGTTAAGTGTCCAACTTCAGCTCAGGTCATGACTCATGGTCCGTGGGTTCAAGCCCCGCACCCAGCTCTGTGCTGACAGCTCAGAGCCTGGAGCCTGCTTCAGATTCTGTGTCTCCCTCTCCCTTAGCCCCTCCCCCACTCATGCTCATGTGTCTCTCCATCTCTCAAAATGAATAAACATTTAAAAAAAAGAAGATATGGTACTGATTGGTAAGTTACTTAAATCAAATATTAAATGTGTTATTTTGAGATGAACACTAGAAGCAACAGGAGAAAAAAAAGGAGAAAATAAACCCATTCTCACTTCCTTGATAAAGTAACATTTAAACTGAAAACCTGGAGAATAAATTGGAATTAAGCATAAGTAAGGGTTATTCTCTTTGACTTCCCTGCCTCTGCCCATTCTCTGTCCTCTGGCCTGCTATTTCTGTGCCCCAGTGGATAGATGACATCTGCGGAATGTAGTGCTGGTCCTTGCTTATCCTCTGGCTTTTGGTTGAATCTTGCCAATGCAGCATGCTGACAGGAAATAAGAGAACTGATGGAGGAAGAAATGGGGTGTTTTCACCCTGTTCTGTTCCTGCTGTGAAATCATGTCTCAATCAGGTACCCTGAGAGGGTAAGAAACTCCCATCTTGCTAGTTTCTGAGTGCCTTTCTCTTCTTTTCCTCTCCGTCCTTTTTCTGTTCCCTTAAACTCACCTAACCTTCTGTAAGTGGTTCCTATATTAAAGCCTCTTCATCTGAACAATTAGAGGTGAATTTTGTGTCCTGCTGACAAGCTGAGTGATACACCAGGGGAAGGAAGAGTGAGAGATGAATTGCAAAGGGGTTAATGTTCAAGAACCATGTGCCATTCAGTATGGGTGGGTAGAGGATGACACTGGAGTAGAGAGAGGTGAGATTTAAGGCAGAAGCCAGAGACAAAGAGCTTTATATGTTGTACTGGCAAGTTTCTACACAACATAGAAAAATCCACATATTAAGTTAACAATAAAAAAGGATTTTAAAATATGTACATTATAATTTTAACTGTGTTGCACCTAGCAAAAAGAATATAATTAAATACATCAAAATAACAAATATATCAAAATATGGCTGTCTTATGGGTTTTGTAACAAAGGGATTTTTTTTCTTCTCTATTTGGCAAACTTTCTGAAATGCGTTATGTTTATTTTATGAATTTTAAAACACACTTTTTAAGAGTGAATACCTGAATAGCTCAATATTTGGAATTCTCTTGGGAACACTAGATGGAATGCATATTCCTTATTCTTTTGCAGCCTTCCTCACTGCATGGGCAATTCTTACAAATGGACAGTTCTGCAACTGCCCACATCAGACCATCTAGCGGGCTATGGACAGGGAAATTTCCATAGGGGAGCACAGGAGGACAGCCTTTTTCCATATAAAGACTGCCTAACTTTCCAAACAAAGGATCCCTGAAAACAGGATGCTTCACTAATAATTCCAAAGTGAGGGTATGTCAGGGAACCATGCATATCTTGAGAAGCTGTTTCCCTGTGCTGACACAAATTCTGAGTAAGTTCTTAGAAAAAGAGATAGCAGTCCATGGGGCCCTGGGTGGCTCAGTCATTGAAGCATATGACTCTTCATCTCAGCTCACGTCATGATCTCACGGTTTGTGAGTTTGAGCCCTCTAATTGGGATTCTTTGTCTCCTCTCTCTCTCTTCCCCTCCTCCACTCACTTTCTATCTCTCTCTCTCAAAAATAAACAAACAAACAAACATTAAAAAAAAAGAAGAGACTGTAGTCTGTAACACAGGAACGTAGCATGGTCAGGTAGATGGACTGTTATGGGATGTGGGGGTGAGTAATGGGAGTGGGGAGTGCTTATCCCAGTGCAGTGCAAGAAGATAAGGTCTCAACCAAAGGACACTGCCTGTCATGGTGACACTCACAACAGTAGTACTAACAATGAGCATAAGAACTAGAGTTCCACATATTGAAAGTCTGTGACCGTTATTTTCTTGGTTCAAAAAATGACATTGCTTTTAGTTTTGAAACAATGAAAAAAAACCCCACAAGTGTCTTACAATCAATGTGTATATTGAATTCTGCTGTGTTTCTTTGTGCCTGAAAACTTTGAAAATGGCTTACAACATCCAAGAATCAAGGGACTGTAGTGAGCCAAAAACTGTGCTAAGCCCCTAACATAGGACTCTGGCTACTATAGTACATAATGGCATTACTCTTACTTTACAGGTGGGAAAACAACCTGGATGACAATAAAGTGGTCACTCAAGATGACCTGGTTAGCAGTGGCAGAGCTCAGATCCCAGCCTTGGTTCATTCAACTCCAATATCTGTGCTTTAATCACTTTTAGCCATTGACTATAGAGGGAAAGACAGCTTTGGTTAAGATATGACTTAAGATCACACTTTTAATTGTCCTTATTCGGTTTTATCAATCATCCTTTTACAGTTTTGTAGAGTTGCTCCCAAAGAGAGGTGGGCTTGTAGCCTGATTTATGCTGATTCGAATTTCTGGTACTAGAATCTGTCACTATGGTTTAACACTTTTGTAGTCTGACCTTATACATCAATCTTTCTGTGTTTGGTTAATGTGAATCTGTCCCTGAGAGGAGCCACCTTCACAATGAACTCAGGTAGGTACCTCTTGGAACCTACTTCCTCCTGCCCCCTTGTGGCATCTTTAAAAACATTTTTTTTTAATGTTTGTTTATTTTTGAGACAGAGAGAGAGAGACACAGAGAGAGAGAGACACACAGAGAGAGAGAGAGAGAGAGAGAGAGAGAAAGAGAGAGATAGCAGGGGAGGGGCAGAGAGAGAGGGAGACACAGAACCAAAGCAGGCTCATGGTTCTGAACTGTCAGCACAGACCCCAACGCAGGTTTTGAACTCATGAACCATGAGATCATGACCTGAGCCAAAGCTGGACAATTAACCATCTGAGCCACCCAGGTGCCCTGGCATCTTTTTTAAGCTCTGCATTTCCAATGGCATCGTGCCTGGGACTTGGCCTGGCTAAGGGGAGAGCACATCCATGAGTAAGGATGGATGCAATGAATCAAGCTATTTCTTAAGCAGGTTCTAAAATGCCAGCATAGACAGAATTTTCTAACTTTTAGAGGGGAAAAAAAGCTGCTAAAGAAAAAATCTGGAGAGCAGCTCCCAGAGTTTGTAGATATCTATAAGAGGCAGAGACCAAGAATTCAAAAAGCTCCCAAACTTCAGGACCTTAGATCCCAGCCCCGTGCAGTAGTGTCCTGGATTTATGGTGCAGCAGAAAGGGCAAAGCCTATGATTACTGTGGCAGGTGGCTGGGAGCTAACCATACCATCTGTCTTCTTGTGGATTCTTCTGTCCTTCTGTCTAGGCTCTGTTTATGTGGCCAAATCTAGCTGGGGGACAGAAGTAGCCACTAATAGCCAACAAGCCATATGCAGAAAGGACAATGCACAATATGGAAAATGTGCAACAGGGAACCCCTCAACAATATTACTGTAGCAAGCAAATACTGCAGGAAGAAGTTTACTGTGGCAATCATACATTGCAGGAAGGAGCTATTATCTCATAGGGAAGAACACCCTACCAAGAGTTCAGAGATCAAGCATGACTCAGCAGGGCTCATGAGTCAGGATTATTGGCGTTCTACCAATAATCTCTACCACTAACTTTCTTTGTGATCCTGGACATGTTTCTCTACCCATCTGTCTTACTTTCATCACCTGTAAAATGATTTAATGATTAAATGAAAGTTAACTGTTAGGCACCTGTGTTAGATATATATAAGTAACAAACGTTATTTCCTTCCTAGATTATTTTACTCAACTCATTTTCATTTCTTACGTGAGAAAATCAACACACAAAGAGGAGAATTTTTTTTTCCTAAAGTTACACAATTGTGTTTTGATAAAGGGTGGTGTGCCAGAAAGCACATGGAATCAGGAAGAAATGGGTTTGGATCCAAGTGATATTTTTTAATGTTGGGGAAGTTTCTTAACTTCTCTAGGCCTCAGTTTTTTCAAGGACATAAGAGGGATAATAATGCTGCTCTTCCTGAATCTGTGGCATCTAATGTTGCACTAAAAAAAGAAAAATGTCAACCTAAGGAGTCTAATAGAAGACCCACACGTGAATCTCTGGCTATGACCTTGGTGCAGGGGAAATAATGAGAGGCATCCAGGAAGTGTGGTTGGGGGTGGAAATCTCTCTTTAAAACATGAACCAAAAGTGTTCAGGCCAGCTTGCTTTCCAGATTTATACTGCCTGCATACCTCCACCCCTAGCAAAAAGCAAAACAAAAACAAAAAACAAAAGCAAAAACCTCTCAAGCAGAAAATATCAAGTGGGCTCAGCTTGATAATGCCCCCATGTGACTACTGGAAGCAAACTTCTCTGGAAGAACTTGAATAGTTGCCCAAGGAGATTTTAAGACATTGAAGATCCATTCCAAGTTCAAAGATGTTAAAGTATGAAAAGATATGCATCTAAGAATTGATGAAATAGGAGATTGGCAGTACTTCTCGTGTGATTATTCTAAGGAATAACGATTACATACACACACACATGCATGTGTATGTGTGTGTGCAATCTTCCTGTGTGGCCTTGGGTGGGTCACTGATGAGATCCGTGGTTCCTAAGTTCCCCTTTACATTTGCATTTATGATTCCTCTTAGCATAATATATGTGTCTTTACTTATTCACAGTGATTTAATTCTGTCAGCTTTCAAACTCAAATTAAGGCATCCTTGATTATACTTAAAATGTCCCACAACAGCTTAATGGCTTGTTTTTCTGAAGAGTTAGGAGAAGTCAGAGTTTCTACCAAATTGCTCTGTATCACCTGCAGTTTCTGCTCTAATCACCTGGTATTGCTCATTATCTTCTTTAGCGTTGAAATGTATTACTATGCCAACACTTCCCTGCTCTGAGATTTAGTCCTGGACAAAGAAAGCAAAGGAATCCCAGAAGAAGCCATTTTTCCATGCCCGGATTCTAATAATGAGGATGGTAATTAGCTTGCAACCTTTTGTTTTTATGCCACAGTAAGAAATTTCATGAGGGATTAATTCATTAAAGACCACAAAAGGAGCATATCTACTTTTCTTATCCATAACTAATTAGGGAAGGACAAAAGGTTTCTTTCGGGGGTGGCGGGGAGGCAGAGTGTTGAGGAAGAGTGAGCAACCAGCAACTCTGCAGAACCAGATGCCCATCCTTTCAACACACCAGCGATTCCTTATGATGCTATCTGCTTTCCAATTCTCTTGCCCAAGTGGGTTAGCGGGACCAAGAGCAGCATATGAAAGCAAGATTCGACTTTTAGAAGGAGGTCATATTGAGAAGGGCTAATCTCAATATCTTTCAATCAGGCACACATGACAAAATATGGAAGAGTTCTTCTGAGAGCAAAGGCCCTGGGCAGGAAGGAGACTAAAGACGAAGTATAATGGTATTGAAATATATATCCGCCCATTCATTCATCCAGCAATAACTTCCTGTTTCCAATCCAATTGCTATATACTGTGCTGGGTGAAAAGGAAGGGTTAAAGTCTCTATGCTTCCTGTTAGGTATCTTTTCTGTCAGGCTACTGTAACATACACTAGAAAAGGAAGAAAGGCTTTCTTCCTCCCCAAATGAATGAGTATATCCTTCCTTTCACCCTTCCTTTATTTATTTGTCAGTTCAATCAATATGTGAACACATGATATATGCATGACTTTCATGGAAACCTATATTCTAATAAACCTATGTGTTTTCATTCCCATGGTATGCTACAAGATCCTATAGTAGGTGCTCAACAAATGTCTGTCAATAATGCTAGTAACACGGATGATGATTTACTCATTAGACTTTTTTCCCAGTATTTTGTACATTAAAAAAAATGTTTGACATAAATTCCAATTAACTATTAATTATTATTTTAATATAATGGCACTAATTTCAGCAGAAAATTAGTCTAAGAAAATGTCAAGTGGTTTGTTAGTGCATAATATTTTTTTCCTAAATAAGTTGATTACTATTTTTTTTCAAGAAAAAAGAAAAACAGCTGAGTGTTTTTCAATAATACCTGATACAAGATTGACAAGGAAATTAGATATCAATTTAGGTGCTTTGTAACAAAAGATCTGTTTTTCACAAAGTGCAGTTTCACTTTGTATTCTATCTGAAAGCTCCTTTAGGAAGTACCTGGGAGAATGAGTTTATAGAAGGAACAAAAGAGGCAAGAGCACAGGTTCAAGGCTGTGATCTCAACTCTTACTTTTGCATTAAACACTCTGAATGGCCACTTCTTCGTTCAAACACAAGGGCTAAGTCCCTGCCTGGTCCACTGTTAGGGGTTGTTAGAAGAACCAAGAGGAGATAATATGCATGAGATATACTGAGACCTATACTGCGATTAGGAGTTTTTATTACTGGGCTTCTATAACAATACAAACTAGAAAAAGGATAAAAGCTTTTGTTGTTACACATTTCCTGTTCTGATTCAGGGCCACAATTAGGTGCGCCTGGGTGGCTCAGTCGGTTGAGGGTCCGACTTCGGCTCAGGTCATGATCTCACAGTCTGTGAGTTCGAGCCCCGCGTCGGGCTCTGTGCTGACAGCTTAGAGCCTGGAGCCTGCTTCGGATTCTGTGTCTCCCTCTCTCTCTCCCCCTCCCCTGCTCATGCTCCATCTCTCTCTGTCTCAAAAATAAATAAAAACATTAAAAAAAAAATCCACACCCAGCCGGGATGTGAGGCCACCGTCTAGAGTCCCTGCAATTACATGTCTTCCAGGCAGTTATGTTTTTGAGATTCCTTCTACTAAATTTTAGATACTCTTGGTTGGTTACACTATGTGATCCAGATGGAAGGGATTTGACCCACCTGCCAAAGAGCCCCAGTCTGCCACTTCTTAGCTATGGAAAGATGGCCTACCTTTTCTGAGGTAGGGAATCTTCATCAGGGAAAATAATTACCTGGAATGGTTCCTGACACATATGAGGTACACACAAAATTACATTTCCAAATCATCCATGATACTGAAGCAAGGAAAATATAAGATGCTTCTCTCTCAGCTTCTTCATGAAGGAACATCCTTGTTGGGGGCAATGACCCTTCAGAAGGATGTAATAGAGTGAACAGAGGTGACAGAGGTGAGCTGTACTGTGTCACCTGTGCTTGGCTTCTTAATCTCTCTGAAACAGGTGAACACAGATAATTAAAATCACTGCATGCTCACTGAATTTGGAGAATGATGCTATAGACAATTCTGGTAGCTTCCTCGGTGTCAATTTTTATCTTCTTCTTTGCTAATGACCCCCTAATTAAGTTTAGGGTGGACATATGCCCAGCTTAAACAACCAGATTTCCTAGCCCTTCTTTGCAGTTTGTGACACAATTCTTAATGACGAGATATATATGAAAGTCACTCCCTGGAGCTTTGGAGAAAATTTTTCAAATGCAGACAGACTCAAATGGCATTCACCCTTTGCTCTTTGATATTCTCTTTCTTCTTGTTGGGAATACAGAGGCAATGATGGAGTCTGAACAGCCATATCGCAACTCCAAAGAATCCTGGAGTCAGTATACCAGCCCTGGAATGGTTGCAGGAGAAAATTTAGATTGCCACCTGGTTAAACCACTGTAGTTGAATGTTATGTAAAACTAAAAGCATATCATGAGTGTTATGAGGACTCAGTGAAATAATATACAGCATGAGACATATAGTGACAGGTTCTACAGCATGAGACATATAGTGACAGGCCCTCACTAAATGTAACTTTCTATTCCATTTTCTTACCAGGAGAGATAACATCCATAAGGGCTCAAGACAGAAGCTCTACTCGGCAGTAAGAATTCTCTGCAACTACCATGACCATAAATAGAGTAGTAACCAATTAGAGCAAAACCAGGAGATGGGAAATGGATGGCTTGACAGGAGAGAGGCCATGGTACATACTGTAATCTTCATCTTACAAATGAGGAAACTGAGGCTTGGCAAAGGTAAATAACTCCTCCTGGTTGATGTGGCCCCTAAATACTCATCATGAGACATTTAACCCTAGGGCTGTCTGATTCTGGTGTTTATATGTCCTTTTCATTGTGTCCTTCATCAGGGGCACCAGGCAATGTCTCAGAAGAAATGTATTTTATAATTTGTCTTGCATTGTATATTTTAGGTTTCTTTGGGATTTTAATTTTTCAAGAAGTATGGGGAGGCTGAGAAAGATGGGAAATGTTTGTATTCTTCGCACCATGTGTCTTTGGAGAGTTTGCAAGCACAGAGGAAAAAATGCTTATAGTTTTCAAAGTCTGAAGGCACAAAAGGGTTAGATGCAGATAGTTTTTCCAGGCAACAAGTCCCCATAGTTGTGCAAGTGGCCAAGGGCCTGAAGATAATGATGCTCTAGTGATCACCTGTGAAGTGTACTGTAGCACGAGCTCTTGAGATTAATCACTGAAGACTTTGGGCTCAAAAATCATAGTTTTGTTTTTGTTTTTGTTTTTTTTTTCACTAGCTGTTTGATTACAGTTGGGTAAGTTGCTTTACCTCTTTGTGCCTCATTCCGCTCAAGTGTAAAATAGATGTGATGCCCTGATTCCCGAAACTGCTGCAAAGAACAATTAATTAATCAGATTAAAATGCTCAGTCTAGTGCCTTGCATATAGTAGGTAACCAATAAACCTTAGCACTTACCGGTATTGTTTTTAGCCTTTACTTTTCGAGTTGACCATAAGTAAAAATGGGCTTATTATGAGAAAAAAATAACCATGTAAGAAATACACAGGAGAAAATCAAATTATGTGTCCACATGTTTATGGAAAAAGAAAGCTATTGAAAACTAAGCATCTCAGCTGCTTCTGAATTTTCTCATTAACATTTGTTTGCTCTTTTTGATTCCTTTTGTTTTCTGCTAGCAGAGAAGTGGTAGCAGGTGCCAAAGTTTAAGGAAAACTATGGGAGACAAATGTAAATGGGATTATAAATATCTATTTGTTAACTCTTTTTCTCCCTGCACATTCTATAGGGGTGTGAATAAGAAGAATGTAACTCAGGAAACAAATCCTTTTATACAGATGGGTCTGTGTTGGGCTTCTAGAAGGCTAGGCTAATGCTGCCCAGCAGAGGCAGCTGAAGAGCTTCCCATGGGAGCCTGAAGTATCATGTTTATAGTTTTTAACAAACCGGGCAAGGCCTGGAGTGACCACTAGTCCCGGTTTACCTGAGACTTTTCTGTTTTTATTGCTGAAAGTGCCACACCCCAGGAAACCCCTCAGCCCTGAAAAACCAAAATGTTTGCTCACTTGAGCGATAATTAGATTCAGCAGCAGGTGAAATACAAACTTAATTATACCAGTCTGCAATAGACAGCTTACACCCCCCACCCTCCACCTTGTTCCTTCCTAAAGGAACTAGCTGCCATCACTTCACAATCAAACGTATTACCTGGTCAGTCAGAGGAAAATGACAACATGGCGGGGCCTTTTCTTTTTTGCTGACTCTTACTTCCTGCCCATTGTTTCTTTGTTGGTATTCAGAATGTATTCATGGGCACATTTTTCTCTCTGCAAGCCGAATGGCTGACCTGTACTAGTGGCAATGGCAGCAGCAGGGCAAGAGGACCCCTGAAGAAAGGCTTAATTGATGGGATTACCCAGTGTGGCAAGTACAAAGAATGGATAGTATATTCTAAGTGAGTGTCTACATGGATACAATAAATGAGATCACAGATAAAAAAACTCATTTGTTCTGGAAAATACAATCTGATATATTGGAAGAGCCTAGAAAAAGCATCAGAATTTTTTTAGCCACTTTTTGGAGTATTTAGAATGTGCCATGCATTTATATGTATTCTCATTAAATCTTTCAAAAATCTGTAAGATCCTACAGTCATGAAAAAAACTGCGGCTCAGTGACAAGTGTGTAGAAGCAGAATGTGGTTTTCTGTATAAGCTATTCTAAAAAGTAGACGAATCACCTTGGATATGCCTTTCAGCCACAACATACCTCCTTATGTTTATCTGTAAAATAGGTCTGTCTTATTTCCCACGGTAAGTTTCAAGATAAGAAAAGAGAATAAACCTGAAATTACTATGTAAAATACTATCCAGATATAATCACGTCCCCGCTACACACACACAGTCACACACTCACACACGGACATGCACACACACTCACACTCAGAGGAATACATACAGACATAACTGGTACCCTTGGGAAATGTATTTCATCTTTCTGACAAGAGCTAACCAAGAAATGATTAGTGGATGGATGCCGTGACTTTAGCCTTTGTCTGAGTCTTGTCACTCCCTCTTCAAGCCACACGAAAGAAACAGGGGATATCAACACAAAGCACTGCCTTCCAGATGTGTCTCCCCTCCATGTCCTTTCTAATGAGAAATTCCATTTTCCAGCCTGGCTCTTAGCTGCAGCTTCACATGTGTATACATCTTGATGTCTGACCGTTTGCTTATCTATTGGAAATAGGAACACAACCAGAGAACCCATGCTTAGAATACTGATTAAAATCCAAGTATTCAGCAGATGTTAACTAGGATATGTTATCTAACAAAGAGAAATGGTTAGTTATAATTTGTATCTTGATATATGGGGTTTTGTTCTTAATCTTTTCAGTTTTTGAAGGGTTATTTTGCAATGATCCTCTCTTTTATAATGGGTTAACAGCTTGTTTTAATACTTGATAATGTCTTCTGTCATATATGATGAGGTTTTGTATATCAGAGCAAGCCAAAGAATGGTAACTTTTGGGAAATTTGGCATTGGAAGAAACACTTCAAAGTCTTGATTTTAAAAGGTTTTCATTGAAAGCAAACTGAAATGCTATTTGATATAGATCTACCAGCAAGTATTATATGCATGTCTGTTTCAAAAGAAAATGAATCCGCAAAGTCCTAACTTATTTATACCAAATACAAAAATATTAGTTTTTAAAATCTTCTCACTTTCAAAAAGGCCATCGAAAGTTCCTGGCATCCCTTTAGCAATAGAAGTAGTATTTTGCCAATGGCAAAACAAACCCAAATATCAAAGGCTTGCTGATGTTGAAAACTAAGATCCCAAGAGGTCTGAGGAACTTTTAAGTTAGACACACATATTCTCTTATTTTTTTAAGGCTTGAGGTACACATCAAAAAATCACAAGGCTATATTATTCCAGAAGCTTCCTCATGTCTTTAGTGCATCTATTAAAAGAAGTGAGAGCCAAACTACTCTTAAGGCAATCATTGGAAGACAATTATTTCTTCACAGGTGTTTACAAAGCAGAGAGGGCTTAGAAAGCACAGGAGTACACATAGGTTAACCAGAGATTTCCCCCATGTATAGATTGAGCTGTTCCCTTAGATTTGGTCCTACTGTGCTCCCCCTCCAACCCTGGCCACACTCATCATTTAGGATCTTGTATCAGGGAATCACATGCTCTTGTTGTTGAAAGGGACCTTAAACGTCATCAGGTTCAATTTCCTTTTCAGAGTTTCAAGTCCTTCCACAGCCTATGGGTCACATGGTCAACTAACTAAGGGTCTTCTATCATAAGGAATGCATCATCCTGAGGGGAGCTTAGTTCTTTGGACGGTTATCACTCAAAGCCTTCTCCATCCTGCTGAGTTGTCATTTATTCTGTTCTAGATTCCCTTTTTCATCACTTCCCTTTTTTCCATTCTTTTCTTTTCCTTCCTTCCTTTTCCCTTCCCCTCTTCCTCCTCCTTCCCTCTCTCCTTCCCTTCCCCAAGATAATAACTAAGCACCCACAATTTGCCAAGCACAATGTGCTAATATCTGGGAAGACATAGCTAGGGTTAGGAGTTGGGTTAGAGTTTCTGTTACCAAGTATCTCATCCTCTGTGGAGGTAACAGGAATACAGTACTGTGATGTGTAAATGTTGACACAGAGAAGAAATGAGATGCCATGGGAATATGGAAACAGGATACTTAACACATTCTTAAATGAAGCTATGACTCCAAAACAACAACTTGATTAATAAATGGAGGTTAACCAAACAATGAGGTGTGGAAATGAAGTGAACATTTCTTGTTTGCGGTGTTGCCAGAACCCATTCCTTCTTCTAAAATCAAATATTTTCCTTGAGAAAATGGTGTCACCACCTGTGTGATCAGTCTTAGTGGGATGATAAGTCGAGGTATCCTTACCCTATCAATAGATGGTGGAAAATATAAGCAAGTCCAACTGCAATCTTTCTCTAAGGACTTTGAATCTTAAGTAGACTAACAAAGTGATGAGGAAATCATTTGGAATATATATTTTTAACTAAAAAAGTAATAGGATATAATTCATATATATGTTATGTGATATATATATATATATACACATATATATATGTATATATATATATATATATATATATATATATACACACACATATACATATGACACTGGATAAGTTTAAGGTATACAGTGTGTTAATTTGATATATTTATATATTGCAATATAATTACTACTATAGTGTTAGCTAATACATCTATCCTATCACATAATTAGCATCTCTTTTTTTGTGGTGAGAACATTTAAGATCTAGTCTCTTAGCAACTTTGAATATATAATATAGAAAAATATGGAACACTTCACAAATCTGCATGCCATCCTGAATCTTCTCTGCATTGTTCTAATTTTACTAATATGTGAAGTGAGCACCAAAGTAGATATTTTATGTGAGTGCTGGATAAGATGGTCAAAGGTTTCCTGCTGTCCAGACCTACAGCACTGCTCCAGTTCCTCTATGTCCGTGCTGTGAGCTACCTTTCCAATAAATTTTAGTTTTCTTAATCCAGCAAGAGGCAGAATCAACTGCTAATCAAGTAACTCCAAGTGAAACAAGAAAGTTGTGCTACACAGAAGGTACAGTATATATAAAAACCTGGAAGTGTGAAAGGACCTGAAAGCCTACCGCAATGAGGTTTGAGAGAAGAGGCGAGGATGTAGGGATGGAATTCATGGGGAAACAAAGATGTAGAGCCGAAAAGAGAGATTCTGATTGGATACCTTATGTAATCTCCTCTAGACCTTTTAGGTCAAGACAGAATATAATTTTATTCCTGACTCTCATCCCTCTCTTGACTTTCATAGAAGAGGAAATGTTCAAAGTTCTTAAACTCATTTAAATATGTATGTTCTTTCTGGTTCTAGAGCCTAAAATTTGAGGGATAGAAGATTAGACCCATGCTACCATGATAGCTTATCTCCTCTTTTGATGAAGATAAAAGAAAATAATTTTGATCTCTCTAAATAGACATTATATATATAATATCTCCACACACATCTTCTCTTCTCTTCTCTTCTCTTCTCTTCTCTTCTCTTCTCTTCTCTTCATTATATTATATTATAATATCTCACACACAATGCTCAGTAAGAATATTTCAGTGTCAGAAATATTTACCGACACAATTCATTAAAAAAAAGCGTTTTCAGGGGCGCCTGGGTGGCTCAGTCAGTTGAGCGTGGATTGCAGCTCAGGTCATGATCTCAGGGTTCCTGGTTTGAGCCCCGTGTTGGGCTCTGTGCTGACAGCTCAGAGCCTGGAGCCTGCTTCAGATTCTGTGTCTTCCTCTCTCCCCTGCTCACACCCCTGCTCACAATCTCTGTCTTGAAAAATAAATAAACATTAAAAAACAAAAAGCATTTTGGGCACCTGGATGGCTCAGTCTGTTAAGCGTCCATCTTTGCCTCAGGTCATGATCTCGCGATTCATGAGTCAGAGCCCCGCATTTGGCTCTACACTGGCAGTGCAGAGCCTGCTTGCGATTCTCTCTCCTCTCGCTCTCTGCCCCTCCCCCACTCATGCTTTCTCCCACTCTCAAAATAAATAAACCTAAAAAAAGAAAGAGCATTTCAATAGATCTAGAAAAATAAACATTTCTAACTGATTAAATATAAAATATTTCTAGAAATACTGAGTAGGGAATTTCCTTTACTTAACTAACAGCTGTCTACTAATGAAAAGCAGAAAATATCACATTTGAATATGAAAATGTAGGTCATTCTCTTTTTTTTTTTTTAACGTTTTATTTATTTTTGAGACAGAGAGAGACAGAGCATGAATGGGGGAGGGGCAGAGAGAGAGAGAGACACAGAATCAGAAACAGGCTCCAGGCTCTGAGCCATCAGCCCGGGGCTCGACGCGGGGCTCGACACGGGGCTCGAACTCACCGACCGCGAGATCGTGACCTGAGCCGAAGTCGGAGGCTTAACCGACTGAGCCACCCAGGCGCCCCTGTAGGTCATTCTCTTAAGGTTAGAGATATGATGCATTTCTATCTGTCACTGATATTGTTCAAGGTGCACTGAATAGTGTACAATGCATTAATAAAAGTAAAAGAAATAAGAAATTTAAAGATTGTAAAGGAAGAATAAAAAGTATATGATAGCATAATGTATGTAGGTTATCAAAAATAATCAGCAAACAACTAACTGGAGCTAATTAGAGAATGTAAATAAAATTTCTGGCTATGTATTCAGTATATGCAATCAAGAGTATCCCTCTATACTAAATAGTCAACCATGAGATAAAAAAGAAAATGAGACCACTTGTAACACTACCAAAAATTTTCAAAAGTATCTAGGAATTAAACTAATTGAGAATAGTCACTTTAAGAAGATTAAAAAATATATACAGTTCTAATAAAAGAATTAAAAGAAGACCTAAATATATAAATACTCTCATATATAGATGGATATAACTACTTAACCTTGTGAAGAGGTCACCCCCCCAATTTCATCTATTAATTTGATGTAATTTGGTTCAAAATTCCAGTGGGTTTTTGGGAGGACCGTGCAAAAATATTTTAAAAGTATAGCAAAAGCTAGGTATATATAGACAAATAAGAACACAGCTGGAAACTCACTATGTATTAAGATATATTATAGAACACTTCTGCTTCCAAACAAGTTGGAATAATACAAATTGGACTTACTCTCTTGTCTGAAACAACCGAAAAAAGATACAAAAACTATGAAACAAGGGTCTTCAGACTTTGGCCATTAAGCAGTATAGGACCAAGATATCTGGGAACTGAAAAACAAAGTGAGTCCTGTGGCTGCCTCCCCATTCTGCCTTGAGAGCTTCCAAACCACAGCACTCAAAATGAGAGCTCAGGTGGAGCCTGGGCTGAAGAGCCAAAGCTAGAATTCTGGGGTGCCAAAGTGGCTAGAATTTTTAGTACACACTCCTGGAGAGGAAAGGGCTGCCGAGAGAGAACACCAGAGATCTGGAAAGGGTCCCCCACAGTTTTCAGCTGAGTTTTGATTAAAAAAGAAGAATGCCTGGAAAGAAACTACACATGATGAGTATGATCTGTGCATCCTGGGGCTTTATAGTGATGGATTAGCCGTGGATGAACCATTATCCTGGTGCTCACACAAAGGCAAGAAAAGACATCACACACCAGTGAGTCAATGATCGATTGTTTAGTAAAATATGTGAGGAAAAATGAAGTTGGAAAGGTTTTTTAAGCAATAAATGACAATAAATTTCAAATGGATTAAAAGTAATATAAGGTTCATGAAAACATCTGATTGTGTTTATGCTGTTGGGATTTGGAAGGAGCTCGTAACTAAAATTTGTAGATAAAAAAGTCCACAAAAGTTTAAAGAAAATATTTCTGGATTTTATTAAAACTGAAGGTTCCTATTAATTAAAGAACATCATAAACCAATAAGAGACTGGCAAAAATATTTCAATGAACTAAACTTAGTAGAAATGACACTCAGAAAATAAAGCACTTCTTATCAATCAAGAAAAATGTAAATTGAGATTTTCAGTAACAGTAACGGTAAAATAAAATTCATATTTTAACAATAAAAACATAATAACATTTTTTTATTTTCAACTTAAGTAATAAATATATTTTTTTAATTATCATAAAATCACAAAAATATGTTTATCGTGAAAAGTCCTCCTCTCCCTCCATTCCCAGATACCCAGTTCCCCTGCCTATACCTTTTAAGATGGTAGTAGTTAATTTCTTATCTCTCCCTCCAGAAACATTGTATGCATTCTAGAAGCAAATACAGATATTGTTTTCTCTAATTTTCATTTAACAATACCTCTTGGAGATTGCTCTATATAGTACTGGTAAAGCTTTCTCATCTTGTGCTTAAAAACTGGTTTTAGATGCTACTTGTTGAGATGGCCATAGAATAATCAAATCCTTCTCAGAATTTTATTCTTTCTCAGTAAAAAGCCAATTAAATTATGGCATATCATGTAACAAAATTCTATAAATCTGTTAAAATGAGAATAAGGCATCTTTCCTTATAGAAGGTCTCCTTTACTTCGAAAGTAGCCTCATGTATTATGGGTGAGTGTTGGCCTCTATCTTTGACACTCAATACTTTAATGAGGTACCAAAATGTAAGCTCCATAAAGACAGGGATGTTTTCCTATTTAATTCCTAAAATATACCCCAACAGCTTGAACATGGGCTGGTCAATGATAGGTTCTCAATAAATATTTTTAATGAATATCTCAATATGGACAGCAATTCACAAGGTACAGGTGTATCTCTAGGATGAATTGCTACAATTAGAATAGCTGGGTCAGAGACACCTAACGCTGAGATTTTGAGAGGTATTGCCAAAGGGCTTCCATATAGGTCTTAGGAACTTTATAACCACCAACAATATATGTGACTATTCCTTCTGCACAGATTTGGGATCATAGTGTTTTCAAATTGCAGTCGTTTTGTGAATCTGATAGAAAGTGTGCCTGTGTGTGTGTGTGTGTGTGTGGTGTGTAATACCTATGAACTACCGCTTTATAATCCTCAGATGGCTAAGAATTAGAAAATTGTATGATATGAACGTGAGGGAAAATGCTCTCATGTTCTAGTAGAAAACGTGTAATCTGTTAGAAAAAGTTACAAGCATTTTAGAGACCAAAATTACATAACTTTGTAAAACCAAGTGTGTATTGCCTTAAGACAAGTATTTGCCATGGCAGTAATTGTTTTTGGAATAGTAGGTGATTCAATCCTGGTGAATAAGGCCTGAGAGAAGTACCTAGAAGTAATTTCCTTTCTTTAAGAAGGGTCTTACAGAAAGGATATTAAATGTCTGCCAGCGGCTGGCTTATCTTGAAATGATTCTTGGGCACAAATTATGCCATCATGAGGGGCCGTTACCCTGATTTGGCAAAGCAGCAATGTGGGAGGGCCTCTGAGGACATGATTGAGCCTTGGATCTATCCTATATCCAGACAATAAATGTCTTCATTGGTTAAAGTATTACAGTTGCTGTTTTCTTCACTTATGTGGCCAAAAACATCCCAAAATGATAGAAGACTCATTGTGTATATGTCCATTTTGTAGCTCTTGAGGCTGAGGCCCTTTTCTGGGATATGCCTAAGTTTGCACAGTTGGGACTAAGTCTAAAACCAAACAGGTCAACGGAATATCAGGTAAATTTTCTAGCTGCATAAGTACAAATAGACATTCTCTAGACATGACCATCAAATTCTGAACCTAGTCATAACGTTTTTATTGTTTCCATATTTGGTCCACCAAATATATATATATATTTGGTCCACTATCTTATATATTCTATAAGATGATCCAGCCAAGAGGTCTAAGTGAGTGCAGTCAAATAGCCTAGATGGAACTCTTCTGTTCCACGAAGGTAGAAAGGATTTCTCTCAATGACTGCAGAGTTGTTGAAAGGCCCAACTGTTTTACATCTGAGATAATTTGGGGCACATGATATACAAATTACAAAAGGCTGTTCTCTGTGGAAAGACAGCTCTACTGTTCATTTGCTGCCCTTGAGAACGAAGGAAAATCATATGAACTTACTAAGTATGAGTGTTCTCACAATGACCGGGGAGATTTAGAGCAAAACTGATATTCTCTAGATTTTGGGGAATCAGTTGATTTTACATACACACACACACACACACACACACACACACACATGCACACACACTGTGTGTATGTGCATGCGTGTGTGTGTGTGTCTCCCTAATTTTCTACATGGAACATGTATTATTTTTTGCAAACATAAAAATCTACAAGTATTACTGAAAATAATTAGCAAAGCTTTTCCCAGCACAGGTGATTTGTGCTCCCATTTTGGTGGCCTGGTGTGTTCAGGCTTGATAAGGAAATTGTTTCTCCAAAGGGCGCTTTCATTTATAAGTTGCATGGATCTATGTGAAAGGCAAGAGGTTACCATTTAACACAAGTCTATTTATACACAGACTTAGCAGCACAGAGCCATGAACAATGGAAAACTATATAAAATACTTCCATGCTAAGACATATTTTATAATTACTTAAGTATGTACAATGATTTATCTTTTCAAAAGCAATTTTACATCCATTAACTTGTATTCTATTTATCATTTTTAAAATGTAGTTAGGGCAGGCATTACTATGGTTGCTTTTGTTCTTATTGTTGATGTTTTTCTCAAAAATCAAATTTTCCCCAAAAAAGTATTAATTATAATAATTACCCTAAATCACACAGCTGTGAAAAGGTAAAGTGTGACCTCAAACTCTTCTTCTCAGAGAACTGAACGACTCACTAAAATAGTAATGAGAGAGAAAACTAACACTTACTGGCCCCCTAATTTAGTCTACATATATAACCTAATATAAACTCCATAATAAACCAATCAAGTAGGTACCCCTTATCCCCATTTTGCCTTTGACAAAAGAAACTAAACCTGAGGAAGTGAGACTTGTTCAGGATCCGAGAATAAATGGTATACACTTGGATTTGAACGTAAGTCTATCTATCTGGAAGCCTGACAAATACTTTTGTATTCTTTTCTCCTCTGTGTACCCAGATTTGGCCATACAACCATCTTAATGTAAAATAATCAATTCATCTGCCTTTCCCTCTTCATTTCAGCATGGCTGTCTGCTTTTCCAAATCCCTTCTATAGTAACTATTGCATGATATTATTTTCAATTTTGTTCCCAGATAGACACCCAGTCCCCTTGACAATAGTATACTAAGACAAGGAACAATGAACATACTGCCTAGGTCTAGGTTAAAGGTTGTGTTCTGTGGCTTATTGCTTGTGTGCAAAAAATCACTTGAGACAGTCAATTAACTGTTCTAATCCACATTTCATTAGTATAAAATAGGTGGACCAGCACATATTCTGCCCATGTCATAAATCTTTAGTGAGGACAAAAGCAGGGGACAAATATTTATCTCTGTGCCTATAATTTTATAAAAATGTCTGTTTAATTCATTTACAGAAATAATACATCATTTATAATAAATTTATTTATAATACTGAAGATAATAATGACAATAATAATAAATATTCCTATTCAGGACACAGAGCTTGGTTGATTTATATACATTATCTTCTGTACAACAACTGAAAGGTAAATGAAATATTCCTTACTTTGCATATAAGGAAACTGAGGCTTAAGTTGAAATCATTTGCCCAAGGTCATACGGTTCCTTCTCTGTGATAACATAATTTATATTAACCAATGGCACAGACTAACTCCAAGGAGGGAGAAAAAATATGGCACCAAATGGTATTCCTCCTAATTTCAGAGAAACATGTGATGCTGCTATGCCAACATATTGCTTCCCTCTGATATGAGAAGGAGACCAACTAGTCTCTGAAGCCAAGACTAGACAACTTGACCAAGCTACTAATTAGTTTTTTGCTGGGAGCATCAACAAAAAATTTTCATCACTGTTGCTCAGCATTTTATAACCAGTATTCATTATCTCAGATGCAACCACAAATGTTTATGCTGTTTATTCATTAATTCATCTGCATAGGAAATCTGTCCTTAGAAGGGTCTTTTAAAGGACAGACTATTAATTTTAATCATAGCATTAATATAATTGGGATTTTGTTTCTCTTCACATGTCACTCATTCATTCCTTTATTGAATAAATATTTACTGAACATTAATTACATTTAACATACTTGATTCAAAGATCATGAATAAAGATATGGAGCACTAAGGGGTGGTTTATAGACAAGGATTATAGCCCCTTCCCACTTTTTTTCCATCTGTGTGTTCAGGAACCAAAAATCATCTCATTTGAGGGGCACCTGGGTGGCTCAGTCAGTTAAGCAATCAACTCTTGGTTTCGGGTCAGGTCATGATTAGTTTGTGAAATCGAGCCCCGCATCAGGCTCTGCATTGATGTGAGGCTGTTTGGGATTCTCTCTTTCCCAGGCTCTCTTCCCTTCCCCTGCTCTCTCTCTCTCGCTCTCAAAATAAACATTTTTTTTTAGAAAAACATCTCATCTGAGATTCATAAAGAAATATATAATGTCAGTTACTCCAGCCTCTGAACACTGATCTGGAATCTTATCATTTTAGCTATAACAACAGTAGTCTTTGATCAATGGTTCACAGTTCACTAGCTCATGAAGTAGCTCATGACAACTGGACACAATCTCCTGGGCAGTGTATTAAAATTACAAATTTCTTTTCCACATTGCATCCAAAGATTTGAATTGTAAGTCTGGAATGGGACCCAAAAACCTTTTTTTTATTGTAGGTAACTGATGTGCCACTTAGGGTCCACTGACTATATCAATACATGTTAATTTAAAGAAAATAGTAAGAGTTGTGCATCCTCCCCCATTAATGTATATGTACCTGTATAACATATAAACTTTACACATAATTACAGACAATTTCACAAAGTTCCTATAGGATACACTTATACCTTTGGTGCACGTAGACAAGATTTAGAACTCTTGATCTAGACATCTCCCCTCATCTTGAAGCCATGACAGTCTAGGCACAAGCTGGATACCAGTAATGTCTGAGTAAGGAAAGGGAACTGAGGTCTAGAGAAGGCAAAAATTTCCCCACATAATTCAGTAATTCTATATTGAGAGTAATTATTTTTAGGAAAAAAAGTGTTAATTTATATTCTTTATACTCTGTCCTATGAAGAAAGATTCATCATACCAGAAAAGTATTAACATTGAAGGAAGTTAAAACAAAAAGAAAAGAAAAAAAATTCCAGCAGGATTTAAAGAAGGGCAGGATGAAAGCTTGCTGAGTACGGGGAGCATGGTTTGTGAACACTCCTGTCTTGTTGTCCTTAACTGGAGGATTTGGGAATTCAGCCAGGAGAGAGGACACAGACATCAATTAAGCACTAGTGAATGTTCAAGATAATGGAATGAGGTTATAGGTAGGAAGGTCAGTTGACTTTATGTGGGTTAAATTATCTCAGTTTTAGTTTTAGGTCAGAGAAATACCTACTGCAAGAAAAAAAGAATGCCCCTTGCAAAATGATGAAAGACCTAAAGTATGATAATTATTAGAATTAAAGATTTGGACAACTGAACTGATCAGCTATAACCTGACATCCTAACTTTCAGAAGTGTAGGTTTAAATACACCTCCTTCCTCACATACACACACCACAAGTATGGAGAGAAAGAGGGAGAAGGAGGGGGAGGAGGGGCAAGAGGAAGGGAGGGAGAGAGGGAGAGGGAGGGAAGGAGGGAGGGAGGGAGAGAGAGAGAGAGAGAGAGAGAGACAGAGACAGAGAGAGAGAGAGAGAGAGAGAGGTGTGAGGAAAGTCGTATGTTGTTTCTGTGATGACTGACAAATTCAGATAAAAATAAATCCTTAAAATGAGTGTATTTTTATACACTCATATTGAAATAGTGGAAGTTATCAGTACACACTTCTTTAGCACTCTAATTGAGGTTATACTTGAATTTAGTAGGTAATTTTCAAACTCTATACCACAGAGAACTAACAGTTCAGAGAAAGTATATTAGAAGGTGTTGGGGCTGAGTGTAGGGAGTGGCTAGGGACAGAGAGGGCACCTTGCCACCACAGAGCAGATCCACTTTATTTAGTTTAAAATATTGAGATTGTGCACAGCATTTTGTTTGAAAAGAAAATCTCTGCTATTTGTCTTCCAGTATGGAAGTCATTGCTTGAAGGTAATATTTAATTCCCTCAGATGTCCTTAATCAAATGATGTTCAAAATGCCCTATGCAAATCTGATATAAATTTGTAATTCATTTATACTTTTTAAAGGAAGTATAAATATCCCAGCAATGTAAGCTGGATGGGGCACCATGATAATCTAGTATTAAAGTTCAGAGAGAAAAATTCTCATGTGGGTGTGTGCTAACAACCAAACTCAATATATTGGGATATATAGAGTCACATTCCTCAAAGCCCATTCTGGAGAAAAGTATATATCTTAGGGGATTTCCTTCCTTCCTTCCTTCCTTCCTTCCTTCCTTCCTTCCTTCCTCCCTCCCTCCCTCCCTTCCTCTCTTCCTCCCTTCCCTTCATCCCTTCTTCTCTCCTTCCCTTCCCTTCCCTTCCCTTCCCTTCCCTTCCCTTCCCTTCCCTTCCTTCCTTCCTTTTTTTTTTCCTCCTCAAGGGACTTTCTAATCATGAAGATTGTGACCAACACTTTTCAAGGGATGGCCTCTCTATAGCAGCATTTAGTAATGGAAATAATATTAGGCCGGGATGAGACAGTTTTGAATCACGGCTCTACCATGAAATAGCTCTTGTGATCTTGGGCAAGGCAGTTTAACTTGTGAGCTTCATTTTTTCTGATCTGCATAATAAGGGTAAGATCTTCATTTTATAAGGTGGATGAGAGAAATAAATGAACTAGCACAGGTAACTGGTGCTCAATAAATAATTTAGAGCCCCCTTCAGAGCCTCATGGAAAATTGAGAATGTTCCAATGTGACAGCTCTACTTTGAGAGTGCCATATGGCCAGTTTGGATGGGAAGTGAAGAGACCAACCCAATGGCTTTGGGAAGGTGTATGGATGATCATATGGTCAGATGAATGATTTCCACATCCCTTCCTAGATCTCATGACCAAGCATTCCTGGGATTGACGACAACATTCACTGGGCCTTTAGACTTTGTAAACCCTGAGAAACATTTGCTAAGTAGAGATTTTTTTGTCCCCCCAGAAAAGAATGGACTAAAACTTGATCTAATTAAAGGGATTAAAAACTCTAAAAGTACAAAAGAAAATTTTCTCCATTGTCTGAAAAATGCTCTTTACCTCAGTGACATCAGTGTTCATACCAATAAGGATTCCAAGAAGAATATAAAATAAGTTGATATTCAAAGGAGACCCAGATACATGGTGGAAGCACCAGGGAGACATGAATGCAAGCTAATTACCACGATGGGGACTGCTGTAATTATTCCGCCATTTCATTTTCTTAAGCACATTTTGCAACAGTAGCTGAGTTAAAAAAAATCTGGTGGAGGGCTAAAATTATCAGGGCTCTCTTACTGGAATATACTAGAGAGCTGCACATAAATTTTAATGGTTTGAGAATTCCAAGGTGGCATTCTTGTTTTGATCCTCCTTTGATAAACGCCTACCCCTGTCTAGAACTGTCTACCATACAGTGCTCCAGCAAAAAACCAAAATGCCAATTTTGCTTTTTGTAGCATTCAGTACTTCCTCATCATAAAACTGATCATACAATATTTTTAGTGCCTATGTTCTGATTTTTTTTCTGAATACCTTAGGCACCATGAGGACAGGCATGAGGACAGGCTTGCATCACCACTGTAATTCTAGTGCTGTCATTCTTGTGGGGTGCAGTGGTATCTCATTTGGTATTTATTTGCATTTCCTTAATGAGTGATGATGTTGAGCATCATTTTATTTGCTTACGGGCCATTTGGGTATCATGTTTATGAAGTGTCCAAGTCTTTTGCCCTTTCTTTCTATTCAGTTGTATGTATTTTCCCATCAGTTTGCAGGTAGGAATTCTTAACATATTCTAGATATGAGTTTATATGTGATATATATAGGTATGAGTTTTTATACATATATATGGGACAAATATATTTTTCTACTCATTTTTAAAAATCATTCATTAAGTGAAAAATTAATTATTACACACCTAATTTGTTCCAAAGAGTTCTAGTTTGAGAGATTAGTAAGCATTATTATAAAAATTGATTATACATGTTTACAGGAAAAGAACATTAGTGAGTTTACAATTAAAAATGGCTAACTGGGGGGCGCCTGGGTGGCTCAGTCGGTTAAGCGTTCGACTTTGGCTCAGGTCATGATCTCACAGTTTGTGAGTTCGAGCCCCATGTCAGCGTCTTTGCTGACAGCTTGGAGCCTGGAGCCTGCTTCGGATTCTGTGTCTCCTTCTCTCTCTGCCCCTCCCCAACTTGTGCTCTGTCTCTCTATGTCTCTCAAAAAAGAAATGTATAAAAAAATTTAAAAAAATGGCTACCTGGGAAGAACTATGGTAGTTTCCTGACTTTTAATAACCTATAACCTTTCACCTAGACACTCTGAGTAACAGCTATTTAATAGTGTATCTTTTGCAGGTGGACTATTCTTTATAGGTATCAATAATTTTCTTGAATGTTAAGTAGTTCTAAAAATATAAGCTGCCAGTACATCTTTTAAGTATGTATTGGGGGATATATGTGCTCTTGGTGGTTGATAAATGATAAACTTCTTTTTCAAAATAAAACTAATTACGAGCAAGATGTCTTATTCATTAAGTAGCGTTTAGCACTCAAATGATTTCTATTACTGAAGATATTCCAAAGATTTTTGTTCTACAGATTTCATTTAGTACCACTCATCTTTTCTTGTTTCTTTTCTTTACTTTTTAAAGGTAAAATTAATTTTGATTTATCTTGTAAAAGTAGAAGGGGGTTTAGCTTCTTAGTTTGACAGACTAACCATATGAAGATTATATGGGGTCACATTAATGAGGATAAAAGAATGATTACTATCAGTCCTCCCAGGTAGAAGAGGGGTGTCTAGCCAGAGTAGCGTTTGAAGTCAAACCTCTTGGGGCACCTTAGTGGCTAAGTCAGTTAAGTATCTGACTTTGGCTCAGGTCATGATCTCATGGTTTGTGGATTGAAGCCCTGTGCCAGGCTCTGTGCGTACAGCTCAGAGCTCGGAGACTACAGAATCTGTGTCTCCTCTCTCTCTGCTTGTGCTCCTCCCCTGCTTGTGCTCTCTCTCTCTCTCAAAATAAATAAATAAATAAACATTTAAATGTACTCTGTCTCTAAAAAAAAATAAATAAACCATTTAAAAAAAATTTTAAAAAGGAGTCAAAACCTGTTTCACTTAATTAATTAATAGAATAACATATTGATTTAGTTGATCAATCAATGAGTCATTCAAACAGTCCACCAACAAATATTCATTAGCTTAAACTCTGTGGAAGGACCTATACTGTGCACCAAGTGCATCCAGAAAGAGAAATGATGGGGTCCTTCCTCTCCAAGGTTATATAGTCTAGCATTAGAGATAAACTGTCTAACTGATATTAACCATAGAAATGTACATATCATAGGCAGTTTATAGATAAAGTGCTATGGGTTTTTTAAAAAAAATTTTAATTCCATAATTTGAAGTCTGTATCTTCCACTCCCCTTCACCCATTTTGCCTATCCCCTACCTTTTCCCCTCTGAAAATTATCAGTTTGTTCTTTGTTTTATAGGTTTGATTCTGCTTTTTGTTTATCTGTTTGTTTTCTTTTTTTTTTGATTGTTTTGTTTTTTTGTTTTGATTCCACATATGAATTAAATCATATGGTATTTGTCTTTCTCAGTCTGAATTATTTCACTTAGCATAATGCCTTCTAGGTCCATCCATGTAATCCTGAATGGAAAGATCTCATCCTTTATTTTATTTTTTTTATGTCTGCACAATATTCTATTGTATATGCTAATATTATCTATCTATCTATCTATCTATCTATCTATCTATCTATCCCACATTTCCCCTATCCATTCATTTATTGATAGCCACTTATGTTGCTGTCCATATCTTGGCTATTGTAAATAGTGCTGCAATAAACATAGGGGTACATTTATCTTTTTGAATTGGTGATTTCCTTTTTTAAGGTAAATACCCAGCAGTGGAATTACTGGATTTTATAGTAACTCTATTTTTTAAAAAAATTTTTGAGGAACCTCTACACTATTTGCCACAATGGCCGAACCAATTTACATTCCCACCAAGAGTGTACAAGGGTTTATTTTTCTCCACATCTTTACCAACATGTTATTTCTTGTGTTTTTTATTTTACATATTTCTTGTGTTTTTGATTTTAGCCAGGCTGACAGGTTTAAAATGGTATTTCATTGTGGTTTTGATTTGTATTTCTCTGATGATTAGTCATGTTGAGCATCTTTTCATGTATCTCTTGGTCATCTATATGTCTTCCTTGGAAAAATGTCTATTCAGGTCCTGTGTCCATCTTAATGGGATGAGCTGGCTAGAGTTTAAATCCATTTACTAGTTCCATGTACTTCTTACAACAAAGCTGGGAAATGGGTATATTCGCTCCCATTTTGTACTTGAGCTTAATTACCATAGGTTCCTAACTTCCGTAATAACTATAATAAGAAAGCAATAATGGATGGTCATAGCTATATTATATATTTATATGATGTGAGTTAGACTGTTCTAAGAATCTTACTAGCATCATTCAGTATTTACTATCCATTCAATATTCCTAACAATTTTATAAAGAAGAGGTTAGCATTTCCATTTTCTTTTAACAGGTGAGAAAACTGGTTTTTACATAATTTGTCTAAGCTGAGACAATAACTAAGCTGTAGTCCAGGATTTGAATCCAGGCCATCCGAGTACAGAGGTCACCTCTACTTCAATGCACATAAATTTCCTTTGTCTTAAATCCCATACTCAGAAAGGAGAAATCATACAATTCAGTGACTTGACAAGCTGTGGAATGTGAGGAAAAGGAAAGAATTAGATATCCCAGAGATCAATTCCATTCATTTAGGAATGTACCATAACTACACCCTGACTTCACACTGTCCCCTGAATAAACTCTCAGTTCACATTATCACTGCTCTGACCACATTAGTATAATGAAAATGGTCTGGTGTTTTCCATGTGAATTAATTCTATAATTAGAGGGCAAAGGAAGAATAAAAATTAAAACATGTACCCAGGATGTGAAAATGAATGGAATTTGAAGAAAAATGTCTGTGTGACCGCATGAGTTGGGATGGAAGTTTTCACTAATACTCGTAGGTGCTCACAGCAATCTCAGGGCTCCAGTGCCTTCCCCTGTCAAATCTGGAATTGACATTCTAACTGACAATCCAAGGAAGAAAACATTACTTGAGGTGACTGATTGGTAGTTTGCCTCTTTGGTGAATGAGTGACATTTCTAAGCAGGGGAAAGTGGCTCAAAATTTAAGACCCATCACTCTGACTTCCAGGCTTCCCAAGAGCAGGGGCTGATGATGCACAGGCATTGGGACATTTATTCAGTTACATCCTTGCTGTTGGCAGTCCAGCCCTTGTGATTGGTTACAAGCAGAAACATTTCCCAAGCCTGAAGTCTCAGTTACTGTCCCCCTTTACCTCTCTTCTAAGGTACACTTCATCAAACCCCATCCACTTAACATCCCAGAGTCAGTCCTCTCTCACCAGCCTCTGCCTCACTCTTAGCCCATTCCTTCATCATTGTTTGTTTGTTTGCTTTGTTTTTTTTTTTTTTTTTTTTTTTTTGCCTCCATTACTCCAAAGCCCTCCTAATCTTGTTTCCAGTTCTTCAATTTCCCTGCTACAGTATAATCCATTCTCAACATTGCTTCTGATTAGTATTTAAGATGCAGATCTGGTCATGTAAATCTCTTGATAAATAACTTTATTAATTCCAATTTATCTTTGATGTTGTCCAAGCTTCCAACAGGGTTCCCAAGGACCCTCATAATCTGATCCTTTTTTCCCCCACCAATTGACACTCCCCTCTCTATGTGTCCTTTCCTGTAACTTTCATCCAGTCTTCCTTCCCTGAGACCGTACCATGCATCTCACACTTCATGCCTTTGAAAACAGTGATACAAATTAAAATTCGTACTTTGTGTATATTTAGTTTTATCCTCACATATTAACTTGCTATTCTTGTTTTAGCCTCAGGAAATACCTAACTCAGACTCTGGGGAACCAAACCCAAGCCTTGACTTCCTGAAAGATACTCTTAGCCAGGCCAGTGCAGGAGCTTCTGAAGCAATATTTCAGATATTTGTTCGAACCCAAGACTTGAGATGGAGCTACCTGCAGTCACAACACTTTTATTTAAGAGCCTCTACATACTGGACATGTGGTTATTCCCCGATAATAAATACATATCCTTGATGCTAATCACCTGCATAATCTGCCAATGAGTGATTGACTGACAACATATTTAATAGCTGGGCTCTGCTCTCAGGCAGCCTCCCCTCCTTGCTCTCCTTTGAGGAAGGCACCATGTGCCACTGTGAAAATATTCACTGTGATGGTGAATATCAAGACTTTTCTGGGCCGCAGCAGGTGCATAATACTGGAAAGCAGAGAACAGAATGAATTCTGAAAACAGAAAAGACATGGCACCAACTGTCTCTTCTTCTGTGACTTCACTTTCTTCTTTTGCCATCAGAGGGAAAAGATCAGACAGACTCACTATGGCCAAATAAAAGCCATGTGGCAAGGAAAAAGGGGGAACTGGTTATTCAGACTGGGTCTAATGTGGGCTTCTACAAAAGAGGCAAGGATAGGAGGAGAATTCATAAGCACTTGTAAAAGCGCACCAATACAGGACGCAGCACACCCACTCCCATGGATATGGGGCACCCTTACAAACGTGCAGAGTAGGACACCTCAGGTAAAAGGTAATACCCTGGAGACAAATTTTTGTCACTTGATTTCAGATGTCTTGGAGACTGCAGAGTCATTAAATAAGGCTTTATAAGCACAACTTCAGAAGCACCATTTACAAAGTTGGACGTTTCTGGAGTCCCTTGCCTCCTGACTATATCTACCCCCACCAAAAAAAAAAAAAAAAAAAAAAAAAAAAAAATGAAGCACGGGTGGATGGCCATTTCCTCCTTTTGGTCTCAGCATTCTTACCTCTGATTTTTATGAGATAGGAACATATAAAATACTCTACACTTCCTTCTCACTCCCCAGAGGCTAACCAGAAAAGTGTTCTCTCCCCTACAATGGCTATTCATCACCAAACAAATACTACTTTCCCAGAGATAAAAGCGTGGAGGGAAGTTTTAGGCTATTTGTTCTTCATATGGATGCCCAGACATCATTTATCACCACTCAATTTAAGAAAGGTCAATAGTATTGACTGGATGACTTTTTTTCCCCTCTTCAGTTGAGACTCTTAAGGACTTTGCTGGATTTTGGTTTAGGAGAAAGTTCAGAAGAGGGGAAAAGGAGTTGGAGATTAGGACACTGAAGCAGAGAAAGAGGAATAAATAGGGAAGAGACGGAGGAAGCACCTAGGAAGTTTAGGTGAAGGAATGTCATTCCTCTTCAAGCTTTGGAGACCCTATTAAGTTCACGTGTTGTTTGGCATGTACAGATTCCTTGTGGAAATCAGTGAACACTTTAAACTCTGCAGGGATTGATGCTGAGCAAAATATAGACAACTTAAATCGCCAAAAATGTTGGAAGGTAAAGAGAAACATAAAAGTATAAGCTAAGGTACATGGAAGTTCTGGGGAGAGTTTGAGCTTTCCTAGGCCTAGGAATTGGTGGTAGCTGAAAAGATTCTACCTACATCTTTAATGTACTAATGTCTCCTAGCTGACATTTGGGCAACATCGGGTATTTTCACTTCCTCAACTTTGGTGTGGTCCAAGTCACCCCCAGAGGATAGGAAAGGATTTCTGGCTATAATTCTGGCCTAGCCTGAAGACCAAACTGTGACGTACAAGTGCCAACGTCATGTGTCATCTCTTACAAAATCCCCAAGAAGAGCAGCAGTAAGAAACAGACAATGAGCTTCAGTCACATAGCTCTCCACAACTATAAGAACTTTTCAAAGATGTTTAAAAGAGTAAAAAGGGAGGGGTGCCTAGGTGGGCCAGTTGGTACTGTCCGACTTCGGCTCAGGTCATGATCTTGCAGTTCATGGGTTCGAGCCCCACATGAGGCTCTGTGCTGACAGCTCAGAGCCTGGAGCCTGCTTTGGATTCTGTGTCTCCCTCTCTCTCTGCCCCTCCTCCACTTGTGCTCTGTCTCTCTTTCTCGAAAATAAACATTAAAAAAAAAACCACAAAGAGTAAAAAGGGAGTATATAGAGCTGAATGAGGGACTGAGTTTGTATCTAAAATAAAGCCATTGGGACTTGGATTTTATCCATGTAGAGAGGCAGTGTGGAACAACAGGAAGAGCCTGAGCGTCAGTGATGTGTAGCAGCTCACTTTCCTTCTCCACAGAGCCCCATGGCAATGTGGGTGGTGGGTGCAGGTCCAGGGCAATCCCCTCTCACTCCTCTTCCCTCTTCGTCTGCCTCCTTCTACCTACTTTATTGGCGGAATTGTATGTTTCAGTTTGTTCACACTTGTCACAACAATTGTCAGTTTGGGGCAATTTGTAGTGGGACTAGCTGTCTGACTGCTTAAGTCACTTTCCCTCTCTGGCCCCAGATTTCTCATGCACGAAGTGTTGGGACAGATGGTGTTAAATATCCCATCTAGCCTTATGATACTGAGTGAAGATTTCCATTCCTCAAAACCCATTACATTTAGAGCTTTGACTTTCAAGGATCCAAGTAAGAGAGAACATTTTGCCTCATATCCAGCATGCCACAGGTTCGAATTTCTCATCTGTAATTTTAAACTGTGCTCAAATGGCCAGAAGAGAAATGCTGTGGTGTATTCATAAATTAGTGACTAATGTGACTTTAAACATCTAAGATACTGTAACACCATGGCAAACATAATGGCTGAATATACATTAGACAAAACATTTTTATCTCAAAATTAAACCAGTAAAAATGTTCAAAATGCTTTAATTTGTGGCTGATCTTAACCACAAGTTATTGTTACAAAATATGGCTCAGTTTTCAGCTTGGTGGAATAATGCCTATGTCCTTTCTCTCACATGGATTTTTCTCTCCCAGTATTATTAAACATCTATATCCATAATTCAAAGTGAACAACCCTGTTCTTAGCAAAGGGAGAACCCTCAAAGGACTACTCTCTCTTCATGCAAGTTTGTTTATCAAAACCCCTCTCTCTTTCTTTGGTCTTTGGATTTGGGGACTTCAGCACCAAATTGATTAATATGACTTTTATGACATTACAAAATTCTTGTCAATCCATGATGACTTTCTGAGATAAAAGTGCAAAGGGAAAGAACATGTGTTAATCATTTGCTATGTGCCTAGTGCATCGTCCTGTTTCAGCCACTCACTGAAATCTTATTAAAGGGATGAATGAACAAACTCACACGTGATAAAGGCAATGATCTTTCCCATTTCATGCCCAATGCAGTCCTCCAGGTCAGTGATTGTAGCACTCATACTCCTGGAAAGAAAGGTACCCAAGTTTCCCTAGCTGGAAAGCAATGGGACAAGAATTTGAATGGATGCAAAGTTCATTTTTGAGGGGGGAAAATGGAACCTAAAGATGTTTCTTCAAGTCATAGATATAACTATAGTACTGTACTTGCTTTTAGTCTATCAGGGACATTATATGTCTATAGATAGTATTATAGAGTATAAGAAAGCAGGGTTTGGGATTAGAGAGATACTTATTAGATACTTATTAGAGAGACTCTTATCTTTGCTGTTCAGTGTACAAACCTGGGCAAGTTTTATTAACACCAAGGCTCAGCTTTCTTATCCACAAATAAGGATATTATCTAGAAGGGTCAACGTAAGGATTAGAGGAAATATGTATAGAGTATACCCATATGCCCCGATGTTTTCTGGTGTTCAACAAATGGGAGCTATTATTATTACTGTAGGTGCTGATTAGGTATTTCATGAAAGGGAGCCTCATTTATACAAACGTTTACACAGTTCGGTACCACTTTGACTTCTAAAAAGTGAAATAACACACATAACCTTTCGAAACCTCTAATGAGCAAATGGAAAGTGAAAGTTCTGGCACTAAAAAGTCATTACTGTAAGAGAGGTAATTATTAGTGTGAGCTGGCTAGAGTATCACTGACTTGACTTCTAATTTTGTTTGGAACAAAGGTCTTAGCAACGCATAATCAGTTCAAACTCCTGAAAGAAAACAGAGTTGCCAGAGCTGCATTCATCCATCCTTTCCTTCCTGCTGAAGTGAAGTTCCTTGCTATGGCTCTAAAGATCTACACACACTCTTTCTGAACCTTCCAGGTGATTTTTGCTTTGTGCTTACCAGTCACAAAGTGAATAACAACTTGCACACCTTCTTGGTTTCCGTATCAGCAGCTCTTTCAATTACACACCCTGATGTGCTAGGCCTGCCTGAGTGACTGAGTGTTGTTGCTAATGGGGTTTTCTCTGCTTACCCTGCAATAATGGAAAGCTGTTTTGGTTTTATTTATTTTTTTAATGTGATGTGGCTAGTTATCCCTCAGTCTTTCTTTACACACATAAACACTGAAATAAGACTGATGGTGTTGCCAATCCAAACGTAATTGGTATGAGCATGTAGACTTTGATTATATTTAAAAGTAGATAAAAATTGAATTTAAACTCTTGCCTGATGCTTGAGGAGAAACATGGTGTGGGAGGCAGGGGAGGCAGCATGTCTAAGGAGAATATTATGTCTAAAGACAAAAGTCCTGGGTTCAAATTTTGGCTAAGCAAGCATCGTTACCTTCTGTGTTACCATCAAAGTAACAATTACAACAATAAATACAACAACAAAATAACATCCATCTGATTGGTGCCTGGTCCAATAAAGCCATGTAAAATGTCTCATATCACTTGAACTTTATAATATTAAAAAGAATATATTATGTCTTTCCTTTAGGTCAAAAATTGAATCTCAGGTAAACGTATTATGGCCTATGTCTCTCAAATGGTAAATGACAGAACAAAAATGTGGGCGTGGATGGGGTGACTTCAAATTCATGTTCTATTCACTATATGATTCCAAGTTCCCCCTCATATTCTATACATGTGATAGTGTTTAGGTCACATAAACTCTCTAAACCTCTGTCCCTTCATCTGTATAGTTGCTATTATTAACTGGGACACACTATTACTTGAAGATCAACTATAATAATACATAAATATATGCATTTTCTGCTGGAATGTACTATGTGATTAATAATTAGACTAGTTCTACCCCTTACAAGACATTCTGTACTCCTATCATTTTAATACAACAGTATCTTCTACCTCCTCTCCACAGGGACCCTGACGACAAAATTAGAGACTTGGTTTCTACAATAAGGTATAGAAAAACTTTGCACTCAGTGTTTCATTATTTCCTTCCCTTTTTACTTAATACAGTCATCAGATCGGTGATGCCCATGGTAGATATCAAAGGGGGTGGGATGCTTACTCTCCAGACTGCCAAGGATGAAGACATACTGGAAGGTAAGTCTTAAGTTTGTCCTCAGCTCCTCAGCAAGGGCATCTCAGAAATGTCAGTAGAACATGGGATGGCAGTAGGCACAGAAGAGTCAGTTTGAGAGAGGTGGGATGAACCGGTCACAAGGACATCTGAATCGGAATGTTCCTATTGTATATATCTGGTCCTTACCACTGTGAACCACTTTTCTGTTTTGTTGCTGCTCCCTGTTAAGCCATGATAGTAGGGGGCCCAAGAAGGAGACTACAAGGCGGGAGGATGAAGTAGGCACTTGCCCTTCCCATTCCTGGGGACTTCCCACCTGCTTCCTGCCCGTGTAACACACTCCAGGTACACTTCTGCCCTCAGTCACCGGCAGTTCTTCCCCAGAACAGCAGCCAACTCCAGTTTGCATGGTTTTTTTTCAGCCCTTGCAGCAAACACTTGCAGTTTGGTCATGTCCCCTTCAGATACACAAGATTTAGCCAAGCAGAACACTTTCCTCAGGGATGGGGAGCCCAGCTGCACAGCACCCTCCTTGGAGCTCAGAAGCAGGGATACCAACAGAGTAGTGGCCCCTCCTCAGAAATGTGATTTGCAGCTCCTTAGTGTCCCTTCTCCAAACTTTTAAGAATTCCAGTCTTTTCCCTTCCCATCCTACAATTGTACCTCCATGATACTTTAGTGTTCTCTGTCTTTTCAGCCATCTCATTAACAATTTTATACCTAGTTACTGATGCTTTTATATTAAGTATTCTTTGCTTGAATAAGTAGTGTGGGTCCTGTGTCCTGCCTAAACCCTGCATATATAGCTTCCCACCTGCAACTTTAGCAAGATAACAGGACTGATGGGTATAACCTTTGCCAGAAGGGAACAAGGACCATAAAACTCAAATCTCTGCAAAAGTTATGAGCCTCTGTCTGGGAAGTGAGAGAGGACTTCATTAACTGAGAAGCTACTATGTGCAAGTAGTATGCTAAGCAAGTCATACACATTGTTTCTAAATCTTTCACAAAAAATTGAAACCTCTTGTTTATTAAATCACTTTATAAAAGAGGTCTGTAGAGGTTAAATAAGTTGCCCAATGATACACAAGTGGCAGAATTGGGATCCAAATGCAGGTTTGAGTGATGTCATAGCCTAGTGTTAATAAAGAAAGATAAAAGAAAACTTCCAGGTTCTTCTATTTCGTTAGGTTGAATTTTCCAGAGGAGAGAGGGAGATGGACAAAATATTTTGTTTAGGAGTGAAGATTGTTCATGTATACTTTAGATTGTTTGCTCAGAAACATAAACAAAATGGATATGGTCCTAGACTAGAAGTGAAGAATTCTAATGAGCCTGCTATTATTCATTCCCTTGATAGGAATTGATCAGAGCATAAACCAATTTACCCAACTTGCCATCACTTACAAACATAACCCTTAGAGAAAAGAAGAACATTAAAGTTGTTAAGAGGTGTGTGTGTATAGAATATAGACCTACTCCTCACTCTTACGTGACCGCAATTATGTCTGTGGAATTTTCAAGGGTCTTGTGTTTCTTTTTTATTTTTTTGCCCCCCCTCCTGCAAATTTATTGCGATATAATTGACAAGTTTAAGATGTGCAACTTACTGATTTGATACACTTATATATTACAAAATGATTAACACCATGTAACACTTCCATTACATCACATAATTACTGTTTCTTTTTTGTGATAAGAATGTTTAAGACCTATTCTCCTAGAAACTTTCAAAAATATAATATAGTATTATTAACTATAATCAGCATGCTGTAACCTAGATCCCCAGAATTAATTCATCTTACATCTACAAGTTTGTACTCTTTGACCAACAGCTCTCCACTGCCCCCACCCCTGCAGCCCCTGGTAACCACTATTTTAATCTGTTTCTATGACTTCAGCTTTTTAGATTCCACATATAGGTGATATCATATATTATTGGTCTTTCTCTGTCTGACTTATGTGATATTGTAGCTGAGGCTGGCATCTGATTAGAGTTTGGGTACAAGGACATTCAAGACTGAATGACTTGTGTAAAACGTACATATACAGAAGTGAGATCTGTGTTCTGGGAACTGTTCTAAGTCTAGAATCTAGTTAAGATTTTTGCTCTGTGCCACAAGATCATAAGAATGCAGAGCATGTTAACATTTAAGGAATATTTTGAATTCTCAACTCACACAAAAGTTGTAAAATTAGTATCAAGAGTTTCCTTGCTTCCCTCTCCCAACTTTCCCTAATGTTGACATTTTATACAACCACAGTACAATGGTCAAAAATGGGAAATTCATGAATACAAGATTATTAATTCAACTATATGATTTATTCAAAACTCACTAGTTTTTCCATGAAAGTTTTTCCTGTTCCAGGTTCCTATCTAGGATCTCACATTGCATTTAGTTACTTTTCTTTTATTTCCCTTAATGTATGACATCTCTAAGTCTTTCCTTGTTTTTCATAATCCTGACATTTTTGTTAAGTACTGAGCAGTTATTTCATAAAAAGACCCTCAATTCAAGTTTGATGTTTTATAGCGACTGAAGTGAAATTATACATTTTTGTCAAAAGTTATGTTATATTCTTCTCAGTGCCCTTTCATATCAAGGGGCTTCTAATGTGGTTATATATTATTACTGATGATGTTAAATTTGTTTACCTGGTTAAATTGGCATCTCCTGGATTTCTTCGTTTGTCAAGTTACTATCTTTCCCTTTGGAATCAGAGTTGGTTAAATATCATGGAGGACATAAGTTGGGAAGCTGCAAATCCTATTTCTATTAAAACTTCTTCCATGAATTTTAGCACCATTAGGAAGATTTTATCTACAACATTTATTATGGTGGTATTTGTCTAATACTGATTTTCTATTTTCTTCCTTCCATCTGAATAAATTAATTAGAATTCCTTTGTGAGGAATTGTTGAGCAGGATAGCAATATTATCTTATAGAAAATAATATCTTATAGGAGAATAGGATATTGGATGCTGTACTGGAAGTAGGGAGGCTGAAGGTGGAGAACTTAGTAACTATATGGAGCAGAAGGAGAGGGAAAGCAAGGCATGGAAGAGTCTTTTGATCTTTGTGGTGGTGTTGTGGATAACTGAGATGAGAAGGGGCTGGTCTATGGAAGCATACTTTGATCTTTGAGATGAAAACTCATTCATTTAGACTGTTTGGATCTTCTTAACAAAGTATTTCTCTGACTGAAAAGGGGGAATTCAAATACCTTTTGTAATTATTTATACAAAGTGACCAAATTAAAGAGTAGATGACTAAGTGGTCTAAAATACCAAATCTATATATTCACGCAAGGTATTATAATTACTGTCATGCTTATCCTGCAGACTCCTCTCATGCACATGATACAATACAAAGACATGCAGACAAGACCCTTCACGACCTGGCTCCTGCCCATCCTTGTGGCCGCATCTCCAGGCATGCCTTTCCATTTCAGATCGTGTGCTGAAGTCAAATCAAACAACTGACAGTTCCCTAAATATGCTGCAACATTTCACACTTCACGCTTTCACAGACAAAGTTTGCTCTTCGAGACCCACCCCTTTCCACGCCCGTCCCTCCCTCCCCACCAACATAACCACATCCTCTGGTTGACTCCCACTCTTTCTCTTAGATTGAATACACGTGTCTTCTCCTCTAAAGCTCTCCTGAAACCCTCAGGCAACTATGAATAGAAATTGTACATACCTCTGTTATTGTATTAAATACACTGCCTTACAAGAGGTGGTTCATACTTTCATACAATTTGATAATAATATGAAGTTTCCAGTAAAGTATAATACCTATTAATTGCTTATTATATGCCAGTGCTTTACTGGAAGTATTTTATTTCTGTCTCCTGTAAGGTGGTTACTGTTATTTTTACACAGTCTACAGAGTACAAAACAGATTTAGAGATGAAGGGCCATTTGCCTAAGGTTACTCAATTGGCAAATTGTGTCCTAGGTTGCCTGGCTACCCAGGCTGTGTACCTAACCACTGGATCTCCTACCCTTCTCTCAGGTCCTTGAACTTCTGAGGACATGGACAGTCTTTAATCTTTCCCTTCACTTCACTGTGTACACTAGAGAGGTGACAAGCAATGGAAGAGACTAGTATCTACCAGTTTGGCATGTTGGGAGCAGACAGCGTAGAGAAGGCACTGGCCTTGCAGTGCTCACTTACCCTGGGCTCCTTGTCCTTCATCAGTGTCTCAAGCAGCCATAAAACACTCTCTAGAAAAGATGAAGTCCCTCAGTGCTTTCCCCACAAAGCACGTTCAGGTCTGTGAGGTCTGGCTTCGTTTTGTGCACACAGCAGAGCCAGCCACATGTGTGGGAAAGGCTTCTGATCAGAGTGAGCCAGGCATCAGACACAATGGGTTTTGTGATGGCTCTGCCCTGCAGAATCATAGCTGTTCCTGGACTTCACCCTCCCTACAACCGGTACAGGCTCTAATTGTGATCAGTTTGGAAGTTCCAGTTGTATCCGATGGGATAAAATATATACACAGCTGTGGAAATAATAAAAACAAAAACTCACTCTGAGTGTATGTGGGGGGTGGGCAGGCCTTCACGGATTTCTACTGAGTACTTAAAACGGAAATGATGCCTTTCCTATTAAATAGCATTGCAATTTCCCAGGGTGCACTTTTCTCTGCTTGTGGGCATATACACAAGGGATATTTTCATAAACATGTCTCCACACAGTTTGGTTGGGGTTACCACTCAGAAGTGAGCCTCTGAATATAGTCCTTTAGTAGGGCCTAAAATGGTGGGGCCAATAGAACACCTCAAGTCATTGTAAGATACAAATTATTACTGGGCCAAAGAGGCACAAAACACCAACGAAATTCTTCTTCGAGTGTAGGGTCAATCTAGACACTACTATTTCTTCTTGCCTCCACTGTTCCAGACCAGTGTTTCGTATCTGGCAGATACTTAAGCCCTGTTTGGTGAGTCATTTGAAGAATCCTCCAAACAATGAAAAATGTTTGAAGTCAAAAAGAAGGTCTGGAGAAGGGGCAGGATATGTCTTTAGTCATTACTGTTCGTTGAACAGTGTGCTTGAAATTTATTTACCTTGTGGCACTTCAACCTCACTAAAAATCAGAAGTAACTATTTCTTTTTATTTTATTAATAATGGGCACTCTGGGTTTTAGGAGGACCATGATGTAGAGCTTAGGGAATCTTTGTTCCTGATAAATCAAGGTCAGAAAAGAGACTGTTCCCCTGCCACCTACATCCCCATGTGGGACACACCTAGGGAGCAGCTTCAACTCTCATCACATTTCTAGAATTAGGTTACCTAGGCTGGATTCTGATTTTACCGTTTACCAGCTGTGTGGCTTTGGGCAAATTCACTAACATTTTTAAGCCTCAGTTTCCCCATCTGGAAACTGGATTAATAGGGTTTCATGGAGTTCTTGTGAGGATAAAATAAAATTTTTAAAAGTCCTTAGAATAGTGTCTGGACATAGTGAATGCTTAATATTAGTACTAACAGTCATGATATGTTCATGAAACCATTATATCAATACATGTTATATGCATCTTTTCAAATCCACATAGCAGCCATGAAAAGGAAATATTATAAATCCTCTTCTGTAGATGAAGAAACGGAGGCTCAGGTAGCTTGTTGTAGAGATGGCTTGTTCCAACTCTAAAGCTAGTAAATGAGAATGCTAAGGTTAAAATTTATCTCCTTTAGTTTCTAGTTAGCATTTTATTTTATTCCCAACAATGATAACCTTTAAAATTCATTTTTATAGTCTGTTTCCCTTACTAGACTGTAAATACAGAAGAATAGCAACTGTATCTGTTTTATTCATAACTGATTTCCCAGAACCTAAAACAGGACCTGGAATAAATTACCTTTAATGGTGAAGAAATGGGGTGCCTGGGTAGCTCAGTCAATTGAGCGTCTGACTGCGGCTCAGGTCATGATCTCATGGTTTGTGGGTTGGAGACCCACGTCGGGCTCTGTCATGATGGCTCAGAGCCTGGAGCCTGATTCGGATTCTGTGTCTTCCTCTCTCTCTGCCCCTCCCCTGCTCATGCTTGGTATTTCTCTCTCTCTCAAAAATAAAAATAGACATTAAAAAAATAGTGACTAAGTGAATCAATAAGCAACAAACAAACAAATTAGAACAAAATGCAACATATGGGCCACTAAGTCACAGAGAAGGAATCCAGAGGGTTTGTATTATTCCCAAATATATCACTATTCATCAGGGTGACGTTAAGCAAGTCGCCCCATTCTCTTGAGCTTTGGCTTTCTTTTCCCCAAAATAAAGGTGCTGGACTAGTTCATTTCTGACTTTGTGAGTACCCAATATCCAAAGCGCCTTGGTTATTTGAAGAGAAGGCCACATAGCCTTGGTATGGTGATTAACTAATGCATAAAATGGTACATGCTTTTCATCATTGGTTTTCCTTTCATTATAAATAGTATGAATCTTAGACAAAGCCCTATCCCACCTCCTGTGGACCACATGCCTATCTCTTCTGCCATTTATAAGACAATCATTTTCAAGGCCAATGATATTTCCTCTTCCTCCTCAATCATCATCATCATCATCATCATCATCGCAATTAATATTCAGTGAAGTCTCCTTATATGCCAAGCATCCTATTAAATATTTTGTAAATGTAGTCTGATTCTTTCGTCAAACCCATGGGGAAGGTATTATCGTGAACCCAATCTTATAGAAGGGGTAAGTGATCCTCAAAGTTGTACGAACTTGCATAATGTCATATAGCAAGTAAGGGGAGAAGTAAGCACTGAAACCAAGAACTGCCTGACTGAAGCCTTTCTCTCAATAACTGTTCATCTTGCCTTTCCATACAAGACATTGGGAATTTCAAAGGAGAAATGAAGTGCAGGTGAAACATTAATTAAAATATGCTTCTTGTGTAAGTCTTTCTTTACAACAAAGAGAGAAGTTTTGAAACTAAAATTACTAAATGTATAATTGTTGCTCTATTGCTACGGTGTATGGCCTTGTACCATTTCTTACTGAGGAGCTCACGAAGGTAAATGACATATGCTGTCAGTAATTCCATTAGCTCCTGCTAAGAACTTCTATAGCCCACCATTTCATAAAGGCCCATAAGTGCTAAGCAACAGGCTAAATCCACCAGGATCATCAGAACATGAAATTATTTTTAATCGCCAAAATGGTCCTTTTAATTCTCTGAAAGATTTTTACAATGTGTAATTTAAGTAAATAAACTACAATATTTTCCTGATGCCTATACCATCACATTTTCACATTATGGATATCAGAACTAATGTTTGCTAAGAGCAAATAGGAGTAAAATTAAATATTTTCCAATAGGAGTGATAACAGAGTACTTGAATAACAGAATTGTTTGTTTAAACAAAGCAGACAAGTGTTTTATTCCATCTCAGGGATTCCAGTTCTGCCATTCCATTCTGCATTTGTTCCCAAAACGATAATTAAGAACACATATTCAGCTAAATGGAAGAACTAAGGAAATCTGACTGCTTTTACATGTCAAAAATCTAAATATAATTCACTACAGCTTTCAACATTCTCTGAATAAACTATGCTTTCTCATATCCCCAGTACTTTGAGCCTAGTTCAAAGACTTTGAACTCTGTGCTAAGCATTGGTGGAAGGATCTTTGAGAACAGTTTCTCCACTCGACAAACTCTTATTCTTCATTTAAAACTGAACAAATAGAACAAAATGCATACAGCTGAAGAGATCATATGTTATTTCTTTTGCTCTCCTTGAAGAGACAGTTACTTGCTCCTTTCCCTTTGATCCAAGGTAATGTCCTCATTCCTCTACACTTGACATCTCAAATTGTCAGCCCATGGTGGGGGGGGGGGATTTAATAAGTAAACACATCAAATGTTTAAAGAAAGGAAAAATTAAGCCAAGATTTTAAAATGGAGTGGTTTTACGCAAAAATCTAAATTTTCATTTCTCTTGGGAGGGAAAAAAAAAAACAATAAAAGAAAAGAACAGATTGTAATGATTTGGCTGCCCCCAAACGAATAGTCATCTGGGGCTGAGAAGCATTTGTCCCTTCAGAGAGGACAGGTTCTCTAGTGTTTCATAAACTTCAACGCTCCCTACTTTTTACATTTGACCCATTTCACTTACTTTGTATTTATTGTGGCATATGTAAGCATTTGAGGATGACACTCTTGCTCTATGACAACTCTGTTTTATAATAGTTATATGGTCATTTCTCCCTTCCTCACCATGAAGGACATATGCATTTTCCCTCTAAATATGTACTTTGCACTTATTATATATGAGATTCTATTTTAAACAGTTTACAATAGCTCATTTAATGCTCACAACTACTTAATGAGCAAGGAATTTACATTATCTCTTCCAATCTAATGTAGAAAATGTGCAAGGAGAGCTTAAGTAATTTGGTCAAGGTCATACAGTTACTATGACTTGAAATCAGAATTCATCTCTGCATTCCACTAACTAGCACATGATCTGTGCTAGTAAATGTTCATTTAATAATGATGATGCCATAATTTCAATTTCAATTGAAGTATTAATGGATCAACATTAGATGTCAAAATGTTTTAAGGACAAATCATCATATAAAACCTTTATTCCCCCCCAAAACAAACAGACAAACAAACAAACAAACAAATACAGGAAGACAAAACAAAACAAAAAACAAAATCTGTTCACTGGCCCTTGAATCCTTGTACTTGCTTAGAACACATGAAAAAGAAAGAGTGGAAGAAAGAGATGGATTGGTATTGGGTATGGGGGGGTGCTATATCCTTTATCTCAAGCAGAGAGAATGGATAGGATGTTTCAGACCTTTCTGTGTGTGTCCCTGAATTGGGGTCTTACTCCTGCCTGGCATATCTAATGGGCAAGAACCTGGTTGACTCTGCTTCAGAGTGGATACAAGAGAATACTGCTATAGTTAGAAGCCCAAAATTAATCAGGAAAAGGGATGCGACAAAGTGTTCACTGTGGTTCAGATGTGGGTCACAGAGGAGGGAATGCTGAAGCAAGAGTTATCTTGAGGTCTGTTTAATAGAGCTACATAGAGGGCAGAAGAGACTTGCGCCCCTAGACAATGTATGGCTTATGAGTACTGAGATAAAAAGTTCCAAATGAGCATCAGGAAGAGGGATGCTTCTGCCTGGGTCAATGGATGCTTCTGCCTGGGTCAAGTGAACTGCAGCAGAAAAATTCTCATTAATGAGAATCTCTGAAAAATCACATACATGTCTGTGAGAAAAGGCATCCCTTATAAATATCTGCAAGTCTGAAGAGTATGAAGCCGACTGAAGAAACTATAGGAGATGAAGTAAAATTCCTCTTCATTATCCTTGAGAGTCAGAAACTGGTAGCAAGCTGGGTGGTGAAATAAATGAATCAGCCATATTGCTACTTCCAACTGCCAGCTTCTTCTACCTAAAGTAAGTTAAAGACAAGTTTTAATACTTAATTGTGAACTTTGCTCAAAATCTTGGGCTGGACTTACTGACACTGTGTTTGCAACTTAAAGGGACTTCCTGACTTTCTAAAACTTGATTGCAAACAAAAGATTCATGGGGCCTTTGGATTTTTACTCAGTCATGGGAGAAAACAGAATTCCCACTGAATAACTTTAATAGGGATGGTGAGAAAGACAAATAAATCTGTTTTAACTGTTATAAATTGGTTTCTTCCACACAGAGATTATAAAAATGGTGATGATGTTGATGATGGTGATGACGATGCTGATGCTGATTTGATTATTCTAGGGGAACACAACTGAGTCTGATTAAGGACAAGAGTTTTGAATGCATACTAACTTACGTTCAGATGCCTTTTCTGTTACTTATTGTATGGCACTGGGTAGGATATCAAACACCATTGAGCCTTTGCTTCCCCTTCTACAAAACAATTCTGTTTATAAATAGCTTTGAATATTATATGGAGTATTTAAGGTGTTAACGTATGTAAAGCACTTAATGTATGGTTTGAATTTATTAAGCATTCAACAATAGAACCTGGTTAGCTACTGCTATAATGATGATTCCTGAATGAGTAGATGAAAGCTTGACTCTGACAGCACTGCAAACCTGTCCTTTCTCTAGAAACTCAGCTGTGTCTCAGCTGTGACTTCATCCTTCTCTGATCATGGATTTATGTATCCCTCATCTAATGTGTTTGAGTGTTTCAATATGTGAATTTTGGGAGGGACACAACACAGTCCATAGCAGTGTTCAAAGGGGGATTCTGAGGGATGCGGAAGGGAAAGGCAATTATAATCCTCACGGTGTTTACAGTCTTCTAGAGGTGCAGTAGACCCAGGAAAAGAGATTTTATTTGCTGGTGTAATGACATGTGCAAAATGTTTGCAGTGGATTGTGAGCAACTACCATACTAGGGATGCCATCAAGGGATGTCTTCAAGACACTGAAGTCTGTTATATAAATGTTATCAATGCAATCTAGAATTATTAGTTATAGATCGATAGCACTTGTGTGCACAGTATTTGCTGCACGTATTATACTGCCATCAGATTTAATTCTAAAGAAGAGACTTAAAGACCAGCATTATGATTACATTCCTTTTACAAATGAGGCAAGTAAGACTGGAGGGTTGGGAACTTGCTTTAGGTGGCTAGCAGTAAGTGGTAGACTTGTTAACCTCCACCTTTTAAAAATACAAGTTCTACCCTAGACCAATGGAATAACAACAGATTTTGGACCATGCTTTGTGGAAGACTGGTTAAAGGCTGGTCTGAATGTGAGAGGTGAGTCAGAGAAGGGGGGCTTAAGGAATGTGACTTTGAATCTAAAAAGTAGTATTGTTTTTAATGTTCATGTAATTTCTACTGAAATTATAATTAAGCATTTGGCCAATGACCAAATATATACTATAGCTGTTAAACTCTTAGTTATATCAGAATTATGGGCTGAGTTTTGATGCTCTACAACTTTCCTGATCATCCCATAAGAAACAGTTTCTCATTCTGTTTTCTTTTGTCATTTTTTCCCCTGGAAGGAAATTTAATAAACCAAAGCTTCCTTTTGAAATATTTTATCTATATTTGGGGCACAGATGGATTCTCATTTTGAAAGGAAGGTGCTGATCTTTAGAAATCAGAAGACAGAAATTTAAAGGAAAATTCTCAAAGTGATTTAGTCCCAAGTAGGACAAGATCATATCAAAACCAGCAAGCATTTATCAACATTTACAATGTTCTATGTGCTATGGAGTGTCTAAAGCATGCATTTTCTCACTTAAACTTGGAACAACTTAATGAGGGTTCCGCCTCATCTCACAAACTGGAGCCTGGGATCCAGCAAGATTCAGTAAGTTAGCCAAATGGCAACAGCACCAGGAGTCAGTCTTGGACAGTGACATTCTTGAGCCCGCTCTCTTGAGCACGAGGGGAAAACAGTTGTCTGAAATGTCAGATACATTTCACCATATGTAAGATCCAGAAGGAACCTTAGAACTCACTCCATGCAGATTACTCTAGATGGACTATTAAGGTCTGGAGCCTGGGGGTGGATTTTTTAAGTTCCAACAGTTACAGTGAGTGACAAAGGCAGACATAGTATAAAAACCACCTGACTGGTCGAGGTTTTGCTATATGTCAGACACTGAACTAAACGCTTTACAAGTATCATTTTATTTACTACTTAAAAAACCCTACTAGACAAGTATTATCCCTATTTTTCAGATAAAGACCATAAGAAATAGAAGAGAGGTCAAGAACCCAAGTTAACCCAGTAAGTAAAGGGAAGAATGAGGCTGTGAACCTATATCTGCTGAACTAGAACCTACTCCTTCTTTCAAGTGTTGCTCTGCTTCATTACTTGGAAGATCTGCAACTCTACTTTTCTTAGGTGACCCGCCCAAGACCATCATTATTATAAATCATTATAATAGCTTATAAGTGTTTAAGGATATAAAGTATGAAAAAAAAATTTTGTATTTGTATTCAGAATAATTCTAGGGACTATCAAAAAAAAGGACAAAAATAATAATTAGCCTCATCATCACATTCATCATTATGATCGTGAAAGAGATATCTCTGGAGCTGAATATTTTTGACATAACTTAGATTAACAGAGGTCATGAATGGGCCAGAGTAACACAACTAATTATTATTTAGTATAGTCTTATTCTACACATCCAGCCAACAAACATTTTTTTTTTTTTTACAAACCTAGTATTTTCAAACAAAGAATATGAATCAGCTTGAAGATACATATAAAACAAGATACAAAAGTAAACTAGGAAATAGAAGCAACATAAAACTAAAGATGAACCAGGATAAAAATCAGTACCCAATACACATTTATTAAATTATCAACAATTTCTAGTGGAAATTTGCAGAAAAGAGTTAACATAGCAGGCCTGAAACCAAATCCTTAGAAGGGTCTCATTGCAAAGGTTGGCCCATGACTGGCTTCTGAGAACAGGAATTTCAGGAAGGTTCTCAAACTGATAAAGTGGCTCGCTGGGCCTGAACTGTTTGTATATATATATATTTTAAAATTCGGTTTATGCTAAACTCTTGCTCTTCCTCTGGGCGACTGGAATTTGGAGACATGTTAGACAGAGGATGCCTGTGTGACCCATGAAAACCTTGGACACTGAACATTTAATGAGCTTCGTGGATAAACAACATTATACACTCATCACAACTCATCGCTGGAGAGGAACTGAGTGTGTCCTGTGTGATTTCACTGGGAGGGAACTCTTAAAAGCTTTTATCTGGATTCCCCAGATTTTACTCCATACACCTTTTCCCTTTGCTAATTTTGTTTTGTCTCGTTTCTCTGTAATGTATTATAGCTGAATAATTCGTATTATTCCAACTATTATTTATGGTAAGGCTACTTTAGATTAGATATTGTATTAAACACCACATATAACAATCTCACTTATTCCCCACAACAAACCTATGTCATAATTATTAGTATGCTCATTATAAGGGCAGAAAATTGAATCTCAGAATGGTTAAATAACTTGTCCAGAATCAAGTTTACCTGAGTGTTTTCAGCTAGCCACTGGGAATCATTGCTATCTTCCTATTCTTTTCATATCAAGATAGGAGAGCAATTTCTTCCCTGAATCTCTATAAAGGAGACTGAAATTTTATTTGATAATATCTTTGCAGTAAACTCAGAAGCAAGCTTTACACGATTCTTTCTCATAATGTCCTTCTATGCAGTCAAGGCAAAGCAATCGGCTCTGGTCACATAGCTCCCAGGTTGGAAGACAGGGAGCCTGATTCCGGCCCTCTTAAATCCAAATCCTCTCCCACTGCCTTTTCACTTATAAACATTCCTGCATAAGACAGGCTCACACCTCCTACCGTGGTCTAAATTTGTTTTGCACAATAATCTTTGAAAGATACTTGTTCTTGAAGGAAAATCACCACTCTGGAGGGGAGGGAAGCAACAAGAAATGACATTTTGTTTGCGGATTTATGAAAACATTTGAAATGGCAATTCCACCCCAGGACTCCAGTCTCCAGCTTGAGAAGGCTACAAGTACAGAGGTAGCACCATTCTGGTTTTGCTCCTCTGGCTGGTGTCCCTCTGGTCTCTGTCTCTTATCCCTCCCCCATGGCAGGAGAACATCATAAAGAAGAATTTAATATATATGAGACATCATTCTTTTTGTAGACTGTTTCCAGAGGCCTCCCCTTATCTTAACTTAGAACATTCATCCTTTTTTCCTAACCCACCAGCTGTCTGAATTCTGTGTCCCACTCCACGGACATTATGAAGATAAACATGACAGGGGACCCCTTTCTCCCTGGGTCTTGAAATTAGTTTGCCACATTGTAAACAAAACACCCAGAAAAGAATAAAGCATACTGCAATTTTAGAAACCAGGGGCAGATTTCTTGCCCTAAGAATTATTTATGAGTCACCTTCAGTGGTAGGTCTTGACTCTTATTGTTTGTTTGTTTGTTTTAAATCACCTTTTCAACTCAAAATACCTCCTCTACTTTTTAATCTACATCTGTGACCCTTCATCTCACACAATTGCCCTATTGCCATCAGGTATTTTAGTTACAATTGGTGTCAGTTTCTTGAAGACTGAAAAATTCTCAGGCCAACATGCTTTAGGAACCAGTAGGTTAGGGATTTGGCTATTACACTACTGTCAGACATTTCACAGCCATAGGGAAGATGCTGTTAGGCTTAGTGAGAGTTTTCTTATGACTCTATTTAAGCCTTCCTTGCCATCTGAATAGAAGCTTCTGACTCAGGGTCAGGTAATAGGATAAGAAGCATCAGTTGTATATAGTGTCCCCTAGTTATTAATATTTGTCAAAGCCTGCCTGTTAATACCATTTAGATTCTCAGAAAGAACAGGGATTTTTTAAAGGATTAGATAACAATTTTGAGAGAGAAAAATCAAATTTCTTTTGGTCTTTTAAACATTTTACCTTAATAATTGGAGGCTTCCTGCAATAAGCTGGTGACTAACTTCTCATTCTAGAGACCTACAGGATTAACATTTTGGTTGTGTCTCTATGGAGCACAAGGCTCATACAAACCCCAGGAAGAAGTTTCGTTGTGACTCAGGATCCCATAATCCTGCTTCTGGCCAGCCTGTGAAGTGTGCCTTGGCAAGGTGTATTAGGACACAGTATGACGCAGGTGCTCCTTTCTTTTGAGTAGAAGTACCCTTTGCAAACACAGGAAAACCAGCCTGAGCCTGGACAACAACAGAATGCCAGCTCTTTAAGGGAGTTTTATGCCAACACTGGGAATACCGGCTACCAGCATCTGGTGATTTGTGGTAAGGTGTTTTTGCATAGTCTCTCCCAGGGACATGGTAGAATGATCAGTTTCAGCTAGTGCATTGCCAGACAATGCCAGCAGGGGGCATCTGGCCCATCAGAAGGCATTCCTGTTGTCTTTCCACCTTCAGCAACTACAGGGCCCCCTTCCCCCTTATCCATGGGGAATATGGTCTAAGAACCCAGGTGGATGCCTGAAACTGGAGATAGTACCAAACACTACATATACTAAGTTTTTTTTTCTATACATATATACATACATACCTATGATAAAGTTTATTTTATAAATTAGACACAGTAAGAGATTAACAATGACCATAATAGTAAAGTAGAGCAATTATAGCAATATACTATAAAAAAGCTATATAAATGTGGTAGCTGTCTTTCAAAATACCTTATTGTACTGTACTCACCCTTATTTAACTTGTTATGATGTAAAATGATAAAATGTCCATATAATGAGATGAAGTGAGGTGAATGATGTAGGCATTGTGATACAGTATTAGACTACTACTGACTTTCTAATGATATGTCAGAAGGAAGATTATCTGCTTCTAGACCACGACTGACCATAGGTAGCTGAAACCACGGAAAGGGAAACTTGGAATAAGAGAAAATAACTGGCTTGCTGTCCGGTGGTTCCCAGAAAGATGGCTATGGGTCAGAAATCTACAGTAAGAAGACTAATTTAGGTAGATATCTCCTGACATTTAGAGGACATTTATATTTCATAATCCTATCCAGAAATCAACAGGTTTAATTGTTTTGCTGTGCATTTCACAACCCATTTGTTTTGTAGGGCACATTAGGATACTCTATTTTTAGGTTAATCATTCTATGCCTACATACAATGGCCTGGGGAAGTGGTGCTTGTTATACCTGTTTTAAAGATTAGATGCTATATAGGGTGCTTGTGTGACTCAGTTGGCTAAGTGTCCAACTTTTGATTTCAGCTCAGGTCACAATCTCATGGTTTGGAAGTGCAAGCCCCATATGGGCTCTATGCTGACAGTGCAGAGCCTGCCTGGGATTCTCTGTCTCTCTCTCTCTCTCTCTCTCTCTGCCCCTCTCCCGCTTGCTCTCTATCTCTCCCTCTCAAAATAAATAAACATTAAAAAAAAGATCAGATGCTAAAAGCACATTGTTTGTTCAATGACTAACTGAATGAATGAATAAACAAATATTGGAACACTTTCCACTATGCTGAAGATTTGAATTATCTAGATTCTCAACTGTCTATTTGCCCAAAAACTGGAGTTTATTCAACACTAAATGTTGAAAAAAATCTTAATTGTTTTTATCCCACCTGTGGATTCTGCTCCACAATCTGAAATTAAAAGGAGGAAGTGTGTATAATTAGGCTATGACTTTCTCAGGTTTTCCTTTTTCATGAGAGGTATGAACGCTGCCTACAGTTTAGATGACTAGGAAAGCTTCTGAACTCATCGAAAAACATAAAACAGATGTACACCGATGGTTATTCAGGAAAATAACCTCATATATACTGTCTATCTGTATTTACCAAAACCTGGGTTAAAAGAAATGGTGCATGTAGTGGGTAGCCTAAAGACCATTAGTGGACACTTAACTCAATTGTTGGGTTATTCCACAGACCAGAGAATATTTACAGCAGGCACAGTCCCATCTTACCTCCTAGCAGATTTGTATCTACTAAACCTTGACTCAGCCTGATGTCATCAATACTTACTGCCAAATACTACGAACAACAAAAACAACCCCACTCAACTAATCGGAATATCTACCATAAGAATATTGTTAAACACATCGCTCGCTGCATTATACATCGGCCTGAATATTCTTTGGTCACCATAACAGGAATAAATAGTGATGTTGCCCTTGAGTATCCATTCTACTTTTATTTTATGGGCACTAGAGTTTTACGATCCCCTCTTTGTACCTGCTTTAAAAAGAAAAATTTACAAACTTGTGGTACAATTTTAGAAACCACATAGGGCTTAAATAGCTAAATATTTTATGTATCCACATTATACATGGACTCTTATTTCCATTTCGATCCTCATTCTCCCTTTTTCTCTCTCTCTTGTTTTCTTTATATGTATATTTTAAATTGCTATATATTTTTAGGAAAGGTACCTTAAATGACGGCGGGAACAAGATGTAGAATACATAAATGTTCTATAAACATTCTGTTTACTATTAATAATTGTGCTTGAATAAAGTCAACATCAGCAGTCTCGATTCAGGCCTGATGGAGCAATCAGCTCATGCACACACAATACTGAGGCCCAAGCAAGAGGCAGGTCCCAATTCCCTAAGAAATCACTAGGGGAATTGACTGCCATAAAGAGGTCTGGCTTCCAAGACCCTCACTGATATTTCTACCTAGATCGCTCTTCTAAAACACTCTTCCAAGAAGCATTTTTAGACACCACATCCTTCTTCCCCACCACAGATAAAGTTAAATTTCCTTTGAGATAACTCCAGACCTTGCATACAGGCTACAAACTTCATTAAATGGTTAGTATACTCTGTTTATAGTACTTACTTTACTAGACAATGAACTCCTTTGCATTGGTCTTATTCTTTTCATATCCACAAAGCCTAAAATATAACAGACATTCCATAAGTTATATTTGAAATTTAAAAAGTAACTAATTTAGGGGCATCTGGGTGGCTCAGTCTGTTGAGCTTCCGACTCTTGATTTTGGCTCAGGTCATGATCCCGGGGTCTTGGGATCGAGCTCTGTCTGCATTGGGCTCCATGCTGAGCATGGAGCCTGCTTAAGATGATCTCTCTCTCTCCCCCTCTGCACCTCTCCTCTGCTCATGCACACAGTTCCTCTCACTCTCTAAAGTTAAAAAAAAAAATTTTAACTAATTTAATTTGGGTAGAAAAATAAAAGTCATGAAAGAAATCAAAATCAGAAATACCATTTCTAATATCCTAATAAAGTAAATCAAATCAATTGAACTATTAAAAAAAACTATCTACAGTCTAACCATTTTGCTAAGTACAGAAGATATAAGCATTTCTAATCAAACAGTGTGCCTGTGATGGTAGAGTTCTCAGATATGTCCAACATATAGTCTGATAGGACAAATGTTTGGAACTTATAGATTTAGAATATGGGTTCTACATACTCAAATATTAACTTACAGGCTGTGTGATATAGTGGATAAGCTTGGGTGTGATCTCTGCCTTGTCTCCTTAACATCTCTTTGCCTTGAGAAAAGCTCTCTGATCTTCAGCCTCTCAGATGTGAAACACAGGTCATAACCTGCCTCATGGGGCTATGAGGACCAAAAGACACCATGCTTGTAAAGCCCTCAACACAATGCAGAACACACAACAAGAGTTTGATAAATGCTAGCACTTATAGTACCTACTGCATACATTCTAGGTCCTGGGATACGAAAGTAAGTGAAATATGCCCTCTTGTCCTTAAAGAAATTGTGGTGTAGTGGTGGAAACTGCACAAGTTGGCTTTTAATAAACCACAGTAGGTGACTAACACAAATGTGGACGAGCTGTCATGGAAATGCAAAAATGTGGCATTTAGTCCCTTATCTCTACACAGCTCTGTATGCTCTATTAATAGCAGGATAATAATAATAGACAATAATAACGGAAACAAAAGTTATCAGAGACGTTCAGAAACTAAACGTCTTTAATAATACATAAGAAAGAAAATGTTTGAAGGGGGAGATAAGCCAACAAAGCCATGTTTCCCACCCCAACTCCCAGCTTTAGACTGCAGAACCTTTCTAAGTTTGGGGCCAGTAAAGAGCTGATGGAAGCACAAGAGAGTCAGTTGCATAGTGGTTTCATCTCCCAGCCATGCCCACTGTAGGCTGAGGGCAGATGAGGAAGAAGAGGTGCAGGAGTGTAAGACACTCTCTCTATGAAGTTTGCGGAATTAGAGGGTCAAGCCAACCTGGGCCTCCTTTGGCCCTGTGTGGAAATCTGATAGGTGAATGCTAACTCGGGGCATTAGGGTGATATGAGTCACTGCTTATAGCCTGGATTTTCCTGTAGCAGTTAAGTGACTGAGTGATACAGGAGAGACTGAGATCGAAATTCATGGCAAAAGAAAGTCAAGGGGATGCATATGAAAAAGACATGATGTGAGTAGCTGCCCTTGGGGTTCAGGTGAGGGCACCATGACATCACCACAAGCGGTCAATGCCAGGCCACCTGAAGGCTTCCCAGCAGTTACTCTGCTCCTTACGCTGGGAATGCGGTAGGTTTTGTTGGGAGTGAAATAAAGGCAGATGAAGTTTCAGAACAGAGGGAACTTCTTCCACAGCACTGTGCTAGAGCAAGCCCTGCAGAGCTTCCAGAAAAGGCATCCTAAACAGAATGCAACTGAATGATACACCTGATAGACTAGGAAATCAATGCATTATGCTGAATTTACCTGCAAGTGACCAGATTTAGTTTCTGCAAAAGGCTTAAAAAGCTTGGAATCGAAACACTGCAATGTACTACAGGAGAACAGAGTTACATTTTTACCTCACCTGAATCTGTGCCTGCTACTTAGCATTTTCCTTATATATGATTTTTTGGGAAGACAAGGGGGAAAGATAAAGAGCACAATAAGGTCCGTGCAGGCCACAAACATGCTTTACTTGTTCACCATAGTATCTCAGTGTCATGCACAAGGTCCAAGGCAACACAGAGCTGCTGCCAAATCTCTGAAATATTTGGGAGGTATAATTGCTGAAGTGATAATGATGATGAAGACACTTCAAATAAAATGCATTATGGAAAGGAACCTGTGTTTGCCATCCCCAGCTTTTTCAAAACAAATTCACTAGGCTCTGGTTCTAATTTTGATGTGAAGAATAGATTATGTTCATAAGCTCAAGATACTTCCCCATCCTAGTCCTGGGAATCCACGCATAACTCCTAGCCTACCAGCTAAATATTTAACATGGGCTTCCACGCAGGAGAATATTGGAACATAGAGTAAGAATGTGGAGAGGTCTAGAGAAACTTAGATGCCCTTTATAGTATGAACTTGTAAATCTTTCAGAAACTCTGGAATTATATACAACTACCTAAGATTGCCAATTACTTGTGAAAAACTCCTAGCATGTATTTGCAGAGAACCTCTGGTCTAAGCCTGTGACCTCTCAGGAGGTCGGGGTTCCTGTCTCATTCAGTTTTGTATCTGCAGTACCCAGTAGACTGGTGTATACAGTAGAGATTCAGTAAACATTTAATTCAAGCATATCTGCAACATCAAAGCCTTTGGGGATTTTTTTTTCATTAAAAAAAAAAATCTGTTCTTTTGAAAGTCTATGCCCAGAATGTATGAGTGCTAACATAATTGAAAAGTTTGCCAGAAGGATTGGGTGAGGGTGTATTATAATAGACTTGTCTGTCACAATAAAATCTCACATATTCAGATGCATATGAATTTATAAGCATATATTTCATATAACACATTTTATTTTGCATTTTTGTCCATACTACTTAACGTTTCTGTGCCAATAAAATGTCATTAAGTGCTTTATTTTGTCAAGAATTATTTCTTTCAATAATTATAATACTTATAATATTCAATATAATAAAAGACATGACAGATAGCTAAAATTGTCCTAACACGGATGGGGATGCTCAGATTCATAGAAATTAAGTAACATTGCCAAGTCATCATTCACAGTAGACAGTTTTCTGAGGATGGTCAGAAAATCGATTATAAAAATTGTATGAGGACTAGCTAAAGAAAATTTAAAGTGATGGTAGTAACAAGTATTGTTTATTATTAAGAGTCATTAATATACTAAACTATATGTACATTAGTATTCCTCAAATACAAAGTTCTGTATGGAAGACAGTCAAAATAATTTAGAGCAAAATTTTAAAAAATGGAACAAACTGATTTTGGAAAGAGGATTGAGGCTTCACTTAAACTAGAAAAGATGAATCCACTGATCATATAAACAAATCCTTACACATTTAAGTTCCCCAGTGATCACTGCTTTTCTGTAACAGGAATATGTAAGAGCACACTGTGCCAAAGAGAGAGATGTCATATGTTCAAATGTGTTTGCCTTTTTCTCTGAGCAGAAACTTTGCCTTCTATGTGCTTATCACTGCTCTGTGCCTTTGACACTGCATAAAATATTTGGTTAATAGTTCCCTTACAATCTGTTAGACTCCTCTCTTAACAAGATGCACTACAACATAGCCAACTTTCTGCCAAAACAAAAAAATATTCTTGACACACACATATGATAATTGGCACCCGACACCACACTTTTCTGGCTGTACGTCTCCATGGTCCACCCTATTTTAACTTTAGCACCTCGCTTAACACATCATACCATAAACATCCAGTTATTTATATAATTCTCTGCTGAATAATAAACTCATTGATGGGAGAGAGTTGATCCAAAGAGTTTCTTAAGGTAGCTGGTATATGGTAGGTGTTCAAGTACATAATTAAGTGAATCAGTGAACAGAAATTTTTTGTTAAATACTTGCCACTGAATGACAGACCTTATTACAGGGCTCTGGGAAGTTACTCAACAAAGACTTCCACAAGTAATACTGAAAGAGAAGGTATGGATTATAGTTAGTATTTAGATCCAGATCAGAGTTGCCCCATCTGTATCATGTCCATGCCTGTATCATGCTCCCTGGTACCCCTACTCTAGAAAAGAGGGTGTGGTATACAGAATGGCTCCCCAAAGATATTCAACTGTGAGTATTGTATGTTACATGACAAAAGGAATTTTATAAATATAATTTAGGTTACGGTGGACCTTAATATAGGGAGAATACTCAGGATTTTCCAAGTGGACCCAATGGAGTCACATGCACCTATAAACAGAGAACTCTCTCAGGCTAGCAGTAAGACAGATGGGCAGAAGGAGACGCCAGAGATATTTCAAATGTGAGAATAATTAGACATATAACTTCTAGCTCTGAAATGGAGAGGCTCACAATGAAAGACGAGAGAGAGGTCTCTAGAAGCTGAGTGGCCTCCTGCTGATGGCAGGAAATGTGGACCTCAGTCCTTCACCCAAAAGGAACGACTCTTCCAGTAACCTGCATGACGTTGGAAACAGATACTCCCCCAGAGCCTCCAGATATGAGCCCAGCCTAGCCAACACCTTGATTTTGGCCTTTTGACACCCAGAGAAAAGGAATGAACTGAGCTCACCCATGGATACCATAAGATAAGAAGCTTGTGTTGCTTTAAGCTACTAAGTGTGTAGCAACTTATTACTGTAACAAAAGAAAACTAATACAGAGGTTTTCCAAAAGTGATTCTCATTAAATGAGTTTTACGATCCTATAGCATGTTCACATCCAAGTAGGAGAGGGATTTGAGTCTATGAAGGGAGATAAACATTTACTCTGAAGATGTTGCATTCACTCCTATCTCAGATATCAATGGTTCCTGGGTAGGAGCAACATCCCTCTCCCTAGAGATGAAAAAGACTTTAATGTTCTTAGGGTCAGAGTTGTCAAATAGTCTTGAATAGTGGTGCTTTTAAGGAAAGCTATGTTTCAGAAGGCTTCGGTCAAGCAACATATGTCTTGGGCTCATCCTGGTGCTTTCCTCTGCCTATAGAGTTTAATGAATTTATTTGACTGAGTGTTCATCAAATCATGCATTAGTACTTTTGTGTATGCATCTATCCATTAGTGCGAGGCACTATGCTCAGTAGGGGACTGCAGAGTAAATGAAAAGTAGTCCTAATCCTCAAGAAACTTAAAGAAAGATAAACAGATAATACGCAGACAGATAATTCTCACATACAGTAAACTGGTCAATTCACCAATGAAGACTTGACCCATACCTGGTATCCATTCTCTATTTTTAATGCATCCCATCCCTTGCCAACTTATTCTGTACCAATATGATCATTGAAATTGCCTCTTCTCTCCCATCTTATATTTACCATTAAAATACAGCACCCACTCAAACAGGCCCCCTCTGTTCTGTCCCCATTCTCTGAAGAGCATCACTGTTCTGGTCTGACCACCTATGGTTTAAGGATCCTACAACACCATCCATAATCATAAAATGGCCCCCTAAATACCCTACCCTAATCCATGGGGCTGAATATCATGAGATATTATACCCTGATTATGTTACTATAATATGGCAAAAGGGATTTTACAGATGAAATTAAGGTTAATAATCATTAAGCTTTGATTCCATCACAAGGAAATCACTTAGGTGGATATAATCTAATCACATAAGCTCTTTTTCTTTCTATGGCTAGTGGCAGGTGGGAAATTCACAGAGATTCAAAGTGTGAGAGAGCAGCTTTTGAAGGCAGAAAAATATGCTTTGCTGTTTTGAAAATGGAGCGGGTATAGGAGAAGGAATGTGGGTGGCCTCTACTTTGTGATAAGAATGAGCAAAGAGTGACCCTGGCCTGACAGCCAACAGGAAAAAAAGGCCTCAGTCCTACAACCACAAGGAAGTGAATTGTAGAATTTCAAACGTCTGAATGAGTTTGGAAAAGGAACTTGAGTTTTAGATGGGAACACAGACCAGACTTGATTTCAGTCTTGTGGTATTATGAGCCGAGAACTCAGTTGAGACTGCTCAAATTCTGTTCTACAAAACTATGAGATAATAAATGGGAGGTTTTTTTTATAGTGGTTTATAATTTTTTACACAGTTGTAGAAAACAGATTTCTGTAATAAAAAATTACATTCTCCTAAAAAGAATGATTGTTTTCTTTGTTAACCATCCAATGAGATTATTAAATAGTCAAATGGAAGAGTAAACTTGTGTTCTCCCTTTGTGGCCTAGATTTTGAAAATCCAGAATGTCTAGAATGTGCTTTTGTTGTCAGTGATATATGGCAGCCATTGCATGGAAACAAACCATGTCTGGTGGCCTCCAGCTCTACCATATCCACCCAATCATATAAATTAATGCCTAGCTTACCCCCCAATCTCTCTGATATTCTTAAACTTTTAGACAATCTTGCAATGAATGTTATAGCATTTCTGAGCAATTGCAGTATAAAAAGAAAAGACCTTATCTCCAAACCTATGCAGAACATGGTGTCAAGTCCAGTTTTTCAGTCTTCGTGATATTTTTTTAGGGTAACAGTTGGGTTAGCAGTAATCCACGTCAGGGCACCTGGGTGGCTCAGTCAGCTAAGCATCTGACTTTGGCTCAGGTCATGATCTCGTGGTTTGTGATTTTGAGCCCCTCATCAGGCTTTCTGCCTTTAGCACAGAGCCTGCTTCAGACCCTCTGTTTTCCTCTCTCTCTCTGTGCCCCTCCCCCACTCATTCATTCTTTCTCTCTCTCTCTCTCTCTCTCTCTCTCTCAAAATAAATAAATAATCTTTAAAAATGAAGAAAAAAAAGAAAGTTCTGGGACATTTCAATAGGGGTGGTTATTTCTTTAAGTATGGTGATGTCTCATGTTTGTTAAAGATAATTTTTCTGAATAGTATCTATTAAATTAAATGATACTGAAGTGTTCACATTCAACCATTTTGAACCAAAACAGTAGCTTCATATGGTTAAACCTAATTTTTTTCTTTAAAATTTTTTTTTGATATTTTTATTTATTTCTGAGACAGAGAGAGACAGAGCATGAGCAGGGCTGGGGCAGAGAGAGAGGGAGACACAGAATCTGAAGCAGGCTCCAGGTTCTGAGTGGTTGGCACAGAGCCCGACGCGGGGCTCGAACCCACGAGCTGTGAGATCATGACCTGAGCTGAAATTGGACGCCCAACCGACTGAGCCACCCAGGTGCCCCTGGTTAAACCTAATTTTAAGAGAAGTTATTTATACAGGGATTTAATTTTTTTAAAAGCTTCATCATAATGATTAAAGGTCCTCTGGAATGAGTTATGGGTAAGTTACCAAAAATCTCATGGACGTTCAGGAAATAACAATATTTACATCATTATGGTAGTTGATAACAATATTTGACATTCATTCATACATTTATTTAGTCAAGTGGTCATTTAAGTATTCAAGACCATCATCAATCATTTATGAAGAACTTAAAACATGCCACAAATAATTCCAGGTGCTATTCATACAAAGGTAAAAACCAGAGTATATACCCTCAGAATCTAGTAACAGAGACACACAATAGTTCGAGGATATTATAAGCTCTATGATGAGACTAAGCATAGATTCTAGGTAAGAGAAGCATCCATCTCAGGCTGGGGCTGAGGAAGAACTTACTGAAGAAAGTAACATACTATTTACAAATGGAGATGTGAACCAAGCAGACACCTGGAGAAAAGGCATTTTGGAGGGAGAGGGTAGCAAGTCCCATGACAGGAGAGCTAGAGAGGATGATGTTCTGGGAGAAATGAAAGAGCAAGGATTTTGGGGCTGCACAAATGTCAAGGCTGAAGAAAAGCCTGGAGTAAAAACAGAGGCTAACTCAATAGAGCACCATTGGTGCCTTGCTAAGGAGTTGAGTTTTTATGTTCTGCAGCTTAATAATTTTAGATCTCTTGAGGCTTAATGATTTCAGAAGTAATGGTGTATCATGAGTGCCTTTTTCATCTTTTATACAACTTTTAAATTAAAGTGTAGTTAATACACAATGTTACATTAGTCACAGGTGTACGACATAGTGATTCAACAAGTCTGTACATTATGCTGTGCTCCCCACAACTGCAGCTACCATGTGTCACCATACAACACTATTAAAATGCCATTGACTATATTCCCAATGCTATATTTTTCATCCCTGTAACTTATTCCTTCCATAACTGGAAGCCCGTATCTCCCACTCCCCTTTACCATTCTGCCCAACCCCCCACCCTTCTTGCCTCTGGCGCCATCAGTTTCTTCTCTGGATTTATGTGTCTGTTTCTGTTTGTTTGTTTGTTTGTTTGTTTGTTTTTTAGATTCCACATATAAGTGAAATCATATGGTATTTGGCTCTCTCAATCTGACTCACAGACAACATTCTTTTTTTTTTTTTATTTTGTTCTGTTTTTTTTTTATACCAGCCAAATTTATCTTCTAAGTCCCATACCCTAAAGTTTCTCCCTCCTGATAACTCCATTCCCGCCCACCCCACCCCCCCACCCCCCCCCCCCCCCGCCGATGCTCTGTTTGGCTGCTTGACATTAGGGAATCAGACCCTAGTCAGAATTATCAGACAAGGAGCTCAGCTCAGCTCAGCTCAGGAATACTATGGTGGCATGAGAGTTTAGTGATGAACATTCGAGCTGGGCTTCACTGCCACGCTGACCAATAGGTAGAGTGACCAATCACCCTGGTTGCCTAGCACTGCTCCAGTTTTGGCAATGAAAGTTTCACAGCCCAAGTAATCATTTCCTGGGACGCAAAAGGCCACCATATTTAGAAACAGGTGCAAAAAGTCAGGGAAAAAGTACAAAACACGTATGGTAGCATTAAAAAGGGGGCCTGAAAGCAATATATTTGTCAGTATCAACTGAACAGATTGTCTTTCATATTTACTGTTGCTATTTTTTTTTCTCTCCTGACCATTGATGTGAGCATCCCGGATTTGCGGTTTGCTTTGTTGCAACAGTCTGAGTAAGTGACTTAAGTGTGCAACTTTAGTATATTGCAATCTGGAGTATTAACAGTCCCTCTCTGGCTTTGCCTGTAGAATGAATTTTGTGTTTTGTATTGAGATAATGCTAGCTTAATTTTTAATATTGTGAATTTGTGACCAAGTTCTCTATGAGGTTAGGTAAGGAAAAGGAAAATGATGACAATACAAACCTCAGCATGACCCAGACATCAAAAGAGAAAATTAAACAACTGTATTCTTTCATGACTGATGGAAGGACATATATAACTGGATTAGGAAGGAAAATGATACAAACAAAGCATACAGAAAGGAATATATAAAAGACATACACAATATATAGGAATTTGGAATTTTGGCACAGTAGAGAAAGAGATGAGAATTTGTGAGACTGAATTTCACCAGTTCTGGATAAGCCAGGCAAGTATTTCTAAAATAACCAAAAGTTTTTATTTTGGTTGTTGTTTTCTTAGTTTTTTGTTTGTGTGCTTTTTTTTTTCTTTTTAAAAAATCTCAAAAGACAAAAGACATTAACACTCAGGAGAAAATAACAGTACTTGAATTAGCTTGGGAATACCATGGGAATGATCACACATTATACTGTTGCTCCCTTGACTGTTGTATGAAACTTGGTAAGGTAAGGTGATATTTCCTAATTCAGAGGTGGCAACTAAATTGTCCTGTGACAAAGGGGAAATTTTGATAACAGATGAGTTAGCCTCTCACAGAGCAGAGCTCTTTTCTGTGAGATCTTACTAATGATGTTTTCTACTGAATGTGGTGAGGCATACATCCAGTGATAGCGATGTAAATTAGGTTGCCCCTACCTCTGAAGTACCTTGATTTGAAAAGCGTATTTTCAAATTATTTTCTTGTTTTGTATGAAAATTTTGACATTTCAGAAAACAGAAAACAAAAGGCTCTTGATACTTTGTCCAAATACTAACTAGATTTTGCTCCTGAATCTGTAAGTTTAACAAACAGTGCAAATATAAGTTTTGGCAGATTCCTTTCAGTCTACAGACTTGTTATTAAAAAAAAAAAAGAGAGAGAGAGAGATCTGTTAATTCTCCTTCACACCTTAGGTCCACTGATAAGAAGGGGTATGATTTGTTTACCTGCAAAATGGATGCTTTCCTAATGGAGATTTATAATCATTTTTCAGTTTTCTGAAGATGTGCAGGAGCACTTAATGAAAATTTTAACTTTATAGAAATTAAAGGAAATAATCTCTTTAGGCATGTGGCTGCAAGATGGCTATCATTGTTGCCTGCTTATAAAAGATGTTAATATGTTGGTCTGACATTGTTTTCAAAGTTTGGGACAAGAAGAAAATCATTTTCTAATAAATCTAATGCATTGAGGATAAATATGGAGGATTATAGTAGAACAGAAATATATATATTTTTCCTCCAAAGCTGTGTGATGATCTTTGAAGAGGTCATAAGGGGCTTAGGAAAGAATGAGATGTTTGATGTTATATTTAGACTGCAAGAAAAACTCACAAAGTGGAAAAAAAAATCATGACTCATATTTTAGAAATAAGACTGCATCAGAACTGAAAACAAGTAATCAAACAAACAAACAAAAAATCACCAGAAAAGGGCAGCCAAGTTAAATATTTGTTTCTCCATTTCTTCACTTAAACTATAACTTACTTGGAACTTAATTTCACTTTCAGAAGTTCAAAGTACCTCTGTACCCAAAGCCATTTTCCCTGAGAGAGAGGTTTAACTTAGGATGACATTCAGTGTTCTTCAGAGTGGTTAAAAATGATGTAGGGTTTTAGAAATGGTTAGCATGATGAACGTGTAACATTTACTTATTATCGAGAGACAGAGAAAGACAGAGCATGAGCATGGGAGGGGCAGAGAGAGGAGACACAGAATCTGAAGCAGGCTCCAGGCTCTGAGCTGTTAGCACAGAGCCCCTCACAGGGCTTGAATTCACAAACCGTGAGGTCATAAACTGAGCCAAATTTGAATGCTTAACCCACTGAGCCACCCAGGCGCCCTGTCAGAATGAAGAACATGTAGATGCAAAAGACCCGGATGATAAACACATGGTTTCTCAAAACAAGCCCCTAAATACAAAGTGGATGATCACTTTTGCAAGCAGGAAGCTAATGCCTTCAAGTGTAAAACTCTACTGTGCTGGTAATAAAATCTTAACTATTCCACGCTCAAATGCCTTTTTCTAGAATATATTTAGTTTGGTATCATCACAATGGAATGATACCAGATATCATTGTAACGTGCGCTTCATAAAAGTAAAACTGCACATCAAAGTGAATTTTATGTTTGAATGTATTCAGTATTGCCACTATATTAAATAACAGAAAGATGTCTTAAAGGCTGCAGTTCTATTAATGATATCTACTTCACAGGGCTTGCTGACTGCTTTCTTTCTTTCTTTTTATAAAGTTTATTTTATTTATTTATTTTTTTGAGAGTAAGAGAGAAAGAGAGCGAGTGGGGGAGGGGCAGAGCCTGATGTGGGGCTTGAACTCACAAACCATGAGATCATGACATGAGCCAAAATCAAGAGTTGGACACTTGACCGACTAAGCCACTCAGGTACCCCTTGACTGCTTTCTTTCTAAGAAGCTTCCATCTGTGTACATTTATGGAATTTAAGAATACATAACAGTGTAGACTATAATAGAGTTGAAAATAGCTAAAATAAATTACAGTATCAGAGGACAAATATAAATACAAAATATTGTCTTTTTCTCATGCATATTACTTGGTTAATTAGTCATACAATTAATTACTACTAATTGCCACTGCTATAATCCTATACCTGTTTTGTTTAAAAAATATCATTAATGGAACAAAAAAGTAAATATACAGAGTAACACATAATTTCAGATAAATACTTCATTTTTTATACATAAAGTAATACCACTCATGTATATAGTTATTTGTGTTATTGGTACTTATTTTTAGGACTGATAAGTCTGTGTCCTGTGTTGGCTCTCTAAAAAGTTGATTACCCTACAAAAGTCATCTGTGCGGCCTTTTAAACATAAGACTCCTAGGCCTCACACCCAGAATTAGAGATCAGGAATAAAGCCTCAAAATCTGTTGTGGAAGGCACCCAGGAAATTCTAACGTACTGCTCAGTTTGGAAACCACTGTGGTGTTCTGCTGGGGGTAGGAGGAGAATTCCCAGATTTTGTCTCAGATTCACGAAATTTTATATTCCAACCCACCAAATGACAGCACAATACATGAATATGAACATCTTAATCTTTTTTAATGCATTTGTGCTGTCTTTTATAATGTTTATTTATTTTTGAGAGAGAGAGAGAGAGATTCAGAGAGACCGAGCGTGGGTGGGGGAGGGGCAGAGACAGAGGGAAACACAGAATCTGAAGCAGGATCCAGGCACTGAGCTGTCAGCACAGAGCTCTACACTGGGCTTCAACTCAGACTATGAGATCATGACCTGGGCCGAAGTCGGGCACTTAACCGACTGAGCCACCCAGGCGCCCCTGAACATCCTAATCTTAATGATTCACATTTGACTCTATCTCCTCAGTGTCAGAAGATTCTGCCTTTACCTTCATCTTTATGGTGACAAAGAAGTTTGGTGTGATAAAACTAGGTGTTGGTGGCAGCAGGGAAAGAGGGTGCCTTGTGATAAGAACACAGGTGGCCAGCTGCCTGCATGTACTTAGGTTTGCCATTGACCAAGAGCAGATCTTGGCCAAGTGAAATTTTGTCAACTTGTTTTCCTCAACTATAAAATGTAGATAACTACAGATCATATTCACAGTGACTGAAACTTAAGAAATATTCCCTAAGTATAAATCAAATGAAGAAAAAGATCATTGGAATCTTCTCTATTGTACAGATTCCGGCCTCCAGATGGAAACTCAGTGATGAGTAGAATTAGGGATTACCTTTTTTGTGAGAAAATACCTACATCTGGGATATAATTGTAGGAAAATGGAAAATATAGCTATGAAATGGCTCAATATTTTTCAGATCTTACTTGACCTTGAGCCAGCTGAGGCCTGGTTTCAATTACTTTACAATGCAATTTTGGTACCATCTACTTGACTACATGCCCTTTTTGAAAAAAAAAAGGAATATTTGAACTAAGTCTTAATAAATTTAAAATGCTGGGGTGCCTGGGTGCCTCATTGGGTTAAGCATCTGATGGGCTCAGGTCCCCATCTCGCGGTTCATAGGTTTGAGCCCTGCATCGCATTGGGCTCTGTGCTGACAGTTCAGAGCTTGGAGCCTGCTTTGGATTCTGTGTCTACCTCTCTCTCTCTGCTCCTCCCTCACTCACACTCTCTCTCTCTCAAAAATAAACATTAAAATAATTATAAATAAATAAATAAATAAATAAATATTAAAATGCTAAGTAAATGGGAGAGATGCTTCTTTTCTGAGTTCAAAACTATTGCTTATAAATTTAGCACTGACATTACATGAATCAGAAATAAAATATGTTACCAAATACCAAATGTAGACTGAAAAGAAAGTTTTAATAGAGGTTGGGTAGTTTCATGAGTTTGTTTTATTTTTCTTATACAATATTAGAACCTAAAAGAGGAATAAAAATTAGGATTCTCATATTATAGATGTGCTTGATGGAGTCCAATGTAAAAAGAAAGAATTCCGTCAATATCTTAAGGTCTCTGATTTCTTTTTTCATTCACATTGTAATCTCTGTTTTCCTCCTGTGTTTGATTGATAATGTACATTGTACCTGGTACCTCAATAAATATTCCATGCTGGCTGAACACTAATGAATCGAGATTGTGAACAGGAACTTAAATTATATAACCATCATCTAAGCTTATTCAAATTTTTAAACTTGACAGCAAACGTTCACAATTGGGTGAGCAGGGAAACAGTCCAAATTTCACACTACTAGAATGATAATTACACTGGAAATCAGCATTTCAGGATACTTCTGCTGAATCTTTCCATGTCTTGTAGTTCTAGAGGACATGGAAGAGATGTGGGGTCTCCCATGTAAATGGTTTTTTATAAGGGTTGGCAGCCTTATTTGAACAATATAATCAAATTGTCTAATATCGTTGTCAAAAAGTATTTCTTGATCATAAAGTTGATGCTTTCTCATTAGGACATCCCCTAAAGGTCTTAGTCAAATCCCAGTCATAAATTCAGTTGTAACGCAACAAAAAGAGCACAGTCATGTCAGAGGAGTACAAAATTCCTCTCCCAGGTTTCTGATACCTATTATATGAGTGACCTTCGGCCAAAGCTCTCTACACCTTAGTTTTCTAATCTGCAAAATGGAGCACAAACCTCCCCTATAGAATTGATCCAGTATTACAGAGTTACTACAGGTGAAAATGTTTCCGTTTTGTTTTATACTCTGATGCGACAGAAGAAAAATATTTTTATTTTTTGAAAATAAGGTTATTCTAGGAGCCAACTCCACATTGATGAGATCAAAGAAATCAGACACCTGTTAATTTCTGCAGTTGGTGGATTTTGATGAAGAAGAAGTTTTAACTCTGCGCCTCAGAGAAACTACTACAATTGTTGCCAAAGTACATATGCATGTGTGGATGTGTACATCCACACCTGTATGTTTGACTACAAGCCTGTAAAATAGATGTGGTAAAACCAGAATTTAAATTCAGGTAGATTTGTACTTCCAGCTGAAGTGGTATTGGAGACATTTTTGTGCCACTCTCCTCTGTTGAAACCCTCTAAGAACATTGAAAGGGCTAAATATAGAGGAAATCCAGCAACACTACTTTCAATGAAACAAGGAACAGATAAAATGTCAAATCACAAATTTAAGAAGCACGACATTGTCAAAAGTCTTGAAATCTGGGCCACTATGAGAGTGTGTGAGGCCCTGGTGCATACCTTCTAGATCACAAATGAGATCTAGATTATTATAGAAAGAGGTGGTGTGGTCCTCAAATGCTGTCCAACAGCTGCCTAATAAAAATGGTGACCTCTAGGGACACGAATGGGCCACAGGAAAAGACAAAGAACATGTATATAGATTCCAAATCTCATGTCCTAGAATGTCAGAGGGTGGGGTTAAAGAAGGAGGACAACTTGGCATTCTGGCTCAGGAGACTGGGAAGGGAGGTCCACCATCTTAAAAGTGGCAGCTCATCAAGTCACATAAGGAGTTGGTTTATAACAGGAACGCTTGCTGATGGTACACTGTTTGTTGCCCTTGTTTTTAGGTCAACACTAGTTTATCCTCTCTTCCTTGTGCCAAAGTGGCTATAAACACTGTGATTCTCCAGAACTGAAGAGCACTAATATGTATCTGAGAAACAGATGGTTTCCATTTCACATCCCTCCCTACTACATTCTGAGCTTCTTGAGGGCAGGGAAAGAGTCTCTAGGACTGCAGCCATGGCCAGGATCTCAGTGGTGCTGAATTTGCATTTGCTGAACTAAACTAAAGATAACTAAACAATTTCATTTTCACTGAGAATCTTCAACAATGAAGTTGTGTGTTGGGAATATATATATATATATATATATATATATATATATATACACACACACACACACACATACACACACATATATATGTATTATATATGTATGTGTGTGTATATATATATATGTATATATATATATATACATATATATATATATATATACATATATATATATGTATATATATTTAAATGTGGATTGTATGCCCTTGAACAACACAGGGTTAGGGATGCCAACCCACCAAGCAGTCAAAAATCTGCGTATGACTCTTGACTCCCCCCAAACTTAACTACTAATAGGCTATTTGTTGACTGGAAACCTTAACAATTAAATAAAGTCAATGTTTTATATGTTATATGTATTATATACTGTATTCTTATAATAAAGTAAGCTAAAAGAACAAAAATGTTATTAAGTAAATCGTGAGGAAGGCAAAATATATTTACAGTACTGTACTGTATTTAAAAAATCCACATGTAAATGGACCTGCACAGTTCAAACTTGTATTGTTTAAGGACCAACTGTGTATATGCATGTGTGTATGGATATGTGGGTGTATATACATGTATATTGTGAATATATATATGTATATGTATATACATATACACATATACACACATATATATACACACACAAAGACACATGTGTATATATATATATATATATATATATATATATATATATATGTATACACACATAATATATACACACATATTTGTTTACATACATATTTACTTACTCGTATATGTGTGTATGTATATGTATTTAGATTTACCAGGGAGGCAAACCAAGCACTAACTCCTTGTCAAGAAGTTATAAAAATGACCAAAGTACATACGCTCTAGTTTGTGAAATTGCTACGGGGAAGTGGGTGATTATCCCATGTGCCCACTATGTATCAATGTCATCTCATTTATGCCTCAAAACAACCTTGAACTGTAAACCCTATATTCTCTATCCTACAAATTGAGAAACTCATACAAAATGCCTTATTCAAGGCCACCTAGTTTTAGTAAATGGCAGAGTGAGACTGTACCTTTGGTCACTGAATTGAAAGCCTGTGTTCCATGTGGGTTACTGCATTCTATAGTGAATTATTTAAAAAGGATAGATAACCCTGAAATAATTAGAATGGTGATCCAGTCAGAAAATAAATCTGAAATGTACCAATTAAGTCTAATCCTCATGGGTCATTTCTCAACGGAGAGCATAAGTCATGAAATCATTTTAAAGCAGAGATCAATAAAATAGTACATCAAAAAAGAAGTATTCTCCTGAGATTTTAAGTTACAATCACATTAACATTCTCACATGGCGAAGAATCAGTGCATCATCAATAGAAAAAAAGCATAAAAAGGTAACAATGATATCAAAGTTGTAAAACATTATGCAGTATCCATAAATAATGAAATAGCTTAATAAATCTTTATACTCAATTATCTTTCCACATTGCATTTAACTTTGAGCTATATTTCATGAAATATAAAAACATTTGACTTCACAAAAAAAGGTATCTTAAATTAAGCACTAATATCTTCACTCCGGTGGGAATCCCAAAGTGCCACCATCAACATATGAAAGAACTCTCTTTTCACAGTCACTGAATCTCCCTGGCAAAACCAACAACTCATTATGATACTTAGTGCTTTTACATGCAAGTACAAATTCCAACTGTGATAGTCACAGGGTGGATGAAGAGGACATTTTTGCATAATTCCAATGGGTATCACTCCCTGCTCCAAAAATAATTTTTACTTTCTAGTCAGACAGGAGGCCCATCAATTTCATAAAACTTTCTCATTCACAGCCAATTTAATCTGACTTTCGATCTGACTGAATGAGCTGTATAACAAAATGGAACAACAACAAAATCAACCAAATGCAAAGGAACCTAAAGTTTATTTAGGCTGCATGTCTTTTCTGTTGACAAAAGGTTTGTTTCCATATGATTTATCCTTCATTTAGCAAATAACTTTTGAATGTCTACCTTATACCAGGTATGAGAGAAACAATAAAGAACACAACAAGTTGTCTGCCTTCATTCAGCATACAGTTGTACTAGGCAAATCATTTTTAAATACCAATTTTTCATTTGATGATTTCCCCCTTTTCCTGCCCTCCCCAACCGGTGCTGTGCATGTTTTGGGTTTATTACCCCTGCAGAGGTATCTAACCAGGCTACAGAAAAAAAAAAAAGTCTATTTGTGGTTTTCCAAACTACTAAAGCCTAGAAAAGAATGGAAAGGCCCCCTTCTCACTATCTGTGCTATTACCCTGCATAGAATTTGGCAAGCCAGCACTGTCTCTTGCTCAGGGTTTTGTAGTAACCTCCCTAGCTAGTTTCACGGCTATTCTTGTTGCTCTAAAGTCCATTTTCCATAAAGCAACTATGTAATCCTTGTAAAGCTAAAGCCATATCCTGTCATATCTTTGTTCAAACCCCTCCAATTTCTTCTCATCTCTCAGAGTACAATCTAAAGAACTTGCTGTAGTTTAAAGGCTGTCTCTGCACATCCCCACCTTTCCTGGTCTGAGCCCACATATGTTTCTTTGCTGTCTCCTGGTTACTGAAAGGTTACAAGATGAAAAACCATGTTCAGAAAGAAGTAAAGATCAAGGGGGAAATACCTTCCTCCATGGCCATATTCTATAAAATATATTGTTCTTCTGGGGCTGATACACAACCTTACATAAATAGGCAAGAGAGGAGACAGGACAATCTTTTTAGTTTTTCCTGACTCTAATCTGTGAATACTGTCTCTGACAGGCAAGCCAAGGAAACTGAACTTTCAGAATGAGGATTTAATTCCTTGATTTGGAAATTAAAGTTCAGACTCTGTATATAGATTCTCTCAACCCACATCTGTTATGTGACATTTGTGAAATGTGTCTTTCTTCATCACCCTAAGTGAGGAAAGGTAGTCATATTATTAATATCTGCCCTGAGATGCTGGTTTCCAATTGTTGTCTGTATTTACCAACACCCACTCTGTGTTAGGAAGAGTGACAGACCCTGGACACAGAAAGATGAATGAAATAAAACCTCCAACACCAAAGGGCACACACATTCTAGTGGCAGAAACTGAGCCTGTGCCTTCACAACTACCTTTACGTTACAAAGCGCTGTAAAAATACCACAGCCTAAAAATGAAACTTAAGCCTGTGTAGTCTTGCTTGAGCCATCTGACCTATACCTGAGCGTTAGTTTCATCATCTGCAGACTGCTCGAAGGACTTCCTGATCAGTTTTACATAAATATCGTAGCGCAGGAGTGGCACAAAGTAGGTACTTCAGAGACATAACTATCATTTAAATGCATGAGAAGTGGTTCGTGGCATTGCCATGACTTCACATTTCTATATGTCGCCAGGCCACATGGACAATGGGATTATCAAATTATTTCTGAAGCGAACAATCAATTTGGAAGCAAACCAGAATTGAGGTGAGGGTTATATCATTGGTGGGAATCAGGCAGTAAACAGAAAGAATAAATATAAATTCTGAATCAACTATTGGGTTTCTTTGGCATGGCTTTATTTTTTATCCTTTAAAAGCTCCAGTTTCCTCATAATTGTTTAGGTCAGTCAGCAAATACTGGCCATGATGATAGAGTCAAGAGTAAAGACAACTCTTGTAAAATCTGGCCTCTCTTTTCAGATACATATGGTACAGGTGACAGGTCTTTCTGCTTCTCCCTACCTGTTCTTGTACCTTACTCAGAAATACCCTTCAATAGTCAGGGGAAGGAGTCTAAAATTATCTGCATACCTGCCATGCATTCAGTATGTGTGAAGAACATGTTTCATTGCCTTGACTAATTGCCAAAACAACCCTGTATTGTGCCATGGTTACAACTCAGGATTCAGTACAAAAAGGGTGAGTAGACTGCCACATGTCATACAGGTAGTAAGGGCCACACCCAAGGGCGCAGGTTAAGTGTTCTTTCTTCACAGAGAATTGTCACTTCTCAAGGCTAGCAGAGCTTAAGCTACATGGCCTCTTCAGGAGACCATCTATCTGACTTACAACTTAGTTTTCACAGTGAAGATTCTTCCTCCATAAGGAACAGACACTGGGAATTCGGGGCTGACTCTTGGTCTCCAAGCTGCAGTACCTCTCAGAGAAAAATGGAGTAGCATCCTGGCATACAGAGAAGCCTCAGTTTCGGTGGGTGACAGTTCCTGGATTTGGAGGAGCCAGTAATATTCTGGTGAACACCATCTGTCAGGGTGAAGAGCTCACACAGCTACTTTCAAACATGAAACACTGAGTTCAGCAATTTAAATGGCTTTTCTTCCTGCATGATTTCACAGAGTTGTTTTTTTGTTGTTGTTGTTGTTGTTTAATGTTTATTTTATTTGAGAGAGAGAGAGAGCTCGTGTGTGCAAGTAAGGAGGGGAGGGGCACAGAAAGAGGGAAAGAGAATCCCAAGCAGGCTCAATACTGTCAGCACAGAGCCCAACGTAGGGCTTGAACCCACGAACCATGAGATCATGACCTGAGTGGAAATCAAGAGTTGGATGCTTAACTGACTGAGTCACCCAGGTGCCCGTTCACAGAGCTTTTCATATGCTAAAGTGCATGTCATAAACTTTTTTTTTTTTTCGTCTGAAGAGATGAGTGCTTAGTGCTCCACTGAAGACACTTTGGAAACAACTGTAATAATATTTTTAAAAAGTAATCAAGGATTCCTTATCCATTATTAGTGTGTGTGTTATGCTTATGTATATAAACCTGTACATATATGCTTATATATATAAACTTACACATATGTGTAAACTTAAGCACATATATATATAAACTGTCTCTCTCTCTCTATATATATATATATACATATATATGTTTATATATATACATATATATAAGTTTATACACATATGTATAAACTTAAGCACATATATATATATAAACTGTCTCTCTCTCTCTCTCTATATATATATATAAGATACATATATATATATATAAGATATATATATATATTATATATATATATATATATATATATATATAATATATATATATTAAGCCTTAGCTACTTGCCAAAAACTGTGTTAAGTCCTCATTGTCATTAAAAGTCCTGCAAGTCAGGTAACACAGAAGACTAAGAAATAATATGATAAGAGCACAGCCTCTGAAGTTGGACCCCTGAGTTTAATTCCAACCCTCTCACTGTGTAACCTGCACAAGGTCCTGTTCTCTCTCTATACTCCAATTCCTTCACCCATAACGTAGGTGTAACAGTGCTTCCAAGTACCGTACTTCATTCATCCCATTTTGCAGGTGAAGAAACTGACACTTAGAGTGGTGTTGCCATTACACCAAGGAAAGTGAAGCAGCTGTCCTTCTGGAAGAAGCTCAGATCTTGGAGCCAAAAGTCATGGAATGGCACCACCCCCCCCCCCAGCTTTGCCAGTCACTAGCTACATGGCATGGGGCAAGCCTTTTCTCTTGCCTAAGGATGGCTTGCAGATCTAATGGGGTGCATGCTCCCTTTCTCTCCCCACCATTGTGCAATGCAAAGATTAGATAATGAATTGGAAAGTACCCAGGATGAGGTCTGGTGCACCAACACTCAGTAAAACTTTGTGGAATCTAAATGTTTTCTTTGTAACATTCTCTCCCCATTAAACTCCAATCAAGAAAATGGTGTTTTAAAATAACAACAACAGAAAACTGAGTCAGCAAGTGATTGTATAAGTCAAACATATGTTTTGTTTTTTTTTCCTTTTTCTTTCTTTCTTTCTCCCCACCACCCCCGCCCAGGAGACACAATTCTCTCTGAAAATGCAATTGTAATAGCCACCCTGTGGAGTCTTTGTAAGAGAATTCCATCTTTCAATTATTTTTTCTCATAGGGACTTTATCTTGGATGACACTTGCATGCCTACGTTTTTCCACACCGCACTTTTCCCATACCCTATGCAACAAACTCTTTGGCTATCACTCTTTCCGCAGCTCAGTATACTTTAAAGTTCTGTATTAATTTCCTTTGAAACTATTTTAGCCCCTAGAGATGTGAATGTATTTTTCGTATAAAATAAAAACTGAATGGAGCTCACTCACTCTCAAATACCTCCCCTGGTTTCAGACTATACCTCTGACCACTTATTATGTGAAAAATGTGCGACCTGAACATGGAAGAGAAGCTCTCGATTCAGTTTTCATGAAGACATCAGCAATGACTGCTGCCATGTCTGAGCACCCCGGATGACTGGGGGTGCTTCCCTCATGCTCATTCACCTTTTGTGTCCCCACCCAGTTATACCTTGCATCTCTTCCATTCACTCTTTCATCTGACAAGCACTTATTTACCATCTACTATTGGCTATGCACTCTGGATATCCCAGGGGTGGAAAATATGGGCCAGTATTCACTCAGAACTACCGATAAGTCTCCAGAGAACAGCTGAACAACTGGCATCGGCCGCTACAGAAGCATGCTGTTAGCAGAGGCAGAGCAGTGCATTGTGTTCTGACGTGGGCAACGCTTTGCACTGGAATTCAGTCTTGGTAACTGGGCATGGGTTTTCCATGAGGAACCAGCCTGAAGATACACAGTTACAGGCAGAACACATAGCAGGAGCAGGGCCATGCATGTGGCAATGGCGGCCCAACCAGAAGTTGGTGGTGGGTGTGTATAGGGGAGGAGCATAAAGGGACCACAAATCACAACCCTGCCTCAGGCTGATAAAATCAGAGCAGCGTCCATTTAAGAGGGAAGCAAAGGAAAAGGGGACAGTATCTTTGTTTTTTCCCCCGTAAGATTAGAAATTACAAAATTCTTGGTGAAGTTTGAAAATTAGTGAGCTTTACCTATTTAGGTCAGAGGGGGTTGTGGTTTACTTTGACATTATTATTGTTTTGTTTTGTTTGTTTTGTTTTTCATTATTTGAAATCTCCCATTCTACCCTCTTCCTTTTAGGATAAAGTGTAACAGCCTTATAGCCTTAGCAGAGCCTGCCAAGACAACTGCAGTAGAGCCTGGTGAGTGCTATGATGGCGGGAGGAGAGGATACTTTAGGAAGCCCATGGAAGGGCACTTAACCTGGACCAAGACAAAGGAGAGCAGAGAGAAAGTAAAGAAGGAAGATTTAGGAAACCTCGTTTTCAGTTAATTAATCAATTTATTTATTCATCCATCCATTCATTCATTTACGTATTTTGAGAAAGAGGGAGAGAGAGTGTGCAAGTACGCACATGCATGCACACGAGCAGGGAAACAGCAGAAAGAGAGACGGAGAGAGAGAATCCCAAGCAGGCTCCATGCTGTCAGTGCAGGGCCCAACAGGAGGCTCTATCTCACTCACCATGACATCATGACTTGAGCTGAAATTAAGAGTTGGATGCTTAACCAACTGAGCCACCCAGGTGCCCCTAGGAAAACTTCTTGAAAGACATACTTTCTAAGCTGAGACTTCATTCATTCAATAAATATTTATTGAGCAGCTACAATATGAAGGGTACAATTTGAGATGCTTGGGATCGATCAGTGAACAAAAAACTAAGATCTATGTCCTGCAGGGCTTAGCTTTTAGTGCAGAGAAACGAATTAAGTAATAATTATAAATAACTGAATTATATAGTATGTTAGAACATGACCTGTGGTATGGATAGAAGAAAAAAAAAAAAACTCTAGACAAGTTAAGGGGGATCTAGAGTGTGAGGAGTTCTGGGTAGGTACTGGAGAGACTTAAAGAATCAATGACCTTTGGTGAAGTGAGGTGTTTGTAATGAAAGGGGGCACAGGGCACATGGGAGCCTAGGGCACCAAAGTTAAAGTTGTAACAACCTGGCTCAAGCAGGAAACATAAGACATACATCAGCATTATTTGAGTAGTGTTTAATACAAGAGATCTGAGTATAAATGTGTAGGAAGGAGGTAAGGAAGTCACAAGGAATAAGGAAGTGCCCAGGGTTAACAATAGTGGACCTCCATCACCACCCTGCCCTAAAGGGCAATGGCATGAGCTGTTACCAGAGCCCAGAGAAGAAAGAGCTGCTTAACAGAGGCTGTGACTAAGAAACCAGCCAGACTTCAGCAATTCTACTGGCAGCAGTCAATGCAATTACTACCTTCCCTCACCTTGATGTTTCGCTGATGCTTCCCATTAATGGAATTCAACCAGCAGCCAAAGATCATGGAAACAGGTGGAAGGATGGATTTGGAAGGACAAATGAAAGACATCCACAAAGGCTGAGGAGTTTACTCTTGTGAACGAGAGGCTCACATGTAATTAATGTGCTTAAAAGTTAAGTGTTTAGTCAAATAAATGAAAAAAGGAGACAGCTTGATATGGAGTTATAAAGAGGATTAACAATACCTACATGTTGGTGAAGAAGATTGTTGAAACAGGCCTGAGTAGAAAGTAATAAACAGTTGTGATGACTGCCCATGAATCAGTGTCTGGGAAACAAAACCACTATCACAACTCTGCTTAGAAAAGGGCTGCAAAATATTGCTTATTTGCTTTCTGCATTTGCATTTAATTGCCAGTGTTATGATTTTGGTGGTTAAAATCCTTCCATATCTGGCTCTCATTCCTCATTAGAAGGATACTCTTCTATATCAGCGGGAGCTTGGAATTCAGCTAATGCACTAACACTCAACAAACAATGTTAATGTGATCTGGAGGAAATTAGCTCACAAGCCAAGAATAAATGAAAAATATTGAAAATTTAGAGGAAAGAAGGGAAGAAAAAACAGCCTTCCTTGCATTGATTTGATGGCCTTCCTACAACCCGTATTTCATTGGTAACTGATGGTATCCATATTTATTTGAAAAATCAGATTACATCAGGATATCATTGTGAAATCAGAACTGTGATGCAGTTGGCAACAAATGTACTTTGACAGGATACAGATGAATCTTCTTTCCCTGACCCTGCCTTATGACAATGAACAAAGCCAAGAAAATACAACTAGTGAAACAAAATATCACTCAGAGAATAGGGTGCAAAGCTGTTTTATTTTGTTTGAACAGCTATGAAAATGGGATGCTCATTGACTTTATGGTCAGATTTATTGGTCTGACTTCCTTAACTTAGTTCTTTCTCTGCCATGTCATCTCGTCTTCTATAAACAAAGCTGTATCAAAGCTTCCCATGTAGAAAACAGCCAGCATTCAAATTCCTTTGCTAAGGCTCAGTGGAGACACTGCATTGGTTTATGCTATTAATTTCAGTGATTGGAAATGAGACTCAACATGCAGCTGTCATTTTCCGTCAAATGGGCACAGTGGCATGAAGGAGACCACGTCCTCCAGATCTCTCTTTCCCTGTGAACTTTTTCTCCCTCTGGGGAAGCCCATCAGAAGAATGGGTTGGAAGTGTGGGGAGTATCTCTCCCATGGTTTGTACTGGAGTGAGTTCCAAAGAGTGATGAGAGTTCATAGGTGAAGACTTGTTTCCAACTGACCACTGGTACTAAAAGTTGTGGTGAGCCCTTGTATTGTAGCTGAGAATTGGAAAGGAAAACACTGAGAGATAATAGCTATGAAGAAGTATCAGAAGGGAGATGGAAAGAAAAGTTGGAGATGGCAAATGGGAGATACCTGATGAGGAAGAGGGCAGGCAAGTCCAGGTAGATCAAGGTGGGGGTTACAAAAATGATGCAAATAAAGTGTTACACTGGCCCTTACATTCCTGACTTTAGGGGAGTATCAGTGTCTGTTATTTGTAGCACATTGTGAACAGATGTTTTCCTGTGGATTTTTAGAATGGGATTTTGAAGGGCTGTGGACCAGAGTAAAAGGACTGATGTAGTGTGAAATTAGAGTTGTAAGTGATTAACAAAATGGAAAGTTTCTGCCCTATAACTGTTAAATGACCTTGCTAGAGTCTATATTCCATGGTGATATGCAAATATTAACTGCTTACAAGTAGTTAAGCATATCAGATAGACTTTCCATATAAACCATACAAATTTGATTTCATGCAGGAACATATAAGGTGGCCTAGCATTACTAATATTGCTATTTACCACCTAGCTATCACTTCTTTCCTTCTCTAGAATCCATTTTATGTATCCAAAGTATTGTATAAAATTGCACCCCATCTCCTAACATTTGACTCCCTAAAGCATCAGCATTGCTCTAAAAGGTAAAAAAAAAAAAAGCTTCTTCAGAGGCTGACAATTTGGAACAACAGTATTTGTGGTGGGAAGGGAGTTTTAAAGATGTCTAATTCTATCACTCATCTGGTGCTTCCATGCATCTGGTGCTTCCATGTCTCCTACCACAGTGGTTTTTAACACAATTGTGCCAAGGAACAGGGGTAACAAGCATTTACTTCCCAAAAGTATTTACTTAGAATCTACTATGGGCCAGAAATAAGACAGATACCATACCTTCTTTCTTTCATGGAACTTACAGTGGAAGAAGATAGATAACTAAAATGTAAGCCGATAAAGAAATGTGGTGATTTCAAAGAATCAGAAGCACTATGAAAACATAGAGACTGAAATATAATTAAAACTAGCTCTCTAAAGATGTTTGTAAAGCCCTCAGACTACCTTATCTATGCCATAGCAAGAGTGCAAACATAACTAATGATATTGGAACACATGAGTCTCCCACCAAACCTGAAAATAATGTTCTATATCAGAGAAAAATTGTATAGAGGAACAAGTCTGTCCTTATTCTATATGGGCCAAGTGATAACTATGCATCTGGATGGAAGTTAAAACTAAATAATGCATACCAATTTATTAGTCATATATTCATTAAATACCTTTTATGTGCCAGATATTACAGAAATATTAGTCCCTGGAACAGACACCACTTGTTGTTCACCACTGTACCTTCAAGAGTAGTTTGACACAGAGTAGATGCTGTATGAGCCAGGGTTCTCCAGAGAGACAGAACCGATATATATATTCACTATAGGAACAGCCTCATATGAGAGGCTGAGGAGTACCACAGTCTGCCATCTGCAAGGTGGAGAACAAGGAAAGCCAGTGATGTAATTCAGTCCAAGTCCTAAAGCCTAAAAAGCAGAAATGCTAATGTCCAAGAGCAAGGTAAAATGGATGTGTTAGCTCAAACACCACAGAAAATCTGTCCTTCCTCCACGTTTTTGTTCTACTCAGAACCTTATTCAATTGGTTGATGCCCACCCACATTGGTGAAGACCATCTTTTTTTACTTACACCTTCTACCAAATGTCTAATGTTACTGCCTTCCAGAAATACCCTCACAGATACACTCACAAATAGTTTTACCAACTACCTAGGCACCTCCTAGCCCACTCAAGTTGACAATAATTAACCATCACAGGTGCTTACTATGTTATTTAAGTGACTAAATATAAGTCATTGGGAAATCAATAACAAGTAAAGTCATTACTATAGCAAGTCTAGCAGGCAGAAGACTTTCAAATTTTACATACAGGGACATTGGGTCTTTAAAGACTAAGATGGTTGGGTAAGATTACAGAGTTACGAAGAGAGGGAACCACTACTCAAGGACAGTTCAGCCTGGTTCTGTTGTGTACACTAACAGGTCTCTAGGGGTGAAAACAGGGTCTAGAGAAGCAAGTTTCTGGGACAAGCTGTGACCATGCATGGCTCAGCTATTTTTTTTTTCCTCCGATGATTTCCTATAGCTTTAAAATTAAGTCCCCCAAACTTAGATTTGAACACAGAGTCCTCCAGTATCTAATTCATGCCCAAATCTAGTCAGTTTTCTAAACATTCATTAGCTGGACAAGTCTATTTGCCTGTAGAGAGTAACATATCTTAACACTTTTATGCTTTTCCACATACTATTGCTCTATATGGAATGTCCTTCACTCCTTCTCTTGCTTTTAAAATTCCTACTCTAGGGCATCTAGGTAGCTCAGTCTGTTAAGCATCCTACTCTTGGCTTTGGCTCACTTGATGATCTTATGGTTCATGAGACTGAATCATGGCTGTGTCGGGCTCTGTGCTGATACCGTGGAACTTGCTCAGGATTCTCTCTCTCCCTCTCTGTCTGCCCTTCATTCACTCACTCTCTGTCTCTCTCTCTCAAAATAAAACAAAAAATAAAATAGGGGCAGCTCTGTGGCGCAGTTAAGCGTCCAACTTCAGCTCAGGTCATGATCCCCGGTTCGTGGGTTTGAGTCCCGTGTCAGGCTCTGTGCTGACAGCTCAGAGCCTGGAACCTGCTTCGGATTCTGTGTCCCCCTCTGTCTCTCTGCCCCTTCCCCGCTCACGCTCTGTTTCTCTCTCTCTCTCTCAAAAATAAACATTAAAAAATAAAATAAAATCCCTATTCATTCTCTAAAACCTAGCTCAAGAGCCACTCTCTATAATAATATTTCTAGGAACCCCAAAAGGGTAGGCATTCCCTACTCCATGATCCTATGATTCTTTACATCCCCTCTACCATGCAACTTACAAAATTCTGAAACTGCTCCTTTTCTGATTTTCAACAAGACATCTATACTTTATCTTATTCATGTACTTTCTTCACACAGCAAAATGTCAGGTATAATAGGCATTCAGTTGAGCTTTAATTGAATGGATAAGAAATAAATAAATGAATCCTGGATTGAACAACCAAGACTGTGGTGCCTGTGAGGATACATCCTTAAGAGCAAGATCTAGAACCATAGCACCACTCTCTCTAATGGCCAGGGCATTAGGTAGTTGACAAAAAGATATCAGACATCAGCCATTTATCAGAACTAGGAGATACACAAAGAAAAGGTAAAGCTCATCAGAAGCAAAGGCCAAGTGCTTTTGAGTCTCCATGTTGTAATACAACCTGATTAAATCCTAGGTGCCATGTATGAGGCTGTCAGAGGATGGGTGGAGAAATTATTTGTATTTGGCAGGTTAGAAATCAATTGACCCATCTCTGAAGGGGAAAAGGGATTGAGAATTTGGTCATGATAAGACCATGACTTGTGTTGGCTTTTTTCCTCCTCTCCCAGGTTCTCTTGAAACCTTGTACTCTTTTGAAGAGGTTTTACTACAAGTTGAACTGTTTAAAGATACACTCATAGACTGTTCCACTGTCACCGGAATGAATTACCCCTTCACGAATTTTGTACCCAGAGAACATCTCTTTCTCTTTGGAGCTCTTCTGAGTATTGATTTTGACTCAAACTTATCTTACTGAAATAAAAAAGAAAGAAAGCTCCAATCAATTTTTGTTTTAGTTGAAAGCAATATAGCTTTTCAAACTAGATTTTTTTCCCCCAGTGGTGCAAAATACATAAGGTGAGAAAAGCCTAGGATTGAGAATTTCGATCCTTCTGAATGTCATCACTTTGTTTATATATCCATCTCTACCAACTTCTTAAGCAGTACCATTCATTTTTTTTTTTATTCTGACTTGTGCAGCTATGCTTGGCTCCTAGCAGGTGATCACTAAATAGTAGTTTAACAGAGTTAAAATAATGACAACTATAACTCTGCAATGGAAGTAAATTAAAAATAAGTAAGAAAGGCATAAGCCTATTTGCTTTAATTGACTCTAAATGCTGGCAGATATACAGCCTAAACTCTGATGTCCAGCTGCCTAAGTTCAGGTTCTGGCTCTGTCACTTACCAGCTATGTGATCTTGGACAAGATACTTACTTAACTCTCTGACTGAGTAGCCTCGTCTGCAAGATGGAAATGAAAATAGCACCCATCTCATATAGTTCTTGTGAGAATTAAATAAATTTATATATGTAAAGTGCTTGGAACAAGGTCAGTACATATTAGATCAATGTAAATGCTAGGCATTTATACTATTATGGAAAACTTTCAAGCGTTGTTTTGTTTTGTTCCCCCCTCCTTGGACATTACGTTTATAATGGAAATGTGGAATATCTTATTTATGTATTAATTTGTTTGTTTGTAATTTGCCTTTGTAGAGTTACCCTATTGCCTTCTAGCCTTTATCAATAAATGGCACAATCTCTTTGGTGAAATAATAAATGGATTATACATATGAAAATCCCTTAAGATAATGATGGCTCAAAGACTTCAAGAGACCAAAGAGATAACCAATTTAAAACAACCTGAATTCAAGATAGGTTTGGATTAGTAAATTTTAATTTAGTAAAAAGCGTGTACTTTTACTAAGTCCACACAGCTTTCTTCTACTTCATTCCACATTGAATTCTCTGCAAAGATACTATCTGAGCAATTGTACTATAGTCGAGAAAACAAAGGTCCTGATATTTATGTTAACATGGTCTTGAATTCTGGCCCTGAAACTTTACTTGAACATGAGCATACCATGAAATTCCTCTGAGCCTAGTTTTTCTCACTTGTGATTTTAATCAGGTTGTGATAGCAATATGATTAATTACAATTTAAGAAATGATTTTTCAGCTGTCAAAGTACACATACACACCATATACTTATATTCACACATGCATATGTTGATAGACACTTGTATTAATCTACATGCTATCATCACAAGTTAATTATTATTATTTCAGCTTTATAGATGCATTAACCAACATTCAAATATGTTGAGTGATTTGGCGGTGACATAGCTAAGAAGCGGCATGTCTAGGATCTGGATTTAAGTGTTTCTGGCCCCAAGTTAAGATCTCCTGCTTTATCATGCTATCATCAATATCTAGCAACTATCTTACCTGTGTTTTAAAATAAAATTCCTTGCATTTTGAAGAATAATTCTATTTTTCCTATTTCCTAATACCCTACCCTGAAATGACCCAAGTAACTAAACCACATACATACAACTTCAAATTATTAATCATGTCGCTGTTTATCTTTCTATTGTAGCAAAACTTTTATCCTAGTCTCCACTTAAAAAGGGAAAATTCCAGCAAAATGTTGAGTGACAGACCATATAGACATAAACACATTAATATATAAATGTAAATATCCAATATCTATATCCAAATCTATGGTATTTATTTCATGCCCTGTATAGAGAACTAAGTACCCAAATACTAAAATGAATGAAAGATAGACCTTGTCCTTGAGTTAACAGTTTAGAAGTCCACAGAGATGTTTCAAGTAGAGGTGGTACACTGTGAACCAAAAACTGTTACATGAATTTCCCAAATATATCCATCTATCAAGTGTCCTGAGCTCAAATCTGGGGCTCTTTCTAAACCATCAAGCTGCTCTTTCCCTATTCTTCCCAAACGGACACAAAACTTTCATATATATATATATATATATATGAATTCATATATATATATATATATATATATATAATTCATAAATTATATATATATATATATATATATAATTTAAAACGTTTAATTGAAGATCTTCCCTCTCAAGTTTGTATAAGCATATTAATGTAACCAGTTTTGTTCCACCTATTCCCCTTAGAGATCTCACTACAAAGAAAAGAATAAGCACTGTTTCCAATATTACTGATACAGTTTCACAGTGCTGACAACTCTCTGCCTCATTCCAGTGGTTGTATACTTGCTAAGTGGAATGATGGTGGCATTGTTCTTTGTTCTGCAAATTTACATGAGTCACTTACCCTCCGCACAACAGCCCCACTTTCATAAAACAGAAAGTACAATATCAATCTCGGGAGTGTTTTGAAGATTATATGAACTCATGTAAGGAAACATTCCCAGATGTAGTTTCAGGCCCAAGTGATTTGGACAAAGTGTGGATTAATTTAATTGAATATACAAATTTTAATTCAGGAAATAGTTTTGGGATACCAACATGTACCAGGAGTTGTAAATAAATACATCAAAAGAGATTGTACTTGTTCTAAATTAATAGTGTCAAGAAATAAAATTAAATACTTTTAATTGTTTTTAAATTATCCCTTACTTAGAAAGGTACATCACATTGTTTCAAGATGGTAAATCAGGTTATCAACTGGGTCAGCCAGGATCCTGGCAGGAAGAACATGGTGCCCTCATGTGTAATTTAAGAAGAGTTCACGGAAAGACCATTTACTGACTTTAAGAAAACCAACCAGGAACAGTGCAGTGTGCCAAAGCTGATAACCCTGACAGGGCTTTACTACTTATGAATACACAAGTGGAAGAAACATAACAGGACCCTGGAGGAGGTGGTTCCCCTGACATGTGGCCTTCAGTAGAGGGATGCAGGTAACCATGGTGATTTGAGCTCACTTTCCACCTGCCTTTCACCTCCTCACGGGGTGTTCCATTGGCTGAACCCAAACTGAAGTTAAAGGACAAGGGAGAATATACTGGCCAGTCTCTTAGGAACCAAAAAACAATGGAGAAAGACAGATAGAAAGAATGGATATAGAAGGGCAAATGAAGAAAAGTGTCAGCAACAGAAATAAGAAAAAAAAAAAAACATAATGCTTTGGGATATAGGCGAAAGTAAGAGAATATTTAAAATGTTACAGAGATACAGGAAAAGGCAATTTAAATATACAATCTATAAGATTATTTTGTGCTTAGTGTTCATGGTTTCATGTCTTTGAGGCTCTTTGGGCCCTTTAATTTTGAAACACTGAAAGAGTCCTGGACCACAGTACAAATATCTTTACTTCTGGTCCTGATTCACTTGAGTCACCTATAATTTAAAGATCCAAAGACTAACTATAGTCACAACCTAAATGATCCCATGTCTGAGAAGTTGCATACTTCTGTAACTTATATACGGCCATCCGGAAAATTACTGAGCTGAGCACATTGATCTGTTTCTAAGACAGATTCAACTTATAGGATATACTGCTCAAATGTATGGCTTGCATAGCCACAGGGCAGGAATGGGGGAGGGTATAAACCCTAAGGTAAGTATTTTCTTAGGTTGGTTAATGTTAGAGGTGGTAAAAAGTTAAGTCTTTCTGTTAGTATCCTTAATATAGGCTTAGTGATTTTAAGTGATCAAAAGTTTGTACTGAGTCATCCACACAGATAACTTCTAATGATAATGAACACAATTAAAAATCACTGCCGCCCTCCATTTAGACACCTTTCTACAATTAACGTATTGCTGGTATGAATTTTCCTATAGTCCTCTCTTCTGGCCACCTTGCAATCCATGTGGAAGGCAACTGGAATTAAGTCTGCAATTAAATTTTTACAAGAGACCGCATCAAATATTTTGGTAAAATTGACAGTTATATCATTAACAAAACCTTGATTATGCTGTCCCCTAACAGAAGGTTAGTATGTCCCACAAGGCTCTTATATAATCTTTTGCAGACATGCTTTTGGTTTTTGGTCTAAACCCAATTTCATCAAGTTCTCTCAAAGTGCCAGGCACTGGGACATGTGTTCCCACCCTCCTGATCTTACTGATTTTTTTTAGAACAGTTCAGTGAGGAAACAGATGCATTTGCCCATGTATAGATGAGCACACTGAGTCCCTTCTTTTGCACGGGCTGTCTCTCCCTCCCAGAAATGTTCTTTTCTCCATTTTCTTCAACTGATCAGCTTCTTATTCATCTTTCAAAATGTAACAAAGTGGTAACTACCTCAAAAAATCCGGAGGACAAGTGGGCGGAAAAGTGCTTAAAAAAAAAGTGGTATTTGAAGCTAGATTGCTTAGTTGTAAATGTGAACCATGCCATTTATTGTGACTTTGGTCACATTATTTAATTTCTTTCTATCAGGTTTCCCATCTAAAAGAATGGGGATGCTTAGAATATACACTGCATTTATCATTCTCCTTTGTACATAGATGTATTATTTCTCAAAAATTCCTTTGAAAGAGGGTGAAATACCCTTTGATGCCCATTTTTTCTCCTTACTAGTTAGAAGTGATGGCTGGAGCTATAGAGACTGTGTTGCATAATGAAGCATCTTGGGATAAAAGACCATAGATTATAGAAGACCTAATGGATGGTGTTCAGGTCCTTGTCATTGTGGACAATCTACCTCTAGACACCTATGTGAATGAGAGAGGACACAAAATAAAAGTCTACTAAATTTAAGTAAATTTGAGATTTTGTTACAGCTAAATCTATCCATATGACAAAGAAAGAAGAGAATTGTGGATGCAGGTGGAGCCAGGGATAAGGAATACACATTTAGCTTAAACTCACTTACTCTGGATTGAGGATCAGGAACACACATCTATTGATGAAGCACATACATGCAAGTTTTAGCATTGCCTTGAAGGTCCTGAATTCTGAGAGACTCATTTTCACTTTCCAATTTAACTTTTCTTCAGAGAAGACTTAGATGATTCTACCCTATTCCTGAGTAGATGAGGTTTTTTACAATTTAGAATTAATTTATGTGTTCATATTTTCCTTTTCTACCAGAGAATGAACACTATGGACACAAGGCCCCTTGTCTGTCCTCAGTATGGTGACTACCTAGCACTCTGAAAAATTTCTGATATATGGAAAGCACTCAAAAATATTTGTGTGTGTACCCATGTACCATTTTGGAATTTTTTTAAAAAATCGTATGTTCAAATTAAAAATAAACATCATGATACACTTAAATAAATGAATAAAATAAAATGGGCTAGATATCTTACTAGTATCTCATTTAATCCTCATGACAACCCTAAGAGGTGGATGTTCTAATTTTACAAACAAGAGGCCCTGAATTATGAGGCTAACGAATAACTACAAGTGGATTGGATTACAATTCCGTTTCATGCATTATTTTATTATTCTCTAATTCTCCACAAGTTTCACAAGGATGAGAAACCCCAAGAAGCTGCAAAAATGTTCCCTCTGTACCCTCCCTCTGTCATTCAAGCACAATATTGGCAGCATGATTTCGGATCAAAAAAATATGTATATACGACATGAATGTGTACATACATATATACAGGTATGTATGTATACACTTTCTCTTTTTTTTCAAAAGACAGTGTATCCTACCCTAGTAGCTAAATTTAGCATATTACAGAGAAGATGAACATTAAGTATAGTGAAGAGACTAAATGGCTACTTCTGTACACCAGACATAAAAGTACATGGTCTTCTTTATGGCAAGGAAGTGAATTCTCCTTTGTCGCATCAGTTGACCAAAAGATAGTGGACTAGGTTCATGTTTCTTGTTTTTTTGGTCCAATGGCATTTACCTTTCCTTTTTTTATGAGACAGGATGATGCTGTGATCTAATGGAGTTAGGGCATCTGGATTCCAGCTGAGTTCCACCACTTACTGGCCATACGACCATAGGGAGATTATTTAAAGTCTAGATTTGGATTTTTTTCATCTGTGCAAATGGTGGTAATAAAAGCACCTACCTCTTAGGGTTATTCTGAGAATTAAATTGGATAATGCATGTAAAGGTCGTGGATTTTCATGGGTTGTTAAAATATATTAGCCCTTCCTCCATGTACAGTTCCCTATTTTCTATTTCCAAAGATAGTTAAAAATCAAGAAAAGCCATGAAGTAGGCTAAAGATGTAAATACATATAATTTTCAGGACCACTGTGGAGGTAATATGTGTGGTAACTACTAAAGTACTTGGTGCCTAGTGCATGCTTCCTCTCCCATTTTCATTAGAGAATGATTCTTACAATGTAGCCCAGAAGAAGTCAGCTAATTAGGAATGCAGGGTGTGAGAGGTTAGGGTCAAGCCAATCTTGATCATGACAAAAATCATGTCGCCAGGGTTAGGAAATTTCCAAAGCTTTTAAGACTATAGTGTGAGACTTTCAAAAATGGTGTCCGCTGCTTCCTGCAGTCTTGGCAGAATCTAATATTGGGTTTGGATTTTATGGGTGCAAGAGGGTACTGAGAGGGTAGATAAAACTGATTCCATATCCCGTAGCATTATTTTCTCACAACAGATGGTTGGTGCACAGCCATGCCTGCAGGCATACTCTGAATCACACTGAGTTCTCTTCATGAACGGCTTCTCTTAATGAAGGAGGTATGTTCATGCCCATCCACATAACAAACCCATCCATATACGCTTGGACTCTTCTGCTGGGGAAAAAGGCATTTTCCTTACTCTGCTCCAATCATTCGTTCTGATGGTTTGCCAGTTAACAAGATTCTGATGCCTGGCTATGGAGTTAGGCATATCTGCACTGAGATCCCATGCTTGCTGCACCTTAACTGTGTAAGCTTCTGCACATGTGAAATTTTATTATTGATCTTTATTTTATGTCGATCACAAAATTTTAAGGACAAAGAAGAGAAATGGGAAATTCAAAGGTCACAAAAAATATTTTGCAAACATCAGTCATGAATACAGTTCTTCTAATTCTATCCGTCTTTTGGGGGCTGGCTCACAAACCCTGCTCTTCTTGAAACCTTCCTTGATGACTCCAAGCCACAATGATCTGTCCTTCTCCTAAAAATATACGTATTTTGTAGAAATTGATTTATTCTTTAGGTATTTTACATGCATTATGTTTTCCTCTCTAAGCTGTACCTAGGCTTATTGTAGGTAGAAATATGTCATATCCTACCTGGTTGAATTCTCCCCCATATCCAAGTAATTCATACCCTCTCTTAGGAATTAAATAAGTACATAGTTGGCAGAGTTTAAGACTTAAATTGATTGTGAAGTCCAAACTCTTGGCATAGCATGTAAGGCGTAGGAAACTTGTGTAGGTGTATTTATTCCCCATTCTCACAGCCCATCTTCTAGGTGCAACAAGAGATGTACCACTTCCTAGATACCATGCCCTTATGCTAGGTGCCTTTGCTCATGCTCTTCATTTTACCAGGAATGTTCTTCCTGTCCTTTCTACTTGTAAACCCTTATTCTTCTTTCGAGGCTTGGATAAAACCTTGTTTTCTTTTGCTGATCCTCCTTCAGCAACATTACTTGCTACTTATGCATGTCATCAGTGTCCACACTGGTGTCCCCATCAACTAAAATAGTTCATACATCATAATATAGTTATTTCATGTTCTTCTCTTCTAAACTCTGACCTTCACAAGGACGGAGACTACAGCTTTTAAAAGATATATTTTTTTTCTTTCTTCCATTTGGTACAACACATAGTATGTACTCATTTATATTTGTTAAACTGAATTTGATTTTCCATCTGGACTTAAAAGAAATCTACAAGGAACACTTTGCACCAGTCATTAGCATTTGGATACTGACATCTTATTCTTTCTGACTGCTAAGTGTCTGTCACTCTCCCTGATTTAGGCTAACACCTGGCTTATCTTTAGGTTGATTTATCAGATTACTTCCTCACCAGATGTGTGGCAACCAGCTGGCAGACCCTATCAGTTTGACTGCTCCTGGTTTCATCTAAGCCTGTCAGTTCAGGTGCCTTTAGGATTATAAACACTAAATCTGATCCTGCTTGAGAATCTCAGACTATGGTCAGAACTATTAAATTCATTGCGAATCTGAGAAGTGCTAAAGCTCTTCTTTTTTATTTACAAATGGACACAGTTAGTTTCCTTCAAAATAGAGCTAATACAAAAGTTAAATGCATAATCTCAAATCCAAAGGACGTTGATTCTGGTATTTATTAAGTTTCTGACTTTTAGCAAGTCACTTAATCCACTGAGCTGCAGTTTTTCCCTCTATAAAATGGGGGATAAAATAGACCTGTTGTGAAAATCACATGATGATCTTTGTTAAGTCCTTAGTATATAGTTCAGCACATAATAAAATCTCAACAAGTGATCAATCTTATTATGGCAATGATTCACCTTAACATTCTCTGAAGGCCACCATGTTCTAGGCTTGTGTTAGGCACTGACATAAACCTATGGGAGCAGAGATGACTAAAGGGATCTTTGCCGTCAAGGACTTCCATCATGTTGGAACAACAACAAGGTAAATTTAAAAATGTATAATGGGGTAATTTGAGAGCAATGCTGGAGATGTGTGGGGGTAGCAGAGCATGGAGGGCAGAGAAGAAATCCAACCTAATGAGTTAAGAAATAGTCCCTGGGTAATGAGGCAGGTGAAGGGACAGAAGAGTGCCCACACAGTCTCAGTAACTTCATCCTCTTCTGATATTCTAGTTCCATCGATGGGAGTCAAAAGGGTCTCTACCCCCTGGGAGTGAGTATAACCATCTCACACACCCTCTAGGTGCACTGACACTCACAGACTCACCACCACTGTAGATCTGAGGGTAACAGAACCCTTCTCCAGATGTCTTCTATTGCTGCTTTTCCCCTCCAATGCAGCAAGTCCTAGATGCATAGGTTGCCTCTCATCTCCTATGCTCTTACCTCCATAAAGCAGAATCTCTTGCTCCTTTCGTTTTCTTACCTTGAAAATCCCTCCACTAAACCCTCTGGACTTTAGGCTCTGTGATCGGCAAAATCTCCTATATCCTCAAACTCTTCTCTGAATGTTTTCTTCAACTTTTTGCTCTTACAGAAAACTGGCTTCCCCTCACCACCCAAAGACCTCAACTTCCCATCCAGCCTTCCCAAGTGGGGATCTTTTCACTCTCACATGGGCCTAGTAGCACCGAACTGAGATCTGGAGCCAATGTATTCCTGCTCCCCATCACCATTTCCGGATGATTCTCACACCACACTCTTACAGTGGTATGTTGGAGCTGGCTGGAATCTACTTGTGATAGTTGATTATACACATCTCTTCCCAAATCTGTGGTTGGTAATATTCTCTCAGTAGCTTGCAGGCACGATGATGCAATCTACATCACAGAAAATGACATACACTAAAAATCAGGATTCTTCTATTTTGTTCTTCTACTTTATTCATCACTGCCATTCTCCCTGAAAACCTTCAGCATTGGATTCCATCACCCTTCATTCCTGGTTCATTGCCATTTTCTCCAATATTACTCTACCTTAGCATTTGGATATTTTAATGTATATACAGATAGATAATATTTCTAAGGGATCTTCTCTAAGCTCTAAAACCTTAACTTTCTCCTCTAAAGATATTGTCCTCTGTTTTATGTTCACCACTTTCCACCTAGATTTCCATAAATCTTATTTACTGTAACTGCAATACCCTTCCAATTTCAAAGTAATGCATTCCATTCTCTGGCACCATTTCCTAACTCTCCAGTTTACTTTCTCCTGTACTCCTGATACCAATCAATAATCCTTTCACTGCACCGGGGCCACCCATCCCTTTATCTAACCACTTAATCTTTGTCCCTTGCTCATTTGAAGTCTTATATTCCTTCTTTACACAGTTTAAATTCTATGACCAACATGTTAATCTCTTCTTTGCATAAAAGCTTAGCTTTCTGACCCCTCTTATTGTTTGCAAAATTCATTTGGCAAAACTCTTGTTAAATCCAACTCTGGACTTACTCTATGCCTATAGCTGGCAGTTTACTGTGTCTAGAAAAACCAAACCAAACATAAACAAAAAATCCAGATTGATTGGTCTCCCTTTTTTTTTTCTTTAACGTTTATTCATTTGTGAGAGACAGAGTGCAAATGGGGGTGGAACAGAGAGAGAAGTAGACACAGAATCCAAAGCAGCCCCAGGCTCTGAGCTGTCAGCACAGAGCCTGACTTGGGGCTCAAACTCATGCAGTGTGAGATCATGACCTGAGCCAAAGTTGGACGCTTAACCCACTAAGCCACCCAGGCACCCTTGATTGGTCTCCCTTTAAATTGTGATTATGGACTTCAGTTTAGCTCTTGTGATTGCCAGACATGTTTACACATCCCTAATCCATTCCCAGTATCCCAACAATTCTTCTCCCTTCTATATCATCATTTTTTTCTCTTTATACTAAGATACTCTCATTGGCATAACTTCTTGCCTGCATTTCTTTAATAACGAAACAAAAAATTTTGTAACCCGTCTTCACCTTACAGCTATCACTCTAGTACTTAGCTCTTTTACATTTAAATCCCTTGAAAGAATTATCTGTACTTATTTCTGGCATTTTTCCTCCACTTTACACTAGACCAGATGAGCTTCTATCTTTACCATGCCACCAAAACTGCTTACATGAAGACCATCTGTGGCATACTTGTTGTCAAATCAGTGGTCACTTCTCAATCCTTGTACCTGCCATGAACTATTAGCAACAGTTGAAACTGTTGGTCACTCTCTCATCCATAATAAAACAATGCATTCTTGTTTTTCCTCCTACCTTATGTCTGCTCCTTCTCAGTCTCCATTACTAGATAATCTACTTCTTTCTGACTTCATAAGATGGGAGTACTTCTGGGTTTACTCCTTGGTCTTCTTTCTTTGCTAGTTGCTCTCACTCCCTTGGTGATCTATCTTCTCTAGGCCCATGGTTTTAAACTTCATCCATACGTTACTGACTCCCCAACTTACTGTTTTAGCCTATAACCCACTCCTTAACTCCAAACTCATATATCCAATCACCTGCTCAACACCTGCACTGATGTAAGAGCCATGTCAAAGCTAACATGACCCAAACTGGCTCTTGAGTGGGGAAGTCGCTCAGGTCAAAAAATTACCCTTGTTCCTCTATTTCAATCACACCCCGCTTCAATCCATCATGAAATGCTGTAGTCTTTATCCCCAAAATATATCCATATCTGATCACTCTTCTCACTCCCACTTGATTCACTCTCATTTCATGTCTTACTATTTTAACAGTCTCTTTGCTTCTACTGTTGCTTCCTTTGAAGCCTATGAAATTTACAGCCAGAATTATCCTTTTAAAACACAAGTTAGATCCTGCCACAACTGTCCAGTGGCTCCCTGTTTCCTTAACTTGGCCTACAAATTTCTTTACAATTTTCCCCCATCTATCCATTGTATTTCCTGTTTATTATACTCCCCTTAATTCACTGATATCTCTTTGCTTACTAGGACATATGGAACATGGATCCCACTTGGAGCCTTTTGTGATGCCTGTTCTCTCTGCCTGGAACACTGTTCCAAAAATATAACTAAAATTTGTCTTTTTAAATTAAGCTTTATGAGAGTTTCATTAAAAAATTAAGTATTAAAAATAATTTTCATTGAAGTCACTTTGGCTTGCATTTTGAGTAAAGTAAAAGCCAGCATATATCTCTCACTATGCTACCATGTAACACACATACATTAATTATTAGACGGCAGTATCTTGGTTAAATATGAAAAGTTTAATTCATATTTATGACTGAAGACATCCAATTTGGTAGACACACAAGAACTATGCACATATTCAACAACTGGATGTTACACTGATTTATCCATACAATACAGGGGTGACTGATATGGAAGATGAATGAGAGTTAGACATTTACTGTGTGGTTTTTAATCCAATCAATGTTTCCTTCAATATTCCCAAATGATTTCTTTGTAATGCATGTCATAAAAGGTGAATTCTATAGTGCTCTAGAAAATCAAATTATACGATATTGACTAGTAGATATAATAGTATTGAGAGTTAGATAATAATGTTAAATGTACACCTCTCCGCCTCAATTTAAACATGTAGACTCTGACCCTATAGGGTTGATGTGTGTTATAATTAGATATAAGGTGAAACTAGACTATCCTTTACTATTAGCCCATTAAATGTGCTGGGTCTCATATCAAGCCTATACCACACGATTAACCTCTGAAAATGGGAATCTTATGACTACTGACTATCAAGTTGGCTCTTAATGAGTTTGATTCAGAAAATTTTTCAATCACTTTTATATTACATTTACTTATACTACTCAGGTTTATCCTGATACTCAGATATTTCCTTTTGAAGTTTCAAGCACCTGACAAACAACAATGTATACATGTGGATGGTTGCCATAAAATACCAAGGAAGCAGAGAGTCCAAAATAATGATGAAGCCTGGCCCATCATCAAAAAAGACTTTGAAAGACCTAACACATACCCAGACGATTCGATTCAGAGCAACTCAGGGAAAAGAAAGGGGCTATGACTTGGCTCCTTAGGGCTAGCATGTATAAAACAGGCAATAATAATACATATGCTGCTATCAGAAACAAATGGGACAGGAAATGTGAAAGAATTTAGAAGAAAACATCTGTTATACAAACATAAGGAGTACAAATTATAGAAGTGATACAAACAAGGGTTGTTTTTTTTTATTTGTTTTGTTGCCATCTACCCTTTTTAACCACAGAAGATAAAAATATTAAACTACTTTGACCTCTGTAACTTGAAATGTAGGGAAGTGTAATGAAATCAAACAGACAATGAATTTACAGTCAGACTAACCTGTTGAGAATCCTTGTCTTAACACTTCTTACCTCTGTGACCTTGTGCAAGTGACTTAACCTTGTTATGCCTCCTTTACCTCTTTTAGTAAAAGAAAGATAATACAGCATATAAATGAATACATTATGTATCAAACACTCTGTAGATGTGAGGTTAAGTGACATAATTCATGTTAATGTACCCAGTATATGGTAAATACTCAGCAGGGGCTACTGGCTTTCCTTTCTTGGGGAAGCACCTTAGGCAATAGCATCAGTATGGAAGCCAATTCTGTTTACATGGATCTTCCCAGTAGAGATTACAATGGCCAGACATCTTATAATCTATAACCAATTTTGGATACTAGAATAACAATAAAATACTCACTGAGTACTTTATGCCAGGCACTAACTATGTGGAGTACTTTACAGGTATTAAGTCCTTTAATTCTTTCACCACCACCACAGGTAGATAAGAATAATATGATCTCCATTTTACAGATGAGGAAAATGAGTCACATTTCCAAGCTCATACAGCTAATAAACATGGCCAGGATATGAATCTATGCAGCTAAGCTCCAGAACCCATGTTCTTGAAACCTATAGTTCCCTATCTTTTTGCTTATCCCTTAGTGAATACAATGGTCTAGATTGGAGCAAACGGAAAAGAGACAAGAAGATCCATAGTTTTATGGATGCTGGATGCTGGAAGACTTTCCTGCTCTGGTGAATAACGTTTTGACACTTCCCATGTAGTACAGATCTAACATGGAACATCCACAGTAGGGACAGAGAGGGAAACATCAGCATTGTTGGTGTGTGAGGTGAGTAGGAGAAAGAATTCCCTAGCTGTCTCTAGCATATGATTTACATTCCTAGTAAATATACAGGAATAGGAACTTCTCTTCCATCTTACATTCTATGTTTATCTTTTTCACAGGGTCCCTTTACTCTATAAACCTCTAAGTGTGCCCTATTGCCTTCCAGATGAAGACTCAAGTTATTTTTTTTCCAGATTACTGAGATATAATTGACAAATAAAATTATACGTATTGAAAGTGTACTGTGTGACTGATGTACATATACATTGTGAAATATTTACCATGATCCAATTCATTAGCACATTAATCACCTCAAAGTTACCTTTTTGTGTGTACATGAAGGGAATGCTTAAAATCTATTCTCTTAGCATAGTATCTCTTAAAGTATACAACATAATACTAACTATAATCACCATACTATACATTAGATCCTCAGAATTTATTATCCTTTAACTGAAAGTTTTTATTTTTTGACCAACATCTACCCATTTCCTCTACCCTCCAGCTCCTGACTATCACCATTCTAGTCTCTATTTCTACAAGTTTTTGTTTTTTGCTTTTTTTAAGATTCTACATTTAAGGGGTGCCTGGGTGACTCAGTCGGTTGAGTGTTCAACATCGTTTCAGGTCATGATCTCACGGTTCATGAGTTCAAGCCCTGCGTCAGGCTCTATGCTGACAGCACAGAGCCTGGAGCCTGCTTTGGATTCTGTGTCTCCCTCTGTCTCTCTGCCCCTCCCCTGCTCTTGCTCTGTCTCTCAAAAATAAATTACATTAAAAAATATATTAAATTATATTTAAAAAAACTTAAAGAAAAAGAGATTCTACGTTTAAGTGATAAGTGATACATATTTTTTTTCTTTGGTGAGTTATTTCACTTAACGCCCTCCAGGTTCATTTGTGTTGTTGCAAATGGCATGGTTTCTTCCTTTGTTTAAAGCTAATATTCCATCGCATTCATATATACCACATTTACTTTATCCATTCATCCATTTATGGACATTTAGATTGTTTCCATATCTTGGCTATTGTCAACAATGCTGCAATGAATATAAGAATTCAAATATTTAAGACAGTGATTTCATTTCCTCAGGGTATATTTCCAGAAATGGGATTGCTGGATCATATACTAGTTCTGTTTTTAATCTTTAAAGGAACCTCTATACTACTTTCCAAAATTGCTATATGTAACAATTTATACTTCCACCAATAGTTTACTAGGGTTCCCTTTTCTCCATGGCCTCACCAACATTTGTTATCTCTTGTCTATTTAATAATAACTATCCTAACACGTGTAAGGTAATATCTGATTGTGGCTTTGTGAATCCTAAACTTTTTAGTATGCCAGTGCAGGCTGTTTCCTGGAACTATCTTTGTCATCATCCCCTTCACTATATCCCCTCAATTTCCTCCCACACATGCAATTTGGTCACTACAGGGTGAGGGATAGCCCCTAAACACTGCTAATACATCATACACCTACATCTTGCTGCCGTAAAACTGCTTGGTATACAAGACACCTTGGTGAACATTGACTTACTCCTCTGGACATTCAAATATCACATACTCCATAAGGTTTTCTCAAATCCTCTTAGGAGAAGTAATTTTTCTGTTTTTCTACACTGACATGTCTTTATTTCAACTCCTGCATGGATCATTGCAATTAATTGCTTTAATGACTGCTTCTCCCAGTAGGATATAAACTTTTCCAGAGGAAGAACCATGTCTCATTCATCTAAATATTCCCACTACTTGATGATTTTCTTGGTATATAATCAATTCTCAATAAGTGTTTATCAAATGAAGTGGAGTTAATTACATTATAAGCACATTTAGGGAGAAATCATACATTCTTCATAATTTTCTGAGGATCAAGCAATAGAGATGTTGAAAACAATAAAAAGAAAACAGTTTATTAAACAAAATATCTAAAGGCAAATAGAGGCACTGGAACTTTGGGCAGGATATTTTTAAATATTTAGCTTTTCATTGGGATTAGTGATGATAATGCAGTGATTAGAACATAAGGTGTGCTTTGTTGGTCTTAGACAAACGGGCTTGAAACTCACCTCCACTGATTTAGTAGCTGTGAGAACTTTGGTTAGATGTAGATTTCCTCCACACTTTTCGCAGTCACAAAGTGTCTTAGTGATACTTAACTCAGGATTGTGGTTGGGATAAAGGATTATGTCACAATGAATTATTAAATGCTTAAAATACATCCTGGCCATAATAAGAGCTTTATTCAATAATTTAACATATTGCCTTTTCTCAAAAAATAATAATAAAGGATTAGCGCTGAGATATAGAATGTCAGTGTGCAGTATAATATAATGAAAAAAAATCTGTTTTGGTGTTAGGTGGATCCACTCCTTTCCAGTCGTATGACTCTGGACACAGAGATTTGGGGGAAAGTAATTACTTATATCACAATGTAAAACTATGCATAGATGCAGCCAACCACAGCCATTTCCAGGATATTAAGTACAGATGGCACCCAATGCCTTGATGACCTAGTGAGCATAAACAAAGAGCTTGGCACTTGTAAGAAGTCTGACCAATGCACAAGCAGATATTTTGTGTAAATAGCAATAAGGGTTCAGTATGAGAACCCAAGATGACATGGTGTGAGGCAAGAACAAATATGATACACAAAGAGAGGATGAGAGACTCTTGGGCTTTCCTGTGAATACAAGGAGTGAAATAGAAGTCTGAATGGGGGATGCTCTTTACATTATATCTGGAGGAAATGCTTTCATCAAGTCCTCAAGTGAGGAAAATTTAAAAAAAATAAAGAAAGCTACTCTTCTTCATATAGAATTTGCAATCTATGACAATCTCTTTTAAGTACCCTTCCCTAATTTTTCAAGATTGGGCCAAGTATGCCTCCTATGGGCACCAAACTGCCTACTCCACTCTGCTAGTTCATTCAGTCACTGTTTCATTTATCATTTATTCATCAACAAATTCTTAGTAGTATACCTCTGATGTACCAGGCATGGCTGTTAGGCAGTGGGGATATATACCAATGAACAAAAGAGACAAGACCCCTGTCTTCATGCTCCTTCATTCAAGTGGAAGAGAAACAGAATGAATGAATGGATTTACAAATCAATAAACGAGATATCTGCATAGTGATGAGTATCGTGAAGAAAACACACTGGTGGGTTGGATAGAAGCTTTCTGAGGTGGCTGAATTCAGATAGAATAATCAGGGACGGCTTCTCTGAGGAGATGCCAAGTGAAATAAGATCTGGAAGATGGGCATTAGATGACCAGCTAGGGGACTATTCCTGATGTGGGACAACGAAGGCAAAGGTTGGAGTAGGAAGGGCTGAGTGCATCTGAAACCCAGAGAGAACGCTGGCTCAAGAGAACAGTTGGATTAAAGTGTATAGTTCAAACTGGCTTCCCTCTCTTCTCTCTAGAGCACTGCAGAACCCTTCTACCTTGACCCCCTGCTCCTCTCCTCATCCCTATGATCCCTTCTTCACAGCAAACAGTCAACCACTTGATATTAGCCTCCTGCTTTCAGCCCTGTCATGGTTTCTACTCACATTTAGAACTTAAAGTCCTTGCCATGGCCTATAGGGCAATGCTTATCATACCCATGACTTGTTTTCTGACCTCATTTCTGCACTTCTCCCCAGGCACAACATCCTTCTTACTGTTCCTCAGATATTTCCAAGTACCCCTGCTTCAGGAACGTTGCACTTCCAAATATCCATGTGGCTGGCTCCCCCACTCCAGTTCCCAGCTCAAGCCACCTTCTGAAAGGCCCCTCTCGATTACCTTCCCCTGTCACTCTCCACTTCTATATTTTTTCTTTCTATAATGTATAAAGACGCAGCATTTTACTATATGCTTAATTGCTTGTCTATTGTCTATCTTCTCCATTATAATTCTAAACAGCATGAAGACAGATTTTTTTTCCTGTTTTTATTCATCCTGATGGTAATCAATATATATTGAAAACATGTATGGTATGTCAATAAAACTTATTTCCATTCTGGTAGGTTATGTGTCACATGCCATCACAGTGCAGTGGGACTCCAGAGGAGAAAATGTCTTAGAGAGGTAGTTGAGAAAGACTTCAGAGAAGAGGCAACATATAATTTAGGTATTAAAAAAATGATACCATTCAGGAATTTTGGCAGATCAGGGAGAAAAGGAAGAGGAAAAAGCAATTTGATTAGAGGAAACAGAATGTGTAAAGGCACAAGATCAGTCACTGCAGGGAAGGGTGAGATGATCAGAGAGCATAGGGAATACAGAGTTCATGAGAAGCACGAGGAGCGGCAAGAAAAAAAGCTATTTGGGAACAGATAATGGTGTGTTTAGTCACCTTAGTAAGAAAATTATGTTTCAGCTTTTGGGTACCAGGGGACTAGTTATAGTACATACCATTCATAACATAATTTGTCACTAGGAAAGCCATGAAAACAAACAAACACCTGTTAGGTTACCAAGGAAAACTAATGGGGGGTTGTTTTCCTTTTTCATAGATCCGTGTCATTGGCCACGTATTTGCATATGTTACTTCAAGCTACAGTCCTCACTGCTGTCATCACGCAACATTTCTAGAGTTCATCATGTCAGATACATTGCAGACTTAGTCCAGAGCTTCTTTGGTTGTCCTCTGTTCTTTATCAGACACCAAGCCATCTTCATAAATTCTCCATCCAGGAGGAAGAGCCATGCACAGTATCTCCCTTACTTTGATCATCTTCAGTAGTGCACACACCTGCTGCTCTGTTCTTTCACTGTCCCAGGGCAACACAGTGGGATAAATTCATAATGGGGAATATGTAAAGTCTGTCTGTTTCTCTGGAGAGCACAACTAAAATACTGCAGTCTCTCCTCCTTTGTTTCTTTTTTTTTTTTCCTTTTTTTCATGTGTTTGTCTGACTGCCAAGGAAGGGAATAACAGAAGTGAGACCCACAGCTGGTACTTTGATATCTAATCAGCCTTCACAACTCTGCCCACCCTGAACCTACATATGTTATAGAAAGATATAGATGGGATACTGGAAATTTTCTTAAATTAAAATAATAATAATAAAGGAAAAGGCAAAAAATAAAGCTCTGGCAGATATTAGGCTTGGAGACTGAAGTTTACAGTTCTTTTAAAAACAAATCTAGCACTAACTTAGAATAAAGATAGAATAGCATTGCATTTATGTAGTACATTAGTATATTTTTCTTAGATCATCTACATCTGCCTGGGGCAATATGGTATAATAGCTAATAACATGCACATTTGAATAAGCCAACCATAGATGGATTTGAGGTTTGGTTTCACTACACACTGTGTGCCCTTGAACAAATTATAGAAGGTATCTCAACTTCTGTTTCCTTATCTATAAAAAGTATAATAATGGTCATACCTATGTCATAAATTGTTCAAAGGGTTAAACAAGATTATGTGTCTCATGTAGTTCTTACAATGTGTGATCAACCCCACCTTTTCTCTGTTCTCTCCAGTCTGCCCTTTGGAGGCTCTGCCTGGTGTCATAACAATTATGGATCCTAGGTCTATATGTTACTGTAACCCACCTCTTGGCCCACTTCTAGTCTACTTATATGGCATTTGCTGTGGCAGAGGTAAAAGAATGTATAAAAACCATTTTTTTTCCTCTCTCTCTTCCACTTTCTTATAGTATCCTGAGTAGCAAGGCTTGGAAACTTCACGTGACAACTAGACATGCCTTCTGTCTAGAAGTTTCTTCAACCCAAGACAAGGAAAAGAAGCCTAAATCATATGATGACTCTAGATGACTCAAGGCTTTAAGGGGGAAAAAAGGAAAGTGGGTTTCCTTTGGTTTCTTTCAGTTCACATCAGCAGAAAGAATTAATCAAGGATGACACAAATTTGGCAGGAAGAAGCCCTTTGCTTTGCATTTCTAGAGCCCAATGACTGACACTTGTACAAATCAAGCACAGGACTGAGAACCCATATAACTCACACCAGATACTTTACTTTTTCCTATATGCTCACTGCCACATGGTTGTCCCTCTCAGGTTTTATTATATCATTTGTCCAACTAATAAACATGCATTGAGTACCTGATATGTGTTAGTTGTGAGAAAAAAGAAATCCAAAATCTTAGTCACTTCCCCCAAAATACCTAGTCTGTGTGAAAGAAACACACATAAAATACATTTTGATAAGGGAGGCACAGGGCATTATCGGAACACATAGAGAAACTAGAAGGAGGGCAAGTCTGGAGTCAGGAAACTTACTATCATACTAAGGTAGAACTCATCAGCCACATCTAGAATTTCAGCTTCATGACTGACACAGTGAGACTGTCTTGTTTACACTGAGGCTGTTTTGACCCCATGACATTGTTGAAAGTATGGGATAAGTGAAACTGATGGAGCCTATTGGGCCAGAAAGGTGGGAGGGAGGGATACTGAAGCATGTACCCCCCCCTCCTCTCATGGAAGCAGCTCTGCCCAGTTGGCAGTTATCCTGTCATCTCTAATCATCCATGTAAAGGTAGAAGTTAAAGATAATTAGCATGCAATAACTTTCCTCCTTGCTCTTTTAAATCTAAATTGAATGCTCATGAGGGGGCCTGTTCTGAAGCAGCTAATAAGAGAGCCATGGTTTTGATTCAGACTGCATTCACTAGCACATGGCATCGTTGTATCTCTGTGTTGACTGGGCTTATTTTTTTTTAATGAAGAAGCATCAAGCTGTGCCTATGGTGTGTGTGTATAGGTATGTGTGTATATATGCACAAGATGGGACAGAAAACACCATCAGCAATGCAGAGAATTATTACTACTGCCACTCAATTGTGTGGATTTTTTTTTATTAAGGGGCTACCAACACCAGTAGCATGCCTTTTATGCACCAGGAACATAGATACTGAATATACAGTGTTTGGTAGATATTGAATATATGTAAAGAAGAGAAAAAAAAAAGATACAGTCCTTGGTCCCTAGAAACTGTTAGTTAAGTATTGAGATATCAAATTAGAACAGATAACTTCTAGGTGAGCACGGGCTGCTGAAAGACTTGGAAGTGAGGCAGAAACACTCTTCTTTTACAAATGAGGAAAATAAAGGGGCACCTGGGTGGCTCAGTCGGTTAAGCATCCGACTTCGGCTCAGGTCACGATCTCGCGGCCCGTGAGTTTGAGCCCCGCGTCGGGCTCTGTGCTGACAGCTCAGAGCCTGGAGCCTGTTTCAGATTCTGTGTCTCCCTCTCTCTGACCCTCCCCCGTTCATGCTCTGTCTCTCTTTGTCTCAAAAATAAATAAACGTTAAAAAAAATTAACAAATGAGGAAAATAAAGTAAGAAGGAAGTTACTTGACTTATGTTTCGCCCATTAAATGGCAATGTCAGTATTTGAATTCAGTTCCACCTTCCTCTGAATCTCTTTCCACATCTCATGTTGCCCACGTGTAACTCTGAACCATGAGACTTTCACATCATAGTACTGAGGCAAAGATATCAAGTTTTTAAACAAAATAAAAATGTAATGATTTGTTGCTTCAACACTGAAAGTCATAACTAAAAAGACATTTCATATTTTTACTGCACAGAATTTTCCTTATCCTTAAAATGGCTCTGAGTGGATTTAATAGGTCTTTTTCATACAATCATAAAATCAAGTATTATAATATCTCCCCATGTTTATTTTATTTATTTCTTTAATTGCAGCTTTGCCTCTTTTGAGAACCTAGGGTGTTTAAAATAATAGAGACAGTAGACATTACAGAGAGTATATTATGCCCAATCAGCCACAAAATAGTGGTAAATACGGCAAACAAATCCTGGCTTTACCAAAGAGGGGAACTTTTCATTTGAAGTGCATTTCAAGGAATCAAAGTTCTGTAACATATATTCTAGGAAGTACTGATCTACATCATTGTCTTTTTTTTTGTTTCCTTTCAATCAGTCTGAAGCTTATGAAAGTCACAAAACAAAGTCCACTTAATCTTTTCTGGTAATCTTTTATTCTGGTAAATAATTATTTATATGTATGTTATATATTATATTTAAATATATATATATATTTAAAAGCTTATTAATAAAGAACCAATTTCTTACTTGATTCATTAGTTATCACTATTCTTGGATGTGTTTTCTTCCTTCTATTCCTTACACCACTGAATTTTTAGCTCACTGGATTTCTGTTTATCTCTTCATTGTAAATAGTCTTAAAAGTCAATTATAGCATCATACTTTCTCAGAGAAATCATGGTGTCATTGGAGTTCAACAATCATTCTAGAGCTGATAACTTCCCCAGAGACTGAGCATTATTGTTACTTTTTAAATTACTGCTATTCTGTCATTTATTAGCTTTTATTGTAATAATTGTATGTGTCTACCTTTTACACTAGACTAAAAGCTTTCTGAGAGCAAGGACTATTGTATTTTAGCTCTGTACGCCCTCTGTAAGCGTACAATGAACCGAGTGGCTGAATAAATGGTTAAACCAACCAATGAGTAAATTAAAGCTCTTGAAATGTATTTCCAATGTGAATTCTCTCCTTAATTCACCTACTGATCTCTCATTCATCAAAATACTCTTCAGGTGTCACTTCTTGAAGCTTTCTTTTACTCTTACCAAGTCACAGTTAGTCCTGTACTATGTTCTGTGCTCTCTTAGCATTTTTGTAATGACATTTCTACTATGTTCTAATTGTTTATTAACATGTCATCCACATAGATTATGAAGTACCACCTAGTAGGTCATCTATAAAGCCAAGCTAAAGCCTCTGATACTAAAGACCTCCTTGACCTGAGCATGCCTTTGTAAGGATGAAGGGATTATGGAGTATTCGTAGAGATCCTTCTGTTCTTGTTGTCTCTGCCACTCTCCAGTATCTCTGACAGGAATGAAGAGAAGAACCACATTGCTGTGCTGAAAGACCACACCCACACATTCTTACTCCCCTGCCAATGGTCCCTATAGGTAGACATCTGGCTCCTAGGAAATCTGGCCAAGTGTCCAGGTGCCATGTGATGATGGCTCTCATATTCTATCTCCAGCCACAGTCCCTTCTGCAAATTCCACTCATATGCACTTGTCAAGTTGACATTTATAAGGAAATGCAAATAAGCATATGAAACTTAACCAATAGTAAAATCATCAGGGTAAAAATGGCTCCTCATTTTTTAAGTGAGAGTTGAAAATGCAGACTCTTTTACCCCCAGGTCAATGTCAGATAAATAATGCACTTTCATAAAGTCAGTTTCAGGAAGAGGTAAAGGGAGCTGTAAGTCTATGCAACCTGGAGAGCATGTGCCTCATTTAAAAGGGGAAGCCACTAGTCAACTTCAGCTCATTGTTGCCATGTGGGAACGTGGGCCAGTTATGCCATATATTCTAACTTCCAAGAGACACTAGAAAAAAAAATTCTTGATTTCAAGTACTGAAAACAGATGAGAGAAAGAGGGGATGTTGGGGGGAAAAAGAGAGAATAGAAAAAAGAAAAGAGAAAACATATCTACAGATCTGTAGGCTCTGGATAAACTGCTGTGTAATTCTAGGCCTATGGGACAAATTACCTCAACATAATAAACTTACATAAATACTTCTAACTGCTTGTATTTGAGAGTGGCCTGAAAGGAGAAAGCTTTGGTCATAGTAAACACAAAGTTGATTATATTCCCGATTCAGATCCAGCTGCCATTTATTGAGAGCTGATATATGCCATACAACACACTAAACTCTTTTATTAATATATTAATACTTAAAATGTTCATCAAAGTAATAGATGCACATAGCTAAAAGTCAACTTGTTCTACAAGAGTTATTATGACAAACAGCAATATTCTGAATTCCCTTCCTCACATTTAATGTTCCACAGAGACAAACATACTTTAATCTTACCTCCTTACCTCGAAGTTATGTTATTTTATTGTGATTTATTGATTTTTAGAATCTGTCAATAGAATATGGATACAGTTGACACACTTAAAATAACACACAGAATTCTCATTGCCCCACCCATTCAACATAATTTTACCTTAAGTATTATTAGTTCAATATTCAGTATTTTACATTCATCTGGGTATATGAAATCAATTCACTGACTAGTCACGTAGTACACTATAATTACTCATTCTTTCTTATCAAACTCTATGTTTTTCTGAAAGTTAATAAAATCTGTGTCTTTCTATTTACTTAGTTTTCTATTACATATTTAAATTTTGTTTTTAATGTTTATTCATTTTTGAGACAAACTGTGAGCAGGGGAGGAGCAGAGAGAGAAGGGAAACACTCAATTCGAAAGAGGATCCAGGCTCTGAGCTGTCAGTACAGAGCCCGACGCAGGGCTCAAATCCACAAACTGTGAGATCATGACCTGAGCCGAAGTTGGACACTCAACCAACTGAACCACCCAGGCTAATGTCTTGAGGACATGTCTTCAAGGCATTTTGCACTTTCTTAACACACTAGTTGCTATCTTTAATGGAGAGTTGTCATTTGGGAATCTCTCACTTTCATGCTATTATCCCCCTGCTTCCTTCTCTCTTTTTCTTTCCCTTTCCTCCTCCCTTTCCCATCCTCCTTCCCTTGGCTTGAATTGGATTATGCAATTCCAGAATCCCATTTCTTCTCTTTCTTGGGTTACTTGTTGTTTTGATAGAACACCTCTTCCAGGAGTTAAAATATTTGGGTCCTAGCATGTATCCATATAAAATATCCTCATTTTACCCACAAAGTTGATATGGTTGGCTGTATGTAAAATTCTAAATTAGTAATAATTTTCCTCCCCTAGCTCCAGTGTTGCAATTCATAAAGTCTGTGCAAAAATATTTGGATTTCTGAACTTCCATATGTCATGTGTTTTTCCACCCTTGTCTGGAATATTTGGGAATTTTCTCCTTCCCAGTGATCTGAAATATTATAGTAGTATACTTTGACATAGGTCAAATTCATCCATTATGCTGTCCATGAACAGGGACTTTTTTGATCTTCAATACTAGGGAAGTCTCTTTTAAGTTATTTCCTCTCTTTCTGGTTATATTTCCGGACATCATTTTAATTTGGTTTTGGACTTCCTAGATGAATGTGATCTTTCCCATCCTCCTTTCTATTTGAAACTTCCTTATCTATATCTTCCACCTCTTCCAATGAGTTTCTTCTGGTTTTAATTTCTGAAGGTCCTTTTTTTTTTTTTTTATTACTAATTGTTGCTCTTCTTTAGCACTTTCCATAACTTTTTGGTATGATGTAAATGTTCTACATTATGTGCTACTAAATACAGTATCCACTAGTAACAAGATGTCTAATTTTATTTAATTTTACTTCTTTTGAATTTAAATAGCCATTTGCAGCTAAAACTACATGTTAGACAGGACAGCCTATATTGTGTTTTATATCCATAAGAAATACTAATGATAGATTCTTTTGAACTTTTCATTTTCGTTTATAGTCTCTGTTCCTCCAATTTACTTACTTCTGTTTGTTTTGGTCTGTTTTCCATAAGAATGTGTGTGTGTTTAGTGAATTAACATCCGTATCTTTAGATGGCTTTCTTGATCTAATACATTTTACCTGAGGAGATAAAAAAAAAAAAAAAATCCAAGATCCAGCATTGAAGTCTAAGCTGGCTTTCTGGATTAAGATAATCAAGTAGGGGAGCAGAGCTGGATTTCAACTCTATTTTGTTACGCAAAGTTTTACTTACTTTCTTATTTTCAATACAGCATCAACATCACCAAACAGAGGCACCCTTTGTTTTACTTGGTCTAAAGAAGTCATCTAATCTTCTGTTTTGATGGGAAGGAAAAGAAAGGAACTGTGTTTGCTGCACAGTCACGAGGTCTAGAGGATGGATTTTGAGGATTTAGCTCCTCCTTAAAGAGGCTTTAAACCAATCTTATCCTCCCCCCGACCCCTATTCCCACTTTCAGAGGTCCCTCTTGCTGCCAAATCTTGAGTGACTTAAGATCTCTGGCACGAACAAGGCTGCTTTCCAGTTGTCCCACTAATGGTTTAGGATTCAGCTTTCTCATGCCCGCTAAATCAATTTTTATTCATCCTGTTTTCCAGCTTTTATTTTTTTCTTGCTATTCTCCTGTTCTCTTTATTCTGGTAGATTCATGCTTCTTTGTAGTTTTCACACCTTTTACTATTTTTTCAGGTGGCTTTTAGAAGGGAGAAAAAATGAATTTTCCCCCAATACCCCACCTTTAACTAGGATATCCTAAACTCTTTGAATACCTCCCCCCAGTCATTTCTCCCAATGCACTGTAGATTATTATTATAATCCCAATTAAACTGATGAAGCTGAGGCTTAAATACATGATCCATTTGAGCAAAATCTTACGGATCAAACTCTCATTCATCTGCCTGACAGTTTTTGCTCACTCATCTGGCAGGGAAGGTCACACAATAGAGTAACAATGCCAAACAGTCTCTGTTACTGACATGTCAGTATGGCAATATGCGGGTTTTTTTTTTTTTTAATATGGTGTTCAAAGTGCTTCCAAAATGAACAATGTGATCACTAGACTCTGAAGGTGATTGCACTAGGATGGGCAGTCTTTACTACATTCTCCCGGACACACGTCGGCTCTTCCTCTACAACCTACAGGCGGCATAGCATCGAGCCAAGAGGGTTCTTTATTTTTTGTTACTATTATTTGTTTGATTCTGTTAGTCAGGCCTGTGATTTTGTTCTCTTACCCCACTTTGCTGACAGTCTTGTGGGAGGAAGTGAAAACACTGTGAGTGACATGTTTATTTATGTACCTAATCTGGGACGACACTGTGACAAGCAGCAGGGATGTATTTTTTCAAGCAGACTTTCTGCGTCGCTTGTCAGCTCCTTATTATGAGGTGGTTGAGTTTACTGCATTTTTAGTTATATTTGAACGCCTAATAATTCCACAGCACATTAACTATAATTTGTGAATTATATCTATCTTCTAAGAATGCATCACTTTATATCTCTTAGTAAAACAATTCGTGTGAATCTACCTACATCAGAAGGCTTCTGATATTTTATTACCAGGCAGACAATTATACTCATCATCATTTGGCTTTTTAAAGCTCCTCTGGAAATATCTTCCCATATCTTTTGTCTCTTTCTATCTCAACACTTTGGCCCTCTGGGACAGCCCTTGAGGCTTCTTCTCAAAATCATGGCAGTCTAGCTGTCACCTCAAATTCTACATGTCTAAAACTAAGCTCATTATCTGTACCCCTCTTGACCCTCTGCTCAAACCTGTTTCTCTTGGGAACTCTCTCTCAGTTAATGGAACCCCCACCCTCCCTGTTGTCTTGGGTAGAAATCTTTGTATCATCTTCAGCTCCACTTTTCCAACATCTTTCCCCAGCAAGTCATTGCCACATCCTGTCGGTTCTACCTGGGAATGTATCTCATGCTTGCCTTGTGCTCAGCCGGGGCACAGGGTCTTCTCTTTTCTGTCCTGGATTACCGCTAGGTTCTTTCTTCTGGCCTCTTTGTCCCTAGCTTGATTTTCACCATGATACTGACACGAAAAGCAGTTCATTACTGAAAAGTTGGGAAACATTCAAAGAGAAAAGTAAAAAGGTAAAAGTAAACATGGCCCAAATATCTATTACCAGAGATAATTACTGCTCTATTTGTGGTACATACCTTTTCAGATAAAGATAAATATAAATGTCAATATGCATGCAACACCTGTAATATATATATATATGCATTATACATGTTATGTTACTGCACTATATATTACTGGGACTATTGCAAACTGTTTATACTTTTAATTGACTAAACCTAAATTATTGAATGATGTTTATAGAACTCATACATTTTGCCACTCTCTTGCTTAAAAACCTTCAATGCTGCCTTGCTAACAAGAATGTATTCCAGAGCTCAGCAAGTAATTAGGCCCTGCAGAATTGGCCTGACTTACTTCTTTGGCCTCATTTTCTACTACATTTACTTAATCCCAAGGGCCTATTTGCTGTTCATCTAAAACAAGCCACCCACTTTGGGACTTCAGCATCTTTGGTGGATTTGAGTCCCAGTCTGACAGGCTTCCAGAGTCCCTGACCTGTCTGTCTGGCCCCTGACATTTTCACCTATCAACCTTTTCCTTGGGCTGAATGTAGCCACTCTATGTTCACTCCTTTTGAGAAAGTTTCACTGATTTCCCCTGTCAGAATGGCTGAATTTTCACACACCTTTTTTATATTGTGTATATATTTCCTTGTGGAATAAACCAGAAGCCTTTAAACCATAAAGACGAGACCCATCTCTTGATTCTATACTAGTTGTGTTATCTTGAAGTACTTAATCTCTCTAGACCATAGAAAAGGGCCTACTAGTGCCATTATATGGATGGGAAAATGGAGGCGAGAGAAGTAAATAAAACATTTATTGTGTGCTCAGTGTCACACAACCAATTAGAGCTGGAATTTGCAATCTTTATCTCTTTGATAATGAAAGTCCTTACTCCTGACTGGAATGCTATGCCAATTCTTTAGTTTCTCCCTCTTAAAAGAAACCGATATAGATGCACTATCTAGAGCTGTTCATGGATGTCACTTCTTACTATAATCCCTTATCTAGTGAGCATGAAGGGTGCTGTATTAACACACGGTTTCAGTTTCTTGGGCTGCTATAACAAATTACCATAAACCAGGTGGCTTAAAAAACAGAAATTTATTCTTTCAGGTTTCTGGAAGCTAGAAGTCCAAAATGAAGATGGTGGCAAGGCTGTGCTTCCTCTGAAGGCTCTGGGAAGTATATTTCATTGCCTCTTCCTCATTTCTAATGTTTGCCAGCAACTCTTGGCATTCTTTGTCTTGTTCTTCCAATCTATGCCTGTTGTCACAAAACCCTTTCCACGAGTCATGCCTTTACATGGCTTTCTGATAAGCACACCAGTTATGGGGATTAGGACTCATTCTAATGCAGTATGGCTTCATCTTAACTTAGTAATATCTTCAAAAAACAATTTTCAAATAAAATCATGTTCAGAGGTACTAAGGATTAGGATTTGAATCTACCTTTTTTATGATGGTAGGTACTATTTAAAGGTGTTGAAATATGTCCCTTCATATAAATTAATACTTCCATTATTATGGATTCATTTGACAAGATCAAGTTTCCAAGCAATGAGTATATCCCTATAATATGTCTACTAGATAAAAGAATACTAGTATGTCCTTATTGCTGTCAATTAATAGCCATGGGCAATAGATGCTTGTTTTCTAGTTTCTCATAGAGACATTTACTGGCTAAACCTGACATTATTCATAATAGACATGTAGCCAAAGATTACAATGATAGAAATAGAACATTAGGGAAGGTGGATAAAAAGGAAAAAATAGTAGATAAATATTCAATTTATCAATGCCAACATACTGAAATTTTAATTTTAATATATTTGTGATTCACATATCAGTGATGGATGTATATTTATTTAAGGTTTCTTATAGTGCCCTTTCCCCACATATTTTGTTTTTAACAAAAAAGCAACTGCTTGTTACGGCTGGTTTTCAAATCACCACAGGGATTTGCCTAGGTTTTTTTTTTTTTTTTATCCTGAATCTGATAAGCTGGGTTTAAAATATGCACAATAAATGAAAATTTATAAACACATGCACTAAATTTATGTGTTTCATAATGGTGCATACATACGTACAGCAATTTTAATAATTCTTTCTGATACAGATGTTCATGTTGGTGGCTTACTGCGTTGACTATTTAATTTCACCCATTCACATCAGCATCTTGGTCTTCCTTCCTTCTCTATTAGAGCAGTTGCCCCCAAAGAACCCTCTTGCCCCAACCCATAGAGCTGCACCTGTGTTCCCATGTCTTTCTGCCTTTGCTCAATCTTTAACATACTCCCTTCTCTGTCCCTCAAAATTTATGTATTTTTAGAGCAGAGACACAATGATACTTTTCCCATAAAGAATTTACCACTCCATTTTGTTTTTTGTTTTGTTTTGTTTTGTTTTATTAGTTGCTTCTTTTTATACATGGATTGAATGTTTCTTTTATTCTGTCTTAGTTACAAAGAATTCATTACAGGATCTATAAATTTCTATAGGTTTAGGATAGAGTGCAGCACGTACTTATTTCCTGCCTACTTTTACACAGAGAGAGTTTTGATTTTGTTGATAAATAAAAAAAGAAATTTGGCCAGGATTAGGGTGAAGGGTGGTGGTCGGGCTGAAGGCCTGTCATATTCTAGGCACATACAAAGATGAATAACACAATGTATCTGATCTCAGGAAGATCATGGTCATGTATCAGATTGCCCAGGTAACTGACATAACAGAATCTCATAAGAGCTCAAATGGCTGTACATATAGGATCCTACAGTTATCAAATAAGAAGCACACGTGAGGCGCACCCATATCACTCCACGGCAAGTATACTAGAAGAAAATCTCGAACAATAGCTGAGACAACGAGCCGGGGACAAGGGAGGAAAAGTGGGTAAAGGGCATTCCAATCAGGAAGGAGTGTGAACCAAAGACAGAGAGGCATGATAACATAGTGTTTGAAAAACTGTAAGCACATTGTAGAAGAGACCTGGTGACTTGATTTTGTTTCCAAATACCAACATCGTACAGAGATGATTACACACTCAGATTCTTATTTACCTATAGGTGTATACATGTCCATGCATGTGTGTGTGCAGGAAAGTAGGTGATGTGCTTCCCTGTGATTCTGCATTTAGAGTAAAAGTCCACAGGAGAGTGGGAGGGAAATATGTTCATCATGGATTTTTCACCACAAAAACAGTCTAACAGGAAGATTTCTGTCAGGCATCTGCCACCTCTAGTAACTTTCTGGAATGGTTACAAAAATGCATATCCAAGTCATAAAGATGTAACAAAATATTCTCCTGCCATTTATAGTAATGCTACCAAATGACAAGTTCAAATTACTTGTTGTGATTACTCTTCATCTGGGCAAAACACATGTTGTAAAGTATGCACAAGATGCAATTACATCGATTGCAATGACACGGAATAACAACACCAGAAAAAAAGCTAATCACACACAATACACATACTGTTTAGATTTTTCTCAAACACATCTTTTTTTTTCTTTTTTTCTCTTGTATTGCAATATGTTCATCATTTAGACTTATGACTAACTCTTTGCTTTGCTTTGCATTTTCATAATGTGCAAAGTATCTGCTGAGTTGGACAAGCACCAAAAAAAGGTCAATAAAATAAACATTAATGCATACTCCATATTTTGAAATTTAGAGAATATTTAAGGGAGATAATAGTCTTGCCATATTCACCAGTAATATTATAGGAAAACCTACAGATTTTGATTTTGTGATGAACATAGAAGGAAAATCCTAGTGCAAATGTAAAAACAGATGTTTTCAAAGATATTCTTCATGTAGAATCTTAGCAACTCTATTCTAGCTAATTTAATAAATGATTCTGGGAATAATGTTTTTGTGTCTCAATAAAAGACATGTCTAAGAACACTTAAACAGCCTATATTTAGGACATGTGGGTGGCTCAGTTGGTTAAGCATCCAATTTCAGTTCAGGCCATGATCTCATGGTTTGTGATTTTGTGAGCTCGAGCCCAGCATCGGGTTCTGTGTTCACAGCTCAGAGCCGGGAGCCTGCTTCAGATTCTGTGTCTCCCTCTCTCTGCCCATTCCCTGCTCATGCTTTGTCTCTCCGTCTCTCAAAAATAATTATTTTTTAAAAATTAAAAAATAAATAAAATAGCCTGTATTCACTAATACTCTTGTTTTTGCCTCTTACTCTCTCTGGGTCTTCCTTTTCTTTCTCCTCACTTGACTGTCTCTTTGGGAATAGCTCATCTACTTCAGCTTGTTTCCAATCTCTCCTCTAAACTATACTCCTCTCCTCACCATGAGGCCTACGTATTTGGCCACTAAATAGACTTTTTCACCTGTGTGTCCTCAAAATCACTATGTGCAATTTAGAATTCATTACCTGCCCTGATCTCCCCACTTCTCCCACCTCAAAAGTGCACATTCAACAGTGTTTTCAATTTTAGTTAACTGGTTTACTATCCAAACTAGAAACTTCTCAGTCTCTCTCCTACCTATATCTAATAGGACACAATATTGTTAATGGCATTTGATAAGTGTGTCTTATGTTTATTATCTTTTTCTAATCTCCATTTTTATTGTCTTAATTTACATCCTCATCATATTTTATCAGTACATTGCAAAATGAAATACAAGTTTAAATGCAGTCATCATCCCATGTATATGCTTGCTTTCTTTAGAGGCATGATTATCAACAACGTGCTGGAGCTGGAAAACTAACAGTTGTATTAGATGTCTTTCCCTCTCTTCCCTTCATTTCTAACCTGTAAACAAATATGATAACTTGGTATCCCTGATATCTGTTCATGTATTCTGTTCTCATTTCTACTGCTGTAGTTCACTTTCTCATTATTTATCACATGAACTATTGTAACTGAATAGGAACTGGTTGGTCTTTCCACCTTCACTCACAAAATCTCCCCTAATCTTTCTAAAATTAGAAAGGGAATTTTGTAGTAATTCTGCTCATTTTTTTTCACAACTAATCTAATAAAATAAGACCAGTGGACTTACCTGTCATGTTCTGTTGTTCAACATAGTACCGGAAGTCCTAGCCTCAACAATCAGACAACAAAAAGAAATGAAAGGCATCCAAATTGGTAAAGAAAAAGTCAAACTTTCATTCTCTGCAGACGACATAATACTTTATATAGAAAACCCAAAAGACTCCAACAAAAAAAAATTCTAGAAATAATATGTGAAATCAGCAAAGGTGCAGGATATAAAATCGATATACAGAAATAATTTGTGTTTCTATACACCAATAATGAAGCAGCAGAAAGAGAAATCAAGGAACTGATCCCATTTACAATTGCCCAAAGACCATAAGATACCTAGGAATAAACCTAACCAAAGAGGTAAAATATATGTATGTTGAAAACTATAGAAAGCCTATGAAAGAAATTGAAGAAGACACAAAGAAACGGAAAAACATTCCATACTAATGGATTGGGAGAACAAATATTGTTAAAATGTCTATACTACCCAAAGCAATCTATACATTCAATGCAATCCCTATTAAAATAACACCAGCATTCTTCACAGAGCTAGAGAAAACAATCCTAAAATTTGTATGGAAACACAAAAGACCCTGGATAGACAAAGTGATGTTGAAAAAGAAAACCAAAGCTGGAGGCATTACAATTCTGGACTTCAAGCTGTATTATGAAGCTATAATCATCAGCCAGTATGGTACTGGCACAAAAAGAGACATATAGATCAATGGAAAAGAATAGAGAACCCAAAAATGGACCCACAAATGTATGGCCAACTAATCTTTGACAAAGCAGGAAAGAGTCTCCAATGGAAAAAAGACATTCTCTTCAGCAAATGGTGCTGGAAAAACTGGACAGTGATATGCAGAACAATGAACATGGACCACTTTCTTACACCATACACAAAGATAAATTCAAAATGGATGAAAACCTTCAATGTGGGACAGGAAACCATCACAATCTTACAGGAGAAAACAGACAGTAACCTCTTTGACCTCAGCTGCAGCATCTTCTTACTAAACATGTCTCCAGAGGCAAGTGAAACAAAAGCAAAAATTATTGCAATTTCATCAAGATGAAAAGCTTGTGCACAGTGAAGAAAACAATCAACAAAACTAAAAGGCAACTTTTATTTGCAAATGATATGTCGTATAAAGGGTTAGTAGCCAAAATCTATAAAGAACTTATCAAACTCAACACCCCAAAAAAGCAAATAATCCAGGGAAGAAATGGACAGAAGACATGAATAGACACTTTTCCGAAGATATCCAGATGGCTAACAGACACACAAAAAGATGCTCAGCATGACTCATCATCAGAGAAATAAAAATAAAAACCACAATGAGATACCACCTCACACCTATCAGAATGGCTCAAATTAACAATTCAGGCAACAACAGATGTTTCCGAGGATGTGGAGAAAGAAGAACTCTTTTGCACTGCTGGTGAGAATGCAAACTGGTGCAGCCTCTGTAGAAAACAATATGGAGGTTCCTCAAAATGTTAAAAATAGAATTACTCTACAATCCAGCAATCGCACTACTAGGTATTTATCCAAAGGATACAAAAATGTTGATTCAAAGGAGCACATGCACTCCAATGTTTATAGTAGCACTATCAACAATAGCTAAAGGATGGAAAGAGCCCAGATGTCCATTGGCTGATGAATGGATAAAGAAGATGTGATACACACACACACACACACACACACACACACACACACACACGTACACACACACACACACACACACACACACACACACACACACTGGAATACTATGTGGCAATCAAAAAGAATGAAATCCTGCAATTTGCAACAATGTGGATGGAACTAGAGTGTGTTAAGCTAAGCAAAATAAGTCAGTCAGAGAAAGACAAATATCATATGGTTTCATTTATATGTGGAATTTAAGAAACACAGAAGATGAACATAGGGGAAGGGAAGGAAAAAGAGATAAAAACAGAGAGGGACACAAACCATAAGAGACTCTTAAAAACAGAGAACTGAGGGTTGCTAGAGGGGAGGTGGGTGGGGGGATGGGCTAAATGGTTGACGGGCATTAAGGAGGGCACTTGTTGGGATGAGCACTGGGTGCCACATGTAAGTGATGAATCACTGGGCACTACTCCTGAAACCAATACTACATTGTATGTTAACTAACTTGAATTTTTTAAAAAAAAGAACAGTGGACTTTCAAAAACTCCAAGACGTTACAATTAGTAGAAATGAGCTGGGACTGCAACAGTGTTTTTCAAAACTCCTTGAGTAATTTCTGTTTCTAGTCATGAAATTGCAATTGATAGGGGACTTGTTCCCTCACCATAGAACTACAACACTGATATACTATCAAGAAGACTTGTCAATTATTGGACTGTAGATGACCTAGGATTTTGTGCACTCAGAGGAAGAAAATACCTAAGACAAGACATTTGATCACCCGGACATTCTGCCTAGAGATGCATCCAAGGTGGAGCCCAAGCAGGGGAAGGAGTTCTTGCTAAGGTAGGAAGTAACAACTGGAATTTGGGGCTTCTGAGGCAACACAAATTTGTAAGACAGAGTACCAGAACAGGGAGACATGAAGTAGTTCTGAAAATAAGGAGTTTATTTATATCTTTGGCTAAATACCAAGCTACACATGTGTATAGCCAGATTCTTCAAGGCCAGGAACAGAACAGCTACCAGGAAGCTGTTAGCTAAGTGGAAATCCCTAAGATTGTACAATACTGAGAGTACAAACACTCTGAGTAGTCAGGAGAGGTAACCTTGCTGAATAACCCGGGTATTGAATTCAGGCCTCCTCAAAGGAAAAACAAACAAACAAAAAAAGATATTTTAAAAATAGAGCTACTCTATTGTTATAGTAAGAACCACATTAGAACCATCTTCACAAAGTTTAAAAACAGATTTTGAAAAATCAAGCTGAGTTTCCAGTAAATTACCTGTTAGAACAAAATTGGACAGTTTCCAAAAGAAAACAACATTTAAAATCTCATCAATATAATATACACAATGACCAAATACAATAACAAATTATTAGACATATGAAAAAGCAGGAATATTTATATATACGTGTACATATATATACACATACATGTATGTATATATACACATATATACAAATATATATGTAATTTTAAAAAGACTAAATATAAATATATCCAGAGATCTTAAAATTAGCAGAAAAAGACTTTAAAGCAATGAATAGAAAATATTAAGTAGAGAAATGGAAACTATTAAAAAAAGAGACAAATAAAATTATAAAGTGGAAACAAATTACCTGAAATGAAAAATCTTCAGTATAGGTTTAACATTAGATTGGATGCTTCAAAAAAATAGAAATAAGCTTGAATACATGGCAATAGAAAAATTATAGGCAGTAAAAAGACTGGGGCGTGGGTGGGTGGTAACATCTTCAGCCATCTGTTTGAAAATACCTAACATCCAGATTTATGATGGGAGTACCAGAAGAAAGGGAGAGGCAGAAAGATGGTTAAAGAAATAATGAAAACAGCTCTTCTGGGGAAGATGGTGGAAAAGAGGGCTCTAGGCTCATCTTGTTCCATAGATACACCTAGGCAGAACTTGCCTCAATGTAAATAACCCAGAAAACCACCTGAAGAGCAGCAGAATTAAGTCTACAACTAAATGTAGAAAAGAGGCCACATTGAAGAGGGTAGGACGGGTGGAGATATGGTTAGGAGTTAAATGGACTTGAGGAAGTGTCAATGGGGAGGGAGGAACACCGTGACACAGAAAGAGAAGAAAAAAGGACCCCCATACCAGGAATCCCATAAGGGGAAGATGAATCCCTGTAACATATGGCTTTGAAAACCACAGGTGCTGAATTTCAGGAGTTCTTACAATGAATGGGACTTAAAATATGGAATTTTAAACAATTGGTGGCCCAGGGGTACCTGGATGGCTCAGTCCTTAAGCATCTGATTTTTGCTCAGGTCATGATCTCACAGTTCATGAGTTTGAGTCCCATGCTGGATGAGCTTGAGCCCTGCTTCAGGTGAGCATGAGTGCTACTTGGGGTGAGCTTGAGTCCTGCTTCACATGAACATGAGCCCTGTTTTGGGTAAGCTCCGCTTCTCTCTCTTTCTCTCTCCCTCTTCCTCTCTCTCTCTCTCTCTCTCTGTCTCTCTCTCTCCCCCCTTGCTCACTTGCACCCTCTTTCTCTCTTTAAAAAATGAAAATAGAGACTTAGCTCTGGGAGAGAAGGCAGGCCAGAGGAAATTGAGTTCCCACCCTCAAAGATACAGACCAAAAAACAGTCCTTGGAAATACAGCATTGAAGCAGCAGGCTGAAAGGCACCTGGGGCATATGGGAGGGTTATTGGGACAGACATCTCTGAGAAACTCCTCTAGGAACAAGGGAACTCTTGGGCACCATTTCCCTCCTCCACCCCCCCCCCCATTGCCATGCCCCAGCACAAACACAGAGCCACTTATTGGACTCACTACCCAACTTGCTTGAACTGCTGCCCTGCCCCCTGTAATGTGCCTCTACCAATCCACTCCTCTGGACAGCCTGCTTCAGTCCTGACACTGTAGGGTCCCTTCTGCAGAGTACTGGTGGGGCACTGCCACCTCACCTACTGCCCTCTGTGCTGTGCTTTCATGGGTCTGCCCTCTCCAATAAGCTCTTGGCTAAAGCCCATGGTGGTGATGCAGGCCTAGCAGAGTACAAGCAGCCTCTACAGTGGCCAGCAACATTCCACAGTTACCCCTGCCCCACAGAGAGGAAAAAACCACATACACCAGTTGGATGGGGGCCCCAGCAGTGGGTTGGAGGCAGACAGCTGGCCTGATTGCGGGCCTTGCTCACCAATAATTTTCTCAGGAGAAAACACAGGGAAAGTGTCCTGCAGTTTGGTGCTACTTCACCTCTGGCAAATGCTTGGTCTGACTCAACTCAAGCCCAAGCCATCCCCCAGCTTGGCCAATTAATACCACAGGGACCAAACACTGCCCACAACAGGCAAAGAGAACCATTACAGACAACTGGACTGAAGAAAAAAAGCAGTTCAGTCACAATAGCAGGATGCATGCATCCCACATAGGAGACACTTCTGAAGCACCAAGTTCTGCTGATGGGGACACTACATGGCAGGGCAGTATAGGACTTTTCCTCCATAAGATCATTACTTCCAAGTAGCTTTTTTTTCCTAACAAACAGAAACACACACAGAGAAACTCAGAAAACAAAGGAAAATGCCCCAAATGATAAAATGGAACAAAATTACAGCAAGAGACCTAAACAAAACAAATATAAATAATATGCCTGATAGAGAATTTAAAGTAATCATCATAAAGATACTCACTGGATTTGAAAAAAGACTGGAGGGCATAAGATAGAAAACATGAAAAAGAACCAGTCAGAGATGAGAAACACAATAAATGAAATTGAAAATACACTAAATGGAGGGGTGCCTGGGTGGCTCAGTCAGTTAAGGGTCTGACTTTTGATTTCAGCTCAGATCATGATCTCATGGTTTGTGAAATTGAGCCCCATATTGGGCTTTGAGCTGACAGTGAGGAATCTACTTAGAATTCTCTCTCTCTCTCTCTCTCTCTCTCTCACTTCCCCTGCTCTCGTTCTATCTCAAAATAAGTAAATAAACATTAAAAAAAAAAAAAAAAGAAAATATACTATATGGAATAAATAGCAGGTTCCAAGAAGCAGAAAAATGAATTAATGACCTGGAGGACAGAGAATGGAAAATAATCAATTCGAGCAGGTGACAGAAAGAAAGAATTATGCAAAAATGATAATACCCTTAAGGAAGTCACCAAAATTATCAAGCACAATAATATCTGCATTATAGGGATCCCAGAAGGAGAAAAAAAAAGAAAAGGGGGCAGGAAATTCATTTGAAGAAATAATAGCTGAAAATTCCTGTATCTGGACAAAGAAAAATAAATTTAGTTTCAGGAGGCATAGAGATCCTCCAACAAAATCAACCCAAGTAGGTCCACAACCAGACACATAATAATTAAGAAAGCAGAAAATATTGATAAAGAATTTCAAAGGCCTCAAAGGGAAGGAAGCAGTTACATACACAAGAAATCCCATAAGGTTATCAGGGAATTTTTCAGCAGAAACTTTGTACACCAGAAGGGAGTGGCATGATATATTCAAAGTGCAGAAAGGAAAAAGAAAAATCTGCAGTCAATAATACTCTATTCAGCAAGGCTGTCATTCAGAATAAAAAGAGAGATAAAGAGTTTCCCAGAGAAACAAAAATTAAAGGAGTTCAAGATCTCTAAACCAGTTCTTTAAGAAATGTTAAAGGGGACTCTTTGAGCGGAAAGGAAAGACAATAAGCAATAATAAGGAAAGTAGGAAGCATGAAAGCAGTAAAAACAAGTCTATCTGTAAAAACAGTGAAGGGACTCACAAAATACAAGGATGCAAAGTACGATACCATATAACTAAAACATGGGAAGGATAGAAGTAAAGAGTGGGTTCAAATTTAAATGACCATCAATTTAATATAGGCTGCTATATGCAGAGGATGCTATATAAAAAATGAATGGGATTAGATACATAAAAAAAATAAAGAAAAAGGAACCAAAGTATATCACTAAATAAAGCCAACTAATCATGGCAGAAAAGAGCAAGAGAAGAAAGGAACAGAGGAAAACTACAAAAAACAACCATAAAACAACTAACAAAATGGCAATATCAATAATTACTTTGCTCCCATCAAAACATAAACTACATGCTCCCGTCAAAACACAGAGGGTAACAGAATGGATTAAAAAAAACAAGACACATTAATATGCTGCCTACAAGAGACTCATTTCAGACCTAACAACACAAGCAGATTGAAAGTGAAGGAATGGAGAAGCACTTATCATACAAATGGATGTTAAAAGAAAGCCAGGGTAACAATTCTTATATTGGACAAAACAGACCTTAAAACAAAGACTGTTTTAAAAAAAAAAAGATTAAAAAAGAAAAGACAAAAAAAAGAACACTACATAATCCTTATGGGGGTATTCCAACAAGAAGATATAGCAATTGTAAATATTTATGCCCCCAATATGGAAGTACCCATATACTTAAAGCAGTTAATAACAAACATAAATAAAGTAATATCTAGCAAAGCAGTAATATTAGGGGACTTTAACATCTCATTTACATCAATGGACAGATCATCCAAACAGAAAATCAGCAAGCAAACAGTGACTTTCAATGACACATTGGACCAGATAGATTTAACAGATATATTCAGAACATTCCATCCTAAAACATCAGAATACACATTCTTTTCAAGTGCATATGGAATGTTCTCCAGAATAGGTAACATATTAAGCCATAAAACAAGTCTCAAAAAATTCAAAATATTTAAGTCATTTTGTGCATCTTTTCTGACAATACCATGAAACTAGAAGTCCACCACAAGAAAAAATTCTGGAAAGAACAAAAGTACATGGAGGTTAAATACCATGCTACTAAACAATGAATGAGTCAACCAAGAAATCAAAGAGTAAATCAAAAATACATATAGGGACACCTGGATGGCTTAGTCAGTTAAGCATCTGGACTCTTGATTCAGCTCAGGTCATGGTCCACAGTTAGTAAGTTCAAGCGTCACATCAGACTCTGCACTAACAGCATGGAGCCTGCTTGGAATTCTCTCTTTCCCTCTCCCCCCGCCTATGCCCCTCCCATACTTGTGCTTGCACACTCTCTCTCTCTCCCTCAAATTAAATAAATAAACATTAAATAAAATACATGCAGATAAATGAAAATGAAAAGACAGTAGTCCAAAATCTTTGGGATGCAGTAAAAGCTGTTCTAAGAGGAAAGTCTACAGGAATATAGGCTTACATCAAGAAGAAGAAAAAAAAAATCTCATACCAAAAAAATCTAATGTAAACATTTTTATGTACCTATGGGGTGCCTGGGTGGCTTAGTCGGCTAAGCGTCTGACTTCAGCTCAGGTCATGATCTCACAGTTCATGAATTTGAGCCCTGCATTGGGCTCTGTGCTGATAGCATGGAGCCTGGAGCTTGCTTCAGATTCTTTGTCTCCTTCTCTCTCTGTCCCTTTCCTGCTGCCCTGCCCCCACTCAGCTCATGCTCTCTCTCCCTCGAAAATAAACACTAATTTTTAAAAAAAATTTATATACCTAAAAATGGAACTTCAAAATTCATAATTCAGGACAAGACAAATCTGAATGAAAAACAAATACATAAACACACATAATTATACTTGGGGATTGAAACATTTTCTTTTAGTAATTGATATAATTAGTACCCATTCCCCCACCCCAAATTCAGTAAGTATAGAGAAAATTTGAACACTATGACCAAAACTTTCCTAATTTACATTATAGAACATTGTACTCAATAGCAGCAAATATGTGCTTTTTTTCCAAGAGAACATGAATTCTTAACTAAGAAAGGTCTTTTGCTATACAAACAAGTTTAAGTAAGTTTTAAAGGATATTGAAATGACATAGAGTATGTTCTTTGGTCAGAACAAAATTACATTAAGAATCAGGACCAAGAAGTGACTGAGGGTGACTCAGTCAGTTAAGCATCTGACTTAGGCTCATGTCATGATCTTGTGGTTCATGAGTTCAAGCTCTACATCAGGCTCTGTGCTGACAGCTTGGAGCCTAGAGTCTGCTTTAGATTCTGTGTCTCCCTCTCTGCTCCTCCCCCACTCGCATTCTGTCTGTCTCTCTCTCAAAAATAAATAAACATTAAACAAATTTTTTTAAAAAGAATCAAGACCAAAAGACAGTTTGAAAATCCACATCTATTTGGAAATAGTGCAACATACTTCTAAATACTTCATGAAACATGAAAAAGAAATCAGAAGGTAAAATAGAAAATATTTTGAATGAAGTAAAAATAAAAATCTAACTTACCATTATGAATGAAACCCAGCTAAAACAAGTTGTTTTTTTAAAAAAACTGCATTTACTAAAAAGAAAGCTCTTAAATTAAAGAAATAAGCTTCTATTGAAAAAATGTAGAATGGAGTAAATTAAACCCAAAATACTTACAAAGAAGTAAAAATAACTAAGAAAATCCAGAACTCAATCAATGCAAACACAATAGAAAAACAAGAACATCAAAGGCTGTTTTTGGAAAATATCTGTAAATTAAGAAGAAAAGCAAAGTAGTCAATAAAATAGAAAAAAAAAACCTCACAAATTACCAATATCAGTAATAAAATAGAGATATCACCACTGAATTTGTAGGGATATTAAGGTAATATTAATCAAATTTATACCAATAATTTTAAAAAAATCTTAGAAGAAATGAACAGCTTTCTTGAAAGATACAAATTGCCAAAACTAGCACTGGAAGTAATAGAAAACCAAAGTAGCATGAGCTCAAATTAAAATTTTTTAAAATGAATTTATAATTGAATTATTTTCCAGAAAGAAAACTACCAGATCAGTAGCTTTAATGGTGAATTTTATCATGCATTTAAGGGGGGAAAAATGTCACTAAGCTTATTTAAATATTCCACAAAAGAGAGGAACAACTTGCCAACCGAACTTATAAGGCCAGTACTACCCTGGTATCAAAATCTGAAAAATATATATACAAAAACCAAAGAACAATACCCTTAGTAGATAAGGGTATTAAGTCAGCTATTTTAAACATATATAGGTTCAACAATGTTGAGAAAAACTAGAGCATGATGGTGAGTGAAAGGGAAGATACTAAAAATAATTGAAATAAAATTTCTAGGAATAAAAAATCTAAACCTCAAATGAAATATTCATTGGATACAATTAACTGCCAATCTAATATTAAAAAATAAAAAAAAGAAAGATTTCAATAGAAATTTTCTTCACTGAATCATAAAAAAGGAGGAAAAATCACTGAAATAAAGTTAACAGAGGATCAGTGAGCTGTGGAATAGCATTAAGTGACTAAATTTAGATAAAATGGAGTCCCAGAAGAAATGGGAAGAGAAGGGGTGAACAGAAAAAGAATTGCCAAAGTTCAACATCTATTCATTATAAAAATTCTTGGCAAACTAGAGTTAGAAAGAAATTTCCTCAACCTGATAACGGGCATATATAATAATCCTACCAATAACATTATATGTAATGGTAACAGTATAAATCCTTTCCCATCAAGATTTTTTATTACCACTTCTATTTAAAATCATACTGATGTTTAAAGCCAGTACAAAAGGTAAGAAAAATAAAGGCAAGAAAAAAGTTTAAATATTCACAGATGATATGAGTATATAAATAGAAGCTGGGAAGACATCTACCAAAAATAGCCTTACCAGAAGTAATATGTACATTTAACAATAGGAGACTAGTTTAATTAACAAAAACCAACTGCATATCTATAAGCAAATGGAGAGCAAAACTGCAAATAATTATCATTTACTTTGTTGAACAAAAACTATTTAGAAATCAATATACCAAAAGATGTGAAAATTTTACATCTGCAACTATAAAGTTCTGTTTAGGTACATTTTAAAAGACCCAGATATATCATTAGTCTATCATGTCTATGGATTATATTACAAAGACTGTATTATTATGATGATACTGATTATTTCTAGTTTCATCTGTATTTATATCTGTGTTTCTATCCATCTATGTAGTATCAATCAAAATCCCAGCAGGCACTCTAGTAGAAATCAATAATGGACTCTAAAAGGTGTATGCAAAAAACCTAGAATAACAAAATATTTTTTAAATTAAAAAAAAAAGTTGGAGAACTAATAATACTAATTTCCAAACTTACAGGAATCAAGAACAACTTATAATAATCATGAAGTATGGGTAGAAAGTGATAAATAATCAATTAGTAGAACTATGTAAAGAAACCAACCAACTCTTACAGGTGATTCATTTCTTACAAAGTCACCAAAGCAGATCAATGAAGTAAGGGAAATCTTTTCAACGTGATACTAATGTTCAAACTACTATACTTCCATAGAAAGTAGAGGGGAATAACCTTGACATTTACCCCAAAGTATATGCAAAAAATATTTTGAGACTTATCACATATATAAACATAAAAGCTAAAATTCTAGAAAAATAGATAGGAGAATATCTCTGCATTCTAGGCATATGTAAAGTTTATTGATAATAAAACATAAGGAGCACTAACCATCAAAATGATACATTTAAATATTAGACTTTTTCAAAATTAAAACTTCTGCTCAACATAAGGCTCTGTAAAGGAAATCAATAGATAATTCATAGACTGGGAAGATATTCACAGAACATATTTTATGAAGGATTTATATCTACAACATATAAAAGAACTCCTACAATTAAATTATAAATAAAGACAACCCAATTAAAAATGGGGAAAATATTTATACACATAAATAAGACATAGAAATGGCAAACACATGAAAAAGTACAAGATATCATTAACCCTTTAGGAAAACTGAATTAAAAATAAAGTGAGATACCACTATACCTCTGTTAGAAATTTTTTTTTTTTTTTAATAAATCAACATCAAATGTTCATGGAACATTTTTCTTGTTTGCTGGTCAAAGTGTAAAAGTTATATCAATTTGGAAAATATACCTAGCCTTATACCCCCACAGTATCAATCCTATGTATTTATTCGAAAGAAATGAAGGTATTTACTAAGACAAATATGAGCTCACTGAAACTTTTATACATATAAAATCAACTCAATTACAGTTCTTAAAATGCACTGTTGAATGACTCTCTTATGAGTAAGATTGGCATTACGGCTGTAGTCTCCTATTCAAATGATTTGCCTGAATGGGTTTATCTAATTTATCCAATTGCCACCCCTGCTCAATTAGAAATTGGCAAGTACTAAAAAAACTGGACTATAGTCAAGACATTTCTCGCTTTACAGACACCTGACTTCTCTAAAATACACGTAAGTGGCTGGAAGAAACATTCTCAATTCTGTAAGAGCCAGTCATATATCCTCAGTTTCCAGGTTGGAATGGAGACCACAATGAGGAATAGGAAGCTACTCTATCTTTAGAGAGGTAGGTATTATCCACTGTGCACACAAATATTATAAAATCCCTCCATGTATCTAGACGTGCACACACACACACATTTGGGAAGTTTATTGGTTGTCTTCCTAGCATCTGTTCCACTCCAAAAGTTTGACTAAGCCTGTCATAGTAATCCCAATCTCTTTGCCACTGATTGTATATCAGGATCATATACCCTGATCCTACTATGAGATATTAAAAAGAGAAACAAACAAACAAAAAACAACAACAACAAAAAAAAAACTATGCTAGGGTTTCTGGAAAAAGAATCATCAATCCTAAAAAAAAGAGACACCGGAAAAGATATCCACATGTGACAAAGTGACACCTAGACATGCGGAAATCATTTGAGTATGACAAACATGAAAGTCACAGTAAATGGACACAAAGAAGTGGAAAGAACTTTGGACCCTTGAAACTGTTACCGCACTTATAAACTGGATTAAGATCAGCACTCCTCCTACCCCTGGTTTTGGAGTAGATGAGGTGATTAATTTCCCCATCTGTAACTTTGTTTGAGTCAGGTTTTTCTGTTACTTACAACAGAAGACTTCCTAAGAGATCAAAACACACACAGGCACACACACAAACACCACACACAAAGAGACAATCTTCTAAATGTTAGCTACATTCTGAGTGTGGTGGGCTTTTGCAAGTTAGCCCCATGTCTGAGCCATCCTTTTCCTGATCATTACTTTTCTTACTATTGAAAGGTGAAATGGTACAATAAAAAAGGACAGGGATTTTGAGTTGGGAAAATCCGTGTTGGGTTTGGTGCTGCCATAAACTACCTTTTGTGACCTTGGAAAATACCCTTGCTGAGTCTTAGCTCTTTTAAAAATTTCTGTGGAACTTTTGTAGATATTAATGGCATAATGCATGTAAGGTATTTGCACAAGGTCTGGCAAAGAAGAGGTGTTTGAAATGAGCTGGCTATTATAAACACAGGGGAGAAAATCATCTCAGTGTTCAGTGAAGTGGGCTTCAAAAAACAGCATATTTATATAGTGGGATCTATTTGCTCAGAATATTTGATAGAGTAGATGGGATTAAAAATAGATAATAGGCCAGGCAAGTGTAAATATAATCAAAAAACAACAACAATGACAACAACTACCTTCCATATATTTAGGGTCTGAGCTATGTAATAGCATTAACTTTACAGATGAGAAAACTAAGGCCTTAAGCAATCATAGAGTTCAGCCAAGATGTGGCTGAATTATAGGGGTGCCTGGGTGGCTCAGCCAGTTGAGCGACTGACTTCAGCTCAGGTCATGATCTCATGGTTTGTGAGTTTGAGCCCCGTGTTGGGCTCTGTGCTGACAGCTCAGAGCCTGGAGCCTGCTTCTGATTCTGTGTCTCCCCCTCTCTCTGCCCCTCCACCACTCATGCTTTCTCTTTCTCTGTCTCAGAAATAAATAAACATAAAATTTTTTTTTTTTAAAGATGTGGCTGAATTATTGTCCATCGCAATGCTCTCTGGCTTCAAACCCCTTGTGTAAAACCTAACCAAGGTTGCCAGTTTTGTGTGTGTGTGTTTGTGTGTATGTGTTTTATCTGAGGCTAATCTTCATCAAAATGCTCAGCGATGGAAGACTTTTTCAACTACTATTGATATAAGCATTCATATCCTCCTTCCATAAAGATAACTTAGGCAAATAAAATAAACACAGTAGAAAAGGCTTTCCACCTGATTTCAGATGACTAGAAATACTTAGCAGGTCACCAGTAAGGTTATCTTACTCTAGAATATGATAGTTATTAACTTCCACTGAAAACTAAAAATACTGAAATAAAGATTTCTCCTTTTCTCTCAAGCTGTGTGTGTGTGTATACACAAACACACATGGATCTCCTCTCTCTCACACACACACACACACACACACACAAATGCATTTATTACTGAAAACACAATCCAAGAATGGCAATTTTCAGATGCTTATGTGTAGTTTATTGGTTACATTTCTCTTTCTATTAAAAAATGCAGCATGTCATATGATTATATTTTATGACTATATATTAGTTAAAAACATGGTAGGAGGACCTTCAACCACATTGTGCCCTGGAAAGGTTCAATTTAATGTCAAGAGGAAACTGTCATTAAGCTTTATAGTTTGGTAGTATAGGTTCTTTCACTAAAGAATTCCTTTGCTCAGCTGTTCATGAGTCGTGACTCTTCTAATCACACAGATATTCTAATATAGATGCAGAGAGCCTATTTTTCTTATTTTTTTTTTTTTTTTTCCTAAGGGAGAAAAAAAATGAACTCCCATTGACCCTTTTAATCAGTCAGGTCAAATCAGATCTATTGTCAAGGTGGCTTAGAGCCTTCATTATTTTTAAATGAATGCCAGAGCAGAAACTTTAAGCTTCCAATAATCGGACCTCATTATAGATTTTTCCTAGCAAATTTTCACCAGGAAAAGATGGTTAGAGAATTTTCTTCATAAAGTGAGATTTAACCGCTTTCTTAAGCAGATCATCTGCTTTAACTCCTGGTTGTGGTAAAATGAAACAAACTTCCTTCTTCTCTAACTCCAGAAAAGAGAGTCCATTAATACACTGGCCAATGTGCTCTAGCAATTTGAGTTGAGTAGACTTCTTGAATAAGAACAATTCACTCATCCATCCATCCATTCATTCTTAATAAGAAGCAAACATACAGATGTTTAGTCCCCATACTGTAAAGAGGAAAAAGAGACTTCAGAGAGTTGAAGGGGCTTCCTTCCCAGCGACAGAATGTGAGTTGCAAGACCTTCATAGTAAGCACATTTATTCTATTTTTTGCTAGAACAGAAATACTCAGCAGGTAGCTACTATTATGGAACACCTCTATTTACATGTAGAAATGTTAAAATGAAGGTTGCTCCTCTTTTCTCAAGTTGTGTGCATGTGTAGGCAAGTGCACATGGGTTTCCTTGCACTCATGCTCATGAATGTATTCACTGCTCAAAATAAACAAATGTAATTCGAATGAAGCAAATATTTGAAGAGAGATCCAAAAAAAAAAAAAAAAAAAAAAAATCCATGCATTTCAGGAGATAATGTCTGCAGCAGGACAGACAATAGGGACTTTAAAAAAAATTTTTTTTAATGTTTATTTTTGAGAGACGGCACACTCAGGACGGCAGAGAGAGGAAGAGGATCCGAAGAGGGCTCCCAGTTGACAGCAGAGAACCCAATGTGGTGTTCCAACTCATAGAGAACGACCAGATGATGACCTGAGCCAAAGTCGGACACTTAACAGACCAACTCAGGCACCCTCACAACAGTGACTTTTCATAAATTTTGTCTATCTTGTCATGCTTTCCTGTTTTACCTTTTCCCATCTACTTGCGGTAGCCTTTTTTACTGTCAGTTGCCTTTGAACTTGGTTTAGGCTCTGGGTGTGGTCAAACTGAAACAAAACAAAACAAAAGGAAACAAAAACAACTACTTCTCTAATCCCTGAAAGAAGTGCAGAAAACCCTGGCTTCTCTGGCCTGGCCCTAGAACCACTCAGGAGCTATTCCCGTAGGGTTTTTAGTGGAAAGGGTCTGGGAAAAAGGACAAAATACAGAGCCTTACTCATCTGAGTAGCTAATTCAACTTATAACCAGGCCCTGTGCTGGAACGCCACAGGGAACAATCAGCTGTGGCCCCCACTGGTGCAGAGCTCACAGTCTAAAGAATACAGGCATGAATAGGACAGCAAATATTTCAACTGTGGTCACTGTGTGCCAGGCTTTATTCTGAGTACTCTACATACACTAAAATAATTTATTCTTGCTGTCAGTCCAAAGAGATAGTGACACCACCACCATCACCATTTATAGAGAAAGTGATGTAGGAGACAACACAGAGGCATGCGGAGTTTCAAGGTCACAGTATAAGTGAGGCAGATGAAATGTAAACCTAGGGACTCTGGCCCTGAGTCTGTGCTCTTAGCCAGTAGGTTAGAGTATCATATCACCTCTTATGATGTGACAGCATGAATTGTACCTAACAGTGGTCTTGCCACCAAAAGAAACAAAGTAAAACCTCTGTACTCACCAGACAGTAGCTTTGTTTTCCTTCTTTTTCAAAGATTCTTCTTTCCACATTAGTGAGGGGGGTGTTATTATGTAGGTCAGTTTATCCTCTTAACTAATTACTTTCCCTCTTCTTCAGCCAGGCTGACTTATTCTTTGAGTCATCACTATTAAGGTCCAGGGACCTTTCTGGCAGAGATAATCTGGCCAGAAACATTGGGGCAAAAAAGCCAAGGAGACAACTGGTGGTTCTTTTTACGAAGCTGGAGAGGAAGGGAGGTGGAGATACCTCTATCTCTGCCTCTGCCTAAAACTCTATAGAAGATTTTGACCATTTTTTTAATGCATTTATTTTGAGAGGAGGGAGAGGGATAGAGAGAGAGGGACAGAGAGAGACAGACAGAGAGAGAGAATCCCAAGCAGGTTCTGGGCTGTGAGAATGAAGCCCCACATGGGACTTAATCTCATGAACTGTTCCTTCTCACAGTTCATGAGATTGAGCCCCACCTTGAAATCAAGAGTCAGACACTTTATCAACTAAGCCACCCAGGCACCCAATTTTTTCTATTTTAATTTAAATATCTTGACCATGTAAAATGGGCAGAAGACAGTTGCCATAGTGTCTGACACTTAGCACTAGATAAGCAGCAGCAATTTTCATTATTTACATCCTTCCAGTCAAGTAGCTGGCTTAGCTCACTTTTTTTCTCTACTTCCTTACCTGAAGCCCAAACTGCCATTTATGTATGAGCTTCCCAGGAAATATTTCCGACATATGAATGCCGTGCCTTAACTTCCCATGTGCCTAGTTTTAATAGGAACTTCTTTACTTGTTCCTTTGCTACTTTTTTTTTCCTTCTAAAGAAAGAATTGTCATCAGCATTTAGCTCCCAGGAAATGGCATGTGTGTCTTCCCACTAATAATTATGCTGAGAATGTTCCTTTTGAGGTTCCCTTTGACATTTCAGACATCTTCCAGGAAATTAGAGAGACTTGTGGTTTAGTGGAAAAAGCTGGGTTGCCTCTAGCTTTTAGAGACTTAGGGATTAAGTAAAGGTGCAGGGAAGGGTTGAAATGTGAATATGGCCAGATAATTGGAATGTCCTTGACATCCTATGGGTAGCAATTCAGGGAATGATGAAAACACACGTCGGCTCTTAACCAGGACATGGGGACAAGGGAGTGGGAATGGTGTGCAGAATGCACAAGAAAATACATATGCAAATGCCCTAAGGCTGAGTTTCTCAAAATGTGGATGGTGGGCCACCTACAGCTAAGTCACCCAGGAATGCTTATGAGAAATGCAAATTGTTTGCACCCACATCAAACTTGCAGGGTACAGTTACCTGGGAGGTGGGGGCTGGCAATGTACATGTTACCCAGGTTGCCAGGAGATTTTTCTGTAAAATCAAGTTGGAGATCCTTAGTAAAATGAGAAAGACACAGGAGGAAGTAAAAAAAATTCAGTTCTACTCGAAAATAAGGTGTCAGTGTGCTAAGAACATCTTCACATTTAATCAGGACCGTATCACTATGACATAATTATGTTCATTCTCACTTTTGATGAGGAGACAAAGTCACAGACAGACTAAGAAACTTGCCAGAGGTCACAAACCGTAGCAGTGGTGGAGGCTGGATTTAAATACAGAGAGTCTGAGGCCAGACCTTGTTTTTCTAACCACTGCAATGCATATGCCTCTTAGAGGCATATAATTAAACTTAACACGTTACTGAGTAAGCACCATATGTAAAAATATTAGGAGTTGGTTTTGTTTGTTGTTGTTGTTGTTTGTTTTGTTTTTTTGGTAGGGCGAAAAGAAATGCCAATAAAGCAAAAGATGGACATGCAACCCAGTGTAGTAATTGATGGGTGCAAAATGAGTTTCAATCCTATGATAAACAATGTGCTTTATAATCAAAATTAACAATCCAGTGACATACTTTCACATTGTTGTTGTTGTTTTAGACTGCTAATACTAATAAAATATGTTGAAGTTCCAGCTTCATACAAGAAGAAATGAAGTGATGCAAATTCCCTCATTACCAATATCTGAGGCATGATGTGGTGCTAAGTCCACTGGGCATTGCGTTGAGTGCTTTGAGTTCAAATCTTGGCATCATTTAACTATTGTCAGTTGGGCCAAGTCACTTGACAGCCTTAAACCTCCATTTTCTCATTTCTAAAATGAAGAGAAAATAACCATTCTCAACGGCCTTGCTGTAAGACTGCTATAACTATCAGCACGTGTTAATGCAAATGAAAGTGACAATATCAGCTACCTTCATAAACTGTAGTGTGTAATCCATAAGGACGGTGCTGCTGGATAAAAACTTCCTTGATAATAGTAACTAAGACTCATCCAGCATTCTACCCTGCACAGCACTTAATGCTTACAAGACACTTAGTAAATATTTGCTATGTAAATACGGCCAACTAGTTATCTGAGTTGCTGTAATGGATATATGAATAATCGAACATGTAAGAAATAAATTGCACCCATAAACTTTTATTTTTATGAAGTGTTCCTTTCCCACCTTCCAAAGAAAGCTGTAGAGCTATTTAAAGTAAGAAAGTCTGTGTTTACTTACTGTGAAAATCAAAATTGTTTTCCTTCAGTGTTTCTATATATTGTACATTAATTTGAAAAACAATCACAGGCCTTCTCTTGGAACCCATCTCTCCAGTCCCATAAAGTATCTGAATCTTTGGCCCTATGTTAAATTGATCTTCTCACTCTGCATAATATGCATGCCCTTCAAAAGTGAATGTGTAGGAATAGTAATAAAGAAAGGAAAACAACTAAAAAACAAAACAAAACAAAACAAAAGCTAAAGGGGGGATAAGAAACTGCAAGATTCGTATTCCATTTTAACACACACATACATATACATTCTGTTCTTTTATTATAATTTGAAGTCTCCTCAAGATTTTCTTCTGCTTCACAAAGGAAAGCCAAATGATCTGACAAAGTGATATAATGAGATGTGTCATCCCTGCAGAAATGTTTAAAAAGGAGATCTTAGTTTGAGTGAGTGCAGCAGTCATAAGAATTCACGCAGGGCTCATCTCCTCCAGGGATTAATCAAGGGAACTTTATCAGGCACTTCTTTCTGCCCCTCAATTGGCCGGTCTACAAAATCCCATCCATGGGTAGGAAAAAGTAAGCTGCTAAGGTCCTTTAAGGTTCTAGCTTATCAGAAAACCTCCAGAATACACAGATCTATCTACGGAAAAGATATATCTGTACCAATATCATCTATATTTATAGAATATATATCTCTATAGAATCTCTAATATCTATAAATAAATCAGATCTTTGTCAAATCATTTGGCTTTCATATATATGCACACATCACATACACACACACACACATACATTTCCCTCGCCCCCAACTTGGCGCAATTCTGTGAAGGGAAGACTGAAGATCTAAGTGTCACAGAAGGAAGAACACCATGGGGGTTAAAGGCTTTCACTCATTTCTGCCTATTAATTTATTTGTTCATTCAATATACATTTACTGAGGTTGCTGTTGTCTGCTGCAAACATAACAGGAGATAAAAGTCTATGAGGGGAAAACATACAAGACGTGACAACATCAGGTAATGATAATGTGATGTGATCAACAATACCACTGCAGCACTGGGACTTCTGGAAACCCTTCCACTTATTTGAACCCAGTCTGAGTGGTCAAAAATGGCTTTAAAGAAGGAAATGAGTAAACCAAATTGTAAGGAATAAATAAAAGTAAGCAAGTAAAGTTAGATTCACCAGATTTCAAATCCTGATTTCACCATTCAATGTCCTTGGATAATATACTCATGTTCTCTAAGCCTGGGATCTTTCTTTGTAAAAGAATAAGAGTAATGTTGCTTCATGCGGTTTGAGGGAACCTACAAAAGAAGGTGAATTTAAAGTACCCTCCAGAAGTGCTTCTCCTATGCTAAGACCACAATAAATGTTGATTTCCTCTTTGGAAAGAGTACGCATAAAGAAACGCCAAGTTGTTCACTAAGGCAGTTATCACTGTTGTTTTGAACCTGAAATAAAGTAATGGGTTAATAGCACAACGCTTTGTCTTTTCTCTTTCTCCTTCCTGTGCTCATACCAACAGTTTTTGAGGTTGAAGCACCATAAGGAAGCTTTTTAAAATGAGGCCAGATATTGTCATAAGCTTTACATATTTTGTTATTTAATCCTTATAAAACCTTTTGCCTTATGAGATAACTGCTGTTCTCGTCCTGATTTTCCATTTTAAGAAAATGAGACACATAGAATTTAAGAAATTGCTTAAGATGAATCTGGCACCAAGTAACCAAACTGGGACTCAAATTTAGGTTGCCTGGTTCCAGAGTCTGTTCCTGCACTCACTATACACCTTAAATATCTGTTATACAATGTGTATACTTAACGCTCAAATCATCTCTAGAGTAGGAACAGAATTTCAAGAACAGGACCCTGAGAACACCACCACTGAAGTGTCTGTGCAAGGAGAAGATGCTATGGAGAGTGAGGAGGTACTAAAATTGCATCTTGCCTTGCATAAAGGAACCCATTGGTTGCCGATGCAGTACCTATCGTATCATCTTACTTCCCAAACAGGATATCAGTGATGTTCAGGTATCCACTCTGCCCTTTCACATGATGAAGAGGAAAGAGAATCCATCCCCATGTTGCAAGAGATTATGAAAAGAACATGACTGCTGGTTGATCTGCCAGCTGAACCCAAGCAACCGGAGATTCCCCACCCCCTCTCCTGTCTTTGGAACTTATGTTCTGCCTACCATTCTCACAGTGGAAGATGTCCCCAAAACATAGCCTCTTAGAGAGTAAGGTGTTGCTGAGCCCATCTGGATGGTATATGTGGCTAAATTCAGTTAAGGACTCTATATAAACTTTAAAACTTGTGGTGAGTGACTGCAGACATCCCCTTGTCCCATGGATGCCCAAGAAAAACCTTATAAGCAAGTTTCCTTGCTTATTAAAAGCTGATATCTACAAATCTGGAGTGGTCCACCTCTTTCTTTGGTCTCTCCTTGCCCTCCATGTAAGATCCAGTTTGTGAACTAACATCCCAGTTTCAGAAATAAATTCCAATCATTCCAAATTTTTCCAGATTGGCAAAGGTGTTTCTCTATACACTCTTATTGGTCTAACAACCTAGGATGGCCCCCTAAAAGAAGCACTCATATTGCAAGCATTGGTAATGTCCCTCTTTTTCTCCCAGTGGATGTAGACCAAGAAACATGTTGCCCCAGTTGCAGTTGGTAGCCATCCTGTCGCCATGATGAGCCATCCTGAAGACAAAGAAGACACTGACAACAAAACAAAGAGAATCAGGGAGGCAGTCAGACAACCAATGTAGTTGCCACAGATTGTATTCCTCCCTCTATACTTCTTATAATTTGAGAGTTATATAGCAAACGATGGCCTCATGACTGAAGTCGCTTTTTCTGTTAATGGAAGCAAACAAAAAATCTAATTGATAAGTCATTGGAGACAATGGATAAGAAAGATGTAAAATGAGAATGCTCAATATTATTAGATGTTGCAGAGAGAGGATTTTACAGTTTAAAAAAATCTCGAGATATAGATACAAACTGATCTCTAAATCATTTGGCCAATCAGCCCATGGTAAATCCAGAAAATACCCAACATATCATTGTCCACAGTATTAAAGAAAGGGATGGAGGTAGGAATAGAAGGACCAGTAAATTTCACCATTCGACCTCCTGGAAGTTTATTCAATTATATGGATTCATGCCTGCAAATGATGCTGCACATTTATATGTAGTCAGTTTTATCCACTGCTTGTAAAAAATAGACTGTGTCTCTGAGGAACCTGTGTAATAAAGCTGGAAGAATTCTGTAATTAACCCTAGAGTAATTATCTTCACACCAAGTAAACCACTCTGGAGTTGGCATGTGGCATAGCTGCCAAGAACCCTGTTATAATAAGGTTGGAGGGAGCAATTTTTAACATTTTGCCCATGGTGTATAAACCTTTAATGGAGCCAAATGCCAATCATCCACAGAGTTATACAGAGAAGATCAAGGTAAGTGAAAGCCTCCAAAGCTCTATTTTAAGCACCAATTTTCATCATTAGCCTTACCTGAGTATTATAAGTATGTCACCCAGCTGCATCATAACATCAAAGAAGCTGGGAAAATGAAAAGATCTAAGAGGTTATGAAGACCAGCCTGCTTCCCAACGTGAGGTTCCTTTCAACACACCCCTGACAGGCAACTGAATAATTTCCATTTAAATGTCTCTGGGAACCAATGGTTGGAAATCAAGAACACAAGCGTGGAGCCAAACAGACTCAAATGTTCACCTCTGACAATTATTAAGTGTAACCTAAAATGAAACTAATGTCACAGGGCATTCATTTCCCCTTTTGAGATAGTTTAAGACATGATTCTACTCCACAACACTGTTGTGACTGGACAATTTGTTTTGAGAAGGACAACATTAGTTTTCTTTCTTTTCCTTTTTATTGTCAGATTAAGTTTAGAGTTTTTATAAAATTGCATCAAATATGAATCTATACTTGACTTCTCTGCAGAACCTTCTCCTAGGTCCTTACGACTGAATAGAACATGGTTGTCTTCTTGGGAAACCTACTGTAACCCAGACGAAGATATTACTTGAACCCTGCAGCCAAGGCCTTTGGCTTAAAATCAGCCTGAGATGAAACTCCTTGTGAGGATTTTTTTCCTGAGATTGTTTTGTTAGCAACACTTGATGCAGGGGAAAGGTCAGTGATCTTTGGCAAGGGAATTAACTCTTCTGCTCTATTTAGCCTCAACTTCTCCAATGAGAGAATTAAAGTATTTTATGATTGTAATTAAAAAAACAAATTCTCTTGTCATATAATTTCTGAACTCTCTCGTCCTTGAATATCTGTGTACACTCAGGAGTCTTTAAACGTTTCATAAATATGGCTGCTTGAGTTAAATGCCCTATTTCTGATACATGCTCATGACAAGATCCTAATACATAACAAAGTGTCATCTGGATGCTGTACACCTATTACAACAGGAAGAAACTATATTAATTTGATGAATGGTTATATCAATAGCCCATTAATTATGTTTTCATTTGACAAAAATCTCTAGAATTTTCCCCACTCACCTAGAAATTGCAGCTTTACTGGCGTTATGACCCCAGGTATGCTATTTGACTTCAAGGGCCCTCATCTTCCATCTGTGAAATAGGAATAATACCTAACTAAAGAATCACTGGGAGGACTAAGAAGGTGATACACAAAGTGCCTTATACCCAGCATGTGCAAGAAGGTCAACCAGTATAATCCCCCCTGTGTTTCTTATTCTCTTTTTCATCCCTAACCATTCAAATGGAGGCCTCAATCAGCGACATAGTGGCAAACACCTGGCGACTTAAGACACAAAGTGACCAAGATTATGAAGCATCTACCATTTGATCATCTCTAGCAACAACTGCACTGTGTGTCTAGCATCTGCTGACAGCAGTCTTCTGATGAGTATATGATTTCGGGCAGCAACAGGTGAAAAGAACGTCCTGGATGATTATCATAAAACCATGAGTATGTGAAAGGCTAACAGAGGCTGCATCACATGCATGTGCTCATGCGCACAGATCTGCACAAATGCACACAAACTCATACCACACTCCAAATTCTGACAGGACTTGTGTCAGTGAGCCTGTGAAACAGAAGCTGGCTCATTTGCTGCTCGCCTGCTTCCAAAGGGAGTGTTCTGCTTCAAGATGGCAACTTCCCACGGTTGTGGACTTAACCCCCAATTCTTCATAGCAAAGTTGGAAGGATGGAGAGATTTCTCAACGATTCTATGCCTTCTGATCTTTGTGACTAATGAGAAAGATCATCCACGTTAGCCATCCTTTCATTACTGGTTCCATTCTGCTTATAAACTCCATTTAAAATGGCCAAGAAGACAAAATGACTTTCCTGTGGAGAAGGTTCTTTTCCCTTTTTTCCTACTTAATTAGATACACTTTAGGTAGGGTGATTGGGGGGAACTAGGAACATTATTTAAAGCTCTAGGGAGGACCATACTTTTGCCTATTACAACAAACCAAATCAAATCAAGTGAAATCAATTTAAACTAACAGAGTATATTCTGCTAAATGTAACTTAATTGGTATAGAATGTATGGTGTGATCTTAAATGGCGTTTTAATGATCCTTGGGGAGCAAAAACACTCATTTGAGCTTAAAATTTGTTCATCCACTGATTCAACAACTATTTATTGAGTAGCTACTATTCTGGGCAATTTAGCTCAGCGGAATGCTATGGATGTTTGAGTTACAAAATGTAGATGAGATATCCATTTTCACCACTTTCTAGAAAGTGTTCTTTTGTAATCCACATAAAGGTAATCTTTGGAGATAATATTGATTTCTTAGGGTTAATTATGATGAGAAAAGATAATAATGGCAAATAATAGGCACCCCGTAAATGGAGGAGATATTGCTGTTGTTGTTGATATTAAAATGCTGAAAAAATTCTGGGCTTTTTTCCAAGTGAAATTTACTTAGAAGTTTGGGAGCCTGAGATAACATAAGTGACCTAAATGCTACCAGTGTTCAATTGCAAATAAATTAACCTATCATGGATCTTGCATGTAATGTCTGTGCTTAATCCCAGATAAATGATTTTTTTTTCTCTGTTGTTTGAGGGCTAACTAAAATACCAAGATGATTTTTTAAAATAATTGTATTATCCACTTAACATTCAAATCATATAGAACTTTTTCTTCTAGTATACCCAAAACTAGCTTCGTAGAAAAAAATCTCACCCACCCTAGTTCCCTAGAAATCACTGTCATAGAATGCCAGAGCAGGTTAGAAAATGCCAGGATGTCACATTTTATTTTATAAACCTATTGAAATTAAACCAAGAATTAGGGCAAAAGGTTAGCAAATTGTGATATTTCAACAGGAGAGTATTTTTTCTAAGATAATGTAGGAAAGTAGCTTCTTTAAAAAAAATGCAGTGCACGTTGTAATGGACACCACCCGGAATCCGTTTCTACTTTGGTGCCTTATCTGGGTTTGTTCCCCTATCATCCTGCCTCATCTTGTAGGCAGCCAACTTCCAGATCGATTTGCTTGCTTTAAGGGTATCCCATTTTCCTCACCAGCACTGGTTTAGGAAAAGGTGTGTAAAATCTAGCCAAAGAGCTATAATGGAAATCTGATGGAGGCTTTTATGAAAAAATAGCCTTGCTCTTAAGAAAGTTACAAGGTGATGTGGGCTGTCTCTGCTTCCTCATCTCACCATCCTATCTGTATGTGACACCTGCAAACACTGCAGGCATCTTTCAACCAAAGAATGAAACCAAAATTGACTATGGCAGTTTGTAGAGATGGAAAAAACCTGAAACCTTGACCTTTATAACCACTTAAAAAAATTGTTTTGGCAAAAGTACCTTTATACCTCTACTGGCTTTTTACCTTGAATAAACTGACATTAAATAAGCCCACTCTGCTTCTGGACTTCCTGATATTTGAGATCACAGGCCCTATAAACGAGTCAGTTTTAATTGGGGCTGCTGTTTCTTTTAGCTGAAAGCATTCTCATTAAGACTATAACTTTCTTTTTTTTTTAATTTTTAAAAAATCTTTATTTTTGAGAGTGAGAGAGAGAGAGAGAGAGAGAGAAACAGAGAGAGAGAGAAACAGAGAGAGAGGGAGGCACAGAATCCGAACCAGGGCTCCAGGCTCAGAACTGTCATCACAGAGCTCGACGCGAACCCACAAACCATGAGTTCATGACCTGAGCCGAAGTTGAACACTCAACCAACTGAGCCACTCAGGCACCCCAAGACTATTACTTTCTAACACAAAAATACATATGAATAATGATTACAAAAAATACATATATAGAAAATAGTATAGTTCATCAAATTGTTAAAATTATTATTATATTGTTATATCATTTTTTTAATATTTATTTTTGAGAGAGAGTCACAGCATGAGCAGGCGAGGGGCATATAGAGAGGGAGAGACAGAATATGAAGCAGGCTCCAGGCTCCAAGCTGTCAGCAAAGAGCCTTACGCGAGGCTCAAACCCACAAACCGCAAGATCATGACCTGAGCCAAAGTCAGACACTTAACCAGCTGAGTCACCCAGGTGTCCCTATTATATCATTTTTCAAGAAAAAGAGAAAAAAAAACAGAGCCACCCTACATGTGGATGAAGATGTTTAGCTAATGGCTCAAGATTTCTATTTTATTTGTGAACATGCTATATAGAACATACGTCTATCCCATATGTTCTCAGGCTGACTATTCAGCAGATAAAAAATAAACAGTTGAACGCAGCTAAAGAAAAGTCAGATGGGACAAAAAATAAATATCTGGAATTCTATCTTCCTGTAATATGTAAGGTAAAATCCAAAATTTTTTTAAAAAATTTTTTAATGTTTTTATTTATTTTTGAGAGAGACAGAGACAGAATGTGAGTGGGTTAGGGGCAGAGAGAGAGCGAGACACAGAATCCGAAGCAGGCTCCAGGCTCTGAGCTGCCAGCACAGAGCCCGATGCAGGGCTTGAACTCACAAACTGTGAGATCATGACCTGAGCGGAAGTCGAACGTTCAACCAACTGAGCCACCCAGATGCCCCGAATCCAAAATTACTCTTAAAGGTAAGCACAGAATGTCTGGGAAAGGGAAAAAAAACAGAAAAGAATTTTATAAAGCCTTATACCTTTATAAAATTATTTTATAAAAAAGAATTATAGCTTCTTGAGTCAACTTACAGGTGACCCATCTTGTCTCCTCTTACATTCTAATCTGTACCCTATCGGTGGCTTGAAGTGTGACTCCTTTCTGGAAAATCTCTTCTTTTCTTCTCTCTTTCCACGTATTGGACATCCTTGAATTAGATATTACTCTTCTAGTGGCCAAAATTTCTTTTTTCACTTTGATACACCAGAAGCTGTAAGAGTTTACAGCCACTGAATCCTGAGCAGGTCAGGAGTCCAGGCACAAATATCTGCGTCCTCTTCTGAAGTCCTCAAAGGTAACTGTTCACAGAATTCAGTTTCTTGTGGTTGTAATACTGAGCCACCATTTTCTTGCTGTCAGCCAAGTATCCAGTCTCAACTCCTGGAGTCTGCGCCCAGTTCCTTGCCACATAGCTTTCTCACATCATGGCATCTTATTTCCTCAAAGCCAGCAGGAGAAGCTGGTGCTCCCGTCTGCTAACGCAGAGTCTTACATAACATAATGCTCTCATAGGAATGAACACCCCCTTTACTTTTGCCAAATTGCCTTGGAGCAAGTTCCAGGTTCCAGCTGTGTGCAAGGAGAGGGGATTATGCAGACGTGACCCACTGGGGGGTGCTTATAATAAGGTATATCTGTCAGAGACCCTACAGAGCAACAGAGACCCTGGTATTCCCTGTCTACCCCCCTACCACTACCACTCACGTCTTCTCTAAGGGCAGTGAGTGTTCAGCGACTATACTTGACAGATGGTGTCGAGAGCACTTAGAGTCAGGTAAGCCTACACTTAAACCCCAGTTTTCCTCACTATCACTTGGGTTCCTCACTTGTAAAGTGTAAAATATTTTAGGTTAAGTGTTCTTCTTTTTCAGGATATATGAAAATTAAACTAGGTAATGTAAGAGAAAAAAAGTTGGTATAGTATTTGACACTTAGTAAAAAGTCAAAATGGGCAAAGATTAAAACTGTATAATTTATGCATGCATAGTTTGAACCAAAGAGTTATTTAAAAAATCAACACATTTGAGGAGGTACCTGAGTGGATCAGTCGGTAAAGCGTCCGACTCTTGATTTTGGCTCAGGTCATGATCTCATGGTTTGTGAGCCCACATTGGGCTCCATGCTATTAGCACAGAGCCTGCATGGGATTCTCTCTCCCTCTCTCTTTGCCCCTCCCCTGTATGCACTCTTTCTCAAAATAATAAGTAAACTTCAAAAAATAAATAAATACACTTGAGCATGCCACTTCTTTCTTTAGAAGCCCTTCAAAGTGTACCACTGCTTTGAATAGGAATCTTTACCTTGGCCCACCAGGTTCTGCACAATAGGATCCCTGCTGACTTTGTCACTTGTCGCACTCTTGCCCTGCTCTGGACTTTCTTTCAGTCTCTTACAGGCTACTCTTCTCACCTTTCCCTTTGCAGGAGCTCATCCCCTTCCCTAGCACTCTCCTTGTTCCTTTAACTTGCATGACTGCATTTGTATATCCAACAGCTGTAATATGTAGGTGTTATTAATCTCCATTTACAGATTAAGAGTAGTTGAGTTGTTTGCCTATGAACACACACAGTTAGAAGAGTAACCCAAGATTCAAATCCAGGAAAGTCTGATTTTCAAGTCTGTCCTCTTTTCTGCTCAGATTGCTACTTTAGATACAGGACCCATATACACTTGTCTTTGCTTTTAACTTTTCTGGGAAATATTTAGGGCAGCACGAGTGAGTCTTAACACTTCAAATATATGGTTGTAACTTACCTCTTCTATCTCGAGTCCCTCCACAGGCACCTGCCCCAGTGGGAATGAACTGAATTAGTCTGAACTAAATAAGGCTACTACCCCAAATCTAATTATGATTTTTTAAATGTTCTTCAATAAAACTTTATTATGGCGATATGCTTTTTTTTTTTCTGAAAATTTACAAAATATTTCCCTATGTAAGTGGGAGAGGAAGGGTAATGAGGATATTGATATTTTCTTCAAAGGATTAAATCAGATAATGGATATAAATCCCCGAGAATAGTGCCTGACACAAACAAGTGGCTTAATAAATTGTATTTATTTTATTCACACAAAGAAGTCCTTTTCTGAACATTCTAGTGATTTAATAACACTTAAAATCGGTCTCATATACTTTGGAGTCAGAGTGACTGGGTTCAAATTCTGACTTCTTTACTCATTACCTGGGTGGTGGTAGACAGTTACTTAACCCCTCTCTACCCTAGATTCTTCTTCACTAATGAGAAGATAATAATAGTATCTGCCTCACAGAGTTGCAATGAGGATTAAATGAGTTACTTTTGGAGAATATTTATGATAGTGTTGAATGCTGTATAAACATTTTATAAATAAAACAAATAAGATATTTATTGGCAACCAGTTACGGAGCAAGATAATATGATTTAAAAAAAAAAAGGGAGACAGTTTTCAACCAGACTGTGACCAGATGCTTAAGGAGTTTAAATAAATCTTGTTGGGGGAAAATGATGCACACAGGAAAATTATTATAGCAAAAAAGTATAAAGAGCCATGTTCCAGACAAGTAAGAGGCATGTTTTGATGCATAAAGCGCACAAAGAACATTTTACATGTTATCGCATTTAAATCTCCTGATAGTTCTGAGAGTCACATGTATTAGTATAATTATTTTGTGAAAAAGCTAAGTTTTGAATATGGTAGATGGTAAAATATTAAAGATGGTTTGTAGGTGAACTGCATTTAAGACCTCTGATTTCAAATCATAATTCATTCATTCATTCATTCTTTCACTTACCTATCCATTTGCTTATTCATTAAAACTTATTTGTGCTTCGCATGCATTTGATATAGTCCCTAAGTGGCCTGAAATAGTCAGTGTGATTCCCTAACACTAGGGATTGGGTTACTGCTAACAGCAGCACTCCTAAGAGTAATTGCAGATCCCAGAGGGGAAAATGTAGTTACAAGGAGTTTGTATTAGGAAGTGACTGGGTTGAACAAGGACTAGGCCCCTTTTTTATAAGGGGACCAAATTCTTTTTACCAACATTCCTCTCCTTCCCCCTTCTGAGAAGCCTTGGTTAAAATGCAGTGGAAATACTGAGATAGGAGAGCATGTGCCAGCTATCGGAAGGGAAAAATACCTAAATGCCACCCGAGAACGGTGAAAGGCGAAAGAACATCTGTGAGTATCCCCCTGCAGGTTTTCCAGATGTGAACAGACACATCCAGCACACGTAAAGATGCTAGAGGTATCTAGAAACAATGTGACCAAGGTATGGCAACATCTCTCTAGAACTTGTCCAGGACACTCCTATTTTCTCTCAGATTCAATACCATTATTACTACTATGTTACCATAAAGTTATGAAGGATATTATATTAAGAAGTGGGAAGAATACTGTGACAAAAATAATTGCTGACATTCTGTTAAATGTACTTCCCTACTTTTTCTATACATATTTTAAACAAGCAGCAAATATGCTACAATACTGCGCTTAACTTGTTTTCTTTCCATTTATTCTATCATGAACATGTCTTCATGCCAAACCATAATGCATATTCAGCAATACCTTTATGGTTGTGCCAGAGTCTATAAAATGGAAAATGTATATAATGAATTCTCCGTGGATATACTTCTTATTGGGTCCTTGATTCTCCTGTTTGGCTCTGTCCCCCATCCCTGCCTCTTTTCCATTCTTCTTTCCTCCATCCTCTCTCTTCCACAGGTACTGATTGATTGGCTTTCCAGTGACAAGCTCATAGACAGATGAGTGAGAAATCCTTGAAGGGCGGTGAGCTAGAAAGGACAAAGGCCTCAGAAGTGACAGATGATCTGAACTGCAACTCTCACACTTAATGCCTTGTGAGGCAAGGCCTACATTTCTCCTTCTCATGATTGACACACACCTTTGGACCAACTAACTTCTTTGGCATTCCTTTCCAAAATGGGATTTCTAGTTTAAATTTCCAACCATAGTGGAAAGCACCTCCCAGTGGCCCTTCCCATTCACCTCATTCTTTCCTCCCGCTTTTTCCCCTTCATTTTCCTATTTAGCTTTTTCTTGTTCACTTCCTTTCTCTCATCCTACATAGATGTGATTTGAGTAACAGTTTTTATTTTCTACGAGGGAATCCCTGGATTCCACCAAAATTTCTTTTTTAAAAGAGTCTATAACTAGTTGAACCCTAGATCTGGTCTTTTAAATAATTTTTCAAATTTTTTAATGTGTATTTATTTTTGAGAGAGAGAGAGAGAGAGAGAGAGAGAGAGAGAGAGAATATGAGAGGGGGAAGGGCAGAGAGAGAGGGAGACACAGAATCCAAAACAGGTGCCAGGCTCTGAGCTGGCAGCACAGAGCCCAACACAGGGCTACAACCCATGATCTGAAATCATGATCTGAGCTGAAGTCAGACACTAAACTTACTGAGTCACCCAGGCACCCCATATCTAGTCTTTTAAGTAAAAGACTTTAAAAATTTGAATTTGTATGTTTTAATCTAAAATACATTGTTTATCATAACCTTGGGGTGATCATATGCCTTCCACTTTGCAACTTTCCTTCTTCTCCCCAAGTGTTTCATCCAACACATCCTGATATAGCAGAAATGCTAAACAACATGATAATGATCAGAACTATGCTAGGATATATAGAGATCCCTATATATCCCAAGATATTAAACTGCGCAATATGCAATACATATGCTAGGGATTTGATTCTGCTGTGTGGTAGTAAAAAGACATATAATATTGTCATGACTGGAACTGAAAACAAAGGAAAGATTGATCATAACACTATTATCTCAGATTCTGCATCCACCATTTTACATTCTGCACCTTGCAGACTGCTTAATTCTCCTTGAGTCTCTAAACCTCACCTTATTTCTCTAGATTGCCAGTAGACTTTCCCCTTCCATATGTACACAGGAAGGAAGAGAGAGAGAGAGAGTAGAGGGAAAGAAAGAGAAAGAGAGGGGGAGGAAGAAAGGAAGGAAGAAAGCAAGCTAGCAAAGAAAGAAGGGAAGGAAAGGAAAGGGCAGGGAAGGAAGGGAGAAAGGGAGAAAGAGAGAGAGAAGGAAAAGAAAAGAAAAGAAAAGAAAAGAAAAGAAAAGGAAAGGAAAGAAGAAAGAGGTGTAACTTGTATAATTATCAAGAACAAACTGATTCAATCAGTAAACCAAAAAGATTGGTCTCTAGCCCCAGGTGTATCCCTATCCCATCTGTATTTCAAAGGAATTCCTTTCTACACACCTTTGGCTTTACTTCTTCATGTATGCTCTGGGTTGTAGGAGTACCCTAAGTACAAGAGGGAAGAGAGTATAGGATTTATAAAAGGGGTGGAAAATTTCTAATTATTATTAATATTGACTCATATTTTTGCTAAAATCCTGACTAAAAATCAACAGAGAAGTCTCATTGCTGGAGAAAAATGAAAGCAATTAAGGAGAAGCCACAAAACTGAAGTCAACCATTCTAATTTGTAATTTATGAACTTCCCGAGGTGGGGGAGGAAGTAAGTAAGTAAGTAAGTAAATAAATAAATAAATATTCATGATATTTTAACTGTAAAATATCAATTATAGACATGTAGAGTTCTGACACAGCCCAGATGCTAATAGATTCTAAGTGATTGTTAGTGTTAGACATTTCTTGTGCATTCACCGCACATCAAGTATAGTGTAGCATACAACAAAGAATTCTCTTTACCCTCCAAAGAGCTAACAGACATCACTGGAGACCATCATGAATTTGTTGTTCTAGGTATTCCTATACTACAAAAACCTTGTCCGTTTTTTTCTTTTAATTGAGAGGAATATTGATCCTAAAGCTGCACATTATGGTAGAACAAACTTTATCTTTGGAATTGAGCTTCTCTAAAACCATAATCTAGCAACAACTTGTCAATTGTATACTTTAATTGATCTGATCCTCACTTGCAGGGTTATTATGTCTATTATATAAGATATTTATATATAAGTGTGTGTATGCATGTATATATATATGAGTATGTGTTTATGTGTGTGTATACAATACATTAGACACAAATATAAAACAAATGCCTACATACACATGAGAGTGCCTAGCAGAGAGACGGGCACACAGGCATCCAATAAATACTAGTTTTCCTTTCCTTCAACCATAAATTGTTTCCAATGATGGTATATCAGATATCACAACAAGTTGCTGAGACATGTCTACTGTTCAAGACAATGTGATTCAAAGAAACAGCAAAGACTCTGGAGCCACATAACTGTGGGTTTCAGTTTTGGTTTCTGGCTGGTAAGTGGCAATGAAAGATTTGAATTTTTGTGTGTCTGACTTCAAAGCTATGACTCACTATCCCACACTTAAGAGGCAAAATAAAACGTTGAGCTAATTCCAAAGCAATCCCAAAGAATACAAGAAAGGCTTGGTGATTCATGTGCAAAGAAGAGGAGTTCTGGTTTCTTAGTTGGAGTTTTAGTGGCTCAGGTAATGGCTACCCAGTGTTCCCAGTGGTCAGCTTGCTTACCATTAGTTTCCATCTAGTTTCTGTCCATGCCATCCAGGTATTGGTTTGCAGAGTGGCTCAAAGATCTCTGGAGGATGTAAAATTGAGAATACCCTTCCTTTGGGGATTCATGAATCAATGATCCTTAAAAGTGATAGCTTTTTCCTTAGAAAAGCACTCCTGGATTTAACAATTTACAACTGGATCCAGTCATCTGCCTTTATGGAAGGCATGAGACTTAACCAGTTTTCACTGAATGCATCTGTAGGTATAGATACTCTCAGCCCCTAGTCTATCTGTTGCTGTTGTTGTTGCCGTTGTTTTGTTTTGTTTTTTTAGACGCAAGTTTCTCTCTCTTCTCCTTATTACACATAATATCCTCAGGCTGGTATATACTTGGAACAATACGCTGTTTGTCTCATCATACAGCAAAGGGTACAGGGAGGCATGCTTTCTTTACTGTAAAAACATCACAGAAGCTACAGTGCACCTGAGATTCTCTGGACCTCCTCACCACAGAAAGGAAAGGGATTCAGCAGGGGGCTATCAACCTGACAAACACTTTGTCTCTCTCTAGGGAGGCAGGACGCTTTGGAGAGAAAAGGGTGCTATTCTTCAAGTCATATGAATCAAATTTCTAATTTAAGTTTTGTCTCCCCTTAACCCCATGTCTACTTGGGCAAGGCACTTTCCTCTCAGTACATGTTTCCCCATCTGTCAAGTCAAGATAAGAGATATTAACCCTGTATGAAGATTAAACAAAATAGCCTATGTCTGCAGCAGCTAGCACAGAACAGGCACTCGTCGACTTAGTTTTCTAACCTGTTATGCCTTTATTTCAGGTTTGTAGAGGACAAGCACCATGAATAACATCCACTTTTGTTTTTAAAATACAAAAAAAGCCTATAATAATTTCTGAATAAAACCGCGTTATGATATATTCTTTTGAAAAGTTCTTGTTTTGAGTTTATTTTGCCTTTCATATGAGAAATAAAAAAGAGTAGTAGACCTAACAGGGTACCTGGGTAGCTCATTTGGTTAAGTGTTCAACTTTGGCTCAGGTAATGATCTCATAGTTAGTGAGTTTGAGCCCCACATTGAGCTTGAGGTCCACATTGGGCTCTGGGCTGACAGCTCAGAGCCTGGAGCCTTCTTGCAATTTTGTGTCTCCTTCTCTCTCTGCCCCTTCCCCACTCGTGTTTTCTCTCTCTCTCTAAAATAAATAAACATTTAAAAAATTTATAAAAGATACTTAAAAAAAATAGTAGACTTAAAATATTAGGATTATTTATATGACTGTGTTTTTTTTTTAACAAAACAACAGGTTTATTGAGCAGAATTCATGCTCTGACCTCTGCAGTTAATAATTTTTGTGTTTCTGAGCCTTTGTTTCCTCATTTATAAAATGGGTACAATTGGGACACTTAAGTGGCTTAGTTGGTTGAGCACTCGACTTCGGATCAAGTCATGATCTCACAGCTTGTGAGTTCGAGCCCAACGTTGGGTTCTGTGCTGACAGCTCAGAGCCTAGAGTCTGCTTCAGATTCTCTCTCTCTCTCTCTCTCTCTCTCTCTGCCTCTCCCCTGCTTGTGTTCTCTCTCTCAAAAATAAATAAGCATTTTAAAAAAATAAAATGGGTACAATAATACTTGCTTCTCTTATGTCTTATGATCACTGCATGGTATAATACATGGGAAGATATTTTGGAGATGTAACATGCTGTTCAAATATAAAAATAAATAGTATTGCTGCTGGTATATTTGTATTTGAACAATAGCATTACCTATCACATTGTTTATAATCATTATTTTACTAATCTTAACATTTCATCATTTCACATTCAAAATTCCTTTATTACTATATGAGAATGGTTTATTCTAATGAGAAAAGCCTCTTTATTTTTAGAACTTAAACATAATGAAAGGGAATATATTTGTGTTTCCTACTTTTCTCCTAGGGTTTAAGTATCAAAGACAAAGAAGAGTGAAGTAGATGGAAGAAAGGTAATATTTTTGAAAATATTAATAATACATTAACTTTTGGAGCTGGCTGTCTTCCCATTTTCTCTGCTATTGAAGACCCTTTCATAGGCAGATTAAATAAAATTAAGGTAGCCAGAATCCTGAGCTTTCCAAGTGACTTCTTTCAATTTCCAAATTCATCCTACTAATGAGTAGGAGTTGAACAGGTGAAGGAATTTTTCTTTACTATGAAAATAATGTCAATATTGAGTGGATTTTCATTGGTTTGAACATTTCCTGAGCCCCAACCAGGTGCTGGTCATGTTCACATACACCATTCCATGCATTACTCACAATACTATTCAGACCAATATTCTGGTCCCAGTTTTCAGACACTGACAAGGACACAAGCTCAGATAGGCAAAATCACTAGGTCGTGACTGGGTTTCAGGTAGTAGAACAAAGATATGTGAGTAGACTCGACTGACATGCTTTCTTACTGTAATCAGAAAGGCTCCCAGACTGAAGAAATCAGTCTTTGCCTTTGACCGTTAAATGGACTCGAATATACACTGACAAAATGCAGATGAGATCTACTTCTGACTTCACAACGAGACCTCTCACCATCAGCCTCAATGAGGGAATACTTTTTAACAGCGAACAAGCAAATGTGGGGTCTAGGAGCTACTGTGACATTTCAGAGTCTAAACTTTAACAAGATTGGGGAAAAAAAGTCTTTCCAGCTATTCATTAATTAATGAAATTTATGAGTTAGAAAGCACACATTGTATATTAGAAATGTCTTCTTTGCAGCAATGGTCATTAACCGTGGTTCTCAAAAGCCTCCAATCACTATCATCAGCATCCAGATCCTAGCCTCTTTTTAAAATTGTGAATTTCTAAAATTCTAAAATTTTGTGATAGAGAAGGACACAGAGAGAAAGGCAGAGAGAGCAAGGAAAAAGAATGGTTCAAAGAAACATAATTTCATATGTGTAAAAACACTATCATGTGAAGTCTAATCCCTGATATCCTTGCTGTCTATTGCCAAAGGCTGATTACTTTTTCTATAGACCTCAATATAACACCAAGGTTTCACTATATATCTGCATAAATTAAAGTCAAATACATCGATAAAAAATTATTTTGATATCACTGCACCTGATTTTTTTAGGTTAAGTTAAAAAAAATCATACTTAACAAAAAAGTGTAGATCAGCATGTTAATGATCTATAAGAACAGTTTGCTAAGAAGTGATTATTAAGTTAATTCTTGTGAAATACTGCACACCACACCTGAAAAGTAGTGAGGCTTCAGGACAGGCAAACCATGATGAGCTTCAAGGAGCCATATTTGGAAAAGAAAGGATAAGGGTAAAGGGATAGGGATAGGGATATTAAATAATAATATTTGTACAGAACTGTACAGTTTTCAACACAATTTTTAGATATACTATTTCATGTAATTCTCACGTCTACCCTATGAGATAAAACAAAAGCTATACTCCCTGTTCAAATGAAGATTGTGACGGTGGAAAAGCTTCCATTCTCTGTAATTGTGAAAAGAGGATTCCTGCCACACTTGAAGTCCTACCATCTTTCTTTCATTGTCGGCCATTCCCTGACCTTCAAGTTATTTGACCACAGTGCATCTGTGTCACCTTCTTCCCTTTTATCTCCGAATCGTTTCCTAAGAGGCTTGGCTAACTGCTTGTTAAGTGCTAGCTTCACTCTGCCACCATCCCCTGTTCCACCACACCATAACCCTATGAAGCAACCGTGAGCACGAAAGACTAATCATTTTATCCTTCGCTCTTCTGCTGGGGTAAAGAGATTAGAGAGGAAAGGAATGCAGAAAGGAAGAGGCGTTCCTTAGGCAATGAGCAACAGGGAGGAGAGAGGAAGCGGAGACTTATGATTCTGCAGAAATCTTTTGTAGATTTTGCCATTTTGCTGACTGTTGTTTCTATTTCTTCCCATGAGTAAGTTGATCTAAATGTCCATAAAAACATTGTTAAGTGAAAATACTGTTCCTCTTTTATCAAAATATTTTTCCTAATACTGTTTTGTTAATGACAGAGATGATGATGGTAATAAAACAACTTCAGGTTTAGAGTCCTGTAGATCTCATCTGATCTTTGTAACGACATGAAAACAAACCAAGGTTCCAAGTGAAAGAATGACTTCCTCAAGGTCACTCAGCTTTAAAGAGAGCACAGCTGGATCCTGAAGCCCCATATTCTTTCCATTATCATATCCTGTACTTGGCATGCAGGAACCCTGCATCATAATAACTTTAGACCAAATTAATCTATCTTCAGATACATGTGACTTATTTAAATCGTATACACAATTGCTGCAAGGCAAGTCTTCCCATTTTAAATTCAGTTGGATAGGTGAGACAAACATGTGATTTTATACCATGGAACAACCAATTTCCTACCACGAATGAAGCTGACATCAATTTCAAAGAAACAAAAGCAAGGAAGAAACAAATCAGCTTAACCTGACTGTTTACAAAGTGAGAATTGGAACCACAACCACATGTCTGCAGACAGCTCTGTGTCAGAAGACACTGGTTTGTAGCATTTCTTCAAGCTTGCTTTCAATTATGAGCTGATAATGACTACTACTTGAAAATAATGTTTTATTTCAAGCATATTTTGCCTCAAAGACCTACTGAGACTTTCCAAGAGTCTTGTTAATGAGAAACATCCTCTGCTGCATCTTCAGGAAGGCAGGATGATGTCCTGAAATGGGCTTTAGAGTCAGGCAGAACTGATGTGAAGCTCCAGCTTCAACATTTTATAGCAGTGCCACTTCAGACATGTTGTAGAAAATAGACATAATAATGCTGGCTCTGTGTAGTGTTATGAGAAGTTCCAGTAAATTCTTTTATTTTAAAGCTTGCAACTATATAAAAAAGTCAGTAAATAATATCTATTTTAATGGTTTACACATTTACTATGTTACCCTACCTCATAGAAGGTGCTTAAAAAAAATATTTGCAGAATTGCAAGAACTCAGCTGTTTCTCTTAAATTTGTATTCGATCTGAGTCAAATACAAATCTTGATTATCTGTATCAATCCTTGGTGATGGACTGAGTGTCTGAGATGGTGGGGTCCAGCCTGTTGCTATGGCATCGCATGGCTGACTGTCAGCCCTCTTGTTGAGCACCACAGCTGGATTTAAAGCTTTATGATCATGAGGGAGGCACTTGGGATTTGTCTTGCCATTTCTAAGATGGGCATAAGATAGCAGGACATGGTTCTTCTGCCATATAAAATTTTGATGAGGAAGAACTCAGATGTTATATGTGGAAATATTTATAAACTGCGAAGTGCTATTCTAATATAGGGAAGCATTCTTGTTAATGTCACATCTTGTCCTGATGACTGAGGGTTTCAGTACACCATATGTCAACTGTTTGGTCAGGAATGTGGACTGCACAACAATATTGTTTATAGCAGGATAAATTAGAATGTTGAGATCATCATGCCAAGACCATCTAAGGGTTTCTGTGCTTGTCGTTATTTATTGTTAATTTTTTTTCTTCCTGGAAGTTAAGTGTCTCTGTTAACTCCCCATATTTATACTTTATTTTTAATTCTGTTTCAGGAATGGTGTAGTGAGAAAAAAATCCTATTCTCACTATTTTTCTGACTTGTCCAAACATAGGCATAGTTTGGGCCAACTTGTTCTTATGAGATTTTGGCACTCTTTCTTGGCTCAAGGAAGGGAAGAAATACTTGGGTCTATTTTCATGTTTGTCATTTTATTTGTATGTTGGAATTTGCCTCTAAACTTTTTCTTTCCATGCAGTGAGATAAAACGTCCTGGACAAATATCCCCATCATTAATCATATTTCCATTAAAGCACAGCCAAGTTCAGTTTATTTACAAAACCATGTACTGAGTATCTACTCTGCCTCACACTGTAATGGTAGATGAAGATAGGAAATGGCATGGCTTCCTGCTCTCAGGGAGTTCAGTGGCTAGTGTGGAGGCAAATGCTTATTTATACTTCAATGTGATGAATGCTTTGATATTGGTGTGTACATCAGGAAAGGAGAGCTCAGAAGATGGCCACCTAGACTGAGGAGGCAAAACAGCCAAAAAATGTATCCTGAAGGAGGTTACACTCTTATGTATCAGAAAATTTAAAAACAAATAAGACAAATTGTCAAAATGACTAGCCAGTGGTAGTCCAGAAAATGATATTCCGGAAAACAACTCCATCTCCATCTCGCCCACTATATTATACCTTGGTTGACTTACTATTCATTTCTTCTCATTTGTGTCAAGGGTGAAAAGTAATGATTTACCAGCTGATCTACTAGAAAGTCTGAGGAGGCAAAACAGAGTTGGATTTCGTAAAATGGCTGATTATATAATCTGAAAGCCATCGAAAGAGGACTGGAGATATTTCATCTTCCAGGTAAAAACAACTGGCTTGCTTCACTGTATTAGAAAACCCCCAGAAATCCTTAAGAAATCATCCTAAACGTGGCATCTTTCTCAGGGCATCACGTGCCACATGCAGAATGAAAATATTAATGTGGTCTGTTGCACTCTGCCACTAACAGTTTTTTAAAGTCATAAATTTTTCCCTTATCTTGGAAAGGGGGAAAAAGCCCTTCAACTCTCTAATTTATAATTTAAGAAGTTTTGTTAGATCAGAAGAAAAGAAAGAATGAACAGAAGCAAAGAGCGTAAAAAGCTTTAATATTTGAGTGATCTTACCATGTTCGGAGCAGCCTTTCTCACTGCTTGTACAGCACAAGCAGAGAAAAGAAACCAGAGAATGATTTGCTCAAGGTTGTTCAATGTGAGTCAGAAAAGATTGGATATTTGAATGCAGCTAGAGCTGACATCTCTCTCCTCTAAAAAGGTATTTTTTGTATGTGATTGGTTTCAGTCTCAAAAAGTAAACACAATCACATTTCACACATTTCAAGCAGCAAACAAAGTATAGCTGCTTTTCTTCAGGGGAGGAGTGTGGGGAAGCTTCAGGAGGGGACATATTTACTCCATAACAAAAATATAAACATGCTACTCAGCAGGAGAAAGGGGGAAATTGGCATGGCCTCCTTGGGACAAATACTGAGTGTAGTGAGATAAGACTGGGTGGAGGTAGTAATGGGCAGAAACGGGGAGAAGGGGCGTGGGGTAGCAGGAATTGCTACTGCTTTCTGCACTTTCTTAAGCAACTTGACACTTAACCACTCCTGCAGGCTTTCCAGCTGACCCTTCCATACTACCCCAAGTAAATCCTGTCTCCACTCTTCACATTGAGTCCATATGCAAAGCAATATGGCCTCCTGATTAAGAGCTCAGTATACACTGTTAAACTTGCTTCATTCAAATCCAAAACCTATTTGCTATTAACTTAGGGACTTTTGGCAAGCTAAATTACCTTTCTGAGCCTCAGGCTTTCCCAACTGAAAAACCTAGGAGAAACAGGGCTGCTACAGAGATGGTTGTAGAATGGAATGAAAGAATGCATGTGCTCAAAGGACTGCCTGACAATGATTAATAAATAGTAGGGAATGTTATCATTTTTATGGCATAAATTGCATATATTGTTTTCATTTGCTTGTCTTCACTTGACGAATGTTGGCTCTCTAGAACAGGTTGTAAGTAAAACACGGGGTTGCATTGAAGCCTACCCTATAAACTTTGTTACTAAATTCCAATTCCTCCTCATCAAAGAATTTAGCCATAATCCTGAACCATCTGTGGTGGTGGGAATAAATGCACTATGTCCAGAAATGGCATTCCATTCCTTTGTAACTTGATTTTCTTTTGTCCCTCTTGTCTCTCCCCAGGATGTTTGCTTTTTCCTAGAGGGCCTTATTCCTAAGCTTTCATGTTTTTCTGTTTTCGTAGACTGTTAACCCTTAACTATTGTAAAGTCCTTTGTGATGCTTTTCATTTAGTTACAGTTCACCCTCTCAGGTCAGCATTTTTCAGTAATGGGAAAGAGTTATACATGCCAAAGTGTTGGCAGGAAGGAGCCAGATTTTAAAATAAAATTTCCTACTGGACAGCACTATAACAGTCCCGGTATAAGACCATTTAGCCTTCCTGCAGAGATGTACTATAAAGCAGTATTTTTTTCCCCTCAACATTATTTGAGTTCTCCAATTCCTTCTAAAGAGAGGTAGACGTATGCTCTTCTGATTCCCTGTTTTCACCTATACCATCTGAGCTCTCTGGTACAACAGAATAAGGCAAGTTTTAGAAAAGGAATGAATAAAGTCAGTCCCAATATCAATGTAAGGAGAAGTTGAGATTAAATTGAATTTTTTAAGAAGACAGATATAAGGAAAACCATTTGAGCATACTATGAGGAAATATAGGGCTGAATCAGAGAGGTGTGGTAGAGAGAACTCAGGGTTAGAATGTAAACCATTAAGGCCAACATGGGTAAGAAAGAACATAAAGTAAGATGATGGTTAGCAGATAAGACAACTGACTGGTAGTTAGGATGCAGAGGTCCTAAGAAAATTAGATGTCCAAGTTCAAGATACTGTACTGGAGCCACTTAGGGAGAACCCACTTTTCTTTAGTCCATGGTGTCTGCCCCGGGATTTTGCTTTTTACTAGAGAATCATATTGCTAATCTCACACATTTCTCCACCTCCTCACCCTTTCCATTTGCCTCAATCCTGTAAGCGTTGGTGCAGAGAAAATAATTATTCAGCAGAGGTGAAGTCAGCCAAGAATCTGAGGGAGTTAATTTGGCCTTGTAAGAATAACAGAATTGAGGAAAGGGTATTGTGGGGTATGAGCAGGAATTTGAAGACCTCTGAAAAGACGTCTAGGTCTTCTCATGAAAGAAGAAAATGGAAGTGTAGTTAGAAAGGTTTCCTAGTAGCAAACGCATGGAGAAGTCTCGGACTTGAGATGAATCAAATGTACACTGATGAGCACCCTTTTAGAAAACTGTGGGTCATGTCTATTTGGAAAAAACACATATCAATAAAAAGAAGGAGCAAAATGAATATTTATTGAACATAGGAATGTGTGTTCATTGCTTTAGATACATTATCTCATGAAACACATACAACGTTCCTATGAGATTGGTACTATTATTTCCTCTGTACAGAAGAAAAAAACTGGGCTGTAAGGGTAGGTTAGTTCTTTGTCCAAGGTCACATAATCAGTGAGAGACAGAAGCAGATTTTAAACCTAAGACTTTGTGAATTCTAAGCCACATCCATCTCATTGAGCTCCCAGACCCCATGAGGAACATTTGTTAGCATATTTTATGTACATAAGTGAATGACGGCAGTGGGGAACAATAGACTGAACAGGGAAAGAGAAAGGGACTCAGATTTGAGGAGAAATTGATGGGGAAGTCACACACCAGAATTCTTTGAGTGAGTTGGGATGAGCAAGGGACTCATGTTGTTGGAAGATGGAAAAGTCCACAGATAGATCTAAGTAGTTTTGATTTCCAAACAGAATTCTGGTGAAAAAATAATTTGATGCCACAGGAATTTTCAACCAAGGTAGACCCTACAAATTTGTTTAGGGTGTTGAATAAATGATCCTAGAGAAACTAAAATTTCTCTGGGTCAGAGTATACAAAACACCATATGTTCGTGGATTGAAATAGAGTTACCTCTTTTCTAAACGTGTGTGTGTGTGTGTGTGTGTGCGCACATGCATGCATGTGCACATATACTTGTTGTGGGAAAAAGTACATAGTAATACCACTTAGTAAAATTTGACCCTATTTTATTGGCATACTGATTATGTTTTCAAATCTAAGATGTTATTGATAGAGAGATGCAATCTTATTTTATGTACCCCTAAAATATAAAACAAAATGCTTCCAATTATAACTAGAAGGTTCCATTAATTGGAAGACACATGCTGATATCAGAGATGATAAAATCAGAATACATCTGCATCTGAGAATCGACCAATGGCTGCATTTTCTTCCCATCTAATTTCTATGCATAAATAGAGGTCATATCTAATACAGATAATTTCTAATACTGCTTTTTCTCTTGCTTCAATATTATCTATTAGGATTAGAAATATTTTCAAAATCATAACTTAACAGGTACGTGATACTCCATTAGATGGCTATGCCACAATTTAGGTAACAAGCCTTAATTACTCGGTAGTAGAGTTTTTCCCCAATGTTTTATTATTACAAATAGTGCCACAATGAACATTTTTTAAATATAAATGTCAATACTCTTTTTTGATGAATCCCTTACAAGAGATTACCCCAAACTGAATTAGATCAACAAGCATAAATATTAAAAACGTTACCTATATGTTTCTCAATTATTTTAAGCAAAATATATTTAATTTACTCTAGAAAAGCAATTTAAAACCAGAGATAGCAAGTCCAGAAAGCCAATATACTTAAAGGCTTTTCCCAGAACCCAGATGCTACCAGAGAAGCCAGCACTCACTGGACCTATGTCTTATTCTGGCCCTGTCCAGTCCCTTTTTTATTTTCCTGTTCCAGAACTGGTTTCAAAGCATGTGTTGTGTCTAGACTGTTTCTACTCTGAAAACTGGAGAGAATGTCATGCCATCTCCCCGCAAAATGGGTGGAAATGGTTCTGAGACCTGGTAGCCTCCTGGGTTCTCTGTCCTCCAGCCAGTGGACAAAGTCCTGGATTACAATCCAGCTAGGTTTTCCTACAATCTCACCTTTTCTTGGTAATTCCCAACCATCCCAAATAAATCGACTATGTATTTTCTGTAGATGCACACTCTACCACATTTTGCTGATCAAATTCAGCCCAACAGACCAAAACGGCAATGGATTTACCCATCTGTATTGTTTCTGGGAGTCTGACCAAGGAGGGTGGCAGGATAGGACCTGAGCACACTGAAACCAGATGGATTAAATTTAGAATCTCCCCAAGATTGTTGGCTAGAACATGTGGGTGTTCATGGCAGCTCCCCCAGGGGCTTACCTCATTCAGCCTTGCCTTTTCAGTCCAATCAGTCCTGTCAAAGTGCTGATTTATCTAGGAAAAGGGAAAGACAGGAGCAGAATGAGTAGAATGTAACAGTGAAAATAAAATGTGTAACATAAGCGTCAGGTAAGTTTAATTCTTTCAGCACAAATCAAGAATCTCTCTCCATAAATCAGGAAAAGAACAAAAATTCAGTAAGAGAAACATAATGGTCTTATCAAGTGACCCAAACACCACCTATAAAATTTAGACCCACATTGAGTCCAGCCTTCAGAAATGACCTGGCAAGATGAAACAAGAGTCATTTTAGAGTCATTTAATCTCTCTAACTTAATTTTCTGAAAGCAAAGAGCCACAGCAGTACCCAACCTCATTAGCTCAGGGAGGGGGTTGGCAAAGGAATTCAACGTAATTACAAAGTGCTTCTGAAATAATAAGTGCAACATGTGTATGTTCTTCCATGAGCTGACTTCTCCAAAGTTATCCGTAGGTTAATAAGCAAATTTAATTCACACTGATATGGAAGTGATGAGTCTAATCCTAAATCTGTAATCACACACTTGGGAATGAGCATTTTCCTCAGCATGAAAGAATAGTGACAACATTCTGATGCAATGAGATGTGTGTGTGTGTATATGTATATATGTATATATATATATATATATATATATATATATATATATATATATATAATAAAGAAGACTTCCCTTGGACTATGTTTGGTCAGTTTTCAAAGAAATGCAAATTAATCATAATTGATGCACTCTGTTATCGTAACTTACGAATGGATTCAGAGTACAACTTTTTTTTTTAAATTTTTTTTTTCAACGTTTTTTATTTATTTTTTGGGGGACAGAGAGAGACAGACAGAGCATGAACGGGGGAGGGGCAGAGAGAGGGAGACACAGAATCGGAAACAGGCTCCAGGCTCTGAGCCATCAGCCCAGAGCCTGACGCGGGGCTCGAACTCACGGACCGCAAGATCGTGACCTGGCTGAAGTCGGACGCTTAACCGACTGCGCCACCCAGGCGCCCCCAGAGTACAACTTTTAATAGAAACCTTATGATTCTTCTAACATTTGAGAACTCTGTATCTTCAAATCATTTTAACTATGATGACTTAAAATCATGACTGTTTTATTTTAACATCCCCAAAATGTCAAGCAATAACATATACATTCACATTCACAAAGGTCAAGGTGAAAATCTTCTCATTTATCTGTGTTTAAACTATCAGTGTAAACATTTTTTATTCAAATACACACAAATCTAACATTGCATTTCTGTCTTCAATATCATTGTTCTTCCATGTTCATGTAACATTTCAATAGAAGACATTTTTGGTTTCATATGCTATAAGACACATTAAATGGCAGTATTAAAAATCAGTCTTCACTGGGGCTCCTGGGTGGCTCAGTTTGTTGAGCATACGACTTTGGCTCAGGTTATGATCTCACGGTTTGTGAGTTCAATCCCCGCATCGGGCTCTGTGCTGACAGCTTAGAGCCTGGAGCCGGCTTCGATTCTGTGTCTCCCTCTATCTCTGCCCCTCCCCTACTCATACTCTGTCCCTCTCCCTCAAAAATAAATATTAAAAAAGATTAAAAAGTCAATCTTCATTAAGATCATATGAGAAGATAAATTTGTATAAAAACTACTAGAAAAAGAAAGATGCTCGGAGTTGCAAAGGACACTGTGCTAGTTATAATCCATCTAGGCTGGCATTTTGCCCATATCCCCAATGTAAGAAGCCTGATCACCAATCAAATGTGTTCTATGGTGAGTCCTGAGCTTACTAAATTTGTCATCTAATTTCCCTTTCAGGTTCCAATTAACAGTGACATATAGTTACCAAGCAAACTTAAAAATATATCATTTCAAATGTATTCATCACAACCACTAATCATTCTCTCATACCCTTGTTCCTTTTTCTCCTAAACTAGGGCTAAAATTGGTACTTTTTGAGATGCCCTCAGAATTCCCTGCACATAATTCTGTCATAACATTTTCCATATCATATGGTGGTTGATGGTTTAGTATGTTCTTCCTTCCCATCATACCGCAGGGTGCGAAGGAGGCAACCATATCTGACTCAATGACGAGACAAAAACTATTAACAGGTATGCTCACAACTTACCCCTCCTCTGATAAAATCCAAAACCAAAACCCAAAACATGGGGCTTTGTTCACTTAGATTACTCCTCATTTTTTTCTATAATGCCCCCCACTTCATATGAATATAGTCCTTCTCACTTTTATATTTCTGTGATGCAGAATTCGGATAGGTGATAGAGAACACAGGACTAGAAAGTAGGAAGGGAAGGAGATAGGGTTTGGAAAAACAGAGCCAGGAGAGTTGATTCACAGGAGGAAAACAGAAGAGGAAATGCACTGTTAAAAATCATGCACAGCATGGGGGCAATGCAACAAACTGATGAGGGGCCAGTGGCCTCACAAGGTCAGAAAAGAGTAAATAAGAGAGGGAGAGAAAAGGAGAGGAGAGAGCTAATTAACTGATATTTGGTTAGTTTCTTAATCAGTAAGAAACTTGAGGGATTAAGTAAGTGGAGCTAAAGAGCAGGATAGAAGACAATTTTATGAAGTTCAGGGACCACGTCCTCCAGTCTTCTTCACTGGTCTTTGAGAGAGATCAGTAATAACTTAAGTTCCTCTGGGTATTAATTGACTTCTTTAATAGCAAAACACCTTGGACTAAATCAACAAGTCTTTATATTTAATGGTATTATAATCACTTACGTACCCTAATTGCCCTGCATAGTGTCTGGTACAAATTGTATTTCTGATAATAGTTCATTAAAAGAATACCTGAATACGTAAAATATTATGTGGTTCATTTTTCCACTAGGGGAAGAAATTAAAATATGAGAATTTAACATATATGTTAAATATTTGACACCCCATCTTGCATGCATAATGACCTCATTCATTTTTCTTTAATCAAGGATAAAACCTGGGCTAAAAAAGATAATTAAGGAAATAAAATATAGGTCTTAGTCCAGAATGAAGGCCAAAAAAAAGAATGAAATATCAAGATTTAAGTTAGACAAAATTGAAGTGTTTTTTTATTTAATAAAAATTAAGTTGGAAGCAAATTGTTAGGTACTAACGATGAAAAGAGACAGTGCCTTAAGGAGGCTTACAAATTGGTAGGTAAAAGAAAACAATCTAAAAATCAACCATACTTTTCTTAATAGAGAGAAGCCCAGGTTCTATGGAAGTACAGAAGGAAGGGTAGTCACTCTGCTTGGGGTGCCAAGAGTCAGGACTGTCTTTATGGAACTCACACTTCAAGGATGAGAAATAGTTCATTAGGCAGAGAGGAAGGCATGCCTGGCAGAGAAAATGGCATATGCAAGAGCAAGGGGGAGTGAATAGGTATGCTCATGTTTGAAAATTTCAAGAAGACTATGTGTTTAGAAAACGTGGAGCTAAGTGTCTGGGATGGATGTTGGGGGTTCTGGGGTAAAGTACAATGAAGATGAAGGTCAGACTCAGATGAGGAATGACATGAATAAATGAACACTATGATTAATTAGAAAATTACTTCTGAAGATGAAGGGGAGATAACACATACACACACATGCACACACACAAACAGGCATTTGTTTATTTAAGAGAGAGAATGTCTGTGGCATTCCAGAAAGATGGTCCCACATCAGGCAAAACTGATGACAATGAATCCAGTGTGGGTGCTGTGCAAGAGACCAGGTGAAAAATGGCAAGGGCACTAGGAAGAAGTTGGATTTGAAAGACATTTTTGGAATCAGGATTGACAGGATGTGAAAGGTGAGGGCAAGACAGAAATTGATAAAGACACAGAGATTTGTGGTTTCAGAGACTGGGTGGATGATGGTTGCCTCATGAACCAAGATGAGATGTGTAGGAAGAAAAGTCCTGTAAAGAAAGAGAATACATTCTATCTTGAACATGTTGCATTTGAAGTATTTGTAAGATATCTAAAGATTTCAGCCATAAATAATATTTCTTGCACCGAGAAGATAGCTTGGGTTTGTTGATATAGGTGAGCATGAGATTTATGGACATAAGACAAAGAAAGAGAAGCCAATGCGACAATCCTGATCTAGAGTGAATAGCGGAACAGTGTTTAAGAGAGAGAATAATCACTAGGAGCAGATCCTATAAGTAAGAGGACAATGAAGATACTTTGGGGATCAGGGAGTCTGAATTTAAGATAAAATAAATTCAAGAAAAGTGAAGATTTTTGTCATCCATATAAAAAAAAATCAAAGTGTGGTAGCTCCTGGGTGGCTCAGTTGGTTAAGCATCTGACTTGATTTTGGCTCAGGCCATGATTTCAGGGTTGTGAGATTGAGCCCTATATTAGGCTCCACACTGGGCATAGAGCTTGCTTAAGATTCTGTCTCTCCCTCTACTGCTTGCACTTTCTGTCTCTCAAAAATAAAAATAAAATAAAATAAAATCAGGGTGTCAATTTATAATTTTGATTTAGAAGACTTCAGGGTCTTCATCTTAAAAATATCAAGGGACTGGGGTGCCTGGGTGGCTCAGTCGGTTGAGCGTCTGACTTCGGCTCAGGTCATGATCTCACTCTCTATGGGTTCGAGCCCCACATCGGGCTCTGTGCTGACAGCTCAGAGCCTGGAGCCTGCTTCAGATTCTGTGTCTCCCCCTCTCTCTGCCCCTCCCTTGCTCATGCTCTGTTTCTCTCTGTTTCAAAAATAACTAAGAACATTAAAAAAATAAAAATAAATATCAGGGGATATTGATAAGCTCCACACTAAAGAATATGTGAGAATATTAAAACGATATTTTCAGAGCTAATAAAGTCAAAGTACTTCTGAATTATAAATTATCATATAAATATTTGCCATAAAACTATATATTTTAAGTTAATAGCAATATAGTACCTTCCTTCCTCCCTCCTTCCTTCCCTCCCTTACTTCTTACTGGCACAGGAGACCATAAGCATTTACTGAGCATTTAATTCCATGAGCATTGCTAGGAAACAGGACCATCATATTCATATCTGATGAGTTCAGGTCCAAATCCCAGAGGGATTAATTAATTAATTAATTAATTCTAACTCCAGGATCTGGATTCCAGGAGGTGGCAGTGAAGTTGGAAAGATGATTGGGCTTTCAGCATACAGAGAAAAGGTGCTATGAACACAGTAGACATTCAGTAAAAGCCTGTGCAATGAAGATGATCCTGAATAAGACTGCATTTTCTTCATTTTCTTTTTTTTTTATTTTTTTTTTAATGTTTATTTATTTTTGAAGGAGAGAGGGACAGAGTGTGAGTGGGCAAGGGGCAGAGAGAGAGGGAGGCACAGAATCTGAAGCAGGCTCCAGGCTCCGAGCTGTCGGCACAGAGCCCGATGCAGGGCTGAATTCACAAACCATGAGATCATGACCTGAGTCAAAGTCAGACACTTAACTGACTGAGCCACACAGGAGCCCCAAGACTGATTTTCACCAGGTGAATGTAATCTCCAGAGTTTCTATACTCTTGCATCAATATTTATAACAGCTGCTTTGGACATGCACATCCTTTGTTCTTTGGGCTTTGTACGTAAATGATGACCCAAATCAATGAAAGATTTAATCCAAACCGATGCAAATGCAAATGCCCTAGTTTCACACAGCTGCAACGGTTATTTCAGTACATCTGGGAAACAGCTGTCGAGCCTCATCTTTATGCTGGTTTTTGTTTAACTTCAAATGAGTGTCAAGACTAAAAGGAATGCAGGTGATTAGAAGGTGGTAAACATTTTGGAAATACACAGGAATTTCCGAGCATTCTTTTTTTCTGTGAGATCTAAATAGCCCTCCTCTCAAAGAGCTGGAATAATGGAATGTTCTCATGGATTACCTTTCCTCATCCAAGCTCTAGAGCACCTAGACTAGCTGGAGGGTGTAGCTTGTTTAATGATTCCAAAAGCACTCTTCTCCCATGATTACACAGAGCCAGTAATGGGACACTTTCAAGGCCAGGTATAAGTGATTACCCACTGGGACACAGAGGCTATTACAGGATAGGCTAAAGCTGATATGGACAGCAAGAGGCAGGATATAGGGCTTGACTTTCTGCTAGAAGAGGCTGTGGAGACCTTGCATCTGAGCCAGACAGCTGACAAGATGCCTTCTCCTTGGGATTCATACCACAACAATAGGCTAATAGATTTATGCCATAAAGGCACTGACCTTTGTGGGCAGGAACATTTTCTCACAGGAAAGAAAAAGGCACGATACGCCCATGTGTGCAATAGTTTTGACAGTGACTGACAGCACCGACTGGCTCCAGTATCCAGGAAGCATAAGTATAGGCTCTCGCATTGTTACCCTTTGATTAACTTCTGACATACTTTGCAACATAAAACTCTTACAGGGAGATTGCTCTGTAATGCTGGCTGTAACATCTAGAAACTTTGCCAATGAGAGCTAAAATACACTCAAAACCAGTTTAGCCTAAAATGATGTGTGTCTGTATGAATGTGTATGCATGTGTGTGCGCACGCGCTCTTGTCTCTGTGTGTGCATGTGCCTGCATGTGTGTAGAGGTGACAAATGTGGGTCTTTACACTTTCCACCTCATAATGCTATTATTCAAGTGCAGTATTTAGAAAAAGCTTCTCACATGTTACACGCATATTGCACATGGAGAGACTTAAGCGAGGCCAAGATGAAAATAAATAATGCATGAAGTCAAAGGCCTGAAGCAAATGTTAACTAATTTCAAAATGGGTCAAAATCACAACAATTAAGTCTCTGACATGTGAAGTCATTTTTTTCTCCCTAAAATATTAACCAACTTGCTTCACTTCTTCTAGATTGATTTGTAGAGCATGAAAGGTCATTTTGGAGGCAGAGGGGGAGTTTGGCTTCTACAAGCCATCCATAATGAGAGCCAATAAATTAGGTAAAGCTCCTGTTTACCTAAGCTGAAATATTGATGTCCAAGCCCACATTGAATGCAAATCTCTACATTAATCATTTTTCTCCAGTCAGGAAATTCAGACCATGGTAACACATGCTTTGATAGACCTATACATCATAGTTACAGCAACATTAGACAGTGCCTCAGGGACAGAATACAAATATATTGCATTGGATTTCCTTCATTTTCCCCAGCCTGACTTTTATTTGTGTCTGCAAACTCTGCTGTGGGTATGTGAAGTTTTGACACGGGTTTGGACAATATTTTTGATTCAGGAAATAACTGAAGATTGGCAACAAGAATGTTCTGTCACTTACTTGCCAGGCAAATCTGGAGGAGGCTCACATCTAGTTCCTCTAGCACAGACCTTGATGATTAAGTTCCCCAGTCCGTCTTCCCCTGCATATACAGTGATATGCCCCGTGCTTCTCAAAGTGTGATCCCTGAACCTCCCGCTTCTGAGCCTTTGGTGCTTGGTGATAAATGAAATTTCCTAGGCCCCATACTATACACAATTCAATCAGATTTCCTTAGGGAATCTTTGATTTTGTGGGATCCCCAGTTGTTTATTATGCACACGGTTGTTGCTAATTGCCATAGACGGCTATCAGCTTTAGGCTCCTCAGGACTACTCTGATCTTGTCCCTTTCCTACTCAGAGCCATTCCATACCCAAATATGCCCTAAATCTCTACCCAGTTTTATACTTAGCTCTCTTCTACTTATCTAGAGGCCCTACTCAGGCAATCACATCCACTGATAAGATTGTTATTCTCTCCATTTACAGAAAACTTCCAAAATACTATTTCCAACAGTGGTGGGTTTACCTGAGAGATTCATGTATGAAAACGCCTGCTGACTTCTCCACTTGGCAATTTAAAGTCAACATGACCAAGGGGCACCTGAGTGGCTCAGTTGGTTGTGCATCTGACTTCGGCTCAGGTCATGATCTCATGGCTCGTGAGTTCGAGCCCTGCATCAGCCTCTGTGCTGACATCTCAGAGCCTGGAGCCTGCTTCAGATTCTGTGTCTCTGTCTCTCTCTGCCTATCCTCTGCTCATGCTCTGTGTGTGTGTGTGTCTCTTTCAAAAATAAATAAACATTAAAAAAATTAAAATAAAGTCAGTACGACCCGAAATGAACTATGCTTTTCTCTATGCCACCATCCATCCAGATAGAATTCCTGATATTCTCATTGATCCCTCCATCTCCCTTTTATTTTCATCAAGTAAATCATCAAATAAACTGCCTGTGCCCTCTCTCTCTAGTCTCCACTGTGGCCCCTCCTCTTCTTCTAGCCTTGCCCAAGTTCAAGCCTTTGCCGCTTGTCACTTGCTCCACTGCAACAGCCCTCTAACTGTTCACCCCATCTTCTCTCTTGAACTTTTAAAATCAATCTTCCATGTGGTTGCCGAGTAGTCTCTAAAAACACATCTTGCTTTCTTAAAACCACGCCTCTTCATGCAGGATAAAACGGAGGTCGCCTGGCATGACACACCTTCCCTTTTCCATCCTGCCCATAGTCAATTTCCTCCAATCCTCACCTTGAATCTATACTTCTAATACAACAGTTTATGGTAACCTCATTGAGACCAGCCTTTTCCACAAATTTGAATCTTTTTTTAAGAAAATGGGTTTTTAAAAAAAAATTATTTTGAAAGAGAGAGAGAAAGAGAGAGATAGAGAGCAAGCAGGGGAGGAGCAGAGGGAGAAGGAGATAGAGAATCCCAAGCAGACTCTGCACTGTCAGCACAGAGCCCGAGGCGGTGCTCAATCTCATGAAACGTGAGATCATGACCTGAACTGAAACTGAGAGTCAGACACTTAATTGACTGAGCCACCCAGGTACCCCCCTTATATAAGTTTCATCTCCTATTTTCTTTCTGCCTGGAACGTACACCTCAACTATTTCCAGTTAGAAGATGACTACTTAATAATGATAACAATTATTATAAATTTTATAATAACATTTTCTAACACTAAGTACTTACTTTATGGTAAGCATTGAGTTAAACATTCTTTTTGGTTCTCATAAGGATCAAACTGCGGTAGCTACCATTAGCAGTCATTTTAACAAACCCTTGTTCAGGTCAGTGTTTTCTCAAGGTTTTCCTTAATCTCTAGTCCAATTTATTTCTCCTCTTATTACTGCCAATATTCCTTGCGCTTACTTCAGCTAAAATGTTTAGCCTACTATATTGAAATAATGTGTTTTTTATTCTCCTCTCTTAATTAGTAAATTACCTGCTCTGTAAGAACAAAGCATAGGTCTTTTTCAGTTCCATTTTCTAAGCATGTAGCTCCAAACTTGGCACAATGTTTCCTTAACTTAACAGATCGGATATACTGCCATGGAGAATATCACCGAGTATCCCTTCTCAGCATATTTAATGGAAGACCATTTGATCTAAAGTCTTGAACTTTAAGGGTACAAGCAGGGCCATGCTCGTGTTTACCCACTTCTGCAGTGGCTAGTACTGTATTTTTTATATGATCAATGTTCAAAAGTGTTGGCAGAAATTTAAATGCTACTATCCAGACTTCAGGAATATTAAAATGATGTTTGGCTCTGCTAAATTTTAGAAATACATAATTATACAGAGTCATTGTTAAAAGCAAAATCATTAGGCACAATAGCCATATTTAAGCAGCATGATGTCAGAATAGATATTCATTAGACTTAATGGATTTGTGTGTGTCAGACAGAATAAATGTAAGAAGTTATAATAGAGCACAAAAAAGAAATAGAAATGGATTCCTGTGGTAAGAAAAGGGAAAATGTCATCTTGTGGAAAGACAGAAATCCCAAGAATTAAGGGACTCCATGACATGCATTCTTTTACACTAAATGTTTAAAAGTCGTTCAATAATTATGTATATTTTACTATATCTGTATGATTATTAGAATAATATAATAATAATGAATCATTGTTCCACTTATTGAGTGAATATTCTGGCTAGGTCCTTTACGTGCCTCAATATACATGGTAAGCATTCATTGTCTCCCAGTTTACAAATGAGGACACTGAGGCTCAAAAGGATTTAGTGTTTTCTCAAGGCCATGTTGTAATATATTTGTATATAATATTCTGTTTCCTCATTCATATAGCAAGCACATGCTGAACAGTAACTGAGTAACTGTGCCAGACATGGTAGTAGGAGCTAAACAAGTAAGGATACATGAGAACTTTAAGGAATCCACAGTCTTGTTGTAGAGTCATGGAAAATAACACAGAAGATACAAAGTATCAGGTTCCCTGAGAGATCTGACCTGTGGTAACAATGATGGGGGCTGTGATAACCTGTGAGATAGGTATCTAATTCAGCATGGGGTGAAAAGGAATGTAAGGCATCATTGAATACTTTCTAACAAGTCACAAAAAGTGTGACTTTATGAGGGAAGAATCTTGTCTCAGATGGAGGAAATGGCATGTACCATAGACCGAGAAGTTGGCCCGGTGCACCTTTCTCATTCCTACCTTCCCCAGAATGTGTGTGAGAAACATGGCAGATCATCTTGATACTGGACTCTCAAAGTGGACACCTTGAGAGATGATGTTGAACAGACCACTTGACTTACTCCAAGGTGCTCAGTGAAGATGTAGATGTGTGTCATGGAGGGGTGCTAAAAGTTTGGCCTACATGGATGCAAATGGTGCCTTTGAGTGATGATGCAGGGTACAACCTGAGCACTGTTAATGACAGTCCTGCTCCAGGCACTGTGCTGTGTCTCTGACATACTTCATCTGATTTATTCCTCACAGTGATTCTACAGATCAGTTTGCTCGCCTTCATTGTATGGATAAGGAGGCTTATCCCCCACGAGTTTAAATAACTGTCCCCAAATGATACAGAGGACAAATAAAGAGCCAGGATTTAACCCAAAAGCGGCTTCAAAATCCTTGCTCTTTCTGCTCAGGAATCAGGAATGATAATAATTTAAAAAAATCCTATTTCACTCCTTGGGCAAGCTCTCTGCCAGCCTTACAGAAAGGTACTTTATTCTCTCAGTCCAGTACTTCAGGGAAACAAGAAAACCTGCTGCTTCTACATCAGCTTCTTGATGAGTAGCAGCCTGTGCAGGCCCTACTTCCTTCCATTTTTCTGCTTCTCCCTGATTTGACTCTCTTTTACCCTCCCTTCCCCCACAATCCAGCTAGAAAAGGATCATTCCCTTGACTTCATATGCTAGTGACTTGGTTCTTATTAGCTTCCCACCCTGTCTCTATTAAACTGTCCCAAAGTTAACCGAGGTCACAGAAGACCAATAGGAATCCCCTATTAATGTAATATTTCTTAAGTGCTGTATGTTCCAGGTTTACAGGGGCTCAAACAGAGCCACTAATGGGAATAATAAGCTCAGAGTAATGAAATAAATATGAAAAATGACTCCAGTAAGAAGTGTGGGCTTCCTTTGAACACCCTTCTGTCTCACTTTTAGGACTGTGGGGGTTGATAAGCCTAATTTTATGACCACTGTCATGTTGTAAAACTTGTTAGTCTTTACTGTATCCTTAGCCATGAAGTCTCCCCTTTCACTTAAGTTTAATTCCGTATTTGGGTCGAAATCCCAGAAGTGGTAGGTTTCTGCTCTGAGCACACTGTGCATTAATCTACTATGCACCAGAGTCCATTAATTTTGAATAGCACTATCAATTATACTACGTGACAGGGAGATAACTATGTTATCACCTTTGTAGAAGTGTCTTTCTTAGAAAATCTATACAGCTTCATCAAGACTCTAATGCTGATGGATAACTCTCTTTTCAAAAATCACAACTTGATTGCATTTTTGTTTCATGGGATCTTAAAAATGCAAGCAAATAGAAAACTTCTGAGGCTTAAAATACCTATCCACATAGACAATGAATAAACTTAACACTATTCTTCTAATAAAAATAAAATTGCTTCTGCTTATTCTGGGCCCTTTAAATAGATCTACCCTGAAAGTGTGAAAGTGCACAGAAAGACTATGTCAGCACTTGTACTTGGCCTTGTGAGTTTTCCCAGGTTAATCTAGTAGGTGCCACTGTGAAGTGACTCTTCTTGTCTCCCCTCCCCCATCTGACTCTGTCCCATTCTCCTATTCTCTATTTAGACCCCTCATATTGGCACACTGGCCTGTTTTTCCTGGCCTTTTTCAGGATAACTTCTGGTTTGTGTTTTTGTGTTCTTCCCTCAAAAACTCCAAAGAAAATACAAATCCACCTTCGTGCTAAGTGTCAGGCCTTTTCAATGATTTCTCTTAGGTCAGACATGCGGAAACATTAGAAAGCAACCCTTCCCTGGTTTCCCAACCAGCTCCAAATAAAATAGAATCTCCTTGCCAACATTATGGTACGAACCACTCATTCATTCATACAAAAGCAAATTTTGGGTGCCCACTCCATTCCAGTCACTCTTGTAGGTTACTATTGACAAGATGGAAGTACTCTATCTCTGCTAGACTTAATAAAGGAGAAGGAAAATAGCAATGGAAAATACATGTACAATGCGATTCAACTGCAGGTAACAAAGTAGGATCAAGAAACCAAAGTGGGGTAAATGCTGGGCAATGGGAAGAAGAAAGGAAGATCAGAGCTGCCACTGGTAAGTCAGTCAGGAAAGACTCCTGAAGGGTTGCTCTTGGATCAGAGATCTAAGTATCTAATGAAAGCTTTCTAGACCTTGTGAATGTCAAGTGCTCAGGATCTGAGGCTGGGATGCATTTGGCAATTTTAGGAGAAAAAATGAAGCCAAAATGCTTAGGGCAGAGTAAGCGAGGTTAGTTGGACAGGGGGTAGATCAGGCAAGCCTAAGAATAAAGGGAAACTAAGGACTGCTCTAAACTCTTCCTGTATGGCTCCAGATCTCAGGGCAGACAGAGCACAAAGTTCTTTTACTCCCTAAAGTGACTGACAGTGAGTCTCAAGTTTGAAAGGGAATGATTCTCCTTGCATGTCAATAAAAATGGATTTTCAGGTCCTCTCAATATTTCTTTAGGCTGAAACAAATAAAATATATATTTTAGAAAAATATTTAGTAATATTAGACTATGCTCACAATATTTTCTTTACAGGCAAAGACTAAGAACACCACAGGGTACTTGGTCTCATTTCCTCTTACAAATTATACATGTTTGTATGTGTGTGTAACATTTATATATAATATTTGTTTTTAATTATATATGTATGTAGCTCATAAAATGTGTGTATGAAAATATCACAAAATTATACAGTATAATATTAAGAGCAATTTTATGGATGGTGGTGGTATGGATGATATTATTCTACTTTTTCATTATTTTTTATTTTATTTCCCAAAATGCCCACAATGTGCATGACTTTAATTATTGAAAAGATCCAAAAGTGAAGGCCTATGTAAAATTGCCCCAATTTGCAGATATATAGGAAATTGTGGAGGAAGACGCATTACTTCGAATTGTTCATCATTCATGTGTGAATCATGTACCTATGACTAATTAAAAGTATGATGTACATGTTGCTTAACTTCTCAGAGTCTCAATTTTATCATTTGATAATGTGGAGAATTAATATGAAAAGTAAATTTTAAAAATAGAAAGGAATAAATCTACAGAAATACCTGAATCATACCCTTTTAGGGGTCAGGGATTATACCTGGTAAATTGGTGTTCTGAGACCAACTTAAATATGTTTGTGTGGCAAACATAAACATATGGGGTACACACACACACACACACACACACACGACCAAGCAATTCTGACACCAGCAAGGTGTCGTGAGAATTCGACTAAATGCAACTGAATTCTAACACTATCTACCAGGAAATAGCATCTGATTCCACAGGTTAAGGGTTCAGACCCACAGGACTGACCCTACCTCAGACACCAGTCAGAAGCCCAGGTGTTACCTGCATTTCTGACCAACTGGCTATAATCAGAGATTCCCAGTACGTCCTCCTCTGGTTTAGTTTGCTGGAGCAGCTCAAAGAACTCAGAGAAACATTTTATGTACCAGATTACTGGTTTATTATAAAAGGATATAATTCAGGAGCAGCCGGATGGAAAAGAATAGGGCAAGGCATGGGCCAAGGGCGCAGGGCTTCCATGGCCTTTCCAGGTATGCCACTTTCCCCAGTCTCCACATGTTCACCAACCTGGAAGCTCTCAGAACCCTGTCCTTGTGGGGTTTTATGGAGGCTTCATTACATAGCCATGATTGATGAAATCATTGCTCATTGACAACGGATTCAACTTCCAGCCCCACTTCCCTCCCTGGAGGTCAGGGGGTAGGACTAAAAGTTCCTGTAATTAGAGTTTGGCCCATTGGTACCTAGCCCCCAACCTTAAGTGCTGTCCACTGGTCACTTCATTAACACGACAAGGGACACTTCTATTGTTCTCAACACTTAGGAAATTCCAAGGGTTTACAGAGATGTGAGCCAGAATGAGGAATAGAGACCAAAAATATATATTTCTTATAATAAGTCACAATATCACAGCTGTATACAACCAGTATCTTACAGAGTTTTATATGGAGTAGCTTTAGAAAGATAATAAAAGCTTTGATTACAAAGTCCAAAGCACTCTCTACTGATACATAATAATAGAATAATTAGATCACTGGCTGGAAATTGACCTTGAAGCCTCTATCCTCTATCCAAGTCTAGACTTCCCATCAGTCAATGTCCAGGTTCTACCTTTACACCTTTAACCACAGGCCCCTCATTCATCTAGCAGCAAATCCTCCATATTAAAACAGAACTCACTGTTACTTTTTATTTTTTTCTCTGTTAAGCCAAAATCCATTTCTCTGTCCTTTGCATTCTTCAACCTACTTCTTTCTTCAGGATCTAAAAAAAGTGGCTTAATCTAACATTCACATAGTACCCCCTTTCTAGTATTTAGTAACAGTTATCATCTCGCCTCTCCATTTATCCAGATTTTTCTCATTTTTTTCCAACTAACCCTCAGAAAATAAGGTTACAGGAGCACTCAATTGCTGGAACAGACTCACTATATACCTATACGATTGTGAAATCTAAACATGAACCTAAATTCCAGCCAGGTTGGAGTAGCACCTGCCAAACTGTTTTAATTCATTCTCAAATCAGGTAGCATTTTAGGAGTCCGATCGATCACTAGTTGTCTTAAATTTGTTTCCAGCATGGCATACTAGGAAGGTGTTGGTCTTGCAACTCAGAGTTAAAGCATCTGGGATAGTGAGTGGCACATGATAAGCACTCAATAAATGATGGCTACTATTGTTAATAATTATCACCATAATCATTTTAGAACCATTAAGATATTTTATATTTGCAACCACTAAGCCATAGCCTCCTGATCCAGTCCAAACACATTTTCCCCCCGATCTCTGGATAGAACATTCATCTTTGTTAAACTGCATTTTGTGAGAATTAAATGGTCTGATTGCAGCCTGTTAAAATCTCTTTGGATCATGATTCAGTCAGAAACTGTATGCACTCTTCTTTCCAGATTCCTGTCACTCTTGCATTTGACGAGCTGTCTACTAAATCTTCAGCAAAGCCACAGATAAAACTGTTGACTGCAGCAACTTCAAAGGCAAGGCATATGAACTGCATATCCCCCAATGTGAGGAGGAAAGGGGCTGCTTTCAGCCGTGTACACCCGTGCCCTTTGAAAAATGGCAGACTGAAATCTTTTTAAACATTTAATTTTAACCCTGGGTCACCAGATTGATCTGCAGTCCATTTAAAGTTATAGGATGCAAGGCCATTTGAAAATTATCATTAACTGTCATTTTTTTAAAAGATACACTGAATCACAAGTCAAATTTGGAAATTTCTTGATACAGTTGAGCAGTATAATTAATGAAAAGCAGCTAGTCCTTTAAAATTTACTCTGTTCTAGGCCTCTAAGCCAGGTCCTAAAGGAGTTTACAGTCCAAGGAAGCATGCAGATATATAAATATACCATTTCTGTATATGTTGTCAAGTGATATAACAGAGGCACTCACAAGTGTTTCTTTTTTTTTTTTTTTTTTTTTTTTTTTTAACGTTTATTTATTTTTGAGACAGAGAAAGACAGAGCATGAATGGGGGAGGGTCAGAGAGAAGGAGACACAGAATCTGAAACAGGCTCCAGGCTCTGAGCCATCAGCCCAGAGCCTGACGCGGGGCTCAAACTCACGGACCGTGAGATCATGACCTGAGCCGAAGTCGGCCGCTTAACCGACTGAGCCACCCAGGCGCCCGTCACAAGTGTTTCTAAAGAAACACAACCAAATTTCTCTCCACAAAGTTATAAAAGTTTAAGATATGGAAACTACTGTATAGATTATCAAATCCAATCTCCTCATTATACCAATGAAAAAACTAGCTCAGAGAGAGGAAGCAATTTATCCAAGTTTACACAGCTCACTTGTGGATCAGAACTAAGGATGTCCAAGTACCAGTTCAGCGTTGCTTCTCTTCTCCCTTTGACAGTATCCTCCCACACCAAAGAATGTGTTTATTGATAGTAATCAAATATCTTGTCCGAAGATGTACTTTCATAAGCTAGGGTGAATATAGATGCAGAAGAAATAGAAAATGTGTATCTTACTGAGTTTTTACCCGTGAATATACCGAAAGAATTAACACACATGCTCACGCACAATTAAATTCCCATAAATTCCAATAGTAGCTTGTCATTATTTGTTTGTTTGGGTGTTTTTCCTCCTCAGTGGAGTGTTGGAAAATACAATAACAACACCTTGTTAATTGAGGATTCAGCCTTGTTAGTTTTTAATTAATTTATTCCACAAATATTTATTGGCTTTTTACTATACAAAAAGTCCTCTGTAAAATAAAATATAAAGGAGCGATGGCTGCAGCCCTTAAGGAAGTCCGTTTGTCTAGGAAGTATTCTGCTCTTTGGGTTACAAAGAGCCTAATGGAATGTGTCATAAAGCCTAAAGAGCGCAGAACATTCCAGATTCTCACTGTTAACAAGAACACACAGGCTACTGTCACTGTTCTAGCGAATCTGTTCTACCATAAATTAGAAGATAGTAGCTATTTAGTGGATTTTACTAACTGAAAAGAATCGAGGTATGTGAATTAGGTGATGTTTTCTCATTTGGTTCTCCCAACTACTCTGAGAGATTGATATTTTAATTACTCCCTAGGTGTTCTAGCTGAAAACCTGAGGTTTACAGATACTGATGAACCTGTCTCAGGTTGTACATCAAGTAAATGGAGAAGCTAGAATTTGAACGCAAGTCTGCATGACTGCAAAGCCTATGTATGCTCTTTCCACACTACTTCCGAAATGCTCTGGGATCAAAGCATGGTGAGGGCCCTGAGTGTCTCTAGTCCTGGGACAAATGGATAAGGGGAGCTTGGAAAGAGTCAGTCCATCACTGAATTCAATAATTTGCCTTTGTTAGGGATGAAACTTACACTATAAAGAGCACAATTTTCTATAAATTGAAACACAAATACACATAGGTATATGCATACACACACAAATACACATTCCTCAAATATCTCTAAGTGTAAAATTCTGTGCTTAATCTGTGAAATTCTACACTTGGTCTTTTCAAGCTATTATTCATAATTACTGTTAATGAAGATTATTTTACACTTTCCTTTCTGAAACTTTCAATTCTGTATTTACAATATGGGCTGTTACATGCAAAATGGTTTATGGGAAAATTTTTCCCCCAATGTGGATGGTTCTGGCAATGAGTTTCTCTCCCCTTAAGCACATTTCTTTGCAGCCATGCCAAATTGCCTTAGCTATTTGGTCTTACCAGTGGTGCAACACTTGCCGGAAGCTTCCCTGGGGAAATTAGGTAGCCCTAAGAAGCTCCATATCTTTTAGACCCAAGTTTCCTCAAAATATCCTGGAGCATTTCCAAACTCTTCAGTTCCACCTCACTGGTCCCTAGATGAGTTGTGTAAGATTTCTGAATGACCTTCATCTACCCTAATTTTAAATCACCACCAGTAACAGAAGGAAATGCTGAGAGGGGATTATTCCCCAACAGACAGATCCTCTGGAAAGTGACACAGGCCCAGTATGGAAGGCCTCACATCTTCTGGATGGCTTCTTTCCTCATGATGGCAAGGAGGTTTCAGATGAGAAGAGGTGTCCCTGTGGCTTCCTATTAGAAATCAGATATGAAAAAGCAGGGGACAGATTCCCAATCCCTCTTTCATTTACTTTTCTAGAAGTAAATTTGCAATATAGACAAAAGAATGAAACAGTAAGGGCTTCAGCTATTTAAGCAGTGGTAAGGAGTGGGGATAAAACAATAATTTTAGCATCAACAGAGTTCTTTACTCACAAAGCCTGCAGTTAGTCATGAATAGAGGTCATTTCAATAAAGTAGGATACATATCAGGAACAGAAATACCAGGACAACTGAGATAGGCACCAAACCCAGATCCACACGGCTGGGAAAAGTTCTAACTTTTAACACCTATGTCTACTCATCCTCAGAGACTCTATATTAAAAAATAATAATAATGTTTATTTTTGACAGAGAGAGACAGAGAGACAGAGCATGAGTGGGGGAGGGGCAGAGAAAGAGGTATACACAGAATCTGAAGCAGGCTCCAGGCTCTGAGCTGTCCGCATAGAGCCTGATGCGGAGCTCGAGCTCACGGTCCACAAGATCATAACCTGAGCTGAAGTCGGATGCTCAACCAACTGAGCCACCCAGGCACCCCTAGAGATTCTATATTTTTTAATCTAACAGGCACTTATTTAATATTTTCTATATACTATATACATAGCATTGTAAATACTTGATAAACATTAACTGTTTTATTCTTCATATTAACCCTATGAGATAGGTACAACCGTCAATAGTCCTATTTGATGTACAAGGAAACTGAGGCAGAGGTAGTTTGAGTAACTTGCCCAAGGTCACACAACTAGTAAGTGACAGAGATGGAATTTGAATCCAGAGGATATGTTCTTACTGCTAAAACAAGCACCTTTCAGTAAATCCCTTAAAAGGAAAAAATCCTAGGAGCTGGTCTACAGGGGTGGCTCTGGAAGGGAAGATCTGGGAAGACTGTGCCATATGCTGCAGCTCTGAGGGAGTACAGGAGGGAGAAGAAATATTAATCCCATGGCCTTGGCTTGGAAGAAAAGAAGGACACTGCTGGCGCCAGAAAAGTGGTCAGCAGCCGGGCAGTAGAAAGGCCTGAATGAGGTTCCTTTACTGCGACAGCCGATCTGAATTTCACTTTGCAGTCTAACCCAGGCCCACTGTAGACTTCTGGAAGTGCCAATCTCTAAAGAAAGGAACATGTAAATAATCTTTCCCCACCTAAAAGGCAATTTTTGCAGATAGCACTTTCTCTCACCACACTTCTCCTCTACATGCAGAGAGAGATTGATGATAAAGACAGCTTTCCTGACAGCCAAGTCCAAAACTGCCCTCACTGCTGGCCTCACAAGGAAATGAGAGAACAGTTGGTCAAATCAGAGGGGGGATATCCTCTTTGTTGTTACCAGCCATAATCCAAAAAAATTACCGGACCTCCCAATAAACAGCAAACTCAAAGAACAGAGTGGGAAAGAGAAAAATCCATCACTTTCGTGGACTAGAAAACATCAAAAATGCAGACAGGGCTCTGCATGTTATCAGCAAACTATCACACTTAAATGAAATCCCCACGGACCTTTGATCACCCAGTGTTATCTATAGCAGATTCTCCTTTTCAAATATTAATCTTTGCCTTTCTTTTTAGCCTCTAGTGCCCAGAAAACATAAATGTGTTAAACACTAGTTTGACCTTAAAAAAGTGTCTCACACTCTTCAAGTCTTGGTCTCCTCGTCTATAAAATATGGGGGACCAACCAGACCTTATGGGCAGCTCTGTAGTTAACTGATGGGCACCCCCGGTACCATGCTACGTCATCAGGAACACTGAAAATAGGCTTCTCCTTTTTATTAGCAAGAGCAGCTTTTGAGTACTGGTCCATCTCCTTACTAGTTTTGTGATCTTGCGCATGTCATTTAACCTAGCTGAACCTCCACTGTCACCCATTAAAATGAGTGTAAAGAAGTGAAAGAATTTATCATTCTGACAACCAGAATTTGTATTAGGAATAAGACTGTGTTTTACAGAAAACCACCTTGATAAGCTCTGGTGTTAGCTGATTGGCACCAAAGCTTCAGGGAAGAGGGACAAGATGCTCTATGTGGGTAAACTAAACTTGAAACAGAGGAAGAGAAAAGAGAACCTAGAATAGAAGAGGAAGAAGAGCAACATCCACAACCCCAAAGCGGAGACACTGAAGTCAACCGGGGATAAAGATGCATGAAACTCCACAGTGGGTTAACTAAGGGCATCCTAAAACCAAGGTTTCTTATTATTCTACTATTAAGCACTGTGTGATATAAACCCTTCTCCGTTTTACCCTACGTCTTAAGGACAGAATAAAAATACTGGACATATTTATTAGAAGTGTTGATTTTGGAGAAACAAAAGAACTTGGGTTCCAAGTGTAGCTCAACAAAGATGACCCACGATAGGAGAAATACCCAGACATGTTAGTAGCCATGAAAACAGAACTTTTAATAGATTTAAGGAGCACTGTACATCCACAGGTCCAGGTATGTGGTGAGGATTTTGAGAAGTAATGAGCTTCCCTACTGACAGCTTGTTACCCAAGTATAATCATATTAATTTGGCAGGTAAATGGCTTGACCTCTGCATTACATGACCTGGCCCTTAGTTGTTGTCCTCCCTCATTCATCCTCTCCCACCATTATTTGTATTTTGTTGGTATTATATCTAGCCTTTGAAAAAATGCTCTAGTATTACTTTGGAGTACATATTTCTATGCTGTAGGCCAGCCCACATCATTCCGAAGGGGAAATATTAGCTTGTCTGTTCCAACTGCAGGATCTTTCAGTCTCTAGAACGCACTTTTTCCCCCTTTTAAGCCATATCACCCCAGTGAATATTCATCCGTGTAAAAGTGATTCATTATCACCTTTCATTTTTACCATCAACTGTCTTACTGTTCATTACCATCCAGAGGCTGGTTTCTCATTTTTGTCCTTGAATCTGCAATTTTTATTTCCTCTGCAGACTACTTTTCACATCTCCTTTTACAGTTGCTGTCTTCCCCCATAACCATCCCTCTGTGTCCCGTGATCAAGCTGAGTGGCAGTCACTAAATTACTGGGTATTCTCTGCAACTTCCCAGCATCGATGATTTTCGGCTATATAATCTGCTCGCTCTTTTCAGTCAGCCATATATTGGTGAGGATATATGGGTATTACCATTCACAAAGCTCAAAATGTGAGGGAGCTTTCTCAGACTAGTGTCTTTGGCTGATTTAGAGATCAACTTCCTGTTTATTATCAACTATTATCTGTGTGGATTTTTTTTTTCAATCCTCTTCGTCTGTCTCTAGTTCTGTGTGATCATGCTGCTTAGCTTCCTGAGCCATTGCAGTGTTGTTCTTCCATCTCTAATGTCATTCTTCACTGTCAATACCTGGATTTAAGATCCCCTGCAGCCCTCTCTTCTTTTTTTTTTATAAACTCTTTTCGTCAGTTCCCACTACATACGAAAACAAGCTCAGGCATCCTGGAATTTCTTAGGGATTCCTGCCTGAAATATTCACCTTGACCATATACCATCTCCCTCTGGTCTCCACTTCCCTCTGTCTCCCCCTCCCCACCTCTTCCTCCCTTCCCCCTCCCTCCCTCTTGCCTTGTGAATTTAAATAGTAGGGAGTTGATTAATCATACTCTTCAATTCAAGAACATTATCAGTTACTATCACTGGTATCAGTTACTAAAATCCCCTCTTTTATTTTATATACTTAGGTTTTTTCTTTTCCTTTTCATAATGTCTTATTCTCGTTTGTGTGCATGTATTCACACAGCCATTTCTGCTATAATGCTTGTTTTGAAATCATGAGTTTGTTCCAATGCCACTGACATAGAGAACAATTTAAAATTTAAGCATAACACAAATTTCCCTTTATGCATAATTCTGTCCAGGAGACACACCAGGTGAATGCAGAAAACTGCACACCACTGACTGAAGCCCTGTGGGAATGTACCACACACACACACACACTCACTCACATGCACACACACACAACAAACATCTACCAGCTACCTCAATTCACCATGCGTGTTATGAACTGTCCACACTTTGCACCTGGATTACAACTTTCTGTGATCTCCAGGAAGCCTCATTCTACCATCTCATGGTGGCTCACAAGCTGCAATCATCCTTGTGCCCATTTTCACAAGAAAAAGCCTGGTCTTTTTCAACATAAAGTTGAAGTATGTATGTATATGTATGTATATATGGACATATGTATATATGAAGTATGTATGTATATGTATGTATATGTATGTATATATGGACTTCTTTCAACCGTTTAACATCTAATTGTGCTACGGCTTTTATTACATGTCAGTCTTTTTAATGTCACTGCCAAAGTTTTTGCGTGCTATTCCCAAAACCATTTCCTTCACAAACATTGTAGTTTTATTGCAAAATTTTGTATAGCAAGATTATTTTTAGGAAAGAATATGTTGCATTATCAAAAACTGTATCATTGTTTGGAGCACACGTATTATTAATTTACAAAAATGAAAATGTGTTAGAAATGTCACTCTGTTTTCTACTGTTTTTGTTGTTGTTCTTTCAGATTCTCCAATGTTGTTATGTATGTTTTCTAATTACTTAAATATTACTCCTCCACATTTTACCCATCGATTCTCCCATGGGTGGGCGCATACCCCAGTTATCTTCAAATTTTTGCTACCACAAATAACATGAATATTTTGCTATCTTGTAAAACCCCCATGCTACATCTTCACAATACTTTCTTTGTAATACAGATCCAGAAGTAGAATAGCTCAGTCATAGAGTCAGCAAACCTTTACTTTGCCTGAAAAGCGTGAGCTTGCTCTCAAGAACACATATGCTCATCTACCATCTCCCAAACAACGTATAAGCACCTCTCTACTTGGCCCTGAGATTCACAGCATTCTAAATTTCACCTATCTAGTGTATATTTTCTCTGCCATTTCTTCTTAGACTTCTGATCATGTCAGAGCACTTGTGATTCTTTCAACTGTCTTTCTCCTGACACTCAATCCACCGTGGTAACCCTTCAGCTCTGGCATTCACATTCCCTTCTCCTTGATCCACATCCATTCCATGGTTACAATGATTTTGCCACCATCTTCCTCTACTTTGTCAATAAATATCCCATAATTACCACCGAGACCCAGCTGCCTGTCTGCTAGTTCAGTATAGACTCTTACATTTAATCCCTCCATTCTGTTCATTCATCCCTCTATCAGCAAAACTTGGACATTAGTGCATGCCTAAACATCTGTTGAGGCTCCTCTCACACATCACCTCTTCTTTGAAGTCTTCTTTGACTACCCTATCTAAAATGGCAATAATTCCTTTCTTCCACAAAATCTGATATGCATTCACTTCTATTTTTTTTCAAGCCTCCTTGCTTTGTTAATATTTGTTTATACATCTCTCTTTCTAAGGGGGATCTTGAATTACTTGAGGGTAGGGCATTTGCCTTAATCATCTTGATTTCTCCCACATTTAGGAGGCTCTCAAAAACTCTCCCTTGAGTGATTGAATGAGCAAAAAAAAGAAAAAAAGAATAAATCAAATGTTATTTTATATCAAGTGCTCTTAAGTAATCAGAGTTTGTAATGCCCAATATGTTAGTCATAATTTAAAACTCTGTATTAACATAGAACAAAAAATAAGATAAGATAATTTTTAATTAAAAGACTGTGTCTGAAAACCAATTCACAAAGGAGATTGCTTGATTGTCACCTTTTTTTTCCTTAGGAAAGGATGCTTTATTAATTAGCCTCTTTGGTCTATAACACTTTTCTATAGTTATTGTACTGCATATCAGTAATGCTGGGATCTGCTAAATTGAAATATAATTGATAATGAATTCAGCAGCTAATTCTCACATCATTCTCAAGTGAATTCCAGTTGACTCAATTCATCCTTTCTTTTCCCATGATCTTTTAGATGATTTTTATTAAAATTTAACACAGAAGTTAGTAAGGATTATGGTTCTGTATTATTTTTGCAGGAACATACAGTATGCTACTCTAGGACAGTGTGTCTGTGTGTTGGGGGGGGGGGGGAGGTGTAAATACAGTGCCCGACCATCCCAATTTGCCTAAAACTGTTTTGGTTTTAGCATTAAACTTCTCATATCTCAGAAAGTGATTTAGTTCCAGGCAAATTAAGATGGCTGCTCATCTTGGATGTTAATCTTCTACATTTATTTGTGTCTTAACCAGGCATTCAAGACCTTCTATGACCTAACACTGACCTTCTTTTCTTACTTTTAGCAATGCTTCCCGTGGTCTACTTTCCAGAAAAACTGAACTTTAGCTTATTCTTTACACATGAGTTGGTTTCATTGCCTACAGTGTTATAAGTCTAAATTCTACCTATTTGTCAAGGACTACTTAACATTTTATTTTACCACCACATGTGCCTTTCTACCCAAAGGTTCTTGCTAGTCTGAATATGGCTTTTGATGCTGATCCATTTCTGCTTTGCATTACAGTGTCTTTTATACATCTTCTTTGTCCCAAAGAAAGAATCGATGTTAAACATAGGACTGCCAATGTATTTCAGATTATGTAAATAATATATAAATACCATTTATCTTATATATGATAATTAAGTGTCCATATTTTCTTGTAATATTTCACCATTAATCATTCATCCTATCAACTATTTTGTTTTCCAATATCTAAAGCATGACAAGCTCTTTCAATGATACCTAATAACTAAATTTATATTTTAAGTTCTTTTATACAATTGATTGGGAGAAAACAGTATAATAAAATGAGTATACGCACTGAAGCCGTTCAAACATGAGTTTAAATTCTAGGTCTTTCTTGCTTTTACATCCTTGGACAAGTCATCTATCTCATTCAGCTTAGTTCTCCAACTTTGAAATGGAATGAAAAATTTTCCTATATACATGTTATAAAGCTGAAAAATAATGGATATCAATTGTCAGCAAACTTTTCTGTAAAGGGACAAATAGTACATATTTTTGATTTTGTGGACGTGGTGAGTCAAAACTACTCAACAGCCATTGCAGTGTAAGATTAGCCATAGACAATAAGTAAATGAAGGAGGTAACTATGTTACAATACAGTTTTATTTATAAAAATGGACAGTGGGACATGTTTGGCATTTTGACCACAGTTTGCCAACGCCTAATACACATTAAGCATTTAATAAATCTCGATTGGTACTATGATGAGCTAATTTGTCTAGCCTCACTATTGTGATTTTGTGGTCCTGATCTAAATTAAGCTTAAATTAATCCAACATTTTCCAAAAATATTTTGTAGGTTTTTGTTTTTCCCATAACTTCTTCCATAAAAGTAATTCAGGGAAATTATATATTGAATCTTTTCCTGGTAGAGATAGGACATTGAAGATTTAGGTGTTAAGGATTTTAATCCCCATTCTCCTTTTTCCTGATCAACTATAGTCACTGATCCTCCTATTCTTACAAGTTCTATCTTATCCATAATCTAAAATTATCACAATCCAGACATAAAGCATGTTAGGAATTGTGAGAGGGTCTGAATTAACTAGTCACCGTAAGCTCTATGGCCTGGGATGAAGCCTGGGTACTTGAGTCTCTCAAGGCCACCTTTCTTTCAAATATACTAATTTCTTCAAAATTCAATGTTTTTGTGCCCTGGTTAGTTCTATAGCTTGCCAGAGAACTTCACCCATCCTGATAATCCAGTTGGTCTCAATTTTGGCCACAAGTTAGAGTCATCTGTAAGGATTTGAAAAATAAATTTGTCTTAGCCTAAAAAAGCAGTGATTCTAAAAGAAAAAAAAAAGATAAATTAGACTGCAGCAAAATGTAAAACTTCCTTAACTGAAATAGAATACCATGAAGAAGATGAATTATCATGCCACAGTATGAGAGAAAAGTTTTCACAAAAACATATATCTGACAACTCTTGTCCAGGATATGTAAATAAAAAGACAAACAAAAACAAACAAAACAAAACAAAAAACTCTTACACCTTAATAGTAAAAAGATAAAAATCCAATAAAAAAGTGGGCAAACATTTAAAAGTCCTCTCTTAAGAGGAGATGGAGGGGCACCTGGGTGGCTCAGTAGGTTAAGCGGCCGACTTTGGCTCAGGTCAATATCTCACAGTCCGTGAGTTTGAGCCCTGCGTCGGGCTCTGTGGTGATAGCTCAGAGCCTGGAATCTGTTTTGGATTCTGTGTCTCCCTCTCTCTGACCCTCCCCTGTTCATGCTCTGTCTCTCCCTGTCTCAAAAATAAATAAAACGTTAAAAAAAAAGAGAGAAGATAGAAAAATCACCAATATGCATATGAGAAAGTGGTTAATATCATTTCCCATTACAATGTGATCTCAATATATATCTGCCAAAATAACTATGATTAAAATGATTGATGATATCAAGTGTTGGTGAGGTTGTGAAGCAACTAGAATTCTCCAATGAATTACTGTTGGGAATACAAAATGTTTTGATCACCTTGAAGAAAAGTTCAGGCATTTTCTTGCAAAACTGAACCAAACGTGCCCTATGACCTAGTGATTTCACTCCAAGAGGAATGAAAATGTTCCAAAGAATTTGTGTAAAAATGCCCATAATAGGATCAGTCATCACAACTAAGCCTAGAAGCTGTCAAAGTGCCCATCAAAAGGAGAATATATGAAAAAATATGGTATATTTATGTCTAACAGTACTATTCAGCAATAAAAAGAAAAAAAAAAAAAAACTATCAGAGGCATTGGCCTGGGTAAACTTCCAAAACATTATGCAAAGTAAGCAATGCCTTACCCAGAAGGGTGCACAGGATATAATTACATTTGTATGAAATTCTTAAAAAGGCAACAACTAATCTTAAGTTGGGGGAAAATGTCAGAATGATGATTTACCTCTGGGGAATAGGGGCAAGAAAATGACAGGAGAAGGGCGTGAGGAAACTTTCTAATGTGATAGTAATATTTTACATGTTGATAAAAGTCTGGGTTTTAGTGGTGTATGCATTTGTTAAAGCTCAGCAAATGGACACTTAAGAGATATGCATTACATGATATGTAAATTTTAAATCAAATAAAAAAGTTGTAAACAAGATTATATTCTTGTTAATGATATGCAAGCTGACATAATTTACTTTCAGATACACCAGAAATAGAATGGGTTACTGGATGGATAGAGGGGTAGTACACAGATAGGGGTTTGATAAAGCAAGTAGAGCAAACTTTTAAATGTAGAATCTAGATGGGAAATACATGGATGTTCATTGTAATTTTTTTTCAATTTTTCCGTATGTTTAATTATTTTTATAATAAAATGACTATGAGTTAATTACTTTGGGAGTAGGATCTAGATACTTTGTTGTTTTTTTTTTTTGTTTTGGAAAAGGCTTTCAGGTTATTCTAATGTACAGTCAGATTCAAGAGTAACTGCACCAATATTTTCCAACTCCACCCAGGGAATCTGGACCATTACCTGCATATACAGCTGACTCCTGAACAACATGGGTTTGAAGTGCATGGATCCACTTATATAATAAATTTTTACAGTAGAGTACTGTAAATGTATTTTCTTTTCCTTACGATTTCCTTGGTAACATTTTATTTTCCCTAAATTACTTTACTGTAAGAATATAGTATACCATATATATACAAAATATGTGTTAATTGACCATGTTATTGATGAGGCCTCCAGGCAACAGCAGGATATGAGTAGTTAAGTTTTCAGAGGAATCAAAAGATACATGCATATTTGACTAACCCCCACACTGCTCAAGGAGCAACTGTATTTATTCAAAAGTAAGGATTCTTCTCTGGGGCACCTAGGTGGCTCAGTTGGTTAAGCGTCCAACTCTTAATATCGGCTCAAGTCTCCATCTCAAGGTTTGTGAATTCGAGCTTTGCACTGGGCTCCACACTGACAGCGAGAAGCTGTTTGGGATTCTTGCTCTTCCTCTCGCTCTCTGCCCCTCCCCCATTCACCCACACTGTCTCTCTCTCACAGAAAAAATAAACGTAAAAAAAGGAAGTAAGAATTCTTCTCTAAATTTGACAAACCTTTTATAAACACAAAGCTGCTACCCTGCTGACTGTGAGCCCCACCCTTCATGTAGGACGATATCACCCTGCCTTGCCTATGGCATCACACCCTTTGATTACTGGCCCTGGTATGAATCAAGCCCAAATGAACCAAGCCCATTGATTTCCCCTAAGGAACCAGTCCCATGCTGAACCACTCCCCTTTGCCTTTGATTTTTCTACATCATAGTTTCTTTTCTCCTGTTTGTTGCACTGGGCTCCCCAGTATGCCTGAGAGCAATTTCTGCTTGAGTTACTAAAGACAAAATTAAGGTATCAGGTAAGACTGGATGAGAATATATTACAGGTAATGCCTTATTTGACTAAGTTTTTACTCCAAGAACATGCATTTATTTTATCCTACACCAGGTTAAAATGATTACCTTTCCTTATCATCATCATTGAGACAGATTTTTGGTTAATATATTAATGTAATTAGTTACACTATACAAACGTATATACACATAATACATTATTATAGAATACATTATTCCATTTACATCCACACATATTCCATTATGTGGCATAGAAGGCAAAACAAAAGACTCTCAATTGTTTGGGGATAAAAGCCGAGTAATAATTCTCAGTTAAAAGACAAAGGGAAAAAAAGGACAAATGTTTAGCAAACAGATATATGCACTCCAGCACTAAATTGGTTTCTCCTCCCAAACTTGGCTGTGAGCTCTTCTTGTTCAGGGATCGTGTTCTACTCACTTTTAACTTTCCACTGTCAACACAGCCCTGACATGTGGAGGGTTTTCAACCAGTAATGAAGGCTCATGCAAAACTAATTCAGTGAAAAATCCCTGTGTTCTTACAACAAGTAGCCCACATGCATCTATGTGCCTGTAAATGTTCTATAATTCTAAGGTTAATTCATACACTTTGTATAATAGGTACTAAAATTACTCTTTACACTAAGAAAACTGAGGCTTAGGGGTGCCTGGCTGGCTCAGTTGGTTAAGTGTCCAACTTCAGCTCAGGTCATGATCTCATGGTTTGTGGGTTTGAGCCCCACAACGGGCTCTGTGCTGACAGCTCAGAGCCTAGAGCCTGCTTTGGATTCTGTGTCTCCCTCTCTGCCCCTTCCCCGGTCATGCTCTGTCTAGCTCTCCTTCTCTCAAAAATAAAAAAAAAAACATTAACAAAAAGAAAAAAAAAAAAGAAAAGAAAAACTGAGGCTTATAGAGGTGAAGACATTTTGCCAAATTTGTCACATCCAGAAAGTGGCAATGGCAGTTTTCTACCCCAGGTCGAACTACCCAAACCGTGTTCTCCTCATCCCATCAATCTACTTCCCACAGTGCTCAACAGAAACAAGAAACTGTGAACCTATCTCTCACATGTCACAGTATCAGTGAGGATCCTTCCATTCTCTAAAAATCTTGAACACAGTTCATTACCACCACTGTAGAGCACATAACATTTCCAATAAAATGTTTCCTCTTGTTTTATTTGTCTGACAAGCAAAGACCAGCTACTTCCTTTTATCCTGTTCTTTAAGCCATCAGAGGATTCGGATGTTTATGTGGAAGGGACCTGTCACAGGTGTTGTTTATCATTTTCCTTCAAAAGAAGGACGTGTGCAAGATGCACTACTGAGTAGTATAAATCACACACACTCACCATTGCTGCCATGCTTAGTCTGATGAGGCAGAGAGAAAAAACTGCTGGCAAACAATCAGAACTGATGGCCTTTTTTCTGTGACATGTCAGCCTGCCTGTATTGCCAATTGTCATGACATCATTTATCTTTGTTACTAGCACCCTGAGTTAAGAAAGACTCAGGCACAGAAAAGGGACTTTGCCAGGTAAATTACTTCAGAACGCTGTAAACACTTTCTTGGGACCTTTTATGTATTTTATTGTAATGCTTGCAGGTTACTTTACCCCATGCGGAGGTTCCACAAACCTTATAGCTTTCCTAGAACTCAGTGTATATCAACAATCAAATACATGTAGAAACTAGAAGCCTAGTACATTTTCTTTATACATGATAGGTTAATCAGATGTTTTATCCCTCAGGATAAAATTGGGGTGGGGTTGGGGGACTGCATAGAGCGAGCCTGCACATGGTCTCTGTCTCTGTCTCCACCTCCCTGCTTCGCAACAAGCAGAGGACATTGACAGGAGTAAAACTTACAGAGCACAAGCTTGGAATTTTAGCCTTCATCTGATGTGACTGATAAAGTCTTAGACTGGATTGCTCCAGAAGCCAACCCTGAAACTAAAAGTCTGATAAGTCACCCCAAGGAAGACAAATACAGAAGGGAAGGGAAGGAAACCAATAATTACTGTGGGCAACTGGGGCTCAATCACATTGAGGACTTCAAGGAGAAAGCAGAGCATGCTGCAGAGTGGTTTCACCTGAAGGGCAGGGAAGATGGATATTGGCCCACAAACCTCTGTTAATCTGGGTTGAGACCTGCTCCCAGGAACCAACAAGTAGAGCACGTGCTCATGGCCAGAGACTGCCCTTGGGGAAAGAGATGTGCTGCTCGCTGCACTATGTTTTTATCACATGTAACAAAAGTGAGTACTAGGGATGTGGACATACCAACAACAGATCTGCTACAGATAAATACCATGCGGAAGGGAACAAAAATGGTGGTAAAGGAAAAGAAAGACCATTTTAAGACAGCACAATAGTGCATACTTTTTTGTTTGGATGAAATTGTAAATTTTGATAGCCTCTCTTAAACCACTGTAAATTATTACAAGACAGAGAAGAAACAAGAAAGTATTGTTTGATTCAAAGGTCTGCTTCTTAATCATAAGGAGAAGGTGATCATGAGCACCAGCATGTTTTTAACAAACAACCAAACAAAATTTTGTGACATTAAAACTTAGGTTTTGCTACTAAAGGTAATAAATTTTTAGATAAGTAGAATTTTATCACCATAATATTTGATTTCTACCATAATATTTCTCATGACATCTAAGTGAAAAAGAAGAAATTATCAGTTGGGATTGCTAGTTTGTAAAATAATCATTGTCCTGAATTTATTAAACCACTAATATTTCTCATACATAGCTAGCTCTCTAAAGACTTCCCTTTAGTCATCAATATTTTTATCTTTTTAAAAAATCGATAATTTCCTCGGATTTACTCACTGAGATATTAAGTATGTGCTTTAGGGCACCTGGATGTCTCAGTTGGTTAAGTGTCCATTTTCAGCTAAGGTCATGATCTCATGGTTAGTGGGTTTGAGCCCTGTGTTGGGCTCTGTGCTGACAGCTCAGAGCCTGGAGCCTGCTTTGGATTCTGTCTCTCTCTCTCTGCCCCACTCCTGCTCATGCTCTCTCTCTCTCTCTCTCTCAAAAATAAATAAACACTATTTTTTTTTTTAATTAAAAAGTATGTGCTTGACTGGAGGAGCCAAGATGGCGGGACAGCATGGAAGTTTTTTGTGTGTCTCACATCCATGAAAGACAGCCAGACCAACAGTAAACGATCCTGAACACCTAGAAAACTGATCTGAGGATTAACAACAATCTGCACAACCTGAACCACAGGACTCAACAGGTACGTGGGGCGGAGAGGTGAACTTGGGGAGAGAGAAGCTGGCTTCAGGCAGGGAGCTGCTTTTTCAGGCAGAGAGAGAATGGAGACTGGGGGTGGGGGGTGGAGAATACGGGAAAAGCACCCCTCCCCAAAAGCAGCTGGAGAGAAAGTGGAAAGCTGGAAATAGCCGCAGGGACTGAACTAAAAAGGGAGAAGTGAGAAAGGAGAGGGTTTAAATTCCATTAAGACTGTAAACAAGGGGAGCGCAAAGGCTGCAACTCTGCAGCTCGATACCTGGCGTTGCTCTGGTGGGAAGGGCGAATCCCCAGGAGCAGAGTGCGGTCCAGGAGGTTCTCGGGCCACACGGGGAAAAGTGGTTCCACTGCTGGAAGGACATTTGGTAGAGACTGTTGAAGCTACCTGGTCCCAGCAGACCCCAGAAAACAGCCACATTCGCGGGTGCTGGAACAAGGTCGTTAAGGGTGAAGCCTGGTGCCACATGTGTGTTGTGATTTTCCATAATCCCTGAAAAGCTGCTGCTACACTATCTCGCGAACTTTTTCTGGGGCGGGCTGGCACCTGGTCGTACTCGGGGCACCGACAGCAGCAGGGTCCCACAAGCGTTCCTGGGTGCAGCTGACATTCGGCCACTGCTTGGTGAGACCCTCCCACAGAGGGGCGGAACAGGTCAAAGCCACAGTCCTTCAGAAGTAAGGGGCCAGGGAAAACAGCCGCATCTGAGACAAAACTTGGGAGAGAGGTACTGCCTGGGGCCTGGTCACGGAGAGTGAAAAAGCGGGGAGTGGACAAATGCTGAAGACAGAGAACAGGTGCATGATTGCTGATGCGGGAGACAGAGTTCCAATACTAGAGATTGGGTAGATGGGTGAAGACAGGGTCACCACTCCCAAGCATGCGCATATGCACCTACGAACGCCAAACACTCCACCCCAGTAGGCTAGCAGCGCCATCTAGTGGAGAATGGAGCCGTTACACTGAGCCACGCCCAACTGGGCCAACCTCACCCTTCAAGAACACAAGTCTCACCGCCCACTTAGTTTATAGGCTATAAAGTTCTCAATAGTCTGACTTCCAGGGGAAAACCAAGTAATTTCAGTCCTATTTCAAACTGTTAGCAGGTCCATCTTTTCAATTTTCTTTCTTTTTTTCTTTCTCTTTTACACTACTTTTCTTTTTCTTGAATGCAGAAAGAGAAAAACTTCATTTTTACTTTCGATTTCTATTAAAAATATTTTTCTTTAATTTTTTTACTATATTTCTGCTTTTATGTAATTTTTTTTCAAATTCTATTTTACTTCCATCATTTTATTTCAGTCTACTACAGTGTATTCACTTTTTCAAATTTTCAAATGATTTTTCTTTTCTCTTTTTTCTCTTTTGAGTTTCTTTTCTTCTTCTTGAATAAAAAGAAAAACTTCATTTTTATTTTTAATTTTTATTAAAAATATTATTTTTTTCTACTGTATTATTTACTTTTGTGTAACTTTTTTCAAATCCTATTTTACTCCCATCATCTCAATTTAGTCTACTTCAGTGTATTCATTTTTTCAAATTCTCAAATGATTCCTGCCCCCCCCAGCCTTGTTTTTCTCTAACCTGTCAAACAACTTTAAACACCCAGACCAAAACACACCTAGGATCTAACATCATTTATTAGATTTGTGTGTGTGTGTGTGTGTGTGCGTGTGTGTGTGTTTGTGTGTACTTAATTTTTTAATTTTAACTTTTTAATTTTAATTTTTTAATTTTAATTTTTCTACCTCATTAATTCCTTTTCTCCCTTCAAAATGACAAAACAAAGGAATTCACCCCAAAAGAAAGAGCACGAAGAAATGCCAGCCAGGGATTTAACCAACACACATACAAGCAAGATGTCTGAAACAGAATATAGAATCACGATAATAAGAATACTAGCTGGAGTTGAAAATCAATTAGAATCCCTTTCTGCAGAGATAAAAGAAGTAAAATAGCCAGAATGAAATTAAAAATGCTATAAGTGAGCTGCAATCACGGATGGATGCAGCAGCGGCAAGGATGGACGAGGCAGAACAGAGAATCAGCAATATAGAGGAAAAAACTTATAGAGAATAATGAAGAAAAAAAGAGGGAGATTAAGGCAAAAGAGCACGATTTAAGAATTAGAGAAATCAGTGACTCATTAAAAAGGAACAACATCAGAATCATAGGGGTCCCAGAAGAGGAAGAGAGAGAAATTGGGGTAGAAGGGTTATGTGAGCAAATCATAGCAGAAAACGTTCCTCACCTGGGGAAAGACACAGACATCAAAATCCAGGAAGCACAGAGGACCCCCTTAGATTCAACAAAAACCGACCATCAACAAGGCATATCATAGTCATATTCACAAAATAGTCAGGCAAGGAGAGAATCATGAAAGCAGCAAGGGAAAAAATTCCCTAACCTACAAGGGAAGACAGATGAGGTTTGCAGCAGACCTATCCACAGAAACTTGGCAGGCCAGAATGGAGTGGTGGGATATATTCAGTGTACTGAATCAGAAAAACATGCAGCCAAGAATTCTTTATCCAGCAAGGTTGTCATTCAAAATAGAAGGAGAGATAAAACGTTTCCCAGACAAACAAAAATTAAAGGAGTTTGTGACCAGTAAACCAGCCCTGCAAGAAATTTTAAAGGGGACTTTCTGAGGGGAGAAAAGATGAAAATATATATATAAATACATACCAAAGGCAACAAAAGATTAGAAAGGACTGGAAAACAACACCAGAAACTCCAGAAACTACAAGCATAATAATGGCAATAAATTCATATCTGTCAGTACTCATTTTAAATGTCAATGGACTCAATGCTCCAATCAAAAGACATAGGGTAACAGAATGGATAAGAAAACAAGATCCATCTATATGCTGTTTACAAGTGACCCACTTTAGACTTAAAGACACCTTCAGATTGAAAATAAGGGGATGGAGAACCAGCTATCATGCTACTGGAAGTCAAAAGAAAGCCGGAGTAGCCATACTTATTTCAGACAATCTAGACTTTAAAATAAAGACTGTATCAAGATATTCAGAAGGACATTATATCATAATCAAGGGGTCTATCCACCAAGAAGACCTAACAATGGTAAACTTTTATGTACCAAATATGGTAGCACACAAATATATAAATCAATTAATTACAAACATAAAGAAACTCATCGATAGTAATACCTTAATAGTAGGAGACTTCAACACCTCACTCACAGCAATAGAAAGATAATATAATCAAAAAATCAACAAGGAAACAATGGCTTTGAATCACACACTGGACCAGATGGACTTAACAGATATATTCAGAACATTTCAACCTAAAGCAGCAGAATATACATTCTTCTCCAGTGCACATGGAACATTCCCCAGAATAGACCATACACTGGGATACAAATCAGCCCTAAGTAAGTACAAAACGATGGAGATCATACCAGGCATATTTTCAGACCACAACACTATGAAACTTGAAATCGACCACAAGAAAAAATTTGGAAAGGTAACAAATACTTGGAGACTGAAAAACATGCTACTAAAGAATGAATGGGCTAACAAAGGAGTTAAAGGGGAAATTAAAAAGTATACGGAAGTCAGTGAAAATGATAACACCACAACCCAAAACCTCTGGGATGCAGCAAAGGTGGTCGGTCATAAGAGGAAAGTATATAGCAATCCGCGCCTTCCTAAAGAAGGAAGGAAGATCTCAGATACACAACCTAACCTTATGCCTTAAGGAATTGGAAAAAGAATAGCAAATAAAACCCAAAACCAGCAGAAGACAGGAAATAATAAAGATTAGAGCAGAAATTAATGCTATCAAAACCAAAAAAAGAGAACAGATTAATGAAACCAGAAGCTGGTTCTTTGAAAGAATTAACAAAATTGATAAGCCACTAGGCAGTTTGATCAAAAAGAAAAAAGAAAGGACCCAAATAAATAAAATCAAAAATGAAAGAGGAGAGATCACAACCAACAAACAGAAATAAAAATAATAAGAGAATATTATGAGCAATTTTATGCCAATAAAATGGGCAATCTGGAAGAAATGGACCAATTCCTAGACACATATAGACTGCCAAAACTGAAACAGGAAGAAATAGAAAATTTGAACAGACCCATAACCAGTAAGGAAATCGAATTAGTAATCAAAAATATGCCAAAAAACAAGAGTTCAGGGCCAGATGGCTTTCCAGGGGAATTCTACCAAACATTTAAGGAAGAGTTAATACCTATTCTCTTGAAACTATTCCAGAAAATAGAAATGGAAGGAAAACTTCCAAACTCTTTCTATGAAGCCAGCATTACCTTGATTCCAAAACCAGACAGAGACCCCACGAAAAAGGAGAACTATAGACCAATTTCTCTGATGAACATGGATGCAAAAATCCTCAACAAGATATTAGCCAACCGGCTCCAACAATACATTAAAAAAATTATTCACCACGACCAAGTGGGATTTATACCTGGGATGCAGGGCTGGGTCAATATCCACAAAACAATTAACGTGATTCATCACATCAGTAAAAGAAAGGACAAGAACCATATGATCCGCTCAATAGATGCAGAGAAAGCATTTAACAAAACACAGCATCCTTATTTGATAAAAACCCTCAAGAAAGTAGGGATATAAGGAACACACCTTGCAATCATAGAAGCCATATATGAAAGATCCACCACTAATATCATCCTCAAAGGGGAAAAACTGAGGGCTGTTGCCCTAACGTCAGGAACATGACACGGATGTCCACTCTCACCACTATTATTCAACATAGTATAGGAAGTCCTAACCTCAGCAATCAGACAACACAAAGGAATAAAAGGCATCCTCCAGGAGGAGGTCAAATTTTCACTCTTCGCAGATGACATGATACTCTATATGGAAAACCCAAAAGATTCCAAAAAAAACCTGCTAGAACTGATTCATGAATTCAGAAAAGTTTCAGGATATAAAATCAAAGCACAGAAATCGGTTGCATTCCTATACACCAACAATGAAGTGATAGAGAAATCAAGGAATCTATCCAATTTACAATTGCACAAAAAAACATAAAATACCTAGGAATGAATATAACCAAAGAGGTGAAATCTATACACTGAAAACTACAGAAAGCTTATGAAAGAAATTGAGGAAGACACAAAAAAAGGGAAAAAGATTCCATGCTCCAGGATAGGAAGAACAAATATTGTTAAAATGTCAATACTACCCAAAACAATCTACATATTCAATGCAATCTCTATCAAAGTAACACCAGCATTCTTCACAGAGCTAGAACAAGTAATCCTAAAATTTTTATGGAACCAGAAAAGACCCCGAATAGCCAAAGCGATCCTGAAAAAGGAAACCAAAGCAGGAGGCATCACAATCCCAGACTTCAAGCTGTACTACAAAGTTGTAATCATCAAGACAGTATGGTACTGGCACAAGAACAGACACTCAGATCAATGGAACAGAATAGAGAACCCAGATATGGATCCACAAATGTATGGCCAACTAATCTTTGACAAAGCAGGAAAGAATATTCAATGGAATAAAGACAGTCTCTTCGCAAGTGGTGCTGGGAAAACTGGACAGCGACATGCAGAAGAATGAACCTGGACCACTTTCTTACACCATACACAAAAATAAACTCAAAATGGATGAAAGACCTAATGTAAGACAGGAAGCCATTAAAATCCTCGAGGAGAAAGCAGGCAAAAACCTCTTTGATCTTTGCCGCAGGAACTTCTTATTCAACATGTCTCCAGAGGCAAGGGAAACAAAAGCAAAAATGAACTACTAGGACCTCATCAAAATGAAAAGCTTCTGCACAGTGAAGGAAACAATCAGCAAAACTAAAACACAACCAACAGAATGGGAGAAGATTTTTGCAAATGACATATCAGATAAAGGGTTAGTATCCAAAATGTATAAAGAACTTCTCAAACTCAACACCCAAAAAACAAATAATCCAGTGAAAAAATGGGCAAAAGACATGAATAGACACTTCTCCAAAGAAGGCATCCAGATGGCCTACCGACACATGAAAAAATGCTCCACTCATCATCAGGGAAATACAAATCAAAACCACAATGAGATACCACCTGACACCTGTCAGAATGGCTAACATTAACGACTCAGGCAACAACAGATGTTGGCAAGGATGCAGAGAAAGAGGATCTCTTTTGCATTGTTGGTGGCAATGCAAGCTGGTGCAGCCACTCTGGAAAACAGTATGGAGGTTCCTCAAAAAACTAAAAATAGAATTACCCTACGACCCAGCAATTGCATTACTAGGCATTTGTCCAAGGGATACAGGTGTGCTGTCTCGAAGGGACACATGCACCCCCATGTTTATAGCAGCACCATCAACAATAGCCAAACTATGGAAAGAGCCCAAATGTCCATCGACAGATGAACTGATAAAGAAGATGTGGTATACAGACAGACACACACACACACACACACACACACACACACAATGGAGTATTACTCAGCAAAAAGAATGAAATTCATTCTTTCATTCATTCATTCATTCATTCATCAAAAAGAATGAAATCTTGCCATTTGCAACTACGTGGATGGAATTGGAGGGTATTATGCTAAGTGAAATTAGTCAGAGAAAGACAAAAATCATAGGACTTCACTCATATGAGGACTTTAAGAGACAAAACAGATGAATGTAAGGGAAGGGAAACAAAAATAATATAAAAACAGAGAGGGGGACAAAACAGAAGAGACTTAAAAATATGGAGAACAAACAGGGTTGCTGGAGTGGTTGTAAGAGGGGGGGATGGGCTAAATGGGTAAGGGGCACTAAGGAATCTACTCCTGAAATGACTGTTGCACTATATGCTAACTAATTTGGATGTAAATTTAAACAAAAATTTAAAAAAACAAGTTAAAAAAAAAAGGATGTGCTTTATACAAAGCTATGGAATATAACAATCAGGATTTAAAAATTCTCTATAATCAGAAAATCAAACTGAAATCCATGGGATTTAATTATTATCAGGGAGAACTGCAACTCTTACATTTAGGCTGTAAAATATTAAGCATATTGGTAGAAATTAGAAGGCACCATGGTCTATGCAGCTGTTTTCACCTAAAAGAACACAGGAATATCACTGATCTCATGTTCCTCTTCTCTATATAGAAACAACATTATGTACCTTGGTCACTTATAAAAAAATAGAACGTATATGCCTAGTATATTGTAGGGAATTGAAAATGATGGATTAGTTCATTACTTTCACATAGACTTATTTCCTATGTGAAAAGCACTTGGATGGACACCGAGAAGGATAGTTTGTCTTCTCAAATCCTAGAGTTGAGTGAGATATTTGAAAGGGACACATGATACAGTTGGGATGGTATAAGATGTCGAGGAAAATCAGAGGAAGTTATCCAACCAGAATTGGGGAATGGACTGTCCTCAAGAAGACTCAATGAATTTAACATCTAAGCAGAGACCTAAAAGATGTATAGGAATCAACCAAGTTAATAAATGATACAAAACAGGGCATAGTTTGGGAGAAAGCAGGATTGTTCCAGGCAGAATAGTAAGCCTATAATAAGAGACAGAGGTAAAGTGAAGCTATTATAAACATATATAGATTGGATCGTGGAGTGCACACTATGATTGGGGAAGGATTGAGGAAGCATGGAGGACTGATGAGAGATAAGGCTAGATGGGAAATATGGGTCAGGTCTTTTAGGAGCTTCTAGATCATGTTGAGCCATGTAGATATCCTAAAAGACCAATAAGGAATCAAACAGTTAAATTGGAATACTACATGGTCAGATTCAAAGGACAGCAGAGAAGAGCCAAGAATATTAACCATGAGTCTGTTATACTGTTCCAGGTAAGAGATAATAATGGCTTTGAAGAGTGGTGTAGAAGAAAGATTCCAGAGGTCTTTAGAAGATATACATATATGATAGAAATCAGTCTATTCTTGCTGGAAAATCTATTTCCTAGCTTTGTCTACCTGACCCAGTATATGCAATTGTCGGGAATCTATTAATCCCAAATGTCCAGTAAGCCCCACTTGATCAAAGGAGAGCAACTGCTACGATGCCATAGTGCCTCCTTTTGTAACATTGGTTATCTTCGCCTCCCAGAAAGGAAGGTCAGTCTTTGGCAGGGTGCCACATTTGTGTTACATAGAGCCCAGTAGCTCTGGTATCCAGGTTGAAGCTCATAAGACCCATGAAGACTCTGGCTCTCCCATGTAAAGCACCATGTGAAGGACATCAGGGCCCATATAAAGCACCATTCCTAAAAGTGAAAGATCTGGCTTCCAGAGGGTCTGCCAGTTAGCACACCCAGAGATACAAAGAAGTTAACATCCTGTGGGCTAACTGGGATCAACCAGAGAAAGGAAGACAAGAAGGAGCCATCAGACAAATCTCCTTCCTTTCCTCCCCTCCGAGGCATAGTAGATCTATGAGTTCTCTCTGAAAGCTGTCCAGTGTACCTGAGCAGTTGGCTGTGCTGTCTTCCAAAATTGTGGTCAGGCTGTTAATACACCACCTTATGTTTTCTTTTCTTGTCTCATGACTCTACTGTTTTGTTGTCCTGAGACAGCATGTGGCACACACCTTTCCATGCAAGCATTCCCTTGATTTTTAAAGAATCCAAACTAAGATACTGTATACTCTTGGGTAAAACACTTAATCTTTCTGGGTCTTTGAGTAAGCACCTATTAATATTAGCTATTTTTATTGTCTGTGTGGTGTAATAATGGCAAATGACTTATCTGAATCCATGGTATAATACTAATTGATAAAATTGGGTTAGCTCAAGATTGATCTCATAGTCCTTCTGGGACTATAATTTTCAAATTGGTTCAGTACCTAATAATGTACAAACTTTTCAGTGTGACACCAATTTCAGGCTGGTAACAATTTAATTTCCCAGTTTTATATCACTAACCTCCTTCATAGACAATGAGTTTTCCCTCATTCCCTGATGCACCATATTAATAGCAATAATAATTACAACTATATTCCTTGAGTGCTTTGTGTAAGACAAGCACTAATCCTCACACCCCTATAAGGTAAGTGACTACTATCTTCACTTTACAGATAGAGAAAATGGGTGACAGAAAGATTCCATAACTAGCTCTTGGTGGCACAGCTCACCTGCAGTGGAGCCAGGAGTCCAACCCTGGCATTCTGGATTTGGAAGTCGTGTTTGCAACTTTAACACTAGACGATATAAAATACCACTTCACATACCTTAGTGAACATATAAGGCATGCCTTTTTTCGTGTTTTGCCATATTTATATGTTTGCTGCTTTCACTGGATTTTAATTCCTCAAAAGCAAGTTAGCATGTCATTTTTGTAACACTACAGAATCTAGTGCAGTGTGATGCTAGGTACTGGAGAGCAACATTCAATGCTTACTGAATTGAAGACTGTATTAGGACTCAGGAAATATGATAGAGTGGAAAGAAAATGGGCTTTGCAACCAAGTAGGCATGAGTCAAAATCATAGTATGGATGTTTGCTAGTTATATACCATTCAAAACAACACTTAAGTTCTCTGAGCCTTGCCTTCCTCATCTGTATCACAGGATGGAGAATACTTCCTATGAAGAATTAGGCACATAAGATATGGTTAATTCATTATGTTTGTTTTCATGTCAAGTAATTAAAATGTACTTTTTTTCATTTGTCCCTAGGTTCTAAAGCAGGGCCTGGGATTTTTTTTTTTTGTAAAGGTCCAGACAATAAATATTTTAGGCTTTGGGGACCATATGTTGTAACTATTTAACTCTGCCATTGTGGTGTGAAGTAACCATAGACAATATGTAAAGAATGGGTATGGCTGTGTTCCAATAATACTTTTACAAAAATGGTGCATGCTGGATTTGGGCCATGGGCCATCATTTGCTAACCCCTGTTCTAAAGCATGACACTACAAGTCTTTATCTGAAAGGCAAACATTTTTTATTGTTTTCTTTATCATTTATTCCTGATTATTTGAGTTATTATTACAAACGCTAACAATGAAAAGGGAGCAATCATAATCATATTTACCAACATATTGTATGTTCAAAATGTGCATCCATGTCAGCCTTTCTGTGTCACATGTTAGGCGGCATTTTAAGATGCTGACCATTATACAATAGGAGGTTCATACCTGGTCCTTTTAAGACAGTCTCAAGTGGGCAAGATACTGGCTCCTAGAAGAACCCAACCACCTTGCCCTCCTGCTCTTGTCCCTACAGGCTGCTACCTCTCTACCTGCCTTGACCATGTCCTGAATTTGGACCCTGTTTCTAATACTCCTATTCTATCTTCACCCACTCAGAGCTTTTCCTCCCAAAATATTGTTACTGGCCTTGGCCCCACCCTTTCAGACAAAGTCCTTGAGTCCAGAATATCCCGAGGTTTTTTTATATAAATATCTGCCCCCCGGACCATATATTTTGTCACTTAGCAAACTGGACATCACCACTCTTGAGGATCAGAATACCCTTTTTGATACCCATTCCTTTAAGAGTAATTAAACTTTTAAGCCCTGCATATAGGCCCTTTGGGATTTGAGTGTAATCATATTCTCAAAATTAAGTGTAGTATATTATTTCAAAATTCCAAAATAAATAGTCATGCCCCTTAGAACACTTTGTTGTTTCATATTTCTTTGTCTTTACACATGGTGTTTCCTACTCTTGTGCTTTTCTTTCCTTCTTCTATTTGGCAAAATTCTACTAATCCTTAAAACTTGGCATAGGGTTCATCCTTTCCTGACTTTCTCCATAAAAAAAATCCCCCTCCCTCAACCAAGACCACCTCTATACCTGGCATACATATATCTTAATGTATTTTTTAACTTTTACTTCAACATACCTGTGATCAATTCAGTTTCCCTTGATAGATTCAGTTCACTGAAGGCAAGGAGAATATTTACCCAGGTGTGCATCCTCAAAGACTTAATATACTACTGGAAAATTGCCAGACCTCTGACCCATAGCCTCTGCAACAATTAGCTGAGGAAGCCAAATCACAGCCTTGACAGCAACGGGACCAAAACAGAGGGATTTGGTCAATGACTTCCAATTTCCCTTATCTTTACTTCCACCTCAGACAAACCAGAAAAAAGCCAAATATGCTCTCCAAATTAATCATATAGGATGCTCTGTTTCGAGTTAGCCTGACTCTAGCTTTGCCATGTCGAAAAACCTCCAATCAGAGCAGAACTGAAGCCTACTTTTTTTTTTCCACTATAAAGTTTTCCCACTTCATCACCTGCCTTTGAGTTTCTGCCAAATACAAGTGATGGTGGCTGAATCCCTTGCTATAGCAAGCTCTAAATACAGAAGTGACTAAACATAAACAACGTTTGTTCTAACTTGAGTGGTCTTTCTTCATGTATTTCTACAATCCCTAGCACTAAGCATTATTAAAGCTGAAATACTATTTTGATTTGCCTCCCCTGATGGGGATGTGTCAAATGGATAGTCTGGCTGAATCTGGAAAAGCTCTGTTGGGATGCCCTTACCTAAAGCTTTCAAGGTACCTAAATAAAGGGACTAATCAGATCATAATTCCAGCTCTCATAAGCTAAATATAAGTGGGCCCATGGAGAGGCTCTCGGGTGGCTCAGTTGGTTAAACATGTGACTTTAGCTCAGGCCATGATCTCACAGTTTGTTAGTTCAAGCCCCACATCAGGCTCCCTGCTGTCAGCACCAAGCCCACTTCAGATCCTCTGTGTGTGTGTCTCTCTCTGCCCCTCCCCTGCTTGTGCTCTCTCAAAAATAAATTAACATTAAAAATCACACACACACACACACACACACACACACACACACACACACAAAATGGCCCCATGGAAATGTGCATGAAGAAAAACAAGACATGAGGAGTATAAAGAACAGAGCTGAAAGGATGGCAAAGAAGATCCTGAACTCAACTCTTCTGACAGACACACTGAATCTACAGCTATCTCAATAACAATTTCCTCCAGAATGAAAAAAAAAGTAAAAACTGGTGTGCAGCAACACCTTCACATCGGGTACATGAAAGGTAAACCACATGGATGTGGGTAGGAAAGGCTGAAACACACTGTTACTATAAACCACCCCTGGTGTGGCCACTCATAATCAGGAGGAAACTCAAAAGCCAGAAATCTTCCCTGAGGAGCAAAGTCTTCATACCCCACTGTAGGCATCTTGAATTATAAAACTGACACCTGAGAGAGAAGCCCCGAAAACACTTGGCTTTGAAGACCAACAGGGCCTCTGCCCATGAGACCTGCAGGTTGTGGCAAATTGAGTAATGGTTCTTAAGTGGCCTACGTGTAAACTCCCCCACTTCCAAATCAGAAGTAGCCCTTTTAATAACACCCAGACTTTATATGAATGAGACTTATTTCCTAATGTAAAAGTTTTTTCTGAGGAACAGAGTCCTGTTTATGATACTGTCTGGGGTCAGAGGCCAGTGGGTAGCATCTACCCGTTCCCCTTCTGCCTTGTGAAAGCCAGAAGGTGCCATCCTTTTTCTTTCTTTACCATGGATGCCATCTTGCACACTCTCCCTCTGCCCTGCTATAGCTGGTGGGCACCATCTCCCACCCCCATTTCCTTTTATTCTTCTTTCTATTTCCTTTTTCTTTTTTCTATCTTCTCTCCTTTTCCAGCAGGTGCTATCTTTGCACTTCCTGTTTGCCATGTTCTAACCAGCAAGTGCCATTTTTGCTTTCTCTCCCCCTTCTGTGTTCTACAGCACCAGTATTTCCTAGAGGAAAGCTTCTACACATGTCTGGTGTCCCAGTTTTTATGTCCGGTGATCTAGTCTTTAATGCTGCCACCCAGGAGATACCCCTAGCTCACCTGTCTCTGGAGGTGAAAAGGACTTTAATTCTTTGTTCCCATGTTTCTGGGAAGAATAGCCCTCCCAGGGCACTGAAAGGATAAAAACTGAAACAAAATCTTTCTGGAAACAAAAACCTATTTGTCCAGGAGTTCTGGACTGAAGTCAGTTTTCTGTTTTGGCACACTTAGAGTAATCTATGGAGATAATCTTAGGGAATATAAGCCAGTGGACAGACAGTCTCTCTGCTCTCCCTCTGCCTTATTCCAAATCACCAGTATCTTCTAGAAAGCAGCTTATACTTTTGTCTGGTACTGATGTGTGTTGCTAATTCCAGAGGACACCTCTATATCACCTGGCCTTGGTGACCAGTAGAGCTTACACTCTTGGGTCCCACAAGACTGTAAGCAACACAGAAAGTGTTCTTAAATTGCTACCATTCCCAGGACAGAAAGAAGCAACAGATCCAGGAGTTCAATCTTTCTGTACAAGAGGCCCATTAGCTTATCATCGTAGCCTCAGCCTGAGGGAGCAGACTTCTAATTAAACACACATCCAAGGGCTGGCTATAAAACCTTTCTTGAGACCTTGGAGGGCAGGTACTATCTTTGTGCCCTCCCTTTGCCATACTCCAGAGCACCAAACCTATCAGACAAGAGCTCTTATTCATGTCAGTTAACACTGTATTTATGCCTGATTCCCTGGTTTGTACAGCTGATGCTCAGGGCATACCCATTGATGACCTGACTCCGGTGGCCAGGAGAACTTGCATCCCAAAGTCCCACAGGACTATAACAATCAGAAAGACAGTTATTAGGAAGCTACCACCCTCAGAACATTGTACAGACAGCAGACTGAAAAACAGCTCCAGACTTTCTGTGAAAGAGGCCGACTTGTTAGTCTTAGAAGTTCAGCTTTGGGGAAACCTGCAGGTTTGGCACACAAGTAGAGGCTGTGGAGATGCTCTCAGGAAATGTAGGCCAGGGAACACTATCTTCTTACTTTCCCTCTGCAATCATGAGAGTTTACTAGAATTTCCCAGAAAGAAGCTTGTACACTCATTTGGAACTCCAAGTTTTTTGCAACTGCTACCCAGAGGACACTTCCACATTGCCTGACTCTGGGCTCCAGCAGTGCTTACATTTAAACTCCCAAAGGATTCTATATAATTGCATTTTCAAAAGCTGTTGCCTTAAGTTCTAGTTTCCAATAAGCTTGAAGCTAAGTGCTGAGATCCTTCCCTATGGACACTGACTGGTCTTGGCACACCTCAACTACTGGGACCTATTAAAAAAATAAGCTGCTTGGACAATCACAAAGGTTTGAGAGACAACCAAGAACTAGGGCAGATTTGAAGGTCCATCTCCCACACAAGGCCAACACTTCAAGACTGGTAGAGGTGTTTGTTTCATTTAATGCACAGAAACAAACACAGAAATTCAAGCAAAATGAAGAAACAGAGAAATATGTTACAAATAAAAGAATAAGACAAAATCTCAGGGTGGAGGAAATGTTAATGAATTGGAGATAAGCAATTTGCCTGCTGACGGTTCAAAATAATGGTCATAAAGGTACTCACATAAACTCAGAAGAATGAACTCAGTGAGATCTTCAACAAAGAGACAAAAAACAATATAAGAAATTTCCAGACAGATGTCACAGAACTCAACAACATGATAATTAAAAATACACTACAGGGGTTCAATCACAGACTAGATGACATGGAAGAAATAATCATTGAACTTGAAGACAGAGCAGAGGAACACATCCGATCAGAGCAGCACAATTAAAAAGTTGATGATAGCTTAAGATACTTAAGAAACAATACAAAGTGAATTAATGTTCACATTTTGGGGGTCCCAGAGGAAAAAGAGGGAGAAAACGGCACAACTTATTTAAAGAAGTAATGTCTGAAAACTTCCCTAGCCTGGGGAAGGAAAAATATCCAGATACAGAAAATCCAGACAGTTCAAAATAAGATAAACACAAGAGACCCATAAAAGAACACATTATAATTAAATGCCAAAAAACAAGGGGACATCCAGATGGCCAACAGGCATATGAAACAGTGCTCAACATCACTCATCATCAAGGAAATAAAAACTGAAACTATGAGAGTTTAACCTAACACCTACAAGAATAGCTAAAATAAAAAACACAAGAAATAACAAGTATTGGCAGGGATGTAGGGATAAAGGAATCTTTTCTGTGCTGTTGGTGGGAATGCAAACTGGTGCAGCCACTGTAGAAAATAGTACGGAGATTTCTCAAAAAGTTAAAAATAACTAATCTACAATCCAGTAATTGCACTACTGGGTATTTACCTCTAATACACAAAAACGCTAATTCAAAAGGACATATGAACCCCTGTTTATAGCAACATTATCGACAATAGCCAAATTATGTAAGCAGCCCAAATGTCTATCAATAGATGAGTGGATAAAGAAGAAGTGGTGTGTGTGTGTGTGTGTGTGTGTGTGTGTGTATGTGTGTATACATAAACATACATATATACATATATATGTATATATACGTATATATACATATATATGTATACATACACATATATATATACATATACACACACATACACACACACAAATAGAATATGGAACTGCAAAGTGTTACATTAAGTGAAAAAAGTCAGCTAAAGACAAATATCAAATGATGTCACTCATATGTAGAATTAAAAAAAATAGCAAGGGAAAAAGAAAAAGAGACAGGGAGAGGCAAAACAAAACACAGTCTCTTAAGTACTGAGAACTGATGGTTACCAGAGGAGAGGTGGGTGGGGGGTTGGGTTAAATAGGTGATGAGGATTAAGTAGTGTACTTATTGTAATGAGAACTAGGTAATGTATGGAATTGCTGAATCACTATATTATACACCTGAAATTAATATTACACTGTATGTTAACTATACTAGAATTAAAATAAAAGGAAAGGAAAATGGAAGGGAGGGGAGGGAAGGGAAGGAAGGTAAAGTAAAACAAAACAAAAATAAAAAAAATAAAATAAAATAAAATAAAATAAAATAAAGACAATGAAAGAGTCATAAAAGCAACAAGAGAAAGCAACTTGTTACATACAAAGGGACTCCATAAGACTATCAGCTTTTCAGCAGAAATGTGGCAAACCAGAAAGTAGTGGTACAATATATTCAATGTGATGAAAGAAAAAAAATATATATCCAACCAGGAATATTCTACCTGGCAAAGTCGTCACTCAGAATCAAAGTGAGATCAAGAGTTTTCCAGACAAGCAGAAGCTAAAAGAATGTATTACCACTAAATTGGCCTTAAAGAAATGTTAAAGGGATTTCTTTAAGCTGAAAAGGGGACAAATTGTTAACAAGAAAACCTATGAAAGTAAAAATCTCAAAGGTAAAGGTAAAGATAGAGGATTTATCACGTGTAAAGCTGGTATGAAAGTTTAAAGACAGAAGACTCTAACATAGTGTACAACCTAAAAGAAATGAATTAATTCTTAAAAACATACAAACTCCAACAATGAATCACAAAGAAATAGAAAATACAAATAGATCAATTACTAGTAAGGAGATTAAATCAACAATTTAAAAACTCCATTTACAATGGAATCAAAAAGAATAAAATAATAGGAAAAATTATCCAAGGAGCTGAAAAACCTGTACACTGAATACTGTAAGACATGGCTGAAGTAAGTTGAAGATGACATAATAAATGGGAAGATATCTTATGTTCATGAACTGGAAGAATTGATACTGTTAAAATGTCCATACTACCTAAAGCAATCTACAGATTCATTGCAATCCCTATTAAAATCCCAATGGCATTTTTCAGAAAACAAGAACAAACAATTTAAAAATTTGTATAAAACCACAAAAGACACCAAATAACCATAGAAATCTTGAGAAAGAACAAAGTTGGAAACATCACTCTCTGTGATTTCAAACTATGTTACAAACGTATAGTAGTCAAAACAGTATGGTATTGCCATAAAAACAGACACATAGACTAGTGGGATAGAATAGAGAGCCCAGAAATAAACACACACATACATGGTTAATTAATTTACAACAACAAAGCCAAGAATACATAATGTGGAAAGGACAGTCTTTTTAATAAATAGTGTTGGAAAAACTGGGCAGTTACATGCAAAGGAAAGAAACAGGACTAGTAACTTATACCATAAACAAAAAAATAATTCAAAATAGATTAAAGACTTGAATGTAAGACATGAAACCACAAAACTCTTAGAAAAAACCATAAGTAGTAAGCTCCATGACATCGGTCACGGCAATGATTTTTTGGATTTCACACCAAAAGTAAAGACACAAAAGCACAAATAAGTAAGTGGGGCTATACAGAACTAAAAAGCTATGCACAAATGGGATCCATGCTCAGCATGGAGCCTGCTTAAGATTTTCTCTCTTCCTCTGTCCCTCTACTCCTGCTTGTTTGCTCTCTCTGTAGAAACAGAGCCACCCAGGTGCCCCGTTAAAGATTTATTATTTTTTAAAGGGGCACCTGGGTGGCTCTGTTGGTTGGACATCCTGACCCTTGGTTTCAGCACAGGTCATGATCCTAGGGTTGTGGGACTGAGCCCTGCATCAGGCTCCATAATGACTGTGGAGCCTGCTTAAGATTCTCAGTTTCTCCCTTTGCCCCTCTTCCCCACATGTGTGCACTTGCTCTCTCTCCCTCTAAAATAAATAAATCAAAATTTTGAAAATCTATGCACCACAAAGAAAGCTATCACCCAAATTCAAGGGCAACATATCGAATGGAAGAAAATATTTCCGAATTATGTATCTGATAAGTGGTTAATATCGAAAATGTAAAAAGACACCAAATAGCCAAAAAAAATCCAATTAAAAATTGGGCAAAAGACCTGAATAGCCATTTTTTTTTTCCAAGGAAGACATACAGATGACTAACAGGGACATGAAACATTGTACACCATTACTAATCATCAGGGAAATGAAAATAAAATCTATAATGATACACCTCACATCTGTTAAAATGGCTTTTATCAAAAAGAAAAGAAATATTAAGAATTGGTGAGGCACGCCTGGGTGGCTCAGTCAGTTAAGCATCCAACTTTGGCTCAGGTCATGATCTTGCAGTTTGTGGGTTTGAGCCCCGCGTCAGGCTCTGTACGTACAGGTCGGAGCCTGGGGCCTACTTCGGAGTCTGTGTCTCCCTCTCTCTCTCTGCCCCTCCCCTGCTCATGCTGTCTCTCTCTGTCATTCAAAAATAAATAAATGTTAAAAAAAATTTTTTTTAAAGAATCGGTGAGAGTGTGGAGAAAAGGGAATCCTTAGGCATTGTTGGTAGAAAGGTAAATTGGTTCAGTCACTATGTGAAAAACAGCATAGAGATTCCTCTAAAAATTAAAAATACAACTACCATATGATCCAGCTCTTTCACTTCTGGGTATTTATCTGCAGAAAACACCTATATAAACTCAAAAGGATATATACACCCCATGTTCATTATAGTATTGTTTACATAGCCAAGATACAGAAACAACTTGCATTCATTGACACATGAATACATAAAGAAACTGTGGTATATGTACACAATGGAATATTAGTCATAAAAAAAGAATGAAATCTTACTATTTGCAACAACATAGATGGACCTTTGGGACATTATGCTAAGTGCAATAAGTCAGAAAGAGGCAAATACTGTATGATCTTACTTACATGTGATATCTAAAAACAAACAAGCAAAGCAACAACAAAAAACAAACTCATAACTACAAAAAAGAGATTGGTGATTCCCAGAGCCAGTAGTAAGGAATGGGTAAAATGGCTGAAGGGAGTTAAAAGGTATCAACTTCCAGTTATAAACTAAATCAGTCATGAGGAGGTAATATACTGCATGCCAACTATGGTTAATAATACTATATTGCATATTTGAAAGTTACTAAGATAGTAAATATTAAAAGTTCTCATCTCACACAAAAAATTCCGTAATTATGAGTGGTGATGAATATTAACTAGACTTATGGTGATCACTTCACAATACATACAAATATGGAATCGTTATATTGTACATTGAAACTAATACAATATTTTATGTCAATTATACCTCAGTTAAAAGAAGAACTAGTAGCAGTAGTACAAGTACTAGCAGCAGCAGCAGAGTAACAATAAGAAAGAGGAAGAGTAAAAGGAGGAGGAGGAGGAGGAGGGGGAGAAAGAGGAAGAAGTAAGAAGACAAAGAGGAAGAAAATGAATGATAATCAGGGAATTTATTGGATAAATCCTAAAGTAAGCCCCCTGTGTTTATGTTACTATCATCTGCCCTTCTGATCAACAAGAATGAGTCCACTTATATCAAAGGCCTACGGTGGGGAACACTCAATTTTTTAAAAAATTTTTAATGTTTATTATTTATTTTTGAGAGAGAGAGAGAGAGAGTGTGCGAGCATGCGAGTGGGGGAGGGGCAAAGAGAGAGACACAGAATCCGAAGCAGGCTCCAGGCTCTGAGCTGTCAGCAGCATAGAGCCTGACGCAAGGCTCGAACCCACGGACCAAGAGATCATGACCTGAGTTGAAGTTGGATGCTCAACCAACTGAGCCACCCAGGTGCCCCTCAAAATTTTTTTTTTAGTAAAACAGATAAACCCTCACACACTGAAAGGACATGAAAATCTACACTCAGATTTATCTGGCTCCTTTTCCCTTTGCCTTTCCATTGTAAAACAAAGCAATTCCACTTTAAGTCCTCTGTAATATATTTTATAAGACATAACCAAGGAGGCTTAATCTATTTTACACATGGAAGGACAACAGAGAAGACTTATCATGGCAAAAGGGATGGGGTGTGCTTCCAGGAGCATCAGACCCAGCCATTAGTACACACCAGAACACCTCTGATACCTGAAATTAATCCCACAGCAGTGGGAAAGCTTAGTCATGCAGACTGCACTTCCTGCTGAAAGCAAAACCAACAAACTCAATACACGTGCAGGAGGTTGCCTTTGTAGCTTAAAGACTATTTTCTCTGTCTGCCATAATAATTCCATGGTATCATCTCTCTCATGTATTGCCTGAAAGAACCTTAATATTTTTCCTCATTTCTAGGGATGAATTAGATATCGATTACATCTATTTTGGCAATATACCATATTACTTTAGGAATGAGCTGTGAAGCCAGATACCTGAGCTCAAATCCTAGTTCTTATGTAAAATAAAGGGCAAATTGCTTACCCTATGAAGCCTTCAGATTCCTAATCTGTATGATAGTATATTAACATCAATATCTTGAGGAATCTGTATGATAGTATATTAACATCAATATCTTGAGGATATTTTGAGGATACAGTTAGATAATGTGTGAAAATACATTAGTGTAGTAGATAGGGTAGTAGTATCCTGACCCTGTCCCATGGTCACAACAGAGTAACTACTACATATAATACAACTCACTCTGACAATGACTTGAGCCTGGTAGAGCAGATCCTCCACAGCTAAAAGCTTAAAGAAGAGGTCACATTGAGAAGAGGAGGAAGGGAAGAGACACAGGAGGGAATCAAATCCCTCAATATGGCATCAACCCACAAGCAGGAGAGATATCATAGGCATAGAGGTCCTTCCTGTAAAGCAATGGGATAAATCTTTAAATTAGGCACCTGTAGCCCAGGGGACATGGACTGGGAAGACAAGCTCTCATAATGTCTGGCTTTGTAAATCAGCAGGGCTTAACTCCCGGAAAGCCCAAGGATCAGAGAGAAATGGAGTCTCCAGTCTCATAGGGATGAAATGCTGTATCACTTGACCTGAAGCCCAGCATGGAAGCAGCAATTAGGAAAGCACCTGGGTTTGGGGCGCCTGGGTGACTTGGTTAAGCATCCAACTCTGGCTCAGGTCATGATCTCGTGGTTCATGAGTTTGAGCCCTGTACTGGGCTCTATGCTGACAGCTTAGAACCTGGAGCCTGCTTTAGATTCTGTGTCTCTTTGTCTGCCCCTCCCTCGCTCATGCTCTGTATCTCTCTCTCTCTCACGAATAAATAAAAACATTAAAAAAAGAAGAAAAAAAGAAGAAAAAAAGGAAAGCACCTGGGGAATACTGGAAGGAAATTTGTTGACTGAATTTAGAATGTGTGCCAGAGATGCAAGGATCTACAACAGGATTCTCTAGGATTGGAGGTGCTGGCAGGCACCATTTTTCTTGCCCTCCTTCAGCCTAGCTAGCCTAAAGCTTGAGTGAGTGCACCAGTTCTTACACTCTCAATCTACCTTGCTAGCACTGCTTGCCTTGCCTGAGCATTCCCCTGTGGCCCTGCCCCACTCAATCTGCCTGCCCCAGTGGTGAGCTGCCACTGTGGAAGCAGTCCAAAGTGGTTCCTGCCCCACCATCCCCAGTGGGAACTGCTGTCACCCCCTCCCCCAAACAACTACTTTCCTGCCATATCTAGCAGGCAGCCCAAGCAAGACCAGTGCCCTTCCAGAGGAACTGCTGCTCTAGAGAGGGCAGGAAGTAGCCCCACCCACCAGCTAGAAACTGGCCTCTTACTCAGCTATATTGGGAGCTAGCCTCACCCATAAGCACATCCACAAGTAGGGCCTCTCAACCAGCTGTGCCAGAAACAATCCCTACCCTCCAGCATGCCTACAGTAGTTGTAGCAAATCATAGCTGACAGCAAGGCTGAAGGACAGCCCCGACCACCATCCTCTCTGCAGCAGAAGCATCCCAGACACAACAGAAGGGATCCCACAGCCTGCACAGGAGATATCCCCGGAGCACTTGGTTCTGGTGACCAGGTAGGATTATGCTACTGGGCACCACAGGTTGCCTTTTACATGAGGCCATTAGTTTCAAGATCAGGAGTAATTGATGGTCCAATACATGGTAAAGCAAAACACAACAAAACACAAACACAAAGGGATTCATACAAAATCTGAAGCAGAGGAATATGATCCAAACAGTAGAATAGGACAAAACCCCAGAAAGAGGTAGCTGTAATGGAGATAAACAATCCACCTAATAAAGAGTTTAAAGTACTGGTCATAAAGCCAATACCAAGCTTGAGAGAAAAGTGAATAAACTCAGTAGGATCTTCAACAAAGAGAAAATATAAAAAAGAGCCAAAAAATGCAATAACTGAAATGAAAAATACACTAGAGAGTATCAACAGAGGATTAGAGAATGCAGAACAAATCAGCAAGCTTGGAAGATAATGCAATGGAAAAACACCAGAACTGTACAGCAAAAAATTTTTAAAAAGAATTAAAAAACTCAAGTGTAATAACATTTATATTACAGAGGCAGGGGTGGAGGGTCCCAAAAAGGAGAAGAGAAAGGGGAGAAAACTAACTTGAAGAAATACGGACTAAAATCGTTCCCAACGTGGGGAATAAACAAACATCCAAGTCCAGAAAGAACAGAAAACCTCAAACAAGCTGAACCCCAAAGGTCCACCTCAAGACACATAGTAATTATAATGGCAAAAATTAAGGACAAAGACATAATCTTAAAAAAAAAACAGTAAGAGAACATAATTTATAGACAAAGGAAGCCTCCTAAGTCTGTAACAAACTTAACAACAACAAAAAAATCTGCAGAAACTTTGCAGGCCAGTGGGAGTGGCATGATATATTCAAAGTTCTGAAAAGAAAACAAAACAACACAACAACAATAACAACAAAAACACTACCAACTATATCTCACCTAGCAAGGCTATCATTCAGAATTGAAGGATAAAGAATTTTCCAGACAATGAAAAGTTGAAAGGAGTTTATCACTATGAAACCAGTGTTATAACAATGTTAAAGGTAATTTGTTAAGCAGAAAAGGCCATAATTAAGATAAAATTATGAAAGAAAAAGAATATATATATATAAGCAAAAATATCAATCATAAGTCAAAAGTTATAAGATCCATGACTTATAAAACTATATGAAAGTTAAAAGACAAAACTAGTAAAATCAATTATGTATAAAAATGAAGGGGATTCACAAAATTTAAAAAAAGATATAAAATATACCAACATATATATAAAACATAGAAGGCACAAGTAAAAATGTATTGCTTTTAGAATGTGTTCAAACCTAAGTGACCATCAACTTAATATAGATTGCTATATACACAGAATGTTAAATATGAACTTAATGGTAATCACAAACCTAAAACTTGTAACAGAAAACATAACAAGATAAAGAATTACAATAATAACACTAAAGAAAGTCATCAAAATCTTCAAGAGAAGAGAGCAAGAGAAAAAGGGAACAGATAAGAACTACAAAAAACACTAATTGACAAAATGACACTTATCAATAATTCCCTAACTGAAAATGGACATAGGGAACCTGGCTGGCTCAGTCAGTAGATCATGCAACTCTTGATCTTGGGGTTGCAAGTTTGAGTCCCATGTTGGATATAGAAATTACTTAAATAAATAAATATTTAAAAGAAATAAATGTAAATGGACTAAATGGCCCAATCAAAACACACAGGGTGAGTGAATAGATTAAAAAAATTAGATCCAACTAAATGATGCCTACAAGAGATTCACCTCAGATCAAAAGACAAACACAGACTGAAGGTGAAGGAATGGGAAAAGATATTCCATGTAAGTGGAAACCCAAAGGAAATCTGGGGTACCTACAGTTATATCAGACAAAATAGACTTTAAAATAAAATCTATAATAGGAGACAAAGAAAAGCATTCCACAAAAATAAAGGGATCAAGCCAACAAGAGGATATAACAATTGTAAATGTCTATGTACCCAACAAATGAGCACCTAAATATATAAAGCAAATATTAACAGACTTAAAGAGAGAAATTGTGGTAATAGTAGGGGACTTTAACATCCCATTTACATCAATGAATAAATCATTCAGACAGAAATTCAGTAAGGAATGGCAGCTCTAAATGACAAGTAGGTCACATGGACTTAACAAATAAATACAGAGCATGCTATCCAAAAACGGAAGATACATTCTTTGCAAGTGCACATGGAACATTTTCTAGGAGAGATCATATGTAGGCCACAAAACATGTCTCAGTAAATTTAATAAGAGTGAAATAATATCAAGGATATTTTCCAACCACAAGAGTATGAAACTAGAAAGCAATTACAAAAACAAAACAAAACAAAAAAAAAGTGGGGGAAAACACATTTGGAAGCTAAACAACATGCTACTAAACTACCAATTACTCAACAAAGATATCAAAGAAAAAACAAACAAAAAAGTATCTGGAGACAAATGAAAATGAAAACATAACTGTTCAAAATCACTGGGACACAAAAGCAATTCTGAGGGAAGTTTACAGTGATACAGGCCTACTTCAAAAAACAAGAAAAATCTCAATCTAGTGTTACATTTAAAAGACCTAAGAACAACAAACAAATCCCAAAGTTAGTAGAAGGAAAGAAATAATAAAGATCAGAGTGAAAACAAATGAAATAGAGGCTAAAAAAACAAGAGAAAAGATAAATGAAACCAAGAGCTGCTTTTCTGAAAAGATAAAATTGATAAACATGTAGCCAGATTCATCCTGTGAAAAAGAGGGAAACTGCCCCCACACACAAAAATCAGAAATGAAAGAGAAGTTACAACTGGAACCACAAAAATACAAAGGATTATAAGAGACTACTAAAAACAACAAATTTGACAACCTAAAAGAAAAGGATAAATACCTAGAACAATCAATCTTCCACAGCTGGAATAGGAAGAAATAGAATATTTGAATGGACCAATTAGTAGGAATTAAATTTAATCAGTAATCAAACAAAATAAAACAAAAAAAGGATGGGCACCTGGGTGGCTCAATCAGTCAATCCTCCAATTCAGCTCAGGTCATGATCTCATGGTTCATGAGTTTGAGCCCTGCATTGGGTTTGGTGCTGGCAGCTCAGAGCCTGGAGCCTGCTTTGGATACTGTGTCTCCTTCTCTCTCTGCCCCTCCCTCACTCGTGCTCTGTCTCTCTCTCAAAAATAAATAAGCATAAAAAAATAATAACAAGGGAAAAAAACTCTCAATAAATGAAAGTCCAAGGCCAAATGGCTTCACAGGTGAATTTTAACAAATATATTTTTTAATGTTTTTTTATTTACTTTTGAGAGAGAAAGAGAGAGACACAGCCTGAGTGGGGGATGCGTAGAGAGGGAGAGATGCAGAATATGAAGCAGGCTCCAGGCTCCGAGCTATCAGCACAGAGCATGACATGGGTTCAAACTCACGAACCATGTGATCATGACCTGAGCTGAAGTCAGACACTTAACTGACTGAGCCACCCAGGTGCACTAATTTTAAAGAAGAGTTAATACCTGTCCTTCTCAACCTATTCCAAAAGTAAAATAAAGCAACATATTCAAACATATTCATTCTATGAGGCCAGCATCACTCTGATATCAAAACCAGACAAGGACACTACCAAAAAAAAAAAAAAATTACAAATCAATATCCCTCATAAACATAGACACAAATATCCCCAACAAAATATTAGCAAATTAAATTCAAAAATACAATAAAAGGATCATTTACCACAATCAGGTAGGATTTATTCTAGGGAGGCAAGGATGGTTCAATACATGCCAATCAATCATTGCAATACATGTTAACAAAATGAAGGATAAAATCATATGCTGAGGATTAAAATCATTACATTATGCTGTTGATAAAATCATATTATATCTCATTAGATGCAGAAAAAGCATTTAATAAAACTCAACATCCATTCATGATAACAATTCTCAAAAAAGTAGATATAAAGGAAATTTATCTCAACATAATAAAGGCCATATATGAAAAGCCCACAGCTAACATATTTAAGGATAAAAAGCTAAAAGCGTTTCCTCTAAAATAAAAAAAAAAAAAAAACAAGATAAGGATTTCCACTCTCACTATTTTTCTTCAACACAGTACTGGAAGTCCTAACAGAAGCAATCAGAGAAGAAAAAGAAACAAAAGGCATCCAAGTTGGTAAGGAAGTAGTAAAAGAGTCACTATTTGTAGATGACATGAAACTACGTATAGAAAACCTTAAAACCTCCATGAAAAACTATTAGGAGTAATAAATTAATTCAGTAAATCTGCAAAATACAAAATCAATATATAGAAATCTATTGTATTTTTATACACTAATGACAAACTAGCAGAAAGAGAAATTAAGAAAACTATCCTATTTACAAATGCATGAATAAAGAAATATCCAGGTACAAATTAAACCAAGGAGGTGAAAGAACTATACTCTAAAAACTGTAAGGCACTGATAAAAAATTAAAGATAACACAAATAGTGGGGTCCCTGGGTAGCTTCAGTCAGTTAAGCAGCCGACACTTGATTTTTGGCTCAGGTCATGATCCTGTGGTTCATGAGTTCAAACCCCACAATAGGCTCTGCACTGACAGTGTGGAGACTGCTTGGGATATATTCATTCTCTCTCTCTCTCTCTCTCTCTCTCTCTCTCTCTCTCCCCATCTCTTTCTCTGCTGCTTTCCTGCTTGCACTTTATCTCAAAATAAATAAATAAATAAACAAACAAACAAACATTAAAAAATAAAACAAATAAATGGAAACATATCCCATGTTCATGAATTGGAAGAATTAATATTGTTAAAATGTCAATGAATCTACTTTCTGGTATAACCTCTATCAAAATACCAATAGCATTTTTCAAAGAACTAGAACACATAATTCTAAAATTTGTATTGAACCACAGAAGACCCTAAATAGCTGAAGTAATCTTGAGAAAGAACAAAATGGAGGTTCTTATAGCAAAAAAGGAACCGTCACACACTGTTGGCAGAAATATAAATTGGTGTAGCTACTGTAAAAAACAGTATGGAGGTTCCTCAAAAAAAGGAAAAATAGAAATATTACATGACTCAGTAATTCCACTTCTGGGTATTTACCCAACGAAAACAAAAACACGAATTTGAAAAGATATATGCATCCTTATATTTACTGCAGCATTATTTCCAATAGCCAAGATATGGAAGCAACCTAAGTGTCCATCAATAGATGAATGGATAAAGAAATGGCATATATACACAATGGGATGTCATTCATCCACACACAAAAAAATGCAATCTTGCCATTCAGGATAACATGAACGTATCTAGAAGATATTATGCTAAGTCAAATAAGTCAGGCCGAGGAAGACAAATATCATACAATTTCACTTATATGTGGAACCCAGAAACAAGTGAATAAACAAAAACAGAAATGGACTCATAAATACAAAGAATAAAGTGGTATTTGCCAGAGGTAAAATGGGAGGGGACATAAGTGAAACAGATTAAGGGAATTAACAGGAATAAACATCCAGTTATAAAATAAATAAGTCACAATCATGAAAGTACAACATAGGGAATAGTTAATAATACTGTTACAACTTTATATAGTGACAGATGGCAGGTACACTTGTGGTGAGCATTTTGTAATGTATATAATTGTCAATCCATTCTATTGTACACCTGAAACTAATAAAATACTGGATTTCAACTGTACTTCAATTAAAAACTATAAATAGGGGTGCCTGGGTGGCTCAGTCGGTTGAGAATCCTACTCTTGGTTTCAGCTCAGGACAATGTTCTCACAGTTTGTAGGACTGAGCTCCACATGGGGCTCCATGGTGCCAGCATAGAGTCTGCTTGGGATTCTCTCTCTCTCTCTCTCTCTCTCTCTCTCTCTCTCTCTCTCTCTCTCAAAATGAATAAATTAAAAAAAAATTAAATTACAAATACATATGTGCATATATACATACAAATTAGGCAGAGGAGAGAGAATGTGTCCAGAGGAAACCCAGTTGAGTCTGGTGTTATAAAAATCAGGGCAAGAATGTTTCAAAAAGAATAGAGTGGCACATCTGGATGACATAGTTAAGTATCTGACTTTCAATCTCAGCTCAGGTCATGATCTCATGGTTCAGGAGTTCGAGCCCTCCATCAGGCTCTATGCTGCTGGTGCAGAGCCTACTTGGGATTCTGCCTCTCCTCTCTGCCCCTTCCCCACTGGTGCTCGCTCACTCACTCTCTCTCTCAAAATAAATAAATAAACATAAAACAATAGAGTGGTCTTCTGCATAAAGCATTTCTGAAAGGTACTGAGGTGACCTTAGATCTTTTTAAGGTGAAATAAAGGAGAAAAAGACAAATACTCCATATTTCACTTACATGCATTATCTAGAGTGTTCAAATCATAGACAGAAAGTAGTACAATGATTTCTGGGGGGGAGGAAGGAAAGATAGAATTTTCATTTAATTGCTATAGAGTTTCAGTTGGGGAAGATGGAAAGAATTCTGTAGATGGATGATGGTGATAGTTGCAAAATACTATCAATGTACTTAATACCAATGAAATGTACATTTAAAAATGGTTAACATGGTAAATATTAGGCTATGTGCATTGTACCAAAATTTAAAAAGTTAAACTGAGTGTAGTATTTGCTAAATAATACCTATTTTTATTTTATTATTATATATTCTAGTTATACAGGACTGTAAGTATATGAATAAGTACATGCATAACTAGGTATACATAATGTATACTTTAATGCTCATAATATTAGGCTTCTTCAAACTTAGGAGGGTTATGTCTCAAGTTAATGCATGTTAATGAATCCTGAAGAGTACCTATTAAAGCATTTATAATCTATGTAGGGTGGTACATTGAACTATTTCTGTGTATATGGCAACACATTTTAAAGCCATGGAGCTATTAAGTGATAATGTTGGGTGGGCGCTGAGTTCACAAACTAGCAATAGCTTTGCATACTCACCTTATAGTACAAACAATTCACATTTCTGCCTCAGGAAAATTAAATCTATTACTATTCTCTATCTCTATTCATAAAGGTTACTACCAAATACTCAAACCTGTGATTATTGGATCCATGGACACTAATGATCTACTTTCTATTTTATACAGCATGCATCCTTTCCTTCTCCTTTTCCCTGAGGTTCTAATAGCCTGGCTAAAGTATCTTTGACCCTCTCAGAAACTACTTCTCTACTCCTTCACCTCTACCATGGAGACTTTTCTTTGTTCACTCTTTCTTCTTTGTTGTCATAGACCTTAGTAATCCCTACGCAGTAGAATGAATCATGGACTATCACATTTTGTTCATTACCCCCTCTTCCTTAATACATTGTGAGTACCCCGAGAACAAGGGATCATGTGTATGTATCATCATAGCAATGACATAGCACAGTGAGAGAACCTGTTCTATTAACTTATTCAGCAAGTTTATTTGGCACAAATTCATTAAATATCTGCAATGTACCAGGTGTCACATTAGGCACTTGGGGTTCACCAGTAAAAAGGGAAGATATGGACCCTGCATCCTCCCAGCCTAGGCAAGAAGACAAATACTGAACAGGCAAGTGAAGGCATAATGAGTGGTAGTGAAAGAGAAGTCTGAAATCAAAAAGAAGGGAAGGCTGTCACTGCTAGATGATGTCAGAGAGGCATGTCCCAGGTCAGAAGAACAGTACTGGGGCAAGCTTGAGGCAGAATCAGTATGTTCTGAGCCAAGGACTGAGCTGCTGTAGGGCTGGGGTTTGGGCAACTAGGGGGTCAGTGTTACAGGATAGACCTGGAGAGGTGGAAGGTGTCCAGGTTCTTTAGGGCCTTAGAGGGTTACTTTGCATAGTTTTAAATTATTAGAAGGCAATGAACTATTTTCTTATTTTATTAAATAAATTTTTTTAATGTTTTATTTATTTTTGAGACAGGGAGAGACAGAGCATGAACAGGGGAGGGTCAGAGAGAAGGAGACACAAAATCTGAAATCTCCAGGCTCTGAGCTGTCAGCACAGAGCCCAACGCGGGACTCGAACTCACGGACCGCGAGATCATGACCTGAGCCGAAGTTGGCCGCTTAACCGACTGAGCCACCCAGGCGCCCCAGCAATGAACTATTTTCAACAAAGGTGAGACAGGATCAGATTTGTAATTCGAATGGACAACTGGTTGTTATATGGATTGGACCTGAGGAAAAAAGGGTTTGTATGAAGACCAGTTAGGAAACCCATTACAAAATCTAGTTGAGATGTAATGGTGGCTCAGAAAAGAGGTGTGTCAGGAGGGATGGAGAAGAGTGGACAAGTTTGGGGCAAAATGAAGGAGCTTTTATATTCATTTGACATGAAAGAGTGCGAGGCATAGGAAGGAGTAGAGGATGAAACTTGGCTTTTAATTTGAGAAATTCCACACTGGTGCCAGAGTTGTTCCTTACACCCAAATCAGATCTTAGCATTCCTATGATTATAACTCCCCAGTGGTTCCACTTTGCTTTGAGGATAAAGTGTACGTTTGTAGCACAAAAGGCAGACCACAAGGTGGACTGAACCCAATCCAGCTCTGTATTTTGGCCTTTTTATTTCATTGATGCCTAATTCCATGTAGTTCTCTAAACATGCCACACTACTGTGCCTTGTGTAGCTTCCCATGCTTTTCTTCCTTTTCTAAGTTAATATTTCTTTCTAGATATAATTCTTGAAAGTTCCAAAAATCTTTCAAATCAGGTATCATGATTACAAAGCCTGGCTTCTTCTAGCTTCTAGCTTCTTTCCTTTTTTACTCTAAATAAGCTTATTTTATATTCATAACATTCTATTGGAATACACTGTTTGTTGGTGCTGCTATTTATATATTTTTAACATAAATACTTCAATATTTTAACCTCAGCAGATCTGTCAGTTTATTTATTCCCTACAGGCTTAGATGAAATTAGATGTTAGCATACAGAACACTGAAACTGGAAAAATTATATGATATTTTCCCTTCTTGTTTAGAGAGCCAAACTTTAAGAATAAATTGCAAAAACAGAGAGATATTCTTGAAAATTTCTGAAGTAATCAACTTTAGAAAGAATAAAGCAAAAATGTATTAAGTGCTGGCCACTATACTAGATCTCATTACTCAAATTATCTCATTTTATCTTTAGAATGATCCTGTGAGGCTAGTTTCAGTAGTTCTGTGCAATATTCAATCTCTACCTTTTGGACACTCCAGGGATAAATTTAGGAACCTTCACAGTGGTGCTCACAGGCAACTAAAAGACATTGCTCATTGTTTTCCCCAGTGCAGGCCCCAGATGACTTCTTCCTTGCATTTATACTCTACATTATAGGGAATCGCATCATTACCCTGTACTCCATTTATGTAGCACTGAAGGGGGAACATGGTCAGAGATGAATTAGATGGTTGTTCTGTCACAATAAAGGTCTCATCTTTCATTGTAAAGACTCCAAATTCTTACCAAAGCATCAGGGAAATGCATACAACAATAATGCAAAAAAAAGGACAACAAGAAGAATTCTTCATGAAAATGACAAGTGCTTCTTTGGAACCAGTTCTCAATGACCCTTGCTTGCATGGTAATGAATTCCAAATGTCCCTAGAGGATTACTTATCCATGATGTCTTGCCTTTGTGTTTGCTTTTTGGACTTGGGGAAATAGTACACTATAACCAAAAGTACATGGATGCTAAATCTGCTCTCTTTTATTTGCCACTTCAGGGAAATGACCTAACTTCACCCATGTTTTTAAAATTATATTAGAGATAATAATACCAATTGGAAAGTATGATTGAGAAACTTAAATGGGGTTAGGAGTATAAAACTCTAGCATAATACATGACACATAATAAATTAATAAATTATATTTTTATTTATTTTATGCTGGATTATTTGGAGTCATGACTTTAAAAAGACAGCCTCTTGAGAAGCACATGCATGATACCTAAAAAATAATGCATTGTGGATACATTAGCCTTGGATGCATTGGCTGTTAATCCATGGCATTAACCTTTCACAGGACTTGATAGATCTGAAGGGAAAGACCATTAGCAACACAGGCCATTTCAATAGTAAATGAATTGTGTTGTGGACAATCTAGTCACTTTAACCCAAATTCTAATAAAACAAGTTTTTGGTTTTTTTTTTTTATTTCTTTTTTTCCCTTTAAGTAAGTTTTTATGGAAAATTAGTAGCTGGAGACTATGATTCACAAAATCAGTTTAGGTATAAACACTCTATAGTGCCATACTCTCTATTTGAAGAAAATAAAAATGCCAAAGCCAATTATATGACACTTACACACTTTTTCCATCAAAATGCATGAAAATTCTATATGGAAACATTAAAAGAACATTGTAATTCGCTCTCTAAAGAACAAAAGAAAAACCTGAACAAAAGGACAGCAGCCTTCAGGCTTAGTGATAAGAATTAACAGTGACCTTAATGTCAACCTGTAGGCCTAGTTTGTTCTTTGAAGTTTTTTTTCTCCCTTTGTAGTTGTTTGCAAGTTGAATTATCTCTATGCCAATGACTTTCAAATTTATAGTTTCAATCAAACAACTTTCCTTGAGCTCCAAACTCATTCCTGTCTCCTTTAAACTCCACTTGAGTGCCACATAGCATTGTTGAAAATATAACTCAGCACCAAACTTTTCCAGCAGTGTTTTTTATCTTTTCCATTTAGTTATCTCCAAGCCATACCCTATCATTTCATTTCCATCAGCCCAGCTGTGTACATCCAATTGATTCTTCTTTCTGAATATTCTCATGTGGATCGAGCTTCCCTCTAACACTACTTCTGCTACATGAGTCTGAACCATCACCTCCCAACTCCACTAATGAAATTGTCTAACCTGCTGTCTCTGACTTTTCCATTCACTTCATTCTGTTCTTCACCTTTGAGCCATGATATTTCCTGAGAGCCAATGTAAATCTGTTAGTATCATCTCTCTTTCTAGATCCCTTCCAGATTTTCAAGAGTTCTTTCTCTCTCTCTCTCTCCTTTTTTTACTTTTCAATAAGAATACATAATCTTGCCTCTCTGATAACCCTTTCAACATCAATCCTCTCTGCTTGACCATCATAGCCATATCCTTGAACTGCCGTATTAACTCTCATATTCCAGCCTTCTCACACACCGTTTCTTCTGCCTGAAGCACTATTTGCAGGCCCCAAACCACTATCCCCTACTAATGTTCCCATTTTAATGTAGAAATTACTTTCTGAGGGAAGTCACCTTGGTTTCCCCAAATGGACCATAGGCCCTTCTTGTGTAGTTTCATAGAAATTCTGTATTTCTCATAACAAAACATTCATTATATATATGATTATGTATACACACATATATACATATGTATACATATATGTGTGTATGTATGTATGTGTCTGTATTTGCATGTATATATACACATATTTTAGGCTCAGTTGTTTATCTCCACTAGAGTGCAAATTCATTGAAGTCAAGGGAATTCATTGAAGGCCATGTTTACTTCATGGCCTAGCACAGTATTTGGGGCACAAAATATGTTCAGTGTGTTAAATATAAAATGTGTATACAGTCTGATATCTAGTCTCCTACTTCAGTGAGAAAGTTGAACGTTCAGAAGAGAATTTCCACCTGTTTCAACACCATCTTTAAAACCTACATGAGGGGCACCGGGGTGGCTCAGTTGGTTAAGTGTCCGACTTGAGCTTAGGTCATGATCTCACAGTCGTGAGTTTGAGCCCCACGTCAGGCTCTGTGCTGACAGCTCAGAGCCTCGAGCCTGCTCCCAATTCTGTGTCTCCCTCTCTCTCTGCCCCTCCCCTGCTCATACTCTGTCTCTCTATCTCTCAAAAATAAATAAACATTAAAAAACTTAAAAAAAAAAAAAAACCCTACATGAATCTCATGTAGCCTTTCCTTGGCTGAGCACTAGGGCATTCACTTAAAGATAACACCTATGTTTTCTTGCTTCTTTCACCTTTACCATTTATTTTCATTGTCTAATGGATCATCCCCAAGACAAATAAATATGTTATCATTTCTCTCATTCCAAAACAAACAAAGTCCCTATTCTTTTATTTACACTTACTAGGCTACTTTCTAGCACATTTCTCACTCTATTTAAACAAAATTCTTGGAAGGAGTTGCCTTTACTTGCTCTATTTGTCCTCCCTCTATTTTCTATTAAAGAGTTTGCAGTTAGGTTTTCATTTCTGTCATTATATTGAAACTCCTCTTGCTAAGATCATGGATGACCTCCATGTCGCTCAAGTCAGTGGTTAATTCTTAGTCATAGAAGTCTACCTGGCCCAGGATTTGGCACATTTGATATGCCCTTCTCGTTGAGAGGTTTTTATTTCTAGTTTTTCCTCCTACCTTTCTGGGTACTCTTTCTTAGTTCCTTTTTTGATTCTTCTGCATCAACTTGAACTCTAAAAATTTTTAAGTCTCATACTCACTCTTCTGAACTGACTACAAAGTTTTAACATGTTCAATGTCAATAATTCCCCCAATTCTGTTTTCAGTCCCAGCTTGTTTTCTGAAATCCAGATTTGCATAGCAGACTCAATATTTCCAATGGAATACCTAAAATTCATCTCATTTTGAACATATCCAAGCCAGAAGTCTCTATAAAAATTTGTTCCACACATGGTTATCCCATTTCAAGAAATAAAAATTGCATCCCTCCTAGTTCTTAGGCCAAAAACTTTGGGATCATCTTTCAGGTCTCTCCTTCTCCACAGACCAGAATTTCTTTTGACGCTATCTCCAAAATATATCCAGAATCTTACCACGTCTCCTTGCTTCCATGGCTAGCATTCTTGCTCAAACCATCTTCATCTTTTATGTGGATTATTACATTAGATTTCTAGAGGTCTCCCTGCTTCTACCTTTGTCCTGCTACAATATATTCCCCACACAACTACCAGAAAGATAATTTAAAGTGTTAAGTTAGATCACATCACTCCAACAAAAATAAAAGTTGAAGTTCTTACTAGAACCTTCAAGGCCATGGCACCCGGTCTTCGATTACTTCTGACTTCATCATCTATTATTCTCCCTCTCTCACTTTGCCTTATGAACACTGGACTCCTTGTTCTTGCTTGCTCATGCCAGACACTCTGACCTCACAATTTTTGCACAGCCTGTTCCAACGGCTTGCAGCCCTCTTCCCTCAGGTATCTACATGTTTCCTACTTTCACCTCATTAGTCTTTGCTCAAATGCCATTTCAGTTAAGGATACACTGACTAGCCATTTTATAATTTCACTCCTTTCCCAACACTTTTTATTCCTCTTACCCAGCTCTATTTTTTTTTTTTGTAATTTCAATAGCACTTATGATTTTGTAACATACTGTGTAGTAAATGTTCTTATGTCCCCTCCTCCAATTAGAATATAAGTTCCTTGAAGGAAAATTTGTTTCCATCAGTATGGCTCACTGTTGGATTCTCTATTGTTCCTAGAATAATTTCTGATACGATTCCCAATAAACATGTGTGAAGTCAGTAACAATGGCTTTCACAACAAATATCCTTATTCTCTTTAGTTTACTGAATGAAGAGCAAGATATGTGAAAGATAGTGATCCCATCCACTCTAAGAATTGGAACAGAGCATGTGTTTTTCACGTATATGAAATAAACACTTTGATGTTCACACCTAAAATAGCACTTAGCTCTGGTTGAGTTAAGGCCCATTCATTTGCCATATGGTGAAAGTGAGCTTGCTCTTCAAAAAATGTACAGTCATAACTCATTATAGGACTAATTATTTCTCCTTATAGAATATTATGAAAATTTGAAGTATAAAAAGAAAAATATACTCATAATTACATAAATAATTATGACAGAAATTACCACTGCTAATATAGATGTTTTACCTCTACTTTTCCCCTCATACATGTGCAAGTGTGTATGTTCATATGCCTAAACATCTAATCATATAACATGTATATATATTTTTCATTAAACCCTTCAAATTTATTTTAATCATATGACTAACATACATATTACATTTCCATACAAAATAAAATAAAAGCAAAATTGCCCTTGACCAATAGCATGATCACTTTGCTGTGTTCATGTCTGCTTATATTTCCAAGTGCATCCTGCTGGTAAATCTGTTTATACAAGGTATGAAAATAAATCTTCTCCGTTTTAATAATTCAAAGTTATGCTCAAATTCTGTCCCATTTGTAAATGTAGAACAGCCAGTCAACTAGTGATGCATCATCCATTTTGGTGGAATTACGAATGAGATGCCCCAGGCTATTTGTCAGATTTGAAGTTTGTTATTACCTAGAAAGCAGGCACCCTGGTCACTTGCCACTCTACTACCCTTATTTAGAACAACTCTACACACCGGAGAAAAGTAATTGATTGGGACAATTATCTAGCCAGCCTTCACACCTGCGCCCTCATAGCAGTCAACCAACCTACTAAACAACAAATAAATAAGAACAAACACACTTTTCTCCCAAAAATAAAAACCATTGTTTCTTAAGTATCTTGATAATGGTAACAAAACCAATTCTACCTGAATAAGATGGGTAATTTCACACAGAGGAAGGTATAAAGAATTGCTTTTGCCTCAAGTATCTGGTTACTTAAAACAAAGCTTTTATTTTGGCTTGTCTGTGTGTGCTTTTCTTCCTTTCTGGTGTGAAAGGAGGCAAAATCACCTTATTTTTCCATTTAACTTTCATTAGCTCTACCATCAGGAATAGAAGAACTCCCTCTTTTTCTTGAGTCAATGTGGAAACGGTCCTCCTTCAACTCATCATATAAACCACACCAAGACAAAGGCCAAGATCCAAGATGTTTCTCTGTGATCAATGAGTTATTTTTTTAAGTAGCATCTCCTCAAGTTATGCTGTTAATGAGAAATTCATCGGATGAAAATTTCGTTTTTTTTTCTTTTTACCTCAGAACTATGCAGTCTTTGCTAAGTGTTATTTTAGAGGTAAAAGTATAACACTGTTTAAAAATTTGGTATTCAAATCACATTAATAGGGACACTTGTGTGTATAGAGTTTTATACAGCATCTCCCCTCATAATACAAAGGAATCATATTTTCATTAGCCTTCTCTCTTAGGTTGGTGCACCATTACCCCCATACCCCATCCTAAAGTGAGGCTGGCCTATTTCGGTGTTGACATCAAAAAAAGAACCATCAGGAAATAGGAAACCTGAGGAAACTTAGAGTTAATATTTATTTGTCTGAATAGCAACTTGATGGAATTGTGCTCCAATGGCTCCTTGACAAACAAGGGAGATAGGGAAGAATGGTTTCTGGCCACAGAATTAGAAATGATTCCATTTCTTATTTGTATTCTCTCTGTGTTACTCATTTGTTTAAAGTTATTGAACACATCTCATGTACCAAGTATTAAACACTGCAGATACAGAAGCAAACAGGACAAAATTTCCAACTTTACTGAACTTGTGCATCTGAAGCTTAAGAAAATAAATGAAAGTGCTTATCATATGGCTGTGGCACATGCTTAAGGATCCAAAAATTTTTACAAAGTCACCAATGAAAACACAAAAGCCCAACAAGACTGATGATCTAACTAACTGAATAACTAATAAATGGCATATTTCTGGAGTTATACTACCTGGATTCAAATCCTAGACCTCATAGGTCTAGTTTTGTGTCTTCAGACAATTTGTTAAAATATTTAGTGCCTTAGTTTGCTTACTTGTACAATGATAAAAATGAAAGTACTCGGGGCGCGTGGGTGGCGCAGTCGGTTAAGCGTCCGACTTCAGCCAGGTCACGATCTCGCGGTCCGTGAGTTCGAGCCCCGCGTCAGGCTCTGGGCTGATGGCTCAGAGCCTGGAGCCTGTTTCCGATTCTGTGTCTCCCTCTCTCTCTGCCCCTCCCCCGTTCATGCTCTGTCTCTCTCTGTCCCAAAAATAAATAAAAAACGTTGAAAAAAAAAATTAAAAAAAAAAATGAAAGTACTCAGGATTGTGGTGTGGAATAAATGAGGTAATCTGTGTAAAACAGTGTGGTATCTGGAATTTGGTAAGGGTTCAATACATGTACACCCTTTTTAATATCTCATGTTATCTCATTCAATAATAATCTGGAGTATTTTTGAACAACAGTATTTTTAATGGAGGGAAACAAGTCTTTAATCATAAGAGCTAAAGTAATGATACAATATAACATAATATATAAAAAAATAACTAACATAATAAAATATTAAAGACAATTTTTGACCATTTTCAGGAAATGTATGAAATAGCATATTATGCTGCTGTGATGGGCACATAATTTGTTCTGTGCAGAATTAGGGGAAGATGCAACTCAAATTAATCTGTTACTTTTTTTATTGTGGTAAAATATACATAAAATTTACCATTTTATCCAGTTTTAGATGCATGGTTCAGTAGCAGTAATAACATTCATATTGTTGTGCAACTGTTAGCACTATTCATCTCCAGAATTTTTCATCTTTTTAAACTGAAACTTCCAAATATTAAACAGTAACTTTCCCTTTTTGTGCTTTCTCCAGTTCCTGACAGCCACCATTCTATTTTCTGTATCTACGAATTTGATTACTCTAGATAAATATAAGTGTATACATATATTATACATATGTATAGTATACGTGTTATATGTATTCAATTTATACATACACTATATATATGTATTGTGTATGTATACATGTGTGTATACAAATTCATATTTTGTTCATCCATTCATGCATCAATGGACATTTAGATTTTTTCTACCTTTGATTTTTGTGAATAATGCTGCTATGAACTTTAGGGTACAAATATCTGTCTGAACCACTGCTTTCAATTCCTTTGGATATACAGCCAATAGTTGAATTATTGTATCATATGGTATTCCTATTTTTAATGTTTTAGAGGAACTATATTATTTCCCACAGTGGCTATCTCATTTTCCAATCCTACTAACAATGCACACACTCCCAGTTTCTCTACAATCTCACCAGCATGTGTTATTTTCTGCTTTTGTTTTGTTTTGTTTTAATGGAAGCAGTCTTAATGATTGTGAAGAGGTATTTCATTGTGATTTTGATTTGCATTTCTTTAATGATTAGTGACGTTGAGCATCTTTTCATGTGCTTATTGACTATCTACACATCTTCTTTGAAGAAATGTTTATTTAAGTCATTTGTTCATTTAAAAATTAGGTTATTGGCCTTTTTATTGATGAATTGTAAATGTTTTATGCACTTAAAGAGTGATCAACAGATTTCAGTTCTTAGTCAAGACTGGAATAATGTTTTCTTGAATGAAAGAAAGAAAGAATGAATGAATGGGTAAATTTGTTTCTTCTATATTTTAGCTTGAATGCAAGAAAGGAAAATAAATAACTTGTTTTATTTTATGGCGGATGAAATGAAGCTGGATAGACTTGGTGGGAGTCTGAGTAATAATCACATATGAAAAGCTTTCACTTTGGGGTGCCTGGGTGGCTCAGTTGGTTAAGTGTCTGACTTCAGTTCATGTCATGATCTCACAGCTTGTGAGTTCAAGCCCCACGTCAGGCTCTGTGCTGACAGCTCAGAGTCTGGAGCCTGCTTCATGTTCTGGGTCTCCCTCTCTCTTTGCCCCTCTCCTTCTAATGCTGTCTCTTTCTCTGTCTCTCAAAAATAAACATTAAAAAATTTAAAAAAAGCTTTCACTTCATTTTCTAGTGAGTTTTGCTGATTTTCTCCATCATATTTCAACTCCCAAATTTTGTCCATATATCTCATTGATCATGCCCATTATCTATTGTCCTGTGTGTGTATAATACTTGATTAAAGATAGTAAATATATGCTGGTGATATTTCCCACTTAAGAAATCGATTGTTTAGGATACTGTCAATGCCCTCTCCTGGGTAACGTAGCTTGAATATTGTTTCATCAAATCTTCATCTTGTGACTGCACAAAAGACATTTAACAAACCTCATATTTTCCTAAAATAATTTAAATGTATTTATAATTTTCCTCCATCAAAACAACCACATATATTACTCTGACATCATCATATCTCATTCGTAATCAAATACACGCAGGGGCCTCCTGAAAAATACAGATTTGATTATGTTAACAGAGTGCTCTCCCCCATTAGTACCACAGACACCCAGCAGGTGTTGATACACATGGTTTGCATTGGAGAACTATGTAATATGAGGGAATCAGGGATCTCTCATCTGAATTACTGTCTCTTCCACTTACTGCATGTGTCCCAGTCAAGTGGTTTAACCTCTGTAAGCCTCAATTTCCTTTGCTACAAAATGTACATTTTGATATTTACTTCAGAATGTTGTTCCAAGGAGTTAGTGACAGATTTGCACATGCCCAATAGTAGGTTCTGGCACAAAGAGTGTACCAGAAAAGTTAACTACTGTCTCTGAAACATTATAAGAGTGAGCAAATGTCTCCTGTTGCCAGAGAAAACAATGCAGACTAGCTTATGCTATTAGAGTGACAACGCTACTCAATTTGACAGGAAATATTCTGTGCTTGTTATGATTAGTAATCAGTGACCAAAGCAAAATGTGAGAGGCCCAATGCAGACAAAACATGAAAGGATGGAATCTTTGCGATGCACATGAAGACGTCATGGATATAATTCTTATAGCCTCACTGATTAGAGGTTATCACTAGGATGACAATACTTTTAACTCACCCAGCAAACCCCAGTTTACACCTGCCCTCTGAGTGAAATTACTCATAGCAACATTTTCCACTCTCATAAATGTCCTGGTTATCTCAAGAAAATAGAAAAAGAAGACCAAAATACATCCAAAGTAAACAAAAGCATGGAAATAGTCACAATAAGAGCAAATAGGGAAATAGAAAAACAATAGAAAAACATCAATAAAACAAAAACATTTTTCTTTGGAAAAAATAAATGGAATTGATAAACCTTTAGCAAGACAGAAAAAGAGAAGACACAAATCACTAATATCAGGAATGAAATAGGGGATACGTTACTGATCCTGCAGCTATTATGAACAAATTTATGTTCGTAAATTCAACAACTTAATTGACCAATTTCTCAAAACACAAACTATCAAAAACCCAAATTAAATTGAAACAGTTAACCTTTCCATAACGGTTCCATCACAATCAAAGTAATTGAATTTATAATTAAAAAGCATCCCCCATCAAAAAAAAAATATCCAAGCCCAAACAGAATCACTGAAAAAGTTTACCACCTAAAAAAATTAATATCAAATTCTATTCAATCTGTTCAAGAAAATGGAAAAGGCAAAACACTTCTCATTTTATAATGCCACTGTTACGTTGACTGAAACCAGAAAAAGAAAGTCACAGAAAAAAACCTTTTATAAATTGAGATGTAAAATCTCTCAACACAATACTAACCAATAATCTCCAGCAAAGTATAAAAATAAAAAAAAGGATTTATTCTATATATGCGAGACTCATAGAGCATTTAAAAATCAATGTAACTCACCATATCCATAAGTTAAAGAAGGAAAATCATATGATTTTATCAATTTATATAGAATATCAGAATCTTCTGGGTCCTTTAAATGTCATTGGTAAAAAGGTATGGCTAGTAATAACAGCTCAAGTTTACTGAGGGCTAAGTATGTGATCATTCCATTTTTATGAAACTTTGCATACTGCTGTCCAGTAAGAAGGCAACATACTAGACTGTTTTTCAATCAGTATTATGGTCCTTTTCATGAATTTCCAAGATAAAAGGGTTGACTTGACCATTATTATCTAGCTAGCCAGATATAGACTTAATAGAATACCTCAATGACAGAATTAAGATTTTTTTAAAAAAAGTTTTTTTTAACGTTTATTTATTTTTGAGACAGGGAAAGACAGAGCACGAACGGGGGAGGGGCAGAGAGAGAGGGAGACAGAATCTGAAACAGGCTCCAGGCTCTGAGTTGTCAGCACAGAGCCGGACGCGAGGCTCGAACTCACAGACCGCGAGATCATGACCTGAGCCGAAGTTGGCCGCTTAACCGACTGAGCCACCCAGGCGCCCCATAGATTTTAATGCAACAAAAGGGCAAGAATAAATGAGCAGTGGTTCTTTTTCACTTGTCTTAAGAAATCTCACTTCTGCCTCAGCAAGCTACCAGTTGCACGCTTCTCGTTTATTTTTCTCTCAGTGGGTTGAAAGAATAAGTGCATATTATTTCTTCAGTGAATTAACAGTGGCAAGTTATATGAAGTAGCTATAGTGTTGGGGACAGTATAAATCCCTTAAAAACTAGCATGGCGGTTCTTATATAATAGGTTCTCAATTAATACATTAGTATATAAATTTATAAATAAGTTGGTGAAGCACCTGTTATATTCTAATTTTGTGCTAAGAACTGAAATCAATATGAATGAGAAGTGTAGTTTCTGCCAGTGATTATCTTATAATCTGTAAGGGGAGGAAATATGGTTAATTAGACTAAAATGGGATATGTAGAAATTTCTTTTTATTTTTTACTTTTTTAATTTTATTTTTTTATTTTTAAAATTTACATCCAAATTAGTATATAGTGAAGCAATGATTTCAGGAGTAGATTTCTTAATGCCCCTTACCCATTTAGCCCGTCCCGCCTCCTACAACCACTCCAGCAACCCTCAGTTTGTTCTCCATATTTATGAGTCTCTTCTGTTTTGTCCCCCTCTCTGTTTTTATATTATTTTTGTTTCCCTTCCTTTATGTTCATCTGTTTTGTCTCTTAAAGTCCTCATATGAGTGAAGTCATATGATTTTTGTCTTTTTCTGACTAATTTCACTTAGCATAATACCCTCCAGTTCCATCCACATAGTTGCAAACGGCAAGATTTCACTCTTTTTGATTGTCAAGTAATACTCCATTGTATATATACCACATTTCCTTTATCCATTCATCCACCAATGGACATTTGGGCTCTTTCCATACTTTGGCTATTGTTGATGGTGCTGCTATAAACATGGGGGTGCATGTGTCCCTTCAAAACAGCACAGCTGTATCCCTTGGACAAACACCTAGTAGTGAAATTGCTGGGTCGTAGGGTAGTTCTATTTTTAGTTTTTTGAAGAACTTCCATACTGTTTTCCAGAAGGGCTGCACCAGCTTGCATTGCCACCAACAAATGCAAAAGAGATCCTCTTTCTCTGCATCCTTGCCAACATCTGTTGTTGCCTGAGTCGTTAATGTTAGCCATTCTGACAGGTGTAAAGTGGTATCTCATTGTGGTTTTGATTTGTATTTCCCTGATGATGAGTGATGTTGAGCATTTTTTCATGTGTCGGTTGGCCATCTGGATGTCTTCTTTGGAACAGTGTCCATTCATCTCTTTTGCCCATTTCTTCACTGGATTATTTGCTTTTTGGGTGTTGAGTTTGGTAAGTTCTTTACAGATTTTGGATACTAACCCTTTATCTGATATGTCATTTGCAAAATTCTTCTCCCATTCTGTTGGTTGCCTTTTAGTTTTGCTGATTGTTTCCTTTGCTGTGCAGAAGCTTTTCATTTTGATGAGGTCCCAGTAGTTCACTTTTGCTTTTGTTTCCCTTGCCTCTGGAGATGTGTTGAGTAAGAAGTTGCTATGGCCAAGATCAAAGAGGTTTTTGCCTACTTTCTCCACGAGGATTTTGATGGCTTCCTGTCTTACATTGAGGTCTTTCATTTATTTTGAGTTTATTTTTGTGTATGATATAAGAAAGTGGTCAAGGTTCATTCTTCTGCATGTCGCTGTCCAGTTTTCCCAGCACCACTTGCTGAAGAGACTGTCTTTATTCCATTGGATATTCTTTCCTGCTTTGTCAAAGATTAGTTGGCCATACATTTGTGGATCCATATCTGAGTTCTCTATTCTGTTCCATTGATCTAAGTGTCTGTTCTTGTGCCAGTACCATACTGTCTTGAAGATTATAGCTTTGTAGTACAGCTTGAAGTCTGGGATTGTGATGCCTCCAGCTTTGGTTTTCTTTTTCAAGATTACTTTGGCTATTCAGTGTCTTTTCTGGTTCCATACAAATTTTAGGATTATTTATTCTAGCTCTGTGAAGAATGCTGGTGTTACTTTGATAGGGACTGCATTGAATATGTAGATTGTTTTGGGTAGTATTGACATTTTAACAATATTTGTTCTTCCTATCCAGGAGCATGGAATCTTTTTCCATTTTTTTGTGTCTCCTTCAATTTCTTTCACAAGCTTTCTATAGTTTTCAGCGTATAGATTTTTCACCTCTTTGGTTATATTCATTCCTAGGTATTTTATGTTTTTTTTGTGCAAGTGTAAATGGGATAGATTCCTTGATTTCTCTTTCTGTCGCTTCATGGTTGGTGTATAGGAATGCAACCGATTTCTGTGCATTGATTTTATATCCTGAAACTTTGCTGAATTCATGAATCAGTTCTAGCAGCTTTTTTGTGGAATCTTTGGGTTTTCCATATAGAGTGTCATGTCATCTGCGAAGAGTGAAAGTTTGACCTCTTCCTGGCCGATTTGGATGCCTTTTATTTCTTTGTGTTGTCTGATTGCAGAGGCTAAGACTTCCAATACAATGTTGAAGAACAGTGGCAAGAGTGGACATCCCTGTCTTGTTCCTGACCTTAGGGGGAAAGCTCTCAGTTTTTCCCCATTGAGGATGATATTAGTGTTGAGTCGTTCCTATATGGCTTTTATGATCTTGAGGTATGCTCCTTCTATCCCTACTTTCTTGAGGGTTTTTATCAAGAAAGGATGCTGTGTTTTGTCAAAGGCTTTCTCTGCATCTATTGAGAGGATCATATGGTTCTTGTCCTTTCTTTTACTGATGTGATGAATCACGTTAATTGTTTTGTGGATATTGACCCAGCCCTGCATCCCAGGTATAAATCCCACTTGGTCATGGTGAATAATTTTTTTAATGTATTGTTGGAGCCGGTTGGCTAATATCTTGTTGAGGATTTTTGCATCCATGTTCATCAGAGAAATTGGTCTACAGTACTCCTTTTTCGTGGGGTCTCTGTCTGGTTTTGGAATCAAGGTAATGCTGGCCTCATAGAAACAGTTTGGAAGTTTTCCTTCCATTTCTATTTTCTGGAACAGTTTCAAGAGAATAGGTATTAACTCTTCCTTAAATGTTTGGTAGAATTCCCCTGGAAAGCCATCTGGCCCTGAACTCTTGTTTTTTGGCATATTTTTGATTACTAATTCGATTTCCTTACTGGTTATGGGTCTGTTCAAATTTTCTATTTCTTCCTGTTTCAGTTTTGGCAGTCTATATGTGTCTAGGAATTGGTCCATTTCTTCCAGATTGCCCATTTTATTGGCATAAAATTGCTCATATTCTCTTTTTATTGTTTTTATTTTTGCTGTGTAGGTTGTGATCTCTCTTCTTTCATTCTTGATTTTATTTATTTGGGTCCTTTCTTTTTTCTTTTTGATCAAACTGCCTAGTGGCTTATCAATTTTGTTAATTCTTTCAAAGAATCAGCTTCTGGTTTCATTAATCTGTTCTCTTTTTTTGGTTTCGATAGCATTAATTTCTGCTCTAATCTTTATTATTTCTTGTCTTCTGCTGGTTTTGGGTTTCATTTGCTATTCCATTTCCAGCTCCTTAAGGCATAAGGTTAGGTTGTGTATCTGAGATCTTTCTTCCTTCTTTAGGAAGGCCTGGATTGCTATATACTTTCCTCTTATGACCGACCACCTTTGCTGCATCCCAGAGGTTTTGGGTTGTGGTGTTATCATTTTCATTGACTTCCGTATACTTTTTAATTTCCCCTTTAACTCCTTGGTTAGCCCATTCATTCTTTAGTAGCATGTTCTTCAGTCTCCAAATATTTGTTACCTTTCCAAATTTTTTCTTGTGGTTGATTTCAAGTTTCATAGCATTGTGGTCTGAAAATATGCATGGTATGATCTCAATCTTTTTGTCCTTACTTAGGGCTGATTTGTGTCCCAGTGTATGGTCTATTCTGGGGAATGTTCCATGTGCACTGGAGAAGAATGTATATTCTGCTGCTTTAGGTTGAAATGTTCTGGATATATCTGTTAAGTCCATCTGGTCCAGTGTGTCATTCAAAGCCATTGTTTCCTTGTTGATTTTTTGATTAGATGATGTGTCCATTGCTGTGAGTGAGGTGTTGAAGTCTCCTACTGTTATGGTATTACTATCGATGAGTTTATGTTTCTGATTAACTGATTTATATATTTGCGTGCTACCACATTTGGCATATAAAAGTTTACCATTGTGGGGCGCCTGGATGGCTCAGTCGGTTGAGCGTCCGACTTCAGCTCAGGTCATGATCTCACGGTTCGTGAGTTCGAGCCCCGTGTCAGGCTCTGGGCTGATGGCTCAGAGCCTGGAGCCTGCTTCCGATTCTGTGTCTCCCTCTCTCTCTGCCCCTCCCCCATTCATGCTGTGTCTCTCTCTGTCTCAAAAATAAACATTAAAAAACTTTTTTTTAAAAAATAAAAATAAATAAATAAAAGTTTACCATTGTTAGGTCTTCTTGGTCTATAGACCCCTTGATTATGATATAATGCCTTCCTGCATACCTTGATACAGTCTTTATTTTAAAGTCTAGATTGTCTGATATAAGTATGGCTACTCCGGCTTTCTTTTGACTTCCAGTAGCACGATAGATGGTTCTCCATCCCCTTATTTTCAATCTGAAGGTGTCTTTTGGTCTAGAGTGGGTCTCTTGTAAACAGCATATAGATGGATCTTGTTTTCTTATCCATTCTGTTACCCTATGTCTTTTGATTGGAGCATTGAGTCCACTGACATTTAAAGTGAGTACTGAAAGATATGAATTTATTGCCATTATGATGCTTGTAGTTTCTGGAGTTTCTGGTGTTGTTCTCTGGTCCTTTCTAATCTTCTCTTGCTTTTGATATATATATTTATCCTTTCTCCCCTCAGAAAGTCCCCTTTAAAATTTCTTGCAGGGGTGGTTTACTGGTCACAAACTCCTTTAATTTTTGTCTGGGAAACGTTTTACCTCTCCTTCTACTTTGAATAACAAACTTGCTGGATAAAGAATACTTGGCTGCATATTTTTCTGATTCAGCACACTGAATATATCCCACCACTCCATTCTGGCCTGCCAAGTTTCTGTGGATAGGTCTGCTGCAAATCTCATCTGTTTTCCCTTGTAGGTTAGGGAATTTTTTCCCTTGCTGCTTCATGATTCTCTACTTGCCTGACTATTTTGTGAATTTCACTATGTTATGCCTTGTTGATGGTCGATTTTTGTTGAATCTAAGGGGGTCCTCTGTGCTTCCTGGATTTTGATGTCTGTGTCTTTCCCCAGGTGAGGAACGTTTTCTGCTATGATTTGCTCACAAAACCCTTCTACCCCAATTTCTCTCTCTTCCTCTTCTGGGACCCCTATGATTCTGATGTTGTTCCTTTTTAATGAGTCACTGATTTCTCTAATTCTTAAATTGTGCTCTTTTGCCTTAATCTCCCCCCTTTTTTTTGCTTCATTATTCTCTATAAGTTTGTCCTCTATATCGCTGATTCTCTGTTCTGCCTCGTCCATGCTTGCCGCCGCTGCATCCACCCATGATTGCAGCTCAGTTATAGCATTTTTAATTTCATTCTGGCTATTTTTTACTTCTTTTTTCTCTGCAGAAAGGGATTCTAATCGATTTTCGACTCCAGCTAGTATTCTTATTATCGTGATTCTAAATTCTGTTTCAGACATCTTGCTTGTATGTGTGTTGGTTAAATCCCTGGCTGGCATTTCTTCGTGCTCTTTCTTTTGGGGTGAATTCCTTTTGGGGCTTTTTGCTCCCCAAGTTCAGCTCTCCGTACCACGTACCTGCTGAATTTTGTGGTTCAGGTTGTGCAGATTGTTGGGTAAATCCTCCAATCAGTTTTCTACGTGTGTGGGATGGTTTAGTGTTGGTCTGGCTGTATTTTATGGACATGAGACACACAAAAAGGTTCCATGTAGTTCCGCCATCTTGGCTCCTCCCTAGAAATTTCTTTTTAAGTAGGTATCAGTTAGTAGAGTCCTATAGTGAAGCAAGTCTAGTATGTCTGAGATGATAGTAGACCAGCAAAACTTCATAGAGAAAGGGAAGTATAAATGGAAGTGTTTGTAAAGGCATAAAAATTTTCCAGGGAGGCAATGAAATCATGTCTTTCATTCACTTATTCATTCATAAATTCATCAAATTTAGTAAATACATATCATGGGCCAACCACTATATTTTGGTTTTGTTCTTACTTTCCTGTCAACTTTATTGCATCTAAGAAGGGAATAAGCATAAAAATGACATGAAATAAATCATTATTTGTTGATTGATTAATTGACTTATGTGGCATAGCTCTAATCTTGTGAGTGATGGGATAGAGAAAAACTAGTTCTGGCTTGTATACCCTGTGCTGCCTTTGAACTGTACCCCAGAACAAGATTGTTTTCCACTCTTATTTAAGCTTCACAATAAAAAGAAAAAAAAAACTGCTATGAACATTGTGATTTTTATACAGCCTTACATTATCAAGGAGTACACAAAACCTGCAGGCAATCATGGCCTACTGAAGAATTCTCCACTGGTCTTCTATTCATTTAGCTTAAAGGCACAACACCAGAAATAGGCATGCAGCCTTCCATGTGTTCTGCTCAGGGTTCATACCTAAACCATGCATACAGTGCTTCATGGAGAAGTGTTTTCAAAACGAGTCTTGATTATACCCAAATTGGACCTAACATACTGAGTTTAGTATCATACCACAGTATAACACATAATTCCAATGTATTATATCCAATCAGAAAAATCCTTTCATCTCCCTCTCAGAGACAGTATTTTTCTGACTTGTTATTGGTCTGATTCACCATGGTATTTATTTTCTTGCCTGACATGCAAGCAATTGTTAAAACATGCTGCTTATGGCAATGTTTCCTTAGGATTATCAATTGCTTTAAAATTCACAGTTTGATGAAATAATTTATAGGGAAGATCCAAGTTCCTCATTAAAGAAAACACCTCTGAGGCCCTTCAATGTCAGTGCCTTTCAAAAGGACATCACCTAGTTTAGATTCCCAGATACAAGGCTGCTTTATAGCCTTGTTATGAAGTACCCCAAAGCCAAGGATGCAGCTGCATTCTTTTTTGGCCTGATATAATTCTAAGAAATTCTCAAGAAAAAGAAAGTTAAGTTTTACAATACAGAATGCTGGTAGGATGGGGCGGAGACTGTGGCATTTCATCCTGTTGCATCTTGCCAATTCACTCTCCTACAGCAAGCAGACCTATAAATCATCCAGTTCCTTCATTTTCCCTTCTACTTCATCAGGAGGATGCATCTTCATTTGAAAAGCACTTCACAGTTCTTAAAGGATAATTCTGTAAGTGCAGGATGATGTTGCATTCCAACAACAACAACAACAACAACAAAATTGGATTTTGGATGGCCTTTAGCAATCCACAAAGCAGCCTCTAAGGACCAGTTGGAGTTATGTTATCTAAGTCTAAAGAGGAAACAGGAGAAATTCAAATTGAGATCCTAGAAGTTAAGAGTATTTGCTAGGTTTTTTCTGACTTCTAATGTTCTTTCTAAAAGGCTTAATATTTTGCCACCGTGCAATATGCAGTAGTTCTAAAAGCACTGTACTAGACATCCAGGATGCAAATAAGAACAATACAAATATCTACCTTCAAGGAGGTGACAGTCTGGTATATGTGAACACGGGGATCTGGCATTTTTTAAGTGCTTACTATACACTTAGAGCTTTGGCATATGTTTGCAGACATGCAATTTTCACAATAACCCATGATACAGTTACGTTATCCTCTTTTTTAGAAAATAGGTTTTCATCAGATGTAAGATAACTTCATAACTGCCAACCTGGTCAAAGCCACCAAAACCTCTGATCTTGTCCACTTAAATAGCTTCCTAATGGGTCTGTTTTTTTTTGTTTGTTTGTTTTTTGTTTGTTTTGCCTCTTTTCAACCTATACTTGTACCAGAAAGACAAGGTAAGCTCTTAATAAGAAAAATGTGACCATACTACATCCCTGCTTGCAATGCTTCAATGATTTCTCTTTTCACAATGACCAAATTCATAACTCTCTTTCAGTGGTCCACAGTGTAGAACTGCATGATGGGGTCCTTGCCTATCACTTCAACCTCTTCTCTTCCCCACCCATGCTTATGGTCCTTTTGCTGTTCACACTGGTCTTCTTTCAGTTCCTCACACTAACCGAACTCATCCCAGCCCTCATGTTTATCTTTGCTTTGAACTCTCTCCAATCCCAGCTTCCTCCCTACTTATTCCAATCTGTCAAATTCAACATTCTGTGGGGCTTGGCCTAATGGTCCCTCTGTAGAGAAGCCTTTTCTGATTGTCCTGTGCAAAGTACAGCCTTCCTGATAGACTTTGGTATAAAATGATCCCTTCATTGTACATTTCATAATTTAAATGATTTGTGTGTTTATGTCTATTAGACCAGAAACTTCTCATGGTGGAGTCCAAATTTCTTTCATTCACTGCTATATACCAGGTATAAAGAAGCACCTTGCTCTTAATAGGCACTCAGTATTTATTTGTTTAACCAATGAATACCCTAGATTGGAGACCTCTTTAAATTAGTGCTAGCACTATAAAAGCCTCTAGAACCTCAGTAACAAATATCACCATAGCCAATTTTTATCAAACTTCTATATTCTTTTTTTTTTAATTTTTTTTAACATTTATTTATTTTTGAGACAGAGAGAGACAGAGCATGAATGGGGGAGGGTCAGAGAGAGGGAGACACAGAATCTGAAACAGGCTCCAGGCTCTGAGCAGTCAGCACAGAGCCCGACGCGGGGCTCGAACTCACATACCGCGAGATTGTGACCTGAGCCGAAGGCGGCCGCTTAACCAACTGAGCCACCCAGGCGCCCCATCAAACTTCTATATTCTGAGAGGAATGTTTTATTATCCCTTTTTGTTGATATGGAAACAGAGACATATAATGTTTAAGTGAATTATCTAATCTTGCTTAATTAGTTAATTGGTTGGGAATGGATTCAATATAAATTTCACTTTTAAATAAGTACTTTTCCATCTTCAATAATTGGTGTTTTTGATATTTGTATTGATTCCTCTCTTTTTGTCACTCTGATCTTTGTCCCCTCGGTATCCCAGGAGACTGACTTCTTTTGATTATATTCTCCAGCTTCCTTTGATCCTCTTCCTCCTGCTTTCCCATTGGGCTTGGCCAATGGGAAACACTTGCAGGAGATCATAGGGTTTAGGGAGAATAGGTCACAGCATTTATTCCTATCATTGCTACTGTGATCAGTTTTTATAAGATGGTCTTCTTCTATGGCTGCAAAGATTACTGGTTTCTGGAAATAGCCTTTCCTCCTGTTTAGTCTAAGGGTAGCAACAGCCTCTCATCCTTATTCTGTGGGTACTTCATCACCCCCAGTTGGTCTCCTTTACCTTATTTTCCTAGTTATAAAATAGGCTTTTCACTCAAATCTCTTCCACTAACTCTTCCAGTAACACTTCCACTAACAGATGAACCATCAGTTTGTATCTGAGACTTGATAATTCCTAACAATCAGACAACTTTTATCTTTAATTTTAAGAACACTGGAAGGGAAAGCACAATAATCACCTAGAGTTTCTACTCACAAAGTTTCTCCCTATTGATAATGATAATAAATATAGTACTTAATAACCATTTATACTTATTGTATAGCAGGCCTGGTGGCAAGCACTTTATAACTTTTATTTAGTTAAATCTTCACAACTACCTAAGAAGCAGGTATTATTATCCTAATTTTACATATGAGGTAATAGGCACAGAAGAGGTTTTATCATTTACTTAAAGTCAAAACTAGCAAGTGGTGGGATCAACACCTGAAAATGGCCAGGCTGTCCCCAAATCTGATCTTCTTTACCAAACCACAACTTCATTGCCTTCTTAATGATAGTCCTCAGGGCAAAGAAGGTTGAATCCAGAACCCCAGGAGAACTCTGGAGTATAGCACTAAGCAGCTCACCACAATCTTGTTACTTTGCAGGTTCATGTTACCTCTCAAAAATCCCTACAAATATAGCTTTATACTTCATGATATATATTTTCTTGTTTTAATCTTAAATTACTCATACTTAAATATTTGAGTAAAATTAAAAATTTAGGAAAATTTACCAAGTCCTTCCCACACCCCTTATAATGCCCCTTGCATTAAAAAAGCCGTCAACGTCAGACAGCTCTCATGAGATTCCTTCTATAGCTTTCAGTATTAGAACCCCTTTTATTATTTATGTTTTATTGTTTGTTTGAATTGCAATAAATATCAACTTTTATTTAATATGAAGATATCTCAAATAGTCATCACATGGTCTTTTAAGGCATAGGCATGAAATATGTTGCCTTATGTCCGTGGTAAAAAGCAATTTGTCAATTCCATGGGGTAATTATCACTCTTAATGCCTACTGATCAACTTGATTTAATAGCACATCCATTACCTAATTTGATCTCTAGGTAAGAAATGACCTCCATTTTACTATGGAGGATCTGAAGCACAGGAAGAAGTATCTTTATCAAAGACTTATTGCTCGTTAAGAGAAAATCAAAACTGGGGCCCAGGCCTCTTAAACACTAGACTGTGTTCTTATGTTGGGTCTTGCTACTGGTTGTTGGCATGAAGTAGGCATGAATCATTTGGAAACAGATATATAACCTATAGATTGCTAAAAAGAAAGAAATTAGCTCTCGGGGCACCTGGGTGGCTCAGTCAGTTAAGCGTCCAACTTTGGCTCAGGTCATGATCTCACAGTTCATGGGTTCAAGCCTGGAATTGGGCTCTGTGCTGACAGCTCAGAGCCTGGAGCCTGCTTGGGATTCTGTGGTCTCCCTCTCTCTCTGCCCTTCCCACTCTCATGCTCTCTCTCTGTCTCTCAAAAATAATAAACATTAAAAAAAAAGGAATTAGCTGTCATTAATTGAATGTGGCCTTTGCTGAGCCCCAAAGTTTTGAAAACACATGGGTGCTTTGGGGGTGAATTTTAGGCTGCCAGACCCACAAGAAAGTTCTGAATGGATTGCATCAATTCCGAGGTGGCCACTGTTTAAAAAATGTTGTCCATCTGGGGTGCCTGGGTGGCTCAGTTGGTTAAGCATCCAACTTCATCTCAGGTCATGATCTTACAGTTGGTGGGTTCGAGTCTCACATCAGGCTCTGTGCTGACAGCTCAGAGCCTGGAGCCTGCTTCGGATTCTGTGTCTCCCTCTCTCTCTGCCCCTCCCCTGCTCACACTCTGTGTCTCCCTCTCTCTCTCTGTGTCTCTCTCTCCCTCTCTCTCATAAATAAATAAACATTAAAAATAAGAGTGTTGTCCATCTACCCAGATGGCACATCTGGGAAAATCTGCTTGACCTCTCTTTAAATCTGCCATTTCAAGCAAAGAATTACCTGTGTAGTCTTCTAGTTCCCAGAAGAACCTCAAAATGTTCCTGCTGCATTCCCTATTTCCCCAGTTAAAACCATGTGCAAATCAAATGACTCATTTTATAATTGTTTAATTTAGGTAATCTAAAATTTGCCTTATTTGTTTCCAGATAAAATTTGAGTTGGTTTATTGTAAAAGCACGATGGAAAAAGACCAAAGATATTTAACATAATAAAATAATAATAATCATCACAGGTATTTATTGAATGCTTATTACTCTGGCCCTTTACACACATTTCACATTTGTCCTCATCTATGAGGCAGATGATGTTTACACATGAGAAACTGAGATTTAAAGAACTGAAATATCTTGCCCACCCAAATAAAATATGGTAAAGGCAGGATTTGAACCCAGGTCCATCTCACTTCCTATTCCTAAAACTTTGTAAGCACTATGGTATTTTTTTTTCTCTGAAAGCCATTACCATGACACATACTTCCCAAGGAAAATAAGATGTGAGAGGACAAGGGAAAGGAATGGGGTTGTGTTTTAAAAATGTGAATAAGGAGAATTTTAGTATCTAAATATAAAATGTAGCTATAAAATTCATAGCGGCTAGGACAAAGGAAAAAATGCAGAAAGGTCCAGGGAAATGGTAAGTGACAGGTTTAGGGATCAATTAATCCTGACTTTGAATTCTACCTCAGCCACCAACCAGCTGTGTGACTTCAGACAGGTTACTTCTATTCTCTGAACCTCAATTCAGTCATCTATAAAATACAGATGAATAAACTATTTTGCGTTACTGAAAAATTTAGAGATCATATATACAAGGGAACTGGCAGTGTCTGACACATATCAGAGACTTGATAAAGCTAGCAATTGTTGTAAAACTCTGTGGTTGGCCTACTGTGATGTTTATTCCTCAGGATAATCCTACAATTTAAGGCTCATAACATGCATTTTTACAAAAGAGGAACCTGAGGCTTACAAAGGGATAGTGATTTGGTTAAGGTCATGCTGAGCTGGGATGAAAACACAGACACATCAATTCCCAAGTCAATATATTTTTTCCTATCATGCATGATTTTAATTGTCTAATCAAAATGGGGAGACCTACCAGAAAAGACAAATCTTTTCCTGACTTGGAACCCTAAGAAGCATTGGCCATGAAGTCTGTTGCATGAATAGCACTCAGTAAAGTAACAACTAATATCCTGGATGACAGTTTTACAAGAAAGGTGAAGGCTTTCCTATATCACTGGTTCTTAAATCACAGGCTCGTAGCAAAACCCAAGGGTATAGTGGAAAATGAAGTTATTTAAGGCAATTTTGTGGGGATGGAGAGTATGATGTGGCCCAGACACGTAACCTTCTCATGGTCTGACTTTATTCAAGGTTAAAACTGGGAGCCTCTAGAGGAATGAACTCTTACAAAATATCCATTTTTAGTACAATCTTTATAGTTGGGCTTTGGATTATAGCATGGCAGAGAGTACACAGTTTTGATGTATACTTATTTAAAATTCCAAGAGAATGAACAGTTTACAAAGACATTATGATGGGAATTAGGTTGTTTTTGTGAGATATGGCACATATTTTTCCTGGAATTTGGTGAGAATTTGGAGAAATACAAAGGGAAACTTCATCAAACTTTGGGAGAAGGAAATGATGCCAAAGCATGTCCTATCCACCATGATGTATACATGATAAAGCTATTCTCTACTTCATGACTGTCAATTAGTTTCGATCAAACACTGAAAATGGAAGTAACTCCTATTAATTGGGGTCCCTATAGCTAGTTTAGTCCTTGCTCTCTTAGCTTGCAAATATATTGCTTCCTTAGCTTTATTTTTCATTTCTACATAATGGAAGAAATACTAGTACCTTTTATATGGTTATGGTGAAAATCAAATGAGATGATTCATATGAAATTCTCCGAAACAAAATGTTGTTCAGGGTGAGTTATATTAAGCTGGTATGCATTTTCTAAATGACACTTTTTGGAAATTCAGAAACTCATTTAGAAAATGTGTATTACCTTAATATAAGGGAGCTACTAATCTTTCATAGATTGTTATGAATAGTAATGAGATGGAATATTTTAAATGCCTGTTTTTGATAAGTGTTAACAAGTATTAGTTCAAATTTCCCAGTAAGATTTATATTATATACATAGTATGTGATATTTCACCATGTACCACTAAAAAGAACTATGGTGAACTATCACATTCCAAGTATATAACATAAATAAATGAAAAACCAGCGGCTTTCTTCTTTGGTAGAAGGCTCTGTAATATTCCCAGAACTGGCAGTTGGCATTCCCAGACAAGTCTTCAAAGAGGTGATAGATTAACTCATACTGCTTGGTGCCCTAGTATTATTTTTGTTCACCCGGCTGATAAGGTTGCTTTCTCCTATTTTGAGTATAGGAAGGAGTAGTTAGAGGGGATCCAGGCCCCTCTCTTAGAAGGTGTACATGTGACATGTCTAGCAGAGACTTATGGTCTCAGTGTTCCTTTTCATGAGGATAAAGACAGATTTAGGAATCTATGTCTTATCTTCTTGATGAACCTTGTTGGTTTTTGTTTTTGTTTCCAGTGTCCCAAATAAAGCCTGTTCCTTGATCCCTACTGTGATTGGCTGTGGAATTTATCCTGAATATCAATGGAAACCAGGTGGTGACTATGAAGGTACCCATTTAGCTTACTGATAATTGCTCAGTGGCAATGATGGCTGAATTAAACAAAACGAAGTGTATTTTATAGAATATGTAAGAAATTCTTAAATGACAAAGACATAATAGAGTGAAAACTGTCTTTGATAAAACAGAATCCAAGAAGCAATTTCATAAAATAACATCACGGAGCTATTAGATGAATACTTCCTCACCCTTCCACCTCACTAATTACTAAGTAAGTCCAAAGACTAAGAACATTGCTTGGGGATGAATTAAACACTATGAACACAAATGAGACATGTTAACATGAATCACATATTCGTAAAACTGCCAGAAATTAGTGTTCTTATACTGGGAAGTGTAAAAAAAGAGGATGAAATAGGATAACATAGGACATACCAGATGGAATTGTGATAAAATGTAAACTGCATCAATAATAGCCATTTTATTGCACAAAGAATAGATATTAAATTTATTAATAGACATTTGAAAATAATTTGGTCAATCAAATATAATTTTGAAGCTATTAAATACAGCAGTTATAAAAGGTAGTACTTTAATGGTCTAATAATTTCAATTAGAGAATGTAGATCTCGGCAGTACTGAGGATAAAATATTTTTGAAAAATCCTTTTGTTTCAGAACACCTAGATGTTAGATAATTAAAAAGACTTTTAATCATATTACTGAACTTACAGGAAAAAAAGAAAAGGCTCCAAGCCTGAGCGAGCAAGTGAGGGTGGGGAGAGAGAGAGAGAGAGAGAGAGAAAGAGAGAGAGACAGGAATGTAAGAGGACGGAATGAGGAGAGGGAGGAGGAGAAGCAGGAGCTGAAAGCAACAGAGTAAGCAAATTCGGCAGCACAGGCCATCCCAAGTCATATGTCAATATCAGAACATTAGAGCTTTCATGAATAAATGCCACACTAGAAGTGAAAGACTAGGCCCCTGAGCATTTTAAGGTGGCAGTGAGGAAAGGGGTATAAATCCATATCCTACCCCCCACTCCCACATAAATCAGAGACCCATAAAAGTCTTACCTTTAGCAAAATAATATGCTAGGAGGGGGAAAGCTATTGTGGATAATACAGGGAGCCAAAAGCTGTCTGCTATTTCTTAGTGCAAAATAGAAAATAACCACTACCACACCCACATTAGCAGTGTCCTCTGAAAGTTGCATCTATATTCTTAACTGTGCACAGGTTTTGGGGTAGGATTTGTAACAGCTTAATGGTCTGAGAAAGACCAAGTGAGGAAATTAAGTAGTAGTGTTCCTAAGGAGTTATAATTTATGCATCATAGCAAAAACTAACACAAAATCTCTTTGAAGAAATCTAATTTGAGAACACTCAGGGTTTGTATATACTAGATTCAATTGGCGATGAGCTCAAAATATTAAATTACCAAATATGTGAGAAAAAAAAGAGCTCCTGTAAACAACTATGAGTGGAAACACTAAGCAGTATGTTTAGACTCTGAGGAATTTAGATATCAGAAATATCAAACACAGAAAATAACCATTGATAAAATATTTAAACATAAAATATGGACTCAAAAGAAATAGTAGACTATTAAATTAAATAGGCTAACTTACAAAAAATACATATACAAGTTGAATTTTAAGATATGAAGGTGATTAAAAAGTATATTAAACACAGCTGAAGAGAATGTTAAACTGAAAACTAGAAAAAACAAAGAATGCAGTTCAAGGAGTCAGAGATGAAAAATTATTTTTTGAAAGTCACTATGGTATATATAGCATAGAATACAAAGCTACACATTAAGTGGCATTCCAGAAAAAAATAGAAAAAAAAACACAGAATGGATATTCATTGAATCAAAAGCTGAAAATATTCCAAGATCTATTAAAAGAAACTCATTATTAGATTAATTAAACAATCTCAAGCAGAATAAAGAGAAATCCACATCTATATACATCTGGATAAAAAATATAATCTATTAATAACAAATAAAAGTAAACAGAGAGAGAAAACCCATTGTCTAAATGGAAAACCAGGGGAGTAAGAGCAGACTTCTACATAGCAACATGGAAAACATAGATAATGGAATAGTACAATAAAATTGGAGAGACAAATAGGTATTAAACAAGAATTGAACACTCATCAAAAACTATCTTTAAGGACAAGGACAAAATACAAATATTTTCAGATTAAACAGTATTAGTCAGTTAAGCATCTGACTTCGGCTCAGGTCATGATCTCACCATTCGTGGGTTTCATCCCCACGTTGGGCTCTGTGCTGACAGCTCAGAGCCTGGAGCCTGCTTCAGATTCTCTGTCTCCCTCTTTCTGTTCCCCACCCCTGTACATGCTATGTCACTAGCTCTCTCTTAAGAATAAACATTAAAAAAAAAGATGTGAAGAAGGGAAAGAAAGGGATGTGGGGAAACTTTTGAGAATTACGGATATGTTCATTATTTTGTTTGTGGTAATGGTTTCATGGTATATACACTGATCATATTTGTCAATCCACTAAACACTTTAGCCATGTGTAATTTATTGTATGTCAATTATGCCCCAATAAGGATGCAAAATAAAAACAGACTACAATATCTAAATTAATGGAGAGGCATGCCAGATTCATGGTGAAAGGCTCAATAATTTAAAGATAGTTCTCTACAGATTAATCAATAGACAGAATACAATCCCCATCCAAATTCAAATAGATTTTATTTGGCAATTGCCAAAATGATTAAGACAATTTTCTGTGAGAGTACAGAGGGCCTAGAATGACCTATAAGCCTCTGAAACATAAGATAGATGAATATTCCCTTATAAAACTTTATTTATTTGTTTGTTTTTAAATGATTATTTTGAGAGAGAGTATACAACATCCAGTGAGCATGTGCACAAGGGGAGGGGCAGAGAGAGAGAGAGAGAGAGAGAGAGAATCCCAAGAAGACTCCACTTTGTCAGAACAGAGCCCAATTCAAGGCTCAATCTCACTAACCATAGGATCACAACTTGTGCCAAAATCAAGAACTGGACACATAACCAAATGAGCTGCCCAGGTTCGCCAGAAGAACACAAATTCTTAATTTATTAACTATAAATTATTAACCTTAATTAATAGTTGAGGTTATCAATTTTTTTCTTTTATAAATCATGCTGTCTTTTAAAAATTTTTTTTTACATTTATTTATTTTTGATAGAGACAGAGCACAAGTGGGGGAGGGGAAGAGAGAGAAGGAGACACAGAATCCAAAGCAGGCTCCAGGCTCTGAGCTGTCAGCACAGAGCTTGACGTGGGGCTTGAACTCGCAAACCATGAGATCAAGACCTGAGCCGAAGTCAGACGCTTAACCAACTGAGCCACCCAGGAGCCCCAATCATGCTATGTTTTAATAAGCACTTTTGTTAAGGGAGGAAATTATGTCTGCCTACATATTTTTTAATGGTATTAATTTTTTTCTTTTCAAATTTTAATTTTTGTAATCTGTCTGGAATTGCTTGTTTGTATTATTTGTGCTAGGGATTTTTTTTCATATTATCCAATTTTACTTGCACCATTACCAAATTTACTAACCAATATATTCTTTTCCTAACTATCTACCCTATCATTTCTGCTACACATAAAGTTTCTCATATACTCATAGGTTTACTTTCTCAGTTATCTATTATGTTTTATTATCTATTTTTCTTTTTCTACATCAATGCCTTTATTTTGTTTTTAATTTAAACCCAAGTTAGTTAACATGTAGTGCAATAATAATTTCAGGAATAGAATTTAGTGATTTATCTCTTACATATAACACCCAGTGCTCATCCCAACAAATGTCCTCCTTAATGGCCCTCACCACTTAAGCCCTCCTGCCACCCAAAACCCCACCAGCAACCCTCAATTTGTTCTCTGTATCTAAAATTATTTTATGGTTTGTCTCTCTCTGTTTTTATATTATTTTTGCTTCCCTTCCCTTATGTTCATCTGTTTTGTATCTTCTATTCCACATATTAGTGAAATCATATGATATTTGTCTTTCTCTGACTGACTTATTTCATTTAGCATAATACACTCTAGTTCCATCCGTGTTGTTGCAAATGGCAAGATTTCATTCCTTTTGAATGCCAAGTAGTATTCCTGTATGTGTGTGTACACACACACACACACACACACACACACACACACACACCACATCTTTATCCATTCATCAGTTGATGGACATTGAGCTCTTTCTATCCTTTGGATATTGTTGATAGTCCTGCTATAAACATTGGGGTGCACATGCCCCTTTGAATCAACATTTTTGTATCCTTTGGATAAATACCTACTAGTGCAATCATTGGGTTATAGGGTAATTCTATTTTTAATTTTTTGAAGAACCTCCATACTGTTTACAGTAGTGGTTGCACCAGTTTGCATTCCCACCAGCAATGCCAAAACATTCCTTTTTCTCCACATCCTTGCCAACATCTGTTGTTGCCTTAGTTTTTAATGTTAGCCATTCTGCCATGTGTGAGGTGGTATCTCATTGTGGTTTTGATATGTATTTCCCTGATAATGAGTGATTGAACATTTTTTCATGTGTCTCTTAGCCATGTGGATGTCTGCTTTGGAAAAGTAACTATTTTTGACAGAAGATGGCAGCCTAGGAGGAGGCTGGGCTCACCTCGTTCTGCTGATTGCTTAAATTCCACCCACATCTGCCTTTATAGCCCAGAAAACCACCAGAAGACTACAGAATGGACTCTCTGGAGCCAAGTGTAGGCAAGAGGCCCACAGAAGAGTGTAGGAAGGGAGGAGAGGCAGTGCTGCTACATAGACTGGTGAGAGGGAGCTGGAGCAGTGGAGGGGCAACCTGCCAGGCAAGGCAGCGCCCCCCAAGTCTGGCTTGCAAAAGTGGAGGGGTCGGACTCTGTGAGTTCTGACAGCCAGCAGGACTGAACATCTGGAATGTTAAAAGTCAACAGCTCTGCTCTCAGAGAGCGGGAGGGTGAGAGGACGCCAGGAGGGAGAGTTGTCCAGCTCTGGAAGACAGAGCTCAGCTCAGTGGGGGAAGAAAGTCGCTGGCAAGCACGATTTCCCTCTCCCATTCCCCAGCCGAAATTCCAAAGGGAACCAGTTCCTGTCATCGAACTTGCTTGCACTGCGCAAACGCCCAATGCTGGGCTTCTGTGGATCCATCCCTCCAATGGGACTGCCTCCCTCCCAGTGCTGCAGGGTCTCTCTCGCAGGGGACCACCAATGGCAAAGCTAGTTAAGCCTTCCCCTCCCGCCCTTGTGAACCTTGTGGATCCACCCCGGCTAATACGTCCTTTGCCAGATCCCATGGAAGCAGCACCACAAGCCTGGCAGTGTGGAAGTAGCCCAGACAGGGGCCACACCTCTCCACAGTGAGTCCTGCCTCTCGAGAGAAGATAAGGTACACACCACTCTGACTGTGGCCCCAGAGGTGGGCTGGGGGCAGACATCGGGTCTGACTGCGGCCCCGCCCACTAACACAAGTTACTCTGGACAGCACAGAGGAAGTGCCCTGCAGTTCTGCACCATCCCAGGGAATACCCCAAATGGCAAAACGGAAGAATTCTCCTCAAAAGAAAGTCCAGCAAGTAGCGACAGCTAATGAATTGATCAAAAACGATTTAAGTAATATAATGGAACAAGAATTTACAATAATAGTCATAAAATAGCTGGACTTGAAAAAAGTATAGTCTATTGCTACAGAGATCAAGGGACTAAGAAATAGTCATGAGGAGCTAAAGAATGTTATAAATGAGGTGCAAAATAAATGGAGGCAGCCATAGCAAGGATTGAAGAGGCAGGGGAGAGAATAGGTGAATTAGAATATAAAATTATGGAAAAAGAGGAAGCTGAGAAAAAGATAGATTAAAAAAATCCAGGAGTATGAGGGGAGACTTAGAGAACTAAGTGATGCAATCAAACGGAACAATATCCATATAGGAATTCCAGAAGAAGAAGAGAGAGAGAAAGGGGCTGAAGGTGTACTTGAACAAATCATAGCTGAGAACTTCCCTGATCTGGGGAAGGAAAAAGGCATTGAAATCCAAGAGGCACAGAGAACTCCCTTCAGACGTAACTTGAATTGATCTTTTGATGACATATCATAATGAAACTGGCAAAATACAAGGATAAAGAGAAAATTCTGAAAGTAGCTAGGGATAAACAGACTCTAACTTACAAAGGTAGACACATAATAATAGTAGCAGACCTATCTACTGAAACTTGGCAGGCCAGAAAGGAATGGCAGGAAATCTTCAATGTGATAAACAGAAAAAAATATGTAGCTGAGAATCCTTTATCCAGCAAGTCTGTCATTCAGAATAGAAGGAGAGATAAAGTGTTTCCCAAACAAACAAAAACTGAAGGAATTCATCACCACTAAACTAGCCCTACAAGAGATCCTAAGGGGGATTCTGTGAGTGAAATGTTGCAAGGACCACAAAGGACCAGAGACATCACTACAAGCATGAAACCTACAGACATCACAATGACTCTAAACCCATATCTTTCAATAATAACACTGAATGTAAATGGACTAAATGCTCCAACCAAAAGACACAGGGTATCAGAGTGGATAAAAAAACAAGACCCATCTATTTGCTGTCTACAAGAGATTCATTTTAGACCTGAGGACACCTATAGATTGAAAGTGAGGGGATGGAGAACTATCTACCACGCTACTGGAAGTCAAAAGAAAGCTGGAGTAGCCATGCTTATATCAGAAAAAATTAGACTTTAAATTAAAGGCTGTAACAAGAGATGAAGAAGGGAATTATATAATAATTATAAGATCTATCCATCAAGAAGAGCTAACAATTATAAATGTCTATGTGCCAAATACAGGAGCCCCCAAATATATAAAACAACTAATCACAAACATAATAACCGTATTGATAAGAATGTGGTAATTGCATGGGGACTTTAATACTCCACTTACAACAATGGTTAGGTCATCTAGGCACAGGATCAATAAAGAAAAAAGGGCCCTGAATGGTACATTGGATCAGATGGACTTGACAGATATATTAAGAACTCTGAATCCCAAAGCAACAGAATATACTTTCTTCTCAAGTGCACATGGAACATTCTCCAAGATAGATCACATACTGGGTCACAAACAGTCTTTAATAAGTAGAAATAATTGAGATCATACCATGCACACTTTCAGACCACAATGCTATGAAGCTTGAAATCAACCACAGGAAAAAGTCTGGAAAACCTCCAAAAGCATGGAGGTTAAAGAATACCCTACTACAGAATGAATAGGTCAACCAGGCAATTACAGAAGAAATTAAGACATATATGGAAACAAATGAAAATAAAATACAATAATCCAAACACTTTGGGATGCAGCGAAGGCAGTCCTGAGAGGAAAATACATTGCAATCCAGACCTATCTCAAGAAACAAACAAAAAATCCCAAATACAAAATCTAACAGCACACCTAAAGGAAACAGAAGCATAACAGCGAAGACACCACAAACCCAGCCGAAGAAAAGAAATAATAAAGATGAGAGCAGAAATAAACAATACAGAATCTAAAAAAAACTGTAGAGAAGATCAATGAAACCAAGAGTTGTTTTTTAAAAAAATAAACAAAACTGATAAATCCCTAGCCAGGTTTCTCAAAAAGAAAAGGCAGATGACCCAAATAGATAAAATCATGAATGAAAATGGAAAAATATCTATTTTTCATGTCTTTTGCCCATTTCTTCACTGGATTATTTGTTTTTTGGGTGTTGAGTTTGGTAAGTTTTTTTATAGATTTTGGATACTAACCCTTTATCCAATGTCATTTGCAAATATCTTCTTCCATTCTGACAGTTGCCTTTTGGTTTTGCTGATTGTTTCCTTTGCTATGCAGAAGATTTTTATCTTGATGAAATCCCAATAGTTCATCTTTGCTTTTGTTTCCCTTGCCTCCAGAGACATGTCAAGTAAGAAGTTGCTGTGGCTGAGGTCAAAAAGGTGGTTGCCTATTTTCTCCTCTGGGGGTTTGATGGCTTCCTGTCTTACATTTAGGTCTTTCATCCATTTTGAGTTTATTTTTGTGTATGGTGTAATAAAGTGGTCCAGGTTCATTCTTCTGCATATTCTTGGCCAGTTTTCCCAACAACGTTTGCTGAAGAGACTGTCTTTTTTCCATTAGATATTCCTTCCTGCTTTGTCAAAGATTAGTTGGCCATACATTTGTGGGTCCATTTCTGGGTTCTCTATTCTATTCCACTGATCTATGCATCTGCTCTTGTGTCAGTACCATACTGTCTTGATAATTATAGCTGCGTAATACAACTTGAAGTCTGGGATTGTGATGCCTCCAGCTTTGGTTTTCTTTTTCAGGATTGCTTTGGCTATTTGGAGTCTCTCCTGGTTTCATTCTCCTGTGAAGAATGCTGGTGCTATTTCGTTAGGGATTGCAGTGAATATGTATACTGCTTTGGGTACTATCGACATTTTAACAATATTTTTTCTTCCACTCCATGAGCATGGAATGTTTTTCTATTTCTTTGTGTCTTCAATTTCCTTCACAAGTTTTCTGTAGTTTTCAGCATACAGATCTTTCATCTCTTTGGTTAGGTTTATATCTAGGTATTTTATGGATTTTAGTACAATTGTAAATGGGATCGGTTCTTTGATTTCTCTTTCTGCTGCTTCATTATTGGTGTGTAGAAATGCAACCTATTTCTGTACGTTAATTTTATATCCTGTGATGTTGAATTCATGGATCAGTTCTACCAGTTTTTGGTGGAGTCTTTTGGGTTTTCCACATAGAGTATCATGCCATCTGCAAAGAGTCAAATTGTGACTTCTTCCTTGCCAATTTGGATGCCTTTTATTTCTTTGTGTTGTTTGATTGCTAAGGTTAGGACTTCCTACACTATGTTGAATAATAGTGGTGAGAGTGGACATCCTTGTTGTGTTCCCGAGTTTAGGGGGAAATCTCTCAGTTTTTCCCCCTTGAGGATGATATTAGTGGTGGGTCTTTCATATATGGTCTTTATGATCTTGAGGTATGATCCTTCTATCCCTACTTTCTTGAGTGTTTTTATCAAAAAAGGATGCTGTATTTTGCAATGCTTTCTCTGCATCTATTGAGAGGATCACGTGGTTCTTATCCTTTCTTTTATTAATGTGATGAATCACATTGATTGATTTGCAGATATTGAACCAGTACTGCATCTTGGGAATAAATCCCACTTGATTGTGATGAATAATTCTTTTAATGTATTGTTGGATCCAGTTGGTTAGTATCTTGCTGAGAATTTTTGCATCCATGTTCATCAAGGAAATTGGTCTCTAATTCTCCTTTTTAGTGGGGTCTTTTTCTGGTTTTGGAATCAGGGTAATGCTGACCTCATAAAATGCATTTGGAAGTTTTCCTTCCATTTCTATTTTTCAGAACAACTTCAAAGGAATACGTGTTAACTCTTCTTTAAGTGTTTGGTAGAATTCCCCTGGAAAGGCATCCAGCCCTGGACTCTTGTTTGTTGGGAGATTTTGATTACTGATTCAATTTCTTTACTGGTTATGGGTCTGTTCAAATTTTCTTTTTCTTCCTGTTTCAGCTTGGTAGGTTACATTTTTCTTCCAGATTGCCCAATTTGTTGGCATATAATTGCTCATAATATTCTCATATTATCATTTGTATTTCAGTGGTATTGGTTGTGATCCCTCCTCTTTCATTCGTGATTTTATTTATTTGGGTCCTTCCCTTTTTCTTTTTAATCAAACTGGCTAGGGTTTATCAATTTTGTTAATTCTTTCACAGAACCAGCTCCTGGCTTCATTGATCCGTTCTACTGTTTTGTTTGTTTTTTAAATTTGATACCATTGATTTCTGCTCTAATCTTTATTATTTCCCTTCTATTACTGGTTGGGTTTTATTTGCTGTTCTTTCTCCAAATCTGTGTTAAGGTTGGGTTGTGTATTTGAGACCTTTCTTTCTTCTTTAGTAAGGCCTGGATTGCTATATACTTCCCTCTTATAACAACATTTGCTGCATCTCAGAGGTTTTGGGCTGTCGTGTTTTCATTTTCACTGGCCTCCAGGTACTTTTAATTTCCTCTTTAATTTCTTTGTTAACCCATTCATTTTTTAGTAGGATGTTCTTTAATCTCCATGTATTCATGGTCTCTCCAGATTTTTGCTTGCAGTTGATTTCAAGTTTCAGAGCGTTGTGATGTGAAAATATGCAAGGTATGATCTTGATCTTTTTGTACTTGTTGAGGGTTGATTTGTGACCCAATATGTGATCTATTCTGGAGAATGTTCCATGTGCACTTGAGAAGAATGTGTATTCTGCTGCCTTAGGATGAAATGTTCTGAAAATATTTGCTAAATCCATCTGGTCCAGTGTGTCATTCAAAGCCATTGTTTTCTTGTTGATTTTCTGTTTAGATGATGTGTCTATTGCTTTAAGTGAGGTGTTGAAGTCCCCTACTATTATGTTATTATCAATGAGTTTATGTTTGTGATTAATTAATTTATATATTTGGGTGCTTTCATGTTGGACACATAAATATTTACAAATGTTAGATCTTCTTGGAGGATAGACTTCTTAATTATGATATAATGTCCTTCTTCATCTCTTGTTACAGTCTTTATTTTAAAATATATTTTGTCAATAAAGTATGGCTACTACAGCTTTCTTTTGATGACCATTAGCATGACAAATGGTTCTCCATCCACTTACATTCAATCTTCTGGTGTCTTTAGGTCTAAAAACGAGTCTCTTAGAAGCGGCATATAGATGGGTCTTGTTTTCTTATCCATTCTGATACTCTATGTCTTTTGATTGGAGCATTTAGTCCATTGACACTTAGAGTGAGTGCTTAAAGATATGAATTTAGAGCCATTGTGTTTCCAATTGAGTTGGTGTTTCTGGTGTTGTTCTCTGATCCTCTCTAGTCTTTGTTGCTTTTGGCCTTTTTTCTTTTTTTCTTTTCCCCAAAGGATCCCCCTTGTAATTTCTTGCAGGGGTGGTCTAGTTTTTGTTTGTCTGCAAAACTCTTTCTCTCACCTTCTATGTTGAATGACAGCCTTGCCAGATAAAGAATTCTTGGTTGCATATTTTTCCTACTCAACACGTTGAATATATCTGGCTACTTCTTTCTAGGCTGCCAAATTTCTGTGGATAGGTCTGCTGTGAACATGATCTGTTTTCCCTTATAGGTTAAGGACTTTTTTTCTCTTGCTGTTTTCAGATTTCTTTTCTTCTCTGTGTATTTTGTGAATTTGACTACGATATGCCTTGGTGATGGTCGGTTTTCTTTAATCTAATGGGAGTTCTTTGTGCTTCTTGGATTTTGATATATGTGTCCTCCAGATTAGGAAGGTTTTCCTCTATAAATTGCTCACATAAACCATCTGCCTGCTTTATTCTCTCTCTTCTTCTGGGACTCCTATGATTTTGATATTTCTTTTTAATAAGTCACTGAGTTCTCTAAGTCTGGAATCACGAACTTTTGCCTTCGTTTTCTTATTTTGTTATGCTTCATTATTCCCCATACTTTTATCTTCTTAATCACTGATTCACTGCTCTACTTCATCAATCTTTGCAATCATGGCACCATTCGAGATTGCATCTCAGTGATACCATTTTAAATTTCATTCTGACTAGATTTTATTTCTCTTATCTCCACAGAAAAAGATGCTATGCTTTTTTTCAACCCCAGGTAGTTTTCTTATTATTGTGGCCCTAAATTCTAGTTCATATATTTTGCTTATATCTGTGTTGATTAAGCCCCCTGGCTGTCATTTCTTCCTGTTCTTTCTTTTGGAGTGAATTCCTTCATTTTGTCATTTTGGAGGAAGAAAAATTTAATATGACAAAAAATAAAAAGTAGAAAAAGTAAAAACAAAACAAAAAATCAAATAAAGGAAGCTAGACCCTAGGTTTGTTTTGGTCTGCTTGTTGAAAGCAGCTTGATAGAATGGAGAAAAAAGGGAAAGAAAAGGAAACAAAAAGGTAAGAAAATTAAAAAAAATAAATATATATATAATAAAATATAATAAAATGAAATTAAGAAAATAAAATAGAAAAAATTTTAAAAATAAAAAAACTAAAAACATAAAAATATATTTTTTACTTTTTGTATCCAAGAATGAGGAAGAAAAGAAAAACTAAATAAATACAAAGATAAAAAAAAAACACAATTTACACAAAAACAGAAGTAAAGAAGCAAATCAAATAAATAAATGAACCAGGAAACAGAATGAAACCCAAATGAAGTTACAATCAGTTTCCCCTAGAATTGAAACTATGAAGCCCTCTGTAGTCCATACACAAAGCATGTGGATTGACTTGTGCTGGTCTTCTAGGGGATATGCTTGGAGGGTGCAGTTGGGCAGGACTTGGTGTAATGGCTCCGTTCTCCACTAGGCGATGATGCTTAGCTTACGGGGTGGATCAGTGTGGTGCTCATGCAGAAAAGGTGGAAATGGCTTCACCTAGCTCCCTAGTCTCTGGCACAGGAATTTCACACTCTCACCAACCCAAGATCAAGCACGCCTCCTTTGTCTCAGGCCTTTGTCCACTCCCCACCTCTACCCTGTGTCCAAGCTGTCCAAGCTGTCCAGCAGCACCTCCCTCCAGAGTTTTATCCCCAATGGGGCTGTGTTTCAAAACCCCACACTCCAGAGACCCCTGTGTCTTGGACACATGCAGACTCTCTGGGGGAGGGTCTCATGATCAATGACTTGAGGGTCTCAAGTGGCAGCTTGCCCCAGAAAATGTTCATGCGATTGTGCAGCAGCAGAGGTTCAGAGATTATGGCAATCCACAATACACAGCCGGTGCCAGGTTTCACCATACTCTAGCATCTTTGTCTCAATACCAGCAAATGTGGCTTTTCTCCAGGGTCCACTGGGACCTTTGCCTGTGGGGAGGCCATATGGTCTCTACCAAATGCACTCCCAGGAGGGGAACTGCTTCTCCCCATGTGACACATGGACCCCTCAGACCATGCTGCCTCCTCCTGGGGATTCACTCTACTTCCTTACCAGAGCACCAGACACTGAGCTCTGGAACTTCAGACTCTGCACTCCACTGTTTACAGAATCCTCATGGTATTGAAACCCTCTCCTTTCTTCCCATCAATGTTATTGGGGAACAGATTTCTAGTCCAGTCCCTTGCGTGTGTTTTCACCCTCTCTCTTTCCAGCTACTTTCGAGGAAGTGCTTTTCTTGCATGATCACAAAGTGCTGAACTCTCCCTCTTTCTCTTTCTCCTCTCCACAAAAACAGCTCCCAACAGTCCACATCTTTTCTCTCTCCCAGTTAACCTCTCCCCACCATGTACCTGCTGAGTTCTGTGGCTCAAGTTATACAGATTGTTGTGTTAATCCTCAGATCAATTTCCTAGATGTTCAAAATAGTTTGGGACTGATCTAGCTGTGTTTCGGGGATGAGACAAGCTGAGGGTCTCCATACTGCTCCACCATCTTGATCTGAGACTCTACATCAATTTCTTTAAAAACCAGTCCATGTGCCCATTATCAATGTTTTATAACCCCAAGAGGGGTCCACACTGACAGTGCTCTTTCTCTTTCAAATTAAACAAATAAACATTAAAAAAAGAGTATGTTCTTCAAAAATTACCATGAAGAGAGTCAAAATGTGAGCCTCAAAGTAGAAAAAAGATATTTAGAACACATTTAAAGACAAGGTATTAACACCCGTAATATATAAAGTACTACTAGCACTGCAAGAAAAAGATAACCAAACAAATAGAAAAATGGGCAAAAGACATGAACAGACATTTCACAGAATAAGAAACTAGAATGATCACTTAATATATGAAAAGTGTTCACCTTCCTTACTAAAAAGGAAAATGGAAATTAAAACCACAAGAAGATACCATTTCATTCTCAACAGGCTGTTCATAATTTAGTATGTCTGATGATACTCAGCACTGGCAGGATTATAGAGCAACAGTAACTTATATTATATTGGTAGAAATGCATTTGATACAATTATTTAAAAATAGTTTGCTATTAGGGGCGCCTGGGTGGCTCAGTCGGTTGGGCATCTGACTTTGGCCCAGATCACAATCTCACGGTTCGTAGGTTCGAGCCTTGCATCAGGCTCTGTGCTGACAGCTCAGATCCTGGAGTCTGCTTTCAATTCTGTGTCTCCCTCTCTCTATGCCCCTTCCCTACTCACACTCTGTCTCTCTCTCTGTCTCTCAAAAATAAAGAAACATTGAAAAAATTAAAAAAAAATAGTTTGCTATTATCATGTCAATATGAAGCTTCACATATACTATACAGAATTGATAATGAATGAACTATAGGCATATGCTTCAATATATATGAATTTCATAAAGCTAATGCCGGATGAAAGAAACAAATGGAGAAAAATATATCCAGATGACACATTTATATCAAACTTCCAAAAGATACAGGAAATTAATGTAGCAAATATAAAATAGAGGTAAATAAAAGATAACTCAGAACGGATGTTCAATAGTACTGTTAATGTTGTCCTTAAGAATGTGATAAACAGAAAGTTTCTTTTGGATACATGAAATATTTTAACATGAAAAGAAGGTAAAGCCTCATAGTTTCAAACTGGATAGCATTAAGAGAATGCATAAAAGCATGTTTGCAGACAAAGGGTAGAACAATCCAGTATTATTAAATAGGTTGTAGCACAATGAAGAGGTAACTACTGACACAAAAAAACATACACACAAAGTTTTGTGTGTGTATTATAAAGCTTCTTTGGTCATTTCTGATATTTTTTAGATTTAAATGTCATGTGATTAGTAAAGTCAAAATTATTTACTTTTGTTTATGTTTATTTTTGAGAGACACAGAGTATGAGTGGGGGAGGGGAAGAGAGACACAGAGGGAGACACAGAATCCCAAGCAGGCTCCAGACTCTGAGCTGTCAGCACAGGGCCGGATGTGGGGCTCAAACCAACAAACTGCGAGATCATGACCTGAGCTGAAGCCAGACGCTTAACCAACTGAGCCACACCCAGGCACCCCAATGTTAAAAATGATCTCTAATTATTTATATCCTATAAGTAAATGCTAATTTATAGAATATTGTATATTATTCTATACTTTGTTTAAAAATTTAAAATAGCCTGGGCACCTGGGTGGCTCAGTTGGTTAAGCATCCAACTTCAGCTCAGGTCATGATCTCATGGTTTATGGGTTCGAGCCCCACGTCGGGCTCTGTGCTGACAGCTCAGAGCCTGGAGCCTGCTTTGGATTCTGTGTTCCCCACTCTCTCCACTCCTCCTATGCTCATGCTCTGTCTCTGTCTCTCAATAATAAATAAATGTTACCAAAATTTTTTTTTAAAAATTTAAAATTGTCTCCTGTGAGCCAAACTGATAACTGTGATAGAAAACTTACAAAAATTTTGAATGTATTAGCTTTCAATGGCCATTCTTGCAATAATTTTTCATTTAAACATTATATCGTACGTTCAATTTCAATGCATGAATGACTGCCTGAAATTCCCAAGAATCTAAACAAAGGCATTTTCTTAAAGATCCTTTCTTGAACTAAATCTCAAGATTATGCTGTTTATTGAGGTTTTATTCCCTAGTATGAATTAGAAATAATTTTATTGAACAATTTTCACAAATTGGAAGGTTGAGCTCAATCGCATTTGTGTAAAGTCATTTGTAATACAGCACACACAACAGATAAAGCTAACTCTCTTTCAGTAAATGGTGTATTGATTTTACAGCTGTGAATGCATATTGTACTATTTAGAGAAAATGTCTGTTCCAGTATCTGCCTCTTCCCTGGGAATATGTGTCCACAAACTAAATAGTAAGGTGAGAACTCCTCTAATTTGTTTACATTATGTGTTATTTACCCTGGAGTATGCTAACTATTAGAGAAAAGAAAGAAGTATACATGACATTGAACAGCTTATTTTTTATTAAAAGAAAATGTGCATGTGCACACACACACACACACACACACACACACAGAAAGGAAAGAGAGGGAGAAGTAAAACAAGAATAAGGCAGTGAAAGAGAGATAACCCATTATGGGTAGGCACTGTGCTAGTCATTGGCCATATAAAATCTAATAAGGAATAGTCCCCTCTGTATATGATTAAAGCATAATGAAGTGGACTGTCAAGTTCAATTCCTTTGGAACAGGGCTGTAATGTAGATTTATAAATGGTGCAGGAAGAGCTCCAGGAGGAAGAACCTAGGTAAGCAACAGTAGACCAATGGGTGAGACTTAAAGGAGTCTGCTGAGAAGGTGAGAGAAGAAAATACACTCAAAGCAAACTCTACCTAATCCTGAAGTCTGAAAGAAGCCACATTTAGAGAAAAATACATCATTCACTGAGTTTGAAGCAAGAGTACATAACATACAGGCAACGAGACTAGAGAGACAAGATAGAACAGGATCAAAAATAGCTCTGAAATCAGAGGATGTATTGAGTAGAGGAATAGCATACTCATTTAAAAAAGTGAAATATATTTCTCTGGCAAGATTCCACAGGTCTCTGTTTCAAGAGGACCATGAAGTATATAAAAGACTGTTCAAAAATCACTGCAAATATGGATGCTAATATATGTATGTTGTTATAGATGTCTGAAGGTGAACAAGTGATATAAAAACAAAAGAATCTCAGAATCTCTTTAAGGAAATAGTTATCACATAATTGGGAGTCTTCAAATCTGGGTGCAGGGTATAAGAAGGCCCTGATGATTATAACTACCACCATTTATCATGTGCTGCCTATATACTAGGCACTCACTAAATGTCTCATACTCATTGTTTTATTTCATCTTTCCAACAACTCTAAAAGTAGGTTTTTTTGAATTCCATTTTCAAGATGAAACATCTGAGACTGAAAGGTGCTAAATGACTCACCTCAAATCATGAGATTAGTAAAGGAGAATAGTGCCTGACTTCAAAGCCTGAGCATCTGAATGTAAAAAAGATATGGAGCCTACAACACTGGTCTAAACATGAGGAAGTCACCTGTCTGTTTCATGACAAGTCACCTTAGACTCCAAGACAACAGAGAAACACTAGCACAAGGATAAAGTTAAGCCAGATATCAAGAAGATAACCTAAAGATCAGGAAGAAATGACTACGCCTGGGAAAGAGGAAGCTGAAAGAGGTGTAGAGCCTGCCTTTGTTGCCTCCTGCCTGGGGTTGGCCAGACTCATACGGGGTGTGCATGCAGGACTCTCTGACAGTATGGGCAATGACAAAACTAGCAAAAGTAGCAATATTCTGCATATTGGATACGTACTATACGCCTCAGGGTCTGTGCCAAAGGCCTTTACACATGAACTAACTGGTGTGCAAAGAAGTGATGTGACTTGTCACTGGTTATCCACACCAAAACTCATTCCCTCATGTAGAACTGCTTTCCACATCTGACTGAGTATAGGAGATATCTGAATGACTATGTAGAGCTAGTATTTAAATTGATATATCAATTTACTTTAACTTTTCTGCCTTGATCACATCTTGCTGCTTCATAGAGTAATACAATGGATGGATCGGAGGGGATTTGACTTTCAAATAGTCCTAGTTTAGTTGCAGAGTTAGATAAGGGTACATGTAATAAGTTCAATAACAAGTGCAGTGTTTTCAGGTTGCAAAATTCTTTCATGGGTTGGGGGTGTGGGAGATATTCAGAAACGACCTATTACTAAATTGATGTTAATGCATTTTTCCCAGGTGCCCTAGGCTATACACACGAGCTAAGCGATATGGAAGTCATCGCACAAAAATTTAAATTCACAAAACAGATACATGAAGAAATATTTATTCTCAAGAGAAAAGGCAATTTTCACACTATGCGACGATTTCTTTAACTAGCGAATTCCCCCCTAGTGCATTTCAATTAGGTTTCCATTTACAAAGGGAAAAAAAATCAATTTGCGTGCAAGTTTGTGGTGACACATCTGTTGCATTAAAGCAAAATAAGGTAGTATCACTTTTTAGATATTTGAACCAAGTCCTGGGTAGAAAACACTTTGAAAACCACATACTAAAATAATGCTTACTTCTAGATGACACACTTGAAAGTGTCCTTCAAATCTCCACTTAGTTCAGTCGATGACAAATTCACCAGTAGAGTGTTCAGTGAATGCCGGCAAAATTCCCAAATTAGTTCCTACTGACGAACTCCTTTTCTAATATATTTTTTTTCTTGCTACTATCATCTGTAAACAAGTTGACACTGGCTTCTTACACACAGGACTTATCTAGACTTCCAGCTGTTTGGCTGATAAGGAGATTACTAAATAAACTTCTAACTCAGCCAGATGCTTAGTGGCCATGTTTGACTTGAAATACTTTCAGCTCTTTGGATTAACAAAGAGCTAAAAGAATTTAAGGATAAAAAGAACTTTCCCCTCCCCACCTTTCAGGGTAATGTTTATTCAGAGGGATATAGTTTTCAGACTTTTGATTGGCATCCTTGCATAAAGCAGCATCTCATCAACTGCATGGAGAACATGAAATTTATTGAACGCATAAACAGTAACTATGGCTGCAAAAGAAATTGGTTTTGTCCTTGCAAGAATGAATAACCTAGAAAAGATTTCCACATAAGCAAAATCTCTTACACAGATGTTCTTTCCCTGAAAACCTTTAGCAATAACATAATGGCCAGAATGTTGGTGTTGGTACATGTAAGTCAGTCTAAATAGCTTCTTAAATACCAAAGGGGTACAAGGAAAAAGAAAACACAGCACTCAGAGTAAAGTAAAAAGATATGTGTTTTTAAGTCCTGGATTCTCCCTGGGACTACCTGCACAATACTGCCTCTCTTTAATCTTTGAGAGCCTCCCTTTCCTCATATGCAAAGTAGGGACAGAAGTATCTCCATCCCATGGCATACAATCTGTGAAGTATTAGCTATTTATATAGATTTGTGGTCATTTATAACATCTCTTCTCACTTAGCTCTTCTACAAAACAGCTAATTGATTATAAATATCCCTGAAAATATTTTCTCTAATAACTGCTATAAATTAGCTGAATTTAACCAACGTTAATCGGTAGTTCTGTGCTCTGTGCCCATTACTGTTCTGATTACTCAGGTGAGAAGCATGACCGTGTTTAAGAATGTTTTGCTTTTCTTACAAGATATGGTAGACTGATTACAAAAATGGTACCAGTTTTCCATTCCTCCCTGCAGCCATGCTTTCTGCATTGTAACTTTGTAGCTCTATCAAGATGTACAGAATATATCCCTAGCTCCTTCATCTGTGCTGACCTTCTAATTATTAACAAATTGTGATGGAAATGATGATTGGCCAGTTATGACTCTAGGCCTCAAGAGACCTTGAATGTTTCTATTCTCTTGAAGTCCTGCCACCGACATGAGAATAAGTTTGGACTAGGGTACTGGAAGAGGAGATATACCATGTGGAGAAAAACACACTTGTACTAGCCACTGGCCTCCTAGACTACTTACAGAAAGTTGAGCCCCAAACATCTGAGAGTCCAGACTATATCAGCATAGGTCCCTACTCAAATTACCACTGATTGCAAATCCATTGAGTGAGTTTAGTTAATTCCAATCACACTAACAAATAAATTGATGAGGTCAGAGTAATGGCTCAGGAAATGGAGACAAATATAACTAATGGGGCACAGAGCAAGAATAGGTCATTGACATATAAAGGATTCGGGGAGATTTTTCAACATCACACCATTAGGACTGAGTCTGAAAGGTTGCAAAATACTGGGAAATATGGCAGGTTTCCATGTAAGGACATTTTCTGACATGGTAAAACCTTTATACGATTTAGAAGAGGGGCTGTTTGAAAAAATGTAAGCAGATTTGCATGTTAGAACTCAGGCAATGATGTAGACACTTCATTGTGAGTATAGGAAGGAGGAGGGAGTTCTATTGAAGCCTACTTTAATAATCATTCATCTAAAAGACACTGAGGATCTCACACGAGAAACAGTCAATGGAGATAAAGGGAAAAAAATGGGTTTGAGAAGTATCAGGAAGTAGAATCTATGGGTGCAATTGTTGCTTTTGGTTGCAGAGCAGAAGCACCCAGCAGAAAGGTGGCATATTGCAGAACTGACAATTCTCTTATTCCAACTGCTTTTTAGAAACCCACTGTGTCATTCTGATGGAAGAATTCAGGCTCTGGAAGAATGTCCGCTTTTGAAAAGGAGAGAACACCAGATCCCTACAGATACTGGTGACTGGGTTTAGGTCTGTTGGGTAGTCTGCATTTAGACCCCTTGTAGATATAATCGGGGCAGGTGCTAGAGGTTACACATCCCTGAGGGTGGCTTTCTGAGGCACTGCTGGACTCTAGGTTCAAAGTTATAGTAACTTCTGTGGACATATATGCCATTCTGAAATCAATGGCGGGAGTGACCGTTTACTTTCACTTTTATCATTTTACCTTTCTTTTTCCCCATTAAGCTCTAACTGTGCCTTGTTTCAGAGTAGTGGACTGTGAAAGTGGGCTAAGAAGATTAAAGTTCTCCATGAAGAAGGTATGAAATACGACTCTGACAATTTGATGCTGATCGCTTGTGATGTGTGAAATTAAATCCTTATCCAATGTGCCTAGACAATGCAATTAGTCTTGGGTGTCTACATTAGGAAACATTCCTTATTTAATCAATGCAGGAGCTCAGCTCCAAAATAGAACACTCTGAGAAAAAAAAAATAAATGTAAGTCATTCAGTACCCCAGGTTTCCAAGGTGGGGGAGTAGGCGAGTGGTGATGACAAGGAAGAAAGCAAAATTAAATGATTTATCTCATGAGTAAAGGATATACACTCTGAATCTGTTTAATATCATTCATGCATTTATGTATCCATCCTTTTGCATTTATTTGTTAAAAACTACTATGTATGAGAAACTTGTATTAAAGATAGTAATGAACAAAACAGAATGAGTCCCTGCTTCACAGTGTTTACAATCCCCAGAGGAGTGAAAAGGCAGACATTAATAAAAATAACTGCATGATTTAAATTATGTAAAAACTATGCAGAAGCAACACAAATAGCCAACATGACAGCAAGGCTTTTGTCCAACTTTTCAGAGCCACAATGGTATGTACCAAGCACTGCCCCCAAACCTTAACATACAGTGATTTATGTAATCCTATGCAATTTATGTAAATTAGAAAGTAAGTACTATTATTACTTCCATTTGGGGGATGAGGAAAATGAAACAAAGAGAGGCAAATAGTTTTCCCAAGATGGTCCACCTATTTAGTGGCCAAATCCAGAGTAGAAGCCAGGTGGTTGGGCTTATGGAGGACACACTCTCAGCCACTGTGCTATCTGAACCAAGTAAGTTGATTCTCTTCTCTATTACAACACATTTCAATCATCCTCTGTGATCCAGATCCAAGCCTTCTGTGACACTGTCATCAAATCCCATAAAGTTGACTCTCCCACATGGTTTTAATTAAATACAAGAGAAATCGTGCAGTGGGGTTATGAGCGCCCAGTCTTATACCAGCCTATCTGACTTCAATTTCCTGACTCTGATAATTATAGATTGCAAAAGCTTGAGCAAGGTACTTAGCCTTTCTATGCCACCAATATGCATCCATCCTAGAGCCACTAGCTAGACCACTGGTAGATCACCTACAGTTTAGAAAAATTAGAAACTTAGAAAGGAAGACCCCAGCCATATTGCTGTGATTTGGTATGCTCAGACTATACCCTCAAATACCTAGAATGATACCTAAAATACAGTAGGTGCTCAATAAATACTGACTGACCAAATGAGACTCATTCATGATCTTCGTCAGTCTACTTGTCTACCTATTAAACTTTCCAACAACTTTGGGTGACTTGGTATTCTCTTAATTTCTTATATCTATACCACTGTATTACTCTTTGCCTATAAAGAACCACAATACAATCCCTTATCAAAGATCTATGCAGTCAGATATATGGTAGAATCAATGGGGGGGGGGGGGTAAGGAGTATTTTATAAAGATAAACCGGTTCAACTGAATATCATAATGCCTTCAGTAGGGCCTGGGAATCTGGTAGTGAAAATATCTTAATATATCTGGAGAAGAACATATGAATATTCACACTAAAAGAGATTAATAAAGACTAGCATACAGGTTCATTTTAGATTTTGCTACTATTTGAGCTTCAGAAAATTTTTTTTTTTCACTTTCAGAGTATGCTGGTCTTTGCAACTATAGATAAGGCATTGTGGGCTGTCCTCTCCTGGTACCATGATCTTGTTTGGTCTTAAACTTACTCATATCTCCAGGGTAAGACCTCAGAGTATGTTCCTGGCAAGTTTATCCTGTTTCTTGAAGCTGAAATTGACCTCCCTGCCCTCTATCCCCACCAGCCTCCTTTCCTCTAACAGTGTGATGACATTTCCAGCATTGTGCTAAATTTAGATGCACATATACTTATTCCCCTTTCTGAATGGAAGATCCTTGAAAGTCAGGGAAACACCTTACTGATACTTTATCCTTTGCACTAACAAAGAGATTATCCTTATCATGAGTAGGGCTTAATTGAACATAAAAGATGTTTAGATTTTGGAGAGAAAAGAGTAGACTACTGAAAAAGATAACAGTAGAAGGTGAGACTGCAATTCTATATACTGATTACATACTACATATGGGCACTTACTACCATGTTGCATAGCTTACCTAACTCAAAACTAGCAAGTTTCCATGACAAAGTTGAGACTTAGGGATTGAATGATTTACATTTAAATAGTGACAGCAATATAATTAAAATTTAAGACTGCTTGACTTTAAATTCTGTGTTTTTTTTCTCGCTCTATTCTCCACCCAGAAAATATGGTATGGTCTAAGGAAATCTGAGGAATCTTATTGAATTTTGAAAGCAGTTTGTAAATCTCATGCAATTATGGATACAAATGTGAAACAGAAGAGTCAAACAAGGAAACAATATTTCCCTGAGATGCAGCTGAGAACTTCAGGGCTAAATAAGTCCTCTCACAAGGTTAGGAGTGCTGGAGGAATTTATCACCCTTATTGTTGCAATGAAACTAAGGAGAACGGAGATAATATTTAGAAGGAGTCACTAGGTACAACAAGATTGCAAACTTAATTGTAATGCTGATCCCCTCTGTGCCATCTTATTAAGCAGCTAGGAAAATCCTTTATCACAAAAGATTTCCAAGGATGTGACCTTTTCCTTTTCTCCATTTCTATTTCACTTAAATTATCACCCTGAAGATTTCAAAGGGGCACTCTCAGCAGTCTGATAGATTGGAGCCCCTCTCTAACTAAAAAACATTGATTGCATAAAGAGAAAAAATATCAGAGACCTCCCCCATAGATCTGTGAAACCAAATTTTTTTCTCTTTTCTTTTCTTTTCTTTCTTTCTTTCTTTCTTTGCTGTCACTTTGAAAATGACAAAGTAGCAATAAAATAATTGCTGGAATATCTTGTGGTGTGATTATAACCAAGAAAGCAATTGTGAAGATGGCAGTAAATTTCCATTCCCTTTCTCTCATGTAACTTGGCGGTGAAATGTGCTCAAGGCACAGAGGAGGGGGTGATTTGCTCTGTGAGTGAAGCTGGAAACTCAACCTGGGCTGTGGAGATGAAGTCTTGCTCTCTCTCAAATCTGTACTAAAACCTTGCAAACGGGATCAGCAGGTCCTGAATCTTTTAAGTATTTTTACATACATATATGTATGTGTGTATACATGTGGCATTGTTAACACTCTCTGTTGGACACGTAAATATAGCTGGCTTTTTAGGAGTATGTTAGCTCTGAAAGGTTAGGTTGCCTCAAGAAACATTTCCTTCTGAGTTTCTCTGCTGCCCTTCAGTAAAGTCCAAACACGGTGGTCTGCTGTTGTGGTCTGCTCTCTGACTACCTTTATAGACCTCCATCCGTTCATGCCAGATAGTGTAACATTCAGACAACCCTAGAATAACATGGGTTCAAAATGGGTGGCTTCACTTACACTTGGATTTCCTTCAATGTGTACAATACCGTACTGTAAATGTATTTGTTCTTCCTCACGATTGTCTCAATAACATTTTCCCTAGCTTACTTTACTATAAAAATACAGTATATGGTATATATATCATACAAATTACGTTGTTTATGTTATCAGTAAATCTTCCAGTCAATACTAGGCTATTAATAGTTATGTTTTGGGGACACTGAAAAGTTATTGTAATGCTGATCAGATTTTCAATGGCACAGCTCCCCTAAAACCACACGTTCAAGGATCAGCTGGAGTCTTCCTTCCTATAGCGTGACATTTCTCCCTCCTGGGCCCCACCTAGGTTTGTACCTTCTCTTCCTTCTGTCTTCCCTGCTTCTCTGGATCTTCCCATATGGTCTTCATCTCAGAAGCTTCCACACTCCTTCTACATGGACCCATGTTGGGCACACTTTTCCAGGCTGAGGTCATTGCCACATATCTCTGAATTTTCCCTTTGCTAGCCGTGCTCATGCCTAGAATCATTTGATTCCTGGTGGGCTTTCCTACTGAATTATGAGCACTGGAAGGTTAGGAACAGGTTCAGGTTGTTAAACTAATACCCTTAGCCTTTAGCACAGTGTCTGATGCTTGATAAATATTTGTTGGAAAAATAAATGTATAAAATAAATTAATTTGTACACAGAAAAGTCATTATTAAAAACTGGTCATTTTAAACAAGCAATTTTCAGTTGCTTACCTCCAAAACTCCAAAGACAAAGTAAATGGGCAATTTTTTTTCCTCTTTGACCTCACCTTTGAGCAGCTGTGGGGCATGTAAGTAGATGCTTACTCAGGGTTGCTTAAGTAAACAAGGTAGCCAAGCTAAGCAGAAAGTGTTGCACTCTGAAGCAGGTTCCTCTAGTTTAGTTCTGAAGCTTCTTTTAGAACCAAGTTGGCAACAATCAACAATTATAAGTTAAATGTCAATAGATCTGTTTTCTGCTTGTTGTTTATTTCATTTAAAGAATTAAACAGATAAACAGAAAATGATGCTACAGTATTGACATTTGTAGCTTTTTCAGTAAGTATAGCTTTTTAAAATTAAATATTGTTTACACATGTTACATTAGTTTCAGGTGCACAACATAATGATTCCACAAATCTATACCTTATGCTATGATCACAACCATACCTACCACCTGTCACCATAAAATGCTATTAAAATAACACTGACTATATTCCCTATGCTGTACCTTTTATCCCTGTGACTTATTCATTCCCTGCGTGGAAGTCTGCTTCTTCTATTCCCCTTCACCCATTCTGCCCACCCCCATGCCCTCCCCCTCTGGTAACCATTGGTTTGATCTCTGTATTTATGGGTCTATTTCTGGTTGTTTGTTTGTTTGTTTGTGTAGCTCTTATTATTATTATGCAATGGAAGAAAGGCGTACAAAGATGAGTTAAATCAGATATAATTTTTATCTTCAAGAGTCCCCTAATATAATCCAGGGAATAAAACCAATTTGTAAAGAACAGATTACAGAGTGATTTATGAACAACACTTGAGGTTCACACTGAACATGAATATTCTTTTGAGGGCGCAAGGCTTCTGTCAGGGTGGAAGGGACCACACAGAGTTAGAATCTTAATTTTATCAGTAGCTGTGAGTTCTTGGGAAAAATATTTAGCTTTTGTGAAGGTTGGTTTCCTTAGCTGAAAATGTAGGACATAGCACCGCGTATTCTACAGAATTATACTCTGCTATAGTGTAACAATGCATGTGGGGGATGTAGCAGAAATGCACTGATATTCCAGCACCTGTTATATGCCAAGAGCCCTAAGACTTCTGTTCATAGTCTGGAATATGATTGATGCTCAATAGAATGTTATATTAAAATAGTAATAATAATAAAACAATGTGTGAGACAGCTTTTGAACTTGGGCTTGAAGGATGAGGTGATTTAGATAGACAAGTTATTGAACAGACCAGGAGTGATAATATATTCTAGATGAGGACAGAATGTGAGGAAAGGGGCAAAGACAGGTAAACCACACAGCACGGCAAGAGAGTGGTAAAGTGATTGCATGACCCAAGGTCACACAGCTAGTCAGTGGCAGAACAGGATCCTCTGCATGTTACAACATAACTTCAGAAACAAAGCAAGAGATGGCATTTGAGATGGCTTGAGTTTTAGGAAGATGGTTTTGGTGATTATTTTCAAGAATGCCTAGAAAGTATAATTGAGTCCCTACCATATTCCAGGTGTTGATCTGGGACACTGGAAACATGCATGTAAGTCATTCTGGTAGAAAGTTATGGTGCTGCCATATGAGTGAGCCAGGAAAGTAGGTATTGGTAGAGGTAGGAAGATGATACTACTACAGATGACTAAGGCAAACATCATATTGTGCTTACCGTTAGAACTCATCAGTATGTGACCCACAAATAATGGCCATTTCATAGAGTTGAAGTCAATATATTCCAGGGATTACTTTAAGTGTCTTTAAAAAAAAGCATCCATTAAATTCTCATAGCATCCCATCAGATTGGCACTCTTATTATTCTCATGTAGTGTAAAGAAACTGAGGGACGTTTCCAAAGAGTCTGAGCTACTTAATCAGGGCTCAAGGGACAGGCACATTCTAGAGATAAAATTGAGAATGTCATGAATGTCAACACAGGAGTTGAAGTAAGAGGACAGATGGAATTTCAACACGTTTGAAATAGATCAAGGAAAGGATGAATTTAGAAATGTGGGGGAAAGGTCACCAATATCGCATGGAACTTATCTATACTAAAAAGTTACCCACTACCTACCTGAAATTTAAATATGTTCTATATTTTATATGCTCCTGTTTTTATGAGCAAACAGCAGTTTATCACAAGTAAAAATGTAGAATCCTCCATGTGATGGGTGACCTACCTGATTTATAGATAATCATTTGTTATCAGAAGATCTGGAGTACATCTGGCTCTACCCCTTTCTACACCACATTTTCAGTACTTTTCATCTGCGTGTATTGAAAATGACTTCGAAAATATGTTTGTAAGAGAAAATTTATTAATGAGCTCATGTACACACATCATACTTTGTACTTGGAAACATAGCAAGATGAGGAACACTGCTTTCCTTCTCTTTTTCACAGTAACATTTCACAGTAACATTGTAAACATCACACATTGTGATATGTAGACACTTTGGCATATATGGCCACTAAAAGGACTCCGTCTCCTGTATCTCCATTTCTAGCCCTATAATGGGGAAAATATTATTATTTTATTTATCCTAGATTTACATCTACATTTACTCTGCATTTATTCTGTTCTGGCTCTCTACAAGGCACTAGGGACTCAGAGTCAGGCAAACGAAAGCCCCTGGAGCTCACAATCTGATGGGGATACGGGCAAGGTTGAGAAGCAATTATGAAAATGAGTATTTTTTTCTACAGTGGAAGAGATTCCACAAATACAGTTTTTGGTAACTTTTCAATAACCTCCTAAATGATCATCCTTTTCCAAATTCTGCTTAACCTACCTTTTATACCAATCTCCTGTAGCATGGATGCATCAGGTTACTCTCTTAATTAAAAACCTTTGATAGCTTCCCATTACCTATGAAGTTCAGACTCTGCAATGGCAGAAAAAAACACTCATAAACTGTTGTTTGCAGGCTCTTTTGCTCCCTTGCTTTTTCACTAGCCACAGCTCCTCCCCACTACTCCACCCCAATGAGCCCCTCTTCATTCTTGAAGGCTCATTTCAGTTGTCTCCCATCTTATGGATCTTGTCCTCAGTCTTCAAAAAAAGAAGGGATTGATTCCCTCATACTTCTATATAGGACGCTGTTGCATTTTATACAGCATTTATTTAACACCCAGAAGATGAACGTGGAGGCTAGTTAAAAAAAATTCTCAATTAATGTTTGTTGAATTAAATATACTTATGTGTACTTACTGCATAAAAGTCTAAAGAGGTAGAAAAAATATTGATAATTCTAAACATTCTAAGTATTTAGGATTGATAAATTCTAAACATTCTAAACATCTAAACACATATGTATATGTGTATATGTATCTGTAAATATTTTATAAGCAAATATAATATAATATAAATTTATTATAATGTTGGTAATTATGAATTGAATATATATCTTCATCATCAGCATTATCACAGCTACCATTTATTGATCACTTGCTATGTGTGAAACCCTTTGCTTTGTGCTTATATGTTTTTTTTTATTTTATTCACTTATTTTGAGAAAGAGTGAGAGTGCATAAGCAGGGAAGAGGGAGAGAGAATCCCAAGCAGGATCCCTACTGTCAGCTGTCAGCACGGAGCCTGTCGTGATCTCGTGAACAGTGACATCATGACCTGAGCCAAAATCAAGAGTCAGATGCTCAACTGATTGAGCCACCCAGACACTCCTGTGCTCATATGAACTTTTATTTCATTGTCACAACAGTGACCTTAAAGTAGATTCCATCATCATCTTATGTTTGCAAAAGAAGGAAACCTAGAGGTAAACTGGGGAAGCAAATTGTCTGTGGTTAATGCTTATTGAGTATTTGAGTTGACCTTAAGGTCTAGACCCACCTGACTTTAAAGCCTGCATTTGTCCTAACCTTTGCTTAGATTCACACATACACAGAGATGCATACAGAATATGGATAGGATAGATAGACCGAACTATAGAGAACCATATGCACATGTGTCACAGATAACAGTTATAGAAATGTATACACATATACCATAAACTCTTACCTATTGAATATGACAATATTGTGAGTATATATAATTATATGAAATACATGCATGCAGTATGTTATAAATGTACATACAGAATAAACGAACATCTCTTTCTGTTTTCAAAGTTCATGCTTTGTTCACAGGCCTAATATTTTATTAGGCTAAAATAAATTTTGGATGAATAAATAAGCACATATGTATATGGATTTTTCAATATAAATATATTTTTATTTACCCATGCCTTGTTTTAAGAACTGTGAATAGAGGATACAAGAGATTCTTCAGGTTAAGAAATCCATAGCAACTCTCCCTCAGTACTCTTGCTAGCAACAGCTGCCATCCCCATGTGGTGGAGAGGTGTGGACCACCATCGGTAAGTGTTAATTTGTCAGTCTAGTTGAGACAAGGATACTATTATAAAGCTTTGTTCTCTGAAAAAATATGTAATCACAGCTGGAATTCAGGCACTTGCTTTGATCACAAAGGCAAGGATGTGCAACAAAAATGTCTTTGTGTTTTGGATTATGTTTCTGCTGTTACTTCCTTTATTCTCCAGCTTGGGTCAGTTGCATTTGTATCTATTCTTTCAGATATGCTTACTTAGCAAGGTACATGCACTAGTAGAAAATCTCCCCTATCCTCTTTGCATCTAAGTAAGGCTTTGACAATTCTTGAATCCCTTTGAAGCAAGTAAAAACATTGCAGTCTATTCCTACAAGGGTTACAGAAGTAAGTCTGAAGAACTTGGGAGGTACTCAAGATTCCACTACTTGCTGTTTTGTGACCTGGGCACATTTCTTAATCCCTGATCCTCAGTTTTTCCACCTCTAAAATGGCAATCATACCACTTACACGATAGACTTTTTATAAAGATTAAACGAATGATGCAATGCGTATAAGCATTACAGAGAACCCAATAAAATAAAAGGGAATCATTAAATCAGCAGCAGTGAAGATAACTGGAAGGGACTATCAATTCTAACAAATTGCAGGACAATGGAAAGTAGGTGAAAATCTATTGATGAATGAAGTAGACATGGGAGAACAAAGTACTGAGGAGTGAGTATCCATAAAGGAAAAAACAGTTTGCCTGGTAGAGCTCAGAGAGGTACTTGTAAACATGTTTAAATAGTAATAGTCCAAATCACAGTCAGAAATCCAAAGTAGATATTTCAGAAAGATGAAAGGAATAGATTTCAAGCAATAGACAGAATGACTAGAGAGCTAGATGGTATTAGTGACATCGTAATTTGGCAAATGTTCCCTCTCTCCTTGCAAAATAAAATAAAACAATTAAAAACTTCTATTAAATATTATAATAAAATTTTTAAAAATATGCAATGTTTATTATGTGTCAGGCACTATGCTAAGTCTTTGCACACATCTTATTTAATTTTCAAAACAATACTATTTATTTGGTGCTTCTTTCACACATATTTAACAGATGAAGAAGCCAAAGCATAGAGAGCCAAGCTGTTCACGGACACAAAGTTAGTATCAGACTCAGAACAAGAACCCATGTAATCCACCCTAGAGCCAACGTTCTTCATCCCTGTATCATACTACTCCTATGAAAAACATGATTGGCTTCTAAATACAAAGCCAATGCCATATGTCATGATTTTAGCTATTGGTGGAAGGTAATAAAAAATAAACCTTTGACCTGGATGGAAGGAACTTTTTCAAATGGTACAGGCAGAGTGATAGTTCACCCAAAAAAAGAAAAAAAAAAAAAAATCAAAGCTTCAACACTTGGCTTGGCAGTGAAGGGCATTGTTGGCAAAATAATAAATATTGGATTTTGTTTTTAATACAAGTCTAAAGACACAATATAGAAGATGGGAATATGTTTACCCAAATACAGGTGGCTTTGGGCTTGGTGGTATGAAACAAAAGAAAGAACCCCAGAAGATGAGGACAAGGTGAGAAGGAGGGAGGAGGCACACAATATGGACAAGAAGTTTATGAGAGACTATCTAAAGTTGAGAAAGCAGGAAAGAAGTTCAAATTATTCTATTTAACTAAATACAATTGATATATTGAAAATGTATCTATAATAATTAGGCTAGGGTAATAGAGTTTATACAAATTTAGCTAATCATTCCATAGAATAAAATAATATATGTATTAAATTGATTAAATCAAGAAAATTGTTTAATTGTATTATTTAGACTTAGAATGGTAATTACAAAAAGTACCAGTTAAATGGTTAAAAATATGGAAAATAGATCAGGGTCAAGAAGAGTACAGAGAGCACTGGGATGAAAGAACTCTTACTTTCCTGTCTAAGCTTTACACAATATATGTGTCTGTGTATGTAAATGTATGTATACATTTGTATATATGTGTGTGTGTGTGTGTGTATACATAAGTATATGTATATGTACATATATATGGCAACCATTGATTATTCATGTAATGAAGGGATAAATCATTAAAAGAGATAACATTTGTAAGCTCCTGCCCATACACATCTTCATTCAAACATACTGACATCACGAGGAGGAAAGCATCAGTTTTCTTCCCATATCAGAAATCAGAAAAGTGAAGCTCAGATGGGTAAGAAAACACAGTGTTCAGGTTTAAACCCAAGTATGTTTACTCTACACCCTCTACTATTAACCCCTATACTAGGTATAGACTCTTGATTTCCTCTGTTCTTTGCCCAAGTTATTTTCTATACCATTATGTTATCCTGAAGCTGACATCTTGCCTGTCTCAATATCTAAATATTTATTAGTCCCTCCTTCAATGTGATTTTGTGAGCCTGCTTTCTGATAAGGTTTCTGGCAATAATCTAATTCCAAGATACCCTTATAGTCCCTTATTTACAGTCACCATTGAACTTCTACTAGTTTAAAAAACATATGAATCACCAGGATCTTATATCCACGTCTGATTTGCAGACCCCACTGGGCTATTTAATAATCATGTTAATATTTCCAGAAGAGCTCATGAATCCCACACTCCTTCCTATAATCTGTCCTCCCTGATCTTTTTCCTCACAGTGAATGGCACCACCAAGCACTTGGTTACTAAAGCAAAATAGCACAAGTTAATCCTTCATTTTTTTTTCTTTCTGTTATAACCAATAAAAATACAACAGCTGGCCCTGTCTACCACCAAAACAAATCCCAAACAGATCCTCCCCCCTCCATTTTCACTACTCCAGTTCAAGCCACCTACCATCTTTGATACTGTAATTTTTCCTCAAATCTATTGTAATGCGTCCCCATGCTTTCAGTCTTGCCCTCCCCTAACATAGTCCTCCAACAACACACAATCTTTTAAAAACTTAGATCATGTTCCTTGTCCACTTAAAATGTTTCTATTACACTTAAAAATAATAAATCAAATTCAAATAAACTCCTTACAATGGCCTTTATGAATTAGGTTCCCTATATCCTTAACTTCTCACAACACTTTTTCACTCTGTATTTCAGCAAGGTTGGCCTTGGTGTTTGTCAAATACTCCAATTTTATTCCCACCTGGTTGGCCTTACCTAGAATTCTCTTCCAAAGATCTTTCTTTATGTGGCTGGCTCTTTCTTTGATTCAAGTTTGTTTAAAATTTATCTTCTCAGTGCGCCTGGGTGGCTCAGTCAGTTAAGCGTCCAACTTTGGAAAAAAAAAAAAAAAAAAAAAAAAAAAAAAGCGTCCAACTTTGGCTCAGGTCATGATCTCGTGGTCCATGAGTTCGAGCCCCTCATCAGGCTCTGTGCTGACAGCTCAGAGCCTGGAGCCTGCTTTCATATCTGTGTCTTCCTCTTTCTCTGCCCCTCCCCTGCTCATACCCTGTCTCTCTCTCTCAAATTTTAAAATTAAAAAAAATATTAAAACTTACCTTCTCAGAGAAGCTTCCCTTGACTGCTTCAAGTAGCCATTCTCTATCACTATATATCACATTTTGATTCCACAATAGCATTTCTCTATAAATGACATTATTATTATTTATGTGATTTATGTCCTTGCTGTTTTATTTACTGTAATATTCAAGAATGCATTACCTTGTCTGTCTTGTATAACAGGAGTCTAGAACAATTTCTCTAATATCCTCAGAACCTAGAACAGTGCCTCTGTAAATTTTTGCCATATGAAGACCTCTGAATATTTGTTGAATAAATTAATCAACAAACAGACTACTCACACTCAGGAATGATCAATGTGATTTGTTAAAAACAACCAGACAGATCAACATCATTAGAGGAAATCTACATCACCATCAATATCATTGTCTTTCTTGCTTTCCTCTGAAGAGCTGTATCTGGGTGATAGTCCCTCAAGAAATTGGATGTTCCCTGTAGGGTAATAAAAATCTCTAAATGAAAATCATCATAAGCAACGACTGCAAATCCTGACTAGGAGCTGACATTGGTTTATAAGTGGAATAAGAAAATTTACAAGTGCATCACTAATTCAAAACGGCTCTTGTTTCTCTGTAAGGCTTTCTTTTCTTCCTTTTCTTTTTTCCTTCCTTCTTTTCTCTCCCTCTCTTCCCCCTTTTCCTTCCCTTTCATTCCCTCCCTTCCCTTCATTTACTTCCTCCTTTCCTTCTCTCCTTTGTTTCTTTCTTTCCATTTCTTTCTTTTTTTTTTCTTTTTGTTTTGAGAGAGAAAGCGCATGCACGTGAGAGTGCAAGTTGGGGAGGGTCAGAGGGAGAAGGAGAGAGAGAATCTCAAAGCAGACTCCACGCCAAGAGCCGAACTCAGTCTCACAACCCCAAAGATCATGTCCAGGGCCAAAATCAAGAATTGGATGCTTAGCCGACTGAGTCACCCAGGCACCCCTCCTTCTTTTCTTTTTCTTCCTCTCTTTTCTTTGTTACAACTGCAGTGTATTCTCCTATATCACACCAATAATTCCATCTTAGCAGCAGGAGTACTTCTTCCCCAAGTGAGAATAGCATCATCAGATTCACCTTCCTAAGAGGGAGATTCAAGATTAAAATGCTGGGAGTTGCTATCCTTTGGGAGGTGGGGGTTTGCAAGCCAGCTTTCATATTTCAGCTCAAATCCTAGTCTTCTGTTTCCTCTTTGTGTGCATAAATACACTTTAGTTTTTCCATTTTCCACATCTATAGAATGGAAATATTGATACCTCAAACTATTATTGAGAGAGTTAGGTGTGAAAATACTATTTGCCATGTTAGGCATAGTATCGTATGCATATTTCATACAGCTTTCAAAATACTGCCACAAACACGCCATGTGATGGATATTATCTCCTATTACATGCATGGATGAGACAGTGAAGGCTCAGAGTAGCTAAGGGACAGTTCTGAGCAGTAGAGTCATGATTTGAATCCAAGGCTTTTTTAGTGATTCTTCAATCCATGTTCTTTATGTTATTCCACTTTTCAGAGGAATCATCTTGTGGGATCCAATGAGCTGCCTCTCTACCAGTCCCCAAGCTCATCTCTGCCACCAAGTGATAGAGTGGCTATTTAGAATCCCATAATCACAAGCTGTAGATAGTGAAGTTAATTCAGAAAACATAAAAACACTCCTGATGTGGCTGTCATAACTGAGGGCAAGAAGTTCATTGGAAAGTAGTAGCTTTGACACAGATCACCCCAGTTATGGCAAACTATGCACTTGAGTAGGTTTTATTTACTTTATGTGAAATTCCCATTTTCAATGAAAGGACTTTCCCTATAGGCACTTTTTTTTTTAAATCTCTAGCCAAACAACACAGGAAAAAAATAAAAACACATCACATATGGTGGAAAAATTTGGGGTCTAGGTCTAAATCATGTTAGGAGATTCTAGACTCACTCAAAAATGTCCCACCCCATTTTCTCCACTTAACCAATCAGTCTCAAAAGTTGCTAATTCTCTGTTCTAAACCTTTCCAGAATGCATGCCCTTCTCACACCCACAATAGCTATTTATTTCTTCATATAAATTTTAATTACTGTATGACCCCTCAGCTTGTCCATCTCTGGAGCCTCTTCAGTGTGTTAGCCATTGAAGAATGTGTGAGTTTTCTGAAAAACAAATGTGACCATGGCACTCTGTTTGCAAGCCTTCCAGGTATCTAGTTGCTGACCTGATATGAAACAAATCTTTTAGAATGGCAAAAGAAGATCCCATTTTTTCCCCACTATACTTTTTTCCTGCCTACCTCATGCTTCTAGCCTTACTGTACAACACTCCAGTAGCATTTAACTCTTTGTGGTCTCCAGGATACATGAGGCAGTTGCACATCTTCATGAATTGGCACACATTCCAATCTGGCTAGAATATATGGTTCACCTTACTCGGTTTTGCATATTATTATTCATCTGTCATGACTTACCTTAAATGCCACTCATTTAACTTTCCAAGGAGATTTCATCAGTGCTTTCTTTATGTGACTATCTCACTTGGTATATATCCTAGATATAGCACTTACAGTATTTCATTGTGATTGTTCACTCATGCATTTATTGCTCAAAGGAGAGTGAACTTATGTATGTCTTATTTATGTTTGTACTCCTAACAGGGGAGGGTCAAGCAGAGTAGATATTGCCAGTAAATACCTTGGGCATGAATAAATATTTAAGGATAAAAGGATTAAAGATTGTTTTATTGATCATGTATACTATACTAGGCCTTGTGCTAAACCTTGGAGATATGACTGAACCGGCCAGCCATAATCTGAAATTTCACTGAGTTTAAATTCTAAAACTTTCACAGAAATGCACACCTCCAGTCACTCATTAGATGATAGTTTAGGTAAACTGACAGGAGTAATGGATCAGAAGCAGATGAGTAACAGAACTAGTGTGACCCTGTGTTACAATGTCCTTCCCTGCCCATAAAGCAGTACAGTCACCATAAAAACAATCTTCCTATCAATTGCTCTTTGGGAAATTCTGGAGTAGCTGGAAAAGTTCTTGACCTGAGTGGTGGTTACAAGGTGGTTCACCTTGTGATAATTCAGTAAGTGACACATCAGATTTCTTTTCTTTCCTATATCCATGATATATTTTACACTAAAAATGTTAAAAAAATATCTGAAGAATAGCAAAAACAAACAAAAACCCCCAAATTGTAAGTGATCACCTTTAGGATTTCAGAGAGGACAAATAGTAGAAGAAATAAAACAACAACAACCACCACCACCAAACACACACACACACACAATATAAAATAAACAAACTTAGGACGATGCTTCCAACCACTTTCAGATCTTGGGGTACATTCAAACATATATGAGGCATACCAGGCTAAGCAGACAAGACAGTGGTCTAAAGGTCAGGTACTCTAGGCTTCTCAACTGCTGAAGAATCCAGAACCAATATCTTATACCACCTGTGAACTATCTGTGGCTCAGCAATTGAAAGTTATTTCTTCATAAGACCAAGGGACATGCAAGAAATGAAGCCAGAGACTGCAGGCTGGGGGTTACTTTCACTATTGTGTGACTTTTCTGTTTTTGTAATGCAAGATAAGAGATAAGCTTCTCATTCAGAAGTACAGAGCTCATCCTTCTGCTGAGCACTCCAGGCTTGCTCATTTCCATTTCAAACTGCATCTTTCTCCCTTGAACTGCCCAGTCTGATCTTCCAATACTCTTGTATTTCTTACCATTGAAACAATTTGGGAACAGAAACAAGTAGGATCCTGGGATGATAGCTAGTAAGAGACTAGCATTGAAAAGAGATCCTGCAAAGAGTAAGAGTTTAAAGAAGCATAAGCAGTTGGCATTCAGGAGTGAAAGTTTTCAGTGTAGATGGGGATAAGGGAATAGAAGAAGGTTTTAGAGAAAAAAGAGAGAGGTAGGGAGGGAAGAAGAAGGAGGAAAGCAAAGAAAGAAAGAAAATATGATGGAAGGAGGGAAGGAAGGAAGGGGAAAGAGAGGGAAGGAAGGCAGGAAAGAAGGGTGTAAAGACTATTCCTCTGTGACTGTAGAGATGTTGATATACCAGCTCTAGAAGATAGTATGAACCTGGGTTCAATCTCAGCTTTTCCATTAACTGCTTCAGTTACCTTGGAAAAATTACTCAATCTCTTTGACCTTTGTTTTCTATTTGAAGGTTGAATAAGTCTATAGTATTTCATGATATTTTTGTTTATATTAAAAATAATGGATGCAGTTTATATATACAATGGAATACTACTTGTCAATGAGAAGGAATGAAATCTGGCCATTTGCAGCAACGTGGATGGAACTGGAGGGTATTATGCTAAGTGAAATAAGCCAGGCAGAGAAAGACAGATACCATATGTCTTCACTATGTGTATCTTGAGAAACGTAACAGAAGACCATGGGGAGGGCAAGGGGGAAAAAAAGAGTTACAGAGAGGGAGGGAGGCAAACCATAAGAGACTCTTAAGGTCTGAGAACAAACCAAGGGTAGATGGGGGGTGGGGGGGAGGGGAAAGTGGATGATATGGGCAGGGAGGAGGGCGGTGGTTGGGATGAGCACTGGGTGTTGTATGGAAACCCATTTGACAATAAATTATATTAAATATATATATGTGTTATATTATATATCTATGTATTATATTATATATATATTAAAGCCAACTCTATAAAGAATTGTATTCTACATTAAAAAATAAATATGCTTGGAACTGCCAAAAAAATAATGGTATATGTACAATGTTTAATCCAGTACACTTAAGACATGTTAGTTTCTTTCACTTCTTTTTTTTTCTTCCTTCTACACAAATTGACAATAAAAACTAACCTATAGTAACTGCTTAAAGAATGCTGTATAAATAATGAGATGGGTGAGTGAAAAAAAAGATGAATTTATATACATGGTAGTCCAAAAGTAAAATCCTAATACTATTCAGACCACTTAATGGAGTGAAAGGCAGATGGAAAACCTCATGTCTAGATGTCTTTCTTTTTTAGGCCTGTGCAAAGTACAGGGAGACCATGGCCAAATACATCTCACCTGTAATGGAGTTTGGCAAGATCTACCATGATGCTCTCTGATCTTCCCCTGTGGCTCAAGCTATAATGAGTGATTGGAGTTTGACTGAGTCTATCTCTTTTATCTCATAGATAAGGAAACTATGTGTTAGGGAGGGGCTGTGAGTCTCTTATGATGAATTTGTGTAGAGATAGCAGTGGGTCCAAAGATCATGCCCTTCAGATGTAGGACAATTTTTACCATACCAATGAATAAAGCCAAACTAGGATAAAGACGCATTTTCTGAAAGTGTTGGAATAAATAGCATTATATGACTTTAGACACAGAAGGAAACTTAGAAGGTATCTAAGTCTGGTATACTATGCCAGACAAATTTTCAACCTTGACTGTCTGATAGAACCACCTGTGTAACTTAAAAAAAAAACAAAGCAAAACAAAAAAAAAAAACTTATACTTAAGTCATAAATTCCACACTATAATAGTTAAAGCCTCTGTGGATAGGGCTTGGGCATAGGCATTTTTCATAGATCCATAAGTGATTTTTTAACTTTTTAAATAAATTTTTCAGCCTTACACAAAAGTTGAAAGAATGGTAGAATATATCACTTAACCAGTTTTTGACATTTTACAGCCATGTTTCATCTATCATTAACACACTTATTATTTTTTTACTAGAGTATTTTAAAGTATATCCAAGAAATAATATAATTTAGCCCACGAATATTCCAGTATGCATTTCTAACTGAAAGAAACTGTAAAATACAATCATCATTGTACTTATTATTATGTACCATTTCACCAAAATTAACAATAGTGATCAGGTGATTCTAAATGCAGCCAAGTTTGAGATATGCAGATGGAGTATAACCTTTCTATTTAATAGATAAAAGGACTGAGACCCAGAGAAACCAAGTACAGTTGACCCTAGAACAACAATGGTTTGAAATGCCTGGGTCCACTTATACGTGGCCTTTTAGCAATGTAATACCGTAAATGTATTTTTTCTTCCTTATGATTTTCTTAATAACATTTTATTTTTTCTGGTTTACTTTATTATGAGAATATAGTTTATAATACATACATATAAAATTTTTATGTTAATCAACTCTTTATGTTATTGGTAAGGTTCCCACTCAACCGTAGGCTATTAGCAGTTAAGTGTTTGGAGATTCAAGTTTTAGCTGGATTTTCAACTGCATGGGGGTTGACACCCCTCACCCCCATGTTGTTCAAGAGTCAGATGTAATATGATGTAAATGAGACATCTAAAATTAGTATTCAAGTCTTCTTAACTTGTACCTAATTGTTAAAGAAGCATCGCCCAGAAACATCACACACCCACAGCCCCCCCACACACAAATGTTCCTAATAATTTAAAAAGATTTTCAACTTAAATAATTAGTTTCTGAAAAATCAAAAGCTGACAATGAAGAGAACGAGGGTGTCAGTATATCCTAATGAAAACTCTGGCAAAGAAAATGGCAGTGATGAGAATGTAGTAAACAGCAATGATGAGAATGTAGTAAAGGGCATAATAGGATACAGTAGTAAGGTGAGAAGACTTCTATTTGAACCCTGCCTCTACGTCAAACCATGCTGTCTTATATCATTCTCCTTAGTCCTCTGAGCCTTAGCTTCCTCTTCTGTGAAATATAGATGATAATACTTGACTTCATTTGGTGTTCTGAAGATAGCATGTGATGAATGGAACATAATACACACTTTATAAAAGTTAAGATGGGTGTGCTGGCTCCAAGAAGAGTATGCTGTGTAGTCAAGAATCTCGATGTTGGTAGAATAACTACCAGTCTCCTTCTTTCACCACCAACTAATAAGTTGTCCGTATATACCTCTGAGTATAAAACAGAAATAAGAAAATAGAAGACTTGTGAGAAGTATTATCCTATAGTGGACTTTGATCTAAAATTCAGCTATGCAGGACAGTGATGATACATTAGAGAAGACCAAGTGTTGAAGGTTTGTTGTCATTGTTTATTTGTTTTGTCACAAAGCCAAAAGCTAAGGCAAAACTCAGATTTCAAAAAAGAAAGAATATTCAAGAACTGCCAAGTGAGACTGACAACTACAAATATTACCAATGACTATGTATTAGCAGAAATATTCAAATACTGGTTTGAATTGCCACTAAATGCAACTGTTTGCTTACTGAAATCCTTAGAGGCAGTTCTGGCTTTGTTTATTACCAGTCTTGGTGAAGTAACTTCATTTGGGAAAATTATATAACCTTTCCAAATGTCAGTTTCCCACATATAAAACTGGAACCGTAATATCTATCACATAGGGATTTCTAAAATATTTAGGGGCGCGTGGGTGGCTCAGTTGTTTAAGTGGCCGACTTCGGCTCAGGTCAGGATCTCGCCATCCGTGAGTTCGAGCCCCGCGACGGGCTCTGTGCTGACAGCTCAGAGCCTGGAGCCTGTTTCAGATTCTGTGTCTCCCTCTCTCTGACCCTCCCCCGTTCATGCTCTGTCTCTCTCTGTCTCAAAAATAAATAAACGTTAAAAAAAATTTTAAGAAATATTTAAAAGAGTATGCATATTAAGTACTTAACACTATACTTCTCTTTTGTAAATATTCAGTAATCAATAATCATCATTTTAGTTAGAAATGCTTCAGGAACACAGTGACCTATAACCTGAGTTCTTGACAGAAGCTAAGGTCTAATAGAAAGAAAGTTCATGGAACTGAGATCTCAGTGTCTTGGCTTCACCACCAGCGTACCTTTGTAACAATATTAACACCACTTCACTTCCGACACCATTTCAGTATTTCTCAAGCAGGAAAGATCAGTTTTTGCTTCCCCTACCTCACTGAGCAAAAGAGTAACAGTTTTTAAATGCAATTCAAATACAAGGTAGAATCAACAGTAAAACATATATTCATATGTTTTATTCATATTAGATGATTTAAACTACAAAATTAAAAAGGAAATTTCAAGTTCATTTTTCACATCTTGGCTCCCTTGGCCCAGAAGACTCATCCCTGTTGCCTTTTCATATTTTACAGCTCACTGAGGACAAGTGTCATTGCTTTTAGAAGCCTTTGTTGGCCTCTTTTCCTGTTTGCCAAATTCAACATCTTCCAGGTTCTATTAGGGTTATCTCTGTTATTATTTAATAATAATAATACTGTGTAAATCAATGGTAATGTCATGTGACAGGATATAATAATTAATCTGTCTGTACATCTATCTCCTCCAACAGTATACAAGCCCTTGGAGGATAGAAACTATAATATGGAGATGTGATAAAGGCAGTGTTTAACACCCGGGGTTATATGACGAGACTGTTGAGGTTTCATTCCTAGCTCCACCTGCTTCAGCAACATCCCATTCAATTGTCTATGCTCAGTTTCCCCATCTTAAAATGGAAATAGTAAGAATACCGACCTCAGAGGGTTATTGTGAAGACGTAGTAGCCTAATAATGAATATAAAGCACTCAAAACAGTGGCTGACATGCAGTAGTAGAATGCTTGGTGAAAGCTAAATGTTAGTATAATTTGCACACTAAATATCCAGTTATCCCTAGTGCCCATCAAAGGGCCTGACACATTGGAAAAACAAACAAAACAAAAGCAAAACAAAACAAAACAAAAAAACACTTTGAAAATGTTGACCCTTTCTCTCCAAAAGTAAAGACTCTTTAGCACAAATGCAAAGATAAAACAAAACAAACAAAAAACACCCCCTGAAAATAAAATAAAATCAACTACTCCAAGCAACACATGAGCTTAAGACCAGATAATAAAAAAAAAAAAATGTGAGCAAAAAAGAAAAATCTCCCCTGTACCACCAAGAGAAAAATATCTTTCACCAGGACCAAGAAAAAAAAAAAAAAAAAAAAGCTTATTCATATGAAACCATGGTGCTAGGAAGACAGCAATGGTCATAGAGTTAAAAGACCTCAGGCAAGAACTTAGACCCTGTGAGAATTTAGATCTGTGCTGCAAAAAAGAAGAAAAATTCTACCTTCCATGCAGAGTAGTTTTTCGGACTTGAGGAAATATCAATAAATTGCTTCCACTTTTACCAGAATATTGTAGACTCTTGGAAGTAGTTATTATCAGTAATATTATTGACTATTATGATAATGATTATTGGATACTACAAAGGAATGTTAGATTTTGATCATTTTCTGAGGCTGTCATAGGTCTCAAACTCTAAAAATAAGTCCCATTTTCTATTTAAAAACATCATCATTAAATACATTTCAAGAAGTACAACTTTTTCTTTCAGTTAATATCTCAGAAAGACACAAAACATCCCAAGATTTAAAAAAAAAAAAAAAAGGTTGAACACACAGGGTTAAGAGGACTTGACAGTGAATTAGGACTAAATCAGTTAGGTATTATCTCACAAGGCTGATGTAGTTATTACGGGCAATGTTTCAATAACACTGATGAACAAGATGGACTGAATTTAAAACAAAATATACCCTTAGTCTAAGAAGAGGCAATAGATTATAGGACAGAATCAATTACCAATTTCTGTCATATTCTTCATGGATTTCAGTCTCCTTATATTTGTCAGGCTCATTAAATGAGCATTACTTTACAATGTGTCCTCATTCATCAAGTCTTTTGGAAGGGAAACTTTTATTAAATTACACAGGCAGCACAAAGAAATATAATACTCGAATGCTTAAACCTACATAAATACAGCAGTTTCCACCAAATTCAACCCCCCACCCCTTCTAATAAATTCTGCATGCCCCTAGTATGAGTGGTCAGGACAAGATATGTAAAATTATCAGAAATATTTTACACAATTTTTAGAAGAGGTAGCAAGAATCACCATGGAGTCAATCACCATGTTCTCAGGGGTTTGCTAAGGCATAAATACAAATAAATTAATTGATAAATAATATTTCTAGAAAAAATAATTTGCACAAAGGGAACTTGGCATTTCCTAAAAACACACAGTTAAAGTTCAGACTTACCAAATTTAACCCAGAACAGTACATGGTAGAAATAATGTCCACAGAGAAAACTAACAATGATGGATGAGAACATCAATAAGATTGGATAGGGATGAGAAAACAGAAAAAGAAAATAATTGATCCCATTGGAAATAACATAAACAATGTTGGGGTATGTAATAAATTACTTGCTGAGTTACAATGATTGGATTAATCCCATGTAATGGAAACATAGATAAATCTCCCATGTATATGGAGAGAACCATCCCACCCCCCAAAAATAAATGAATAAATATAAATACATGAGAAGGCCATTTTTAATTTTGTGATACCTGTAGTAGAAGTTTTAAGCTGGCATTTTGTATCAAATCTGATCTTTTGATGCATCATGTGGTCAGTTCAGTGTTTAAGAAGAAATAAAACCCTCAAAGTAAGAACAATCATTTAAAAATCAGGAATTTTCATGTAAAAGACTACATTTAAAACCTAGTCCTCTCTTAAAACATCTGTCTGGAACTACTGAGCTTCTGTTTACATAGACAATAATTGGCTGGTGTAGACCATTGTCAGAGCTTTTTAGGTAGAACATTCATCTGACAGGCATCACATTATGCAACAGACCTGGTCCCTGTAAAGTATGTGTGTTTATGAAATCTAATCCAAGCCCTTGGAAGACCAGGATACCAGGAGATATCCTGAGCTGGTCCACAAAATCTCTTCCTTTTGTAGGAGATTGGCTATGTGAACTTGGGCAAGAAAAACATATTTTTAGATATTCAGTTTCCTGGCCTGCCACTTAGTCCCTGGTATTTTTAGAAGAATGAAAAGTAATACTATATGAAAGTATCCAGCATATTGCCTGGCTCATAATAGATGCTTGTGAAAACACAGCCATGATAACTACTTTTAACTAAAAACCTGTATCTGCTAATAGTTTTCTTCCGTTTAAGTAGAGAAAGAGAAACAAATACACATTACTTGCGGACAGTGGAGCAATGCTGCTGTGCTGTGATAAATCTGTAATGCTCACATGAGAGATGATTATGAAATATTGCCTCCTGGTCAGTCAGGGCCCTGTTTGCACAGACTACTGAGTTGGGAGCATCACTGTCTAGGGACACATGAGCATGGGGAAGACACAGGATAAAGCTCTATTGTCTGCATCTGTGCCCATTAAACCAGTCAATGTCTCCAGAGAGACTTCTCTTTTTGAAAGCTGAGGTAACGTAGCAGATAACTAAATACCACACCGCACTTTGATACTCCTTTTTCAGTTTGTAAAGCACTATATATATATCTATATATATACACACATATATATACATATATATGTATATGTACATATATATGTACATATATATTGTATACATATATACACATATATATGTATACACATATATATGTGTATATATGTATATATATGTGTATGTATATATGTATATATATCTATATATATCTATATCTATCTATCTATCTATCTATATATATACTTTCTCACTCACACCGTATTTGGCATTTGATTCTCAGTAATTCTCTAACAATGATAACGGTGAACATAGTACTTGTAATCACCCTCACTTACAAGTTGAAATTAAATGAGTCGATTTTATCCTGAGAAAGAATCAAAACTATAAAAAATAAATACAAAATTTAAATAGGATTGTAAGTCAAGTTTAAGGGTTGGGATTTACAAACTTTATCATGATGGTGGGACTGTAGAGTTCTGATTTATAACAAATCATTTATATCTCAAGTGCAAAATAAGATTGGCAAAATCAAATCCCTTTATTTCAGATTTATTGCATGATTTGTAAACCGTCCCTCTGTTTATATACATATATATACATATATATGTATATATATTTTTTCCCTATGCAATCCACATAAATTTGGATGTTTCAGGATTTTCATGTATGTTTCATAATCGATTGTGTACTTTCAAAAAGTGTGACTAACTCTGATCCCTAAAGAATACTTATAAATCCTAGTCTAGTTCTTTCATTTAACAGGAAAAGATTTATATGTGATAAGCGTATTCTCTCCTCTGGTCTGGTAGAAGTATGACTTTATAAATAAGAGCAGTAAGAACATTTCTTTAACCTCCTTCAGCTTATAGGTCTGAATGATGCCTGGGGGTATGACACCCTCGCCCAGAAGGAGATAGATATCTCCTTAGAAAACCCAACCTGCTGCCTTCCTTAGCTAATAATACTTTGTTTCTCCAGAAAACTTCAAGAGAAAAATAACTGTCCTACTGTTTACAATTACTTTATAGGATAATGCAAAAAACTACACTAGACAGTTGTTATGAAAACTAGATTCAAATTATAGTTGTCACATATTAGCTGAGTGGTTCTCCCCACACTGCTTTCTTTCTTTCTTTCTTTTTTTGCAGAAATGTTACTTCCAGGACATTGGAGGATAAGCCAGATTTAAGCGTTCTATTTATAAGAGAAAACAACAAAAGAAAAATATATCAATACACATTATCCAAGGGGTAGAAATTTCTAGAAAAAGCAAAATTTGCACTGCAGCAATTATGAATTTTAATGGTATTTTGTTACATTAGAAGATATATCCTGCCATACATCTTGCAAGGGAAACTTCCTTCAAAAGGGGCCATGCCTAATCTATGCCATATAGATAAGATATTAGGTCTATCCCTAATCTATCCCATATTAAAAATGGCAAAATCTGAAACTCACCAAGTCTTTTTGGAAATGAGGAAACAGGGCCACAAAAGTTGGATGACAGAATTCATGGCAATCTAGAGTCAGTCTTATCATTATCTAATCTCCAAGCTGAAATACTTTCCCCTATATCACTCTATCCTTTACTATCCTTTATTGTTAGGCTTCATCTTCCTTACTAAAAAACCCCCCCCATGCCATCAAATATTCCCATGCTTTACCCAAAAATTGTTCTTCATTATAAGGCACTTGCTATTTTGTTTTCTGTGAGGCTAGATTATAGTCAGCCAGGATTTTAGTAAAAGGACCTTCCCCACTCTTGAAGTGGTGTATTAAGTCAACCATAGGCTAGGTTCTTTTTCATTTTCTCTGTTGCCCTTCAGACCTGGCTACTCTGTTCTGTACACACACCTGTTCTGCATGTCTCTCAGGCTCCTGAAGCCCAAATGTCGTAAGTATCCCAATAGAAGTGAGTTCACAGGCTGACCTGAGTGAGGGCTGGCTATGAACGTGCGTGACATGGTACTAAACAAGTCTGAAAAGCAACATGGGAATTTGCTCTCTTATCATCTTTATCTGCAAGCTGAGAGGGTTGGACTTTTGCGTTTCTGAGGTCCTTTCCAGGATTAACTGTGTATGAATCAATGATTCTACTATCTGTACCAAATTCTCACAATGATTGGGTCTTTCTAGAGTTGCTCTGGTTTTCTGATTCTACTGATATTCCTCAATAACAAGAACCATGCATTTTACTTCCTTTGAAATATATTTTGTGCATAGCCATATATTCCACGTGAGGTAATCAACCATTTATTGCCATACATTCAGCCAGCCAGCCAGCCAGCCAGCTATTCATCCATTCTCCCATTCATCCAAGCCCTCATTCATCCTCATAGTCAGTCACTCATTCAACGAAGATCAGCTGAACCACCACCACGTACAAGAGTGTCAGTAAGGCTTTCTTGGAAGGTACAGACTTACACGTGATATAGTTCTTGTTTTTGGAGAACATGGGGAAGCTGTGTGGTTTCCTGGTAAAAGTTTTGGGTTTAAATAGAGCTAGATTCAAAATCCAAACTAGTCCCAGTCATGTCAAGGTAATATGGTACTAAGAATATCTGATATTATTTCCATTTACATCCTTCTCATAAAAGGGCTTACCTTTCCCTCCAGATTGCTACCTGTATGGCATAAGTCACCTGTTGCATTACTACCATAGTCTCCTGGATGCTATGTGTAAAAATGGTCTGTTTTTGCTTTTCAGCACAAAGGAGACTTTATCTTGGATATTCTTCTATTAAGGCCTTGTATTTTGCCATATTATATCAATTTTGCATTTATCAGTGGATGGGCAGGAATAATATTGACAGAAAATTTTTTCATGTCAATAATTTTGCTGGGGACATTATGTTAATATCTCACTATATCCTCACAATAATCTTTCATAGGATATATTATTACCCCCATTTGATGGATGAGAAAAGTAAGATTCAGAAGGGTTAGGCAATTTTCCTGTGGATATATATTTAGATACAGAGTCACTCATACATTCTGGCTCCAAAGTCTAGGCCTCTTCTTCTTCTCCTCCTCTTCCTTCTCCTCCTCCTCCTCCTTCCTCTTTTTAAAATGTTTATTTATGTATTTTGAGAGAGAAAGAGAGAGTGCTTGAGCACAAGTGGGGGAGGGGCATAGAGAAAGGGAAAGTCCCAATCAGGATCCCAGCTGTCAGCACATGGGATGCTAAACTCAATACCATTACCCTGGGATCATGAACTGAGCCAAAATCAAGAGTCAGACACTTAACCCTTTGAGCCACCCAGGTGCCCCTAGGCTTGTGTTAAAATAAGTCATTTCCTAGACTTAACTGATAAAAAAATAGAAAGAACTGCTCCTATATTTCTGCTATAGATAAGAAGAACAATATATTCTAAAGTAAAACATTTCCAGATTTTTTTTTTTAATTTTAGAGTCATGCCTAATTTCTGCTAGACTTCAAAAAATAATGACGGTAGCTTGGAGGTCTCCAATTATCACTTTCTAACCATTGGTACCTCTGAATCTGAGAATGAACCATCCTATATGACTCACTTAGGATCATCTTTTGTCACAGCCTAAACGCATTTATAATTCAAAGGTTTTATCCCGCTAAAGTGAACTACCATCCACCATGCACATATATACTTTGTATATGCAATTAATTCATTAACTCTTCACAACTGCCCTATGTTGTCAATTCCAGTACCCCTACTCAGCAATGATAAAATTCAAATTCCAGAAGAGAAGTAAATTTTCCAGGTTACACTGGTAGTAAATTTCAGAGCTACTAAGGGAGAATAGTAGACGTCCTCCTACACCAAGTTCCAAGTCTGATTTTTAAGGCCCACTGCAATGGGAGATACCCCACCTTTCTATTCTCACTGATCCTCCACTTAAGCTGGCCTGCCTCCCGTAACAGGACACACCAAAACTCATACCCAACTCTTTCTGTGCTATTGTTCACTTATTTCTCCACCTAGAAGGTCACCCTGATACCAACAACAAATAAGCTATAATTTTTCGGGTTACTTACCACTTGGGCAACTTGTATGTATTCTCTTATCTAATGCTCACAATGGCCCATTCTGTCAGGTATCATCATCCCTATTTGTCAAATGAGGAAACCCAACACATTGAGAGAGGTTGAATAATTTTCTCAAAGTAAAAGAGTTCAGCACCAAGGCTTGATTTCAATCCCTCTGAATCTACATGCCATTATCTTAAAAGCCATCCTCTTGTCTCACAAGGGAAAGCCCAACTCAGAGTAAAAAATGGGGTGCAATAAAAATAATGTGGTTTCTGGCATTAGCATACATTCTCAATGGAAGTGATATGGCCCCCAGAGAAACAAAACTTGGTTTTAGAGAGGTAAAAAAACTTACAAAATCAATGTTTTGTGGCCTTCCAACAGGCCCCAAGTACTGTGAACATTAACAGAGAACCTTCACTAAAATGGAGTCAGGAAGCAGAAGGGGAAGCACTCATGCCCCTTCATTCACAGTCAATTACAGACCCCAATGGGAAGAGAGTACCTTGCAAGTTCATACCACTTTAGCTACTACTTTATTACCCCAGCAGGAGGAAGAAAGGTTTTCTTCTTGCCCAGAAACAGTCCAGTCAATGAGAGACTGTCACAACTCAGCCAATGAAAAGCCACCTTTCTGCAAACTCCCAGTTTGCTCAAATGGGTTTTCTGTTTATAACAGCCCTCCCAACTTCCTCATTCCTCTAGAAGAGTATTCCTCCTTTTTCCCCTGTAGTTGTCTATGGTTTTGCTATAGATTGATTGTCCCAAATTACAATTCTCTGCTATTCCTGAAAAAATTCATTTTTGCTGGTAAAATAACTGACGATTTTATTTTTAAGGTAAACAGCACATAAATAGAAATACAGTAGCTCTGTGTCATTAAAATGTCGTGGTGGGGGTAAGAGTTATTTAAAAAATGCCTAAAAAGACTTCTGGGGGAAGAGTGATAATGGCAAGGAAAAAAGAAAGGTTGAGAAATACTATGTTAGGCCACTGTGAGTTCAGATTTTAGCTGCGAAATAATTTGTTCTAGGGCTTCTCATACAAAGAATGTTAAAGAGCAAAATGAGCCATGTGATCAGCATTCACTTCAAAAAAAGGTGCTTAAATTTTGTCATCAGGCTGATTATTATAATGACCTTTGATAAAAGCTAAAGGCATAACACAAAAATATTTCTCAGGAGAGAGGATTTTGTGAGTGATTATGGGAATATGCTTCAGGTAGGTTGTTTTCTGGTTAATAGGACTTAATTCAAACACAGAACAATAGATAGAAGAAGAGGTAAATTACATGTCCCTTGGCTACTATAATCATATATTTGCTGTCTCGGTCAAGATTTTAGCAAGAACAGAATTCAAGGTAAGATATCTGGATACCTGTCTTCCAGTTTTGCATTTTAAGACAGGGAGGGTATTCTAGTATACATCTGAGACCACTGATACATTTAACAAATAGTTGTAAAACTTTTGCTATAGTGTGCAAACTCACCCTCATCCCACCCCCAACACACACACATGCATACACACTAAAAACACAAAAACAAAGAGGATACAGTTTCTGTTGTGGAGAAGCTCACAGTAATTCTGGAGCATTAGTGATGAAGCTTTATAACAGGACTCTCAAGCATACCATTCCATGTGCCCCAAAGTGATTCCCACACCTAACCTCTCCTCTGGTGAATTCCACTTCATCTTCAAGGACTCAATTTAAAACCACCTCCTACAAAAGCATTGCCTGGCTCCCTCCAAGCAAGTCTAAAGTAAATGTCCCTGTGATTCTATGGGTAACACACATTCTATTTGTATTTATTTGTTCAGTATCAATTTCCTTGACGGTGTATAGGCACGAGGATAGGGCCTATTCTTTCTCACCTTGGAATCAGCACAGCAACTTGTTGTTGTTTTTTTTAATGTTTTTAATGTTTATTTATTTTGGAGACAGAGAGAGCGTGAGCAGGGGAGGGGCAGAAAAAGGAGGAGACACAGAATCTGAAACGGGCTCCAGCCTGTCAGCTGTCAGACAGAACCCAATGTGGGGCTTGAACCCATGAATCGTGAGATCATGACCTGAGCCGAAGTCGGACACTAAACCAACTGAGCCACCCAGGCGCTCCAACACAGTAAGTTGTTTACTATAGGAATTAAATAATCATTTGATGATTGCATCGTTGATTGGTTGACAACAAAGTAGAATCAATTCAATAAGCATTTTTTGAACACTATCCATGCATCAAACACTGTGTTAGGCACTCCAGAGACAAAAGAGAAGACTGATGTTTTGTTCCCAAGGACTTTGTGGATCAGTCAGAATTAGAATCAGATGTAAAGAAGAGAAAGACTCTCAGAAAGGGGACTATTTGTGTAATAATTCACAATTGAAAGAGTTATAATGGCTAGTGGCACATCTGGCTCAAATAAGCTGTTACATAATGTGATTAGTGACTTATTTACATTTTACAAATGAACAATCTGAGGTTGAGCAAGGATATGTGCCCTACTCATGATCACATGGGGCAGATGGCATCCAGGTTCTCATTGGAGGCATTCCAGCCCCATGATTCACCCAGGAAGCCCTAATTCAAAGCCAAGGAGTAGAGGCTGCTTTCAGGTCACTGTTTTTGAACCTGGAAAGAAAGTGTATCTATCACTGGATTTGTGGAGTTCTCCTTCATGAAAGACATCCATTTTATATGTGTCCTAGGGTGTCAACAGGTACCATATAATTGATCAAGTATTTGGGGAGTGAAGTGACTAAACATCATCCCAAAGTAAGGCTTAGCATCAGAGAATTATTGTTCTTTGGCTTTCTTTGACAAGGAGTATAAATCAGCAAGTGAATGTACCCGTCTTGCTTGGGGAAATTGCAGCTTTATAAATAAAAACACTAATCCCTGTTGCTGCTGACCAGCCTTTGCTGCTAGCTCACAATTTAAGTTCCTCACCCATCAGTTCCAGGGAACTTCCTATTGCCAGGCATTGAATAGCATTTTATTCTTTTGAATTAAATGTTAATATGTATTATAAAATAACAACAAAACTGACATGTACACACTCATTTAGAACATTTCAAAATATTAAAGAAATACAACGAAAAATTTAAAAATCTTTCATGATCTTGAGACCCATAGATAAGATTCATTCATGGTTTAGAATATTTCTTCCAATCTATTTCTTCTACATGTGATGTTTATAATTGATGTAATTGAATGCATAATTTTGTATTTTGTTTTCTAACTTAGTAATAGATAATATAATTTTTATTTGATATTATAAACTCTTTAATATAAAATTCACTGGCTTCATATCCCATAATGTGGGAAATTACTATTTCACTCATTTTCTATTTGGAAAATTTATTGGTATTTTCTTCTCCCCCTTTTTTTGTTTTTTTTTTTTTTTTACTCTTTCAATTAATACAGTGATCAGTGTTTCAGCGTCCAGAGCTCCTTTCCTTTTGTTCTGGATTTATTTCCTGCCTTCCTTCAATATACAAATATGGAACATTTATCATAAACATGAATATGCTAGGCATTGGTGATACAATGACAAGCAAAAATCCACATTCATAGTCATATAAAGCTTACATTCTATGGTAGCTATCAACCAGTGAATAGCCTCTAGCATAAAAGTATCAAAATAGAAACGAAGAGGTTTCTTCAGGAGTGCAAAGGGGAGCACCTAACTCAGAGGTGAATTTAACCATAAAACTTCTTGAAGTAAGTGGCACTGAAAGATTCAAAGAGCTTGGCAAAGAGGGGAAGGAAAGGCTAGTTTAGATAGCTAGAATGGTATGTGCATTGCTCCTCTGGGATCTGAAAGACATCTATTATGTATAGAACCTAGAATTTAAGTGTGAAACAAGAGCGATGAGGCTAAGGAATTAACACGTGCAGGATCATAAGGGTAAGTCACAGTGTTTTATTTTTGTGTTTTTGTGTTTTTGTTTATTGTTGTTTTGTTTGTTTTTGAGATATTGACTCTCATCCTGAGGGCAATGTGGAACTATTGAGGTATTTTAGACCATAAAGTGATACTGTGAGATTTCTGTAAGGTAAGATTCCAGAAATTGGATTACTGGGGCAAAGATAATACTTTTCATCATTTAAAGTACACTTTAAAAAAAAGTTTTCTAAAAAGGAAATATTTCCCTTCTATCAGCATTATATGAGAATGCCCATTTATAACAATATCTTCCACTTACTGGAAACCATTTATGTTCTAGGTATTGCACTGGGTAGTGCTTTACATGCATTTAATTAGGGAAGCAACTCTTTAGGATTGAGTATATTGCTCCCATTTAATGGAATTTCTTAAGGTTACAAAAAAAGGATGATTTTCTCACCAGTCATAGAAGAAATAAATGGCTACACTGAGATTCAAACCTAGGAAGTCTGGGTATTAGGGTCCCTCCACTCTCAATATGCTTCACAATATCCCAATTCATTTTATTTATTTATTTATTTTTTTAACGTTTATTTTTGAGACAGAGAGAGACAGAGCATGAATGGGGGAGGGGCAGAGAGAGAGGGAGACACAGAATCCGAAGCAGGCTCCAGGCTCTGAGCCATCGGCCCAGAGCCCAATGTGGGGCTTGAACTCACGGACCACGAGATCGTTACCTGAGCTAAAGTCGGACGCTTAACCGACTGAGCCACCCAGGCGCCCCCAATTCATTTTAGATACACAGGTTCCCCATGGAAGATGATGCCAATGCCCAGTATGTTGTCTAAATTTTATTTTTATAAAGTAAGTCCTGTATAGAATTTTCTTGTATTTAACTTCTCTTAAGGAAGCCATTTATTGGGAAAGAAGAATATCAAAGTCTAGATGATGGGAGACAGGCTTAGTTACAGGTAGGTGTAATTTATTTACACAATACCCTTTATCTCCCCTGTTATCACTACAGAACAACCCAACTCCCCCAGATTAATGTTAGCAATAGATCAGATGCTATGGTCCTGCAGAGCTCCTGACCTCAGGGTATAATAAAAGTAAATAACCTAAGCTTAGAAGGAGGCTTCCTTCTCAATGACATCAGGTTGGAATAAGAGAGAGCCCTTTGTATCTCTTGCTCTGGAGACTATATAGGTATGTGTGTGTGTGTGTGTGTGTGTGTGTGTGTGTGTGTGTGTGTGTATATGTATACACACATATATATATACATATATACATGGTATTTATATACTGTGTGAATTATCCCATGCTTCTTGCATTTGTAGGCTTCCTACAACACAATATGGTACTTCCTATCAATGCTAATCCTCAGTCAAGAGAGAGGCTGGGGCAATCTTAAAGAATGAAACTAGCTGTGGCTTCAATATTTGCAAATCATTATTTTCTTCCCAGTTTTACTGAATTATGTTTTATTGCAATTTATTGCAACCTACTGAGAATTCAGAAATAAATTTCAAATAGAAAATTGAAAGGTCTTGCAAAATGTATATAAATTTTTCCCAAGACAGAGACTGAAAGGGAACAATGCTATAGGTCCACTGAATGAGGCGAGAATGGTTCTCCCACCCAGCCTCTTCAAATGTCTATTTCTGTCTTTGTACAATGATGACAATAGTAATACCTACCATGATTGTGATCAATGTAAAAAAATATGAAGTAATATAAAAAATTTAGAATTCTTGAAATATATTGTTATGTATCTTAGTTATTTATTAATTTACCAATTATTTATTGCTATTGAAAATATAACTTTTACCTTTTATTTCATGGAATTAGGAAAACCATACTTATGAAATAGTGTAAAAACAACAGAAAAAATAAAACAAAACAAACAAACAAAAAAAAACCCAAAGAAACAAAGAAACAAAAAACCCCACTGTTTTATAGCATCTAAAGCTCTGAATTTTGGTCTAAGGTTCACCACTGCGGAACTTCATAAAAGTCATACATCCTCTTGAACTTCAATTCTCTCATCTTTAACTTGGGTATCTTGGGACCTTTCATCATTAACTAGCACTTTCCAGAAAGATTGTTTCCTAATCTTATACTCTTTCAGTTCTTTTCCGAATACATGGGATGCCCAATGTAGGAAGAAGGAAAGGATATAGTTATACTCTTAGTTCTAAGGAGAAAGAGGTAAGAAAAAAGGGTAACTTATCCTGGCCCAAAGGAAACAGGCAAGTCCTTTAGGCTGACAATTCACACTTAAGCCCAAGGGTTGATTTCTGTTTCCCTTAGAGTACAGGGACAATGACCACAGATGGGGTTCATGGACCAAAAGACAGCTCATGAAGGCATGTAGGTGACCGTGTTTACTCAACGCATGGCTGGCTATGAGGCATCAGGCTTCCTCCTGAGATGGTGACCCAGGATAGACACCACAGCTGCAGACTTCACAGAATGTTAGCTTTGGAAGTCACTTTTGAGGTCACATAACCCATCTCTCATTGCCACACTGCAAAGGCTGACTCCAGAACTCCCATCTTTAAGCTTAGAAAAAAGCCTGCTACCATCCCCTCTTTGGTAGTAGCTCTTTAGCCATGCAGGTGACACCTTCCAGGAAAGGTATATAAATATGAATGCATGAAACAACATCTTTCTTCTCATTCAAATTTTCACCCACAGGCCTGATGATTTCTGCTGTTTGAGCTCCTGACTATATCATTCTCCTGTCTTTGATCTGTACTGAGTTTCTACAGTTTTCAAAGCCACCAATTCCATATCAGTGCTAAAAACTAGAATATATCATCTCCATGTATTACACAAGTTACAATACACATGAGGGCCCCCAAATTAATGTTCTCCACATGAAACACACAGGCTATATTTTCCTATTCAAATAATTGCAGAGAATACTACTATGTATGTTTGAGCCCCTTTACAGGAAAATTTTCTTGGTCTATGCATCATTGTTAATAGTCTTCTCCTTAGAGACCTGAAAATGGAGAGGAAATTTAACTTAAAAAAATGGCAAAAGTTTTCAACTGGAAACGTTTTCCAACACTCACAGTTTTCAACCATGAATATGCTACTATAATTAATAACTGTATATACTATTACATAATGAAAAGAATGCCAAGATTTGGGGTACCATTATGGCAGAGGTCAGCAAACTATGGTCTGTGGGCCAAATTTCTCTTGTCGCCTGCTTTTATAAATAAAGCTTTGTTGGAACCCAGCAATACCTATTTAGTATACATTGTCTATGTCATCTTGTGCACTACAATGGCAGAGTTGCGTAATTGCCACAGAGACCACATGGACTTAGAAAGCCAAGTTATTTGGACTTTTATAGACAAAGTTTGCCAAACCCTGAATTATGGTAAAGAGAATATATAGGATCCAAACTATGGCAATGCATACAACTGTGACTTATTAATGTAACTGTTTCCTGTTAAGTTTCTGAGATATTAGAACCTTAATATGTTTATTTAAAACAATGTGAATTTTTTTGGCTCTAGAATTCACTTACTATAACTTTTCTATTTAATTTACTATTTTCCACAGACATGGAACACAATTAAACAAAAACCCCAAAACCTCAACTCTGAACTGAATCCTTGATTATTCAGAGAACTTTCATGGTCATCAAATAAAGATAGATTTTCACTGCCCTGCTCACACACGGAAGAGTCTAGCACTATGATACAGATGGATACTGTGAAATAATCTTGGTTATACCAAAGTGACCTTTGAAAGAGGTGCATCTAGATTCTGGAAATGTGGCCTTTCAAATATTTATCTAAGTAGAGTTTAATTATTAAGTTATTTGTCTTTCTCATATGACTGAATTCCTCAAGAAGAAAGACAGTATGTTGTCTTTTGTTTTGATTTTATTTTTAGCTGCCTCAACATCTAGCACAGTGCCTGACACTTAGTAGATGCTCAGTCAATGTTTACTGAACAGACCTAAATAAGTAGTATCTACTGAATATAATTGAAACTGCTCATTGGCTAACCTCACAGCCCTAGAGAGTAAAAAAGCTTACTGATTATTTACCAGTATCTCCTGTAGCTGGGTGGTTCCTACAACACAATTCAGTGAATGACACATAAGTCATGTCAGTTGAGGAATTTCAGGGAATCTTCTGTTTATATGTTAACAGACATGGACATGGCTGGGAATGTCCTTTCTTGCCTTCGACAGAAAAATGATGCCAGCTGCTGCATAAGTTTGCTTGTGAAGATGAGACAGTTAGCTAATATGTTATAAATAGTGAAGTAGAAGCAGAAAAAAAAATAGGCCTTTAATTAAGCCCCTGAACCAGCCCCAGACTCCCTATATCCAGATTTCTTGTTATATTAGAAAAGTAAATCCTTGTTTGTTTAAGCCTTTGTTAGTTTGAGTATCTGTCACTTTCGGCCAAAACCATGCTTAGTTATTTCATTAATCTTAGTGGCAAGATCATCACAGCCATGAAATCAACTTGATTTACAACTCTCAAGAGCAATTCTTATTAGAAATCTTGGCTGGCCAGTGATAATACTAGTTGTCATTATCTAGAAAAAGCCTTATTCTAGCAGGGTATATTTTCCCTTTTGGTCATATTTTATTTTATTCTTTCCAACTTTATTAAGGAATAATTGGCAAATTCAGTTGTAGATATTTAAAGTGTACTCTATGATTTGATATATGTTGTGAAATGACTAACACAATGAAGTCACAATAAAGTTGATAAACACATCTATCACCTCATGTAGTTAACTTCTTTTTTTCAGGTATAGAATATTGTATTATTAACTATAGTTGCCATGTTGTACATTAGATCCTTAGAATTTATTTATCTTATAACTGAAAATTTGTGCTCCTTGGCCAGTATCTTTTTTTGTTTAATTTTTTTTAAAAAAAATATTTATTTATTTATTTTTAGAGAAATAAAGTGCAAGTGGAGAAGAGGGGCAGAGGAGGAGAGAGACAGAAAGAGAGACAGACAGAGAGACAGAGAGAGAGAGAGAGAGAGAGAGAGAGAATCTTAAGTAGGCCCCAAGGCTCCATGCTCAATGTGGAGCCCAATGCAGGGTCCATCCCATAACCCTGAGATCATGACCTGAGCCAAAATGAGGAACTGGACATTTAAACGACAGCCACCCAGGTGCCCCCTTGGCCAACATCTTAAAGGCAGATCATGAAGAAGAGAAATAAGATCTCTAATCATCTACTACATTCCAGAGACTCTATTTGGTCTTTTGTATTTGTATACTTATTAAATCTACACAATGACACTTTGAGGTGGTCTCATTAGCTCATATTATAGATGAAGAACTTGAGTTTAGAGGTGAAGAAACTTGTTGGAAGCCATACATTTAGAAAACAATGAAGGTGCAACTCAAAACAAATTCTGTAAAACTCTAAAATCCATATTGATTTCAAAATGTCATGCTGTTTTTTTGAAAAAAAAAAAAGGCCTATTTTTTTCCTGTTTCTAATTCACTATTTATAACATATTAGCTAACTGTCTCATCTTCACAAGCAAACTTCATTGTTCATTCCTAGATTATCCATAAACTACTAGACAGGCAAACCCAAATAAAATATTCTCTGGATAGAAAAATTAACACCTCCAGAAGTCAGATATTGGCTTCTTAATCCAGGTCACTCAAATTCCAACCACTGAATCTCCCAGATTTGACTGATACTATTAAATAAATGTTTTTGTTACTGTTGTTGTTTTCTAACAGGAATCTTCTAACATGGTGAGTCATCAAGACAAACAAAATATCAAAAAAATGCTTGATGTAGAAAATAAAATAAAATATAGAAGACAGAAAGCCTTGTGTATCATGTCTCCTTATCGTATACACAAAGAGTGAAAAAAATTAGTTGTGCCAACTTTGAATTCAGCAATTATGCTCTATGGACTGAATTATGTCTCCCACTAATTCATAGGTTGAAGCTCTAACTCTTGAAGTGATGGTAAGTGGACTCTGAGAGATAGTTTAGATGAAGTCATGAGGATGAGGTCCTCATGACGAGATTAGCGCCCACGATGTGAGATCACAAGAAAGCAGCCATTTCCAAGTAAGGAAGACCCAACCATGAGTGCACCCTGGTTTGGGAAGACACCAGAAGCAACCATGTCTGTGCATCTTTTAAAAATTTTTTTTAATGTTTATGTATTTTTGAGAGAGAGAGAGAGAGAACGTGAATGGGGAAGGAGCAGAGAGAGAGGGAGGCAGAGAATCTGAAGCAGGCTCCAGCTTCTGTGCTGTTAGCACGGAGCCCGATGCAGGGCTCGAACTCACAAACCATGAGATCATGACCTGAGCCGAAGTCGGACACTCTACCGACTGAGCTACCCAGGCACCCCTCATGTCTGCATCTTGATCTTGGACTTCTAGCCTCCAGAAATGAGAGAAAACTAATTTCTGTTGTTTAATCCACCCAGTCTATGGTATTTTGTAATGGCAACCAGGACTGATTAAACAAATCTTCTATGGCATTGGCAGATATGTCTCTTCTACTTCCCTTTATAGCAAACAGAATAGAGGAAGAGGAAATAGAATCATAAGATGTGTCCTTAACCCTGCTATACTCATTTTTTTGGAAGTCCTGTTTTGAACCTATGTTTCAAAGGGTGATTTTAAAAAAGAAAGCAAATCAAACAAAGCATTGTGGATATATTGAGTAGTTCAACCTTTCCCCAGAAGCAATATAAATTTTCTGATGTGTGTTTATTGTCACCTTTATCTCCTCACTTCAGCTTGTTAGCAAGTGGTGTACCAGGATTTATCTTGTTGGGGCTCAAAGCTTTCGTGGTGTTTTCATTCACCAGTAGCTCTGGGTTCCCCTTAGCAATATGGGAGGAAATCTCTTTCAATTGCAAAATATATCATATTTAACCTCCACTAAAAGAAAGATGGTTGAGGAAAAGAATAAAACGATAAGTCTTTTCCTCTTTAAGTCAAAATCCAGCATTTGGGTTGGAAGTCTGGTATAGTTATTTTTTAAGTTTCCAAAGAAACAAACAGACAAAAAGTGGTTGAACTATAATTAAAGGTGTTGAAACAACCTTAAGCCTCAAAAAAAAATGTTGGAATACTGACAGTTGCTTGTTATATTTGGTGTTAAGGCATAATAATTAAAGCTCAACTGAATTTTCTTTATAGGAGTAAAGATTTCTATGAATGAGAATCTCTAACCTAGAATCCAAACTTCAGTATGGTCAGGCAGATATCATTGTTACCCCCTGCCCCATTTTTACAATTAATTAAAATAAAGCCAATTAAGTTTTTGTTATTTGTCCATAGTCACACTCTTAGCACCTGATGTGCTCAGGCTACAACCAAGGACTTTGGGCTCCAATTCTAGTTCTCTTTTCCACTTTACTACATTGTCTAGGAATGGTAGCTTTGCTAATTGACATAGTGGCAGCAAGATAATAATAAACAAACATATTTTTAGCACCTATACTATGTAGAGGTTCTCTATTAGACCCAATGGGTATTTTTTAAAAAAGAAAGCAAACAGTTCTAAGATAAGATGAAAACAGTTCTAAGCATATCCAAATACATTATGTAGTAAACTTGAAAGAGCTTGACTCTGACTCAGTCCAGTATTATTTTTGAACACTTAATTTGGCAAACTTGGTTAGCTCCTAGAGCTCATATTGAACAGAGACATCTCAGGATCAGAAAGAATCCTAGAAGTGATCTTTCTTAAACATCCATTTAGTATCTGCATGCCCTTCATCAAGTATTCATTCCAGCTTCCACCTGAAAAGGTTTGGGGATCAAGCTCTCTCTGCCTATTTAGTCTTTGTTCAGCTCTCACTGAATAGCGTGTGTTCTTGCAGTCAGATTGTCTGGAATCACATGCTGGCCCAATCAATTACTAACTGTGTTACTGAAACAGAATTACTTGAACTTCCTATGTTTCAGTTTCCTCATTGGTGAAATGGAAATAACAACAGTACTGAACTTACAGCATTGTTTTCTTGATTATATTATCAAATGTATAAATAGAGCTTAGAACATTGTGCTATATAATTGTTTGACAATGTTTAACACATATGTATGAACATATATCATCTTTATTCTAATAAAGTAATAAAGTCTGACAGTAGTAGTGACAGTGGTAGTAGTGTACTAATAATACGTGTAGTAGTGATCATAGATTTCTCTCACTACAGTTACAATCCTTATTGTTGTCAGCTCTACGTTACTGGCCTATACAGACCCAGTTCATTTGACAGTTTTTCCAAAATGTTATCCTAGAATATAGACTATGTCCTATTAGAAGCCAGTACCACCACTTCCAAATCACTCTCCTAAATCACAACCCGATTTGGTCTCAACACTGGAATGAGAACCAAACTTTGGCTCTAAACTCAGGATTCCTCCCTGCTCACCGGGTATCTTGAACTTTAGAAACTGTTCTTTGCTCAATTCTTTTCAGAGCATGAAATAAAATTTCTTCTCAGGTATTGTCTTTAATACTTCCAAAAACTTCAAATTAAAATTAACCTACTTTGTAGAACTGTAACCCAAATTTGGTACTTTCTTCGTATCATGACCTTTTCATTTAAATCTGCAAATACCAAATTCACAGTGGCCCAAGGAAGTAAAAGAAAAAATATGACTCTAATTAAACACTGTATGTTAGACTTTTCTATAATTTGGATGACTAGGTAAACTTACTAAATGTAATACTAATGCCATGTCAACATGAATATACACTGAAAAATTGTTTTGTTTTGTTTTCTGTGTGAACATGGCAAACTAATGACAATGCTGTCACACAACCTGAGTGCAACCAGGATATCTAATTATCTTCTACATAGCCATAAATAATCAGACCTCTTGGCACTGATTGAAAAATAAGGGATATTTCCATCTGACAGAGATGCCTTCCACTTTGCAGACATCAGCCCATCCTGAGGTATTTCCTTGCACTGAACTGCCTTCCACGAACAGCACATGAGACACTCCATGCACAAGATGCACAGCGCATGTCAATCTTCATGCAGACAGGGACTTGGATGCCTTGTTCACTGCCATATTCCAAGGAGCTAGAGCAGTAGTCAGCACATGATAAGTAGATCAATGAGTGTATATTCAATGAATTAAGAAATGAATGTCAGTTCACAGATCTTTCCTCTCACAGATCTCTTTCTCTCTAGATGTTGTTTGTAAATTCCAACCTTTCCACTTAACCTCTCAAGTAATGCTTAGTATCTCCTATATTCCTTTATAAAAGCTTGGTCTCAGAATTTTCATTCACAATGAGATAGAAAGGGATGATAACAGTTTATCACATGTATCTGAGGATCTAATAATCATCTCCATTAAAACAAAATGAGGATGAATGAGAACATGTATCATGTGGTCATTCCTTATTCTCTACATATATGTCCTCTTTTCTTATTTGCACAATCTGTTCTAGTCAGACTAAAATTTTGTCAGCTTACAGAATGTTTATGATCTCTCTTATCTCCAGGTCTTTGGGTACCCTTAGATATCTCTTCTCCTCCTCTTGTGTCCTCTACCCTTAAAAGGAAGTCTTCCCTGATAGTCCTCAAACAACTTAGATGTTTCTCCCTGTACATTTAAGTACTTATTGCATTTTAAGTGCCTGGGTTTTTCTTTCTGTGTCTCCTCCTGCTCTCCTAACCCTAAGTTTCATGAATAAATTGTTTCTGTTTGTTTCCAAGTTCCCAGAGTATATAAATAACAGCTATTTAGAGAATCTGAAAATCAATGTAAGTTGAAAATAGAGTATTGGAAAAAAATAAATTTAGTGTTCTAGTTTTACAGATGAGGAAACTGTAACTCACAGACATATGGAAACCTACTCAAGGTCTCAAAGCCAGTTGGTAGCAGAACTAGAATATCACTCAGAGGCCATTATTGCCTGCCTAATGCTCTTCCTTTCATACCAAATCACTCCTTTCTCAACAGTTCTATTTTTGTAAGGACCAAGAACTTACATTAAAATGTTAAAGTTGTAATAGTGACAAAAGTGTAAGCACCAATCAAAAAGCAGAAGCCAAAGGAATTTCCCAGTGCTCTCCCCCTAAAGTTTACTATATAAGAAATGTGCCAGACATCCCTGTTTTTACATGTGATCTTGAATTTATTTCTATGTATATACTTCAAAGAATCTTAAGAACCAACTCATCAGAATTGTACTTGAGAACCTACTATGTGCCCTTCCCCCTTCTACAAATTTGACATAAATACTTTAAGTGATTATGATACAACCCAGTAGAAACTATTTATTTTTTTCCATTTTACAGATCAGAAAACTGAAATTAAGCTGAGTAATTTATCCAAGTACACTCATCTAGTAAATGGAGGATGACAGTAAAAGTCCAGGTATGTCTTTAATGAAGTACATGCTTTCATGCATTTGTTTTTGTTTTTGTTTTTCATTTATGCCAACATAAAATAGTGCCCTTTGTTGTTCAGCTGTACAATTGCTCTCCAGGTAGGGGCTGAGTTTCATTTATGTCTTTGACGTTATAAGGGTTATGAGCAAAAGGGATACTAGGAAAACTCTTATTTTTTGTTATTCCTAAATATTAGTGGCTATGTGTATGTTTCCAGAGAAGGCAAGTTTCACATATCATATTTATATTTAAATTTTTGATTGGCATGGATTTGTGTAGGCATTTAAGTTTCAATACAGACTTCTGTGAGCAAGAATGTTGTCGATCCAACTTAGGCTTCAAAGGGCCCCACAATTTGGCTAAAAAATAGAATTCTTTATTCAATTTTTGTTTTATGGGCTATTATATGAAAGCAAAGTGACTCATACTTTGAAACCATCAACTTGGTCATTCTTTGACATGATTCCCCCTTCAATGCCTTGTGTATACAGGCAGGGAAGATGAAATGTCTTAATACAAAGTTAAACTTCCCTCAGCCTGGGTATCAGCAGAAGCCCTTTTGAAGAGCAAATCATTGCTCTCTAAGATCACAACTTTAGGGTACAGTAAATCCTCTATACAGTGATAATTAAGACTGCATCCATGTCTATGAACAGAAAATGTTGCCAATACACACAGCATATTTCTCTTGTTCTTAAAGAGGTAACAGTGTACTACCCCAACGGTTTAAAAAAATGCTATGCCTTCATGTAACTTCTTGGATGTTACCAATCTGCTTCTCAAGGATAGTGATCTGTCATTTAAGATGGTCAGATAACACAGTCTACCTGGCTTCACACCTTAAATGTTGCTCTTGCTTTTACTTTTATCTTTGCACCTATTCAGTGTCCAGAATCATTATATTCCCTGTGCCAAGCACTTGGCATGAGACCTAGTTTGACCTCCATGAGAAACAAACTCTGAGATGGGAATGTGTGTGCAGGGAGGGACTGGAGAGTGACCAATACTTGCAGGTGAGCAAAGAAAGTAGGATAGAGCTCAAAGAGCAGTTAATTGTTAATACAGTTGTACTGAAAGCCTCATCTCTCTCACAGGTAATGTTGGAATTAGAATAGTCTTTCAGAGTTGCTCCATCTTGAGGCAAATGGTTGAACTTTAACTGATTCATTGGCCAGTCATTAATGAAGGCTAACCCTGGGAATGGGGGTGATTTGAGCAAAGAATCTCTTTTTAGATGAAAGCAATTTCCAAAGGAATTCAATTGACAGCCATCAGCTGCCATCATTCCCAACACCTAGCAAGGAAGAATGCCTCCATCAAGAAGGGAAGAATTGGGGGGTCTGGGTGGCTCCGTTGGTTGAGCATCTGACTCTTGACTTTAGCTCAGGTCATGATCTCATGGTTTGTGAGACTGAGCCCCATATCAGGCTCTGTGCTGACAGCATGGAGACTACTTGGGCTTCTCTCTCTCCCTCTCTCTCTGCCCCTCCTCTACTCTCTCACTTTCTCTCTCTCTCCCTTTCTCAAAATAAATAAATAAACATAAGAAGAAGAAGAAGAAGAAGAAGAAGAAGAAGAAGAAGAAGAAGAAGGGAGGATTTGGGCAGCTCACCACAGCAGCCACCAGAGAAAATATTGAATATTTATAGCACAAATGAATAAATGTGACGTGATATTGTGCCAGTTATAAAAGGCAAAAACAAGAAGACCAGTTCATGCCTTTAGAATCATTTTGGGGGATCACTGCATTATCCCATACACACACAAAAAAGTGCGGGGGGTGGTGCCGAATTTCACCAGCAAAACAAATATTTTAAGCCACTACTAGAAGATAATCTATGCTTTTACAAGTCCATCTAAAATACGTTGTCCAAAGAATAGTGTACATCCAACCAAAACTAAAATCCAAGAAGTTGAAGAAAGCACCATATACATAACCTTTGTTAAACACTGGGGTAAAAGATGTATCTCTTTAAGACCAAGAGAAATATGCTATAGATACTGGCAACTTTTTTCTAGACTCATGATAATGAAAATGTCTCCTTGTTAGGTTCCTCATTAACAATCTGAAAATTCCTTCCTGGCCATTTCCAAGGTTGTTACCCCAGCTGCACTTTACCACACCTGGCTGGGACCAGTTCAACACCTTCTAACTGGCTTTCTTATTTCTTATACTTACGGGGTCCCATCCCCAATTCCCACCTCCAAACCATCCTCTTCATGGTAGCCAGGGGGATCTATCACTCAAATCCAAATTTGTCTCTCTTATACTTAAAACAACATATGACTTCTTAAAATCCTTTGCATGGCAATTGAAACTTCTTAGGTAGACTTTTTCTGGTTGTTCAACCTTTTTTTTCCTTTGATTTCCCCACATGTACACGTCTATGCATTGCATTCTATTAATACTGAATATGTTCACTTATGTGACAATTCTATATTGTTACATTATATTGTATTATATTATATATTGTGCTATTAGGGATATAGGGACTAGTAAGTATGGCACAGAAATAAACAAAAAAGCTTTCAGGGCTGGCATTCTTATTCTTCTACCTGGAATTCCCTCTCTGAATGAGATAAACATTTATACATTCCTTAGAAAACCAGCTAAGATATAACATCCTCTATGTCTTCCTTTTTACAATCTCATCTGCCAATCTCCCAGCTACAATAACTGATTTCTCTTTTTTTGGCCATTAAATTCCACATGTATATGTCCATCTAGTGTACCACATATTAAAATTGAAAATTTTTAAATGCGTGATTATGTGTTATATCACACATATAAATAATATGTGGGTATATATGGATATGTATGTGTATACACATGCTTATATGTGTATATGTGTGTGAGTTAAGCATTAAAATAAATAGCTAGGAACCTACAACCACACTTAAGAACTGGAACATTACAACTATTGCAATATCTATCTATGTGCTTCTTCCCTAGCCTATTTTTTTTTTTCATTTTATCTCAGAGATATCACTATCCTGGATTTGTGTTTACAAGCCTCTTTACTTTGTTTCTGTTGTGTGTGTGCTTTAACTATTGAGCAATATACCATGTATTTTGTATTAATTTTGAGATCTGAATTGTAATATAATCACATGATGTGTAATGATTTGGAACCAAAAATTAATAAACTTTAATTACATATAATACCATGGATGAATTTTAGCAACATAATATTGAATGAAAGAAAGAGCAAGCAGTAGCAGACTACATTTAGAAGGGTACCTTTATTATTGCAATCTATTTTTATTTTTTATATGTATATCTTCCCACTAGACTATTAGTTCATTGAGGATAAATTTATTATTCATCTTGGTAATATTCATATTTCCTCAACATTCAGCATGGTGTTCAACCCATCAGATGAAGTTGATACATATTTGTTAAATATGTTGGACTCATCAATCCATGACCATTCTAATTTCCAATTATCCCCTTGGATTCTGAACTTTTGATCTGGCTCCTGATTTCAGTCTCCTTCCAAACCCAATACTGCTTTATGTAATGTACTTTGACATACCACCGATATCCTTCTCTATGTGTGATCTCAAATTGTTCCCATTTATGGTTTGCCACTCCAGTAGTTGGACAGTAGATGGAGGAAATCCCTGACCAATCTTCCCTTTGAAATATAGAACTCTTCTCTGTCCCACTAATAATGTTGGGTGGGCAAAATTAGTCTCAATAATAATTACTATTCTGAATAATTACACTGACCAAACGCATTGACCGATGGATTGAAACTCTAGGCTCTCAATGCCTAGATCCTCTTAACAACAGGAATGGCAATGCAACTTTCTTTGAAAACTTCTTGGTATGTACCACCTTTCCAAATCATTCATAGGTTCCTAGAATAGTTCTATTACATTGGAAAGAAACATGAAACTAATTACCCCAACCACTCACCAAGGATAAGGATTGTTTCTACAGCAGCACCGTCATATATAGTCTCTCAGTTTCAACTTGAATGCTTCTAAGGACATAGAGTTCACCACGTCAGAGGTAGTCCTTCCATTATTGAATGGTTCCAATTGGCCATTTTTTTCCTTCTATTCAAGCAAACTATTACTACCCTGCATTTTCTACTCCTCCGTCTATTTTTTTTTTAATCTCAAAAAGGCAAAGCAGTATAAGGAAAACAATGAAGACTTGGAAGTTGGTGGGGTTTTTTGTTTGTTTGTTTTTTGGTTTGGCTTTTTGTTTCTTTGTTTTTTTGTTTTTGTTTTTGTTTTGAATCTCAGTTCCATCAGTGAACTTAGCCAACCCTCGTGAAATCCCACAGTCTCAGTTTCTTCCTCTATAAAAGAATATAAAACACCCACCCAACAATGTGCCTTACAATACATTTGGTCTTCAATGAATGTAAATCCATTTTAAAACAAGTCACACAGGCCTTTCGGATACGACAATATTAAACCGTGGTTATTTCTGTAGTCACATATGCTGTGGCCACTTCTGCCCACTACTCTTGTCTCCTCACTCATTCTACCTAATGACTAACAGTAGGAAGTCACTACAGTCACAACACTTTTGCTCCTCAACTTGGGCCTGAAGTCTCCTCTACTATAGGAACTTAGGAAAGGAAAGCAGGAGAAAACTGTCTAATGATGCATGAAGTGCACAGGACTGAAATTAGAGGACAACTTTAAAGTCCAGAATGCGTCGTTTCCTGGCTGTGTGTCCTAAGGCAAGTCATTTTACCCCTCAACCTCTATTTCTTAATCTGTATAACAGAGATAACAATGCCTCCATTTTGTGTCTCTTCTGAGAGTTAAATGAAAAAGTCTATCAAAGAGTAAATCTCCTAGCTACCTAGTAGATGTTCAGGAAATGGTAGTTATTATTATTTGGTATGCTGGCACTGTGTTCTCATCTGTGTGTTGAGATAACATCACCAGCTTGAAATACAAATAAGTTAACATTTATTCTTATTATTCAAATTAATTTGTAAGTTCCTGTCTGCCTAGACCACTACTACCATCACGATAGTAACACCTTAAATTATAAAAGAAATTTTTATGAATTCCAGTAGGGCCATTCCTATTTCTTTTTTTTTTTTTTTTAATTGTTTTTTTTCAACGTTTTTTATTTATTTTTTTGGGGACAGAGAGAGACAGACAGAGCATGAACGGGGGAGGGGCAGAGAGAGGGAGACACAGAATCGGAAACAGGCTCCAGGCTCTGAGCCATCAGCCCAGAGCCTGACGCGGGGCTCGAACTCACGGACCGCGAGATCGTGACCTGGCTGAAGTCGGACGCTTAACCGACTGCGCCACCCAGGCGCCCCGGGCCATTCCTATTTCTAAACAAAATGTGGATGGATAACTGGATAACCAGAGCAGTTTGTGATGAGATACCATTTTTTGTTATGAGTAACTTTATTTCTGCCACTTTGTGATATAAACCTCACGAAGTGAAGTATGCCTTCGCTGTTTGACTAGGTCTCTTCCCACTACTGAGAAGATGTGGAGTAACCTCTCAGGATGTTGTCATGGACAAAAGGATGCCACTCCACTCAGAAATATACTCAACTGGACATGGACGTACATGGACACAAGATCATTTCCCACACATATTTTTGGACCTCTCTGAGACACAGTCTCCACAAAATGGAGACATTGAATTATGAAATCTTTTGGGTCTTTTTTGTGTTTATCACTTGTTGCTTTTTCATACAAAACACTACAGAATATCTAAAGACATATATGAAAGACGTTACACACCTGACATACCAGCACTTCCAGAATTCAACTTATCCATGACTGTGACAGTATCAATAATGACTCACATTCATTGTGCCACATTTGAAGTCACTACCATTGTAAAGTTGTTCATAACACAGTGTTATTCCTTTTTTTTTTTTTTAAACTTTTGGGATTTCTGCCTCCTCTTAGATTAGAAATGGCCAGAAAGAACAACCTTGTATTATTCAATTTTGTTTACTTAGAGACTAGCATAATTCTAGGTCCCCATTTCTTCAACCATAAAATGGGGATAGGGGTAATAACAATAATAGTAATAACATAAGGTCTTCCTTACTGTATATTTGTAAAGAACAAGTGAGATAAAATATATAAAAGTATTATATAAATTAGATCTGCATAATTACTTACATACCATTTTGGCTAGTTATACATATGTTCAACTGATCTCCCCTTTAAAATTGAACATTATAAATGCCTGAAGGACAAGGATTAGATTTTTATCCTCTTAGCATCTGGTATCCAAATACTGTAGGTCTAATTCCTACTTAGGAAAATACATTAATTGATAATTGCTAAATATGGATATTCAAGTCATATTAACCCAGTTTCACTTGAATAACAAGAAATGTTGGGGTACCTGGGTGGTTCAGTTGGCGAAGCATCTGACTCCTGATCTCAGGTCATGATTTCATGGTTTGTGAGATTGAACCCCATGTTAGGCTTGTGCTGACAGCACAGAGCCTGCTTGAAATTCTCTCTCTCCCTGTTTTGCCACCCACACCCCCCTCAAAATAAATAACTAAATAAAAAATGAAAAAAAAAATTGAAGTTGAACTTTTGATATCAGCAAAAGGTAGTTGGAAAAATCACAATTTTATAAGTAGTCATGGCTTAGAAATACCTAAGTAATTAAAAAAAAAAGATATTATTGAAATCTTTTATGAAAGTGGCCATCAGTCTAGAATATGAGCAATAATAACAATAATGCCTTGTGTGTATATGCATGTAGCTGTACTTACTGAGGCTGTTTAATTCTCACAGGAAGCACTGGTACCTATGTTTTATAAACAACCAAGTGAGAATCTGATTGGTTGAGGACCTTGCCCAGGTTCACAAGATAAATTTGTGACTAGTTTGGACGTAGCAATCCAGCTCCTTGGACTTACCATAGGGAAATCATACTGAAGAAAAAGGAACATTATGAATTAAACCATAATTTTTTTCTAACATCAAAGATGGTTCTTTTCTCATCCCTAATCTCTAACATGCTTTTTTCCCCCAATATATACATTATATCATCAAATTTTACAAGTTTTCCTTTTAGGAATTTAGGAACTGTGCCTTATTTTTTTTATTTATATTGCTTGGTAAGTCCCTGCTATCCATGGGACATTAAATCCTTTTGAATGAATGAAGGAAAGTAATGTGTGCTCTGTGCATGCTCCTCATCTTTTATCTCATACAACAGTCTTCATTTTGCATTCCTCTATACACCTTGTCTCCTATGCCCTTGTCCTTATTACACAGTCCCATTAGTGCTCTACTTATTCTTCTAGATTTCACTGTATGGTTGGAAAATCCTTTTCTTGACCCCCAAGACTCTTTTTCCCATTCATCAAGCTCCTCCTAAAACTCCACTGGCTTTTTCTCTCTTTACCTGGCTACATTCCAAAGCCCAGATAAAACCTGACTTTCCATAAATTCGCCTTGGATTCAGAGCCAAGGGTCATTCCTCTTCCACCTCTATATCTTCTTAAAACTAGACCTGAAACTTGTGACACTTAGCACTTTTTATATCTGCATCTCTATCTACATTTATATCCCACAGCATTTTGGTTAATTTTTGTGAATGGTGTGAGAAAGTGGTCTAGTTTCATTCTTCTGCATGTTGCTGTCCAGTTCTCCCAGCACCATTTGTTAAAGAGACTGTCTTTTTTCCATTGGATATTCCTTCCTGCTTTGTCAAAGCATTTGTCAAAGCGTATGTCAAAGGAAATTGGCCATACGTTTGTGGGTCTAGTTCTGGGGTTTCTATTCTATTCCATTGGTCTATGTGTCTGTTTTTATGCCAATACCATGCTGTCTTGATGATGACAGCTTTGTAGTAGAGGCTAAAGTCTGGGATTGTGATGCCTCCTGCTTTGGTCTTCTTCTTCAAAATTACTTTGGCTATTCGGGGCCTTTTGTGGTTCCATATGAATTTTAGGATTGCTTGTTCTAGTTTCGAGAAGAATGCTGGTGCAGTTTTGATTGGGATTGCATTGAATGTGTAGATAGCTTTGGGTAGTATTGACATTTTGACAATATTTATTCTTCCAACCCATGAGCACAGAATGTTTTTCCATTTCTTTATATCTTCTTCAATTTCCTTCATAAACTTTCTATAGTTTTCAGCATACAGATCTTGTACATCTTTGGTTAGATTTATTCCTAGGTATTTTATGCTTCTTGGTGCAATTGTGAATGGGATCAGTTTCTTTATTTGTCTTTCTGTTGCTTCATTATTAGTGTATAAGAATGCAACTGATTTCTCCCACAGCATTTTGGACCAAATAATTCTTTAATTCTTTGTTGTGGGTGACCAACTGTACTGTGCATTGGCAGATGTTTAACAGTGTCTTTGGCTTCTATTCACTAGATGCCAGTAGCACACCCTGAGTTGTGACAACCAAAAACATCTCCAGAAATTGTCACATACCCCATGGGGAAATAAATATTCCTCTCCCCTACATTGAGAACCTCTGATTTAAGTCTATATCCACATCCATATTCATATTACATTTAAGCCAAAGAATAACATTGATTGACTGATGTTCATCTACGTTAGGCACTAGGCAAAATAGCATGTTACCTATTTTAATTTTTATGATTTTAAGTGATATTATTAGCACCAATTTAGACATGAGGGAATTATCGCTCAGAGCAATAAATAACTCACAACAAAGTGCACTGTAGCATGTGCACGTTTCTTTACACCATGTTACCTGACAACTTAGGAAGAGCAGGATTCCTGTCGCTTTCACCTTTCTACCTCCCACAGGACCTATTGTGCGATAGTTGTATAATAATAATCAATGAGTGAATCAAAAGGGACATTCTTAGACTTACCACATGAGCTATACACTCTCCCTGGGCTTCACATTTTCTGGGTTTGAATGATCTATGAATTACCTACCCATTCCTTAACCCTGCTATATTTATATTAAGCATGTAAATTGGATATAATTATATTACTTAAGTGTAGTATTTAATAAGATAATTGTGTTAATCTTTCTGTCTATCTTCAAGTTTTGGCACCCTAGTACAATGAAAAACACATGAGCTTTCAGAATCAAAATGTTAAATTTAAATTCTGACTTCATGCCTAACTGGCTATGTGGCATTTTCTTCAAAAACTAAACATTTCTTGGTCAGTGCAAAGAATATAGAAATGAAAACTGAATTCCTGATTATCTAGAGATTTGTACTGTAGTAAAGGGAAACAAAACTTGAAAAGAAATTAATTCAAATACAGAGCTATAATGTTAAAAGCATATACAAAGTATAGCGGTAATACCAAGGAGGGAAAGGTTAACTCCGTCCAGTAAGGATAGAGGAACTCCCAGAAGAGTCAGCATTCATGGTGGGTAATAAGGGATAGACAAAGCCAACACACAAGGATTTTCACCTTCTAAGTCTCAATTTCACTATTTGTAAAATATGGATGATTATATCTGTTTCATAGGGTTGTTACAAGTCCTAAAAGTCATTGTGTTGGACAGGTGGTAGATACATAATGAACACTACTTCCTTTCTATTTCCTTTAAAGGGTAAGGGCTATGTAATTAATCATTTTTTATAGGTAACTCTATTATGTGGTCATAGGAGAATATGAGGCATTTTCATTGATCAACAAGTTCTACATCCTATTGCAAAATGTACAGATATTTTTATCAGGAAAAAAAAAGGCATCTTTCTCACAAGGCTTCCCTGACCTTCTTCCTTTCCTCTTAAAAAAAAAGAAAAAAGAAAATAAGAAAGAAAAAGAAAAACCTATACAACCTGAACATTCTACCACAGTTGCTTTCTGTTCTGCTCAGTAACAGCAAATACAAGAACAGAATAGAAAACCCAGAAAAGTAAAATCAAATCCCAAGTGCTTTACACATCTTTCTGAGCCTCTGTGGAGGATTCTAAAGATTGACTTTTCTGTTATTCAAACTGCTTCACCCACTGCCCTCTGAGAGCTCTAGACTCGGACTGTATTTGGCATCTTTATCCCCTAATGTCCCTTGTCATCAAGATAAGTTTTTATTTCTCTTTGTAAAGTGACAGCAGAGATCCAGGAAGATGAAGAATCTTTCCCCACTGAGCTTCAAATAACTCACTTCTAAAGCACTTCCATAATTCTCACTGTGGCCATGAGGTTGTGAAGTCTCATTATCTCCGACCTTGGTCCTTCTCAGCATCTATGACCCATGAGAAGAAAGGTCAGTTGCTGACATTCTTTCATGCAACCAACATTTACTGAACACTTGCTAGGTGCCAGGTATGGTGCTTGGGTTATAGGAACAGGTCAAAGATTTATTCACTCAGGAAATAACAAGGTAAAGATAATATGGTTCCATTCATTTCAATAGTGTTATTCTCTTTTTTTTGAAAACCCATGAATATATGAAAATATATTTAATAAACCTTATATTATGCATCTTTACCACCCCAACTCTTAATAAATCTCTCAATATCATAGTAGAATTCAGAGTAGCTTTATAATGTGGCTCTAGTACTGATATGTAGGAATATCTTGAGCTAAAAGTTCAGTATGGGATAATTTCCATCATTAGTGAATGATCTGTGTACAGTTTACTGTAGTCAGCTTATATTAAAAATTAAAAAAAAATACTCACTTGAGGTATGAAACGTACTTTATATTTCATGATTAGTAGAAACTGTTTACAATTGGCCTTGCAAATTATATTCTTTGCATCTCAAGGTGAATTTATTCTGCAAGGGTATTCAATGACTCCTGTTAGATTTGATCTCAATACACACAAACACAAACAAGATGTTATACACTCTGGATCCATCTTTCTTCCTTTTACATAGCACTGAATCAGTAGTGAGTACAGTATGACACTGAGGAACATTCAGTGGACTAGTTGGCTAAAAAGATACCAGCTGTTCAATTTGGGAGATTCAGAAGAGGTGAGGGATAAACTTGAGCTTGGCCTATCAACCTCTGAGGTGCCAGATGTAAAATATCAGATGATGGCAACTGGGAACATATGAAATTTGGCCAAGCTATAGAACCACAAGATCCTGAAGTAACATCTAGAAAGCTTAAAGCAGGAGCAGGGCCCAGCCTCCAAGGAAAGGGTTTGCAGGGCAAGATGAGGGTGCCAGGCCTGCAGCAGGCAAGGGTCACAGTATCAGGGTCCTTTGTCAGTGAGCACTGGAGGCAGAACCTGAGGCCCTAACAGCAGCCAGTCTGGAAGCACAATCACACCTTGTGATGGACCGATAACTGCTGTGTGCGAGGGCTCCTGAAATTGCCCAGCTTTGATCTTAAACTTGCACATGAGCATTGGTGTGCAATTCACAGACCACATCTAGATGGCATTTTTTAGCAGGAGAGAATCACCTATTCTTCTTCCAGGCCAGATTCTCAGAGGCTCAGGGATGAGTCGGGCAAAATATGTGTTGCTATGAAGTCCGAGTGGAGCTGGCATATCTTATCTGTGTTTTACAGAGGAGGTAAAGGATGGTCAGAAAATCATGAAACTTTCTGAGTTCATGTAACAAGGGTCTAGACATAATTCAAGTTTATACACTTGCCTGTTATGCATCGTTGCCTCTCATTTGTGCATACATATGTGCGCGTTGTATGTAGGCAGAACTGCCCCAATGCACAATATATACTTCTTAAATGATGATATTGTGAGTAAATATAAGATAAAGTTTGAATTCAGCCTTTGTGGAAATAAATGTAGTCATTCAATCATTCATTTATCCAATAAACATTTATTGAGTTCCAACTATGTGATTCTTCCTTTTCGGAATAGAGCAGAAAACAGGGCGGAAAAGGTATTTCCTCTCAAGTAACTTAAATTTTGTGAGGGGAGGAAGCAATAATCAAGATTCAAATAGGATAATTTCAAAAAATATGCATGCCCTGAAGATAACAAAATATGGTTCTGTTATATTTGCTTCTATATCTACATAAAGACAATTATGACTAAATACAGATTCATAGGACACGAAGGGGACTAATTCTGCCTTCTAGTTATAATAGTAAGTCTACCATTTATTTTCCTTTCCCTAATCACATTTTCTATTTTGGCTGCTATATCACATTCTCCTTCCACAACCCTCTCCAAAAATTTAACGTCATTTGACTAAAACATATCAATAACATTTAATTTTCATCAGCAATATATTTGAGATTAACTGAAAGGGGCAAATAGGAGAAGGGAGAAGGGTGAGCTTTGGGGTCCAGGTAGAATTTTCCTCTTCAGAGCATTAGATTATCCCATGGCAGCATATGGCTTCTGCATAGTCAGTGCTCAATAAAAATCTCCTTTCCTTGTACCAAGAGAATTAGGAAAAATAGTATATTCTTCTCCTGAATGTACCCATGGCTTTTGACCTTGCATTAAGCACAAATTAGGTTCCAGAATATGTCAAAATGTTAAATCCACAATTTCTTTATCAATCCCTTTCATGCATCAGCTTGAGACCAATATGACCCAGGGGTCAGTAGAAGGTTCTTGTATAAAAAGGGAAGAGCCTTTTGAAAGCAGGAATCTGATTTATAGAAAAGGAAATCTTTTCCACAATAAACTAATTTTTCTTATTCTAATGAATGAAAGAAGAGACAAACTCAACCTTTAATTCTTGCTTTGGTGCCCAGTTTATAAGTTATTAATCTCACTATGCCTCTTTTCTTGTTTGTAAATAAAGAGATGCCTAATTGTTTTGAGGTTCAAAAGCAATTACGTGTACACTCATATACATAAAATATGTAACACGACGCGTGGCACATAGTACACATTTAATAAACATTTTCTCCCTCTTTTATGAGCTCTGGCTTTAATTTCACACAAGTCACAAACTAAAACCATAAGGATGAAAATAAAGAATATAAAATTTGAAAATGTGTAATTTACTGAAAGCACAAGAACCATTAATTGTCAGTGATGGTTCTCATTAAACTAGCAGCATATGTTGCTATTATAAGGATGTTTGTCATGAGCTCCTGAGAGGTCTATTAACAATAAAATCCTATTATTCCAGATGTTTCACATCCATGTAATACACCCACAATAATTAATTTGACATGGGCTAAATTCATAAATCTAGAAAACTAGAAAGACACGTTATTCACCACAGAAGGCATCCTGCATTCTATTTATAATCAGACTGAAATGCTAAAAAATGCCATTAATTACAGGGAAGCCCACTATCATTTTTCTTTATCTCTAGAATGGACTTTGAATTTTAAAATAATCTATTACCATTCTAAAAGAAGCATGTGAACAAAGAGAAGTTGCTACCACATCTGCTGCTGCAGCCACAGCCTCTCCTAGTACCACGTCTGTCACTGCCTTTCTATTGTGACCCCCAGCTGGCACGGGCTGAGCCCCAACTCTGTGCCAGGAACTCTATGGGGTGCTTTACACGTGTCATGGCTTATCGTCACAAAATCTCTGTTAGTCAGGTGACTTCCTCATTTTATGATGCCTTCCCTTTATAGAAGGTAAAGGCTCAAGGAAGTTAAACAACTGATCCAAGGTCACAGCTCCTCAGTAGTAGATCTAAGATTTGAACTCAGATCTCTTACACCAAAACCTGGTCCCTTTTCACATTACCAAGCTGCCTATCCACAACAACAATAAAAAACAAAAAACAAAAAACAAAAAAACCCCTTTCATTTATTATATGCCTGACTCAACATGTCAAATGGCCTGAAATGGGGAAAGATAGGAAGAGGGCTCTACAACAGAGAGTTTGAAAGTAAATTACTACAACTGCCACTCAATGCCACAATCCTCTCACAGAGGGCTTGATAAAGAACTAAATAGTAACCCAGCATTCATTAAACCCTATACCTCTTGAAAGCAGAGACCAATCTTTTCTTACATTCCTAGCACCTGCCATGCACTCTGGTACATAAAATCAATATTTATTGAATGACTATGTATCACATGGCTGGAGATCATGAAAATTTGGGCTACAGAAAGATAATAACTCAAGAGGTGAGATTTTAAGTTTATGGTATCAAGGATTAACCAGGGATCAAGATAATATCTGGAAGAAATCATTGAGACTAGAACTGCCAAAACAGAAATTGTATCACATAAAAAATAGCTATGTTAATAGTATTTATTGAGAACTAGCTATGTGTCAATAACTGTACTAAAAAATTTGAATTCTCATAACAACTCTATAGGATAGATTCTCTTGTTGTTATCCCTGGGCACAGAATATTTAAATAAGAGAGATCACACACTAAGATACAGGGCCAGGATTTAACAACAGAAATCTGGCACAGAGGCTGCTCACCAACACTATACTACATGCCTCTTGTGAATTCAAGCTACACTAATGGGATACCATGGAAATAGGAATTCTCTTATGTATTTATAGCTTGCCTATTAGATATTCTTACATAAGAAATTCAGCTAGATAGGTACACTCTCTGTGTCTGACCGTAGGAGTCAGACAAAGTCAAGAGGAAAAAGATACCATCCAAGAAGCTGGAGAGGCTGGATACCCCACACACCACAGAGCTAGAACATTTGACTTAGTCTCTCACCTTTCATCTTCACTTGAACTATGGTTGATGGCAGTTTGATGTTCAGAACTTTGGTTTCCAAGTCAAAGAGAGCTGAGTTCAAGACCAGCTCTGACACCTATTAGTGGTGTGTAATCTGGGCTGGCTCATGACCTTCCAAACCCTCACATGTAAGAGGTATGCAATTATAATACCTACCTACATTAGAGGACACTGAAAAATTAAGCAAAATAATGCAAGTAAATTATTAGTACAATTCCTAGAATATACTTAAATGTGCATATAGATATTATCTATCATTATGAGTCCTTCTTTTACAGATGAGAAATCAGAGGGTTTGTGAGATACATGAATAAATGATTGGAGAGAAAGCCACAGGTGTTGATAAAGAAATACCTACAAGTGGTAGCAACAAAGAGGGAAATCATTTATTCAGTAGCTTCACAGAAATGGCCATTTTGACATGTTATAAAGTCCCCTGCGTCCTGTGTCCTGTGCTAGTTCCAATTCATGAATGTTCCAGGTGGGTTTGTCCTCTGCTCCATTTCATGGATAAGGAATTGCAAAGTGGCAGTAATCTATTGTTCCCAACTTTATGTGATATAAAAGAAAATGAAATGAACACAAATAATCAAGGGGTCCATTTTCTATCTCTGCTTTCAGGTTTATAACATTTTGCCAGGAGATGTCTTCTGGTGACTATCACCATTATGATGTTTGCTTGTATGACTTTACAAGTTGCAAAGGCTTCTCGTGTATATCGCCTGTTGTGGTTCTCACTATCCTGCTAAATTGCTGGGTGTCGGCATCTCTCTTTCATGATGTGGAAACTGAGGCTTGAAGCATTTGAATGCACTGACCCAAATCACATGAACCCAACGGGAAGAATAATGTCATCAAATCTCATCTCTTGCTTAAAACCTGTCATGGCTTCTTACTAGTCTCAAAATAACATCTGAGTTGTGTAACCATCTCAGGCTACTATTCCTCTTGCTCATCATGCTCCCACAACATGGGTTTTTCTTCAAAGGAAGGAAGGTTCTCAGCTCTTTCCTGCATCAGGCCCTACCTATGGTCTGAGGACACAGAGGCAGCCAATTGGCAGAGTTCTGGGTAGAACACACCTGGGATATACAGGAATCAGTGGGGCGCAGACTTCATTTAGAAATACTAGGCAGTTTTGGGGCACCTGGGTGGCTCAGTCCGTTAAGCGCCCGACTTCGGCTCACAGCTTGTGAGTTCCAGCCCCGCGTTGGGCTCTGTGCTGACAGATCAGAGCCTGGATCCTGCTTCGGATTCTGTGTCTCCCTCTCTCTCTATCCCTCCTCAGCTCATGTTCTGTCTCAAAAATAAATAAAAATTCAAAAAAAATTCAAAAAATACTAGATAGTTCTGCTCTAGAATGCTACTGAGGCTCCTTTAGATCCCATACATGAGGTCACTAAATAGTACATTTGTCTGAAAACTGTGGTGCAAAGACCCAGAGAAGACAACCAACATTATTCAGTTCTTGATATGTGGTATCTTCTTAACTTTACCTATGAGTTACATTGGAGGAAAATAGAGTTGAGGAAACAAAAACATAACTTGTCCAAGAATGCACAGTTTCTCAGTGGCAAGCTGTCGTTCAAACCCAAATTCATCGGTTTCTACTACAGAGAATGTTTCCCCTCTAAAGGGATGACTTGATGCTACGTCACCAGGATTATTCTCCTAGGGCTTGTCCCTAAGAACAAGATTGCTTCAAGACAGAGAAATGGTGCTAAACATGAAGGGGAGTTAGCTGGCCCACTGTCTGGGGAACCCAGGGAGAATTGGGAGAGAAGGGAGCCTCAAAAGGAAAGGATTTTAGATGTGCATTATTTGTAAGGTAAAATTATGGAAAAATAGTGGTTGAATCATGCTGTATATTTCTACTAGTTTTAGCTTATTATGTATTAACAAAATACATTTAGTTTAATAAAAGCTTTACCCATCTTCAATTCTACTGTTTCAATTGTTGAAAACAAACAGTACATTTTAATTATATCTTAAAGACCTGTCATCCAACGATGAATTACAATGGATTTTCTAGGGTTTTATGCTAAGAAACTCTACTTACAGAGATATGTGTGTAGATAATACTATACTCTGAAAAAACCGTGTCTGGACTTCAGACATAAACAATGTCTGAACTTCAGAATCAAAAGGTTTGAGTCAAGGCTTACCCCCTGCATTTGATGAGTAATCAGAATATTTCAGAATCTCCTTGTTATTCACCTTCAATAAGTGAAATCTTAGTATCTATTTGCAGGGCTACTGTTAAAAGAAAAACAACATACATCTAAATAATTTCTATCAAATGTTGATATCCAGCATGTCTATTCATAGCACAAAAGGAATAAATGAGTGGACAAGCCCATGAAAACTTTGACATCATTTTAAATAACCTTACAGAGGCATGCTTATTGGTGATGTTTTCATTTAGAAGTAATTAATTAACTACCTACATTAATTTAATTATGCTTCATATTGCTCTGCAAGAATAAAGGATCACTATTGTTCACTGATGATGGTCTTTATAAATTACTAGAAAACAACATAATGATTAAATAAAAACTATGCTCACAAAAACTGTCACATGATTGCATCAAGATTCTATGCTCATTTAATCCCTTTTAGTAGAAAATGATACGGTTCAACTCACAAAACCTTCTATTTTATATTCTCTTTTGCCTCTTTCTTTTATTTTAGAACTACCCCAAGCTCCCATTATCTTCATAATGCATTTGGAAATGTGAAACCTTTCTTCACACGCTACCTGATTTTTAAGATTTTATAAAATTGCATTTTTCACTTATGCCCACATCAAAAATTTGATTGAATCAATGATTTCTTTCTTTCTTTCTTTTTGAGGGGGAGGAGTAACCTTTTGAATTCAATAGCAGTTACTAAAAGGGTAAGTGTGATTTTCCCAATCTGTAATCTTGGTTTCAAAACTGAGTTTAGTTTAGTGATCTTTTGTAACAACGTGGGCTTAAGCTATAAGATACGTATATACACATAAAGTGTATGTTGTGGGTTTGCTTGTGTCAGGGAAGACAAGTCTCTAAAACACAAGCCACCATTCCCCACATCTTGCACCCAGAACAGACACTGCTGATCAACTGTGATTCCTCTCCTGATCCTACTTTTCAACTTTTCAATACAAATCATTGATCATAAACTGGTTGTAATTAGCTATGAAATGAAATATATCTACCCACATAGGCTTATGGCTATAATAATTTATACCCGATGGAAAGAGAACAAATGCTAAGCAGATAATGCACATATTCTGGAACAGATAAATACCTAGAGTGGTGATAAGGGAAAGAAGAACCAAAGTTATCAAGAAAGAAGACGATCAACATTTAACCAGAGAGCTTAACTTTGCATAAGGACTTGGTAGTATCCTTAAAATGCATACCTAGACCCCCCGAGTCTTCCACAGTCCTCCTTTCCTTGGTATGTCCATTTGTTTGCACACATCTTGAGTGAGTATGCGATTTAAGTATACATCATTTTAAATATTGGTTCTGTTATTTTGGGATGGTTCTACTAAAGACTCGGCCTGTCACTTTAACCTTTATTGGCTCTGGGTATTAATCAGTCCATTTCATAACATAAATTTTCTCTTAATCTTATTGATATCTTCTCTTATCTTATTTATCTTAATCTTAAATATTCTCTTAATATTGCATGAAATATTGGGGAAAAATGACATAAACCCCATAAAGATATCTATTCTTTGTTGTATATTGTTCCAGAGACATGATGGAGTCCACAATTACTTGGACATAAGATTCTCAGATCAAAGATCTAGGACAAATTTTACATTTATCCAAGTGTTAGGAAATACTTTTTGGAGGGAATGATGCAACACAAATCTAGCTGAGAAAGGAGATGAAAAAAATATTCAGTAAGAACTTAGGAAAACTTACAAATATAAATGACACATTTTCCATTTAATACCATGAGTATTTCTGTGTCATCATTTAATGTTTATTTATTTTTGAGAGAGAGAGAGACAGTGCAAGTGGGGAAGGGGCAGACAGAGAGGGAGACACAGGATCTGAAGCAGGCTCCAGACTCTGAGCTGTCACCACAGAGTCCAATATAGGGAATGAACTCATGGACCACAAGATCATGACCCGAGCCAAAGTCTGATACTTAACTGACTGAGTCACCCAGGAGTCCCCTCATTTTTTTAAAATTTCACTTTTGGGGCCATTTAACCTATGCATTAAGACTACCCCAAGATCTGGAACAATAATACACAGGTTATGTTTGCAGAGCATTAGTTGGGTTATCTCAATATTAGATCCAATTTTTTATTAAATCCTCTTTGATCCATATCTTACTAAAAGATTTATCCTGTCTAAAAAAACCATTCAACAGCTCAGTTTCCTCAAGATTGGTACTAAAGCAGTCCTATGCCCAAATTCCTACAGTGATGTTATACCCTAATTTTGGTAATGGCTCACCTACTACCATATTCTATTCATGGACTTAATAATCACTTATTGAATATCCACTATATTGCCAGAATAATTATTAGGCGTTTTGATATAGAGATAAATGAAAATATTCATGGTGCTTCTGATCTAGTTGGGAGAAATATGTTTGCAATCCAGATTTAAATAAAGTGTGCTTTCCAGAAGTATAGAGAAGAAGCAGTTAAAGATGGCCCAGGAAGTCAGAAATGACTTCTCAGACAAGAGAAATGTGAGTTAAGCCTGGAAAGGAGGAGCCATAGTTTGATGTGTCTCAAAGGAAGAAGAGAGTAAAGAACATGTCTGAAAGCAGTTAAAAGTAAAAGTAAGCCCGGAGTGCAGGTTGTTCATGAGTGCTGGAATGAAATGATGGCATGGCTATGACAAAAGATATCTAGGAAGGTAGGTTGAGGGCAGACTGTGAAGGACTTTTAATGTCAAGACAGAGTTGTGAGTTAAACCAGAGGTTGGTGATTCTAAGCAAGTGATAGATCAGAATTACCTGAGAAATGTATTAAATAAAGATTCCTGGTTTCACCACAGATACTGAACCAGTATTCCTGGAGTGCACTCAGCATCTATGTTTTTAAGGAGCTCTCTAATAATGCTGACCTACAGCTAGGTCTTGAACTCACTTTGGTAACTGATATTGTAACCATAACCTCATTCTGGTAAGGCAGCCATCTTGGCTTATTCTCATCAGTTCCCTCCAAGAAATGACATTCTGCCTCTGAACACTAGCCTCAAAGACATTGAAGGGCTCTCCATTGAACTTGCTCTCCAAAGCCACATAGATGTTTTGGGAACAAGTGGACAGCATAATCAAGTACTCCTCAAATCCATTCCATATTTTTACCTTTTCTTTTTTCCTTTTGCTTTATGTAGATGGTATAAACAAAATATGGCTTGTCAATGAGGAGAGTCATCAAATCATTTTAATGTATAAAAGGGTATTATTGGCATAGAGATAAGATGAATCAGCAATAGGTACTCTAGAATTCCTTACCTCAAAGTATATTTCTTTTTGTAACATCATTGTTCATTTTATTATTTATTTATTTATTTTTTTTTTACTGAGGGTTGAAAATCCCTTGAGGGCACAAATATTTTATTGATAACCTGTATATACTACTATCCAACACAGAGTCCAACTCCTGTTAGATACTGTGGAAATGTTTTATTAATTAAATAAAGTAGTTCCAATAATTATAATAACATTATTATGGTGTTTAGTAGTTAGTTTTCCATCGTTCAACCAGACTGATGCTCAAGGGAAGGGGCTGTGTCTTGTACTTGTCTGTAATCCTAGTGTCTGGCCCAGAGTCTGAGATAGAGAAGGCACTTAGTACATACACGTTGAATGAATGAATTAAACAATCTAAAGACTTTATTTGCATTCATGTTTAAATTCAAAGCCAAATCAAGTCACAGGTTCTTTCTTATTCATTTCTTCTCTCCTTAGCCTAGAAAGACTGTGCAACAAAAAAATATTTTAAACACTGACAGGTGTCTTTCTTTGTGACCTCTACTCAAACTGAGAACTTCAGGTTTTCATAAGCTAGGCCTATCCCATAAGATTCCTGAAAAGGTCTAGGTGGGGAAGCAAATGTACACGTGAGTGTCTTCACGGAGATATGTGGGGCAAGAAAAGGCAGTGAGTTATGCCTATGTCATTATGAACATAGAACTCCCTGGGGCTAAGGCAGGCAAACTCAACTCCAGTATCTTCAGGATGGATTATTTCAAACAGCGCTGACAGCCTCAGCCATCTGTGAACGATTTGGTGATGCCTAATTTCTCTGACCTTTTGTAAGTGCCAGGTACTCCTTTGACTGTATCTGTCAAACTTTGGCAGCATCTTGACTCAGGTTGAGCAAATGGCTCCTAAAAGAATCTAACCTCATTCAAGTAACAACAGCTTCATCTATTCAAACAGTATTCCAGCTTCAGAGGATTTTTTTCCCCATAATTGTACGGACAATAGAAGAATGGTATTAGGGGGGCATGGATAGAATTGTAAAGGAGAATCCAATAATACATAGCCAGGGATTCCTAATTAAAAGAACATAAGCATAAGGGGCATTTTTCTATCCAGAGTACTGAATTATACAGAATTAAGGTGTATGTCTAATTTTGTAAGTTTCTAACAGCAAACATTTTGTGCCTGAGAAATGTTACTTATCTATGCATTCATGTTTTCATTCATTCATGTATCCATGCAACATTTGTTGTCTTCTAATTACTACAATGAACAAGAGAGGGAGATACGTCTCTAAAATTTAGATTATTACAGTATAATCCACAGGTAATTATGGCAAGAACTGATCACTGTAGTAATTAAGCTTGTATGGGATAGAAAAGGAGGACAATCAGGTAATGTGCCACAGTGTAGAGAAGCCAGGGTTAGTCAGTACACAGAGGGTGATGCAGGGGGAAATAATCTCTGCACTAAAACACAAAGAACAACTGGAAAATTGTATAGTTGTACAAATATTTCAGGCAAAAAAAATCAGTAGGTACGCTACTAAAGATCTGGGAACCCATAGTCTTCTTTGAACTGAAAATAGTTCAGTATGACTAGAACAACAAGGGATAGAGTGTATATGTGAAAGGGAGGAGAGGGAAGAGATAAGCAAAAGAGGAAGGAAAAGAGGGAGGTGGGTCCTGGGCCAGATCCTGAAGAGAACTGCACACCATGTTAAGGAATACGGACTTTATTTTGAAAGCACCTGGGAGCTATTAAAGGGTTTTAGCCAAGAAAGTGATGTGATCATATTTGAGCTTTAGAGAGACTATGCTCACAGCACTGTGGGGGGGGGGGGTGGGGGATGATAAATGGAGGGGTCTAGAGACAAGTTTCAATGGTTTAAGTGAGAGACAGTGCCTTGAATGAGTGTGGAGACAGAGGAGATGCACAAAACTAGTATATTTTACTTATATTCAGGCTGTAGAAAAGACAGAACTAAATGATTTGGTGTTAGAAGGCAAAGGAGAGAAAACTCGAATGTTCCTGGGATATTGGCATGATTTTCTTTTGCCCGGATGGAATTTTTTGGATCAGCACAAAAAGTATGCCACTCCTTCCTAGGTAAGGAATTCATGTTCTAGTGGATAGAAATCAGAAGTTAGTGTCCAAATCATATGTGAAGTATACCTACAAACTAATTTTAGGTATTTTTTTTATATGCCAAGGTGACGGAAGGGGGAAGGATGCTAATTTTACCACTTATTTTACTGGCTTTAAAAAGTCTTCAGAAAAAAAAAAGTCTCAAGAAGAAAAGAGATTTCAGGTATTCAGAAATTATTGATATTGGTTAAGGAGAGTTATTTAATCTAGGTAAACAAATTTATTTTTGCAAACAGCATTATCTGATGAACAGATGGGAAATACACATCTTTACAGAGATACATCTTAAGGTAAGTACCTATTTTTGGGATGTGTCTCCTTTCACAGGAGCTCTACATACTTAAGGCACCAAGGAAGGATAAGAAACACAGTATTCAGCCTTCATTATTTTATCAAGTTCTTGTTGTTATTGATGTTATTTTGTTTTGTTTGTTTCTTTGGCATAGCAACAGCCAATGCAAACATCAAACTTACCTTGGTTAAAATCGAGGGTTAATTTTTTTGAGGTATTGAAAAAACATTACAAATCTGTGAAGTCAACCCTGACCCCCCATCACCTGTGCTTTTGTGCAAAGTCACTTTCATTGTCGGATGCTCTTCAGTTTTTGAAATCTGAGTACTACCTGCAGTACTGTGCGTTGGATGAAACAAAGTACATGAGGATATTTTCAACTATAATCATAATTTATAGTATTCTTATTACCCATTGTGAAGAGAGGTCAGACTCAGTACGTTTGAAAGGCAAAGAGAATGAGGCAGAATTTAAATGTGAATACAGAGAAATTTAGGTAAGAAGCGTAGTATTCTTTGCTCCTCCACGTGAGGAAGCCTGCACAATGCCTACATGGTCCTGAGTACACCAAGGTCATCAGCTTGGGAAGAGCAGCAGTATGATATTTTAGGAAACATCTGTTTTTTGTGTAGAGCATTTCACTGTAAAAAAAAACAACAAAACAAACAAAAGACAAAAAACAAAAAAAGAAAAAAAAAAAAAAACCCAGTGCAAGATATCTTAAGAAAAGCTTTTTTGAATGTGTTTAAAGTCTCCTAAATTTCCTGCATATAAATGTTGAATACCTCCAAAATGTCAATCAATCTTGTTTTTCAGCTAACTCAGAATAAAATGATAATGAACTTGCATTTAGTCTGCGCCTTACACAGAGTGAGAGTAATTAGACTTGGAAAAGACCTATTAGAGTATCCAATTTTATCTCTCTGCCCAGAGAGGACTATTCCTCCTGAGAGTTGCCTGTTACTGTGGCCTGACTAGTTTTAGAAGTCTCAGAGGAAGAGGAATTTACTAAATTCTTGAAGAGCTATTTAATCACAGGCTTAAGAGGAGGGAATACCCGCCTAGGAATCAGAAGGAATGGGTTTGTTTTCTGATTTTGTCATTTGTTAGTTTGTGATTTTGAGCCAGACACCTAGACTAGCTACTTTATTTACAAATGGTATCAAACTCATCCCAGAATTCTGGTGAAGATCAAGAGAGAAAACACATGTAAACTGACAGATACAGAGCTTGGAATATCATAGTCACCTGATAAATAAAATGTCTCTCCTTGACAACCCTCTCTACCAGCCACTTCTTCACTTGCTCCTCCCTCCCCACCCTACTCCTCCCAGTGTTTTCCCTGAGGTATGTATACTTTTTTAATTTGGGGGGCAGGATATTGCCAGTTTTCTTTTTCCTAGGTGTCCATGAGTGTTAATTTCCTAGGGCTACCGTAACAAAATGCCACACAGTGGGTTGCATAAAACAGATTCCAGAGGACAGAAGTCTGAAATCAAGCAGGGCCATAGGGGACTCTAGGGAAGAGTCCTCCCTTGCCTCTCTTCAGTTTCTGGTGACTCCCCAGTAATCCTTTGTGTTCTCTGTCTTATAGCCAGTTCACTCCATTTCTGCCTATGACTTCACATGGCCATTAATCCTGTGTGTGTACTTCTGTATGTCTTTTCTTCTTATGAAGACAGCAGTCACTGGATTGAGGGGTCGTCCCAATCCAAAATGACCTCATCTTTATGTAATTATATCAGCAAAGATCCTATCTCCAAATCATGCCCCATGATGTTCTCAGTGGACATGATTGTGGGGGTAATGCTTCAACCCACTATGTCACTTAACATCTGTATCCTTAGGCAACTTCCCAAAGAAGCAACTTCTTCCAATTTAAGCTTCACTGCAGACTCTAAGTCATAATCCTGATGATGCTGACTTGGCCAATAATCAAAGTTTCTTTTTTGACTCAGTTTTTAGTACTTTCCCAAACACTTTCTCATTGGTGTCATCAGCCAAAAAAAATTATTACCACTCTGACCCAGTTGTACTTAGGTTTCGCTGAAGATCCTGAATGCTGGGTGAGAGAATAAAGGATGAGAGATTTCCATCAGAAGAGAGAAAAAAGGAACTAGGAACAGTCCAAAGGTGCTAACGTCCTCTGCACCATGCTTAACACTTTGCAATGGAAAGAGTTCCTGGAAATCCTTATTCCATGTTGAGGTACTGCTGAGTGACTTAAGCAAGTCATTTAATTTCTCTGACCATCATCACTCCTTTTTATACATGATCTGGGGGGAAAATAACAAGTTTCTTGACTATTTCTCAGGGCTGTTGAAAGGGCACTCTGACATGACAAATGAGAAAGTAATTTTGAACGGTTAAGTGATATATATGTTTGAATTATTTTGAAGAACATTATTTTTGCCCCACCAGATTGTAAATGCCTTGAGAATTAGTACCATGTTTTTCTCATGCTTCTTCCTTCTTTATCCCTTTCTACAGAGCACTCCACTAATGACTATAATAAAGTTTTACTGGGGAAGCTCAATTTATGTGAAATTGAATTGAATGACTACTTTTCTAAATTCTGTGCTTTAAATAACTCTGTTAACACATATGTGTAGGAATGGCTTTTCCACAAGTTTTAGAATTCTTTCCCAGTTATGAACTAATTTCCTTATTCTGTCTTTGAATTTCCTTTCATACATGCCAAATGTCCTTTTGCACTTTTCCAACATCAATAGTCAAAATCATTATATATTTGTAATGAAAACTGCCCCAAATAAATTGCTTGCTGTTGAGTTTATATAAAACAAATATGAGAGATATTGTTTGTGTATAAGAAAAAGTGAGAAATAACTATTGTGTATAAAGCTCTTGATATATAATGACAGATACACATAAAATATCCTACTGGTCCAGTTCCTACCAATTCTCCCAATCTCAACTAAAAGCTACATTAGCATTTCAATTCATTCATTTGGTGGGATCCACAAGGTCATAAGGCAATACAAATAACGGAGAAAGGTAATGTAAAAACCAGAAAAAAGACAAACTTGCTGATTTCTACATTGTTTGTTAGCATTTCCCATTGTTTGGTAGGCTGAATACTTTGCAGCATTTAATTCATATGAATGAATATATTCATGAGCATGTGATTTTGTTATTCTCAAATGAGTCAGTCAAGGTGATATGGACATTTATTTTAGATAACATGAGGAATCAATTTTCTTTTGTTGTTATTATTTGATTTGACAACAGTTGGACCTTGCTGCGGACCTAACTCTTGTTTTTGTTTTTGTTTTTAAATATTTATTTTTGAGAGAGAGAGAGAGAGAGAGAGAGAGAGAGAGCCAGCGCGAGCGCACCTGCTATTGGGGGAGGGGAAGAGAGAGAGGGAGATGGAGGTTCGAAAGTGGGATTTGTGCTGACAGCACAGAGCCCCATGCAGGGCTAGAACTCACAAAGCCATCAGATCATGAGCTGAGCCCAAGTCAGATGCTTTACCTACAGAGCCACCCAGATGGCCCTGTTTTTGTTTTGTTTCCTTTAAACAAACTAAACAATTCATTTATTTGTAATAAATGCAAGTTCTCCTCACCCTCTCTGTTTTCTTTTAACCATTCATTAAATTAGACATGATTCGGAATCTGCACAGGACAGAGTTCTTTTTCATATAGTTTGATTTTTTTTTTAAAGTGAGAACTCTCTGGGTATTTTTTTCCTCAGGTTTACTGTACTGAGGGTTACTATCATTTATTGGAAAAAGGAGCCCACACATAATGTTTCTGTTTTTCACTGACGTTTAATTTATTCTCTCTATATCTACTTTTCTAATTTGTAAATAGGGAGTAATACCAACTTTGTATGGATTTTAGGAGGATGAAAGGGAAGAACCGGATTATTACAGAGACAAAAGAATGTCAGCTGAAATGCTTCCACTTAATAGCTGCTTGGCTCCTGGGAAAGCCATTCACTTCCCTGAGCCTCAGTCTCTTCATATTTAAAGTAAAAATAACTGTATCCACATCATAGTTTGGAAGAATCATAGGATGACAAAGAAGGCACTTCAATGTTTTCTGAGAATATAAAATTATTTAAATGCTAGGTAATGGACAGCATTTAGAAAACATGAATTCAATTTCTTCAATAAGGGCTATTTCTTACCTTTAGAGGTGTGTGTTTTGGGGGAAGGATGCAATTATATTTCCTACCCAATATTATTTACTGCACTGAAAATTTTAAATGTCCAGATGCAACATCTTTCATGCTGTCTAAATAAAACTATCTTTTAAAAAATAGTCCTTAAAAAAAAAAAAGATGAATACAAAAGACAATAGAGAAACTCAGAGTTATAAATGTGATATAAAGTCATAAAATGAAAGGGATAGGTTGCTGGTAATATTAAGTCAGCTAATACATCCCAGGCTGACTTCTAAGGTGCATTGCCATTATGGTGTAACTGCAGATTATAAAACATTTTGCCCAAAACTCATTTCCTGCAGACTCCCTCAAAATATCTATGAAGATCCTATCTATTGACAGAAACTCTTTATATCACAGTTGTGAATATGTAGGCCCAGGAGCCTTATGTCCATGATGAACAGATTTGATGTGTTAAGTGATCCTAGGCCATTCAATTTGTGACCCACACAGAGGTTTGAAAAGTAACTGGGTACAAAATTGCTAAATACACTTCAATTTAAATTAACTAAGAGCTTGTAAAAAGAAAAATGGCTAAAAAAATTACATAATTAGTACAGCTCTCCTAAGGAGAGATATAATTATAGTAATCATAAATCATTTTTCTCTCATAACTGTAAATAGAGAATGAAGGGATGCTGACAGACCCTCTTCACCAGGTTGTTTCTGCTGAAAAAATATTTTGTGACATGGGTAACTGTCACACATGATTGCCAGCTGGGGGAAAAGAAGGGAAGAAAAACCATTTTGTTTTAATTTCTGGAAAAAAAAAACATTTTTCAGTAATTGTCACGGATGTTCTTTGATAAGCATGAACTTTTCACACTTCTGATAGTTCCCAGGCTGCCTTGAGGACAGGGGAATGAACACGAAGAAACAGCTTTGTGCTTTTCAGTGGCCTTTATTGTAAACCTAAACATGAGATGTGTTAGGGACAAACTTTGATAAAGTCAGATTTTCTTATTATTTTCTCCTCTACGGTGGGGATCTGGAAGGAGAAAAAAAAAACAAAAACAAAAACAAAAACGTGATACAACTGGCTTTACTTCGTGCGGACCCACGTTTCAATTCCATTGTGAAAAAGAGACATTTTAGAAAATGTACTTGGTCTATAATATGTTTGTCTATAGGTGTAGTTACTTAAAAAAAAGTGCTTCATATTTGGGAAAATTGGGGGTTTTTAAAGACATATACAAAACTGTATTTTTTGACATTTTTTTTCCTCTAAAATACTATCAGGTTGCTTACACTGATAATATAATTTGGATAACTTCAGTGAGATCCAGGCCTTCTCTTTCACAGCCTTGACAACATAACTTAAAAAGTGGCAAAAAGGAATATAATTTGACACGGCAGATCTTTCTAAAACAGCAATATTTGAAGTATATTGTGCTAAAGTTGATGGGAAGATTCTTTTTATTTTAGTGTTTTGTTTTTGCTTGTGTTTTTGCTTTAACAACAATAAAATTGAAAGGGAAGAATGAGAAAGCATTCTTTGTCTGACATGCAAAATGGCTTTGACAATGAGGGCACCACCTTGAGTTTTTTTTTTTCTAAATTCCTTTAATACATCTGAAGCAAAACCATTAAGTTATTATGGAAACTCAGCCTCTAAATTATCATGGAAAATATGTCACTTTGGCTTGTGATAGCAAATCTGCACATATTGGTGCTTTAATGCTAGAAAGTGAATATGACACGGAGGAAGTAAAACGTAAGTCCACACCTTTTCCAGCTAGTGGGAAAGAGTCCAGGCTGGGTGTGGAAAACAAGACAGGCCTATGTATATGTTCTGAATTACCCCTCTTGGGGCTTTTACTCGGCCTAGATAGACCATCAAGGATAGACTCAGGCTCTACCCCCACTATCTATATAGAATCAGGACAGTCATGTCTTGACTCCCCCTGTCCACCAATCCAGGGTGCAATAATAGTAACTGGGCTGCACAAAGTGATTAGGGAAAATGAAGCCTTAATATTTACTTTCCCTGAGCCCCTTTCAGGACTCACGTGGTATGAGTGCAGCTGATATGAGGACTCGCAGACCCATCTTGAGGCGAATGTGGCACAGTCACATAAGTCTAGAGTGGAGGCAGGGAGAAGGCATAGGGTGACCCAAAGTCATGGTGACTCCTGAGGGGCCTGAAGCCCATGGAAGCTGGTGGGAGGAGGGTGGGCTAAAGGATGTGCCTTAAGGCAGGTTCCTCAAAGTAGATTCAAATACATGAATTCTTGGACTAATGATGTATTTAGGAAGTACTCCTAGGAGAAAGCAATAGGGGAATAGCAGAAGCACTACAAAGGAGGGAAAGAAGTCAAGCAAAGGTAGGATTTCAGGCAAACTTCTACAGAGGATGTAACTTGTAAGTTTTTAAAGCTTCACATTTTCCTGATGCCTCGACATTCCCAGTGACAAGCTGTTAGCACCCTTCTTGCCCTCCCCTGAGACACAGTGACATTCACAGGCACCAGCAGAATCCCTCCACACCTTCTGTTTGGTATTTCACCCTGACCCCCAGTGAAAGCACTGCCCACTGGTTCTCATTCTCCCTCGGCTCCCCATCTGCTTGGTCAAGCCAGCTCCTTTAGCTAACTAACAGCCCATGTACACTGCCCTATCTCCCTCTTCTGGGACTTCTGAGTATAATAATCACTTTCAATTCCATATACCTCCCGACGGTGTTATTCTGTGTCCACGTTTGACTGTCCACCAAAAAAGCTCCATTTTACATACCATAATCATTCCTTAGAACACAGAGTGTTTCAGCTGGATCCCACAGAGAAGTTCTAGACTATAAATTGCTCTGTCACTCAGCCTCAAAGTGAGTGATGGGTTTTTCTACTTCTGCAATTGCAGGCCACCCAGGCTACTTACTCTCAGGCACTTTCAGCTCTGTGCCTGGTGGCAAAGATTCTAGTACCCTAAGGGCAACTTTTAATAGAAGGGCTGCAGATGTGGGTCACAGTTTGGTCCACCAAAGAAGAGACCAAGCAATGAGGTGTACCTGCCCAGGTTTCAGTGGTAAAGGCCAGCCAGAAAAGGATGCGGCAAGTAGACCGTGGTGGCCACCTGGCCACAGATCAGCAGGCTCTGCACAGAGGCAGCCCTGAGGCCCCCTTCTGCCATGATTGAGCTCCCCATTTTGCCCTCAAGTTCTTTACGCCCTCCCCTGTTTTCCTTTATCCAGATAGAAATGGACACTGTTGTAAGTGATGACCAATGATGATGTTTTCTAGAAAAGCTGCTGCTTTTCCTGAAACAAGAGACAGACGATTATAACTATATCTCATCCCTATCCCCATTTGAGAGTCTGCCCAACCATTCTGTAAATGTGAGCCCAGAGCCATAAGAAATCCAGAAAGATATTTCTTGGGAACTTAACAAAAGCCAAAATTTGTCAAACTTATAACATTAATTTATTTATTTTTAATGTTTTATTTATTTTTGAGAGAGCATGCAAGTGAAGGGCAGAGAGAGAGAGGGGCAGAGGATCCAAAGCAGGATCTATGCTGACAAGCCGACAGTGAACCAGGAGATTATGACCTAAACTGAAGTTGGAAGCTCAACCGACTGAGCCACCCAGGTGCCCCCTAACATTTATTTTTAATTGAAGTATAATTGAAATACAATATTGTACTAGTTTCATGTTTATAACATAGTGATTCGACAGTTACATACAATATGAAATGCTCACCACTATACGTGTAGTTACCATCTGTCACCATACAAAGTTATTACAATATTGGCTACATTCTCTATGATGTACTTTTTGATTCCATGACTTATTCGCTTTATAATTGGAAATTTGTACCTCTTAATCCCCTTCACCTATTTCACCTTTCACCTAATTTCTTGTTTAATATTTAGTTTTTTGATAACTGAACATTTGGATCTGAGGATTTCCTAAACAAAATCTATAAGACGTTGTCTTATGGAGAAGAAAGGGGAGAGGGGATAAATTTGAGAGATTCACCATTTTTTCCCTAGAATCCTTTAGAATTCCCCCAAAAAGCATTTGTTAATTTACCATATTAGGTGAATTTTAATCAGGATTAAAATTTCTTAGTTTCTTGGAGCGCCTGGGTGGTTCAGTTGGTTAAGTGACTGACTTCACCTCAGGTCACAATCTTGCAGTTCATGAGTTTGAGCCCCACATCGGGCTCTGTGCTGACAGCTCAGAGCCTGGAGACTGCTTCAGATTCTGTGTTCCATCTCTCTCTGCCCCTCCCCTGCTCACACTCAGGCTCTCTCTCTCTCTCAAAAATAAATTTAAAAAAACAGTTAAAAAATTTCTTAGTTTCTTTTTTTTGTTTTTGTTTGCTGGTTTTCCCTAACTAAATATTTGGTGGGAGAAAACCAGATCAGATGTCATATTAGTGTCCTATTGCTGTTGTAACAATTTGTCACAAAATTAGTGACTTAAAACACTACGAATTTATTATTTTACAAGTCTAGAGGCCAGAATCTGAAATGGGTGTCACAGGGCTAAAATTAAGCTATCAGAAATGCTGTGTTCCTTTGAGAGTCTCTAGAGAGAATCTGTTTCCTTGTTTTCCAGTTTCTGGAAGATATGTGCATTTCTTTTCTTACTTTTTATTTATTTTTTCCTTTTTTTATAGTTTCCATGGCATTATTTATTTTTTTAAGTGAAATATAGTTGATATCCAATGTTATATTAATTTCAGGTTTACAACATAGTGATTTGAAAAGTCTGTATACATTATGCTATGCTCACCAAGTATAGCTACCATCTGTCACCATACAATGCAATTATAATACCATTGACTATATTCTCTATGTACTTAGGGACTTCCATCCCTGTGACTTATTCATTCCATAACTGGAAGTCTGCACCTCCCAGTCCCTTTCACTTATCTTGCCCATCCCCCTGTCCCCGACTTCCTTCCTCTCTGGTAACCATCAGTTTGTTCTCTGTAGTCATGGGTCTTTTTTCTGCTTTTTATTTGTTTTTTCAATTGGTTTTTAGATTTCACACTTAAGTGAAATCATATGGCGTTTGTTTTTCTCTGTCTGATTTATTTCACTTAGCATAATACCTTCTAGGTCCATACCTGTTGTTGCAAATGGCAAGATCTCATTTTTTATGGCTGAGTAATATTCCATTATACCCATGTACATACACACCACATTTTTTAATAATTTTTTTTAACATTTATTCATTTTTGAGAGACAGAAGAGACAGAGCATGAATAGGGGAGGGGCAGAGAGGGAGAGAGACACAGAATCTGAAGTGGGATCCAGGCTCCAAGCTGTCAGCACAGAGCCTGACAGGGGCTCAAACTCACTGACTGCGAGATCATGACCTGAGCTAAAGTCGGATGCTTAACCAACTGAGCCACCTAGGCGCCCCACACCACCTCTTTTTTATTCAATTATCTACCAATGGACATCTGGGTTGCTTCCATACCTTGTCTTTGTAAATACTTCTGCAATAAAACTAGCAGTATATAATCTTTTTGAAATAGTGTTTTTGTTTTCTTAGGGTAAGTACTCAGTAGTGGAATTACTGGATCATACAATATTTCTATTTTAATTTTTTGAGGAACTTTCATACTGTTTTCCACAGTGGCTGCACCATAGTTTATTCCCACCAACAGAGCATGACGGTTCCCTTTTCTCCATATCCTTTTCAATACTTGTTATTTCCTGTGTTTTTGATTCTAGCCATTCTGACAAGTGTCAGGTGATACCTCATTGTGGTTTTGATTTGCATTTTCCTGGTGACTGATGATACTGAACATCTTTCCATATGTCCATATGTCATCTGCATGTCATTGGAAAAATATCTATTTAGGTTCTCTACCCATTTTTTAATCAGATTTTGTTGTTGGTGGTGAATTGTATTAAGTTCTTTATATACTTTGGATATTAACCCCTTACTGGATATATAATTTGCAAATATCTTTTCCCATTCTGCCAGTTTCCATTTGTTTTATTGATGGTTTCCTTTGTTGTGCAAAAGCTTTTTTATTTTGGTGTAGTTCCAAAAGTTTATTTTAACTTTAGTTTCCCTTGACTGGGGAGACTTATTTAGAAAAATGTTGCTAAGGATGATGTCAAAGAAATTATTGCCTATGTTTTCTTCCAGGTATTTTATGGTTTCAGGTGTCACATTTAGGTCTTTAAACCATCTTGAGTTTATTTTTGGTATGGTGTAAGGAAGTGGTTTATACAGCTGTTCAATTTTCCCAGCGCTGTTAGTTGAGTGAAAAGACTGTCTTTTCCCCATTGTAGATTCCTGCCTCCTTTGTTGAAGATTAATTGATCATATAAGTGTGGGTTTATTTCTGGGCTCTCTATCCTGTTCCACTGATCTATGTGTCTGTTTTTGGGCCAGTACGATACTGTTTTGATTACTACTGCTCTGTAATAAATCAATATTTCAAGCTATCTTGAAATCTGGGATTGTGATACCTCCAGGTTTATTCTTTCTCAAGACTGCTCTGGCTATTCTGGGTCTTTTGTGGTTCTATACAAATTTCAGGATTATTTGTCCTGGTTCTGTGAAAAATGCTGTTGGTATTCTGATAGTGATTGCATTCAATCTACAGATTACCTTGGACATTGTATGGGCATTCTAACAGTATTAATTTGTCCTATCCGAGAGCTTGGAATGTCTTTTCATTTCTTTGTGTCACCTTCTTTGTGACACCTTCTTTGTGTCAATTTCTTTCATCAATGTTTTATAGTTTTTGGAATACAAGTTTTTTGTTTTGTTTTGTTTTGTTTTTTATCTCCTTGGTTAAGTTTATGCCTAGGTATTTTTTATTCAATTGTAAATGAACTGTTTTCTTAATTTATCTTTCTGCTATGTTATTAGCTATTAGTGTATAGAAACATCACCAATTCCTGTGTATTAGTTTTGCATCCTGCAGCTTTACTGAATTCATTTGTTCAGTTCTTGCATCCTTTGAATTTACTAACTCCCTGTCTTCCTTATATTACAGGAACAGTACTGAGACTTGTTTAATTGGGACCTTGAAAACTTTGATCTCATTTCAGTGACATGTCTAGTGACATTCTTAGTGACTAAAAAGTAGATGATCCAGAACCAGAGCACATGTACCTACCTGCATACCTAACTTCAATCACCCAGGGTGGCAAGACTATATCTGTTTTCAATCAGTAGGAAAAAGCTCTCCAACTTTTTTATACCTCCATGAATTGTGTTTGCATTATCTTCCTCTCTTTAGCCCCTGTGCTTTGGGCCACTATGTTGCTTTCACAGTATATGTTTTCTCCCCCATGATGGAAAGGCATGCTTTGCCAAGAGAACAGTAAGAAACAAAGTGTAGTGAGGGATCAATGGAAGAAGAAATTATATCCTGTTTTGGGGATGAGGCATAGCTTTACGGATTTAGCAGTTTGAAAAGGAGCCTGAAAACTAAATATTGTGCATTCCTACTGGGATCACTTGTTCATACTAACACATAAAGGACAGTAAAATGTAGTGGTCATGAGAGTGAACTCTGTACCTAGACCACCTAGGAACAAATGCTAGGTAAGTTATTTCATCTGTCAGTGCCTTAGTTTTTTCACTGATAAAATGGAGGTGGATAATAGCACCCATTTCAATAGTCTTATTTTGAGGAGTATGAATTAATACACACAAAGTATTAGAATAGTGTCCATAATTAGACTTGTGAAAATGTTAAGCCATTCTTCTTACGGATATTCAGACATAAGGCCTGGTACTATTTGCTGGAAATAAATTTTCCTTCCTTCTCTGTAGATGAGAATTTCCACCATTAACTGAACTTCCTCTGGCCATTCTGATTAGACAGCCTACCAAATATCACCTCTCTCTGAGATTATAGAGGGAAGTTGTTAACTGGAGAAGAGAGGTTTTGAAATCAACAGACTTAGCTCTATGCAAAATACTATTTTTTTAACCATGAATCACCTTGATTTAAGTTTATGGCTTAAAGGATATTTTGACTATGAAGAGACTATCTCATATAATGTGTGTGTGTATATGTGTGTGTGTGTGTATGTGTATATATATACACACAATATAAATGTATATTTATATATATAATACACACAGTATTTTACACAGTATACATATATATATATATATATATATAATATTTTATATATATATATAAAATACTGTGCTTACAATAAGCTATTACCATTATCACCCTAACCACCACTTTGATCTAACTACCAATATAAGTAGCAATCATAGATGGCACACTCTGATCCCATAGGACTCCAGATATATGGGACAACAACAAATATAAAAGTTCAGCATAAAGAATTAAGGAATTGAATTAAAAAAAATAAAACTGGTAAAAAGGCCAATGGCATTTATTGATCTAGTTTGATAAGTCTAATTTGGCTAGACACTTGACCACAGAAACATGTCAAATAAACACTAGTACTTCTTTAACTGTGAAGTAAAAGGGGAATTTATACTTTACAAAAATTAAACTTAGGAGTAAATCAAAAGATGGTATTTGGAGAGGAAACAAGGAAATCAGCTGTCACACCAGTTAGAAGCTATTAGAGGAGAGAGACAACACATAACTAGAGCCTTCACTGGGTGCATGGCTGTGAAGATGGGAAGCAGAAAGATATATATGTCCATATGCAAGAAATATTGCATATGTCCATATGCAAGAAACATGACTTGGGCTAGGAATAAATACTTGTGCCATAGACAAAGAAAAAGCAAACATGTTTTTGAGCAGCATAATTCACTGTTCTATTTTTCTGAATACTAGAAAAATACAAACAGGATAAATTGAGGAGTTATTTTGAATATATTGATTATAAATAAGGTTTCTAGGCATAAATTAAAGACAGAGACTTTGATTCTACCATTTGTAGGTTGGGTAATAAGTTGCTTACAATCTCTAGTCTTCAGATACCTTGGATGTCAACTGGGAACAATAACAACTGCCTTGCCAGGTAATTGTGGAAACTAAATTAAAGGGGAAAAAAACAGCATATTTAGGAATGGAACCTACTACAGAACTTGAAACAAAGTAGAAGCACAATAAATAGTAACTAATTTCATTACTGTCATGGTAATTATTGTACAATTTGAATTTAAGGAGTATCCAACTACAAATGTTAAGCATAGATAGTAGTAGCATGGGTTTTGGGAATCAGGAGACAAATATGGACTACAGCTGTAGATCTGCCATCAATGGTATAACAACTCAGTAGTTAATGAGCTCTTCTCCATTAATGCAGGAAGTATGCAACAGCAGTTTCAAACCCAGGTTCTGGAATCAGACTCCTGGGTTAAAATATGGTATTTCCATTTATTAACTCTTGACTTTGGGCAAGCTACACAACCTCTCTCCTTCAAAATTTTTTCGATGTTTTTATTTATTTTTCAGAGAGATAGCACGCGAGCATGGGTGGGGGAGGGGCAGAGAGAGGGAGACACAGAATCCAAAGTAGGCTCCAGGCTCTGAGCTGTCAGCACAGAGCCCAATGCGATGCAGGGCTCAAACCCACAAGCCGTGGGATAATGACCTGAGCTGAAGTCAGAACTTAACCTACTAGCCACCTAGGCGCTCCACACCTCTCTACCTCTGTTTCTTCATCAGATAAATTTAATTAATGACAGAACCTTAACTCACAGGATCGCTGCATGAGTTAAGTGAAATTATATATTCAAAACACTTAGAATAGTGCCTGATCTTCAATAAATGAATAAGAGTTAGTTATTACCAGTACTTAATTACCAAATATTTATTGGAATTACCATTATATAAGTAGTTGATAGAGAAAATCTGATAAAAGATAACTTTTACCATGCAAAAAGGTAGAAAAGGAACTTAGAAACAGTGGGAAGAAACAGTCTACCAGGAAGATCTGGGCTCTGTCACAAAGGTCAGTGGAAGAGTGACTCTCACAAGTAGAAAATGATGTTTTCCCTTTTTATTTTTTTAATGTTTATTTTTGAGAGAGAGAAAGAAAGACAGAGACATAGCATGAGCAGGCGAAGGGCAGAGAGAGGAGGAGACACAGCATCCGAAGCAGGCTCCAGGGCTCTGAGCTGTCAGCACAGAGCCTGATAAAGGGCTCCAACTCACAAACTGTGAGATCATGACCTGAGCTAAAGTTGGACGCTTAACCGACTGAGCCATTCAGGTACCCCTGAAAGCGATGTTTCCTGATTAAATATATCAATGGGAGCAAAGAGGGATGACATATCATAAGATATATGTTGTAGACTAAATAATGACCCTTCAAAGATGTGACATCCTAATCTCTAGAACTTGTAAATATATTATCTTACATGGTAAAAAGGACTTTGCAGATATGAATGAATTTAGTGCCTTGAGTTGGGGAGATTACCCTGGATTATCTGTGTGAGTCCAAAGCAATCATAGGGCCCTTTTAAGACAGAAGCAAAAGGGTCAAAATCAGAGAAGGTAATCTGATAAACAAGGAAAAGGAGTGGAGATGATGCAATGTGGAACCAAGTCAAGGAATGAACGGAGCTTCCAAAAGCTGGAAAGGCAAGAAAACAGATTCTCTCCTACTGCCACTGGAAGAAACCCACTCTGCCAACATCTTGACTTTACTTCAGTGAGACTGGTTTGATTTAAGACCTCTAAAAGTGTAAGATAATAGACCTATGTTGTTTTAAGTCATGAAATTTGTGGTAATTTGTTACAACATTCATAGAAAACTAAGCTTAACCGACAGAGCTACCCAGGAATCCTATGAGCACCTAGTTTAATTCAATGTACAATTCTTGTGTCCTACTATATGCAAAGTGATAGGCTGCAAAGATGTAGGAGATCATTTTTTCCCTCAAAAAGTTTCATTTAGCAAGTCAGGGATTAAAGTATAAGACCTAAGTAATGGAACTATTCCGATTGTCATACACAAAAACAAAGGAGAAAACAAAGTACCCTTTCTGGTTTAAAGAAAGAGAGGCTTGGAAAAGACTTCACCATAAAGACATCCTAAAATTTGTGACTTAACCTAGGAGTAAAAGTATCCCAGAGAAAGATCTGGAAACAGGGAATCACAGGCTTTAGAAATAAATGAGCTGTGAAAAACATAAGAACATTGTGGGGATCAGCAAGTTATTTGGCATATGTGGAGATTAGAATGAATAAAGGTAAATGCTAAAATTAGGATAATATAATTTGAATTGAATTAAGAACCTCCAAAATTTATTTCTGGTATCTCTAATGTTCTCTCTGTCTCTACTGTTACCTATTTCAAGCATCATGGTCACTTAAAATAACTCTTCAGTAGTACCGATTCCTTATTAAACACCATCCATACTGGCCCTGTTCTTCCTTCTTCTTTTTCTTGAACAGTCCCAAATCTTCCATTTTTTATGGCTTTTATTCTTTCTATTCCTTCTACTCAGAACACCTACCCCTAGATACCCCTGATGCCCACATGGCTTGCCCTATGTATCAGTCATGTCTCATTTATTACAGTGTTCTTCCTTGGCTACCTTGGTTATGGTACTGAGACATTCCATATTCTACTAGTCTGTTTGATTTTAATCCTGGAACTCATCACTGTATGAAATTATTGTGTCCATTTATTTACTTGATTGATTGCCTATACTATCTCACTCCCAACCACTATAAAGGTCCAAGCTTCTTAAATGTGTGTACCATTAGTCTTATTTGTTCTTCTGATTCTAGTGCCTGAATAGCATCTGAGACATAATGGGCACTCAGGGTATATTTGCTGAATGAATTAAGAGGACCTCAAACATCTCAAACATTCAAATTTTATCTCAACCACTTATTATATGGGTGACCTTGGGAAAGTCACTTAATACATTTGAGTCTCATTTTCTTAACATGTATAATAGGCATTCTAATACCTTTTGTAGAGCCATTGTGAGGACCAGCAATTATGCAGGCAAAGTGTCTAACATAGTAATTGATTTATAGTAAGCTATTGATAATATATACCATTTTATTACTATTGTTATTATTATTTCCATTAGATATTGGAGTATATTCACACATAGTATATTAAATTTTCAAATATCAGTAAATGAGAGGATGAATTAAAGAGGGAGAGGTGTCACTCAGAAAGGACAATGATTCTACAGATACACTTTGACAAGGCACGTGTTATGGTCCTGGAAATAGTTTCGATCTATTGATTTCTTATAAAAACTTCAAGACTAAGAGCCCTGTTAACAAAAGAAAATGAAACAAAAACAAAACAAAACAAAAAAATATCAAGACTAAGAGACACATTCAGTTCAGATAGCTTGACAGTATCTGCAGATTGCTGATGGTCATTGTTATGGACAAGAAACAGAATTCATATCTCCCCCAAATCTTGATGTGGTATTTACCATAATACAGGATTTGCTGAAAGGACACATAGCAAAATAGACTGGGAAAAATAATAAATTAATCTACTCTAATAAATGGTTACTAAAGTTAATAATTGATGGTTTCTTAAAATTTTTAATTAAATGTAAAGTATGTAAATATCATTCCAAAGATAATTATGAAGAATCAATTTTTCTACTCACTACAGAAGCTGTAAGAATGTTAATAATATGTTGCTAAAATTTACTGAAATGAAAAGCTCTACAAAATTATAAAAAATATTAGTATGAACATGGTATATCAACAAAAGTTACTTTTTTCATATTAATTTGATTCTGTGCCTTAAATGATTTGAGAGTGCCTACCTTGGAGAAAGAGTAAATACACAAATTTCAGTCTTCAAAATAAAAACAAGACAAATTTTCCTCAATTTAAGTAAAACCAGTATGTGAAAAAAGGTTAATTCAACAGATTTGTATATTTGAGGGGCTTCTAAAGAAACCTGGCTTTACAAAATGACTCACCACGTTTTTGTTCATTAATAATTTGATTCTAAAACAGTGTTCAAATCAAGGTCGAGGTTACTTTTATTTTATTTGATATTGGTTGGACACCAATTTAATAATTATATTCAGTTTTAAGAGTCATATTTAAAGGTGGTTTGGGGATCCTGGGTGGCTCAGTCTGTTCAGCGTCTGACTTTGGCTCACATCATGATCTTGCAGTTTGTGAGTTCAAGCCCTGCATCTGCCTCTGTGCTGACAGCTCAGAGCCTGGAGTCGCCTTCAGATTCTGTGTCTCCCTGTCTCTGCCTCTCCCTCACTTGCACTCTGTCTCTCCCCCTCCCTCTCTCTAAAATAAATAAACATTAAAAATAATTATAAATAAATAAATAAATAAATAAATAAAGGTGGTTCTGTGTTATTAAAGAGGGTCACTAATAATCTGGAAAGCATTCAGGGGAAGGCAGCGAGCATATAGTAATGGAAACCTTCAAAACATGTCATAAGAAGTAAATTAAGGAGCTATGCATATTTAACACAAATTTAAAGAAACACGCAGACGTAATGGAGGTTATTGGGGTTGAGGGTATGATATCTGAATGGGTGTCCTATAAAAGGAATTATGTGCAATGCATGCAGTTTTAGAGGACAAGTTTAGTATGGTGGGCAGAAGCTACTGAGCATATATGCCGGTCAACATCTGGATAGATAGTGAAAAAACTAGGCCTACATACATCTGAAGGGATGCTCGTGTGAGGTTTTGTACTAGAAACAAGTGGTCATCATGTCAAGTTTGTGATGAGCAGCAAGGTTGCAAGAATGTGATAGAGTAGGTCATGTACCATGACTACTACAGTCCTTCCTAATATTAAATTAGTGATTAGTTCATGAAACAACACAGAGTATAACTCTACAGACAGAAAACTGCTTCTCTGGTTCTTGTTGTGGGTGGAGGCGAAGGAAGCATTAACGATAGTTTCTAGAGTGGAGTCCAAAATGTTCTGGAGGACTGGCAGCCTTCTTCAAGTGATCACAAAATCTCTGCAGTTGATATTTATGAAGGATGCATAGGATGTGACCTGTTTTTTTTGTTTGTTTGTTTGTTTGTTTTTGTTTTTTATTTTTAAATAAAATCAGCTTTACTTTCTAATTGTGTCTTATAAGATCTGAAAAGCAAAGTATCTAACATAAAGCAAGCCCCATCAAGCTTTCCTGGAATAAGAAAACACAGGCAGAAAAGTGAGTGGATCTTTAAATAGCTGGATGGTAGAAACAGAACAATCAGCAAAGGAGGAAACAAACTAAGCTGGTCAGGGAAGCAGCTTAAGTGATGTTCAGGGAAAAAAGAAGGAAATACACTAGAAATCTAGTTTAGAAAACTGGTATTTTAGGCACTTCTGAAACAATGACCTCCATCTTAATTGGCACTTATGATGATAACAGAATTGCTTATATCTACAAGGAGATTTAAAAAAAAAATAGAAAAAGTAAAAATAAATAAATGCATAAGGTAACTCACATTTAGTGGATATGGGGAAAATAAATTTCATTGTCAACAGAATTAAAAAGATAAAAGTTTGAATTATAAAATTCCTTGTAAATTTCTCTCTTTTCCTGGTAAGTTCATATTTTTCATCTGTACTATTACCATAATCAGCAAATAATTTAGGTGGGTATCAATTTTGCTCTCATAGGACGTTGTGTTTACCTGTGTCATACCATATTTCACACTAGAAAAATTAACTTCTTTCTTATCTCTCTTATTCACTAGACTGGAAAATCTTTTTGGATTAAGGGTGTTTTCTTGTCTCTGAATCTCTGATCCCAAGCATTGTTCCCGCAACATAGACAATATTAATAGATATGTGGTCAAATCTCCAAATTCTCCTTGTGTCATTATTCAGATGCTCAAAATTACATCTTAAAACAGTACAGTTCATATTTTAGTCTTGATCTGTTGATACTGTTATCTGGCGGGAAAAAAATGCAAATTCCTCTGGTAATATGCAAAAATTATTTTCCATTGTAGTAATAGCCATTGTTTACTGAATGTCTACTATGCACCAGGTAATCTCTCTCTATATATAACACTGAATTCTCACAAACAAGGATCAGAGTATGTGGTAATTGGCAGATAAGAAAAATGGAGATGCTGAGAAATTAAGTGACTTGTCTAAGGTTACCCATTTGTAAGTGGCAATTGACTTCAATTCTCTCTGATTCCAAAGATATGGGTGTTCAAATGAGCCCAAATATATATATACATACATATGTGTGTGTGTGTATATATATATATATATATATATATATATATATTTTTTATACGTATATATACATATACGTATATACGTATATATATATATGTACATATATATACATATACATATATACGTATATATATATATATACACAGACATATGTATATATATATATGTGTGTGTGTGTGTGTGTGTTTGTTTTAAAAAAATTCAAAAGTACAGAAAAGTTGTAAGTAGAGTACATAGAACCCCCATAACCTACCAGTTTCTTCAACTGTTAACATTTCATTGCATTTGTCTTTTCTCTTTCCTTCCCTTCTCTTTCTTTTTATTCTCTCTCCCTCTGTGTGTATGTGTGCATGTGTGTGCGTGTGTATGTATGTGTGCGTGTGTGTGTGTCTGTGTAATAGATCTATTATTAAAAGCCTTTTTCTGAACCATTAGAGAGTAAGCTACCAAAAACTTTCCAGTGGCTGCCAATTCCACCTAGAATAAAATCTAAGATCCTTACTATGGCTATAAGGTTCTATAAGAATTGGCCACAGACTTCTGCTCTAATCGCTCCTCCCTTGGTTAAATCCACTCAGCCACACTGGCATCCCTGCTGTTCCTCCCACGTCAGTATCATTGTACTTGCTGTTCTGCCTCCTGGGAATATTTCTCCCTTAAATCCTATGGGACTCACTCTTGCACTTCATTCTAGTTTCTTCCTTGACCACCTGTACTAGTCACAGAAACAAAACCAATCTCTCTGTCCCTGTCTGTCAATTTGTGTGTGTCTGTGTGTGTCTGTGTGTATGTATGATGGATATATACATATAACCATATATATGTGTGAGTGTGTGTGTGTATATATTTTGTATATGGAGATACATAATACATAATAGAGATTGGCTCATGAATTTGTGGAGCCTGAGAAGTTCCAAGGGCTGCAGTGAGAGAGCTGAAGACCCAGGAGAACCAAGTATAGTTTCAGTCTGAGTCTGAAGGCCTAAGAAGTGGTAGACCTGATGATATAAATTCCAGTTGAAGTCTGAGACTGAAGGAAGGAGAAGACTGATGTCTCAGCTTGAAGGCAGGCAGAGAGACTGAATCCTCCTTCACTCCATCATTTTTGTTCTATTGAAGCCTCCAATGGATGGGATGAGGCCCACCCACTTAGGGGAAGGCAATTTCCTTTACTCAGTTTATCAATTCAAATGCTAATTTCGTTCAGAAACACCCTGGTAGATACATCCAGAATTAAGTTTAACCAAGTAACTGGGGTCCCCATGGCCAACTCAATTTGGCACATAAAATTAACTGTCATACCACTTTATCTAAAATAGCTGCCCACTATTTTTCTTCATATAGTTTTGTTACTCTCTGGCCTTGGTTAAAATATTTTTATCTATATACCTTCACTATTTATAAGGCCCATTTGCAAAATTAATTTGCTACTGAAAATAATTGCTGGGTCTAACTTTTCTTTCCTGCAAGTCTACCAATTTCTTTCTATGTAGGTAAAACCTTTAGCTTGAGAACAGTTTGAAAAATAGCAATAATAGAATGAAACACTTAAGGATAGCTAAATAGTACTTTTATTTAAGTGCCCTTTATTTAAGTGCCTTTTAAATAAGCAATAAAAGGGGCCCCTGAGTGGCTGTCGGTTAAGCAACCGACTCTTGATTTTGTCTCAGGTCATGATCTCAGGGTTTGTGAGTTCGAGCCCCACATCAGGCTCTGTGCCGACAATGTGGAACCTGGTTGGGATTCTCTCTCCCTCTTTCTCTGCCCCTCCCACACTTGCTCTCTATCTCTCTCTCAAAATAAATAAAAGTAAACTTAAAAAAAAAAAACAATAAAAATAACCTTTGCAGCATTTGATTTTCAGTGATTATAATGAGGAATGAAAACCAAACACCTGTGACCTCAGGATGCCTAAATGTGTTCATTTTTGTTGTTGTTGTTTGCTTTGTTTTGTTTTTCCAGGGAGCATTGGAAATGTTATACAGGGGAGACAAAAGGAACATAGGGAACCTAGAAATCAGTTTTGTTTTCTTCATCTGATACTCTCTTCACTGTGGGTAAATGGCTTGATGTCTCTGTAGGTGGTGCTACAAATACCTGCATTCCTTCCTTCCACCTGACCTCTCTTCACATCTCAATTTTGTTTGTTTTTTTCCCTTTACTGTGGGATTTTTTTTTTTTTTTTTTTACTGTGGCAAGGTTTTCTCTGGGCCTCAGTTTCCCCATTGCTAAAAAAATGACATATCACCAGCTTCACAAATTTATTATGAGGACAAAAATGAGAGATTTGTATGCAAAGTATACAAAGCATACTTTGTATGCTTTACATACTAAGTAAATACTGTACTATTACTTCTGCCCCATCTCTTTTTTCAGGACACAGCAGAATGGCAAAAGTACTGGAAGTTACTAGACAAAAAGCATAAATAAAAATTGTGCATGGATTTTCAGCTGTAATGCTCTCAAGAATATTCAACCTTGGGGCGCCTGGGTGGCTCAGTCGGTTAAGCATCCGACTTCGGCTCAGGTCACGATCTCGCGGTCCGCGGGTTCGAGCCCCGCGTCGGGCTCTGGGCTGATGGCTCAGAGCCTGGAGCCTGCTTCCGATTCTGTGTTTCCCTCTCTTTCTGCCCCTCCCCTGTTCATGCTGTGTCTCTCTCTGTCTGAAAAATAAATAAACGTTAAAAAAAAAAATTAAAAAAAAAAAAAAAAAGAATATTCAACCTCAATGTAAAATAGATAAGTACATGATAAGAGTTAATGGTAAAGTCACATTTCCTCTACTGCACCCCCCCACCAGCTCCCCTCCAGCCCTGTGTATTGCTTCTGTAGTTAATAAAAGCAGTAGTCACTCAGACTAGAAATCTAAGAGGTGTTGATGTCTCATCTTCATCACTCAGATCATTGGTCAACAAGTCCTGCCGTCTTTTTCCCAGAAATGTCTCTGCAGTTCAGTCCCTCTTCCAAAACCCACACTGCTTCTCCCTCAGCTCAGCATTTCAGCACTTCTTATATACCAGCTTGGCCTTCCTCCTTCTAATCTTACCTCCTCCAGTCTGACTGCTTTAAAACTGTCAAGGCTGTTGAAAATCTGCTTGGGTTGCTCCTTAGAGCAATGGATTCTCATTGACTAGAGGAGAAATCAAAACAAAAACAAAATATTCACCTATCACGCAAGCTCCTTTAAGATCTGGCCCTAACCTGCCTAGGCAGCCACCTGTTCTCTCACCCTTCTCCAAGTCCCATACACTACACTCCTATCACAACTGACTGCTCTGAACCTGCTCTCACCTACTCTTCACCTCTAGTTTTGCATATGTTACTCCCCGACCACACAGTCTAAAGTAGACTTTCAGACATTCTATCACATCACTCTGTTTTATTTCCTTTACAACACATATCTCCAATGGATATTTTCTTGCTTATTTCTTTATGTAGTCTCCCATTCTGCTAAATGACCAATCCCATATGAACAGTGGTCCTGGGGTGCCTGAGTGGCTCAGTTGGTTAAGTGGCTGTGGGTTCACGCCCCGCGACAGGCTCTGGGCTGACAGCTCAGAGCCTGGAGCCTGCTTTGGATTCTGTGTCTCTCTCTCTGCCCCTCCCCAACTCATGCTCGCTCTCTCTCTCACTCTCTCTCTCAAAAAAAAATAAACACTAAAAAAATAAAAAAAAAGAAGAAGAACAAAGAACAGTGGCCCTATCTTGTTCAGTCATGCAATCCTGGTATCTACAAAATTACCTGTTTGATAAATGAATGTATAAATGCTCCCTCCTACTGTTGGTCTCTCTTTACCCCTTCTACTGCTGGTCAACTGACATCCATTTTTAATTATTGTGGTAATAGACTAGAGAAGGATGTGATAGAGATTACTGGTGCTTACCCATGTTCATCTTCCTCTTCTTTCTGGTCACATAGCTAGACCATATTTCTCAGCCATGCTTGCAGTTAGAAATGGTAATGTGATACCATTTTGGCCAATGTAATATGAACAGAAGTGATACTGACCACATCTAGGCCTGTCTTAACCCATATAAAATCCCCATACAAAATCTTCGTTCTTATTCTTCATTCAGTGGGTGAATGGAGATGAGTCTAGGGATCTACATAAGAGTGAAGCCACAAGATGGAAGAAGGCTGGGTACCTGAAGGACTTAGTAGAGACTCTGACCCCATTCAGCACCTAAATTAGATTGTGATTTGACTCAGAAACTTGTATTTCATTAATTAATTGGGGTTTGAGGAGTAATTTGTAATAAAAGTTAGTCTATCCTGATTAACACAAAGAGTTTAGTAAGAGTATGTAATCCTGCCAGTCCCAACTAAATTATGAGCTTCTTAATGGCAAGGGTCATGACTGATTCAATTTTACATCCTCAGCTCCTAGGACAGTCACAAATGCATACGGTGTGCTGAGAAAGGATGGATAATTGCAATGGTATCTTCTTTCTAAATTCTCTCTAAAATAAGATTTATTCTCAAATGGCACCCAATGTCCCCTGTGTTATGCCAGTTCTTCCTTAACCAAAGTGAAACAAAAATGAGATTTCTAGTATCTGTGTCATATAATGAAGAAGAGACCAGAGACACCCACCTTCAAATACCAATTCTCCAACTTACTAACTTTGAGAACTTGGAAACGTTATTTTCCCTCTGTAAGTCTCAATTTCTTCATCTGTAGAGGGAGATAATAATTACTATGAAACTAAGGATAATGTGCATAAATCATAAAACCGTGCACAGCAACTATGGTAGTCACAAACAATGGTACCGATAACAATTATTTTCATAATTACAAGGCACAAATGGATACTTCCCCATGGAAACTGTGGAAGAAAGCAGGGCAGTCTTTAATGGACTTCTCGAAAAGATAGTTAGTACTCATAATATTTATTGCATGGAAGTGAAGTTGTACCATCTCTGCGAGATTTGGGTCATGGTCTAATGCTTGGGGGACTTAGGCAGCATTTACTTTTGAAGAATAAAGCTGATGGGAGCTCAAAAGCAGTGCAAGAACCCCAGGGCTTTACCAAGAGTGTATGCCATTTGTAAGCAGCAGTGACTGACCCAGCCACTGAGAATATGACAGACAGAAAACCAGAGATTTGAGGATTATAAGAACTGAGCAATAACAACAGGAATTCCCCAGTCATTCTTCAGAATTCTGTGGTGTTGCATCTATTATTTGTAAGTGGATATTTCTCAGAAAAATAACAGCAAATCCAGCCATTGGAGGTGAGATTTCAAACTGGAGTTTTCTCTAGAGAGATTTATTCAGAATAAGCCTTTGAATCATTTAAAAGCAAATCCTCATGCATTTTCCCCCAGGAAATCACCCCATTTCTAAGGGAAAGATTGGGTGATATACAATAGCCAATATTGACTTACTGAAGATGTTATCAAATCATCTGTCTTTTCTCATAATGTTATAAGAAGATAGAGACACATTATGCTACTGAGTTTTCAAAGGAGGCAGAAAAAAATATAATACACAATTTTAACCTGGGGTAGAAAATTTGAAGTTGACATGAAATTGCCTTACAGTGTACTATTTAGAATCCATGTTCTGGCCCACAGGAAAGTATTAGGAATGGTTCCTATGCTGGAGTGTGAGCTTCTAATTTTAAGACCTATACAGAGAAATCGAGGACAAAACAATAATAGCAACAACACAAATAGTTCCATCATTTCCTGCCTAAGGTAGAGAATTTCTCAGTTTATAAAGCACTTCGCACAAGAGGAACATTACAAAACATCATGAGAATTCCAAAGAATCAATGTCAAGAACTGAGGGTGAGGACCCCCAAAATTAAGAGAGCGATAGTCTCTCTGGTTTATTTTCTATATAGCAGGTGCCTTCCCCAGAGAGAGCAAGCACTGCAAGCCAGTAATCCAGAGAGAGTTAAGGAAGACAAATGTACTTTGAAAGCCCAGCCAATGCCTAGTCTTTTGTGGATTAAGATAGAAATGAGGAGTTCGATTCAGGAAGATTATACATGATTTGGCTTTTCATCAAGAACCTTTGGTTTCAGAGAATTAAAGTACTGGAAAATACAATTTAGTGTAGTGTCATCCTCATTTTATTGATAAGAAAAGTGAAGATCAGAGAAATGAATTACTTGGATTAATAATTCAAAAAGGGAGAGGCAGGCAAATGGGTGGCTTAGCAGGTTAAGCATCTGACTCTTGATTTCATCTCAGGCCATGATCTCATGGTCATGAGATCTAGTCCCTTATCGGGCTCCATGGTGGGCATGGAGCCTGCTCTCTTTCTGTCTCCCTTTGCCCCTCCCCACAACCCACTCTCTCACTCTCCCTCTCAAAAAAAAAAAAAAAAAAAAAAAAAGAATTCAAATAGGGAAAGTAGGGATAAAAGACCCAGTCAAAAGATTTGTGCCATCTTGTTCCACAAGGGAACTTCCTTAATTTGGGGAGGTTGGGCAAGTATAAGTGTAGTACGTCCTCATCCCTCACAGCACAGGACACTAAATAATGTCTAACATTTATAGCTCAAGACTTAGCAGTATAATGATTTCACTGGCTGATGTAGAATTAATAATAAGAAACGATAAGATAAACTAATGTAGCTAAAGTGATCTCTTCTGAACAGTAAGATCATGGGGAGATACTTTTTTTAGATTATTTAACTCTAAAACACAGGAATAAAAAAGTAAAACCTAAGTTACAATGCATTAGAACCCTGGGAATGGTGTCCTTTATTAGCTCCAACACTTACCAAGATGACTTTAGAAACATGACTTAAGCTTTCCCAAACTCTCTTAAAAACAAAAATCTGCATAACATATTGCATGTTATATTTATATTTCTCTGTCTCGATATACTTTTTTTTCCGATATACTTTTTACTCTCCCTATCAAATAGCTAGATCCTTACTGAAAAAAATTATACAGAGGATATAAACAATTTCTGTTGGCATTATAAAACACTTAAGATATAATCAAAGCTTGACTAACATAACTGCAGTTATTAGATTAGGTGGTGCAAAATGGAAGATGGTTAATAATCAAGAGGAAGACTCACATCTATTGTAAAAGGCAGAATCAAAAGGCATCTTGTCTACGGAATTCAAAAGGCACTGCTATGGAAGGATGATACATTGTTGTATCTCAGCTATCCACGGGGATTGTGACCTATAGTTCTAACTGCTCTGAAGAACAAAACAGACATGCATTTCATTGAATTTTTACCATAAGGACTTGTGATGAAGGCCATGCCCTAAGCATATGGGTTAATGTGGAGAAAACGGCATCAATATATAACTCTTTTGTATTCATAGCTTAAGATTAAAATATCGGTGGACTAACCCTGGAAAGAAAGCACGGGTGGGGAAAAGATACCGATTCCTGCCAGAATCTCTATGAGGCCTTAGGGAGTAATAGCTTGACCTTCAGTGACATGCAGAGATTTATATTCACTTCAGTTAAAAACGACACCTTGTACATTTACAAGTTAAAGACTTCATCATACTAATGGTCCTAAGAGAAGCCATAGAATTACTAAAACCTTTTTTTTTTTTCAGAGTAATGGCTAAAAGAGATCCTTTATTAAGATATGCACCTGACATTTTTAAATGCCCAAAATTGTCTTTGGCATAAACTGGCATCCTCTATGTGATGAACTGAAGAATATGCAACCTGAACAAATGCACTAAATATACTGTTGGGCTCATGTTTCCCTCTCCATTTCTGCTTCTGATTTGCACATTTGCAACCCATCTTCAACTAAGTGGAAGACGCATCCATTTTATTTTATTTTATTTTATTTATTCATTTTTTTAAATATATGAAATTTATTGTCAAATTAGTTTCCATACAACACCCAGTGCTCATCCCAACAGATGCCCTCCTCAATACCCATCACCCACACTCCCCTCCCTCCCACCCCCCATCAGCCCTCAGTTTGTTCTCAGTTTTTAAGAGTCTCTTATGCTTTGGCTCTCTCCCACTCTAACCTCTCTCTTTTATTTTTTTCCTTCCCCTCCCCCATGGGATCCTGTTAAGTTTCTCAGGATTCACATAAGAGTGAACACATATGGTCTCTGTCTTTCTCTGTATGACTTATTTCATTTAGCATCACACTCTCCAGTTCCATCCACGTTGCTACAAAGGGCCATATTTCATTCTTTCTCATTGCCACGTAGTACTCCATTGTGTATATAAACCACAATTTCTTTATCCATTCATCAGCTGATGGACATTTAGGCTCTTTCCATCATTTGGCTATTGTTGAGAGTGCTGCTATAAACATTGGGGTACAAGTGCCCCTATGCATCAGTACTCCGGTATCCTTTGGGTAAATTCCTAGCAGTGCTATTTCTGGGTCATAGGGTAGGTCTATTTTGAATTTTCTGAGGAACCTCCACACTGTTTTCCAGAGCAGCTGCACCAATTTGCATTGCCACCAACAGTGCAAGAGGGTTCCTGTGTCTCCACATCCTCGCCAGCATCTATAGTCTCCTGATTTGTTCATTTTGGCCACTCTGACTGGCGTGAGGTGATATCTGAGTGTGGTTTTGATTTGTATTTCCCTGATGAGGAGTGACGTTGAGCATCTTTTCATGTGCATGTTGGCCATCTGGATGTCTTCTTTAGAGAAGTGTCTATTCATGTTTTCTGCCCATTTCTTCACTGGATTATTTGTTTTTCGGGTGTGGAGTTTGGTGAGCTCTTTATAGATTTTGGATACTAGCCCTTTGTCCGATATGTCATTTGCAAATATCTTTTCCCATCCCGTTGGTTGCCTTTTAGTTTTGTTGGTTGTTTCCTTTGCTGTGCAGAAGCTTTTTATCTTCATGAGGTCCCAATAGTTCATTTTTGCTTTGAATTCCCTTGCCTTTGGGGATGTGTCAAGTAAGAAATTGCTACAGCTGAGGTCAGAGAGGTCTTTTCCTGCTTTCTCCTCTAGGGTTTTGATGGTTTCCTGTCTCACATTCAGGTCCTTTATCCATTTTGAGTTTATTTTTGTGAATGGTGTGAGAAAGTGGTCTAGTTTCAACCTTCTGCATGTTGCTGTCCAGTTCTCCCAGCACCATATGTTAAAGAGACTGTCTTTTTTCCATTGGATATTCCTTCCTGCTTTGTCAAAGATGAGTTGGCCATACGTTTGTGGGTCTAGTTCTGGGGTTTCTATTCTATTCCATTGGTCTATGTGTCTGTTTTTGTGCCAATACCATGCTGTCTTGATGATGACAGCTTTGTAGTAGAGGCTAAAGTCTGGGATTGTGATGCCTCCTGCTTTGGTCTTCTTCAAAATTACTTTGGCTATTCGGGGCCTTTTGTGTTTCCATATGAATTTTAGAATTGCTTGTTCTAGTTTCGAGAAGAATGCTGGTGCAATTTTGATTGGGATTGCATTGAATGTGTAGATAGCTTTGGGAAGTATTGACATTTTGACAATATTTATTCTTCCAATCCATGAGCACAAAATGTTTTTCCATTTCTTTATATCTTCTTCAATTTCCTTCATAAACTTTCTATAGTTTTCAGCATACAGATCTTGTACATCTTTGGTTAGATTTATTCCTAGGTATTTTATGCTTCTTGGTGCAAGTGTGAATGGGATCAGTTTCTTCATTTGTCTTTCTGTTGCTTCATTGTTAGTGTATAAGAATGCAACTGATTTCTGTACATTGATTTTGTATCCTGCAACTTTGCTGAATCCATGTATCAGTTCTAGCAGACTTTTGGTGGAGTCTGTCGGATTTTCCATGTATAATATCATGTCATGTGCAAAAAGTGAAAGCTTAACTTCATCTTTGCCAATTTCGAAGATGCATCCATTTTAAATAAACACTGACTCTGTCTCTCAATTGCTCCAATCCTGGAGCTGGAGTCACGCAGCTCACAGTATAAATTTAACGTTCTTAGCAAGTCATGTAAGATCTGCCATGATCTGGCTCCTATCCAACTACCCAGACTAATATTTTGCAACCACTTTTAATTTGCCAGGCACTAGGTTAAGCCCTTTAGGTGACTTATAACTTTAAAACATAACACAATCTTGTGTGAGAGGTACTATTATTTTCTACATTTTACAGATGAGAACTGAGGTTCAGAGAGGATGATTTTACCAGAATTATGGCTGGTAAATAGTAAAGGAGGAGTTTAAGATCTATATCTTTTTCCTAGTCACTCCTACTTCACTACCATGGTTTTGCAACTCCAATCTGCAGTATTATTTTCTCTCCATTTAGTAGCTTCCTCATTTGTACTGGGAGCACAAATGCATTGTCTTCTAAATAGAGCTTTAGTAACTGAGTATTTTTATTCCAGGACAAAGCAACTACATCATTCCTATTTTTGTAGACAATTTTAAGAGAGAAAGAAAATAGAAAATTAGAAATAGGGATATGAGGCTAAATTAAGACAGAGCAGGAGTAGAGTTTTTCAAAGGAGTCTTAAGAAAGATAAAGAAAGCAGTGGAAAATTAAACCTGGAGTTTTGAACAACATTGCTGAATTTCCTAGGCTGGAGAGAACTGAGGTGGGAGAAAGAAAGGATCCTGATTTTTTTTTTTTTTTCTAGCAAGCGATAAGTCAGTGAGTGTCAATTTTCCATTTGTTATTATTACACAAAAACTTAAACATGTTATTGCTACAGTCTTCACTTGGTATGCTGTTGTCATTCATTTATTTCAACAAACACAGAACAATTATTCATAAGGACCTCTGTATATTCACATATGACAATGGTCTCCCTTCATTCTAATTTTGCCAAGCTGCAAATCCTCAAACTGTGGAGGTTTTAAGGAACCCAACTTTTAGGATCTGAGTGGCTGAGTGTGCTATATTTGTTGCTTCCTAAAGATTTCTTTAATAGTACTTGCTATTTATCCTACTGCCTCACTTTGGGCATACACTTTTCTTTGTTCTTCTCTTCTTTAACTCATACTTATCCCTGCAGGCTAACTTAAGAGTGATGATCATACCTTCTCTCCTGTGACCCCACATATTCTGGATCAGGTTTTCCTTCTCTGAGCTCCTATGGCTCCTGTACTTATACTGAAGATGCCATTTACACACTGGACAGAAACTGTCAGCATGGAAAAGGTGGCTCTTTTCAGTGACAGTCAGTGTGACATAATAAGTAAGAATGTTGGTTCTGGAACCAGTCCAGCTAAGTTCAAATCCTGGTGGTACCTTTTACTCTCTGGGAGACCTTGTACAAATTATCAACTTCCCTGTGCCTCAGTGTTCTGATCTATAAATGAGAATCATCAAAGTATCTAGTTCATAGATTGGTTGTGTCAACTTATGCAAAGTGATTTGAAAGATACCTGACACACAGAAACTTCTTGGTGTCAAATGGGTCAAACCAATTTGATGGCCTCTATGACAGGAGACTCTGATTAGCTAGCATGACTTCATTCCTTTAGATCTTATTTTCTCCAATGATAAAGTTGAGGGTCTGTCAATTTTCAAAGGGTGGAGAATACTTCTGTTCAAGCAATAAACAAACTGGACGGTATTTTATCTGGACCTCTTACAGCACATACCACCTTCCACCTGGTAAAACAGTTTTTTGCTATTCCTGTTTTGTATCTTTGTTGAGCAATGTGGGCCTATACTTTTCATTTGTATCTCACTTTTATTTGTGCCTAATGTGTTTCCTGATGCATAGTAGAATTTCAAGTTACTTGCTAGATGAAAATATATAAATAAATCTGTAAGGAATCAAAAAGAACCAGTAAGTCTGATACTATATAGGGTTAATTTGAATTGTTCTTTAAATTGGGTGCTTTGACCATGAACCACTGTTAATATCCTCGGAAGTAAGAAAACTTATAATTATAAAATATAACTTCATAAATTTCTATTACAATTTCAGACACTATAAAAATCAAAATATATTCCCACCCTCTAAAATCTTAATTTAACAGAACAGTTAAGCACTCAGTGAGTATTTATAGACTTCATTGCCTTATGGTAGAGATTTGGTGGTAAATATTCAGGATCAGACATTTGCTCTCAAGGAACTTACAAGTGTTTGATGTCATTCTTCTCTTTTAAGCACATTTTAAATATATTTTATGATCCATCAAATGAGCTTATTCTAATAGCAAATGATATATTCTGCTTGCCTATACACAACATATTTCATGAACTATATCCCACAGAAAAGAGCTTACTTTTTCTTTTTTTTTCCCTTTTTTCTCTTTCTTTCCTTTTTTTTTTCAGTGCACAAAATATCAGAAACTTGAAAAAAAATGTACAGACAGGCTTGGGCATAAAATTAAAAGACTTAAAATTAAGCCTACTAAAATTTCTAATTGGATCTAATATTTTTTTACTCCATTTAGCAAATCAGAGAACTCATTGCTTGAAATAAAAGTTTATTCCCCTTTTAATAATAATGGCCATTTATTTATGTAAGTTAGCTCTTAAACCTGTGAAGCTCTTAAAGACCCCCTGGGCTCAGCCAGAGAACTCTAAGTACCTATTTCTAAGCTCCCTCTCTTCAAACTGTGCTTTCTTTTATTTTAGCCCCTTGCTTTCCTCACTTGCTGCTCCATAAATGGCTTTGAAAAATGAAGGGACAAAGTGGCAACAGAATTTCACAGCTAAGCCTCTAATCTCCACAATGCCTGTGCAAATGCTACTCTATCTGCCTGCAAACCATCTCCTCCTCCACCCTGGTTTGCTGCCTGGATAATCAGACTCCCTTCTAAGGCACTGTTCCATAGACCCATTCTGGAAAAATGTCTCTGACATTTCCACATCAAAATCAAGTTAGTTTCTCTATACCATCTAACATCATGATGATGTTGCACATATTGAATAATGCGTCTCATGTATTGTTTCATTTCGTCTGCACAGTAGTCCTATGAAATATGCACTATTACAGTCATGAATTGATGGCTACATAAATGGTGGCTAAGAAATGTTAGTTACTTGTTTAAGTTCTCTGTGTAGAGAAACTGAGATTCAGTTTAGGTCTTCATGACTAAGTCATGAAGTACCAACCTATATAAATTGTTACTAAAATAGGGCGCCTGGGTGGCTCAGTCGGTTGAGTGTCCGACTTTGGCTCAGGTCATGATCTCACAGCTTGTGAGTTTGAGCCCCGTGTCGGGCTCTGTGCTGAGAGCTCAGAGCCTGGAGCCTGCTTCGGATTCCGTGTCTCCCTCTCTCTCTGCCCCGAACCCACTCGCATTCTGTCTCTGTCTCTCTCAAAAATAAAAATAAACACTAAATAAATTAAAATAAAATAAAATAAATTGTTACTAAAATAAACTAACCCAAAGTTCTTTAATTATCTATATCATGCTCATTCTGCAAGCAGGTAATGAAGTCCTTGAGGAAATGGACCTATTATTATATTTGTAGTGCCTTGAACCTAATAGAGGTTTAATAAGTATTTGATGGATGAACCGATGACTTGGTGGATGGAGAGAAATAGATGAAAGTAAAACAGGCAGACTGGAGAATGGAAAATGACTAAATGACCAAAATAAATGGAAAGATGCATTCCTACAAATTGGTCTGTGGTCTGACATGGAGATAATATAGATTTCTTGGGTCTGCTTCCCCATTCTTTGACCTAGCTTGTTCTGCCTGTACAACCATGTATAAATGCTAATGTATCTTAATTGTTTTTCCTCTCATATTGTTAATATATACAAATTTTCACCTCTGGGAGTGCTTTTAGAGTATTGCTGACAAGGGCACCTGGGTGGCTCAGTGTCTAACTCTTGACTTCGGCTCAGATCGTGATCTCACAGTTCATGAGTTCAAGCCCCACTGTCAGCGCAGAGCCTGAGTAGGATTTCTCTGTCAAAAGAAAGAGAGAAAGAAGAAAGAAAGAAAGAAAGAAAGAAAGAAAGAAAGAAAGAAAGAAAAGAAAGAACTTAAAAAAAAAGTATTGCTGCCATTTGAGTAGTGATTTTATTTCTCATACCTTCTTCCAGATGATGTATATAGTATTTCATGAGAAATATTTCTCCAAAAAACTGGTTTGTTTCCCTTATAGTAAGTAGGAGACCAGTAAATGGTTGTTACATGACTAAATGAATCAATAAAAAATGAACACATGAAAGAATAAGTCAATAATCAATTAATCACCTAACCAATGCTTGAGTGTAAAAACTACAGATTACTATACAAATTCATGTCTATTTCACACTGTAGCTAAGGGACCTAAGTAACATTTACTACCCAAGGACTCTGTGACACATTCTCAGTATACTCTTACGCACATTAAGTCATATAACCCTCATAATAGCCATGCAAGATCTGTGTTTTCATTCCCATCTCAGACATTTGTAAACAAAAGCTCAGAGAGGTTAAGTTTGATGAGGTAGAAAGCCAAGCAGAGCTCAGATTAAACCATGTCATTTTGAGTCTTCGTTGCATGTTCTTCTTTGTACATGGAGTGTAGAATGACTCTGAAAGTTATATAAATTTGGTTAACAATGTTTAAACCAATAATGCCCACTTTTTTAATGACACTGAATTTTACTGGTCAGATAAGTTACTGCAGTTATCAATCCTCATCCTGGAAAAAAATAATAATTATTAAAACGATGAGAAAAGCTGAATACTCAGTTACATAGAGGATGCCTCATCAAACTGGCCTCAGTTGCCTTCTGGAAAACTGTGGTGAAATAGACCCAAGGTCTTCCCCTAAATAACTCAGAACCATCCATCACCCACTCCTAGCCTCTTACCACCTTCTCCATACCTAGAAAGATAATCGCATATTTATGTATGGCCTTATGGAGATCAACATATTTTTTCAAAAGATGATTAATTCTGGAGAAGCTTTCTTGTGATTACTTACTTGGCATACTCTGCAAAAGTTAAACTGCATCTGGAGAATGTACATTTCCCCCAGGACAACTCTATATACCTGCTTTATCCTAAACTAAGAACTCACTGGTTTTATCTTTCTTTTTTCCTCTGATTACCTGATTTTTTCCAGCTTTATTGAAGAATAATTGACAAATAAAAGCTGTATATACTTAAGGTATACAACACGATGTTTTGATAATTGTATCCATCGTGAAATGAATACCACAATTAACCTAATTAATATATATCAGTTCAAATAGTTACCTTTTGGTGTGTAGTGAGAGGACACTTAAGATCTACCCTTTTATAAATTTCAAACATACAATATAGTATCATAACTGTAGTCATCATGTTGTAAACTAGACCTTCAGAACCTTATCATTCTGAATAACGGAAACATTTTACTCTTTGGCAAACATCTTCCCATTTCCCCCAACCCCCAATCTCTGACAACCACCATTCTATTCTCTGCTTTTACAGATTAGACTGTTTTAGGTTCTGTATGTAAGTGAGGTGATACAGTATTTGCCTGTCTGCTTCTGGCTCATTTCACTTAGCATAATGCCCTTTAGTTTTAGCCATACTGTTGTGAATGTCAAGATTTCCTTCTTTTTCAAGACTGAATAATATCCCATTGTACATACATACACTCCATATTTTCATCTGTTCATCTATCAACAGACACTTAAGTTGTTTCCATATCTTAGCTTCTATGAATAATGCTACAATGAACATGGGGGTGCAGATATCACTTTGAGATACTGATTTCATTTCCTTTAAATATTCACCTAGAAATGGGAGTTCTATTTGTAATAGTAGTTTTATTTTAGTATGTTCCATTTTTAATTTTTTGCTTTGCAAAAATGCTTTTGCTTTGCTTTGCATAATAGCTGCACCAATTTACATTCTCACCAACAGGGCACAAGTGTTCTCTTTTCTGTACATCTTCATCAATAACTTGTTATCTTTTATCTTTCTGATAATGGCCATTCTAACAGTTGTCAGATAATATCCCATTGTAATTTCAATTCAGGTTTTTCTGATGATTAGTGATGATGAGCACATTTCATGTACCTGTTGGTCATTTGTATATCTTCTTTGGAGAAATATCTGTTCAGGTCCTTTGCCCACTTTTTAATCAGTTGATATTGAGTTGTTTGATTTTCTTATATATTTTAGATATTGACCCCTTATGGTATGTACAGTTTGCAAATATTTTTTCTACTTGCATAGGTTAATTGTTTCCTCTCCTGTAAGAACTCATTAGTTTTAGAAATATGTTAAACTCAAAGGGTGAGGGGGATTGAGTGGGGGGAAAGAGAAAAACAATAGATTCAGACTTAAGGATAATAATTCACACTTTAAAGAGAAATGTAATAATAGTTTTAAGTTTATCTTCTTACAAACTACTTCTAATTCACTACTCATAAGAAAAAATTTTAATTATTTATAATATTAGATTACATATGAAATAGGATTGCTATAATAAGGCAACTGTAAAGGGAAGAAATCAGAAATCATTAGAAGAAGGAAAATGTATGGACTAAGGGTTAATGTTAAGTTGATTACTATAGTTGGACATCTACATTAGAATGAACTTTCTGGCAGCTAAGTTAACAAAGGAAGACCTGTTCATTCATAGCCTTTACTGGTAAAAGAAAATAAGAGATCATCACAAGAGGCAATTCCTTCCTGGGCCCTGCATTAGAAGGATTTTTCCCTTGAGCAAAACCAAAAATGAAATGGGGGAACATGGGCTCTGGATCACACAGTCATCAATGGGGTCTTTTCTATGTAAACTAGGAAAGTTTATTTAACACTTCTAAGATTTACTTCAGTAAAAGTAATTTGTGTTTAACAATTAATTTAGAAGAATATATGAAATAACTTTTGAAAATAAAGAGAATAATAACAGAATAATTCTATGTATACTCACATTTAGAAACAAAATGTCACAGTATCATTGGAGACCTCTGGACTTCTCTCTTAGGACCCATCCCTTCCTCCCCACTCACTCTCAGAAAAAATTAAACACTTAAACTTTTAGAGTAGCCATTCCTGTACAGTATTTTAGAGATTTCCTGTATATATGTATATTCCTAAATAAGATATTGCTTAATTATACATGTTTTTGAAATTCATATACATGTAATCATACTGAATGCATTTTTCTCCAAATTGCTTTTTTTCACCGAATTCTTTGTTTGATATTCATCCCTTTGAATACATTTAACTGTAGTTCAGTGATTGTTATTCCCGTGCAATGTTCTCTTATATAATTATGATAAGATAATCTATTTAACCATTTTATGGCAATAGCTATCTGGTCCCCTCCCCCCCAATTTTGTTTTGCTTTGCTATTATAAACAATGCTTCTACGAACATTTTTTAATCTATGTCTGCTGGATGGATGAGAGTGTTGCCAGGATAAACTCTTAGAATTGCTATTGCTGGGTCAAAAGTATACACAGCCTATCACTCCCAGTGTAGCCAGATAGACATCAGGTGTTCATATTAAATTAATTATAATCCTTGAATAATGAAGCACTCATAAAAAAAGGTCCATGCTAGGGGAGCCTGGGTTGCTCAGTTAGTTAAACGTGTGATTTAGGCTCAGGTCACGATCCCGTGGCTTGTGAGTTTGAGCCTGGCAGCAGGCTCTGTGCTGGCAGGTCGGAGTCTGGAGCCTGCTTCAGATTCTGTGTCTCCCTCTCTCTCTGCCCTTCCCTGGTTTGCACTCTGTCTTTCTCAAAAATAAATAAACATTTTAAAAAATTAAAAAAAAAAAAGTCCATGCAAGCATCTACATTTTTTTTTTTTTTTACTTTACTGGTTAATGTCAAATTGTTTTCCAGAATGGTAACACTAATTTACATTTTGCCAAAAGATCCAATTACCCCACAGTCCAGCCAACAGTTGGATATTTCAATTTCTCCAAATCTGGTGGATGAGATATGTAATCTCATTGTCATGGTAATGATTCACCTTATTTCTAGTGAAGTTGAGCATAGTTTATTATGCTTACTGCCTAGTCAGATTTCTTACTTTTATCTTTAAAGCTCAATGAAATATTTCATACACATTTATTAAAATGATTAAAATAGATATATACCAAAATGCCCAGGAAAAGTCTTGGTACAGAGCTGGCATTTAATACATGTCAATAACCATCCTTATTGGTTCCTACCCTCTTCATAAATAAGAACTACTTTATAAAATGAGGAATAACATCTTCTGCTTTTTTTAAGATTTTATTTTATTTTATTTATTTTTAAATGTTTATTTTTGAGAGAGAGTGTGAGCTGGGGAGGGGCAAAGAGAGAGGGGGACATTGGAATCAAAGTGGGCTCCCTGCTGACAGCAGAGATAGCCATGCGGGCTCCACATCACAAACTGTGAGATCATGCCCTGAGCAAAAGTTGGACACTTAACCAACTGAGCCACCCAGGCACCCCCCATATTTTATTTTTAAGTAATGCCTATACCCACATGAGACTTGAACTCACAAGATCAAGAGTTGCATGCTCCACCAACTGAGCCAGCCAGGTGCTCCTTCCTCTAACTTTTTAAAAATATACCAATAAATTGTTCAAACTGCTTCTTGAGCACATGTGCATATGCACACATGCACACACAAACACACATTTACCCAATTCACCCAAGGCATTTCTGTAAGAAGCTGCAGTTAAATTGTCCTAGTATATTCATGTTTTTCTTTATAGTCTAACAAAGAGAAAGCACATTAAGATTAAATAAATAAAAACTTGGCCAATGAAGAAGGAATGCCAAAAAGAAGTGCCAGAAACTGTAGCAGCCTTCTTTGTCTTTGTGTTTCTTAGCAATGCTCATTTGGGCATGTTCTAATCCTAAATCACAATGGAGACATACTCTAAAGGAGAGTACATGTGGTCCAAGTCCAATTTGATGTAAATTTTAAAAGTCAGAAATAATTATATGATGGTAAACTCATAAGTTCTAGTAAAAAAAAAATTACCAATGTTGTACAACTTTCTAGATTCTGTGGGTATAGCAACTTTTTTATTTATAATAGTTAATATGCACAGAATAAGCTTCCAGGAAATCAGCAGGGGCTTTTATCAGTTCCTAAAGTTTTGGAGGGATTCCAAGTGCAACTTAGCCATGTTTAGGGATATGGAGCTAAACTTACAAATTAGAGACGATAACATCTCCTTTAAAGGAATATTTCTAAGATGAGACAGTATGTCTACAAACTAGCTGAAGAGTAGTAGACACTCTGTAATAACTAGTAATTATTTATCCAACATTTTTTTTAATCCTACAAGTATTTACTGAAAACCTAATACGTGCTTGACACTGGAATATATGTATTTTAAGAGAAAAAAGTAAAACAAATTAATAGAACAAAACAGAAGCCATCTACACTATTGTAAACATCAACTTTCTCTTAATTTTTCCAACAAATATACTGATTTGAATATTGGTATAATGGTCTAGTTATCATAAAACATATATTAACAAAATAGAGCTTTCTTTATAATTTATTTTCATTAACTACTTTATAATTTATTTTCAAAACTTCATTAATTTTTAGGCTGGTGGTACATCTTTGTTGTGGGGTCTGTCTTTTGTTGTATGTTTAGCGGCATCCCCAGCTTCTGCCCACTATATATTACTGGTACCCTTTCTCACCACCCAGTGCTGTCAGAATCAAAAAATGTCACAGTGGCGCCTGGGTGGCTCAGCTGGCTAAATATCCAACTCTTGATTTCGGCTCAAGTCATGATCTCACAGTCCTAAGGTCTAGCCCTGCATTGGTCTCCACATTGGGCATGGACTGGCTTCAGGGTTTCTCTCTTCCTCTCTCTCTGCCCCTCCCCCCTCACTTGCATGTGTGCTCTCTCTCTTAAAAAAAAAAATTGTCACCAGACAGGGCTAAAATTTCCTTTTGGGGCAAAATCACTCCCAGTTAAGAATCACTGTGTGAGAAAAAATATGTTACAAGAGCAGTGGACTGGGAGAAATAAGACCTAAAATTGAAATCCGGCTTTGCCAATGACTATTTCTGCATTCATTTAACTAGGGCAGAATTTAGAAAACAAAGCATATAGTAATAGGGCCATCCTAATGGGATTTCTCAGAAATTTTAGATGTTATACTATGTTCATGAAGCAGGATTTGGGAGTTCAAGCACCAGTGTAAGGTAATGAGGAATGAGTAAAATTCCAAGTTCCCAGCTCTGACATCTGTATAGCTAATAGTCAAGTGATGTAAATATTAGACATCTTATGCTGCTGGCAAGCTCACTAACTCTCTGAATTCGTCTCTAAGATTCAGTTTCTTCATCTGTAAAAGGAAGGGTGATTCCTCACCTCTCAAGTTTTGGTAGAGTGTCCAGCTAAGGATTTCCACTAGTCCATGTATTTCCTTCTTTGCCATGCTTTAACATAAATTATGTTATAATTAATTGCTTATTATTATTATTGTGAATCTATATATTCAAAAATATTCAAATATGTTGGTTCATTTTTCTCTCTTCCTTTCTCTTTTGTGTTTTCTCCGTTTTTGTTTGTTTGTTTTTTAATTCTACTACCAGTAAACCAGAAGCCACAAAGACAGAGAGGTTATGTAAGCAGCCACAATTTCTTATCATTTTAAGGGTTTCCTCACTTAACAAAGTCCTTCCTACAGGTGCTCACTAATAAGTGGAATTCATATAATAGAACACAGAGATTTTTATCTGAATATTAAAAAAAATATATTTCAAGTGAAAACAACTCCAGGCAAGGAAGCAGTCATTTTGCTCTTTTGATCATTGTACCTAATTCTATCTACTTCACAGAATTGTTGTGCCAGTAAAAATAAGGTTTTTGTTTATTTTGTTTAAACCGAAATCTCTATAAAAATTCAAGGAATATGTTTTGCTTAAATTTTTAAGGAAGGAAGTACAAGTGACTGATACAAACCTCTCAATAACCTATTTGCCCAGGAAATCATGAATCTTCTTCTTGCCTCTCACTGAGAACATAATATTCCTTTTGAAATGTTCTTGGCAGGTGGTGATTTAATTACTGTTATCAACAATCCTTATGGAAGGTTGAGGAAAAGTCTAAAGTCCATGACTGGAGCAGAAACAACATCCCAAGACCAACTCTGATCTCCTTACTATTGTACTTAGCTTTGTATTACTATAAAAGTTTAAAAGGATGAAGGCTTCTTCTAAATGAAACCTCTACATGAGATGATCTCAACACAAACATATGGGATTAGGAGACAGCTTGGGACTGGGAATCAGAGAAATTTGCCAGAAACCCACCACTGCTACTTACTAGGTATGCAGTTGTGAACAAATGGCACAACTCTCTGAATCTCACTTTCCTCATCTGTAAAATGGGCATAATAATATGTTGTTGGCACAAGTGAACATTCCAAGTGATCCCAAAGTTGGGAGGAGAAATTCCATCAAAGGAAACAAATGTATTAAGAGCGAACATTTGAAAATATTTTGACATGAGGTTGCTTATTTGATCTGTTTGCTTGTTTTGTTTTTAGAAACATTTTTTTTCTTCAGAAAAGAAAGAATGACTGCAAGATTGAATCAAATTCCTATACTTCTGTTTACAAGTGAGAAGAAGAGAACAGAGAAAAGGAGAAATTATAGGCTGATATGAAGTCTCATGGCTGAGTAAACAGTCTGGAAAAGGAAGAGCTTCTCTTTGCAGGAAAAAAAAAGGGATGTTTCCTAAAAATAATTTTACCTATGTTGAGATAATTACAACTCCAGAGAACTAGAAACATTAATAGGTACATATAGCCATACACAACCTCCAGAGTACCATTCATCTCTAGCTGGACCCACCTTTTTCCTAGTATGCCTGGTTAACTACAATTTTTTTTATCCACAGAAAACCACTAAGAACTGAACACAGGTAGAGGCATGGGAAATTAATTCCATTATTTTCTTTTATAAAGTAGACTATTTGTGGAAGAGGTTTTCTGTCTTTCATATCCCTAAAGCAAAGTGAACAGGTTGGTGGTTTTCAGTTATTAAATCAAATTTATAAATTATTTAAGAGACAGTATGTTCTATGAAATTAGGGATTTTTAATCTCAGCTCTTCTGTTAAAAATACAAAAACAAAAAACAAAACAAACAAAATACAAGTGACTATTGAAACCATTTAGCCTCTGTATTGGGTTGAATAGCATTCCCTAAAATACATGTCTACCCAGAACACCAGAATTTGATCTTATTTGGAAATAGGGTCTTTGCTAATGTGATTAGCTAAAGATACTGAAATGAAGTCATCCTGGACTCAGGATGGGCCCCTAAATCCAATGACCAGTATCCACATAAGAAAAGGAAGGGACATAGAGACACACAGAGAGGAGAAGGCCATGTGAATACTGAGGCACAGATCGAAATGATGCACCTAGAAGTCAAAAACCACCAAAGATTGACAATCACCAGCAGTTAGGAGAGAAGCATAGGCAGTTTCTCTCTCAGAGCCTCCAGAAAGAATGAACCTTCTCAACAGCTCGACTTCAGGCTTCTGGCCTCCTGAACTGTGAAAGAATAAATCTTTGTTTGCCTCCAAGTTTTTGTCATTTTGTTAGGGAAGCCCTAGAAGAAACTGACACATCTCCCCATACTTTCATTGATTCATTCGTGATATGCTTGTATAGAGCTAGAAATTTATGTAACAATAATAAGTTAACTACACTCTACTTTGGCTAGGATAACAATGGTCAAAAAAAAAAAAAAAAAAAAAGACATAGATACATGCATGTCAGGAAGTGAGCCACACAATTAGAAACTAAAAAACAGTCCCAAAGGTATTATGGTGGTGGGCCACCATAATACATGTGGCAACAAAGGCAGGTGGGTGAGGTGGAGCCTGGGGCAGACAAGGAAAGCTTCCAAGGGGAGAGAACTGGTGAGTAAGGGCCATAGAGAACGCTGGCTTCATGCAGTTTGATATTCAGAAGAATTAAGTGGCAGGAATAAGAAAGTGAAGAGATGAGACTAGAAATGCAGGCAGGGTCAGACAGTGAGTCTACTTTTTTCCTGAACCAGTGTGCTTCAGTTTCCTCATCTGTCAACTGTGTAGATTGGACAAAGTCATAATTTTGCCTCCAGTTCTGGGTCTCTAAAAATCTAGGAATACTTAAATCCTTGAAAGCTATTGTAACTTTGGCTTTGACACCCAAGATAACTAAGCAACAGTTCTGTTTAGTCAATCAACAATAATCACTATGTAAATGAGTGATATTGAAACGTATATGTAGTTAAGTGGTTGATCAACCAATTTTAAAATGCTATGAAGTTCTGTACCAAAAATATTGGTTTAAGGAAACCAAGACCTTCATTCTTTCCCTACACCTAAGTTTGTGTCTTAGTAAAAGACACACTAGACAATGGATCATCCAACTAAGAAGTAAGTCTTATTTCTGTTTATGGAGATATATCAGGCTTAAGGCACATTCTACAGGTCAGCGTGAGAGTACTGACCATGTGAGGTCAACCTGAAGTGAAGGATTTAAAAGACCATTAGGTATCTGAGGTGAAATATAACCTGCCCCCCCCCCCCCCCCCCGCCCAACATACACACATTATGTGGGAGAAAAGTCTTCAATTGGTCATTTTGGACTATCTTTGTCAAGTTCAAATTTTGGTTTATAAAAGGAAGGTATTGCAACACTTGCTGTAGTTTTGTAAAAAGTACAACTGAAAAACCTAAGTTGGAATCCAGGCTCTGCCATTTATTAGTATGTTCCCTTGGAGAAAGTACTTAACTTCTCAACATCAGCTTCTCAGCTACAAACTGGGAATAATTATACATGACCTGGAACAATGAGCACAAGGACTCATAAAATTACATATCTCACCCATCCACTACATTAATATATAATATATTTAAAGTATAAATGGTACCTTTTAATTAGCCTCATCAATTAGGTCTAATGGGAGAATTATATATATATATATATATATATATATATATATATATTTACATTTGTATTTATATTATATTTAATATGTACATATAGGTGTGTATATATATACACACTATATATATAAATATAGTGTACACACTATAAGTTGTATACCATATATATATATATGGTATATACCATATATATATGGGAGAGTTATATATATATATATATATATATATATATTTACATTTGTATTTATATTATATTTAATATGTACATATAGGTGTGTATATATATATACACACTATATATATAAATATAGTGTACACACTATAAGTTGTATACCATATATATATATATGGTATATACCATATATATATGGGAGAATTATATATATATATATATTTACATTTGTATTTATATTATATTTAATATGTACATATAGGTGTGTATATATATACACACTATATATATAAATATAGTGTACACACTATAAGTTGTATACCATATATATATATATATATATATATATATATATAAATCCCAGGATCGTGGATAACTTGTTTTAACACATATTAAGGAAAACTTTTGTTAAGGTGCTAAGTACGTTCTTGGATGACTCCATACGCTGAAATTATTTAATTTATGCTAGTTTCTATGTAGACTTGTACAAAATTACTTATAATTCATTTCTACACAGCAGCATATGAGGGTCATGTTGGAATTTTTCCAGTAATTTGAAGCTGTATACAACTTCAGACCTACTAATAAGGTAACCAATTGCAATAACAGTACACTTCTACCTAAAAAGGCCCAGTCCTCCATGATTTAGAATCATTCATGAAAATTTCACATCAATGGTCAGTTATGTCAATGAAGGTTTTTTTCAGTGGCAGCCTAATATGTACTGTAGAAGATTGGTCTTTGAATCAGAGAGAACTGACTTCCCATTCTAACTCCGCCACAATTGACTGGAAGAGTTAAGTTAATGCCTTGGTAATGTATGAGTGATAATGACCACTGTACTGCTCCACACAGTTAATATGATCATCAAATGAGATAATATCTGTGGTAACACAGAGTTAAATGTTTTAGACGTAAGAAGTAGCAGAATAATTTTCTTGGTCCTTCTTATATAATTATTTGGGTGCAAATATGTTGCAAAACTGGCTTTTCAGTCATTTTGTTAGCTAACTGGGTTAAGAATGCTTACCAAAAAATTGCTACAGCTTCTGACTGCCCTTCTCCCTGTGACACATCCAAACAACACACCAAACAACAAAAGACAGACAACAACAAAGTCTCATAACATCACTAAAGTCCCTCTGAGAGTTTGATGGCTATTGCTTTTTCTTTCCTCTAAGTTTATTTATTTTGAGAGAGACAGAGACAGGGTGAGCAGGGGAAGAGCAGAGAGAGAGGGAGACGGAGAATCCCAAACCAGCTCTATGCTACCAGCGAAGAGCCCCCATGCGGGCTTGAACTCAGGAAACCCTGAGATCGTGACCTCAGCCGAAACCAGGAGGCGAACACTTAACCAACTGAGCCACCCAGGCACCCAGCTATTGCTTTTTCTGAGAGAGACCTAGAGCTTCAGCTTCAAACGTCCTTGTTGATGGTATTCCTTTTATTATTCTTATTATTAATGAAGTATAAGTGACATACAATATCACATCAATTCCATGTGTAAAACATATTGATTCAACAATCGGATACGCTACTCAATGCTTATCACAATAGGTATAGTCACCATTTGTGACCATACAGTATTATTACAATATTATTAACCATATTCCCTATGTTGTACTTTTCGTCTGTGTGACTGATTTATTTTATTACTGGAAGTTCATACCTCTTAATGCTCTTTATCTATTCTGCCCATGCCCCCACCCACACCCCCTGAGCAACCACCAGTTTCTTCTCTGTTTTTAAGAGTGGTTTTTGTCTGTTCGTTCATTTTTGTTAGTTTGTTTTTTAGATACCAGATATAAATGAATTATAGAGTACTTGTTTTTCTCTGACTTATTTCACCTAGCATAATACCCTCCAACATGTCCATCCATGTTGTTGCAAATGGCAAGGCTTCATTCTTTAAAAGATAGTATATGCACATATACATGCTATTTTCAATATTTTTACGTACATAAGCTTGTGTATTTAAATGGATTTTAAAAAGCAGTAAGTTTGGACACCACATTGTTGACCTATTTATCTGGTTAAAATGTCTAATACAATTGCTTATTCTTGGCTTCACTTCTTATTGTATAGAACTGGACAGTTTGTTCTAATGTTATGTTCTTTGCAGAGTAGAGTACTCAGTTGACGGTAAATAATCAATACAATAGAGCACATATTATGCTCTCTATAGGTCTAAAAACATTTTGTGACTCCTCATATCAACTAGTCAAACAGAATGTACAATTTATAGTGACATATATTAAGTTACCATTTATATCTTAAAGCTCAGAAGATTTTTTTCTCTTGGCAAAGCAGCACTTTATTTATTTTTACCACCCATCCAGTATTTATCTGAGTTTTTATAAATCCCACACAAAACTAAACACCAAGAATGTCATGTACAGGAAGAATATTCATTAGTATTAAACACATGTATGCATACATACACATACGTATTAACATGTCCTTGAAAGGTGACATGGCCACATGGCTTATTTGGGAAAAACCAATAGCATTATTTATGAGTTATATGTGATGGATAGGATTATATAAAATACGTGTAGTTTTTTTTCATTATTCATATATTGTAAAGAAATGACATTATTGCAGTTGCCCAAGGATTTCGCCTCAGTCCCACTTAGCCTTGCCCTTAAAAATCAGGAGACCAAAGATAACACGAAATCTGTTGAGATACGAGTCCTATTTCTAAACCCAAAATATTTACTTGTTAACTCAGCACAGGTACAAGGTGACTATGAATGGTACTTTGTCTCATCTCATTATTGCTTCTATGGCACCAAGTGCTAATCAGTCAGAGAAAATCTCCCTCATTTTGTTGCATCTATGCCCCTGAGATCTCCATTTACTAGAATGAGACAAATATTGACCAATAAAAACACACACCTCAAAAGGTTATTTTTTTTTAATGTTTATATTTGTTTTTAAGAGAGGGAGACAGAGCGTGAGCAGGGGAGGGGCAGAGAGAGAGAAGGAGACACAGAATCCGAGGCAGGCTCCAGTCTCTGAACTGTCAGCACAGAGCCTGACGTGGGGCTCGAACTCACAAACTGTGAGATCACGACCTGAGCTGAAGTTGGACGCTTAACCAACTGAGCCACCCAGGCACCCCGCAAAAGGTTATTTTTTAACATAATTTTATTTCTTTTTAAGTTTATGTATTTTGAGAGAGAGAGTGCATGCATGTGCATAAGTGGGGGAGGGGTAGAGAGAAAGGGAGAGAGAATCCCAAGCAGGCCCTGCACTAGTCAGCATAGACTCGGATGCTGGATGTGGGGCTTGAACCCATGAACTATGAGATCATGACCTGAGCCAAACCAAGAATCAGATGCTTAACCGACTGAGCCACCCAAGTACCCCTTAAAGTAACTTTAAAGAAAAGGATACATTATGTTTAGACACAAATTTCATGTATTATTATTTTTAAAAAAAGATTATAGGATTTGGCATTTGCCACACACTGGGCTTGGTTCTTGCTTCTATCAGAGTAGTTGGGCATACTCTCTAAACCCTGACTCAAATTCTTTTTTTTTTTTTTTTTTAATTTTTTTTTTTTTATGTTTGTTTATTTTTGAGACAGAGAGAGACAGAGCATGAACGGGGGAGGGTCAGAGAGAGAGAGGAGACACAGAATCTGAAACAGGCTCCAGGCCCTGAGCCGTCAGCACAAAGCCCGATGCGGGGCTCGAACCCACGGACCGTGAGATCATGACCTGAGCCGAAGTCGGACGCTTAACCGACTGAGCCACCCAGGCACCCCTCAAATTCTTATTTGGGAAAAAGGATACAATAATACTTTAGAAGTAGATTATCGTGACAGTGACCTTGGATGGGTGAATTGTAAAGCTGCTGGTGCAGAGCCTTTCCCTCTTTTCTTTGAGTCTCCTTAGGACAATCCTAAACTTAACTCTGATAGTTATTAGTAGAGAAGGAGCATTGGGCCTGGGACAGGAAGATCCAGGTAAAAATAGTTTTTCCTTATCATTTAATGTATGTCTGACCTAAACAAATCACTTCATCTCTTTGAATTATATACATTATAAGAATGAAAAACATATCCGGTAATACTACCTCAGTGGCTTATTGAAGCTGAATTAGAAACCAGATGTCAGAGCACTTTGTAAACTATGGAGAATCATTTAAATAAAATAGTTCACGCAGTTTACGTGGAGGGATTTGCAATTTGCAGACTGTGAGAGGAAGGAAGGAAGGAAGGAAGGAAGGAAGGAAGGAAGGAAGGGAGAGAAGGAGGGAGGAAAGGAGGAAGGGAAGGAAGGAAATGAGGAAAAGAGCAAGATGTTCTGTGTCTGTGTGTATGTGATATACATTTGTGGGATTACATCAGCATGGGTAAATACCATCAACATCGCTTATGTGATACACTTAGTATTGGGGTAGTAGAGGAAGAAGAAAGGTTGGCAGTGGATCAGCAAATCAATAAACTTACACAAATATTTTAAGAAAACAAAGAGAAAAATAAAGATGCCTATATCCAAGATAAATATATGTATGTGATATAATCTACGTAAATTTACAGGGTATAAGTAATTGTGCACATGGTATAGACATACACTGAACTATATAAGGATGACACCAAAATATTAATACCAAGCATCCCAGAGTAAAGCATAGTGGAGAAAGATGCTTCTATTTTATTTCTAAACATGGCTTATATTGTTTTATTTTTATTCAATGAGCACAGATCATTTATAAAATCTGAACACACATATATTTATTTTCATCTTAAAAAATAAAACAAAAACACTAAACTAATCCAAAGAAACATTATACATTACACTGGACATTTTTAATCTACGTGCATCCACTTCCCCTTCTTTCCCCATTGCAGACATTACTAGTTGATCATGGCATCCTTTTTATCAAGGCTAGACACATCCTCATAATTCTTCACACAATGCAACAGGAGCCGTTACTAAATGAGAGAGATGATTACACTAGATTATATTAACTTGCCATCAAGGAGTCAATTTACTTCCTTGAAGGTTAGCCATGGACTTTCATCTCTGCATATGCATTACATTAGCAAATTTTAGCCAAATATTTACAAAATAATGGATATTATCTTAAGACAATAGTTACAATTTGAACTTTTGTCCATGAGATTACAAAATAGTGGTATTAGGAAATGATTAAATAGCAATAATAATATTAATAATTGGCATATATGACAATGATTCTATCAGTGAAAATGGTGAGGGATGATAAAAGGATATTTTAAGCTTCCAAAGTAGAAAGATTGAACACATATCTCAAAATTGTGTGGCCATGTTCCTATCACTAGGGAAGAAACAACAGGACATTTACTTACTGGCAAAATGTATTATGGCCTCAGCAAGATAATTTGAAGAGAGATTTCCAGCCTGGCTTTGTCCTTTAAATTCATGGTGATTTTCTGGAAATAACTTTATGTCAGATTCCTATGCCTCATCTGTAAAATGGAACTAGAGCAATCCCTCATCTCACTCCAAAGATTAAACACTCATAAAAGCCCTCTGCTAATGTCTAAGGAGGATACAAAAGTGAGTAAGTGTGACATGAGAGAGGTATAGCCTATTATTTACATGAGAAAGATGACATGGTAGTTTAGAATAAAACTTAGTAAAGCAGTAGGTGATTTTCTGAAGAAAACCTAGTTTCTGTATTGATGAATTATTTACTTTTGTTATTTTAGTTTCAGCATCCCTTAATTCTTTAAAATCATACTTGATTATGGATGATAGCAATTGCCTCTTAGAACTGCAATGAATGTTTGTTGTGTCAAATTATGTGTTGTGGGGGAAGACTAGAGATCTTTAAATCCTTGTTTTATCACATTCTTTTTAAGGAAAAAAATCAACATTATGGAGACTTCTACTATGATCTCTAAAGTGGAAAGAAAACATTAAAAGGCATGATATAAAATGATTAAGAATGTAACCCACTTGGTAGTTTAAAAAAATTGATTACTTTCATTATGTCTCCATAGATTCCTTTCCATCAGTAAGCACTGTCTGCTCAGGCACTGTATACCACATTTTGCTAAGTATTGCAGGGAACACTGTGGGAGGGACAAAATACGCAAAAAAGAGGTTGAATTTGAGACAGTCTGTAAATGTCTCCATAAAGATAAAATACATTCTGGGGCTCAGATTTTAGTTATGTCTAACATATATTCACTAGGCAGTTACCTTTCACTAAGAACTCTGCTAGACATTTAGGATACCTCCCTTCCTCACTAAGGAAGATACACGGATTTGGGGGGAAATATATGCTGTTAGGGCTGCACAAGATGCTATCATAGAAGGAATCATAGAATCTATGAAAATACAAAGAAGAACTCCCCTCCACCACCTCCCAAGACACACATCATCCTTATGTATCCAGATAAAAAAGACTTTTGGAAGGAAGTGATCCTTGAGCTGTGTCTTAAAGAAGGACAAGGCAGCTGAATCACAGGGAAATGGAGACAGAGAATGAAGAGGTAAATCAAAGGAAAGGCAAGAGGAAAGATAAACATTTTCTCAGCTCAAATTTTGAAGCCAGTTCTACCCTTTTAAAGATGATAATTTATGTAAATGTTAATCATTCCAGTGAGATATTTATTATTTTGTACTGCTATTACTGTTTTTCCCCCCTTTTTTAATGCATCATGCATGACTCTGTAAAGATTCAAAAGCTTTAAATGGAATGTCAGTATTGGAACTCAAATCCATTTTGATCTCTCTTTCTTCTATGTTTCCTAATATTAACATTTCCTCCTTTAACTCAGTTCTTTCTTTCTAGACATGGAATAAGAAATAAGTATCATCGAAATGTTAATTTTTTGTCCAGCATTAAGAATGGAATTACAATTTTCCAAACTTACTTACCTAGTTTTCTTTAAGAACCACAAAAAAAAAAAAAAAAAAAAAACAACCCACAAAAAAACACACAGTTAAGAGTCCAACCCTTGAATTTGGCTCAGATCATGATCTCAGTCTGTGAGTTGCAGCTCCACATCGGGCTCTGAGCTGACAGCCTGAGCTGGCTTGGGATTCTCCCTCTATGCCGCTCTCTCTCTCTCTCTCAAAATAAATAAATAAAGTTTAAAAAAGTTAAGCATTTCCTCCCTGATGTTACAGGAGTTGATCAGAAGGAGAAGACTTCAAAGACTATGTAGAGATACGTAAAAAAGGTCTCATTTATTTTGAGCATAGTGGATCAGTATTAGTATCAGAATTAGGATTCACTGGGTGGCTGGCCCCAAGTGCAACAACAGCAAAAAATCACTCAAGGAACTCCACCAAATATAGTTCTATACCTCTCTCTGTCTGCCTCTCTCTAACCACACACATCTCTCTCTCTACACACACACACACACACACCTCATACTTCTTCATAGATTTGTGTTCCAGCATAGCCTGAAAAGAACATGTGATTCACACCTTGATTCAGCCACTGATAAATTTAGGGACCAATGGCAAGGTAACCAAATTTCTGAGCCTTAATTTTTCCTCATTTGTAAAGCAGGGTGATACACCTCTCTGCCCAGATTGCTGTGAGGATTTAAATAAACACTTTATGTGATATCCCCTGGTACAATCTAATAGACAGTGGGTGCCTGATGTGTTTTGTTTTGGTTTGGTTTTTGTTTGTTTTCCTTCTTGGGGATCATCAACATAGCTTCTAGATTTTTGTCCCCAATACCAAGGAAAGAAATTTCTTCTACATATGACAAGAACTAATAGAACTACAGGTGCTATGTACAGTATCCTGACACTGCATACACAGCACAGGCACATACTGAGTCCCTCCCAGGTGCCAGGAGCTGTGGTTAATCTTGAAGACACATAAACAGCTAAGAAAAGGCCCATTTCCTCCAACAACTTATAAGCAAGAGCAAATAAGTAATCACAGAGTATTAGGTATGAAAATAGAATAAAAATTCAGAATAAGAATTTCTTACAAAATCTCCACTGGGTATACAACATCCATTATGTCCAGAAAAACTGTTGCTAGAGGATACTTAAGTAGTGAATGAATTTAGACTAAATATTTGATGCAGTTCAGCACCACTGAGAAATTCCGCTTGTGTGGAAGAAGTATTTTCAGACCAGAGAGCATGAATAAATTCCATTAACCCCAAGTAAAAGCTGCATGTGGACAAGAAAGAAAAAAAAAAAGTACTGTGATCTGAGAGAATGCTATTATTTTTCCAACTTAATTTTGTTTTTTTATTTTCCCTGTCCTTTCCCAGAATTAAGACTGACTTCTTCCCCCCACCACCCACTTAGCTTTGATGTATAAATGTAGAGGCTGCAGATTTCTATAAAAAATACTTTCAATAATATATGCTCTCTCAGATAGACAGAACTCTCTCAGTAAAATATATATGAGAACATTCCTTCCAGCCACCAGCTATGATTCATTTATTACCCAGTTGGCCAAGGTTCTTAGGGAAAGAGAATGGTCATTTCTCTCAACCTCCACAGCTACGGCTCTCTGACTTTTACCTGTTTTGCTAGTTATCATGCCAATCAGAATTTATAGGATATTTTCTCTTCCCTCTCCCTCTCCTCCCACCCCCCTCCCTCCACTGAGTTTCTTCCTACCCTATCAAATGTCTTGACTCAGAAGTTATTTTATGGTATTAAAAATGAAAAAAATTTTGCTTGGAAAATTTGAAGTAAAATCCTTATAAGGGGATTAAATGTTGGTATTTATTTATAGCTCCTATCAAGTATTCTCAAGTAATTGTCCTTTAATGAGACAGACATTAATTCCAAAGAATTTTAAGAACATTCGTATCTTCAACTGACCTTATACAGTGATACAGTACCATCAAGAATTTCACTGTGAGCCTTCCATTCCGCCATAAATAATAAGCATGCAGTTAACAGAGGGTAGAAAAGAAGAAAAGAAACCCTTGGAGGGGGTCTGTAGTACTTTCTAATGCCACAGTATGATTCCTGATGATATCAAAAGATAAACCAAGATATTTTAATAATTAGGGAGTCAGACAGTAAGAACTAGAATCAGACAAAATCTATAAGGAATTTACCAAACTCAACACCTGAAAAACAAATAATCCAGTGAAGAAATGGGCAGAAGACATCAACAGACACTTTTCCAAAGAAGACATCCAGATAGCCAACAGACACATGAAAAGATGTTCGACGTCACTCATCATCAGGGAAATATAAATCAAAGCCACACTGAGATACCGCCTCAACTGGTCAAGGTGGCTAAAATGAACCAATCAGGAAACTATAGATGCTGGCAAGGATGTGGAGAAATGGGAACCCTCTTGCAATATAGGTGGGAATGCAAACTGGTGCAGACTCTCTGGAAGACAGTGTGGAGGTTCCTCAAAAAATAAAAATAGAACTACCCTATGACCCAGCAATGAAACTGCTAGGAATTTACCCAAGGGATACAGGAGTGCTGATACATAGGGACACGTGTACCCCAATGTTTATAGCTGCGCTCTCAACAATAGCCAAATTATGGAAAGAGCTTAAATGTTCATCAGCTGATGAATGGATAAAGAAGATGTGGTTTATACATACAATGGAATACTACTTGGCAATGAGAAAGAATGAAATCCTGCCATTTGCACCAAACGTGGATGGAAATGGAAGGTATTATGCTGAGTGAAATAAGTCAGTCAGAGAAGGACAGGTATCATATGTTTTCACTCATATGTGGATCTTGAGAAACTTAACAGAAGACCTGGGGGAAGGGAAGGGAAAAAAATAGTTACAGAGAGGGAGGGAGGCAAACCATAAGAGACTCTTAGATACAAAGAACAAACTGAGGGTTGATGGGGGGTAGGGGAGAGAGGAAAATGGGTGATGGGCATTGAGGAGGGCACTTGTTGGAATGCGTACTGGGTGTCGTACGTAAGCCGATTTGACATTAAATTATATTTTAAAAAAAAGAACTAGAATCAGAAAAAAAGTAAGTCTGTTTGTTTTAATTTAACTGGAAGTTTTTATTAACGACAGAGGTGGCAAAAGGACTTTGTAATAAAGATCTTTACACTCTGGCATTGGAGACACATCATTCAATAATTATAATAATCAGAAATATGCTAATTGAAGTTTAAGAATAAATTCAACTAGGATGGATATTTTGAGTCACCATCACTTTAGATTAAGAGTATTGCTATTATGAAAAAAAATGTAATCCATAGCTTCAAGTAGGGAAGAGCTCTGTGTTCTGACTGAAAAATGTTAGGAATTGGGAAGTTTTTCTTCTCCTTAATATTATATGTGTTCTTTTTTTTTTTCTTAGAAGATTCTTTTCTAAGCCATCTTTCTGGACTGTTTATACAAAGAAAAACATAATAGAAAGAAAATATGATAAATTGAAATTATACAGTATAAACCTGGAAGGAGACTTTTTAGTTTAATCCTTGATTTTAGAGATAAGGGAGTGAAATTTAGAAGAATGAGAAATGAAGTCACCCTACTAAGGTCAGGCAGCTAGTTGGTGGCAAAACCAGAATAGGAATAAAATTAACTCCACTACTGCAAAAAGATACTGAAGGCCTAGAAGGCTGCTATGTCCAGGCATCTGGCCTGCTCCTGTGCCATGTACCACACCTCACCTCCTTTCTCTGCCACCACAATAAATTGCAGTCAGAGGCATTCACTGAAAGATAAAAATAAGGAAGCTAAACTAAAAGTCAAATAGTCCTGTTACTTTTTGATGCCCAGTTTCACTTAATTCATTCCCCAGGTGAAAGATTAAGGAAATAAAATTTATCTTTGTTAACATAAAAGTTGTTTTAAATCTGAATTCATTGCAAAATATGATGTTTCCAAAACAGGTTTTACACGTCACTAAAAAAAAAAAAAACAAAACAAGCCTCGAAGGAGTCTTTGCCAATAAACATCTTTTTCTTATTTTTCTTTCTTCCCTAAACTTTATAGTTTGTATAAATTATTTCTAAATAAAACAGTAGAAAAAAAACAGTAGAATCTGAACCCATAGAGATGGAATGTTTTAAGCCTCATTAGAGGAATTTTCCACTGAACTAACTTTCTTTCTTCTTTCTTTCTCTTTCTTTCTTTCTTTCTTTCTTTCTTTCTTTCTTTCTTTCTTTCCTTTCTTTCTTTTCTTTTCTTTCTTTCTTTCTTCCTTCTTTTTTTTTTTGAGTGAGTAGTTAAGTGATGTAGTAAAGCTCTTTTTCCTCTTGGGCATTTGGAAGGGGAGACAAGTGAGTTTGATAGAGTGCCTGTACCAAGGAACAGCTGGAGACACTATTTATGTCATGGTTGCCCAACATGTAACAAGGTAGACTTCTTAATCAGAACCTCTGCTCTGCAAAATTATCCAGTAGCTTATGCTTTTGCCTTTATAACATTGAAAAATACCATCTACCATCATAGTTTTCACTTCTATCTACACATGAAAGACTCCACAAGCACAATGATAGGATATCCTACTAGACATTCATACCCAAAGATCCTCAAATCCAATATGTCCAAATGCACACATTATATTTCCCCTTATTTTCCTTCTGGTCCTCCTACAGTTTGTATTTAGTCTGACCCTCCCAAAAGTTCTGGAAATCAATAAGCTATCTGTATTTTCCTTTCTTCCAAATACCACTACCTTAGTGCAAGACTTCCTTGTTCCTTATCTGGACTAATGTATAGATTCTTCAACTGTTCTCTTGCCTAGATGAAGAGTATTTTTCTACAAGTTAAATCTGTTCACAATCCACCACAGTTTGTAATCATCCAGTGGCCTCTCATCATTTGCAGTTTAATTTCCAAAGCATGTCCTATCAAATATTAGTCACTGCTCATTGATAACAAAAGAAAAATTCAAAACAGTTTCCCATTGTCCAATAAGTTTGGGGATGTTGTATAATGCCTGTCCAATAAGTTTGGGGATGTTGTATAATGTCTAGCATACAAGTGATTCTCAATGTGTGATAACAGAATAGGTGGATGGATGAATGGATGAACTGCCTGATAGACTGCTATCTTGTTTTACGCTATATAATAAGGCAGGAAAGGTCTACAGACTAATAGAGCAGTCCACGTGGAGAGACAAAAACAAGTGTCTCTGGCTTCCTGTTCTGTTTTCTTTCCTTTTGGTTTGTTTTGTTTTGTTTCTTTGTTGCTGTTGTTCTGTTTTCATTCCTTGCCTAAGGCAATATTGACTCATCACACTTGAGGTTTCTAGTAATGAAGTTTTCATCTTAACTTTTCTCTCTGGAGACCCTGCCCCCTCTTCTTTCTCCTCTTCTTCCTCCTCTTCCCCACATTCTTCCTCCTACTTCTGAAGCAGAGAAGTAAATTCCTCATTTGAGAAGACTTCATATTTCAAAGTATCCTAGATAATTTCTTAATCTTGAGGAATTTCTTTCTTTTAATTTTTCACATAGCTGTTTGGGTCTCTTTAGGCTTATTTATCTATTCTGGGATAAAAATTCCGAAGATGACTATTGCTCAATGAGAATCTGCAGAACAATCCTTAATTGAATGAGGGCTCTGAAGTCCACACAAGGGTATTCAAAATTTCTATTTTTAACACTCACTTGTTTGTAAGTTGGTTTCTTATATTAATTTTCTTCTTATATTAGTTAATATAATAAGGCCCAGGTATTGAGACTGACTCTTGCATAAATAAGTTGCTTTTTCCTATTGTTCTCATTTAGTATAGTATTATAATATTCACTTTTTAAAGCTTTGGGAAATCAAACATATATTAAATGTCATAGGAAATAAAACTGTTTGACTACTAATGTATTCATGATAGCATCCACTAAGGCTTCAATGAGACCACACAGAGGATATTGAAATTGTCTTCAGATAAGAAAACAAGAATTGTAATGAGATAAAGCACTAGAAAACTGCCAACATGGATAAAAAACAAAAGTTAACTGAAATAAACAAACAAACTGCCAAAGTCTAGGACAGCAGAACAGCTATACTGGGTGGGGGTGGAGCCTGACTTAGCTAATATATAATATAATATATATATTCATTCATTATGTTATAAATATAATATAATATAATATAATATAATATAATATAATATAATATATATATATATATATTCATTCTTTGCTAAGCACTGACAGTAGAAGCTTCCAGGAGAATTGTGATATGATTATTAAACAGAGACTTTTTCAGTAGATGATCAGTAGTGACCTAACATGCTCCTGATGATTACAATGTAAAAGAGTTCTTGAGGAGTGGAGTGACACCAGAGTGAGAGAGGTAAAGTTTTCCTCCCTACCCCTCCCTACCTCCCTCCTTCCTTCCTTCCTTCCCTCTTTCCTTCCTTCCTTCCTCCCATCCTTTCTTTCCTTTCTTTGTAAATAATTTAATATTTTGCCGAGTAAATTTTTATAAAAGAAGAGTAATCGGGAGGAAAAATAATTAATAATTTTCACTGAAGATGCAATGATTCTTTTGTTTCCCTTGTATTCAGAATTACAAATTTAGAATTGAAAGGGACAATAATAATAAAGTGATATTTATATTGCACAAATCATTTATGTTTGCAGAATATGTACAGCTTACAAAGCAATTTCATTGGTATTATCTCTTCAATGCACCCCAAAACACCACAGAGCAGGTGACACTGCCACTATTTCAGACAAAAGGATTCTAAAGGTAGTGATTTTCTGAGTGGCCCAATTCTGTGTAGGAGCTTCTTTTTAAATAACTACTGCCACCACATTTTTCTTTCCACTCTGTGTACCTTATAGATATTTCTATTTCTTGTAACTATCCTCTAAGGTAGGTATCATGAGTCTGCCTCATTTATACTAAACACCAAATTCCAAGGGACTAAGGGACTTTCACAAGGTCACATAATTACTACATTCCAGTTTTGCTAAAAATTGATATTATACTTTCCAATTAAGATGTCTACATTTTTACACTGAGAGACTGTCAGCCAGCCTCTACTTATATACTTCTAAGATTAGGAAACTTTCTGTGTACTTAGTCTGATTTATTATCAGGTATTTTGATCAACAGTTTCTTTATTGCTAATTAAAATTTCAGCTCTTTGTTAGATTTGATGATAAGTTCCAAAGATTCTCTTTTATAAAGAGACTTTAATTCTATAAGGAGAATTAAAGCATTACAATATTAAATACAGTAAATAAGAAAGTAATTATTTTTATTTGCATTGTGGACTTGAACCAGGTCTTAATTAATCTTGTCCCTCACCCATTGGCTTTTGAATCACAGATAAGTAAGCAATGTCATTCACAATCTGGAAACACTGGCAAGTTTATCACTATATGTTGCTTGCATACTTGGTACATTTGTATATGACTTATCAAATCCAACCAGGCCCTCAGGTTTGCAAGTGATTTCTTCAATAGGTCATTTCATCAGACACCCCACCTGATACTTGAGAACTCTCTAGAAATGCCTTACAAGTGAATGTAAGTATTTACACTGTAGAATGCAATATACCTACAGGGTTGAGAAACTCAATGTTGCCTGTCCTATGCTGGATTGAGAACAGAGGGAATTAGCACACTTAACACATAGACCAAACCATATTGTATTTATTTTCCTATTTTATAGGTGAGATGGTTGAACAAATTGATCCAAGTTGCACATCCCCAGTAAGTTTTATGCAAATATTTGAACAAATATTTGAACTGGCTCGTTTTTATACACATTATCTAACGAAACAAAACATAAGCAAATAATTTAGTTGATTACTTCTATAACACAAATCCTGAATGAGGAAAGGCTTTTGTTTTTAACTTGATTTTGTTTTTTATCTATATATTGCTGAGTTGGAATGAATCACTGGCTGAATAATGCCTGAGTATCTCCAGAGAACTCTCAATGTGTGACTGATAAAATCAACACACAACGGATGGGTTTAGAAATATGAATAGTCTTCTTAAGGAAAATGAATAGTTCCCAAGCCAGAACAAGACTTGACTCATTGTCATTAGTTAAGCTAAAGAAGAAAAAAATACATGTCAAGAGAAAATAGGTTGTTAGCAATGGCAGCTCAGAAAAACTCAGAGAGAAGAAAACCAATGTTAGCAGTGCATGTCTGGACACTATCCAAGGAAAGAAAGATTGTATCTGGATGATATGACAATTGTCTCAGGGAAACTCTGGGCTCCTCTGCATCCACCCCCTTCATGCTATATGTGCCCTTTCCTAGGAAGAGAATTACTAATAGGAGTGGCCAAGTTTGAGGACATTGATTTGATCTGATTTTGTAGGAGATCGTGCTTGAGTTTAAGAATAAATCTTTATTAGGGTAGATGCCTCTTCTATACTTCCTTGAAACAGCTTTATTTCGCAAAGCTTAGCAAGACAATCCTAGGCCCAGGGTTACTTTTTTCTACCTGGATGGGTACCAAAGACCAGCTATCTCTAGGTTTTAAGACAAACTATCCCCTTTTCTATGGGCAGAATATCCAAAATTGAGTGTAATTTGAAATTGTAGTAAGATCTGGGATTTGGCATGGGCTTAATGAAAATAACAGAGCAGACTACTCAGCCTGCTATGATGCTAGGCTCTACATTGCCTCTAGCCTAATACATTAACTAGAGTAGACTAGATTATTGTCATAAATAGGCCTATAAGTGTTGTTATGTCAATGTAATAGAAGTTTGTTGCTCATATGAAAGACTGGTTCCAGTTTGGGAGGAAAAGGAAGTGGCAGTGTATGTGTGTGTTGAAGTGTATGTTGACGAAAGGGGCTCTTCTCTACACATTCATTCATGAACCAAGACTATGTTAGTTCTAACATCTTCAGTTCGTGATTCCCAAGGTTGCCCTCGGGACCGCCTCCTTCTCCACGACGAAAGCAGCGAAAATCATAGAGAACCATGTGGAAAGATTTTTATGATCATGCCTATAAGTGGTACATATCACTTCCACTCATATTCTATTAGCTACAACTAGTCACAATTCCACTGAAAGTTCAAAGGACCCTAGGAAATATAGTCCAGCTCTGTTCCCAGGAAGAAGAGGAGAAAGGCTTTTGCCAACACCATTCACCGCAAAGAAGACAAAAGGCTTTCAACTTGTGGACCAGCTAAGATCACAGAAGGACTAACTATGGTGGAGTACACCATTTTCTGTTACCATTAAAGCATTTCTTGTGTGTTTGTGTGTTACTGTTGTTGTTGTTGTTGTTATTCCAGCAATTTTCCTTTATTCTCTGTTTCTTTTTTCCCCCTCTCTGATTAAACTTATTGGAAGAGACCTAGGTTTTGGAGTGGAATCATCTGGGATTGAAGGCCAGCTCTTTGACTTCTCAGCTACACAACTTCATAAAGTTTTAGTTTCCTCATCAGTAAAATGGAAACAACAATATCTAGGCAGAGAGAAGAATACTCTGGGATAAGATCTGATGTTAGGGAGATTCTGTGTATTGGTCAGATTGACTCATGTAAGAACAATCAGGATTAGAAATAGAAAAATGGGGAATAATATATTTTGGGGTTTGATAAGAGGTACTTGAAATTTTCAACATCTTTTGCTTTTGTTTTTCTTCTGTCTTTTTCTTTCACCAGCTTTACTGAAATATAATACACATATAATATTCGCCAGTTATAAGTGTGCAACTTGATAAATTTTGACAAATTATATGGTACTTACTGTAATGGCAGTCATCATATAAAATATTTACATCTACTTCCATCTCACCAAACTTTCCCTTATGTCCTTTTGAGTCAACATCTTCCCCCTCCACCTTTAGTCTCTGACAACTATTGACCTGATTTCTATCACTATGGCTTTCCTCTTTCTAGAATTTCATTTAATGGAATCATAAAAATTGTTTTTATGTCTGGGACTCTTTAATTTAGCATGATGTATATTAATAGTTAATTCACTTTAATTGGTAAATAGTATTCTATTGTCTAGATATGCCAATTTTGTTTATAAATTCTACTCACAAGTTGATGAACATTTGTACTGTTTTTGGTTTGGGATAATATGAATACGTCTGCCATGAACACTTAAGTGTAAATCTTTTTATGGACATAAGTTTTCATTTCTCTAGACTGGGGACTCAGTGGTAGTCTTGCTTTGTTAGGATGCTCACTAATTTATGTGTGTTTGCTAATCTGGCTTCTGTCATCATTGTATACTGGGAAAGAACATGCTTTGCATAAAAGGAAATGAATTTTGATTACTTACATGATAAACTTCCATTTAATACTTTGGCTGCTTTTTATAGTAATCTCTCAAGCTTGGTCAATGTGAACTTGACACAGCAATAGCAGTGTAATAGCTATGCTCTTCTAGGTTTCTTCCATAAGCTGGTGTCATAGCAATATAGCATATCTTCTGCTATTGTTGTTAATGCAGAAACTAAGATGCAGAGATTTTGGATTTGCCTAAGGTTAGCAGTTAGGAAGAGGCATACAATGGAATTCAAATCCGAATCTGCCTGACTTCCCATATACTTCTCAACTCTCTTAGTACATTCAGACCGCTGTAAGAGAATACCATGGACTGAGTAGCATATCAACAACAGATATGTGTTTCTTACAGTTCTGTAGACTGGGAAGATCAAGATCAAGATTCATGTCTGGTAAGGGCCCATTTACTAGTTCATGGCCCTTTTTTTATTATGTCCTCACATGGAGAAGGGGGCAAGGGATCTCTCTGGGGCCTCTTTTATAAGGGCACTAATTCTATTTATGAGGACAGAGTTCCAAAATGTCCTACCTCCAAATACTCTCACATTGGAGATTAGTTTTAATATATGAATTTGGGGGAGACACATTAACTCTATAGCACCATTGATCTATGTTTTTTAGTCTGCAAAGCTAAGAAAAATTTTCTGGCAATGGATATCCATTATGACTCTGAGAAGAGCCATCTGGGTGTCTGGCAGTTCCTCTCTTCTTGACAGACCATCCTTCTACCTATGACAGATCATGCAGAGCAAGTATTGGCCAGAATTACTTTCTATATTACATAAAATCCATTTGGACCTTTGAGGGTTATTTCCATAAGACTTTCTCAATAAAAAAAAAATTAAAAAATAGTTACTTGGTGTTCTACATAAATATTGTTACAGCAGTCCTAGACAACAGAAAAGTTTCCTAAAAATAAATCACCACTTCAACAGGTAAGAGACTCTCTTAACATAGAGGAACTCTTTCACAATAAAAATCAAGCCCTAGGGGCGCCTGGGTGGCTCAGTCGGTTAGGCGTCCGACTTCAGCTCAGGTCATGATCTCACAGTCTGTGGGTTCAAGCCCCGCATCGGGCTCTGTGCTGACAGCTCAGAGCCTGGAGCCTGCTTCCGATTCTGTGTCTCCCTCTCTCTCTGTCCCTCCCCTGCTCATGCTCTGTCTCTCTGTGTCGCAAAAATAAATAAAAACATTAAAAAAAAAATCAAGCCCTAAAAATAATCCTTCCCTGTAAGTGTACCATGTAAAGGTGACTCTAGGACATATAAGCTTAACAACACTAAGGATCGAGGCAATGACAAAAAAAAAGGGAGTGCTGTGTATTTTTTAAACTGCCTTATCTTTACAAACAACATTAGAACCCTGTAGCTCCTTTATCTATATCTTGCATATAAGCTCAAAATTGGTTTTCTCATGAAAATTTCTCAAATAAATACTTACTCTAGACTACAAGGTCAACTTGTCACTTCCTCTCCCATTAGTGTGGATGTCACCATACCAGAATTAGGCAATTATTTTCTACTATGACTTTGTTTCAGCAATGGCTGAGGGAGAGATTACTCATAGATGTAATTTCAAGGAGTATCATCATGTAATTTTAAAATTAAATTAAATTAAAAAATAAAAATAAAATAATATAATAAGATAAATTCAGCTATTTAAAAAATCCATTAACTTATTCAATTTATACTTTATACCAAGCAGGGGTTGGTGGTCTAAGGAAGCAAGATTATATCCATCTGAGTGCTTCTTGAGACACTAGGTGGGGTATCTTACAATTGCCTCACTATGTAATGAATCAACATTTTCTCCTATTCCTCCCTGTTCTTTCCTTTGTGACAAAGCTTATCAGAAGAGACACAGTCTTTGGAGGAGAATGATCTTGAATTGCAGGTCAGCTCTTTCACTTTCTAGCTACACGATTTCTTCAAGTTTTAGTTTCCTCATCAGTCAAATGACAGTAATAATATTTATTTACAAGGTGGTCATGAGGATAAAGAGACTGTTTATTCCATTCATTGAGGTAGTAAATATAAAAGGAGAACAAATTTATGTGGGGGTTATAAATTCATTCCTCTGATGAGCTCAAGTGCTGTATGAAACAGCCCTAAAATATTTAAAAGATGGTAGATGTGTACAACAGAGCTGAAGGGTCAGATCAGAGGTATAGACACTTGAGAGCCATCAGGTGTGGATGTCTGTATGACGACTGAAGCATAGGGTTTGTCCAAGGAGAGGATGTAGAGTTATAGGAATCTGGGCAGAGAGGGCAGCGGCATTGAGAATATCAGTACCTCAGAAATGGGCAGCACTGTCTCAAAGACAATGTAGAAGAACTTCCAAAGAAGAAATGCATAACCATGATCTTCTGCATTTTTGTGAGCTGGAGTTGCTGTGCTGAGCTATTTTTATGACTTTCGTTCAGTTGATTAAAAAAAATCCTTGAAAAGAGCATTGGGGAACACCATGGGAAACCCATAATTGCCTAAATATACAAGTTTTCTGAGAAGTTTGTGGCAGCTGGTTAAGCAGTCTTTTCTTCTACTCTCCAGTCTAGAGGGAAATGCTGCCAAAAATCTCTCCCTGGCAGAGAGACCAACCTGGATACTTTCCTTACAAGAGAGGCTGCATTGGGAGAAAAATTAAAAAGGGGCTAACAAGCTTGTCTGACAATAATGTTTGCATCCCTGGCTTGATCTAGTTTATCTCCTGACTCCATTCAACAAAAATCCTATTTATTGAGCACCTATTACATAAACCATTGGGCTGGGCTATGAGGACAAAAATATGAGAAACAATCTTTTACAGTCTGGCTCAAGATAGAGCCATGGCAACTCATGAAGACAAACACAAAAAGAATGCCAACAGCATACCTAAATTAAAATTTCTCTATATTTTCTTGAACTAAAGGGGAAATTTCATTTTGTACCTACTTTCTGTTTCAAGTAATATTTTTTTCTTCTATAACTTGAGAAAGGTATTATTCTCTCCATTTACAGCTGAGTAAATTAAGGAAAAGAGACTTTAATTTGCCCAGCATCACAAAGTCAACAGTGGGTGAAGGTAAAATATTACCTGGTTCTATTCAACAGCAAATCCAGTTCTTCATGATACATTGTGGTCACACCGCAATTATAAATGCAAAAAATCCATCACAAAATTTTAAGTAACAATACACTTTATCTCTTAAACACAGAAGAGACAGAGAGACGGTGGGAAGATAGAAGGGAAGAAGGCAAGGATGAAAGGAAAAAGGACAGAGTGAGAGCAAAAGTAAAAGGACAGAAAGTGAGAGTATGCAGGACTGAGAGAAGGAAGAAAAAGGAAATAAGTGATACAGACAATAATGCCTTTCTGAGCTAAAGACAAACATCTCTGTTTATTTATTTATATTGATGAGGGAGCAGCAGAAAGAGAGCGAAAGACACACACACACACACACACACACACACACACACACACACACACAGATACAGAGAGAGAATCCCAAGCAGGCTCCATGCTGTCAGTGCAGAGCCCAACATGGGAGGAGATCATGACTTGAGCTAAAATCAAGAGTTGGATGCTTAATTGACTGGGCCACCCAGGCACACCCCAGCCAATAATTATTTTAAGAGTTTCTGGGTGCTTGGGCGGCTCAGTTGGTTGAGCATCCAACTTCAACTCAGGTCATGATCTCCTGGTTCCTGAGCTGGAGCCCTGCATCAGGCTCGCTGCTGTCAGTGCAGTGCCCACTTAGGATCCTTTGTCCTATTCTCTCTCTGTCCCTCCCCTGCTCATGCTCTCTCTCAAAAACTAATAAACAGAGTTTCTTCCCCAAGTTTCTAGAAGGTGAAAGAAGATGATTACTCAGTAGGACTTCTTCAGAGGGTAACTAAAAGCTGAATAGCGAATAATGTTAAAATTGTTCCCAGAAATCAAGAAAAGCAAGATAAATAAAACTCAAATGGAAAACAGAACCAAAGATTGTGTTATTATTAACACCAGGGCTCTAAACCAAAAGAAGAATATTTATAGACCTGCAGGCTATGAAATGAAGGGAATTGTTTCTATGGCATGCAGATATATGATATGAATGCAGGTATATATGCACCTAATAATTTGCCTACTCTACTCTATCTCAGGATCTGCAAAGTGTGATAGAAAAATGTAGGACTCTAGTTAGAAACCTTCAGTTCAACCTGGCCCTCATCCTTTACCCACTTACTTGGAAAAATAAATTATTTTATATGGACATCAGGGTTCTCAGCCTTAAAACAGAAAGCATTATGCGTCATATGCATAGAGATTGTTGTGTTTATCTATCTTAAATAAAGTGAATTGAGGTTGTTATACCATGGTATTTAAGGACATGGGCTTTGGGGTAATTGTCCAGGTTTAAATTCAGGCCCTGCTTTTATTACTACACAAGTTATTTAACTTCTCTAAGCATAATTCCTTCATCTGTAAAGCGGGAACCCACCTCATGAGGAGGTTATGAGGGTTGTTTGAGATGATGCATATAATATGCCTTGTATACTACTCCTTATTTGTTAATCAGGTTCTTAACAAATGCTATTTGATGGTGGTAAAGATGATGACAATGACGAACAGAGACAATGGAAATGATGATGAAGATGCCTGGGATGAAGATGTAATTCCTTCTGGGAAACCTGCCCTGACCCTTTCCTCACTCCTGGATATAGGAAGTCCCTCCTCCATATCACTCTACGAATTTGCATACTTCCACTCTAAACCCATTGTTAACCTGATCCTGACTTTTCTGTCTTTCCTTTCTGCTAATCTATGAATGTCATGAAGTTCTACCTTAGTCTTTTTTAATTTCCTCATTGCCCTGGACAGAGACTCACAAAGAATACCTGTTCAACAGCTGAATCAACTGAGATAATATTTTAGATACCACATTGTCAACTCTAAAGCAATGTAGGAATGCTCACTAGTATTAGAGTGTTGCTTGTATAGGTTTTTGCTCCTGTTCAATTATTCTTCCAAATAATAACACTGTGTGTTGGGAAGGTATCCAATATCTCCACTACCCGTGACTGTGAAAGCAGCTGTTCTTTGTTTGGTATGAAAGCAAAGCAGGAAAAATTGACTTGAAGCTGGAAGTACTTAATACAACACAAAAGAAGAAAAATTCAAAGACTACAAATCTTGAGGATAAAAGTGTAATCAAAGAAGAACATCATTAGCATCTCCTGGAATTTTATGAGAAACTACCCCAGTCCTCCTGAATTAGAATTTGCATTTTAACAAAATGCTCAAGTGATTCCTGCTCATAATGAATTTGAGAAGTTCTGCTTGAAAACCCTGGGCACACTCAAGGAAGCAGCCAGTGAGTTCTCTTTTTCTGGACTCTCTTTAGGAAAAAGTAGGTGGTAGGAAAGGAAACAAATGCCAACAAGCCACCTACTACGTACCAAACTCAGAATAGGTGTTTTGCCATGTGTTTTATTTTAACCCTTCCAGTATTTATATACACTTTGTCTTATCATTTCTTTTACAGATGTTCAGAAAGGATAATGTATACCTTAGGGATACACAGTGAGCAATTGGCAAAGTTTGAATGTGACCTGATGATTCTATTTCCAAGCTTGTTTTCACAGGAAGTGTCCTCAAGCCCTAATTTAGTAACCTTGCTCTCAAGTCAGCAAGACTCCCTTCCAGCATCATCAGAGAGACAGCTTTACCTCTGACTGCCTGAAGTTCTGTAGGGGAACAGCATTTGTGTCATGTCCAGGCTGGACTCGGGCAGACATGGGTTCAATTTCCAGCTTCCCTTCTTAATTGCTATGCAACACTGAGCTGAATAGGAATTATGCCTACAGCTAAAGGGCTGCTACCACAACTTAATATCATGTGCATAAAGCACCTGGCACAGTCCCTATGGTGTTGTTTTGGAGTGGTGGGAGTCCGGAGCTGATGGCCAAGAAACAATTCTTGAAGATGTCTTTGGTGAAAAAAAAAAAGTGATTTTTTTAAAGCATGGGGACAGGACCCATGGACAGAAAGAGCTGCACTGGGGTTGTGAAGAATGACTGGTTATATACTACGGGGTTGGGGGAGGTAAAGGCAAAAGGGAGGATTCTAGAAGGACTTTGCTATGCTAAAGAGGACTCCTAAGCTACCTGAGACCTTTTTATTGTCAAACTAAAGTTGTTCTCCCACCCCCTAGGAAGGCATTAACTTTAGGACAGCTGGGTTCCTGGAGAAATGTTATACTCCTTATTTGTCAATGTGCTGCAGGTTATAAAGAAATTCAATGCTACCTGCCATTTCCTCTTGCCTTTGTTTCCCTTTTCACTATGGAGGGGAGGATGATGTTGGGGCTCCAGGAAACTGAGTCTAGAGATTTCTGGAGATTAGGCTATTGATAAGATTGCCTTTTTCTTGTAATTTACTAAAATATTTGTAAACTAATGGAGACTCACACCCTCATGACTGCGATCTCTATCAGTTAACCATTTGTTTTCTGTCCCTCCCTTTGCTCTTGGGCAACCAGGAGTGCCTTAGGAATATCACACATATCCCACGTTGGTGGGGGGAGGGATATGCTAGTTTGTGTTTCACCCTCAGCTTGCCTTATGCTCCCTCATCACCAGATATATATTAATTGTTCAACAAATGCTAGCTGCTACTCCAATTAAATTATTAATTTCTCAACATATTACTTAATATAAATAACAACACCCCAAAACAGTCTTATCACTCCTATGCTCATATAGTCAACTGTTACTTGTTTACTGCATTTGGACATTTCAAAAGGGCCTCAAACCAACTATATCTAATTCCAAACTCATGATCAGGGAACCTCCTGCCCTCTTCCATGGCAGCCTGAACTATCTTTATCATACCAATGATTATACTGCCTTGTAATTAATTTTTACTCTCATTACACTATGACTTCTTTAATATCAAGGGCTGATAGCATCCGTCTCTTGAATCTCCAGTCCTGAGGATAGTACCTTGCTCATTGAAAATATTAGATGATTTTTTATGATATTTGTTTAGACATGCTTTGTACTCTGCTCAAACCTTAGTAAAATCAGAGAAACACCATTTTTAGTTGTCCCAGAGGGAAATGCCATGTTTACTACAGATTTTCAATTCAGTAACTTTACAAACTATCCTGTGTTTGAGAAAGTAGACTAGTCACCCCAGGGTCTGGATTTATTATTAAAATGATGCTATATTCATAAAATTTTTATTTTAAGACCTAGAAAGAAAATTCCCATGTGTGAAATATTACTAGTTTGCCAGGCCACAGATAAATAAAAAGACCCCACTGTAATTCTGGCTCTTTGGTATAAAGAGGAGTCAATATAAAGGCATGAAAGGAGTTGTCATTTTGAATGTTGAAATATTAACTCCTTTGCAACAAAGTCATATTCAAAGATCATTTGAGAAGGATTATATTCCTTCCCTCCATTGCCATTAGTTGGGCAATGATATAATGAAAAAATGTCTAGGGTATTAAGTTTGGCCGGTATCAGAGTAAAACTAAAGTTACAAACCTTATACAATCAGATCTTTGCTCTAAGTCCAAGATTTAGCCAGAGTCTCTGTTTCACACAGTGTTGAAAAGGTGTGAAGGTTCAACAAGTTTGATATCAAACAGAAATGAGGCCTCTTTGGACTACAGAGTTCAAAGTGAGGGCCTTTTATTAACTACCTATCCCAACATTTAGTGGTTTGTGTTTTCTGAGAGGTAGAGTATCACAAACATTCACAGGCATTATAGTTCAATTGTCCTAGGGTTTGAATTCCACATCAAGTACTCTTTAATTGTGTGAAGTTAAAAAAATTTAATTAACTTTGCCTAACCCTGTTTTTTTAATCCGTAGAACTGAAATCACAATCTAACTTTCAGGGCTTTTGTGAAGATAAAATGAGGTAGCAGGCATAGTAGGCAGAAGATGTTTGTAAATGGTAGCTACTCTATTATTTTTTCGTAAAGTGAATGTCTAGATTTTGGTCATATTAGGTACACTATAAGAGAACATCAACAACATAAGTTCACACTGTAGGGCTCTAGTTTTTCTCTTTATCTTTGGATATATATAATATATATTTATATACACTTCCCCATAACTAAGTGATAGATTTACCTCTGAGGGGTTTATAAAGCTCACACATAATGCTTTACATTAGCAGAAGTCGCCTAAAGAGGCAGAATTCTACCAAATTAAATCAGAATGGTAGAACTTGTAAATCTAATAAAGATATGTCTAAAATTAGAGCAAACCTTTTAAGATGATAATGATGATGATGGTGGTTATAACAGTGGTGGTGATAGCTATCATTTATTGAATGCCTAATATATGCTAAGCTTTGTAGCAGATGTTTTATACTGAAAGGTTTCAGAAGGAGCCCCTCTAAATATACCATATGACACATGGATTATTTTGAGCCAAAGATAATTAAGGCCCAAAAGTCTCAGGAAGAGCTTTTTATCTCCCTCTTAACTGTCTCTTAGAATTTAGATAGAGGCTCTGTTCCAGGAAGAGAGCTAATGTGGGAGATAACTATAAAGAGTATGAACTAGGTGTCATAAGGTGGGATACCTCCTCACAGCCTGTTTGTTCAAATTCCTCTCTGGGTCCCATTGTCTCTGTAAGGCATGACAAAGGTCTGTTTACAAAACATCTGTTCTTCCTATCTTCTGTGAATTATTTTCCTCACTCTGAAACCCCAGAGCCCTATTCCCTTCTAGCTAAGGATGGCATATGAGCCTCAATTGCCTGTCTTGGAGCCTCTCATGTCTTTGTGAGGTTCCCATACAAATGAAATTACATATATTTTTCTACTGTTAATCTGTTTCATGTCCCTTTAGTTAATAGACTAGCCAAAAGAATCAGGAAGAGTAAAAACATTTCCTTCTCTACAATACACTTTAAGTTTTTGAAAATGTCTATAAAGGAGATAATATTACCATCCATGTTCTACAGAAACTGAAGTTCAGGTGGCTTAAGTGACTCGCTTAGAGTCAAACAACTAGCTGGCATAAGAGGAACTGGAATTCAGATATTCTCTGATTCTACAATCAGTACATGTAATAGACTACCATTCAACTCTTTTGGAAGAAATACAACAAAAATACTCTGTCAAGAATACCCTAAAAGGAAATTATTAATCCAAAGATTTTTTTAAAATTTTTTATTAAAAAAGGTTTTTAACATTTATTATTATTTTTTTTATAGAGACAGAGACACAGCATTAACGGAAGAGGGGCAGAGAGAGAGGGAGACACAGAATCCAAAGCAGGCTCCAGGCTCTGAGCTGTCAGCACAGAGCCCAACACGGGGCTAGAACCCATGAGCCATGAGATCATGACCTGAGCTGAAGGTGGATGCTCAACCGACTGAGCCACCTAGGCACCCCCAAAGATTTTTTTTAAATGCCAGCACATATCTAGCATTATTCAGAGAAGACGTCAGTGCCCTGACTAGCTGGCATGAAAATTTTAGTCACTTTGCAAGCCTAGACCTATGTGGATCCAGGTATGGCTGGCTAACATGAATTTTTCAGATTATCAAAAATAAACTTGGTAACTGTGACTCAACAATCCAAGAATTTCGTCATCACTTGATATGATGAATAAGTTTCTGGATCCACAAAGTTGTGTTGCCCCCATCAATCTTGTACTATATTGAACTCATCTATCATTAAGTCCATGTTAGAACAGTTAGCCAATCTTCTGCTATGACATTACCATCTTTTAATGAAACAGCAACTTAAAACCAACTGACTTTTATCTTTTTATGTTTATTTATTTTGAGAGAGAGAGGGAGAGAGAGAATCATAAACAGGTCCCATGCCCAGTGCAGAACCCAAAGTAGAGTTCAATCTCACTACCACTGTGGTGGAGTCCCTCCTTAAGGAATGTGGTGAAAACCTCAAAACAAGGGAAGACAACCTGGCTATGTGTGCATACATAACATTCCTCACAATGCTGTAACACAGAACGCCCAATCAGATCGTATGTCTGTATGTTACCATGTATGGGAGACAAAGAAGTAGAAATTGTATAAAAGGCTACACCCCGCTGCACTTGGGGCTCAGGTTTTTGGGTACGAACCCAATGAGCCCCTGCAGGCACAAATAAAATCACTTCCTGGAAAGAAAAGCCTCGGTGTCATGACTGTCTGTGAACCTCGGTCCCATTACACCATGAGATCACGATCTGAGCCAACATTAAGAGTTGGATGCTTAACCAGCTGAATTACCCAGGCACGCCACAAATGGCTTTTAAATGGGCATTTTAAAACAGATTTCATGACATTTGGTGTGTGGGTAAAGTGTCAAAATAAATCTCTAACCACAGAAAGTATTCATATTTCCTTTTAATTTCCTTCTTTTTTCTTTTTTTTTTCTATTTCAATGAAAACAAAAGAAATGTTTGCCAAATCACAAATATCATCTGCATAAAAGTAAGTAAGTGAATTCTTTAAACCATTCTTGTATGCCAGTATTTTATGGACACACTTGGAGAAAACACAGCACTTTACAGAAGGTGACTCAACTCCTAAATGCCAATGCCATCTACCTCCTGACAGATTCTACCAAGCAGCTGCTTCCAAAAGAGATCAGCCCTTGGATATCTAAACTGGTTGCCAGTCTATTTGTTCGTTGAGATAAAGTGCCACAGTGTTACTAGGATAGATCTGTCAAGACCCATATGTAGACACTGCCCCATTACCAAGTGGCAAGCTGCACCTGAATGATGACGGGGAGGAGTGACTCAACACATCACACACAGCACAACTTAATGACAGCTTTGAGAGAGCTCAAAAAGAAGTTCCAAAGCAACAGAACAAATTTCCCAGTCAGAGCTTTAGCCTGGTGGAGTTTGATGTTTTTCTTTTAGCTCTACTCCCATCCATTACAATAATGAAAGCAAATTAGTTAATTATTTAATAAAAATATTTTCCTCTTAATGAAATTCATTGCTGATCAAATTAGATAATGGATGTGAAGGCAGTTTGAAAAGCATAATGCACAATACACACTGTCATTTTTAAATCTTGGAATAGGCATTTCTCCAGGATTGGACAGATGCCTCTTGACAACCTTCATCAGCATATAGGCTGTTTTCTGCAGATGGTCTTGGAGTCTTGACAAGACAGTTGCATAAGAGTTAATGGTTAGCTACCCTGGACTTATGCACGAGGCATCAGACACCTCTGCAGTGAAAAGAGCCTGAGATATGGCAAGAAGTGAGTCTGACCTGAACAAAGTCAATTACTACCTCTATAATCTTTGCCAAATCACTTCTTTCTCTGAACCTCAGACTCATCATCTATGTAATGGGTACAAATATCTATCTTACAATCTAGCTTACATGGTTATAAAATGAACCACAATTAAGCCTGTATTTAAGAATTGCTTACTATATGCTAGTTTCCTCCCCAATTCCCCAGATCCTACCCTATTCCACCAATGTTCTAAGCCATGAGATAATTTCAGGCAGGTGGGATGGGAAGAGTAATTAAGATCACAGCTGGAAGATCTCAGGGACCTCCAGTTTCACCTTTTCAGAAACAGTGCCCATAAAAATGTATGTGTCCAATTCCTACCTCATTTACACCTTTCATAAAAAAGAATTCCTAACATGCAAATTATCAAGATAAATACAAGTTTGCTGGTTTACCAGAATAAAAGCCTACTAAAGAACACCTGTTTACCATTCATGTATTTTATTCAAAATTTTTCTTCCTGAATGCATTTCAAGAGAGAGACAGAAAGACATTGTTTTCTCTTTAGCACCATGCTCATATTAGTCTTTTTAGGGAAGGATTAAAACAGAAAATATTGCACTTATAAATGGGGAGGCTTGTGCTTTATATTTACCCTATAGTTTTACTCTTAACCTTTTAGTATCAACCATAACTCATCTTCTTGGAAAAATGAGCTGAAGGACAGGTTTGACTACACTTTTGCTATTTATCGACTGAAATTATGGACGTGATCTTCAACCCACTTTGAATGATCAATATCATCATATTAAGTTACCCATAACAGTGTAAAGGTCATATATTTTCTTTTATTTTTTTAGTGAACATTTTTTTAATATGAAATTTATTGTCAAGTTGGTTTCCATACAACACCCAGTGCTCATCCCAAAAGGTGCCCTCCTCAATACCCCTCACCCACCCTCCCCTCTATTTTAATTGATTTTTAGTAAAAATACAGTATTACAGTAACTTCTTTTCTAGAATGCTTATATGTATGTTTCCCTAGAATGTGAGCTCCTTGAAAGTACAATCTCCAGCACAAAGTCACTTGCTGGCATGCACATATTACATATTAATTACCATAATAATGAGCTAATTACCAGGTAAATAAAAGAATCAGCTTATGAACTGACTAGTTCTTTCCTTTTTCAAAAGAAAGAAAAGAAAAGAAAAGAAACATCAGCAATTTTTCAATCCACTAGAGTTAACTAGCTAGCTAGGTGATAAGTGATAGTAGATAGGTGATAGATGATAGATAGATAGATAGATGCATAGATGATAGACAGATGATAGATAGATAGATAGATAGATAGATAGACAGATGTAAAACCACCTAGGTCATACCAGCCAACCTAGTAGTCTTTAATCTTTAGCAAACACCCTTAGCCTGCATGATTGATTCAACTTTCTTTGTATATCTATAGATCATACATTCTTTCCTAGAAAGAACAAAGCACCTCTGCACAACCCCAGGTGCTAAGGAACCAGACCTCCTTGCACAACCTCTGAGCACTGAGGTAATATCTATAGCTAGTATCATCAAGTGTGCATGTAATCAAGAAATGTTACAGATCCCTCTGCTCCCCTTATTGATTAATTACCCTAAACTCCTTTAAAAAACCCTGGGCCAGGTGAAAACCTCAGGTTGGCTTTTGGACAAGACTCCACCTTCTCCCCGGGGGGGCTGGCCTCCTGCTTAAAACTCGTATCTCTTTCCAATCAAAGCTCCTCTCTTGAGTATTGGCCTTTCTAGTGACAGAAATCTGAAATGGGTATCAATAACAGATAAAGAGAGAAGGAAAGGTCTTTGTCCATAACAGAATGCTAGGTGCCCACTGGTAAAAGTAGGTGGAATGTCAGAGTTGGAAAATGAGCATTTTGCACTCATCATGGAGAAAAAAAATAATATGCATCAGGCAAAAAGCATCAAAGGATGCTAAACCTAGGGGCAAATTCTGATGAGCAGCAGAGTATTTTCATGGTCTTAAGGAATCTCCGAATAGACTGTTTATTAGTTGCAAGAGAAGAAAATAGTAATTATACAGTGAGGAAAATCTGACAACACTCTAAGTGATCAAAATGAATATCACCATTGAGAACATCGCATGCCTCTCAATGTGACATTCAGAGAAGGACAAAACATCTTGCAAAATCTGAATCTAATTTTGAGGAAGCATCAGATAAACTATAAATGGGGGACATTCTATTTAAAAAGAGAGGTAGGACTGTATTCTTTTAAAATGTAAATTTTGGAAAAAAAAATCCATGGAAAACAAAAGACAGTCGGGATATTCCAGATTAAAGGAAGTTAAAGAAACGTGATAGTTAAATATAATACCCAACTCAACTGAATATTGTATTGAGGGAAAAAAAAAACACTATCAGGACATATTTGGGTCAATTGACAAAGCTGGAACACAGATAGTAGACTGAATAAAATACTTTATAAATATTAAATGTACTGAAATTGATAAATACAGAGTAGTTATCTAAGAGAAATTTCCAATTCTTAAGAAAATACATACAAATGTCATTAGGTTTAAAGGTCCCTAATTTGTCTAATGTTCCCTTAACTAATCCAGAAAGTGTACAGAAATTATAGAATCAAATATTAACAACAGGTAATCTTGGATAAAAAGCATCATTTTACTGGGGTGGCTGGGTGGCTCAATCAGTTAAGCATACAACTCTTGATTTCAGTTCAGGTCATGATCTCATGTTTCATGAGTTCAAACCCTGCATCAGGTTCTGCCCTGACAGTGCAGAGCCTGCTTGGGATTCTCTCTCTGTGTCCCTCCCCTGCTCATGCTCTCTCTCTCAAAATAAATAAATAAACATTAAAAAACAAAGAATATTGTTGAGGTGCCTGGGTGGCTCAGTCGGTTAGGCTAAACATCCAACTTTGGCTCAAGTCATGATCTCGCAGTTTGTGGGTTCAAGCCCTGTGTCAGGCTCTGCACTGACAGCTCAGAGCCTGGAGCCTGCTTCAGATTCTGTGTTCCCCTCTCTCTGCCTCTTCCCTGCTCACTCTCTCTTTCTCTCTCTCTCTCTCTCTCTCTCAAAAATAAACATTAAAAAAAATAAAATCTTTAAAAAAAGAGTATTGTTGTACTATTTTTTCTTGCAACTTTTCTATAACAGGTTTGAAGTTATTTTCAAATAAAATGGCAAGGTTTTTTTTTTTTTTTAATCCAGTTGACTGTATACCACTGACAAGTAACTTATAACATGGACTCTTCTGAATCAACTTGCTACATGGAGAAGTAGGTGGGGGCAGGACGGGAATGTCAGCGGTCTATCTGTAAAACTCCACAGTGGTAATATTTTAGTCTACCGAAAATCTTGCATTCCACTCTGGGAACATGATGACTTTTAGTCCTCTCTCTTCTCTAAGTTGGAAACATGTCTCTCCATCCTCAGAACGCATGCTTTTTCCTTGATACCAAATAGCTTGTCTCCCCTCAGACCCTCTTTTGAGATCAGGTTGCTCCATGGTAGGTGTTCTGCCAGTTCAGTGTCAGGCCTCCAGACCACCTGGGCCCTTGTGATTTGAAGGAAGGAACCCCAGTCAAGCTCAGAGCTGATGGAGGAAATCCTGGAATCTGGGTCGTACTGCTCCATCTTAAAAATTATAGGCATTTTATACAAACTTGCAAGGTGAAAGTTGTGGCTGCAACTTGAAAAATAACATAGTCTTTGATTCTTTCTGGTAGATAATAAGAGCGGATTGTTCAATAGGATAAGCAGAGGAGGATTTTTTGTTTGTTTCTCTTTCTTTGCTCCTATTTTGAGAATAGCAAATAAAGTTATTATAAGTCACTCAGGCATGAAACAAATGACTGAACTAAAATTGTGAAATGACTTAAATTAAGAGAATAACAAAACCTGTGTACTCCTGCTGGGTACCAGTATATTGTAAGAATCACTCTGCATTTCAGTGTTTAGCATTCAGACCCCCAGTCAGGTGACATAGATGAAATTGCTCAAGTACCTGATCTCGTAATAAGGTGCACCTTTTCTGTATAATACAGAATGTCTAAGGTGGAAACCACCAAAAATGCAGCCAGTTCTTTAGTTTACAGAGAAAGAGACTAAAATAAATGAAAAAAAAAAAAGAAAGGAGACGTTCTGAGCTGAACTGTGTACCCCATGAAATTCATATGCTAAAGCCCTAATCCCTAGTACCTCAGAATATGACTGTATTTGGATATAGGACGTTTAAAGAGGTAAGTAAAGTTAAATGAGGTCATTAGAGTGGGCCTTGATACATTATGACTGGTATCTTTATAAGAAGAGGAAAAAAGAACACAGACTGAGGGATGGCCATATGAGAACACAGAAAGAAGGTGCCCATCTAGAACTGAAGGAGAGAACTTCAGAAGAAGCCAAACCTTCCAATACCTGGATCTTGGGACTTCTAGGCTCAAGAACTGTGAGAAAATGAGTTTCTGTTGCTTACGCCACCCAGTTTGTGGTATTTTATTATGACAGCCCTAAAAGACCTTACAATGAAGAAAAATCAACTTCTCCTTTGGTACCCAGAGTTAGTTTGACCTATACCCTGAAGTATTGAAATGTCTAGGAATCTTGTATAAGAAAGTAGTAAGGTAGGCCCAGACCTTAAAGGTAGGTCAGAAGTGAGGCAGAAAGTTACTATTTTTTTAAAATATATGTCAATTTTAGTTCAATAAACCTGGAGAAAAAAGAAATGAGGGACAAATCTAGGTGGAAGAGGGACCCCAACAAATGTCCCGTTTTGGGCTAAGGTTGTAATGTATTCTCTACATTGTACTTCTTTTCTGTTATGGTCAATCTTCAGTAAAATATTGTTAAAAGTATAGCCTGACCTTTGTCTTTTGGGGGTGCTCTGCATTCTTTAATTGGAGCAAGTAAGGAAGAAAAAAATGAATCAGTGGCAATCCATAGTGAGAAAGCCCTCGGTCCACTGAGGTTGCAATCTCGAAGAGGACGGGCATCAGAGGGCACAGTCAGAGCAGCAAACCTGAGTGATCCACTTTAAGCACACGTGAGGCCCAGCGTAGCTCCCAGTAACCGGGGAATATGTTGGAGAGGGAAAGGACTAATTCCTAGTAGGCTGTATGGTCTTCTTAAATTTAAGTTAACACTGGATTCCTCTCTATCCCAGTTTAACAAATTCTGAAGTGTAAAACTGACATGAGGAAAATGAGAGACACAAGACAGTTTAAGAGTCCAAAAAGGATTACATCTGGAAGAACAATGATAGGTTGGCAATTCACAACACTGCAGTAAGATGTCTATGAGATGTGTAGATGGTGAAGTCCAGATTTCCTTTTACCTCTCCAAAGCATTGTACAGTTGGAAATTCTATACGTATGTTTTCAAACGACTTATCTCAAATTCTCTTTGAGATTAGGCATGGTGTTCCTCAGGTCCACTCTTTGACGTAATATCACTTAACAAATGGACAGAGACTTCCACCTCGAGTTTACAGATAAACTGCAAACTAAATTTACTTAAAGTCATACACTGAAGAGAAGGGACTCTCGGTCTAGTGCTCATTTCACAAAGTCAAAGTATCCCTTGAACAAAAGGCCCCAGCATCAAGAAAACTGAAGTTCCTGTCAGGAAATAAGATATATCTCAATAAAATATTCTACAACTTCAAAAAGCTAATTTTGTTTTTCTTAGTAGTAATTTCCATCTCCTCATCCATTAATGGGTCACTACATAGCATTTAGTAAAGTTTCAGTGTAGCAGTCCTTAGTGTAATTACTTTTTAAAATAGACTTTTAGTTTTAGAGTAGTTTTAGATTTACAGGAGAGTTGCAAAGATAGTACAGAGTGTTCAGCCTCAGTTTTTCCCATTACTGAAATCTTATTTTATTAGCATGGTACATTTCTTACAACTAATGAACCAATATTTACATATTAATACTAAGTAAAATATATCTTTTATTCAGCATTTCTCAGTTTTTAACCTAATGTCCTTTTCCTGTTCCAAGATCTCATCTAGGACACCACATTAAATTTACTTGTCATATCTCCCGAGGTTTCTCTTGGCTGTGCCAATTGCTTAGGCCTTCCTTATTCAGGATGACCTCAGCGATTTTCAGGAGTACTGTCAGGTACTTTATAGAATGTCCTTTGATTTGGTTTGTCTATTCTTCATAGTTAGAAATGGGTTACAGGTTTTGGGGAGCAAGACCACAGAAGTAAAGTGCCATTCTACTCACAGCATTCCAAAGGTACATGCTTAGCAACATGACTTATCACTGTTGATGCTGACCTTGATCACCTGGTTGAAGTGGTGTTTACCAGGTTTTCCAGTGTAACATGATCCTCCCCTCCAAGCCCCTTCTCATACCATCGTCAGAAGGAAGTCACTATGGGCAGGCTATACTTCAGGGACGGGGAGTTGCGTATTATTTCCTTGAGCACAGAGCATCTAAATTAAATTAATTGGAATTATTCTGTGTGGGAGATTTGTGTAACTCTCTTTTTATTCTTCAATGTTAATAAAATGAATTTTTTCACATATACTTGGAAAATATACAAAACTATTAATCAGCATATAGGAATACAAAATATTCCTTTATACCTTGTAATGGAGAAAAAAAAAAAAAAGACCTTTCAGGAATAGACACACCAGTTTCTTCTTTTGTAGTTTTTGTGTTGAAATATCAGATCATGTTGCTTTCTACTTAAAATCCTTGAATATCTTCTCATTATCATCAGGATAGAGCCTGACAACTTTGCTCACATAAAGGGCTTGAAATTTCCTTTGCAATCTAACTTCACCTTCTATCTAACTTCCATGCCATTCCATATTTCCTATGTCTTGCAGTGTTGTTGTGAAAATTAAAAATAATTTATACGAAATGCTCATCATATAGTAGATAATAAGAGAGAATAATTATTTTTTAGTTTTTTTTAAAGTTTATTCATTTATTTTTGAGAGAGAGAGAGAGCATGCAAACAAGGGAGGGGCAGAGAAAAAGGGAGAGAGAGAGAATTCCAAGCAGGCTCTGCACTGTCAGTGAAGAGACCAATGGCGGTCTCTATCTCACCAACTGAGAGATCATGACCGAGCTGAGATCAAGAGTCGGATGTTTAACAGACTGAGCCACCCAGTGCCCCAAGAGAATAATTCTTAAATACTAAAAAAGAAAATTCTATCTTTTCTGATATTTATTGAGAACAAAATTCACTTACCAACTAAAATAGCAACACAGGAGGTTCAAAAAATGAGGAAAAAAAAGTTATTTTTATAGATTGCTAATATTTTAGTTTTTATAGTTGTATATAGTACAGGGAGCATCATTTTTTTTCTTATAAAAGTAGCAACAGCTGTATAATACTAAATATAGCGTAGTCCAATTACCAAGCAATTTAAAATATAATATGTCTTGTTTTCTTATAACTAATCAAATACATAATATAGTATAATATCAGAAAACTTATGACTGTTGAGTTACTTCCAATCATTAGAGTTGAGGTCGGGATATGTCACTTTAATATTTCTTGAGTACTTTCTATGGAGCAAACAACTTACCAGGCACTAGGGAATACAAGGGTGGATAAGACAATGTTCCTGACTTGAAATGGTTTATCAGTTAATATAAATTATAGACCTATAGGAAATTATGATAACATAAATGGATATAAAAATAACAAGTACTGGCTGAGAGAAAATGAGGGAAGCTTCATCGATTAGGGAACCCTAAGGAATAGGTGAGATGGAAATTGGTGAAGTTTTTGGAGCAAAAGAGGAAATTCTAAAAATGCTGAACTGCTTGTGTGTGCAGATGTGTGCAAGAAGGAAATCACAGCACATTCAGTCCTTGTCCCCAGTGCCATTATTCTTCTCCTTGTGTAGTTTCAGCTCCAGAGCTGGGATAATTTTTTGGCATTTGACTAGCTCTCCTACTTTTTAAGCCCACCTCAGGATATATTCATGCTCTTGTTAAATAAAATATAGCTTAGTGGAATAGGAAAATATTTTCTGTAAAATATCATTCCACCAAGAAAGCATACTTAATAATGGACTAAGCATTTCAAGCCTTTCAGATGAATTTTTCTGTTCAGATTTCATAACATACAGGTGACTATTAAAGTAACAACAATTATGGTCATTTAATAGCATTCCCTCCCCCTATTTCCTAGGCAAGGCAATTTATTTTCAAATGCATAAGCTGCAAATAGAGAGTCATTATTATGGTAATAGACTAAACTGCAAAACAAATGTGGTCATGACACTTGGAGAAACATTCCCTCAATGCCACCAGGCAAAGATTTGCACCTCTATGGATATTAAAAAGATAGGTCCCTTTATCAACATGCCCAGCCATTTCTCCCACATATATTTCCCAGTGCTTCCCATATACTAGGCATTGTGAAACCAGGGTAGAAATCTGTGGTTCCTGAATTCAAGACTCTGGTTGGAAGAAGAAATGTAAACACTCTCCCATGGGGCCAACATTTAACCAAGTTCTGCATAGAGGGTGAGTGATGCTTAGAGAGCCATCTATACCTGCCTGGTGATATCAGGGAAGGTTCCAAAAGCAGGGAAAGCTGAGGCTGAAGGTAGGACTAGGAGTTTACCAGAATACCAAGTGGGGACAGGAGATCCCAGGAAAAAGGAACAGCGTCTGCAAAGGCATAGAGCACAGAGGTATTCAGATGTAGGGGCTGGTGAGGAGAGAGGTGGAGAAGAAAAAGAGTCAATGAAATAAAACCAAACATGAAGGTTGAGCACAGAAGGGCGGGGAGCAGTGTTTCAAGTTCTGAGGCTGCAAAGTCACAGTTGCAAACAATATTTCTTTTAGAAAGGGGATTCTTTCAAAACATAGTCTTCCACTGCCATATCTGTATCATGTACCTTAACTGTCAACCTCACGTCAGCATAATCAAGAGGCAGCTTTTCCCCTCCAGATTTCCCTCCAAGAGTGTTAAGTATGGTGAGGGCAAAGACGGTTTCTTCTGCAGGGCCCTGTGCACCACCTGGTTCATAATCTGAACTCACTGACATTTGTGGGTTGAATAAATACAAGGAAAAATTGACTACTGACCTAATATCATTATAGCTCTGGCAAATATTAGCAGTATAACCTCAGGAAAGCGACTTAACATTTCTGAGCACCATTTTCATCTGTAAAATGTGCTAACCCGCTGTCAATCCTGTCAAGATTAAAGAGGATGGTCTGTACGGCAGTCTTCATACAAATGCCCAGCCTATAAAGCAAGCTTAATATTTTGTACATGTTAGTTTGCATCCTTGTTTTCCTTTCATTCTTCTACTGTCATTCACAAATCCCAAATACGCTGTTAAACAATAGAACTCAGGAAGTAATCAAAACAGCAATCAAGTCCACTGTGCAACCCTGCTTCTCCCTCATGCTTTAGCCACATTGGTTTATTACTCTCCAAGATTTCACTGTTGAACAGCTGGTAAAAATTATTTAAATTCACAATGAACTTCTTAAACAGCACACTTCAAATCTTAACATCTAGGGCTTTACTTTCAAAATTCCCAGAATTCTTTTTTTTTTTAATTATGATTGGTCTCCTACTTTCCTAATCCTTTCAACCTCTTCTTTTATCAGAACTCATAGCAAAAAGTTTCTTCCTCTTTCTAGCTCTTGAGAAACTGGAAGCTTAGAGTCCCTCCTCTTCTATCTGCCCCTTTAATTTAGACATTTCTTAATGTAATACCTTTCTTCCTCCCTTCTCATTGCCATATTCTGCATAGCCTTCATTTCACCGCTTTGTTCTAGTCTCTTAATAGGCGGTGACAACTATGCCTGGCCTTTTGTGATGACCAGCCCCGCCTAGCAGCTGCTGGCACAACATCTCTGCACAGGAGCCAAACATTGTCCTGAATCACTGGTGAGCACAGGTCCTCTCGGTGCCCTCCTTTTTCAGCTTGGTCTTTCTCCTCCATTATCTTTCTCTTTAAAATTTTAATCATTCTCTAGTTTCATTTTTTTTTCAATTTCCATAAACTGTAGCTCTACAATTTGAACTTCACACTACGAGAGAAAGCCTTCCACATCCTTACTTCAAAACTTCTAAGCTCCAGACTCACCACCTCTCCCTTAGATAATGACAACAAGTTTCCTCAACACCTCCAATTTTTATCTTCTCCAGCTCATGTTATATTCTATAGCCACAGTGGCTCTGTATAAAGTACAGATCTATTCATGGCATTCCCTAGTGGGGCCACTTGTAATAATTCTGTTATTAAAGACAAACAAAACAAAACAAAACAACAACAACAAAAAACACCTAAGGCATTTCAGCCCTGCAGCCAAACCCATGACACACCTCAGGCAACCTTCTAAAAGTACAGAGTGAGAAGGCTTGCCTTCTCCTCTATCCATCTTCCCTTCAAATATTTGAGTCATATAAATCCCATTACTATTCCCATGCGGTCTCCCACCTTGCTGAATTGGCTTCTGCTGTCTTTTCTACCTGCAATGCCATCAGTCTCAGCCTACTAAAGTTCTATCATTCTACTTCTTCAAGATTGGCCTGGTACCTTGAGTAATACTTGTGACATCCAAAACAAAACAAATTCTCTTTTCCCAACTCTGAAAATACGATCTCCCTCATAGTGTGTGTTATGCTCACGCACAGAAATAATTTAGCATGATGGTTATCTTTCATTCAGTCTGTTATTTTAGGCTTCCACATTATCATCAACATTAGAGCGGGACCGTTGACTTTAGGTATAAGATTAGCTAGAAGGTTTATTACTCCAAATTAGACCTTCTGATGAGATTCTAAATTCTCCCATATAATTATTGCCAGCAAGAAATGATCCTGCACCATACATTTAATTGCAGGGTTTTATTTTATTTTATTTTCCATAGGGAGTAGAGTTGGATTGAGAAGTTGATTCATTGAAGTGAATCAGGTAAACAGCATCTAGTACCAGGGGATTCATCCGTTTCTATTTATTCCTATAACTTAAAGAGCCCAATTAAATATAATGGGTTAAAGTATTAAAAATCTGTTTGATTATCACTACTTACTCAGTGAGACACTGATTAAAGCTTAGGGAAGAGACAATTCTATTCATAGAGCTGAGACAGAGAGAAAGATCAGAAATGGCTTGTAGGTACTTTTCACCTTATATTCTTCAAGGCCTTTAATGAGAGAAAAATATGGAAAAACTGAAAATCTGTTCTTCGAAGTCTGATTTAATAAGCAGAGGATGCGGCAACAATGCCTACAATGTTACTTTTGAGGGTGTGACAGCATATACTTTCTAAGTTGCCAGAAATATGCCCCATCCAGCTTGCCCTACCTATGCTCCCTGAGACACATTATCTCCTACAAAAATTAAAATAACAAAAAAACACTATATTTTCTTGTCCTTGCCCTCCCACCACCACTGACTTGACTTGTGCTATTATAAATCATTTTAAACACTGCAAATATTCTTTTTGAATATAGTTTAACCAATGTCAGTAGAGTGACAAAACAGTATATTGGAAGGAACACTGAACATGTAGTTAGATTTGTTCTCAAGTCTTTACTGTACCTCATTCTTCCATACTTCCTTCATTCAAGAAATGTTTTACAAGGTAGCTGTGGGAACTTGGCCAAGTTAATTAACCATGCTAAGATTCAGTTTCCTCCCTGTGTAATATAGATATCATCATTATGGCTTGCCTCACAGGGTTGTCGTGAGGATCGAATAAAATTTTTAAAGTGAAATCACTTTGAAACACTATGGAAATCCACACATTTTGCTGCTGAGAGAATAGTAAGGTGAAAAAGCCACAAATGTCTTCAAATACTCTGTGAGCTGTGTACTGCTTCACACATTTCCACCCAGTGAACATTTACTATGTGGGGTAAGCATACTGGAAGCTGCAGGAAATACACCAAATTATGAGGTCATGGTTCTTCTTCCAAAGGAAAGAGGAAGGGAGAGGGAGAATAGCTTTCCTAGGGGAATAGCAATACAAGACAGCATAAGCCAGGGGGCAAATAATCCTTGCAGACAGTAACATACGAGCTCAAAGGGCAGATAATGTGGGCAAAGCTGCAATATTACTGCCCTCTGAGGCTCATGTTACTGAAGGGGACACTATCTGTAGGACAGTCATGGGTAGGGTATGACATGGCCATTGATTGACTTGATCTGACAGCTCTGAGAAGTACCTCCAAGGTAAGACACAGGAAATAATCACAGAAGAGAAGGCTCTGGACTGATGAGGTGGTGGAAAACACTGTCCCGTTATAGGGGAGAATCAGAAAAAGACTGTTTCCCCTTCATACACAATACTCATTTCTCCTCTCTACTCTAAGTCACTGTCTGTCACATGCATCCTGTGTTCTCCTTCCTGCATTCGCATTTCTCTGCTCTCACTTACTCCCTGCCCTGTGGGAGAAGAGCAGTGTTTTGTAAAGTCAAAACAAAAGTACTTGTGGGTTCTAGATTAAGACCTAGCTTACTTTACAGCCTATCTTTCTAAACTTGCAGCGTGCTGAATAGCCCCCTTAAGCCCCCTGAACCTCTCTTTTCTCTGCATAAGAGGAATAATATCTACCTGGCTAGAAGGCAGGCAATGTTTCTAGAAGAGGTGCTTAATAAATTGACATACTTCTTCAGCTTATAATAGGCACTCAATAAATACTTGAATAAATATTACTAATTATTGTTGACTCTATCACCCAGACCCCACCCAGTCTCCTAAGGAGACTACTCCAAAGGACTTTATACTAACATTCTGTCTAATATAAAACTGCAGTGAGGGGCACCTCACTCAGTTAAGTGTCTGATGATTTCAGCTCAGGTCATGATCTCATGGTCCGTGGGTTCGAGCCATGCATCAGGCTCTGTGCTGACACTGTGAACCCTGCTTGAGATTCTCTCGCTCTTTCTCTCTCTTGGTCCCTCCACCCTGTCAAAATAAATAAACAAAAAAACCTACAGTGAAACTTCCTTCACCTCACTTCAAAGTCTGTACTTCCTGTAAGAGATCCAGAGCTGCGGAAGATTTCAAAATTTTTAAACAAAATCAATAGTAATTCTATTTATTAAACTTCATAATTGGATCATTTCGAGATCACTACAGTTTTATTATTATTTTAATGCACAAGGAAAGGACAAACAGTTTGATGTGATGGACGCAGAATAGTGACCCATGTTTTAAAATATTTTTGTTTTTAACAAAAGCTTTCTCCCTGAGCTACTAGGAAGCTCAGAGTCAAAATGAATTCTCAAACCCACCAATTTTATTAACTCTGACCAAATTCTCAACTTATTTTTCCTTATACAGTTTTTTAGACGTTATATAAAATTACACTTTGTGCAATCTGTCTCACACAGAAGCCTAATATCCTTAAGAGGATCCCCTATAGATATCTGGTCATTACTCTCCATCCACATACGACCTCATCCACTGTAGCAGTATGCTGAAACTGTAGAATAGTACAAGCAGCTAATCAGTCTAAATCCAAACAACATGTATGTATGCAAAAGAGGCATTGTTTGCTTAGAAACAGATGGTTCAGAAAGGATTTAACTTGAATATCATTTAGCCACGAAGATTATAATTTTTACTGTTTTACCAACCTCACTGTGTGCCTTTCTAGCTCATAATAGCAGTCCACAGTGTTAAAACTAAGGTTCTACATCACAATTTATTTGTATTTGCACCCAGTTCATTGATAGCATCAAATTTATTTTAATAAATTTTTAATGTTTATTTATTTTTGAGAGACAGAGGGTGGGTAGGGGAGGGGCAGAGAGAGAGGAGGAGACACAGAATCTGAAGCAGACTCCAGGCTCTGAGCTGTGGGCACAGAGCCTGAGGTGGGGCTGGAACTCACAAACCATGAGATCATGACCTGCGCCAAAGTCAGATGCTTAACTGACTGAGCCACCCAGGTACCCGGAAAGCACCAAAATTTAAATGTACACTGCCATTCACTGGTCCATCTAATCGTGTAATCATATTATGATAGCTAATTTAAAGACTGAATTCACTTACCATTTTTCCCTGGGCAAATTACCTAAACGTTTCGTATTTCTCTTTAAATCAGTTTTAGTATTTGTGAAATGGACTTCAGCATCAGATTAGCCTGCAGTCACATCCTGACTCCACCACTGAATGCTGGGAGGTTTGAGAGATGTACTTTAAAACATGTCTTCCAAGTTCTTTGACACGGTTTCTATCAAATGGTGGGGGTCATGGCTCTTTTCTTGAATCTGGGCTATGACTTCTTGACAAATTAGAATACAGTGAAAGCGATGTTGTGCCAATTTCTGGCTCAGACTTTATCAAACTGGCAGTCTCCATTTTCCCATCTTTCAGGATGATCGCTCATAGAACCTGGAAGTCATGCACTGAAGAAGCCCAAGCCGCATTCAGAGAGGTCCAGGTGGAAAGAAACAAGCCCATATCCCTGGCCATGTAAGCATGCCATTTTGAAAGCAGATCCTCCAAGCTCCAGCTGAAATGCCTCCCTCTGAAGTCTGGTGGATCAGAAACAAGCTGTCCCAATCAAGTCCTACTCTATTTGTGAGCAAATAAGTGATTCGCATTGTCCTAAGCCACAAAGTTTTGGGGTACTTAGCTACACAGCGATATATAACTAGAACAGGATAACAAGGTCTTGTTTTTGCATAGAAAAGGCTGCCACAAGATTTTTGGCTAACATCAGAAAAGTGTCTGTGTCTTATAAGAATGTTATAAAACGATTATTTTTAAAATCTAGTCAATTCAAAAGTCTGTGAATTCTAAACAGCTTTCCTATCAGTCTTCATTAATAATATAAATTATAATAAAAGCCTATCTCATTTGTGCTTTGCAGGAACTATGGGTTTTACAAGTTGAAGGTTTGTGGCAACCCCACTTTGAGCAAGTGTGCTGGTACCATTTTTCCAACAGCATTTGGTCACTTTACATTTTTCTGTTGCATTTTGGTAATTCTTGCACTATTTCAAACTTTTCCATTATGATTATATTTGAATTGCTACAATCTCATGACAAAATGTTAACGGATGAGGAGTTGCTTCTCATGGATGAGCAAAGAAAGTAGTTTCTTGAAATGAAGATGCTGTGAAAATTGTTGAAATGACACAAAGGATTTAGAATATTGCACAAGCTTAGTTGATAAAGCAGTCGCAGGGTTTGAAAAGATTGACTCCAATTGTGAAAGAAGTTCTACTATGGATAAATTGCTATCAAATGCCATCACATGCAACAGAGAAATTGTTCATGAAAGGAAGAGTCAATTGATGTGACAAACTCCATGGTTGTCCTATTGTGAGAAATTGCCACAGCTACACCAACCTTCAGTGACCACCTGATCAGTCAGCAGCCAGTGACACTGAAGCAAGAACCTCCACCAGCAAAAAAAAGATATAATTCAATGAAAGCTCAGATGACAGTTGGCATTTTTCAGCAATAAAGTATTTTTTAATTGAGGTATGTACATTGTTTTTTGGACATAATTCTATTATTGCACACTTAATGGACTACAGTATAATGTAAACATAACTTTTATATGCACTGGGAAACCAAAAAAGGAAAAAAAAAATTCATTTGATTCACTTTATTGTGACATTCACTTGATTGTGGTGGTCTGGAACCAAACCCACAATATGCTGGAGGTGTGCCTGTAATTATTGTTTACTGAATAGCTCTATATATGGAGTGGACATGTTATAAGTTTTTTCATTTGATTTCATAATAATTCTACTAACATATTACTATTATACCCTTTTTACTAATGAGAAAACGTACATCTAGGGAAACTATATGGTAATAAGTAGCATGATTTGGATATGAACACTGATAGTGCCAAAGCCAGTATCTTCCTGTTTCATGATAACTTTCATGTGTATAATACAATAAAAAGTACATTTTAAAATCAATATGAGAGAAAATACTGAATGGGTTTAGGAAAAAAAGGCTTTAATAAGACTTTATTGATAAAGTTAGCTAAGCATTGGAGTAGGCAGTGCCTTCTAGACAGAGGACACAGCAGAAGCAAAGGCTCTGAGGCACAATATTTCTTTCATGATGTTTTTGTATTACTGACTTTTGAGTTTGGGCCAGGGAATGGTTGAAAAGTAAGGTAGGGAGGGCTTAGAGAATGTGTGTGCCTTTCAGAGGAGACTGATCTCATCCTTGATTGTTGGAGGACTACTGAGAGCCTCTTGTAAGCAGGTAAGTGATATGGTAAAAACCTCATAGCCAACCCCATGGGAATCCCCATCATATGTCTAGTAGGGTAACTCCAAGTCCTTTGTGAGACTTGATCTTCTGGATTCTGAATATTGGTACTTCTACTACTGGGGTTTTCACCTAAGGGGCCTTCAGCTCTCTGGGGATCATGAAGTTATTTACAAGAGATTCAAGAATTCTTGTGCCGTAAACTGTTTGTCAGCAGAATTATACATAACACTTTCCATGCTGAAATCTTTTTGCTTTAGTGAAAGTTGTTGACTTGATAGTCTTGTGTCATCTGTGCTTTGGCGAATCAGGACATAATCTAGATCCATGCCTTGGGGTGAAATGAGCCCACATTGGGCTCTGTACTGACAGCTTGGAGCCTGGAGCCTGGTGTGGATTCTGTGTCTCCCTCTCTTCTGCCCCTCCCCCCACTCATGCTCTGTCTCTCAAAAATGAAGAGGTATTAAAAAGAGGTTAGAGTGAGAGAGAGCCAAAGCATAAGAGACTGTTAAAAACTGAGAACAAACTGAGGGTTGATGGGGGGTGGGAGGGAGGGTAGGGTGGGTGATGGGTATTGAGGAGGGCACCTTTTGGGATGAGCACTGGGTGTTGTATGGAAACCAATTTGACAGTAAATTTCATATATTAAAAAAATAAATAAATAAATAAATAATTTTTTAAAAAAAGTTACCATTATTTTTATGTTTTTCTCTAACATGGGACAACTCACACCAAATTGTATTGTTTACTTACCTTTCTTTCTCACAGACTGCGATATCTGAGGACAGAGTAGGTAGGGATTTTTGTTTGCTTGTTTGGGGTTTTTTAGTATGTTATTTTTAACACTGTATCTAAATTTACATCATTATTCTTAACACATGGTATATATTCAATAAATATTTGTTGAAGAAATTAATCTTTAGATTTCTAAGTCACCTCTGAAATCTGATTTACATTTACTCTGTTCCACAGAATATACTTCATTAAAAAAATGAAAAGTAAAATTATTAGAAATCATATTATAAAATTTTTATCTGCAGAGAGATTGGATAAATTTACCATCCTACTGTCTTTCTGGGGCTCCATTTTCTTGTTTGTGCAATTGGGAAGACAGAGGACAGAAATACCTGCTTCATAGATTAGAACAAAGTCAGTCAGTATGAAGAGAAGATTGACGGTAGATGGCTTTTCCATAAATCGCCTACTATGATTATTGTCTTCTGTTCTAGTTGCCGATTTGTTTTTCATGGTGACAGTCTCTCTGGTTTTCCCTTTATAAGGTGGCTCATGCATTAGTCAATGCACATGGACTCCACTCTTACATTCTGTTCCAGGACAAACTAATTTGATTTTATTTTTCCAACCATTCTCTGTCTATCAAGTACTTAATGCCTAACTGTAATGGAACCAAAGTGAGGATTATTAGCCTTGGTTCTAACTAATGACTAGCTCACTCTCCTTCTAATATGCCTGGAGCACTTTCTAAGGTTGTTCATGACTCAGAGAACACTTGACAGTTATTCTAGTTAGAAACAATTGCATTTATTCTCTCAGACTTTCTCACTTTCATATTGATTCCTACAAAGAAAGAAAGAAAGAAAGAAAGAAAGAAAGAAAGAAAGAGGGAGGAAGGGAGGGAGGGAGGAAGGAGGGAAGGAGATTTAAAAAGATCACTGGAAGCAAGCTTGTGGTTCCTACTTCTTATATTGTTATATAATGGGAAGGACCATGCTGAATACAACCACCACTTATTACTAGCATGTAAGGGACCAAGAATGTGTTCAATGTTTTACATATGCTCTCTATTTTAATTCTTACAATACACATCTGTAATACAGATTTTTTTTCCCACTTTATGTATAAGGAAAAAGTGAGATAGGTAAAGCAACCTACCCAAAACCACAGTCCTGCTAAGTGTGACAAATAGAATCAAAATCCACACCTGTTTTCCTAGAGTCTATTTTCTTTGACAGTATGAGGTTTTAAAGAGCAGACGGTTTAAGGAGAAACCTGGTTCAACTCCAGCCTCTGCTGCTGAATACCTGTGGGCACTGGGTCAATGCAATCAATTTAATTCATTTTAGTTCAGTTCTACATTTACTAAGTATCTGCTTCATATAAGAATCTGTTCAGGGCACCACTGGAAATAAAAGTTGAAAAGGAAATGGTGTAAGTTCTTACTGAATTGAGAACACAGTACAGGAGATTAGATATACACTTCACCACAAAGACCTTCACTACAAAAATATACTATGACAGGTCTTATAAAAAAAGGCACAGACAAATGATAACAGAAATAGAAGAGAAAGACAAATTTTGACAGGGACAATCAGGAAGAAAGAGAATTTGGACATGGCACCCAAGAAAAGGCAGTGTATCTAATTTAAGAGCTAGTGCCATCAAATTAAAGAGTGCTGGATTCAAATCCTAGCTCCACCAGCAAACAGAAAGCTATGATGACCATTACCGAAGTGCTTGATCTCCGGCACTCTTGGTTTGTCTCTAAAAAGGGTATAAAAACATTTACACCTAATAGGAGGAGGGTTCTGTGACTGTGAGAAGCAAACACACTGATAGCGTGTATCAAAGTACCTAGCATACCTCCTGACATGAAATAAACACTTGATAAACACCCAAATTTAAAACAAGAGATCTAGTACTTTTGATAAGCAGCAGTAGGATGAAAGGACAGGATTTAGGTCACCAGGACCAAGAGGAGTAAACAGGGTGAGAAAACATGAAAGGAATATGTTTATGGAATAGACTGTAACTGAAAACAGATTCAAAGGGGGGGATCATAAGCCTGAATGTCAGATTCATGGTCTGACAATAATCCAAGTGAGGAGTAATGAGGCAGGCCTGATGTGGGACAGCACACATAGGCTGGAGGTGAGCCTAACTAAGACAGGCTGGCAGATCTTGACAACTACGGTCTGGAAAGTGATGGGTTAAATATAGTCTTACTTATGCTCTTCCCACCTGTGTAAGAGAAAGCATGATGATGCCCTTCACGGAAAAAGAGAAAACAAATAAACAAAAAAGGGAAGGTTTTTAAAAAGAAAATCTTCAGTTTGGGGTGAGGTAAACTTCAGTTGATGAATATGGAATTTGAGAAGGAAGTTAATCACATCAACAACAACTAGAGCAACTCTAACAGCAGATTTATCGTTCACACTGGTCTAAATCCTATACTTACATTTTCTGATACCATTGTTACAACGTGATCTGAGTTGGAAGTTATTATTTTATAAATGAGAAAATTGAGGGTTCAGAGGTTTTAGTAACCTGTCCAAAGCTATGAACCTACCATGTGGATAAACAAAAATTCGAACCTGGGCCTAATTTCAACACCCATTTTATCTACTATACAACACGGTCTCCAAAACAATCAACCTGAATAAATTACATGTGTTGTACTGATCTTAGTGTATCATCATAAATAATGAAAGATGGTGATACTCTCAAGTATATTGTAAATTGCTGTAAAAAATGTGAGTTACTATTTTACTGGTGGTAGTTTTGTTAATAATAGGGATTAGTCTCTAGTGAACAGCCCTAATTTTCCCAACTAGTCCTTTGATGGTTAGTTAATTTTTCAACAATTGAGCCCTAAAATAGTCATCACTTGGCTTTGTGAACATCTTTACTAGGAAAGAAGTATTTATAAAGCTATGTATGGATCATAAAAAAAGAGATGGTAGAAAATGTTTGACCTCCCCACAGAAGGATGGAAACCATGGCATCATTCTGGTTTGACCTGTCTTCTAATGAACTAGGTAGATCAGGTTTACACATGAGATAGATTAACAAAGACCATGGTCAATCTCCTTAACCTGAGAGAACTTGACATTTTACTTTCTACTGGGTACTTTGACAACTCTTGTAACCATCCAGAACTACTTCTTTTTAGGTAGACGTTGGCACAAAAAGCCATCCGTGCACAAATGGACCAAACCAAATACAGATAAATGTTCAATGTGGATCTCAAATGTAAAAAAAAAAAATGCCTTTGAGAAAACAATAAACAAATAAAATACTGCCAGTAAGTCAAAATGAATATCCATTTCACTTACCCACAACTACTTAGCAAGAGTTAACTGAATATTTGCTGTTTCAGACATTGCCCTGATTTTTTTTAAATAAAATCATGAATTCTATCAAAGCCTAGGCAAGTAGCATATTATATCAGTTTTACAAGTGAAGAGACAGGTTCTGTGGATTTTTTTCAAAATCATGTAGAGTAAGTATTGGAATGGGATTTAAATCTGGGACTATTTGATTTCCACTCTAGACCTAGATATTGACAATGAAAAATAAACAAGACCTTGTCTTTACGTTTAAATAAAGCACAGTCTAGCTGAAGAGTCATATTTGTAACTAATATATTATAATGAGATGAAATTGAATAAATGATGGAACAAATGAGCTCACTTGAGTTTGGCCTGGAGAAGACTGCACAAAAGCTCAACTGTGAAGATTTAGTCAAAATTTTGTCAGACAAACAAAGCAAGTAGAAGGCATTTCAGGCAAAAATAACAGAGATTCCAAGGCATGGGGTCACTACATGGTGTGCATTACAATACCGAGAATTCCCTTTTGTCTCTACTTTGGGATCTGTGGAGATTGAGAGCAGGAGAAGGGCTACTCAATGAATAAGCTGAAAAAGCCAAACTGAAGGTTTTAAATTTTGTCTTGCCGATAAATAGGGGAAAATAAGGAGGTTGAAGTATATGAATTCTAAAATTATTAAATTCTATGGCTATAAAAGGAAGCAGAGCTTAAAAGTTGACAGGCTTACTTATAGAAATACAGAAATATGCTGATTCTCCTTTTTTGTTTCCAAGACTGACACAGGTAAAAGTAAAGCCATCATGCAAAAATGACTTAGTAAAAAAGTTACTGCCTATATGAATAATTACGCCAAGGCAAGTTAAGTTACTTTAAATTTCTGATTGTGCTAGAATAGCTATGAAATAATTTGGGATTTTAGTCTTACAACTGTATAAAGTCACAGCAATCATCACTTTTACTTACCCCCATCAAATATGATACACTATCAATGCTCAAACAATGGACAAGAACTTGGTCTCTTTCCAAATTAACAAATAGAACTAATGGGTTTGAGAGCACATCATACTTCTGTCTTAGGAAAGCTTCCAAGGTGAAGTGATTTTCGTTAAAAAGGAAACTATGGTAACGAAACATAGAAAAATTAAAATAGGTAAGCAGTAATCTAAAAAGTACTTCAGTGACTTTCAGCTGAAAGCAGGAAGGTGGACAAAAGAAAAAACAAAAAATCAAAAATCAAATCTGAGAAGTTAGAAAAAACTAGAAAACAAACAAATAGTAATTTTAAACAGACAGTAGTTCTCTTTGATCAAATACTATGTAGACTAGAACACTTTAATTTTCAAGTTAGTAACCAAAACACAGCAAAGAGAAAATACTGGTTTTGGTGTTTAGTAATGTAAAAGCAATGGATCAAGAATCCATAGAAAAAAATTTATCTATATATAGACATCATTATTTCTCTTTGCTATATCAAATTCCCTTATCCCTTTTTAAAATGTTTGTTTGTTTAGAACAAGAGTGAGCACTTGAGCAAGAGAGGAGCAGAGAGAGAGGAAAAAAGAGAGAATCCTAGGCAGGCTCTGCTCTGTCAGCACAAAGCCCAAAGTGGGGCTTGACCTCACAAATCATGAGATAATGACCTGAGCGGAAATCAAAAGCCAGATGCTTACCCAACCGGACTGAGCCACCCAGGCACCCCATCCTTTTTTTTTTTTTTTTTTACAAAACATAGAGCATAAATTATTAATAACTTCAAAAGTCATCTTCCTGGCATAAAATCCTACCTTTAATTCCATCCAATTTAAGTGGAGAAAAAAAAAAAAAAAAGAATGTGGCAAGGACAGAAGAGTGTTGGTGAGGAATGGACCAGTAAGTCCTGTTACCCTTTCTATAAGCTGATACTGCTCAACCTTTGGAAATGACATCTTAAAGTGATGGTTTATGGCACTCCTTCTACTCTTAAAAACACATCTTTATTATCCAAATGTCTTTTAACTAACTACACCAAGTTTTGCAATAACAGGGTCACTGGTTAAGCACGTAAGCACCTGTGGTATAAAGCTGCTCCAGCCTGTCTCATATTGGGGAACCTCAGTTTTCCTTCCCTGTGAATCTCCTTTCTCAAATACACCATCATTCACACTTCTTCCTTAATTACTATTCACTTAAAGTTAAAAAAAGGTATAGCACCTCTGAAAAGTGGACATTTATAAGACAGGATTGCTATTCCCCTTTTCAGTGCTGCTTTGCTGGATATAACACTGGGTTTTGGTTCCTTTCCTTTTGGTATGTTAACATTAAAAATAACAGCAACCATGTATTAAGTGCTTACAGTAAGTCAGACACTAGGTTAAGAATTTTTGTGTATCCATTTAATGCTCACAGCAGGTCTCTGGGGTACTATGATCATTATTATATAGCATTTGTGGAAGCAGATACAGAGCAAGTAACTGTCCCATGATTCCACAATTATTCCTGTTAAGTTGGTATTAAACTCAGGATCATCATATATCGAAGATCGTTCTCTTAACCAGTGATTGCTAAATTTCTTTCCTATTGAACATTGATTCCTCCTCAGACTATTCCACAAAAAATAAAAATAAAAATGATCAGTGATCAGAGACCAAACAAGTTTTAAAAACACTGCATAATATATTTTTCTCTTGGAGATTCAAAATACGTATTAGGACATCCAAATTCTAAAAGTCATGCAGTCAAAGGGTAAGTTTAATTTTGATGGCTATAAGTTTGTTTCATCATGAAAACTTTTTCTGTTCCCTGTATAACATCTAATAAATCACCCACTTTGAAAAATATGTGCCATGCTTTCTTCTCTTGAGTCAATAATTATGAGTCTCATTGGGTTCCTATCTTCTTCTGCTTTCATAGTATATGTGTGACTTACTCATCCCACCTACCTTCTGAAGCCCATTTTAATGAAAATAGTGCCATTATCTCCTCACTAGAAAGCTTCTCTTCATTGTATATATGAATTAAGTTTTAACTAAAGAAAACTTTTCTCTTCCTGGAATCCTACTTTTCTTTGATCACCTTTCCTCTATCCTCTATCTTGGACCTGACTATATCTGATGGAGAGTTTGAGGATGTAGCCAGGTGTGGTCTGCACCAAGGAGCCTTCTAGAAACATACTGCCCTTCAGACAAGGTGAGAATCTTACCTCTTATCCCCATGGTACCATAGTATATAGTTCAAAATGTTGCATAGCTCTGAATGTTATATTCAGCTCTCAATTACTCTAGTATCTGCTACAAAGAAATCTATGCAATGATAAGAAAAGGACAATATCACAAAAAAAAAATCTGCAGACTTCCTGGATGCAATGAGCACAAGGTAAGTTCTATATTCACAAACAAATTCACTATCTGGAGGATTAAACCCCTCTGTTTCTGGAAAAGGATATATACAAATTTGAATTCAAATTCTTAACATTGGTCCTAAAATTCTTGGAAATATGCACTTATTAATTTTTGTGGCCTTACTTAGATCTGTTAATTCCTTCTTTTCCAGTTCAAGAGTCTTTTTTTTTTACTTTCCTTTTCTACATACACTATAAGGACATTGGGAAGAACACAGACTCCAGGGCCAGACAAAATACCACCTTGAAGTAAATACTACCAAGTTAGTTTGCTATCTTGTGCCTCATTTTCCCCACCTGTAGCCTAAACAAATGAATGATGTCCACATATGTTGATACATATGTGACGTCACCTGGTATCTAATCAGTGCTTGATCAATGTTAGTTTTCCTTTCAGCGCTAAAATTTTCATTCATGCCTTTCCTACTAACTGAACCACACTTTGCTAATATTTCTTACAGAAATTCAAGGATATGAGCTTGTCCATAAAGCTTGCCAGTAAAGCCAATCAACATGAAATGGGGGGGGGGCGGGGGGAAATGCTTCCAATTAGATAAACTTAGGCCTGAACTCTGCCCCCTCTCTGTTTCTTAATTATCTGACCATTAGCAAGTTATTTAACCTCTCTAAAGTTTAGCTTCTTTGGGGAGCCTGGGTGGCTCAGTCAGTTAAGTATCTGGCTCTTGGTTTCAGCTCAGGTCATGATCTCACAGTTTGTGAGTTCCAGTCCTAAGCTAGGCTCCATGTTGACAGTTCGGAGCCTGTTCAGAATTCTCTCCTCCTCTCTCTCTGCCCCTCCCCAACTTGCATGCTCTCTCTCTCTCTCAAAAAAAGAAAAAAAATCAGCTTTCTTTTTTCTGAAGTGGGGGATATAACATCTACCACCTAAGGCTACTTTAAGCATTCAACCAAAAAGCAAATGTCTAGTATTGTGCTAATGTTAATCTCTATCTTTCTTTTTTTAATTTTTTTTAATGTTTATTTTTATTTTTGACAGAGACAGAGCATGAGCGGGGGAGGGTCAGAGAGAGAGGGAGACACAGAATTGGAAGCAGGCTCCAGGCTCTGAGCTGTCAGCACAGAGCCCGACACGGGGCTCGAACTCACAGACTGCGAGATCATGACCTGAGCCGAAGTCGGACGCTCAACCGACTGAGCCACCCAGGCGCCCCAATCTCTATCTTTCTTACAGCATTCAACAATAGCACCATTTCTTAACAAGAGTAGAGGCTGAATAAAAAAAAATGTTTCTTCAGGTTAATGCTAGATATCACTAGAGACTACACTGAAAAAATATGCAGGGGTGTCCCAGAAATTGATAAGACATACCAGATGTGATCTGAGCTCTGCCATGTGGGTTTGGGCAGTGTGAAGAGTCAGAAGGCATTAAAGAGTTTACAAGCAGAATCAGACAAAACATTCCAGACTTCCAAGGTTCATACAACCCAACTATCGAACTCATATTTCCAGAGCAAGGCCCGTTCATCCCCATTGAGCTCAGCAGAGAAATTAGTTGCGTGATACCCATGTCATAGAATTAGGGTCTGAATCCTGGAATCAAATAAAAAATGATATTTGGTCCTTCCCCTTTGTACTGAAACTGTGTACTTGTACTGCAGATGAGATTATCATGATACCTAGCTTGTTCCAAATCGCAAAATGGATTTCTGGGAGAAAATGGACTTTAGGGACATAAACAGAACCTTCGTATTCAATGACTGGGTTACTGAAAATGATGGGTAAGCTTTTCTTCTTGCTGCTAAGGCCTCACTTCTTCACTCCACCCAGCATGTACCATGCCAGATTTACCTTCTCCATTTTCCTTTATTACAGCATTCAAAAACTGATTTACACCAGAGCAGTACTGGGGATCTAGATTAGAAAACCCTGTATAATAGTTCCAATATTTTTATTAGCATATCTCCTAATCCACAAACTTCCTCAGTTTCCTCAGCATTCAGAAGTACTGAAAATTGCTCCATTTCAAATTCCCATTCTAAAAATAATAAAAGAGCTTATTGATGTTGTGTACAACCGCTTTGAGTAAACACACTTAGGCACAATCTCTAATTTATGATTTTCTAATACCTCATTTTTCAGTAGGCTCATGGATGTAAAGTTAACATGTTATGTAATTCACCCTTTTAAAATGTGTAGTTAAATAGTTTTTAGTATAATCTTAGTCGTGCAGTCATTAGCATCATCAATTTTAGAACATTCACATCACCCTCACCCCTACCCCCCCCAAAAAAACCCATGCCCATTAACAGTCATTCTCCACCCCCCATATCCCCAACCAGGCAACCATTAATCTACTTTCTGTCTCTATGGATTTGCCTATCCTGAACATTTCATATAAGTGGAATCACACAGTATGGCTTTTTGTAATTGGCTTCTTTCACTCAGCATGATGTTTTCGAGGTTTATCCAGGTTTTATCAGGGATCTGTACTACATTCTTCTTTTATTGCCAAATAATATTTCATTGTATGGATATACCACCTTGTATTTATCCATTTATCAGTTGACAGACATTTGGGTTGTTTCCACTTTATGGATATAATGAATAATGTGTACAAGTTTTTGAGTAGACATATATGTTTTTATTTTTCTTGGGTAGATACCTTGGAGTTTAATTGCCTGGTAACTCTATGTTTAGCATTTTGAGAAACTGCAAAACTATTTTTGAATTGACTTTCACAAGGCAATACCTCATCTTAAGTAGGAAAAGAAGTTGGTTTTGTGATTTCATATTAATCACATTTCCTATTATTATTAGATAAAAAATACTTAGAGGGTCAAATAATAACAAAGTCATGGAGTTATTTAGTGAGAAAATAAAATTGCAATGTCAGAATCCATTCTTTGACCTCTAGTCTTAGCTTCTCCCATCTGTGCCTTTCTGAACAAGGCACAAGGCACACTGCACCATATGGTATTGTGGCTTATGTCAGTTCACCCTATCCTTCTTCTGAACCACCTAAACTATTTGAGAAAAAGGAATCAGTCTTACATAAAAAGTGACTTGTAGGAGAGAAGACAGTAATAAATAAATAAAATGAAAAGATATTTCTCCAATTTCTAAGGAAAAGATGAAACAAAACCTATGAGGTATAGTAAATAAGAAACAAAAATTTGTGTGTCTTTGTGATGAATTGAAATACCTGTGGTGGTATAAAATTTCAAGAGAAAGCAGGAATAGTCAAGGTGAGGTACAACTGCTGTCAAGCTTCAATGTGCATGAATATAGTCTGGAATTGCTTGTTAGACTTGTACATCCCTGGGACCTATCTCACACACACCCAGAGATTCTGTAGGGGTGTGCCAAGATGAGACTTGAACATAGAGCAGGGGATAAAGCAGCAGGTCTGTAGATAATATTTCAGTAACATCGATGAGTGGACTGACCCTTGAAAGCAATATGGCAAAATTTGAACCCTCCATCATCCATTGTCTGTGCAATGCTGAGCATTTCCTCAGGTTAATGTGTTCATATATTTTATGCGGTTCAAAACAGCCCCTTCATAGTGCATTCATGGAATTTAAAGATAAAATATACATAGAAAAGGACCTGGCTCTAGCTAATATTTGCTTCCTCCCTGCTCCCCTAAACCAAAGTCAAAAAGGACTGGAAAACATAGGGGCTTATACAACTGATGCAAAATGAGTGTTGCTTTGTTTCACCCTCTCTCCTTGAAACCAACACACCCCTCCTCCAATAATGTGCCCATTGTGAGCATCCTGCCTCAATCCATGAGAAATTTGAAAACACTCTCATTTGGGTGAACTAGCTGCAGCTGCTAACACAACGGCAGAAACAAGGTGCTATATATGCCCAAAGTTGATTAGCATCACCGCAACTCATTATTCTGATCAGCTAGAAGCAATTTACAATCATCTTTAAGCAAGTGCACATCATTTCCATAATTGACTTGCAGGAGCTTTGACACAACAACTTGTTGTAGCTGCCAATCACTGTCAAAGGACAGAGGAGGAAGAAGCCCTTCTGGAGAGAAAAGTGACAGTACAGTGCCTGGCCAAAGTGGGCAGTGAACAGGGTGGCTAAGAATGCTTTCCCATGTTGCTGTTTTCGAGGCCTTAGGACAGAATCTTTTCTAGAGGGAGAAAAGGACCACAGAGAAGGTGGACTCTACTGCCTTGTTTAAAGAAAGCTGGAGTGAGACTGGCAGGTTTCAGCCATACCTATGCCCTCTCTTAGCTTTAATTTTTAATTTTTTTGCTAACTTCCACCCCCTCCTCCCCTGACTTATGTAACTGCTCTGAGCATTGCTAGCTATAGTGAAAACATTGGCTTGTAAATCCATCTTTTCTCTCAAAGAATTATACATTTTGGGGGCTCTTAAGAGTCTGACTCCGGCTCAGGTCATGATCTCACGATTTGTGGCTTCGAGTCCCGTGTCAGGCTCTGTGTTGACAGCTCAGAGCCTGGAGCCTGCTTCTAATTCTGTGTCTCCCTCTCTCTGCCCCTATCCTGCTCATGCTCTGTCTCTCTCTCTCTCTCTCTCTCTCTCTCTCTCAAAAATGAAAAAATGTTAAAAAAATTTAAAAGAAAGAACTATGCATTTTTGGGTGACCCCAAATACATTGTGCAGCATCTAGATAGATTGATCGGTCATTTCCATCTTTTCTGAAACAAATAGGACTTTAAAATTTGATTGCTCCAGGCGCCTGGGTGGCTCAGTCAGTTAAACATCCAACTTAGGCTCAGGTCATGATCTCATGGTTCGTGAGTTCAAGCCCTGCCTAGGGCTCTGTGCTGACATCTCAGAGCCTGTTGCCTGTTTTGGATTCTGTCTCCTTCTCTCTCTGTCCCCCCTGTCTCCTTTTCTCTCAAAAATAAACATTAAAAATATTTTTTAAAAATGCATACTCAAACCAATATTTATTTAAATACTTATGAATGAGGCCAGTTTCAAATCCTTGGAATTTCTCTCTATAGAATGGCCCAAGTAATAAGCCAAGCCTTTGACAAAAATTATCCATGCACAGTCTTGGTATAAGTGCTGCCTCCTTAGCCTAGCTATTTTAAAAGGCAAACATTTTTCTCTAATAAATAAACACTATTTTTTCTCTGTTAAAAAAATACTTATGAATGAGAACATTATCGAATTTTTATGTTCACACTACCTAAGAAAGTGAGGAGTCCAAGAACTAAAATAAATGGCCTTGAAAAATATCAAACAACAAGAAAGAAAATCAAAACACCAAATAATTGGTATTAAATGTTTGTTAATAAAACCAAAGTTATTATTAGTTTGTTTCTTGGTAAAATAAGATGGAGAATATTTTCATGCATATTATAAGAAACAATACAAAAGCACTTGGAAAAGTGCAAAGTTGGGAATGCAGCACAATGTATAAAAAAGCAGGAGTCTTAATGACCAAGTTGGGTTGGATTCTAATTCTGCCCAAAGTGAGCAGTGATGATTACATACATATTATTGTATATGATGTGCAATATGATGAATAACACCAACGGCACATGTTGTGCAGATAGGATTCTTTGGGCAAACAGGATTCTTTGTATGCTCAATAAATAGGATTTGATTTGTTTATTGAAGATCGATGTAAATATAAGGGGATAGCTATTTTTTATGGTTTACAAGGCAAGTTCTATAATGTCAGGATTATTTGAAAGAAAGAACCTGAATGAACTATACAACCTGTGTTTTCAGTCAGGTAATTTGAGTTGAAAAATATTTACTGAATAATTTTTTTTACACAAGCCCAGGTAGCCCTATGTAAATAATGCCCAGCACTGGGACAACCACTGAGAATGCCGCAGCACATCTAAGAGGGTGCATTTTACCTGGCAAGTTAATCAAAGATGTCTAGAATGTGTTGGGCTGCATTACTGAGCCTCCATGTATGAGTTTTTAAAGACCGCAGTGATTTAATCTGAGCCATATCCCATGTTCCTCTACCTGGATAAACAACATTGAAAGGCTTAATTCTCTATACAGCCAAATCATTAACCATGTTTTTATAGAGATCTTACAGTTGGTCAGGTACTACAAAATGAAAATATGCCAGATTGCAGTTCCATGAGGGCAGAAAACATCATTCTTCTTTCTTGTCATTTACCCTGAGGGTCACATGCAGAGCTTTACACATGAGAAGTCCTCAGTAACTATTTGTGAATGCATGAAAAAAAAAATCAACTTCCTAAAAATTAGAGCACTGTATAAATTGTACTTTCATATCCTTGGCTTGCATCTTTTGGCCATCATCTATCACAGATTAATGGATTTTTTTTTTAATGAAACTGTCAGTATCTCTTAGTATCTGGCAAAGGCCAAGAGAATAGAAGCTTTATTTACATCCCTCTCTTCCTCAGAATCCAGCTCAATGATAGATGACTACAATTGGTACTCTTTTGTTGATGATCTGTCATTTCCTCCTAGTACATTTTTAGAGTTTCCTAAATGCCCTTAATATTTTGAATTTTCACTGTGAAGTGTATATGTGTTTGTTTAATACTATTTGAAATACTGTAGATCTGTAGACAATCTCTAGACTCATGTCTCTCATAACTTCTAGATAATTCTCAGCCATTATTTCTTCATATATTGATTCTCTTCCATTTTTTCTATCCTTCTTTTTGGAACTCCTAATAGGTAGGTGAAAAAAATTCTATATCTATCATCCACAGCTCTTAACTTTTCTTCCATACTTTCCACTTTGGTTTTTTGTTTGTTTGTTTTTTCGTACTGTTATCTGGAAGAATCCTTCTCAATCGCTCAGACTATTAATTTACTAGTAGCTGGATCAAGTCCACTTCTGAGTCATCTATTATTTTACAGCTGTGATATTTTTCATTTCTAAGATCCCTAATTGTTTTTATTCTGCAAATACCTGTTATTTTATGTCCAACTATTCTTACATTATAGGGGTTAGTTCTTCATTATGTATCTGGTGATATTAAATATAGCTATTCCTTCCATTTACATTTTGGATCTTGTCACATTTTCCCTCTATTTTATCAACTTTTTGGTATATTCAACCTTTTCCTCTAACCCTTTATTCTTCTCTGTTGACATTTAAAGACACTCAAGTTTTTCCCCCTTGAAAAAATAAATCTCCCTCAGCCACACTCTTCATCCAATCCTGAACTCTCCCTTTTACACCAAAGCCATTGAACAAATTTCCTTTATTTATACTTTATGCTTCCTCACTCTTTATTCATTTCAATCTGGCTTCCATTCCATCAGCAATTATCTAATAACAGAAAAGAGAATTAATTTGGTTGTTGTTCTCATTTTACCTGGCTTCCATGCACACTAGTCACTGCTGTCAACTCTCTTTTCTTAGCTTCTGATGTTACTGCTGTTTTTACTGCCATCCTCTGGAGTCCCCTTTTCAGTCTTATCTGCATGCTCCTGTTCATTTACTCAGCTATCATATGCTGGGACTTCTCAAGGTTCTGTCTTCTTCTCTTTCTCTGATTTTGTCCTATAGCATCTAAATTATGCATCTGGATTGAAGGACTTCCCATACAGAGATGAATTCTGAGTTTCTTCTGCAGCCCAGAATCTCCTCTGAGCTCTAGGCTTCTATCTAGAACTACCTCACCATAGCACTTTAATATTCCGACAACACTTCAAACTCAACAATATCGAAAACTCAACATCTGATCTCTCTGAAATCTGGATTAAATGGTAAGTCTGATAGGCATCATCTTTTCTTCTCTTTTTCATCCTTTATCTCTTTTAAGCTGTCATTATTTCTTACCTGGGCAGTTGCCGTAGGTTTCTAATTAATTCCCCTTCCACCTTGCCCTTTTCCAGTCTATTCTCCACATTTTAGACAGATCTTTTCAATATACAAATCATATCATTCCTTCATTTAAACAAAAGGCTTCCCATTGTTCTTTGTATATAAACCAAAAATCTTCAGTATGACTCACAAGGTCCTTGATAGTTTGGCCATATTTACTCTATTAGCCTCATCCAACACTGTGATCTCACGTACCTTCTGAACTGTGGCCACACCAGCTGTCTTCTCGTCCTTACAATGTATTGTGTTTATCTCTACTGTAAGACTTTGGCATATCTCTGCCTGAAATTTTCTCCCCAGTCCTCCACATTTCATTAATACCTACAATCCATCGTATCTCTGCTTAAATATGATTTCTGTAGCTCAACTTCCCTCATCCCTAGCCCACTAGAAGCCCCTCTTACACACTTGCTACAACATGCTTTCTTACATGGTATTCACCACAGTTTAAATTGTATATTTGTTTTGTGTGATTGACTAATGGCTACCTACACATCTAGACTATAAGCTGCTTGCCCAGACTATATTTTGGTCCAGTTTTTGAGCAGTGAGGAGGCACTCAAAAATAGTTTTTAATAAATGAGGGAAAATATCTGAATGAAGTGTTTGATGCATTCAATGTTAGCTGTAGTAATTGATTACCTTATAGTTTCTGTCTGTTGTCACAAATTATTTTTAGTTTTGGATAGACTAGAAGATATTTTAAGATCTCTCTGCATATCAGCAGAAAAGAGATGACACAATAAAATTAAATAATTTGAAGAATGTTTAATAAACTATTTACCAAGGTGTGAGATGGGTACAGGAAAATCACAAGAGACACTGTAGTGCTTCTCAGCTATTGACAGTAATCAGAGTGACGGTGGAGGGGGAATCCCTTTCCTCCCTCCCTTGAGTTTCCTGCCTATATTTCTCTTTGGCTATAAACATCCAGAAGCCAGAAGAAAAGAGAATCTGTTGTTATAGTTTGTACAGATCAGCTTTGCCAGACAAAAAGAAGGTAGAGAATGGATTTAAATGAACAAACAAAAATATCCAGCACATCATGCAAAGTTTATTACACCTAGAAGAACAAAGTCACTTATTTATTTACTGGTTCATTCATTTTTACTTATTTCTTTAGTAAAAGGATGAAACTGCCTTCTGTCAATACTTTAATAGGTAATGTTTTCTTTCATGGACTCAGGCCTCCAAAAGCATATGTGAAAATGTTTAAAAAAATGTTTAAGGAATTGGGGCACCTGGGAGGCTCAGTTGGTTAAGTGTCCGACTTTGACTCAGGTCATGATCTTGGGGTTTGTGACTTAGAGCTCTGCATCGGGGGTTCACTGCTGTCAGTGCAGAGCCTGCTTTGGATTCTCTGTCTCTCTCTCTCTGCCCCTCCCTAACTTGTGGGCTCTCTCTTTCTCTCTCTCTCAAAAATAAATACACATTTAAAAAAAATGTTAAGGAATCTACCCACCTAAACCTTTCAGAGTAGGTTGAGTCAAACTCAATAAGACATCTCTCTGACATTGTTTTCTACAACCTTCCACATTCATTATGGGATTGGATGACTCAGATGTTTCTTTGTCATTGTGTTGCTTGTCAGAGAACTGTTCCTCTCCTCATCTCAGTAGTGAGGAGACATGGACAAAGAAGAGGAGAAAGGTTTGTTTTTTCTCTTTCCTCTCTATTTTCGTATTTTAGATACAATTGGTTTTCTCTCAAGTACCAGATGTTTTCCAAAATATCTCTAATGTTGGTCTTTTAATCCAAATGATGTTGGAAAAAAACTTTATAGATAACATCCTCTCATATTCTTTCTGGAAATTTATAAAGGAAAAGAGGTAACACAAACCAAAATAACTGGACACAGCATTTCATTTTTTAAAAAAGTCAAATATATCACAATCACCTTCAGATTAAGTTCATAACTGTTCCCCATGATTTGAAATTACAAACTTAATTTCAAAAAGCTGGCAATAAAATTAAGTATACACTTCCTCATACCTGTCATGATTTTTGGCTTATATTGTGCCCATTGATATCTGATATCCATACAATGAACGGAAAAAAATCCAATTAAGAAATTTGAAGAGTGAATGAATTTTAGATTCCTCTTACCCAGTGTTAATGTCTCTTGTTTAATCCATCCAATCTTGATACTTGTCATGATGACAGTATACTCAGAAAGAGCTCATTCCAACCTGGAACATCTCCCATTCTGTGTTCTTCCTTCCCTTTTTATTCTATCAGACCCAGAATGATATAGTCATTATTTATTAAGCAATTACTGTGGGTTGAACACTATGATAAGTGTTTTGCAAATGTTACCTTGTTTAACCCTCACAATACCCCATTAAGTAGGTGTGGTAGATTAATGACCATATTTAATGACAAATCCCTAAGACCACACCCTTTGCAATTTCACTGTTCTGCCCCTATCATCCAGAGGTGAAGACTCTTTCCCCACCTTCTTAAATCTGGACTAAACTTGTATCTTTCTTTGAGAAATATAATGTGGTGGAAGTGACATGGTGTGTGTTTTGTATCCTAGGTCTCAAAAGTCCCTGGAGTATCTTCCTTTGCTTTCTTAGAATCTCGCCCTCAAGCTATCAAATAAAGAAGCAGTCTAGACTACTGGAGAGTGAGAGGCCATGTGGAGAAGTTCCCAGGAACCTCACCCAAGAGCCAGTACCATGATTATCAGACATAAGTGAGTCCATTTTCGACATTTCAGCCCAGCTGATGCTCTGGCTAAATGTTAGTCATGTTAAGGAATCCAGGCAAAACCAGTAGAGGGATTACCCAGTTTACCCGCAGAATGAGAGAAATAATATATGATTGTTTAAAGCCACCAAGTTTGGAAGTAGTTTTTTGTTTGTTTGTTTGTTTGTTTGTTTTGTTTATTTGTTTATTTTATATAACAAAGGTTAATTTAATTTTTTTCAAAATATAAATGAGGAGAGTGGGCAAGGAAATATTTAGTATATTGTCCTAAACAGCATACACATTCCATGATGAATCCAAGCCTTTCTGAATCTAAATTCTATACCTGAAGATACAATGGTATTTTTCTTAAATTTACTTTCAGTTATTTGAAGGTGCCAACCAGGTACTATAAAGTCCTTTCTTTTCCAAACTAGGTACCCCATTTTCTTTTTATTTTCCTCATTTTCAGTCTTATCCGTATGATATCCATTCCCATTTGAAGCCCTAACAGTTTATTCATTTCTGTCCAAATGGGAGGTGCCCAATAACTAAATTCTAAGTGGACTCAGACTACAACAGAATAAAGCAGTGTTTGCCAAATTTTGGCCTGTAGACCAAGTTTAGCCCACCACCTGTTTTTGTATGGCTCATGAGCTAAGAATGATTTTTACATTTTGTATATATGAAAATTTTTAAGAAGAATGTTTCAGATAATTATATGAAATTAAAACTTCAGTGTATATAAAAACAGTTTATTACAACACAATCATTCATTTGTTTACCTATTACCTATCTATAGCAGCTTTCCCATGACAACAGAGGAATTGAGTAGTTGTGATAAAGAAGAACTTCTGGCCCACAAATATGTGAATTTGACTATTTAGCTCTTTTGAGAAAAGTTTATTGAGCCTTGAAATAGGCAACTGCGATCTTCTTCACTCTGGATACTCCACTTCTCTTATTTCATCCTTAACTTACATAATTTTTAAGGGTAGTAATATCACTCTTTTGAATGATACTGTACCAAGTAAAACTATGTTTTCACTCATTTTCCTAAAGCCACAACTCCTCCACTTTCTTTATTGATCTTTTGAACCAACATGCATGTTATTACATTTAGTTCCATTGAATTTCATTTTATAAGAATCATACCATCACTTCCACCTTTAAATATCTTTTTTGACATTAATTCTGTCCTCCAACACATTCAACCTTTCCCCAGGGTGATCATATCTACAAACTAAGGAAACATAATTGGAATGTCTTAGATGAAGTAATGGAATAAATGTAGAACAAAAGACAGCCATGTAACACGACACTAGAAATTTCCCTCCAGCTTGAATGCCCATCCCTTAGTTAAAATATTCTTATCAGTAAACCCACATATTTTGACCAAATTTTGTCCCCAAGGTCATTATTCAGTACCGTATTCGTTTATTCAGCACATGTATATTGAATCCTTACCATGTCCTGTGCTTGGTGCGGGGGAAACAATGAGGCAGAGAACAGAGACATTGCATCTTAGAACTCTTAGCCTCATCAGTTTCATAAGCAAGGAGTCTTCTCAAAATATGTGACTACAAACTGTAATGGTTGTTACGAATAAAAATGCCTTGAATTATTACAGTGTTACTATATATGTATACAAGGCATTGCTAAAATCACCCTTATCTCCTTAAGCAATGTCTTTGATAACCTATGAAAGGAGCTGAGGTTATGCTCGTATGACTAGTTCTCCTTAGTAAATCAATGTTGGTGCCTAGTGATCAGGGTGTCCCTGAAATATGAGTCTGAACCTTCCACGTGTTTACAAATCACTTGAGGGATCTTGTTAAAATGTAAATTCTGGTTCAGTAGGTCTGGACTGGAGCCCGAGATTCAGCATCACTAACGAGCTCTGAGGAACAGCATGCCACTGCTCTACCCACCTCAGTCCAAATAATAAGGCCTCAGTAGACATTCACAACCTAGATCTTTAATGATCTGTTCCTGTCCTAAAAGGGCAAGTCGTTTTAGAGAGGCATTACAGAAGTTTTTGAGCAGAGTAAAGCAAATAGCCTAGTGGAAGCCACAGTCTCTGGAGTCACACAGATGTGAGTTTATATACAGACCTGCACCTTGATAGTCTTGTGAGCTCAACCTATGTCCTCACCTCACTGTACCTCAATTTCCTCATCAGTGAACATGGAAATGACAGCTTGCTGGAGTGTTAGTGAGAAGAATAACCCTGAAACACAGTAGATTTTAAACAAATGGTACTTTTCATTGTGTTTATTAAAAGAATGATATGAACAGAACTGTCCTTTGAGAAAATTAATCACACATTTAAGAGGTCCTTTGACTTTGAATGGGGAGAGACAGGGAGATTTGGAGAAATCAAAGGTTGCTCCAACTACTATTTAATGAGCATATACTATATGTTAGAAACTGTGCTAAATGGTAAGAATATAAAGATGAATCAGGCAGAGTTTTCAGAGTTTATTCAGGAAGACCTATCAGCAAACAGCCATTAGATTCAGGCATTTAATGAACCTGGATCCACTGATTCATTTGACAAATGCCAAGGGAGTAGCAATTGTGATGATGAGATGGAAATGGGTTTGATACACACACACACACACACACACACACACACACACACACACACACAGTGGTTGAGGTAATAGGACAGGATATTATTGTAAGAAAAAGAAAGGTGCTAAAAAAAAAAAAAAAAAAAGAAAAAGAAAGGTGCTAATGATAATTCTGAGACCTTAAGACTTGAGAGGATGGAGGTCTCATTAACAGAAATAAGCAACGTGAAAGAAAAATCAGGTAAGAGAGACAAAATTGAGTTTCCTTTTGCACATATTGAGTTGAAGAGATGCCAGGTCATCTCACTGCAGATGAATTCAAAGACATTTTGAAATAGAATCACCATGGATAGTAATATGTGTAATTGAAGCTCATTTACAGAATTCAGGGAAAACTAACATGCACTTTCTGGTTATTTTTGTAACAAAATGATTTTGATCACATGTTTGTGCATCTACTATGTTTACAGTTATAGAGAAAGGAGTATATGTTTATGTTTGGTGTTTACCCTACATCAGCAGTTCAAAAAAATTACTACACTGTTTCTACTCTATTAATGACAGTCTGAATTTAGAAGACTTGATAAGTTGTTTACAAGGAAGTTCAGAGGGAGAAATCAGTGCATGTTTGCAGAATATTGTGAAAACATTTTTCTCAGGATGTGTCGCTGGAAATGGCAATTAGTCAATGTAGGGAAACTGATGTACCTTTACACATTAAGTCACACTAAAGCAAACATCCAGACCAATGCAGTTCAGCTTCTGATAGAATAAATGAAATGATGTTGATATATAAAAAGTTTCACACAATTTACATTTCTGACCCATGAATTCTCATTAGAGTTCTCCAACGAAGCCAAAAGGGAAGCTCTCATGTTTATATTTTATGGACAAATAGAGTGAGGAATGGGGAAATGAGGGGCTTAGAGACTCATAGACAAATAGAATGAATGAGTGCCTGAAAGTTTTATGTAAATGCCTGTTGAAAGCTAGGCTCTGTGCTCTCTGCCAATGTAAAGACATTGGCTCTTTTGTTTATCCCTCATAATAATCTTGTGCATTGAGTATGACAGTATTCTCATCATGTTGTAGATGACATAATGTAGTAGCACAGAGTTAACATAATGTCATCAACATCATACAGGCACCCTGTGGAGCATTTGTGGGTTGCTTCACTTCTCCTTTCCCCTTTCACAATGGCTGCAATTTCTGTTTAGGGGTCGATGTGGTTTCAGAGAAACTGAATTCATTCCTGGCTCCATAGGTGACACATGTGAACTAAACTAAACCCATCAGGGGGCCGTTTACCTGCAGAGCTAGACTTAAGGATGGGCATGACATATGAGCTCCTTCAACCAGAGAATCTAAGAACTTGCACTAAGAATGATGAGGCAGATGCCACTCTCTTCTGCTGGTTGTGTGAAGAAGATGGGGCTAGCAGCCATTTTAGAACCATTGAGCCCCAAAATGAAGCAAGCAGACAGAGAGATGGAGGGAAGTTTGGTCCCTGATTAAGCTGCTGGACCAAACCTTGCAGATTTTTGTGGAGATTGGAGGGATTTGGGACTTTTTAGCTCCTTGGGCCCAGAATTAACCTCCAGTATTTAAACAACTTTGAGGCTTCCACTTATGGCAACTAATTGGTATACAAATCACCTAGATCAACACCTTTTCACCAGAAAGAGGTTATGAAGCTGAAAGAAAGGAAACACTTTTCCAAGATGGTATGGCTAACTCAAGACAAAGACAAGTCTAGCATTCAGGATTCTGCATGCCCAGTCTAGCGACCTTTCCCATGCCAACAAGTTGAGTTACGAAGGTACACAGTAAGGGAAAGGTCTAAGATTTCTAGAATACTTAGAATTTATCATTTCTAAGAGAACTGTGGTTAAATAAAAACTTTTAAATATTCAAGGAGAAAAATATCAAAAGAGAAAAAAATACACTGTGGAATGTTTTCATTTTTTACTAGGAAATGTATTTGACTATTTTGAAAATTCATTCAAGCTGGATACTTTGATTTATGTACTTCTTCATATCTCTTACTGTGCCAAGCACCATATTGGTCAAATTAGGTATTCAAATAATTATTTGTTTAATATCTGTCTTTCTCACTGTTATATATTGTGACAGCAGGGATCATGACTGCCTATTCCAAACCTGCATTTTCAGGGCTCATCACAGGGTAGATTCTAAATAAACTTGTATTAATGATATTAAATGTCACCACCCTCTGTGCTTGTACCCAATATTCAAGGGCAACACACAAAGTAGCCATATAACATGAAATAGTCTAGTCTAGAATAGTCTCATTTACGTAGTCTATCTAGAACAGCCCTGTCCAAAAGAAATACAACATAAGTCACAAATGTGAGGCATGTATGTAATTTTAAATATTCTAGTAGCCATGTTTTTTTTTAATGTTTATTTATTTTGAGAGAAAGAGAGAGAGAGATAGCGAAAGGGAGAGGGGCAGAGAGGCAGAGAATCCCAAGCAGGCTCCACGTGGTCAGTGCAGAGCTTAATGTGGGGCTTGAACCCATAAACCATGAGATCATGACTCGAGCTGAAATCAAGAGTTTGACACTTAACCAACTGAGCCACCCACACACCCCTAGTAGCCATATTAAAGAAATAAATAAAAATAGGGGAGCTTGGGTGGCTCAGTTAGTTAAGCATCTGACTTCAGCTCAGGTCATGATCTCGCAGTTTGCGTGTTCGAGCCCCGCGTCAGGCTCTGTGCTGACAGCTCAGAGCCTGGAGCCTGCTTCAGATTCTGTGTCTCCCCCTCTCTCTGCCCCTCCCCTGCTCACACTCTGTGTCTCTCTGTCTCTCAATAAAAAAAAAAAAAGTTAAAAAAATAAATAAATAAAAATAAACCACTGAAGTTGATTTTTATTTAACCCAATATACTCTAAATATTATTATTTAATATATAATCAATACACATATTAATGAGATTTTTTACATAAAATTTTCAAAATTTGGTATATATATCATCCTTACATCTTAATTCAGACAAGCCACATTTCTGGTGATTAATAGCCACACATTGATAAATATGGACATATATTAGGTCAGATATACACATAACCTACGCCTATGACATTGTATAAAAATAATGCTCCAAGAGCTAAATTGTGATAAGATTTGACATAAAAAAAAGAGTCAGGAATTTATATTAAAAATGCACAATACCATTGCTATATAAACTTGCTAGTGTTACTTTAAAGTCTCTCAAAGTAGTTCTTATCAAACGAAAGCTGTTCTCTCACAATGCCCAAATATTAAGATGTTAGCATCATTATGGAACAAGCATCTAGTTAGCACTAGTTATTATTTTTTTAATGTTTATTTTTGAGAGAGAGAGAGAGAGAGAGAGAGCAAATAGGGAAGGGGGAGGCCAAGGGAGACAGAATCCCAGGCTGACAGTGCAGAGCTAGACATGGGGCTTGAACCCACGAACCACAAGATCATGACCTGAGCCAAATCACGAGTCAGATGCTTAACCGAGTGAGCCACTCAGGCATACCTAGCACTTCTTATTAGTGTCTTTCCAGGTTATGTTTTTAAGTCATGTAACTATAATGCAAAATACTATGTCATTGCATAAACAAGTCTAGTTAGGAATGTTTAAAACAAGGCACTAGGCCAAATAGGCTCAGTGGAGTCATGTATGCTAAGCTAAACAGAGTCACCAAACTGAGACTTACTACCTAACTTACTTACAGTTTTAGCCTCTCTCAGGAATGGAGTCTCAAACAAGTTGATTAAAATGATCTGGTCAATACATATAGAACCCTGCTGTCCCCTAAAGAAAGGTAACTTTGCCCAGCTCTTCACTAGTATGTCTTCCTAACCCCACCCCCTTCTGCATATAAAAATGCTTCATTTTGTACAACTGTTGGGTGTTCCTTCCTATATACTAGATGGGATGCTGTCTGATTCATGAGCCATTGAATAAAGCTTATAAGATCTTTAAAATTTACTAAGTTGAATTTTGGTTTTTGACAGGAATAGTCTTAATACCTTACATAAATTTTGACTTATTGTTTGTTAATTTATTTAAGAGAGAGAGTGCACACCGGGAAGAGAGGCAGAGTGGGGAGAGGCAACCCATGCTAAGCACAGATCCCATTGCAGGGCTTGATCTCACAAGCCTGGGATCATGAAGTGAGCCAAAATTAGGAGTTGGGTACTTAACTGACTCAGTCACCCAGGCACCCAAATACCTTACATAAATTTTAATGGCCTGTAAGAAATCTTCTATATGTGATTTCTAAGATTTCTAATAGTGGGCTTGAGGATTCATAACAAATTCTATTAATCTATTTTAGATAGGAATTTTATTATTAATTATATGTATATTATGTAATATATGCTATATATAATTATTACATAGTTTAAATTAAATTTATGTTAGCTTCTCTTCATGCAATGACCATGTACATCAGGTATGTCAGGTAACATGTAGGTGCTAGGGATGTAGAGATGAGTAATATTTTTTTTAATATTTATTCTTGAGAAAGAGAGAGAAAGAGAGACAGAGTGCAAGTGGAGGAGGGGCAGAGAGAGAGAGGGATACAGAAAATCTGAAACAGGCTCCAGACTCTAAGCTGTCAGTACAGAGCCCAAAGTGGGGCTTGAACCCATGAACCATGAGATCATGACCTGAGCCAAAGTCAGATGCCATACCGACTGAGCCACCCAGGCACCCTGAGATGAGTAATTATTCCTTGCCTACAAGTAGGTCACAATCTACTAGAGCCAACAGCCAGATGGATTTGTGAGAAAGCCTTTTTTTTGTTTGTTTTTTTTGAACGAGGTTCGCACAGGACACATTAGAGACACATAGGAGTCACTGGTCGTTTTACCTGGTGGTAAGCCAAGAAGGTAGGAACAACGTCTCATGGAGGAGAAGAGCTTCAAATGGTTCTGAGAAGTGGAGAGCCACTAGTACCTAGAGAACTAAGTTCACTCTACTCTGCTGTTCAGAGCTGTAGCACAGGATTGCAAGTAGACAAGGGGGTGGCCTATGTCCTGGTGGGGGCAGCAGCATGGGAACCCATGCTGCAAAAGGCACAGAGGGAAGTTCTGGGCTTGGGGGAGACTCCGCCAAATGCAAAAGGCCAAAGTTGCTGTGATTTACATATTTCCATTTTGAGACTCCCCCCAACCCTTTTAACCCATATGGTTTTGATAATTATTTTTAAACGGAAATTCAGATAGCAGCAGGCAGTAAGTATTTGAAATAGGACTTCATATTGGGAGACTCTGTGGGGCACTTGGCAAGTTTTATTTCCTCCTCCCAATAAACCAGAGGGGAAAGCTGGCATTTCTAATTCTAATCACGGGAGCTCTACTCTCTCTCACTCTGACCATCATTCTTAAAGGGGAAAAGGGGAGGGGGCTGCTCACTCCCTCCTCCATGATTCCCCCAACCCCCATGAAAAATAAGCACCTGTGAGAGACAGAGTTGGCCTACATGGAAACAAATACAGAGTATCACAATACAGGGTCCCGGGGAGTCAGCCATTTGGACTGGCCTATTGGCACCCTCTGAGTCTGGGCTCTCCCAAAAGAAAGGGTGACTATTAAATAGCACATTGTTTGGCTAATTGTCCCAAGTCAATTACTAGCTTACTGTAGTGGTTTCCAAATACTGATCCACAAGAAAGTTTTCACAAATATGAAGACAATAAATTTTAGACTAATGGAGTGTGTGTGTGTGTTTGTGTATGTGAGAGAGGTAGAGGTTGCCAAGTATACTTTCTTGGAAATGACTGCTTTTGTTCTATATGTCTGTCTGTTAATCTTTTTACTAAAATTCCTTCTTTTTATTAAATGGGATTTCTAATAGATAATAGATATTTTTAAAAATATTACTTTTTAAAAATGCAATGTTGGAAACCTTATGATAAATTTCCATTAAAAATTTTTACTCATCTGTGAAATCTAAAAAATGAGCACCGGTACAGCAAAGAAATTGGGGTGGAGAATCAAATCTGTTAAAAAGCAAAATCAAGGGGTGCCTGGGTGGCTCAGTCGGTTAAGTGTCTGATCTCACAGTTCGTGAGTTCGAGCCCCATGTCAGGCTCTTTGCTGAGGACTCAGAGCCTGGAGCCTGCTTCGGATTCTCTGTCTCTCTCAGTCCCTCCCCCACTGGTGCTCTATCTCTCTCTCTCAAAAACAAACATTAACAATTTTTTTAATAAAAAGTAAAATTAAAAAAAAAAAACAAATTCAATGAGTAAAGTTTGAAGATCTTATTGGCTTCTTTCAATGATTAATGAAGCAGGTGGCATCCACCTATCAGAAAGGGGCTCTGAGGAGCTGTACAAAATAAAAGACTTTTCTAGGGAGAAGGAACAGGTATAAGAAAGTTACAGTAGGCAAAAAGCCAGCTGGTTATTGCAAGGTTACTTTCCTTTAGGGAACTTCGGAGGTTGTCAGGCAGATTAGCTAACTAATGCTGATCAGGGGATTCCCGACTGACTGGTTTAAAGTACCATTTCTGGGAGAGTTGAAACAGTAATTAAGTCTCAGTTTAGAAACATGGGGCTTAGCATGACCAACTCCATTTTAGGCCTGTTGTCTTGTTTTTAACAAACCACTACAGCATTAAACTATTGCTTAAAAATTACTAAGTGACGATTTTGAACAAACTACTTGGCTTCTCTCAGCTTTGGCTAATTGTGTAGAGTTGTATGTAACAACGGATGTTTATTTAATAGGGGCAATGTGAAAACTAAATACTATCATGTACATAAAATGTTTCAGAATTAATTTTCTTTACTTTCTCACCATTTTCTACCTGGTTAATAACGACTGTATCCTTTAAGGATCAAAAAGGATCTGAAAATTAGGCTTAATAGACTCATATATCCTCCCATATACACCACTCACTCTCTCCATAAACAAAATAAGTTAGACCCCACTTGACCTCTGTATTTATGGAACAACAATTTTAGTGGTTTTAGTGCTGCTTAAACTCTAATGAATTACTGTTCATGCATCATCCATATTGTCTGTGCTAAAATTCTCTGTATTTTCAGCACAGAGGACAACGCCTGTGTCAGCGCATCTGGCATCTAAGTAACTGTAAGTGGTAAGGGAAGAAGGAACATAAGAATCTATACCAGTTCTGTTGCCATTTCTTTCTCTCATACAGAGAAGGCTCAAGACTGAACAGACAGCTTGGTCAAGCTCTCATTCTGAGTCCAAACACATGTAAGAACCACTCTATTACTTATTAGACTTTACCTGAAGAAAAGTAAGAGTCTCTCAAAGTCAGTGGCAGTGAATGTAGAGTAAAAGGAACAAACTGAAGAAATACTGAGGAAATAGAACAAAGAGGATTTTTGCTAAAACATCATCTTGTATGCATACTGTATGCAGCTGGGAATTCCTTAGTCTAAGATTAAATTGTTTCTACTGCCTCTCACCATATGATTACTCTCAGTTTATTTCTGCTACTGGCATTATGTGAAAGGTGACAGCTGATTAAAGGGAAGATGAGTCGCTCAAAAATATCTTGCTTTAGGTAGATAAAGTCAAGATAAATGTTCATACATGCATTTACCAAGATATTAGATAATAATCACATAAGGAACAGTAATTAGAATCAATATAGGGTTTTAGAAAAGGGTCAGAAAGACTTAAATAATTAGGACAATTCATAACATCGCCTAAGAAGAAACTCAAAAAGTCAACTAATTCATTTATCTTAACATGGACAATAATAAAGTTCTAGATTCCAAATATACTGGATTAAATGAAGGCACTGTACAAAGAGTGTGTTATTCAGCGATCAACCTGAAAGCCACCCATACAACAAACACTGACATTAGTTCAATCACTTGATAAAATAAATGCAAAGAAACAACAATAAACTCAAAATCAAACAAAACAAACTGGCTATGGTATGAAAATAAAACTTTAGGTGGCTACTGTGCAAAGAATATTTTAAATCATGTTATAAAACAGTCTGATCCAATTCCCACTAAATGTGTATATACTAACATTTCCAAAGTTTGGGTAGGGGAAGAGGAGGAGAAAGTAACGTTTAGAATATTGTACTATGCATCTGAATCCTAGCTCTGGCTCTTATCAGCTGATTTGCTTTGAACAAGTAACTTGATTTCTTTAAATATCCATTTTCTGGGGGTGTCTGGGTGGCTTAGTCGGTTGGGCATCTGACTTCGGCTCAGGTCATGATCTCAGGGCTCGTGAATTCACTCTCCTCATAGGGCTCTGTGCTGACAGCTCAGAGCCTGGAGCCTGCTTTGGATTCTGTGTCTCCTTCTCTCTCTGCTCCTCCCCTGCTCATGTTCTGTCTCTCTCTCTCTCTCTCTCTCAAAAATAAACATTAAAAAAATTAAATATCCATTTTCTGAATTGTAAAATAGGGATATTAATGCCTATTTTATAAATTTATTTTGATAATATAAAGAGATACACATGAAAAGATCTAACTTTGGTTTTGTACTTTTTAAGTCTGTATATCAAATGGCCTCTTTCCCCCTGTCTATGAGGAAATGAGATGCAGTAGGAAAGTATGGACTTTGAAAGCAGAGAACTCCACCCTGCAATGATTGAACTCTACTTCTCTTAGCTTCAGTCCACTTATTAGTGAAATGGAAATAATATCAATCACACGGTGTTGTTATAAAGGACAGAGTTCATAAGTATTCGGCAAATATTATCATATATATATCCTGGTTTGCTTTCTATTTCTTTTTCTCTCTGAAGAAAGACTGTTTCATTTGCAGTGTCCTAAGCCACAATCAACTCACTTTTTAGCCCCATGCAATGCTATAATAAAAGAGGAGCTTCCTTACTCACAGCCTCCAGCCTCCCCAGGTATGTAGACATGTCAGCTTTACCACCACTCTCTCCTATTCCCAGAGATGAATGTATTTCAAGCAACTAACGGATGTGACACTAATGGGAGTGCCAGCAGGATTGTTTTAACGGATTTGGTGTGGATAGACTTTGCCTGTCCAATAAATCTAGCAAAACCTCACAGCATGTTTTATAGCCAAGAAGGATGCTGAGCTTGGTAGATGCCCATCGTCCCAGTCCCGCCTTAGTTCCTTTATGCTCTCACACAGTAGGCTCACATACCGAGGCCAAAATTTACATTATTTTCTAATGTATAACCACCTAAATTATCACCACAATGGCATGTTGATTCAGTCGAGAAAAAAATATGTTTTTTTTAAAAAATACCATCTTTGGATGGTAATAATTACAATGGGTTGATAATGCTGAGAATGATGGGATGGCAGTGGTTGTGGAAGTGACGGAGGAGGTAATGGTATGGTAGCTTGGTGGTTGTGGGGATTCCTGGTGTGCTAGAAGATAAACGTCACTGGTTTGTAGTATTTCCTCATTTTCATAGGATACGTGGCCCCACCGTGGTCTGTTTTGAGTTACCAGTGTGAGGTCAGGGAAGGTAGAGTTGAGGAGAGCTTTTAACAGCCGTATCTCAAGAGCTGGTACGAGCCGGTGACAATTACCTCTAGCGCCCCGCTGGAGGTAATGCAGTAGTGGCACCAGTGGTCCTCACAGGCCTGTTGCTAGCAGTGGTTCTGGTAGCGGTCATGACAGTCATCGCAGTGGTGATACTGATGACAGTTCTGATGTTGACCGAGGCATGGTGGTGACGGTGGTAGCTGTGTTCAGGATGGCAAAGCTGGAGGTAACCGTGGTGACAGCAGTAGTGGAGACGATGGCGATGGTAGTGACGACGGTCATGTTAGAAGTGATGTGATCGTGGCGGTACCGAGGGTGGTGACAGTAGCCATGGTGGACTTGGTGGTGATTATGGAGACGACAGTGGTCACTTTGGCATGAAGTTTTATCATTTATGTAGTGTTTCTGCCTGAACCACTTTATTTAACACTGCAGATAACACCTGGTTAAAAACACTATTATCTCTTCCTAGAGACTAGCCAACTGAACCTCAAGGGGCAGGAAAGCTTAGTGATTACAAACAAGGCCCTGGAGGGGCACCTGGGTGGGTGAACTCACCGTTCATGGGTTTCAGTCCCGTGGAGGGCTCTGCACTGACAGTGCAGAGCCTGCTTGGGATTCTTTTTCTCCCTCACTCTCTGCCCCTTCGCCACTCATGTGTGCACAGACACCCTCTCTAGCTCTTTCAAAATAAATAAATAAACTTAAAAAAAAAAAAAAGAAGGAGAAGAACAGGGCTTTGGAGTCAGAGAGTACTGCTTTAGACTTCTAGCTTTTCCCCTTCCTACCTATATAAACTTACACAGTCACCGTATCTCTTGAGGCCAGTTACCTCATGTTTATTTCTTTTTTTTTTAAATTTTTTTTAACGTTTATTTATTTTTGAGACAGAGTGAGACAGAGCATGAAAGGGGGGAGGGTCAGAGAGAGGGAGACACAGAATCTGAAACAGGCTCCAGGCTCTGAGCCATCAGCACAGAGCCCGACGCGGGGCTCGAACCCACAGACAGTGAGATCGTGACCTGAGCCGAAGTCGGACGCTTAGCCGACTGAGCCACCCAGGCGCCCCACCTCATGTTTAAAATAGGGTAATTAACCTTATTCCATTGAGAATTATCATAATAATATTAAAATATTGCAGTTATTTTTAAATCATCATGAGATTTTGAGAGATAATCTAACTAAAATGAAACAACTCCCTTTGCCATAACAGGAAAATAAATTCACACTTTGTAGCAATCCTGGTTTCTGTAAAATAAGTTTTTGTTTATTCATTATTCCTGTATTTTCTGTTTGTTTTTGTCTGGAATACCTTCATAAATCTGCAACAAATGAGTATTGATTCTTAGGACTGGGAAGAGTAAACGTGTTTCATGTAATACAAAGAGAAGAGTTTAGCTGTCCTTGGAAGAAAGAGGTTGCTAAGGCAGAAGAGGGAGAAGAGGAACTAACAAAATGGAGATAGGCTGGAATTAGGTGAGAACACTGTACGATAAATAATAGCCACTCAAAGATATCCAGTTCAAATCCATGGAACCTATAAATGCTACCTTATAAGGGCAAAAAAAAAAAAAAAAATGTCTTTGCAAATGTGATTAAGTTAAGGATCTTGGCAGGGGGAGATTATCCTGGATTATCTGCTTGGGCCTGAATGTCATCCTTGAAGAAAGAGACAGAGGGAAATTAGACACATATAGATGAAGAAGTTAAAAAAAAAAAAAAAAAAGAAGCAGAGTTGTAATGATACAGCCATAAGCAAAGGAATGTCAGCAGCCACCAGAAGCAGAGAGAGGCAAGGAATGAATTTGCCTTGAGAATTTACTATGGGAATGTCATGCTGCTACCTTGATTTTGGCTCAGTGATAATAATTTAGGCTTTCTAGCTTCTAAAACCTTGAGATAATAAATACCCATTGCTTTAAGCCACTAAGTTTCTGGTATTTCATTATAACAGGCATAGGAAACTAATATAAACAGTAAAACTTTTTGGTGTTTCACACACAAAAATATTTAGAAATACTCTGTTTAATATGGAGCTTAATATTGTTTGCATTGCTTCACCATTATTCCTATTTAAGCATTCCCCTCCCTCAAAAAAACAAAAGAAATAAACAAAACAGCAATGAAAAACTTCAGCAATGTCAGTTGTTCCCACAAATGTTTTACTCAAGTGGATTTGTGTTTCGGTTTTATACTCCAAGGAATGCTAAGTTGCATGTCAAGGTCAAGGAATAGAGTCACAGAGACTGTGGGTGGAAATAGGAGCCCAGGAAGAATATAGAGGCCATGAGGATAAAAGAACAGAGAGGTAAGCAAACTTGAGGAGAGAGTACTTGGTTTTCCATGTACTTAGATGGCAAGGGCAAGAGAGAAAGAGTTCTCCTAAATGGTGTATGAGATATGTTATAATTACTACTATTGTGTTGTTGTCATTATTATTGCTGTTTGTCATAGTCCTGGCTGCTATAACATACTCCCATAGACTACATGGCTTAAACAACAGACATTTGTTTCTTACTATGCTAAGAGGCTAAGAAGCTCAAGATCAAGGTGCCAGCAGAATTGGTTGTTGGTGAGGAATAGCTTCCTGGCTTTCAGATGGCCACTTTCTTGCCATGTCCACATAAGGCAGAAGCAGCTCTGGTGTCTCTTCCTTTTTTTTTTTTTTTTTTTTTAAATAAGGAAACTATCTCATCATAGGGGTTCTAACCCCTTAACCTCCTCTAAACCTAATTACCTCTCAAAGACCCCACTTCCTAGCATCATCATAAGGAGATGGTTTCATTCTTCTTAAATACTCAGAATATTCTAGAAACAAGTATTTCTGCCCACCATAAATAACCTGGGCAATTCACTATCTATCTATTGGGAGTATACGGAAGATGAAGAATATAAGCACAGGGAATCCTCTTGACTGAGTGAAAGCCAAGGAGCACTCACAGGTCTTCAGGAGAGTATGGGCCTCAGACATCAGTAATTATGGATTCTAGTCAGTTATCAAAATTTGAGTGAGCTGACTTCTTGATGACTCTCACAGAAGGCAGCCATCACATTAAGAGGAAACTTGAACTGCAATCCCTCATTTTATTTTCATTTTCATGGAAAAAAAAGTTAGCATAATGGGAACTGATAAGAGAGCCAAATCACTGAAATATGAAAATCACAGAATTAGCATTTATCCAAACTCCTCAGCTGAGCCTATCATGGAAAAAGCTTGTTTTAATCAAGTCAAGTCATTGCTTCATGATTGTGGAGTTTCTTATGAGCTAAAACATCCCTTATTCTTATAGGTAAAATTAATGGCTTGACCAAAGAATTAGATTAGTGAAGCAAAGAGACTTTGTAAAGCTCCAGGAAAGACATCTTCAACATTTTCAAGTTGTCACCTCCATGAAACAAAAACTTCAGGGCTAAATCCTTTGGAATTAATCAATCTAATGGTCACCTCCTTCATATTTCCAGTTCTCAGACTCAAAATTTTGCTCTGCTAAATGTTAGTTTTGTTTAAGATCTAGGGAAATTCACATGACCACTGTTTTTTCTCCCAGATAACTTCATGAAAGATAAAGAAAGCCCATGAATTGTATCCACAGACCTCATGTCCAAAGGACACTGTCCCTTTGGGTTTGGCTTTGCCAACGAGGGGTCCAGAAGTTATCTGTCAGAAGTTACTCTGTCCTATTTAAGGGTTATTTCATTTTAATCCTCGATTGTATTTGTGAGGATATAGTATTTTCATGGAAAAAAAATATTTATTGCCTTGACTGTCTTTCTCCCCTACTGTTTGTCGACTGCTAAGCAGTTCTTGAATCATCATGTAAGTTTTCTTAGTCTCATTGAAAATTACATGTTCACTCTGATCTGAAGAATACAAAACTTGGATAGTCAAGATGGTGAATTCTTACTAGCCATGAAATATTAGTTTGTCAGAAGTGAAGGGGCAATTTCCTGTAAGCCACAGGGTTATATAGTAATATCTCTTCAGTAATTAATATATGCCAGGGTAGGATAGAACATAGCAACATAGCAGAGTTCTGGCACCTCTTTCCATCACACCATGCAGACACCCCCGCTGCTTCCTCATCAACAGACTCAGGAATACCACTCGAAAGTTCTGGATGTGCTTTATTTTAATTTACTGTATTTCATCAAATGCTATATTGAAAACTTACGTGCTGTTACTCCACCATATACTTTGCCCCCTAAACTTCCATAACCTAATATTCTTCCTTTTAAAAAAAAAATTAACATTTATTTATTTTTGAGAGAGAGAGAGCATGAGTGGGGGAGGGGCAGAGAGTGAGAGACAGACAGACAGACAGACAGACAGAATTTGAAGCAGGTTCTAGGCTCTGAGCTGTCAGGACAGGACAGGGCCCCAAGTGGGGCTTGAACTCACAAACCGTGAGATCATGACCTTAGCCAAAATTGGAAACCTAACCAACTGAGCCATCTAGGCATCCCTTTTACAATTTTTTTTAACATCATAATCTAATATTCTTTATAATTATTCTCTAAGGTTAAATTTCAAGTTCCAAATGTATACATTTATATAAATGCAAGTACAATCAATTGTCATTATTCATGGATTCCATATTTGCAAATTTGCCTACTTATTAACATTTGTTGGTAACCCCCAAATCAGCACTTGTCGCTTTCATGATCTTTCTCAAACATGTGCAAAATGATGAAAAATTTGAGTTGTATGGCATGCAAGTTCCCAATTAAGGTCAAACAAAGTAATGCTCTGCTTTCTTTTTCAGTGCTTACCCTGTAAATATCTTCCCCCACTCTGGTATATTTACTGCTCTTTTTTTTTTTTTTTTTTTTTTTTTTCACTTCAGTGCTTTTTGATGATAATTTCACTATCTAAAACAGCCCAGGGGTAGTGCTTAAGTGCTGTCTAGTGTTCTTAAGTGCAAGATAGCTGTGATTTGCTTTGTGAACAAAATGCATGTATCCAAGAAACTTTGTTCAGTATCAGTCATAGTTCTGTTGGCCATGAGGTCAATGTTAATGAATCAGCAATGGATGTTAAATGCAATGTCTTTAAGCAGAAACACATATAAAACAAGGTTATGTATTAATCAGTTGACAAAAATGTCAACAGAGGTTTACAGGCACCTAACCCTGTATTTCCTCTAGGAACAATGGTTCAGAATTCACCAATTCAGTGTTCATGGCTATTTTACAGAATGTAACTACCACAAATAATGGAATCAACTCTATTTATTTACAGTGGGAAATTTATCACTTCTTAAAATATACACATTAGTATGGAATCAGGAGGAGACTGACCTAAGTCAGGAAGTGAGTGTTTTAGCTCCAGGCTCATTATTGACCTGTGCTCTGAGATTCAGGTACAACATACCATTCAAAAACATAACAAAACAGAAAGAAAAAAAAAATATATATATACACATATATACTGTATTACTTTGAAGCAAGTAGCAAACATCACAACAATTTATCTGTAAGCATTTATGTATGTTTATCTAAATAATAAGTCTTTTCATATAAAACAACTCAAATAGTATTATCACATCCAATTACCCAATCAATTATTGCTAATAATACACACTGGGTGGGGACAAAACAACTTGATTCTTGTTGAAGCTGAATGATGGACACATGGGGTCACTATTTTCCTAGGTCTATTTTGTATACTTTTCTGATTTTCTATAATAAGCTGTTGCAGAAATAAGTAATAAAGTAAGAAGCACCATTCTTCTATGCCAAAATCCATGCTTGGAACTTTATGTATGGTGTTTTAATGCAACCCCTATAATAATTTTGTGTAGGAGTTATTGTCTTTCTTAATGCAGAGCAGACATTCGTGTGTGTATACACACTGTATATATACATATATGTATATAGACATATATGCATGTCTATATACATATATGTGTATTAACATATACATTAAAATATATGTATATATACATATACATAGTATGTGTGTGTATACACTGTTTAATCACTGATAGCAACTATATTTTAAACATTTAATTTTCATTGTTTATTTTTTTCTTATAATGTATTACATATATAGTTTGTAACAATGATAATGGATGATAAATGAATATATTTTTCACTTCCAATTTATACAATTTTCTGGAATAGTGTGGTACACATACATTTTGAATATTTATGTATGTACATATATATTCAGGATCACTAATATTTCATGTCTACTTATCAAAAGTTCAAACTCACATTTCTAGACTTAATATCTGAAAAGGCAAATAACCAAGATAAAGTTTGTTCAAGAGCTCTAGAACCCAGTTCTAGATATGGAAGACATACTCAGTCAAGAATGTAACAAAAATTTTCTTTCTGAAATAAATTTCACGATTATTAAATTTAGAATCACTGTATGTTAGAGTTTGAAGTGGTCCTAGATATCCAATCTTCTTACATTTCAAGAAAATAAATCCCAGAGAAAGAGAGTGGCTGAAAGTGGAGACCAAGTCTCTTAAGTTTCAGTCACAATGCCTTTATATTACCTTGCATAGATTAATTTACACCATACTGAAAATGTATCAAGAGTTCTAGGCAGGGGCGCCTGGGTGGCGCAGTCGGTTAAGCGTCCGACTTCAGCCAGGTCACGATCTCGCGGTCTGTGAGTTCGAGCCCCGCGTCAGGCTCTGGGCTGATGGCTCGGAGCCTGGAGCCTGTTTCCGATTCTGTGTCTCCCTCTCTCTCTGCCCCTCCCCCGTTCATGCTCTGTCTCTCTCTGTCCCAAAAATAAATAAAAAACGTTGAAAAAAAAAAAATTAAAAAAAAAAAAAAAAAAGAGTTCTAGGCAAACGTGGAAGAAAGAATAAATAAATGTGCATAAACATGCACATGAACACAGATGCACTAAATGCACAAATGCAGATTAATATAAGACATTTAAATTAACTAAGATATTTAAATTAACTGAAATGTTCCCAACTCTAAACCCAGAATAGACATAGGTCAGGTAGAGACAATTTTATCTAAAGCTGTTTGCAAACCCATAATTAAATCCATGCACACTAGCAGTTATACAAAATATCACCCTGTGGTGTTATACTTGGTTGAGGATTAATTAGATTAAAAGCCTCTAAGACTAATTCATTGAGATAAGAAATGATAATTTGGGAGTCTATAAAACAGAATTATTCTTACCATATTGCTTTTCTAAAGAAAGTTTTAATTATCTCTCTTTAGCCAAATGTAAAAGTATCTTCTCAGCTTAAAATATCTACTGAGGGAAGAAAAAAAAAACAACTCTATTGAGATGAAATATCTACTTAACATAGAAAAATATTCTACCATGCAATTAAAACATTAAATATGAATAACGTAAGTGAGAGTTATACCATAACAGATGCTATGAGTCAATGTAATGCTCCTGTCTATTTTACCAAAAACTCTATCATCATTTGCTAACTTAGATGAGTATTTCTTTTCAGGGAATAAAAATAAAACCAAGACCAAAGCAATGCCAAAAACATAAAAATGCTTCAAAAAACATGTCCCCTTGCAATAAAGTGAACCACTTTTAAAATTATAGTGAGACAGTGTTAACCTACCATAAACACTGTTGCACTTCAGCCTTTAGAGTTGTAGATTCTGATCTGTACTTAAGTTATAGGAGCTTCAAATATGGGGCACAGATAAGGAGGACTAGTATAGAACTGGCGTAGTAATATAACTCAATGGAAAATTAAGAAGAAAGAATATTTGGAGGTCTAATATGTGATAAAGGCAAGACTTTAAGTCAATCAGGACAGAATAGAATTGTAAATACATGGATTCATGCAAATTGAAAAAAAATGGGTTGAATTCATGCCATAAATTGTAATACATTTTGAATAAAAAGACGCATGTGAAAAAATTAAGCCCCAGATACTTTAAAATATACAGAAATTGTATTTCTATAATATTGGGCATGGGGAGGTCAGTTATAAAGATCATGCCAAAGGAAAAAGAAAACAAGGAAAAATACTAATTGACCTATTTAATAAGGGCACTTCTTTCACAAAGGTTTTGTAAATAAAACTGAAACTCAAATAATGAAAAAAATTTCATTACACATAATAATCAAATTTTTATGTGAATAACAGATGAAAATTCCTAAATATCATAGAAAATCTTTGTATTCCCATAGAAATACAGGCAAAGATGTGAAAGAGCAACTTATAAATGAAAAATTACTAGTGGCCAATAAATGTTACACATTGTATCAACTTTATAAATAATTTCAAAATACAGATTAAAACAATTAAGTATGATTTTCACCTATAAAATTGAGAAGATAAAAAGAAAATACAGAATATTAAGGAGTGTCACCTATTAAACATTCTCATACACAGCTAATCCAAGTTCAAATTGATCGAATATTTCTGTAGAAAATGTCATCAAAATATATGAAAAATAAAATGTATAGCAAGTTCAGTCTAGAATTTTTTCAAAAAATAATCAAAATTATAACAGTCAGAACAAACTCTAACTCCTGGTCTGCTCTCCTTTCCCTTTATTTCATTCTATTTCTAGCCCCAAACTCCCTATTTTTCTTATTATCCATGATGGATGATATTCAGCTATTTTCATAAACAGCTTAATACAATTTAGAAAAAATATAGATGCACATGTATATTCATAAATGTCTATCTGTGCATATATATTATATTTACACACACATTATATATGTATGCATGTATATGTCTGTGTTTGGATTTTATATAAGGAGAGATCATCATAAGATTAATTAATGTATGTAGGATAACTTCTACCATATGTATACATACCGACTGTTTGAATATTTTTGGTTTTCATGACATTCTAATGTGCAGGCTAGCAGTAAAATTTGCCCAAGTTCTGCTTTCTACACCTATATTTGTTTGTGTTTTCTCCTATATAGTGGTATGCTGAAGTCAAATTAACACCAACTTTTGAGAGTCAGTTATTTTTTTCTAGGGTTTGCAAGCAATTATTTCACATTGTTATAGGAGTATAAATTTAGATATGGGGATAAATAATCAAAACTCCATTTCATAATAATTTTACTATAATTTACTATTACCTCTGCTCTGGAAGTTATTTACATCTTTTGTTTCTGTGTAATGGAAAAAGGATAAAATAGAAGGTCTTCATTGTTTCATTTTTTCATTATTTATTAATATAAACAAAATGTCAACTAACAATTCTGTCAGAACTATACTCATTTGTTACCTGACACTATGAGCTGTCTATAGATATGAGTTTGGCAAATATCAAAGAAAGTGTTCTACAAAATCAATGGCTGTGGAAGTTAAAATAAAGAATATAGTATATGAAACTATTTTTTGTAAATTGTGTGTTGCATATAACAGTAAAATTAATAATAAACATCTATATTTTTCTCTAGTAAACTGGTTTATTAAATATTTATAAGCACAGCACTGCCTAGATCTCACAGAAAATTGTATCTTAAATTTCCTTTTTTTCCATTTTTAATGTATTTTCAAGTGTTTAAATTTATTTAAGTACAAGTTAGTCTTGCCATGAATTTGAAAAATATGGAACAACACAAGTAAAATATATATAATATTTTGTCTTTTGGGGTGTTTCCTTTCACGTACACATTACTTCAAAATTTCAGATACACTGTGAACAGTGTTTTAATTTCAACAATACCTCATGAACAGTTCCCTATGCTATTAAACATTCCTTTAAAACATTCTTTAATAAAGGAATACTCTTTCATAATATAGATTTATTCATAATTTATTTGACGAATTCCAAATTTATACTGTTGAACAAACTATATATTCTAGAGGTACAATTTATGGTAATGTTTATAACCTCTCATTAACCAAAGACATGAGAATTCAGGTCAAAGATGTTTCAAATCCATACATGAAGGCTGATAGTTACTCAAAATTATAATAATTATAACCCATATTAGGAGATTAATTGCTTTGATATCATTGTAGTATTCTCTACTTTATCTTGTATAGTTTGCACTTGTGATTCATTTTTAGTGTTTTCTCACTTTAAACAACCAAGACAATTTGTTTTAGTTTGGCACGATTACTAATAAATAACAATGAAGAAGAAAGTAGGTTAATTCTTTCAACACAAAAGTTTCTTCATTATTAGCATGGTGCAGACATTGTCATTTCTGATTCTCAGAATTTGAGACAGAGTACTAAGGGCTTCTTGTTGGAATATGAGGTTCATAAAAGTTCATGCCAAAGAATCACCATAAACCTCACATACAGATTGCTAGATGTGAGAAAATATATACATAATCAGGTATAAGAGGATTGGCTGAAACAATAAAGAACACCAACAGAATGTGAGTTAGTTCTTTTCACACACTAGTGATTTCTTGGGCTGAGGCTCAGGATTCACAGTGACATTATTCAATACAGCTTCTCAGATGCTTCCCTCTACCAGCAATGCCAGCCTCACCCCATATTTCCTAGGATAACCTTACATATTTTTAAATGTCAACTAAACTGCATCTTCTCTAGGAAGTCATCCTCTGCCTTCCCATATACTTAAACACACACACATGCACACACACACACACACGCACACACACACACGTGGGGGCGGGAGGCTCTTATACTCCATAAAACTTTTCTAAAGCCCCTCATTACGGATTGAGTCAAGTCCCCCCAAAAGATATGTTCATGTTCTAATGCCTGTTAGCTGTGAAAGGGACCTCATTAGAAAATAGTCTTTGCAGGGGCGCCTGGGTGGCTCAGCTGGTTAAGCGTCCGACTTCGGCTCAGGTCATGATCTCACGGTTCGTGAGTTCAAGCCCCACATCGGGCTCTGTGCTGATGGCTCAGAGCCTGGAGCTTGTTTCGGAATCTGTGTCTCCCTCTCTCTCTGACCCTCCCCTGTTCATGCTCTGTCTCTCTCTGTCTCAAAAATAAATAAACATTAAAAAAAAAAAAAGAAAATAGTCTTTGCAGATGTAATCAAATTAAGATGAAGTCATGCCTATTAAAAATGGGCCTTAATCCAATGACTACTATCCATATAAAGAGAAAGAAATTTAGACACAGATATACAGGGAGATCACTACATGATGACAAAGAGACTGGAGTGATATATCTATAAGTCAATGAACACCAAGGACTGTCAGCAACTACCAGAAGCTAGAAAGAGTCAAAGACCATCCTCCTCTAGAGCCTTCAGAAGGAGGATGGCCTTGTCTTCACCTTGATTTCAAGATTTTAGCCTCTGAGACTGTGAGACAATAAATTTCTGTTGTTTGGAGTCATCCTGTTTGTGCCTGTTTGATAAGGCACCCCTGAAACTGAACACATCCCTAACACTTTCTTCCTCATTCATTCATTCAACTAATTTTACTAAAGGCTGACTCCATGCCAGATCATGTACTTGCTTGCTTTCCTCCTACAGAGCCTACACAATTACACACACAGAAGAGGTTGCTAATAAATACTTGTTGATTAAATGCCACTCTTGATCTTTCACAGTGAGCTTTTTTTAACATTGCTTTTATCTCCCAGTAAAGAGTGGTGTTCAAAGAGAATTGAATGTTGAGAGAATAAGGAGCTGTCTTTTAATGACAATCACAAATCTATCCAAAGTAAACAACAGAATATGTGCATTTTAAACAAACATCTTAGATTTTTGTTGCTGGTGGTGCTGTTCTCATCAACTATGCAAATAAAATCCCATTTCTCTTTGATTGTCTGAATGTTCTTTACTTCATCAACATAAAAACAGCCAAATGGACTTTCACTGAACTTGAAGGGTTTGGGAGGGCCTGAGAAACAGTAAGTATAATGGATCAACTCTGAAGTCAAAACCCCTGAGCCTGAATTCCTACTTAGCCACTCCTTAGGTGTAACCTTAAGGAAGCATTAGGTCTCTCAAGTCTGTAGTTTCTCAGCTATAAAATGTGATTACTAAGTACACACCAGATATCTTACATATGTGAGGATTCAAATACATACTAGATGTTTAATACAGTGTCTTAGATAGAGTGAATGCTCAATAAAGTAATTTGCTTTAGTCCTACTGTATTATTCTCATTATTAATACCACGTCTATATTTATGGTTACAAAATCTTGGTGCAAGTCCTTTAGAAACTCTTACTACTTCAGTAGGATAAAATATGTAAGATCTTAGAGAAAATAAGAGATCATTTACTTATATATACTCAACATGTGATCATTTCAAAAAATGAGGACCAAAAGAAAGATTGCTTTTTCCTTCAAAAAGAAGTCAGTCTAGCTAAGTATCTTGGTCATCATTCAAAGAACTTTAAAAATTTTAAGTCTCTAATAGCACTGAGGGGAGTGGTTGTCCATGTGAATACACAGCTGAATCAGAAACAATTGCCTACCAAACACTCATGGTTACATAGGAAGATAGAGATACAATTGCAGGATTCATTGACTCCCTATTTCCCATGGAAAACTGTTACAACTCCTTTGCTAAGTACACAAGACACTTTATGTTCTCATTTCCTGCTTACTGGTATATATGGAGTTACAGTTCCCACATTACATTTCATTTTTTACTGGTTCTGCTTTCCCTATGTGTTTTTTTTTTCTCATTTGCTGCCTTCTTTAGATGGATTCTATTTATAAAATTTCATTTTTTCTCTGTCTTGGTTGGAAAAATATAAATTTTATTTCTATTCTTTTTGAGGTTAACTTTTATATTTTAACATGAACATTTAAAGTTTAAAATTGATAGCCACAGCATCCTCTGGAAAAATTGAAGGGTATGATAATATTTCAGTCTAATTATTACTACCTCCTCCATTTCAGATATCTTTTCCTTTATGTTGGTTCTAAATTTTGTCCCCATCCAATGAAATATTTTTTTATTATTTTATACAATCAGTTTCAATTAAGTCACTGAGTTTCTTTGCTCATAATTTCTCTTTGTGTCTCATATATTTTCCTGGAATTATTCATCCAGAATGCATTCATTAAATTGAATTTAAAAATATAGCCTTTAGAATTGATTTATTGTAAGTGTTGTGGGTGGGAAATGCTATTTTTGTTTGCCCAAAATTATTTTGATTTTATTCTTATTCTTGAATAATACTTTAGCCTGCGAACCTTTTTACCTCTTGGAACACTCTGTGGATCCCATTTTCCTCTTCTCACTTCCACTATTGTTAACGGGAAGTCAAATTTAAGACTATCATTTTATCTTAAGTGATCTTACTCTTCTGTTGATTAATTTTAAGATATTTTATTCATGTCTGGTGTATCGCAGTTTCCTTACCATATATCCTGTTATGCATTTATTTTTATTCTGCTTATGATTTATTGGGTCTTCCTAGAAGTCAAAATTCATGTCTTTAATCAGTTTTGAAAACTATCCACCATTATCACTTTAGCTATTACCTCTTCCCACTCTATTTCCCACTTCTGGAACTCCAACAAAACATATGTTAGACCATTTCCTTCTGTCTTGCATGTCTCTTAACTATTCTTTCTTAGTCTCTGTACCTTTGATCTTTGTGCTACATTCTGTGTGATTCTTTTCAATCTCTTCTCTGTATTTCGTAACTCTCACTTTAGTTCTTGTTGCTGTTATTGTTGTTTTCTATCCTGTTGATTTACTAATCCATTCAATTTGATAATCTCTTCTGTTTGTTTATGCTGACTCTTACTCTTTTTATTTTCTTCTGTTTTGCAATTTCTATTGTGAGTTTATATTCACATTGTGTTCCATTTGTAAGAAATAAAAAAAATAAGATCTGTAGAAATAAAAAAGATAAAGTTATGTCCTCTAGATAAATTTTACTTTTGATTTGTTAGTTTCCATCCTGTTTCCAATCTGGCAACTCTTATTGGACTCATCAGCTTATAATCTGGAGGTCTCAGAAGAGCTATAAATTTCAACCCTACATATGAATCAGGTCACAATTTCTCATGGGAATAAAAAAATTCCAAAGCCTAGGCTAAGACATAAATAAAATGTTTATTTTATTTCCTTTTGCTGATTTAATAGGTATTTAGCCATTGAACAAATATATATAGGGCTGTCTTAAAGATTAAATGCTATAATGATAAAAAAATCTTGGTATACTAATAGTAGTTATAGTAACAGCAGCAATAATAGTTATGAGCCTTGCCGTTTATTATTAAATCAGAATAGTAGGTAATTTTTAGTCTTTGTATAGTTAAGTACAAGTTCTTGCATATATTAGAAACTTAGCATGTTTTTTGTCAAAACAATGAGAAAATAAATGTATAAATTAAAATTTTCTACATGTCTTAATGTAGTGGTTTTTAAAATATTGTTGGCTACTAAGTGTTTTTTCCTGTGTGTGTGTGTATGTGTGTGTGTGTGTATGTGTTTCAAAAACAAAACAAAACAAAACAAAACAATTGCTCATTGGATAATCCCACTCTCTCCATACTCCTCAAGGTGGAAAAGTAAAGTCTGTTTTTGTGTTCCTAGAGGAGGTCAATATATTAGTGCTTACCACATACATTACTTTCATGCACCAGGAGACAGAAGGTAGATAATTACATCAGTGTAGACAGGTCTCTGAATTGAGAAGACCAATCCTAAAGTGGTGGGTGGGATGCCAGATACTTACATTTCAACATGGAGGGACTTATATGAATCAGAACCTTCTTTTAACTTAACTACTGAAGACTTTTTAGGAGACGTGCATGAAGTTTCCACAGTGTTAAACATTTGCCATAACTGCTTTCCTATCAGTCACCAACTTGCCTCTAAAAAAGACACACTAGCTTGATGCTTATTAAACTCTTAGGTTGTATTGGTGAATATTTCACAATTTTCAATTGTGAATAGTAATTCTAAAACCATATGTTCACATCTGTTTGGAGTCTATTTGTTTTTGTAGTGTAGGTGCCATTTTTATAACTGTTTTTTCTTTTGTTCACTGAAATTATCACCACCATTTTTGTAATACCAATTTGATGCCCACAAGGTAACCTTCTTGCTAACCTCTTGGTTACCTACTAAGTAAGTAATCAGGTGTTCTGTTATTTTATCCTCACAAAACTCAAAGTAGGCATTGCTACTAATTTTCTTCTTTTTCCTTTTTGCTTTGTTTTGTTTTAATAAGAGCTTTGGAGTCCAAAGAATATAGGTTAGTAGCCCAAAGACTCAACAACTCCTAGTTCACCCTGTGACCTCCAGGTACCTTTCATTTCAAAATCTTTCAATTTCTGACAACAAATTTTCCAAATAAAATCCTATGAAACTTACATGTAGCAAACAATCTGGTCTGAAAGGAATTGGCATTAAAATTGATGCAATATTTCTATTATAAATCAATTTCCTTGGACTGGATGGTACAATTGTGTAACTGACAGAGAACATAAGATCCTAGAATGCATGGTGATGTTTTACAGAAACTATTAACAACGAGCCTCCCCAAAGTTTTCCTTATCTTTCTTGAAAGATTTTAAACTTTCCTACTGCAATATTTTTCATAAGTTAGATAAGTATCTTTTAACTCCACTATGTTTAAATGCATATCAATGAACTGAATGAGTGTAGTTGTAATTGTCATAATAGGTTTTCCTCATTTGCTTTCACTTGTTTATCACTCCAGAGAAGGAAATGTCATTAACCCACGCTATGTTTAACAGACAGGTTCAAATATCTGTTTCTGTGTCTCTTTGTTGACATCCTTCCCTTATTTTCACTGTAGCCTATCCTTCATCATGAGTTTTAAAATTAACTCACACTCTTCTTGCATCAACCCTGTACAAATTTGCAGAAGGCAGTCCATGCCACATCAGCAGTCCTTGACTTTCAGGGGATGGGGACTAGATATCTGTTGAATGGAAGGAAAGTCCCCTGCAGAGTGAGACTTGGGGCTTCCTATTTTTAGGCTAGTGATTCTTTAAATATGTCATGACTCAATAAGTAATTAGCACAAACTTGGATTTTACCTCACATTAAATATTTATAGGTTTCCATTAACCTGGTCTAAATTGATAGAGCCAGACTTGATGAGACTCCCACCCCTCAACTAATTTCAGTGCTTTATTAATTATATTTTCAAAATTCAGTTCTGATCCTCATACTTACCTGCTCTTAAACTTCTCATGGTTCCCCGTTACTGAGAGAACCAGATGCTGAAAACACATTCTATCATCCCCAAACATCCCCTGCAAGTAGAAGTCACTAAAATTCTACATGGGAAAATAAAGGGTGTGAAAAATTTTAACAAGTTATCAAGATATGGGCTTATGCACTTTCCCCCCTCACATCTATATATAACCTACAAAATAATTCTAGAAACTCAGAAATTGTGTTGAATCTAAATGTCTCATTTCTCTCCCCTGTCTCTGTTGCTACTACCACTGTTTTAATTCAGGGCCTCATTAGATCTCATTTGGGCTACTTCAAGACCAACCCCACTCACTTTCCTGAATCTTGCTGCTTTAGCTCCAGTCTATCTCTTACTCTCTAGCCAATCGGATCTTTGTAGCAGAAATATGGATCGTGTCCTCTGCCTCCTTATCCTGTCTGTTAGTCTGTCTATGACCTGAAGCTGTACCTTTGTCTCCAGAACCTAGCATGCTCCTTCTCTACTCTCAAGATCGTGCTGTACCAAATCTCTTTGGGCAACCTGTTAACTGACCTCATTGCTCTCTCATATGTGTAGAATGATCCCCTCTGCTTATTTATCAGGAAAACTCCTATTTATTGTTGAAAGTCCTGCTCTGATCATTATCTCATCTTTGAAGTTTTCATTATTGCCTTCTGTCAAAACTGAATTAGTCACTCCTTCCTCTGAACAATTTCTATATTTCAAATGTAATTTTCCCTATGCTCATATCTCATAGTAACTCATGGCATTAGGATTATTACCAATTATTAGTCTAATTTTTCCATCTTATAAGTCTTCAAGCCAAGAAAAATCAAAAGATTTTTCTGAGTTCTGCTATATATCAGAACTTGTAATGGGGAAATAGCATAACTAGACAGAAAAAACCCCTGCCCTTCCTGACATGATAGACTAGTGACTGGATCACTCTTCTTTGTTACTGTGAGACAGAGAAAGCACAAAGATGTATCTGTTAAGTAAACAAATAGAGAAACTGTTTTGTTAAATAAATGGATATGGTATCAACCATGAAGAGAATTCAATCTCATTTTTTGAAACCAATTTAATTATTTTTTATTGGATTTGGCCAGCATTTTCAGAAGCTGAATAGCAAAGGATGGCAATGCCATCTTTAAGCCAAAGTACTAAAGGAGAGATATTCACCCGTCTGAAGACTGTAATGTGTTCTTAGATATAAAAGGCAGACAGGAAGACATGCCTCCGGGTATCTTACCCATCCTGCATGGAGCTCTCCAGAGGTGAGTTCACATAATTCTACAGACTCTATTATAGCCATGTCTAGACTTGCCTTGAATAGCTCCAATAATAGCAAATCCCTCACCTCCCATCACAAGTTGTTCCATTAACAATTGTAAATTTTTTAGCAACTGAGAAAAAAAAATATTGTGTGTGTGCATATAGAATTTCTACAACAACTTGATGTTTCAGTTTTCTTGGTAAGACTATTCTTTTTTTTTTTTTTAAGTGGATTTCCAGTATTTTAAATGACAAGGAAAAAAGGTATTTCTTCTGTTTTTGACAAAATAACAACACTATGGAGGAACTAGAGTTCACCTAGTCCGACATCACTGTTTCCATGTGGGGTACTGGAGTCCAGGGACAAACACAAGCTAGCCAAGGTGAGTTGGGTATTTCATGGACAAGCCAGAACTAAAACCTAGATCTCCTATCTCCCACATACCCATTCCACTGTACCATCTCATCTAAGAGCTCAATCTGACCAAGATTTCATCTAGTTTTTTGTCTCTGTTACATTTTATCAATTCCATATAAATATAAAAATTATTTTATAATTGTTTTTTGACAAACTAAAATTCAATAGTGTTAATGTAATCATTCATTTCCTTATCCCCTGCCCCATTCCCCCTGCAGCCTGAACCAGGCACACTGTGATCACTAATATAGCCCTTCCCATTACCCTATGCTGAGAAGAAATTTTCTGTCTCTGCCTGGTTCCTGGAGAATTTGTGATGTGGACTGCCAAAATGGGTTTGAAAGGACAGACTCTGAGAATCAGAGGGGAAAGGAAATATTAAGGGAATACTATTACACTAATGGATAGAAACCTAGAAAGAAGGGAGGGGCAGAGGCTAGGACATACCTTTTGACTCAGAGAAGAAGGACTTTGGGTTCCAGATAGTGGGGATGGAGACAGGTCAAGTGATGCTCCAGATGGTGCTGAAGGTAAGAGTTTTAAAAAGAAAGAAACATCTGGGATTATGGCTGAAACACCCTTTATCAACTAATGAAGAGTGATATTTTGTTACTGTTATCACTAGAACTGTTAGAGCTGTTTCAATAAATGTGGCCTGGCGATAAAACTTGTGGCTTTATTAGGTTTAAAATAAATAAACAATGTAAGAATTTCTATACAAGTAGGTTTAAATGCATTTAAGAATATTAGGTTCTAGACCAGATTTTGTCAAACTGTGGCTCAGTTTGAATAACCTGTGAACTAAGAATGGATTTGTACGTGTTGATAAGGGTTGCAACAACAACAAAAACAAGAAAATAGCAACCGTCAGGCTCTGGCCCTTCATAGAAAATGGTTGCTGACTCTTGCTCTAGACAAAGGGCAAAGTAGGCCCTTTCAAATTCTGCTAAAAATTTGGATTTGAAGCTATCCCTTGAAAAAGAGACAGAACTGTTGTCAGATGCAGAAGTTGGGACTCCTGTCAATCTATCCCGTGTGAGACAATCAGGAGTGGTTAGAGATGAAAATCCAGGCCCTATCCTTGCTCCGTGAAGAGAGGGAATGCAGAGACCATGAGGACCTTGCAACTACCCTGCAGAGGCTGACAGGCTGAGGAGAGAAGATTCAACATGAAATGTCTCATTAAGTTTAAGAGCCATTTATTGAATAAGAGTCATGGTAAGATTCTCTTATCAGTAGTAGCAGTATAAGGACTACCAAAGCTTGGGGTTTAAGTTAATATCTTTTAATAAATTACATGTCTTCAACAGACATCAGTGTCTTCATTCATAAAATGGAAATAAAATTGATAGCTCTTTTATAATATCAAGATAAACATTAAATTAGGTAACATATTAACTATCAACCTTTCATATGACCTAGCCCAGATGAAGTGATAAATAGAAATAATTAAATTATAGATATTTCATTTTTTCATGTGACTTTAAAAACAAAATTCCAGCTCTTACAGCCAGGTTGCTGACAATTGACATCTTTCAGAGAGCTTGGTGAGATAGCTGAAAAGCAAATGCTAAGATATTTTAATGCACAGGAGACATGGGACATTTAGTTTCCTCCCAAAGTAGGTTCAGGTGCCCAGGTGGAAAAGAAAGGCAATTACTATCCACTTATTCCTTTTCTATGGAAAAAATAAAAGTCCCTCATCCCTTGCCTGACAGCTCAGCTCCTTCCCAATATGTCACCTTCAAATTATACAAGTGACACACTTGGTTCTGTCACCAAGCCACAAAATTGCCCACCCAGACATGAACCCCAATGGTATATTCTTAAGCTCAATTTATGGCCAGTTACTATGCTACTCATATATGGCTTATTATGCCTAGAGAGTAGATGTTATGGTTATCCTGACATTTAACTAGGAGGGAAGAGTACAATTCCTAACAGGAATCAGGGACAATATTAATTATAATAAGTAACTATTACTTCCATTATCATCAGTGTAAGTAGTGAATGGATACGTATATAATGCTTTTAAACACCTTGCTCTTTGGGTCTTCCTCACAGCTCCATTCCTAGTTAATCAGCACCTAATGTGCAGGGAGTCCCCAAAGGACAAGGGGTCGTTATGGGGTTAATATGTCTGTGGTGTTTAATACTTGGTAAACAGACAAACAAAACACAGAGAACACAATAAACACGAAGCTGGAAGATTAATAGTTTGCATTAAAAGCTTTATCAAAACCCCCCTCTGCCCTTCAAAATATCTAGATACCATATGCAGGGATCATTTAGTAATTTTTTTTTAATAAATGACTAAAAGAGTCTTATACCAGCTATGAGGAAAAGATGATCTGGATATCTTAGCATAATTCTATTTTATTAATACCTATATTTGAGGAAAAGCTGAAATAGGATTTGTTACACCAAACTCCCTGACAGCATAACGTTATTTATACGGGTAGGTATGGGTAAGTGAGTTAATGTTGCAGTATTTTTAAAAGCCAGCTGTTCCCCAAGCAAGAAAATAACTGGCTGTTGTAAATGATCAATTGTGTAAAAAGGTCCAAGCTTTGCAAATTTCCACACAAGATATTCAGAGAAATTCTCCACCTACCTAAATAAGCTCATTCCAGCAACCAAATTGTGGGACTGAGAGCTTTGGTTTCACGCTCAGAGATATGTTTTCGTTACCCCAGAGTGTCACTAAATTGGAAATGTCACAACCCTTGGGGGCACATGAAAAATGCATATTATTTCACATCTGTTTTTCACTTGATCCCAATGGACCTGATATTTCTCCAAATTGCTATGTGGAAAAACCAATTTAATTTGATTGAGGAATGAACAGAAACTTACAAGTAAAGTGGAATACTTGCTTTAAGGTTAAAGTGGAAAACTTTGCTTTGTATTGTTATTGCTGAGAAATGCTTCTAGGAGTATTGTTTTTGTTTTAAAAACCTTCTTTACTTGTACTGATGCAACTCTAACTCAGCTCTTTAAGATCTAGGTCAAGAACCATTCCAAGATGGCACCCCAAAATATGTATTTTTTTTTCTTTTCTGAAAATATCGTGCAGGTATAATCTGCAAAGGTTGATGATACACTGATTTGAAGGCACAACTCTGTTCTTTGATAGTTGTGTGACCCTGACTAAATTAGTTAATTATTCTGATCCTCAATTTCCTTATATGCAAAATGAGAATAATGAGTGGTCATGAAGATTAAATAAAATAAGGGATATTAACACCTTAGTAAATAGAAATGCCTAAATAGACCCTAAGAAATGCTAATTCTATTCATTTTAAAATACAAATTAAAATTTTAATCCATTGAATTAAGCCTTAGATGATAGAAGATAATGGCTCTTGGTCCTTTCCTGTTTGACAATTATGTGACTCCCATTTATAAACATTTCTCATATATCCATACTCTTTATGAATCCTAAAGTTTAAAGAATCTGAAAACCATGGTTTTGACTACCAGAACATCAAAAATCACTCCAAATGCAAGGAACATAAAGCATACCAAGACTCTGTTGAAGGGAAACACTGGCGTTCTAAAGGAAGATGGAATATGTCCCAATCCATCAACCCTCTGATCATCCCTACATTCTCCCCACATCTCTCCAGGGGAAGGCGTCAGATTAGATTTAGCACAATTCATTCTGGAGAAACGCTGTGTGTGAGCTGATAAGCACACTGAGCGGCAAGAGAGCATTGTCTGTGGCTTTCCCCTAGAGCGCTGGCTATTTATTTCACTTCTACCCCAATCCAGCAAAGACATTTACTAAATTTCGCTTGATGCTGTCATAGGATCCCTTTGAAAAGCACCATTTGCAGCAAACTGAAAAGGTTGGCAGAGGAGGAGCCTTGTGACTAGCTCACAGGGCTGTGTTGGCATGTGTAGGATTTCTTGGGGAGAATTATCCCTTCACCGGGCAATTAAAATCCATCTGGATATTCTGCCAGCTGAAGAATTCACTGAATTCAGTGCCAACTACTATCAGGTATGGATGTCTCAAATTTCCTTTGAATGAGATGGGAATATTCATCCTACAATGATATGTTCCTTTTGAAATGTAGTTAAAAATACAGACTAGGACAAGAGGGTCAGACAATCACAGCATAGTTTACCAGGGGCTCTTAATTGTGTTTGCACATTAACCTCTTTGATTCTGTGGTCAAACTATGGACTCCTTTCTCATAATAATACTTTAAGTGCGTAAGATAAGTACGTAGCATCTCAAGAAACTAATTAGATTGACATACAATTACAAATATTTATTCAAGCAGCAGGTATGATAGCTAGTGCAATTTCAAAATAGTGGTAAGCATAAATGATATCTCAGCATATATACAATAACTTTAATGTGGCATAAAAGTATTTTTATTTTTATTAGTGATAAAGTCAGAAGAATAGCTTACACTAATGGATTTACTGCACACATCCATAAACCAAGGAGACGCTTAAAAATTTTCAGTTAGAGATTAGGAAACTAGTGAATTTCTCCATTCATGTACATAAACCCTCAACTTATAAATATCTACTAGTGAGAAAAACTTTGGTCTTAGAGTGAAAACAACTTAATTAGCAATCTAGTATTGCCGCATTATAAATGTGTGACCCAAGCAAGTCCTTTTAATAACTGTGAGTTATAATTTTCTCAACTCTACTTACAAGAATTTAGTGATAACTGAATGACATCATAATGCCGCCAATAATAATGTGGTCTAATATTTACTGGGCACTTACCATGTATAAGTCATGGTGCTAGTTGCTTTATAGACATTAATTCAAGCAATACAGGGGAGAATTCTTGCATAATTCAAAATTATATCCAAATATATACAAAGGGCTCCTGACTGGGAACCATAGGATATCCATTTTAGCCTAGACTTTGCACAGGGAAAACCTTTAAACCTGCAGAAATTCTTCCCAGTCACCATTGGATATTATACTGACTGTAATATTGGTATTATCTCTGCAGGGGAAAGGAACTGCAAGAAATCTACTCAAAACTCCTCATTTTGCTGGATATCACTCTGAGGAATGAAGGAATTTCCCATTGAAATGTGTGAAGTGTCCCACTGTAATCCTCAGGCTCTTGCCTATACTCCTTCCCAAAGTTCTCTCTCAATATAGTTTTACAATGATGGCAGTTGGGATAATCATCAAATTCCTAACCACATAAGCACACTAGTCAGGAAGGACTCCTGACCAGAAAGGATGCCAGTAATAAGCAAAGGACTGTTACAGTTACACTGTTATATATAGTTCTACTGTTATAGTATAATAGTGTTAAGAAATAATTTCAGGGGCACCTAGATGGTTCAGTAAGTTAAGGGTCTAACTCTTGATTTTGGCTCAGGTCATGATCCCAGGGTCCTGGGATTGAGCCCAAAGATTCTCTCTCACTCTGCCTCTCTCCCTGCATTATGCTGTCTCTCTCTCTCTCTCTCTCTCTCTCTCTCTCTCTCAAATAAATAAGTAAATAAATAGAAAGAAAGAAAGAAAGAAAGAAAGAAAGAAAGAAAGAAAAAGAATTTCAGTATCATTTCCAAAGTTTTAAAGCATGGAAATAGAAGGAAATGCCTCAAATTATTTTAATGAAGCAGGCATAACTTGATAACAAACCTAACAATTGTTGGCTTAGGATATTATTCCATAAATATAGGTATATGTCATAATTTATAATATTAATAAATAAGAACAAATATATGGACATTTCTCTCAATGCTAAAAAGTCCTTTGAAAACATATTTATTAAAAAAGAATAGGATATATAAATATTTCACTGACATGATAAAGCATATCTATCTCAAATTCAAAGATCATATTTAAAAGAGAAAGAGATGAAGAATCCTAAGAACCAAACAATGACATCTATAGTCACAGTTACTACTTAGTATTTTTGAAAATATCAATTAACAAATTACATACTGGAAAAGAGCTACAGTATAAACTTGGAAGAAGATAATATATGATTGTTTACTTGGAAACTCAGAATGCCCTGGAAAAACTCCTACTGATAAAGAAAGAACTTTTGTAAAGTTCTAGGTGCAAAATTTTTAGACATAAAATAATACCCTTCGTATATGCAAACAACATCCAGTTAAAGGACACAGTAAAATAAAATTAAATAAAAAAAAAATTCAGAACACCAATAAAACAGATAAAACGCTTAGAAATAAATCCAACAAGAAGTGTCAAGATCTATACAAAGATAAATATTAAATGCTCCTGGGGAACCCAAAGATGATTAGAACAGATGAAAAGGCATACAGAGAGTCTGACTAGGAAGATTCAATAAATAGTGATGCTTGTTCTCCCTAAGTTATTCCACCAATTCATCATGATACAAATACCACTCAAATTCAACTTCTTCTCTGGTGGGAAGTAAACAAGCTAATTATTATATAAATTTTATATGAAAAAACAATCAAGAATCACTTGGAAAACTGAAAAAAAAAAATAGACTGGTGTTTAAGGTGTGTAATGCCACCAAATACTGAAACACATTCTATAGCTTCCATGAACAAAGCAATGTGATGCCAGCAAATAATTAAAAACTCAGTGACTCAGATTAGAAAGTCTAGAAATATATTCAAATATGTATTGGAGTCTGGTGTATGATAAAGTTAATAATTACAAATAAGTAAAGAAAACATGAAGTATTTAGTGAAAGGTTCTACAACAACTTGATAGACAATTGGGTAATTATTAGATCTATGCCTCACTCATAATACCAGATCAAAAGCATCAAACATTTCAAAATATTCTTTTGAGAATGAAACTATAAAGGAATTGATAGAAAACCTAGGATGTTTAAAAATATCAGGTTGAAAAAGGCATTTATGAGAAAATGCAAGACTCAGAAGCCATTAAAACGTTGTTCAACTGCATAACCGCATGGCAAAAATTACTACACAAAATAAATAGATGAACAGGAACATATTTTCAATCCATCACAGAAAGGAAAAAAAAAAAAAAAACATAGACTGTTGGCTTCAACAAGGCTTCAATATATATTCAATAAAGAAAAAAGAAAAAAAAAGCCAGTAGAATGGGAAAAGGATTATAAGCAGAGAGTTCACACAAAAGAAAATGCAAATGATTTTGAAACACATGGAAAAAGTTCACTTCCAGAAACATTAAAAAAAATCAAATTAAATTACAATGACTTACTTTTAATCTATTGAATTGCCAAAAATAGATAATTTTGATAATTTACATCATTGAGCATATAGGGAAGCAGGCATTCATATTCTTGGTGAGGATGAAATTCATACAACTTCTATAGAGGACAATTTGGGAATATTTACCAAAAAAGAGAAAAATACACATTACTTATATGTAAATTAAATGATATATAGTCATTCAGTGCAGTAAGATTCACAGTATAAAATGAGATTAGAAAAAGCCTAAATGCTCATCAATAAAAAGCTAGTTAAATAAATTATGGCACTTTAATATCATTGTCTCTTTTAATGTCTAAAGTTCTTACGCACAGTTCAGCTATGTTCACTTTTAAATATCTTCAAATTTTTGCATGTTTGCTTAAGAAATAAATCCCACCCCTGGGGTGCCTGGGTGGCTCAGTCAGTTAAGTGTCAGACTTCCACTTAGGTCATTTTTTTGCGGTTTGTGAGTTCGAGCCCTGCATCAGGCTCTGTGCTGACAACTTAAAGCCTGGAGCCTGCTTTGTATTCTGTGTCTCCCTCTCTCTCTGCCCCTCCCCTGTTCGTTCTCTCTCTCTCTCTCTCTCTCCCTCCCTCCCTCCCTCTCTCTCTCTCTCTCCCTCCCTCTCTCTCTCCCTCTAAAAAATAAACATTAAAAATTAAGAAATAAATCCCCCCAATACTTTTAAAGTTATTTAAGTTAAATGACCAGTAACATATAAAATTCTTAAATATATAATGTATTCCATTCAGTTTAAAGTAGGTGGCACAAAAAAATTCAGAAAATAGGTGGCACATATTTAGTGTAACAGATTATAGAAAATTCTAAACTCAAGCTGTAAAAAATACAATCTTATGAGGTAGCTGGGTGGCTCAGTCAGTTCAGCGTCAGACTCTTGATTTCGGCTCAGGTCATGATCTCAGGGTCCTGAGTTCAAGCCCCTTTGTTGGCTCTGCAATCCTGCTCTGTGGATCTTGCTTAAGATTCCTCTCTCTCCCTCTGCTTCTCCTCCACTAACTCTCTTGTGCATGTGCATGTGCTTTGTCTCTCTCTCTCAAAAAAAAAAAATCTTATGGATTGTCATTATCTACTTATTATCTGTTCCTGTCAACATTTACATGTTAGCAGATGTGCTTTTCATCTCCTCAGAAGTCTGTATGGGCACTGACTGTAGGAAACTCATGGGAATGCTTCTAAGGTAGATCCTAAAGAAACACATGAGCATTATACTCATTTATTTATAGACCCAGTTATAGAGTAAGCAGTAGTTAGGTAGGTGGATAGATTTAGACAAATGAAAGAAGACACATTGAAGGATAGATGGAAAGATGGACAGAGTTATGGACTAAATATGTATATTCTTCCCAAATTCATAAGTTGAGATCATAACCCACAATGTCATGGTATTAGGAAGTGGGGCCTTTAGGAGATGATAAGGACATAAGGGTGGAACCCTCATGAATGAGATAGTATTTTTGTAAAGGGGACCCTCAAGAGTTCTCTCATCCCTTCCATTATGTGAAGATACAGCAAGGAGATGGACTGTGAACCAGGAAGTGGACACTTTCCAGACACCAAATCTGCTGGTGCCATGATCTTGGACTACCCATCCTCCAGAACTGTGAGAAGTAAATGTTTGCTTTTAAAAGGCCCAGTCTATATTATCTTGTTATAGCAGTCTGAACATACTAAGATAGATGATAGAGATAGAGACAGACATAGAGATAGAGACAGAGATAGAGAGTCCATCTCTAATTAGCTCTGCTTCTACATCATTGTCACCCCCAAACACAAGCACACAAGCACATTTGTGCACACACACACACACACACACACACACACACACACACTCCTGCCTTCCCTTCAAAAATGACACCATCTGTTGAGTCAGAGTCTTACTATAAAAAACAAAAAGTCTTACAGCATGAGTTTAAAATCAGAGTGGAACTTTCCCCTAAGACAGTATTTTTCAAAAAGCAGGTTTCAAATAAGTGGATCCTAAAATCAATTTAGTGGGTTATAGACAATATTTTATTTGAATAAAATAAAGCAGAAGAGAACACAGAACACTGGCATGCATAAAATGGATTTAAATATTGTTTCATGGCAATTTTGTTTTAATTTTAATTGTAATTTCATATATACATACATATACAAATATATATGTATTTACAGATATATATATATTTACAGGTATATATATATATATATATATATATATATATATATATATATGAGCTGGTTTTGACATAAAATATATTACTTAAAGTGGAACAAGATAAAAAAGTCAAAAATATGTGAAAATTATTGCCAGAACTTAGGCACCAAAAAGCAGATGGAAGGATTTAATCTTCAATCTAGATAAGAAATCAATTTCCAGGGCTTTGCAAATTACATCGCAGCTATAGCAATTAATATTTACACTATATTTACTAAATGTTTTTACATTCATCTTTCAATTGATCTTCTAAACCATTCCTTTTAAAGTAGATGAAACAACGGAGACTTAGTAGAATTGAGTGTCTTTTCCAAGTTTATTCAGTTAAGAATCTACGAAGTAGAATTGGGAATCCAGCCCAGGCTGAATCCGACACCTTCTTGATCAACAGATATGGAAGCCAATTTATTCCTTTATTTTTTCACTCATTCAAAAAAAAAAAAAAAAAAAAAAAGGTTTACTGCACAGTCTTGGGCTCCAGGCATAGTGCTGTATACAGGGAATGTACTGAAGGGCAAAACAGACATGGCTCCATTAAAGTGGAACCATGTGAGTGTTAGCTTCACAGTCTCACATCCATAGGCTCGGCAAGTGACAAAATGTGACTGGGCCTCAATGAAGTTTAACTTCTCCCTGAATAATGATCTCACTGATGCTTGAGAAAATTAAGATGCCGATACAGAAGTAGGGATTTGTCACTACACAGACGCAGGTTTGAATCCTCACTTCTTTTTCCACCTGGCGTGTCTTTGACATAGGCCAAGGTAATTCTCAAATTCAGCTTCCTCATCTGATAATGGAGATTATAACATCTGAATTCCAGGATTGTTAGAAGGATTAGAAATAATACATAAAAAAGGCCTGGCACCTCACTGCCATTATTATTAGCTATTACTGTCAGTGCATCCAAACAAATTTGAAGAATACTTGCTTAAAACATAGAGACTTGGAGAACCATACATAAATGTTAACAGTGATAGATATGAAGACTCCCTAATAAGTGCCTGTCAAGTTTCTTGCGTGTGTAAATGCCAATTTGTAGTCCTTGGCAAATATAAATATAAAAGCTGTCTACTAATAATGTGTTTAATGAGGACAATAAAAGCAACACAGCACAGAGAAAATTGAAAGCTCAACATTCTCATCAGTGCCAAAGCATTTCATCTGTTCCATCTACCAGTGTCTGTAAAGCCAAGCTAGCCTACTTTTGAAAATTCTCCTGATTTGATGCTAACTAGTCCTACTTAAGACTTAAGACAGCCATGCTTAAAATGTTCTCCCCAAGAAAATGATGAATCACAACTGCCAAAGCTTAACGCTATTTGGCAATAGTCTTTTTGAAGTTTCCTATAAACATTTACCCTGACCCTTGATACCCTTCCATTCTTTAGAATTCGGCATCCCCAGGGTAAAGATGGCAGATTATGAGGAATTAGGTAGTAGTTATAGGATGTAGCTTCACTGAAAAGAAAGAGTGTCATTTTTCAGTAATAAAAATTCTATGAATGTGTCTAGGGCAAAAACCTACAGTTACTTTGGGAAAGGTTTATGTAAGATCTGACATTTCAAAATGAGGCATCAAATATTCTTGGCTGCTTAATTTTTGCAAGCTGGGACTCTTGTGCTTTTGAAAGGGGGAAAAAAAAGGACGAACATTTAGACTCTCTTCTCTTCTTTTCTGCCAACCCAATCCAGACTGAATGGGTTCCCTGAGCAAAGGCTTTTGATGACATTAAAGTGAAGGACTTAAGAAAGCAAAGAGATAAGGTTATTTTATCCATGTTAACCATACCAACCCTTGGGAGAAAAGCAAATGGCTCACACTGGGGAAAGATCTGGATTCTTCCATTCTACATCACTGGAAGTGTTAATTTACTAGATGCTATAAAATGGCCCAAAATTACATTCAGGCATATTCATTTATTCTTCTGTGCTCTCCCCACCTTCTCCCACCCCCTCATCCCCCATCCCACCCCAAGCCATTAACTTCATTCCAAGACTGAACTAGGGAATGCTCAGAATTCAGCCTTTAGACTTACTGATGGTTAAAGGGTGACTCCACATTAAAAGCGTCACATTTCCAGAGCCAGAACCATTTCTAAGCTAGTGCCTCTCTTCTCTCCTTTCCCACAGAAACTGACTTCTCTTCCTAGAGAAGGCTTCCCCCAGACTCTAACCCTATGTGATTCAAAGACCTTCCAGTGCATTTAAAGGAAAAAGATAACAATTTAGACTTTAGACAAGGGCAAACTGGCAGACAAAACGTCACAAATATGGTGGTAAAATAGATTATTTTAAAGAGAAATACATTCTCTAGTAAAATAATCTCTAATGCTTTTGTTTACAAGGGGAATAGAAATAATTACACTTAATTTGTAGCTGGTTGATGTTTGTACTATTATCTGGGGAAGAATACAGCGTTCAGAAAGAAGACCAAGTGAGTTGCCCTCAGGGCCTCCCTGACCTAAAGGTGCCTTTTCACTAAGAAAAACCCTCCCCTATCTTGTCAACCCAAGATATTTCTTTACAGAGAAAGGAATTCCTCACACACACCCTGTATCCTGCCAGCCCAGTTGTACCCCTCCCACCTTTTATAGCCTTTGGTTCTCAGAGCTAGAGTGGATTTCAGTTCTCACCTGATCTAGCTCACCTGTTCAATCCTACCTGACTGTGATCCAGAGTCAAGGCCACGATGCGGTCCTCCCCACATCTTCCAACTTTACAGTCAAAGTTTCTCCCCTTCCTTTCCAAGCAGATAAAATACAGAATCAAGAAAATAATTGAGTCCCGTGCCCATGGTCTATGCTGGAGACCCGAGGATTTCCAAGATACAAATGAAAGAGGAAGTCAGAGGGGAGTCAAAAATGTGGAGAGGGCAGGAGAATAAGGGAAAAGAGGAGTTAAAGTAATTCAGCCCTTCATATAGGAAAGGAGTAGTGTGGGGGCCATATGGCACAGTCTTTGAAGAGCTGAGAAGGTCAGTCCCACATTGGTAGATGCTATATAGATTTGAGTTGGCTAGACTGGTCTTTGCATGGCATTTTCCGTAACTCCTTCCCCCCACAACTCCACTCATCCCTCCACCAACTAAGTAATTTAGATCCTATTTCTATAAACCTAAGATAGATAGATAGATAGATAGATAGATAGATATACTTATTGATTACTTTATTTGAGGGTTTCCATAGTTGTACATGCTGGTGTACTATTCTATACTCACCAGCAGGCATCCAGCATCCATTCAGCATAAGTGACAGTTAAGATAAACCAATCAATTGATCAATTGATCTAAAATCCCTAACCCATTTCTATACCTCCGAACCTCACCTCCCAAGAAGCCTCATGCCTGGCTTCACAGGTAGTAATCACAGAAACTATGTGAAAACTATTAACTTTCATAAGCCAGAGCTTTTCAACCTTAGCTATTCATTAGTGAACCTGGAAAGCTTATTTAACAAAACGATCCTGCAGCCTCACAATAAGAACGAAATTTCTAGTTAGGACCCATGAATCAATACTTACTGATATTCTGCAAGCTGATTCTAACATGTAGTCAGGACTGAGAACTACTGCTTCAAATCAGTTGTCCTCAAATTTAAGTGCTGCATGAGAATTACCTGGAAGGCTTCCTAAACAGGATGACTGGACCCGCCCACCCCAAAGTTCCTTATTTAGTAGGTTTGGGGTGGAGCATGGTGTTCGCATTTCTCAAGAATATACAGCTGTTAATGCTGCTGGTCTGGTATCATACGATTGTGTTAGAGAAATAACTTGGCAGTTGTGGTTAGTGGATGCGGGAGAGGGATGTAAGCCAGTCATACTAATATATGACCCATTAATTGATAACACAACTCATTCAACATAATGAATAAGAGATAGATCCCAAAGGTAAAGAGTGAAGGTTTTGGTTTCAGACACAGGGAAGATGAAATGACTCCAGAACATAATTTATAGAATGTCAGTAAAAGATTTCCTTACAGAGAAAGTTATATAGGAATGAGGGAAGTCTGTGCTACAGCATATTGATCCTTTAGTATATGAAGGTGACCACAGTGGCATCCACTCCACTGTAACATGAAATAAATTAATTTGGAGATTTCAAGTGAGTCTGGAAGGGATAATAAAGGTGAAAGTTTGTTTTTTTTTTTTTTTTGTTTTTGTTTTTTTTTGTTTTTTTAATTTTTTGAGAGGGAGAACAGGGGAGGGAGACAAAGGGAGAGAGAGAGAATTCCAAGCAGGCTCCATGTTCAGCACCAGCAGGGAGCCCAACACAGGACTCAATCTCATGACCCAGGGATTATGACCTGAGCCGAAATCAAGAGTCAGATGCTCAACTGACTGAGCCATCCAAACACCCCAAGAGATTTCATTTATTAAACCAAAGAAGAAAATGCTGATTAGGAGGGAAAAAAATATTTTTAAGGCAAAGAACATTTACTTAAAAGGCTTCCACCATTCAAACAAAGGTTAAAAGATAATATTAGGCTGAACCTTTAAACTTGCCAATACTAAATGTTTTTGACCTACAGAAATGACAGTTTATTATGGTTCAACCTACACTAATAATTTCAGAAACAAACTATGGTGTGTTTCCTTGGAATCAGGTGAAAGTTATTAGTCTGAAGCTGCATGAGCAAAAACATCTCATCCAGTTTTGTCCCTGCTGACCCTGGCAAGTTCCTACGCCTGGGATAGGGTAAGTAGTGTACTTAATAAATGTTGGTTGCATCAGTAAATGGTCTTAAAATAAAGTGTTTTCAGAGCATTTGAAAACCCTAAATATAGACATCTGGAGCCTGAATTTGCTTTGATCTTTCATTTTCTGTGCCAGGTTGTTAATGTTTGAAACTTATTTTTTCTATTTTAATCAATTCCCCTGCGAAGTCACCTGTTGGACCATGGCCTGTACATAACTATTGTCTAGACATGAACCAGGATGTACTTTGCCCTTTCAACCCCTTCCATCCTTCAGAACTGAATCATTATTTCACTGTTACACTCGCAATCGCTGTTCAATAAAGCTTCCAGTGGACCCCCTTTCACCTTTGCCAGATTTCTAGTTTCTTGCTTGAATGTCCTTCATCTTTTCAAATTGTCCTTTGGCTGTATTCAATACTTAAGTGACTATTACTTCACAATGCATGCGCCGTAACCCCAATTTTCCATTCGTTGGAGTTTATTTTCTGAGGAAAATTGCACTTCATTACAGATCTATTCATCTGTGAGTTGGGGGGAATATAGTATTATTCCAGTCTGAAATGGGTCACTTTTTTTTTTCTTCTCCTTTTGCTTGAGTAGGGAATGGGAAAATAAGTTTGGGCTCTTTTGTAGTTGATTTGGCAAGGATACTTAATCAAAACTATTAGGGTCATGGCAATTCCTCAATGCCAAGACAGAATATATATTACTTATGAAACATAAACAAAAGGGCCATACTGAAAATGCTAGTGCACTATAACTCACAGCAGGTAAAAAAAACCAAAAAACAAAAACATATGTTATTCAAAGAACTCATAGTTGTGCATAACTATCTAGCTCAATACGCTAGTCCCTCACTGCCCACAACAAAGGTGATATAAAAAAAGAGCTTGTATATTAAATTTTTATGTACCAAATCATATTTTGTTATACAAAACAAATAGTCAAAAATTAAAGAATGCATTTAAACAGCATTGTACAGTTTATAAGGGGCTTTAATATAAGTCATCGGACTCTCTTTAAAAAAATAAATAAAACCTGTGAAGGAGAAAAGCCAAATGGCAACATGTCCACATATTATGACAAGGGTAGGATACAGAATGTGCCTAGTTTCACACAATAAATATTGTTGCAGAAATTAGTTATTCACCTAAGATTCTGTTCTAAAATTCAATGTTGTTTTCTCCATTTCAGGCTGTCAACATCCATAGTTTAACCTTTGATTTTATTTATTAGGCTGGTTTTGAGTTATCTTTCTTTTAGTTGGGTATCTTTCCTATTGATTTGGTTATATTTCCTACAAATTATCCTTATATGATCTGTATCAAGATATGAATCAGTGAGTGGCATGATTTTGTCTCTTTTGACATTTTAGTTTTACAGAAAGGGGATCCCACAGAGTTCTGGTCAAAGACAAATATGTTGCCTTTATATTCTGGATGTGTAACTCTCAAGAGACAGAATGGAGACAAGGCCCTTTAGGGCCCTGAGCTATGGCCCAGTTTCCCTGACACTGTAATGAAGATTGTCTACTCTAGAGGCCATGGGTTTATAATGGGGGATCTCGTACTCAATTATTTGCTTTTTAAACTGTGTATCTTTAGCTGGGGGGTGAGCATGGCCTGAGTGCTGCACCACAAATTCAAACGTAGGCTGGGGATTAACAGAAAAAGCAACAGGCTAGATTTAGAGTAAATTTATCATTTTGCAATGTTTCACTTGGCATGCAAAGTTCTCTGCAATGAGGCCTTTGCCTCTACTTCCAAATTGGTTATGTTATCATTGTCCCTGCTGTCTTTAGGTCTCCTTGAAAGCAAAAGAGGAAGAATGAGGTTAGAGCCACAGTGGCCTTAACCAGGTCTCCAGAGAATTATTCAAGTAGTATAAACAGCACAAACATCAACACAGCTAAACTTCTCAAACTGTTTTTCCAAAGTCCATCTCAAATTTCACCTCTTTTAGGTAGTAACCCTACCCTTTCCTGGGGAAAATGACTTAATGTGTTTCTCAGGATTTAAGTTTGGCTTGTCATACTTATTATAAGCAACTGCTATGCTCTGGACCCTGTACTTGGTACTAGCACTTTGCTCCTACGTTTGGTATAGTATTTATTTTTCAAACATCTTAATGTATTTGTTTTCCTGCCTGTCTCCATAGCTAAACTGTGAACTGGTTGAAGCAGACCCCATGTCTTACTTGCCTGTATATTTCACCACAAGGGCCTTCCAGAGTTCCCAGGACCAAGCAACCCCTGTGGCAACCACAGTAGAAATAAGACACTGGGTCTTAGTGTATGCCATCCAAGCACTCATGATCTAGTTATGGGAGTGGATAAGAAAATTTTCAGGCATCACCCAGCAGAGAAGTCTGTGATATAGGTAAACACGACTGTAAGAAATTTCCACCCCAGTTAGGAAGCAGGGTGTCTTGCTTGGTAGAATCAAATTAGCATCATGCTTTCTAGCTTGGGAGTATTTTACAGAGACTACCTATGCAACCCACTAATATCATGTCAGATAGGGTTAAACATCTAGATCCACTGTGGAAGAAATGGTACCTGATCCAATTGGGGAACATGGTATAAGAAAACATGTGGCCAAGAAAGAGCTGTACAAGTCAAACTGGAAATCTGCTTCTTTTCCCAGTGCCAAGGTCCTGGTATTGAACAAGGAGCTTAAAACAAGACAACACAGGCAAATATGCAAGTAATTTACCACCACCATAATACCAACATATAGGAATAACTGGGGAAAAGCAAAAAGTCCAGGATTTTACTGTAAAAAAACAAAACAAAACAAAAAACAAACTGGTATGTCCTGAATTCTTCATTCTTAGTATTAGACTCAATCTCCTGAAGTAGGGAGTGGCTTGGGTTACAGACATAAATACAATACATATAATAGATATGGCAAATTAGGTAAGGTTAAAAGCTACTTCTTGCTGCCTACTGACCCTAGGATCTCTTTCTGTTCATTGGTAGAATACCTGAAATTTCCCAAATTCCAGGTTTTTTTTTTTTTTTTTTTAGGAATATTGATAGTTTTCTTAGCATGTAAATATATGTAGGGAACAGAGCCATAGAAAGACATAAAGAGTAGAATGCTAGAGCTGTAATAAATTTAATAAATAATCTCACTCCAAAACTCATTTTAGGCATAGAAAAACTGAGGACCAAATAGTAAAATGGGATTGTCCAACGTGTAAAGGTTCTGACATTAGGGCAATTGAAATTGATTTATTACCAACTAAATAACAGGTACTGTGTTAGGCAAGGTCATTGCTGTTATCTCACTTAATCCTTAGCATGACTCTGCAATTAGGGTTTTGTATCTTCATTTTACAAATGAGAAAGATGAAGTTTGGGAGTTTCAACCAGTTTTCTTCAGATTGTACAGTTACTGAGTAACGGGAGATCCAGCAGTCATATTCAAGCTTAGGTTTAAAGCAAAGCCAATAGTATAGATCTAATTTATCAAGGTTTTGCAGAGCTGTCAATAAGCACAGTTTAGGTCATATCCTTTCCAAAATTCTTAAATAACAGTCTACTTTAGTTAAATATAAGCAAAATTTTATCATCCAATTTTGAATTGTATTGTTTCTATTCTCAAAGTGATTTTTTTTTTTTTCTCTTCCAAGAGGGCTTCTTTCTTCCTTTGGGCTGAGGTTTCATCTGTGTCTAGGAAGGGTTCTGGCCATTATAATAAAAATCTACTTTTGCACTGGCTCAATTTGCTATGCATTGAGTGGTAAAATGGTAAAAGTAGCACCTCCACCTCTGGTATCTTAATATCCATCATTCTGCCCTCCTCACTCATGAACCAGAGAGAAGTCTGTCAAAAATACTGAGGCTGTCATGTATCGTTTTCTATTTCTCTCTTCTTTTATGGAGCTTTTTATTTTCCACCCTCACTGCCCTGATGCTTAACATAATCTCCAATCTTCAGAATGAGTCATCTGCCCATTACTGAAGCTCAGCCACTTGTACTGTAAAACGGATCAGGTGCTACAGGAAAGCACCCAAAAAGCACAGATGAATAGCAACATAGATAGCTACAGGCTGACAAGGGCCCTATAAGGTGAGTCAGAAACTAGCATTTTTGAGGACATGGTGTGTTGTATACTTTACATACTAGTACTACTAAATTTACTAAATTTATGTGTACTTTACATAATACATACTACTAAATTTAGCTTATTAGTTTCTCATAAGCAACACTATCAGGAAGATCATTTCTACTGGGCTCTTACTATGTACCACACACTATTACAAATGCCGAACAGGAACGTACTTGTTCAGTTTTAAATAGTACTAACAGCTTTAACAACAACAACAATAGGGCAGCAATCTTCAAAACTGCCCAAATTCCAAATTCAATTAGTTTGTAGTAGCAGCATATAACATTTTTCCTTCTTGAACTTTGTTTCCAAGTGAGAGCAAACTTCAAAATCCTATTTAACTTTAGGTTGGGTTTTATATTACCTGGAATGAGTGTTAATCTGGATTATCGTCTAAAAGACAAAAGGCAAGAGTTGTTAGTGGCAGTCACAAGAGATCAAAGAAAGTGAACAATCCAAGGAGGTTTAATGTTATTTATTCCAACAACACTTTCCTTCCTAATTTGCAGACAGTGACACCGAAGAGAAAAGTGCTGGGGTTCAGACTACATCGCTGGTTAACAGCAAAATCAGTGTTCAAAGTCAGTCGTCTTGTTTCCCATACCCGCAGCCCTTCCACAATAATGCAAGTTACAGTCTCCAGGAATGTGGAAACACTGCCTCTGTCAATTACAGAAAACTATCAAAGGCAACCGAAACCCAAACATGCAAAATCTATTTAGTTTAAAGAGACCTTACTTAACTATACTAAGGGCTACTTCATTTTGGGTAACTATTCAATGACAGCATCCTGAATGACAGGATGCCTCCCTACTGTCTATAGCCAAATGTCAAAATTCTGTATTTTAGAAGCCCCTTAACTATCTGATCTTTGCTTACCTCCTAGTCTCACACTACTATGGCTTTTCACCTCAAAATAAATATGCTGGTCTCGAAATCATGCAACCCAACCTCCAGCTGGTCTTCTCCTTACATATTCCTCTCCTGCTCCATGCACACACACTGACTGAATCCAGAAATTGCACTTTTACATGCAAATGATTTGTGTTGTCTTAAATATTTATGTCTATTTATAATTTATATACCTTTAAATAAATATATATAATTAATGTGTATAAATATATATTTACATTCTTTAAAAAATTTTTTTAAATGCTTATTTTTAAGAGAGAGAGAGAGAGTGTGTGTGTGTGTGTGTGTGTGTGAATGGGGGAGGGACAGAGAGAGAGACACACAGAATCTGAAGCAGGCTCCGGGCTCTGAGCTGTCAGCCCAGAGCCGAACACAGGGCTTGAACCCACAAACCACAAGATCATGACCTGAGCCAAAGTCAGATGCTTACCCAACTGAGCCACCCAGGCACCTCTATTTACATTCCTATAAAGATATACATACATATGTATAAATATTCCAGGTATCCGGTATATCCTCCCTATGACCTGTGTTAGAGCTGTGCTCATCAATGTTCATTTAGTGAACAGATGAATTTGGCATTAGGACACACAATATAAAAAATTCAATGAGATAATTTCATCCAACTATAATTCCCTATCCTATCGTGTAGCATCTTGTCCTCCATAGAAATTCCTTCTCCCTAATGGATATGGGAAAGAATCCCCAAAGTTAGAGATATACACATAATGCAAAAGAATCTCTATATTCTTTTTATTTCTTGCTATCCTAAGTGATGCTAAATGTCAGAAAATATATGCAGCAGTCTCCCAAAGTAAATGCAGGTTTCTGAGAAAGCTCTATTTTCTTGGGAGTACTTAAAATAAATTTTTTATATAAGCAAAGGAAGACTGCAGCTCTTGCCACTAAAATTCAAAGTGCTATACACATTGTAGAGTGAAACCCAGGAAGATTCAGAGAGAATCTAATCTAGCACAGTGCAAGCGATAGACAATGTTATTTCCAACAAATTAATTTAATTGGTTCTACAATAGCAAGAGGAAGTAGCTTTGTGCATTTAGGTGTTCCCTTGGGTGCAGAGCTGAAAGTGGCTCAGAGAATACACAGGAAATCTACTGTAAATCAAATGTTCTTACAGAACTCCATCCTTACCATGTTACCTAATTGCAATACAATTTTACATCCACATGACTAGTGCTGTTTCATTACTTCTTTAAAAGAATACTTGCAAAATGCACTTGATTAAACACGCCCTCCTATAATATGTTAGGAGAATTTACGTTAATAGGGCACAATATCAACTAACTAATATGATTAAAAAATCTTATGTACATAATTTGGAAATGCCAAATAAATTTACCTAAACTACAGCAATTTTTTTTGCAATTTAAAGAATATGGAATGGGATGCCTGGGTGGTTCAAATGGTTAAGTGTCCAACTTCGGCTCAGGTCGTCATCTCACGGTTCATGAGTTCGAGCCCTGCATCGGGCTCTGACAGCTCAGAGCCTGAAGCCTGCTTTAGATTCTGTGTCTCCTTCTTTCTCTGTTCCTCCCCCACTTGCTGTCTCTCTCTCTCAAAAAATAAATAAACATCAAAAAAAATTAAAGAATATGGAAGAGCTTAAGAAGTTATGTTATCATGAAAGCTCTTGATTACAGTAGGAACTAAGGTTTTCTTTTTACTTATCAGCATTTTAAAAATATTTTCTATAACAAATTTATGCTACTTCTGAAATTAAAAAAACACTTATTATTTTTAAATGTTTTAAGTGCTTTGAAAGAGGAAAGTTTAAGGTACACCGAAACTAGAAGGAGACAACTGTCAGATGCATTGAGTAAAGGCTTTAAGAAATGTCACCAGCTAGAACTCCAGATAGAGGGAATACTATCCCATGTAGAAGCAACAGTGTTAGCAAACATCCAATGTTATATATGTGAGTGAGTAACTTAATGAACAAAGCTGCGTAAAGTAACTGTTTTTGTAAAAGCAAAAAATGTAGGTATACTTGAGAAAATGACGTAAAAGTGCTTTATAAAACTAATATCTTTAAAAAAACGCTATTTGAATATCTTTAAAGTAGGCGTTCTGCTTTCTACGTTCATATATGCTAATGAATCTGAAGTAACCTGTGAGGGAAGCAATATTTTATCTATTTTACAGATAAAGAAATAATACAGAGGTTATAAGGATTTATTCTCTCATTCATTCAAAACTTTTTATTGGAAACCTACACTGTGCCAGGCAGTGTTTTGAGTGCTGGAGAATCAGAAAGAAAGAAAACCCAATAGGCACTGCCTTTATGGGAGAGGCCCTGTCCAGTGGGAGAAAGTTTCAAGGGTGGGATCTGGAATTGGCATCTCTAACCAGTTTCCAGGTTATATGTTTCTGCTTACCTGGGGATCACACCTAGGCAACAAAGGAAAAGCCCATTTGGTGAAACCTAACCAACAGTGAGAACAGAGAGCGAGATAAGATGAAAGAGGCAGACTGGGACTTAATGGATTATGGTAACAATTTGGAATTTTATCTTTGAGGAGAGTCATTAAAAGCTGGTAAGGGAGGGTTAGGCAGTTGGCCATAGGATAAGATTAGTATTTTTAAGAACTGTTACTTGAGCTGTGGTCTGGAGAGTGGACTGGAGAGGGGCAAGGTCAGATGTTGAGAAAACAATGAAGAGGCTATGCCAGAGCTGAGAAATGTTGGTAGCTTAGACTAAATAAAGTAAGAACAACAGAGATGGAAAAAGTGAGCAGGTGTGACTTAACCTAATTTCTATAGCTAGTAAATGGTAGATGTAATGTTCGAAGTAAAATTTTCTGACTGCATATTTGGTGCTCTTCCCAATTGCTATTAAATATGTCCAGACTGGAAGCAGCAGCAGCAGCAGCAGCAGCAGCAGCAGCAGCCGAGAACTTGTTGGAAATGCAGAATCTCAGGCTTCACCTGAGACCTGCTAAAGCAGAATCTGCACTCTAAGAAGATTGCCAGGTGTTTCACATTAACATTAAAATACTCTACCATAAAACAGCCACTTTACATCTTACAAATTAGAAAATGTATGCTTTTGAGTAGCAGAATTTGTGAAAGAAATTCAACTTCTCTTCCAAAGACGGTGTAGAATTTTTTTATTAGGACACACATACTAATAAAAAAAAAAAACGTGTTGAAGATATACATAGATAATGAATTCATTGATAATCGTATAACTTAAAATTCAAAACAAGATTTCAGTTAATGACTATAATCTCTATCAAATTAAAAGTTTCTGGGTTTATTTTTCTATTCATACCTGAGATATACTTACAAGAAAGGGAAATGATTTATTGAACAATTTCACTAAATCTAAAAATTTCTTTATGAAATTAGCATAGCTGACAGTGTCAGAAAAATAATGTCAGGGGTAAGTAAAATTTGGGGATGAAAGATTTATTTATTCCTTTAAACATTGGCAACTTAAAGTTTATAACTATTCAATTTTTTTATATACATAAAGGAATAAAATAGTAGACAATCTCCAACTTTCGTATCATGGTAAATGTTCACAAGCTGAACAAAATATTCACAGATTCTAATAGGTGTTCCATTCCCAATATGTTAAAACCAATTACAGAATCTCTAATGGCAGCTCATCTTTTAGGTTCGTTGTTTAATGCATATTTCTAGCACTGTGCACTTTAGTTTTATCCTTTTCCTTTATAATGGAACACACAGTTGATTGGGCTTAAGGCCAGTGAATGCCTGATAGAGGCTAAAGTTGAGGCAAGCCTAATGATCTCCATCTTGCCTTAATTATATTGAGTTTATGAAACCTATGCTTCTCCTCACCACTCTCAGCAATTTCATTTTTATCTGCTTCATCCATTTGTATAAAGTAATAAAGGCAAAGTGAATAAAATATTAAAATATTTCCACAAATGGATATTACTTTACAAGCAAAGGTGGTGATGCATATGAACTGAACTTCTGGCTTATAGGTGGAGCCATTGTCAGATGGATTGAAGTGCCCTTCCTAAACTGATAAAGTTTGAAGTTGATAAAGAAAAATGATTTAGGGGGTCTCAATGTACAATGCATGAAAATGCAGGATGTACAACATTTGATTGAATAAAACCCAGTAACTATTAACTACCTGTCTATAGCTTAATTTATTTCAACAAATTAGTATTGAGGGTCCGTTTTGTAGCTAATTGGTATTGCGACACTATGTTGGTAATATGATATACCTTGGCCTCGAATAGATACGGTTATGAGGAGGAAAAAATGGAACATGTTCACAAGTGATTGTATTATATTCACACATTTGAAAGAAATCTGAAAAGGCACTGAAGAGAAAGTAACATTTTAAGACCTTGGATTTCAATAGGTAGAAATACAGAAGTACATGCATTTCAAATAAGCAAACTCTAATGAACAATAATTTTAAGGTAGAAAAACAGTGGATTCGTGATAAAATAGAAAGTAGAAAAACTGTGGACTATAAGATAATTACAGCTAACATTTATTAAATATTTTGCCATTCCCTCTTCTATAAATCACTGTATTTAATCTTCACAATAACCCTAAAGGGTATTTTACCTTTTCCATTTTACAGATAAAGAAGTTATAGCTAAGCAAAATACAATAACTTGCCCAAGGTCATATAGCTAGTATACGGGGCAGGAGGAACTGGATCATTGTCTATAAAACTGGAAAGTCTACATTATCCCATGTCCTTACTAAACAACACTCATGGCATGCATAGCGGGAAGTAGTACGAAATAGGGCTAGAATGATTAATTTCTAGCTTTGAAATTCCCTGATTATTCTGAGTTATTTATATAAGTGATATTGTAAGACTTATGGTAAGGCATCATCATCTCTATCCTTCTTGACTCATCCTGTACCCCCAACTGTTTCCTTTACTGCATTTTTCACAGTGTAGTACATTTATCAAATACATGATTCTTCTAAACTACTCTATGGGTATAAACAGTTTCATTTATGTTCATATCTTCAACATGGCTAGGTCAGGCATCATGTAGCATAGATTAGGTAGTCACTCAATAAACAAATAAGTGGAATCTAAAGAGGAATGAAATTATCCTTTTGAAATATTGAAATACTGCGTCATTACTTTCAGAAAGATTACTCCCGAGTGGAAAAATGCTGATATTATGATAAAGGATCCCCCTGCATTTAGGATGTCATATCTCTATCTGTTAATAATTATAGGTTCTGAGAAGCAAGATAATATGGTGATCATCAACAACATATTTATGAGTAGGGGTTGCAGATTCTGTATGAAATCACCACATAGCAGCCTACACTCTAATTTGAAAAGTCAATTCCCAGTTGTCTTTTAAAATTCATATAGGAACATAAAGTGTGAAAATTAAATAGAAAATCAAAACAAAACAACCTTTTATAATCAGGAGGCAAAGTTAGCAAATAACTACTATTTATCAAAGTGATTTACGTACTTTATTAATCCCAAAGTGGCTAACATTACAAACATTCTGACAATTTATTTTCCGTTAGGATGAAAACATACGTATTCATGGATGTGCTGAAGCTGAACTATTAACAGCTTCATTCTTTTCCCTTTAGGATTTCACACAAACTCTCTCCTGTAGCCTTCATATTGTACAACATCCAAGAGAAGATCCTGTTATAATCATGGCTGTTTGGTATTCTGAGAACTAATTACCTTGGCTAGAATCTAGAATACATCTTAAATACTAAACTGTCTTGAAAGTGAAGACTGTCTGAGCCAGATCTAATTACCTGAGAAAACAACAGTACCTTCAGTTGAGCCACCCTGACATACCTCTGTAAGACAGTGACTAGTTACTGTGGAGCCAGCAGCACAAAAGCAATTGAACCTAACGTGGCTTAAGATTTTGAAAGCAGAAAGTCATATGATCCAATCCCCTCCTATCTCCACTGAATTCACAGGCATCTCTAAACCTGATTCACTTTGTAGTATTTATACTTATTTATTTTTTACAAGAAACTATTATAGTTTGCACTATTTTTGTCTTCATTTTACATATGAAGCATAGACTGTACAGGGAATTGGCCTAAATAACACAGCGGCATGGAAATTCCAATTCAGGCAGTAAGGTACTATATACATCTGAAACACCTTACCTACTGATACTCCTATGTGTACCACAAGCATCACCAGTGCCATTTTTCCCATGACAACTATAATAATCACTATTGACTGTGATAGCTACTTTTTTTCTCTGAGCCTATATGAATTTTTATTAAAACACATTTGTCAAATTAGCTACTCTTTAAATAAGCATTTCTTATATGCCAAGCATCATGTTTTGTTTGGCCTTTATTTACTTTGAGAGAGAGAGAGAATGCAAATGAGCAGGGGGGGGGGGCGGTGGCAGAGAGAGAGGAGAGAGAGAGGATCCCAAGGAGGTTCCACACTGTCAGTGTGGAGCTTGACACAGGGCTCAGACTTGCGAACCCTGAGATCATGACCTGAGCAGTAACCAAGAGCCACCTAGGTGCCCCTCCAGGCATCATGTTAATGACTTTACCAGCATTAAATTATTGATCCCTTAAGAAGGCATTATTATCCTCAAGTGACAGATAAAACTGAGACTCAGGGAACTTCAGTAACCAAGATTATGGAGCTAGTAAGTTCATGGCCAAGAGTCAAATAAAGATCCTTCTGATTCCAAAGATGGGCTCTTAGTGTCCAGATGAGCCTTACCTTGATTTACCTCAGTAGTTCTCAAAGACAGACTGTAATACTCCCTAGATAGCATTTAGAAACGTGGGGGTATTTTTGGTTGTCCCAAAGTACTTAAGACAGGGATGCTAAACATCTTTCAATGTGCTAGAATGTCCTTCAAAATGAATAACTGTCCCATCGCCAAAATATCAACAGTGCCCTCTTTGAGAAGGACTAAATGATCACTTCTTTTCCCATGACAGAGATGCTTCTCATGTTGGACATTAGCTAATGTATTGTCAAACAACTGTTGCCATCTTTGTATCTAGAAGGGCTCAATGAAATGGTAAAGGTTCTCTGATGTGGAGTTACACCTGCACATGGTAGTGACTTTTTTCAGGTCATAAAGCAGTTCTCATTTATGTCCCTCTAAGAATAGGATCCTTTATAATTTTAAATAGTAAATGAGGACAGCTGACATGTAAATAATGCAACTCAGCCCTTTGATCCCCTTTGAGTAATGCAAATTAATTCTGATAACTGTCTAAATCAAATACTCAGTGAGAGAGATAGGACACTGTTCTGGCAGATGATGCAGAAATTATTTGCTGTTGTTGGTGATGGTGGTGGTGACGGTGGTTTGTTTTGTCACTTACAGATATTCTGATAGGCAATCTATTTTTCCATCTGCACCTGTTGCAGCCAACAAAGGTGTTGATACAAAACAACAGTTTGAATATCTGACTATATCCCTGTTAACTCTCTCTATATATTTTTTTCTTTTTTTTTTCTTGTCCTACAAGGATTAGTGGTTTAATGATTCTCTCAAATGTTATTAAATGTAAACAAAAAATGGTTTGGGAGGAGGAATAATATCATGGTGACAACTAAGAGGCCAGAGATTAGCAGTGGATTGGTCTTTCTTTTCAAAGGATACTTTAGCTACCTCATAAAGTGAGAAATATGCTTAGATCTCTTGAGGTTGGTTTCTTTTGTAAGTTAAAGGCTGGATATGCTTTGCTTTTGCTGGAAAATAATAGAATGAAAGATAAAGAAGTGATAGCAGTTTGCCATAAGATAACTTACAGAGTGGGTTTCTTTCAGTTACCATGTTAATCAACCTCAGGGGATTGAGGTGCATTTCTCAGCAGCCATCATATTCAGAAGAACACTGAGAGGTCAAAGTAGCCATTTCACAGAAGAAGAAAATGAGGTTCAGAAAGTTAAATGCCACCACCTCCCCCCCCCCCCCCCCCGCCCCGCAAGGTTTCAGATCTAGTGAAGGTCAAAGTAATGATTCTAACCCAGGACAATCTATTCCCAAGGCTTGTGTCTACATCACAGGGCTGCACTGAGTTACCAAGCTCAGTGAGCAAAGGAGTGGTAAGAATGCCCTATGGCTTGTATATGGTCTCAATATTGTCAGCAAACATTCAAATACCATATTTATTTGTGCTTTATAATACTGTCAGGAAGAGGTCAGGGAATAAATAATTACTTTTCTGGCAGACAGTGAAGATAAGAGATATGAAGGGAATGTTCCAATGTCATACAGCCAAAAAGTGGTAGAGCCCTGATTAGAGAGTAAGAAGCTGACATTAAATGATGCTCTCCAGTACAACAAATATCACCTCTCCAAGAGATGAAGCCAATGTGTAGAGCCTCAAAAATGCATTTACATTTACAAATAAGACTATCACTCTAAGGAAAAGGTTTTATTTAGCAAAGCAAGTCTTGTGAATATCTATACAATGGTGTTTAGCCATGTTAATTGTTAATTAATTCATCATAAATTTTCAACAGATGTGGTAGTATGGGTGAAGTGACATCCTTTTCTTGGCCAAAATTTATCCTTAAGAAAACAACATAAATGCTCAAGACCTTAGCTTCCTCATATATAAAAGACAAGATTATGGCAAAGCAATTTTGTTCACAACCTAAGAGTAAGAATTAAAAAGAATTATAAAATATTTGATGAATTTTGGATGGTCATATTTATATGACTTATTTACACTCCTATTTCTCTCATTTTCTGCCAAACCTTTTAATACTAGACTAGCACATAAATTACATACATACATACACGTGCATTCACGCACATGTGCCTGCGTGCACGCACGCACACACACACACACACACACACACACACACTCTTTAGTGATCCTGTTTATAAAATATGTAAATATCATGTTTTACTAATTTGATATTAAAATACAGACTTCAAACAATAGTAACATTTTAATGAATATTTCTTAAATTTTATTTGTTATTAACAAACTATTGAGAGGATAAGATAATCTTACCCTAAATGTGGGTTTTTCTTTGGGAAATGAAGGCTAGAATGCGAATATTGCTATATTTTGAGTTAAAAGCTACAATTAATAGAATGGCAATTTTGCATTAGTCAAAACTACACATTGAGAATAACTGTATGATTTCTTTAGCATATCTTTTTCAGAAAGGAAAATTATTGAGATAGTTCTTCTTGGAATTCTCCACCCCATCTCTCACTGGTTGTTTTTAATTTTTATTTTTTTAAAAGAGAGAGAGGGAGTGTGAGCAGGGGAGGGACAGAAGGAGAGGGAGAGAGAATCTTAAACAGGCTTCACGCCTTGCACGGAGCCCAAATGCAGGCTTGCATCTCAGGACCACGACTTCACGACCTGAGCCAAAATCAAAAGTCAGATGCTCAGTTGGTTTACTGAGCCACCAAGGTGCCCCAGACTGGGTTTTAAGAAGGGGATAATAAGTTCTTTGAGAATAAACACCTGATTCTGATTTAACAGCTTTGGGAGAGAGTAGTAAGAAGCTGGTCCTTCTCAGATAGGTTGAAATGGGAGAAACACTATAAATAGCATGCTGAGTTTTGAACACAGAGCTCCCGCTTCTTCAGTAGGAATTTTATACATATTGTTGGGAAGAAATCTTGAGACTCATACATTGGCCTTCAGCACTTTCTAGCATTTGAGCAAGGTGACCTATGCAATTAGCTTAGGACCAGGAGAAACCAAGAGAAAGTATGTGGGGACTTGTAATAACTTGTTTCACCTGGGAAGAAGGAACAGCATGGGTAGAAGGACAATAGTTTCCTTTTGTTCTAGTTGATAGTAGATGGGCCTTAAAGAATTTAAATACTTAAAGAGCTCAGTACTACAGAATATTCATCTGTAAGCGAGTTAATGGGATTTCTAAAAGGTTATAAATTATCCCAACTAGCCCACATGGGTCATTCTGCAGGAAACTCCAATACATCAGGAAACAACAAATTCAACAACATGTATGAAACCCATACCGATTTGTACCTACTCACAGAGGGTGAGTGATTGACTAACCCATATTCACGATTATGGGTGCAGCAATGAGGTGGAGCCAGGGTGGAGGGAGGAGTGTCATATGTAGAACAGTAAATGATATAGAATATATGTGTCAAGAATAGTGCATTCGGGGTGCCTGGGTGGTTCAGTCAGTGAAGCATCCAAATGTTGATCTCAGCTCAGGTCATGATCTCACAGTTCATGAGTTTGAGCTTCACCTAGGGCTCTGTGCTGAAAATGTGGGGCCTGTTTAGGATTCTGTCTCTCCCTCTCTCTGCCCCTCCCCTGCTCATGTGCTCTCTTTCTCCCTCTGTCTCTCAAAATAAATAAACCTAAAAAAAAAAAAGAGTACAATTTAAAAAAATGAATAGCGCACTCAATCTCTGTTCAAGTTCACACAGAAGAAAATGAGATTAAATTTTAACATTCAGAGCATCTACTTATGGAGCAAGTATCATGTGCCAGGAGACATATCTAACTTATATCTAACTTGAGTGCTAGGGATCATTCTCCCCATTTTTGTAAACGAGAAAACTGAGGCTAAGACATGTTAAATAACTTGTTCAAGGACTCATACCTAGTAAGGGGTAGAGCAGAGTTTTATGGAAACCTGACTCTAAAACCTAGGTTATTGATCCTCATGTAGCACTGAGTCGAAAAGAAGGTCAGCAATATAGAAGAAATGACGGTAGACATGTTGATATTTTAATGAATAAGGCCTAAAATTTCCCTGCTTGAGATAGTTTATCACTAGTCCTAACTAGAACTATACAATCTGTGCTGCACAGTAAGGCAGGTCCCAGTGCCCCTATGGCTACTGAGGACCTGAAATGTGGCTAATCAGATATGCTGCAAATATAAAATGCACATCAGATTCTGAAAATATACTATGAAAAGAATTTGCAGTAATAATTTTATATTTATGTTGAAGTAATAATATTGTGTATATATTTATTGAGTTGAATTTTATTATAGTGAATTTTACCTATTTCTTTTAACTTTTTAAAAATGCACCTACTAGAAAATGTAATTTTACATATGTGGGTCACCTTATTGGGTAGAACTGGTGCAGATCCTGAAAGAACAGAGATAAGATACTTTTGGCCTTTGAGGATATTGTCTTTCTTTTTTTTCCAAAGAGGAAAATGACTTGAGGATGTGGCTGTTGCTGAGCTTCTGTTTTAAAAACAAGAGCTTTCTTTGTTGCTGTGTCATGGTGAGACCATCAGCCTGAGAGCTGAGCCCTAGAAAAAACACGTTCACTCCCCCTCCTCTTAACTAAGAATCCTTTTTAAAAAGTTAGTTTCCAAATCTGCCTAAGTATTTCATTTCAAAAGTGAAAATAATAATATCAACCCCAAGTTACTGTTATGGAAATTAAACAAGATAATCCATGCCAAGTGCCCAGTTTGGACACTCCTGAAAAAGAATGAAGTCTTGCCATGTGTAAAACATGGATAATAATAGAGGGCATTATGCTAAGGGCAGCAAGTCAGAGAAAGACAAATACCACATGCTTTCACTTATATGTGTAATCTATAAAGAACAAAGCAAACAAAACAGAAGAAGATTTCTAGGTACAGAGAACTATCTGGTGGTTGCCAGAAGAGAGGGGTTGGGTGCTGAGTGAAATATGTGATGGGTATTAAAAGGTACAGACTTCCAGTTACAAAATAAGTAAGTCACAGGGATATAAAGTACAACATAGGGAATACAGTCAGTGTGTTTGGTGACAGATGGCGGCTAGATTTATTACGGTGATCACTTCATAATATATATAAATTTTGAATCACTATGTTATATACCTGAATATAATATAATATTATATGTTAACTACAGTTCAGTTAAAAAAAGAGAAGTTCTATCATTTTATAATGAGATACTGTCAATAGCTCCTCTCTTATATTCTTGATGAGGTACTTTTTTTCTTTTTTTTTCCCCCTACATGTATAATGTCTCTTTGAATTAATTCACTTAATAAAAAATTGAATAATGCTCAGAAGTCCACTAAAAGTAACTTTAACAGGTCACTGAAAGCTTATTTTATATCCCTCTGAGAATACCCTAATATTTACTTAATATTCAAAGATGATACACCTCTTTTTAAAACGATAGAGACCATACTTTGTACAAGATGATGGTACCATTATCTTGGATTCATTTGAGAAACTGAGTTCATATGAATGTTCCATATCACTGTGGTCTTCATATTCATCTGTCACTGTCAATAGTGATTTCTCTGACTTGCTGCACTTAGCATAATGCCCTCTATTATTATCCATGTTTTACAAATGGCAAGATTTCATTCTTTTCTTGGCTAAGGAATATTCCGTTGCAATATTTCATTGTGTATATGTGTATTATATATGTGTGCGTGTGTATATGTATCTTTATCCATTTCCTATCAATGGGACATTTAGGTTGCTTTCATATGTTGGCTGTTGTAAATAATGCTTCAGTGAACACAGGGGTGCACCTATCTTTTCTAATTAGTATTTTCATTTTCTTCAGATAAATATCCAGAAATAAAATTGCTGGATTATATAGTAGTTATACTTTTAATTGAGGAACTTCCATATTGTTTTCTATAATCGCTGTACCAATTTACATTCTCACCAACAGTGCAGGAGGGTTCCCTTTTGTCCACATCCTTGCCAGCACTAATTTCTTGTATTTTTATAATACCCATTCTTACAGGTGTGAAGTGATATTTCATTTTTGATTTGCTTTTCCTTGATGATGAGTGACACTGAGCATCTCTTCATGTTTCTGTTCGCCTTCTTTATGTCTTTGGAGAAATGTCTATTAAGGTTCTCTGCCCATTTTTTTTTATAATTTTTTTAATGTTTATTTTTGAGAGAGAGAGAGAGAGAGAGAGCAAGCATGAGCAGGGGAGGGGCAGACAGAGAGGGAGACACAGAATCCAAAGTAGGCTCCAGGCTCTGAGCTGTCAGCACAGAGCCCAATATGGGGCTTGAATCCATGAACAGTGAGATCATGATCTGAGCCAAAATCTGTCGCTCAACAGACTGAACCACACAGGCGCCCCACCTCTGCCCATCTTTAATTGGACTGTTTGTTCGTTTGTTTGTTTAGATATATCTCTATCTCTAACTATCATTACTTACCTACCTACCTACCTACCTACCTACCTATTTTGAGTTGTGCAAGTTCTTTATACATTTTGGAAACTAACCCCTTATCATACATATCATTTACATACATATCTTCTCCCATTCAGGAGACTGCCTTTCTGTTTTGTGGATGATTTCCTTTGCTGTCCAAAAGATTTTAGTTTGAAGCAGTCCCTTTGGTTTATTTTTGCTTTTGTTGTTCTTGCCTCAGGAACAGATCCAAAAAACTATAGCAAAGACCTATCTCAAAGAGCTTACTGTCTTTGTTTTCTTCCAGGAGTTTTATGATTTCCAATCTTACAATTAAATTTTTCATCCTAAAATGGTAGAACTTTTAAAGTGCATATTCGTTTGAAACTTACTTAACATTTATTTTATGCTAGGCACTTCTCTCCTGGATTATCTTATTAGGTCCTCTTGTTCTCAAACCAACCTATAAGGTAGGGATTTTTACCCCTATTGTGAACATAAGGAAACTGAAGTTTAGAGGACAGAAATAATTTGTCAAGTTGGCAAAGCAAATTAAATAGTAGAAAATGGACACATCAGCCCATTATTTCTGATCCTCTCCCTATAACAAACATCGATTAAGTGGGTGGGGCCTACATTGTATTAGTGTTTAAAATGGAATCCCAGATACCATTCACTACTTTAAGGACCCTTCCTTCACTAAATGCCACTGTGTTTGAAAACTGCTCCTTGACAACTGCCTCTAGAGAATTAAGAACATCTGCCTTAGAGGACAGAAATACAGTTTTGGAAGACACATAATCAAATATGGTCTCTCTGCCTAAAGTCTTGGCATTTCTTCACTCATGTGCCTTAGGATTAACTATAAAATGTATGTACCCACTGTATATAAAATATATGTTTAAAAATCTGTAAAATTTGATCTTATGTCACCCACCCACATATTTTTTTTTAAATTTTTTTTAACGTTTATTTATTTTTGAGACAGAGAGAGAGACAGAGCATGAACGGGGGAGGGGCAGAGAGAGAGGGAGACACAGAATCAGAAGCAGGCTCCAGGCTCTGAGCCATCAGCCCAGAGCCCGACGCGGGGCTCGAACTCACGGACCACGAGATCGTGACCTGAGCTGAAGTCGGACGCTCAACCGACTGAGCCACCCAGGCACCCCTCCCACCCACATATTTTAAAACTGTGTATGTCTAAGGGGAAAGTAAAACATCTATCAACACCCTCCTATCTTTCTCTCCTACCCCACACACAGGTACAGGGACACATAGGACATATATATCTTTGGTCAACTTACACTACATCTCAGCTTTAACACCACTTTCTCCAAGAATTCAAGTAAGAATTTATTCCTGTCCTGTACGCTCCTTGAAGTTCTTTTATCTAACCTTTATAACCTTGTATTTTAAATGTATGCTTATTGGCCTGTCTTCCTGATGAACTGTAACATATAAACAGCAATGGATTCTACTTTTGTGTTGCCTCAAGTATTTATAAGTTGGGGGAGGACTCAAATAAATATAATCCAAAATAAGAAATAGAAAATCAAAGTCACATGTTAATATTTATTTAAAATGAGAAAATAGGGGTGCCTGAATGGCTCAGTTGTTTAAGCATCCAACTCTTGATTTCTGCTCAGGTCATGATCTCACAATTAGTGAGTTTAAGCCACCGTGTTGGGCTCTGCCCTGATAGTGTGGAATCAGCTTGAGATTCTCTCTCTCCCTCTTTCTCTGCCTCTCTCTCTGCCCCTGCCCCACTCACATATGTGTGCGCTCTCTCTCTCTCTCTCTCTCTCTCTCTCAAAATGAACTTTAAAAAAATAAAATGAGAAAATAAATCACATCAAAATAAAATATTGAAAGTTGCAAATAGTACAAATATCCTATACACAGAGAAATAACATTATAGTTTTACCAATCAATCAGCCTAACATCTTTCTCCCTTTCTTCTCCCCCCAACCCTTCTCTCTCTCTCTCTCTCTCTCTCTCTCTCTCTCTCTCTCTCTCTCTCTCACACACACACACACACACACACACACACACACACACAACTTCTGGGTCTAACCATTTCAATTCTAATTGCTCTTCCACCATCCACATCATTCCAGCATGTAGCACCACTAGACAACTGTATACTGTGTAACAGTTTATAGATAGGCACCTTTTGATCATGGAACCCAGTGAGGTGGCAGAGTGGGCAGCAGGATTTCTACATACCATTTCTCACCTGGGGTGACTAGTCCTAAATTAATATACACAGAACTAACTGTGAACCACATGTATCTGTGCTACTACATGCTAACCATATGCTAACTATACATATGCAGTACGTATGTTTGTAAGTATGTGTATATGTATGTTTCTATCTATCTACTTCTCAACACCAACTACCCTTTGCTGGATCTCCAAAATGTCCTGACAATTCCAATGCTACTCTTCTTGGGAAAAAGTGTGTAGCAGGAAAGTTGGGGTATAAAGAGATAGAGGTTCTTATCAGTGCATTAAAATAAAACAGATGGATTTTGCAACCTCTCTAAAATACGTGACCATGTGAACATACTGCCAAAGCCAGGGCTTTGGAAGGGCCTGTATATATGCTTCAACTTATTATGCACACAATAAATCCACTTTGGAATATGAAAGAAGAAGCATGTGTCTTTTGTTACTTTTGAATCCCTTTTTCCTAGTCCTGTGCCTGAAATATAGTAGGCCCTCAAAATATATTAAATGAATGATTAAATTTAATCATAATAGTTTTAGTCACATCTTCATAACCCATGGGTTGCTTTGTAAAAGAATTTAAAATAAAACAGGGAGTTGTTAGTCCAGCTTAAGATGCTCCCATAATAGGACTCCCATAACAGGGAGATGTTATGCCCAGCTTAGGAAACAGCAACAAGCTTCATCTGGTGCTATGCATATTAAAAGCACATTATTATTATTATTATTATTATTAATTATCATCATCATAAATACTGTAATTATACCCCTGTGTATCCTTAAGGTACTTCTTTCCTCTCTATGATTAAGAGACAGTGGAGAACCTAGCTTTTGAAATGCTTTTTCACAAAGAATTTATAATAGCAGAGACATGAAAGAAAAGATCACAAAGGGTACATTAAGTTCAAGGGAGTTATACCTGTCAAAGGAGAATGGATGAACAAACTCTGATATACTCACACAATAACTACTCCAGAAATAAAAAGGAATAAACTACCCATGTATGCTATAATACAGATAAATCTTCAAATAATTATGCTGAGGTGAAATAAGTTAGACAACATGCTGTATGATTCCATTTATATAAAATTATAGAAAATTATAGAATCTATAGAATTATAGAAAATGGAAACGAATTATGATAGAAAGCAGATCAGGTGTTGTAAGGATGGGACACCAAGGGTTGGGAAGAAATAATAGGCAAGAGGAAACTTTTGGGGGTGATGGATGTGCTCATTATCTTGATTGTAGTGATGGTGTCATGGATATATACATAAATCAAAACTATGAAATCATATGCTTTAAATATGTACAGTTCATTACGTATCAATTAGACATCAACAAAGATGTTAAAAAGTTAAAGGAGTACATATGTATTGTTGCCTTTCCAAAATAAAAAAAAAAAGGAATCAGCATTATATAGCACAGGCCCTTGAGAGGGTAGACCCAGATACATCCCAGATGTGTCCTCATTTGGCTAGATTTGTACGTCTCCTTATATAAATCTTTAGATTGCTTCACCAATTCCTGAGCCTCCTCAAAGATTTATAAAGGGTAATGTTTAGTAGAACATCCTTATCAGCAATTCTAAAGAATCCCTATTTCTAGAGTGTGCTCAAGGCCAAGAGGGATTTGACAAAGCAAATAATAGCCTATGTAATGAAAGAGAAATTCTTCTTCTAAAACAAATGCATGGCTTTCTAAGACAAATGGATTAGTCCCATTGTATTAGAGCAAACTTTTTACACATATGACACAAGGTCATTTTAAGTGAAGGAATACTTGTTTGTAGCAGAAGACCAAACTTAATATTGGATTCATCTTAAAGGACATTCCATCTATTTATTAAATACCATGATGTTTGCACTGGACATTTCTGCAAAATTGACTTTACTAGTTAAGGAGAGGCTTTTATATAAATAGTCTGTGCCAGATACTGGGGTCTCCTCTGCCTCATTTTTACTCCATGTGGAATGTTTCTTGAATGAGTATACAACGAAATGTTAGTAAATATGAAACAACATTAAAATGAATACAGCTTGGTTTATTCATTTTATCTAATTTCCTTTTGGAAAAAAATGAAAAAAAAAATTTCAAGATGACAGGAGACAGTCATGGCCAAGACAGGCAAGCTGCATATCCTAAAACATCTGCTTTTATCTATATAATAATTGTTTAAATGTTATAATAATCCCACATCATAGGTAAGACAGGTATCAATCTTTGCATTTTATTTTAAAAATAAAGGTCTCTCTGGGGCACCTGGGTGGCTCAGTTGGTTAAGGGTCCGACTTCAGCTCAGGTCATGATCTCTTGGTCTGTGAATTCAAGCCCCACGTCAGGCTCTGTGCTGACAGCTCAGAGTCTGGAGCCTTCTTCCTATCCTGTGTCTCCCTCTGCCTCCCTCTCTCTGTGCCCCTCCCCTGCTCATGCTGTCTCTCTTCATCTTTCAAAATTGAATAAATGTTAAAAAAATTTTTAAAAAGGTCTCCCATAAATTTATATTTTCATTGACTTCACTTAAAAAAAAATAGAGAAAGTCTTCCTTCAGTCTCTCCTGTTCTCTCTCATCTTAAGTCTGATCTTCTGCACCTTTAGTTTTCCTATGCTTATATAGACAGGTGTAGACATTCGAGTGTTTCAATTCCTATGTCACCCGTGACTTTTTTACTGCTCCCCCAACACATTGTAATTTCAGGGCTTATTCTGGGCCTTTGCTTAAACATTGACTGGTTCCAGTTCTTATGGTACTGTGTTTCCAATGCTAAATTACTCTTTTCTATGGATTTTCTGATCCCTTCCTTAGATTTAATTACTTCCCCTAAAGATACGTATAAACAGCTCTTAATACATATTGTTTCCCTTGCCCTTTAAACACACATGCTTTTTAAATGAAATTATTGTATAATAGGTATCATTTACATATATTTTTCTCTTTAACTAGACTGTGAGCTTCTTCATGCTGAACTAAATATGATCTGCAGTTGTTAAGAATTTTCTAGAGTCAGGGAGACCTGTGGTTTGAATGCTATCTCTAATGCATCTAGGACAAGTTTTAGACAAGTTACTTTCTTAATGTCATCTTATTTTTTTATATGTGAAATATAAATCATGACACCTGGTTTAACAGGATATGTTAAAGAACATATAATGAAGTACTGTATGTAAGGCATGCCTGGTACATAATGTATGTTCAACAAACGATAACTAATGTCATTGATGTTTTATTGCTATTATTGCTTTTACAGTGACAGATGACACTCAGGAAATCAAGATGTGTTTTTGAAGAGCTTTCAGTTATTCTCCAGGCGGTAACTCCTTGCAGATTTTCAGGGAGAAGAATATTACAGAGATCACGGGACAATATTCCTCAAAGCAAACTGACCCTCACAAACATATTGGTGTGATGCGACAGAGGTTGCTATAGTGCAAATGAAGAGAACCACAGCCACAATAAGCCATCTGGGGTCTTCTGAGACATCCAGCTCATAGGAGATAATGAAAACATACATCACCCGTAACCTTTTAGGCCAACTGGGCTATTGAACATAACAGGACATAATGGCTTTCCTGATGTGTCAGAAATTCTCCACTCCTGCCTACAGGTAGTTCATCAAATTGTTCTATGCTTATTGCTTCAATCTGCATTTAGCTTTAATATGCCCTATATGCCTGAATCTTTTCTCCCAAAACCTTCAAGGCCCCAGGAAATTATTGCTCCCGAATGCCATACTCACTAAGTGACAAAGACCCTGAAAGTTGAAAATCAAGCCTGCTACACTATAGAAATAAAAAGGAGAGAAGTCATGTTAAAAATAAACAGTTTCAAAGATTTCATGAAAAAAAGTCAATGCAATTTGCAACTTCATTTGTTCTAGTGACAAGCTGATAAAATGTTGGTGGTACAAATGCATCAGAAAATTTGACACAAATTGAAAGTGACTACACATTCCATTATCCCAAACTCCCTTGGTAATGGAAAATGATTTTTAAAGACAGTTTCTAATATGTCATAGATGTACAAGGCTGCCTATGGGAAATAATACCCTTGATTATCAGGAAAGATAAGCATTCAAAAGAAGGCAAGGGCTGCAGTGATTCTGTGATTTAAGCTTTACTACCCCGATTATTGGCTATGCAAAGAACTTCACTAAGAATACTAAAACATACAAAGAAAATTGTTATCAATGAAATATACTTAAAAATTGGGGTATGGAAATAACTCATGAGTCATTACCAGAAAAGTCAGTGTAGTTAGTCAATAATTAAAGCTTGCCATGTTCAGTTGGTTCAGTGCCCAACTCTTGATTTCGGCTCAGGTCACAGTCTCACGATCATGACATGGAGACCCAGATCAGGCTCCATGCTAAGCATGGAGCCTGCTTAAGTTTCTGTCTCTCTCCCTCTGCTCCTCTCCCCCGCTCATGTGCACTCTCTCTCTAAAATAAAACAAACAAAACAAAGCTTGCCAAGATATGTATTACAATTTTCCTAAAAGAGTGTTAACATGTATTTAAAATGGCATTCTATTCATTGAAAACAGTTACTTAAAAATACTAAAAATAATGCACACCAAATTAAATTTTCTCTAGAAACTTTTGAAATAAAAGTATAGTTGGAATTTACTATATGGTCTTTTGAATTTATTTCATTTTTTTATAATATGGCTTTGTAACATTAGTACATTGTATCTTATGCAAAAAATGATTATACAATCAAAGAACCTAGATTCATGATAGTTGGAGAAGGTATAGGATACTAAATATTTATGCTAATACAATAACATTATATCAAAGTACTGATTTTCTTTATTTTACAGGGAGAATTGATCTCAGAAATTAAGGGCTCTTCCCAAGGCCACACAACTAATAAGTGATAAAAGGGGGTTTGAATTTAAGTCCATTTCACCTGAAAGACTCGACTATTTCTCCTATGCTATTTTTTTTCCAATACATTCTGATCCTGAATTTTAATTAATTCTGAATATACTTTGTTTCATCCTTGATAATCATATATTAATGCAGAAAACAGCTTCCAACTCATCAATATGAAAAAAATCACTCAATTCATTTCAAAATATTTACTGAAAAGTTATTTGTTCCTAAGTATCATGCTCAGTAGCCATTCACCAATAGCCATTATATGACAACAGTAGTAGTTTGAACAATTTCAGTTTCAAGTAAAAGAAACCCAGTCCAAACTGACTTAAGCAGCACATAGAAATTTATCGCCAGGACACTGGTGATTTTCCCATAAATGAAGGAAAAACTGCAAGGGCCAGAGAAGCTTTGGGTCTCTAAGAGATTGGGCTTGAACTGTTTCTCATCATGACTCTCCCCATCTCTCACTTTTACTTCTGTTAGGGTGTTGGCTTCATTTACTCAGGTGTTGGGGTTAGGTTGAGAAGAGAGAGGCCCACACTTCCTTGCACCTGCTGTATGCAGGGCTCCATATGTGCCCGGTGGCCATTTTTTTTGTTGTTGTTGTTGTTCTGAATCAAATTTAATTTCTTTTATTATCAAAAGTTAAGAGACATTTTCTTCAGTCTTAGAAATTTTTACTCTTAGTATAAAATAAATTATCCCACGTCTTACACGTTTTATATATATATATATATATATATATATATATATATATATATATATATATAGCTGAAAGTTTCTTCCATCATCACTGTCACTTCCTGATTCATTCAGCTGCAAATCATTTCTTAAAGTACTCATCAGAAGGCCACTGTTCTCATGAGATCTATTCAGGCCAGCATCCATATCAGGAATCCTGCACTGTGGCATGGCAGACATGACAGGATGTCCTGAGATACAAGTTCCTGGCTCAGAAGGAGAGGATCTGTACTCTTCATTGTCTGAGTCACTGGAACTATCCTCACTACCTGAAGATGATGAACTTTTAGAATCAGATGAACTATCACGACTACTTATGTAGTCCATTAGACTAGCTTCTGCCTTCAGTTCTCTCTCAAAATCTTCCATTGGAGATGCTAGGACATTCCATCTTCAGAAGGGGAATGTTTTATAAGATTGGGAGTCCTAGCTAAATTCCGCATTTGTTGCTTCTGTTGCCCTATATGATACATATGCAATATGATATATGTGATAACAGACATGGCCTCTCTAGCTCTGAAGCACACCGTGACAGTCTGAAACGTGAGAAAGTTTCCTGCAGCTTAGCACATAAAAACAACAGGGAAGGATTCTAACTGGCCAGCTACATTCACATAATGATCCATTACCAATCTTTGGCCAAGGTGATGCAGCATTATGGTTCTTTAGGCTTGGGGTGCAAGGCCACCTCCATCATCTGGAAGATGGGTGCTTTGGTTGGGAGCTCCACAAGAATTATAGGATTGCAGTGGAAGAAAAGCAGTTTCCTAAAGAACGAGGCCAGGCAAGTATAACAAGTTGAAGATTAGGAAAGCATAGTAGGTTATCAGAATTAGCAGACATCAAATATATACTGGCTAACATTTGTCGAACATGTACTACATGACAGGTATTATTCCGAACATATTACATGTATTATATTATTTAATCTTCACAATAACATAAGAAATAGGTGTTTTATATATATATATATATATATATATATATATATACACACACACACACACACACACACACACACACACACATATACATACACACACACACACACACACACACACACACATTGTTTTAAAAGTTTGTTGATTTTCAGAGAGAGCAAGCAAGCAGGAGGTAGGGCAGAGAGAGAGAGGGAGAGAGAGAGAGACAGGGATCCACATTGTCAGTGTGGAGCCATACTCAGGGCTCAAGAACCTTGAGATACTGAGCCAAAATCAAGAGTTGGATGCCTAACCGACTAAGTTATCCAGGTGCCCCAGAAATAGGTTATATTTTTCTCTCCAATAAAGATTACCAAATTAAGGCTTAGAGAAATTAAATCAATTGCTCCAAAAGGTATGGCAGTACTTGAAAGGGCTGGACTGAAAATAATGTCTGATGTAGCTCTTATAACCATTCCATTCCACTTCCAGGTGTGGAGCATTTTTTTTTCTTTTGTTACCCATTACTACATACAGCATGATTTGCAGGTCTTGGGCATCCATCTTTGTGAATATTTTAGTTTATTAATATCTTTAAAATATATTTAGAAGCAAACTGCATGTATCAGATAAATCTATAAAACAAAATGAGGAGGAATATCACACTCATAATTTGGATCTTTGTTATTTTAGGGAACTCACTGAACTAATTTAAAACGAATAGTAACATCAACACGGGTAATCCTATTTATACTTTGAGCCAAATATAATGTTTCAAACCCTTTTCAATAGCCTCTTGCCAAAGCAGATGTTTGTCTCTTTTTTAAATTAAACACTTGACAGTTTCTACTTTTATCCCCTCTGCTTATTTTGTATGTATTCATTCCTGGGTTGAATTTTTCTCTTGACCTTGTTCACCAATCCCAGCAAATGTTATGCTGAAACATCTCTTTCATTCACTGCATTATTAAACTACTTACCACATTAGAAACTATACATTATGTATCTGATGTTATTCAATGTCTGTTTCTCCACTAGATGATAAACTGTCTGTGTCAGGGATTGTGTCTACTTTATTCATCATCGCATGCTCAATGGCTGGTCAAGCATTTGGTAGAACAGTCAACCAACAGGTAATCTTGAATAAAGTGGATTAATCCACTGATATTTTAATATATACAGAACATACTTTGTCTAATCCAAAATCAAATTTTATTATTATTGGGGTGCCTGGGTGGCTCTTGGTTAAGCGTCCAACTCTTGATTTCAGCTCAGGTCATGATCTCGTTGTTTGTGGGTTTGAGCCCTAGGAGGGCTCTGCACTGACAGTGTGGGGTCTGCTTGGGATTCTTCCCTTCCCTCTCTTTCTGCCCCCCCCCGCCCCACCGACTAGAATTCTCTCCTCTTTCTCTCAAAAATAAATAAAAACATTAAAAAGTAAAAATAAATTTAAAAAGTTTGTTATTGTTGTTTTGTTTGGTATTTAAGGTTAAGATAAAATCTCATAGCAGGACTAATTTGATGTTTTCACACTTTTAGCTTCTTTTTCAGATGGAAACATTGACATTTGTTCATACCACCCTGTCTTTGCTCACAGTGCTTCCTTGGTTTACACTGCCCAAGTTCTGCTTTTCTAGGGGGTAAACTTCTCCCCATTCTAGAATTTTTCTATTGCCACATCATCTATAAATCTTGTTTGACCTCCTTATGGTAGTTTTTTCTCCACTCATGTTTCTATGGTGCAATTCTATTATTACCCTTATCATCAGTCACTGTTACTATATGTTTAAATGTTTGTATCTTGGAGAATGGAATCTGTCTCTAAACCTGACTTCATATTCTTGGAAACTAATAGAGTACTTGGAACATAGTGCTATTTTCATGTTCATCATTTTTTTTTTTTTTTGATCAATAGAACCTCATTTCTTGTGGGATTCATCTAAAAACTCTTTACCAGTGGTTCTACCAGAGAACCACATTCTGAGGATAGAAATGACTGATGTTGATGAAGTTTAGCTGGTCGGGAGCTGAAAATACACAACTTTGGGAAAAAGTCAGTTTGCTGAAGCTAAGGCAAAACTGTACAAGAATGAAAGGATTTGGGTAAGAGGGGACGGAATTATTAAAGGTATGAAAAAGGAAGTGAAAATTCAAGAAAGGAGTATTTTTCAGTATTGTGCAAATGTTCCCAATCAAAACTTATATTCTAGGTGTGAATTTCCCTGGCTGATAAACTGATCATCTTATATTTTAGTTCTATCTTTTTCATTTTCTCTCCCAGATCTTCAGTACCATCTATCCTTTTCTCTGCCAGTGCAGGTTCTTATTTGACATTCAATGAATGATATTAGTTCCATGGCAAATTGACTTTGTAAAATAGGAGATATATAAGAGGAGAAGTATTTTACTAAAGAAAGACCGCAATGAAATGAATAATAAACTATAAAATCAATGACTCATGCTTAGGGAGGTGGCCGGGGCTCTGGAATCACCCTGACTGAGGTTCAAATTCTTATTGTCACTCACTGGTTGTGAAAATTGTTTATTAACTCTCTGAGCTCCAGTTTCCTCCTCTGTATGACTGGATAATAGCTACTTCATATGATGATTGAGAAAAAGAAAATAAGTTATACAGAGTGGTGAATGTATGCTCAGTGTGTACTGAACTCATTTGAGTTAAAAGAAATTTGTATGGGGGCGCCTGGGTGGCTCAGTCGGTTAAGCGTCCGACTTCGGCTCAGGTCACGATCTCACGGTCTGTGAGTCCGTGAGTTCGAGCCCCGCGTCGGGCTCTGGGCTGATGGCTCAGAGCCTGGAGCCTGCTTCCGATTCTGTGTCTCCCTCTCTCTCTGCCCCTCCCCTGTTCATGCTCTATCTCTCTCTGTCTCAAAAATAAATAAACGTTAAAAAAAAAAGATTTAAAAAAAAAAAAGAAATTTGTATGGGCTTACAGATTTATCTCATTCCATTCAAGCAATAACCCATTTAAAAATTTTAGGGTACTTAAATTTAAATAAGTGAATTAACCCGTCCAAAGTTTCCAAGTTAACAACTGGTACAATCAGAATTAGAGCACTGGAAGAACAAAGAAAAGTTATTTAAAAGGACATATTTTAACAATTACCATCTCAGAAGGATTCTTGAGCATATAGACAATATTATAATATGACATATGAGAAAAAATAATTTTATTCTCTGTAAATAGCAATTAATAACAAATTAATAAACATTTGCCAAATAATGAATCATACTTGATTTCCATCAGGGAATGAATGACTAATTCTTATCTGTTTCATCACTTAGATTAAAACAAATGCATGGTTATGTTCAAGTGATATCATCTCTGATATAAAAGTCTGAAGATCTAAGAGTTATTACTTATTGTGTGGAAGGTGTTAATACATCTCTTTGGAACCTCAGTGCATTTTTTGGAGAAGAAACCTAATGGAGCTTTGTGAGTCATTTTAGAATTAGAATTAAAAAAAAAGATGACTTCAGATTAATGAGGCAGTGGCTTCAGGATTCCATTCCACTCAACAGCAGGCTTTCCTTACCACTCATTACCAATCTAAAGTTTTCCAGGCAGTTTAAACTTGATTCCGGAAATGTAAGCCCATCTGCGGCAGATATTTATTGGAGAAGAATTAACAAAGGCCTGGGTATTTCTGGAGCTGTGCTCCTGGAGGCATGTGCAGGTGCGAGCACTTTCCCCCACCTTCCACTTGCAGTAGGGGAGGCTGGAGGCATTTTTCAATGAGGTTGCTCTGGGCAAACCCTAAGGGCCTGTCTTCCTGCTGTGGGTACCCAGTCCAGGGAGTTGAGTAGGAGGCAGTGAAACTGGAGAAGATGAAAAGTGGCATCGCTGAAGCCTCCCTCTAACTCTCCTTCAGGTATGCAGCATCCGGTAAACAACAATTAGAACATACACCCATGCCCTCTTGTCAGCGCCTATGATCAGCTGCTCAAGCATTGGTGACTCCTGACTGTACTCAGCAGCCCAGAAAATCACACCCGAAGGCAGAGTCAGCTCACCTTTGTCAGAGTAGGAAAGGCTTTTCCTGTTCTGGGGCCTATGGGCTTATCTAAGAAACCTGGTACGGACATCTCAGGATGGAGTGATAATCATTTCACGGATTTACAGATTTGATCTGGGAAGTTCTGGGCGATTACCTGCTTACTCTGCTCCCTGCCCTCATGGAGGTGACCTTTGTGAGTGTCCATGTCAGAGTTTTCCAGTTTCAAGGCTTCAAGCACATCTCCCAGTTATTGATATCACTGTCTTTCCAAACAAAATAAATTTGAGACAAGTTGTTCATTCCCAATCACCTACACTTTTCAGTACATCTTACAGATAAAGGCAGACTCCAGTTTTCATAAAAAGCCAGCTCAGTACTTGTCTGGACAAGTGGGATACCCAGGAAAAATGAAAGATCTCCAGACTGTGCTTCTAAAAGCTATGTTAATCCTGAGACGATAGCACGTTATTAAAGAGTGAAGATAGCACACGAAAAGTAGCTAGCTAGCACGGCAATGTCTGATGCACCACCAGCATTTAATAATAACAGAAGGTGCAAGGCATTCCTTCTGCATGGTATTAGTTCTTTTGCTCATGTCTGCGCCTCGCCCTTTCATTGTCCAGATGGAGAGGACTCTGTTACTTCTTTCAAGTGTAATTACTGCAAATTGCTCTTGGCTCAGTCCGTTCCCAGATACTGGGTTGTCAAGAAACCCCACTTCAGGGCTGTCTCATGCATCTGTATGAGTGTACATCTCTCCCCTTCCCCAGCTCTCTCTCTCTTTGTGGATGCATAAACATATCTCTCTGTATCTCACTTTCAAACCTGTGGCCTTTTAGTTTTAGGAACCTGAAGATGCTCAAACAGAAATCATTACCATTAATATATGATGAGAGGATGCCTGTTTGACCATCAAATAAGCACATTTTTAATTCAAGTCTAAAACTGACAAACTAAAACTATGTACTAAAAGACAAGAAAAAATACATTATCAAGATTAGCAAATTAAACAAAAATAACAAAACAAAGCCTCTGCAACTGAAAAAAATAAGTTATCAAAATTTACTTCAGAAGAAAGAGTGTTTTTTACTGAAAGCCTGAATTAGAGTCCTGGCTCTTCCATTTTCTAGTTAAGAGATGGAGTGGGGGGGACTCAGTTCATTTCTCCTGCCCATGTTCCCTCCACCTGTGAAGTGAGATTAATAAATGTTTCCTTTCCAGGCCTGAGGTGAAGAGTTACTTATAAAGACACACCAACGACAAACATTTACATTCACGAAGCCTTAGTATGTACCAGCACCTTAAGCACTTTGCATGATACATGATACTCCATATGAGAAGTATTTATATTCCCATTTAATATAGGAGAATCTGAGTCTGTATTATATAATTATAGTACAAATTACTTTTTTGCCAAAGCATGCCCTGTAATGGCATTTGTTAGTTGTTATTATTTTCCCTTCAAAAAGTAAGTGAACACAAGATTTTTGCAAAGAACCGTGTTTGGTTTCTCTCAAGGAAATGAAGCTGTCCTGTGCCCACCATTTTCCCTCCACTGCCAGGCTTCGGAGATGTACCATCTACACTTGCAGACTCCAATTACGTGTGACTCTTCCCTTCTCATGCTCCTGCAATCTTCATCTCATTCCCACACCTCCTGATTCAGAATGAAAACGGAAATAATGTTTCTATTAAAATAAAGGGACCAGGGGGCGCCTGGGTGGCTCAGTCGGTTGAGCGGCCGACTTCGGCTCAGGTCATGATCTCACGGTCCGTGAGTTCGAGCCCCGCATCGGGCTCTGTGCTGACCGCTCAGAGCCTGGAGCCTGTTTCAGATTCTGTGTCTCCCTCTCTCTCTGACCCTCCCCCGTTCATGCTCTCTCTCTGTCTCAAAAATAAATAAATGTTAAAAAAATAAAATAAAATAAAATAAAATAAAATAAAATAAAAATAAAATAAAGGGACCAGAATTGCATCATTTCTTAATTAATTAGAAGATGCCTGTCTCTCTCCTCTCGTAATTACATGCTTCTCTTTTCATTTCTTTCTTGTGATGAGAATCTACACTCTTAAATGAAATCAATATAAGATTTGAGTTGAATGGGCATCAACTTTACTCTGGGGAAAAATGACATTTGTTCACTACACCAGCTCAAAAAAGAACTTGAGGGTTGTGAGGATTAAGTTAGCTTATTCTTGATTTACTCCACACATCTTTATTGAGCAATGCTAAGTACTGGACACAAATCAGTCAATAAGAGAGATGTGCTTTCTGTTCTTGTGGGGTCACGTTAGCAGGGGGAGACAGACCTTGTCTGTGCCATTTATGAGTGGGGATGGGAAGTGTGCATCTGTGTCTTATTTCACTTGATAGTAGGGCATAGCAGTAGTTATGGGTGTTACAGTAAGGTCTCACAGGGCACTAAAACATCACTTGAAATAAAACTTGATGGGGAAAATCGTATTTACCAGAACTCTTTTTAAGAAGAAAAAAGTGGTTGGCGAAAGTAGTTTATATGGTTACTGGGCATGGAGGGTGAAAATCTTCAGCAGGGATGAGTTACTCTAAAGCACCTTCAAAAGAAGTTGGGTTCTGTTAACTTTCACCTTTGTTTGTCTTTGTCAAAAGGCAGTGTGCATGATGGAAACAAAACTGGGTTACTCTCTGTAACTGATGAGACACTGAGCATTGACAATGTTCCCTGCCAGTCCCTCATGCAAACCCCAGAGTTTCCTCCAAGCATATGTTAGAACTCAAAAACTATGATTCAAACAAACACAGGTCATAGTCCCCCAAATCATTTTCATTCTTTAGACAGGTCCTGAACTTTACAATTATGTCAAATAATTTCCTGCCTTACAAATCCTCCCTTTTCTGGTATCTATCTTTCTTTCCTTAACTGCTATCATCCTGCTGCTATATCTGTATGTATACTACTATGTATATACGTATGTATGTACTACTATTACCTTCCCAATTTCTTTTCTAATCATTTTTTATCTGACTTCACTATCAAGTGTGAGTTCCATAAATATAGTGATTTGTCTTATTCATCTTGGTACTCCATTGCTAATACCCTGAATCCATATAGGTGTAATAAATATTTACGTTATGTTATTATTTAAATAATAATTTTCTACTGAAGGAAAAATTCCAGTAACTTGTTTACTAAGTCACACCTACTACACCCAAGAAAACTGTATTCACAGATCAGACATCCAATAAATATTTGTTGAATGTCTATATGGTTGTCTGATCCCTTGTTCCTCTAAATAATGTTAATTTCCTCTAATAAGAGCAAATCATTTTCTTTTACTTTCTTTGGATAGTCTTTTTGTTATTCTTATATTTCAGAACATTCAGAAGCGGTTTAGTTTCAAAACCGTGAAGTGTGTTAAAAATGTGTTATTTATAGACTAATTGGCAAAGCCATATAAACGTAATGATGGCAGCTCAATTTCTGGGTACAGTCTTGTTTGGTTCATCATAATTTGACAAGTTGGCATGCATGAGGTTAATGAGAAAATTCATTTTATCTGACATACTAGGCATTTAGGAGAGCAACAGTCACACTAATAAGGAATTACATGTTATACATATTGCATAGTCTTTGCAATTTTTCTTAAAAATATATAATGAATGGTTTGCTTTGCTGAACTCTAGATAAGCAAAGAAAGAAAGGGCAACACCAAGGACTTCAGAAGAGAAACAGAATGTCTTAATAGCTTCATGTTCAAGGCAGAAGTTCAAGGTGATAGCCCAGAAGGGCAAACATAGACCTTACCCCTGCCTGGTGTGGAAGTACACAACAGAATTGAATTATTTGTCCACATTACTCTGAAAATGTGTTATCATACCAGTAATCATACCAGGAACATGCCACTAGCTCTCATAAACATCCTTTTAAAATAAGCTAACAACTAAGAATATAGGGAAACAACCCTTTTCCCAAAGGCAGTGAACAGAGATCCAAATAGCATTGACATCACGCCCACTGGAAGGAAAAATTCAACTATCCTTTCTAGATAAATCTTTGTTGGTGCCTACTATATGACAAGCACCATGCAAGGTGCTAGAGAAACAGTGGATGGCAGACATATTGTCACTGCCCTCAAGGAGCACACAATCTAGTAAGAAAAGCTTACAGTTATGGTAGGTTCAAGGTTAATGTGTCCTGGGTGAGAACCTTTGCAGGTGAGATTCAGCAAGTGAATGATGTCAAGGAGAGACAAATCTGGTTCTTTCTGAGTGCACTGGACACCTGGTTAGTTCTATGAGGATCCCTGTCCTAACATGGGTTATTCCATAAGAAACAGAAGAGCAGAGACAATCTCTATTTTAAGCACCACATCTAATCATTTCCCAACTTGGAAAAAGTTTCATTATGAGTCCAATTTCTTGTGCTTGTCATTCACGGTCTTGCTTGCCACTTCTGGCCCCAGTGTGTGAACATACTTAGCAAAAACATAAATAAAAATAAAAATAAAACGAAACAAAAAACCTCATACCAAAAACAAACCAAAACAAACAAAATAGCAAAAACAACAACAAAACACTATACGTGTAAAGGGCTTGAGATCATTGTATTTACCTATTTAGATACTAAGCAGTAGTAGGTCCAAAAAAGATCATGGGAGGAAGGCTCTTTCCTTTCCATGTGGTGGCAGCCATCTGTTCAAAGGTAAGCAGGACAGGCACTTACGCGTACCCCCAGGAGCTAAGGAGGAAGAAACAGTCCAGTGTAATGCGCTTTCTTCTCAGTTTGTGCTGCTGCCAGTACCTCCAGCTCTCTACACTCCACAGGAACCCCTGCCCAACCTGGCCTGATAAAGCACACAGACTGGGATACAAGGCCAAGGAAGGTTATGCCACATTTCAGATTCGTGAGTGACGAGGTGGCCCAGTTCCTAAGGGTGCTACCGTTGGCAAGCCTGTTCATCATGGTGTTAATCAGCTAGTTTGCCCGAAGCCTTCAGTCTGTTGCAAAGGAGTGAGCTGGATGCTGCTGTGGGGCTCTGAGAGTCTTGAATTCTTACTCAGTTGCAAAGATTCCACGCACAAACCCTTTGAGGTTATCCTCATTGATCCATTCCATAAAGCTCTCAGAAGAACTCCTGACACCCAGTGGATCACCAAACCAGTCCACAAGCACAGGGAGCTGTGAGGCCTGACATCCTCAGGCTCTTGCATGGCCTTGGAAAGGGTCATAAGTTCTACCACACTATTGGTGGTTCTCACTGCACAGCATGGAGAAGATGTAATAGTCTCCAGCTCCACTGTTACCGTCAATATAAGTAAAGTTTGTAAAAATCTTACCTGGTAAACAATTTAGGACAGTCAAAAATAAATAGATAATACACAATCATCACAATATCTAGCATTTGTATTGAGATTCACTGTTTACAATATGCTTCCAAAGCACATTTCTTAGTGGTTCTCAACCCTGGCTGTGCCGCAGAATTACTTATATGTGTTGTTAACATCACCAATACCTAGACTGCAGGCCAGCAGATTCTGATTCAGTAGATCAAAAATGGTATTTTTAAGCAGCTTTATGGATGATCTTAAATTGCAGTCAGGATGGAGAAGCATGGCTTCATGTCATTTGTTTCTTCCACAGTGTTCCTGGGAAATAGGTTTTATTTATACTCCATGAACTTTCACTCCCTTATGCCTAGAATGATTTTCCTGAGGCACCTCCTTGGGGAACCCTCCCCTAACCACATCCTCTTCTCACCCAGTCTACCACACAGGCAGATCCAAATCACAGATGAGGATACTGAGCATACCACTGATTTGTCATTCTAATGTGCTGGGTTTTTTGTTTGTTTGTTTGTTTGTTTTGCTTTTAATTAATCACAGTACCTTATTCAGTTAGTCTCCTACTTACTTGTGAGCTCCTTAAGAGCATGGACTTCCTGGGACACCTGGGTGGCTCAGTCAGTTAAGCAGCTGACTCTTGATTTCAGCTCAGGTCACGACCTCATGGTTCATGAGATCAAGTCCCATGTCGGGCTCTGTGCTGACATCAAAGAACCTGCTTGGGATTCCCTCTCTCTCTCCCTCTTTCTCTGCCCCTCCCCTGCTGTGCTCTCTCTCTAAAAATAAATAAATAAACATTAAAAAAATAAGCATGGACTTATTATGTATTTGCTCTTTTCTCCTAAGAATGCGTTATATTACTTGGACATGGTAGGATTAAAATTAATAATAACAATAATAATACATTATGCTTACTATGTGCCAGTTACCATCCCCTGCATTGTATAGATATGAATTGATTTAATCTTCATGCCAACTATATGACATAGATGAGGTAAGTATTGTTCTTATCCTCATTTTGCAGATAAGGAAACTGGAACACAAAGAAAGTTAGAAGCCTGAGGTCACATTGTCTGATCAATGGAGAAGCATTAATATCACGTCCGTATCACAGGATGAAGAAAATTCTTTTCACTTCACAGATGAGAAAATGGAAACTTTTCCTATCATACCAGCATGGACCATTTATACTGTGGTTTGGATACTTGTTCTTTATTACAATATCTGGAGTTTGGGGGATTCTTTCAGTTCAGTGTATCCTGTGTGTAATACTTCTACATTGTTCTATTATCTTTTAAATGGGGGAGAGAGAAGATACCAGCAGAACCACTGCAGTGCATGTACCTCCAGTTGAAGACAGACGATGTTAAGGAGCACTGCCAGCCATCTGTTGACATACTGATTTGCCACAGAAAAAAATGGGAGTGCATTTGTTCACACTTCCAGATTATTTAAAAATAAGGAGCAATGGGAGTTATTAAGTTGGGCAATCTGAGTTCTAAGTAGCATTTATACACTTTTTTTTCCTGGATGCCTTCCTTAAAATTAAATTTTTAATAACCTTTAAGCCTTGCAGCCTTGAGGGAATAATTTCTTTCACAGTAGTTCAAAGGTTTAATTTCACAGTAAAGCTTTTGAAATATGGTATTATCCCTTTTGTTCTACAAAATTACTGTTTAAAAAAATCATATTTCAAAGTAATGATTATAATGAGAAAAAGATATGAGGCCCAACTTCAAAAGGAAAAAATGATAACCTCGCCTGTGATGTCCTCTAGTGAGCCTTTCCCTCGTGGATTCTAATTTGTAACAGTTCGAAAAATCTCTGGAATTGTGCAGTCTCTGCCTGGTAATACAGCCCAGGCTGCGGTCTCACAGTGAGGAGGGGTTGATATAGACATAACGGAAGCCATTAACTTTCTTATGTAAGTAAAATGCGGTATGTCTTCAGTCCTGCTGCGTGTGTGTTTTCTGTAATGCTATTTCCAAACAATGTTATCTTTGGAGTTCTAAAGCCATTTTGTGGACATTAGAGTTGCTTGGAGTTTAGAGCAGGCAGTGGGTACTGTGAAGCATAGCAGAGTCTGACAGGGAAAGAGGACGAGAACCATCTAATACAGAGCACCCAGTCTGGGCTTTACAAATGTTTTATCTTCTTTAATCCTCATAGTAGCTCTCTGAGATCAACAGTATTAGCCCCATTTTACTAATGTTAAGGCCTCCTATAAAAGGAAATACTCATCTGGTCTAATTAGTTTAAGAATCAAAGTCCTCACTGCAACTTTCATTCAGAGCTCCTTGGCCTATTTATCACTTTATAAGAGTTTTTGTTTTTTTTGTTTTTTTGTTTTTTTTTTTTTGAGAGAGAGATTGTGTGTGTGTGTGTGTGAGTGTGTGTGTGTGTGTGTGCATGCGCACATGAGCAGGGGAGGGGCTAAGGGAGAGGGGGAGAGAGGGAGAGACGGAGAGAGAGAGAATGTCTCAAGCAGCTCAGCATGGAACCTATCACAGGGCTTAATCCTACTACCTTGGGATCTTGACCTGAGTCTAAATCAAGAGTTGGATGCTACACCAACTGAGCCAACCAGATGCCCCAGGACTATTTGTTAAGTTGTAAATTCATAGACATGAAAAAGTTAATGAAGAAAGACTCATCGAATGAGAACTACATATGCAGGATACAATTAGAACCATAAGTATCCAAAATTTAAAAAAAAATACTACTGTTAGCTATTAAAGGACTGACACTAAAGGAAATGTTGGGTAGTAGGGACATGGGATGACATCTCAAAATACATGCATTTAATCTCTAGGGCTATAAAATCTGGGACAATTCACTGAAATCCTCTTAGCTTCAATTTCTGCATCTGAGAAATGGGCACAAAAGACATAAAATGTTTCCCTCAAGTGATAAAAAGGATATGGATGTGAGAAAGCTTTCTGAACTATTGACTCTCACGTTAATGCACCCATGGCCATTCACTCTGCAGCTCTGTGTATGCATGTGTATAATTATTGGTTTTTAGATGTTTCCAACTCGGTATTTATCATACTTCATGGCAATGATCTATTTAGATATTTTTCCCACAAACATACTCTATGATTTTTAGGGCAGAGATTGTATTTTGTTCATCATTATATTTATCACATATTATATACTCAGCCACCTGCTTAAAATTTAATACTACATTCCTATTTATGCATTCATACATTCATTCAATTAGCATTAATATCTACTAAATGCAAGATAATCAATAGAATGGAGTCAATTTAATCTAGGAGGTTTCACAAAATAATATATTGAATGAATTATGGAAGTATGGGCCATAGATAGTAATATAAATTTTATTCTTGTTATTCCCTCTGTGCCCTTTAAACTTCAGTAAACACAATAATAGTAGCTAACTTTTACTGAATGCATACTACTCACCATGCTGTATGATAAGTAACCTGCATGTGTTATCTCACCAATATCTCCCCCAAAATAAAAAGGTTAGTACTGAAGAAAGAAAGAAAGAAAGAAAGAGAAAGAAAGAAAGAAAGAAAGAAAGAAAAAGAAAAGAAAGAAAGAAAAGAAAAGAAAGAAAGAAAGAAAGAAAGAAAGAAAGAAAGAAAGAAAGAAAAAGAAAGAAAGAAAGAAAGGAAAAGGAAAAAAGAAAGAAAAGAAAAGCACAGGCTGGGGGCGCCTAGATGGCTCAGTCAGTTAAGCATTTGACTTTGGCTCAGGTCATGATTTCATGGCTCCTGAGTTCTGGCCCTGCATCTGGCTCTTGCTGACAACACTGAGACTGGAGCCTGCTTCCGATTCTGTGTCTCCATCCTTCTCTGCCCCTCTGCTGCTCACACTTTCTCTCTCTCACACACACAAAAATAAACATTTAAAAATTTAAAGAAAAGAAAAGAAAAGAGAAAAGAAAAGAAAATAAAAGAAAAGAAAAAAGAAAACCACAGGCTGAAAATAGTGTCACTTAGACCAAGTTCCCAAACCAGGGCTTAATATCCAATCTAACTGCAGTTTCAACCTCCCCCAGAAATGTGACCTTAACCAGTCAGTCAGGAAATGTTTTGTTTTGTTTTTCATCAGCACCAATGAGTCTGTCACCTGGGTCCTCTCCATTTACCAAAGAAAGATGAGGTAATCTGCAAGATAAGACACCTTGCTTTTTCCCCTAGCAAACAGCCTCCTGGGGAACAATCCTTTTCTTGTGCTAATAACTTTCTTATTCCATGCTCTGTCTATAAAAATCTTCCATTTTGTGTAACTCCTCAGAGTGCCTCTCTACTTGCTAGGTGGGGTTTTGCCTAATTCATGAATCATTTAATAAAGTCAATTAGATCTTCAAATTTACTTGGGCAAATTTTGTTATTAAACAGTACTATCATTATAAATATGGAGGAAACTGAGGCTTTAATAGGTTAGGTAATTTGTTCAAGGTCACAGTAAATACTGAGGTCAAGATTCAAAACTAGGTCTTCCCGATTCGTTTATTCAACAAATCTTTATTGTACTCCTACTATGTGCCAGATGCTAGGCTACTTACTGGGGACTCAATGGTGAATAAGAACTCAGTGCTTACCTTTGTGTACTCATTGCCTAGCAGGAAAAGAAAGATTAAACATAGAAATATGTGATTATTATAATTATTTTAAGTTTCCTTTAAATGTTTAAACTGATACTTATAAAATCCACACTCAGAACCGTCTTCCTATATTCTAAATATACAGAGAAATTTTCTCCTTTCTGATAGGTACCTGATACAGACGGGCAGGTGGTGGTCTTTCATTCTCTCCAAGTTCAGAGTCATTTATCATAACTAATCTCCTGCTTAGTTATGATATTTTCAGCCAATAATTTAGATTTTCATGTTTACATTCAATTTTAAACACTATGGAACTATAATGCATCAACATAAATACATACATACATACATACTAAATATTTTTTAAATGTTGGATACATATTCTCTTAAGTAGCCAAAAGGTCCTGAGGTTGGTCTCTAAAAGGCACTTTTCAGGAATGAATTCCCTTCTGGTACTAGAACTAGGTCACATAGATTGATATATTTCATCTTTGTAGCACATTGACTTAATCTGTCCCATCATAATTCCTTTTCTCTGAACCAAGGGGCCCTGTTGGATAAATTTAAGCTTACGAGTAGAATAAGTTTCTGTGATCTGTATTAAAAGAATGGATGGTTATGGTAAAATTAAAAAAAAAAAATGTATATTTGGTCTTTGTCTCTGGATCCTGGCAAGAGTTCCTAAAATCTTTGGAATTCTCTGAGTGCTAAGAGTTTCTTTTATCATCCATAACAGGTCCCTTTTGACCATATTAGAGTTTATGGTAATGAGGTAACTCTTGGTAGGCCCCTTGATAGCCTCAAGATGGGTTACAGAGGAACCAATCACACGATTAGAAGGTCAGAACTATCAGTTCCACCTGACCCCCAACCTCTGAGGAAGGGAGAAGGGTTGGAGATTGAATTCAGTCACCACTACCCAATGATTTAATCAATTGTGCCTATGTAATGAGACCGTTAAAACCTCTGAAACAATGAAGTTTGAAGGAGCTTACAGGTTGATGAATGGAGAGTTGTAAGAACTCCTAAATTTGTAGCAAGCTAGGCAGAGTGCAGGTAGCATAAGGACCCCATTTCCTGCTGACATCTAAAATATAGGCAGTCTTATGGAATTAAGCTCCCTTGGTTCTGCACTAACTCCAGGTTGTTAGTGTCAGAATTAAATTGCATTGTAGGACACCTAGTTGATATTAGAGAAGGGAGAACTGATTGATATTGGAAAGATATATTTCCATTGTTTTGAAGAAACACACAATAGTACTAAGGGTCTGACTTGGTTTTGCCAAAGGGCCATCACCTTAAATAGCTTCAGTTCTAGTTCTGGCATTTAGAATTTGTGTGACCTTGAACAGATTACCTAATTTCTTGAAGGTTCTGTTTCCCTATCCATAAAATGGAAACATTCATAACGGGATTGTTAGAAAGATTAAAATAGTAACTGTAAAAATAAGCTTTTTTTTCAATAGCTGACACCTAGTTAAGTATTTAGTCATTTTTAATCTCACTCCCTCTTCTTTTCCTTTCCCTCAAATTTAGTTCTAGAACAAACTATTTAAATAGCCCAGAAATCCAGTATGGTTCTATTTATACTTTTTACACTCCAGAAATTCCAGTATTTCTCTAACAATGGATGTCTTCTCTCAGGCAGTTTACAGCTGTGGATCAGACCATCTAGTAGGCAACATGTCCCAGTTTGGGGTTTGGGAAATATAGTTACCACTCCAGATTACATTGTGATTAAAATGCAGGAGACAGTGCAAGACAATACTGAATTCATTAACATTTACAACATATTAGCTATGGGATTATTTCCAGGGGCAAGAGCCAGGAAAAAAGGGGTTGAGCATTTGCTTCTAATAGGAGGTAGAGGTACCTTTAAGGTTTAACCACTAAAGTTCTAACAAACCAGCTTCTCTGATAAGGCAGACCAGCCAGCCTCTGCGTGTTTTGCAATTTTCAATACACAGTTCCGCTTTCACACTTCAATAATTCATTTTCTAGCACTTAGAATCCAGAAACCTGCTCTCACTGATGTAGCTAAAATGTAAGGAACAGAGTTTAATAACCAACATCTCTACTTATCTCATCTCATTCTCCAGTAAATTGTATTGGAAAACATGTGTAAATAGTACCAAGCAAACAGAGCATTTATGGTCTCCTTTAGAATGTGTTCTATTTGAATTCTAGATTTATAGAGGTAATAATTTTATAGAGGTAACAATTTTCCATAACAAAAATGCAAAACTTTCTAAAATGAAAATTCTAATACTATCATAGAATTGTAGAATCTTCAGACTTACATTCAAATAGAACAAACATACGTGGAGTATCCAATTTGTCCTCGTAGTATTCTGAAAGCTTTCAATCTCTGTGTGGCAGGTATTATCACTCTCATTTTACAGACAAAGCCCCTTAGAATACTAGAGGTTAAATTATTTTCCTATGGTTGGAGTAAAAATAGAGCTTGGAAAATCCAAATAGACTTGAATGCTTCTCATGTTCAAATATGAACAATCATTAGATATGTCAAATTAATAAAATAATCTAAAAAGGTCCTCCTTCCAATGATCTTAAATTTTAGAAAATAAAACAAATATCTCAGAGCATATGAGGTGCCCTTTAAGTGCATGGGTGTCATACATATTATCAGATATTTGTTTTTCAAAATTTATTTAGTGATATTTAGATACATTAAGCAACAATCACAATTCCGTTTGACTGGTGGCCAGCATGGCTCTAACCTAATCCAGATGGAACTACAGCTGGGTTAAGAAATTAAGACCATCATCAATATAAGCTTAAACTGTGAAGGCCACCAATATTTAAAAGGCCCATGACAAAACTTTCCTCAATGTGTCTCCAATGACTTAAAGGTGATGTTAAGGTACATGGGCAATCTCATGAATATTAAGAATTTTGTTCATGATGTAGTAATAAATCATTACTTATTTGGTATTAAGGCAAATAACAATCGCAATCATAACAGCTAACAATGATTGAGCAATCTCTTTGTGCTAGACACTCCGATAGTTAATTTACATATTTTACATATTTCAACTCCAGATCTATATAAACATTGTTAACGTCTGCCACGGTCTAACAATTTTACGGATGAGGATACCAATGCTCAGAAAAGTCAAGATACTCCGCTAGCAAGGACCTGAGCTAGGATCCAAACTCAAGTATGTTGGACACCAAAGGCAGAGCTTCACTCCTCACTGCCACTGTTGAATATTTGAAAAGATTAGAGCAGGCTTTAATAAAGTAGTGTCATTCATCCCTAGCCAAACAGAGCTCTTCATCAGATGTCCAGCAGATTAAAAACCTAAAATATGGACTGTGACATCAATGGCATTCTGACCACCAGAGATTAATGCTTCCTTTTCATAATATGAAAAGTCAGCCACAGACTGCATTTTGTCAGCTCCCTTGAATCTAGAAATTGGTCTAAGTCCTGACCAAGTAATACTGATAGAAGAGATGTACAACATTTCTAGGCCTGGTCCAGCCTCCTGAGTGATGCTTCATTGTGTCTCTTTTCTTTATGCTAGTTTTCTATCAAACTCCAAGATGATCTTGGAAGCCAAATGTTGAAAGGGAAGAATCTCTTTTGGTTAGGTCCTTCAAGCACAGTAACTGTCCTTTATTCCTACCTTATACTGTCTGGTCTCTAGATGAATGAGAAATAACTTCTATTATATCAAACCACTAAGACTTGGGATTTTCTCTCTTGGAGTAGTTTGTGATAACTGATAAAGATTATTAGATATGCATAATAGTTCCAGTAATGTGGCCACTCAAATCTACAAACATCAAATTAGTCTTGTAGAAGAGCAAAATATTACAATAGCTTTAGTTCCATTTCACTTTTAGAGAAGAATTTTAACTTTGGTTAATGATGGAAGGAAAAAAAGAAGTGTTACTTTGGAATGCAGTACGGCTGCACCTTTGGCTGGTGCTTCACAGAACCACTAGTTTTAATAAGAAACCATTCATTTTCAGAGTCCTTGAGGCCAGAAGGCAGTAGAGTTTGTTTTAGTGGTTGGAGATGAAGTAAAATATCAAAAGAAATGATAAAATGTGATAATGACATTTCACTGTTTTCAGTTTAAAAAAACAGGAATATTTTGAGTAAAACTTAAAAAGTCAAAGTTAACTATACAGTTGAATCTTTCTCTTTTCTGTTTCTCTAACCACCTTGAATATAGATAAAAAATGTTGACCCTGATAAAAATATTGCCTACCATCTACTACAAACCTTTTATATTTTAAAAAAGTATTGCTACATACTCCGCATATTCTTGTCACAATAATATTCAAAACAGCACCATAAAATAAGCCTTATCCATTTTATAGTTAGGGAAATCAATTCATAAAGATTACACAAAATGCTCATGGTCATATGGCAGACATGGATGGGAACCGGGGCACATCTGCTTAGTCATCCTCCTCTACCCCCAATATTTCAGGCTTCCATCTCCAACAACCTGTTGGCTCTACTCTCTATTTTTGTCTGTGACTGTGTAAATGGTAAAACTAATATGATTATCAAGCTGCCCCCTACTTAGCCACTCTACAGAATCTGACTCTGCTGGAAATTCCCTCTTTTGGCTTACCCAGCACCATCATCTTGTTCCTTTCTTAACTCTGCCTAATCCTGGGCTTCCTTCCCTCCTGTCTGCCCTAAAAGACTTGATCTACTGCTCTCCTTACTGGTAAAATTTCAGTTTTCAGTTCCCCATGTGGTTCCTCAACACATGAAAAAATTTCCCCCAGTAGACTATTGTTATGGAATTTATGTTCGGGGCTCATATATTCTTAGAGAAGAAACACGTTTTATTCTTTATGGAAGTCTGTATTTTATGTTGCATACTTATGCAAAGGACATGTTCTGTATAAATCTTACAAATGAAAATGTGAATATGAACATGCAAATCTGGTAACAACTGTGAATTGAGATATAAATAGAGGAGCAAATACATGAAACATTTCTTCAAGGCAGGAAAAATAGATCAAGGGAGACAAAAAGATTTGCTTCAGTGCTTGGGACCTTGTTTTCTGCCAAAGTCAAAAAATATAAACAACAGTATTGACTTTGTAAGGTCAAAGTTACTGGGTTTTAAACAAAATGACTACAGTGGAAGGAATATTTTTTTTGATGTGCATCAAAAAAGAAAAAGAAAACATACCCCTCAGAATAAAAGCTGAAGCTTGTCAATCATTAGCATTTTAATCTTTAGACACATGAAACTATTTATAATTTAAAAGTATTCTGTAGGATTACAAGTAGAGGCAACAAGCATTTATCAAGACCTTACTATGTTTCAGGAATTTTACTAGATTAATCATCACAAAAGCTCTTTGAGGAGAATTATGTATTTGTTTGTTTCAATTTAAAGTCCAAAAATGTGTGCCTGAGAAGTAGGTGATCTTCACAAAAGTCTTAAAGCTGGTGAGAGGTACGACCATGATTTAAAATTAAGTCTGTCTACAAACAAAAACTAAAGGAGTTCATGAACACTAAACCAGCCCCCCAAGAAATATTAAAGGGGATTATTTGAGTGAAAAGGAGAGGAGAGACCAAAGTAACAGTAAAAGGTAGGAAACACAAAATCAGTAAAAATGAATATTTCTGTAAAAAAGCAGTCAAGGAACTCACAAAATAAAAGGATATAAAATATAACAACATATACCTTAAACAAGGGGAGGAGAGGAGTAAATAATGGGTTAAAACTTAAACAAACATCAAGTATAGACTACTATATGCAGAATAGGTTATATGCAAATCTAATGGTAACCATATATCTAACACTACTAATATATATGCAAAGAATAAAGAGAAAGAACAGGACTCCTGGGTGGTTCAGTCAGTTAAGCATCCGACTTCTGCTCAGGTCATGATCTCTTGCCTCATGGGTTTGAGCTCCACATCAGGCTCTGTGCTGACAGCTCAGAGCCTGGAACCTGCTTCAGATTCTGTGTCTCCCTCTTTCTCTTGGCCACTCCTCCACTTGTGCTTTCTCTCCCTCTCCCCGCCTCCCCCCTCTCTCTCTCAAAAATAAACATTAATTTTTTTTTTTAATGAATACAGAGCATTCCTAATACATAATAAAGAAAAACAGCAAAACATGGAAGAAAGACAAGTAAGGATAAGAAATAATCTTCAGAAACAATAACAAAACAAATAATAAATTGACAATAAATATATATTTATCAATAATTACTTTGAATGTAAATGGACTAAATGCTCCAATCAAAAGACATAGGGTGATAGAATGGATAAAAAACACAAACAAAAACAAACAAGATCCATGCATATGCTGCCTATAAGAGACATGTACAGATTGAAAGGTAGGTGAAAGTTGAAACATCTATCAAGCAAATGGATGTTAAAAGAAAGCTGAAGTAGCAATACTCATGAGACGAAACAGACTTTAAAACAAAGGTTATAACCAAAGACAAAGAAGGACACTATATAATAATAAAGGGGACAATCCAATAGGAAGATATAAGAATTGTAAATATTTATGCTCATAATGTGAAAGAACCCAAATACACGGAACAGTTAATAACAAACTTAAAGGAAGTAATCAATAATAATAGGGAACTTTAACACCCCACTTATATCAATGTACAGATCATCTAAACAGAAACTCAACAAGAAAACAATGGCTTTGAAAGACACCCTGGACCAGATGGATTTAACAGATATATTTGGAACATTCCAATCTAAAACAGCAGAACATACAATCTTACCAAGGAACCAAGTGCACAAGGAACATTCTCCAGAATAGATCACATATTAACTCACAAAACAAGCCTCAACAAAGCCAAAAAGATAATAGCCGTACTATGCATCCATTCTGGCCATAATGCTGTGAAACTAGAAGTCAACCATAAGAAAAAAATCTAGAAAGACCACAAATACATAGAAGTTAAATAACATGCCACTAAACATGGGTCAACCAGGAAATAAAAGAAGAAATAAAAAGTTCATGGAAAAAAATGAAAATGAAAACTCAATGGTGCAAAACCTTTCAGGTGCAGCAAGAACAGTTCTAAGAGGAAAGTATACAGCAATAAAGGCCTACCCCAAGTGGCAAGAAAAATTGCAAATAAATGACCTAAGTATTCACCTGGAGGAACTGGCAAAAGAACAAACAAAACCTAAAACCAGCAGAAAGAAGGAAATAATAAATACCAAAGCAGAAATAAATGAAGTAGACTCTAAAAAACATGACAAACCAAAATAGAACAGATCAATGAAGCCAGGAGCTGTTTCTTTCAAAAAAAAAATCAATAAAATTGATAACCCTCTAGCCAGATTTATCAAGAAAATAAGAGAAAGGACCCAAATAAATAAAATTGACAATGGAAGAGTGCTGATGCTGGAAGCCAAGCTATCCCAGCCTGAGTGGCAGGGCCCGGGCTGTGGACGGATTGGTGACTGCAGGGCGGCCCGCCCACAGTGTAGCTTCTTGTACTCCCGCTTTTAGGTAATTTGGCCTTAAAAGTACCTGGGGTATTGTCTGTTGGGGAATTGCCCTCGGCAGGCCCCCTGGGAAAAGAACCATTAGGGAAGAAAATAAGGCTCCGCAAGAAATTGTGCGGCCTTATGTTTAGCCCTTGCCATCCTCTATGGAGACTCCTCTACTTACAGGAAGGATGATAGCCTCATACCTTTGCCAGCAAAGAGGGCCTGTAAAGGAGAGACATATGGATTTGAGAGCCCCACTCTGGCAACTAAGGAGTATATCTCTGGCACAGGTGACTTTAACCCCTAGGCCCACCTGGCCCCCCGGAGGCATTCCAGATGATGACTGAATTTAGTCAGTTAAGCTACAGAATGGTTCATTGGTTCCTAGGTGCACTGTCTCTCTGAGAATGTATGAGGCATGGGTTTCGGTTTCCAAGGCCCTTTCAGCCCCTTTCTGGCACCTCGGACCGAGGCAAACACATTGTTCTTCTGGCTTCATGTGGTTAGGAGGTCATGTCCCTGTAACTGTTCCACTTGAGGTGCTGAGAAATGGAGGGCCTTTCACAAGAACAGCAAAGCAAATGCTTTGTAGATTATAGATAAACGCAGATGCAGAATGGAATAATGTAAGAAATTAATCTATAATCAAAGGGTATGCGGGAAAGTTAGGGGAAAATTGCCATGTTATTTCTTAAAGGTTGTTTATACATAGGAACATTTTCAAAATTAGGTAATGTTAGAAAAACATAAATGACGTATGCTACAAGGAAATCATAGCATATATAATGCCACGTTTACTACAATAAATTGGCCAGTTCAACACACTGCTGTTGTCTGTGTCCATTTTTATTTTAGTTTTAGTTTTTTATTTTAGTTTTTATTTTCTAGTTTTTTATTTTAGTTTTGTTTTATTTTCACTGACGCCGTTCTTCCTTCGGGAACCCCTGGTTGCTGGAGCTGGTCTCCGGCAAAAGAGAAGAAATAACAACCAACGCCCTGGAAATAAAAACAATTATAAGAATGTTATGAAAAACCATACCCCAACAAATTGGATAACCAAGAAGAAATGGATAAATTCCTAGAAACATAAACTACAAAAACTGAAACAGGAAGAAATAGAAAATTTGAACAGACTGATATCCAGCATTGATTCAAAAAACTTCCAACAAACAAACAAAAAAATCCAGGACCAGATGGCTTCACAGGCAAATTCTACTAAACATTTAAAGAAGATTTAATACCTTATCTTCTCAAACTATTCTAAAAAATACAAAAGGAAGGAAAACTTCCAAATTTATTACATTGGCACCAAAGCCAGATAAATACAGCACACACACAAAAGAGAACTACAGCGTAATATCCCTGATGAACACAGATGTAAAAATCCTCAACAAAATACTAGTAAAATGAATTTCAACAATACATTAAAAAAATCATTCACTGTGATCAAATGGGATTTTATTCCTGGGTTGTAAGGGTGGTTCAATATTTGCAAATCAATCAATGTGATATAACACATCAATAAGACAAAGGATAAGAACCATATGATCATTTCCATTAGATGCAGAAAACCCATTTGACAAAGTACAACATCCATTCATGATAAAAACCTTCAACCAAGTAGGTTTAGAGGGAACATAGCTCAATATAATAAAGGCCATAGATGAAAAACCCACAGCCAACATCATCCTCGATGGGGAAAAACTGATAGCATTTCCTATAAGGTCAGGAACAAGACAAGGATGTCCACTCTCTCCACTTTTATTCAACACAGTATTGTATTTGCTAGATACAGCTAAAAGACAACAAAAAGAAATAAAAGGCATTCAAGGCATCCTACCTTTCCAAGGTAAGGAAGAAGTAAAACTTTCACTATTTGCAGATGACATGATACTATATATAAAATATCCAAAAGACTCCACCAAAACAACTCCTGGAACTGATAAATGAATTCAGTAAAGTCACAGGACACAAAATGAATCCACAGAAATCTGTTGCATTTCTATACACCAATAATGAAGCAGCAGAAAGGGAAATGAAAAAAAGATCCCATTTTCAATTGCATCAATAACAAGAATATATCTAAGAAATAAACATAATCAAACAGGTGAAAGACCTCTAGTCTAAAAACTATAAAACGCTGATGAAAATAACTGAAGACCACACCAAGAATTGGAAAGACATTCCATGCTCATGGATTGAAAGAACAAATATTGTCAAAAATGTCTATACTACCCAATCAGTCTCTATCAAAATACCAAAAGCATTTTTCACAGAACTAAAACAAACAATCCTAAAAATTTGTATGGAAGCACAAAAGACTCCAAACAGCAAGGCAATCTTGAAAAAGAAAAGCAAAGCCAGAATCATCACAATGCCAACTTCCAGTTACACTATAAAGCTACAGTGAACAAAACAACATAGTACTGGCACAAAAATAGTCACACAGATCAATGGAACAGAATAGAAAACCCAGAAATAAACCCACAACTATATGGTCAATAATCTTCCACTAAGCCAGAAAGAATATCCAATGGAAAAAAGATAATCTCTTCAACAAGTGGTGCTGGGAAAACTGGTCAGCAATATGCAAAAGAAAGAAACTGGACCACTTTCTCTCACCATCCACAAAAATTAATTTAAAATGGATTAGACTTAAATGTGATACCTGAAACCACAAAAATCATAGAAGAGAACAGAGGCAGTAATGTCTTTGATATCAGCCATAGTAATTTTTCCTAGATAGGTCCCTTGAAGCAAGGGAAACAAAAGCAAAAATAAACTATTAGAACTAAATCAAAATAAAAAGCTTCTGCACAGTGAAAGAAATAACAAAACTAAAAGAGAACCTACTGGCGTTCTAGTATTTCAGGGTGGAATGGGTGGAAGTGGGGGTAAGAAGTGGCTGCAGTGTGGATGGAAGGAGGCCAGAAGCTGAGAGCAAGCAGGGGCTGGGTGGGCACCATGGTAGGGATCACTACCATGTAGGCGGTGAAAGGCAGGATCTACGTTCTGCAGCAGCAAGCAGGTGATACAGAGGAATGAGCGGAGAACCTGAAGTGGGAAGTGGAGGAGGAAAGGTGGCCAAGAGCAGGCCGAGGCTGAGGTGGCCTCCTTGACCCCTAGGATGCAGCTGGTTGATGAGGAGCTGAACAGTGCCCAGGAGCACCTGGCAGCTGCCCTGCAAAAGTGGAGGAAACTGAGAAAGCTGCTACTCAGAGCAAGAGAGGTATGGACGTTATTGAAAACCTAGCCTTAACATATGAAGAGAAGATGGAACTCCAGGAAATCAACTCTAAGAAGCTTAGCACATTGCAGAAGAGGCAAATCTAAAGTCCAAAAAGGGGGCTCAGAAGTTGGTGATTATTGAGGAGCACGAGGAATGACCTGAGCTGGCATAGTCTCGTTGCCAAGACATGGATGAGCAGATCAGACTGATGGACCAGAACCTGAAGTGCCTGAGAGCTACTGCAGAAAATTACTCTCAAGCAGAGGACACATATGAAGAGGAGATAAATATTCTTACAGATAAACTCAAGGAAGCAGAGACCCGTGCATGATGAGTTTGCTGACAGGTCAGTGGCCAAACTGGAGAAGACAACTGATGACCTGGGAGATAAGCTTAAATGCACCAAAGAGGAACACCTCTGTACACAAAGGATGCTGGACCAGACCCCGCTTGACCTGAATGAGAGGCAGAGCAGCACAGTCCTGCTCTGCCACTGCTCCTCCCTCTCAGCCCGACTCCTCCTAAGGCTGAAGCTGGCCTTGAAACTGAGAGCTGATCTTTAACTGGAAGGCTGCTTTCTCATTTTGCCACCTCTCCCACCCCAACCCCTGTGTCTTTTTCACCAAACTGTCTCTGTCTCTCCCCAGGCATTCCAGTTGGGCTTCAAGCTGAGCACCCTGGGGACAATGTTTTTTTGCAATGTGTGCACAATGCAAAAGTGTCTTTAAAAGCATGTTGTGATGTACACACTTTGTAATTACCTTTTTTTCTGTTGATGTAGTAACCATTTGTACAACATCCAAATAATTCCACAGTTCTGAAGCAGCAGTCTAACCCCTTCCTCACATTTGGAAAGAAATTTTTCAGCTTAACACATACTGCCCTCTCCAAATTTATTTTGAAACTTCACTTCTTTAGGGTTGGGGCACATTGGCCACCCTGTCTGGCTGAGAACTCTCTCTACAGTCTATGGGCTGATAATATGCTGATCTTTTAAGTTTCTTTCCCTGCCCAGTTCCCCTTTTTGGTGAGGTTACCATGAGGTCTGTTAGGTGTTTATCCTGCAGCTTATTGGCTTAAAATGCACTCTCCTTTGGTTTGTTCTCTATGTCACTGATTGAGAGAAAGAAACCAACAGTAAAACTGTTTTGATACAATTGTCTTTTTGAAATAAAGAAACAGTCCCTCCAACCCCCCCCCCCCAAAAAAAAAGAAAGAAAAGAAAAGAAAAGAAAAGAAGAAAGGCAACCTACTGAATAGGAGAAGATATTTGCAAGTGATTTATCTCATAAAGGGTTAGTATCCAAAATATTTAAAGAACTTATAAAACTCAACACCTAAAAAACAAATAATCCAATTAAAAACTGGGCAGAAGGCATGCACAGACATTTCTCCAAAGACATATAGATGGCAAGCAAATACATGAAAAGATGTGCAACATCGCTTACCATCAGAGAAATGCAAATCAAAACTACAATGAGATACCACCTCACACCTGTTAGAACAGATGAAATCAACAACACAAGAAACAACAGGTGTCAGTGAGGATGTGGAGAAAGGGGAACCCTCCTGCACCATTGGTAGGAATGAAAACTAGTGCAGCTACTCTAGAAAACAGTATGGAGGTTCCTTCAAAAGTTAAGAATAGATTTACCCAATGATCCAGCAATTGCACTCTTGGGTATTTACCTAAAGAATACAAAAGCACTAATTCAAAGGGACATAGGTACTCTTATGTTTATAGCAGCATTGTTTGTAATAGTCAAGATATGGAAGCAACCTAAATGACCATCGATAGATGAATGGATAAAGAACAAGTGTCTGTGTATGTATATATGTGTACATAGTCTGGAGATTTTATATATATATAAAATCTACTGTGTGTGTGTGTGTCTGTGTGTACACACACACACACACACAGACACACACACACAGAGAATATTATTCAGCCATAAAAAAGAATGAAATCTTGTCATTTGCAAGGACATAGAGCTACAGAATATTATGCTAAGTGAAATAAGTCAGTCAGAGAGAGACAAATAGCATATGATTTCACTCATATGTGGAATTTCACTCCTATTTGGAAACAAAACGAACAAGAAAAGGGAAAAAAGAGACACAACTTAAGAAACAGTCTCTTAATTTTAGAGAACAAACCAATAGTTACGAGAGGGGAGGGGGATGGAGGAATGGGTTAAATAGATGATGAGGATTAAGGAAAGCACCTATCCCAGTGAGCACTGGGTGAGGTATGAAATTGTTGAATCGCTGTATTGTACACCTGAAACTAATATAACACTCTATGTTGACTAACTGGAATTAAAATAAAATAAAAATATGAAATCTAATATGGCTAAATATTATAATTTTAAATAAAATCAGTCTTAAAATTTCATCCTCCAAAGGCTGTATTTACGAAACCGATCATATGCAAATTTTACAGAGTACAACCTTACAATCCTGTTGGTGGACACTATGAATGCCTAGATTTAAGATGAGATAGATTTATCTCACTTCCACAATCAACTTCTGATAACTTTGCCATCCATGGATTTCATACGACTAATCTAGTTTTACCATCAGTTTGCATCCAATATGAATTACGGATTCCGATGGCATCATATCACCTTCAAAATAATGAAAGCATAGAACACAGGATGAGAACATGACATGTGGGGCCAGATATGCATGCGTTAAGACCCTTAGTTCCTTGTTCTAAATGTGACCTTGGACAAGTGACTCTATCCTTTGGTGCCTCTGTTTTAAGACCTATAAAATGGGGATAATCATAGTTCCTAACTCATAGAACTGTTGCGAGAATCTAGTAACTATATAAGCAATATGCTTGGAACATCGGTCTGCATATAGTAGGTATTAGAGTTTAATTATTCTTATTACCTCTTCCAGTTCTTTCCATCACCTCCTCTATACACAAACAGTATATCCCTGGCCTACAAAATTAGTTGTGGATTACTGTGGACTCTGAGTTCTATAACACTATGCCTTTGAGTGATTTGTTCCCTCTGCCTTAAAATTCTCTCCACAGTTTCCAGGCCTTGGAAGACTCTTACTTTTCCATCAGACCAAAACTACTTTCACCTTATCTCAGATTTCCTTGATTATTTTTGGCATGATTAATTACTGTAACTTACACAGCATCCAGGGACTCTTCTTTTAGAATATTTGATATAATTAAAAATACTCAATGACATATCTGTTTTCACTCCTAAGCAAAATTGTTTTCGATGACAAGAATGAAATTGCATTAATTTCTACATTTTCAAAAAGTAGTGTTCTTATGGTAGACATTAATAAATAAGTGTATTTCGAATAAATGAATGAATGAATGGCAACATCAATGTGTTTAAAAACAACATAAGGGCTGCTCTCATGCCAGGTGGGAACTTCACTATACTGTTTTTTTGAAGTTCTTGCAATAAGTCTGCCTTTCATGCAATACAACATGATTAATGGGGTCATTTTAATATGCTAGCAATTAAGTCTTCGGGTATGGTCTGGATCCTACTCTATAATCAAGCATATTACAATAAGACTTCAGGATATTTGAAACAGGGCTATAAAGAGTAAATCACATTTTTTGTGAAGAGTAAAATTCTTATTTATGTGGAAGACTAGGGAAAGGGAAAAGAGGGGGAAAAATAAGATTAGCTGCTTTCTTACATTATTGAGTGTCACACCTGCTCTCAGGACCTTCACAATGAGTCTCTCATTTCTCATTCAATTTTTATGTGAGGTTAGGTTGTATCCCACATCACAAAGTTATAGGGATATTTTTCAAATTTTATTTTTGTAATATTCTGCAAACGTTCCTCCTGTGTGTTTGCATTTGTACATATGTGTGTAGTCAGGTTTTCTGAGGTGTAATTTATACACTGCAAAGGCTTTTGTGTTTTCTATCACTTTTCCCCATAAATAGGGTGACCACAACTATCAGTTTGCCTGGTGTTTCTGGTAGGTTTCCCTGTGCAGCAAACTTGGAGATGGACTATGGATGCTAGAGTGAAAGATACTGACTAGACAGCATCCTGGGATTTACATTTGTGGAAGGGAAGGGAAAGAAGCAGCACTGGACAGAAGGAAAGGAGGAGCTGCAATGAACGTCAGTGTAGCTCCAGCCAATCTCATAGGGAGCTCTGAAGCTGAGTAGACCCTACAGAATTGTCCTGAGTTGAAGATGGCAAGCCTTTATATCTCCTCCGCACCAACACACACACACACACACACACACACACACACACACACACACACTGGATCAGTCATTGGTTGCTCTGAAAAAGGAGTGTGATGGTGGGTAAAGTGACTTCCCTACACTGAGTCCATCTCCCTTAAGGGGGATATGGGTAGCATATCACACCATCTACCACGCCTGCTTGTTCCTGGCTTATGCCCATTGTCCCAATGTATTTATGAATAGTGCCCCCCTTCACACTCAAGATTATCCTAATTTGAACAACAATCCCCTACCCTTAAATCATGTCTCCTGGGCATTACAAACCTGGGGGAAAGGAGGTGCAAAGGAAGAGGGATATTCTGGAAGGAAAGAAAGAAAAAACTGAACTCATAAGTCCTTTTAAACCATGAGGGAATATAGGCAAGAAAAAGAGATAACAAAAGGTCAAAGAGGAGTGAGTCCTCACTTTTTCTTTCTTAGTGTGAAACTTAGAGGAGAAGAGAGTAATAGAACTATCCAGAGTTATGTTTCTGGTGACACCTGAGAATATGAGCGGTACAGAGATCTATGGGTAGCTTGTAGCATCAAGTCTCTAGAAGAAGCTCTGGGTGTGGCATCTTCAAGAAGGTATGGTGCTACAGCATGAAGCGACAGCAATGTGCAATGTGTCTAGATAGGTGGACTGTGGCAGCTCTATCAGATCCCACCGCATGAAGTGGGATGTGCACAAAAAATGGGAATCCGTGCATGTCCTAGCATGAGGATACCAGAATCTAATAGAGCTATAAAGATCCCCTGAGGGAGCAGGGAGACTTCGTAGGCTCTCACTCCAGCAGGGCATGTCATCACATTGGGGCAGCAGACCAGATAAGCCACTGTGCAGCAAAAAGCAAGGAGAATGCAGAAAATACAAAGTAGAATATTATAATAATCATGGATTCTATCCACATCCTCATACCTATTTTGGCTTAACTGGCTTATTAGTCTGAAAGGAGAAACAGGTTTGTGAGGCAGAGCCCTTTCTTCTTTCTATCGGCAGCAGCTACTTGCTGGTTGCACCAGAGCCTCTGTGTCAGTAGGTCAGTCCATCTCTGTTTAGTATTAGAAAGATCACTTACTTGTATATATTAATCACGCTAAAAAAATCCACTTCATCAGTAGTGAAGGCTCACTGTTGGCCAGGCGGTGGTCATAACAGTGGTCACTGCCTACACATTTACTAATATTAAATGTTCCTGTATCAAAACTTGTTGAATGGGTATCAGAAACACTGGAGAAAGTCCTCAGGATTGTTTTTAAGCCTTAGGAACCAAATAGTGAGGAATTGCATCTAATATGTTTAGGAACATATCCTGTCAAAGCACGAGTGAAAATGAGGCTAGTTCCTCATCTTTGAAAAGCCAGTTTAAAAGTCCAGCAGGGAATCCGGTGTCTCCATCGGCTCAGTCGGCTCTGACTCTTGGTTTCAGGTGAGGTCATGATCTCACAGTTCATCAGTTCTACCCTTGCATCTGGCTCTGTGTAGACAATGTAGAGCCTGCTTGGGATTCTCTCTCTCTCCTTCTCTCTGCCATGTGTGCGCTCTCTAAATAAATAATAAAAGCTTTTATTTTTTTTTTTCAACGTTTTTTTATTTATTTTTGGGACAGAGAGAGACAGAGCATGAACGGGGGAGGGGCAGAGAGAGAGGGAGACACAGAATCGGAAACAGGCTCCAGGCTCCGAGCCATCAGCCCAGAGCCTGACGCGGGGCTCGAACTCACGGACCGCGAGATCGTGACCTGGCTGAAGTCGGACGCTTAACCGACTGCGCCACCCAGGCGCCCCAATAAAAGCTTTTAAAAAAAAGTCTAACACAATGACTTCTGGATTTTTTTCTAAGGGCCTATTTTAAGAATGCCATATCGCCAAGACTTCTGACAGGAGACAAGCAAAATTATACAGAAAAAGCTCAGAAATTGATCTACCCAAGTGAAAAATAACAATCTCTCAATACAAAGATGCTTTATGAAAACCTTTGCCAGTTTAGTTGGTTCACATTTTCTTTATGTTTGGATAAGACTAATGCAAAATAAAAATATATGAACTAAGTCTATTTTTTTCAAGAGTAAAATAGAAATTACAAGTTGTAAGAAAGTATATTGTCAAATATTAATTATCAGTGCTTTTATCTAAAGTATATAAAATAATGGTATGCCTTAAAATAACTACATTTCCCTGGATTCAAAGAAATGTGATATTTTGGTCATTTTATTTACTTCTTCGCTGTTATTTCTCAACTGGCTCAAACTTTGGAGGTGAGGGGTACTATTTATAGAATCCTTTCAAAGACTCCCAATGCCATTCTTGTGGAATGTGAACTTTTAAACAAAAGTGAAAGTGACTTTTTTAAATGAAAGGGGATCATTTAAAACAGAAGAGACTCAGGTATGTATAATTACCAAGCTTATACTATCATACTATCCAATAGTTTAGGAGATTCACAGAAGAAACATTAGACCTGCTACAGGAAATAGAAAAGCAACATTTAACTCATGAATTTTAATAATACTCAGGAAATATACAGCTTACTTGCACTAACAATTGTTGGAGATGAGGACAAACATGTAAAAGGGCTTGATTAACCTGCTCAAGACCACACAGCTAGTACAATTTAGCTAAGAGTTAAACCCCCAGGCCATTCCATTCCAAAGCCCTTTCTCATCCCAAAGTAACATACTCTCTTCCCTTTCCACACATTGTACTATCATTGTGTGAAGTTTAATTCTGTCTCAACTTGACAATCTTTAGTGTTACCTGAAGTAGGTAAGAATAAGGAAAAAATGAATGGAACCAAAATGTTCTGTACGGCATCTGGTTTTTGATTCTGGATTTTGATAATTTAAGCTTTGGGGTCAGTGTGTGCATCTGAAACTATAAAGAGATTGTAAAAAGGGAAGGTCCTTAAATTCATGCTTGAAATAAATCCATGGTTAACAAGGCTCAGGTTTGAAGCTAATGAATATTTAATTAAAATGTTTGACTTCATCAAGGAGACTTAGTAAATTACTGTCAAAAGTGCTACGCCTATTAACATCCTTTCCAGCTCATGAATGTACCTAGAGCTAAAGTACAGACAAGATGATCAAGATTCAAAGGATGTTGCACTCTCAAGGTCTTTAGAGATCATCTCATCTGGTGCTTTTTGACATGTGTTCTGCTCAACGCAGTTCCTAGATATTGTCTAAAAACAGGGGATTCTTTTATCAAGTGAGCTGAAAATATAATCACCTGGGAGATTCTAGGCCCCATCAGCCTAGAAAAGACTTTAAGAAATCTTCTAATTAAAAAACAACAACAATAAAATTAATCCATTTAATTCCCAGCTTTTCCTAAAACTGATTTGGCCATTTAAAAAATGGTTTCTCTATATTTTAACAGATACCAAAAGCTCAAGGAACAAGTGGTTCTTCTAATGCTCATTTAATGTAAATACCACATCATTTTGCTTACAGTAAGGGAAATGGAGCTCAAAGAAGTCAACTGACCTACTGGAGCCATCTAATGAATTAATGATCAAGTCAGGGGGTCTACTGATCCAGATCTACATTTTTTTCCCATTAGAAAGACTTTAGATCCTACTGTTTGAGAAGGTGTCTCATGTACCCCATAACATATAATGGTCTTTAGTGAGCTCACATGTTTTGTAGTTTTCCTTCCAGTTTTAACATATACCTGAGGGATTACGTTCCTCTTCCACAATTATGCAAAGACTTAGCTTCACTTCATTTCAACATTTAATCAAATCTTGCTTAGTATCCCTCCCCCATCCCTTCTCCGGAGCTGCTAATTGCTTTATGTGCATCTCTACCCTGAATATTCTTAATTGTGAAAGAGTTTAAATGGATATGGGGCTTAAATTTGATTCATAAAAATCTCTTAAGTGGTCTTCATTGCCTTTAGTGGAAAGTATCCTTATTTCCTTTTCTGTTTGAAGAGGTGTTAATTAAATACTTTGAGTTAATTTAAAATTAACGGTGGATGTAATTTGATGTCTTTCTATTGAATCAGCAAGTTCTAAATGAAGATTCTCAGGTCAAGAAGATTCTTGTTTTAGGTGTGGTTAATCTAAGTGAATAGACCATTTCGGAGAATGAATCATCTGTGCTTCTATAATTATATGATGTGGAAGGGGGATTTCAATGCAGAGCCCAGTCCACTTTGAAATGCAAAGAAAATTGTGTGCCTAAACAAATGGAACCTACCCACAAGTACAGAGGGGCCAGTGGCTTTCATGGAGCCTGTCATCTGGCAATACACTTGATAATTCTGTAGAGTTGTCAAAGCTGGAAAATCCTTGGAGATCAAATTATCCAACTCCCTTACTGTGAAGACTAGAACACTGAAACCCATACAAGAGAAAAATGAGCTCACGGTTACCCAGTAAATTAGCACTAGTGTCTGAAATTGAACAATTGTGGGGCCCCTGAGTGGCTCAGTCAGTTAAGTGTCCAACTTGGTTCAGGTCATGATCTCGTGGTTCTTGAGTTTAAGCCCCCCATTGGACTCTGCTGACAGCTCAGAGCCTGGAGCCTGCTTCAGATTTTGTGTCTCCCTCTCTCTCTGCCCTTCCCCCACTCAAGCTCTGTCTCTCTCTCTGTCAAAAATAAATAAACATTACAAAATTTTTCAAAATTATAATAGAACAATTGTCCTTAACTTATAACCCCCAGATACATCTACGAGTCACAAATTTATAGGTTAAGCCAGTTTTTGTTCTTGTAAAAGTCATGGAGGCAACAATCACTGCAGCATATGAATTTCAAAGTGTGGCACACCATTCTTTTTGGTTCAGCTTTCCTGATATATTTACTTTTCAATTGCTGTATAACAAATTATTACAAATCTAACAGCTTGCAACAATACATACTCATTATTTCATAGTTTCTACGGATCAGGAGTACAGGCGTGGCTCTTCTGGGTCCCCTGCACAAGGTCTCACAATGCTGCAGTTAAGATGTTTGCTAAGCTATGTTCCTTTCTTTTTTTTTTTTTAATTTTTTTAAGTTTATTCATTTTTGAGAGAGAGACAGAGACAGAGCATGAACAGGGGAGGGGCAGAGAGAGAGAGGGAGACACAGAATCCGAAGCAGGCTTCAGGCTCCAAGCTGCCAGCACAGAGCCTGATGAGGGCTCGAACTTACGAACCACAAGACCGAGACCTGAGCCAAAGTTGGATGCTCAACCAACTGAGCCACCCAGGTGTCCCAGGAAGCATGGGACCATGCTTTGTTTCTGGAGCATGGGGTCCCATTCTAACCTCATGTAGCTGGCAGAATTTAATTTCTTGTCCTTGTATGGCTAAGATCCCTATTTTCTTGCTGGCTGCCAACTCTTAGTTCTTAGAAATTGTTCACAACTCCTTACCATATGGCCCTCTCACAATGTGGTAGCTTATTTCTTCAAAGTCAGCAGGAAAACTATCCCCATATCTCTTTTATGTGCTCACCTGATTAGGTGAGGTCCACCAGGATAATCTCCCTGTGGATTAACTCAACATCAAATGATTAGACACCATAATTGTATCTGCAAAATTCTTTCACCTTGCCACATAATGTAATTGAATCATGATGGCACATCCATTATGTCCACGGGTCACATTACATGGAAACATTCACTAGGCAGTAGGAATCTTGGGACCATCTTAGAATTCTATTCACCATACCAGACCAACTTCACCTTCTTCCAGAGACGGACGTAAGGGGAAGTTTCTGTTGCTTACATTTCAAGTCTTTTCACTTGCATGGCCACTGCAAGTACTGGGAATGGTTGGGAGTTACAGAATATTCTAAGCAGAGAGAAGAAGATAAGTTTTGATATGACAGCATTTCCATTTAAACATTTCTATATAAGCTAATTCAGAAAGAAAGGGACCTAATTCTCTAAAAATCTAGTGTGTGTGTGTGTGTGTGTGTGTGTGTGTGTGTGTGAGATTTTTCTTATTCTAAATAAATATGCCCTATATCTTACCTAATTCTATGTATGCTTTCCTTAATAAGGGCTCCTCAACTTTTGCAAGCTTCAGATCTCAAAACTCATGGCCCTGTCACTCACATGATTTTAGGGCAAATACCTGGAGCCACTGCCTATCTTAGAACTCACTAGGATTTATAATATTTATCATTTTATAGTTGTGACATAAGCTATGGAAACCCTAATGACCCTTCTATGCTTGCCTGTCTCCTATCATCTTCAAAAATCAATAAATGGGCCTCATCTCTCAGTTGGTTTGGGAACCCTACTTCAGCGCTTATTTTTGTAATACTACATGGATTTTAATTATATTTCCTTTCGTATCCTGTCTCTCTACCTCCATTATCTCAATCTTAACACTCCACCTAACCCAAGCTTGTCCTTAAGAAGGGAGGAGTGCATTTTCCTTCCTAGTTTCTCAGTGCTTAGTCTCATTAGGCACTCACAGATTTTTTTTTGCAAAAATACAGAATAAATAGTCGGAGTGTGTGGTTGCATTTAAAATTATGATAAAAAGAGAAAAAAGTTAATGGCATTGGTTTTGGACACAAAACTCATTGAATTTTTTTTTTTTCAAAATTAAGTTTCTCCTTTATACTATTGTTTAAAGGATTACTTTTCACACTAACACTTTTATTCACAGAACCATAAAATGTGAAGGCCCTGGGCGTAGTGAAGAGACTTTGCATATTAGAGTGTAAATCTGGGCTTGGGAAAATGACCAGGTCAGTTTGAGACCCGAGTATCCTCATCTGTAAAATAGACTTAATTTCAATCCCAGCATTGTTATGAAGATTGATAGTGAGATGACATATCTGAAAGTACCTAGGAGCTGCCTGGCACATCAGTAAATAGAATTTAACAAAAACACTAATAATAACAACAAACTAATACATTAAAAATCCACCCTAGGCACCAGATGGAACAATTACAGTTATTTCCATTTGATAGTTGAGACTCAGAGACATTAAGTAACACAGGAGAACTAATACAGGCATATGAACTTAACCCAACTATTTAATCTCTCTTAGCCTCAATTTCCCCATGGCAAAAGTGGGAATAGAAACAGATAATGTTTATATTACTGTGGGGATAAATTGAAATAGCATATGCAAGAGTGGCTAGATGGTACATAGCACAAAGTCAAAAAAATTTAAAAAAAATTAAAAAAAAAAGAAAAGAAAGGAAGCAAAAACCAAAAGGTAATGGAGAGAATGAGCCAAAAACTACAATCTGGGAATCAGAGAAGTAATTATTTTTTCCTATTTTGAAACTGCAAAAATTGAGGCTCATAATACACAAATATCATGTCCAGCATCACACAACTTGATGCTGACAAGATGGAACTTAAGTCTCCTTGCACTGTGTAGGTTCTTTCTATTGCTGAGCTCACCTGTGGCTCCTCAGCAAATGCATATCCCACAAGGCATTAATTAATTCCTAGCTGCTCTGCGGAGACTATATTAGTGTTATGAGCAGATCTGTACTTTAGGCATACAGAGGAACTTGGTTCACAAATGCCATATTGGAATTCCAGATTAAGGGAAAGCCAGGTTATACACAGAAGGCTGTAGGTCATTGCCAGACAATAATTTCCCTTTAAAATATTCTCCTGTAGAGAAAGGGATTCAATTTAATAAAATTGAGTAAACTGAAAAAAAAAAAAAAAAGACTATGGCATGGTAGCTAAGCAGTCAGGTTCTAAAGTCAGACTGACAAGGGTATTAGCCTGAGCCTACCACTACCTTAGGCAAGTCAAATAAATTTCTTTTCTATAAAATGAAGATAATTTCTACTTCTTGAGATTGCTGGGCAGATTAAACGGCAAAATGCATATAAATTCTCAGGAAAGTGTCTAGAGTAGCTCTCTGTTAATGTTAACTACATAGTAGTCCAAGCGCACCTGTGTAAAGGCTGCATTCCTATGCAACCTCACAGAGGTGCTTCCTGGACTGTGTTACTCTCCATGTTTGCCCACACCTAAAATGGACAAGGATTTGTAGTGCAGCCCTGTATTCGTAAATGTTCCCATTGGAATCATTTGCTTATGCGTTTGATACATAGTTTGATACATTTTTGTAACTAAACACAACTCATGTAATTAGCAAGGAAATTCAGACCATAACCAGCACCCAGAACCCCTTTCGTACTCATCCAGTCACAATCCCACCTGTCATCCAGAAGTAACTTTGATCCGATTCCATCAACATATATTAGGTTTACCTGCTTTTAATTTAATGTAAAATGAATTATTACAGTGTTTATATTGTCTGAATTTTCCCTCAATATGATGTTGTGAGATACATTTATCTTTGTGAACATAGTTGGAGATCACCCAATTCTCATTGCTTTATATTCCGTTGTATGAACACGCCACAACTACTATCCATTTCATTGTTGACTGACATTTGTGTAGATTCCAATTAGGGGCTGTCACAAACGAAGTTGTGATACATGTTTTAGTACGTAGATTTTGGTAAACATGAAAATGCGTTCTGTTGAGTATAAAGCTAGGCAGGAGTGAATTGCTCAGGTTACATTTAATGGTCAGGTTTAGTAGACATTCTCAAACAGTTTACAAATGTCTGTACCAAACTAGCAAGTGTAGGAGAGTTCTGGTTCATTCCCATCCTTGCCAACATTTGATATGTTCCATCTAGTTCATCTTAGCTTTATGGATATGTAGTGATAAAGCATTATGTTTTTAATTTATATTCCCTCATGACCAGTGAAGTTGAACATTTTTTTCATAATGGATATCCTTTTTTGTGTGAAATACCCAAATCCTTCGCCCCTCTGGCCCATTGGGTTGACCACCTTTTTCCTATCGATTTATAGAAGTTCTTCAGGTCTTCTGGATGTAAGTCCTGTGTCAGACATAATATACTGAAAATATCTTTACCACTCTGTGAGCTTCCTTTTTTGTTCTCTGGGTAAGCAGATGTTCCTAATTTATAACATATTGTGATTGATGTGGGAAACAAAGACAGAAGGAAATGGCAGGTAAAATTAAATTTCCTTATAACCTGCAGCCCATTGACAAACACTTGAGGCTGGCAGAGTTTCTACAGGAACTCCCTACTGTCTTAATGCTAATGCTTTGCTAGAGGGAAAAACAACCCTAATTTGACAATAGCTTGGCCTCCAGTATCCTGTGAGTCTTCTTTAGCATATGAAAATCTCACTGGAAACTTCCCCCAGACTTTACCTCCCCAACTGCATAGTATATAACCTGTCTCTCTTCATGGTCCCTGGGCAGCTCTTCCTGCCCATGGGTCCTGTCCCTATGCTTTAATGAAATCACCTATTTTGCACTAAAGACATCTCAAGAATTCTTTCTTGGCTGGCAGCTCTGGACCCTAAGAACCCCACTGTCACTCCCAAAAAGCTTCATCAATGATTATTTTATTATATTTCAAAAATATATTTTAAGGGTTCTGTTAGCTGTATTAAAAGCAACTGTTTTCTTCTGCTGCTGAATAACAGGAATGCAATGAGGTTCAAATATTATAGCTACCCAAAGTAAGTTCAATGCTTCCATCCAAATCCTGTGCTCCACTGTGATCTACTAGAGGCCCAAGCTAATCTGTCTTGCCTTAGGATACCAAGCCCTCTCTTATTTTCTTATTCCTTCCACAATTAGCTCTGGCCATTAAAATCTGTAATAGACTCATCAGCATTATATGGGCAAAACAGTACTGCTTAATAATTTTAAAAGAAAGTATGGCACATAACAAGGTAGATTGCAGGGAGAATTATTATATTTGGGAAGAGGTAGAAGATTGTAAACAAGACCTGTGTAAATGTAAGTTGAGTTAAGTAGTATATTCAGGAACTTGACCTATATATATAAGTAAAAGATGGCATTATTATGATCATTCATTCATCCACTCTCATTAAGTACCTATTGTTTCATAATGACATTTTTAGTTTTCCATATGTTTATTTGACTCTTCACTGGATTTTGTCCAAAGCAAGGGCTGGCACCCAGATTAGTTTCAAAAATCCTTTCCCACCATGTCTCTTCGGTCTCTTCTGCCAAGGATCTCAAAATCGAATGAGTGAGATACAGCTCTACCGTCCTGTCAGGAACATGTTACGGTATTGTCAAAGACAGTGTTTTTCAGCCAGTGTCCTGGGAGCATGGAGATATATAAGATTGTGATGAAAAAAATCTTCACAGTAACAGATGCCTAGAGCTAGGTTTGAAGAATGAGGACGTCTTCAGGTATAAAAGGAAGGAAATGCTAGATTTTTTTGGCTGGCTGGTTGGTTTTTAATCGCCAGGAATTACCCAGAAGGCAGGGTGTAAGTAAAATCAGTGTTCTTTTACTTACATAAAATACCATTTACTTCAGGCAACGGATGAGAATTTGTAAGGCTGGGATATAGCTACCCATTGTTCACTGGAAGAGCACATACAGTTTTAGATAAAAAGGGAGAAAGAACATTTCTCTACTTTGTTTTTGCTACACTATGGGGCATCTCATAGAATCTGCAAGGGAAGATAATGCACAGAGCAATCTTAACAGCACAACAGATGGGTGCTGCAGGTGACATGTGAGGTGACGTGTTAGCCTCCAAGACCATCCATCAGACTGCATAGGCCCAGTCTAGTCTCAGGTGCCATCTCAGGCAAATTAATAACAATATGTAAAAATCTCCTCCAAAGGCTAAAACTTTTTATTTTGATTTTGTCTTTAAGTTCTTGGGTTATCTTTCATTTAAAAAAATATGTATAACAACAACAAAATGTGGAAAATCACATATAAACCAACATTTTAAGTAAACACAGAGAATACATGCTCTGTTCCTCTAAAATACCCAAACATGTCCTCCTAATAGCTTTGAAATATAATGTACATCGCATAAAAATTTTAACATGTTTTAGTAGTTACATGAAAAGAGTAAAAACAAGCAAAATTAGTTTAATAATATATTTTATTTCATCCAACATATCCAAAATATCATTTTAGTAGGTAATCAATAACAAAATTATTAATGGGAATATTTTACATTCTTTTTTTTTTTTTGTATGAGCTAAGTCTTTCAAATCAGGTGTGCATTTTACACTTAAAGCACATCTCATTTTCCATGAGCCATATTTCAAGAGCTCAGTAGCCTCAGGTGGATAGTAACTGCCATATTGGACAATGAGAATAATTTTTAAAAGGAATTTAAATTTTTAGTAATAAATGTTAAAAGAATAACTTCAATTCAAAGCTAGTTTTGCCTTGCACATATGTGTTTTATAACACATTTTACAACACTTGTGTTTTATAACACAAGGCACATTTATAATGTGCCTTGCACATTATGTGTTTTATTTTAGAATAATTTCAGGTTGATATAAAAATTGGAAAGATAGAAGTTTCTGTCTACACTGCACCTGATTTTCCCTACTGCTAACATGTATATTTTCTACAGCATATTCATCACAATCAAAGGGACCGATATTGACACATTCTTATTAACTGAACTCCATACTTTATTCATAGTTTGTTAGATTTTCTTAATGTCCTTTTCCTATCCCAAGATTCCATTCAGGATACCACGTTACATTCAGTTGTCAGGTCTTCTTAGGCTGCTGGGCTTTGACAGTTGCTCAGATTTTCCCTGATGACCCTGACAGTTTTGAAGTCAGACATTTTACAAAGTGTTCTTCAATTTAGGTTTGTGTGATTTTTTTTTTTCCTTATGGTTAGACTGGGGTTATAAGCTTTGAGAAGGAAACCCTCTACAGGTGAAATGCTATTCTCAACACATATCAGTGGTACATGTAATCAACATCTGATTTATCCCTGGTGTTGACATTAATCACCTATCTAAGGTAGTATTTGCCAGGATTCTCTACCATAAAGTTATTTTTCCTCTTTTCTAAACTGTGCTCTTTGTAATCAAGTCACTAAGTATAGTCCATAATCAAAGAGTAGAAGGGCAAGTTTTTATATAAATTATTTGAAATTCTGTGTGGGAGATTTATTTCCTTTTCTCTATTTATGTTTTATCATTTATTTATATCAGCGTACACTTTATTTTGTACTCAGATGTAGAGGGTAATACTACATTATTTTGTGACTAAATTGTTGCATCTTTGGCCATTGGGAGCTTTTTCAGGTGGCTTTTTTTCATTTCTTCATCATTTTGCGTTCTGATCAATTCCTTAGTTTCTAGCACTACTAGATGCCCCAGGTTTAGCTTGTATATTCTATGTCCCAGCTCTAAAATCTGCCATTGTTCCGTTCAAGGACTATTGGAACCTTCTGTTGGAGCATGGTGTTAGAAACCAAAACCTGGGTACTGGGTCACATTATATTTTGATGAAGGAGTCCTGTCCTCTTCTATAAATGTACAGACTACTGTATACTTTGATGAATTTGGTATTTCAGGTTGAGCTTGATACCCCTCCAGGGGCTGCAACTTTTAAACCCCATTTCTCACTCCTACAGCAGGTAAGAAAGGCTAGCTATATGTTGATTTTTCACAAAGAACTCCTCTTTTTTCAAATGAAGATTGACAGTTTTTATGTGTGCATGAACACTTAATTGAAAATATTCTCTGACGTAATATAAATAATAGAGAACTGAAAATGAAGAACTTTCTAGGAAACATTTTCCATCAAAACATCATTTCAGAGATTTATCTATCCTTGTGGATGGGCTATTTGTCAGAATGTTTTACTTGAACTTGAAAAGAACTGGCCGTGGAGACCTCTACAACCACACAGCATCGACAATCACATCCATAGTTTATTCAGTGCTACTTGCCGGGCACTGGGCTAATTAATCTGGACCAGGATCTCACTTAATCCTTAAAACAGTCCCATGCATAGATGCTATTTGTTACCTCTCATTTCTACTTAACAGTTAAGGAAACAACCTGAAAAATGAACTTACCCATAACCACACTTGTAGACAATGACTGAGATGGAGCTTTGAGTGTGAATCTCTCTGACCCAAATTAGCTTCACTTACCCAACCACTGTACTATATGGCCTGAAATAGGGCCAGTCTTCTGAGACTGCCTGCTTCAATATAACTTTAGTGCTTAATATATAAGGGTTACTTGTAATTTTAAGAAAAAACAATATTTGCTTCCAGAACACTCAAATTTTGAATGAGCAAGCACAATCACCATAAACATGGCTGGAAAATTCCACCAAAACTCATCTATATAAAGACTTAGGAGAAAAGAGGGCATATTCATTGGGAAATTCTCTGGGAAATCATGTTAAGTAAGAAAATTTACATTTGCTTTTGCAATTCAATGTTTTATACAAATACTGATAAAAATATGCAGATTTGGTTGGTATAAATAGCAACACCAAAGGATTGCCACTAATAAATGAACATTTCTTATATTTTCTTTTATGTTTAATATTAAGTTGGAAAACAGCAACGAAGAGTAGAAAACACATGGGTTTGGAACCCAGCAGAAACTTGATTTAAGTTCTGCCACTTATGAACTGAATAATTTTTAAAAGTTTCTTGAATGCTCTATGCCTCTATTTTCACACTAGTAAAATGAAAGAAATAAAGGAATGCTATGAAGGGTAAGCAAGACAGCACATGCAAAGTACAGTATTCATTCCCACTACTCTGCACTATTCAGCTACGCCACAACAACATGAACATATAACGATAACATGCACAGTGCGGATAGCTGAGCTCAGTGGTGTGGATGCCTGGTACAATACGATTCTCACAGAAATCCTTTCAGATGTGCATTACTGTTATAGTTAATTTCACAAATAAGGAAAAGATACTTAGGAATATAAAGAAATTTATCAGAGACAGGGTACAGAAAGTCAGAGTTTGAACCCAGTGTTGTCTAAAAATCTGTTCACACTATGGTCTAACTGTTCTGCTTAATGCATGATAATGCACATTAGGGTCAATAAATGAATGGGGACCAATGAGTGAATGAGAACTAATCTTTTTTTCTCTCTCCAACTAAGTAAAATTTAGCCAAATTAGAAAGGAATTTCTTAATCCTTAGGCCCAGCTTCATTCCCTTCTCTTTCTTGCCTGCAAACATGATTTTGTAACAAGTCTGAAACACTCATCGCTCATTCTTTTGTGTGAAAATTGCACAAGCAAACTCCAGTTCCATCCAACTTATAATAAAAAAGAGTAAATGACAAGTCTATTATTAAAGTTTTGATTAGTACTATTAGCCAAAGTCCAAAGAGGGTTTTTGTTCAACAGATCTGAAAAGCCAAACAGGCAAATTTTATGTAGGTTTCTATGCATTTGCCACAGAATGAATGACTGACATTTCAGATTGTCAAAATGTCAAATTCCTTCAAAGATTTCCAAATAGGATGGAATAGGGGTAACTGCTTTTCATGTTTCCAGAAGACTGCTAATTTTAAAGTTTAACCTCTCCTTTGCCAAATAAATTTAAGTTTGGCATTCTTGCTTTCCATGCTTGCTAAATCTTAGAGATTTTCTGAGAAGCAATCTAAGCTGGGTTCTATTAGAGATACTGCTCTGGAATCAATATGGAGCACTGTGCCCACAGTGGCCCACAGTAAGCCATGCAAGACAGTGAATTCCCATTTTAATCACTGTTAATCTGTGTCACTTTGGGGATGATCTTGGAATGTGATATATATTCTCAAATAAAAAGCTGTAGATGTAATCCATTATTGGTATAGCCTACTCAGCTTCCATTAAGAACCACTGCAGCAGACCGTGGCATTATATAACATCCAGTCTACATTCTGATTTGAGAAAAGTCTTGAAAATTCTGAAAATTTCCCATTAAGTTTTGGAATGAGGTTTGTACCCAGGTAGGGGAGGGCATGTGTAGTGGAAAGAGAAATAGCTTTGAATCAGACAGGCTTAGTTTTCAGTCACTGCTCTGCCATTTACTAGTTTGTATGCCAGGGTGGGCCAATTTGTTTTAATGGCTACAGAGTAAGTCCCTAACCCCACCAGCGCTTTTTCAAATATATGCTAATTGGTTTCACTGGAAATCCTGCAGAGATTATTTGGAACATTTGTTGCAATTCCATTATAATGTTAAAAAAAAAAAAAAAGAATGTGTGTTGCCAGTCCTCTCCCTTCACTGCTGCCAATCACACTGCTAAAATGCAAATAATGTAACTGCCCCACTAACCACCTTCAAGGGCTCTACACTGCCTGAAGAATAAAGTCTAAGGCCCTGAGAAGGATGGGGGGAGTGGGGGGGAAGACTTGTACACCACACTTGCTCTCTTTGCTACCATTGTCTGTCTCAATATTTATTTTTCAGCTCTTTCAAACTTTTGTGCTGTAAATGTATAGTTTGATAATAATTGATATATATAGATAGTGATATAGATGATACAGATATAGATATAAATAGATATATTTCCTGAAATCATCACCAATATTCAGATAATGAATATATCCATTACCCATTATCCATATACCCAAAAATTCTTCTTCCTTATTTTATTTTTTTTTTACTGTTTACTTGCTTTTGAGAGAGACAGAGTGTGAGCGGGGGGTGACTGGTGGGAGCAGAGAGAGAGGGAGACACAGAATCAGAAGCAGGCTCCAGGCTCTGTGCTGTCAGCACAGAGCCCAAAGCAGGGCTCGAACTCACAAACAGTGAGATCATGACCTGAGCTGAAGTAGAATACCTAAGTGACTGAGCCACCCAGGTGCCCCATCTTCTTATTTTAAAACCACTCCTACCTAATTCTTAGCTTCTGGATAACTACTGATTTGTTTCTTGTCACTGCTGATTAGTGTCTACTTTCTAGAATTTTATGTAAACAGAAATCAAATAATATCTTTTTTTATATGGCTTCTTCATCACAGAAAATTATTATGACATTCTTCTGTATTACTGCATGTCAGAAGTTTATTTTTATTGTCTTTTATTGTGGGATTCTGTTGTATGGCTACACCACAGCTGATATATATCTATCCATTCACCTGTTGGTGGATATTTGGGTGGTTTCCAGTTTGGGGATGATACAAATGTTGCTACAAACATTCATCTATAAGTCTTCATATAGATGTATACTTCAATTTTTCATGGGTAAATACCTAAGAATGTAATGGTTGTATCAATTGGGAAGTGTTTTTAACTTTCTAAGAAATCACCAAAATGTTTTTTCAAGGGTTTTTACCACTTTGCCTCCCTGCCAGCAGGACATGAGATTTCTAACTGCTCCACATCCATGTCAACAATTGCTGTCATCGTTCCTTTTAATTTTAGACATTCGACTAAGGTGTAGAGTGGCATCTTTTGTGGTTTTATTTATTTTATATTTTGTGGTTTTAATTTATATTTCCCTAATGATTAATGACAAATGCTTACTTACTATACATATGTTTCTCTGGTGAAGTTTATGTAAAAATCTTTCACTTGTTATTTATTTAGTTGACTTCTTATAATTAAGATTTGGAGTTCTTTATATATTATGGAATGAAATCTTTCATTGGATATTTGATTTGCAAATACCTTTTCCATGTCTGTAGTTTTTAAATATTCTTGTTGTCTTCTAAAGAGCAAACATTTAATTGTGATGAACTCTAATTTATTATAACTGTTATAGATCTTGCTTGCAGTGTCATATCTAAGAAATTTGCCTAACCCAAGGCCACACTGACTGTTTTTTCCCATTTTCTTCTAGAAGTTTTGCAGTTTTATATTTAAAATTTAGATATATGATCCATTTTGTTAATTTTTGTGTACTGTAAGAGGTATGAATCCAAGTTCACATTTTTGCGTATGAATAGCCAATTGTTTCAAAACTATTTGTTGGAAAGACTATCTTTTCCCCAATGAATTGCTTTTGTAAAACCTCAGTTGTAAATAAATGTATGGATCTATATCTGTGGATCTCTATTCTGTTCCATTGATCCATAAGTCTTTATGCTGTTACTACACTGTATTAGTCCAGGAGCATTATAGTAAGTCTTGACATCAGGTAGTATAATTCTTCCAACTTTATACTTCTTTTCCAACATTGTTTTGGCTACTCCAAGTATTTTGTATTGTCATATGAGTTTTAGGATCAGCTTGTCAATTTTTACCAAAAAAATGTTTTTTTATGGGAAATTTATTAGAATTGCATTGAATCCACAGACAAATTTGAAGAGAATTAAAATGTTCACATTGATTCTTACCAATCATGAACACAGATTATCTCTCCATTGACTTGGTCTTCAAAATCTTTCAGGAATGTTTTTTGTTTGTTTCTTCTCAGGATATAAGTCTTGCACATCTTCTGTCAGATTTTTCCCTAATCATTTCACATTTTTGACACTACTTTCCTTTTTCTTTAAGTTCATTTATTTATTTTGAGAGAGACAGAGACAGCATGAGTGTGGGAGGTGGAGAGAGAGAGAGAGAGAGAGAGAGAGAGAGAGAGAGAGAGAGAGAGAATCCCAAGCAGGTTCCATGCTACTAGCTTGTGGAGCCCAATGTGGGACTTGAACCCACAAACCACAAGATCATGACCTGAGCAGAAACCAAGAGTCTGTCACTTAACTGACTGAGCCACCCAGATGCCCTGATGCTACTTTAAGTAGAATGTTAAAAACTAACAGTAAATTTCTAATTGTATCCTGCAACCTTGCTAAACTTACTAGAGTCTAGTAGCTGTTTTATAGCCTCCATAGGATTTTTTTTTTACATGGACAATTATACCATCTGCAAATAAAGACAGTTTTAATTTTTCCATCTCAATCTGTATATCTTTTCTATCTCCCTCTCTCTTCTTCTTTTTCTTTTTTTCCTCATTGCATATACTAGAGTCTTCAGTATAATGTGGAAAACAAGTGTTAAGACAGACATTCTTACCTTGTTCCTGATCTCTGGGAGCAACATTCAGCCTTTCAACATTCTATACTGTTTCACAGGCTGAGGAATTTCCCTTCCTGTCCAAGTTAATCAGGAATAAGTTTTAAAAATACTTTCTACACCTCTATTGAGATGGTTACGTGGTTTACTGTTTAAGTCAACCTTGCATTCCTATAATAAGCTCCAATTGTGTAGCAAGAATTACCCATGTTACATATTGTTGGATTTTGCTGAAATTTTGTTAAGAATTTTTTCACGTGGGGCACCTAGGTGGCCCAGTCGGTTAAGTGACTGACTCTTAATTTCAGCTCAGATCATGATCTCACAGTTCATGAGATAGGGCCCTGAGTCAGGCTCTGGGCTGATGGTACAGAACCTGATTGAGATTCTCTTCCTCTCCTTCTCTCTCTGCCCCTTCCCTGCTGTTTGTCTCAATACAAATAAAAAAATGTAAAAAAAATTTTTTTTCATATATGTTCACGAGGGATATTACTCTGCAGTAATAGTTTTGTCTGATTTAGGCATTAAGGTAACACTGGCTTGAAATAATTAGCTGAGAAACATAGCTCTTCAGTTTCCTATAATAATTTGTATTAAGAATTAATACTATTTCTCCTTTAAATGTTTGCTGGAATTTACAAATAAAACCATCTTGGAATGAACATTTCCTTGTGGGAGGTTATTAAGTACAAATTCAATTTCGTTAACAGTTATATTATCACTTACTTTATCAATTTATTTTTGAATGAGAATGGCTGTAATGCACTGCCACAAACTGGGTGGCTTGAAACAACAGGAATTTATTTTCTCACACTTTCTGGTGTCCAGAAGTCTGAAATCAAGGTTTCAGCAGGGCCAACTCTCTCTGAAAGATCTAGAGAGAACCCTTCCTTACCTTTGGCAACTTTCTGGTGGCTCCTGGAATTCTTGGCTTGTGGCAGCATAACTCTAAGCCCTGCCTCAGTCTTCACATGGCTTTCTTCCCTGTGTCTCTCTATGGGTAAATCTCTCCTCTTTCTCTTATAAAGACATCAGTCATCAGATTTAGGGTCTAAGTCCCGGAAGACTTCATCTCAAGATACTTAGCTAATTATACCTGCAAAGACTGTAATTTTGGGGACACTTGTACTTTGTATCTTTCAAGAGATTTGTCCATTCCATCCAAGTTGCCAAATCTATTGGTATGAAGTTAGTCGTCATACTCACTTCGCACATTATTGATGTCAGTAATATGTGTCTATTTTATTTTTATGCTAGATTAGTCTGGCTACAGGTTTATCAATTTTTCTTATCTTTTCAAAGAATAAGCTTTTTGTTTCATTGATTTTCTCTAATGTTTTTTCGGTCTTCTTTTCATTGAGGGAGATTGCATTGAATCTTTACTATTTCCTATCTTTTGCTTACCTTGTATTTAATTTTTTCTTATTAGTTTCTTAAGGTAGAAGCTAAAGTCATTCATGTTCTTATTTTCTAAAATAGACATCTTGTGTTCTAAAATTTCCTATAAGCTCTGTCTTAGGTAAATCCCATAAATTTTGATGTTTTGTTTTTATTTTCATCCAGTTCAAAATACTTCCTGAATTTCCTCTTAATTTTTTCTTTGAGCCATGGGTTATTTAGGTGTGGTATTTAGTTTTCAAATTTTGAGGATTTTCCATGTATCTTTGTTACCGATTTCTAATTTCATTTCATTATAGTCATAGAACATACTGTGTAACTGTAATTATTTTAAATGTACTGAAATACATGTTTGGGCCGGAATATGGTCTATCTTGTTAAATGTTTCATCTGTACTTGAAAAGAATGTATAGTCCACTCCAACTGCATTGGGGTACTCTATAAATGTTAATTAGGTCAAGTTGGTTTTTAGTGTCATTCATCTATAACCTTACTGATTTTCTGTTGACTTGTCCTATTTCTTATGAGAAGTATTCTAATATCAAATTATGATAATGATTTATTGATTTCTACTTGGAGTTCTGATAGATTTTGTTTCATATATTTTGAAGCTCTGTTGGTACATACACAATGGCTTATAATTGTTACTTCCACTTTCTGAGTTATCACCTTTAAAATTATGAATGACCCTCAATTTCCTTGTAGTATTTCTGTCTGAAATGTATTCTGTCTGATATATCTACTGCAGCTGTTTCTGTGCTTAGTGTTAGCATGACATGTTTTTCTATTTTTTTTTAAATTGTAACGTATTTGTATTTTTATATTTAATGTATCTTACTTGTATTTGAAATACAGTTTTGCCTAATATCACAATCTCTAACTTTTAATTCAGGTATTTAATCCATTTATATCCATTTATATTTAATGAGTTTATTGATGCTGGTTTTAAATCTACAATCATTTTAACTATTTGTCTCATATATTCTTAGTAGTCTTGTTCCTCTCATCATGCCTTCTTTTGTATTAACTAAGTATTTTTAATTGCTTTTTACTTCATTTTTAGCTATACCTCCATTTTATTATTTTAGTGGTTGCTGTAGAATTTATAGCATAGATATTTTTATATGTATATATATACACATGTATATATATATATATATGTGTATATATATATATATATACGTATATATACGTGTATATATATATACGTATATATACGTGTATATATATATATACGTATATATATATATATATATATACGTATATATATATATATATATATATGGGGGGCCGTGAGTGTGTGTGTATTTTAGAAAGAGAGAACACATGAGCAGGGGAGAGGGGCAGAGGGGGAGAGAGAGAGAAGCTTAAGCAGCCTCAAAGCTCAGCACAGAGCCTGACATGGGGCTTGATTCCATGACCCTGGGATCATAACCTGAGCCAAAATCAAGAATCAGACACTCAACTGACTGAGCCACCCAGATGCCCCTATAGCATGTATCTTTGGTTTATTAGTCTACCTTTAAGTACTAGGATAATACTTCATATATGGTGTAAGAACCTTACAATAATAGACTCTCATTTCTTCCCTGCTGCAGTTTCACTATTATTGTCATATATTTTGCTTCTCTGTATGATATAAAATTCATAATATGTTGTTAATATTTTTGCTTTAAATAATTATCCTTTAAATATACTTAAATAGAAGATTCTTTTTTTGTAATATGTATGTACTCATGTAGTTTCCATGTCTGGTGTTGTGCATTACTTTTAGTGGGCATGTGTGTTGACAGGTTTTGATCATTCAGTGCAAATAATGTACCCACACATTATATATAAGCAATTGTCTTTTCAAGTTGTGACAAAAAACTTTAATGGCTTTATTGATACATATGCTACAATTCACCCATTTAAAATACATAATCAAGGGTGCCTGGGTGGCTCAGTCAGTTGAATGTCTGACTTGATTTTGGTTCAGGTCATGATCCCAGGGTTGTGGGATCTTTTTGTACCCATCAGGCTCCACAGTAAGTGTGGAGTCTGCTTAAGATTCTCTCTCCCACGCCCTCTGGCCTCTATCCCACTTGGGCATGCTCTCTCACTCTCTCTAAAATAAAACAAAAATTAAAATAAAATAAGATAAAATAAAATATATAATCAATGATATTTAGCATATTCACAGAGTTATGCAAGCACCATGACAATCTAATTTTATAAACTTTTGAATATCAAATAAATAAATAAGTATCCATGATCACTCCTTATTTCCTACCAATATTTTTCCTGCTTACTCTTAGGCAAACCTTAATTTACTTTCCCTCTCCATATGTTTCTCTATTTTGGACATTTCATACAAATGGAATGACACCATAATTGGTCTTTTATAGTCTGTTGAGACTGATTTATTTCACATAGCACAATGTTCTCAAGGTTCCCCCATGTTGTAGCATGTATCAGCATTCCATTTCTTTTTATTGTTGAATAATATTCCATCATATAAATACACTATATTTTGTTTACCTATTCATCAGTTGATGGAAACTTGGGCAGTTTCTATTTTGGGCCCATTTTGAGTATTGCTATAATAAACATTTACGTATAAAGTTTAATATGGAAACATGTTTTAAATTATCTTAGGTATATTACTAGGTGTGAAATTGCTAGAAGTCATAGAACAATTCTATGTTTAACTCATTGAAGACAAGCCAAAGTATTTTCCAAAGTGCTATACCATTCTACATCCCTACCAGAAATGTATGAGGATTCCAATTTTTACATAGCCTTGCCAACATTTGTCACTATCCTTAATTTTTATCAGTTAGGGCCATGAAGTAACATCACATTGTTGTTCTAATTTGCACTTCCCTAATGGGTAATGTTGTACATTTCATCACATGTTTACTGACCACATGTATACTATCTTTGAAGAAATATGTCTATTTATATTCTCTGTCCATTTTTACTATTTGTAGTCTTACTTGTTATTTATTTATTATTGAGCTATAATAGTCATTTATACATTCTAAACACAAGACTCTTGCCACATAAATAATATCCAAAACTTTTCTCTCATTCACTGGGTCTTCTTTTCACTTCATTAATATTGTTTACAGGGCAAAAGTTTTATAATTTGGTGAATTTATCTTTTTTTTCTTTCATCACTTACAATTTTGGCTTCATATCTAAGACTTTGCTTAGCAAACAATTCCAGCAGCCACTGAGCTGAGCTCTAGAATGAAAAAAGGGATGGTTCCTGTTTTCATGTAGTTTGTTTAGTTGGAGAGATAGGCATTTATTTATTCACATTAACACACAAATACATAATTGCAAAGTAATTAGTTATGTGAGAGAAAAAGAAAAAAAAAAAAACCCAGCAGCTGTAAGGAAATATAACAGAAGACCAGAAGTGTATGTGCGTGCGTGTGTGTGTGTGTGTGTGTGTGTGTGTGTGTGTTTCAGGATAAAGTAGTAAAGGGAGTGTTTCCTAAGGAAACAATACTTGAATTGAGACCTATAAGTCCAAAAAGAGAAAAGGGTAATGGAGAAAGCCTTCTATGCAGAAAGGCATGTTACCGAAAGAAACTGAAATTGGACAGTATTGAGTTGCAGAGGGAGGAGGACTGAGAGGCTCATCACGTAAGACTATAGAAGTTAAGCAGGGTCAATATCATGCAGAGACTTGTAGATCATTTTAAGGACTTTAGTATTTTCCCTAAAAGCATGGAGTGACGTAGGATTAATAACTTTGGCTGCAGTATGTAAAACTAGATTGTGGAGAGAGTAAGTGGCAATGAGGCAATAGGTTAGGAGGAAATTGCAACTGTTCAGGCAAAAGATGATGCTGGCATGGTGTATGATGACAGCAGTGGAGGTGGAATGAAGTAAAGAAATCAGGGAGACATTTACTTAGAAAAATGAAAGAACTGGACTTGGATAGAATATGTGAGGTACAGTGATTGGTTGCTATGTTTGCCCTAGAAAGAAGGCATCCTTTGAGTCTTGAGTCTTAAAGTTAGCTGCTCTGGTTCACAAATCAATATGCAGTTGTCCCTCAAAAAGACTGAGTACCTGAACTGCTTGCTTTGTTCTCCTTCCAAATATGATCTCATTAACTTGTTATTTCTGATCTTCTCTTTTTTTTTTATTAAGTTTTTAATTTTAATCCCAGTATAGTTAACATACAGTGTTATTTTAGCTTCAGGTGTATAATATAGTGATTCAACACTTCTATACATTACTTGGTGCTCATCATGATAAGCACGGTCTTAATCTCCATCACCTATTTCACCCATTCCCCACACCCACCTCCCCTTTGGTAACTTTTTTATAGTTCAGAGTCTGTTTCTTGGTCGGTCTCTCTCTCTCTCTCTCTCTCTCTCTCTCTCTCCCTCTCTCTCTCTCTCTCTCCCCCTTTGCTTGCTTATTTATTTATTTATATTTTATTTTATTTATTTATTTTGAGAAAGAGACAGAGACAGAGTGAGCAGGGGAAGGGCAGATAGAGAGGACAGAGAGAATCCCAAGTAAGCTGTGTGCTGTCAGTGTGGAACCTGATGTGTGGTTCGATCCCAAGAACCAAACCCTGAGATCATGAACTCAGCTGAAATCAAGAGTCTGATGCTTAACCAACTGAGCCACCCAGGTGCCTCTGTTTTGTTTGTTAAGTTCCATATATGAGTGAGATCAAAGTTACTTGTCTTTCTCTGTTTTATTTGGCTTTGCATTATACTCTTTAGCTCCATTCTCCTGTACTCTCTAGCTCCATTCTCCTATATCAAGACTTCATATTACACTTCAGACACAACCCTTGGTACAGCTCTCCATGTACTAATATTGCATCCACTACTCTTCTAAATGCTGTTCATTTACCTCCATAGGTAATTTTCCTTCTGCCAGCCATTTACCAATGGCTGCCCAATCATCAACCTGCCCAATCAAGTTCCATCTTCCAGAACATTACCAGGTACTAGATTTTGTAGCTGGCATTCTCATGGGCAGAATCCTAGATTGTGGAGCAGGCAAGGAGAACTTTCCTCTCACCCACTGAAAACCAGTTTCAAGTAGAAACAAGCAAGGCCTATAACTGACAAGTAGGTCTTAACAGCTCTAGAACCGATATGCTTCCAAAATACAAACATCCTCCACATTCACAATATCTACTCATATTCTGCTTCCCTAATCAGACCACCCATTCACCACACCTTCTGCCGAACACAATAAAATATTTAATGTCTCTTTCAGATATAAAAATGGATGAATTTCTTCCTAGATGTTGAAACTTTAGGGAACATGATATATAATTACCCTCTCCTATAATTTCCTGTATTACAACTCTGAAGTTTGCAGTGCATATCCCTATAATTACTTCTATATGTAATTACATTTACATAATACTTACATGATTTTTATTTACATAATATCTAAGGTAATGATTCATTTTTCAGCAACTTTTTATATGTCCCCAAACGGGACACATTGGAACTATATTATTTCTTACATAAAATGCCAAAAATATAAGCATAAACATATACATTAGCTTGTCATCGTTTGGCAAGTTTTGAGAAATTTCGGGATAGATATTCAAATAGATGTAAGTAAAATGAAAGAGTAGAAAAGGTATTCTCATGTCAGAGTGACAAAACATTGTTTCCACGTAACATCAAGAAGAGGTACATTACATCCTAAGTATAATCAACATTACAAGCCCTCCATAATGATGAAAAGATTGAACGCATGGATTTTTCCCCTGGAGTTGTAGCTACTCCACCCCAGGTGAGTGTAACACCCAGTGGGTTTCAATACATAATAAGAAGATTTAAAGCTTTGGAGTCAATTACTTCTGGCTTTAAATCCTACCTCTGCAACTTCCAGTTGAATGATCTTAGACAAGTTACTTCCTTTGAATCAAATTTTTCCATCAAAGTTCACATAATAATGTATACTTCAGAATGTTGCTATAAGGATTAAATAACTAAGAGAAATCAAAGAGTTTGTTGCATAAGGTAGGTGATCAGCAAAATTTCATTTCCCTCTCAATTATTTTCAGAATTTTATGTATCTTCATAGTGGTTTTTGCCTATTGGTAGGTAAGCCATGTAATTAAGATTAGTTTACAGATGGAACTAATTTCCAAATAATTTATTTAATATAGCGCCCCAGGAGAGCTTGTTAATCCATGAGTTCTCAGCACCCCCCCATCAGAATTTTTGACATAGGTGGTTTGAGTAGGCCCAAGAATTTGTATTTTTTTTAAAAGTTAGGCTGATGTTGCTAGTTGGGTACCATACTTTGAAAACTGCTACTAATTTGCACCCACCAAAATGATACCATTGGCAAAAAGGGAGGAACAGCCACATTTCCCAAAGCCACATTTGCTGTCTCAAACTATAAATATATTCTAAGAGTCAACATGATCCCATAGATAGGAGTCAGCATACCCAGACCTGTCCTCTCAGTGTGTGACCTAGGTCATGTCACTTCACTATGTTTGGCTTCAGTTTCTCCATCTTAAAATGAAATGAACTGGACGAGGTCAATGTTTTCTCTTTCTTTCTTTCTTTCTTTCTTTCTTTCTTTCTTTCTTTTTTTCTTTCTAAATTGTGTTCTCTAAGCATTGCAGGCAGGGGGTCTTCAGAGCTAACTCAGGGATGGGTTGGTGACAGAGTAGAAGAAACAAGAATTTGAGCTTCTCTCATTCCCAAATAGATCAGCTCTTCTTCCTCCTCCTCCTCCTATACTTTTTTTATTTACTCATTGAGAGAGAGGGGGAGAGAGAGAGAGAGATTGAGAGAGAGAACATGTGGGAGGAGGAGAAAGAGGGAGAGAGAGAATCCCAAGCAGGATCCACACTACCAAGCACAGAGCCCCATGTGAGGCTCAAACCCACGAACCGTGAGACCATGACCTTAACTGAACCAAGAGTCAGACACTTAATAAACTGGGCTACCCAGGCACCCTTAGATCAACTCTTATATTACTTTTATATATAGTTTAGTTCCATAAACACACATAAAAATCAAATAAAACAAATTCAAACAAATAATCCAGTCTGAAAAGTCTTTGTGCTAGATCATATCTGTGGCTTTTTTTTTTACATTGGTTTTGCACAGATATTAAACTCCATATATAGAACATTCTATACTCCTAGTTTTCTGTGCTTACAATGATAGTCAGTAGTGATAAAACCTGAGGCACTGTAAATCTCAAACTTCAATCTATCTTCAGTGTACTTTCAGGGTTAAGATTTTTTTGGTATACTAATTATTTGAGAACAGATATGCCATCCTTATTCCTTGTGGTGATGCTATTAATCTATATATACATATACTACTCTAATTAATATTCTAGGCAATTTCATGATATAGTTAACAGGGTTGAGTATTTCCTTTGTGCTGCACAGTATACTAAGAGTTTGAAATGTATTACCTGTTCAATCATTGGAAAAACTCTTTTAAATAATATCATTGTTCCCTACCATTTACAGATGTGACATCTGTAGCAAGGAATCACAGTTGGTAAAAGATGAGGATAGAATATAATCCTAAATCTACTTGCCTCTAAAGCTTATTCTATTTACGCTATAAAAAGAGCAAACACTCATGTAGTTGTCAAATGGATCAACCAAAATATATTTAAATAAATATCTAATACTAAAAAAAAATTAAAAGAACAAAGATACTATATCCCAATGAGAGGAGTCATCCCTACTCCAACAAAGCCCTTTCATACAGTGAATAAAAAGGAAGATTTAAATGGTTTGCCCAGAATCATGGAGGCAGTCTTATGAACTATGAAACATTATTATTTTATTATCTATTTGATTTTTCACAGTTTTCAAATGTTGAATGATAGGCTTAGGTTAAGTTAACGAAATTAAAACAAACAACAGCACATGTTAACTAAATACCATAGTCTAAGGCAATAACACGTTTGAGTTGGAAGTGTAAGATTTGAAGTAGGGAAGACATCATGAAACACTGAAATCCCACTGTAGTGCCACCTTCTTGACCAGGAAAACTAATAACCTCTTAATCATGGGTACTGACTCCAAAGATGCTTCATTTTGAACCTCTTATTCTATGTGAAGAAAGCTTTAATGGAGATTAGATCCATGGGTCATAATCTAAAGAGACTTAGATAGTAATTCTGTACAAACTCTGAGGTCAGTAGACAGAGGAATCATTCTTACCCCAAAACACTCATCATCTTTTTATTAACTCTTCAAGCAATGCAGACAAAAAACAATTGGCTACCTCTTATCAGCCTGATGATTGAGATATGATAACCCTCTTGAAGTGGTTAACTTACAATTTGCATTGTAAATTAGGGTTTTAAGGCTCACCCTATTATTCTTCCTTGGGAGGTTAGCTAACTAGGCATTCTTCCCCAGTGGGGCCTATCATCTGTATTCTGCAGCTGTATTCATTACCTATTTTCAGGTACTATTTGTGAAGGTTGTGAGAAGGAATAAACACAAACTTTATTTAAATAAAGGTGTAAGTTACAATACGGACAATCCCTGACTCGTGATGGTTCGATTTAGCATTTTTTGACCTTAAGAAGGTGCAAAAGTAATACACATTCAGTAGAAACCATACTTTGAATTTTAATCTTTTCCAAGGCTAGCCAGCAGGTGTTATGATACATTCTCACAATTCTGGGTAATGGTAGTGAAGCTGGAGCTCCCAGGTGGCCACAAGATAACCAGGGTAAATGACCAACACACTTACAACCATTCTATACTCAAATGACTATTCTGTTTTTCAATTTCAGCAGTGTGTGCAATAGATTACATGATATATTCAACACGTTATTATAAAATAGGCTTTGTGTTGGGTGATTTTCCCTGACCGTAGGCTAAATGTAAGTGTTGTGAGCATGTGAAGGTGGGCTGGATAAGCTATGAAGTTAAGTAAGTTAAGTGTGTTAAACTGATTTTCAACTTAACAATATTTTCAACTTACAGTGGATTTACCCATACATAACTCCACGTTAAGTAGAGGAAGATCTGCACTGTTTTTACAAACAAAAATGGGAATCACCTTGGCCTCAATTATTTCCTCAATTATGAAATTAAATTTAGCCATTGAGACATACGTTATATTTAAATTTTTTTCTCATGGCCTTATAAAATCCCAGTAAAAAATATTAACTAAGGAATACATGTAGAAACAGGAGATAAATATTATCAACATGAGAGAAATCAGATTTCTGTTACACAGTCTTCAAATTTTGACAATTAAATGTCATATGCAACTGATTTTTTATAGCATTTTCAATCAAAAAGCAAAGACACATCTAATATTAATAACAATAGTAATATACTAATGAATGACAATCCATTCATAAGCTCTTATAATTCTTCTGTTAATTCCCTGATGCATGGATGCGCCTGGCATGAAATTCTGATTGTTCTGTTTTCTACTTTCATGTTTCTCCTAGTCTCCTTGTCAAAATCACCATCCATTGAAAGCAAATAGCATTTCATGTTACCAACATACTAGAGTTCTTTGTCTATTGTCCAGAGTGGACAGTAAAAGTAAAGTTATTTCCAAATATCATCTATTTTGCAGGTCACAGATCTTTAAACTTTGACTGGTACCTGATTTTCACTACACAAAAATTTGTATCCAACCATCTTGAAAAATACATGCAAAGACTGTGAATATTCAGTTTAATTTGTGGTTTTAACCCCTACATTTTCACATTCAAGGGAAACATCTGTCCTACTAATCACTGTTACTTTCATTTCAATAGACAATGCATTCAAATACTGATTGGAATAAGATGCTGGGAGCTTCCAGTGCATATCAAACAGAAGAACAATGAACACCCAGATTACATTAGAAGGACTGTGACTAAAGACATTTAGACAGAATATGTGTTGATAGGGTAATTATTAGTTGGAGTAAATTGCAATGTAGAAGCTTTAACAAGTACTTGTATAAATAGTTTCTTTTCCACAAAAGAGATCTTGTGGTACAGAAAAAAATGGTTCCTACTTCTAATAATTCCCAAAATCAATCGCCTCAATCGTAAGAGTATTTTTAAACTTTCACTCTGAAGTGTAGTATATGTATTTAATTTGAGTGAGTACTTTTTTTGTACTGGAAGCCATACCTGATCCAGTGATTTCTTCTTTGCCCCGTGCTGTGAGAATCAACAGAGAACTGATGCTGTAAGACAAGCTACCTGGAGTGACCTAAAATGAAAAAGGCATTTTGAAATTAGGGAAAGAAACCTGCAAACTTTAGTAAAGATGGCTTCATGATAGGATGTTTTTCAGTCATTCAACATTTACAGTATTGAGCCCAGTTAGCTGTGGGCATGCAAGTGAAAAAGAGAGAATGGAAAAAACCTAGCTAAATGTCACTAAAATTAGTGATATGAATGGATGAGCAATGAAAAATGAAAAAAAAATCCTTTATCTGCATGAGTTTATAAATTATTTGAGAGAGAAAATATCATATGAAAAAGATCCACTAATTGTAGTATATCAAATACATAAATCTGAATTATTTTATACAAAGTTTCTTTTTTATACAAAGTTTCTACAAATAACTTTTTAACTGAGGATGCAATTAAAAGTAAAATGTGAATGGGATTAAAATGGAGGCTTCCCAGAAGATGGATTACTTCTGGAGAAACTACAGGAATCCCCTAGGTCACAAATGTTTAGTCCTAATTCTAGAGAGCAGATGTCCCCTGGAAGAAAAGGGATTACAATAAACACACACACACACACAACCTATATCCACACATATATGTACACATACACCTATATACATATACATATGTGTGTATAGATATGTAAGTTACCACAAATGGCTTTATTTTATGAATGTTATTAGTTTTGGATATAAATCTCAGTTACCCTAATTAAAAACTACATTCTATGGTGTTCACTTGGCATCATATTAAAAAGACTGGTGGCAACTACAAGGGCCTCTTTTATACATCTCCATCTACACCTGAGGCTTTCATAATTAATCTGATGAATGTAAAAAAAATTTCTGCACTGGTGAAATTAGTGGCTTATTGATTAGTATGTTTAAGATATGCGGATCTGCTTGTATGCTTTGGTAAGGCTCCCCTCTCCTTTCACAAGATGTAAGAATCGTGATATAAGAATTGAGTGAGGCTTGTAAACTATTTCCTCAAAGATAGTGGACACAGCTTGACCCTAAAAAGATCCATGTATCCAACTTATAATGTAGGAGAACTTAATTATAACTATAATGCAGGAGAACACAATTGCCCAACGACAGCTATATGTGTTACCTGTTCACATCCACCTCAAGTGAAGTTTCATACCAGGTGGTAGTACAAGTAAAAGCACCACATGACTTCTGGCCACATTGATTTTGACCACATTGAGATAAAAATATAGGTTGTAATAAATTGTTTTATGTTTGATTGCCAATGGATATCTATATTTAATAAATTTATATGTGTATGTCAGAATTTGGCTTAACTTGTTTTTATTTTAACTTGATACCAAAATTACAGGTGTAGACAACCCTCAACCTGAAACTTCTTTGGTAGTTAGCATTATCTACTGGAAAAAAACCTGCGAGGTAAGGGTGACCAAATGGGTATAGCTCAGCTTGCATCAATTATCTGAGTACAGTTCTCCTAATCTTCAAGTCCTCTCCACTGACCCCTTATGGTGAGGGTCATTGCTCTCCAGAGATCTCTACAGATCAATGATTTCAATCCAGAAGCAGTCACTGAACACATTCTCTTTGTTAGGCTCTGAATTTAGCACTGGTGATACAGAGATATACAAGTAAAAATCATTACTGTCTTGGAGTTCACAGTCTAGTAAGGAAGCCTAACAGTTTATAAGATAATTATGACTTAGTACGATAAGTAGGTGAGATAGGCTGATAGCTAAAAGCAAAGTTATGGATAGATATACAATTGTGGAGAAGTTATTAAATTCCCCTAAGTTTTATTTTTCTTATATTAGGAATAAAAATAACAAATGCATATGCAAAGCTTCGCACAGCAGCTGGCACACAGTAAGTGATCATAAATGCTAGTTGTTATTATGCTGTTAAATGAATTCCTATATGTATTTATTTAATCATCCAACAAATACTTTAATTCATATTACTTACTATATATCAGGCATAGAGAAAAAGAGACATAGTCCCTGCCACTTTAAAGCTTTTTGAGCTGTATATATACATTATGAACGCATAGAGGAGCTGAAAATTATGAGATTTCATTCTGCTTGAAATATTCCTTTAAGAAGCTTATTCAGGACATAATTTTTATCTTTCAAAAATCTCCAATTTTAACATGACTATTTCCATAGAAACTGGAATTAAGTTAATGAACACCCTTTACAAAAGTGTCAAACTCAGGTCTTCTACTGCTATCAATTTATCTTGACCATTACCCAAGGGTAGGTATAAGACAATTCACCAAAGGCAATAGCAAACCAAAGATATGGATGAACAATGCTTAATTTAACATGGATCAACAAAAATGTGAGTCAATGGAATCAAGACTTTATGTTTTGTTCTTTATTGGATATGTAGTTAACAAAATGCCTGGTAAACTGGGTGAACTTAAAAAAAACTAATGACTGAGAAACACTAGCATGTAAGATAGCATTCAGACATGCATACCAAAAATGTGTCCAAATGATTCTGAGCATCATCTTTCAATTATCTATGATAACAACACTTATATAAATCAGTGTTATATTTATAAGTAGAAGAAACATCACTTTGTCAGCTATAGACACAGCCACCTCAACAGACACTCAAACTTCTTCAATGGGGGGGGGGGGCACTGCTCTGAAGTGCTTTGGTGCTGTTATTCAAGTTTGACAATTGAAGTTGTTCAAAAATGAACTGCTTCGCAAAACAGAGAAGAATTTGGGGATGCCAGGGTATCTGAGTGACAGGGAGAAAAGAAGAGGGATAGGGACAGAAGGAGTGTCAGAGATGGAAGGAAGGGATCAATGAAATTGATGGTCATGCCCACAAACTTCCAAATTTTCAGTAAAACAAGCAAAACTCCGGACTAATGTGATAGTTGTATTTTATGGAAGTTACTAAAAGAAATTCCTTGCAGATGGCATTGACACAGTGTAAAAGAGTGTAAGCTCCCTGGCAATTAACAGACTCCTTAAAGAAGGGCTTTCAAATGTCATAGGCTATAAAGTCCAGAGAAGTAAGTGTTCAGGAAAATTTCATAGAGATAAAGAAACTCATTAAACATAAAAACAAAACAAAACAAAACAAAACAAAACAAGGGGCATGTGGGTGGCTCAGTCAGTTAAACATCTGACTTTCAGCTCAGGTCATGATCTCACAGTTCTTGACCTCAAGCCCCACATCGGGCTCTCTGCTGTCAGCATGGAGTCTGCTTTGGATCCTTTGTCTCCCTCTCTCTCTCTGCCCCTGCCCCTCATACACTCTCTCTCTCAAAAATATATAAACATTTAAAAAACGATAAAAAACATATTTAAATAATATTCATGCAATATAACACATTTACCTAAATCTCAGTGTAGTTGGCTGAATGACAACTCCTTCCTTCAAAGATGTCCACATCTTAATTTCCAGAACCTATGAATGTTCCCTTACACAACAAAGGAGACTCTATAGATGTGATTAAGTTAAGGATCTTGAGATGGAGATATTATCCTGGATTATCTGGGTAAGCCCAAAGTAACTATAAAGGTCCTTATAAGTGAAAGCTGGAGGCAAGAGGAATTCAAAGATGAGAATTCTCTCATCTCTCCATCTCTTAAAGAGAGAGATTCAGAGATGTTATACTGCTGGCTTTGAAGATGAAGTAAGGGGCCATGAGGAAAAGATGTGCAGTCTCTGGAAATTTGAAAAGACAAGGAAATGGATTCCCCCTAAAGCCTCCAGAAGAAAAGCAGCCTGGCTAACACTGTGATTATAGCTTAGAAACATCTCCAACCTTATTAATAAGATACTAAATTTGTGTTGTTTTAAGCCATGAAATTTGTCATACTTTGTTATACCAACAGTAAGAAACTAACACACTCAGATTAGTAAATCTTGATTAAGAATCAGATCCACAACGTTTTCAAGACATGGCCAAGTAGTAAGAAAAATATGTGAATTAGATTGCTAAGACACAGACAGAAGGGAGGATGAAAACCACTGAACTGTACACTTTAAAATGGTTAATTTTATGTTAAATGAATTATATCTCAGTAAACATCAATCTACAATCAATCAATAATTTACCGAATACAGATTATACAATAATAGCCAAGTTTTGCTTTAACCTATTGTTTGTTTCAATGTAACACTGATGCACTTTGCTATTTTTCTGAAAATGGAACTCTAATGATGGTGGTGGTAATGATGATGATGATGATGATGATGATGATGATGATGATGATGATGTTGTTAATGACAATATTAAGAATTTTTATGACAACCAGCTTGTTTACTGTCCAGTCTAATTGTTACTTTAATGTGTTCCCACCCTAAAGAAATATAATAAATGAATAACAAATATCATACCCATTATTCATTGACTTGATTCTGATCCACTAGCTTTGCCTCCCTAGCATTATCCCTTAATTTTTTTTTTTTACCATCTCCTTTCCTACTGACTTCCACCCAACTTAACCTCAGTCTAAGATACTCTTCATCAACTACCCTGAATATTGTTTTTGCCTCTATTCTGGAGTGACCCTGTAATCTGCCTTCCAAGAGGGCATCCAGCCCCTGGACTCTATCTTTCTCTAAACTGAGATACGATTGGACAGTTCACCCCTAAATGGAGATAAAGATTTTGTATCATCACCACTAGAATACTGGGCATGATCAGGTAGAAAAACAGATTCATGAATGAAGGAGGTAGGTCAAGTCAGTAGCAGGTAGGGAGGCTATTTTGCAGTGCAGGCTTGAAGACTGTAAAGAGCTTGGACCACATCATGGGGTGATGTGAGCTCAGATGTAGAGAGAGCTAATGAGCTATTTTGTCCCGGCAACTAAGAGTATTGGCCCAGGTATTAAAGACAATAGGAAAATTTGAGCTTAGTGGCTTCTTGTTTAAGAATATTGAAGGCGCTGGGGTGCCTGGGTTGCTCATTCGGTTAAGTGCCCGATTTTGGCTTAGTTCATGATCTCTTGGTCTGTGAGTTCCAGCCCCCAATTGGGCTCCGTGCTGACAGCTCAGAGCCTGGAGCCTGCTTCAGACTCTGTCGCCCTCTCTCTCTGTCCTTCCCCCACTCATGCTCTGTCTCTCTCAAAAATAAACAAACATTTAAAAAAATTAAAAAATACAAAGAATATTTAGGGTGCCTGTGTGACCCAGTTAGTTAAGCCTCCGACTCTTGACTTCAGCTCAGGTTATGGTCTCAGAGTTTGTGAATTTGAGCCCCACATAAGGCTCTGAGGTGACAGTTGCAGAGCCTGCTTGCGGTTCTCTCTCTGGCTGCCCCTCCCTCCCTCTCTCTCTTTCAAAATATGCTTTAAAAAAGAATATTGCATATAGTATATTAATAAATGTCCCCCCCCCCAAGAATCCATTATGAGGATGCATCACACTAAAACAGACATTTGAGTCTTCATTAGGGTCAACTGTACAGATTTTTATGAAGCTTACATCTTGGATTCAAATTTAAGATGATGAGGTCAATAGGAAGCCTAGGCAGATATTCAATCTGTATGAAGCATTATGTGTATTTATTTATTTTTTAGGTGGCTGACATCTTTATTGCTTTGGAGTTGGGGGGTAGGCATTCAGGAGCTCTTGATAGGGCGACCTGCTCCCTCATCACCATCTCAGGCTTGTTCTTGTGGATCATGTGCCTGATGCTGCTGAGAGTGCCCTGGGCAGTCTTTTTGGTGACGGGCCACAGGGAGGAGGTGGCGGGCTTTTGCTGTCTAGATTTCCCCTTCACGGCCACCACTACACCTTTGCCATCAGCCACCAGCTCCACACTCGCAGTCTTGTGGTGAATCAGCCCACTCTAGCAGAAGTAGTTACGAGCCTTCACGTTATTGAGTTCTGTGTTATGTGTCTGCTTGTTCCTCTTGATCAGGAAGCTGGAGCAGTTCTGCACGACCATCCATCCACTGCAGGTGGACAGAACCAGCGGCCAGAGACAGAAAGAGCTATTTATTTTTAAGCTAACATTTAGTGATTGTGATGGACCAAGCATTGTGGTAATCACCTTCTCTGTAGCATATTATGTAATCATCATAACAAATCCAAAAATTTGGCTTAACTTTTCTATTTTATAAGTGAAGAAACTAGAGATCAAACACTGAATAACTTTACCCAATTAGTAAACACTGATACTCTGATTCAGTTCCACGTCTGTTTCACTGTAAACTCGCGTTTTAAACTCCTTTGTTAAAAAAACCTATTTTTTTAAAAATACAAACAGTGTACTGGATCTACTATCACCATAATTTAAGCTTTAAAAAATCATTTGAGTCATTATTTTTTTCTTTTCATTTCTTTTAAGGCAGATTGGGTAATTCATAAAGCAAAATACCTTCTAATAATTTTTACTATATTTACTGCCTTGTCCTTTCATTTGAAGATATATACACTAGAGAAAATGGCTGAATTTTCCTATGGAGAGAGCTCTTGCATTCTTTCAGAAATTCGCTACTATTATAAAATAATTATCTTAATTTCAATGAACAAATGCAAGGACTAATGGCAAATCACTAATGGAGATTTTTATCAGGCACTCAGTTAAGTTATTAAGACCTAAAATATGTGGGAAAGCGTTACTCTGGAAAAGAGAATTATACAGAATTACACAAGGCTATAATAAATATTGCAGCTTGACTGCATACTAGGAAAGGGATGCAAGTTATTAAGAAACACATCAGGTTCAGAGATCTATAATTAATCTTGTCAACGGATGTGGCAGGACAGATTTCTATTTAAACTTGCATTTTGATGAGGCTTTTCCCTCATTTACTGTATCAGTACAGAGCACATTGGAGACCCAAGGGACCTAAACCCATTACAGTGGTTTCATAGTCAAGTTCATGCTCATTGCATGCCCTGCCTTGTGCTTGGTGACATTAAATATTTAACTAACTGTGACCATGATGTTGTTGAGAAAGCAGCAGCTTTTAGTGCATCTTTTATACACACTGTTGAAGAACAAATACAAAACTAAAACCTCTCTAAGATTCAGTGTAGAATAAATGGTCAGGGGACAACATAATCTGTTTAGCTCCTGTAACTGAATTATACTAGAAAGCTTCCTCATTATATGTAGGTATCATATTCTATAGCAGCTAAGTGAAATGTAAAGAGTCATAAGCAATAATTCCATCATTTGATTTTAACATGTAAGCACAACTTAGATAAGAAAGCATGCTTCTAAACCCTGAAACAATACTAGAGAAGGTAAATTACTTTGGAAACTGAGAGATGAATTAAATTATTATCTTTTAGTAACATTTAAAACAGAGGAAACAGTTGTGCATCAAGGAAAAACGAGGTCTCTTTAGTAAACAAATGGGTGAGCTGTGGAGTTTTATTTTGATCAGATTTATTCCTCATGATTTGCCTTTGGGAAAGAAACAGTGAAGTTAATTTTTAGTTTTGCTCATACGCTTTCTATTAGTTACAGTTCTTTTTTTAGAAGTTTCCATTTTTAACCATAATTCAGCAGCATGCCACTTTAGCTTGTGATATGACATGCATTTTATACATTTATATAATTAATGGCACAATAAAGTTAATGGAAAATGAGAAGTGTTTCTTTTATTGGAATACTACAAATGATACAAAGAAGACCTGTTTCTTTTCTATCTCATTCTCAACCTCCTGAGTCCAAGTAATTTCTTACCTGCATGGTATCAGATAGGTGGAATATGATCTATTCTACAATATGCAATAGAACAGTGGACAGGAGGGCCGCCTGGGTGGCTCAGTCGGTTAGGCATCTGACTTCAGCTCAGGTCATGATCTCATAGTTGGTGAGTTCAAGCCCCGCATCAGGCTCTGTGCTGACAGATCAGAGCCTGGAGCCTACTTCGAGTTCTGTGTCTCCCTCTCTCTCTGCCCTTCCCCTGATCATGCTCTGTCTCTCTCTGTCTCAAAAATAAATGAAAACATTAAAAAAAAAAAAAAAAGAACAGTGGACAGGAAAACAAAGAAAAAAATACCATTAGTAGATAAATGTTTAGGATTTACTGGATCCAGTTAGAAGGATTCTAATATCCTGTATAAAAAGTTCCTTGGTTTAAGAGAAATCAGAGAAGTTTTATGTAACTGTTATTCTAAGGGCCCATTTTATAGCATTTTTACTTGATTTAAGTCACCAAGCATTAATTCTCTTCATATTTTATTGATATCTAATACAATATTACACATTTATTTGTCTACTTGTTATCTGCTCCACTAGAATGAAAATTTCACTCAATTTTTTTTTTGTCTTTTAACCTTCCTATATAAAGGCTTTTGAAGATTACTTCGCTTTAATGGTCTGTGAGAAATAACCAAGGACTATTCCTTGCCTACCATGCAAACAACAGGCAGTAATTATTATTTTTCTCTAGGCACATCAACCCAGGGGTCTCTGGACCCATGGGGAGTAAGGGAATAGTGAGCATTTATCTTAGAGGTTAGAGAAGTTTACACAGAAAAGCCATGTGTACAATTTTGTCTTTTCTCAAAGTTATTCTATTTCCTTTTCTACTATAATACCTTAACAATGTCTGTCTTCTTGCTGATTTATACCCTAGTCTTACTGAAGTTCTTCCACTTCCTAGAATATATCACATGCCCCACTTGTCTCTGGTCCTTTGCATCTAACTGCCATCTGTCTGGATTAGTGTCTTCCTTCAAACCCCACTGCTCATCCTTATGGGCAGTCTGGTGTTACCTCTTTTGAGAAGTCTTTCCTAATTCTGACTCTGCATTTGGTGTTCCTTTTATGTGATCTCATATTATCATGGATATCCCATCCCATTACCACTCCTACCACCACTCCAACACTAACTGTTTTCAAGTTTGATTTCTTCAACAGAGCAGAAGCTTACTGAAGGTAGATCTCATGACATGTTTCTTCATCATTGTGTCTCCATATATTAACTAGGTCCCTAATACAAATACATTTACATTTTATGGGCATATGTGCACATATAATGGTAAGGTATTTACATTTTACCAGTGATAAATGGAAATATCACTTGTCACAGAAAAATATTATCACTAATATTCTAAAATGAACTGTAAAATGTCAAATTATTTTCAAAATATTTTGCTTGTAAAAAAAAAGTAATCTATTAATGAAAATCTTCTACTTATTGCCATATATTTATGCCAGGTTCTGGCACTTGAGAGGCCAGATTTTGGCCACCAGGAGAACTCAGGCATAGAGTTCAGCATTCTTCAATGACCACTTTGGATCCCTAGGCTGAAACGATGCTCTGAGCTTTCATGACATTGGCTCAATGACATGAATGCCAGTGGCTGTTACACATTTTCACTGAAAGGAGACAAAATTTGTGCCATAGCTGGAAAGATCAGAAATATTAATAGGAAGACATGTATTGTTATTTTTGCCATATTGTAATAATGACTCAATATTTTTTTTCCAAATGATTACCCTATTTTCTTGTAGGGGCATTAGATTATTCTATAAAACATCCCTCCACCATGGTATCACTACCACTTTATTTTTATCTATCAGCATTTGTATATGGTTCTGTGGCTTTCAGCAGCCCCTTTTCTTCCCATAAAATCTTCACTCTATGATGCTGTGTAACTTAAAGTTCCGCAGTGTCCTCTCACTGTGAGCAACATCTGAAGGATAAATGTGCACTTGTGTCACTTATCACACCTTAGTGTGTACATGGAAGTTAGTTTCTATAATAACTGGGGAAATCTGAATCACAATGTCACGCAACTGAGACAGAAATTACATCTAAAGTGACAGGTAACAGCAGGTACAATATGAGGTGGATGAGCTGATATATATGGATTATGATAGGGAGACCAGGAGTGTGAGCCAAGATTTTGTTTTAGCGATCATCAGTGGTGTTAAGTTTTGACCTTTATATCACTTTCATATTGTGACTATTCTCTGAAGCATAGAATTCTGATCACTGACAATCAATCAATAAGCTGTGATGGATGAGGAAGGTATCCTTCTGGTCTGAGGCAGACACCAATGTGAAAGGAACCACTCCTTGTGAATACCTGTGAAGTGCCAGATGCTGAGATTCTTTTTTTTTTTTTAATGTTTATTTATTTTTGAGAGAGAGAGAGAGAGAGAGAGAGAGAGCGAGCAGGGGAGGGGCAGAGAGAGAGGGGGACAGAGGATCCAAAGCGGGCTCTGTGCTGACAGCAGAGACCCCGATGTGGGGCTTGAACTCATGAACTGTGAGATCATGACCTGAGCCGAAACCAAGAGTCAGGTGCTTAACTGACTGAGCCACCCAGGCGCCCCTACTGAGATTCTTTTTGATACGCAGTATTGACACAAGTCTGAGAGGTAGGTATTACTATTCCAGTTTTATACATGTGGAAACTGAGGTTTAAGTTAAGTTACAGAGAAACCAGGGATGAATCTAGAAATTGAATCCAGTTATCCCAGAAATCAAATTCCAGGCAACTGGGGATCACAAACGCTGCCAAAGCTATAATTATGGATCAGGGTCCACCCTTTTTTCTGTATTGAGATCTCCTGGGATGCCCTCAAAAAGGCTGATGAAAGTGACAGATATTCTTCCTGGAAAATAAAAATACTTATTTTTGTATATTCTTTTCGAGAATTCATGGACTCTGAAATTTATCAACAGACAGATCTCAGAATAAAGACAATCTATAGGGAGGAAACCCAGACTTATTAACCTTTGCTTTCTCCTTGTTACATAAGATCCTTTCCAGGCATGGAACTGGTGTAAAGATTGTTGAATGAATTAACTGAATTAAAGAATGAATGAATAGAAAAGTTCTTCTAACTCACTGCTGCTAATTCACATTATGCCTGTGTGGGTGTCTGGCTTAATTACATACCATTATATCTCAGGTTCTAATATTTATTGAGGATATATTAAATGTCAGGCCCTTTTTCATCAGTCTATGTGCATTATTTAATTTAATCCTTACCATGGTTTTCAATAGCAGACATTACCTTTTTATAAACAGTGAAGATTTGTAGCAAATCCGCATTGAGCAAGTCTGTCAGCACCATTTTTTAAACAACATTTGTATACTTTGTGTCTCTGTATCACATTTTGGTAATTCCTGCAATATTTCAAACTTTCTCATTATTAATGCAGTTGTTATGATCTGTGATCACTGATTTTTAATGTTTATTTTTGAGAGAGAGAGAGAGAGAGCATGAGCGGGGAAGGGGCAGAGAGGGAGGCACAGAATCCGAAGCAGGCTCCAGGCTCTGAGCTGTCAGCACAGAGCCCGACGCGGGGCTCGAACTCACGGACCGCGAGGTTGTGACCTGAGTTGAAGTTGGACGCTTAAGTGACTGGGCCACCCAGGCGCCCCTATTCTAATTTTTTTTTTAATGTTTATTTATTTTTGAGAGAGAGAGAGAGACAGAGCATGAGTGGGGAAGGGGCAGAGAGAGAGGGAGACACAGAATCCGAAGCAGGCTCCAGGCTCTGAGCTGTCAGCACAGAGCCCAACGCGGGGCTCGAACTCACAAACTGTGAGATCATGACCTAAGCCCAACTCGGACGCTTAACAGGCTGAGTCACTCAGGCGCCCCTGTGATTGCTGATTTTTGATGTTACTATTATGGTTGTGTTGGGGCTCCACAAACAGTGCCCATAAAAGCCAGCAAACGTAACTATGTGTTGGGTGTGTTCTGACTGCTCCACCAGCCGGTTCCTCTGCTTCTTTTTCCCTCTCCTTGGACCTTTCTATTCTCTGAGATAGCACATGTTGAAATTTAGGCCAATTAATAACCCCATAATGACCTCTTAAGTGTTCAAGTCAAAGGAAGAAAGAATCTCACATATGTCACTTTAAATCAAAAGCTCGAGGGGCCCTTGGATGGCTCAGTCGGTTAAGCATCTGACTTCACCTCAGGTTATGACCTCATGGCTTGGAGTTCCAGCCCCTCATCAGGCTTGCCATGATCAGCACAGAGCCTGCTTCAGATCCTGTCTCTCTCTTTTCCTGCCCCTTCCCCACCTTGCACACACACACTGTCTCTCTCAAAAATAAACAGACATTAAAAAATATTTTAAAAAGCTACAAATGATTAAACTTTTAGTGTGGAAGGCATGCTGAAAGCCAAAATAAGCCAAAAGTTAGGTCTCTCACACACGGCGGTTAGCCAAGATGTGAATGCAAGGGAAAAGTCCTTGAAGGAAATTAGAAGTGCTATGCCAGTGAACACATGAATGGTAAAGCAAAACAGCTTATCTTTATCTTTACTGCTGATATAGAGAACATTTTAGTGGTCTGGATAGAAGGTCAAGCCAGCCACGTTACCTTAAGCCAAAGCCTGATCCCCCAGAACAAGGCCCTAACTCTTTCCATTTTGTGAAGGCTGAGAGAGGTGAGGAAGCTGCGGAAGAAAAGTTTGAAGCTAGCAGAGGCGGGTTCAAGAGGTTTAAGGAAAGAAGCCATCTCCATACCATGAATGTGCAAAGTGAGGCAGCAAGTGAGGATGCAGAAGCTGCAGCAAGTTATCCATATCTAGGCAAGATAATTTATGAAGGTGGCGACACTCAACAAAGCATTTTCAATGTAGATATAACTGCTTTTTGGAGGAAAAAGATGCTGTCTAGAACTTTTATAGCTAGAGAAGAGGAGTCAACATCCGCCTTCAAAGCTTTAAAGGACAGCATACGTCTTGTGTTAGGGGCTAATACAGCTGATGACTTAAAAGTTGAAGCCAGTGCTCACTTACCAGTTGGAAAATCCTAGGGCCCTAAAGAATTAAGCTAAATCTACACTGCCGAAGCTCTGTAAATGGAATGACAAAGCCTAGACGACAGCATATCTGTTTAGAACACAATTTCCTACTTATTTAAATCCCATTGTTAAGACCTACCACTCAAAAAAAAAAAAAAAAAAGATCCCTTTCAAAATATTATTGCTTATCGACAATGCATGTGGTCGCCCAAGAGGTGATGGCCATGTACAATGAGATCATTTTTTTATGCCTGCTAATATAATGCCCATTCTGCAGCCCATGAATCAAGGAGTAATTCTGACTTTAAAGCCTTAATATTTAAGAAATATACTTCATAAGGCTATAGCTGCCATACATAGTAATGTTTCTTGATGTACCTGAGCAAAGTAAATTGAAAAGCTTCTGGAAAGAATTTACCATTCTAGATGCCATGATAACATTCATGATTATTGGGAAGAAGTTAAATACCAACATGAACAGCAGTTTGGAAGAAGTTGGTTCCAGCCCTCATGAGGGACTTTGAGGAATTCAAGACTGCAGTGGAGGAAATACTGTAGATGTGGTAGAAATTACAAGAGAACTGGAATTACAAGTGGAGCCTAACGATGTGACTGAATTGCTAACATCTCATGATAAAACTTGAACAGATGAGGAGTTGTTCCCCATGGATGAGCAAAGAAAGTGCTTTCTTGAGATGGAAACTACTCCTGGTGAAGATGCCATGAAGACTGTTGAAATGACAACAAAGATTTAGAATATTACATAAAATTAGTTGATAAAGCAGCAGCAGAGTTTGAGAGGACTGACTCTAACTGTAAAAGTAGTTCTACCCACAGTAGGGGTAATATGCCACCCTAACCTTAAGCAACTACCTGACCAGTCAGCAACCATCAACATCAAAGCAAGACTCTCTACTAGCAAAAAAGATTATGACTCGCCAAAAGCTCAGATGACAGTTAGCATTTTCTAGTAATGAAGCATTTTTAATTAAGGTATGTATGTTGATTTTGCAGATACAATGCTATTGCACAATTAATAGACTCTGCTATAGTTTGAACATAATTTTTATTTGTACTGTAAAAACAAATAAATATTTTTGACTCACTTAATTATAAGATTCATCTTATCGCAGTGATCTAGAACTGAACCAGCAATATGTCCAAGGTATGCTTGTATATAAATTTTACATCCAGGCACTACAACAGTGTCTAACACATGGGGATAAAATACAAATGATAGGAAAAATGTGATATACATGTTCAGTAATGCTTACATTTATTAAATGCTTGTTATGTTCAATGCAGACATCCAAATGTTTTACATATATTATCCTAACTTAATCCTCACAACCCCATGAAGCAAGTATTCACAGGAAATTTCTTTTACTAAATATATAACTGAGATTTAAACAAGTAAAAGGCCTTGCCTAAGGTCAAAAAGCTATTAAGGAACAGAGACAAGATTTGAATCTAGGGCTTTCTGACCTTAAATCTCATGCAAAGTGAGACAAAAAGACACAGTAGCTTGTCTGGAATCACAAAGGTACTGTATGACAAAGCAGGAAGATGAATCCCATCTTTCTTTCCACTACACCATTTCAATTCTACATACCATCAATCATTTCATACCCCAAAATTGACAAACACAACTTTAATGCTAGCCTTGATTTATAAATTGTTGGCACTAACTAGCTGTGGTGTCTATAGTTCATGGGAAAGCAAGGGAAAATGAATACTAATTTGTCCACAAAACTTGGGAACTTCATTGATCTTATGAGGCTCCAAATATTTGGGGACCAGGATGATCAAACATGCTACAAATGCTTAAACTTGACAAGACACTTATTTAGACTGGAGAACTTCCCATATCTTTTTTCAATCTCATCTCAACTCAGTCCTGTACTAAAACTACAACTGTATCTCATAATAGTCATTCAAAGGAAGTATGAAAAGAGACAAAATGTGGTCCTTAGCACTTTATTTTATGAACTATGATTGATTATAACAGTCTATATTAGAATGTTCAATCTTTAGCTACTCCTAGGCTCTTGACATTTTGATATTTAATTACACCACTTTAGTTCATATGTGCTTTCTCCATAAACCAGCATCTATACATCAAATAGTAGGTTATTTACATACAACTTAACAAATGGAAGTAAATTTAAAAATATACCATAAAGTATGGCTTACAATCATGGGTTTTAAAGTCAGTAAGATATGAATTTAAATCTTGGCTCCATTCATCTGATACTTGTGGGGCCTTCAGCAAACTACGTATCTAATCTAAATCTCCCTCTTATCTTCAGTAAAGTAAAAATAATAAGACAGGTGTCTCATAATATAATGGATATTAACATATGATTGTACAGATAAACACATGGAATAGGCCCTGCATATAAAAAGTGCTAAATAAATGTTAACTTTACTAAATACACATCTTGTACAAATGACCCTTGAGCGACACTGGTTTGAACTGTGTGAGCCCACCTATATGCTGATTTTTTTTCAATAAATATATTGGAAATTTTTTGGATTTGAAAAAACTAGCAGACAAGCCACAAAGCCTAGAAATTAAAAAAAATAAATTTTAAAAAGTTGGGTATGCCGGGGCACCTGGGTGGCTCAGTCGGTTAAGCGTCCAACTTTGGCTCAGGTCACCATCTTGTGGTTCATGAGTTTGAGCCCTGCGTCAGGCTCTGTGCTGACAGCTCAGAGCCTGGAACCAGCTTCGGATGCTGTGTCTCCCTCTCTCTCTGCCCCTCCCCCACTCATGCTCCCTCTCTCTCTCTCTCTCTCTCTGTGTGTGTCTCTGTCTCTCTCAAAAATAAACATTATTTTTTTAAAGTTGCATATTTCATGAATGCATATATGTTGATACCAGTCTACTTTATCATTTATCCTATAAGATATACACAAATCTATTACAAAAAGTTAAAATCTATCAAAACTTGTGCATATAAACACAGATTGTACAGGGCATAATTCACAGTTGAAAGAAATGGAAACAAATGTAAAGATGCACTATTAAATCATAACTGCATAAAATTAACTATAGCAGACACCTTACTACTGTAATAATTTTGTAGCCACCTCTTGTTGCCATTGTGGTGAGCCTAAGTGTTGCCAAGTATTTGCTTAAAATGCTGTGTGACTCTAATCATCTCTGCATGGGCAGTTCTTGTCTCCAGTAAATTGTGTACTGAAATAAAAAGTGATCTCTTGAGGTTCTTACTATTAGTAGTTAAGTTTTTAGGGTGTCAAAAGTTCTATGTGAATTTCTGACAATGCAGGGGAATTGGTGCCCTCAAGCCTCATGTTGTTGAATAGTCAACTCTATTTTCCTTAGACTTACACTTCACTTACTGAGTACTGCTCTCAATTCTATCTTTCTACCTACCTACCTACTTATCTACCTATCCATCTATTCATCTAAATCACTGGTTCACTTAATCCTCACCTCACCCCCACGATATTTGATTATTATCCCCATTTAATGAAAGAGGAAACCAAATCCGGAAAGATTAAGTAATTTGCAAAAATATCACACATTTAGTAATAAAATATAACTTTCCTGGGGGTGCCTGGGTGGCTCAGTTGGTAGAGTGTCCAACTCTTGATTTCAGCTAGGTCATGACCCCAGGATCATGGGGTCGAGCCCCTCATTGGGCTCTGTGCTGAGTATGGCATCTGCTTAAGATTCCCTCTCTCTCTCTCTCTCTCTCTCTCTCTCTCTCTCCTCTCTCTCTCTCCTCTCTCTCTCTCTCTCTCTCTCTCTCCCTTTGTCCCTCTCCCCCACTCATGCTTCTCTCTAAAAAAAGTAAAGTAAAAAATTAAAAAGATTAAAAAATTTAAAAAAATTAAAAATTTACTTGTAGTACTATAATCATAAAGGGACAATAGACAGCGCTGATGAAAACAGAATACAAAATATGCACAATTATCTCCACCTTGGACTTATGCCAGGAATGCAGGCTTAGAAAAACAACATCTGACCATGAGAACACATTTAAAAAGCTACTAGTATGGACACATTAAAAATGAAAATCTATTTGTCTTAAAATGTATACCCAAAGTTGTTCAACTCAATTTTCAAATGATATATCCAACAAAAGGTTAATATCCAAAATATACAAATAATTCATACACCTCAACACCAAAATCATCATCATCATCATCATCTTTATCATCTGATTAAAAATGGGCAGAGGACCTTAACAAACATGTTTTTCCAAAGAAGACATACAGATGGGCAACAGACACATGAAAAGATGTTCAATATCACTCATCAGGGAAATGCAAATCAAAACCACAATGAGTTATCACTTCACACCAGTCAGAATGGCTAATATCAAAATGACAAGAAATAACATGTATTGGTGAGGATGTGAAGCAAAGGGAACTCTCATGCACTGGTGGGAATGTAAATTGGCATAGCCACTGTGGAGTATAAGGTGGAGGTTCCTCAAAAATTAAAAATAGAACTACTATATGATCCAGTAATTCCACTGCTGAGAATTTACCCAAAGAAAACAAAAATACTAATTTGAAAAGATATATGCAGTCCTATGTTTATTGCAGCATCATTTAAAATAGCCAAATTATGGAAGCAACCTAACTGTCCCTAATTAGTTAAATGGATAAAGAAGCTGTGGCAATATATATACAGCAAGTGTGTATACACACACAAACACAATGAAATATTACTCAACCATAAAAAAAGAATGACATCTTGCCATTTATGACAACCATTTATGACAACATGGTTGGGCCTAAAGGGTATCATAGTAAGTGAAGTAAGTCATACAAAGGAAGATAAATAATATATGATTTAAACGCAGAATATAAAAACAAAAACAAGACAAAACAAAACAAATGGAACAAACAAAAAAAACCTAACAGAAACAGACTCGTAAGTACAGAGAACTGGTGGTTGCCAAAGAGGAGGGTGGTAGGGGATGAGCCAAATAGGTGAAGGGCATTAAAAGGAACAATTTCCAGTTATAAAATATATAAGTCATGAGATGAAAAGTACAGCATAGGGAATATAGTCAATAATATTGAAATAGCGCTGTATGGTGACGGATGGTAACTACACTTAAGGCGGTGAACACTGAAGAGCGTATACACTGATGATGCATTATGCTGTATTCCTGGATCTAACATGACATTTGAGGTCTAAAACTAATAGCACATTGTATGGCAACTATATCTCAATTAAAAAGTCCAATTAAATAAATTTCAATATTATTACTTTAAATCTATGGTACTTCTTCATTATTTAACAATGTTTTGGGATAAAACGGTTACACAGAAAAGAATTAAGGATTATAAAAATGCAAGTTGCATGAAACAGCTCCTTTTAAAGGAAAGGAAAGGAAAGGAAAGGAAAGGAAAGGAAAGGAAAGGAAAGGAAAGGAAAAGAGACCCTGTGAATAGTAAAGGATGTGAGACTAAATAATATAATGGAGAGGGAAAGAAACTTACTATCTATCAACCTACGTTCAAACCCTGGTGACCTTGACAATTAATTCACTTCATCTCTCAGAGGCTCATTTTTTTCTCATCAATAAAGTGGAAATAAAAATAAAACAAGGATTCTTGCTACAGACAGTCATATTTCTGTGATAAAGAGGCATCTTAGTACACCATAAATGGCGTAAACACTAAGGAAGAGCTGGTTCTGTACTCTAAGAGCAAAACCGACCACAGAAGTATGCATTTTAGGTTATCAAAAGTCTCTGTAAGCAGCAAGTACAAAATATGTATTTGTTGATTGCTTTAATAAAGCGCTTTAGAAACAATTTGAAGAATAAGAATGTGTATAGAATTGGATCTTCAAAGCTCAAAATCCATTATATATTTGGCTCCTGCCTTGCAGTGAATTTATCTTCACCACCCTTTAGCCCCAGGTACAGTACTTTGTTCATTTAACTCTATTCAGCCAAATGCTTTCCCCTGTCTAAGGTTAGGACTGTGGACTGTTGAGGTCAATTTGTGAAGTTTGGCAACAGCTGGGATTTACAATGGTGATTCAATAAGCACTACTGTGTGAGTTTATTAACGTTTATGAGAAAGTAACACTAAATGAATTCTATGGAAAATTAGGGGAGTTTGATCAACATTATAAATCATGTTTTTGTGATTTTTTTTCAGTGTTTTTCCATTTCAGTGAAAATATGATTTAGAAGGCAGTAGTCATCCTTTATCATGCCATATAAAATCATTATGGACTATTACTAGCTTTCTGAATTTATCAAATTATTAGCTTTGAGTTCCAATTTCATTTTTTTAAAGTAGCAGTAAAGTACAGACACTAGAAAAAATAGGTTCATGAATTATGTTACTCCTTACATTTCTACAGACAAGTCTAATCATTTGTTTAAATACAAATCCTCTTTTTATAGAACAAGTTAGGGCTAAGAAACTCAAACGACAGTTCCTTTTGATTCCACATTATCATGCCATCTGTCACTAAAGTATACAAATTATCTGCTTCACTCACTTTCTGTATTCAATGTCCGCCGGCTTCCTGAAGCTGCATGCAAATGTTCCTAAACTATTCATACTCCTCCTCCATTACCATTGTCACTGTCCTAGTGAAGGAACTCATCATCTAGACAGTTATCCCAGGTCCCTACTCAGCCTCCCACCTGCCTTCAGTCTCTCTCCCTTCTGACCTTCCATGAGTCACATGATCAGTGACTAAAAAAAGCTCTCCCTGTGCATCATCTGCCTCTCGATTAGTTTTAAAAAAATCAGTCTGGCCCTTCTGTGGCCCCTGGTTACAGACTGGAACTAATGCTCAAGGTGTTGCAGTTCAGCAGGTAACCACTAAGCCTGATGAAATGCCATTTCTGAAGCTTAATCCCCACTGAGGCAGCTACATCCTTACTCCATCCTCAGAAGTGGTATGGAATATTTGCAACTTACCTTCTACACCACCACCAGTTACCTGTCTGAAAATATCTGACTCTGTAGCATAGCTCATGAATGATACTCTTTAATTGTAGACATGTATAATATAGCATGTAACCAGTGTCAGTAAATACATATTTTCATCTCCTATCACATGCATCACTGTGTAGTTTTGCACATGCTGTCCCCTCTCTGTAGAATGATCTTTCGCCCATTCCCTGTCCAGAAAATGCTGGATCGTCCTTCAAAGCCCACTTTACAGGGATCCTCCTACCTGAATCTTTCATCAATGCAATTCACCTGCTTCCTAACAAGAGGCATTGACAGTTCTCACATATCACTTTGATTTTAAGAATCTCTCTCGCTGAAAACTGCTCATACTGTATTTGAATTGGGTATGTCTGTCTATCCCTGTCTCCTTGACAAGGCTGCAAATTCCCTAAGGGAAGGCATCATGTTGTACTCATTCCTATATTTCCAATGCATGCCATAGTGGTTGCCACATAAGAATAAAAATAATAAAAATAATAAAAATCACAATAAAAATCTTGTTTGAGTTTTTGAAGCCCTGTTTAAAAGATGTCTTTTACCTAAAATGAGACAAATAGAAAAGATATTGGAATTGGGAGTGATAGAGGGCAAAGACAGAAAATAGAACTTCTCTGGTCCTAAATTAATAATGTCAAAGTCAAAGATCTGAAGCAAAATACCAGTCATGGGTGGAACAAGTGACTCAAATGGTCTCTAAACACATTAAGAAATGAGGGAAGAAAACTAGTATTTATTAAACACTTATTGTATGCCAGTCAGTGTACTACGCACTGTAACAGTTTTAACTCATTTAATAGATAAAACCTTCTGCATTATATATAATTCCAACAGTGTTAGAGAGGAAAGTGATGTTCGGTGAGATGAAATAGTTCACCTATAATAGCATCGCTGTTAATAGTAGAGCTAGGATTGCAACCCAAATGTGTGCAACTGTAGAGTTAAACATTTTCCCACTTAAATGCTCATTTTAATGGCTTGTATGTAACAGGAACTAGAGACAGGTGTTAATAATAATAGTATTGATAATAAAAATTCCTAACACTTACTGAACATTTATTACATGTCAGGTACAGGGTTGGGCACTGGGGACAAACAGGCAAATTAGACACATCTTCTTCTCAAAGGTTTTAAAATGCACTTGAATTGAATTGAATTGAACCTAAAGCTTTGTGTATCCAACCTTAAAATAATTCTGGGGTTTATCAAACAAACAGAAAGTGCTTAGTTTTGTTTGGCTTCTGGGACTATAAAAGGAGGAAAACGAGTCTCTTTATCAAATAGTGTGGAGGCAAGAGGCTCTCTTCCATGCCAGGAGAGTGACTTCAATAATTACCAAAGGAGCGGGAGACATCCAGATCCTTCCAATTAACTTCTGTTACAGAGTGCTGTTGACTGCTCGCCTGACAGCCACACGCAGATGGGGGAGAGAAGTGCGCACAAGATTTCTCTGCATTTCATAGTTCACAGATTAAAGGCAGTGTCAAGTGCAAGTCAAAGTTGAAAAACTGATTTATTTGGCATGGAGTGTGTGAGGAAGGACCACTTCGGAGTCATTACAAACAAGGCTGAGCTGCTTTCATATCACGCACTGCCTCTTGGTACACAAATCAAACCATTTTTTCCTTTCAGATGCATTTACTCCGAGAGCGTCACTGCCACAAAACACGGCTAGATCCAGCTTTCTTAAATCCCAGCACTGACAACCTTAGTGGTAGCTGTCATAATTACTCTAGCCCTAGGTCAAATGTTTACTTGTAGCTGCTGATGGAGAATGGGAATAAGCCGTCATAGACTGGTTAGAGAAGATTCAGGAGAACCTGATCTTGGCTAAAAGGAAAGCAACCCAGATTGCCAGACCCAGAAACATGAAAATAATATATTAAAAACAACAATAGTAAACTTAATAATAGCAACTAGTCAAATAACATCTGCATGGTGTAAGGCTTTTTTAGGAGTGTGTGTGCTTATGTGTACACATGTATACATGTATACACTTACATGTATGTGTGTATACACACACAATCCATATATATGTGTGTGTGCATATATGTGATAACAGACTATGCAGATGCCCTATACCTCATCAAAAATTTCTACCTGGATTAGCATCCACTGATGGCTCTTTTCTGATCCTGTTTTCACTCTGACAATGCAAAATATTAGTTTTCCAAATTGTACACTTCCTCTGCATTAAACAATTGGCCGTTGGAATTTTACTGTACTCAAGAGCCCTCTCTTCTCTTCCAATGACTGACTCATTGATTTGATCTATTTATTATTGGATATGGCTAAATTAATGTCTATTTTCCAATTGTTTATAACTCTTTATTGTACTTAATCTTTTTTGTGTTCAAATTGTTACAGATTTGTCCAGTGGAAGCCCTATCGTACTACTCATGTTCATGTGGCACGCTACCATTATTTTTTTTTTTTTGAGCACTCCATGGGTTTTAGCTAATACAATGTGTCAGGCTCATCTTATACCTACCTTCAAAGTCCTAGGATTGGCCACTTCTCTGAAGGTCACTGCTTCATTACAGGGAGAAATCGTGTTACATAACAACATCTAGAAACTAGATTTACTTATTGCTGTTGGAGTGTCTTTTGTTCCTGGCTCTTTTACCCAATGGAATTAAGAAACATATGCATGCGCATGTACATAAAAAATACACATGAATGAATACACCAAAATATATGGACACATGCAAAAGCAAATATAAATGTATGATGCACAGATAGAGTCATATACACATATGTATAGTAGAAACCATGAATTCATAAATTACAAGGAATTTTTTTTGGTTTTTGCCATATATCTTTCCACATTTGTATTCTACTTTAATCACACTGAAAAGCCAGTCTTCCTTTAATATCAACATACATATTGGCTGACTCAACTCTAAAAAATACCTAAAATACTTTCATAATTTTTTGTCTATACTACCACCAAAAAAAGAAAAGAAAAGAAAACTATTAAAAATATTTTGGTTTGTTGACATCTATTCCTCCTACTCACACCTCTTACTCCTGTAACTGAGAGTTCAAAGTCAAATACTATTACAATGTTACCTTCAATCAATCCTTTCCTCTTTCCCCTTTAGTTTTATTATTTTCCTCCTTAATCTAATTAATTTTATTTTTAGAATATGTAGAACATTAACACATTTGCAAAAATCAAAACTGGCACAAAAACAGACACATAGATCAACGGACCAGAATAGAGAACCCAGAAATGGACCCATAGCTATATGGCCAACTAATCTTTGACAAAGTAGGAAAGAATATCCAATAGAAAAAAGGCAGTCTCTTCAACAAATAGTGTTGGAAAACTGTATGGCGACATGCAGAAGAATGAAACTGGACTGCTTTCTTATACTATACACAAAAATAAATTTAAAATGGATGAAAGACCTAAACATGAGACAGGAAACTATCAAAATCGTAGAGGAGAACAGAGGCAGCAACCTCTGACCTTAGCCAGAGCAACTTCTTACTAGACATGTCACCAAAGACAAGGGAAACAAAAGCAAACATGAACTACTGGGACATCATCAAGATACAAAGCTTCTGCGCAGTGAAGGAAACAATCAACAAAACTAAAAGGCAGCCTAAGAAATGGGAGAAGATGCTTGCAAATGACATGTCAGATAAAGGGTTAGTACCCAAAATCTATAAAGAACTTACCAAACTCAACACCCAAAAAACAAATAACCCAGTTACGAAATGGGCAGAAAACATGAATAGACACGTTTCCAAAGAATACATCCAGATGGCTAACAGACACATGAAAAGATGTTCAACATTACCAACATCAGGGAAATACAAAGCAAAACCATGATGGGATGCTACCTCACATCTGTCAGAATGGTTAAAATTAACAACACAAGAAACAACTGGTGTTGGTGAGTATGTGGAGAAAGGGGAAGCTTCTTGCACTGTTGGTGGGAATGTAAACTGGTGCAGCCACTCTGGAAAACAGTATGGAGGTTCCTCAAGAAACTACCCTATGATGATCAGCAATTACACTATTAGGTATTTACTCAAAGGATACAGAAATACAGATTTGAAGGTATACATGCACCCTAATGTTTACAGCAGCATTATGAACAATAGTTAAACTACAGAGAGCCAAAATGCCCATAAACTGATGAATAGATAAAGAAGATTTGGTATATACATATATATATAATGGAATATTACTCAGCCATCAAAAATGAAATTTTGCCATTGGTAATGACATAGATAAAGCTAGAATGTATTATGCTAAGCAAAACAAGTCAATCAGGGAAAGACAAATACCACATGATTTCACTCATATGTAGAATTTCAAAACAAAAAAGAACATATGGGAAGGGTGGAAGAGAAGAGAGGGAAAGAAGCCACAAGAGACTCTTAATTATAGAGAATAAACTATGGGCTGATGGAGGGAGGTGGTGGGAGATGGGCTAGATGGGTGATGAATACTAAGGAGTGCACTTGTTGTAATGACAACTGGGTGTTTAGTAAGTGGTAAGTGATGTAACTGATGAATCACTGAATTCTCCTGAAACAAATATTGCACTGTATGTTAACTAAATTTTAAATTAAAAAAAACTCAATTGTCATTTCCCCCTGTATTCTTACCACCCCATTTTCAGCTCATTGTATCCCTTATGTTTAACCAGTTCCTATTGTTTCCTGGCTTGTATTTCTTGTTTTTCTTTTTGCAATTATAAGAGGCATATTCATATTTTCTTATTTTCACTTCTTTTGTACATAAAATTCAGGATTCCATATATGTTTTTATGTACTTTTTAAAACTTATGCTATCTCCTGAAAATTTCTCCGTATCGGTTCAGAGGTCTTCATCATTCTTTGTAGAGCTGCATAGTACTCAAGTGTGTGTGTGTGTGTGTGTGTGTGTGTGGTGTGTGTATGTGTGTGTATGCGTGTTTACACACACCATAATTCAACAAACACTCACACCATAATTCAACAAATACTCTTTGGTTAGAGATTTGGGTAATTTTCATTATTTTGCAGATATAAAAAATGATGTAATAAATACATTTGTATACATGCAATTTTACATTCTTGGTGGTACACCATCAGGGTAATCCCTAGAAGTGAGTATTCTGGGTCAAAAGGGAAGTACATCTGTACAACTTCCATAAAGGTTGTACTATTTGGCATTCTCACCAGCAATGCATGTGAGTGTTTCCCTACCACCTCACCAATAGAGTGTATGATCAAGTTCTTCAATTTTTGACAATCTACTGCATGACAAATAGTTCCCTGTTCTAGTATTAATTTTAATTTCTCTTATCTGAGTGAAGGGAAACATCTTTTCATATGTTTAAGGTCCACTTTAATCTTTTGGTGAATTGCATGCTAATGGCTTTTAACCAATTTTCTAGAGGCCAAATTATATTTCCTTTTCAATTTTTCCTTTAAAAATTAGGAATATTGGTCTTTACTCTCTGATGTGCATTGAAAATTTTATTTTCAGTTGGTTATTTTTGTTTGAATTGGTGCTATTCAAAATGTGTTTTCTTATTTTTATGTACTCAAATTTATCAATTTTTATTTTTATTTGTTCTTTTAAAGTTTATTTTTGAGAGAGAGAGCATGAGCAAGTAAGGGGCAGAAAGAGAGAATCCCAAGCAGGCTCCATGCTGTCAGCATAGAGCCCAATGTGGGGATCGATCTCACAAACTGTGAAATCATGACCTGGGTCAAAATCAGGAGTTGGATGCCTAACCGAATAAGCCACCGAGGTGCTCCAAATTAATCAATTTTTAAAACTGCATATGGGTTTTTACTCATAGTTAAAAAAGATTTTTCCTATAATCATGTTTACAGAAGACTTTACCTGTTTTCTTTTTTTCTTATTTTTTCTTTTTTTCTTCTTAAGCAACTTGACTCCCTAGTTGCTTTGGATTATCTATAGCTTTGGTTTCTAAACAATTCTATACAACCTTACAGCTCCACAGAAGAGACTCAGGAGGAATGAAAATGACTAATTTAAAATATATTTTGTCAGTTAAAATCTTTAATTAAAAACAACATATCTACTTAAATATGTCAAATAAAATTTTAACATATTGAAGATAATTAATATACTAAAATTAGCTGCCAGACAAAATAATTTCAGTAAAGCTAACACAGTATAGTTTCTCCTTCTATATCTGGATATATACTGAACCTTTGGGAATATATAATTGACTAGCAAGATTGTAGCCCTTTCCTGATTTAATTTTTTTTTAATTCAGGCCTATACATGTCTGATAAAACAAAACAAAACTCCAATAAACCAGTACATCAGATGTGCCATGCTTAATTAAGACTATGCAAAGCTCAGATATATCTGCTTTATTCATGCCCTTCATACACGGCAACAGTGAGATGTGAAGGAGCAGGTAAACAATTGAAACACAGTATGAGATGTCAGAGTGTTGGCATCTGTAGAACGCAATATGAGTTTTAAGTCCTCCTTCTCTCACTCTTATATTAATTCATTCCAAGACCATTTGTTAAAAACCTAAGATGTATCAGGAACACTACTGGGTCTGAGATGTAAAGCAATGAACAAAGCGTTCATGTTCCTTGCTATTTCAGAAACTTTTAATTCATAAAAGTACTTTAATTTGTAACAGCTAATTTATATGTCCAGGCAAGACATATTAAACACTTAATTATAATAAAAAATGATGAGAGTTATAATAGAAGAAGTACTACATGTCATAAATTTCTATACGAGAATATATCCATGGGGTATGGAAGGTGTTACTCATAAAAGAGCACTTAAACTAAGTGCTTATATACAACTTATATGTTTTAGATATTAACCCTTTAAATGATACATGGATTGCAAATATCTTCTCCCATGCCATAGGCTGCCCCTCCATTCTGTTCCTTATTTCTTTTGTTGTTTGGAAGGTGTTTCAGTTTCCTGTAGTCCTACTTGTTTATATTTGCTTCTTCTACTGCTTGTGCTTTGGTGTCATAGCCAAAAAAATCATTGCCAAGACCAATGTCAAGGAGATTTTTCCCTGCTTTCTTTTGAGAGTTTTATAGTTACAGAGCTTATATTTAAGTCTCTAATCTATTCAGAGTTAACTTTTGTGAGTGGTTTAAGACAAGGGTCCAATTTCCTTCTTTTGCATGTGAAGACGTAGTTTAACCAACACCATTTATGGAAAAAACTATCTTTTCCCAACTGAATATTCTGGGATCCCTTGTCAAATATTAGTTGTGTATGTATGGGTTTATTTCTGAGCTCTCTATTCTATTCCATTGGTCTATGTGTCAGTTTTTATGCCAGGATCCTACTGTTTTGATTACTACGGTTTTACAGATTACTTGATATCGGGAAGTACAATGCTTTCAGCTTTGTTCTTTCTCGAGACTGCTTTGGCTATTTGAGGTCTTCTGTGGTTACATATTAATTTTAGATTTGTTTTTCTTTGAAAATTGTCCCTGGAATTTTGATGGGGATTGTACTGAATCTACAGGTGGCTTTGGGGAGTATGGATATTTTAACAATATTAATTTTTCTGAACCACAAATATGATTTATTTCCCCACTAATGTGTGTCTTCTTCAATTTCTCTCATTGATATCTCATTGTTTTTAGTATACAGATTTTTCACCTCCTTGGTTACATTTCTTCCTAAGTATTTTATTGTTCTCAGTGCTACTGTAAATGAGACTGTTTCTTTATTTCTCCAGATATTTTGTTATTAGTGTACAAAAATTCACATCAAATAGTCACATCGTACACCCTGAATTTATACAATGCTATATGTCAATTATATTTCAATGCAACTGGGGGGGGGGGGACTTAAAAAAAGAAGAACTCAGTAACTTTGAAAGCCTCCCTGTCAACCTCCACCATTCATTACTGTTACATACTCCTACTAATGTATTAAGATTTGCGTTGTGTTGTGTTGTTTAAGATTTGATTCAGGCATTGACTTTAAAAGGATATATTCCTGTTCCCTGTCCTATGTCTATGCCTATGCTTTCAGTTCTTATAGTATCCTGTATATTACTCTCTTTACTCTGACATTTATCATACTTCACTCTTTTCTCTGCCCTCACCACTAGATAGATGCTCAGATCCTCCAGTCGGGATCGAGTCTTATTCATTCAGCACAATTGCTAACACTTTGCAGTCACTCTATATATATTCAATAAATGAAGATTTGCCAAGATAAAAGAGGGAAGCATATTGTAGAAGAGTACTGCATGTTATAAAAAGAGGACAAGGTACAAAAGAGTATTTCAGGCTTAAGACATAGGGAAACAGGTGTTTGGAAAACATTTTTTTCCTAGGGATACAGAAAGCCATCATGGGATATCTGAGAGAGAGAAAGAAAAAAATGAAGGCCAGACACATAGAGGCCTGTAGTTCCTGATAATAAGTGTGGACATTAGTTTACAGGCCATGGCAAACTTGTAAATTCCATGGCAGGCAGATAATGGTCACCAAAGACATCAGGTCTCTGGACTCTGAAAATGTTACCTCCTAAGACAAAGAGTTTTTGAAGATGTGACTAACTTGAGGACCTTGGGATAGAGACCTTATCCTGGATTATCCAGGTGGGCCCTACATGCAACCACATCCACCCTTGTAAGAAAGAAGCAGAGGGAAATCTGACACACAGAGAAGAGAAGGTGATGTGAAGACACAGCAGAGAAAGATCTGAAGATACTGGTCTTAAAAATTGAAGTGATATGACACGAGCCAAGAGATGCTAGTGGCCACCAGCAGTGGGGAGAGGCAAAGCACAGATCCTGTCCTCCGAGCCTTAAGAGGGCATATGGCCCCACCAGTAGCTTCAATTAGGCCCAGAAGTACTAACTTAGGACTTATGGTCTCCAGAACCGAGAGAATAAATTTAAATTGTTTTAAACCATCAATTCTGTGGCGATTTGTTACAGCAGACACCGGAAACTAATACAGCTTTAATGTAGGAGAGGTGGAAAATTACTTATTTGTAACAAGAGAATTCTGGCATTAATAAGGAAGGAGGCCTAGAGAGGTAACTGCAGGGGCAGAGGAGGAAGCCAATTTGGAGATAATGACATTAATGCAGGTGAGTCATCGATGGAGACTAAAATAATGTGGCACCATTATTAAATATTGGTGAAAAGGGAATGAAAGTTCACTTGTAAAATATCCCTAGCTACAATTATTGATTTATGTGGTAAAGAAAATTTTACAAAAATTTATATAAAAGAGTTTTTATGGTCTTGTGGTTTAAACAAGAACACCTAAAATAAATATATTTTAATCCTTAGAAATACAATAATAATTGTTACAGTACTGTGTACTGGGTTGCATCAGAATTAAACTTTCTTCCAGATGGGAAAGCAACAGTATTTCTTGGATACAGAGAAACAATCCCAATCTTTTTGGATCTTAGAAAATCGGGGCTAGAAGGGAATTCAGATATCTAACTTGGTCTCTTTAATACTTTCTCTAGCATTTTAGAGAGGTGGTCATTTGACTTCTGCCAGTCCAACAAGCAATTCACTTCTACCACAGACAGCCCATACACAGAGCTTTGCCTGTTATGCACTCATATAACAAATATTTATCGAATGTCTTCTGTGTGTGTGTGTGTGTGTCGGGTACTCTTCTAGTTCTAGAGATTCAACAATCTATAAAAAAAAGACTCATGGAACTTCCATTCTAGCAGGAGATAGATGATAACCAAGGAACCAAATACATAATAATCGGATACCGACAATATGTGCTAGGAGGAAGATAAAACACAGTTATAGGATATTGGATATTAAAATTCTGTGGATAGAGAAGGCATCTCTGAGGAAGCAACCTTTGAGCCCAGGCCTAAATGGAGGGTAGGAGCTGGCTATGTGAAAGCCTGGGTCAGAGTATTCCAGGCTGATGTAGCAAAAATGCAAATTTCTGAGGGTGGGAACAAGCTTGGTTTGTTTAGGGGACAAAAGTCAGTATTGCTGGCACATAATGAAGGGTAGAATATTTAAAAGTTTATAGTTCCAATTCTAAAAGTCACAATTTTACACAATTCCCCAGTACATATAATTCAGAGCATGGGTAGCATAGCTATGTGTTAGAAGGAGAAAAGCAACGGTTAGGAATTCAGTGGCCTGAGTTTTATTTCTTGCCCTTTACTTAAACAGGTGTGTGTTCTAAGATTTTTCTTTGCCTCTTTAGATTTCCATCTTCTGCTATTTCTGATAAGTGATACAGTCGGACTAGATCACTGATTTTCCAGTGGTACTATATAGGGGCAGTAAGGAGCTTAGCTTATGGGGCTCACATCTGACCACTGGTTTGATCAGAGAAACCCTGTTGCTTGCATTTTCAAAACAACTATATTTAAACCACGGATTCTTGAAGTCAAGAAAGTTTATAAACCAGTAGCCAAAATTAACTAATTATTTTAAACATCACATCCAGTGATTCTAAACTATAGAAAAGACAATTCTGACTCAGTTCAATGGAAAAAATAAACAATATACATATGAAATGTATAGTCTTGTATAGTACCTCCTCAGCACAGGAGTTGTGCTAAAACAAAAGCAAAAGCAAGCAAAAACCAAAACCCTGCATTTAGGGAATGCTGGGTTACACATATTTAAATGATTTATTTATTGCAAATATTTTCAGAGTCTTTAGTGGCCCAATGTTATTTACGAATTTCCATGAGAAAATAATGCAATGTGCTTCATAGCCTAGACTTTTTTAGGACTTTTGTTTTATGGAGTATAAGATTAGTGTTCCATAGATACTTTATTAAAACTATTACCTTATCACTCTGAGATACTAGGATTCTATGCCTTCATTATAAACCCTAAGAGAAATAAGGTCATCTCTGTTCTGTTCACAGCTGTATTTGTAATGTTTTGTATACAGCTAAGATGGCAATATTCCATTAGTAAATCATTATATAATGACAGACTGAATGAATGAGTGAAAAAGGAAATAGGAAATCTAACCGTTCCTGAGGAGAATAGAGCCCTGTAGTGGCTCTCTGACATCACCAACACACCAAAACCAGAAACAAGCCAAGCACCCATTATTCTGACACTACATCCCTCAGCTTCTTCCAATGAGTTTCTAGTTTCTTTAAGGACCCCAGTTTCTCTTTACAGGCATTGTTCATTTATTCAGCAATATTGTTTGAATATCTTATGTTCCAGATACTTGAGTAGGTTTGGGGAAGCAATGATGAGCTTACAGCCTAAGGGGAGATATGGATGGTAATAAGATAATCAAATATATAACTACAAACTTAATACTGTCAAGGGCACGTACAAACAGCTATGATTTGATTTAGTATTGAGAAGCGTGAAAGGAGTTCCTTGAGAAGTAACATGTGAGCTTCGAAATCTGAAGACAAGTGGGGGTTAACTACATATAGCAGAGGAAGGAGAGTGGTTAACAGACAAAAGAGCAAGACCCTGAGGTGGAGGTGAGCATGAGTAAAAGGGATGAAGACATGGTGAGAGAGACTAGAATGAAGGAATCAAAACAGTTGTTGTTACTGAGGTTGGGGACCTGGGTAGGCAGTCTATTCAGGCCTTGTGGTATATTAAGGACTTTTGCTTTTTTTTTTCTTAACTCTAAAAGTGATATTAAGAGATAAGGAAAGGAACATCATCATTTTCTTCACTTTTTTTTTTAAAGAAAACTTCACTGTGGCTGCACAGTGTACACAAGATTAGAAGAAAAAAATAAAATAACCAGGAGTGATAGCAGTGTGGACAATGAGATTCCTGAGATATTCAGCAACTAAAATGTTTACTATAATGTGATACTATAACACATGTAGCATATAAAAAAAAATAATGATTTGTAAGTTTTGGACCTGTGCCACTATGCTAATGGTGGTGCCATTCAAGGGAAACTAGGAAAAGGATTCACTTTGCAAGGGAAAGAATAGGAGTTCAATTTCAGACCTGCTGCATTATGGTTTCCTTGGGATATCCAGTCACAAATATTGAAAATAAGACTGGAACTCAGAAGAGAAGTCTACATTAAAGATATGAAATTATAAATTTCAAGAATTAAAATAGTACTTAAATCCTTCAGCATGAAAAAGACCATTTGAGACACAAAATACAGCATGAAAGGGGAACCATGATATGACTTGAAGAACAGGTATCAGAAAATAACAAATAATATTTCTTTTTAGCATTAAAAAAAATTTAACATTTATTTACTTTTGAGAGAGAGACAGAGACAGAGACAGAAGGCAAGCAGGGGAGGAGCAGAGAGAGGGAGACACAAAATCTGAAGCAGGCTCCAGGCTCTGAGCTGTCAGCACAGAGCCCGACGTGGGGCTTGACAGCACGAACTGCAAGATCATGACCTGAGTTGGAGTCAGAAGACTGAACTACCCAGGTGCAACTCTTTAGCATTTTCTATGTCTCAGGCACTGTCTCAAGCAATTAAATTTGTTACTTCTTTCAAAAAAATATTTTGATGAAGTTAACAGTATTATTAGCATTTTTACAGAGGAGTTATCTGTGCTGACTTACTGGTGATATGATTCATAGTCAGGAATTGAATCTGAAAAGGCTGGCTTCAGAGCCTAAAATCATGAGGTTACAGGATGAGCCAATAAAGAAGCACAGGAAAAGAACAGGAGAGTGGGGGAGGCCAGGGCTATCATCAAAGTTAAGAGAAGAAAGTTTTAAGAAAGAAATAGGCTGAAGGCTGATGGGGAAGTAAAATAAATTCAGCATAAAAATTGCCTACTGCATTTAGCAACATGGTGATCACTGGAAATCCATCTTGATGGAAAGAAGAATGCAGAAGATACTTTGAAGAAGTAGGGAGATAAAAGAAGGTGAAGAAAGAGAAGAAAATGCAAATACACACTTTCCTGAGAATCTTGATTATAAGTGGAGAAAGCTTATAAGGCACTGGCTGGTAGAAGAGAAGCCAAGGTAGTTTTCTTTTGTTTGAAAATAGAGAGTGTTGGGCATATTCTGGTGCACTGGGAAGAATATAGTAGAGACAGAGAGATTGAAGACACAGGAAAGGTTAATCAATACTGGTAATCAATGTTGTGAGATTCAAGAGACAGCAGGAAAAATCAGGATACAGCCCAGTGGAAAACTACATAGGATATTGAGGCAGAGCACAAGAATGTAACCGGCAGAAATGGAGAGAATAAGGGGGCAACTACTGGTCAGAGCATAAATTGGGAAGGTGAAAATTGAAGGTGAAAGTGTTTGATAGCTCTTCCTTTGTTGTTTGTTTTTGAAGGGGGGATGTAAGCACAGTATCTAGTGCAAAAGGAGAGATTAGCGGGTGGGGGAAGACTCCGAAATCTGTCAGCTACAAAGAAGGTTTGAAGTAGTTATCGAAACACAGGAGGAAGTAGACCACAGTAAGAGAGTAGTGCTGCTGGGTAGTGTTGAGAGCTAGTTGATTATGACCTTAATACATTTTGGTGATGCTAACTGCTGTATGGGTCATTTGTTTTAGAAACGTTAAGCTGCCCAAGTATGTGCTCATACACATATAAATAGCAATAGTATGTGTATGGGGGGGATTTCATATAGGTATGAATACACAGAAAATATAGATTTCATACACACACACACACGATGGATTTTGTTTTTAGTTCAGATTGTTCATAATCAGTATTTATATTTGTTTAGATGACACATATTACTCCATAAGTACAGATCTTCCTCAATTTACCATGGAGTTATACCTCAATAAACTCACTGTGAATTGAAAATACCGTAAGTCGAAAATGCATCTAATACACCTAACTTACTGAACATCGTAGCTTAGCCTAGTCTGCTAATGTGCTCAGCACACTTAGTCTACAGTTGGCCAGAATCAATACAAAACCTGTTTTATAATCAAGTGTTGAGTCATAGTTGATTGAATACTGGCTGACTAAGGGCTGCCTCCCTGCTACTGCCCAGCATTAAGACAGAGTATTGTGCTGCACAGCACGAGCCCAGAAAAGGACCAAGGGCTCAAAATTTGAAGTACAGTTTCTACTGACTCGGTATCACTTTAGCACCATTATAAAACTGAAAAATTGTATATCAAATCATTGTAAGTCAGGGACCATCTAAATTGGGTTTACACATACTTGTGATACTTTTAATCATGGCCTGTGTCTCAGCTCCCCCAAGGAGTTCATCTGTTCTCCACTCCTCTCCATTCTTCCTAGTTCCTTTCCTCCTTTTTCTCCCTCTTTTTTTTCTTCCTCTTCCTTTCCCCCTTCCCTTCCTCCTTACTTCCTTTTTTTTATTCTTTTCTTCCCTCTTTCTTCTCCTAACTTTAATTATATAAAGCAGGGATTTTCAACTCTGGTTATAAATTAAAGTTACCTAAGAAGCTACAGAAAACACCTATCTCTGAAAAAAAAGAAAGAAAAAGAAAGAAATTACCTATATCTGGATTACAACAAAGTCAAAATTAATTCAGGATATGTAGGGTGAGGTTCAGGGCATTAATACCACATTTGTTAAATGAACAAATATCATTCCAAATCAAAACCCAATTAAAACATTTTTAAGCCAATTATTTATTTTGAGAGAGAGACAACATGTGCAGGGGAGGGACAGAGAGAGAGGGAGAGAGAGAGAGAGAGAGAGAGGGGGAGAGAGAATCCCAAGCAGACTCCACACTGTCAGAGCAGAGGCCGACTCAGGGCTCGAACTCACCAACTGCAAGATCACAACCTGAGCCAAGATCAAGAGTTGGGATGCTCAACTGACTGAGCCACCTAGGTGCTCCAAAACAGTTTTTTTCTACAGACTTTTACAATACATTAATAGGATAACATGCATAGGAACAGCAAAATTCAAAATAAATCAGTAACAGAACAAAACCAGATGCTCTCTGCCCCTCACCCTGCATCTTTAGTCAGTCTGATAGCTCACTGTGCTTACCAGTCATTCTAAAGTGTCCCTAGTTGTGCCTAAATTAACCTAGTAGAGCTTGGGGAAGATTAGGAGCTGTCTTTTTCTAATGAAATTATGTGTTGGGAGAAGTAAGGAGGACAGGGTTTTCTCTCTACTTCTTCCCTCAACGTGAACCTTCCAGCATGTGACTTCACCCCTCTGGATTTCAGTTTCCTCATTTATAAGTAGAATTTTAGCATATTTCTTATCAAAGATGTAGAGAGAGCAGCCCATAACACATCAATTTCACATCTGCATCATAATAACAATTTATTAAATGCCTTTGGCATTCAAAGTGCCTGGTACAATTGCGACATGTGCTAAGTAGCACTGAAGGATCTAAAGTGACCAGGGCTTCAGTAAATGGTTTGTAAATACTTGGTGCTTTTCATTATAAAATAAAGTTGTTTATATGAATGTAAGTTCTCAGACAATTTTAGAAGCCTTGAAAATAAGAGGTCTCAACGTTTCCTTGTTCGATTACCAAAAGAGATCATTGTATCCACAGTGAAATGAAATTAAACCACCAGCCACTGAATCATTCCTAGGAGATAGATAAAGTCAAATGTTCAGGAGTTTGGATACCATCAATCAAATGAATGTAAGTATTACCTGAAAGAAGAGAGGTATCATTTCATTCAGGATGAATCCTACACTTTAAATGTATTTAAGGTACTGACTCTTTCTCCCTAAAAATTTTTATTCATTTTCAGAAGACGCCTTGGTCCAAAGTTGGCTAACATTTTACAATTCAAGCTGAAAGACTTTTGGCTTCTGAGCGCAGTTCTAAGCTTTCAGCCTAACATGGGGCTTTCATTCTTTGCCAGACCAGAGTGACCACAGAGCTGCCAGGCAAGCCTTCTGAAATCTCTTTCTGGATTACCATCACATTTTTCAGACAGCAGGAATCTGGCTGTATGACCAAGTCTTCTCAGCTTTCATGGGGCTCCAAGACTATTTTGTTTATAAAAGAGGAAGGAAGTCTGGATAAAAATTTACCTTTATATTTGGTATACTGGCCTTCACTGAACAGGAAACCATTTTTGGATTATCAGACACCTACAGTGGTTCCCTTAGCCAGTTTTGTCATCTGAGAATAAAGTGTATCACTGTGCTCTTTCATTTATTTACCCACTTTTTAAAACATATTTAGTATACCAAGTAATTGCTAGACATCAGTGTATGAGGAAGGTTCCCAGAATGAAACAAATGCCAGGACCCTAGAATAAAATCAGATTTTCATGATTCAAGGAGGGTTTAAAAACAAACTATTTACAAAAGTGAGGGCAGGGTGAATAAACACTCAAGGGGTAGCGCAGATTCCTCCCCACCTTGCCCCGAAGGTAGTGAAATAAAGGTGCTATTAGCATTTTCAGGATTGAAGGGATAAGAAAAGGAAAGAGTAGCCCACCGGTATTCACTCTCCCTCCACTCTGCCTCCATCTCCTGCCAGGGCTTCCCACTGGTTGAATCTTACCAGAAGGCAGAAGGCAAAGCATTCTCTTGAACATAGACTTGTAAGTCAAGCATCTGGCAGAAATCAGAGCAGACCAGGCTACAGAATGGATCCAGAGGGACAAACAAAAGGTAATTATCATCCTGGAATTGCAAACATAGTCTGAAGGATATATTTCCATTCTTATTTTTATCTAAAACATAACCATAAAGGTGGGGGGTGGGGGGAGCCTGGGCGACTCAGTCGGTTGAATGTCTGATTTTGGCTCAGGTCATGATCTCATGGTTTGTGGGTTCGGGCCCCGCATCAGGTTCTGTGCTGACAAATTAGAGCCTGGAGCCTGCTTTGGATTCTGTGTCCCTCTCTCACTCTGCTCCTCCCCTGCTCATGCTCTCTCTCTCTCAAGAATAAATAAGAAAAACATTTTAAAAATTAAAAATAAATAAATAAAGCCATAAGGAAAACCACTGCTGAAGCAGAAATCTAAAATTTCTTTTCTGGTCATTCACCGAAAAAAATAAAATTCCAGTAAATTAGTTTCAATCCACATGAAATGGTGTTCTCTCTTAAGCAATTAAGCGCTATTCTTTTTCTGAGGCCATGCACTCAAAGGAAAAGAACAAATACTTGGTTTTTTAACAAACCACATTCAAATACAGACTTTGTGACTTACTATCTACATGACCCTGGGTAAATTATTTAATCTTTCCAAACCTCAGTTTTCCTGGCCTGTAAAACTGGGATTAGTTATACCTACCTGGTACTATGCATGACACACAGTAATAGCTCAGAAGATACATTTCACAATGCTTAATAATGTTCTTGATTACCTAAGTAGTAACTTGTGCGAAAGGATTTGTTTCTTCTCACTACTTAGAGCATGTGCAGTACCACCCCTCTTTCATGACTTATACTTTATTTCTCTATTTTCAGAAATAATGAATTTTGTAACATTTTCTGATTTTCCTTATTCTTTCCCACTCTTGGCAATTTCAATGTTTCCTCTGCCTAAAATAATCTTCTCTCTCATCTTCCTTATTCCTCCACATCCTTCTTTTTTTTCTTTAAAGTTTATTCATTTATTTTGAGACAGAGAGAGAGAGAGAGGAGAGAAAGCATGTGCACAAGTGGGGTAGGGGCAGAGAGAATGAGAGAATGAGAGAGAGAGAGAGAGAGAGAGAGAGAGAGAGAGAAAGAGAGAGAATCCCAAGCAGGTTCCATGTTGTCAGCACAGAGCTCAACATGGGCTCAATCTCAGTGAGATCATGAACTGAGCCAAAATCAAGAGTAGGATGCTCAACTAACTGAGCCACTAAGGTGCCCCAAATGAGTTATGGTGTTTTGTGTTTTTTTTTTAAGTATGCTCCATGCCCAATATGGGGCTTGAACTCACCAGCCTGAGATCAATGCACATTCTCTGCTGACTGAGCCACCCAGGCACCCACCTACATATCTTTCTTATTTAGACTTCACATCTTCATAAAAACCTTTCTTTGATTCCACTGGTGTTACTTTTTTTTTAAAGGTTTATTTATTTATTTATTATTTATTTATTTATTTATTTTTAAACGTTTATTTATTTTTGGGACAGAGAGAGACAGAGCATGAATGGGGGAGGGGCAGAGAGAGAGGGAGACACAGAATTGGAAGCAGGCTCCAGGCTCTGAGCCATCAGCCCAGAGCCTGACACGGGGCTCGAACTCACGGACCGCGAGATCGTGACCTGAGCTGAAGTCAGATGCTTAACCAACTGAGCCACCCAGGCGCCCCTATTTATTTATTTTGAGAGAGAGAGAGAGAGAGAGAGAGAGAGCGAGAGTTCACAAAGGAGGAGGAGAGAGGGAGGAGAGAGAATCCCAAGCAGGCTCCATACTGTCAGCACAGAGCATAACTCAGGGCTTGAACTCACGAACCGCAAGATCATTCCCTGAGCTGAAACCAAGAGTCAGGTATTCAACCGACTAAGCTACCCAGGGGCCCCTCCACTCGTGTTACTTTAAGTGTACCTGGTTACATGCTTTAAAATTTCCTTTTTCATAATCACTGCATCTGATATTTCTCATTGTAATGTCTGAGTTTCTTTCTAAGCAGTTAAGTTCTCTGATGATATGGCCCATTTCTATCTTGTTCACTACTGTATCTTCAGTGTCTATAGCAGTAATGAATAACCAATAAATATTTGTGTAAATTGATAAGCAAATGAACCACTTTCTTCTTCTGCACCTTATTTCAACTTTATTTAATTCTCTTCATCATTTATCATTCATTAAAAATACTGTCCTGTTTGTTTACTTTGAGGTAACTAGAACAAAAGGCAATTCTTATTCAGTAGACTGTTCCTTGCCCTGCTAAGAATAATGGAGGCCCCACCAGCCTGGGTCCTTGAGGGACTTGTGTAAGGGAGAACCACCCTTCTTCCTTCCCATCATCCCAATGAGATATCTAACATGAACAAGATAGAAAATTGCACTGTAAGAATTTATTATTGCAGCATAACCAAGTTTGTACAGACTACCTCAGGAATAATAAAGTTTCCTTTAAAAATAATCTATTTAATTTAAAATGAAAAAAAAAGTAAAGATAAAATGAGACGATTTGTAGAAATATATTAAGCAAATGACAGTTCAATCTGTCATAAAAACCAAGAATTCCACTTCTGGGTATATATCCCCAAATGCTAAAATTAGGGACTTGAACAGATATTTGTACAATCATGTTCATAGCAACCTTATTTACAAGAACCAAAGGGTGGTCACAACTCCAAAGATGAATGGATAAACCAAGTGATGTATATGTACAATGGGATGTTATGAAGCCTATGATGAATGGCTTGATTGTCAGAATATTTCACATATTTACCTGTAACAGGTCATCAGTCTGTACACTTTAAGTGTATGCAACTTTTCATTGTAAATTATACCTTAATAAAACTGAGGGGGGGGGGGGACACTGAAATTCTGATACATGCTATAATATGTATGAACCTTGAAAACATTATGCTAAGTGAAATCAGCCTGACTCAAAAGGACAGATTGTATGATTCCACTTATACGGGGTACCTAGATCAGTCACAGTCATAGAGACAGAAAGTAGAGGAGTGGCTAACAGGGGCTGGGGGTGGGGGGTGATGGTGAATTAGTGTTTAATGGATACCAAGTTTCAGTTGCAATGATGAAAAAGTTCTGGACATGGCTGGTGGTAATGGTTACACAACAATGTGAATATACTTAATGCCACTTAAAATACTTTTTTCAAAGTTTAAAATGGTAAATTCTATGTTATGCATATTTTACCACAATAAAAATATTTCATGTGGTATTCAAATATCACAAAAATCATCAAGACTATAAAAAATTAAAGGTTCTGAAATACTGACAGGGAATTAGCATGAGCTTTCAAATCAGAGAATCTTTGGCATTTGTTGACTTTTCTCAGTCTCCCTTTCAGTATGTGTAACATAGGGTCATTGTAAAGATAAACAAAGTAACAGGCAAAGCACTTAGAACAAAGTAGGTACATTGTAGAAACCCAATTAATGTTTCCAGTTAATATATTGTCATTGTTTTTGTTATGTTTTAAAAGAAAATAGGAGACTCAAGTGTTTTCTAGGCAGTGGGTTTTGGTTGTTGTTGTTTTGTTTTCACCTAACATAAATTTGGTTGGAAATCAAGTTATGAAAAACAAGATTCCGTTCCAGTAGAGTTATTGAATATTTTATCATTTTAGAAGTCCAATTTTCTTTACTCATTCTCAGTGTCTTCTGTCTTTATAAGATAAGGGACAGATTCAATTTATACTGTCAAACACTAGCTGCCTAGCTATCTAAAAGACTCCTCCTTTTAACCTTCTTTTATGTTTACCTTGCTGAAACATAGTTAAATGCTTTCAGTAAAACATAAAACCTCTGAGAGTCAAAACCTACCAAATAATTCTATCCCTCCAGATATAAACAGATCTTTTGAGAAAAAGGAACTATTTAACTTAATAAAATTTTACATTCTTGACTTTGTAGACAACTTGTAAGCAAGCCTGACCATTCCTATTTTGTTGAATAAATTTTGTTCAATGCCCATTATGTTATCATAATATGTCTGGGGTTATGGAAGAGCGGAAATAAGGATATTTCCACAGACCCTAATCTGAAGGAGGTATAAATTATATAGACTGATGATGTGAATGACCACTTTTAGACAAGCCTTCACTGGTAGAGTTTAAAGCAGGGAATAACGACTGAACCCTTATTCAGTATTCCCTAAAACAAAATTGATGCTACATGATGAACTCCCCCTAAAATATTGGTATCTTGTTCTATTATTTCTTAACTCATTGTTTCTATTCATGCTTTGCTTCTGGAGGCCCCTACTCTCTTGTACATAACTATCTACATCCTCTACCATCTCTAAAGTCCTGTCTAAAGTCAACCCTGCCTATTGTACTATATAATAGTGTGTCACAAATCAGTATCACCTTTAACATAAAATTCTAATACCAGATTGCATACAGTTCTCTGTTTACTACCAAGGCCTAGAGAGAAGATATTCATTTCTATTTAAATTTAAAACATCTTGAAGAAGAAAAATGCATTCCCTTATGCATTTATATTCATAGTTTTCTGAAAATTGATTATTATAATTTAGGCATTCAATAAATACTTGCTAATATGACAGCTAAGATAATTGGATACAGGGAGCTTTCCTTGGTCTTTCTAGTTACAAAGTGCAGTGATAATGCACTCTTTTTGTTACAGACATTGCAGAAATTCCACAAGAGTTTAAGTTGTATTGGTAGCCCTTACAGGAAATTAGTTCCCAATATTTCACCTATATCTTGGGCATTTCTGCCTTATTATTCTAATTATTCCATGGGAAGAATTTACCATGAAACTTAAATGCAATCTACTATGCAAAGACAAACAAATCAACCAAGTCAGTCAAACTAATAATATATTTATAGGGTGGAATAACTATAGTACAGGGTTAAATTAACATTATAATTTAGGGAAATGTCCTCATACAATGAGAAACAAACCATACATTTTCAATGAGGCAGCCCTGTCATTAAAAGTTTTCAGTTCCCTACGTATTTAATTTGGTCACTTTATAGACTGTTACTATCAAATAATCTTTTGTCCACATTATTATACTCTCTTTTTAAAACCTTTAGTAATGACCACATGCAGTCTGTGTAATGAATCAAGCAAATTAATAAGATAAATTTAGGGACACTTGGGTGACCCAGTCAGTTAAGCTGATTGAGTTGACTCTTGATTGCAGCTCAGGTCATGATCTCATGGTTCTTAGGAAAGAGCCCTGCATCAGGCTCTGAGCTGACAGTGTGGAGCCTGCTTTGGGATTCTCTCTCTCCCTCTCTCTGTCTCTCCCCCATTTGCACAGGCTCGCTCTCTCTCTCTAAATAAAGTTTTAAAAAATTCTTAAAGTAAAAGGTAAATTTAGACCTACTGATGACAAATAAGGAAAATAAAAGATCAGTCTTCCCAAATCCATTCTTATCATACACCTATATGAGGATTTTCAAAAAGAAAAAAATCCAGGAGGAAAACAACCTATTTTTTTCTTTGTTTTTAGACCATTACAGAAAGACCTTACTTAAGTTAATAACTCAACTATAAGACTTTTCATGTTTAGCTGTGTTTGAAATGACACCAGAAAAAAAAAGTATTATTTTAAAAGTATATCAAACATACAATTATAAGGCTACTGATATCTACCTTGAGTTCAAATGTCATGACTTCAGTTGAGTGTCCTTTTAATCTCTCATTTAAGTAAGTTAATTACTCCATTATCTATGATATCCTAAGTGACATTCACATACCTTTATTTTATTGAACTTTAGTTTACTATCCCCCTTACTTGATCCTTACATCCTTGAAATATATGTATATATATTTCCTACCAATAACCTGGGACTGTTTACATTACAGTTTGGACTAAACATTGGAGCAATTTTAAGGTAAATTAACTGCACTAAGTAAATTCATCTGTCAGCCACACAAAGAAAACATATCAAGAGATGAAAATTATGATGTTCTGCCATTATTAATATTATTAAAAATAATGTAACAACAAGAAGAATAGATTAGTATAGTTACTAAGATCTAGCACACTAGGTATTCTACAGATCATCTTACTGCATCCTCCAATAAATTTGAAATTAGGTATCATTCTCCCATTTCAAAGATGAGGCCACCACAGCTTGAAAAGTGTTAAGTAACCAGCCTGCACAAAGCTATACAACTGGTAAGTGGCAAAGCTGAAGTCCAACCTCAGGTCTGGTTGGCTGCTGCCCAAGCACAGCCCTGTCACAATGAGTCCTGGGCCTGGGTTTATTTCTGGTTGTGAGCCATTTCTTTCATTCTGCTGAGTGGCCCCAGTATTGGACTGTCTTTGCTTCTCTTTCTATCTGGCACCTTTATTTCACTGTTGCACAATGCTTCCATGGAGATAGCTGCCACTCCCACTGTAACCCGTGGTCAGATTTGGCTCTGTTTAGGTAATTGCAAACATATGCTTGAAGAGAATGGCTCAACATATAGGCAACTGGCTGGCTTTTAAAGCTTTCATTTGATGTTTAGTATTATATGGCACAAATCTTACCTTTATACAGTCCTTTCATTGAAACAGATGTGGCTTAGGGAAGGTGGAACATGGGGAATCAATTAATACAAAAGACTGACTGGTGTATTTTAAAAATGGACAGTGATGGCCAGATACACTAACTATTCACATGGCCAGCAATGGGAACCACAGTGATGTCCCCATGTCTATGTATTTTTGGTGAGTCAGTAATTCTTCCTGTCTGTGGGGATTATCCAGCTGTCCTCTTTGGAGTGGATCAAGTATTTAAAGAAAAGCAGAGAAAACCTTTTCATCTCTCTGGCCTGGGAAAAGTGAAATAAGCCCTGTCAATAAACATCTTTGGACTTCACAAATTTCCATCTTCCTCGATTATTCATGTCTTTTCAAACCTCAAACATATGTCATGGGGATTTGATAGTATACAATTTTCAGTTAAATTGCCACAAATACCCACAGAGAATTCAGTTTGACTTGGGGATTATCCCTAATTTTTCTTTGATCAAAGTTGTAGCCTGTGGATTTTTTTTTTTTTTTTGGGCCACTTCAAACAACTGCGCTGGAAAGAGTTCATGTGTGCATTTCTGCATGCTCCAAACTCTGATCATGTAGGCTCTATTTGGGTCAACTGAACAGGATCTTGGACTCTTTTCACAGACTCTCTTAATTAACAAGGAAATGAAATTGACACCCCCATGAAAAAACTAGAACTCTTTAGAAAATCCATTCAATTCTTTGGAAGTTAATAATCTCATGTTATAATTCTAACTTTAGAGATCTTGTTATCTTTATGCCACTTGGAGAATTTCATATGTGATATTACCTTTCAGGGAGAAATCAATTCTTCTATGTGACACACACTCTTCTTTCTAAAGGTATCTTGGTAAAAACATAGTGGCTATCTCAAAAAAGAAAACAAAAACAAAAACAAACAAAGAACATGGAAGAACATGGCATGATAAAAATAACTCCTTCTTCAACAATCACTTGGCATCTGCTCTGTGTCAGGACTTAAATACAGGCCAGTGATAAACATTCCTTAATACTGATATCCAGGCCCTTCTCACCTCACAAACTTTTTCCCCCCACTACTTGACCACCTCCTATCCCCACTATGATTTCCTCCCAGCTTCCTGAACACACTCTTGTTCTTGCCTACAGCACTTTGCACAGGCTGATTCTTCTGCTGAGGATTCTCTGCTCTTGCTTTCCCATTTTGACGGACTGAATTCTACTATGCTTGGGACTCTCCTTGAACATTGATCTTTTCCTCAGTGAGACTTCCCTGATTTCCTAATTCTGTGTTCAATGACCCTTCTATGTATCTCCACAGCACCTTATTTTTACCCTGTCAAGGTCTTTTTCACACTGTAGGAACTGCTTCATTTGTTTTTAGCCCCCAGTAGATTGCAATGGAAGGCAGGGGTAGCTTTCCCTCCATTTAGCATTGTATGGCTCAGCATCTATCACAGCGACTAACACATAATAGGTCCTTAATAGACACTTCCTGAGTAATGACGACCACCATTTATTGTATCTATTATTTGCCAGTGGCTGAGTTGGGCACTTTAGATATGTTATATCTACTGCTTACATCATATATATATACATATATATGTATTATTTTCATTTCAGATATAAGGGAAATGTAAACAGATTAAATAAACTATCTAAGATCTGTGAATCTTCAGCAACAAAGCCCACACTTTCTCTCATTTTACCACAGCACTTCCAAGAAGATAGTATCCCAGTACATATTTTAACCTCTGTTAAAACAGAGGTTTTATCTTTATGTTTATATGTGAAGCACATACAGATTCTTAACTAGTTTTCTTTGAAATGTTTTAAATTTGATAAGACAGTTATGAGACATAATAGTATTTATCTGCAAGCTGCTCCTAAGCATAATTATATCTACTCTTTCATTCTTGCTCTGTGAAGGAGTATTTTCTTCCTCAATGCTTGTATTCTTGGGCAAATAACCTTGAAAAAATAGGCAAAGAAACAGGCAAAAACAGATCAGAGATAAGTTCAGTAAAAGGCATTCCCGTTAACCTTTTATACAAATAAATGACAAAATGTAGACACTACACTGTGGAGATTTCATTATTCCCAGTTCCTAACATAAACTGAGTGTTCGTGACACTTTTAATAACAGTGATAGTAACAAAAATCCTGTTAGATTGGTATAAAGTTTTGACTTTTGCAAAGTGCTTTCATCTACATGATTTTATTTCTCAAACTTATCTATGAGGAAGACAGGGCATTGTGGTTGGACTTGATAGGGGGAACATGAGGTTCAGAAAAGTTAAGTGCTGCTGAGGCAGTAGTGAAATGTGCCCCAAAGACTTCCTACTACAGGGAGCCTGGAGTATAACTGCTATACAACGCATGTGCTATTCCCAGCCAATGACTGAGTACAGCTGGGCTACCAAGGCAGATCTATTTCTGAGAGGCCTGAGTCCCATCTGATGGCATCCTTTTGCTCATGTCTCCTCAATGGCTCTGCTGAAGCTACTTTAGCTGTACTGAGTCTGAGACACTTTCACCCAGCCTCACTCTTCCTCTTTCCTTCACTCCAGCCCACACTTGCAGTTCAGCTGGTGGCACTTCCAGCTTTCTCCAGCTCCTTCCGTATTTCCAATCACAATCATTACCCTTAACACAATCTTTGCATGTATAATTCCATTGTGGCATCTGCTTCTAGGAGAACCAGACTAACACAGCTGGCCCTGTGTTAGGTATGCTATGTAGTACAAACGAGATCTCACGGTTCATGTCCGGAGTGAGAGAATCATTTCTTTACAGCAATCACGGTAACTACTGAGCCAGGCAAGCATCATTAATTAATGTTAAATGTAGAGAGAAATTTGAATCAGGGAGTAAGCTATTCACACCACGGTCTTAAAGCATACTGCCACAGATTACTGGAAATAAAGCGGAAAAAAAAATAAGAACTACACCATGAGGAAATAAAACAATGTCTTGATGGATTGATCAATGTGGCAGATGGACATACCTCCAGAAGTGATACTCTTGAGACATTCACAATATCACGTATCTAGTATTCCAGCTAGAAATGTATAACTTGAAACTAATCATGTGGAAACAGAAGAAGAAGAAGAAGAAGAAGAAGAAGAAGAAGAAGCAGCAGCAGCAGGAGGAGGATGGGAGGAAGAGGAGGAGAAGGGGAAGAAGAGCCTATTTTTGAAAGAAGGAAATGCTATTTAAAAAAATCAATAGCATAAAATACCAAAAAAAGTCATAGAAATTTTCCAGATTAAAGAAGACTAGAGAGGCATGATATTTTAAGTACAATATTAATCCTCAATTTGATCCTAAACTAGAAGAAAAAAAATGTCATGAAGGACATCATTCGTTCAATCAATTAACACGGTAATATGGCTAATACACAAGGAAAAGCTTTTATCATATTTAGCCTAACTGATAACTGTTTGGATTACATAAGAAGATATCCCAGATTTCAGAAAACACATTGAAGCATTTTGAATTAAAGCCCTATGATATATGCAATTTACCCTCAGGTGATTCAGAAACCAAAATCAATCCAAAAACATATGTATAAATAGATGGATAGGTAGATAGATAATATGTGAACATAAAAGAGAGAGAATGCACAAATTGTAAAGTAAATGAAGTAAAATGCTAACAATTGTTTTCTAGATAAAAGGTATTGTGTGTTCCTTGTACTGTCTGTATTCTTGCAACTTTTCTGTGAATTTGAAGTTACTTTCAAACAAAATGTAAAATATATTTTATTTACCCAAAGCTTTTGGCATAACAAAATGAAAAAATAAATAAAGTAAATGCAGAGAAGAGTATGACATGTCTGTTTTCCACCTGGGAAGATGCAATTTGTCTTCCGGGGCTTACCCTGCCGTATCCGTATGCCTAATATCCCAAGAAGGAGTTACCTGAATCCTTCCTTCCTAGACCTTGATCATGCTCAATGTTATACAGAGCACCTTTACTATCACCATTCAGAATGCTAATAGGCTGATCAATAAGGTGAGACCTAGATTTGGCTTCATGATATATTTGGGGTGGGGGGGAATGTGCCGTATGCTTACATTCAAAGACGCAGAGCAATCTTTGGCAAGTCTTCCTTCCTTCTTTCTTTCCTTCCTTCCTTCCTTCCTTCCTTCCTTCCTCTCCATTTGAACCTCAGTTTCTTCATTTATTTATACAAGTTATTACTGAGTTCCTGCTATGTGATGAATAAAACAGCCCATACACCTCAGTTCTTGTCAGTCTAGCACTTTGATTAGAAACACAGGCTCTAGAACAAGATTGCCTGGGTTCAAATTCTGGTTTCTTGACAAGTGTAATGTTGGGCTAGTTACTTAATCTCTTTGGCATCAGCTTCCTTATATGTAAATGGGGGTAAAAAGAATAGCACTTATAGAAAAAGATTGTTTTGAGGGTCAAGAAAATGATGGTCACTACTTAATAACTTTTCAAAAAACAGTAATTATTTTCAATATCAACACCATTATTATTATTACTCACAGGACTCAGCTTCCTCATCACATCTTCTAATGTTGTTAGGATCTTATATAATACATACAAAGCATCTACTACTCCCTAAACATAAAAATCTTTCAACAAAGGTAATTATTATTCTTTAAATAAAGAGAGACAGCTGGTTGAGTTGGGTGGTCTAACCCAACTCTCAAATTTCCACCCTGAGAGCCAAACTCTCAGTACCCTATGAAAGCCATCCTTTTTTCTTGTGTGCCCTAAATTTCAATGTAAAGGCAATTTTCAAAACAGTTAATCAGATCAGGCTTATGTGTATAGCTTGGGATTAACATGTGGCCAATGGTTTCCCTAAATTAGGTCTGACTCTCTAACATTTCCATCTGGTCTGGAAGCATTTATTTTCTTTAATGATCTTGCTGGAGACAATGATTCCCTATAAATGACTTTGCTCTTTGGCCATATGAGTCAGGCAATGCTCTGTATGTGGAAAGTAACACCCATTTCCCACCACTTTGCCTCCTTTTTTTTTTTTTAATGTCTTTTAAGCTGCAAGCAAAATAGTTGCAATAACTGTCCCCAGACACTATCACATTTCTTCTTGCTTCTTTGATTATTGTCTAAAAGTGAACTGGGGAAAATATAACTAAGTTCTCTTCAATAATTAGTTCATTGGCCAAGGAAAAATTGGCTGAGGAAAAAGAATTAGCGATTCCATTCTGTCATTAAAGCCTCATTATTTGGGGGTCCAGTTAGCACCATTTTATAAATTAGAACTAAGAACAGCTGGTGGATAAGATGAAAGATGCCAAGTGCATTTGATTTCCTCTATATTCTGCCTCTCCTATTATTAAAAAAGAGATGAAATTTTATCGCTAAAAATGATAATAACAAAGGTATTGGCCAACTTAAGTTTGAATGCATGTTGATATCATATAATAAAATAAATACTAAATTAGCGGAATGTGTATTTGAGTTCTGTTATTATTTCTGTTACTGATTAACTCTGACCTTGGACAAAATCACTTAACCTTTCATGTTTTCAATTTCCTCATCACTTACATTGAAATAGCACATATCTTAACTATATTATAGAGCAATAACAATAATTAAATGTATAAATTTGTGTGTAAATAGTTTGAAAAGTAAAAAAAAGACTATACAAATTTTTATTTTTGTGTTATTCATACTACTATGTGTAAAATCTTCTGAATGTAGCATTAGTATTAAAGTCATGTAGTTTCTGTGAAGACAAGAGACTATTATTCCAGTAAGTTTATATTTTCTTCAAAATTCCTAACAAATATTTTCTGCACAAGTGATTAAAAGTTAAAAAATAAAAGCACCTGTATCAGTCAGGTAAATTTGGATATTATCAAGTAGGTACATCAGAATAAACAGAAATGGGACCTTGTTTGACTTAAAATGATAAAAGTGATGATGATGGTGATGATGAGGAAAATGATAATGATATTAGCTGTCATGTATATATAGCACAGGTTTTTATAATGCACTGGTATTTTTTATAGTATTTTAGTTTTTTGAAACCTCTGAAAAAATAAAAATGGATACATATTATCCTTATATTATGATGAGGAAACTGATAGGTGAAATTTCCTGACGAAGTGAGAAACTCAAGAGTCTTCATTCATTCTTCAGCTAATTCAATCAGTCAACAAACACTGAGTATCTGCCACCTGTCCTGAAGTGTGATAAACACTAATGATAGAAGAATGACTACAATGCAGTGGGATTGAGCTTTGATAGTTTAGGAAAAGTGGATAAAATAATTAAATCAATAATTATAACATCAAAGTGTGAAAGCAGTAATAGCACTATTTATAAGATATTATGGATATAAAAGAGACCCATTCTATTATTCCAACTTGTTCCCATGTGATTTTTTTTTCCATAACCAAAATGTTAACTCCACTCACATCCCTGCACTGGTGTAGATGCACATGGTTTACAAAATTAGTAATTTCATATTGTTCATCAATGTTTTCAACTTCTTTTATCTCCTATTTAATACAGCCTCTCTAGATCAGTTAGCAGAGCTTCAAGCCCACAGAATGCTTCCAAGTATTCTGGCCATGACAATACTCTTTCAAAAGAGTGAGTCCTAAAGCTGGAAAACAAGAAAGAATCTATGAACTTTTCCTTCAGGATTTCTAGTTGACTAACTTTTTTCTATTTCCCTAACAACGATCTGTTCCGTTTAAAGATGCATCTTTGGAAATCATAGAGAAACGGAGTCTTAGAGGATCAATGTAGCCAGAAAATAGCTTTAACCATCTAATAGTAAACAAAACTCAGAAAATTAAATGTGAGTGGAACACCACAAATCACTGTTTATGAGATTTAGTACCATAGAAAATGACCCAAAAAATCAAAAACAGAAATATTTACCCTGAGAGAAGAGATGGATAATTCAAGACCATAAAAGAATTTAAGAGCCCTCTAATTAATATATCCAAAAGGATTTGAAAAGATATTCTATCCATAAAGTGAGGACTGATGTGATGGAGAAAAAAGGCAAAGTATAATAAATCATTCTTAGAGTTTAAATATAGGATCATAAACATTTAAAAAATATCAATGGGGGGTCTACAATATAAAGATGACAAAATCTCACAGAATATATAATAATAGCAATAAAAATAGATAGACACAAAATAAGAGGAAAGGTAAGAGACAATGAAGCTCAAACCAAGAGATCCAATAGGCTCCCAGTAGTATTCCTTGAAAGAATATTAAAACATAGAAGGAAAATCATTAAACATATAAGGAAGAGTATTTCCCTGTGGCTGAAGAAAGATGTAAGTCATCAGAAAAACAGGACCGCTAAATATCCTACACATGGATAATTTTTAGAAAATGGAAAAAATAAACTAATTGCATCCTTGTGAATTTCAAAATGCAGATACTAATCTTTACAGAGAGAAGGAAGAGAGTGGCACATAAAGGAATGAGAGAGAAGGAGACTGGTATCACCTTCTAATCAGCAGTATTAGAATATTAGAAGCTAGAAAACAATGGGGTTAATGCCTTGAATATTTTTAGGGGAAATGATTTCTACTTGGGTATGAAACATGGCTAAAATATCGATAAAGCATGATGAGAAATCAAGGTACTGTTAAACACAAAAGTAATCAGGAAGTTTATGTTCCACATAGTATTTTTTGAAAAGCTACTTTAGGATATACTCTATTAACTATATCAAAACAAGAAGAGTAAATAAAACGTGGAATCTGGGAAAAGGTAAACCTAGTCTAGTGGAGTAGTGCAGGGGTGTCTTGGGGTTGAGGCTGGGTAGAAATTACAAAAATCACTAGTTCATATCAATACAGGATTATAAAAGGTTCCAACAGAGGAAGTCCGGGGAAAAGGAGGGTGGATCTGAAGGTAGCAGAGTCACTTGCCAAAGTAGAAAATAACGATTCAGAACTTGAGGGAAATAGGAATTTTAGAAAATAAATGACACGGGGCACCTGGGTGGCTCAGTCTGTTAAGTGTCCAACTTTGGCTCAGGTCATGATCTCATGGTTCATGAGTTTTGAGCCCCTCACTGGGATCTCTGGTATCCATGCAGCTTTGGATCCTCTGCCTCTCTCTCTCTCTCTGCCATTCCCCGACTTTCTCTCTCTCTCTCTCTCCCCCTCCCTCCCTCCCTCTCTCAAAAACAAATAAAAACATTTGAAAAATTAAAAAAAAAAAGAAATGACACATGAAAAAATAAAAGTAATTAGAAATGCAAAAAAGAAAAAAAAATACAATCACTATGCAAGAATATAATGAACCAAATATGAAGCAACTTAAATATTGCTGGATTTTAGACAGATGATAGAATGCAAGAAAAAGAATTAATTTGAATATGTATCTAGGAGCATTCTCCTTTAAGAGGCCCAAGGCTTTGACACTGGATTCACAGAAAAGGAAACTCATTTTTGGACCAACACTGGACAATATGTATTTAGTCATTATAATACAAATGCTTTTGATTAGTCTTCAGCTTTTAGATTTAAACTATGCACAAAGCCACAAACAGTTGAGTGTGGCTGTAAGAGACAAATACTAAGAATTTTGATCATGCAAACATAAAAATGGACCTGTGAGATGACAGGTCTCAGAAAGCAAAAGGAAAATAATTATTAAGAGATAATATCATAAATTGATAGAATAAGATAAGGATACAAAATTATTAGATTGTAATAGCAATCAATAGAAAAGGTAAAACAGTAATATAAACATACACTGTTATTAGTCCAGGGAGAGAATAGTAATCAAGGATGTGAGCTAAAAACTTATCTTCATATTGTGGAGTCAATAGATGCTATTTAAAGTTGATATATTGGGGCGCCTGGGTGGCTCAGCCGGTTAAGTGTCCGACTTCGGCTCAGGTCATGATCTCGCGGTTCATGAGTTCAAGCCCCGTGTCGGCTCTGTGCTGATGGCTCAGAGCCTGGAGCCTGTTTCAGATTCTGTGTCTCCCTCTCTCTCTGACCCTTCCCCGTTCATGCTCTGTCTCTCTCTGTCTCAAAAATAAATAAATGTTAAAAAAAATTAAAAAAAATAAAGTTGATATATTAAGCTAATAAGATATATTATCTATAGGTTCAGGAAAAGCCACCATAGTAATTAAAAACTGAAACAATTAAGAGTCTGCCTCTGAGTCCAGGGTTGGGAATAAGATACTTATTATCATAAATCTCTCTTTATTTTTTCTATCATCATATATGCAACTGAAAAAAAAAAACTCAGCAATATAGCATTTCCTAAAATCTGTAGCTTAAATGTAAGCCGTACTATGTTGGGGGTAGGTGAGATGAGGGTAGACTCTATTGTTAAACACACTTGAAAATTACTGTCAGTTTGGTGATTCATAATGCAGAGTGCTTTACTAAAGCTCACAGAAGACTATACAAAAGAGATCTAGTGATCCCCAAACTTTGACAAAGGAAATATTTTTGTTTATTGCATTAAGACTACTCATTTTCAACCCAAGAAACAACTGTTCTTCAAAACTCACTTTCAGAAACACTTTCCTAAGAAAACTCTATTCAAACAAGAAGGGAGACTTTCATGAAAATTGTTTGATTTCCTCTCCTTTATCCAAATTACTATTTTAAAATGTAAACAAAGGCATGGATCTGTCAATTTTTGCTACATCAAAATTATATCCTTGAACTTCTTTTAAATCCTGCAATAGGCTTCTAAATTCCAGTCCTGTCCTCATATCCCAAATTTGATCCTTCTGAAGATATTACCTTGTTAATGTTAACCTTTCTTTACTTCATCCATTTTATTTCTATATTTATTCTCCTGACACACACACACACACACACACACACACACACACACACACTACTGAAAGAGCTAGTAACAACTTCTATAACCTTCCTCTTTATCCCAGCCTCTAACCCAGTCACCACATTAATACCAAAAATAATCTTAGAAACATGCATTTAAGAGGAATACTAATTATCTTTCAAAGCCTGGCTACAAGAGAGCATGATAGGCAAACCCCTGCCTATCTGAGAGCAAGTTCTGTTTACAAACTCTTCTACCATATCTTTTCCATGAATGCTCTCCAGTAATAGGGAACCATTATTTAGGGTAAAAATATGTCTGTGTGTATGTTAATCGGTATACATCTTACACTTTCCACACATGCATTTCACTTTATCTACCAAACAAACTCCTACTCTTCCATCAAGACCCAGATAAAATATCCCCTTCTCTGAGAAGTCAATAAAGGAAAGAATAGTTAAGTGAACTTTTACGTAAGTGAATACCTAAGTGAACTCCTACTGTGTAATGGGCTAAGAGTAAAGGTACAGGTTATTTACTCATAACAATACTCTAAAAGAGATATTATCATCACCATATTGTAGATTAGAAAATGGAGTCTCAGAGGAGTTAAGCAAAATGCCCAAAGTTACATACTATAGAAATGGCTGAAAACAAAAATTCTGCCTGACTTCAAAGCCCAATCTTTTTCTGTTTTACCGCGCCATTAAGAATTTCTGCCTCTGTGCGTCTACAATCCTTTTTTACACATTTTGTACAGAGCTGTATACCATAGCACTATATAGCATATTGTTATGTTAAGTAAAATACCATATTGTAATTACTTGTTTACTTATGTGTGTCCCCTATTTGGATCCCCATATTTTAAAGACCAGGAATCCTACCTAAGCTTATGTCTACATTCCTAGTACCCAGTACACTGAATTACAGAAGAAATATAGTAAATTCTTGTTGAAAGAATGAATGCATATAAAAATAAGGAAATTTCAGAATCAGAAAATCTTGTTATTTATCAAAATTTTCTTTTAATACTGACCCGATAATTAATGATGGTATATTAAAGATTCAAAGAAACATAGCAGCATTTATATTCGGCTCCCATTTGGTTTCTTCTGACCCAGTTCATATTCCTGGGATTATGTGCATGGGTTAATCAACATAAAAATTTAGTTCTTCCAGGAACCTGAGAGATTATTTAAGGTAATTCGTATTACTTTATTAACATAAGGTTCAGAGAGGGGGAACCACATTTCAGTCACTGAGCTTGTGAGATGTAGGGCTGGGACTTGAACTCAAGTACTTATTCTTCTAAGCCAAGTTTACTTTCCCGATACTATGAATAGAGAATTTCATAGCAATTTGAGAAATATACACAGAAATAGGTTCAACCAGACTTCCGCATACCTCAGACCAAATGGAACTGTTTATGGCTACGTGAAATCAAGTTGCAACCAAAAGGAATCCATTCTTACCTGAGGATCCATTAAATGACCAACTCCACCAGATTCACATTTTATATGTCCATGTAATATGCCATAATTGGCTGATATTTCTCTTCCCACATGAGTTAGCACAATCATGAATATGGTGTAGATTTGGAGAGGAAAAATGAGCTAGCATTTTTAAGTATTTACTATATGCCTAGCAACTTACACAGTCATTTAATACTCCTCAATCCTGTATGTTTTATAACTGTATACATTTTACATATAGGGGAAAAAAGGACTGAAAAAGGCAAGTAATTGCCCAAACCTCACAGTGTGTAGGTGGTAGGGTCTAGAATCAATCCATGCAGAGACACCTACAGTACCTTCTCTCTTAACCAGTAATCTCCCTTCTCTCTTCATTTCAATAAACCTTGTTTCTACTTGATTGTCCTCAACAGGTAACATGTTACTGAGGTATCCAAGGTTGTTGGCTAATGCAATCCTTCACAATATTGTACTAGAGACCAGGCCTCTGGGAGCAGCCTGAGGCTTGGGAGGGAGGAAATTCACTGCAGACAAACCTTGGGAACCATCTGAACTCAACTCTCTAATTCCCAAGAAGATAGTTTTATTATAGAAAAGATAAAACTGTTATGCTCACATAAAATTAATTCCACAGTTGTTCTTTACCAATGAATGCATTAGAAGTCTAAAAATAACCATTGTAAATGAAAACAGTTGGTTTATAGAGGAGTGGGATTCTGGAAGTTCCTTGCTTCCTCCCCTCTATTGTTTTTGTTTTGTTTTGTTTTGTTTTTGCTTTCTGTTACTCTTGAAACAATATTATTTATTGTTTGGTTTTCCATCAAAGTTATTATAAATATTAACAACACTAAAGAAATAAGTGTTTCTACTTTGTCCCCCCAAAACTCCAAGATGATAAAATTACTAAGATAAGAGAACGATGGTTAATAGAGTTTTGCTAGAGTCTTAAAATGCAAATAAAGCATGTACATGGGGGGAAAGTAATGCCTTTTTAGTGCACCAAGCAATTTGCATTACAACTTGGAGCAACTCATCTTCTACATAGTCTTGCTTATAAAAACCGAGTACATATATAGCAATGGTAGAGATCTAGTTTTCATTATGAAAACTATAAAAAATAAATGTGTGAATATAAATGATCTATTTGTAACCAGACTTCAGGAGCCCTGAAATAAAAGCCACGAAGCAAGATGGTGTACAATAATATTGCTTTTGAGCATTGATTTATATGATATTCTGGTGCTGGCAGGAGTTCCTAGTTATTATTGCAGCTTAACAAACATACAGCAAGGAGAATTTGGCAGTCACTGTTCACTTAGAAGAAAGCTCATTTCTTACTTTTACAATACACAGCAGCTGGCAAAGCTATGCTGTCATTTGTACATTCTTCTAACAAATAGTGATGAAGTGCCTACTATGTGTAAGACATTGAACTGAGGGTTGTCATAAGGCAAGGTAATTAGTTGAAAGAATTTCTAGGAGATATATATGCGTGTTTTATATTTCACCCTCAAATGATCTTCGAAATGCTAAAAAAGACATTCACAAATACTCAGCAGGCCTCTTAAACTCTGCTAGTGATGACTGCTATGGTTGTGTACTCCACTCATTCCACTAGCGTAACCCCTATTTCTTGACAATGCCTTTGCTTGACAATCTTCAGGTAAAATTCATCATTCTTTCCTTCATGCCTTTTCATATAATAGTATGTATGTATCCACCATACATTCAATTGTCCATTACATTTATTTGTGGATATTTCAGTATACTACCATTGGACTATAAAATCTTTGAGGGCATTTCTGTACTCCCAGCACTCAACAAAATACCAGGCTCACAGAGGGTGCTCAATAATATTTTATGTATACATGGTAATTTTGATTAAAGTAAGAACCAGTACAATGAGAGTATGGGGAAGGGAATGAATTGTAAAGAAGCTGAGTGGGGGAAAGGTGTTGAGCTTATCCCCAATGGTAATTATAGTAGGACAGAGAAATCACTCTCTAAGTAGGAAAAATTACATAAGCTGCTATTGCTCAAAGATGATCTTGGTTCGCTCCTGACAAACATTTACTGAGGGGACAAAAAATGAAGGGAGGGGACTTCTGTACCTAGGTACACATTATCTTTCTCCTTTCTCAAGAACTGAATGATTCTGACTCACATCCATATCTGATCATTCAACGCACCCTTCAACCTTCTTTTAATGAGTATTCACTATTCCTCACACCACTGGGTCTTTTCCGAATCTGTTTAATTTTCCTGCCTCTGTTTTTTCTCTTTTTGGTCCTACCTAGAAAATCTAATCTCTGCCTTCACATTCATCCCCACCTATATTGATAACCCACAGGTAGAACTCCCCACCTACATCCTTCCCCCTCTTCTGTACTTGCTTATCTCCAGCTGTCTCCATTATCAGTTCCTCTGTGTCACTGCCAGCTTTGACTGAAGATATGAAAAACAGTCACTTATTTTTTTTATTCTTACCTTTTATTCTTCTTTCACTTCTCTATCACTGTCACTGATTATATTTCCTCCACTGCAAATACTCATAATTTGTATCACATTTGATCCTTAGCTCTCATTTGTATTATCATCTAGGTTTTAATTCCATAATAAATATAAATTGAATTTAGAAACATTACACAAAATCTCTTCTCCATCATTATAGGTTAAGTATATATTAAGCATCTCTGTTTTAAAGATATCATAGTAGACTACATGTATTGTAATAACCATTATTTACTGAGTTTACATGCTGCTCTGGGCCCTCCCTCCATAAGTTATCCAAAAGACATCTGATTCTACACACACACACAATGTTAAAAACCCATGCATGTACTTCCACAATACGGAAAGGTCCTCTTTCAAATAAGTGAATAAGAAATATACTAGAAAACTATGAATCTGTGAATTTTTACTTTTTTTGTTTGGTAGTGTTGTTTTGTTTGTTATTTTCTACAGCAAAATCTCAAAAGTGCTTCACGGTGTCACTACAACTCCGTGAATATAGCTTTAGTTATATTCAGAGTATTAGAATGGACTTATTTATTTTAAGAAGCTATTTCCTAGGGGGGAAAAACACAAGTTTAAACCTTTACGATATGTAAGGATAGAGCCACTGACATGTGCATTTGCTTCTTGTTATTTATCTGAGGAGAAGAACGCAGTGTGCAGATACTTGTAGGTTCATTAGGATAGTTACGGTGGGGTAAGGATCGACAATTACCATAATTTTTAGTCCGTTTTGTCCTAGAAGACTTACAGACTTAAAAAAAAGAAAAAAAAGAAACCTGACACTTTGCCCCGCTTCCAACAGAACTGTTTCCCATACAGCAGTCAGAGGATAAAAAACAGTAACAAAACAGACAAAATAGCACTCTGCACCCTGAGATAAACCACAAATAACAGCATCACCTGATTAATTCTGGTCCCCAAGACAATAAAACCTTGGAGACTTCTCATAAACCTGGACTACCTATAAAACAATTTTATCTCTGATTTTAGCTGTGCTGATGTCTGAATATACGGCATGACCTTTATGAATACGATAATTCTGCGGGAAAGTTTCCGAACATCTATGAGCAGACTAATAGACATTTGGTAAGCTTCATTATTTTGCAGGGTTACCTTTAAATACTTCTGTATTTTATTTGGCCAGTAAGCCATTTGGACTCCCCTGCACCATTCGCAGGTCACCTCTTCCATTCCCTTTCTAAATCTGCTTTGCCTTTCAGACCCTTCTGACAGATTCTAGGCTCTGGAGAAGGCAGCAGGCACACCACGGATATGCCTCTGAAATCTTGCATTCAAGTATCCTTCTCTGACCACAAACTTAACAAAAGTTCAGCTTTCCGATTAAGTTCGTCCATGTCTCTGGACCGTCAGTCTTACATAGACATTCAGTCTCTAGAGGCTCATGATTAGGGCTCCGTGTACTTCCTAGTTTTGCCTACCCCCTCCCAAACTATAGCGCATCCCCCCTCCCCCCCGCGCCGGCCTTGTACTTCCCTGTTTTGTTTGTCCCCACCCCCCCCCCACGCCCCCACCCCCTCACCCCCTTAGGTGAGCCGGGAAAGCTAAAGCAAGCTGGTATTTCTCTGCTTCCAGGTCAGTTTGACACTGGCAAAACCCTACTGGTTAGGCTCAGATAAAACAGCTTCCCTTGAGGGCAAGCCACCTTAAGCAAAACGCACTCCTGGCTTATTTTGAAACAAATGGCTACTGAGTTCCCTGGCCCGCCTCCCCGCCCCCACCTTCTCAGAAGCAGAGGGAGGGGGAAAGACTTCTGTGGGGTCAACACTGGGAGAACCTGGAGGTAAAACTCACCAGAGTCTGGGTTCCCCCATGACTCGGTCCCCTTGCAGTTTTTAAGTCTCAAATCTGTTCTTGCTGTGCCTCCAGCAAATCCCCGATACAGTTCAGGTTTGCTTACCCGGTACTGGTTCCCGCGGGGGGGGGGGGGGGGGGGGGTTCCGATGTGTATCTTTGCATTGGTCTTGTCTCTCCTTTAGGCGTATAGGTCTGCCCTCGGATTTGCCCTCGGATGGACCTACGAAGACTTGCTGAGTTTCAGTTTGTTCAGTTTTTTTTTGTTTTTTTTTTGTTTTTTTTTTTTTTTCCTCTTCGTGGGCAACGCGAAAGACGACTTTCAGGCTCCAAGCTGGTTTCTCACCCACCCAACCGGAACCGGAACCTGGAAGTCCACTGTCCAGTCTCTAGTGGTCCCTATATGTGTTTCCCATGCATCTTCTCTTAAGACTTACTGCAATGCAATGCTGTTTCAATCACTCACCAGTATACTGAAACCCCAGTTCTGACTCAGCCCAGCTGGTTGGCTCTCTCCCTCTGGACTACTGAGGATTTTTGAAAAAAACTGCAAGCCCTTCAAGATTTGCTGTACCTGTCCCTCTCAGTATTTCCTTCAGGTGTACCTGTCTCCATCAATCACTTGAAACGAAGTTGAATTCTTCCTTAGCTCCTTCCATCAAGGGAACTTACTGATTCTGTCTAAAAACTGTTCTTCCCTGTCCTTTTACGTTCACCATTAATGAAGGCAGTAATTAAGGCATACTTAATTCCTGCTGCTTTCCTTCTGGGCTTTTATTTGCTCTCCCTCGCTTTAGCCTTGATCTCTCCAATCTATTTCCCCGTTTGTGGCTAGAAAAATGCAATTTAATTGTGATGTTCTCCTCAAAAATTTCCTTGTTCCTCACTGACTTCAGGATACAGTCCATACTCAATAGGGACTCCTTATGGTTTTCAGAGCCCCTCAGGATGCGGTGTCTTCCCTAGCTCTCCTGCCATGGCTCTTTTCATTTAAATTTTTATTTTATTGAACCAAATTGTTCATGACCTCCAATTTCTAGAAGAAATTGTCTTGCAATTCTGTATGAGCTGAACTCTCTTATATCTCAAACTAGATACCAATTATTCCAATAAGAATGACCAGTCAAGACTTGACTACTCCCCCATCCTCCCTTAGAACCTTGCCCTCCTCTTATCATTCAATCCATACTGTCCTAAATTTTATTTGCCTTTATTTTATCTCTTTCTCATGAGGAAAGAGATCTTGTCTCTTATTTATAATTGTATCCTCAGTATCTAGCATAGTGCCAGTCACATAAAATGCAAACAATGAATATTTATAATGAACTACAAGAGAATGCCATATGGGATTACATAAAACATGAAACTAGGCTCTATCTCACTATTCTTAACCTGCTTGCTGAACTTACATGGTTATGTTCTTGCTGTAAACTATAGGATATTATACTCACCAGAAGTTGCAATAGCCAGCTTACAGGCCAAATGATGCCCACAAAAATGTTTGTTTTGGTACTTTCAGTGCTTGAGAGAAAATGGGGCCAATATTTAAAGATCAGATGATTAAATATTTAAATTTTCAATTGATCATTAAAGTCAGAAAACCTAGAAATACAGACTATCAAACAGGCTTTGTGGTCACTCAAATATGGGTATGCATGGATATGTAAGTTTTCATTTACAAACTTATTGTGGTTGGTTAAATTTTTCAACATCTCTGATCTTTAATGAACTTCTCTGTGAAATAGACTTGATGCCTAGAATTATTGTGACTCTCGAGTTAATTAATTAGGTAATATATGCAAAGCATATCTCACATTATCTGGCCTAGGATAAGGATTCAGTCAATAAATTATTGATTGTTATTTAATATTATTTAAATTAGCTATGGGCTTCTTGAGAAAAGTTTGAATACACGTGTTACTCCTGCTAACTCATGAGTTGGTTCAAACAGCTATTAACTTTAATGAATTTGATATTGTAATGGAAGGCCATAAGCCATTGGGTGGTTCATCCCTTCCATTGTTAAGAGTTTTGCCTCTGTTTCTCTGTATTAGTCACCAGGTCCCCAATACAACTCAGTATAGTTCTCACATCCTTTCTCTCCCAGTACCTTATCAGTTGAGACAGAAAAAAAGTGTCAGTTCCTCTGCCTACCTCTGCCCCCACACTCCTATTCTCCTCAAAGGAAAAATAAATCTGGATTTTCAGAGTTCAAGGTATCAATTGGGTGACCTTCACTACTGGTTGCACCCATTCAAAGACCCTTCTCTTCTAATTCCTTTCTTCCTAGGATCAATAAATTTTAGGAAAACCAAATGAGAGTACACATTGTCATATCTCTTCTCTCATCCTCTCTTCCTTCCTAAGCAGCTGGATAATATGTTAATTGACTAAGAGGCAGGGAAGTGATGTTTCCAGATCTGCTTTCATCTTTCTTTCACTACCTAGTAAACTTGCCTTACAGCTATTGGTCTGATGTACAATCATATCCTAAGCCAGTCTGGCCCTAAGCATGAAGGGCAAACATACTCTTCCTTCCTATCTCTCTCTTTCATTGTTTGAAGCAATGATAGGGATATTATGAACAGGTGTCTCCTCACAATATAGAGGCCCTGAAGTATAGAAAGGTGAATTAGACAGAAAGTTGAAAAGACATACCTAAAATATAAGTCCAGCTTCCATAGGCATTCACAACAAATTATGACACTGAGAAACTAGTTTGCTACATTTAGCAAACCTGGACAGAATTAGTAGTCAGAAGAACAGAAGGAAAAGAACAAGTTCCCTTATTGACTTTGGACCAAGGGCAGCTGTCCTTGTGGAGGTAAATTAGATGCCCAGGGAGAGAGTATACATCTCCCACAGAAGCACTGGTTACAGATTTTTCAAACACTGGTTCTGGAAGAGCTTTATTATCCTTGCTTGTCATTCAACTCTCTATCATGTTTCTAATCTACAGATGCAGACTAGGCTTTCAGGATATATAGCAACAAGCCACTGGCACATGAGAATTATGGCCCATGGGCTATTTATACTAGGATAAGGGAAGGTCCCACAGGTTGATTGCTTATTGCATATATTTTTGTTTGTTTGCATTGTTTTCAAGATTTCTCTCACCCCATCACTCTTCCATCTTGTTTCTCAACTAGATCTAAAGGAAATTGTCAGGAGAAAGTAGGGTACAGGCTTAATAGAAATAGAAATTTTTCTGCTACCACTGAAGTATGAAGGTTGAAAAATGTTTGGGGGGATTAAATAAGAACAATAAACTAGTAGGCAGCAAAGTTTAGGGAGGAACATAGCAAATAACAGATTATTGGACCTTTGAAGGCACAGACTTGGAAATACTTACAGCATACATCAGGGCTTACAGGGTTTTCTGAACAGTCCAATAGAAGCCTACTGTCACTGCAATGGCTGTTCTTTATATCGTACAACATTGTGGCCTTAGAAATTGCTTATGTATTCAATGACATCTTGGTAAGGTGAAATAACAAAAACAACTAGTATTTTTTTTCCTCCTGCATTCTTTATTTTTATTTTGCTAGATATCAGCAGATTTGATAAACATAACAGAAATATTACCTCTGCTTGGGAATATCTTGCTGCAATAGCTACATGTCATATTGAAATTTGTGGTCAAGGGACTGATATAGCTCTATACTTATGTGATTGTGGAATCACTGAACTTTGGGAAAATGAACACACAAGAAACTAGGGGCTTTAGTTTTCAACATTAGAGTGTTCTTAGGGAAGTAACTAGATATGCCTGTTCTGGGGGAAAACAACCCATGATGTAGTCACTGAAGACACGCCCCAGGCTGACCAGAAATGTGGGTGCTGTTGGAGGAAATAAGGGAAATGATCAGGGAGAAGAGTTTGAGAATCCAACTACCTTAGGGGTGGGGAATAAGGTGAATTTTATATTTATATTCCTGTGGGTTTTTTTTCTTTTAACAATTTATTAAAGGAGACAGGGGATACTTCATAATAAAGCATTGTTACATTTGGGCAGCTGAGGTAAAGTAGTCTGGAGAATATGGGACAACATAATATAACAAGCAGATTTAAAATAAGGAGATGTGACATTTTGGCTTAATTTACAAACTGGCTTTCAAGTTAATTATTGTCCTGACTCATTTAAGGGACTTCTGAGATATTTGGTTAAACCCTCCATTGCGCTACTCAAGGAAAGACGCAGAGGTAGAGATAGGGTTTCCCTGAAACTCCAGTGATCCATCTCTGAGTGATCCATCATAGGAGTGACTACTTAACTGAGCACAAACGAAGTCACATGGGAGGAACTGAGGCAGTAAGGATTGTGTTGTGTGCTGCCTCTTATTCCCTCACTCCCTATTCTTCCCAAGGGGAAGTTTCTAACCTGACACATGAGAGTCCAGCATGTTGACTGGGAGTCATAGGGCCAATGTAGCTTAAAAAGTGATGCATTGGCCCATGGCTGCCTTTGGCTGTCTTCTATTTTCTTTACCCATTATGTACCTCATTGATATGCCAATCCAAGACTTCTCTCAGCATGCGTGCCTAAGGGTGCTAGTCACTGCACCGGGTTCCTAAACCATATAGGTCAAAGATGATAAGATCAGTCATCTTTTCTTTGGTAGGAGAGAAGAGGCCCCACTCAGATCTTAGATTCTAAGTCACAGATTCCTACCCAGCATCCTCAGAGTTTTATAGGGAGTAATTGGAAATAAGCCAATGAAGTACCATGTGGGACTCTGTATTCCATGTATGCCTCGCTTCTTTTAGAAACTTTTTTCATAGAGGTTAACTGGCAGGGCAATATTACTTCATCCTAGTTAAACCCCATCAATACCAGAAATACACAATAGACTGTTTACATTCTTTGTACATTTATTTCCAATGGTCTAAATTCTGCTCTCCTACTTTTCAGCATAGTATTTTACAAAAGATCCTTCAGAAATGTCTCTGCTGGTAGAGATGATTAACACATAACCCTGGGTCTGAAGGTATAGGCCAAAGCAACCCATCATGGGTGCTCTAAACAGCTCTCTAAAGTTCTGTAAAATAACAATGGCAGCAGCAAAAACAACAACAATAACAACAGAAATAATAGTTATGCAACTATAGGATATAGCAAGTTTATTTTTAAATTATGTTTTAAGTTAGTTATTACTGATTAAAAGCAATTAAGCAGGGGAGGCAAGGAATCAGGCTTTGTAATACTGCAGCATGGGTTTGAAACCACATTTTCCATTTACTAGCTGTGTGTCCTAGAGCCAGTTATTTACAACACTTTGAGCTTCACTTTCCTCATCAGTAGGAAAGCATGAAAGAAAAAAAAAAAACAAACTACTCCATCGGTTTAATATGAAGGTAAAGTTATTATGTATAATATTATAATGTATGCTCAATAGTAGTTCTAATTTTTAAAGATATATCCCCCTCTTTTGCACATCATATACATCCAGCCTTCTGTCTTCAGTTGCCAGGAGAATGCCAGCTCTAGTTTGAGAAGCATGAATGTTGGTGATGAGAGCCATTTCTGGAAGATGCATTCTCTCCTCCAGGCCCTACGCTCCACGTGGACATATACCGTGATTTATTTTACATTTGCTTCAAAGAATGAAGCAAAAAGGCATTGTCCCAAGTTGCCTTGCCCTAGGGAAATGGATTCACAGTTTGCTTTCGGTTTAACTAATCCTTTCTTCCTCTGGCTGTTCATTTTTGTTTCTCTTTTTAAAAATCTTCCAGATTTGTCCATGCCTTCCAGCTATTCCTGCTGTCCAGAACACGGTGATGGATTCTAATATAGCAGCGACAGCTGGAGAGTTTCGCATTTTCCTTTGGGAGATCCCATTGGTTGGGGAAACTGAAAATGAAGACATTTTTAGGCATTTCCCTAAAGTGTTTCTCTACTATCCTTATGGCTAGTTTGTTTGCTCACACTGCTCTAGCAGTGGTCTGTTAACACAATGATTGCAAAACATCTGGGAGAAATATTTAGATATAAGGGGTTGCAGGAGTAGCTTTTATTGTTATTAATGAAACCAGCTCACCATTTGGCACAATGTCCTATGCCTTCCGAGTGCTGTATAAAGTAATGCCTGATTGCCTGAGATATGCTTTGTCCCCAGGATTCACTGCCAATTAAAATAATAAATAAGCAACACAAGCTATAGAGATTAGAGGGAAGGATAATTGTCCTTCCTTGTCAAATAAATGAGAGGCTGGCTGGGACAAAGAAAAGGAGAACTAGAGAGGTATATATTTTCCTCTCCTGTGGTATCATTTTTATTGTTATTTTATCTACATGACAATGGGTAAAAAGGAAGATTAAGTCACATCGCAGTAATAACAACCAACTGAAGTGCCCCCATCCTCATAAGCCAAAGACAGACAGTTTCCTTTCAGCAGTTCTGACTAAAATCCCATCTAAAGTTCCCCCCGTGGCTCCTGTAGGAAGCTTGGATGCAATTACTTCATCCAAGTAACATGGGTAAGGGAAGAGAATACATTAGCTTCATTCTAATGGGGGAAACCAAGAAAGGCTGAATTAGTTCAGGACGTAAGTAAGTAAATACATACATACATACATACATACATACATACATACATACAACAAGGATATTCTATCTCAGACTGAGAATAACACAAATGAATTTGTCAATCTAATTATAATGTCAACAACAAATGCTTACTGTGTGCCATTCCCTGTGGTAAGAAATCACATCTATTATCTTATTTAACTTCCTAAAATACTTCTGGTGCTATTATTTCCATAAGGATGAGAGAATTTAATTGATTTGCCTATGATCACAGAAGATTCAGTGACCATTTCCATAAGTCACTTCAAAACAACATCTGATGTCAGTTATTCATTTCATTACTCTTGATGTGACAGATTTTTGGTAAGTGGATGTTTAATAGTTTGTAAAGAAAATAATCAGCAGCATTATCTGATAGTGTTAACAATGAATGTCTGCTTTTTATTACCCTGCTTAATTATAAGACTGGAATAACCTTGAATCAATGGGAGTTGGAATTTAAACTAACACATGTAGTTTTGTGTCACACTTTATTGAATTATTTGTTTACATGTTCTCCCTCCCCTCCCTATGACTCACACCTATGCACATTTAACAGTGCTAAACTAAGGACCTAGTTATATTCATCTCAATATGTCTATATTTCCCTTCCTTATTACAAGCTCAAATAAGATCACGTTAAAACAGTTAAAATCAGAAAGGAGGGGAGATGAGAGGGAATTACTTTTTCTTTGCGAATTTATATTGTACTGACAGAATTACAGATCTATGTATTATTTCACATTCATGTTGTGGTTTGGAAGAAGGTAGAATGATCCTAGATATAATAATGATAAGGGAACAAAGTTTCCAAGAAGTTGCATGATTGTAGATCACTTAGTCGATGGTATAACTGGAATGGGAATCTGTTTTTGCCAACTACTCAGTCAATGCTTTTTCTACAACATAATGTTGAGCATGTAAGTTTTTACCACTACTGGTCTTACATAATTATGGTTAACTTAACTTCCAACTCTGCTCATGAATCAGCAAATCACCCTCAGGACTGGGCGACTGGCAAACTATCCATCCAGAAAGAGCATAGAGGAAGAGAAACAATGTTTAGGTCTGTTTCTTTCTGGGCTGTACAGTTTGAGGCAACTGTAGGGCACACAAAGGGAAATTTTCCATAGGAGCTGAAAAGATGAGTTCAAAATTGAGGAGATAAATTTGTGCAAGAGAGAAAGGTTTGGGAAATGGATTCTAAAGGTGGCAGCTAAAGTCATGGAAGTCACTGAGGTCCCTGGAAGAAAGATTACAGACTGAGAAGAGTGCTAAAGGCTAGCTTTATGAAATTGAGCAGAGCAAGCCTGAAGTAAAGAGCCAGCTAGTGAAGTAAAGAACCAAGACCTACATATACCAGAAGATATGAGAAGAAACAGTTTTAGGAAAGAAGAAATTGGAATATATTAAAGTGATTGAGGATATTTCTATTAGATGTAACAACCAGGAGTTCTGATCTGTCAACTATTTGGATATTTTGAAGTTTTAGGGTTATATCAGAATAGCTTAGGGACACTGAATTGAGAGAATGTTTGATTTAAGAACATCAATAAAGAAAACTCCAGGGTATACTTCTAAGTAACACTCAATATGAATAGAGAATGACTGCTACCATGAAAGAAGATTCCATCTCTATCCTCACATTCTGACTTATTTTGCTTTATGCATCTATTATCACCTAATATGTTGCTTATGTATCTGTCATCTGCCTCCTCATGGTAGAATATATGGGGCACTTTATTTTGTTACTACAGTATCTTCAGGGTCTAGAACAAGAATTGGTCAAAAATAGCCCACTCCTTATAAGTGTAAATAAAACTGTATTATAACACAAGGCCTGTTCATAGGATGGCTACTTTGGCTGAGTTGAGCCCATATACGAGAGACCATATGCTCACAAACCAAAAATATTTACTATCTGATCCTTTACAGAAACAAGTTTGCCAATCCCTGCTCTAGAATACTACTTGCACATGGTGGGCACTCAATAACTATAACAGACAAGTAAATGATAGAATTAATAAAGTGAAGGCAGTAGTCTCAATTATTTAATGTTTTTGGCCAAACTGACCATTCTGAGCTTTGTTTCCCCATTTGTAAGATGAGATACTAATTATATCTATATTTATGTCGATATAGATATCTTAAAGGACAAAAGTGAGCATTATAGGAAATATATGTAACTGGCAAATGGACAAATCAAAAAACATAAATACTCATCCCCTTCCCTTTCTCTCCTTGAAATGTTATGTCTATGAAGTTGATCTCACTGGCTCCTTCAGAGCCCTTTCTAATCGCTCCGGTTGGGAGTGTCAGCGATATGAAGCCAACAAAATAATATCGATTCACCCACATAAGATGTCCTCTGGGGGCGCCTGGGGGGCTCAGTGGTTTGAATATCTCAGACTCTTGAGATGAGCTAAGGTTGTGATCTCACAGTTTGAATGGAGCCCCACATCCAGCTCTGTGCTGACAGTGTGGAGCCTACTTGGGGATTCTCTCTCCCTCTTTCTCTGCCCATCCCCCTCTTTCACTGGCACGTGTGTGTTTTCTCTCTCTCTCTCTCTCTCTCTCTCTCTCTCTCTCTCTCAAAATAAATAAATATATACATAAAAATATGTCCTCTGTCTTTGGAAATTGTGAGACCTAGATTGCATAATTGTGACAAGGGGTCACTCTAGGAAATCACAAGCCCCCAACTCCCAAGTCATCCCACTCTTTTAAAGCCTGTACATCAGCAGTAACATTATTTTTATTGTGGCAAAAAAGCAGTAGATAATAGACAGAGACATTTTGGATTGATAAAGACACTTGGAATAATTTTCCAAGGCACTGGCCTTCACCTTTCTAATCATTCCAGAAAAGCCCTTCATTATTCATGGCTTTCTCTGCAATGTAGTGCCTCGTTCAGCGTAGCTGTCAAGACCATTCAGCCTCTTATTTTTTTTGTATTTTTTGTTATTTTTTTTCTTATGGTTGTTGGATATCCAATAAAGAAGTTTTATTATTTTTTAAATCCATTTAGCTTTTAAAAAGCACTAGTACTGAAAACTATTATAAGCTTTTCTTCTTAAATGTGCACACTCAACCAAGGGACATATTTTCAATTTTATTTTGAAAAGGGACTTGAACATTAAAATTGAAGCCTTTGGAATTGGCGGTTGCTAAGAAGGAGAGAGGAGAAAAGGCAGATATTTCAATTTTCAAAAACATTTTATCAGGTAAAAAAAATAAAACAGAGAGTATAAGAACAGAAGAAAGTTAGAAAAATAATGCTATGAAAAGTAAGTGTTCAACTCTTTTCCTTTTAGGCCCTAAATACCACTTTATTGTGTGATGCAACATCAGATTACATCATAAACTGCACAATTCTTATCTTCCCTGGATATCAAGTCCTTTCATTAATCAAATATACAGTGAGCTTCTGCATTTTGTGACATAATATGCAAAGAAATAGGAGCACCATAGAGAATGAAAGACTAGCCCTGACCTCAGGCACACTGTCAATCAGGGGACCCTGACTCAAAAACATATTACATACAAGTACTACCTCTGAAAAGAGAAAAGTCTTCTTACAAAGAAAGAAGACCAATTACAAACAACATGTATAAAACATCATGGGATACATATCACTTATTCATTTGGTTGACAAACATTTTTCCACCATGTGTTAAACAATGTACAAGGGGCCAAGAAGACCACAATACTACCTCAAACAAACATAATAAATATTTCTTAGGAATATGTATGAGCTAGGAATATTTTTCACATTGGACTTTTGTCCCGTTAATGACAAATAAATTCCAATCAAAGTTAAATGAGATATTAAAGAAGAATGTTTTGCAAACACATTTCAAAGATGATATATTTTATCTACTTGTATTTCATCTAAAGTTTTCAACCTTAAATCTTTGAAATTTATGATTAAATTAAAAAGTAATTTGGATCATTCTCCTGTTTTGTTTCTAAATGGTGAAATAAGAATTATTTCAGGGTGCCATTCGCACTTTTCTACAAATAAAAAATTTAGGGTGTGGATAGTCTTAGTTGATGATAAATGAAGAAGAGATTGTATATATAGTCACTTCTTTTTTTTTCTCTTTAACAGTGGCTTTGGCAAGTTGGAGACACCTTGATGCATTACAAATTTTGATCACATGACCACAATCTACAAACCTAGTAGATGTTGGCTTACCATGAATTTGCAGAATTAATTTTACTTTTGTGATCATCATTATCTGGTTTTTAATTTGTTTACACAAAGCACAGATGTTACTGACCAGTTTCTTCTGTCAGACTACCTGAGTTCAAATCCTCTTTCTACCTTCCTTTGGGACAAAATCTAACCTCTCTGAGCCACAGTTTTTTTCATTTTTTTTTCCATCTGTAACATGAATATAATAGTCCCAACTACCTCCTAGAGTAGTTGTGAAAATTATATGAATTAGTTCATACAAAGTAGGTTGGACATTTTCATGCTTATGTACCACTACTTCAAGGTATTACAGAAAAATCACTGTATATTACATAGAACATGGTGGTACTTTCAACTTTTCAACTTTTTCACATGGTCCTATATAAATCACTAAACATATCAGAATCTCCAGGGGTTTTTTTCTTCATTTTTTTATATTGAAAATCCCTACCTAATAGGTTACTGATGGGTAGTGAACTGAATAATGAATGTAAATTAGCATACTCATTGGCCCATTGTAGTACTGAATTCACATTTTTATTTTATTTTTTTTTAATTTTTTGATGTTTTTATTTATTTTTGAGACAGAGAGAGACAGAGCATGAACAGGGGAGGGGCAGAGAGAGAGGGAGACACAGAATCTGAAGTAAGCTCCAAGCTCTGAGCTGTCAGCACAGAGCCTGACATGGGGCTCGAACTCACAGACTGTGAGATCACGACCTGAGCTGAAGTCGGACGCCCAACAGACTGAGCCACCCAGGTGCCCCTGAATTCACATTTTTAAAAGATTTAGTCAAATTCATGGAAAAATATAAAATAAATACACCCAAAAAGTGAGTGGCAAAAGGCAGAAAAATCTTGCTATAAATATAATAGCAAGGTTTACATTTTTTTCATATACAAAAAGTTCTTAGAAATCAATTAAAAATCCACTAAGATTCCAACAGGTAAATGAGCATGGAACCAAAGAAGCCTAATTGTCAGAAGAGAAAATCCTAATGGCAAATGAATATATTTAAAAAATCAACTTTATCATATAATGAGAAAAGAAATCAGCCCCCCCTACAGAGTGCTTCCCATGATGTGGTGGCTCCATCATATAATGCTTCTGGAACTTTTGATTAGTATAACCTAATGAAACCTCTAATTATTGTAACCTTTAAATAGAGAAGATTGACAATATGTATCCAGTTACTTAAAAATGATCACAGTCTTGGGCCTAGTAAGTCATACAAAGGAAGGAACCAGAGATGCTGAATAATTGTTATGAATAAAGTTGTTCATGCATACCTTAATTTTTAATAGCAAAAATTATAAAAATTTCAATGTGCAATAAGAGGGGAATTGATTTAAAAAGCAAATAATATTTAATGAGAGAAAATATTTATAATGTTAAATGAAAACAGCAATTTGAGTTCTGTTTCTATACATGTGTTATTGATTATACAACCAGCTTAGTAATGAGCTAGACTCCTTAAGGCTCAATTTGAAAGAGCTTTACTTTTCCCTAATACTACATTCAATTTGCTATGCTATCTCTCTCTTTTGCACTAGCAGGACAGTATCTTTGCATGGCATGTAACTATTTAGCCATTAGATCACTCTTACTTTCAAGAAATGAGAAGTCTGGTTCACAATGACTGGGGTGGACAAGCAGTAGAGTGCTTTCTGCTCATATGAAACCCATTCAAGAAATCCTCTTATCTTTCTCATTACAATAAAACTTCAGTCATTTTGTACATAGGTTGGCAATATGTGATGGATGGGCTAGTTTGATTTTCTGGAATGATTTTGGCCACCTCTCAGCAAGTTTGGAGGTAACATATCAAGCATTTCTCAGAACCGGGTGCGTGTTTATCACCTATCATTCTGAGCTGTGTTGTGAACCCAGCTTCTCTCTGTAGAATATGTGGGCAATTATCACTTACAGTACTCAGCTATGGGACATTTGTTTAAAAAATAAGAAAAAAAAATACCTTCTAACAATCTTTTAACTTTGGAATTATAGATCATTTCTGTTCTCTTCTTGATACTGTATCTTATAAGTTTTTTAGGCATCTGGCCTTCTATTTATAAGAATGAAACAGTAACGACTAAGTAATTTCATTTTGTTGGTATCAGTGTGTATTATTATATCACCAAAAGTATAATCTACTTGAAGACCATGGTCACTTTTATTTTTATACAAATCATAGGCACTGAATAAAATCACTGTTTAGGAAAAAGTCAACAGAGGTGGATAATAGATAACTCAATATAGACCTTTGAGAGGGAAAAAGGAAATCAGAGTTGGGATGGGATTTTACTCACCCAAATAATTATGTGGTATAACTATACCTTTACTCCTATCCCTGCTTGTGCTTCATAGCACTATACAACTGCTACTCACAGTGGGTTAAACTCTATGCTAAATGTGGTATATAAAATTTTCTAGCGTTGTCCCTGATATCTCTAAAAATACGAACTGGCCATTTCAGACAGAGGCTTTAAGAAGTGGTATATTTTACCAAGTTTACTTAACCACAAAGTTGGCACAACTGGTATTCAAACTGGCTGGATATAACATTGTCTCAGACTAGAGACAAATTTTATTAGAACTGTGGAGCATGGTGTTATCATTATATTCAAAATTCTTACTCTTGCCAAGGTGAAAAATTACCATGAATATTTGATCCTGCATAATCAAGGTACATAAGATTATTGGTATCTAGCATTTTGGGATAAAGAAGGTAGTTAATGTAAATAGGATATATAATATATATAAAATCTGATACAGTGTAGTATAACATGTTCCCATGCAGAACTTACTTTGTTTTGTAAAGGGAGATTTAATTATTACAGCTTGCGAAGTCCGCCTTTTATTGAAATTAACAAGGTAGAGTGCTGTAGCCACATGCTGAATCCCATGGCTGGCTCGAATCTAACAAGGACCAGTTGCTTCATTCAATTTCTTTCTTCCTCCAAAATGCAATTAACAGACTGTGATTAGTTGAACAAATTCCAAATCGTATTCAAATGAAAGCAATTTACCCTGAGTCTGGGTCCAACAGGTGATCATTTTCAAAGCTCCTGGAAGAATTAGATGGTTTCATCTAATTGTTCTCAGGAAGAAATGGACTTAAATGCATGATTCCAACAGGCCCCTCCAAGTACAGCCCATATGGTGGTGGTTCAGTGCTGGCCTTTCAGCTTCACTAGCCCAAAGGGCAGCCTGGGTAATTACATCTTGCTTCCAAAATATTTTTATGGTGAACTACAATGTTTCAATCTAGCACAAAATAACAGCCGAATTTCCTACTACTAGGCAAAGAAAATCTAGGGATATATTTGAGGGAGCAGGATGTTTGTGTGAAGAAGGGTTGTAATTCAGAAGAAGGAGGGGAGTTGCAAAAGATTAATAGTAAACATTGTGTCCTAGGTATGAAACACTGGAAGTTACCTCTCTCTCTCTCTCTCTTTTAGGGTTAAATGGGCCTTGAAACTATAAAGTATGCATTATTTTCTTCATTATTCAAGGAAGAAACAAAGGTTTAGGAAGTATTAACAAAATTTGCATAGAGGCACCCAGGTGGCTCAGTGGATGACTCAGTTCCCGAGTTTGAGCCGGGCATCCAGCTCTCTGTTGTCAGCACAGAGTCTGCTTCAGATCCTCTGTCCCCCTTTCTCTCTGCACCTTCCCTGCTCACTCTCTCTTTCTCAAAAATAAATACACATTTTTAAAAATTTGCATAAACCATACATGGTTTGAACATGGAGAAGCAGGATATTCAAAACTACATCGCATAGCTCCCCTGTTATCAATAGGGGATACATTTCAAAATTCCTAGTGAGTGCCTGACCCTGTATATACTATGTTTTCTATATAGTACTGGACCCATCTATACCATGTTTTGTTTTTCCTATACACACATATCTATGATAAAGTTTAATTTATAAACTAGGTACACTAATAAATTAACAATAGCTAATAATAAAATAGAACAATTATAACACTATACTATCATAAAAGTTATGTGAATGCGGTCTCCTCTCTCAAAATATCTCCCTGTGATGACATGAGATGATAAATCACCTATGTGATGAGATGAAGTGAGGTGAATAATGTAAGCATTGTGACACAGTGTTAGGTTGCTGCTGACCTTCTGACAATAGGTCATAAGGAGGGTGACCTGCTTCCAAAAGGTGTTGCATCATGGGTAACTGAAACCATGGAAAGATAAACTGCGGAAAGAAGAAAGGAGGTGGGGATTAACGTACAAATCTATAACTTTGAAGGCCTTTTTCTTTTTTCTCCATCAGATTGACTTTGTTTCTATTTTAAGTACCCTAGAAATTTGGCTGAAACCTTTTGTCTTCAGTTCACCTAAGAAATAAAGTCCAATTTAAAAAGAATTACACACAGAGACAGATGCACACACATGTACACACATAAACACACTCTTTTCCGCTTCTAGTTCTGCATATAAGGAAGGAAGGAGCTTCAACGTTACCACTCTATTGTAACAACAAGTAAAAAGCTGAACAGACTGAAAACACAACTCTGCTTGTATCCGTAAGAGAGATGAGGGCATAGGGCAAACTGTTGCCCCCACGACTGAGAGACAGACAGTTATATTCAAAGAGTCAGGGCTTATAGGAGCACTGACTCACAAGCACAAACCACCTTGTGAGCCAATGTCCAGGTAGACAAATCTAAACTCTAATTGATGAATTGCTGAAGTTTCAGTATAGACAAGTCTGGTAATTAGTTATGTCAGGGAGACCCAGAACTATACATTTTTGTGAGTTTTTATCTCAATAACTTGGTCAGGAGCTCACAGTAAAGAGCAAAGAAAATCCCTCTCATGCTTTCAGTAGGGAAAGGGGGTAAAGGAACCATTTTGATATATACCAGTGCACTTGGTTCTTTTAACAAGGCCTACCTTCAGTAGAAACTAGTTAACTAACACCTTCCCTGCTAGGGAATTATCATACCCAATTCTAGCACACTTTAGCAATCCTTTCCCACCCAAGGTGGGAGAAAACAAACAAACCAATCCAAGAAACACTCGTGAAGTTCACAGAGTAGAGGGATAGGCCTACTAAAAGAATGATATCTAATCATAGGACCATAGAATGTTCTCCCATCACACCTTGCCACCATATTATTAAAGCAGTTCTTTTCACCGTGTACATCATGCAACACTGTTGAGAAAAAAATTACAAGCAATATGAAAAGAAAAACAAACACACAATTGGAAGAGATAGAGTAAGCATCAAAATCAGACATGATACGGATGTTAGAATTATCAGACTAGTAATTTCAAACTATGACTAATATGCTCAGGGTTCTAAGAGATAAAGTAGAAAGAACATAGTAACAAATGGGAAATGTAGGCTGAGGGATAGAAATCCTAAGAAAGACCAAAAAGAAGTGTTAGTCATCAAAGCACTATAACAGAAAGGAAGAATACCTTTGATGGGCATAATAGTCTGGACGTGATGTAGACAACAATCTCTAAACTTGAGGATATATCAATAGCAACCTCCAAAACTGAGAAGCAAAGAGAATGAAGAATAAGAAAAACAGAACAGAATATCCAAGGACTTTGGGATAACAACAAAAGGTGTCTAATATGCATAGAATGCCAGAAAGAGAGAAAGGAACAGAAGAAATATTTGAAACAGTAATAACTGAGAATTTCTCCCAGATGAATGTTCTTCCAAACACAAAGCCACAGATCCAAAAAGCTCAGAAAACACCAAGCAGAACAAATGCAAACAAAACAAAATAACAACAACAACAACAACAACAAATCCCGCAAAGTACATATAGGTATGTCATTTCAAACTACAGAAAATAAAAGATACAGAAAAAAATCATGAAAGAATCCATCTTACAACTGAAGCTTATTCATCTTACAACTGAAGGCTTATACCCTTTAAATAGCATCTCCCCCTCTCCTGCAAACCCCAGCCCAGGTAACTACTGTTTAACTCTGTTTCTATGAGTTTGACTTTTTTTTTTTTTTAGATTCTACTTGTAATTGTGATCATACAATGTTTGCCTTCATATAATTTCACTTAGACATAATGTACTCTAGGTCCATCCATGCTGTCGTAAATGGCATTTCTTTTCTCCCTCATAGCTGAATTCTATGCTATTATATATATACACGTATATGTATATACGTATACATATATACGTATATACACATATGTATATATGTATATGTATATATATATATACATGTATAATATATATAATTATATATATACATATATATAGCTATTGTATACATAGACAATGTGTATGTACATTATATATTATATACACATACATATATTTATGTATTCACACATACATACATAAACATATATACACATTTAAATATTATATATCATTGTATTGTATATATACATACTTATATATGTATATATATATACACATATATACGTATACATATACACATATACATATATATGTATACGTATATATACATATACGTATACATATACGTATACATATACATACACGTATATGTATACACATATGTATACGTATATGTATACGTATATGTATACACATATGTATATGTATATATATATACACATATATGTATATATATGTGTATATATATATACATATGTAAGTATGTATATACACACACACACACACACTCATACCACATCTTCTTTATCCATTCATCTGTCAAAACTTAGGTTGTTTTCTTATTTTGGCTATTCTGAATAATACTGCAAAGAAGATGGGAATGCAGATATCTCTTTAAGACATAGATTTAATTTCCTTGAGATACATTTTCCAAAATGAAATTGCTTGATCATATGGTAGTTATATTTTTAATTCTTTGGAAAAATGGCTACTCAGGACCTTTGACCATTTTTAATTGGATTATTTGCTTGTTTTGCTACAGAGTTGCATAAATCTCTTATATATTTTGGATACTCTTTATCGGATATATAGGTTTCCTTTGCTGTGCTGAACATTTTTAGATCAATGTAATCCTATTTATTTTTGCTCTTGTTTCCTGTGCTTTTAATATCACATTCAAGAAATTATTGCCAAAACCAATGTCAAGGAGCTCTTTCTCTATTCTTCTAGAAGTTTTAAAGTTACAATCTTATATTTAAATGTTTAATCCATTTTGCATTATTTTTTGTGAGTGGTGTAAGATAGGAGTCCAATTTCATTCTTTAGCATGAGGATAACCGTTTTGGCCAATAAGTTTAATTGAAGAGACTATGCTTTTCCTATTGTGTGTTTTTGATGCCTTTGTCAAAGATTAGTGGGACATGTGTGCACGGAATTATTCTGTGCTCTCTATTCTGTTCCTTTGGTTTATGTGTCTGTTATGCCAGTATCATACTGTGTTGATTTCTAGAGCTTTGCAATATAGTTGAAATCAGGAAATGCTATGCTTTCACTTTTGTCCTTCTTTCTCAAGACTGCTTTGGCAATTCAGGTGTTTTGTTTTGTTTTGTTTTTTGTGATTCCAGCTGAATTTTAGGATTTTTTTAAAAGATAAGACAGATAATTTTATTTCTTCCTTTCATACTCAAACACCTTTTATTTCTTCTTCTTTTTGCCCAATTGCACTGGCTAGGACTTCCAGTATGATGCTGAACAGAAGTGCCCACAGTGGGTGGGCATCCTTTTCTTGTTTCTAGTTTTAGAAGGAATGTTTTCAGCTTTTCACCATTGAGTTTGATGTTAGCTGTGGGATTACAATATGTAGCCTTATTGGCTTGAGGTACATTCCTTCGATGCCCAATTTGATGAAAGTTTTTATCATGAAAATAAATGAATTTTGTCAAATGCTGTTTCTTTGTATTAAGATTATCATATAATTTCTAGCCTTCATTTTATTAATGTTGGTGTATCACTTTTATTAATCTGTATATGTTGAGCCATTCTTGCATCCTAACAATAAATCTAAATTGGTCATGATGTGTAATCCCATTAATCTGCTGTTTCCTTTGGTTGGCTAATAATTTGTTGAGGACTTTGTTTTTTCATCTGTGTTCATCAGGGATATCAGCCTATATTCTCCTTTTCCTTTGATGTCCTTATCTGGCTTTGGTATCAGGGTAATGCTGACCTCATAAAATGAGTTTGGAAGAGTTCCCTCTTCTTCAGTTTTTTGCAAGAGTTTGAGAAAGATTGGTATTAATTCTTCAAATGGTTGGTGGAATTCTCCAGTAAAGCCATTTATGATCTGAGATTTTCTTTGCTGAGAGGTTTTTGATTACCAATCTAAATTCTTTATGCATTGTTGGACATTCATATTTTTTTGTTTCCTTGTGATTGGTTCACTCTTAGTAGGTTGTACATTTCTAGGAATTTATCCATTTGTTTAGGTTATCCGATTTTTTGGCATATAATTTTTCACAGATGTCTCTTATGCTAGTTTGTATTTCTGCATTGCATTGTCCCCTGCAATGTCCCATTGCAATGTCCCTTCTTTCATTTCTGATTTTTTTTCCATTTATGTTCTCTCATTTTTCTTAGTTTATTTTTTTTTAATTTTTTTTAATGTTTTTATTTATTTTTGAGACAGAGAGAGACAAAGCATAAGCAGAGGAGGGGCAGAGAGAGAGGGAGACACAGAATCTGAAGCAGGCTCCAGGCTCTGAGCTGTCAGCACAGAGCCCCACATGGGGCTCGAACTCACAGACTGTGAGATCATGACCTGAGCTGAAGTCGGATGTTTAACCGACTGAGCCACCCAGGCGCCCCCCATTTTTCTTAGTTTAGCTAAAGATTTGTCAACTCTGTTTAACTCTCCAGAAAAAAAAAAGTTCTTATTTTCACTGATCTTTTCTATTATTTTTCTGGTCTCTATTCTATTTATTTCTGTTCTGGTCATTGTTATTTCCTCCCTTCTGTTAATTTTGGGATTACTTCTTTTTCTAGTTCTTTGAGGTGTAAAGTTCTTTATGTGGGGCTTTTCTTTTCTATTTAATGTAGACATTTATCATCACAAACCACCTTCTTAGAACTGCTTTTGCTACATCATCCTATCAGTTTTGATATATTGTACTTCATTTTTGTTTGTTTCATGGTATTTTTATTCCCTTTTAATTTCGTCTTCGATAACACTGTTTTGTGACCTAACATATGATCTATCCTGGAGAACGTTTTGTGTGCACTTAAGAAGAATGTGTATTCTGCTGCTGTTGGATGCATGTTCTGTATATGTCTGTTAGATCCATTTAGTCTACAGGGTGGTTCATGTCCAGTGTATCCTTACTGATTTTTTTTTTGTCTGATTAACCTATTCATTGTTGAAGGTGATATATTGATGTTCCCTATTATTATTGATTGCTGTCTATTTCTCCCTTCATAACTGTTAGTATTTACTTAATTTTTAGGTATTCAGTGTTGGGTACATATATTTTTACAATTGTTATATCTGCTTGATGAGTCAACTCCTTTATCATTATATAATGATCTTTTTGTCTCTTGTTAAAGTTTTGACCTAAATTTCATTTTGCATGACATAATATAGCTATCTTTGTGTCTTTTAGTTTCTACTTGGAAGGAATATCTCCTTCTATCCCTTCACTTTGAACCTATGTGTGTCCTTAAAGCTGTATATTTCTTATAAGCAGTATACAGTTGAGTTTGTCTTCATCCATTCACTCACTGTATGCCTTTTGATGGAGAATTTAATCTATTTACATTCAAAGTAATTACTAATAGGTAAAGGCTCTCTAAAGTCATCTTCTTAAATGTTTTCTGGCTGTCTAGTAGTTTATTTGTTCCCTTATTCCTTTCTGGCTTTCTTCCCTCATGAAATGATGATTTTCCAAAATCACTTGCTTTGCCTTCCTTCTCTTTATATTTTGTAAATCTCCTGTAGGTTTTTGCTATGTGGCTACCCTTGAGGCTTACATAAAACATCTTATTGTTATAATAGTCTATTTTAAACTGATAATAAACTTAACTTTGATGACATACAAATACTATCCTTTTACTCTCAACATTAGATGTTTTATGTCATAAATTACATATTTTTATATTGTGTGTCCATTAAAAATTATCGTAGCTATAGTTATTTATAATGCTCTTGTTCTTTAACCCTATACTAAAGTGATTAACACACAACCATGTTACAGTCTAGGTTGTTGTTGCTTTGACTATATACTTACCTAACCAATATGCTTTATATTTTTATGCTAGTAAGTATAAGTATATTTTAATTTCAGCATTTGTTGTAAGGCAGGTCTAGTGGTGATAAACTCTCTCAGCTTTTGTTTGTCTGGGAAAGGCCATATCTCTCCTTCATTTCTGAAAGACAGTTTTACCAGATAAAGTATTTTCGGTTGACATTTTTTTTCCTTTCAGCACTCTGAATATATCATCCTACCCTCTCTTCTTCTGCCAGGTTTCTGCTGATAGACTTAAGAGTGTTCCCCTTATATGTGAGGAAGTGTGTGTTTTTTCATTTGTTTGTTTTTAATATTGCTCCTTTTAATGCTCTCTCTTTACCTTTGACTTTAGATATTTCTATTATAATGTATTTTGGAGAAGATCTCTTAGGGTTGAATCATTTAGGGAATCTATGAGCTTTAGGAACTTGGATATCTGAATCTCTCCCCAAATTTGTGGTATTCTCAAGCCATTGTTTCTTTAAATAAGCTTTCTATCCCTTTCTCCATCTCTTCTCCTGTGACTCCAATAATATATAGATTGTTTCATTTTATAGTATCCTATAATCCCTAAGATTTTCTTCACTTTTTTTTTTTTTGTTGTTGTTGTTGTTCTCCTCTGAGTGGATTATTTCAAACAATCTATCTTTGACGACACAGATTTGTTTTTCTACTTCTGGATCAAGTCTGCTATTGATGTTGTCTATTGCATTTTTAAATTTCATGTATTCTTTTGCTCTAGAATTTTCTTTGGCTCCCTATTATGATGTCTCTTACTCTGTTAAACTTCTTGTTTTGTTCATATATCAGTTTCCTGATTTCATTGCATTGCCTTTGCTTATTTGTTTCTGTATAGTTAATTGAGTTTCTTTAAGATCACTACTTAGAATTCTTCAGCAGGCAAATCAAAGGTCTTCATTTCTTTGGGGTCATTACTGGGAAATTATTGCATTCCTTTGGTGGTGTCATGTTTTCTTGATTTTTATGTTCCTTGAAGTCTTCTGTTGCTGTCTTTGCAATTGAAGAAGCAGCACCTCCTCTAGTCTTTACTGATTGGCTTCAGAAGAAAAGTGCATTCTGTCAGTCCTGCCAGGGATTTTGAGGTGTTCTTAGAACTTCTCTATCAGTATGCCTGCTCCATATTTCTTGTTCCCTCTGTGGAGAAAATTCTTAAGATTGTATGTCTTCTCTCAGTCCTGCAAAGCCTGGCTGGGTGCTGACAGCCTCCTGTTTGCTTTCTCTAGGGTGGTTAAATATTCAAGATTGTGTACTCTCTCCTAACCCTGCAGACTTAGGCCAGATTTCTGAGTGTGATAACTAGCTATCTGTGAAATCTCATACTCACTACCATCAGGTGTGTGCAACGAGCTGGTCATGGGGTTGGTATGTGTGTGAGGGTAAGGCATGCAGAGCATTGGTCGTGTCTGTGGGGTCGCTGGGGGGGATCTACAGGTGACATGATCCTAGAAGCTTGTGGGTGTGTTTCCTGATAAATTCCACAAAGCCGTTAGTAAGATCCACATCCCTTCAATATCCTTGGAATTCTGGCTGCTGTTCTCCCAGTCCTTTAAGGTCCTCCAGTTGTATAGCACACTTCAGTATTCTAGATGGGGCAAGAAAGAAGTAGACCTCTTTGGCAGTGTCTTACACAGCTGGGAAATCCAGGCACTCACCCACAAACTCACTTTTCCTTATGGGGGAAATTATAGGCTTAGAAGTTCTCTTCTGGCAGTAAGATGTCCTGCCTTGGGGGTAGGGTGAAGCGGGTAAAGTGTAATGGCTTCTCTTACCCTCTTCAGTGGGTCCAAACTCAGAATTTTTTCTCCAGTAGTGTGCTGGAACTTCTTTGTTAGACTCCCAGAATTCCACAAAGGCATGTTAATCTGTGGCTAATTGTCACAATCAGTGTTCTCTGAGGGAAAGACAGTATTATACTACTACTCCACCATTTTGCTGACATCCACTGGTTTACAGTGTTATTTGAAAGTGAACTTGGATTAGTTGTAAGCGTATATTAAAAACTTTAGGATACCCAGTAACAGAAGTTAAAAAGAAAGTGTATCTGATATGCTAAGAAAGGAAAGAATATGAAATCATATAAAATGTTGAATTAAAATCACAAAAAGCAGAAAAATAGTGAAGAAAAAGACAGGAATAAAGAACAAAATTAGAAACAAATAGAAAGCTGTAACAAATATAGTAGCTATTAATCCAACTATATAAACAACCACTTTGAACGATGATGGTCTAAATACACTAATTAAAAGACAGAGATTATCACAGTGGATTAAAAAAGACCCAATTAAATGATGCCTACAAAAAACAAAAACACTTTAAATATAAAGACAGATATATATTAAATACAGCTAGATGAAGAAAATATACCATGCTCACACTAATAAAAAGAAAGCAGGAGCCAACTTCAAAGCAAGGAAAGTTATTTGTGATAAAGGAGGACATTACAAAATGATAAAGGAGTAAATTCTCCAAGAAGAAATAAAATTTAATGTGTATGTATCTAAAAACAGAGCATATAACTATATAAGACAAAAATTGGTAGATTTTCAAGAAGAAATAGGTTAATCTATTATCATAGTTGGAGACTTATCAGAAATGGACATATTCAGCACACTAAAAATCAGTAAGGACACAGTTGGATTCAACATCACTATCAGTCACCTGGGTATAATTGACATCTATGGACGACATCATCCAACAACAGAATACATGTTCTCCTCAAGCTCACATGGAACATTCACCAGAAAACATCTTATTCTGGCTAATAAAACACACTTTGACAAATTTAAAAGAATAGGAATCATATAATAATGTCTGCTCCCAGACTACATGGAATTAAACTAAAAATATAACAAAAAGATGAACTGAAAAATTCCTAAATGTATACACACGTTTAAATAACATATAAGTAAAAGAAGAAATCTCAAGAGAAATTTTAAAATATTTTGAACTTAACAACTACTACAACAACAACAAACCCAGACAATTTACCAAAATCAGTTGGATGCAGTAAAAGCAGTGCTTAGAGGGAAATTTACAACATTGAAACCATATATCAGGAAAGGAGAAATCTAAAATCAATCATCTAACTTTATACCTTAAGAAACTATAAACATAAGAATAAATTAAATACAAAGTAAGCAGAAGAAAAGAAATATAATAATTACAGCAAAAATGAATGAAATTGAAAACAAGAAATCAATTAATTTTTTAAAAGCTGTTTTCCAAAAAGATAATATCAGAAATGAAAGAGGAGATATCACTACAGATCCAAAAGACAATAAAATGATAATAAATACTATGAACAATTCTATGCCCACAGACTTGATAACATAGATGAAATAGAACAATTTCTTGAAAGACACAATTTATTATATCTTACACATGAAGAAGCAGAAATCTTGAATAGGCTTATATCTACATAAAAAATGAATCAGTAATTAACAACTTTCTAAAACAGAAAATACCAGACCTATATGGATTCACTGGTGAATTCTACTAAATATTAAGGAAGAAATTCTAACTCTCTAAAATTGGAGCACAGAAGCAGAGAGAATATTTCCTAATTCATTCTTTGAAGCAAGAATCACCCTGATGTCAAAGCCAGACAAAGACATCACCAGAAACAATTACCAGACCAGTATCTCTCATGAACATACACGCAAAAATCCTCAACAAAATAACAGCAAATCCAATCCAATGATGGACAAAAATAATTATATAATCCAATTTATCCCAGGTATGCAAGGCAGTTTCAATATTTGAAAATCAGTTAAATCAATCCATCACATCAACAATCTAAGAAAGAAAAAACAAAATCACATGATCACATCAATATATGCAGAAAACTATTTTATAAAATATAACACCTTCTCATGAAAAAAACCCTCTTAGACAACTAGGATTAGAGGGGAACTTCCTTAACCTCATAAAGAATATCTACCAAAACATACAGTTAAAGTCACATTTAATGGTGAGAAATGAGAAGATTCCCCACTAGGATCAGGAACAAGGTAAATGTCCCCCCTCTTGCCACTCATTGTCAACACTGTATTGGAAGCATTAACTAATTCAATAAAAAAAAGTAAAGGGAATAAAATATATACAGTTTCAGAAGAAGAAATAAAACTATCTTGTTCATACATGACATCACGACCTATGTAGAAATTCTGAAAAAAAAGGAGAAAAAAACACTCTTGGAACTAATAAATCATTGCAGAAAGATCAAAAGATACAATGTCAATATACAATAGTAAATAGTTCTTATATACCAGAAATGAACAAATGTAATTTGAAAATAAAAACACCATACCATTTATATTAGCACCCCCCAAATGAAATGCATAGGTCTAAAGCTAACAAAATATGTACAAGATCTATATGAGAAAAAACACAAAACTGATAAATAAAAATCAAAGAAGTACTAAACAAATGGAGATATATTTCATGTTCATGGATAGGAAGACTGAAGTTGTCAAGATGTTGGTTGTTTATAACTTGATTTATAGAATCAGTGCGATCCCAATCAAAATCCCAGTAAGTTATGATGTAGATATAAACAGATTTTAAAAGTTTACATGTAGCGGCAAAAGACCCAAGATATCTAATACAATATTGAAAGAAAAAATAAAGTTGGGGAACTAACAATATTTGACATCAAGACTTATGATAAAGCTATAGTAAATAAGACATTATGTTATCGGCAAATGAGTAGACAAACAGATCAATAGAACAGAATACAGAACCCAAAAATAGACTTACATAAATATATATAGTCAACTGATCATTGACAAAGGAACAAAAGCAATACAATGCATCAAAGATAGGTTTTCAACAAATAATGTTGGAATAACTGGACAGCCACATGCAAAACAAAAAAAAATTAACATGGACACAGACTTTATACCTTTCACAAATATTACCTCAAATGGATCACAGGCCTAACTATAAAATGTAGAACTATAAAATTCTTAAAAGCTAATATAAGAGAAAACCTATATGTTCTTGGGTATAGTGATGCCTCTTTTAAATACAATACCAAAGATGTAACCTATGAAAGAAATCACTGGTAAGCTGGACTTCATTAAAATTAAAAACTGCTCTGTGAAAGACCAAGCCAAGAGAATGAGAAGCCAACCCACTGGCTGGGAGAAAATATTTGCTTCAGATCCATCTGATAAAGCACTGTTATCCCAAATATACAATAAACTCTTAAAACTCAGCAATAAGAAAATAATCTGGTTTAAAAATGGACCAAACACCTTAACCAGCATCTCACCCAATAAAACAGACAGATGGCAAATCAGCATATGAAAAGATGTTCCATATCATGTCACCGGGGAAATGGGAATTAAAATAGCTATGAGATACCACTACATTTGAACATCCACAAATACCAAACACTGGTGAGGATGTGGAGCAACAGGAACTCTCATTCATTGCTGTTGGGAATGCAAAATGGTATGGCCACTTGGGAAGACAGTTTTACAGTTTCATATAAACAAAACATAGCCTTACTAAACAATCTGGGAATCACACTCTCTAGTAATTACCTGAAAAGTTGAATATTTATTTCCACATAAAAACCTTCACAGGTTTTTATGTTTATAATGGATTGATTCATAATTGCCAAAGCATGGAATCAACCAAGATGTCTTTGGTAGATGAATTGATCAAACAAACAAACAAAGAGACAAACACCTGTAGTAATCCATACAATGGAGTGATATTTAGTGCTAAAAAAGTTAAAGTTATCAAGCCATGAATAGGCATGAAGGAAACTTAAATGCATATTATAACATTCTGCTAAAGGTAAAAGATACTATAGAAATAGTACCAAGATTAGAGGTTGTCAGGGGTTCATGGAGATGAAGGAGAGGAATGAATAAGAGTAAAGAGGATTTTTAGGGCAGTAAAAACATTTGGTATATACTGTAATGATGGCTATATGTCATTATACATTTGTCCAAAATCACAGAATATACAACACCAAAAATGAACTGTAATGTAAACTATGGACTTTGAATATTAATGATGCTTCAAAGTAGGTTCATCACTTGTAAAAAATGTACTACTGTTGTTGGGGATGTTGATAATGGTGGATGTTATGGTTTGTGTAGGGGTGGGGTTATATGGGAAAATCTCTGTACTTTCATCCTTCAATTTTACTATGAAGCTAAAACTGCTCTAAAAAATCATGTATAATATATAATATAAAATACATTATTTCCACAAATATTATAAAGTTATATATAATATATTATAAGATATTTTCTTTCCATAAATGTATCAAAATCATTAGAGATGATACCATGAGGCATCATATTCAAATAGTATTCTAACACTAATATTAAAGGTTATCTTGAGAAATGTTCTGAGTTTTACTCACATTTTACAAAATCTTCAGTGTTCATATTATTTGAGGGTGGAAGCCTTGACAGTGGGGTAGAATAAAAAATAACATACATCCAAAAAACATCCAGTTATAGGACTTAGGGACCATGCAGGCATAGGCATTTATGCCAATTTTCTAGATTTCTAATAGATTATTTTAGGAAGCTATTCTCAAGTGATAAACTATTCTTTCATAAATTCTAAGCAATAAAAAGACATATTACAACAGCATTAGGAATCAAAAGAAACAAATATGTAAATGACTCTGGTGGGATCCCATTATATTTTGGGCAATAGTATAGTATCATTATCTCTTCGTATATATCCATCAATACACCCTGAGCTCCTCAAAGGGTCAGGTCGTTTTTTATTACAGTTGTCATTGCCTGTGTAACTCATTAACTGTTTACTGCTATAATCAACACACTAAAGCAATTTCATACTCATAACCTACATTTCAAGCCTCCTTCCAGCCATTTACTTCCTAATCAATGCATTCTTTATTTTTCTCCATCAACATGGAGGACAGAATACCTTGTTATTTCTTCTGGAAAAAAAAATCTATCAAAAAGCATTACTGAATATTATATAGATTGAATTGTGTCCATCAAAATTCATATGTTAATCTCAGAATGTGACCTTATTTGGAAATAGAGTCATTGTAGAAATCATTAGTAAAGATGATTTCTGGAGTAGGTGGGCCCTAACTAGATGAAATGACTAATGTCCTTAGAAAAAAGTGTAAATTTGGATGCAGAAATGCACATATAGGGAACACCATCTTAAGATTAGAATGATGCTGCCATGAACCAAGAAACTACCAGAAACTAGCAGGAAGCCCTGGAATAGATCATCCCCTGACAACTTCAGAGAAAGCATGGCCCTGCTAACACCTTAAGCTAGTACTTCTGGTCTCCACAATCCTGAGACAATAGATTTGTGTTGCTCACCCAGTTTTTGGAACTTTATTCCAGTAGCCTTAGCACTGGAATGCTCACTAATACAGTGAGTCATGAAAACTATATTGCCTCATTTCCCTTGTTCAAGCAAACATCTTAAATTTCCTTAATAGATGCATTTTCCCTAGTCTTTTCTTGGCACCAGGAGGCATTTTATTTTCTTAGATCCTTCCCCAAACCAAGAGCCTCTTCTACTCCACAACTGCATATCTTTATCTCATTAATATGCAGAACAATTCAAAACTACCCCAAAATTCTACCCCAAGTAATGGCAGAGTAATCTGAATTACATATGTTAACTTTCTTTCCATTCTTATAAACTTTTACATTCTAGGTATTATCATATTCAGTTGACAGTTAAAGAAAATGAAATTCCAAATATTAAGTGGTTTCAGATCACAGAGCAAGAAGGTGGGGCAGCCAGCATTCCAACCCAGATTAGTGTTTTCATAGTCAAAAACACCTAACTCCTATTTGGCTATTTCCACACATAGAGGTAGTTGGACTGAACTGAATCTTCAGTTTAGTTTAAAAACTGGTCAGATTGAAATGAAAAATTAACTAAATTGAAGATCAACTTGAATGATGGCTCCATCCAATCTAGCCAAACTAAGTGAAATGGTCATACATCAGATAGTCTATGATTTCCTTTACTCTTGTTGAATAAATCACCTGAGGATTTCCCTGAGGAGCCGTAGTCAGGATTCCTCGCTGTAGAAGACTTTGGCCTGTGCTTTAACATATGTTCAGTGATGTGCAGATTCTTCTGGGACATTCATACTAGATAATCAATTGTCTGATTATTATTGTGAAAACCACTAGAGACATTTCCCTCCCCAACCCACATTCTTTTCACAAAAAGTTTAATGTATTACTCTTCACATATCAAACTTATCTCTTCCCTTTTCCTCCACTGCTACTCTCTGTCATGTCTCATATTTTGTAATTCACACAGACATATCTGATAAAGGCCCATCAAAACCACTGAAACTCATCCTTTGTCTTTCCAGTTCTCATCACTCATTAGTGACACATACAGATAAGTCTTTGACTATTTTGCTATCTCTCTCTCTCTCTCTCTCTCTCTCTCTCTCTCTCTCTGTCTCTCTTTCTTTTTAATTCCTCACATTTTAGTGTGCACAAAAAGCTGAGAGACAAAGGCTCATCAAAGCCATTATTAGGCTACGTTTATCTGCTATGAAATGCCTTTGTCTTCTATTAGTTTTTAAAATGGTCCCGGCCCTTGTGTTGCTAGCTGGAATCTCTCATTACATTTGCTCCTTTTTCATCTGTTACTGAAATAGCAGGGTTACTTGGTGACTTTTTTGTCTTGCATATCCAGTGATGAGAGTATCTCTGAGCAATCTTCTAGAAGTTTGAATTCAAAAGAGAAGGTTTTTTTTTTTAAATTAAAATATTAAGTGCTGCCTGCATTTATGTTTATTATCTGTGGAGTGTTCATTTTTCATACTCATTCCCTTGCAGTGTGAGAGCATTGTTATGCAATGATTATTCCCAATGCCAAGCTATCAACAGGAGCATTTTGAGATAAACAATGTGTTTACAATAGGAACTGTAGTGGTGTCTTTTGTTTTGGAAGATGTTGGCATTTGTATTATTACTCTGCTCAGGAACGAGCCTTTCTTTCTCAGCCTATTGGAGAATTGCTATAATTTTCTCAGTGATTGTAAACAGAATTGGACCTCTCCTCCATGTCACTACCAGCTAAGGTAAGGTTCTTTAGATTTTTGGTGACTCTAGTTATTTTATTCACTCATTTGTGCATTCATTTATTCACACACTCATTTATCAACCACTAACAACGCAGTTTAAAATAATGTCCAGGAAATTGTCCTTCTAACACCCTCTCATCAAACTCTTAATCTATGAATTTTCAGGGAAAAAAATAAAGTTTACAGTAACAGGGGAAACTAAAACCAGTAGACAAATCTAGGAGGGATTTTCACTGATTTAAAGGCTGAGTGATTTAGATTATGAAATATAAGTGGTACCTATTAAGACTTAACCTCACATAACAGTCAGTAGCCAGAAAGTTAATTGTCTCTTCCATTCTATTTTATACTTGGAGTAGGGTGACCCCAGCTTTAAAATAAATACACAGACAAATAAACACTTATATGCATTTGGAAAGATCATCTCAGAAATAATGGATAAAAAGTAAGGGGAATTAGGAGATACGGAGGTAGTTTAGAGGAAAATGATGGTACTCATATATATTTCTTCAAACAAGATCCATGTAGGGGTGGAAAGTGGAGCTAAAACTAGTGATCATAGAAATGCACTCTAGCCCTAAGAGTTATTTATTTGTGTGTTCTTCTCCTGCCTACCAAATCTCAGGAAACTCAGCAATAAGAGTGGGAGAATAGCCACCTGTCTCAGAATAGCCACTGCACTAGAAAGGACCTATTCAACCCAGGAAATTGAGCTAGTGGTGTTTATCAACCTTCCTTGTAAAGAGGAACAGAGCCAAAAAAATGTAAAGGAACACAGCCAAATAAAACTCTATACTATTTTGCATATATATATATATATATATATATATATATATATATGATGTAAAGAAGCAGAACCAAATAAAATTACTATACTATACTCTCTTATCAAGTGACAAATCAAACAAGAAATTGAATAGCCCATAATTACTTATTTATGAATTTTGTGGCTACATCACAGATTTCTGATAAATGCCCTATTCTAGATAAACTTTTCTGAATGCTTTATTTTGAAAGACATTATTCAAAATTGGTATAGATTATCAGCTCTAACTCTGGCTTCTGTGGTCTCTTTCTTGTAATACCTATTGAAATAGCTTATGGAGATTTAAGATACCTCTGAATATTCAGGTTAATATTCCCTTTCCCTTAACATATACTATTAGGTTTTCCTTAATTTTTCCATTTTTCAAATGAGGAGAGTTAACAAATATTGCTAGGGAGGTACAGGGCAAAAGCGAGGATATCGATTACCTGAAGTTTCCTTGGATTCAATTACAGAAAATTTAAGGCTCTTATTCTAAGTTGAGTATTTGAGAATAGTTACACCATGGGTCCTTGTGCTACTGTACTTTTAATAAGTGGGAATTTTTGTTTATATACTGTTTGAAAGTCTAATATAGGATGTTAGAGGTATAAGAGGTTAAGGTCAAACAATGGTTAAATATCTATATATTAAAGTATCCTGGGATTACTTCTGCTGCAGTTTCTTTTCTTTAAGGCTTCTCAAAGAGTCTGCTTGGTGTAATAGAAAGGACATCAACTTTGCAGAGAATAATCTGGATTTGAATCCAGGCTTTATTAATTACTATTTTTGTGATCTTGAGCAACATGCTGATATCTCTGAGCCTCCTCAGTAATGAGAATAATGATTGTATTTGATTATCAAACGAAATTACCCATACAAAGCACACAGGGAATAAACACTCAATTAGTTGTTTCTTTATTCCTAGTGCATATTGCTAGTGTACTCATATCCACACACAATACATGCAGCTTTTTAGTTCAAAGTCTATGGGGGCAAGTTATCACTATCTTAAAAATATTTTGCAAGAGTCTTCTCTTCTCTGTTTTTTTTTTTTTTCCCCATGGGCTGGGTGAAGATAGCCACCCCCATGGGCTGGGTGAAGATAGGTCATCACAAAATTATCAAGTTTTACTTTTTTAGAACCTTCTCTGGAGACAGTGACTTTATTGACATTTAAATAGATAGTTGCATTGCATCCACACTTTCATTGTATGTATTTGCTCATAAACTTACCTGGGCTCATTGTCAGACCACATTTCCCAGTTTCCCTTGCAATCAGAGGTTTCCATATGACTGAGTTCTAGCCAATGAAATAGAAGGTCCCTCTCAAGCCTGGTCCATGAAAAGTGTCTCTTATGTATTCCTTCTTTCTCTCCTTTTCCATTTCTTTCTTTTTATTTAATGATTATTTATTTACTTTGAGGGAAAGAGCGCGCACATGCACAATTGGCAAAAGGGCAGAGAGAGAGAGGGGGAGAGAGGAAATCCTCAGTGGGCTCCACAGTAAGCACAGAGCTCGCTGCAGGGCTCCATCTCAGGAACCGTGAGATCACGACCTGAGCAGAAACCAAGAGCTGGACGCATAACTGACTGAGCCACCCAGGCATCCTTCTCCTTTTCCATGTCTGCTGGCTGCAATAAAGGAGGTCTATGGGGAAATCTTAGGAATCACAAATTGCAGATGAGAGAGGCTCAAGGTACCAAGAGTTTGAGCACTGCTTGGAAGACAGCTGCCCAACCAAGATACCAACTTATCTGAGCAAGAAATAGACATCCTTTGTATTAAGCCTGTATTGCCTTAATTAATAGAAGTACTTAGCACAACAGATAGCAAACAGTAAGCATCCAATAATTGTCCTCCTTTCCCCTTGTCAGCACATATTAATTCAATACATAGTCTAAACTGTGGACAGACCCTGGAAACAATCTCTGGTACTGCCCAACTGCAATTACAAGTTTAAGACCTGACCACTTGTTTATATATGTGCCTCCCACTACCACCCCGGTAACTTTTGAGCAGCTTAAAAATTGATTATTCACTGTTCCATCTCTGTTGCATTGCTCTAAATGCTTAATAAATGTTTCTTGAACGAAAGAAAGAAAAATACCAGCAGGAAGACCAAGGGGTTGGAAAAGAAAATACAGTTAAGGCCAGGACATGTAAAATATAGTGGTGAAAAGCTCAGATTCTTTTACTCAGAAAGCCCAAAATTTGTGGCAGAATCCTGAGTAAACCCCTTATTAGCTGAGGTTAGTTGACCTCACTGAATTTCATTTCCTCATGTATAAACTGAAGATAATAATAGTACTCATAGGATTAGCCAAGGTTGCGTGTTATCATTGTTATTATCATTAGGAAGGGAATTTGTAGCTATATGAAGACAGCAAAGAAGGCCCATACACTCTTCAAAAATTCCTGGAGTGATAGGATCTGTCTCAGATCCTTCCAGTGAATATTAGTTCCTTTAAAAGAACAAACTCTCAGAGATACACCAGGCATTACTAAGCAATTACTCATCCATAGCCCAAAACAGTATTTGTTAATGTCACAGTGACTCTTATGCATCTAGGAAACATCTTAACTTTTTGAAATTTTGAGCAAATGAAACTCATTCCTGGAATTCAAAACTATAACAAAAAAGAAAAAAAATGCAAACCACAAGACAAACAAAACAAACACAAAAGAAAAGAAATTAAAAGAAAAGAATGGGTGGAAGATAAGAGAAACCAAAGTAAATGAAATAAGTGAGAAGCAGTTTTTCACTGAATCAGAACGGAGAAGAATAAAATAGGTGTATATGACATAATCACTGCTTGCAGCTGAATTAACATTGGCAATGCTAGCATAATTTGACATCTAAATAAAGATATTGAAAGTGCGAAAAAAGGTGACATTTCAAAAGAGTCAACTGTGTGATTAGGCAGTGTAAAAGTTGTTTAAATATCAACCTTACAAATCATTTAGAAAGCATTTAACACACAAAACAGTTGGAGATTGAAAAAATAAAATGATTAGTTAAAGAAAAAGTAGGTGGCTTTTAAAGAGTATAAACTGTCAGGGATAATGGAAAAGATAATTCTGTAGATATTACCTCTGCTTATTACTCTTTTTATCATTTCTTTTTCTTAAAAGCAAACAAAATGAGTTATGCAGCCCCAAAACCTTTGTATTTAGAATCTCCACTCAGTGTGCATTCTTCTTGCCTCCTTTCTACACATTAGAAAAGCTGTTCAGGTAAAAAAACAATAGATGCCTGATATGTGTAAGTCTATCCTACAGATAGAAGTAGAAGATAGTGGTGTTTCAAGATTCCGGAATGGCAGCGTCCGAAGGAACCTTTAAGGCAAACATACGTAGTTTCGATTTCTAGCTCTGCCGCATACATACTAATCATGGATTATTTCATCTCACAGAACCTCAGTTTCCTCATCCATAAAAATGAATAATAACATAGAACAGATTCAGGATACTGAAATATTCATAAATATACTTGCTTTTGTACTCCAAAAGTACTTTTGTACTTTTTTGTACTCTGAAAGATCTCCCTTGTCCTTGCCCCAGATCAAACAGCACATTAGTGCCAAAGATAAGATTAAAACATACAGCCTAATCTGTTATAAATCCACTTATTAACAAATAATTGCAAAGCATTTGCTATGTGTCCAACAATGTTCTAATTACTGGCCATACACTGGTAATCTGTGGAGACATATTGCCTGGACTTGAGGAGCCCATGGCCTGTCCAGGGACAGAAGTGGAAGGGCAGAAGACAGAAAATAAACAAAACAAATATCAGATGGTGGTACGTTGTAGTGAGAGAATTAAAATAGGATGCTTTGATAGAAAGGTGGCTTTGTTGGGGTTTTTACGGAAGACCTCTTTGGGGAGATAATATTTAATCTGTGAACTGAAGTACACGATGAAAGTCGCCACAGGGACGAAACTGGTGTGGAACTGGTAGAGCAGGAATTGGCTGAGCATATTCAAGAAACAGAAAGAGGTCAAACAGAGCGGACAGAAATAGGGTGGCATCAGACAAAGTCAGAGAGGTAGGCAGATACCATTTATGCCACCTATTATAGGTGTTTCCAAGCCAAGGTAAGAGTTTGGATTTCATTCTACGTGATATTAATAGACGAAACAAAACAAAACAAAAACATTGGAAGGTCTTAGCTGGAATGACATAAACAGATGTAGAGCTACAGAAGAAAGTGAGAGAAAGCTTGGAAGAGAGTTTCCAGAACAAAGAAAGGAAGTAAGAGAGAGAGGGAAGAGAGAGAGAGAGAGAGAGAGAGAGAGAGAGAGACGAAGAGACAAGGAGAGGGAGAGAGAGTTTGGAAGGAAGAGAAGGAGAAGGAATAAGGTATACAACAATGTGTTAACTGGCCATGATTTATCTTTGTTAGCGTCAAAGTTCAAGCCACTCTTAGATACTGTCTCAAGAAAGCAAAACAAAATAACAATAAATAAAAACCTGTAGATGAGTAACGTTCTAAAACAAGGGAAAATAGAGAATGTTTTGTTGAAGACATTGGGAACTAGGAAAGCAGGAGGAGGTGACTTTTGAAACACAAAGCAAAGCAGCCTCAAAAATGTCCTTTCCACATGTCAACTCCCCCCCAAATCCTCATCCTACAAACCTGCCTCATGTCTCCCCTTCTCTCTGCTTCTCAGCACACCTCTCTGCCTTGCCTCTGTTCACAGCACTGCAGGAATGTCTTCTTCTTCTCCCTGCTCTGGAACTTCTCCTTAGGGTCTCCTCTCTCTGAAGTTGATCAATTTAGTCCTAATTTAGATCCAGCCATGTTCCAACTCAGGGACACAAAGGTTCTTCCTTTGGATTCCCCGGATTAGTAAAGGAAGAAATCTAACTGGTAGGAGTGGGAAAGTTGTGACTGACTAGTAACGGTGATAATTTGTTTTAATTTTTTAAATGTTTTTAATTTATTTTTGAGAAAGAGACCGAGCATGAGGAGGGGAGGGGAAACAGAGAGGGAGACACAGAGATTTCTTTTTTTTGTTTGTTTTTAATGGAGGGGGATCATATATGTATCAATTCAGTGAATCTTTAGTGTAGGCAGCATTATAAGATCCTCCCAAAGATTCCTGTCCCTTATATAATCTCCCTTCCCTTGAGTGTGTGTGGGTCTTGTGACTGTAATGGATGTCACTCTTGTGATTAGCTTACATTATATGTCAGAAATAAAGGGATTGGCAGATGTAATTAAGATTCCTAATCAGCTGACATTGAGTTCATCAAAAGGGAGATCAGGTGAACCTTGTAGTAGAGAATTTAGGCCATATATGAAGAAACAAATTTGAAGCAAGGCAAACTCTGTTTTGCCATATTGTTGAGAAAGCCCATGTAAAGAACATGTGACCAAGATCTAGGTGCTGAGCAAGAATATGGCATCCTCAGTCGTACACACTCAAACAACTAAAGTCAGCCAACAACCACATGATTTGGAAAACAACTTCAGTCTGCAGAGAGGAAAGCAGTGCATTTGCAGCACACTTGAGAACCTGTGCAGAGGATGCAGCCTTGGTCTCTGGAACCTAGACTCCAGACCCATGGAGACTATGACCCGTATATATGATACATGTTGTTGTAAGTGGTTCAATTCATGACAGTTTGTTATGCATCAAGAGAAAACTAATATAGTCTGTGGATAACATTTACAGACTGATCTCAATACTCTTATTGTGCAGTTATTTTCACTTTCTCTGTAAACTCCCTTTTTCTGCCTTTAGAACAACGTTTTTATCTCTATCTTAGCATTTTTTTTTTAGTTACTATTACTGGTTTAGTCTATCCACTTGATGGCCTGTTGTAACCATTTTCTAACTGGTTTTTCTAACTGGCATTATCAAACATTCACTCATTTCCCAAGGTCATATGTGTTTATTTTTTTATCCTTCTTTTAAAATCCTACTTACCCTTCTAAATATAGTTTAAAGCCACAACCACAATAAAGCCTCATCTGAGTACAGTAATGTCCATTGATTCTAAACTCCTTTAAAACTTTCCTTATGCATTTTTGTATTGCTTTTTGCCTTGTTTTATGGTTATTTGATTGTTTCCTAACTTCAACTGTATTGCAAGCTTCATGATAGCAGAAATCATATTTTTTCACTAGAATGAAATACAATATTCATTATTTGCAGCTTCTATATACGCAAATGTATTTGTAATTCTAAAATCAATAATCATGGCATTTCCACAGGCTTTTCACACTTTTTAAGGGACAGGCACATGTGCAGTGACAAAACTTGAGTTGCCTGACACACATATTCCAAGCTGAGGTGGACCAAGGCAATCCTGATTTTTTTGTTTCCAGTCCCATACTAGAAGCAAGTGTTCTTTTTGTAGTCTATTTAGTGCCACACTTTTTGCATTGTTGTGCTTTTTTTTGGTGATTTTGCTGTTTAAAATGGATCCCAAGCACAGCACTGAAGTACTGTCTAGTATTCTTACGTTCAAGAAGGCTATGATACACCTTATGAAGAGAATACAAGTGTTAGGTGGGCTTCATTTAGGCATTAGTTATAGCACTATGGACTGTGAGTTCAATGTTAATAAATTGATGATATATTCTAAATAAGGAGGTATCTTTAAACAGAGATGCACATAAAATAAGACTATGTATTGATTAACTGACAAAAATGTTGTGACTTGAGGCTCACAGGAACCTAACCTTATCTTTCTCCTACGAACAATGATTTTGCATTTGCTAATTCAGTGTTCATAGCAACTTTATAGAATGTAACTACTGCAAATAACAAGAATCAGCTGTACTTGGTACATTTTTTCACTGCCATCTAAGAATTCCCAAATGTGCCCTGTTTTCTTATACAACTGGCTCGTTTGTCCATTCATTCACCCACCTGACTGTTCATTAGATATTTATTTATCCTTTTTGCCAGACACTGCTTGGGATGAAGATGCAAGGACAAATAAGAAAGGCATTATCCTTGTTTTTAGGAATCTCACAGCCTATCAGTGAATGACATAAAATGGCAAATGCTAAAATGCAACAGATACAGCATTTATGGAAGTTCACAGGAGGAAAACCAAACTTAGAATAGGATGTCAGTTTTTTTCTGAATGAATAATAAATAAAAAATATTCTGCTGAAGGAAAATGTCAGAAAGAAGGATGGTTCCTTAAGTGTGAGAAAACTTGGCATGGGTAAAGAGTTGAAACAATTCTAGTATAGCTGGAGGGTGGCAATTCAGAAAGAGAATGATATGGGGTAAAGTGAGAGATACAGAAAGGACTTAGTATCCTTTTGTTTATTTATTATTTATTTATTTATTTATTATTTATTTAATTTTTTAATGGTTTTCTTAAATTTATTTTTGGCAGCAAGAGAGACAGAGCATGAGTGGGGGAGCGGCAGCGAGAGAGGCAGACACAGAATCCGAAACAGGCTTCAGGCTCTCAGCTGTCAGCACAGAGCCTGACCCAGGGTTTGAACCCATGAACTGTGAGATCATGACCTGAGCTGAAGTCAGATGCTTACCTGACTAAGCCACCCAGGCACCCCAGAACTTGGTATACTTTTGTAACAACCTACTCCTCTGCACAGAAAAATGCTCATTAGAAGTGATTGTCTGGGCACTTGGGTGGCTCAGTTAGTTAAGGGTCCAACTCTTGATTTCAGCTCAGGTCATGATCCATGGTTCATGGGATTAAGCCCTGTGTCCGCGTTCATGTTTGAGATTCCTTTTCTCCCTCTCTGCCTCTCCCCTGCTCTCTCTCTCTCTTAAAAAAACAAATAAAAAAAGTGATTGTCAAAAAGAATAATAAGAATAATCAATACATGATGGCTGAAGGGATAAACTAAATTTTACATAAATTACCCAAAAGGTAGATTTTTAAAATGGATTTATTCAAAATTAGTAGCAGTAACATTTTAAGATATATACGTATATGCCATTAGTTAAATTAGATGTTCAAATGGTAAACTGAAAACTCCTGTAAGGTTAAAAATCAAAGCAAAACAAATAAGCAACCCAACAAACAAACAAAACATTTATAAAGCATTTTGCATAATAGAATAACACAATTTAAGGAGTGTCCTGCCAATACTTATTAATTTTCCATCAATAAGGTAAATTAATTCACTATCAATACAGCTTTTCAAAAGCACATAATCCCCTAGTGGTTTATGAAACATTAATACAGGTTTATCATATCATGAAACTATCATTCTCATTTAAAATTCCAGAGTTGATGAATTTTGATTCCTGTTGCCTGTACCAAAACAATAATAGGCTGATTCTTTTCCCTGGAATTCTCATAAAATAGAGGTTTTTCTCCTGTCAATTTTAATGTTAGTAGTTGTCTTAAATTTTTTAATTTCTTCTAAATTTAAAATTTTTCGTGTACTAATGACTTTCAGTCTGGCTAAATATCTCTCAAAGGAGATACAGGCATGTGGGATATTGACTATTTGCATCTGTACTTTGTTGAGCCTTTATGGATCAAGAGAGTTTTCTGTTGACCTTCGTATCACCTAATCTGTGACCACAGTTCTTTGTGAAATTAAATTACCATTAAAAATTTCATCACTGATATTAAATCCGCTATAAATAAATACTTACTCCACTGAGAATATTGAAGCATGTAACCCACCTGAAGGGATATATGGTTAACTATAGTGAAAGATTATCTAAATCTGCAGCTATATCTGTATCTATCTGTTTATATGTCTCTATAGATATAGATATAGATATATCCATACACTTATCACTATATATGTGTGTGTGTGTGTGTGTATATATATATATATATATATATATATATCTCAAAATAAATATATAAATAAATCTATTTCCTATATACTAGGAAGGAAGAAAGGAAAATTATTCAAAGGAAGTAAGATTTATTCAAGGACTGACTACTAGTCCTTGATTTTTCCTGAGCCTCCAAGGAAATTTAATTCATGTTTTATGATTTAAGTAGATATAAATACATGAAAGAAAGTACACAAGATTAAATGAATTTTTGAATGTATATCATACTGTTTTATTTGGCAGAGTATGAAAGAAGATTAGTTTGTTTTTTTTTATTGTGTGTTCCATGGCAGAGTAATTTTATAGGAAGTTAATGGATCTTGCTTGAAAAAAGAGAGAAAGGGCTCTTTATAGGATCAGAAGATCATTCAGAGAAATGCTGAGCTGGAGAGGAAAGACTGACCTTTCAAGATGCTGACCACACCTGAAATATGAATAAAAACAATAAGGAAAAAGAGATGGTTTTCACTTATATGACAAAAATCAAAAAGAATGATGCTATTCAGAACTGCATGAAGGGGAAATGATTTCAAGAAGTAATTAGGGAATCCAGCAAAACTAAATGGGCCTTTATGTTTACCACTGCATTTTTATCATATGTATTTTATAACACTGCAATAAGAAATAACCTAAACATTAGGCATGTGGATGTCAATTTCATACATTGTGATATATTAAAATGAAAAAATGTGGGGGGGTCATAAGATCACTATGGAAAGACAATTGTTATGAAATACATTGTTAAATATGGAAAAGTATATTATAGTATTATATATATGAATATTCACTAATATATTAATAAGTTCAGAAAGATAAGGACAAAATATTAACATTTCTGGATGGCTTAATAGTGATTCTATTTTATATTTATATACTAATTTATATGCTCACATGATTTTTAATTTTTCTACAATGATGATTATTGTATCATATATGTAAAACAAATTTTAGTTAGTACCTTTCACTCTATTTTCTTATATGTTCCTTTCTGACCTCCTCAAGTGATTTTAGTTTTGCTGGGAACTATCTGAAATATAGAAGTATTGTCTTATTGAAGTTAAAGATGAGCTTCCATAGGCTGTTTGAGCACAAGAGGAAATTTATAAGGACTTCTACAAATTCAACCTTCAAAATCGGTTTCTAAACTACTTGTGGAAGGGTTCAGTTAGGCATGCAATTACCCATCACAGGTCTAATTGCCCATTTGCATGCACAATTTAGAAAGGCACAGTTGAAATTTAGTTCTGGGCTCTCCAATGCTAATTTTCTCACTTGAAATTGACATTTCAAAGAACATCAGGTGGCTAAAACCCCAGATTTGTTATTTATCTCAACAGGAAGAAAACTATTTTCCCTTCCAAGTTTAAGGTTTGGTTTAAAAAATTAAATTAAAAGATGAAAGGGAAAAGACAAGCATGCAAAGGAATATACAATCCCTCCACATTACCAAGAACAGACTCTTGTTTCCCTTGAAAGGAGTTAACATGTGATTGGTTATCCAATTAGCAAGGCTTGTCCATACTTCGGCATGGAGAGGGAAAGATATTTAACCATCCTTTAGCTTTATGCCTCCTTTTACAAATATCTCTAACCTCCCCTGTAAAATTAGTGGTAATAGCACATTATTTCTTTGGATAGTTTTGAGAATTAGAGTCAATAATGTGTATAAAAAAATTACATAGTAGGCCCTCAATATTAGTCATCTATTTGTTCCTGTTTTCTTATTTTCTGTACTGCGAGCCTTCACCTTCATAGGTAATAATACATAGAATTGATTCGTACCAGCTAATGACTGAAAGGATTAGTAAGTGACAAAACAGAGACTTCTCTTACTTGCCAAGTGAGTTTTGTGGGTCTTAATTGAAGAGATTGGAAACAGATGTATTTATTAATTTGCTAGTTAGGCTCACTCACTGAGCTGTTTAAAATAGTGGTTATCAACAGCTGGTATCAATGGTAAGGAAAAGGTGAAGTCCTTACTAACTAGCAGGTATTGTGAAAATCTAGCAATCAATCTTGCCTGTACCATATACATTCAAGACAAAAGAAACCAACCAAACCAACTAACAACTGTGGAGGCCGTTGGGAGTGTACTATACACATAGAAGGTGTCTGACTTCTATGTAAATCCCGGAGGAGTAAGGGGTGGTCTGACTAGCTGCTTTGGCAGTAAAACAAGGTGTAATTGTGTTGCCTTGTGGCTAGCCTGGACTCTCAGAGAAAAACATATAGCTTCCTGTGGAGCAGGATCTTAGACTTGTCCAAGAGAGCCAACTGGAGAGATAAACACCCCTTGGGAGAGAAACTAGAAGGCAACCATGCTGCCCTTGCTCTCCCAACTCCTACAGCTTTCCTGATTAATGTTCTCCCTGGCTGAGGGAGAGACTTTGACTCTAAATCAAGGAGAGTTTTTACTATTCCATGAGCTTAAGCATGTCTTAGTGAGTACCAGCCTCTTATCAGACGTGTGGATGCCTGAAACATCACAAATAATCGGCACATGGACACATGGATGGAAGGAAGGAAGGAAGGGAGGGAGAGAGGGAGGGAGAAAGGAAGAAAGGTTGGGAGGAGAGAAGGGAGGAAGGGAGGGAGGTTGAGGGAGGGATGGAGGAAGGCAGGCAGGAAGGAAGGAGTTCATTAATGTTTGTGAATATAGAAGCATATATTTGCCTATAAAAACAGCAGGGCAAATTTCAGGAATGAGGGAAAATCTCTTTTACACTTATTCCCCCTGTAATCTTTTCAGATCATCCTTCATCCTACTCTTTGTATCTTTCTCCTAGCCTTGTGCAATCCCAGTCATTGATGTAAAGGCCTCATAACACATCTTTTTAAGAAAGAGAGAGGGGGACAGTGCACACAGGGGAGGGGCAGAGCAAGAAGAAGAGAGAGAATCTTAAGCAGGCTCTACCCTCAGTGCAGAGCTGGACACTGGACTTGGTCCCACAACTATGGAATCATGAGCCGAAATTAAGAGTGGACACTTAACTGACTGAGCCACCCAGGTGCCCCAACAATACATTTTTTCATGGAGAAACTTCCTTTATAAAACCTGATATTAGTGAAGGGAGTAACACCAGATTAAAAAGAGGCTTCCTGCTCCCCTCACCTCCACCAGGGTATAATACTGCTTCTGTTAATATTAGTCAAAATATGTGGGTTAAGGAATACAAACCTCCACCCCACACCTTTCCCGAACAAGTGCTCTTGCATCTGTTATGGCAAGGAGCTTCTATCGAAATCATTGAATAGCTGACTGTTTAACTCCAATATTTGGTATAGGTGGTAATGGTGAAGGATACACTGATAAATTAATTCCTTAGTATGATGGTGAACACAGTACCTGAGCAGGTTTTTGAAGAAATTAAAAAAGAAATGGATATCACATAGTATTATAGTCTTAGAGACCAACAAGTATCTTTTGAAGTATCCTAGTTATATTATCTCTGGGTGCAATCAGTGTTATTTCTGCCTGAGTTTCCCCTTGCGTCATGATCATTAAAAAGTGGATGAGTGCTTTTGTTGTTGTCTCATGAAGTTTGAAGATGTGTGAGCAGCACTGTAGGGGAAGAGGGATATATGTGCTTGGCTGAGCAGGGGTGGAATGAGTAACATCGGCTGCTCAGATTTTTGCCGCATTCACCACCCCCTTCTAAAGGGTTCTTTTGCTGATTATGGGGCAGCAGTCCTTCTTTAACTACAGATAACCATATTCTTTGTTTTTAATCCTTCCCATTAATGTAGCCTCAGTCTCCTTGGCTTGTTTTTCCTCCTCTGCTTAATTTTTGAACATTCAAAGACCTCTGAGCCTGAACCTCAGCATCATCTTTACTCTAATTCTACCATCTTTCTAGGTTATTTCTATCAATGATGACTAATGGCATTTGTAAAGCCACTGGAGATGATATGATATGATATGATATGATATGATATGATATGATACAATTAATATAATATAATATAGTATATTCAGTTCTGATTTTACAGCTAATCTCAAGTCCAACATGCCTCTTGGACATCTCCACTTAGGTATCTAATAGCCATTTCAAACTTAACACAAATAAAAAATTACTTTTGTATCTCCACCCCCTGGAACACCCACGCCCAATTTTTTTTCTCCTCTAGTGTTTCCATTCCAATGGCTCAAGCATAAACTCAGTTACTTAAACCAAATGTCTAGGAATTATCTTTAACACCTATTCTTCTTTTCTTTCTTTACCTTATACTCTTATCTACTCCAATAGCAAATTCTTCCCAGTCCAAAATATATTAAAAACTCAACCACTTCTCTTAATTTTCACTTTTCTCCATCTACCCTTCCCAAAGCCATCATCATCTTTCTTCCAGACTCCTGTTAATACCTGACAGTTTCTTGCCTCCATTCCTACCCACACTCTAGCAATTAGATCTTTTAAAAACAGACTGTAAATCAGACAATCGCCTCACCCACGACCTTTCCATAACAACCTCCAATAGGATCCCATTCATATTCTTTTTTAATTTTTTTTAACGTTTATTTTTGAGAGACATAGAGCATGCGCAGGGGAAGGGCAGAGAGAGAGGGAGACACAAAATCTGACGCAAGCTGCAGGCTCTGAACTGTCAGCACAACTCATGAACTGTGAAACCATGAGCCGAAGTCAGACGCTTAACCGACCCCGACCGAGCCACCCAGGTGCCCAATCCCAATCATATTTGTAACAAAAGCAAATTCCTTAAAATGAGTACAAGATCTTACATGGTTGGGACTTTAACTCTACTTCTCACTTTGTCACTCCCCACTCTCTTCCCAGGTCAGCCTGCTTTGGGCACATGACTTTCTCTCCATTCCTATTTTAGAGACTATTCCTCCTGCTTAAAATGCTCTCCTCCCACATACCAATGTTTTGATAACAAATCTATCTGTCATTTAGGTCTCAGCATAAAGGTTACATTCTCTATGGATCCCATCTAATAACTCAAGCACCAATTGTCCTCTGTCTTTTCTTCACTGTACTTAACCACTCTGAAATTACTCTGTTCATTTACAAATCCACTTGCTTGTTTTCTGTACTTTCCTACAAGTATGAAAGCTTTTTGTAGTGCATGGCATATTGTAGATACCCATTCATATGAATTTAGGAAATAATGTTCTGAATATAGTGGCCAAGATGATGGCCATATTCGTAAGTTAGTCAACTGAGAGGAGCTGCCACAAAAATTCTACTGAGTAAGTAACACTAAGACCTAACTATGAGTCAGAGACATAAGTACTTAGCATGCATCGACTCTTCAACCAGTCTATAAGATATTCCATATATATTGTTTTATAGATGAGCAAAGTGAGGCATAGGAGTGTAAATAAGTTGCCCAAGGTCATATCACATCACAGTACTCAGCTGAACTGAACTTTGAACCAGGCTGTCTGGCTTGAGTCTGTACTGCTAATCACCATATTTGGCTGGTGGCAGGAAGCACCCTTATTAGCCACACCACCCAGAAGTACTCTCTGGGATTATGAGTTTAGGAGAGACAGAGAATCAATCATTATTAGAAACAGGCAGGTAACAGAGACATGAAACAGAGACTGTGCGAGACATTTTGTATCAAAGACTCAACCAATCAACAGCCACCCACCCACCTACCCACCCCCCCAAAAAAAACAGAGATCAGGTAGTTGGTTAGTAGCCTGGAGAGGCAGAGAAACAGAATGATGTCACCTTTGCTTTAGAGGCCACAATACATATCCTGATCACTTGCTTCCTTGGATCTAAAATGACAGTTTAAGTGTCAGGGAGGGTCAGTTTTAAGCTACAGGGCTGTTTTTTTGTTTGTTTCCTCATGATATTCCCTTTATTGTTGTTATTTCTGTGTTTTTTCTCTATAATAAATCACCAGTACTTGAGGTGATATGTGGGAATCTCTGTTTCTTGAAAACAGAATTTCCCAGTATAGCCAGAAGTTATTACCTCAGAATTCCTATAATGTCTTCTTTCCACTCTTAATTAGATGTCAATGATTTTCTAAGGTGTCACTGACTAATTACGGGTCTGGTTTAAGATGGCTTATAGAAGGGTTTCTCCATTGAAGTGCTCCTGGGGGCAGAGGAGGGGATGGGGGTCCTTGGGATTTCAAGGTACTGCATGTGCAGTAACTTCTGCAGGAGAGAAAGAACTTTGAAGTCTTGCTTATTAGCTTACAAATCCATATGGCTTTTGTATTCTTTCACAATATGAACATGCTCGTTTTACTAAAAATTGTATATTCCATGGTTTTGAGGACTACCTCACACAGTACCATGTACATTGCTTTGAAAGTCACAACATTAAAGTGCAAGCCCTTTCAAAAAATGTATGCAGTTTTAAAGTAGTCATCGCAAAATGGAAAAAAATGCGGTTAAGCATCACACAATATATAAAAGCATTTAGTTATAATTGAGGAAATCTAAATAATGAAACTGCTATTTGCTGACATGAAGTCCTGACTTGGACACTTATCGAAGAGATTTATAGATCACATGAGCTGCAGAGGCATCCACAAGTGACACTGTTGGTTATTTCTAGATTTGTGTGCAGGGCAATGGCTTTCAAGCATTTTGCCTCAATAAGAAATACATTTTACATCTCAGTCTACTATATACAGCCACACACTCAAAGCCAAATATCCATGAAATAATAGGGTATCTTATTACATATTATACTCTCTACCCCATCATAATTTTATTTTCTGAGATATGCTGGTCAGGACTCATTAAACAAATTCTACAGCCCAGGAATATGTTACATAGTTTGAAAGACTATGCATTAGACAATATCCTTTCATGTGTCCTACAAGGGCAACAAATTTAGATATGGGAATGACACAGATGTGATTGGACACAAGGGAAATCAAGCTTAAAAGAGATCTACTGCATCCTCCAAATGAAGTTTAGAGCCTACGAGGTCACTATTTAAAGAATCAGACTTGTTTTTCCTCTTAAGAATCAATACCCTATTGAAGACTTACTTCTCTCTTGATGAGACTGTATTCATTGCATCTCCTCTAACTGACCCTCAGATCTTGGGTTTCATCTCTTTATTATAAAACTTAAGCATCATGACTTGCTTAACTCTTTTTTTTTTTCTTTTTTAATTTGAGAACTGTGGACGTTCACAAGAGAAGTGTTCAAAAAAACCACCTGTTGTCCTGTGACTTATTATTTTTTTGAAGTATATAAAGTCTAAAGTGAAGCTCCCCTCCCTTCATCCTTCTTTCTCATTACAACTTTCAGAAATAATTTTTGTTAACAGTTTGATACATAAACCTGTAACTCTCTGACTATTCATGCATGATATATATATTCGTGGTATATATAGAGAAATAATTTCATACATATACAAATACACTTTTAAATAGAATTTTGTCATATATAGTTACAAAGTGAGTTTCAAAACGAAACATAACATATATCTTTTGTGTTTAGTACATACACATGTACTCCATTGACACTTGTTGAATGACATTTAATTTTCATACTGTTCTCAACGCTACCACATGCTACAAAGACTCTCTAAGCCATATATGTATATATTTTAAGTTTATTTATTTATTTTGAGAGAGAGTAAATGTAAGTAAGGGAGGGGCAGAGAAGGAGGGAGAGAGAATCAGGAGCAGGCTCCACGTACTGTCAGCACGCAGCCCTATGTGGGGCTTGATCGCACAATGCATGAGATCATGACTTGAGCTGAAATCAAGAGTCTGCAGCTTAACTGACTGAGCCATCCAGGCACCCCACCCAAATATATTTATAAGCCCAAGATATTTCTGTGATAAAGTAGATTCCTGAAAATGAGGATTGGTATTTTAATTTTTAATTGAGGCTTCAAATCACCCTCCAAAACATTTCTACCAATCTATGCTTTCACTAATATCATCTGAGACTGCTCATTTCCCATATCTTTGTTAACACTGATACTATCACCATTTAAAATTTTTGGTAAATTTTGTGGGCAAAATGTGCATGCCTCATTATTATTTAATTTTGTATTTCCCTGAGTTTTGCAGTGAGTTTAAGCATCTTTTCATGCCATGCGCACTTCAGTGTTTTCTTTTCTGAATTATTGGCTGATACATGTTGCTCGTTTTTCTATTTGGCTTTATTTCTATTTGGCTCTGCACTTTTCTAAAACTTCATTTATAGAAAATACATGTGATAAAGTCCTGTGTTCATTCTATGTACTCCATTCTTTCCTCAGCAGGCCATTGTCTTTTAAGATGTTTGGCATTTAAACCTATATTTAAATTTGTATTGGTATTTTATATTTAAATTTGCTTATTATTAGACATGCAGTTAAATGTGTTGCTATTTGTTGATGATCACTGTGTTTGGCCACACTAAAACAAGCTTCTCCACTTTAAAGAATAGTCCTGTGGATTTTTTTTCATAGACTTTTAAAGTAGTGTATTTTTTTTTACGTTTATTTGTTTATTTGAGGGGGAGGGGCAGTGAGAGAGTAGAGAGAATCCCAAGCAGGCTCCACACTGTCAGCATAAGCCCAATGCAGGGCTTGATCTCACGAACGGTGAGACCATGACCTGAGCTGAAATCAAGAGTCAGATGCTCAACTGACTAAGCCACCAAGGTGCCCCTAAAATAGCATATTTTTATTTTTTTTTTATTTATTTTTTTTTTATTTTTTAATATATGAAATTTACTGTCAAATTGGTTTCCATACAACACCCAGTGCTCATCCCAAAAGGTGCCCTCCTCAATACCCATCACCCACCCTGCCCTCCCTCCCACCCCCCATCAACCCTCAGTTTGTTCTCAGTTTTTAACAGTCTCTAATGCTTTGGCTCTCTCCCACTCTAACCTCTTTTTTTTTTTTTTTTTTTTTTTTTTTTCCTTCCCCTCCCCCATGGGTTTCTGTTATGTTTCTCAGGATCCACATAAGAGTGAAACCATATGGTATCTGTCTTTCTCTGTATGGCTTATTTCACTTAGCATCACACTCTCCAGTTCCATCCATGTTGCTACAAAAGGCCATATTTCATTTTTTCTCATTGCCACGTAGTATTCCATTGTGTATATAAACCACAATTTCTTTATCCATTCATCAGTTGATGGACATTTAGGCTCTTTCCATAATTTGGCTATTGTTGAGAGTGCCGCTATAAACATTGGGGTACAGATGCCCCTATGCATCAGTACTCCTGTATCCCTTGGATAAATTCCTAGCAGTGCTATTGCTGGGTCATAGGGTAGGTCTATTTTTAATTTTCTGAGGAACCTCCACACTGCTTTCCAGAGCGGCTGCACCAATTTGCATTCCCACCAACAGTGCAAGAGGGTTCCTGTTTCTCCACATCCTCTCCAGCATCTATAGTCTCCTGATTTCTTCATTTTGGCCACTCTGACTGGCGTGAGGTGGTATCTGAGTATGGTTTTGATTTGTATTTCCCTGATAAGGAGCGACGTTGAACATCTTTTCATGTGCCTGTTGGCCATCCGGATGTCTTCTTTAGAGAAGTGTCTATTCATGTTTTCTGCCCATTTCTTCACTGGGTTATTTGTTTTTCTGGTGTGGAGTTTGATGAGCTCTTTATAGATTTTGGATACTAGCCCTTTGTCCGATGTGTCATTTGCAAATATCTTTTCCCATTCCGTTGGTTGCCTTTTAGTTTTGTTGGTTGTTTCCTTTGCTGTGAAGAAGCTTTTTATCTTCATAAGGTCCCAGTAATTCACTTTTGCTTTTAATTCCCTTGCCTTTGGGGATGTGCCGAGTAAGAGATTGCTACGGCTGAGGTCAGAGAGGTCTTTTCCTGCTTTCTCCTCTAAGGTTTTGATGGTTTCCTGTCTCACATTCAGGTCCTTTATCCATTTTGAGTTTATTTTTGTGAATGGTGTGAGAAAGTGGTCTAGTTTCAACCTTCTGCATGTTGCTGTCCAGTTCTCCCAGCACCATTTGTTAAAGAGACTGTCTTTTTTCCATTGGATGTTCTTTCCTGCTTTGTCAAAGATGAGTTGGCCATACGTTTGTGGGTCTAGTTCTGGGGTTTCTATTCTATTCCATTGGTCTATGTGTCTGTTTTTATGCCAATACCATGCTGTCTTGATGATGACAGCTTTGTAGTAGAGGCTAAAGTCTGGGATTGTGATGCCTCCTGCTTTGGTCTTCTTCTTCAAAATTACTTTGGCTATTCGGGGCCTTTTGTGGTTCCATATGAATTTTAGGATGGCTTGTTCTAGTTTCGAGAAGAATGCTGGTGCAATTTTGATTGGGATTGCATTGAATGTGTAGATAGCTTTGGGTAGTATTGACATTTTGACAATATTTATTCTTCCAATCCATGAGCAGGGAATGTCTTTCCATTTCTTTATATCTTCTTCAATTACCTGCATAAGCTTTCTATAGTTTTCAGCATACAGATCTTTTACATCTTTGGTTAGATTTATTCCTAGGTATTTTATGCTTCTTGGTGCAATTGTGAATGGGATCAGTTTCTTCATTTGTCTTTCTGTTGCTTCATTGTTAGTGTATAAGAATGCAACTGATTTCTGCACGTTGATTTTGTATCCTGCAACTTTGCTGAATTCATGTATCAGTTCTAGCAGACTTTTGGTGGAGTCTATCGGATTTTCCATGTATAATATCATGTCATCTGCAAAAAGCGAAAGCTTGACTTCATCTTTGCCAATTTGGATGCCTTTGATTTCCTTTTGTTGTCTGATTGCTGATGCTAGAACTTCCAGCACTATATTAAACAGCAGCGGTGACAGTGGGCATCCCTGTCGTGTTCCTGATCTCAGGGAAAAAGCTCTCAGTTTTTCCCCGTTGAGGATGATGTTAGCTGTGGGCTTTTCATAAATGGCCTTTATGATCTTTAAGTATGTTCCTTCTATCCCGACTTTCTCAAGGGTTTTTATTAAGAAAGGGTGCTGGATTTTGTCAAAGGCCTTTTCTGCATCGATTGACAGGATCATATGGTTCTTCTCTTTTTTTTTGTTAATGTGATGTATCACGTTGATCGATTTGCGAATGTTGAACCAGCCCTGCATCCCAGGAATGAATCCCACTTGATCATGGTGAATAATTCTTTTTATATGCTGTTGAATTCGATTAGCTAGTATCTTATTAAGAATTTTTGCATCCATATTCATCAGGGATATTGGCCTGTAGTTCTCTTTTTTTACTGGGTCTCTGTCTGGTTTAGGAATCAAAGTAATACTGGCTTCATAGAATGAGTCTGGAAGTTTTCCTTCCCTTTCTATTTCTTGGAATAGCTTGAGAAGGATAGGTATTATCTCTGCTTTAAATGTCTGGTAGAACTCCCCTGGGAAGCCATCTGGTCCTGGACTCTTATTTGTTGGGAGATTTTTGATAACCGATTCAATTTCTTCGCTGGTTATGGGTCTGTTCAAGCTTTCTATTTCCTCCTGATTGAGTTTTGGAAGAGTGTGGGTGTTTAGAAATTTGTCCATTTCTTCCAGGTTGTCCAATTTGCTGGCATATAATTTTTCATAGTATTCCCTGATAATTGTTTGTATCTCTGAGGGATTGGTTGTAATCATTCCATTTTCATTCATGATTTTATCTATTTGGGTCATCTCCCTTTTCTTTTTGAGAAGCCTGGCTAGAGGTTTGTCAATTTTGTTTATTTTTTCAAAAAACCAACTCTTGGTTTCGTTGATCTGCTCTACAGTTTTTTTAGATTCTATATTGTTTATTTCTGCTCTGATCTTTATTATTTCTCTTCTTCTGCTGGGCTTAGGCTGCCTTTGCTGTTCTGCTTCTATTTCCTTTAGGTGTGCTGTTAGATTTTGTATTTGGGATTTTTCTTGTTTCTTGAGATAGGCCTGGATTGCAATGTATTTTCCTCTCAGGACTGCCTTCGCTGCATCCCAGAGCGTTTGGATTGTTGTATTTTCATTTTCGTTTGTTTCCATATATGTTTTAATTTCTTCTCTAATTGCCTGGTTGACCCACTCATTCGTTAGTAGGGTGTTCTTTAACCTCCATGCTTTTGGAGGTTTTCCAGACTTTTTCCTGCGGTTGATTTCAAGCTTCATAGCATTGTGGTCTGAAAGTATGCATGGTATAATTTCAATTCTTGTAAACTTATGAAGGGCTGTTTTGTGACCCAGTATATGATCTATCTTGGAGAATGTTCCATGTGCACTCGAGAAGAAAGTATATTCTGTTGCTTTGGGATGCAGAGTTCTAAATATATCTGTCAAGCCCATCTGATCCAATGTATCATTCAGGGCCCTTGTTTCTTTATTGACTGTGTGTCTAGATGATCTATCCATTTCTGTAAGTGGGGTGTTAAAGTCCCCTGCAATGACCACATTCTTATCAATAAGGTTGCTTATGTTTATGAGTAATTGTTTTATATATCTGGGGGCTCGGGTATTTGGCGCATAGACATTTATAATAGTTAGCTCTTCCTGGTGGATAGACCCTGTGATTATTATATAATGCCCTTCTTCATCTCTTGTTACAGCCTTTAATTTAAAGTCTAGTTTGTCTGATATAAGTATGGCTACTCCAGCTTTCTTTTGGCTTCCAGGAGCATGATAAATAGTTCTCCATCCCCTCACTCTCAATCTAAAGGTGTCCTCAGATCTAAAATGAGTCTCTTGTAGACAGCAAATAGATGGGTCTTGTTTTTTTATCCATTCTGATACCCTATGTCTTTTAGTTGGCGCATTTAATCCATTTACATTCAGTGTTATTATAGAAAGATATGGGTTTAGAGTCATTGTGATGTCTGTATGTTTTATGCTTGTAGTGATGTCTCTGGTACTTTGTCTCACAGGATCCCCCTTAGGATCTCTTGTAGGGCTGGTTTCGTGGTGACAAATTCCTTCAGTTTTTGTTTGTTTGGGAAGACCTTTATCTCTCCTTCTATTCTAAATGACAGACTTGCTGGATAAAGGATTCTCGGCTGCATATTTTTTCTGTTTAGCACACTGTAGATATCGTGCCAAGCCTTTCTGGCCTGCCAAGTTTCAAAGGAGAGATCAGTCACGAGTCTTATAGGTCTCCCTTTATATGTGAGGGCACGTTTATCCCTTGCTGCTTTCAGAATTTTCTCTTTATCCTTGTATTTTGCCAGTTTCACTATGATATGTCGTGCAGAAGATCGATTCAAGTTACGTCTGAAGGGAGTTCTCTGTGCCTCTTGGATTTCAATGCCTTTTTCCTTCCCCAGTTCAGGGAAGTTCTCAGCTATAATTTGTTCATGTACCCCTTCAGCACCTTTCCCTCTCTCTTCCTCCTCTGGGATACCAATTATGTGTATATTATTTTTTTTTAGTGTATCACTTAGTTCTCTAATTTTCCCCTCATACTCCTGGATTTTTTTATCTCTCTTTCTTTCAGCTTCCTCTTTCTCCATAACTTTATCTTCTAGTTCACCTATTCTCTCCTCTGCCTCTTCAAGCCGAGCCATCGTGGATTCCATTTTGTTTTGCAATTCGTTTAAAGCGTTTTTCAGCTCCTCGTGACTGTTCCTTAGTCCCTCGATCTTTGTGGCAAGAGATTCTCTGCTGTCCTGTATACTGTTTTCAAGCCCAGCGATTAATTTTATGACTATTATTCTAAATTCACTTTCTGTTATATTATTTAAATCCTTTTTGATCAGTTCATTAGCTGTTGTTATTTCCTGGAGATTCTTCTGAGGGGAATTCTTCCGTTTGGTCATTTTGGAGAGTCCCTGGCGTGGTGAGGACCTGCAGTGCACTTCCCCTGTGCTGTGGTGTATAACTGGAGTTAGTGGGCGGGGCCGCAGTCCGACCCGATGTCTGCCCCCAGCCCACCGCTGGGGCCACAGTCAGACTGGTGTGTGCCTTCTCTTCCCCTCTCCTAGGGGCGGGATTCACTGTGGGGTGGCGTGTCCCGTCTGGGCTACTTGCACACTGCCAGGCTTGTGTTGCTGGGGATCTGGCGTATTAGCTGGGGTGGGTAGGCAAGGTGCACGGGGGGTGGAGGGGCAGGCTTAGCTCGCTTCTCCTTAGGTGATCCACTTCAGGAGGAGCCCTGTGGCAGCGGGAGGGAGTCAGATCCGCTGCCGGAGGTTTGGCTCCGCAGAAGCACAGAGTTGGGTGTTTGCGCGGAGCGAGCAAGTTCCCTGGCAGGAACTGGTTCCCTTTGGGATTTTGGCTGGGGGATGGGCGGGGGAGATGGCGCTGGCGCCTTTGTTCCCCGCCAAGCTGAGCTCTGCCGTCCGGGGGCTCAGCAGCTCTCCCTCCCTTTGTCCTCCAGCCTTCCCGCTTTCCGAGCAGAGCTGTTAACTTATGACCTCCCAGACGCTAAGTCGCGCTTGCTGTCGGAACACAGTCCGTCCGGCCCCTCCGCTTTTGCCAGCCAGACTCGGGGGCTCTGCTTGGCCGGCGAGCCGCCCCTCCGCCCCGGCTCCCTCCCGCCAGTCCGTGGAGCGCGCACCGCCTCGCCGCCCTTCCTACCCTCTTTCGTGGGCCTCTAGTCTGCGCTTGACTCCGGAGACTCCCTTCTGCTAATCCTCTGGTGGTTTTCTGGGTTCTTTAGGCAGGTGTAGATGGAATCTAAGTGATCGGCAGGACGCGCTGTGAGCCCCGCGTCCTCCTACGCCAACATCTTCCGGAACCATCTAGTATATTTTTAAATGTAATACTCCTGATATTTATTTTTGTGTAACTGGGCCAATTTCAATAATTTGTGTTTTTGCTAGAAAATCATCCATTTTATTATTCAAATTTATTTGCATATTTATAGAAATAAAATTACCTTATAGGGTTTTTTTTAAGTTTATTTATTTATTTTGAGAGTAAGAAAGATAGTGCAAGAGGGGCAGAGAGATTGGGAGAGGAAGAATTCCAGGCAGACTCCACACTGTCAACACAGAGCCAGATGTGGGGCTCAAACTCATGAACGCTGAGATCATGACCTGAGCCAAAACCTAGTCAGATGTTTAACGGACTGAGCTACCCACGTGCCCCTCCTAGTTTTGCTTAATCTCACTTGTATCTATAGTTATAACTCATACCTTTTTACCCTACTATTGTATATTTTTGCTTTTTAAAATTTTCTGAGTCTGGCTTACTAGGCACTTACTGATTCTTCTGTTGACTTTTTGTTACCAAGATATATTTTACTTTCATAATTCTTACTTTTATTTTAGTTTTATAATATATTAACTTTTAATCATTAACACTTTTACTTTTCTGTCTTTATTTTGTTTTGTTTCCTAGTTCTGAAGCTGAATTTTAGTTTACTTATTTACAATAATTTTATTAAGGCATATAAAATTATAAATTTTGTTCTGAGTACAGTCACAATTGCATTCCATAACTTTAAAAACTATATTCCCATTTCTGTTAATTTCCAAATAGTCTATATTTAACATCTTGATTTTCTTTTTGAAATATCTATTTGAAGCAGCAGCAAACATTTGAATTCATTTAGGAAAGTAGATATGTCTAGGCATATCCACTAAATTAATTACAAAGAGAAGTATGACCAAATTCTTTTTCCTATACACTTGGTGTGGTTGAAAGGGGGGGGGGGGGGATCTGCAGTTCTAGAAGGGAAAGTAAAAGCAAAGAATAATTCTGTTTTCCTCAGACCTTGGCATAAAGCCCAGTGAAAGGAACAGGATACTCGCCTTCAGTCTTTTTGAAGAAAGATCTGCCTGCAGAAGTTTAAGGCACTGTTTCCACAAGGGGCTCTCTCCCTGACATACTAGCAAAAACAAGCGAGCTTTTGAAACCCAGTTGTATAATTAGACAGTGAAGGGAGAACAGAGACATCTCCATCCTTCTGCATCGGCCATAGTGTTACTCCAATACATTCAGAATGCCAGGAAAGGCTTTGGTACCTCTCATTTATTCTTTGTATAAATGTTTTCAAGCACCTACTTCATGCAAAATGAGGTTACTTGGTCCTGGACAAGCAGTGAGGACAGTGTTGACTGTATCGTGGGCTGAATCCTCAGCATGGACAACTGCTCTGCCATACTGAACACTGGTAGCTGAGGGCAGTGGAAGGTTAGGATGGGATCTGAGACCACTTGCACCCCAAGGAGTCTCAGAAGTTGAAGACCACAAAAAAGAGGGACAGAGGAGAACATGAGGGGGTTCTACATGAATACACATGAAACTTCTTCCTAGAATCCCCACAAATACGTGAGTGAGGGCTCCACATTTATAGGTTGCAGCAAGATCTAGAATTATGTAGGTTATTACAATTTGTGTCCCTGCATTGATTCCAAAGACTCGTAAGCCCATCACATATGCATTTGCTTATTACTGACAGTATACCAAACATTGGGAAAAGGAGGGGACTTCATCTTTTTTCTGTTGTATGCCAACTTATCCAGTGTCTTATCCAATATAACAAGAGGATTTCAAATTTATCCAAATAAAATATGTGTCAGACTGTATGTCCCTGGAACTTGTGTACAAAGCATTGTGTTTTTTAGTAAAACATCCCTCTACAGTAATTATCATCACTGCTGCTATAGGGTAAGAAACAGGGTGAAGAAGATGGAATCACTGATTAACATCATCTCACTATCACAGAGTAAAGTCATTCCCAGGAATTGCTCAGCCAGTGTCTGTTAAGCCAAGGATGGTGCAGACACAGCTTCATTACCTGTTTGGCTGCAACAATTTAAATTGAGATTGATTTGAGTGACATCCACTGAGTAATAGAAAAGAACTCGAAATTACTCCCTACTTCAGAGTATCCTATAATAAAATATTTTTAAAAATATTTCACTTCTCACCACAGAGTTTTGTAGAGGTATGAAAAGATATTACAATATGTAATTATCTAGAGTGAAGCATTGCAGTGGGCACAAATAAATATGGAAGAAGTGAATATTAGTTTTATTATAATTGTTCATTAGATTTAATCATTTATTTATTCAAATGCATGCCTTCAGCATCTCCACATTACCATTGCTAGACAGTATGAGAGAAAAAAAAAATATGGACTTCTTTCCAAAAGGAAGATAGATGAGATTTATACTCTATATAGAAAACACTGTCTGTCATCTGAGACATAATAGTACCCAATAGAACACTAGAACTGAATTTTCTGCCCCTACCACACATCGGATGTGGATCTCTTTGCCCTTGATGGGGTACAGGGGAGGCCACCCCAAAATATGCCATTTTGGTATATTGATTATTTTGAATTAAAATTACTCAAGAAACAGCCAGTGCAAGGATGCTGTGACCCTCCTCCGTCCCCTTGAAAGCAGGTGATATTCTGCATGTGAAAGCTCCTGGCCCTGGATAGTGGAGGCATCCTTCTCACCGGAGGTAGGTAATTCAGGGCTGAGAAGGCTGTGGAAACAAAGTACTTTTTCCATTCATTTGCTATCCTAAGCCCAAATGCCTTCATCAATTCTTCACAAATACTTGTTTCTTTGTTTAAAAGGTATAAAAGCTACCTTCTTTGGTCATTTCAGGGAGTCTCATATTTCTGTGAGCTCCCATATACATATGAAATTAAAATTTATTTTTCTCCTGTTAATCTGTCTTATGTCAATTTAATTATTAGGCCAACCAAACAAACTAGAAGGGAAAGACGGAAAAATTTTCCTCCTCTGCACCCTTATGTTTTCTCTCTGGAGTTTGGTTTTCTCATCAGTAAAATGAAAATAGTAATATAGGGGGGAATGCTAAAATCTCCAGTATTTTTTGAGTATCAGAATTGTATAAATTATTTAGGGAGACTAATACTGCCTGGATTGGGAAAAACATTAAAAAGGAGGAATTGCGGGGCGCCTGGGTGGCTCGGTCGGTTAAGCGTCCGACTTCGGCTCAGGTCATGATCTCACGGTCCGTGAGTTCGAGCCCCGCGTCGGGCTCTGTGCTGACGGCTCAGAGCCTGGAGCCTGCTTCCAATTCTGTGTCTCCCTCTCTCTCTGCCCCTCCCCTGTTCATGCTCTGTCTCTGTCTCAAAAATAAATAAAACGTTAAAAAAATTAAAAAAAAAAAAAAAAAAAAGGAGGAATTGCATTTGAGCCAATCAGGAATGATTTAATTTGAAAGCTTTCATAACAGACAAAGGGGGAATAAGTCAGCTTTTAGGAAAAAAATGTTTACTGCTAGAATATTCTATTAAATCATGATATTGGTTTAACGACAAAACACGGCTTAGTCCTCAGCATCCATGGAGAGTGTTTGGAGAAGTGGCAGGAAGAGATTGGAAGATTTAAGCAAAAATGTTCCAGAAATTGGAATTTAAATTCTCATCTCTGTGTGATCTATGCCTTTCAGTTTTTGTAACTCTGTGTCTTTACTATTATTTGGAAATTGTTTGCACACCAGCATGCATTCTTTTTAATTTAACAGCAAACTTTTAGTTATGCAATTTGCCCACGTTTCAACACCTTTCCTCTCATCCTATAAAATTGATATATCTTGTTCAAGAGTTCCTATTTATATTGAAATCTTACCATTATCAATCTTTATCTTGCACACATTTTTGCAAATATGTCTTGATTGCCTCCCCAACACTGAAATATTCTCACGAAAATGAAAAAAATATCAATCAATCATCTTGGTATCAAGCAAACAGTTGGCTGACTGAACTATTTAGCATTCATCCAGATGTTAAGTTATAGTAATCAACCAAAGGCAGCATATGTGTATGTGTGTGCGTGCATGCACATGTGAACGCGCATGTATGTGTTTTGCAGTTATCTGATATATTTAAATATTTTCTTTGGATATACAGATCTTGAAATTCTCCTGGCTTTAATCTGTGAATTAAATTAAAATCACTACTAATGGTGCCACCTTGTGTCTGAAATTTAAAAGCAAGAGTGTATGTTTATACATTACAGATGTTTCAAGCTAAAAATTAGCATATATATCAATCTACTCTAAAGTTCTCTTTAGAGTAAGCACCTAAGCTTACTTAGGTAAGCAGTTGGAGGTCTAGGGAAGTGAAGTGACTTGTTTTAAGCCACTCAATCATTGAATGGTGCAGCTAAGACCAAAACCCAAGATTCTTGATTTTAGTTTTTTTTTAATATATCACATATTTTAAAGAATAATTTTTGATGACATAAAAAAAGTAATCAATTTTAGTTTTATTAAAGGCAGGTATAGATACTACATTAAGTTAGCTTTAATTTATAGTCACAGTAGGGTTCAATTTGGGTACTTAAGTACTTTAAAATCCAGATAGTTAATGAATGTGTATAGCAATAATGTTGGCTTCTATTATTAATGGGTGTCAGGGACAATTAACTTGAAGAATTATCATTTTAATTGTTTTTTTAAACATATTAATTTAAGAGAAGTCACCCAAGACATCTTTGCCCATATTATCTAATTTTATACTGAATTTAAGGCATGAAAGCACATTTCTTTCCAGAAGTAATTTTTAAAAGAAGATTGAGAGTAAACGGCACAGTAGTGGTACAACAACAAATGATGCAAGATAAGAGGTTTGACAGATCTTTCATCCATGTATTAGAAAACTGGTTATCATGTATTTTCATAGAATATAAATTGAGGCCTCCTTTATCAGACTTTAAATCAGATTTTTCCATTAACAAAGAAGTGTATGCGTAGCACTCTTCTGGTCAGAATAGAATGCGAAAAGAGGTAGAATGCATGGTCTCCATCCTGAGAACACACAAGCCTTCTTTAGTTATCTTTCAAAATTAAGTTTGATTTACTAATACTGAATCAAAAATTCATGCAACTCCTATGTTTTCTGGTGGTGAGAAAATGGAAACCATTTGATGGGAAATGGAAGGTAAACAAAGAAAATATTTCTTAGCCACTTTTGATATGCTAGGAGCATCACAAACATTCTCATCCAGTAAATTGGGAAAAGGCTTTAGAGATTATTCAGCTCCCACTGAACCTCCATCGTAGTGCTGCCTCCAGCTTCCAAGTTCCCATTCTGCTTCGCGGGCCCTTACAGTGGTTAAAAAAAAAATCTCTAAAAAATATTACAGAGAGACAGAGATGGAGACAAAGAGAGAAAGAGAGAGACAGAGAGACACTGAGAGAGAATGAGTGAGAGAGAGTGGGCTAAAAATTGACTTCCCTATAATGTGGTTCCGAATCCGTCACCTAGTAGAAATATAGAACAAAACCTCCATTCACCCTGTCCCTTTCTAGATTTTTTAATTAAGGCATTAATAAATTCAGCTTTTTTTGAAGTTTGTTTGGTTTTACTGAAGTCTAGAATGATCTTAAAAGATGAACTATGTTTTCTGGTCATTATTTCTGAACAGGAGCAAGTCAAGCTATTGTACTATTTTCCAAGTTTAAGGAATAAAGATTTTCAAATGCATCCAGTTGACTGGGGAAAAAAAATATCCTTTCAGAATCTAAAACAACTGTGAAGAAGAAATTAGGAACCATTTCCCTTAAGTGCCTCCATGACTGTTTATAGTCATAACCTCTGAAACAAAAATCTGTGTATAAGAAGTGTGCAAAACCAAAGTCTTGGTTCGCTGCATTTTCTTTTAATGACTTTATGTAAATTCAGTTGTGTCATCCTGGTTGCCATGATGGAAGTGACACAGACAAGGTGAGAGTGCATAGCATGATGTGTTTTTAAAAGGGGGTATGGGACAAAAAATAAAGCATGACAAATGTGGAAAAACAAAAGAGGACAGCAAGGAGGACCCTCAAAGCCACAGCTAGGTTTATATGATGACCCATAAAGTAACTGTTAAACTCAAAAGAAAAATGAGCAAACAACAAACATCTTCCATGTCAAAAATCAGATCACTTGATGCATCATTCAAAAGTGGCACATCTAGCTCAGAATAAAATTCCCCAAAGATGCTTTGTGCTGTCAGCTGCCTAATTAGGAAGGAGATCAGAGTATTAACCTTCAATACAAAAAAAAAATGTAGACTTAAATGCCAAAAAATACGTAGCTTAACTCCCTGGCTTCTTTCCTAGTACTAGTCTCTATCAAGTGAGAATTTTATGAGTTTTGGAAGATTTGGCTTTCTGAAGGTTGCCACATAGTGACTATTAAGACTTCTTTGCAGAACACTGTGTTTTTAAAGAAATCACAATTCACAGTGTTCCTGGTGAAATATAAATATGACCTGCAAATTTGACATCTTCTGGGGTAAAGGATAAAATAAAGGCCGTGTCAAGAACCAAAGAGATTAGTTTAATGCTATCTCAGCACCGTTAACTAACTCCTGGAATTTATGAAATATTAAGAGAAGGATTTATCTACTGACCTGTAAGGGAAATGAGAAAGCTATGTACTGAGTAGAACTAAAATATTTGTCCCAGCTTAGAGACTTGATAAATTAACATGCTTAAGAGTCAGGCCTCAAATAAAAAATTGGAAAGATCAGTGTCCAGAAATGTAAATTGGGTAAAGAGCAAAGAAGGTCTGGATTTCCAAAATAATGTCTGTAAGGGGGCTATAGTAGGAAGAACACTGCACAGGTATTCTTTGCAATCCAGCTTACTGTGAGAGGATTAGAGGAAACCACACACACACACACACACACACACACACACACACACACACCTGCTACAATTGATTTTATAAATCTCAATATAGGTGGGTAATTAAGGCATACATACCTGGGCACTATTAAAAAAAAAAACTGGAGTATTTTGGTATCATCAGTGGATATTAGTGTCAAAGAAAGAGGATCAACAATTTTTTGTTAAGTATAAATAAATTAGAAAGTTAACTGCATCGTCATTCCATTACAAAGAGAGAGAGAGAGAAAAGAAAAAAAATGCGTGGAAGAAATGTATTTTTTTTTTTTTTTAGAAATGTATTTTTAAGATAGTAATTTGAATGAAATTATGGAACATTTTTCTTCTTTTAGCTTACCTGTAATTTCATTGTTTTCCTATAATAAATAGATACCATTTTGACAAAAATAAGGTCACTATATGAAACCAAATAAACAAAGAAGAGGAAACAACAAATACAAAGTTTTAAGACATAATTTTTCAAAGAATGATTGGACATTCCCTGGGAGTCAGATGTCAGAGCTGTGGGTCCTGGATCACTCACAGTGTCATTCATAGCAAGCAGATGCACTATTGCCTTACATCCATGTAACGAACCTCCAGAAAGCACAGTGACTTGGGACAGTCGAAGAATGAGACAACACACACAATAAAGGTAAAGAGGAGGAAATGGATGAAAAGAGGAAACAGCAAGGAAGGACAGAGGGAAGGAGGAAGAGAGAAACAAAGAAAAGTAAGGGGTAGGAAAAAAAAAGAAGTAACAGAGAGAGGTAAAATGAATCATACAATTCATTTAGTAATCACATATGCTGTATTTCACCCTTCCCACATATAATACTGTATAGTCTCACTGAAACCATTTTTAAAAATAGGTATCATAATACTTTCATCATGTAAAGATAAAATTAAAAGAGAGAGAGAGAAAAGACTAACAGAGTACCTAGCATATTGCACATGTTGGGTATTTTAGAGAGTTTAGTGATCTGGTTTCACTCTGTGGTACACTGGGACATAGAAGGTGAAAATGAAGCTGGCAGCACATTGTTGGGTATTTTAGAGAGTTGCACATGTTGGGTATTTTAGAGAGTTTAGTGATCTGGTTTCACTCTGTGGTACACTGGGAGATAGAAGGTGAAAATGAAGCTGGCAGCAGTATAAAACTGAGAGCAGATAGTTGGGAAAAGACAGAATAACTATGCAACACTGACAAAAGGTGCAATGTGTGACATTGGTGATCACATCCGTACACCTTTTTGGAAGGCATTACTTTTTTACGGATTACTATAATATTGGAATTACAAATGATGACTCATGTCATAACGAAAATGTTATGTTATGTACAACATCATTTGCTTAAGATTTCAGGTGTTTAATCTCTTCAATTAAATAATTTAAATAAACAAATATAATTTTTAAAGTTTATTTATTTTAGAGAGAGAGAGCAAGTGAAGGAGGGGCACAGAGAGAGGGAGAGAGACAGAGAATCCCAAGCAGGTTTCACACTGTCAGTGCAGAGCTCCATGTCAGGCTTGAACCCATGAACCATGAGATTATAACCTGAGCTGAAGTTAGATGCTTAACCAACTGAGCCACCCAGGCGCCCCTAAGCAAATATAATTTTTAATTAAAATGTCATCCAGGACAGAAAAACATTAGAATTTCCATATAATGTTGGTGGTAAAATACATTGTACATTATTTGAGAGAAATAATGTATCATTATCCACTATAAGCCACAGAACTTTTTAAACCCTCTAATACAGTAAGCCCAAGAAATTCAAATATGAAGAAATATATATGAATATACATATATGTTTATCATAGGCTTATTTACTATAGTGTTTGACATGATAATGTTACCTAAATGCTCAACAATATGGCAATGGTTAAATAAATTATAGTATATCTACTTTGTGGAATATAATGAATGCATTAAATATATTACTCTGTGCCACTTCCTAAAAATAGCCATGATATAAAGTTAAGAAGTCAGAATGCAGAAAGAGTATAACCTCTGCCACTATATTAAATATGCATCAAATACGTACTGGAAAGAAAGAATCTAAAAGACAATACTGATTGAACTAGGATGGTGATACAGGCGTATTTTCTTTTCTGTCATTGCTTTCTTTTCTAAATTATTTTCTATTATTATCTTAATTTTTAAAAGGTGTACGCAGTAGAATAAGTGTTTTGCTATGAAATCGGGATATAAATGTCTGACGTGCGTGTCTGCAAACGTACACATATATAAATACTTTCCTTTGGAGCTTATTGGAGTTCAAGTAAATAAAATAACTTGAAGAATTTTCCATCAGAAAATGTTCAAAATCTGTAAAGCAGTAGGGACCTCTAAATAAACACTTTCAGACAGTAAGATTTACTGTGTATAATCTCATGGAATGTTTTGTTTTGTTTTCTGTTGTTCATTTACTTTTAATTTGAGACAGTAATGTGTAGTTTGCTGACGTAAGGCATATGTGTCCAGGAAGACAACAATGTAAGTATGGCTGAGGCTGAGTGAAGGTACTAGGGAGGCAGGAAATGAAGCCCACAGGCTATGGAGTTTGCTCTTTGGTATGTGTGTGATGTAGAAAGTGGGTGTATTTTACTCAGAGGCATAACGTGGCTGTATGTGCATTTTTAAAAGATTGTTTCTCACTTCAAGTGACAGAGGGAGCCTAGAGGGAGCGTTTGCATGGATGTCCTTTCCCCACTTCTTGGGAGGTTGGCTCTAGTACGGTGGGGCTGGCACACCACACCTCTGGTTATAGCTTGTTTTTATCACCTGGTGTCCACCTCTCTGGTTACACAGTGGATACTTCACGGTTTGGTTTGGTGTGTACTGATATAGAGATTATGTTGCTAAATAACTGAAATAATAAGAAAGAGCAGCATCAGTCCCTTGGTTTATTGTTCAGTGTTCGCCTCAAAAAATATACATAAAAGTGAGAAAATACATTTGTAATTTTTACAATGATTGAGTCAATTATGGCACAGTAACAGAATTATAGAGATTTATATGAGATAATCCAGATAAGGAACCTACTTTGGTTTCGATCAGTCTGGGAAATTGCAACAAACAATGGAAAATTACCTAACAATTTGCCAAAATGCCACTTAAATTTTGATAGGATGTATTAAGTTAATTTTTAACATCTTTACATTTTAGATATAGAAAAGAAATGTACATGTGCCAGGCTCTGTGAATTCCTCTCTTTATAAATCATTTTACATTTTTAAGTAAAAAGTATTTATATATAGGGGCGCATGAGTGGCTCAGTCAGTTGAGCGTCCAACTTCAACTCAGGTCATGATCTCGCGCTTCCAGAGTTCGAGCCCTGTCTAGGGCTCTGTGTTGATAGCTTGGGGCCTGGAGCCTGCTTTGGATTCTGTGTCTCCCTCTCTCTGCCCCTGCCCCACTCACATTCTTACACCATACACAAAAATAAACTCAAAATGGATGAAAGACCTCAATGTAAGACAGGAAGCCATCAAAATCCTCGAGGAGAAAACAGGCCAAAACCTCTTTGATCTTGGCTGCAGCAACTTCTTACTCAACACCTCTCTAGAGGCAAGGGAAACAAAAGCAAAAATGAACCATTGGGACCTCATTAAAATAAAAAGCTTCTGCACAGCAAAGGAAACAATCAGTGAAAGTAAAAGGCAACCGACAGAATGGGAGAAGATATTGGCAAATGACATATCAGATAAAGGGTTAGTATCCAAAATCTATAAAGAATTTATCAAACTCAACACATAAAATACAAATCATCCAGTGAAAAAATGGGCAAACGACATGAATAGACACTTCTCCAAAGACATCCAGATGGCCAACCAACACATGAAAAAATGCTCAACATCACTCATCATCAGGGAAATACAAATCAAAACCACAATGAGATACCACCTGACACCTGTCAGAATGGCTAACATTAACAACTCAGGCAACAACAGATGTTGGCAAGGATGCAGAGAAAGAGGATATCTTTTGCACTGCTGGTGGGAATGCAAACTGGTGCAGCCACTCTGGAAAACAGTATGCAGGTTCCTCAAAAAATTAAAAATAGAACTACCCTATGACCTAGCAATTGCACTACTAGGTGTTTATCCAGGGGATACAGGCATGATGTTTCGAAGGGGCACATGCACCCTAATGTTTATAGAAGCACTATCGACAATAGCCAAAGTATGGAAAGAGCCCAAATGTCCATCAATGGATGAATGGATAAAGAAGATGTGGTATATATATATAATGGAGTATTACCCGGCAAGCAAAAAGAATGAAATCTTGCCATGTGCAACTATGTGGATGGGAGGGTATTACGCTAAGTGAAATTAGTCAGAGAAAGACAAATATATGACCTCACTCACATGAGGACTTTCAGATACAAAACAGATGAACATAAGGGAAGGGAAGCAAAAATAATATAAAAACAGGGAGGGGGGCAAAACATAAGAGACTCTTAAATATGAAGAACAAACAGAGAGTTGCTGGAGGGGTTGTGGGTGGGGGGATGGGCTAAATAGGTAAGAGGCATTAAGGAATCTATTCCTGAAATCATTGTTGCACTATATGCTAACTAATTTGGATGTGAATTAAAAAATAAAAATAAAAATAAATAGATAAAATAAAAAATGAATAAGCATTAAAAAATTTAAAAATATTTATATCTACTCATAAGCATCTATTATGTCATTATGCTCTGAAATTCTTTCTACCTCCAACTGAATTTGGTGATATTACCCTCCCACCCTCACCTATGTTCCTCATCCTAAACTGAAAATGAGGAAATGTAAATGCTTTGTTAAAGTCACATAGTAACACTCTGGTCTCATTCAAAATAGGAGTATATTTTCAACATGAAGTATCTTGCACTGCTCTGAGAGTTTTATACAATGTCATCATATCTTTTTCTTCACTGTGTACTATACTTCCAAGATCCTTTACAACCTTTTTCTGAAGGAATTATCTCATATTAACAAAATATTTTATCTTTCATTATTTGTAAAAATCTCAAAGAAAATGAGAATATGAAATTTTGTCCAAAATTTATTTCCATTTTATTATTCTTATCCTACCTTTAGTAGACATTGAACATTTTTATCCTATAATTTGAACAGAAACCTCTCTTTATATTAAGATTCATTTCAAGCTTAGTCATACGACAATGAATCCTAATGGTTAAGATAGGAAGGAAATATTACTTAAGATGTTGAGAAGTTTTATAATTAAACTGAAGGCTGTCATACTAAGACTTACGAAATAAAGATGTATAGCCAATATTTACAGCTTGGGCAGTAGCTGCTCCAGGACATCAATTAGTCCTAACCACATCTAGTTGGATTAATCTAAACATAGGCCTTTATTTCTATGCCACTGCCTGGTCAAACTTTCCCTCCAGATTGTCCTTTATCCCCCATCCTCAAATCCTTAGTAGTCAACTCCTCAAATGTCCCCTTATGAAAAATAATGTCCTGGATTACTATCACTCCCATACACTATATCCCTCTGTTCTGATTCATTTTAACCAAAGCCCTTATCACCACCAATATGTCACATATTTTAATTATCTGTTATTTTGTATCTATTTGTCTTATCTCTCATTTCTTATCTAAAGTTATCTATCATCTAATAGCTACATCCCTTTGTGAGAATACAAGGTCCACAAGAGAAGGTTTTGGGCATTGTTTTCCTCATGAGCATCAGAGTGTCTGGCACATAGTAGACAGCCTACAAAAAAGTGTTGACTGAACTGAATCCATAAAAAGGATGATGTGGACCCTACCAAACTTAGGTAATAATACTAGGTCTGCCTCCAGTCCATGAGTAATTATTGGCAAAAATCACCTTACAAGGTGGGGAAATCTATAAGAAGGGGATTTTTGAGGCTAACTGCATGGAAGAAACTTGAAAGAGTAAGGATGGAGGGGAAAACATGGCATCTTGATGCCCTTTCCTGCAGATGAATAAAATCTGAGCCTCAGAGAGGTGGAAGAGTGCTATAGACTCGGGGCACTGAAAACTTAACAGGTTAGCTCAGAAGTACTGTGGGTCAACATGCATCTATCTATCTATCTATCTAACCATCTATCTATCTATCTATCTACCTATCTACCTATCTATCATCTATCTATCTACCTCCCTATCTGTCTATCTATCATCATTCAACTACTTAAAAATAAAGATGAAGGGAATGGAGTATGTCCCCAGAGCCACCCTCCACAAGAACACAGCGGAAGAATGAAAATGACAAATGCTTAGCATATATAGCATAAAACGGCTACAATATATAACAGTATCTGACGAGAGACCTACTAGAGTCTTCCAGAAATAAATGGCAACAGGGACCACTGTACAAGTTAGAAGGCCTATGAGATATGAGTGTGGTATTATATTGAAAATTTGGGTAAACGAGGTAAGTATTACCGCATTTGAACTCACAGGCTGATGAAGCACAGGGTAATATGGGATACACAGTGAATGATAGAGACACAACTGGAACAAGAGTGAAAATCATTTATGGTTGTTTATTAACCTCTTCAGATTAATAACTCCTCAGACATTTCAAGATGAAAACATTCTTCATTTTAGCAAATATTTAATAAACATCTGCTACATTAGCCAGACAATGTATTACGCACAAGCATATGAAGATGAATAAAACAAATAGAGATTTGCCCTTGAGCAGTTGGATCTCATCTCATCTCTCTCTCTCTCTCTACTCCAGTGTGGCAAGTTCCATAGTAGAGATAAATGGGAATCTCTTCATCTTCATAGATGATGATGAATATATCATAAATGCACAAATATCGGTTAATGGTTTTAGTTTACATACCTATGAGGGGTGTGGAGAAAAACAACTTTTATGCTTAAATAAAGAACTGACTTGGAAATAAATGATTAAAAGTAACTCATGAAATACATTCATTGCTTAATGGTTTGGTTACAATCCCCAAATTAAAGACACTCACTCATTCATCTACAAACTCAGTTTCTACACACCACTAGTAGAATAGGTACAGAAAATTTCTAACTGCATGTTGTGATTAAGTTAAGGGGAATTTCATCAATATTTACAAGATCAAGCAAACATTGATGGTAGGTGGATGGATGCGCTTTGTATATTTCAATCACAATATTAAATTAGAAAAAATCAATTTGAAAATGCTTGGTGTAGCCACCTTTAAATTAATACTAGACAAGAAAATGTTCTATTCTAGAAAATTATGATGTCTGTAAGAGCTTTCTTTCTAATCCAGGGTTTCAAAGCACCATGTTGTGAAGCCTAGACTTTGTACAGGTATGGTTATAAGAAAGTCCTCAATAGCCATTGTTTCCTGCTGATAATTGTGAAGGCCTCTCCTTATGATAATTGAATCCCTTTTACAGAACAGTAGAGGTAAAAATGATATCTACATTTCTGTGAAAGCACCAGAGGAAATGAAAGTAAAAGTTACAGAAAAAGGAATAGGGGGAGAAAAGGAGGAAAACGCACAACCATATAATAAATCCTAAAGTTTTTGACTATTAATCCAGACAGTATACAGTGGTCAAGGCCACCTCAAGTAATTCTGGGGACATCTGGGTGGCTCAGTTGGTTAAGTGTCCAACTTCATCTCAGGTCGTGGTCTCACGGTTCATGAGCTTGAGCCCCACATTGGGCTTTGTACTGACAGCTCAGAGCCTAGAGCCTGCTTCAGATTCTGTGTCTCCCTCTCTCTCTCTCTCTGCCCCTCCCCCCTGCTCATATTCTGTCTCTCTCTCAAAAATAAATAAACATTAAAAATAAAATTTAAAAAAAAATCCTGAGACATCTGGGAGGAAGTAGGATAGAATAAGGATTATTCTTTTCTCAGAATTTTATTAAGCTTTGTGCTTCCTTCCTGATAGATGACCACTAAACTTTCTCAAGGTTCTATTTTCCTATATCCCATATATATCTTCCTATATGCTAATGATACAATCTCTTCCTGTCAACTCTTCCCTTTCCAGTGACTCTGCAAGTCCCACCTCACTGCTTCTCTGCTGCCAGACCAACTGAACCAGAATTTGCTGAAGAGAGGCCTAAGAATTGGTATGCTACCAACTCTCAAGGAGTTACTTTTATCTTTACTTAATATTCTGGATTGAATGTTTACAACCACCCAAATTCATAGTCATTGACACTCTAACCGGAACGTTTCTAGTATTTTGAGATAGGGCTTTTGGGAGATAATCAGGGTTAGCTGAAGTCATGAGAGTGGGGCTCTCTTGATGGGATTAGAGCCAGTATAATAAGAAACACCAAAAGAAACATCTTTTTCCCATTCAGTGCACCAAGAGGTCACATGAGCACATTGTGAGATAGTGACTATCTTCAAGACAAGAGAAGATGACTCACAATGTAACGTATACTGCTTCCACCTTGATCTTGGACTTCCCAGCTTAGAGAACTGCAAGAAATGAATTCCTATTGTTTAAGCCACCCAGTCTACGATATTTTGTTATGGCAGCCTGAGCTGACTTAGACTGGCTACTTCAATACAGCTTTGCTTCTTAGGCTGGGAGGTCTCCTTGCAAGTTATCTGGAAATTATTATTAAGATTTAGCACTTGAGTCTCACCTTGAGAGATGCCTTCCATAAAGTTTACTATTAGAATAGTCTTCATGGGCATACATCTAAGTAATTATATGACTCATAGAGCTTTAAAGGGCAGGGAACAATAGTTGAATTTGTCCACATGGAAATTTTCTACAAAGGAATCTTATATTCTTTCCTTGAAGCAAATGGCTCTGTTAGCATACTTGTTTTCAGAAGACTATTGAATTTCTTTCTGGAGGCATTTATTGGAAACATTTAAAGGATCTTTCAAGAATGGGTATAAAAAAGAGAAAAGGAAAGTAGGCAAGTTACCATTTCATATTATTTTTCCATTTGGGATGTTTGGCTCAGGGGAGGAATTCACATATTAAAATGTATGGAGAAAAATGGGATCTTTCATGATTACAGGCATTGTACTCTTAAAATATGTATACAGGTGTATGTATACTTGACAAATGTGTCAAGTGCGTAGGATATTATTGGCTTTATTCATTAATGTGTCACAACGCTTAGAACAGTTCCTCGCCATTTGCAGGTGTTCCAGAAATATTTGCTGAAAGAATGAATTAAGGAGGAAATGGATGAGGAGGACTACCTCAGGAAAAATTTCTCTCAGGTACATGGGATGGTCACAGTGGCAAGCTCTTCCATGAGTGAAAGATAAAGCAAATGTGGCACAAAGAACTGGTGAATGTAAATGATGGGTATGCAGGTATTCACTTTACCTTTCTTTCAACTATTCTGAAGATTTAAAATGTTACAAAAATAACAAGTTAGGGAAAAACATAATGATAGGATAATTGATATATACTCCCATCCTTGTCTCTGTTGACCTAATTCCATTTGCTTCCATAGACAACTATTTTCATTACTTTCATGTGTAACCTTTCACTTGAGAAAACTTTAATGTAGATACAAGCACATATGAATATATATTCTTATTTCCCCCTTTCTTACATAAAAGACAACATACAACACACTTTTGTTGTGTGCTTCTCTCACTCATTCTCTCTCTTCCATTCCCTCTCTTTTTTCCTCTTTCTTCAACACTCTTGGTTTAACAATAAATCCTGGCACATTTTTCTTTGTACAAGTTCAAGGACAGCTTTCTTATTTGGTATTCTAGCAAAAAATTCCTTAGAGTGTTTCTACCATTGTTTCTGTGACCAGTGATTGGTAAAAAAAAAAGTTCTATAATAACTTCATTACATATTAAATTCTAATAAATATATGTGTGTATATATATATATATATATATATATATATACACATATATAGAGAGAGACACAGTATGATATTATTTAATAGTTGATATTTTACATGTTTTAATATCTGCTAGGGTCACTTCTCCTTTATTGTTTTTATTTTTCTTTTCTAGAATTTTCTTCAATGTTCTTGATTGGTAATTTTTTTCATATCAACTTTAGAATTAGTCTAGTCTTGGGGAAGCAACCTATATGTAGATATTGGATAAGTTGAATGTAGATTAAATTATTTGGGGAGCATTTTATATTAAATTTACTAATAAACATTGAGAGAATTGTTCTATTGCTGTTGAGTCATTATATTTAAAAACATGATATATCTTTCCATTTGTTTCATGTAATTTTCAAATTCTTGATCAAGTATCAGTTGTTTCTCTGAAAATACACAACTGAATCTCAACATAGAGTTATTTCTCCATTTTCTCATCTTATCTATATCTTACCATTTGCTCTATCACTGTAAGTACCATGTTCTGATGAAATTATTCCTTTTTATGACTATCTCCCTTTCTGACAGTAATTTCCATAAGAGGAGTCATGGATTTCATATGAGGGACTCAATATGTATTCACTGGAATGAAGAAAACTATAAGGTACAGTTCTCATTATTCCCGTATAAGAGTCTTCTAAGGTATGGAGTGGCTGGGCGGCTCAGTTGGTTAAGCATCTGACTTCAGTTCAGGTCATGAAAACACAGTTCTGGAGCTCAAGCCCCGCATTGGGCTCTGTGCTGACAGCTTGAAGCCTGGAGCCTGCTTCAGATTCTGTGTCTCCCTCTCTCTCTGCCCCTCCACTGCTCATGTTCTGTCTCTCTCTCTCTCTCTCTCAAAAATAAGTAAACATTAAAATTTTTTAAAAGAGTTTTCTAAGGTAAGATTTAGAGACTTGTGACTTGGCTAATCTTAAAACTACCAAACTATTAATTGAAGCCTATTCCCAGATGAAGATTCTTTTATTTAAATCCTGTATTCCTCCATACCCCATGCAGGAAAGTTACCTGCTAAAATATTATGGTTTTTCAATTTTACGTCTTTCTACTTCCAGAGAAGTTAGCATTGTCACAAATAATTTTTATGATAATGTGAAACCTAAATAAAGACACCTCTAAGTGATGAAATTTCATGCTATGGCACCAGGGAAAAGAGATATACTCGGCCATTTGATCTTACACGGGCTAAATCACATCATGATCATCATAATAGAAATAAAGCACTGTGCGTCACATTTTGAATCAGTATTTTAACATATGATTTCATTAAACTTTTCAACATTGCTATTACTATACTGCTTTTGCAGATGAGGAAACTGAGGCTGAGAGAACTTAAGCAACTTGCACAAGGACCTAGGATTGGTTAGGGGCAGAAGCAACAGTCAAATCCAGATCTGCTCAACTTCAAACTCAAGTTTTTTCTGCTGAGCTGCTTTTCATGAAGGAGGCATGTACTCTATCCATGTCTAAATTTCGTATTCAACTGCTTTGGATTCTCTGTCTCCCTGTCTCTCTGCCCCTCCCATTCTCTCTCTCTCTCTCTCTCTCTCTCTCTCTCTCTCTCTCAAAAATAAATACACATTTTTAAAAATTTTTAAAAATTTGCATTCAAGGATATTTGCTCAGAATTTCCAGTTTTCATCGAATTAAGATGGATTTGTAACAAGGTAGCAGATGAGAGAGAGAGAGAGAGAGAGAGAGAGAGAGCCCTCTCCTGTTGATAAAGTATTCAGTGTATTCAGTGTCATTATTTATTTATTTTTAACCAAATGGCCTTTGGAGTTTTTAGTATTTCTTCTCTGTGAAAATGTATTTGCATATCCTGTAGCTGAAAAAGTCAATTAGTAATTCATGAGTAATTTAGGAAATGCTGGCTATAAAGTTGTAGATATTTACATAGTTCCCATAAATTATAGTCAAAAACTGTAATTTGTTCAATTGGAATTCTGCTAAAAGCTTGCATTTACATAGAATATCCAAATGCCAAATGTTGACATGCATTTTTAAAACCAACATATTGGGGCTATTTCCTCATATATTTTAAATTAAATTCATACTCCATACCAGAAGCAATAAGGTTTGTTTTCTTCTATCCAGGGGGGAAAAAAAAACAAAACTATTTATGCACAGTTAGAGGCAAGCACATGGTGGAAATAACTGCAAACCTATAAACATGACAGGAGCAAGAAATGTTTAGCAAACATAAATAAACTGTCTGAGTAACATATACAATGCAAATATCTTTACAGAAATGGAACATATAGTGCCCTTCAGAGAATTAGCTATCAGAATAAAATTATAACCAAACTGAAAAAAAAATAAAGTGAAGGTGTGGTCAGGAAAACATGACATTTTCTCAGTGGAGAATACTGTGGGAAGATGACGTTTATGTTGGGAATCAAGGGATGAGCTTTGTGTAGTTTCAGTTGGAGATCTTTGGCAAATGATCACAGAGAGATATGTGAGTAAGCTATTAGATACAGGACCCGGGATGCCTGGGTGGCTCAGGCGGTTAAGCATCCGACTTTGGCTCAGGTCATGATCTCACAGTTCGTGGGTTTAGAGGCCTGCGTAGGGCTCTGTGCTGACAGCCCAGAGTCTGAAGCCTGCTTCAGATTCTGTGTCTCCCTCTCTCTCTCTCTGCCCTTCCCCCATTCACGCTCTTTTTCTCTCTTAAAAATAAATAAACATTAATTTTTTTTATGATATAGGACCCTGAAATCCAAAGAAAAATTGGACTATAGATATAAATGGGAAGTCATTACCATATGATAATACTTAAACCCACTAGAAAAAAACAAGCATGATGCTACAAGAGACTTCCTAGGGAAACATTCCTGGGGAAAGAATGTAGATGGAGAATATGGCATATCTAGGCAGAAATCCTAAGGTTTTCCAATATTCAGATATGGAATCAATGAAAAGGAACCCACAAAGTATACTGTAAGGAGTTACAGCTGAGGCAGGATGTGAGACAATAGAGAATGGTGATTTATAGCCAAATGAAGAAGGAATCTAATGAAGAAGAGTTGGTTAATTATATGAAACCCTTCTGAAAGAAAAGTAAGGTAAGGACCAAAAACTATCCATTGTATTTAGCATCAAAGAGGATATGGATGATGTTGTCAAAGGTGTTCAGTAAAGTCATGGGTATGAAAGCCTCACGGGAATGGACACAAGAGAAACTGCAGGAGATCATTGGGAAGAAGGGGAGTTAGCTCTTTTGAGGAATTTGGCTATGAAGTGGAGCAGAGAAGTGAGGTCACAGGAGAGGGAATGCGGATCGGAGAAATTTTTAAGATGGAAAGCAGGATAACACACATCTATGTGATATAAATGATCAAATAAAGACAGAAATACTAATGATATAGAAGAGAGAGGGAAAGGAAGTATGAGAAGAGGTGAGAGGAAGTGAGATTCAATGCACAGGTTAAAGAGGTGGCCTGAGGATGAAGCATGTCTGTTGACCAAATAAAAAAGAATTTTCCAGTTTTTATCAGTGATAATAACTATTCTTGTCTGATCTCTGAGGACCTCAGGTGTCCTGAAAAAAAAGAAGAGAGACATGAATGTCTAATATAATCGTGACCTTCACTATATGTTGAATCTTTCAAACATACTATGGCTTACATGAGTAAGCCTAGTGGAAACAAACGTGGTAGGAAGTAGCAGAAACTTATCTTTAATAATAAAATATCAAAACCACAGCTTTCATTCACAAGCGATTTTGAGAAGTGTTTTGAGTTGAACTGAACTAAACTCTGGGGGTTTAAAATATGACAGTAGGAGTTCCTTTCTTAATTTATTGAGCAAACTTCTACGGAAAGACTATAAAGATGGATAAAATATAGTCCTTGCAGGGCGCCTAGCTGGCTCAGTTGGTTAAATGTCTGACTTGATTTCAGCTCAGGTCATTATCTCATAGTTTGTGTGTTCGAGCCGTGCATTGGGCTCTGTGCTGACAGCGTGGAGCCTGCTTAGGTTTCTCTCTCAACACCCCCCTGCTTCTCCCCCATACGTGCTCTCTCTCTCTCTCAAAAATAAAAAAAAAAAAAAACTTTATATATACATACCTACATATGTATGTATATATATACACATATATGTGTACATATGTATGTATATATGTACACACACACACACACACACACACACACACAGTCCTTGCTTTTAAGAGGCCAGTAAGGGGAGAGTGTAGAAGAGAATTAGCAATTTATAGTATAGTATGATTAGTGCAGTGATAAAAATTAATTCACATGGAAATGTGGGAATAAAGAATAGAAGTAAATCATTAGTGAGATAGGGCAGGATGAATAAAGACCTCCTCTATACGGATGCATAACCCAAGTTTTAAAGGATGATTTGATAATCAAATGAATGAATGTGAAGGGTAGTGGAAGAAAGACTGCCCAGAATGAGGAAGCAGCACAAAGGTGAGAAACAGCCTGAGGTCATTAGCCCAAAGGGTCTGAATGCTGCTGGCCACATCCCCTGGCATGTGAGTTAGTACAGTTATAACTACTGTTGCACAGCACTAGCAAGCTTCCCATACTTAATACCAACTGTGACTTTATTGTAAATATATGTGTGAACTGTGAATTAACATTCACATTCCATTAATTTATCATTATATTACAATTGAGAACATATACTATGAACTATAAAACCTGTGTGAAAAAAATTCTCTTTTACTTTCACAGTAATTCTTATGTATTATTAGAAATACTTCAACGTCTATCATTGGTTCTCTTTCATACAATAATTTCTTATTTTAGTGGTTCCAGATAGGATCTATTCAGTTTGACACACATTTTAAGTGTTAAATGTTATTTTTCTATTAAAATTCATAAAGTCAAGGAAAACTTCAATTCAATACAAGTTAAATGCCTTACCTCCCACCTGCCATCTGCACAAAGCATATAATTTCCCTAAAATTATGCAAAAATTAGCTAATTAAGATTTAATTTGCTAATCCTTGCTCAGTTAAACTAGTGACATATGCAAATTGCCTGCTGAGCCCTTTAAAATTTTTGAAGCAAATGATAAACAGCATTTCTTTTGAGTTTTAAAAAAATGTAAAGAATCAGGTGATTGGCACAACATAGCAGTAGATAGTTATTAAATACTATAGTTTTATTAGAAGCACAAATTGGTATATTGATGAAATGCCTGTATAGTCATGTTAATTACAATGTCTCAAGGACCATAAAAGCATTAGAACAAGAGGAAATTAACAGTATGGACTTCTGGAAAGAGAATATATTTCCTGTCTTACTTATAAAATTATGGAAATTTCCATAGTTTTTCTAAAACATTGATTCACTGCCTGTTTTTCATCTTTGAAAAAAATTCCTGTTCAATGAGAAGCAGAATATCTACTATGTTTTTGGGGGAATTACTTGGAATGAGTTAGCAATGAAAATTCTTAAGAAAGGGTCAGTGAATATCAAAACAATTCCTTAAGACAATATGGTGTATGAATGTTTTCTAGACCCCAAAACTCTAGTTCTTTTATTGAATTATTCAATGATAAGGAAGCTTTGTTGGTGTTGTATAGAAATGGATCAATCAAGAGGAAAGATACATTGAAAAATACATTGTGTGTGTATGTGTGTGTGCGTGTATTGTGTAATGCAGATGTCCCATATATAAGTTTCTATCAATACTTGACTTTTTAAATAGTTAAAACACAGAGGAGGTCTAAACAGATCCACATTAAGCACATCATAAAAAAATCTTTAAGAAGGAATTTATCTGTTGATAAATGCTATTTATACTTATAATATGATACAATATTGTTTTATTTTTTTTAATTTTTAAATTTTTTTAAATGTTTATTCTTGAGAGAGATAGAGAGAGAGAGACAGCATGAGCATGAGCAGGGGAAGGGCAGAGAGAGAGGGAGACACAGAATCTAAAGTAGGCTCCAGGCTCTGAGTTGTCAGCACAGAGCCCGACACAGGGTTCCAACTCACAAGCCGTGAGATCATGACCTGAGCAGAAGTTGGACGCCCAACCAACTGAGCCACCCAGGTGCCCCTGACACAATATTGTTTTAAATAGTTGAATATTATATATCTGATGATCCCTGAAATGATATGAAAAGTTCTCAATTGTTTACATAGAACAAACACTCTACTAGGTCATTTCCATATACTGTTTGGGAACAGCTTTGGATGTCTGATCTCTGGAATTATAAGGTAACACATGTGTATTATTTTAAGCAACTAAGTTAACAGCAATTTATTATAGCAACAATGAGAAATTAATACAGCTACTTATTATTATTACTGATACTAAGGGAAGAGGTATTTTACAGCTTGATTGGGAAAAATAAATGCTTATCTCTGGAGATGGCTGGATGTGTGATTTTGACTATTGGCTAAATAACAGGCAGTGAGATTGATCGTGTGCTTGTAAAGTTTGAAATTCCCTTGGGGAACAGCAGAAGTCTGTTTACTGATGGCTTCACTTTACAAAACTGATTAGATAGTCTGGCTTGGCTATGTGACCAGAGGGGAAAAAAGACCCCACTGGAAATTCTTCCTTAATTTTTCCTAAAATCAAGATTCACAGCACAGTTCTTGGTGGTTCAGTCTGGAAACAAAGGTTTTTTTCCACGTGTGAATCAGGATCCTGGGGAACTTAAACTTGGATGTGTCTATATCAGTAACGCTCTCCTGCACTACCTTCTTTTACTATATATATCCTTTGCCTTTAAATGAAAACCTTGTATGTATATGTTTGGTAGAGACTTAAAAGTTCTTTCAAATATCCAAATTTGGCAAGTTTTTACACTATTATTTTAACATGTTTTTTTTTAACATTTCTGCTTTTGAAATTAGGTTCTAGAAATTGCACCAGCTTCCTAAGATATCCAGGAACCCCTGTAAACTCCTGCTATTGGGATTATTGGATATTTTAAAGAAATTTGTTATATGATGTCTTAAAAATTACACTAGGATATCACTCTTTGCAATTTTATTTCTTAAATATTTGTATCTCCCAACATATTATGGTGAATGCACTAATCACTGAACATTGAGTTAAGCAATGTGCAAGGGAAATGATCGAATTAATTTTATACACACACACACACACACACACACACACACACATACTATAATCTCATAAGATATGGCTTTTGGCATCATTTGCATCATTGGCTAATATTTCATAGGTTGATATTTCTTTAAAATGCTCATCAGAATGCTTCAGAGGATCCTCAAAACAATCGCCAATGTGGCAGATTAGCAAACATGCAAAGAGCCCACTTGCTATGAAGTGCATTTCATGTTATAGCAGCAGAGTGTAATCAACCAGAAATTAATCCTTTTCGTGTTGTGACCCATATAACTGTGAAGTGAAATGTGATCTTGACATTGGGAATTAGAGTTGCTTGCAATCAGACAGGAGTAATGCTATTCAAGTGACACCATTTTGTGAGGTTTCAATTAGTTCACACAATAGGGGGCTTTATGATGACAGGAGCATGAGTCAACCAATATCAAGGGGTTATCAAAACAGTGTTGTTTCAGTGACTCAGTCAACTATTCCCTCTTTGCTCATCACTGAGTTTAGATGGAGCTCTCAAGAGTTGGCTAATATGGAATCTTGTGGAGGTTTGGATCTCAGATGTTGAAGTTAGATGATCTTTCATTTTTTTATGCTTCCTCCTGTAACACCTGCTTCTTTTATGCGATAGTAATCAAGGCATAAAGAATCTCTGCAGGATTAACGATCTGAGGAAGGGAATTGTAAGCATAAGAAGAAGTTGCTAGCTATTAGCCCTCAGTGACCATTCATTATTGAAAAATATACCTGAAGTCTTACTTTCTTTTTGAATTAAACTGATAGCAAAATTAACCAAACAAAATAGAACAAAACACTCTACCTTATATCCATTTGAAAAAATTTCTCATACATTAAATGATCAACCATTTTAACTCGACTAGATGTTAAAATATGCTGTGCCAATTATAGTAATGAATTTATTTATTCATACACATAGCAAAAAGCTAACTTGTTATATGTCAGGCTTTGTGTTGGATTGTACTAGTACAAACTGAATAACAATTGTAGCATTTATGTATAGAGTCTCAAAACTACTGTATAGTGTAGATTCCAGAATACTATCTAGAAGTAGAATTGTCTATTCACTGAGTTCATATCTTCAGTCAAAAATAAATCTTAGAAATCACATCTTTATACGAGTGTATATGAAATCATCACTTATAGAAACAAATTCAATTATAAGAAGGGAAAAGCTAATTAAATTATCATGCAACCTATAATGGAATATTACATGGCTATTCAAAATCATGTTATTCAAGAGTATTAGTAACATAATAAATCCTCAAGATTAAATGCTCAATTTATCAGCATATCAAACAAAATATGCATTATGAATCCAACAGTGATGGAAAATATATCACTACTAAAAAGGACCTGAAAAGTAATAAACAGCCATAATTCCAGGGGGCCATGATTTTTCAAAGCAATTTATCAAGAGGTATAAAAATCTTTAAAGATGTTTATATCTTTGGATCCAATAATTTTATTTCATCAAGGTATTATACATAATTTTGAATATCAAGAATTTTGAATATAATTGAGTAATAATCAAAATTTATGTAGATATTCAAAACAACTAATGAAAAAGTTCAGTGATATGAGAACTATTAATAGCACAATGGCAGGTGAAACCATCAAGATGTTTTCAACAATGTAAATATATATACACAAGCATGTTGGTAGTATAACCTTGAAGCTGTGACCAAAGATTCAAATGTAGCCTTGATATCTGCAGAATCAAAATGGATATCATTTTAGCATCTAGGAAGACAATGAGTTTCTCTTGTAGACAAGAAGACTCAAGACAATTCTGTCAATTTTTAATTCTTTACAGACAGTGGGAAGATAGTTTAATATCTTAGCCAAAGAAATACAAAAACTAAACAAGGTATTTGGCAGACTGAGTAGATTGGAAAGTTCCTGTGTAGATTAGGATCTTGAACTATGTAAATTTTGAGGACTGTGAGACAAACCCTTCTTTATCAGGAAGTCCTTGACACAAACTACACACAGGACTCAATGTCTCTCAGCAAAGGCTCCAGCATGAAATTCAGTCAGGGCTCCAGCCAAATTTTATCCATCATCCAAACTCTACTTGCTGAGATGGCTGTCCATCAATTAGGAAAATACAATTACTTTTTTAGTGAATGAATGCTAATTAAAAAAAAAAAAAACATGAAAATGAAAACTATACATTAATAATTTGGATCTTAAGAAAGAAAGGATGGATATTTTGCATTTTAAAGACTTGTAATATTTAAAATAATCCAGCCTACTGGAGGAATATTAAGCTCTCTGATGCCAAATCACCATATATAATTGAGTAACTTAAGTTATGATTTTTTTGAGTTTTTCTTTATATATTTTGACACAGAGAGAAAGCAGGGGAGGGCCAGAGAGACGGGGAAAGAGAGAATCCCAAACAGGCTCCACACAGCTTGGAGCCCAATGTGGGGCTTAATCCCACAAACAATGAGACTAAAACCTAAGCTGAAATCAAGACTTGGACACCTAACTGACTGAGCCACCCAGGAGCCCCTAGTTAGGATTTTTGGTGGAAATCTTTCTAGATTTGTATACAATCTTGGGACATAAAATTCCTTATATTTGTGAATTTAACTTATTAGATGTAAGTTTTTTAATTATTAGTAAATGTTTTTTTTAAAACATTAGGAATGTTTTTTAATTATTAGTAAAATAGAACTGAAGTGCTTATAAATGGAAATCAAATACATAAATTTATAATTGTAGTATGAAATAATTGAAGGAACTTGAGAAACTTTGTAATTGGGACCAAATATTATCAAAGACACCCTACAATTGAATTTTTAAAATATTTCAGATTATACCTTTGTCAAATGTTGGCAAAGTGAATTTAATACTTAATGGAGAGCTATGTTTCTAATTATTATAATATTAGTAGCAATTAGTAATTTTAAAAATGCACCTCTGAACGATAATCTTTTCTAGGCCCCTGTAACTGCTACTGCGTATATTGGACAGCCTATATTAACAACATGATATGCATATATATAATAAATCTGCAATAACATACCCCAAAATTTTTATAGTATTAATCTCTATTTCATGTAATTACATATTTTTATATTGTCTTGATTTCCTACAGTCAACATATATCATGCTATAACTAAAAAATAGCATAGATTAACCTTTTTGTGAGACTGCACTGTGATTGCCTCCTTCTCCTAAAAACAAGCACAGTATCTTACCTCTAAAAAGAGTTTAAAAATTAGAATGTAAACTCTTTGGAATTTTGAAATTAAATTGTATCAATTATTTTGCTGGTTAAAATAATACACTGCAATTGAATATTTGCCTTAAAAATAACAACAAAATGTGCTGTGATTTAAATAAATATATATCAACATGTAAAGTTATTTGGTCACAGACTCACTGGTTTTTTCAATAAGTATCTTACTGAAAAAAAAATTCCTTTTTCACAAGAAGTAGGCTAATGCCTGGATTTTGAAAATCTAGTTGAAATTTACCAATTCTAAAGAGAGAGAGAGAGAGAGAGAGAGAGAGATGAGTGGAGGGTGTCTGGGTGGCTGAGTCAGTTGCGTGTTCAACTCTTGATTTCAGGTAAGGTCATGATCCCAGGGTTGTGGGATTGAGCCCTGCATTGTGCTCCACACTCAGTGGAAGTTCTCTCTCTCTTTCTTTCTCTCTCTCTCTCTCCCTCTCTCTCTCCCCACCCCCACCCCTCTCCTCCACTTGTGCACACTGTCCCTGTCTCTAAATTAAAAAAGAAAAGAAAAGAAGAAAGAAAAGAAAAGAAAAGAAAAGAAAGAAAGAAAGAAAGAAAGAAAGAAAGAAAGAGAAAAAGAAAGAAAGAAAGAAATCACTAATTCTGCAACCACTTTACCACTTGACCACAATGTGACTCTGGACAAATGACTAAGCTCGCCTTGCTTCTTCCTGAGCAATATGGGAATAACACCATCACTTCACAGGATTATTATTAACATTTAAAGACAAATAAGAATAAATACACTGTTTAAACTATAAAATCCTATACCAATGGAAGGTTTTTGTTGTGATCATCTTTATAGAAATATCATAATGATAGAAAATAGATGTCTTGTCTTCAGGAAGATTATAGAGGGTATTGAATCAGTCCTTAGTGAACAAATTCTTCAACAGGAATAAAGCAATCTGATGAAGAAAATAAACAAGAGGGTTAATGAATAGGTCCTATCAATGAGGAGAATATGAAAAATATTAAATTGATATGTAAAAAGAAAGATTCCTTTGTTTAGAATTCCATAGACTAAGTACTGTGATAAACACATGAAATATAACATTAACAACAGGATATAACCTAGTGTGAGAAGTGACACCATAGAGATGAATATATATTGATTGGCAGTGGGGTTTATAGGTGTTTCAGAGGGATGATGGAGAACTTCACAGTGGTGTCTAATCAGGGTTTTTAAGAGTGAACAGAAGTTTCATCAGACAGAAAAGAGGAAAAAGGTTATTTTAAGTAAATAAATATAATTTATTTATATGTATATATAATTTCTTATTAAATATAATTTATTTAAATATAATAAAAAAGGTTATTTTAGGTAAATAAATATAATTTATTGTCAAATTGGTTTCCATAGAACACCCAGTGCTCATCCCAACAGGTGCCCTCCTCAATGACCATTACCCACTTTCCCCTCTCCCCCACCCAAGGAAAGAGTACTTTTAAAGGCAGAGCAGCGAAACATTCCTTGGCGTATTTGAGAATGTGTGTAATACATTTGGATGCTGGGCAAAGTTTGATCATGTATTCTGCAATATTGGAGGACAGATAAAATTCAGGGAACACAGGGAAGCACTGGATTGATGCTGTATACCTCCATATCTCCATTTTATAGTTATGCTTTTTTTTCTGTTGTATATATATACGTGTTTCTCTATGCGTTAAAATGTTAATTACAATCAATATACATAAGTGAGGATGCTATGAAGGTTAAGTTGGATTTCAGACAAATATATATTTTTTTACTTCAAGTGTATGCCACTTGAAGGAAAAATAATGTTTTTAATAAAACAACTATGACAAGTTAAAGACTCAGATTTCAGAATGATAGCAAATTTTTCATCACAAAATCTGATGACTACATGGTCCCAGATAACAAATTCCCATATTACACTGCTTCATTTGCCTTTTGTAGTAGTTTGCTTGTTTTTCCTTTGGTGTTTTCCTTACCATTTTTTTTAGTAAGGTACAGCCATCTAATAGTGGTTAGAATTCTCTAGAGATCAATTAGAAGAAAGAGAGTCATTTTCCCTGTCAGATGTACAATGCACTGACACTTAAGATCACTTACTAACTCATCTAAAAAATAAATCCCCAAAACTAACCTTTGGGATGAAGTCAACCAAGATTTGCTGTTTTTAATTCTATTGCCAATAGCAGCAATTTCATTTCTTTTTGCAAAATGAAATAATTGTTTACTCACATACAACTTCTTACACATCCCTTGAGAACATCAACAGAAAGAAAAGAATCGCAAATTATTTGACCAAGATTTTAAAATATTAATGTTTCGGGAGGATTAAATAGCATCGAAGAATAATTTCACCTCAAATAACAAGACAGTTTTGGGAAGGCGTAGAGAGAGACTATTCAGGTAATTTACAAAGTCAATGTTCAGTTTTCACAGGGTTTTACAGAGGCTCTCAAGTAATATTTTGTGTGTGTGTTTTGGTTTTGCTCCAAAGTTTATTGAGATATAATCTACATACTATAGAATTCACCTATTTAACATGTGAAACTCAATGTTTTTTAAGTATATTCCCAGTGTTGTGCAACCATCACAAAATCTAATGTTAGAACATTTTTGTTCCCACTTAAATAAACCCATGCTCATCTATCTGTAGTCATTCCCTATTCTTCCCATCCCTCCCCAACCCTAAGCAGCAACTAATCTGTTTTCTGTAGCTTAAGTGAAAAAATGTTATTTTTTGTAAAGATTGTGAGGTATAAGTTCAGCTCTATTCTTTTGCATATGGTAATCCAAGTGTCTCTGTACCATTTGCTGAAAAGACAATTCTTTCCATACTGAATGATCTTGGTACTCCTGCTGAAAACCAGTTAATCTTAGATACATGGGTTCATTTCTGGACTCTCAATTATATTCTATCAGTCTGTGTATCTATCTCTACACCAGTATTACATCATCATTACTAGTGTAGCTCTGTAATAAGTTTTGAAATCAGAAATGTGAGCCCTCCAACTTCATTCTCCTTTCTCAAGATTGTTTGACCATTATGAATAATTGCCATTTCCATTTAAATTTTAGGATTATCCTGTCAATTTCTGCAAAAAAGTCAACTGGGATTCAAACAGTGATTGTGTTAATCTAAGACAAATTGGGGAGTATTTCTCCCTTAACAATAGTAAATCTCCTGATCCATGAACATGGAATGTTCTCCCATTTATGTCAATCTTCTTTACTCTCTTCGAAAAACATTTTATAGTTTTCAATGTATAAGTCTTGTACTTATTTTGTTAAACTTATATGTAATTTTTTGGATATTATTATAAATGGAGTTCTTTTCTTAGTTTTGCTTTCAGAATATTCATTGCCAATGCATAGAAATACAATTGATTTGTGTATACTGATCTTATATCCTGTAACTTTGTTATTTTTTTTTAAAGTTTGCTTATTTATTTTGAGAGTGAGAGACGGGGTGGGAGAGAGATTATCAAGCAGGAGCCCCACTGATGCCAAACTTGATCTCATGAACTGTGAGATCATGAACTGAACCAAAATTGAGAGCCAGATGCTTACCAACTGTGCCACCCAGGTGCCCCAACTTTGTTAAAAGTTTTAATAGCTCTAATCATTTTCTCCTTGATTACTTAAGACTTTTTCTGTTCAAAATCACATCACCTTTAAACAGAGATACCTTTACTCCTTCCTTTGAAATCTGGATTCCTTTGAGTCATTTTTCTTAATCGCCCTGCCTACACCCTTCATTAAAATGGTCAACACAGGGGCAGCTGGCTCAGTGGGTTGGTTATCTGATTTCGGCTCAGGTCATGACCTCAGGGTTTGTGGGTTGGAGCCCTGCATCGGGCTCTGTCCTGACAGCTTGGAGTCTGGAGCCTGCTTTGGATTCTGTGTCTCCCTCACTCTCTGTCCCTCCCTTACTTGTGCTCTATCACTCTCTCTCAAATAAATAAAGAAAGAAAGAAACGTTAAAAAATGTTTAAAAGGTCAACACAATAAGGAGAGTGGACTTTATTTTTTTTTAATTTCTAATGTCAGCAGGAAAGCATTTAGCATTTTAACATTCCATAAAATGTTAATTGTGGGTTTTCTGTAGATGTCTTTTATCAAGTTGACAAAGTTCCCTTCTGTTCCTAGTTTGTTAAACATTTTGTCATGAAACGGTACTAGTTATGTTAAATGTTTTTAATGTGTTTATTGCAATAATCATATGATTTTTATCCTTTTTTTCTATTAATATGATAAATGACATTAATTGATTTTCAAATGTTAAGCCAACCTTGCATCTTTGAATAAATCTTACTTGGCTGTGGTATAATTATTCTTATACATTGCTGGATTCACTTTGCTAATATTAATATTTTATTGATTTTTTTTTTTTTTTTTGCTTCCCTGTATTCATAAGGGGTATTAGTCTATATATCTCTTTTCCTGTGATGTCTTTGGTGTCAGGGTAACTTTGGACTCATAGCCACTGGTTTGGAAGACAGTTCTTCCCTTTCTATTTTTTAGAAGAGGTGGAATTTTTTATTTAAAAAAAAGTGATATTGATGTTGGCATTGAATAATGCTTTTCTGAAGAGTTGATATTAATTCTCTTTTAAATGTTTTGTAAATGAGGGGCGCCTGGGTGACTCAGTTAAGCTTCCTACTTCAGCTCAGGTCATGATCTCATGGTTTGTGAGTTCGAGCCCCTCATTGGGCTCTGTGCTGACAGCTTGGAGCCTGAAGCCTGCTTCCGATTCTGTGTCTCCCTCTCTCTGTTCCTCCCCCACTCGCACTCTGTCTCTCTCTCTCTCAAAAATAAATAAAGATTAAAAAAATAATAAATAAATAAATAAATGTTTTGTAAATTTTACCAGTGAAGCTATCTGGGCCTGGGATTTTCTTTTGGGGAAGTTTTGTTTTTGTTTTTTTTTTTTTAAATTAAGAATTCAATATCTCTGCATGTATAAATCTATTTTGATTTTCTATTTTCTCCTAATACAGTTTTAGTAGTTTGTGTCTTGCTAGAAATTTTTCCCATTCTATCTAAGTTATCTAATCTGTTGCCATATTCCCTTGTAAAGAGAAAAATGTTTATTTTTCTGTGGTATGCAAAGGATGTATCCTGTTTTATTCCTGATTTTAGTAGTTTGAGGCTTCTCTTTTTTATTCTGGACAGTCAGGCTAAATGTCTGTCAATTTTGTTGATCTTCTCAAAGAACCAAATTTTTGCTTTATTTTTGCTACAGTTTTCTTTTCTCTATCTCATTAATTTACACTCTCATCTTTATTATTTCCTTCCTTCTGCTTATTTTCAGTTTTGTCTCTGTTTTCTCCAGAGTCTTAAGGAAAAATTAGGTTATTGATTTGAGATCTGTTTTTTCAGACATTTACAGCTGTAAATTTCCCTCTAGGCCCTGCTTTAGGTACATGTCATAGGCTTTGTTATTTTGTGTCTTCATTTTTATTCATCTTAAAATACTCTCTAATTTGTCTTGTAATTTCTTCTTTGACTCATTGGTTGTTTAGATGTGTGCTGTTTAAATGTCTCATATTTGTAGATTTAACAAATTTATTTCTATTATCGGTTTCAAGTTTTATCTAATTGCAGCTGCAGAGCATACTTAGAGTGATTTTAAACCTTTTAAATTTATTGAGGCTTGTTTTATGTCCTAGATAGTCTATCCTGGAAAAATGTTCCATGTGCACTAGGAAAAAAATGTACATTCCACTGTTCTTGGGTGAAAGTTGTTATAGATGTCTATTAGGTCTAGTTGTTTTATAGTGTTTTTTTGCGTTTCTGTTTCCTTATGGATCCTGTTCTTAGCTTTTCTATCAATTATTACAGTGAGGTATTAAAGTCTCCAACTATTATTGCTCAATTATCTCCCTTTAATTCAATTAGTTTTTTTTTCTTTTAGTTTTGGAGCTAAATTCCATTTAGTTTTGTGTATCTGAGTTAATATCCAGGGGGAATACTGCTTATGCATGATTGATAACTTGGATTTCAAAATTATATCTATATGTTGGAACTTACATTAGGACATTGCACCATTTTTAATATTACATCATATGAGAAATTCACATGGTTTAAATCCCAATTCTACAGTCAAATTAATCTGGATTTAAATCTTGCTTACATGCCTTTGTAGTAATGGAACCTGGGTGAAATTACTTGGTTTTCTGAATTTCTTCCCTGTGGATTTCCATTATCTGCCAACAGAGGCCTTTTTATCCTCAAGTCCCATCACTCATCCCTAGCACCCAAATTCTTATTACAGCCCTTTTATTAAATGCATTGTTCCATATATTTATTTATGGACGTCCTTGTTCTTTCTTCATAGATTGTCTCTCCTATGTAGAACTTGAGAAACTTAACATGGGGGAAGGGAAGGGAAAAAAAAATAGTTTCAAACAGAGAGGGAGGCAAACCCATAAGAGACTCTTAAACACAGAGAAAAAACTGAAGGTTGACTCGGGAAGCAGGGCAGAGGGGAAAATAGGTGATGGGCATTGAGGAGGGCACCTGTTGGGATGAGTGAGCACTGGGTGTTCTATGTAAGCGATGAATCATGGGAATCTACCCCCCAAACCAAAAGCACACTATATACACTGTATGTTAGCTAACTTGACAATAAATTATATTTAAGAAAAAAAGAACTTAGAAAATATTCTTCTACATCCAACTCAAGCATCATTTTCTCTGCAACCCAGCAAAGATAATAATTGCTTTCATTATCTCACCATGCACCTTATATAAATTATTCATTTAAGATTCCATTTCCCTACAATAGGAAGATTTCATTGTGGAAAGAAACTTTCCTCCTTGCCTAATTCCATGCCTGCTGCATGCAAGGTATTAAAAAAAGGTTTGCTGCATTGGGCAGAACTGAATCAAGAGTTATAAAAACACATTCTGAAGCAAAGGTCAAATAAAGTTGTTCTCCTTCATAATCAGTACATAATAATACTCAACTTAGGAAACACAGATCCAGGTTGGCAAGCCAGAATGATTGTGTTGTTCACAGGTCATTGAATCAGGATGAAAAAGAACATAGATTTTGCACTGGGAGTGCCATTGCAATCCTTACAAATTTTCTTATTTTTCCTAAATCAGATTCTTTGCCTCTGAGCCTCAATTTATGCTGTTCCCTAACCTTAAAAAGTTATAATGATCTGTCCCACCAACCCAGTCTCATCTTTTTCTCCTATGTCTTTCATTTCATGTTGTACTCCTACCAAGTTCCCTCTCATAAATTCTCTCTCACACTTCCTTGAATCACTGTGCATGTTGTTACCTCTGCCTTGGACATCCTCCACCTCAATTCTAAACGTATTCATCTGGTAAACCTGCAATTTATTCTTGAGGCTGCATTTAAGCTACATCATCTATGAAATAGTTCCTGACTTTCACAGCAGTTTTAGGGATATGTTTCCCTGTGTTTCCACTAGAATGTGTAGAAATGAGGTGATGATACTGTAATTAACTGCATTTATGTAAATTATTTGAGGTCATATAATGGTTATTTCACTCGAGTTCTCATAATATAACATGGTTCCTGGCATGCATTGGGGGCTTAATAAATATTAGTTAAATTAATGAACTGTAAGTTCGTTAACAGTAAGATTTTCTTATCCTGGCTTTCCCTGCAAAATAAATATTAACCTAAACATAAAAGTTACCTCTTCTTTTCAGGTGGAAGTTACATGTTGGTAGTATATAAAATGAAACACGTGTCTGAATACATTTATTTTAAAGTTAAGTAATAGCATTACGAAAGACATTTCTAATTTGAGAAAGACAGGGGCCTGTCATTAAAAAGTTCAAATTGTAGGGGCACCTGGGTGGCTCAGTCGGTCGAGCATCTGACTTTGGCTCAGGTCACAATCTCACAATTCGTGAGTTTGAGCCCCACATCAGGCTCTGTGCTGACAGCTCAGAGCCTGGAGCCTGCTTCAGATTCTGTGTCTCCCTCTCTCTCTCTGCTCTTCCCCTGCTCACATGCTGTCTCTCTCTCAAAAATAAATAAAGGCTAAAAAAATTTTTTTAAACAAATTTCAAATTGTAGAATGTCTTTGAAGAAATGCTTGGGCAGGTTTTTAATTAAGTACAGTTCTTACATTGGTGTATACAAAGAGAAATGCTACAGTATTAATGAAAGTTTATCTGTGCACATGTTCATAACTATTCCACAAACATACACTGAAAGCGAAGTACCAGTTTATTACCAGTAAGCCAACTGCAACACTATGTTGATATAAGGTGGGAAAAGGACAAGAGTGGGTTACTGACTGGAAATAAATAAAAAGTGAATTTTCAACCTTTTTTCATAAAATAAAAAATAAAACTTTATATCAAAAATCCAGAGTTGATATTATTTAATACAGTAATTTACTTTGGCAGTCTAATAGGTATCAGACCACTATATCATGTTGAATATAGATTCACTATATTTAATTTCATTATCTCTCTCTGGTTGTATTCCCAGTATTTCATGTTTGTCTATAAAACTTTCTCACGCTTACTTTTTGAATGTTATAAATGCATTAAAATTCAGAAGTCTTATTTGAAGATGATATGAATAAATATTTAAAATTAACGAACATTATTAAGAAAGCAAAAAGACAACCTGCAGAACAGGAGAAAATATTTGAAAATTATATATCTGTGAAGCATCTAGTATCCAGAATATGTAAATAACTCTTACAATCCAACAGAAAAAAGATAAAAATCCAAAATGGGAAAAGAACTTGAATAGACATTTCTCCAAATAAGATATACAAATGGTCAATAAGTGCATAACACAATTTCAACACCATCAGTGATTAGGAAAATGCAAATCAAAACCACAAGATAACAATTCACATTCACTAGAATGTATATAATTTTAAAAAATCGGAAAATCACAAGTATTGGTGAGAATGTGGAGAAACTCCAACATCCCTACATTGCTGGCAGGAATGCAAAATAGTTCAGCCACTACGGAAGACAGTTTGGCTGTTCCTCAAAAAGTTAAGTGTGAAATTACAATACAACCCAGCAACTCCACTCTTAATTTCCACTCCAGAGGAACTGAAGACAGGCACTCAAACAAATACATGGATGTGCATGCTTACAGCAACACTATGAACCATAGCCATAAGGTGAAAAACACCCAAATGTCTATAAACAAATGGGTGGATAAACAAAGGGTAGTGTATACATACCATGTATGATTCAGCTGTGAAAAGGAATGAACTACTGACACCTGCTACGATTTGGATGAACCTTAACAACATTATGCTGAGTGAAGGAAGCCAGTAAGAAAAGGTTGTATATTGTGATTTCATTTATAAAACAAATGTCTAGAATAGGTAAATTCATAGAGACAGACAGCAGGTTGGTGGCTGGTTGCCTGAGGCTGGGGAGAGGGAAGGTAAGTAAAATAACTGCTTAATGGGTACAGGGTTCCCTTTTGGGATGAGGAAAATTTTTGGAGGTAGACAGCGATGGTAGTTGAATTGTGAATGTATTTAATGTTCCTGAATTGTTCACTTTAAAATGGGTTAAATTTATGTTATGTGAATTTCACCCCAATAAAAAAAAAATCAAAATGATCATATGATTATATTGAAAAAGCAAAATATAAATGGAATTTCCAGAATTCGTTTAGCAATGTAAAATACAAATATAACAGACTGAAGAAGGTATGTCAGTGTGTTGAGAGTGGAAAACTATGGAAAATATTATGGATATATCTTCTATTTATATTTGTTTGGAGTAGCAACTTCTATTACTGATGACCTCCTATTTCCTAGGTGCTGTGCTGGGTATCTTCCTTATATTATCTAATTTAATACTCACAGTATCTAATTTAATACTCACAGTATTATATTTACTTTATAGAGAGAAAACTGAGGCTCAGGCAGTATGTAAATAAAACAAAATAACAAAACTAAAAAGTGACAAAGCCGAGATCCTAACCCAGTTTCATCAGAAACGAAAGATTTGTTATTTAATTTACAGTATTCCCTTTTCATGATTTTTCTCTAAAATATTTCCTTAACAGCATTGCTTTGTCATCAGATGTTTAAAAATAGAAGTCTTACTCAAATCTTCCTAAACTTACTTAAGATTAAAATTTGAGTTTTGCTATTAGTGGGCATGTTTGCTTTTAAAGGATACTTTGTCTCTGAACATACATATGACTTATAATGCCTATTTCCTGAGTAGAGGAAGGTAATTTTCAAAGTCAAGCTCCTTTTGTCCGTCACATTAGTTAGGACTATTAACAGCTGACCTCACAGACAGCACTTTTCTGGCTGGCCCACAAGCTCATGTGTGACATGGGCAGCCAACCAATATGATAATACAGCCAACCAACCAATGGAAAAAAAAAAGCTGTGTCCCCACTCATGCAGGGACGGTATCCCTCATCTGTTTTGTTCAATTCACATCATCCTTCCAATCTTCAGTTCCTTTACAACTGTCATAAAAAGAGCGTCTCTAAATTTCCATTCGTTGTATGTTATCTCACAGCTGTACGTGATTTTGCAAAGACGGTGGATGGTAAGTGGGGCTTATGGTGGTAAATTTGGGCATGAAATAAGTTCACAGATAATGAGTATCCAGGTACTTTTGATCATAAAATCATGCATTATCATCTGGACTTACGATCACCATGCACAATTAAAAAAATCTGCACACATTTTTCTGCTTTTTTATACTCGTCTTGCAAGTAGAAAGCATGGGCTTCAGAGTTATATAGGCTTAAGAACAGCTGCTGGATCTACCATTTATAAACTGTACGATTTGGAACAAATTGGTTGACCTTACTAACCTCTGTATCCTCCTCCAGAAAAAGAAGATAACAATGTCATGGTAGGGTCGCCACCAGGGTTGTGCCCAATACTCTCTGTGAAGTGTCCAGCAAAGTGCCTGATGCTATCATTGCTAAATAAATGTTACATTTTATTATATTACCATTTAATTATTATAGCTTGTTCACAAGGTTTTTCAGGGCTGAGGCTTGTGGTCGGGGTATCTGAGAACTGAGTCTCAGCTAAGATGGGAGTGAGGTCGCATGCAGAAGACAATGAGACTTGGGTAGTGAGCCTGCCATTACCCCCATCCATGTCTCAACTCACAGCAACCTGGCAACCAGGGTTCAGACATCCCAGAAAGGAGACTGCAAGATTTCCTTCAGTATAAACTGACCATAGCAACACACACACACACACAGACACACACACACACACACACACACACACACACACACACAGATGCTGACATTTGGAGGTGCCCAAAACAAATTTCTGGGACTATTAATAGGTAAGTACCACCCAGGGCATACACAGTTTTAGTAAGTTTTTAAAACTGTGACAGTATATTACATTCATTAGAAAAAATTTAAAAATAGCTTGTCAAGAAAATTAAATTATTTGTAGTTAATATTAATAAATATTTACCTAAGTTAACTATAAATGAGCCCCTATTAAAGTCTTTTGTGGAAACCTCTATTAACATTAAAGTAAAAATATTTTTTCTACTGGAAAGATGACTACATTTGCCATACTAAGGTCATTCTTGTGTTGGCAAGAGATTTCCTGATGCCTTTTAAAAAAGATTTCTTATTATTGTTTCTTATTATTGAGGCTGGGATATAGCAGAATAAGAGGACTCTAGGCCCACTTCATCCGAAAGATAAAACTATATAACATTCACATCAGCATATATAATCCCCAAAATGACCTAAAGATTGGCAGAGCAAGCTCCACAACTAAAGACAGAGGAGTGGCCACACCCAAGAGGGTAGGAAGGGTAGAAGTACAGTGGGAACCTAAATGGACTCAAGCCATCCATGGTAGAGAGGGAGCCAGGGGTACAGAGAAGGGCAAGAAACAGACTATCACACTGGGAAGCGCAAAGAGGAAAGATGAATCCCTAACAACAGTTGGCTTTGAAACCTGGAGGGGTTTAATTTCCTGAGTTCCTATAACTGGCAGTACTAAAAGCCTGGAATTTTAAACATTACAGACTTGGCAAAAAATATAAGTAAGTAAACAAATAAGCAAACAAATAAACAAATAAATTAATAAATAAAATCAGCTAATGTCATACTCACTGGGGACAAATTGAGAGCATTTCCTGTAAGGTCAAGAACAAGACAAGGCTGTCCACTCTCACCACTTTTATTCAACATAGTATTGGAAGTCCTAGCCATGGTAATCAGACAACAAAAAGAAATAAAAAGCATCCAAATTGGTAAGGGAGAAGTAGAACTTTCACTATTTGCAGATGACATGATATATATATATATGGAAAATCCTAAAGACTCCACCAGAAAACTACTAGAACTCATAAATGAATTTAGTAAGGTAGTAGGATATAAAATCAATGTACAGAAATCTGTTGCATTTCTGTACACTAATAATGTAGTAGAAAAAAAAATTAAAACAATCTGATTTACAATTTCATCAAAAATAAAATTCCTAGGAATAACCAATGAGGTGAAAGGCCTATATCTGAAAACTGTAAAACACAGATGAAAGAAATTGAAAATGACATGAAGAAATGTAAAGATATTCCACGCTCATGACTTTGAAGAACAAAAATTGTTAAAATTTCTATACTATCCAAAGCAATCTACACGTGTAATCCAATCCTTATCAAAATACCAACAGAATTTTTCACAGAACTAAAACAAATTATCCTAAAATTTGTATGGAACCACAAAGACTCTGAATACCGAAAGCAATCTTGAAAAAGAAAAAGAAAACTGGAGTTATCCTAATTCCAGACCTCATGTTATACTACAAAGATGTAGTAATTAAAACAATATGGTAGTGACACGAAAATAGACACATAGATCAATAGAACAGAATGGAGAGCTGAGAAATAAATTCATGATTATATGGTCAATTAATCTTTGATACAGGAGGTAAGACTATGCAATGGGGAAAAGACAGTCTCTTCAAAAAATGGTGCTGGGAAAACTGGTCAGCTACAAGTCAAATAATGAAACCAGACTACTTTCTTAGGCTATACACAAAAATAAACTCAAAATGTTTTAAGGACCTAAATGTGAGACCTGAAACCATAAAAATCCTAAGACAGCACAAGCAGTAATTCTTCTGACACTGATCACAGGAACATCTTACTAGATATGGCTCCTGAGGCAAGGGAAACACAAGCAAAAATAAACTATTGGGATTACATCCAAATTAAAAGCTTCTGCACAGGAAAAGCAACAACCAAAAAAACTAAGAGACAACCTATTGAATGGGAGAAAGTATTTGCAAATGATGTATCAGATAAAGGGTTAGTTTCCAAAATACATAAAGAACTTACATAACTCAAACCCCCAAAAATCTCAAATAATTCAAATAAATGGACAGAAGATATGAATAAACATTTCTTCAAGGACAACATACAGATGGGCAACAGACACATGAAAAAGATATTCAACATCGCTCATCATCAGAGAAATGAAAATCCAAATCACAATGAGATATCACCTCACACCTGTCAGAATGGCTAAAATCAAGAACTGAAGAAACAACAAGTGTCAACAAGGATATGGGGAAAAGGAACACTCATACACTCACGCACTGTTGGTGGGAAAGCAAACTGGTACAGTGACTGTGGAGGACAGAATGGAGGTTTCTCAAAAAATTAAAAATAGAAATACCCTATCATTCAAGAATTGTGCTATTGGGTATTCACCCAAAGAATATAAAAGCCCTGGGGTTCCTGGGTGGCTCGTAGGTTAAACGTTCGACTTCAGCTCTGGTCACCATCTCATGGTTCATGAGTTTGAGTCCTGCATCAGACTCTGTGCTGATAGCTCAGAGCCTGGAGCCTGTTTTGGATTCTGTGTCTCCCTCTCTCTCTGTCCCTCCCCTGCTCACTCTCTGTCTCTCTCTAAAAAATAAATAAATGTTAAAAATAAATTTAAAAAAAAGAATACAAAAGCACTAAATTGAAGGGATATATGCACCCCTATGTTTATAACAGCATTATTTACAATAATCAGATTATGTAAGCAGCCCAAGTGTTCATTGCTAGATGCACAAAGAAGATACATATATATGATGGGATATTATTCAGCCATAAAAAAAGAATGAAATTTTTTCCATTTGCAACAATATTGATGGATCTACAGAGTATAATGCTCAGCAAATTAACCAGTCAGAGAAAGATAAACACCCTATATATGTGGAATTTAAGAAACAAAACAAATTAATGTAGAGAAAGAGGGAAAAATCAAAAACAAACTCCTAACTATACAGAACAAACTGATGGTTACCAAAGGGAAGGTTGTTGTGGAGTGGGTGAATTAGGTGAAGGAGATTAAGAGTACACTTATCTTGACAGGCACTGAATAATGTATAGAATTGTTGAATCACTATTGTACACCTGAAACTAATATAAAACTGTATGTCAAATACACTGGAATTAAAATAAAAAAAGTATGTATATGTACATGCACACATATATCTATTTTAAGTTCATGAAATTAAAAAAATTAACAATTCTCATTATTTGTATATTTTAGCGAATCCATTTATGTGCTGTCAGACCCTTTGAAAATTTGCTAATTACATTTCACATTTCACACCCATACAATTTAAACAATTATTTATATTCTCTACCACTCATTTGTGTTCCTTTCCAATATTTTGAGGTATTAACTTGTAAATTACTTTCATTATGTATATTGCTTTTAATGAAAACATCAAGGTAACAGAGATCATGTATGCTTAACTTTTTTGCCAAAAGTCACTGTACTCTACTACAAAAAAGACTTATACGGTGTTCAGATTCAAGTAGGCAACATGTATTTGTATAAACTTTGGCCAAGTGCTTCCACAGTCATAATGTGACAGTCCTGGACAACAGAGTGCTGCATGATAAACAAAATGTTCTTAGTGAAAGGACGGATGGATGATTTACTACACAGCGAGTTGTATATTAGCACTATTCCCATTTTATAGTAATAAAGAGACAATTTATGGATATGGAAAGGTACATGTTTAAGTTAAGACTGTTTTAGTAAAACAGAGTTGTTTTTTTTAATGGGAGTCACATGCAGTATTTAAAATAAGTTACATTTTACTGTCCATAAAAGGAGCATGGTACACAAGAATGTTGATCTCACTTGCCAAGAAAATGGAATAAGATTTCTCTGACTGCGCTGTCTTCCTGATCCCTATGGAATAGAAGGAGGAGAGCAAAATGGGAACATTACAGACACACTTTAACTCTGGGAAATTATGCAAAGATATCTCTAACGGAATTGTTATCAAATGGAGACCATCATGATCCACTGGGGACACCTGCGGTCACTTAGCTTTCCATTTTCCTCCCAACTGCATTAAGGTAAGCATTTGGGCCTAAAACAGTTGGGAGCAGCGGGAAGAACATAGTTTGAAAACCAAAAACCCTGAGTCTGAATTCTATTTTTGTTACTTTAGAAATTGTGCAAATTTAATACCATTATAATATCTTGAACTTTAGCTTTCTTATCTTTCTGTTTGGGTTGATGTTACCTCATTTCATACCAATTATGAAGGCTGAGTGACATTAGATTGTGTATTTAAAAAATTTAACATGGGGCGCCTGGGTGGCGCAGTCGGTTAAGCGTCCGACTTCAGCCAGGTCACGATCTCACGGTCTGTGAGTTCGAGCCCCGCGTCAGGCTCTGGGCTGATGGCTCAGAGCCTGGAGCCTGTTTCCGATTCTGTGTCTCCCTCTCTCTCTGTCCCTCCCCCGTTCATGCTCTGTCTCTCTCTGTCCCAAAAATAAATAAACGTTGAAAAAAAAAAAAAATTTAACATAATGTCACATTTATTTTATAGTAGTTTAAATATCAATCCTCCTTCCACTGAGGGAAAAACATAAGTAAGGGTTTGACACTGGGGAAACTGTGAAAGCACAACCTTCATCTCAAATGGGTTTGAATGATGAGAATCAAATTCTCCCTGTACACACACAAAAAATATGAAGACCGCGAATGGAAGCTTTTGTAGTGAAGTCTAATTACAGTTAAGTTATATTTGGGGGCAAGTACAGAAGAGGAAAGGGACTAAATCTGAAACTGTGTGGGATGAAGGTACTGTGAGGTATACTGTTTCCCGCATACCCTCCCTCACAGAAAAGAAATGGAGATCTAGATTCACTAAGTAGCATTTTCTGGACCACAAGAAATGTTAGAGCAAGGAGTGAAGCCCAAGATGGCTGACAGCATACTCAGCGCTCTTTCCATCAAGCCTCTTATTATTTCTGGGCTTTTCTTCCTCTACCTATTAAGTGAATGGGCTGGTCTTTATTTTTTTCATAATTATTTATTTTTACTGATATATAATTAACATACAGTGTTACATTAGTTTCTGATGTACAGTATAATGATTCAACAATTCTGTATATTACACAGTGCTCATCAAGATATGTGTATTCTTAATCCCTTTCACCTATTTCACGCATCCCCTACCCAACACCCCTATGGCAACTACCAGTTTGTTCTCTGTATATGAGTCCATTTTCATTTGCTTGTTTGTTTGTTTTGCTTTGCTGTTGTTTGTCTCTTATTTTCTTTGTTCATTTGTTTTGCTTTATAAGTTCCACATATGAGTGAAATCATATGGTATTTGTCTTTCTCTGATTTATTTCATTCAACATTAAACCCTCTGGGTCCATCCATGCTGTGGCAAACGGCAAGATCTCATTCTTGTTTATGGCTGAGTAATATTCCATTTTATATATTCCATATATTCCTTATCCAGTCCAGTATGGATGGACACTTGGATCACTTCCATATCTTAGCTATTATAAATACTGCTGCAGTACACATAGGGGTGCATGTATCCCTTTGATTTCGCACTTTTGTATTTTTTGGATAAATACAAAATATTGCAATCACTGAATCATAGGGTAGTTCTATATTCAACTTTTTGAGGAAACTCCCTACTCTTTTCCACAGTGGCTGTACCAGTTTGAAATACCAGCAAGAGTGCAAAAGCATCCCTTTTTCTCCACATCCTAGGTAACACTTGTTATTTCTTGTGTTTTTGATTTTAGCCATTCTGACAGGTATGCGGTGGTATCTCATTGTATTTTTTTAATTTTTTTAATGTTTATTTATTTTTGAGGGAGACAGAGACAGAATGTGAGTGGGTTAAGGGCAGAGAGAGAGGGAGACACAGAATTGGAAGCAGGCTCCAGGCTCTGAGCTGTCAGCACAGAGCCCTACACGGGGCTTGAACTCACGAGCATGAGATCATGACCTGAGCCGAAGTCGGACGCTCAACTGACTAAGCCACCCAAGCACCCTATCACTGTGGTTTTTTAAATGATTATTTATTTATTTTTGGGGGGGACAGAGAGAAAGGAGACAGAGAGAATCCTAATCAGGCTCTGTGCTGTCATCATGGAGGCCAAAGTGGGGCTCGATCTCATGAACTGTGAAATCATGAAATAAGCTGAATTAAGAGTTAGACACTTAACTGACTAACTTTCCCAGGAGTCCCTCATTATGGTTTCGCTTTGCACTGACGGGGTTGGTCTTTAATGGTCACTCTTTAAATGGGCTTTGAGGTATGTGATAGTCACTATCTGGACCAAAGCAGACATATAGGATAACAAAATAGATTTTAGTTGGAAAACCAATTTCAAACTCTTGACATTTTCTACTTGTTTGACCCTAGAAAAGTTAGGTAACTATTTTTTTTTATTTTAATGTTTATTTTTATTTTTAAGAGAAAGACACACAGAGTGTGAGTGGAGTTGGGGCAGAGAGAAAGGGAGACACAGAATCCAAAGCAGTCTCTAGGCTCTGAGCTATCAGCACAGAGCCTAACGCAAGGCTCGAACTCACAAGTGGTGATATCATAATCTGAGCTGAAGTTGGACACTTGACCAACTGAGCCACCTAGGTGCCCCTGTAACTATCCTTTTTAAATTCAATTATCTTATATGAAAATTAAAACCAAAAAAGCAAAAAATGGGAAATATATTAGCTAACACTCAGGGTTTAGTGGTAACTATGTTTATAAAGTCTGTAATACTTTGTCAACTGTATAGTAAGCACTATAAAACTGTAGACGTGAACTTTTTCAGATATATGTTCCAATATTTTTATTGATCTTATATGTCTTTTAGTTTAGGAGAAAAAGTATGGAGTTACTTGCCTATAAAAGGGCTAAGTGAAGCTTTCACTTTAGGAGCACTAAAAAAACAAGCTTTGGCCCATCTTATAAGCACTTCATACTTGAATCTGCTGTGTTTTAGAGCCTTTATGTGTGGTCCCGTGGGCTCACAGGGCAGTGACTAAACATGGTAGGAGGGAGGCCCTTCATTCCCTACTCTCCCAATGTATATACATCAGCATGGCAGGGATCTGGAGGCTGAGAACCTTATGGTGAAACCCCCTTGCCTCCTCCTCATCAAAAGTCCTTGACACAGAAACCGAGAAGCATTAAAAAGAAATGAAAAAGGTTGCCCATGCCTGTCTGAAGTAACTAAGTTACAAGGACCTTTGAGGATTTTTGTGAGCTGCTGAAACGGGTTTTGGAGGGCTGAATTTGTATATTTCTTTACCTTTTATTACATTTCCACCTGACCACAGCCCCTACAGATGCAGCTTCATGCTCTAAGTAGTTCAGCTAGTGAATCTGAAGAAGGCTCCTGGGATAGGCCTCTTGTAACACTCAACCAAGGTTTTTTTTGTTTTTTGTTTTTGTTTTTTTTGCTTTTTTCCCCAGTCTTTTCCTCGGGCCTCTCAAGGAATCATTTTCTTGTGCACTTGAAGGGGTTTTTGTCAAGTGGCCTGGAAGGGAGGTTGAAGAGCATCACCTTGGCAAAGTTAATCCGGGAGTGAAAATGCCAAAAGGGAACCGGTTGTTTCTATTCTGAACACTTTTTTCAGTGTCTGAATGCGAAAGCAAAATGCTTCCACCAAACCTCCCTCATAGCACCACTGAGGATTATCAATACCTCTTTCTTCCAATCAAGGCCTTCATCAAAGCTGAAGGGAGGCAAGTCCTTAGCAAGCAGGAGACTTAATCTCACAATAAAAAAAAAAAAAAAAACAAAAAAAAACAAAAAAAACAGTTGCCAATCTCATCAGTCACTAGCAAAACTGCAATTGAATTCTTTAGAAATTATACAACGGACACAATGATGCAGAGAAAAAATAATTCATGAAGTGTTCAAAATGCACACACTCACTAGCTTGCCTGGGGGATAAAGGCATTGTCTTTGGGGTCAGATAATGAGCCTCAGAGGCTACTTTCCTACTTTACATTCATGAGGATTTGGGCAACTCAGTTTCCTCATATCTAAGTGGGATTGTTAGTGAGATGATGTTATGTGCAAAGCATGCAGGAATAGTGAGAAGTGATGGGGAACGTTCAGATAAAATAGGCACGGGCTCAGGACAAAGATGGTGCATCAAAGAGAACCGTTTGTACAATAACAGCTTTTGCAGTTGATGTCTGGCCCTCTCTGTGTCCCTCGCTGTCCTCCCCACTTACACCCCAGGGTGGCATTTGCACGGTTCTGAGAGTGTTGCCTCCCTGCACAGCTCTGTGAGGTCTTTGACGGCAGGTCTGTGACTGATCGTGTCTTATCTGGCTTTATTATTGGAACCTGCATAGGACTGGACTCTGAGAAACCACTTATCAAAAATGAATTGGATATATACGTTAGGCATTGTATGAATGAATATATGCTGTTTGGTTAAACTTACAGAATATGAGAACTATAAGAGAGAACTGGAATCACCTGACTCTTCTTTTACATACAGAGTTGTTGCAACCCAGGGAGTCTGTTTGTTCCATCCAAGTAACTTCGAAGTAGATCCAGAATATGAATGCCCATCACTAGGCTCCGAAACACTGTGCCTTCTCTACTACGTCACACTGTTTGCCTTCAATGGGCTGCTTTTTCAGTCAGATGTCAGAAAATGAGGAACTGGGGTCTGTAAGGCTTCTCATAAGAGCTACTATTACTGCTTTTCTCCTCTTACTTTTAAAAATATACATTTGTATAAAGCAACCACAACATTTGCAGATTTCTCTTATTAGGTAAAGTGGATGCTGAAATGTTTAAATTCATTTTAACAGAATATTTTCTGGCAAAGCACATGGACCACAGATGTGACAAAAATGCTGATTCCAGGCAGAGAAAAGCTAGTGCTTTCTAATAAAACCTATAAAAGCACAGAGAAAAGTGCAGTGCTGTATTTAGGAACTGGCTGGATTATTTTACAATGAATGCATACTTGAAATCTTCATTGGTTGGTAAAATATAATTTCATAGCTGATCTTAAAATACTTAGACAGTTGAAGTAGTAGGAGTTCCCATTTTCAGAGTACTGCATGTTTAATCATTAACTTCAAGGTCACTGGTTCAGGATTTATGATAAGTATAATTGAGAAATGCTCATATTTATCTTTAAATTATCCTGGAAAAAGAGATGTGAGCAAGTTTTCCATATGGATAAGATTGTCCCTGTGGTGATTAAATTCCTCAGGTGGAAGTTTATTTTGTCTACTTACCTATTAATATTAGTTTTGAGGGCAAAGCACTTTATGTTTGACTTCAGTTGAGTCTGTTACTTTGTAACTGTAACTTGGGACAACATAGTGGGCTTAACTAAGTATCAACTTACTACTGTGTCAAATGAGGATAATGCTGGTGACTTTGTGTGCCTTGCACCTGCAATGCAAAGGAAAGATTCTCACACTCAGCACAGACTAAATTATGATTATCAGCGATAATAATATAACAATTACAAATTAGTATCTCTCATCAAGCAAATCTAGCCGTTCCATAGTGTATTTGCTTGTGTTACGCTTCTGGATATACTTGAAAATATTAAAACTATAATTTACAACATAATGTCAATTCGGAGCTGTCTCTAATTTATTCTAGCTTATCTCCTAATTATTTATTAGCGAGGTTTCCTCGCATCTGAAATATGCCCAAAAACCATCTTCTGTAGTAGACTGAATCATTGCTCAAAGTGTTTGCAGTCTCCCTGCCCCGACGGTTATTTTTCCTGAGGAAGGATTATGTGCATGCTCTCATGTACCTACGAGTGGCCATGTGATTTACTTTGCCAAGAAAATGAGAGTGAATGTAACATACATCATTTCCCAGAGAAACTCTGTGTACAAGCTCATGGTTTTCAATGTCCCTTTTTTCCTCTCTGTCACCAAACTACCAGGGCCCCAGAGGAGGCCACTTTGTCAGTTTGGGTCCCAGAGAAAGGATGGCATAGAATGGGGTTACATGTAACCCATAATGAACATATGATATAAGCTGGAGATTTCAAAATATTAAGTGATTCAGATTTTATCACTACATAATTTAGCCTAAGTTGACTGAAACAGCTTTATAGAATACAGAGCTGTTCAAGCCCCTCCCTCGTTAAACATATCATCATCATCCATGGTATAATGCCCAAATCTGTAGCATGATATTTTATAATTCTCAGGCCCTTATTCCAGACAAACCTTCCCCAGCCTCATTGCCTTTATTCCCATATAGTCAATTACACCATCCAGGAATTTCAGATTGCTTCTAGTTCTCAGAAAGTTTTGGGCTGCAAAGAAGTCTGTGTGTATACCCCACTTTCTAGAATCCTAGAGATTCACATTTTTCTTGCAAAATCCAGGACAAACCACTCTTTCTTTAGCAAGTTGGACCCCGTACCCCTTGATCCTGATAGAGATAAATAATCCATCCCCTATATTCTTTCTGTCTCTGTGTTTTCTTCTATAAAAACACTTAGCACAAGACACCAACAGTATAATGTTTTAAGTTCATGAGAGCAGATACAGGATCCTATTTACTTTTCCTTTCCTGATGATGGCTGGTACAATGCAGACATTCAATAAATGTTGATTTACATTGCCTTCATTTATTTTAAAGTGAGGGAAATTTAAACACAAACCATATGTTTGAAATGAAGGAACCACATTTTGTGGCCCGAGGAGTTCCATACTTCTTTGTAAGTCTGTTTTTCTCTTAGGAATGATAGTTTTTTAAATATCAGAACGTGCTCTAAAGTTATCGTGAAGCACTAAAAGTAAAAGTTATTAATCATCTTCAAGGTTATTTACAAACATATTTCATTAGCTCTCCCTAATTCCCACTAGGAAGAATTAATAGGGGTTTTATTGACAGAAATCTTTTTAAAAGAGAGTTGTCTCATTTGAAAATCAAATGAATGTGTCACAATGTAGATGGAATGCTCTAACCTTTTAAAATTCTATTTCATCTATTTTACTTCACTGACATGCACCTACCCTTATAATATCCTTCTGAACCTGGTATTTATATGAGCAACTCTCCAGAGTTAAATTAGTCATATATTTGGGGGGAAAGGGAAGAATTTTACAAATCACAGCCTTGTAGGAAACTCGCAGGCAAGGATGACTTTTCAGACTCTACTGAGAATCCCCACTTTAAAATAAAAATGCTACCACTATACATTCTTAAAACATTTCTATCAAAGACCTGCATTATAATGCCTACTTTAGAGATGAGGAAACTGAGGCCCAGTTCACCCTAGGTGCTCAATACAAGTGACATGGCAACATGACAAGTTAGGTGACAGACATAAGAGATTAAAATAATGACACTGGGCTCAGCTCTCTGTTCTCAGAAGTGTCTAGTCCAGTGAGGAGAGTACCTCATGGATTAAGAGAATTCTTTTGGTGACAGAACAGAGGTATGAATCAAGTCGTAGAGGTATAGAAGAGACAGAGTCTTCCTACAGTTGGGGTAGAGGAAGGGAGAGGAATGGATGAGGTAAAGCTAAAGGAAGCCGATATTGGATTCGACTTTGAAGGATGAATAGTGCCATGTGGACACGTCAGAGGACACAGCATGTGCCACGACATGGTGATATAAAAACAAAGCATACTTTTCAGAACTACTAATGACTTATGTCTGAATCAAACAGAAGGAAGGTAGGTAGGCCTATATTGATGAGTGATCAAGAGCATCATCTCTGGTCCCAGATTGCTTTTGTTAGAGGGTGGAGTATCAATTTTTTGTGTGAGTGGTGAGGACATTTAAGATCTATTCTCTTAGTAAATTTCAAATATATAATATAGTACTGTTAACTATAGACACCATGCAATACATTACATCCCCAGAACTCATCCCTCTTGTAACTGAACTTTACCCTTTGATCAACATCTCCACATTTCGCCTGCACGCCAGCCCCTGGCAAACCCCAGTCTACTCTCTATTTCTAGGAGTTTGGCTTTTTCTTTAGATTCCACATAAAAGTGAGATCATGCAGTATTTCTCTTTCTCTGACTTATTGCACTTAGCATAATGCCCTCAAGTTTCATCCACTTGTTGCAAACGACAAGATTTCTTTTTTTTTTTTAATGGCTGAATGACATTCAATTTTATATATATTTCACATTTTCTTTATCCATTCATTTGTTATAGACACTTAAGTTGTTTCTGTGTCTTGGCTAATACAAATAATGCTATAGTGAACACGGAGGGTGTAGATATCTCCTTGAGGTAGTGATTTCACATTGCTATTGTTAGAATACTACCTATGCAACCCCTCTAGCCAAAAGTTCCATCACAATGGATGGATTTCAAACTTGGGAAGGAGGTATGGACTTGAGAAAAGGACGTTTCTACTTTGGGAGGATACAAGCACTAAAGGGCAAAGCACACTGAAGTTCTGTGGAACCAGGCCTCAATTGTCCATCCAAATCAGTTACCACTCTAACCAAAATTGTTTTGCTCTGCATGTATCTTAATCATTGGTTCATTAAATGACCATAGCCTCACAAGATGGGGCATCATGTGATTATTTAAATTTTGTTTATAAAAGTTTTTAATGACGTGGAAAACATGTATAATAGAGTCTTTTTTTTTTAATTTTTAAATGTTTATTTATTTTTTTGGGAGAGAGATAGTGAGAGACAGAGAGACAGAGTACAAGCAGGGGAGGAACAGAGAGGGAGGGAGACACAGAATCAGAAGCAGGCTCCAGGCTCTGAGCTGTCAGCATAGAGCCTGACGCGGGGTTCGAACCCACAAACTGTGAGATCATGACCTGAGCCGAAGTCCTGAGCCACCCAGGAGCCCCTACAATGCAGTCTTTTTAAAATGTGCCAATAAAATTGTAAAATAGTGTGATTTCAACCTATGAAAAACAAGCATAAACATAAATTGTTTTAAAATTAGAAGGAAATATACTGGCATTGCCACAGCAGGTTTTTCTGGGTGGAAGTTTTCTGATTTTTTTTAAATTAATTTCTTCATCCACATCCCTTCTGTGTTCAGCAATTTGTGTAAAATGAATATATATGTTTATAACTACACACATAGAAAATAAATTTTGTCAAGAATAAAACTATAAACTACAAAGGTGAGTATCACAGTTTGTCCTTGGTAAGATTAGTTTTGCTTACACTAGGTGAGGTACTCCAGTCACAGACTTGGACATTCTCAATGGAAATAACTGAATCTTATTATGAAGAGTGCTTCACGAAACACTTATGATTTACCTTGATCAACCGTTCAAATGGGTTTCTACTCCAAGAATTGCCTTAACGTCTTACATAATGCAGGACTTGGTTGACCTTTTATATAGGATTAAAGCACCGTATAATTAACTTTTTTATATACAGAGTTAAGACTTAATGAAAACGTGAGGTGAAAAGCCAAGACTTAATTTGCAGACTGACTCCTTTCCTTGTTCACACCGTGAGCAGCTAAGTCTTAGTTTATTGCTCTCTTGCTCTCAGGCACTTTGATTCTGACCAGACCAAGATGTGCTAAGTGTATCCAAGTAGCTCACTCAGAAAGAGACCACAGAAAGAAGTAGGAGATGCAGAGCCCAAGGGGAAAAGGTGAAATTTTAGCTCCAGCAAGCCAAGCTACTTGTCACTCTTACACAGGAATCAGACCAACCTAAATTCACAGCTTAGCTTCTAAACTTAACAACAGCAAATTGTAGGAAAATTTCTTAGTATTTAAACCCTCATAACCTTAACTTTAAAATAGGAATAAAAATAATTGTATCTCGAAGAGTTATCTGAAAGATGGAAAAAAAGGCAGTACACATAAATTATAACTGACATATTTTCAAGGGCACAGTAAACATTTATTGTTAATTGGCTGAGGACTCTTCATGTGTGGCCCATGACATGCCTCCGACTTTCGATCACACCATTCTCCATCCCATCCCCCTCTCCACCTCTGTTTAAGTCACATGGAAATAAACAGCATTTCTTGAACATCTGACTATTTTCTGCTTACAGCCAAACCTATTGTTTTCCTCCAAAAATCCAATCTCCTCTGCTTCCATAATAATAGAATTTTCACTTGACACACAGCCTCAAGGAACGTACACTACAGATCCCAGCCTCCTTTGCAGCTAGATGCCACTAGGTTTTGGGAAATGAGATGTAAGAGAGTGATGGGGTGATTTCTCAGAATATCTTTGAGAGTTAGCATGTACCCTCTGAACCCTATTTCTTTCTTTCTTTTTTTTTTTTTTTTTTTAAATCCTGCTGTCTAAATACAGATGCCAATTTAGACTGAGAGAATGAGGGTCATGTCCAGGGACAGTAGAGAAGCAAGTGAGAAAAGAAGCCTGGATCCTCAAGGAATCCAGCAGTCCTGAAACTTTATTTATGACAAAAACAAGCATCTCTTTTACTTAATTCCCTATTAATCTGATGTTTTCCGACTACGTATAAGCAAATCTAATCCTACCTGAAAGAGTACAGAACTCTTTATGTATACTAATGCTATGTAGATACTATTTCCTGGACTTATTATTATTATTTTTTTTTTTTTGTCATAGACTTCTACTACTTTCCACGAAGATGTAGCCTAGGGAGTTCCCCCTCCAGGAATCTTTCCTAAATTCCATAGGCCAGACATCCTCTCTTTTATGGCAATTATCACTGTGCATTTTGCTGATTACTTTTCTTGCTTGCTTCCCCCTCTACATTGTGAGATTCATGGGAACTAGGTGTTGTATTTTACTTCTTTCTTAATTACACATGCTCTGTAGAGAGGTTGGCCCAGCGAGGCATATGAAAACTGTTGAATGAATAAGTGGGTGAATGAATGACTGGAATAATTGATTGACAAAGAAAGAAAAAGAATCTGTGAGGATTTCTCTGTTCCTAGTCAGTCAGGGTCCTCATATCACTCAGTCTTGTTTTCTCATCTGCTCATTCCCTCCCCCAGCAGTAGGAAGGAGCTGCCTCAACACTGAGTAACAATTGCCTTCAGAGTTCCTTGTCACATCAGAATGCCCTCCTCCAAGGTTCACCGTAAATTCCTATTGATTTTTCTAAACAGAAATCTCATTCACTGATGTGACCGCAAAGGAAAGTAGGAAGAACAGTGTGAAATCCATTCCCTACCTAAATCTTCATTACCTTCTGCTGTTCTTGTTCCAAGATGATTCAATTACATATTATGTTCTCAAGTTCTTTTTTTTTTTAACCTTAGGGCTGCTTATGAAAAATTAAACTAGTTACATAAAAGAGATTATATTGCTGTTCTTCCACGACTCAGAAAAAAAAAATGAATCATCAGAAACTAGAATAGGCCAATACAAGTTATTTTGATTTAAATTTCAGATTAGTTCACTGGTGGGGTTTATGTGCTCGTATATTGCTACTACAAATTTTCCTAAAATATCAATACAAAATGTGATTAGATCTTTTTTCAAGGTCTTATTTCCTCCAATCTACAGAATATAAATTGCTTTCTAAAGACTCTCTTTACCTTACCAGATAATCCATATTGCTTAAATTTTTGTATGTGGTAAACAACCCTTCCAGTATTATCACAACTCAGACATGTTTAAATTCAGATTCAATTGGCTCCAATTATGGTGGCTTCAGCCAATCAAAAAGGGATTTTAGTCTAAAATATATACTTTAAATGGTTCAGAGGATTTTAGAATTTGAACTTTGCTTTCTCAGTTAGCTTCTTTGAGTGATATGGGAATGGGTAAGGCAAACAGAAGCTCATCTTGATTATAACATAATTCGAACTGAACTATTGGTAACAATGATTCACAAAGCCCCTAAGCAGTTTGAACTGGTTAGCATTAACTCTTTACAGATAGGTCCCAAACTATTTATAAAGTTTCATATTTGGGGGACTTCCTAAAGTCATTCAGGTCAACTTACAAAATTTTTTGAGCACCTATCAGATGCCAGGTGCTGGGACAACGCCCTCAGGTAAATACAGCACAGTTCAGTGGACACTTAAACCACTCTGTCAGTTCACAAGGTGAAAAGCACAGAGTTCAATGAGCAACACGGAAGGGGCAACTAGCTCAGTCTTGGCTGAATAAAAGCATCCTTTGGTTTTTACTTTTTTACTGTTTTCTTTAGAGAGAGAGACAGAGTTGTCGGGGAGGCATAGAGATGGAAAGGGAGAGGGAGAGAATCTTCAGCAGGCTCCTCACCTAGCTAGGAGCCCGACACAGGGCTTGATCTCACGAGGGTGAGATCATGACCTGAGCTGAAATCCAGACTCAGACACTTAACCAACTGAACCACCAAGGTGCCCCTAAAAGCATTCTTTACAGAGGACCTGATATTTAGGTTGAAATTATAAGACACATTGTGATTAGTCAAGCAAAATAGTGAAGGGGGTAGGTGCTCAGAGAGAAGAGGAGTTTAGGGGGAAGAAAGGAGGCAGTCGAGGTAAGGACTAGCTCAAGTTAGCTACCATCTCTTCCACTTCATAATTTGGATCTGGATCAGTCCAGCACATAGGCCTCCTGCCAACTGAGGAGCAACAGTCATTTTTCATCCCCTCCTGAGAGGGATTATGGCATAGTAGAGTGAGGAGGCATGGAGACTCTGGAGGCAGGCCACCAGGGTTTAAACCTCAGCTTTACAACTTCAGGCATTTATTCACTTGCTCATTATTTAATCAGGAATCATCTATTGAATGTTAACTATGTGTCAAAGGTTGTTCAAGTTCTTGGAATACAACAATGCACAAAACTGACAAACCCTTCACCCTTGTGGAGGTTATATTCTAGTAGGGACAGGTCAACAACATAAATGAGTACAGTATTTGGTATTTTATTTACATTTTAAAGTTTATTTATCTATTTTGAGAGAGAGAGAAACAGAGCAGAGGAGGGGCAGGGAGAGAGGGAGAGAGAGAATTCCAAGCAGGTTTGATGCTATCAGCACAGCACCCACAGAGAGGGGCTTGATCTCACAAACCATGAGATCATGACCTGAACTGAGATCAAGTCAGGCACTTAACTCACTGAGCCACCTGGGTGGCTACTTTAGAGCAGGATATAACTGAGAGTGCAGTGGAGAGGCTAGTGTTATAGTCTTAAGTAGAATGGTGAGGGTGGGCTTCAATGAGAAAAGACTAAAAGACTAGGAGATGATGGTATTAATCATGCAAATGTATTAAGGTGAAACTGTGCCTGGCTGTATGATTTTTAGCAAGTCTACATCTCTCTGCTTCAGTATCCTTATCTGTAAAATAGGAATAAGAGTACTACTGAACTCATAGAGTTGTAATAACTAAATGAGTTAATACATGTAACTATGCTTAGAGTAGTGTCTGGCACAGAGTAAGCACTTATCTAAGTGTTTTCTACTATTATTGTTATTGTTTAAGTTGGGTCCCTTAAGTCCCTTCCTCCCTTTCAGAAAATCTACACGAAGTTATCTCTGTTTCCTTCCTCTCCGTCATTCTTGCAAAGCTAAGACAACAGCAAATCATATTTCTCAGTGTCCAAAGTATATACTCAGTTTGTCAACCCCCCACCCCCACCCCTTCTCCTCTGTTACTATCTTAATCTAAGGTGATCAGGATTGTTCAAAAGCCTCCCCAGTTGTCTCCTTGCCTCCTGTCTTGTTCTATTACAGGACATTCTCCATGTAGGCCATTCTTTTCAAAGCATAAATTGGGTCATGTTACTTTCCTACTTAAATTTTCAGTAACTTCTCATTGCATTAATGATAAAATTTAAATTTATTCTCCCACTCTACAAAGTGATAGTCCACATTGGTTGTTTGGTCTCTCTCTGCTCTTTTGCTCTGGCCAGACCGAACTTCTTGTGATTATTTGTAGAAGCTGAGCTTGTATTCTACCTTGGGAATTTCTTTTTGCTCTTCCCTGGATCTGGAATAGTCTTCCCACCTGCCTTTGAATAGCTGGCCATTTCTCTGATTCAAGTGTCAGCTTAAAAGTCATCTCCTCAGAGAGGCTTTCAGTGACTCTTCAGTCTAGAGTCAACCTCCAGTCACTCTCCAACATATTAGCCTGCATTATTTTCTCCAGGAGGATATTTTTATATGTGTATAGTACCTGTTCCTGTTTCTTTACTACTAGAGAACAAAGGTATGGATCTTATTTGTTTTGTGTACCATTATCTCCCCTGGGCTTAGTACTATAACTGGTTTTGTTAAATAAATAGATGAATGAAGTAATGATTTGTCTTGGCTGAAGGTTCAGAGATAAATAAGTCACTGAAACTTCTCTTGATCATAGTATATATGTAAACCAATGCTGGTGATTATTATCCAGACAAGGAGGGCACCCTAATAGATCAGTGATTGAACCTGCACAGTCTTTTCACAATCCTTTGGGTTCCTCTACTATACAAACTGCTGCAGACTATTTACTATTTTAAGTTATTTACAGTCTCCTGAATATGTTCTGTTGATATCACCTCACCATCTTTGCACCTTAGCATGCATTTTCTACTTTATCCGACTGGAAAATTCCAAGTATCACTTAAGAACCAACTCAACCATCATCTATTACAAATCATTTTTCTGAACCACCTACTCTATGTCACCACTGAAATCCATGAAAACATCAATTTTAGTATTTGTCATGTTGTCTGGAACTATGCATCTATACATATTTCCTTCCCTTCCAATCTGGGAATTCTTTGAGAGAAGGGAAAATATATTAATAATCTTTGTACCATATTGCTCAATGCATAGGAGGTACTGAGTGCTTGGTAAATCAGTTATGAAGGGACAGTTTACCTGCTGTTCATCTCATGCTTTATTTAGGTAGTGTTTTAATAATTGTGCTGACATGGTCATGAATCTAGACTCAGAATCTGAAGTTTTAACAGGTGCACCCTTTTGTTAAAAGACTCCATGCATTCATATTTGTGGTCGATTATCTCTAAATAGAACTCAGACACAAAGATGGGTTTGACAGTACAGAGCCATAAAGATTTAATTAATGTTTCATCTCAGAATGGGGTACTGTCCATTCAATTATTTAATCAATAAATGAACTGAATTGCTTCAGGAAAATTATAATTTATCTAAAATCCAAAATTAAATATTATGGAATAATGCATAGCTTTGTGTCACAAATGTCTGTATCTGGTGTAGATAAAGACACATAATTCTCTCTCAATCTTTTAAATGGGTCATAAAAATATGGCGTTCACACCTCGATGAAACAAAAGGGCCAAAATGTATGATATAATTAGTTTGCAATATAATCTTAAAAACTGTTTTTGAAAGATATTCATGAGCAAAGATGAAATCAATTTTGCACAAAACAAAGAATAAATTATGCCAATACTCTTCAATTTTAATCATGTTATAAACACTTCCATTTAATTAAACCAAATGTCTTTCCAAAAGAATTTAAAGTGACTTACAAAAGGTCATAATAACAAAAAGAAAAAAAATGTAATTAGAAAAATTATAATTATGGATTTTTTTAAAAGAAGCAATTTTAGTCATTTTTGGTATTATCACTAGAGCTGTGAGCTAAAATTAAAATTCAGTTTGTGTTTCCTATAGAAACACAATACTATACATATCTCTATCAGCAAAGAGGTATTTTGCTTCAGGAAAAGAAAAGATTTTCCTAGCATTCATTCTAAAATAACCTGTCAGCTACAGACCTTGATATAAGGGAGATCATGTGACCTAGTGCAATGTTTCTGGAATCAATGAGTAAAAGTCCAAGAATAAGGGGCATCTGGGGCGCCTGGGTGGCTCAGTCGGTTAAGCGTCCGACTTCGGCTCAGGTCACGATCTCACAGTATGTGAGTTCGAGCCCCACGTCGGGCTCTGTGCTGACTGCTCAGAGCCTGGAGCCTGTTTCAGATTCTGTGTCTCCCTCTCTCTCTGACCCTCCCCCGTTCATGCTCTGTCTTTCTCTGTCTCAAAAATAAATAAACGTTAAAAAAAAAAAATTTTTTTTTTTAAAAAGAATAAGGGGCATCTGGGTGGCTCAGTGGATTAAGTGTCCAACTTCAGCTCAGGTCTTGATCTCACAGTTCATGAGTTCAAGTCCTGCATTGGGCTCTGTGTTGACAGCTCAGAGCTTGGAGCCTACTTCAGATTCTGTGTTCCTTACTCGCTCTGCCCCTCCCCCACTCATACTCTTGCTCGCGCTCTCTCTCTGTCTCTCAAAAATAAACATTAAAAAATATTTTTAAAAGCCTTATAATAGTAAACACAATAATAATGATGATGGCAGAAATAATAATAATGGCAGCATTCTAGTATATTCATAGGATACTCAGCATTTGCCATGCTGTATTTTTCCATATAATTTCCAGGTCACCATTTTATAAATGAGAAAACTGTTCAAGACAACACCATTAATAACATTTCCAACACTCCTTTGTCTGACTCCAAGATTCATACTTTTCCCACCATAATTTCTTTAAAATAAATGCAGAAGTGGATAATAGTCTAGGTTATAAGATTAAAACAAAAGCCATTAAATGCGATTTGGTTGCACATGAAGCTAATGTGTTCAAAAAATATATTGTCTTCTGTTGGTTTAACGTGATTATATGAACACAAATTAGAATCCTACAGGAGTAAATGGATAATATTCACCAGACTATCTTTCTTTATTGTTTTCTTGAGTAGCTAGATAAGCAGGCAGTTTGCATTTATACTTGAACAAGGGGCAAGGAATGCCTACATACAGATTCAAATTCAGTGCTGAACTATCCTATGTGCTGATATCACAGTTAACCTTAGAGTGAAGGGTCATTATCTGTTATTATTACTCACTCAACAAATCCTTAGTGAATACCTAGCATAGTCTGAGCACTATGCTAGGCATGTAACCCTGAACTTTGATTACAAAAATGCAAGTGGAAGAGTCAACATTTATTATGAGAATTGAAAATCCTACTCCACGTCTGGCCACACATCTCTACAACTTCTATGAGCAGTGAACAGTTTAATCTCTACTGGAAACATTCAGTAGTGTTTCTGAAATTTATAGACTTTTGAATAAAGTTCCCAGAGGAGATACCAGTGAATTTATAACATGAAGCCAAACCTCCACCACACACACTCTTCCCAAACCCATAAGTATTATAATTGCCAAATCAAAGCTGTTTTCCTATGCAGTTGGACAGGACAGGTAAAACCTTTCATCCATTTGAGGAAGATAAGCTAGTGACATTTAATGCAACAATTAACATGCTCCCTAGAAATAAAAGAGGATATGAGAGCACAAATAATTTCCTGATTTATTTCTTTGAAAAAAACAAACAAACAATGCCCATCTACAACAGAAGCCCAACAATTTTCCAGCCAGAGAAGAAATATTAAATTGCATGGAAATTGTACTTCAAACATCATCTACTCTAGAATGTTACAATTTGTGAAAATTGTTTTGGAGTTTTTATCTCTGGGTGTGCAAAGGAAATGTCTTGTTATAATCAGTAGTAGAAATGTGCTTCTATGCAGCATCATGGAACTTACACTCTCAGGGAGATCTCAGAACAGGTAAGCAAGCTCCCCAAATGCAATTATCCAGCATTAAAGAGCATTATTATTGATGTTTTATACTTCACCTGACTAACCACAAAAGGTAAGAATCATGCTACCTAAAATTACCAGTCACTCCTCCTCTGCTCTTCTCTTACACTTCACCTGATGTGTGGCTTTGGAATTTAAGTCTAATTGTCCTCTGTTGGAAGTAAATAGCAAATTCTTTCAAGGAGACAGTAACACTCAGAGTTATAAATGCCTACAGCTTGCACTCCCAAACACCTGCTGCTACCCACAGAAACTCTACTTTGTCTGTAATGGGCAGTTTCTTTATACAACTAGTATGCTTGTTGCATTTTTGAAACAAAGTATTTTTAATTTATTCATCCAAAAAGAAGTAGGTGGCACTGAGTTACCATTATACACAGATCAGCAAAAAGGTTATTTCATAGCAGGGATTTATTTTATACTGTCAAAAGGAGAGAATATTCTAAATAAATTGAAACCAGACTTTATTGGTAGTTTCTCTCTTCTAAGAAGAGGAAATTATTTTGCTGAGGTGATGTAGGATCATGAAGACAGTGTTATTACTCCTCTGGATGTTTTGTTTAGTAGGCAGGGAAAGGAATGAAATGAACATTTATTGAGTTCCTGTATAGAAGCTGGGTACTATACTTGGCATCTATGTGGATGATATTTAATTACATTTCTGTAATAACACTGAGAGGGAGGTGCCATAATTCCAATTTTCAGGATAAAATAATAGCACATCACATTTATTGAGTGCCTACTATGTGCATGCCAGCCATAACAGTCAGTAATGCTAATCCTTCATATGCACAATCACACTTAACCCTTATAAATCAATTCTTTTGAGACTATGTGGGAATAACAGTGAAATGTCCCTGAAAGATATGTAGGTAAATGAAATAAACTGACCACTTTGAATTAGCTAGTAAAATTTGTACACTTTATATAATTAACTTTCTGTGTAAGGACATCAGGAGATGTGATCACTCTCAATTCTAACTAAAATGATTTAGTACTAATTCCTGAGACCTAGGTAAGTGACAGTTTAATTCAGTACACAGAAACCAAATTAATTGCATTATAGTGTCTCTAGACAAAACCTGTATGAAGAAATCAGTTAATCTAGATCAAAGTATTTCCAACGCAGAACCAAAATGTAAAGAATAGGTCTAATTTGGCTATTTGACAAAATATTCTATGGTTTTAGAAACTTTGACATGTCTCCCAAAAGACCGTAATTTTCCCAGAGCATATGGAAAAATCCTTGAATTCGAGACTTTTAAAAAAGTGCCAAAGTCTTTATTCAAGGGCTGTGGATACAAACATCTCTGTTTCCATGAACAGTCTCCTCTTTAAGGTTTAAGTATCTTCAAGGATACACTCAAGTCACCTTTGGGGGAGAAAACAAGGAATTTCCTAAGGTCAAGTAATAATTACGAGTCTTGAGTTCTGGTTTTCTGAACAACAATATTCTGGTGATAAAATCCTGGGATCAGAGTCACAACAATGCCAAAAATAGTAGCATTTCTGTCCACAGTTTACAATTCTAATTGTAAATTAACAACTTATTATTATTTTTCACCCCCACCCAAACACAGCCCACAGACCTCTGCCTCCTAGAGAGATGAAGACACTATCAATGTGCAGCACCACTTGAATTCTGGGTCAGCAATAACCCTGCCACCAGACCATAGATGATGATGAATTCCCTGGAGGTAAATGTCTCCTTGGTCTGCTTCATCCTTGCAAACAGGACCTTATTTTTATTACTTTTTCCTTATATGATAAGTGTATCTCAAGAGGGATGATGGGTGCCTCCCCAGTGCCATAGGATGAATTTTGATTAATGGAAATCAATCATTGTAATCCAATCCCCTCATGCAGTGAGTCCCTGGCAGGGCTATGCAAATCTGGCCCATTCTTTGTGAGAGGAAGCTTGGTAGGGGGTTTGTAGAAGCTTTGCCTGCTTTCTTAAAAAGATACACAAAACAGACTTATTTTCTACCTCTGATCAATGGCATATGCTTATCATAGTGGGAACAGCTACTTTGGAAGTATGGGGGGCCACAGTGAAATGACAAGAAAATAAGCTGAGAAATGTTGTACAGAAAGAGAATCTGTTCAATAAACAATCCCTCTACCATCAACCACTTGTGGGAGAGGGCTCATAAATTTCCAATTGCTCATTTTAGTTGGTGTTTTCTGTTGCTTCTAGGCATGTGAGAACTGAGAGAAGGTCCATTCAGACTTCTTCAGGCAACCTCCCTCTATAACACATACATGAAGAAGTTCAGAACTGATAACTAACATCTTCTCTTTTCAGATGAGCAAGCTAAAGATCTAACATATAGGAATGTTGTTAACATTTCCCAAGAGGGGGGTAGAGCTAATATTCTGACTTGACTCTGACTCCAGAGCAAGATCTTTCTGCTACATCATGCTTTGATGGACAGTGAAAGGGCTGTTAACTATATGAGGAAGCTGTAGATGAAAGCCGTATAATTCATAAAATATAAATTGTATGTCCATGTATATATCTTTTGAAACTAAATGAGGAAATCATTAAAAAAAAAAAATGCAAGGAGTTTCCAAATACTCAAGAGATCTAGTGAATGTATCAAGCCCTTGAAAACTGTGTTGTGGTAGGATAACGTTTTATGTATGTCATATAATTTTCTTTTCCAGCACAAGGAGAACTGTACATTTCAGTCTTTCTTTTTCTATCTCAAGAATCATAGAAGGTGGAAGGAGCCTACAATATAAAAATTTGGAAAAGGCCAATTGCTTTAAAGTTTTACCTGTGTGTTTGCAAATTAGATGTCTTATTATAATCAATAGAAGAAATGTGCTTCTTTCCAGGATTATAGGATTTATACTCTAAGAACAAATAAGATCTCAGAACAGATATGGCAAGCTTCCTAAATATAATTACCTAGCATTAAAGAATATTTTTATTGATATATTATTATCCAATCTTTCATACTGAATTAGTTCTCAAGATTTCTGTTAAATAATAGCAAGCTGATTGCCTCCACAAAACTTCTATTCTGGTAGCATACACACATAATAAGGAAGAAATAAGTAAAAAGTAGAGCCAATTAGCAAATATTAATCATTAAAAATAAACAGTAATAGGAATAAGGGGGATATCAGTTGGAGAGAGACAGATAGTGAAAACTTTTGGTACGGTTGCCTGGGAAATCTGTGCATGGAAGTTCACTTTTAAAAATTAATTGTATCAAGGACGCCTGAGTGGCTCGGGTGGTTAAGTGTCTGATTTCAGCTCAATCATGATTTCATGGCTTGTGGGTTCGAGCTCTGTGTCTGACTCTGTGCTGACAGTTCAGAGCCTGGAACCTGCTTCAGATTCTGTGTCTCCCTCTCTCTCCCCTCCTTCGCTTGCTCTGTCAAAAAATAAACACTAAAAAAATTAAAAAATAATTGTCTCAGATTATAATGTATACACAGTGCAGTGCACCTATTCTAAGTATATCATTTATCACATTTTAGTAAATGTCTATATCCTATTAGCATTGCTACAGTGAAACCATAGAACATGTCTATTACCCTAAAACCTTTCCATGTTCCTTTTCCTGATGATCCCTGATTTGGAACCTCAGGAAATCTCTAATCTGCTTTCTGACACTATATATTAGATTTTCCTTTTCTACAATTGTATATAAATAGAATCTTAAAGCATATAGTCTTTTGTATCTATTTGGCTTCTTTAGCTCAGCATATTGTTTTTGGAAATCATCCACATTATTGTATCAGTTTCACCCTATTTATTTATTTATAAGTTGTTAAAATTTATTTTTATTTATTTCCCTTTTAGGGATATAGTGTACTCGGTTTACCCACTCACCTTTGATGGACATTTGGGTGGTTTCTACTCTTCACTATTATAAAATGTGAGCACTATTTGTTGCTCATATGAAAATTTGTGTACACATCTATTAGTGGGCATATGTTTTCATTTCTCCTGGGTAAATAACTAGGAGTAGAATTGTTGGGGCATATGGTAGGTATTTGTTTAACTGTATAAAGAAAGCTACCAAACTGTTTTTCAAAGTGACTATAATGACATACTGTCCCATTAACAAATGCATGTCGGATCCAATGAGTTCATATCCTCACCAACACATTCTGTTGTCAGTGTTCTGTTGTGGTGGTTTTAATTTTCATTTTTCTGAAGATGAATGATGTTAGGTGTTTATTGGTGTATGTATATGATATATGTGCACATATATTGAGCATATTTTCAAGTATTTATTGATATACACACACACACACACGTATATCAATAAACGTGCACACACACACAGTCTGCCCATTTTTAACTAAGTTATTTGGTGTCTAAGTACTGAGGGTTTTTTTTTTTTTTAATATATTTTGGACTTAAGACCTTTTCAAACATATTCACTGAAAATATTTGGTTCCAGTTGGTAGCTTACCTTATTGTCTTCTTAATGGTGTCCTTTGAAGAGCACAAGTATTATTTCTTGTTTTTTTTCTTTCTTTAGAGACAGAAAGCTAGCTGGGGAGAGGGGCAGAAGCAGGGGAGAGAGAGAGAAATGGGGGGTGAGGGGCCTGGAGCCTAGCACAGGGCTTGATCCCAGGACTCTGGGATGGTGACCTGAGCTGAAACCAAGAGTCAGACATTCAACCAACTGAGCCATCCAGGCACCCCTCAAGTATCATTTCTTGAATACTCCATGTTTTTTGTGTCCTAAGAAACTTTTGCCCATCCCTAGGTCATGAAGATTTTCTCCTTTTTCTTTTGGATGTTTTATAATATATTAGTATTTATATTTAGGCCGTTGTACAATCCTATTAGATTTAATATTTGTGTGATGTAAAGCTAAGGGTTAAGATGCATTTTTTTTTTTCCTACATGGAAATATGTTTTTTCTAGTATTATTTGCTGGAAAGATTAACTTTTTCCATTGCATTGCCTTGGCACTGTAAAAAAATTAGTTGACCATTTATGTATTGTCAATTTCTAGACTCTATTCTTTTCCATTGGTTAAATTATCTATCCTGAAATCAATACTACATTGTCTTGATTACGAGTAACTTAGAATATCTTGAAATTAGGTAATGCAAGCTCTCTAATGTTGTTTTTCTCCCTTAGGTATTTTTTTCCCCACATATGTTTTAGAATAATATTGTCATCTCCTACAAAACTTCCTATTGAGATTTGAATAGGAACTGTGTTTCCTAATTATTAGTTGAAGTAATATGGAAATAAAATTAAATTTTATATATTGATCTTGTTTCCTAAGATCTTGCTAATTTCACTGATCATTTAAAATAGATTTCTTTAGGCATGACTCAGTTAAGTCTCCAACTTTTGGTTTCAGCTCAGGTCATGATCTCACAGTTCCTGAGTTCAAATCCTGCCTTGGGCTCCATGCCAGAGGGGAGTCAGCTTGGGATTCTCTCTCTCCCTCTCTCTCTGCACCTTTCTCCTGCATGCACACATGTACATTCTCTCTCAAAATAAATAAACTTAAAAAAATTAAATAAAATAGATTTCTTTGTATGTTGCCTAGGATTTTCTATGTACATGCTCACATTATCTGCAAACAAACAGCATTTTATTTCTTCCTTAGCAATCTACCTATTTCTATGCTTTTTGTTTTAATTTTATTGCACTAATTAGAAACTCCAGTACAAAGATGAATAGAAATGGTCATTCTTTGTTCCTGATTTTAAGGGAAATCATTCACCCTTTTAGTATGTATGATGTTAGATGTAGACTTCTCATAGAGGTTCTTTATCATATTGAGATAGTTTTTATAATATATATTAGCAGTTGAATATTATCAAATAATTCTTCTGTATCTAGTAAAATAATCACATTTCTCTTTTTTTGTCTTGTTATGAATTATAATGATTGATTTTCAAACGTTAAACCAAAATTGCATTCACGAGATAAAGTCCACTTGATCTGGATATATTATTCCATGTTTTTAGGTTGCTAAGTTTCATTTGCTAATATTTTGTTAAAGATTATTATGTCTACACTAATGATCATTTTGGCATTTAGTTTTATTTTTGTACACTGGGTTGTCTAATTTTGGTGTTAAGGTAATGTTCGTTTCATAAAATCAAGTGGCAAGTGCTCCTTCTAGCCTTTGCAAAAGAATTGGTGGTATTAGTATTTCTTCTTTCTGAAATGTATGCTGGAGTACACTAATGCAACCATTGGGGTCTACAGTTTTCTTTATAAGAAAGTATTGACTTATGAGTTCAATGTTTTTAGTAGGTTATTCAGTTTTTTAAATATTTCTCCTGAAGTCAATTTTGATAATTGGTATTTTTAAAGGAATTTGTCTTTTTTTTCTATGCAGTTACATTTTTTGGCCTGAAGCTATAAATGTATTTTTAAATTCCTTTCAATGTCTCTGTAGTCTACAGTGATGTCCTCTCTTTCCTGATATTGATCATCGTGTTTTCTCTCTTTTATGTCTTGATTAGTCCAGCTACAGGATTAGAAATTTCATTCACCTTTTCAAAAAACCAACGTTTGGCTTCTTTGAATTTCTACACTGTTGTTTTCTATTGTGTTTATTTTTACTTCTTAGTGTTATTATGTGCTTTCTCCTGCTGAATTGGGGTTTAAGTTCCTTCTTTTCATTTGCTTTTCCTTTTCTTTAATTTCTTTTAGTTTCTTAATGTATATGCTTGAATTTTAAAAAAATATAAACCAAATTATAAATTTCTCTGTAAGTACTATTTTAACTCTCACCAAATTTGAATATATTGTGTGTGCATGTGTGTTTTCCATTTTCATTTAGTTAGAAAAATTTCCATTTCTCTTATGATTTCTTCTTTGACCCATGCATTACTTATACATATTTTGTATATTTCCAAATATTTGGAGTTACTTAGCCATAACTTAATTTGGTCATAACAAAAGACAAAATCTATATCATTTCAATTCTCTCAAATACATTTTAAAAATTTCATGACCCAGCATATGGCTTACTTTGATACATATTCTGTGTGTACTTTTATTTATTTTATTTTATTTTATTTTTTAAAAATTTTTTTACATTTATTTATTTTTGGGAAACAGAGTGAGACAAAGCGTGAGTGGGGTAGGAGCAGAGAGAGAAGGAAACACAGAATCTGAAGCAGGCTCCAGGCTCTGAGCAAGCCATCAGCACAGAGCCTGATGCAGGGCTCAAATCCACAAACTGTGAGATCATGACCTGAGCCAAAGTCAGAGGCTCAACCAACTGAGCCACCCAGGCGCCCCCTGTGTGTACTTTTACAATAATGTGTGATTCTTTTGTTGCTGAGTAGCTTGTTCAATACATGATAATTAAGTTGAATTAGTTGGTAGTATTCATGGAATCTTCTCTATACTTATTTTTTGTCTATTTGTTTTTCTCAATTACTGTGAAATGAGTGTAGATGTTTCCAACTATAAACATGGATTTATCTATGTCAGTTTTCAGCTCAGTCAGATTTTGCTCCCTGTATTTTGAATTTTGTTTTTAGGGGCATACATACTTAGAATTGCTATGGACTTTTTTTAATGGCTCACCTTTATTATTATGAAAAGCCTCTTTTTATCCCTGGCAATATTTCTTCTGAAGTTCTCTTTTTTGATGTTAAATAGACATTCTATCAACTCCAGGTTTCTCATATTTTTTGTTTGCATGTTATATGTTTTTCCATACAGTAACTTGATTTTGATGAGGCTTATTATTTTAATTACAAAATGTTTAAAGCCATTATTATTCAATTGCCTTTCACCCCTGCTCCATTATACTAACATATTAGTCTCTCTTTTCTTCAGCTCTATTGAAGTATCATTGAAAAACACAATGTATACAAATACCAAATCATCACACTGTACATTCAGTAACTTTAACCTGTGTATTTATAATTAAAGTGACTTTCTTTGAACAAGTGTTTGATTTGTCCTGCTTTTTAGTTCAGTTCTGACAATCTCTGTCTTTTAATTAGGGTGTTTAGACCATTTACATGCAAAGTAATTATTTATATAGTTGCATTTAAATAGATTATCTTAGTAATTGATTTCTACTCATCCCCATCTGTATTTTGCTCCTTTTCCTTTCCATTTGCTTGTATTCTTTTGGATCAACATATACATTTTCCCATTAAATTTAATTTCCATGACTGGTTTATTAGAACTCATTGTTATTATTTTAAATTGTTGCTCTAAAGTTTGCAATATGTATCCTTAAATTTTCCGTTGTCTATCTTTAAATAATATTATACTATTTCATGTAAAAAGTAACATCCTTAAAATATTAGACTTCCAATCCCCATTTCCCATCTTGGGTACTTCTGTCATATTTTACTTACCAATTTATATACCTTCTTTGTTATTCTCCCTTCCTTTGTATATTTCCTAGCTTCTACTTGAGATCATTTTGCTCTAGCTGAAAGTTTTCTTTAACATTGCTTGTGGTGTTGGTGATAAATTCTCCCAAACTTTCTTTTAAAAACAAAAATCTTTATTTTGCTTTAATTTTTAGATTTCTCTCTTTATATAAAATTCTAAGTTGGTTTGATGTTCTTTAATTGTTATAAATAAAACTCTTTAATTGCTATAAATATGTCCCATTGCATAGTTTCAGGAAATGTCTATGTTCATAATGTATATATTCCCCACCACCCCCCCACCCCCCAGCTAGTTTTATGTTTGTTTGTTTTCCTTTCATTGGCTTTCAGCAATTTGACTATTAAATGACTTCATCAGTCATCTTTAGGATTATCCTACTTGTGGTAACTTTAGCTTTTGTACCTATAGGTTTATAGTTTTCTTCAAATTTGGAAAATATTTCAGCCATAGTTTCTTAAAGTAGTTACTCAGCCCCAAAGCCCTCACTTTTATTCTGAACTCCACTGTTAGGGTATTTGATTCCACAGACACTGAGGCTCAGGGATTTTGTTTGTTTGTTTGTTTGTTTGTTTTCAGTCTTTTTTGTATATGAACTTAAATTTGGATAGTTTCCATTGCTATGCCTTCAAGCTCACTCATTTTTCTTCTATAATGTTTAATTTGATATTAATCACAGTAGTGATTTTTTTCTTTTTTTCCCCCTTTCCTTTAATTATACTTCCTTAATGAAAAGGTACATTTTAGGGGTCCATTTCACATCTTTTATTTCTTTCCTTATTATGTACACATTTTTCTTTAAGTTCCTGTGCATAATTACAAAGAGCTATTTTAACATTATTTTGTATTAGCCATCATCTATGTCCTCTCTGAATATATTTTAGAGACCAATTTTTCTCCTGATTATAGATTGCATTTTCATGTTTCTTTACATGACTGGTAATTCTTCAATGTTAACATCTTCAAATGCTTAATTTTGTTGTCTTTTTTAAAGATAATGTTACACTTTGTCTGGTAGGAGCTAACTTACTTGTGAACCAGCTTGATTTTTTTAGGCTTGTTATGATAGGTTTACAGAAGCCTTTAATCAATGGCTAGTTTAGCATTACTCTTAGGATATGACCTTTTAGTATATCTACTGAATCTTCCAGGCATTTAACAAGAATTTCTTCTGTTTGGAGAATAAGAACACCTGCAAGCCATGTTCAGTTTACAACTCCATGGCTGTTCTTTGCCATTCTTGAGGAGTTTCATCCTATGTAAGTTACTAATAAGTTACTAATATTACTATGTGTAGTAATACTATATATATAATACTGTGTGTACTGTTCAGCCAAAGTCAAGGGGCTCCTAAGTAGAGTTCTGATGCAGTTTTGGATGCTCCCTTCTTTCTGGCACACTACCCTCAAACTGAAATTACCTTAGTCTCTCCAACTTCTGATCTCTGTCTCCTCAACTTATCTAGACCAATATGTTTGCTTGGGATTCCCATCCTTGCACTTGAGTATAGAAAATGATTCAGGGGGTGCCTGGGTGGCTCAGTCTGTTGAGCATCTGACTTCAGCTCAGGTCATGATCTTGTGGTTTGTGGGATCGAGCCCCTGGGTGGGCTGGGTGCTGACAGCTCAGAGCCTGGAGCCTGCTTCAGAGCCCCCCTCTCTCTCTGCCTCTCCCCTGCTGCACTAGGTCTCTCTCTCTCTCTCTCAAAAATAAATAAACATTAAAAAAATGAAAAAGAAAAAGAAAATGTCTCGGGTAGAATACCAAGGAAATGGTAGGGCTTACTTTTTTCTGTTTCCTTTCTCTCAGTGATCACTGTCCATATGTGTTGATTATGTCTGAAAACATTTGTTTGTTTAAGAAAAATATATTTGGTTTACTTTTCTAGTTATTAATTTTAGGAGAATAAATCTGGTCCCACGCACTCCATAATTTCTAAAAACAGAAATTATAAGAGGATGACTTTGGAGTAAAATCATGGTGCAAGGGTTAAATTGTAGTGTAGGGCTAACCTGTAGCCTTAAGAAATAACAGATTAAGAGATAACAGCCTTGTCCTATCAATCAAGGGAACAAAAGTTCAAGGAAAATCAACTGGATTAGTGTTTGATTGGATTGGAGCAAGGGCATGTCTGAACTGTTTCCACCCCCATCTGGGAACTATTTCTTTGTTCTGTCCCCAGGTGATGATCAGACGATGTGGTCAGCTATAAAAACTCTGTACCCCGGCTGTTTGGGGACTGCACTCTGGTCAAGAGTGTCGGTCCCGATCGGTTGGCCTTGCCTCTCATTGCAATAAACTTTGTCATGACTGTCACTGGTGCCCATGGCATTCTGTTTCAGGAGTCATGTGGATGCAACAATGGAAGAATTGAAGGAACTTAACTTAAAAAACTGGAGAAAGATTTATAGTAATAGTAATAGTGATCATTGTGATGGATCTAAGGCATCTGTGTGTCTGGTCAGTGTAAGAAACAGTGAGAAAGGCAATGAAGATGGTCGTAGAAAAAGAGAGGAGAATAGTAAGAGTTGAGGTCAGAGATTGAATTGGAGCCCACTCCTAGAGACATTTATCGTTCACAATAAGGACACTAGCTTTTCCCTTGAGTGAGATGAGAGAACTTTGGAAACTTTTGCTTGTTTGTATTTCATTTAGTTGGTATGATGGAGGACTGACATGACTTGACTTCATTTTAATAAAATTATTCTGCTACTGAAGGAGGGTGAGGGCAGAAGTAGGGACCCAAGTCAGCAGGCTACTACAATAAGCCAGGAAATGCATATTCATGACTTGACCAGAGTACTTGACTGTCATTAGTTATGAGAAGTGGCATCTTTAACATATTTAGGAGCTTTTTGTGATGTATGTGCAACACCTATTCATGTCCTTCTTGCAAACAAAACAAAGAAAAAGCATGTTGCTCCTGTACAGATAGAAGACTTTTACTTCCCTATTTAACTATAAAGTAAAATTAAACACTAAGCACATCTAGACAGAGTACTACATCTATAATTCTCTCTCATTGACTCATGTGTACTCTCCTTTCTCCCACTATCAAACCATGTGGCTTCACGAGGGTAAAGTTTTGTCAAAAATTTCTCTGCCCAATTTCTATTTGGATGACACATATTCTTTCTAAATGTACATAATTCGTGCTTAGAACAATTTATGCTTCCAATCCATTTATTCTTTGAATTTGTAGGGTTAAACTGTAAGTAAAGCACCACTACCTAGCTCTGGGCTCTAAGAAGGCACAACTAGGGCAGGGAAGTCTGCCCCAAGCTGTGAGGACTGCACTGAAACAGGAATGAGGCAAGTGGCGATTGTTAAGAAGAACTTAGGATCAAACGCCAAGGTAAACAAATATAAAAGCAATGGCCAAAAGGCCAATGTCAGATGCTTAATTTCAAATAAAAGTTGAAGTTGAGAGGAACTCTTAAGAGAAAGAGGAGGTAGTAAGTTACAAACAAGTTTAAACTGAGGTCATAGAAGTACCTGTTAAGAATAACCTTTGGGTAGTTGCTGTTTCAGTGGATATGTGGATACTTGTAAGGAGGGTGTGTATGTGTGTGTGTTACAGTGTGGGCACAAACTGCTCTGGATTAAAGTGCCAGAGGAGGGCTCATATTAGAAATGAAAGAGATACAAGTACAGGCCTAGTTGCTAATGCATTAATGAGTTATTTAAATAGAATACACCCCATGGAGCAAAATCACACATCTTTCACAATATATAATGTGGCTAGATGTGTTTCCACATTTGAGTTATACATATGTAACAGAGCACAGAGAAAAAACTTAGTATAAATGGGAGGTTCACTCAAGCAAATATCTGAAACAGAATTTTTTTTTAAATGGAACCAGGGTGGGGGTGGGGGTTGGAATCTACTCCCCGCCGTTTTTCTGATTTGTTCCTAAGCTCATTAGATGCTCAGCACCTCCTCCAGGGGATGAATCTCATCTTCAGACAATGTTAAACTCATTCTCCTGAGCAGAGGTGAAAAAGCTATTTCCCCACTGGAGTTTTCAAAGGCAAACATTTCCTGTAGGAAATCAAACAATTCTAGGACTTGATAAGGTAGCTAAGTATATTCAGTTTAGCAAGTAGTTGCCAGTAGAAACCTCTGTATACCTCCACAGGCAGCCTCAGGCCCCTGAGGGGATGACAAGGCCATTAGTTTAAGAAAGAAGGGAAGATCTCTGCAAATCATCCTGCAGCAAACTCTGATACTGCCGAAAGAGGAATGGGTAATCTCAGATGATGAAGATTAGATTCCAAATTTCTTAATTTCATTATTAGTACATACATGAATATGTATATCTTGCCTTCTGAAACTGGCATGTATGATAATTAGGCTCTGAATTCTTTCAGATTTCAACTGTTTATCTTTGTGGATTTTTTTTTTTTTTCCTTTAAATTTCCCTTCTCTAACAAGTATTCTTTGAGTCCTAGTGTCTGTTAGGCAGTTTGATGGGGGTTGGCTGTACCCAATGGACAAGAAGGCACAGTCCCTGCCATGTTGCTCCATAACTGAGAACAGAGGATTGAAAATAAATCAGTCAGCAAACATATCACAAACTGTGCTAAGAATGAAGAAGGAAATGAGCAGAGATGATGAAGTTTGGGGGTGATGGGGGGAGGGGGTTCTGGAGCCGACCACCAAGAAAGAATTCTTGAAGACATCTTTGGTGCAAAAAGTGACTTTATTAAAGCATGGGGACAGGACCCGTGGGCAGGAAGACCAGCCCTGGGACCATGAGGAGAGACTGGTTATATACTATGCAGTTGGGGGAGGTAAAGTCCAGGGGAAGTTTCCACTGAGATTTCCCTATGCTAAAGAAGACTCACAGGATACTGGGGGCCTAGCTATTGCCAAGCTAAAGTTGTTTTTCCCTCTAGCAAATCATTAGCATTAAGACAGTAGGGAGTTCCTGTAGAAACTCTTCCAGCCTCAAGTATTTGTCAATTGGCTGCAGGTTATAAGGAAATTTAATTTGACCTGCCATTTAGTTCTGCCTTTGTTTCCCACATCAGACAGATGAAAGAAAAATAGGTAAGATTCATTTACATAAAAAGGTCAAGAACTGTCTTTCTGAGGGTGAGACACCTATGGGCTGAGATGATGCCAACTTTGAATAGCAGTGCGGAGACTGTTTCAGACAGGAGAGTAAGGGCAGAGGCTCTTGGGCCAGAAGCTAACAAACTCTGTGTGGCAGATGTGGCAACATGAAGCAAGGAAGGGAAAGGCTGGCCTAATAGGAGGATGGACAAAGTTCAGAGAGAGATCATGTTAGACCTCTCAGACAGTGCTCAGATGTTGTGATATTATATACACAAGACAACAGCATATAAATAGGAAGTGGTAGTCAAGTAAAACACTTTGTTCATTCATATGATGCTCTGTTTTGCTAAAGATCCTTTCTCTATTATTCTACTTTCTTCTTTAGCCCAACCAGTCCTTCCCTCCTCTCATTGGCAATGTACCTTTATTTTTAAGTTTATTTTGAGGGAAAGCAGAGGAGAGCAGAGACAGAAGGAGAGAGAGAATCCCAAGCAGGCTCGGCATTCTCAGCATAGAGCCTGATGTGGGGCTAGAACTCAGAAATCGCGAGATCATGGCCTGACCCAAATCAAGAGTCGGACGTTTAACCGACTGAGTCACCCAGGTGCCCCTAGAATTGTACCTTTTCAGTGAGTGAGGGAGAGAGAGGGAAACAGACAGAGACGGAAAGACAGAAGAAAAATAAAAGTCTACTTTCTAAATAAATCTGATTAGAAAATACCCATTCCAGAAATAGACTAGAAATGCGAATAGGGAAACAATAAGAGTTGGTAAAGTTACCATCTAAATATGTATAATTTTCTGAAAATGAAAAACAGGTTCTCTTTCTAAGAAGACTCTCCTACTGGAATTTCTCTCCATTACCCATTACCATTCTCCCCATTCTTTCTTTCCTGAGCTCTCCAGAAATTACTTGGAATGCTGTAAATATTCTCCTTGCTCAGGTATCCTAACACTTGACTGATCATCAGAATCTCCCAAGTAAGTACCTTAAAAATAAATAGTACTTATGCATATGCATATACACACACATATATTATTGCTGTTTCCTCTTAGAAATTCTAATTCCTCGGATGAGTCTCAATAATCAGTACTTTACCTCTAGCCCTATTTTTCTGAGGCAGACTCAAGGGACATTCACTGTCCTAACTGGTTCTGTTACGGAAACTGGTCTAGATCACCCTGCAGAAGAACCAAGCGGCACTCAGAGTTCTTGTAAGGCAGGAGGTTTATTTTACACCATGGGCTCAGAGGAGATCATTGTGCAGAGGTCTGAGCCCAGAGAATCCGCAGAGGGGACAATTTGTCATCTGTTACTTCCTCATTCCTCATTACTAGTAATTTGGCACCTGGGGCAAGCAGTGTGGGAAGAAGAACCCGGAAGGGGAGTCTTCAGGCAGGGACTGGAGTTCCCCTATCAGTCCTGTAGGCCATCTTATAACAGATTTTCCCCTATCAGTTCCTCTGCCTCCCTTGTGCTCCATCATAGTCCACTCTCCACTCTGCAAACAGACCAGCTCATAAAATCTAAATCTAGTCATATTGCTCCACCATTCAAAAGTTTTATTTTATTCCGTACAGACTTAAAGCCACTTGAGATGGCTATCTGCTAAACTCCATGGATTTATGACAATCATCATCATCATCATCATCATCATCACCATCATCATCATCACCACTATTGTAATAGTAAAGTCCAAGAGGAAGCCTAAGACAGGTATGTATATTTAAAAAAAATAAAACAAACAAAACAACTTGTTTGTTTGAATAGCAAAGCACAGCAGCTAATGATAGTAGATAGAACAGTGCTTAGGTCATCTGAAACTCACAAAGAAGGCAATTATCTAGAAAGAATATCTGTTGATTAGAATCTGCATCTGTTTACCTGAATGATATATTGGCCCCAGAGTTCAACTTCTGATAATTACACAATACTTAGGTAGATTAAGTATTTTATACATTTTTGTTATACAAGTAATATTTGAATAAATCTTCATCACTAAAATGTAAACAATATAGAAGTATATAGAGCCAAGAGTGAAAGGCTACCTTATAGCCTTGCCAATTATTTTATTCTTCCTAGAAGAAATAAAAATTAGTTTGGTTTTATCTTTCCAGATTTTTAAAAATTTATGTGAGTCAGTATATACAATACAAATACAGAGCTTTGGCTTGCTGGGAATTTTTTCTTTTAAAATTTTTTGCATATAGGAGATCATTTATTTTGCTATTTTATTTTTCCAGTTAAAGTAGTAATGTGTGTGTTTATTTCCTAACTCTTTCTAACTTTTGTATAATATTTCATAATATGAAATACCAAAAACTATTTACCTATGCTTTTACTGATTAGACATTAAGGTTGTTTCTAATTACTCAGGATTACCAACAATACTGTAGTAAAAATCCTTTCACTTCCATTTTTATTTATATTGACATTTTTTAAATACTTAAGTTTTTTCCATAGCTCTAGTCATGCCCTCTTTGTTATTCTTAATATTATATATTTGAATTCTCACTCACATCCTCTTTCTTGTTCCCTTTCTTCCTATCTTTAAATAATTAAATTTATCAAAGATACTCTATCATTTATTTCAAAACACCCATTAAAAATTACTTTATTATTCAAATCTACTTACTTCTATTTTTTGTGTTTTATTTATTCTGATATTTCGAGTTTGGTGCTTAGATATGATTTATTCTTTTTGCTTTCTAGTAATTTAGTCTATATATTTTTGTTTGATTATTATCCAAAGCACATGTAGTAAGTTCATTGCCGTCCATTTCCAAGGAATTGGCAATTTCAGTTTTGGCTTTCTTTTAATTTTTTTTTTTTTTTTTTTTTTTAGCAAATAATGTCAAGGGCTTGAAAAGAAAAAATGAAATTTCATTGATTTTTGTTTTTTTGTGAATTTTGTTATTTCTAATTTTATAAGCCAAAAAATTCTTACATTAAATAACGTGGCCCTATAGGCAGAGATTCCCAATTTGTGACTTCACCTTCAAAAAAAGAAACAAACAAAGAAGCTGCATTGATGATAAAGAATATTTACTTTACTAAGGCCTAACTAATCTTGGAGCACACTAATAGACCAGATTTTCACCTTGAGATCAGTTTTCCATACTATATTACAAACAGCTTCCTATTTCATTTACGGCACAGTGATAGATTGGAAATTAGCCTAAGGTCTGGGCAGGATGCTGGGAGTGTAAGTGTATATTTGTGGAATATTATATATGAGGAAGTTTTGTCATTCTTTTAGCAAACACTTATTGAGAACCTACAATGTACAAGGCGTGTCACACTTGGGGCTTATTAGTGAAAACAGAAAGATAATCTGTGCCCATGTAGAGTTTGTGTTTCATTAAGGAAGCTAGACAATAGGGTTGCCTGGGTGGCTCAGTCGGTTAAGCTTAAGACTTCATCTCAGGCCTTGATCTCACAGTTTCTGAGTTCGAGCACTGCGTTGGGCTCTGTGCTGACAGCTCAGAGCCTGGAACCTGCTTCGGATTCTGTGTCTCTCTCCCCCTCTTTCTGCCCCTCCCATGCTCATGCTCTGTCTCTCTCTGTCTCTTGATAATAAATAAACGTTAAATTTTTTTTTTTAAAAAGCCAGACAATAAAAAACAAACAGAATATATGTTATGAGATATTTTTGAAATTGATAAGTACTTGGATAAAATTAATAAAATAAGTAAGAAGGATCAGGATTCTTAGTTATAATTAAAAACAATTAATGTGTATTTATTTTTGAGAGAGAGAGACAGAGTGTGAGCATGGGAAGAGGCAGAGAGAGGGAGGCACAGAATTTGAAGCAGGCTTCAGGTTCTGGACTGTCAGAACAGAGCCTGACATGGGGCTTGAACCCACAAGCTGTGAGATCATGACCTAGGCTGATGTTGGAAGGTCTCAACAAACTGAGCCACCCAGGCATCCCTTAACTATAAATTTAAAATAAGGCAGTCAGAGCAGAATTAAGAGTTGAGGAGGCAGATATCTAGAGAAAGAGAATCCAAGGCAGAAAGTAAAGAACGTTCAAAGGCCCTGAGGTAGAGAGCATTTGGGGGACTGCAGGGCAAACCAGAGGGCTTGGAAAAGTGAACAAGGCAGGAAGCTGTGGGAGGGGAGATCAGAAATTAAAGGGAGGTGATAAGGTCATGTAAAACCTGAGTAGGTAACAAGAATTTGTGATCCATAAATATTTTGAGATCTAAAATGTTTTCTGTAGGTATTTTGTACCAAGCCTTCTTCCTTTGGATTTAAATTGTAAAATTTCATCTTTAATTAATAATTTAAGAAAGCTCCTGCTTTGTCACATTCCTTCCCTGCAGTCTGGGCTTCGCTCCCTTCCCTTGAGCACCTTGGAAGTAGAAAAATATCAAGTTCTAAAGATTTACAAATGCAAGTCTACAGTTATACCAAAAATGGCCAGGTATTTAAAGAATGGATCAGTTTTGACCACGAATGCTACCCAGGGCTCTGGGTACCATTTTGCCTTCTTTCTTTGTCTCCCCACCTTCTCCTGTCCTGTCATCATCTAAAGGTATCATATTTTGAAGCAGTGTCAGACATTAATCTGGCCTTTTAATTAAGCATGGACAACAGCTTGTTCCTGGCAGTCCCAATGCAGACAACTATTGATTTACTTCTCAGTTTACCATACGTACAATGTACCAGACTGACAGCCACACAAACTTGAGTCTTTTTTTTTTTTTTCAACTTTCTAAACTTTCTGCTATGAATGCTACCTAGCTGGACCTAGGACTGCCTTATTTAAAATTTTTAAATTACAATTTTTTAAAATTTATAGTTAAGGGATGCCTGTGTGGCTCAGTTCGTTGAGACCTTCCAACTTCTACCTTTCCTTAACCTAGAACACATGTGATCCATGCTGGATGAAACAAGGTATTCACATATATAAAAAATAAAATAAAACAAAATAAAATAAAATAAAATAGAATAAAATAAAATACGACGACCAGATACCAAGGATAGTGTAGATCAGAGATGGACAGCCTCATGATGTAAGAAACTGACTGTTTGGTTCACCACATGTAACTACTTCCACAGTATTTGATTAAATACTTGTGGAATAAATGGGTAAATGGAAAGTTATTTTTGTAGTAAGATACATTGCTAAGTACTGTTTCCTACTTATTAATTCTATGTCCTTGGCCACTGTGCATAACTTCTCTATGCCTCAGTCTTCATCTATAAAATGGGTCTAATAGTGTCCATTCATTGTATTATTATGCTAACAAAATAAATAATTCAATGCAAGTAAAAATCATCTGGCACATCCTAAGCTCTTACATTTTATTTCTATCATTTCTCATGCTCTACCACAGTTTCCTTGTACACATACTCATATATGATTGTTTTCCCACACAATTCTGTGTTTGAAATATTTTACTAAGTGCCTCAGATATACCTGTTGATAACTTGTTTATTGTTCAAGGCCTGACTCCTTTGATTAGCCTCTCTGGTACCCCCATCTTCGGTGCATGCCTAGAACTTCATTTGCAGCTGCTTTTGCTGCTTCTTGTCTCCTGCTGCGTTCTGAATATGAAAATCCTGAGAGCAAGGAATTCCAGCAGGACTTCTCATCGGGACTTCTTCCCTAAGCCAGCACTCAATAGATAAAAATGATTTACGTGGTCAGACTATCAGAATTGTTGTACATTGCATATTGATATCCAAGCCTTTGTTATCCATAATCAGGCTTCCATGAACTAGCTGAAAAACTGGATACCTACAACATAGAAGAGTGTTCTGTAACCTGAATATTTACTTTTGGAAGTGTCACTCTTGGGCGAATTATTTCAACTCGCTATTTCACAACTTACTCTCCTCTAAAATGGGGCGAGAAATGTACCTAATCCATAGTGTTTCTGTGAGGACTATATAAGTTAACACATGTAAACTACTTTGAACCATTCCTGGCCCATAGGGAACAGCTGTATATGGCTGCTGTATGTGGTCCCTATTTTCTTTATTTGCTATTATCTTCACACTGGGGAGAGCCTATTATTTTTGGTAAGGATATATTTGCACTATATCTTCAGCATTGACATCAAAGTGATCTTAACTTGTGGTTCTCTGTAAATAGAAATTATCAATATTTAGTCAAGATGAAGAAATCGGGAAATATTTATTAAACAGATGAACACCAGGCCTAATGTTGTCTGGCTTCCTACTCATTTTCTGTCCCCTTCTCTTGCCTTTCTTCATATGTACCCTTTTTTCAGACATGGTATTTTCTCAAGAAGACCTTCCTCACTTCCACCATCCATTTTGTTCATCTGCTCATTCCCTAACTGCACTACAAAATGTTATTCAAGGCACGCCCATGAGCAAGCCTCTCTTGGCCAACTGTATTTACTCAGTGCCATTTTAGTGGTTGTGAATGGTTCAGAGCTCAGGCTCTGCAGCAAGCCAACCAAGGCATTGATCCCGGCTCTGCCATGCCAATGCACAAGGGTGTAAGTTACTTAACACCTCCAGGTCGTACAGCTCAGTTCCTCCATATATGAAATGTACCTACTTCAGAAAGTTGATCTAGTGAGAAAATGCATCTAATGTTTCAACACAGTGTTTGCATACAGGAAAGACTTTTATTAACCTGGCCATTTTCTGGTCATTTTTACTGTTTGACTCACTCCTTAACTTTCATAACATTTTCCACCTTGCATTATAATCATCAATATACACATCCATCTCTAATCCTGTCAGACACTTAAGACACATTTATTCAATGGAGGAATAATAAATGTGCCCCCAGGGGCACAGTCTGTCCCCAGTTCTGCAAAGCTAGGTTTGTGATACCAAGCACGAGTAACTTGAAGTAGGGTTTCCAGATTTGGCAAATAAATATACAAGGCACCCAGATAAATTTGAACTTTAGTTAAAAAAAACAAACTAGTTTTAGTAACATGTTCCATGCAATATTTGAGATATACTAGAAATTTATTGATTGTTGACCTGAAATTCAAGTGTAACTGAGCGTCCTACATTTTATTTGGCAACCTAACCCTGAATCCTCTTTCAAATCCATAAATCTCTCTCTTTCCACACCAAGATTGTGAATGGGGACCCAAGATCATCTACGGGACATCCAGTCAAGGTCATGATGCACATAAATTGGATGTAATCCTATATTATTCATCTATTCAATCTAGCTGTAAGTAAAAATCATTTCTTTTGAAGTGGCCACTACTATTAAATTAGCTTTCAGGGTACCTGGGTGGTTCAGTCAGTTAAGCATCTGACTCTTCATCTCAGCTCAGGTCATGATCTCACGGTTTGTGAGTTTGAGTCTGCATGGAGCTCTGTGGTGACAGAGTGGAGCCTGCTCGGACTCTTTCTTTCTCTTTCTCTGACCCTCCCCAGCTCACACACTTTCTCTTTCTCAAAATAAATTAATTAATTAAAAAAATGAAAGTAATTAGCTTTCATTCCTCAGAATATGCTGGGGTGGACCATGTTGTTCTTTCCTACTAAAGTAGTAATAAAAAGTCGTGTAAAAGTTTCCAAAACTACAGAGGCAACAGTATACTGGCCGAAGGCAATGTTAAGTCAGGACTTCATTTACCCTTTTTTTTTTTTATTTGATCAGTTCCAGGGAAGAAGCAGAGCTTGTGGGCTGGTCCTGTTCATCCCAAGTCATTTTATTTGGGAAGTTAATTAGCTGCTGGGTTTATGGTTGATATCCCTGGCATCAGTGACACTTTTTTTCCAATATAATTTAGTTCTTAGACATTTTCAATCTGTAAATAGCCAGCATGGGTTGTTGCTACATGCAATACATATGCTCCATATGTGTCTTATGCAATTCTTTATCCTTAGCTCTTAACAAAATTCTCAGTCCAGAGTTGCAGATCAATATACAGTTGGTGAATAAACAAGTGGTTAAGATCTTGGGCTCTAGAGACAGACAAAATCAGATTCAAATTCTGACTGTTATTTATTATATAGCTCTGTGATCTTCCAAAGTTCCTTATTCTCTCAAGACTTAATTTCCTTGTCTATAAAATGGGGATAAAAACAGCTGCTTGGACATGGTTATGCTTTGAAAAATAAGTGAAATCTTGCACTCAAGCTGCTTAGTAGAGGGCTTGACCAAGCAGCAAGTGCTTTAAAATGTTAGCTAATATTATGTTACATGTTTTAATGCTACTGTGGGCAAAATGTCTATAAAATATCACCACTGCTACATGAGAACCTTCCCTTGAGTTAATTCTCTAGTGCTGCTCCCCTAAAAAACCTGATAAGACTAAGACAGTCAACATATTTCTAGGCAACATAGCTAATGTAAAAGCTATCTCTGAGTGGTAAACTACATTTGGACTGGAAAGAAGTACAGCTAAACTACCTATACGTGATGACTACATCATGCTTTGGGATTCTCTGGGTGTTGTGTAACATGTATATTGTAATAAATATGTCTTGTGTGGTGATTCTAGAAGTCATTTCTACGGAGTGTTAAGAGAGATATTGGCCCTTCAAAGCAGGACAGTCTTATACACACCAGTCTTATCCTCTTGCACCTAATGGTGTCATAAGGAAAGAAGACAGCTTCTGGAGGACAGTGGGTACTGCTACCTGAACTGTGACAAAGAGGAAGGCTTGACACTACCCTGATAGCAAGCTGTACTCCTCCCCTACCATCTCGGTAGACTCCCAGGGTGGCCTATTGTAGTCTCAAAGGTCTAAAGCTCATGTAAGCCTGAGAAGATGCCTGATGGATGTTCTAGCCCTGCCCAGGAGCAGGTACATCAGTTTTTGTATCCTCAATAAATTGCCCAAGGATCTTGGCATCTTAAGACTAGAAGCAGTTTTACATGCCATCACCTTTGACAGTTTGTCCAGTGTGGGAAGCTTTCTTCAATATTTTCAACAACTGGCCAGCTGACCTCATTTCCAAAACTTTTAGCCACAGGAAAGAGATTTTCCCCTTAGAAGTTCAATGCATTGCCAGCCAGTCTTCATTATAAAAGGCTTTGTTCTGGACAGAGATCTGCCTGTCTAAAATATCCTAACCATTAGCTGTATCTCCATTTTATCTTGAGAGCTACACAGAATGTTTAGATTCTTCCGCATGACTAATCCTCACATATTTGCAGACATCAATTTTGTCTTTCACTAATCTCTTATTTTTTTCAACAAAAGCATGCCCAGTTTCCTCAGTTATCTCCTACTACATTTACCACCCATGTGCCCTTCTTCCTATATTAACCTATCACATTAATATGTCAGTGTTGTTGCTAGAGCAGGTAGTACTATTTCTAACTCAGAGCAAAGGTATACTTCTTGAAATAGGGCTCATTTCTTTTGCATTAGAGGAATAATAAAGAATTAATCATTTTATAACTTTGGAAAGGCAAAAGCATAGAAAAGGCAGCTAAAACACTAAAAAAACATTATTATTATTATTATTATTATTATTATTATTATAAAATACATATGTGTACATGAGATGAAAGATAATAATTAATAAAAGATATCAGCAATATTATGCTATCCTTGAATTCATGCTTCAGAGTAATAATAGCACCTATATTCACATGCTGTTACTACAAATTATTAGGCATAAAAATTTGGGAAAGTTATTCATTTTCTCTAAGCCTCAGTTGACCCATCTGAAAAACAGGGATAATAATGGTATAGATTTCATTAGTATGTTGAGAATACAAAAAATAATCTATGTGAAATATTCCATGTACACCTGACTGAGAGTAAACAGGATAAAAACCAATATTGCATGCTGGTAAAGATCACAAACTCTGAACATGAATTTCTTTTCTACTGTTTACTAAGTATGAAATCTTGGACAGCTTATTTAACTTCCTTCAACTCCATTTTCTCAGATGAATAAATGGAGATTGTTGTAGATTATATCTTATAAAGAAGGGCACAAAAATATTTCCAGTTTGACATCTCAACACTTGCCAATTCCTTCGTCAAGAGGTGGCATCTCTACCTTTTCCTTACAACTGAGTAGCTGCCTGAATGGTCGGAATTGGCAAAGTGATGCCATATGACTTTCAAGGCTAGGTCATACAATTTGATACAGCTTCTATTCTGTGTGTGTGTGTGTGTGTGTGTGTGTGTGTGTGTGTGAGTGTGTGCACGTGCGCGTGTGAAGCTGCCATGATGAAGAGATTACATAGAAAAAGAAAGAGCTGTCTCAACAGTTGCCTCTGTTCCAGTTTCCAGCTATTTACATCTTCCCAACACAGGCCATATGTGTCAGCAAGCCCTCAGATCATTCCAGTCCCACCATCTGACTGCAATCGTGGGAGACCCAAAATGAGAACACACTGCAAGGTGCGTTAATTAACCTCCAGAATCATAAGAGATAATGACAAAACTATTGTTGTTCTTTTAAGTCATCACCTTTTAGGATGATTGGCTAGGCAGTAAGAGTTAACTAATGCAAAAGTCGAATAGTATTTGACTCATAAGTTTTATGTGGATTAAATGAGATGACGCATATGAAGTATTCAACATAAAGGAGTGGTTCTCAAATTTAAGTGTCCAATATTATCACCTGGAGGCTTATTACAAAATGGATTCCAGGGCACCTGGGTGGCTCAGTTGGTTAAGTGTCTGACTTTTGATTTCACCTCAGGTTGGTGAGATAGATCCAGTCCAGCATGGGGCTCTGTGCTTGGTGTAAAGACTGCTTAAGATTGTCTCTCTTCCTCTCCCACTGTCCCTCCCTCCCTCTCTCTCTCTTTCTCTCTTTCTTGCTCTCTCTCTCTCTTGGAAAAAAAAAAAGGATTCCAGGGCCCCTCTCCCTGAATTGCTGATTTAGTAAGTCTAGAGTGAAGCCTGAGTACTTGCATATCTAACATGTTCTAGCTGATGCCGATGCTCCTGGTCCAGGAACCACATTTTGCAAACATAGCATAGAGCAAACACTCAATTTATGAATTTTATTCTTACTACCATTTTTAGTACTTACTGTTTTTATTTCATGAAAATAATTACGCACCGTCAGTTCCTTTGAGTACAAAGGAAATTTATGCCCAGTTTCTCTCCATAACTCACCGTCTAGTTTATCTTATCTAGCCCTAGTGTTGATCACAATGGCTCTCATGTCAAGCATTTAACAACTGCTTGTTAGAGAAAATATGAACAGATCCCACACTGAAGGGAGATAGTGTAAGAAAAAGAGCGAGAGAGATAAAGGAAAAGAGAGGGGAGTGGGGTAGGGAGGGCTGCAGAGGAGAGGGTACAACAAGGGTGGGAGTAAAATGTCATGCTTCTTGCTCTAAAACTTTTTTTCTTTATACTATGACAAGTTTTCACAATGTCCTTTTCTAATTTTAGGATATGCTCCTCAAGATAGAAGCACATTGTCTCCAAATAACCCTTTCATTTCTTCAGTTCCTTTACAATTGAATGGTAAAATTATGAAACAACTCTATAACAGAACTAGTAAAAAAGCTACCATTAGACTATTTTATTTCACAGCTACTGCTTAGTCTGATAAAAAAAATGCATCAATTATTTAGATGTTTGAAAACTCTTTTTAGCTTGGAATGCTGGTACACTGGCATTCATCTTATTGACAAGATACTGTGGATATGAATGTATAAAAATATAACTGGACAGAGTAAGACTTGAGGATTCCCTGAAGGCCTTTGGTTTCCAGAGAGCCCATGTTTTAAGGGTACTTACAAGGTTGGTCACATCTATGAAACCTATCAATATTTCAAAGTACATATTTATGTTTGGCTCCCTCCTTTCCTATCCCATCTAGAGGTATGTCATGAGAACAAATGACACAATCTATATAAGAACTCTACAAACCTGCAGAACTCTACTTATAAACACTTAAAGTAATTAATACCTGTTTCCTTATTTCTAACAGCTTGTATGTCATATTGAGAATTCAAATGCTAGTTTACATACTATAGAACTTATGTATGATGTGTTGAGGGTATCTAGTTCCCATCAATTCATAAATGCTTAAGGAAAATCACAAAAGGAGAAAATGTAGCCCTTGCCCTAATGGAAGACACAATTTTGAGAGAAAGACAACATCTGTAAGTGAGACAAGCTTTGCCTTTTTTAAACTGACATGGGATCATGTTATTTTCCTGCTAAAAGTATTTTGTCTGTGTGATACCACTTTTAGGAAAAAGCAGAAAGTTTACAGAATTATTGGCAAAGCCCAATGATCTAGCTCATCTTCCATCTCTCTCTTTTTAAGTTTATTTATTTATTTTGAGAGAGAGGGAAAGAGAGAATTCCAAGCAGGTTCCATGCTGTCAACGTAGAGCCCAAAGTGGGGCTCCATGTCATGAACCGTGAGATAATGACCTGAGCTGAGAGGGAGCGGGACACTCAACCCCCTGAGCCATCCAGGTGCCCTCCTCTTTCCATCTCTAGCCAGTCTCAATTTTCTCATGTCTTCCATGTACACACAGTACTCCAGCCCCTTGGACTTGGCAGCCATTCTAGCACTCACCATTCCCTTTCACATTACCATGTTTTTGCACTCATGGTTTCCTTTTCCTGGAATATATCCACTATTGGTGTTTATACAGTGTCCAATACAAAGTAATCATACCATAGAAAGAATTTCTAGAATTATCAATTAATACTGCCTCTACTATGTTATTTTAACTATTGCCTATGCCAATAGACTGCAAGGTGAATGCCGAAGTTTGTGCCAACCTCTCCTTTGTATCACCCCACAAATCCTAGTGGAATTCCTAGTTAATTAAACAAAATAAGAAAAATAGATATATTCTAAATAATAGGATGAAATTAAAAAATATAATTAAAAAATACTAAACCATGCGGTATTAACAAAAATGACTAAGGACTGTGATTAAACTAGAAATCACTTTAGCTAAGGATGATTTCAAGGAAGAGGTAAACCTTGATCTCGGTTAACATGTGAAATTGAACATTTGGAAACAGGTTCTACTCTTGGCGGCAATAAGTGCACCACCAGCTGAGAAAGTCTTGCATATCCATCAACCTTATCTGTGAGAAGGAAAGCAGGATATAAAAGTTAGGGAACTCACACTTGTTAATTGCATATAACGTAATAATATTTCAGTAAGAGTTGGAACAATCCTATGAAATAAAAACTTACATCCATTATAATAGAGGAGTATTGAGTCTCCAAGAAGTAAATAAATTTCACAAAATCAACCACATTAAGTGGCAGATCTAGGATTCAGACCCAGGAGTCTACCAAAGCTCACGATCTTTTCCATTTTTCAGGAGGTTACTCAAAGTTACTAAAGGAAGAGAATGAAAAGGAACATAGCTTTCCCATCATAGCATGTTTTCTAGAAAAGGAAGAAAAAAGTATTAAAACTATGATTCATTCACTTAAGCTCTTAGTAAAGCTCCATTCTGGGGATACAATAGTAAGTACCAAAATAGCACAAATGGAGGGGCCTTCTTCTTGTGGAGTTTATGAGAAGCAGGCATAAGTAAAAATTTACATGAATCAATGTGAAGTTACAACAGTGGTAAATGTAATTTAAAAAACAAAGCTATTTGGCACTTTCAATTTGCTACAATATTAGAGGTAGAATACAGGAGTAGAATACAGGTAGAATACAGGAGTGTGCGTGTTGGCAGAGAGGAGCACTCAGAAGGAAAAAACATTTCAGGGATACGAAATAGCCCAAGCAAAAGCCCTGGGAACAGGAGGGACCATTTTATGTTTGAGGAACTCAAAAGAGAATATTGTATTCTAGACTTTTTGACCTAGGACAATAGTATATATATGGCAATGTCTTACATTTAAATATTTAAATCCAGGAAAATAAGAAGATTTGTGTCTAGGAAAGAGCAAATTTGATTTAATTAAAGCATCAAGCTGAGCTCATCAAATTTCTTCCTTCTTTTAGGCACCTGGGTGGCTCAGTAGTTTTGGCATCGGACTCTTGGTTTTGGCTCAGGTCATGATCCCAGAGTTGTGGGATGGAGCCCCAAGTCAGGCTCCATCCATGCTGAGGATGGAGTCTGCTTAGGATTCTCTCTCTCTCTTTCTGCCCCTCTCCACCGCTTACATGTGCTCTCTCTCTCTCCAAAATTAAAACAAAAACTGGGGCGCCTGGGTGGCGCAGTCGGTTAAGCGTCCGACTTCAGCCAGGTCACGATCTCGCGGTCCGTGAGTTCGAGCCCCGCGTCAGGCTCTGGGCTGATGGCTCGGAGCCTGGAGCCTGTTTCCGATTCTGTGTCTCCCTCTCTCTCTGCCCCTCCCCCGTTCATGCTCTGTCTCTCTCTGTCCCAAAAATAAATTAAAAAAAAAAAAAAAATTAAAACAAAAACTAAACTAAAAAAATTCTTCCCTTCTTTAATCATCACACTTCTCGCCCCACAGTGCAGATGAGGAGGTAAATTCTGAAGCCACAGATACTCATTCAAGCTGTAGCATATGATGGATTTGCTTCAGGGGAATCACCAGAACAATTGTTATAAATTTCCTTAATAATCAAGTAGAGATTGTGCGGAAATCTGGGATTTATAACAGGAATAAGCATGGTCTTTGGATTTTGCCAGGTGTTGGCTCAAAACCAAATACTTGATAGCTTGTGCAGGAAATTTTAATTCTCTGAGTTTCAGATTCTTTATCTATAAAATATTGTAATAAGTAAATAGGAAAAGGAATATAATGGCCTAAGCATACGTTCAGTACCTTGCCCTGGATTTCCCCTTTCCTTTCTTCATTCAATTCCATTTCATCTTCTTATACTATGTATATTGCTTTTGCTCTTCTGACAAAATTCCTTCTATCCATCCCTGCTTTCGCTTTTTTTTTTTTTTTTTTTTTTTTTTGCTTTGGTATTCTTTTTCCCTCTTTTATTCTTCGTGATAAATCAAAGAAAACCTTACTTTTATTACCTGCATGCTGTATTGAATCTCCAAGAGTGTTATTCTATCATAAGCCAGGGCTAATCTCTTCTAAGTTATTTTTCCCTTAAAGAAATGATGCTGTATAGGGGCACCTGGTGGCTCAGTTAAGCATCTGAATCTTGGTTTCAGCTCAGGTCATGATCTTACACTTTCGTGGGGTTCTAGCCCCACATCAGAGTCTGTGTTGTCAGTGCAGAGTCTGCTTGTGATTCTCTCTCTCTCTCATTCTCCCCCTCCACCCCAACTCTTCCCCAGCTCACACTGTCTCTGTATCTCTCAAAAATAAATAAACATAAAAATAGAAAAAAGAAAAACAATGCTATATAATTGCTTTCCTTTCCACAGCACGCGCGCGCGCGCACACACACACACACACACACACACACACACACAAGACAGTGCAGGAGAATTATATTTTTATCCATTTCAAAGACAAGAGCTTCCTAGAAAATTATGTTGAATCAATGAGGCTCACTTAAGAAAGCAAAGTTCTTTGTGATGGAGGTGTGTTGAGGAGTCCAAGTGATGGGCTATATTTGCATTTGCCACACACAGTAATGCTTATTTGGGGTATAAGAATTCATGGAGATATACTTTTTTAAACCCAATTTGCAATTTATCCATTATTAGCAGCACTACAAATATGAGGCTTGGAAATGCCAGGTGTTTTGTTTTGCAATTCTCCTTAGATGAGCTTTTGCATTAGTGCTAGGAATAGCCCCTGTTCTGGAAGCCAGCTGCGTGCCTACAGTCAAGATTGTTAATCCAGGGGTGGCAACATAGCTCTCCCTCTAAATGTTATTGTTTCAAGAACCAAAGCTATGAATAAAGGAAAGCACTGTCCTTGGCCATTCTATCTAGATAGGTAGTCACCCTTCACCTCTCTTCCTCTTACATCCCTATTTTCTTATGTGTAAGCGCTCCACTAAATAGTAAGCTCTTGCATCAAAAGACTTTTTCTTATCCATAATTATATTCCTAGCACAAAGTAAGTGTCCCCTAAATAGGAGTTTAATCAAGAAATAGGGAGAGATTGCCCCTACCTCAATGCATCTACCATTTGCTGGCAGTGTATTCTAGGTTCTTTCCTATCATAGCCTTTCTCAAAGATTTTTCTCTCAGGAAGAGATAAAAAAAAAAAAAAATAAGTACCTGGTAAGTGCTAGGTACCATGTTCTGTGTTTTTCATACATTATCTCATTTAACTTACACCCAGTTATGGTAGTTCAGTACTTCCTCCCATGTTTTACAGAAAAGGTACGTAGGGCTCAGAGAAATTAGATGACCTTCTCAATGTTATATGGCAGGGAAGTGTCAGAACATAGATTTGAAGACAGCAAAGTTGGAAAAAACTGTTTTGGCTAGAGGTGGTGGTGGCAGGGGCTGATTTTTGGGGGAGGGGAAAGAAAAAGAGAAAAATGATAAATGAGGAAAATTGACCACAAGGATTCTAATGGAAAGCCTAAGTGAATGGGATTACATATTTTGTGAATGTAACACCTATTTGAAAGTCTCAACAGAAATTTGAATTTTGAATAACTAGATCTCTAAGTAGACTTTGATTATCTGTATATCTAGTTTTGAGCATAGTCAACATTTTTCAGTAAGAATAATCTATAAGAAGGCTAATAATAAAGCAACTGGTTGAATGAAAGAAAGTATTTATTATTGAATTCTTGTATGCTTTATGCAACCAGAATGTGAGAATTGAAGGCTAATACGGTCTTATGCCACAATTGCTAGGTCTGATTTTGTGAGCCAAATGGCTTGGCATAAAGGGCATGGGTTCCCTCTGGGGGGCATTTTGAACAGAAGCAATCAGGCAGTGATGCAATTATAGCACCTGCAAATATTATTGTAACCTTTTCTACCCACTATGTACCACAGGTTGGGTTCCCAGGGAAGCAAATTCTAAGATGGAATTTAGCATGCAGTATGCTTATTTAGGTATGCCTTTGGGAGCAACACCTGTGGAAGGGTTGAGTGGGAAGCAGGAAGCTGGCACAGGGAGAAGTCAAGCTGCAAATTGGCCAACTACAGCCTCCATCTACCACATGGAGGGCTCTGGGGCTAGAATAGCACCTCAGAATTGCCCCCAAATGAGCCAAGATGATCATGCTTTTATACTGCTGGACTGATTAATCCTTCAATGTCAGACAAGCTAGAAAAAGGCTTGACCTTGGGTATGGCAGCTCTCTGCAGCCAGGCTAATCCCTGAAGGAGCTAACAGCTGAAGGCTATTGTCTGACAGCACATCAGCAGCTAGGGTGACATGTTCTTAATGGAAAAGAAATTTGGGAGGTGTTGGCACATACCATGTCCACCAGAGTCCAAATGATATAATACCCTCCTCAGATGTCCTTCCAAATGTAGGGAAATCCAACCATGGAGGTGTTCCCTTCTTCTAAACTAGGATAGCAGCCACATGGTTATTAGAATCTGCTTGCATCTACTTATAAGCCCACTTATAGTTTTAATTTAGGTAAAACAAAGAGGGCTACTTTGTGAGAGTTTTTTTGGGTTATATTATAGATGAGTTTACACACAAACTTTACAAAGTGTATTAGTCAACTCAGGCTGCCATAGCAACATATCACAGACTGGGTGGCTTAAATAGTAGAAATTTATTTTCTCATAGTTCTAAAGGCTTGAATTCCCAGATCAGGCTACTGGCAGATTTGGTTTCTGGTGAAGTCTCTCTTTCTGGATTTCAGATGGCCACCTTCTCACTGTGTCCTCTCATGGCATTTTGTCCATGCACATATGGAGAGAAAGATCTCTGGTGTCTCGTCCTCTTTTTATAAGGGCACCAGCCCTATCAGAAAAATGTTGTACCCTTATAACATCATTTAACCTTAATTGCCTCCCCAATTGCCCCATCTCCAAATATAGTCAACTTGTGGGTTATGGTTTCAACACGTGAATTTTGGGGAATACAGTTTAGTTCATAACATTAAGTAATTAAATTAAGATTTATAGGGGCACCTGGGTGGTTCAGATGGTCGAGTGTTTGCCTTTGGCTCAGGTCATGATCTCATGGTTCATGAGTTCGAGTCCTGCATCCGGCTCCTGTTGTCAGAACAAAGCCTGCTTTGGATCCTCTGTCCCTTCTTTCTCTGCGCCTCCCCACTAACACATGTGAACCCCTATGCTCTCTCTCTCAAAAATAAATAACCATTAAAAATATATATTAAAAAAGAATTATATCATAATGTTGTACACAATGTGAATGTCTCTTTGGTTATTTATCCTTTGCAGGGACCTCATAAATATTTTTAAGGATGACAATGCCTTAATTGTTTGATTTTAATTAGCTGTCTGTTTAATTTATATTTAGGCTTATTCTGAATTTACTCTGCTATTTTATACCTAGGGCTGAATGCTCCTAACTTCAAAAACCTATCTTCTATGCTTGCTCATTTAAGCTTCATGTGTTCCACATATTACACAAAATATCTGACATTTCTTTTTGTTCTGTTGGTTTGACTTAAATTGCATGTATAGCTGAGATGTATGAAACTCACTGTTCCCTCATGTTAGTCGGGAAGAACAACCTATGATGAGTTGGAAGAAAATTCTGTCATTTTGATTATAATACAAATTGTTTCATTACAAAAAGACTTCCTCCAGTAAGCTGCCTACCCTTTGACCCTGTAATTGTAAGGTTTTACCCTGAGAAAATAAGTATAAGCAATGTAATCATCTAATAATGAGGTTCTAGTACAATAAATTATGATACATAGACTCAATAAAATAACATGTAGCCAAAAAAAGATGCTTAGTATTTTATGACAAGGGCCATTTCCCTTATTCTAAATAAAAAACTATTTGTGCTTCAAAGTAGTGTATAAAAATTTCTCTTTGCATATGAATATTTATGTACATAGAAAAACATAGAATAATACACAGCAAACTATCAATAGATGCTATCCCTGAGGGGCAGGAATATAGATAATGTTTATTTTATTCTTTTTTTTAGGTTTATTTATTTATTTTGAGAAGGAGAGAACAAGAGCAGGGGAGAGGCAGAGAGAGAGGAAGACAGAGAGAATCCTAAGCAGGCTCCGCAGTGTCAGAGCTCAAACTCATGAACTGCGAGATCATGACCTGAGCTGAAATCAAGATTTGAGGGGCTTGACCAACTGAGTCACGCAGGGTCCCTATTTTATTCTTGATGTTTTACTTATTCCTATTTTTTCAAACTTTCTATAATTAAAATGCCTAAGAAATGTCAAATGCTTACATTTTGTCAAAAATAATAAATTAGTATTCAATCTAATATTACTAACAATAAGGGTAGTTAATACTGATTGTTTACTATATGCCTATTGCTGCCCTAAGATCTTTATCTAAATTAGTTCATACAACTCCAGAAATTTAAGGCAACCATCCATATAAAGATTTCTGTATATTTATTTTTATTTTTATTATTTTTATTTTTATTTAGAAAGAGAAAGAGATCATGAGCAGGGGGAGAGGGGCAAAGGGAGAGAGAGAGAATCCCAAGTAGGTCCCAGGAGCCCAAAACCGGGTTTGATCCCAGGGCCCTGGGATCATGATCTGAGCCAAAATTGAGCTGGGCATTCAACCAGCTGAGCCACCCAGATGCCCCTCTGTATATTTCTTAAAAACAATGATGACAACAACCACCACAACAAGAACCCAGTTTTTCTATACTATTCTTTACTGCCAACTCATTTAACAGCTTTGTATTAAATGATGGACCAGAAAAAAATAGTTTTAAAATAAAGGAAAATTGGGGCACCTGGATGGCTCAGTCAGTTAAGCATCTGACTTCGGCTCAGGTCATGATCTTGTGGTTGGTGACTTCGAGCTCTGCATCAGGACTCTGTGCCGACAGTGCAGAGCCTGGAGCCTGCTTCAGATTCTGTGTCTCCCTCTATCTCTCTGCCCCTGCCTCCCCCCCACCCCCACTCTCAAAAGTAAAAAATAAACATTAAAAAAATAAAATAACGGAAAATATAACAAAGAGTCAGGAATTTATCCATGTATATATGTAATGGAAAAAAAAAACACTAAAGGAAATAGAAACCAAAGCATGAGAGCACATGACAGACTTGAAGGCCCTGAAAAGTTACTCCAATTTTGTTATTTACAGATGAGGACAATCTGTTTCAGAGGAGGGAAAAAAATGACATGTGAAGGCCTTCTAGAACTAGAACTCAGCTCTCGTCTCTCAAATCCCTGATTGTTTGCATGTGAGGTATAATACAGCATGAGCAGCCCAGAACTGCTCAGAACTCAGAGCACAATATTCACAAAAATATTTCAAAAGTTATTTCACCAACTGTTGGCTTAGGGTCTGGATTTTTAGTCAGAATCGACTTGCCTGAACCACCGTATCAGAACCTAAAGCCAGATTTTTATGATATTTAATCTTGTGATTACTAATTTATAGATATGGAGATTGAGGGTAAATTTTTCAAAAATCTTGTTTAATATAATATACATATTAAGAACTTGGCTAAGGTAGATAATACTCAAAACCAAGGCCATTGTACTTGAAACTGCTTTTATTTTACAAGGCATCCCCTCATCACTCCAACCTCCCCCCCGCCCCAGGACAACCCTTTGAATTAGAGAAAAACCCCCATCAAGAGATGCAAAATAATAAAGATAAAAGTTTCTTCACTTTACCATTGGTAATAGAAGACCAAATTTATAAAATTCATAACATTTGCTGCCAAAATTTTAGTAAATGGAAAAAAATATTTGGGGGAAGATGCAAAATTGAAATAGAAGTTATGAATCACATCAAATATTAGCCTCGACATGCAATTTATTTTTGTATTTTTTGGCAATATAATGCATTTAGAAAACTCAGATGTGCATTGTTGCAAATAGCAATTGCTTTTTAAAGTCATCTACCTTGTAATTTCAGGATATTTTTCAGTTAAATAAAAATGACAGGAAAAACTGATTCTAAGAGTTGTGTAAGTAAAATAAAATAGAGTCCTGTTTCACTTTGTTTAGTGCTCTCCCATAGCTTACTGTTCCATCTCCAGGGTCTAGCAGACTGGCACATAGCAAGACCTAAAGAAACATTCTGGGAAACAAAACAGTAAAGACCCACAGAAACTTGATCTTGTTCTTTGATGTCAACACTTCCCTGCCCCCCACCATCCCTAGTGATAGGTTAGTTATCAAAAATGGGCTGGAGAAGAATTAATTCTTTTGAACCCACTACTTCTACTACTAGGGATTGACAAAACTTCTAAAAGTTATCTGAGAAATGAGGCTGGAGGAATTGTATAGTGAGTATACTGTGGTCTTCCCTCCTTTCTTCTCTGTAGTCTTCTCTGTGTCCCACCCTGAGGGAATGGCGGTGAACTCCTGAGCTGAAGAGAAAATGCCAACCCTCCAGAAACCTGTCTGGGAAGAAATGGGAGATGAGCTTGGGGACTGGAATGTGGGATGCCAGACACAGGAAGAGAAGGTTAGTGTCCTCGAATTCAACAGATAAGACACAGGAGGGACCCACCCTATGTGCTCTTCAACCCCATAATTTATAGGGGAGTGGAACACAGCCTGCTGTATCATTCTTCCTTCCCAAGCCATGAACACAGGAAAATGCCCCGGATAGCCTCTGGAGCCACTGTATTTTCATATTCTACATCTCTATTCTGTCCTTTCCCTCAATGCTGGCAGGCATGGCTCTCCAGGCCAGAGTGTGTTTGTCTACTGAGTAGCCTGTCTCCAGAGAGATATAGACCTTCTTTTGGAAAGGTCTGTCTAATCTCTTCAGTGAAGAGTAAATGCCAATGATTCTCTGGCCTCAAGGTTTGATGGGTGAGGAGATGCACCAGTACTCCTCATGGCCCATGATGCCTCACCCCAGCAACAGTGCCCTGCTCTGGGGCAATGGGAAGCCTTCCCAAGTCTTCCCATTTACTGTGAACTTGGAGGACTTTTGGAGTCCTGCAGGCCTTGTCTTATTGAATGATAACAGAGGCACACATTTTCACTCTGCTATGCAAAAAGGGATGTTTACTGTTTACTTTGAAGTCTGAAGGAATTAAATTTATTTGCCCTACTTTTTCACTTATACATCGTGCATTATTTTAATGTAAGTTGACATCTAATAAGTTTTTCTCAAAGCTACTTTATTATTTTAAAGTTTATTTATTTTGAGACAGAGACAGAGAGACAGAGAGACAGAGAGTGCAAGCAGGGGACGGGCAGAGAGAGAGGGAGAGAGAAGGAATCCCAAGCAGGTTCCACACTGTCAGCATGGAGCCCGATGTGGGGCTTGAACTAATGAACCATGTGAAATCATGACCTGAGCCAAAACCAAGAGTCAGATGTTTAATCGACTGAACTACTCAGGTGAGCCTCAAAGTGACTTTTAGAAAATGGAATTAATTTTTTTTTTTAATTTTCTTTTTCCAAATAAAGTGGACTCAAGTAAGGAAATACCATGTATCCAAACGTTTATTGAGTAGCTGCTATGTGACAGGAATCTTTCAAGATTCTCACAAGAGTGGGATAATATGATTTTAGATTGACAATATCAAAAACGATCACTTGTTAAGCACCTACTGTATGCAGTATTAAGTGCAATAATGGGATATATAAAGATATGTCAAAGAAGCATATGTCAGATCACAGCTGCTGATTTGCTTGTGACAGGTGACAGAGGGTCTTGACAAAGCAACACAGATGAAAACTGCCTACTGGGCCTTGACCCAATGCATAGTCATGCCCTGTCACATTCTGAGCTGTAATGGGTGATGTCCTCAGGAGAAGAGATGGAGACGGAGGGAGCTCTGGGGCTGCTTTCTTACCACCTGTAGAACATTTATCTTGGATTGATTATCTGGTCTAAAACAGTCTTGAAGCCAATTCAGTATCTAGAAATCTGGGGATTTCTTCATTCTTTCAGTCAACTCCTTGTTTTTCTGAAGGCATTAAGAAATTTACTGAACTCACAATTTTATGAGAGCCTGGTATCTGATTTTCTGTGCTAATTCTGTTTCTGATGGTAGCAAAATAACTAGATTTACAATCAGGTGTTCTCACTACCATGAACATCAAATGGGATTAGTTTACTAAATATTTGCAGCCTTGCAGTCAAGAGTGCTAATATATGTTCTAATAATACATTTGGATCTGTGATAAAATGACCTTAGTAACTAGATCCACTAATGCAGTTAGCTAGACACTGGCACAACTCCGCAGACTTGAAGCATATCAATTTTAAGCATGTTCTTCCAAACTTGCACAACTTCTGTGATATCTATGAATTCTAACCGTGGATAAATTTCTTTTTATAAAAGGCAAAGAGGAGCCATTTATTATAATTTATATATGAAAATCTAATTCAATATGTTAAACTGCTGTAGGCAGCTTCTCTTTCAAAATAAAATTTTATTTTACAAAGTAAAGAATTTAAGCAAATAGGCACCCAACGATTCGAAAATGGGTCACTGGATTTGGACACCATGACAAACAATTGAAAGTGAGAAGCTCAGAAATGTTAAGGTTCATTACTCTGACCCATTGAAACTTACTACTACTTCAATTTTACAATTCAGCATTTTGAAGTCTCATAGTTATAATAAATCATAAAAATTTCCCAGTTATAATAAATAGCAAACTGCTCTTTGGTAAGAGACAGTGGTAAGTTTAAATAAGCAATGAATGACATATGCTATAATCAAGAACAATTGGCAGACATGGTACAGAGCAGCTATTTTAGAGTTCATGGTCTCTTTCTTCATGTCCCTCCATGAGATATAGAAACTTTTCAAAGATTTCTGCAAATTTTACCCCTAAAGACTTTGTTCCAGTATATTGTCAAAGTAGTGTTTTTTTAATAGCCGATACCTGGCTTTGCCAAAATGATTTTAATAAAATGGTTAACTGCATGTGCTTAACATAGAAAAACAAAGCAACTCAAACTTTAGGAATAAAGGGATCAAGGCATAAATGAAAGGTCTTCTGGTCATGATTTTAAGAAATATTTTTGGAGAGAACAATATAAGTCAAGCATTGTTCTAGGCACTGGAAATACACATATAAACAAGACAACTTGCATTCTAATGGAGAAGAGAAGCTATATATATACTTATATATAATATATATATTTATATACTATATGCTTATATATTATATATATATTATATATATTATATAATTATATATATATTATATATATATTATATAATTATATATATTATATATATTATATATTATGTATATATTATATATAAGTATATATTAAGCATATATATATAAGCTATATATACCATAATTTATGGTAATGGTAATACATTTTGTTCACTTATCTCATATTTATTGAGCACACACTAGTGGGTGCTTAAGATTTATCAGTGAATGAAAACAGATATCTCTGCCCTCATGAGGCATGCACATTAACTCTATGAAAAAATGAAACAGAATAAAATGGGAATAAGAGATTTGGGTTTGTTTTTTGTTTTTTGTTTGTTTTCTAACAAGGAGGAGACAGGGAGAGCCTGAGAAAGTGATATTTTAAGAGAGACTATTAAAGAACAAGAAGGAGTGAGAACCATGAAGGTCTGGGGGAGTAGAATTCTGGGCAGAGAAAATATCAAATGTAAAGGCTTTGAAACAGACAAGAGGTTGGTGGGTGCTAGGAGTGGCAAGAGCCTTATTGCCTGGAGCACAGTGGCATGGGAGTGGGTGGCATGAGGCAAGATAAACGAGTTCCAAAAATACAGGTCCTTGAAGATCATGATAACACTTCCAGATTTTGATCCAAGAGTAGTGGGAAGTCATTAGTAAGTTTGAAGCTGGTGAGTGATATGATCACATTTATCTTTATAAAACATTCCTCTCAGTAATATTTGAGGACTAGATTGTAGAGGGAATAAGAGTGGAAGCAGGGGGACAATTTAGGAGGCATTGCATTAGATGAGAAAAGAGATGTTGGCTTAGAAAAGAGTGATCAAAGCGGATGTGGCAAGAAGTGACCAAATAGGGATATATTGCAAAGTTAGAGGACAAAATGATTTCCTGATAGATTCAAGGTTGGTTGTTAGTGAAAGCAAAGATTCAAGGATCCACCTAGGCTGTTGGCCTAAGTAGTAGGGTAAATCATGATGCCATCTACAAAGATGGAGAGTAAGAGAGAAGTGGCTTTTGATGGTGGGGTGTGGGAAATCATGAGTTATTTTTGGACATGAAAACTTAAAGGTACCTATTATACACTGCGATGTCAAGGAGACAGTGATTTGTCTTCTGTGAGAGGTTCGGGCTGGAAATAAATTTGGCAATCAGTGGAATTTAGGTGAAAGTCAAAGTATAAAACTTGAAAAAAATCAACTAAGGAGAGATGGAAATTAAAAAAGACAAGAGAGGTAAAGATTGAGCCTTTGACACTGCAGAATTTAGAAGTGGGAAGAAGAGCCCACAAGAGTCTGAGAGAAGCATTAGATGTTTAAGTGAGTTCTGAAGTGTTGGCAATGAAAGGGGAGAGGTGAGATAAAAGCTCAGAGGACAGGAAAGCATGACCCAATAGGAATGGAAAACAACTTCTATACAGCAAGAGAGCAGAAGACAAAGGGGAGAGAGAGACCAGAATTGACCCTGGAGAGGGAAGGATCAATAATAGTGAAGAAGGTTGTTATGGTTATCAAAGCAAACAATGATGGTGGCCTGCTCCTGGAGGTGGCAGGAGGAATGGAACATAATAGTTAAGTTAGGGAGATTCCTTTGAGGCAGGACTGTCCCAAATTAACGATGTTTGGATATTGGGGGTGAAAAGAGGAAGTTCGGGTTTTAGCTTGGCTGTAATGTAGATTATTATTCTAACTACTGTACTTCCTTTTACATTCCATAATAATATAGTTGTGAAAACAAGAAAAAATTACTTATAACCCCAACTAGCTTAACAGAAATACTAGTATTCTTTCCACATTTTAACAGTATGCGTACATACAATTTCTCAATGTGGTTATCCTAATAAATATACACATCTCTGTTTTTTTCCAATTTACAGTATGCTATAAACACTTCTATGCTGCTTCATAATATCTACAATTATCATTTAAATGAAAGCATATTATGTCATAGACTACAATTGTTTTACTATTTCTCCCTATTTTAATGATGTTATTACTTCCGATATCTACCCATTGTTACTAGCAGTACATGCTCATGAACATGTATTTTTCCTATTTTTGAATTATTTATGAAGGATAAATTTGAAGACACTGAAAACACATAAATATTACCAACTGCTTTTTTAAACATTTTGCCAATAGACAATTCTCTCAGGAATATACCAGTGTGACAGATTTACCACATTCTCAATGGAATTAAATGTTTTTCTTAAAAACATCTGACTGAATCTGTGTGAATTTCAATTTCAGTTAGTATGTTTCATTTCTAGCAAGATTAATTGTTTATCTAACTAAATAGTCTCCTTGTTGCTAAGCATTTATATTAAGACCTAAGTTACCTATTTTTTTCTTCAGACAGTTGTGTAGGTTTCTTATATAATAATGTTATTAATAATAATGAGTTCTTTTGAAAAAACGTTCCTAAGATTAAAAAAAATACACAGAATCTAGAAATAAAGGATGAAGATTTGGGATGAAGATTTCCTGGCTTTGGTTTTTACTAGTTAGGTTAGAATCCTGGTTCTTATTTATGAATTGTGCTTTTTGAGCTGACTTGGGTTTAAAGTCAGGGTACCTGGGTGGCTCAGTCGCTTAAGCGTCCAACTTTGGCTCAGGTCATGATCTCACAGTTCATGAGTTCAAGCCTTGCGTAGGGCTCTGTGCTGACAGCTCAGAGCCTTGAGCCTGCTTCAGATTCTATGTCTCCCTCTCTCTGTCCCTTCCCCCATTTGCACTCTGTCTCTTTCTCTCTCTCTAAAATAAACACACATTAAAAAAAGTACGGTCCTACTTTCTCAATACTTTACAGTATTATGGTTTGGGGTTCAAGTAAGTTAATATATATGTAAATGTTTAAGTGGAAAACTACACAAATTTTGGTGATGTTATTATCTGAGCATTTCAATTGGGCACTTGGGGGTGGAGGAGACTATATAATTCTTGACATCACTGAAGCCATAAGAGATAGTGTCCATCTCCTGCTTACATACCAGGTGAGTCTTGTGCTTAGTGAACAGAACAATCCATGAGATGTTGATGCTTTTAAATAAATGTATGTAGATATATTTAATTTTAATTTTCAACTTAGCCAAGTGAAGAAATAGTATAAAAAATAAAGTCACAAAACTTAGAAATTATATTAGAATCCCGTGATGGTTATAAAACATATTTTAGATGTTCATTTACTGTAATATAACAGAGACAGGAGAACCAATAAAATGTTTCCAGTACCAGAATGTAAATATATTTTTGATGGCATTTTAAAAATTAGAATTAACCATGCAGTGTTTTTTACGAAAGACTGATAACTTAATGGTAACCAAACTGGACTTTCATGCCTTTAATTCATAGTTTTAAAAAATAATCTGAAAATGATGAATTTGGCAAAGACTCAAGACTCCAGATAATTGAGTAAGCTACATTATCAATATAAAATAAAACAAATGATAACTGCACTTATTATGGTGGGCACTGTATAATCTATAGAATTGTCAAATTACAATGTTGTCCACCTGAAAGTAATAAAACACTACATCAACTATACTTCAATAATAAACATTTGTGAAAAAGAACATGCTGATCTGAGCAACAACAAAAAATAAGACTTTCCAACTTAGTGGATGATGATATATGACGGACAACAATGTGTTATATTTTATAGGGAGAAAAAAACTTCTTCAATAATAGGTATTTAGAATTCAGGTGTTCATGTTCTTTCCTAAATACTTAACAGATAGTAAAATTACCAAAGATAAATTAATTCACAGAGACACAATTATTGTTTTTCTGTTTTCTTTCTCTTGCCCTAAGTATTTGTCAAACATAGATGTTGAATTCATCCATATTATACAGTAAGAAATGGCTTCAGCCAAAGCACAGAAGGACTTGTCTGAGTTACCTCTGAAATCTTAAAAATTTTCTGATAACAATTATCATTTTGAAAATTGCAAATCATTTAGGGAAATACAAACTCTTTGTTTTCACCCCTAATTGGTTTTCATTTAAATACAGATATTAGGTACACATATTAGAACAGGCAACTGTTCCCACTAGTGTGTTTATCTAATTTAGGTGATGGAAGCTATTCAAGAGCTGTCTTTTGCTATGATCTTGGAAAACTCACTTGACAAATTTAGACTAAATACCACCTCTACAGCAGTGACTTTAATGGTTAGCACCTGTGCTGAGAATAGCATAGTCCTTCTGGACTGCCAAAAGCTTCATCTCCTTGCAAACTTTCCCATCCTCTAAAACTAATCATGAACTCTCATCTCTCTTAACCATATGCTTCACATTTGTGAAGGTATCAGTCATGTGTGCTTCTATAATCTGCACTCGTGGTTCAGAGTTAAATAGCAAAACCAAAATCACAGGGTGTCACAGAGGAATTGTTTCTGCCCATTCTTAATTATGCGCTTGAAATGGAAATGGTCAAGAGAAGAACGTATCATTTTCCTTGAACCAATCTGCTGTGAAGAGGATCTACGTCAGGTGCTGACACCACTTTCTACGCGGGAATCTGGAACTGAGGTATTGTCTGTCCTTCTCTCCTTTCTCTCCCTGCCATTTTTATATCCAAAGCATTCCTTGAGCCACCTTCTTCTCATCTTCTGCCAATTTTCTAGTTGAATCAAAATCACAGTTCATCAGTGTTAGTGAAACAGACTTCTCACTTGTCATCTTGAATTAATCTCGTCCATCTTAAATATGTGTTACTGCCAAACTGATTTATATTTTTATTTAAAACTTTAAATATTTCAAATTATAGAAAGCTAAAGACATTACTGAAAACACTCATGCACTCATCATTCACACATTCTGCTTTATGGCTTCAGGTCATTTACAATTGTAGCTACTGCCTTATAAAACACTTTCATGCTCGTAAGAGAAGTGCTGTAAGATGCTCATGAGCAAGGTACTTTTATTATCCCTGTCTTAGTCAGCTTGGGATGCCATAACAAAATACCACAGACTGGGTGACTTAAGCAACAGGGATTTATCTTCTCACAGATCTGGAGGATGTGAGCCTGAGATCAGGAAGCCAGACTGGTCAGGTTCTGGTGACAGCCTTCTTCCTGGCTTGCCGATGGCTACCTTCTAGCTGTGTCCTCACATGGCAGAGAGAGAGCCCCATGCCTCAATGCCATCATGTTGGGAGTTAGGGTTTTAACATATGAGGTTTCAGGAAACAGAATGGAGTGCACAGCAATTCCTATTTTAGAAAAAAAGAAAACTGAGGTACAGAGTACTTTAGGAAAAAGGAAATAAGCACAGAAAGGATAAGTAATTTGCCCAAGGGTAATAAGTGGCAAAACCCAGGCGGCCTAGCTTCAAAACTGACATTCTTAGCCATTATGCTATCACTTCTTAAAGAAAAATAAAGCATATATATTTATATTTATGTGTGTGTACCCATATGTGTATATAATATAGATGCATATATATACCTATGTATATAATACATGCATATACACACATATACCTATCTATATCACCTATATTTCTATAATATATGCCTATAACATATTTTAAATATATATATATTTAGTTTACATAAGTGGAATCAACTTGTACTTATGTTTTCAACCCTTTTTCTTACTTGACTGTGTTTTTGAGCCCTATGTTTATCGAAAATTATTATTCACCACATTTACTTTATCAATGTTTCTCATCCGCACCATTCTGTCATTTCCTCCTTACTCATCTTACATTCCATGACCAAAGATTGTCATCACTCCTTTGAATACATGCTCACCCTCCTCTCCTTTCCTCTACGTTGTCATACTTTCCTGTCATTCCCACAGAACCAGTTCCACCGTCCCTCCCCTACACTCATTCTGTGTATACACCCGCACATATGAAGATGGATACAGAAGATCATATAAGTGGTCTCACTTTATTATATTTATTTTATATAGAAGTTGAAAAATAACTTTAAATTTATGACTGGTAATCGAGTGGCCTATTGCTTATAGCTAACAATCATGTTAAGTCTCCATATTTCTTTCCGTCTTCCATGCTGTCTCTGACTGTTCTCTATCTTCCCCTTTCTCCTCAAACCTCCATCATTCTAGTCTTTAGCTGCTGATGTCACTTTCTATTTCCCTGAGAAAATGAAACCAATTATGAAGAGAGGTTCTACACCCTCCTGTTAGAACACCTGCCGACACCCCTGCACCTGTGCTGTGTGTACTTCTCTACTGACCTTTAAATAATCAACTGCCTGTGTTTCTAAAGTCAACTCCTTCCCACATGCAGTAGGCTTTCACCTGGGACATTGCTCTAGAAATTCTTCCCTGCCCCTGCCTCGTACATTTTCTCTCTCTATAGAATCATTTTTTCCATCAATACAAACATGCTGTACTATAAAAAAAAAAAATTTACAAACCTTTCTTGAGCCCACATTTCTCTTCATCCACTGTCCTATTAACCTGTTCTCTCTTTTAAGAAAATAGTCTCTGATTCCTCTCTTTTCACTTGTTCCTGAACTCATACCAATCAGGTTTTCATCTATAACACTCTGCCCAATGCTGTACCTGTGACTTCATATTTACAAATTCAAAACCCAGTCCTCTTCTTACTTAACTGATCTACACCTTTAGTATAGTTGGTCACTCTCTTTTCCTTTCCCTCCTTAGCCAGTGTGGTTGATTATTTTTACATATTTTAGGTGGATGAAATTGTTTCTTCTGTGTATGATGCATTCATATCCTTGGTTCTCATTTTTTTTTTTTAACAGGATTGTGAAAAATATAGATTGTGGGTATAATTCTCCAGTTTCTTCTTAAAAAAACATTTTTGTTGGTGTCATTTTGTTTTGCTTTAAATGTTATATTATGAGGAATTCAAAACTCTTGATCTTATCTTTTGTGACTTATTTTTTTTTAAGTGCCTTGCTTAAGTAATAGTTTGCTTCTAAACATCCTAAATTCATTACTTATATTTTTCTTTAACAATAATAAATTTTGGGGGCACCTGGGTGGTTTAATTGGTTAAGCATCTGACTCTTGATTTTGCCTCAGGTTGTGATCTCATGGTTCATGAGTTCTAAGCTCTGCTTTGGGCTCTACACTAGCAGTGCAAAGCCTTTTGGGATTCTCTCTCTTTCCCTCTCTGCCCCTCCACTGCACTCAGGTACCTGGCCTTTCTCTCTCTCAAAATAAATCAACTTAAAAAAAAGTCTTTGCAATTCTAGTACACTTGCTCTTTCATATATATTTTATGAATTTATTATGATTTACATAAACATTGTTCAGAATTTTTGTTGAAATTGATAAAATTGAATTACATTTCAATTATCTGGATATCATTATTTTGAGCTCTCCATCTGTTATATGTCAATGTACTTATTCTCATCTCCTTTTATGACTTCTAATACATTTTAAAGAGTTTCTCCATGTACGTCTTATGCATCTTTTATTAGATTTATTTCTTTGCATGTTATAGTTTGTGAATTTTTAAATACATCTTTGTTACTAGTGTATAGGAAGCTTACTGATTTTTTTCCTATGGTCTTGTTTCAACAATCTTGATGAAGTCTTATTTGTATATTTTGTAGATGTTCTTGTATTCACATGTATTAACTTTGTACACAATTATAGTGTCTGATAATAACAATGTACTTCTTTTTCTTTTTATCCTATTTTCTCATTTCTTTTTTTTTTTTTTTTGACTAATTATATTACCATTCTTACAACCATTATTTATACAGTTCTTAATAGTCCGAGAATAGAAATTTCAATATATTGATTTTAAAACACTATTACATATTTTTTTAATGTTTATTTATTTTTGAGAGGGAGAGAGAGGGGGAGAGAGGGAGAGAGAGACAGTGTGTGACAGGGGAGAGGCAGAGAGAGAGAGGGAGACACAGAATCGGAAACAGGCTCCAGGCTCTGAGCTGTCTGCACAGAGCCCAATGTGGGGCTTGAACTCAGGAACTAGAAGATCATGGCCCGAGTTGAAGCCGGATGCTTAACCGACTGAGGCACCCAGGTGCTCCTAAACGCTGTTACTTAGTATTTTTGAAGCTATGTCTGTCAATAAAAATAGCCTAGAATTTTCTTTTTGTTTCAGGAAGTTGCAAGTTATTTTTACCCAGAGGCCAAACTTACCTTCAGGGTGTTAATTTAAATTTACTATTTGTGCTTTTAAGTACATACATACATGTTTCTCCAACAGGAACTACATAATTCTTTTATCACTCCTGTGGCAGAGACAATTAATTGGCACCCGATAGATATCCATTCTGCCCTCTTTTATGGTAACAGGTATGGGTTCTATTTATACATACATAAATATAATACATAAACATATATATTATATATGATATAGATGCACACACATGCATCATATACACACACATACACACATATACATACATATACATACATACATATCATATATGTATACATATATGCTAAGTCATCTGGACTAAAAAAAAATCATTTTTCAGGCTCTCTTATAGCCAGGTATGCACTTGAGACTAAATGTTGACCATGAATGTATGTGGAAGTAATGTGTCCAACTTCTGGGAAGTGTAGATATGTGTTTTGCCTCTCCACCCTCCTTCTTCCTGTACTTTGGACTAAAACTATTTGAGAAAAGTGTTAAAATCCCTAATTTGTTAGATTTGTTAATTTCTCCCTCTGGTTCTGCCAGTGTTGGGTTTATGTATATAAAATTTTGTTATAGATACATATACATTCAGGATTATTATGGTGTGGTGAACTGACATTTAACATTATACAGTTCAATTTTAGTTGTAAGTTGATATAATGACAAAAGTTCACTTGGTCTGAAATTAGCATAACTTCATTGGTCTTCATGTGCTTAGTATTTGCTTGACATATCATTTTACATCTTTGTACTTTCAACCTATGTGTGTCTTTATATTTAACACACATCCCATATAAATAGCGTATCATAGAGTCCTGATTTTTTAATCTAGCTTGATGACCACTGCCACGTAATTCAATCTAATTATTAGTATGTTTGGGTATTAGGCTATAGTATTTCTGTTTATTTCCCCTTCCTTTGATATTTTTCTGTGTTCTTTAAGTTTAATAAATTACGTTGTAGGATTTAATGTTTATATTCTCTATTGGTTTTTTAGTTTTTCCAATTGTGTGTGTGTGTGTGTGTGTGTGTGTGTGTGTGTGTGTGTGTGTGGTGTGATACATTTCTGGGTTTTTTTTTCAATTAATTTATTTTTATTTATTTATTTTTTCAATATATGAAATTTATTGTCAAATTGGTTTCCATACAACACCCAGTGCTCATCCCAAAAGGTGCCCTCCTCAATACCCATCACCCACTCTCCCCTCCCTCCCACCCCCCATCAACCCTCAGTTTGTTCTCAGTTTTTAAGTCTCTTATGCTTTGGCTCTCTCCCACTCTACTTCCTTTTTTTTTTTTCCTTCCCCTCCCCATGGGTTTCTGTTAAGTTTCTCAGGATCCACATAAGAGTGAAAACTTATGGTATCTGTCTTTCTCTGTATGGCTTATTTCACTTAGCATCACACTCTCCAGTTCCATCCATGTTGCTACAAAGGGCCATATTTCATTCTTTCTCATTGCCACGTAGTACTCCATTGTGTATATAAACCACAATTTCTTTATCCATTCATCAGGTGATGGACATTTAGGCTCTTTCCATAATTTGGCTATTGTTGAGAGTGCTGCTATAAACATTGGGGTACAAGTGCCCCTATGCATCAGTACTCCTGTATCCCTTGGGTAAATTCTTAGCAGTGCTTTTGCTGGGTCATAGGGTAGGTCTATTTTTAATTTTTTGAGGAACCTCCACACTGTTTTCCAGAGTGGCTGCACCAGTTTGCATTACCACCAACAGTGCAAGAGGGTTCCCGTTTCTCCACATCCTCTCCACCATCTATAGTCTCCTGATTTGTTCATTTTGGCCACTCTGACTGGCGTGAGGTGATATCTGAGTGTGGTTTTGATTTGTATTTCCCTGATGAGGAGCGACGTTGAGCATCTTTTCATGTGCCTGTTGGCCATCTGGATGTCTTCTTTAGAGAAGTGTCTATTCATGTTTTCTGCCCATTTCTTCACTGGGTTGTTTTCCAGGTGTGGAGTTTGGTGAGCTCTTTATAGATTTTGGATACTAGCCCTTTGTGTGATATGTCATTTGCAAATATCTTTTCCCATTCCATTGGTTGCCTTTTAGTTTTGTTGGTTGTTTCCTTTGCTGTGCAGAAGCTTTGTATCTTCATAAGGTCCCAGTAGTTCATTTTTGCTTTTAATTCCCTTGCCTTTGGGGATGTGTCAGGTAAGAAATTGCTACGGCTGAGGTCAGAGAGGTCTTTTCCTGCTTTCACCTCTAGGGTTTTGATGGTTTCCTGTCTCACATTCAGGTCCTTTATCCATTTTGAGTTTATTTTTGTGAATGGTGTGAGAAAGTGGTCTAGTTTCAACCTTCTGCATGTTGCTGTCCAGTTCTCCCAGCACCATTTGTTAAAGAGACTGTCTTTTTTCCATTGGATGTTCTTTCCTGCTTTTCAAAGATTAGTTGGCCATACGTTTGTGGGTCTAGTTCTGGGGTTTCTATTCTATTCCATTGGTCTATGTGTCTGTTTTTGTGCCAATACCATGCTGTCTTGATGATGACAGCTTTGTAGTAGAGGCTAAAGTCTGGGATTGTGATGCCTCCTGCTTTGGTCTTCTTCTTCAAAATTACTTTGGCTATTCGGGGCCTTTCGTGGTTCCATATGAATTTTAGGATTGCTTGTTCTAGTTTCAAGAAGAATGCTGGTGCAATTTTTATTGGGATTGCATTGAATGTGTAGATAGCTTTGGGTAGTATTGACATTTTGACAATATTTATTCTTCCAATCCATGAGCACGGAATGTTTTTTCCATTTCTTTATATCTTCTTCAATTTCCTTCATAAGCTTCCTATATTTTCAACATACAAATCTTGTACATCTTTGGTTAGATTTATTCCTAGGTATTTTATGCTTCTTGGTGCAATTGTGAATGGGATCAGTTTCTTTATTTGTCTTTCTGTTGCTTCATTATTAGTGTATAAGAATGCAACTGATTTCTGTACATTGTTTTTGTATCCTGCAACTTTGCTAAAGTCACATATCAGTTCTAGCAGACTTTTGATGGAGTCTATCGGATTTTCCATGTATAATATCATGTCATCTGCAAAAAGTGAAAGCTTAACTTCATCTTTGCCAATTTTGATGCCTTTGATTTCCTTTTGTTGTCTGATTGCTGATACTAGAGCTTCCAACACTATGTTAAACAACAGCAGTGAGAGTGGACATCCCTGTCGTGTTCCTGATCTCAGGGAAAAAGCTCTCAGTTTTCCCCCATTGAGGATGATGTTAGCTGTGGGCTTTTCATAAATGGCTTTTACGATGTTTAAGTATGTTCCTTCTATCCGACTTTCTCGAGGGTTTTTATTAAGAAAGGATGCTGAATTTTGTCAAATGCCTTTTCTGCATCGATTGACAGGATCATATAGTTCTTATCTTTCCTTTTATTAATGTGATGTATCACATTGATTGATTTGTGAATGTTGAACCAGCCCTGCATCCCAGGAATGAATCCCACTTGATCATGGTGAATAATTCTTTTTATATGCTGTTGAATTTGATTTGCTAGTGTCTTATTGAGAATTTTTGCATCCATGTTCATCAGGGATATTGGCCTGTAGTTCTCTTTTTTTCCTGGGTCTCTGTCTGGTTTAGGAATCAAAGTAATACTGGCTTCATAGAATGAGTCTGGAAGTTTTCCTTCCCTTTCTATTTTTTGGAATAGCTTGAGAAGGATAGGTATTATCTCTGCGTTAAACGTCTGGTAGAACTCCCCTGGGAAGCCATCTGGTCCTGGACTCTTATTTGTTGGGAGATTTTTTGATGACTGATTCAATTTCTTGCTGGTTATGGGTCTGTTCAAGCTTTCTATTTCCTCCTGATTGAGTTTGGAAGCGTGTAGGTGTTTAGGAATTTGTCCATTTCTTCCAGGTTGTTCAGTTTGTTGGCATATAATTTTCCATAGTATTCCCTGATAATTGCTTGTATCTCTGAGGGATTCGTTGTAATAATTCCATTTTCATTCATGATTTTATCTATTTGGGTCATCTCCCTTTTCTTTTTGAGAAGCCTGGCTAGAGGTTTGTCAATTTTGTTTATTTTTTCAAAAAACCAACTCTTGGTTTCGTTGATCTGCTCTACAGTTTTTTTAGATTCTATATTGTTTATTTCTGCTCTGATCTTTATTATTTCTCTTCTTCTGCTGGCTTTAGGCTGTCTTTGCTGTTCTGCTTCTATTTCCTTTAGGTATGCTGTTAGATTTTGTATTTGGGATTTTTCTTCTTTCTTGAAGATAGGCCTGGATTGCAATGTATTTTCCTCTCAGGACTGCCTTCGCTGCATCCCAAAGTGTTTGTTGTATTTTCATTTTTGTTTGTTTCCATATAATTTTTAATTTCTTCTCTAATTGCCTGGTTGACCCACTCATTCTTTAGTAGGGTGTTCTTTAACCTCCATGCTTTTGGAGGTTTTCCAGACTTTTTCCTGTGGTTGATTTCAAGCTTCATAGCATTATGGTCTGAAAGTATGCATGGTATGATTTCAATTCTTGTAAACTTATGAAGGGCTGTTTTGTGACCCAGTATGCGATCTATCTTGGAGAATGTTCCATGTGCACTCGAGAAGAAAGTATATTCTGTTGCTTTGGGATGCAGAGTTCTAAATATATCTGTCAAGTCCATCTGATCCAATGTATTATTTAGGGCCCTTGTTTCTTTATTGACCATGTGTCTAGATGATCTATCCATTTCTGTAAGTGGAGTGTTAAAGTCCCCTGCAATTACCACATTCTCATCAATAAGGTTGCTTATGTTTGTTAGTAATTGTTTTATATATTTGGGGGCTCCTTTATTCGGTGCATAGACATTTATAATTGTTAGCTCTTCCTGATGGATAGACCCTGATGGATAGATTATTATATAATGCCCTTCTTCATCTCTTGTTACAGCCTTTAATTTAAAGTCCAGTTTGTCTGATATAAGTATGGCTACTCCAGCTTTCCTTTGACTTCCAGTGGCAGGATAAATAGTTCTCCATCCCCTCACTCTCAATCTGAAGGTGTTCTCAGGTCTAAAATGAGTCTCTTGTAGATAGCAAATAGATGGGTCTTGTTTTTTTTTTATCCATTCTGATACGCTATGTCTTTTGGTTGGCGCATTTAGTCCATTTATATTCAGTGTTATTATAGAAAGATATGGGTTTAGAGTAATTGTGATGTCTGTAGGTTTCATGCTTGTAGTGATGTGTCTGGTACTTTGTCTCACAGGATCCCCCTTAGGATCTCTTGTAGGGCCGGTTTAGTGGTGACAAATTCCTTCAGTTTTTGTTTGTTTGGGAAGACCTTTATCTCTCCTTCTATTCTAAACGACAGACTTGCTGGATAAAGGATTCTCGGCTGCATATTTTTTCTGTTCATCACATTGAAGATCTCCTGCCATTCCTTTCTGGCCTGCCAAGTTTCAGTAGAGAGATCGGTCACGAGTCTTATAGGTCTCCCTTTATATGTTAGAGCACGTTTATCTCTAGCTGCTTCCAGAATTTTCTCTTTATCCTTGTATTTTGCCAGTTTCACTATGATATGTCGTACAGAAGATCGATTCAAGTTACGTCTAAAGGGAGTTCTCTGTGTCTCTTGGATTTCAATGCTTTTTTCCTTCCCCGGATCAGGGAAGTTCTCAGCTATTATTTCTTCAAGTACACCTTCAGCACCTTTCCCTCTCTCTTCTTCCTCTGGAATACCAATTATGTGTAGATTATTTCTCTTTAGCGCATCACTTAGTTCTCTAATTTTCCCCTCATACTCCTGGATTTTTTTATCTCTTTCTCAGCTTCTTCTTTTTCCATAATTTTATCTTCTAGTTCACCTATTCTCTCTTCTGTCTCTTCAATCCGAGCTGTGGTTGTCTCCATTTTATTTTGCAGTTCATTGATAGCATTTTTTAGCTCCTCCTGGCTGTTCCTTAGTCCCTTGAACTCTGTAGCAGGAGATTCTCTGCTGTCCTTTAAACTGTTTTCAAGCCCAGTGATTAATTTTATGACTATTATTTTAAATGCACTTTCTGTTATATTGTTTAAATCGTTTTTGATCAGTTCCTTAGCTGTTGTTATTTCCTGGACGTTTTTTTGAGGAGAATTCTTCCGTTTCGTCATTTTGGATAGTCCCTGGAGTGGTGCGGGACTGGGGGGCACTTCCCCGTGCTGTCTTGAATAACTTGCATTGGTGGGCGGGGCCTCAGTCTGACCTGATGTCTGCCCCCAGCCCACCACTGGGGCCACAGTCAGACTGGTGTGTGCCTTCTCTTCCCCTCTCCTAGGGGTGGGATTCACTGTGGGGTGGTGTGGCCCGTCTGGGCTACTTGCACATTGCCAGGCTTGTGGTGCTGGGGATCTGGTGTATTAGCTGGGGTGGATCGGCAAGGTGCACAGGAGCGGGAGGGGCAGGCTCAGCTCGCTTATCCTTCGGAGATCCACTTCGGGAGGTGCCCCGTGGCACCAGGAGGGAATCAGACCTGCCGGAGGCTTAGATCTGCAGAAGCACAGCATTGGGTGTTTGTGCAGTGCCAGCAAGTTCCCTGGCAGGAACTGGTTCCCTTTGGGATTTTAGCTGGGGGATGGGCGAGGGAGATGGCGCTGGCGAGCGCCTCCATTCCCCGCCAAGCTGAGCTCTGTCGTCCAGGGCTCAACAACTCTCCCTCCCATTTCTTCCAGCCCTCCTGTTCTCCAAGCAGAGCTGTTAACTTATAACCTTCCAGATGTTAAGTCCTGCTCGCTGTCTGAACACACTCCATCCGGCCCCTCCATTTTTGCAAGCCAGATTCTGGGGCTCTGCTTGGCCGGCAGGCCGCCCCTCCGCCACGGCTCCCTCCCGCCAGTCCGTGCAGAGCGCACCGCCTCTCCGCCCTTCCTACCCTCTTCCGTGGGCCTCTCGTCTGCGCTTGGCTCCAGAGACTCCGTTCTGCTAGTCTTCTGGCAGTTTTCTGGGTTATTTAAGCAGGTGTAGGTGGAATCTAAGTGATCAGCAGGATGCGCAGTGAGCCCAGCGTCCTCCTACGCCACCATCTTCCCAGGATTCTCTTGATACATTTCTGGTTTGATTAGGTCAAGCTACTTAGTCTAACAGCATTCATTCAAGTGGTGCTCAGGGATCCAGATTCTTTCTGTCTCATGACTTTGCCATTTTTAACATGGGATCATACAGGGTATTTTATTGCTTGGCCTCTATGTAGAAAAATCACTTTCTCCCATATTCCACTGCCAAAGCTCAGTCATATGTTGCAATGTAACGGAATAGGAAGTTAAGAAAGGTTAAGTGAAATGTATTTAATGTAAGGAAGAAAGAAAGAAAATATCCCAGGTGGAGGAAAGAGGATGGGTAATGAGCAGGAGATAACAATGTGGTGTGGGCTAAGCAAATGGATTATTTCAGATGGTGATGATAACTATGGTTGAGCTGACAGGACATGTCCAGATTACAGAGTTTTGGCAATTCAGCCAGAAATGCTGAGATTTAGCTTTATGTTTGGAAATATGGTAGATTACATAGTTTACCATTATGCACTCTCTCACCTGTAACAGGATTATCCACACAACCTGTCAAATGTGACTTGCTATGTCTTCCAGTAGGTGGAATACTTCTTTGCCTCAGTATAATGTGTAATGTATGTCCAGGGCCTAATATTTAAAATGTGTTTAGGGGCACCTGGGTGGCTCAGTGGGTTAAGTATCCGACTCCTGGTTTTGGCTCAGGTCGTGATCTCACAGTTTTGTGGGTTTGAACCCCACTTTGGGCTCTGTGCTGGCAACATGGAGCCTGCTTGGGAATCTCTCTCTCTCTCTCTCTCTCTCTCTCTCTCTCTCTCTCTTTCTCTCACACACACACACCCCTCTCCACCACCTGTCCCTCCCCTACTCTTGCTGTCTCTGTTTCTCTCAAAAGAAATAAGTAAACTTAAAAAAATCAACTGTGTTTAAATGTCATCACCAATATAGAAACATTACCCATGCATACCAAACCAAGTTCATGAATTATGTCACATACGTGGGTGTGAAGAACGCAGTGTGGCCTGGAAGAAAAGTTTCAGGTGTTGGCATCCCAAAGACTGGTGTTCACAATTGTGGCTTTGCCGGCTTAGCAGCTGTTGACCTTCTTTTGCAAATCATATAAACCTTAGTCTCCTTGCCTTCAAACTGGAGGCAAATCATGCCTACTTCACATAATGATGTGACATAAATGTGATCACATGTGCAAGAACCTGTTTAATTCTGGATGTGGAATAAAGTAGATACTGCAAAGCATGTTCCTTTATGAAGAAAGTTGCAGAGGAGTGAAGTACAGAAATTGAAACACCTGATGAGAGTCATTTAATCACCTTGGGATGCAGAGATCTCAACTGGAAAATTGGGATGCTACTTCAAAAGCATTTTATGTGTTGACTAATTTACGATCAGGAGGCACTTTAAAACACCAAGCATCCAACTTCATAATAGCATATTAATAGCGATAAAAACTAGCATGCCATGCAAATTCTAAATCTAAAACACATTCTGTATAAACTCCCTTGGCAGATTCATTTGGCTCTAATAAAACCATTCATTTTCCATCTTAAGATGCAGTTCAGTGTTACTCTGGGTTATCACACAGTTATTTTATTCTACTCCAGGGGAGAACACTTGAGTTGGATGAAATGGTCCCTCTGTGAGGTTACTATATATTCCTTAGTTAAACTGGCTGGCATGGAGAGGCTTAATTAGCAACTGTAAAGCATTTCCAAGATCTTCAGATAGATTTCCAGGAATACTAACTTGCATTATAATTTTTGAACTCCATATATTTATTTATTAAAGGTATATGGACTTCTTTGTTTTTTATTTCTGTTTTAGTCACCTAAGGATGGGTAATTCTTAAGAAAAAGAAAATGTGTTACTAAGGTCTTTATGCTTTATTATTTGAATGTATGTAAGTCATCTTACAGAAATGAGATGAACATGTTACAATAAACAAAAGGTAGAAGAGATTATCTGAGAATGAACAAGTCTGTGAAATAATGAGCACTCAATTATAAACAAATCTACAAAGGCTAGGAGTGACAGACCAGAGGTGTGGGAAGGAAGAGGCAACAACAAAAACAAAAACAAAAAAATGCATATAAAAGAAAAACTGAATGTGAGATATGATTGTCTACATACAAAATGAAATATATGTTTATACATCAGTATAAAAAAATTAGAGAAAAGAGTTTTACTTTTATCTGTAGAGGTGATGCTGTTGAAAGAAAATGGAAACAAATGTATATGGTATGATTCCATTTAGGTAAAAACAAAACAATTCCTAGTATGTTCTTTATATGAGTATATGTGTTTGCATATGTCTTTATAAGTGAAGAAACACAGGTGCACCATCCTGTTAAAGTTGGCTTGGAGATCTGTGTGGTTGAGTGAGGAATGAGAGCAAATAAGAGGGGGACGATGAACTTTGCCTTTTTAATCTTTTGTTGTGTTGCTTTATTTGTTATAAGTAGGTGCATATTAAGCTTGTAGTTTGAAAAATATCTAATAAAATGTTTAAATTTTTTTTTAAGTTTATTTTTTGAGAGAGACACAGAGACAGAGACAGCGAGTGAGTGGGTGAGGCGCAGGGACAGAGGGAGATACAGAATCCGAAGCAGGCTCCAGGCTCTGAGATGTCAGCACAGAGCCCATCACAGGGCTTGAACTCACGGACCACGAAATCATGACCTGAGCCGAAGTTGGACACTTAAAGTTGACTGAGCCACCCAGCGATCCTCTAACAAAATATTTTAAATACTTCACTATTTGCCTTTTTATTAAAACTTTCTCTTCAACTCAGAACCTTCAACAACTACCCTATTCTTTAATCTTCTCCACAGCCAAGATTCTCAAACCCTGTTTCTGGATCTGCTGCCTCCTCTGCTCCTCTCGTTCACTCTTTGCTCCTCCAATCTGTTCCTACTCTTACCACCTTTACAAAATTATTCTAGGGGTGCCTGGGTGGCTCAGTTGGTTAAGCATCCAACTGTTGAATTCAGCTCAGGTCATGATCTCATAGTTTCATCATGAGTTCGAGCCCCACGTGGGCTCTGTGCTGAAAGCTCAGAGCCTGGAGCCTGCTTCGGATTCTGTATCTCCCTCTCTCTCTCTGCCATCACCCACTCACGCTCTACTTCTCTCAAAATAAATAAACTTAAAAAAATCATTCTCACCAATGTTACCAATAATCACGTTGTGCTGAATCCAGCAGACTTTTTTTCAGAACTCATCTGAAAGCATTTAGGACAGCTGACCCTTCTTATCTCCTTAGATCATTCTCTTCCCATGGCTTCATTGTCCTGGTCTTTTCCCATCTATCTCTAAGCTCAGTGTTCTTAATATCTCTTCTTCTCCAAGTTGATGTGTCATTTGGGGTTGTTCTGTGTTTCAGTGCTGGTCCTACTTTTTTCTTATTGAACATTCCCTCCCCAGAAAATCTCATCTGCATTTTAAATGTCATCTATATTTCAGTGATTCTCAAAGTTAGATCTCCATTCCAGGTCCCCTGTCTGACTTCCCAAGTATATCTATGCTAGACCTAACAACTGTCTATCCAGCTGATTTTCATGCCAGAAAACCAGAACTGTACTTGCTGCTTCTTTTTTATTTAGCTCTTTTATCAATCATAATCAATGTTACAATCTTCAATAAATATAAAAGAACATGATATTATTATAAAATAGCTAAAATAATTATGATGATAATGTGGTAAGCATAAATCTATAAAGATTTCCTGTATTATTTTATGTATTGCTTTTGCTATTGCTTTCAATAATGCAATGAAATAAACACAGGTATCACTCCCATTTTACAAACGAGGAAATGAAACCTTAGAAAGGTTAAGTAAATTGGTGAAGTTCAGAACCCACAGTCGTTACTATAATTCTACTGTCCACCTCTCTTCAGTGGTTTTCTGCTACAGGTAGGAAAAATTTGTAACTCACTGACTTGGAATGACCATGCATAATCCAGTCCTTCTCTACATGTCTGACTCTTCTATATTCTAGGCCTAGACTAGGCAATTTGGTTATTTGAAAACTTCAGGCCCTATCCTCTTAGGGCCTTTGTTTACATGATTTTCTTTGCCTAGAACACTTTTCCACTACCTTTCATCTGGCTAACTTGTAGAGTCTTTATATTTGAACTTTAATGTTGCCTTAAGGCAGAGAACCTCTGACCCACTAATGTAAATTAGACGTCTCTTATACACATGTACTCTGTATCTTTCATAAGGCATAATTTATATATGTTTTTGTCTGTCTCATTTTTAGATGTAATTTTAAAAAGGACAGGAACTGTCTGTTTTTCATCTTTGTATTCTCAAGATCAAATACAGTCCCTGGTATTTCTTGGAGGATTTCTTTCACTCTGTGATGCTGATTCACACATCTGAGTGTGTATGGCTTTACTCATGGAAAGTACACTACACAAGCTTATTTTTTATGGTCAGTTTATAACACTACAGAGTTTGCCATGGATGTGTGTGGTGTGTGGTACAGGTCTACACAACAATGGAAATAATCATCAGAGTGAAGAGACTATGAAATGGAAGAAAATATTTGCAAACCATATATCTGACAAGAAGTTAATACCCAAAATATATAACAAACTCGGATACTCAAAAGAAAAAAAAACAAGCTGACTAAAAAGTGGGCAAAGGACCTGAATGGACATTTCTCAAAAAATGACATGAATGGCCAACAGGTATATGAAAAGATGCTAACCATCACTAGTAGAGAAATGCAAAACAAAACCACAATGAGTTAGTATTTCACACCTGTTAAAATGGCTATTATGAAAAAGGTAAAGTAAAACAAGTATTAGTAAGGATGTAAAGAAAAGGGAACTCTTGTACACTATTGGTGTGAGTGTAACTCAGTGCAGCCATTATGGAAAACAGTATGGAGGTTCCTCAAAAAATTAAAAATAGAACTACAAGTAATCCAGCAACCCCACCTCCGAATATGTATCCGAAGGAAATAAAATCAGTTTCTCAAAGAGATATATGTTCTCCCATCTGTTCATTGCCACATTATTCATAATGGCCAAAATATACAAACAATCTGTTTCCCATCAACACAAGAACGGATAAAGAAAATACAATACACACACACACACACACACACACACACACACACGAATATCATTAAGCCATAAAGAGAAAGAAATTCTGCCATTTATACGCCATGGATAAACCTGAAGGTGATTACTAATTGAAATAATTCAGATGTAAAAAAATAAATACTGCATAATCTTACCTGTATGTGAAATCTAAAAAAGTTAAACACATAAAGCAGAGAATAGAATGGGGCTGAAGGGTGGGGAAAATGGGGAGATGTTGGTCAAAGTGTGCAACATTTCAGTAATTCAGAATGAAGGAATTCTGGAAAACTAATGGATAGTGTGGTGACTACAGTTAATAATACTCTATTGTATCTTTGACATTTGCTAAGAGATAAGATTTTAACTCTTCTCACCACTATCACCACCACCAAAAAAGGTTAACTCTGTAAGGAGATGGATATATTAATTAGTCTAGTTGTGGTGACCATTTCACAGTGTATATGAACATCAAAACATCATATTGTATACCTTACATATATATAATTTTTAAATGTCAACTGTACCCCCAATAAAGCTGGAAAAAATATAGTGGGGGCAGCAGTGGTTCTCAAACAGGATTATTGAATAGATTGAGCAAGCTGGTATTTGCAAAGCTTATTCCCCCCCTCTTTGCAATTTGTGGATTTATTCACTCTTTTCCTGAGGGTCCCAATGTGTTTCTGCACAAAGCAGTGGAAAGGAACCTAAAACCTAAAATGGGAATCATGGCTGCACCTGTAACCACATGTGTAATTTCAGATAAGTAATTCCCTTTTCTGACTCGTTTGCTCTCTTCTGCAAAATGTCTCTAATAATAACATGTAACTCTCCAAGCTTCAGAACCAAATAAGACACTGTACATCAAAGTGCTTCAGGAAGACCAACAGGCCAAAGATAGTAAATATTATTATTTACCAAAACATATCTTTAGGAATAAAATTATGAAGTCTTTCCCACTAAACCTAAATGACTGAGAATGTTTAAGGAATTATCTCTTCCATGGAGAGATTGCACTTTAGGAATAACCAAAACTAATTTTGTTCTGTAGAAAACTAGGTTCAAGGGGTGTTAATATTGTCAAGGTATATTGCTTGGGAACAAAACCCCTAAGTTAAATATATTTCACAACAAATTCTGTTAAAATACCACATGCCCCTAATTGTGCTTATTCTGAAGATATAAAGATGAACAGAAAAGACATAGGCATTAGACCATTAAATCTTGTATTTTTATAGGGGAGACAAAAGATTTAAAAAAGCCAACAAGCAAGATAATTGGAGCTTGGGATAAGAGCTAATAACAAACGCTATGACGGCAAATAATGTGGGACAAGGGGACTACTTCAAATGAGGTGGCTGGAAAGAAAAGAGGCCTCTGAAATGACAGATGAGTGAAGACCTAAAGGCTGAGGAAGCTGACATATGTAGAACCATGTTCCAGGAGGAGGAAACAACAAGTGCAAGCAAAAGCAATCTGAGAGAAGGAGTTTGCATTTCCAGGGGCATTAGAAGACAATGTATGGGTGGGGGAATGGGGGAACTAGATAAAGAGGATTAAAAGTACACTTAACTTGATGAGCACTGAGTGACTTATAGAATTGCTGAATCACAATATTGTATGCCTAAAACTAATTTAGTGGGTAATTATACTTCAATAAAAAAATATTTTTTCTTTTTTTTTTTGAGAAAAGAAGACAACGAGGCTGAAGCATGGTGAGGTCAATTGGGATAGGGACAGAGTGGACACCTCAGGGTTAGGCTGGGCCAGAGTACATTCTTGATTTAGAAAGTACTGGTAAAACATTTGAATTTTGTTAAACAATACAATGGAAATGATATGAATAAATCTTAAGAACATTATGCTGAGAATAAAAAAGTGTGTTATGTAAAAGAATCCACACTGCTATGAAATGCTAGAAAGGCAAACAAAAAAATGGGAGAAATGAGATCTGTGGTTATATCTGGTTGGGTAGGGAAGGGCTTTTGGGAAAGACCATGATATCCTATTTCTTTTCTTTTCTTTTCTTTTCTCTTTTCTTTTCTCTTTTCTTTTCTTTTCTTTTTTCTTTTCTTCTTGAGAGAGAGAGAGAGAGAGAGAGAAAGAGAGAGCGCAACACATGCACATGAGTGGGGAAGAGGTAGAGAGAGAGGGAGAGAGGATCCCAAGCAGGTTCCACACTGTCAGCATGGAGCCTGGTGCAGGGCTTGAACTCACAAGTTCGTGACCCAAGCCGAAATCAAGAGTCAGAAGCTTAACTAATCGAGCCACTCAGGCACCCCAATATTCTATTTCTTGATAAAGGATTGGGTTATACAGGAATATGCACAACACACTCACTGAATGCATTCTGTTTTTTTTTTTTTTAACGTTTATTTTATTTTTGAAAGAAAGAGAGAGAGCATGAGCAGGGGAGGGGCAGAGAGAGAGGGAGACACAGAATCCAAAGCAGGATCCAGTCTCTGAGCTGTCAGCGCAGAGCCTGACATGGGGCTCAAACTCGTGACCGTGACATCATGACCTGAGCCAAAGTCAGACACTTAACTGACTGAGCCACTGAGATGCCCCACATGGAATGCATTCATAAGATCAATTTCCTTATATGTAAGATTTACTTCAAAAGATAAAAAAATCATAAATGTTGAGTTCTTGTTGGTATGTATAGTGAAGCAGTTGAGGGGGCATGTATGGCTGTCTGCAATTTTATTTTGAAATCTAAAAGAAATTTTAAAAAGGCTATGGATGATGGGAGACACAGGGATGGCTAGACACTTAATAAAGCAAGTAGAGTAAAACATTATTTACAGAATCTAGATGATGGTTATATGGGGGTTCTTTGTAAAACTATTTCAACTTTTCAGTATGTTAAACATTTTTCATTAGAAATCCTGGAGAGAAAGAGGCATGAGTGCAAATCCACTGAAGGTAAACTAAAGGATTTCCAATGCTCCTTATTTATTTCTGCATTTATTCATAATAAATGTGAATTTTGAGTCCCCCATGAGGGATGTAGACACATTCACACAGTTACTATGTGTTTGTTGAGTGTTTGCTATGTATTGGTATCTGATAGGCACTGGGAAGGACAGGGGTGAGCAAAGTAGCCATGGCCTCTGTTATCAAGGGGCTTAACACAAATATTTATGGTAGATAGGTATGCTGATGCAGAAGTATAGGGCGCTATTTATTATGGCATATAACACTTTACAAATTTACTGACCATATTACACCATAGGGCATACTGAAATACAGGAATGGTGCTCTGATTGTGGTGATGTAAGTAGCCACCAGCCTTTAAGGGACAAGCGACAATTTGTTCTCTCCATGCCCATGTGGCAGACATCCCTGTTGAAGGTATTTCTTTGTTTCTCCAACGTTGCAATAAACTAATATCTTCAAAAAAATGAATCCCCAAAGGTTATAAACTAAGTACCAATAAAGGTTATTCAGATCAAGACAGATGTAGGTGAAATGAAAAGCAAGCTGTCTTTGACAGAAAAACTGATGAAGGTTAACGTAAATGTTAATGGCAGAGCTGCTCTGGAAGGTTATCCCACAGCCTTCATATGAAAAGCCAGAGCGAGATCTGAGAACTTGAAATTACACCTTGTAGTACATGTCAGAGAATTTTAAAGTTATGATTATAGGAATTAGATATAGTTGGGAAGGCCTGAATCTTTGAAATTTATATCTAGAATATTCTACCTTATAAATACAATACATGAAATTTTTGGCATTAATATGAGGGCAACTGGTGAAAAGGTAGTTGGTCAACCTTATTTAATCTGACGTACATACACATTTTTCACAGATTTTTTTTTTCTAATCTGTTTTAACCTTTGAGATTTAAAATCCTAAACCTCAGTTACATCATCAGAAAATTTAAGGTTAATACAAGCCCACCTCCCAAGGTTGATGTGAGCGTCAAATTGATGCACATGTATGAGTAACTGCTAACTACATTCAAAATGCAAGGTATTATTTTCTATAAAACGTATTGAGTCTATAGAAGCCTCCCTGATTAAGGGTCTAAATCTATTTTGAATACCTGCCTCTTTACCACCATTTGTAAAGTGTCTGTCATTTTTACATCATCATAAGGAAGTAAATGGTTACTTCCTTTTCACATTCAATAAGAACTATCACTATGTTCTAGTTCAACACATGGTCCTGTCATTGTAGATGAAAGTCATTTTGAACTATGTGTCCATCCCCTGTCCAGAAGTTACTTTAAATGTTTTCCAAGCTCATTTCTGCTTCTCCCCAGTTACCTATGAGTGTCTAATAGAGTGAGAGAAGCACTACCAGTTCATCTGCAGGTTTGAAAAAGCAGTGACCTGTAGATAGGGTTAGAGGAAGGAGAGAGGAGATTTAAGAACTGCTTCAGGGCTCTTTAATAAAGACTTGAATCCATGTTGTCATTAACAGGAGTCAGCCTCTTGCTAGAGAATGACATTCATTCATACATTTATTTATTCAGTTACTCATTCCTTAGAAAACTTTTAGAAGGTGCCTTAAATATGCCAGACACTGTGATATAGTCTGTGGATATAATAACAAATTTGCAGAATCCATTGAAAACAAATTTAAAGTTTGAAAAGCATAACTCAGATTTAATTTTTGCCCTGAAAAATATATATATCGAGAGATAAAAATAATAGAAGAGCATGAAGATAATAAATGTATTGCTGCTAACACAGATAATATAGTACATAGTGATGCAATTTTGTCTTCTGCCATGTGGTCTCAAGGCACATAGCACATGCCCTAATATGTGTAGTGTTCAACAACAGAGGCCAAATAAAAGTAATTGCATAAACAAATCTATTAAGAATGTATTTTCTACTGTGTAACACTATGTATTGTGTCAGATTCCATTAATGCATAGATGAATAAAACATAACCCTTGTTGGGTACCTGGGTGGCTTAGTTGATTGAGCCTCCAACTTCGGCTCAGGTCATGATCTCACGGTTGACAAGTTTGAGCCCCGCATTGGGATGTATGCTGACAGCTCAGAGCCTGGAGCCTGCTTTGGATTCCGTGTTTCTCTTTCTCTCTGCCCCTCCCCCACTCATTCTCTGTCTCTGTCTCAAACAAACAAACAAACAAAAAACAAACAAAAAGCCCCACAAAAAACAAACATAACCCTTGTCATCAATGAGATTGTGATTTCATAGAGGAGTGAGGCATATGCTAATATTTTTAATACAAGATTTCCAGGGCTTGGAAAGATTTCTCTTGCTTATACTACTGGGCAAAAGAGGGTAAACAACGTTGGGGTAAAGATGGTCTGGAAAGATTTTGGTTAGAAGGCCACACTCTAACTAGATCTTGAAAAATGATAATGATCATGATGACAGTAGAATTCATAACTTACTATTTGCCAGGAACAGCTCCAAATACTTTGCCAGAAATAAAATAATTTAATCTACATATGACCCTATGAGGTAGGTACTATTTACAATTCTATTTTATGGAAGAGGAGATCAAGGCAAAGGGAAGTTCAGTAACTTGACCAAAGAGGCACAGTAAGTACTAGAGCAAGCAAAACAACATGGGTAGATAGCACCCACACCCAAGCCCAGGAAAAGCATAGGGCAGCCTTCATTGAGACATTAGGGGCAACTGAGCATACCTACAGGAACCAAGCTGGAAACCTAAATGAGAGAAGAAAGGGGTATGTGACCTTGGCTAACCAGATCTCACGTGCCCAGTCTGAAGTGGCTAAATTACCCACATTCACTGACTATTGCCAGGGGACAGTGAAGACCTAATATTGCCAGAAGTCAGATCTAATTTTTATGTGCAATATCATGATATTTCTTAAAGGTTAGCAACTAAGACTATTATTGCAAAAATACTCAGGGTACCAAAGAAAGTACTTCTGTCTGTTGAATCAGGCCTGTTTGTGATCTCCTAATTTAAAGGACGAGCTGCAGGAAAACCAAACTCTTATATCCACACGGGGGGAAATAAGGCCTGAATGTTGTGGGGGCTCTACCTCTCAGGGCATAGCCACAGGTAATCCGTATTGTCATAGAGGGCATGCCTCTGGCTTACAGAGTGGTCTCTTCATTCACCCTAGAATACACAGACTTTCCTCACTGGTACTGTTTTCATCTCATAAATCACTTATTATCTATTCACTCATATGGGTCTTATCATTCCCTCCCTCATATTTTTAATTCTTATATTTCAACTTCATTGTAAGACACAGTTTGTCAAACTAAAATTCAGGAAAGGATACATGTTAGAATTAGTATGTTCCACTAAAATAGTTACAGTACTTGTGTTCTCCAAATGCAAAATTGTTATTAAACTGACTGTCCATCTTACATGCAATGACTTCTTAGGATAGAGGAAATACAGTATCTTCTCAGGTGGAAAGGTTTTATTCCCATTGAGATTATGCCTTGTGTTTTATTATAGCCTTTATAGCATCTACACCATTCATACTCAGTGTATACTCACTGCTTCGATTTTTGAATGTGGAAGTAAAAATTTCTAGTGTAATAAGATTATTTGTATTTTTGTTATATTAGATGGGGAAAATATTCCACTGGTAGAAAGTATGAGCTTTGCTCCACTGATGAGAATAAGAAAGTCACAAGTTTTTAATATATCCCAGTCAAATTTAATTATTATTTTTATTTTTAAAACTTCAACCTACTGGGCTGGAAGCAATTTCAGCCACAGACACAACTAGAGTTCCTTCTCCTCCCTGCAGGGATGAATGAAGGTTCTTGGCATCCTATATTTTCCAGAAAACTGTCCACTGCTAACATTTTTGCTGTCCATGTCCAGAAGATAAGGAACTCAAATCATTTTTTGTTTCGAGAGAGATAGAGAGAGGGTGCAATGGAGCGAGGGGCAAAGAGAGAGAGAATCCCAGGAGAGGCAGAGGGAGAAAGCGGGGCTCATGCTCACTGAAGTGGGGCTCAAGCTCACCAGATGTGGTATGCTCACCCTATGTGGGACTCGAACTCACGAACTGTGAGATCATGACCTGAGCCAAAGTCAGATGCTTAACGACTGAGCCACGCAGGCGCCCCAAGGAACTCAAATCGTTTTGAGCTAAGTTTTGAAGATGGGGTCTTTAATAAAGCAACCCCCCAGGATTTAACTGCCCTCCAGGAACACCCCACAGCTGTTTCCTTCTGAGATTCCCCCCACTATCCTAGAGCCCTGTATGGAAACAGAAGGCCTCCTCAGACCAGGATCCTCCAGATTCCCCTGTCAGAAACATCTCCTAATTTAGCTCTTCTCCTCACTTTTGGTGGATCTAGATAGACTCCATTGCATTCTCCTACAGGAGCCTGCTTTAAAAATAAACAAAAGCTCTGCTTTGGTCATATTAAAAAAATGGAATTTAGGGAAGACAAAGTTTTAGGTACAGATAAAAATGGCTGGAAAACACCTACAACTTTATTTAATCCGATAGAACTGTGTTACATGTCTGCTCTTTGCCAAGAGCATTTCTAGATATCAGTTGTAGCAATAAACTAAATAATGCCTTTTTCCAGTGTAGGGCTTATATTTTCTAGCAAAGAGAATAAATAAGAAAACTCATTTCTTTACTCATTTATTCAATTAATGATAAGTGCTTTGAGGAAAATTAATAGAAAAAAAAGGAAGAGGGTAATGGAAGAAAACTATAGATTGTGATGTCAGTGTAAGTCTGAAGTGACTGCATTGCCTCGAAACGTGGAAAAAAATGTGTAAGAGAGAAATAAATATATAGAAGAAAAAGTCATTCCAGGCAAAAAAAAAAAAAAAAAAAAAAAAAAAAAAGCCAGTGGCAGTTCCTAAGTTTGGTGTCCCCAGGCATTAGCAAGGAAGCCAGTGAAGCTGGAGGTAGAGTATGGAAGTCAAGGAGATAGGAGAATTAATTAGGAGTCTGATCATTGGGAGTCTCATAAGTCAGAAATTGAACCTTGAATATATTCTAAGTATGACAGGAAGTTTGGGGAATATTAAATTAAAAATTGTTGCTTTGGTTGTTTGTATGTAGATATGACTAAAGATGGCCAAGAAAGAACAGAAGGCTTATGAGGCTACTGAAGCATCTTAGTCATTACATAAAGTAGCTTGGAGCAGGAGGGAGAAACAATGTGATGTCCATTGTACAGTGTGGATCTATTTTCATTTCTTTTGAAGGACATGTAGTGAATGCGTCCAAACAAGAAGCAAATATTTTTCCTGACACAAAATTTTCTTGAAGCATCCTATTAAAAATTTCCTCCTCTACTAAAAAAGAATCTTTATTTTCTTGGCTGAGGTCATTTTAAAACTCTTATTATTTTGAAGACAGACCTCCCATGATTCTAATTTTCATGCATTTTCACTCTTATTTCCCTTCTCTTTACATTTTTGCTCCCCTTCAGCAATATTTCTTCAACTTCATATTTGAAGCATTTCACTGAAGGGCACCTAAGTGGCTCAGTCGGTTGAGCGTCCGACTTCGGCTCAGGTCATGATCTCACAGCTTGTGAGTTTGAGTCCCACATTGGGCTCTGTGTTGACAGCTCAGAGCTTGGAGTCTGCTTCAGATTTTGTGCATCCCTCTCTCTCTGCCCCTAACCCACTCACATTCGGTCTCTCTCTCTCTCTCAAAAATGAATAAACATTAAAAAAAAAGTTGAGGCATTTCATTGAATTTTGATTTCTGATATTATATCTATATATGTTACTCTATGAAACATAAAATTATAGGGGCACCTGGGTGGCTCAGTCATTGGAGTGTCCAACTTGGGCTCAGGTCATGATCTCGCATCTCTTGAGTTCGAGTCCCGCATCAGGTTCTGTGCTGACAGTTCAGAGGCTGGAGCTTGCTTCAGATTCTGTCTCCCTCTGTCTCTGCCCCTTTCCCACTCATGCTCTATCTCTCTCTCAAAAATAAATAAACTTAAAAAAACACATAAAATTATACATTAAATATATAATATACTATTAATATAAATATATATAAAAACTACATATAATTACTAAGAGTTCTTTGTTTTCTAAATATACCTTAATATAGCATTCTATCCTTGTTCAATAAACTATGTATTTTCTCCTAGTCCCCTGAGGCTGTCAATGATTTTGTTTGTTTTCTTTTTATACTTTTAGTTTATTGAGAATTGCTTTTTCTTTGTTGGTTTGTTATTTATATTTCATATTAGAGGCATTCTATTCTTTGTTGTCTATAACTTTTAATTATCTTCTTATATTTAAGAGTGGGGAAACTAAAAATCTATTTGGAAGCTTGAGCCAGTATGTGAGACCTGTAGACTGTGGGATAATTGTAGGGTTATTGGCTGGTTTGTTTACTTTATGCTTTTCCTCTTGGATTAATCAGTTTCTCCTGAGAGAGAATTTCCACACTTGTGTATGGAGCCTATCTGGAAGATAGGGAAGAGAGTGGTAGCTCTCAGCATTCCGTGTGTAAACACACTAGACCCTTCTGTTTTCGGTGTAGCACTGCCCTGACAACCCCGGCTGATAAGTTCATACCAGAACTCCCCATTTCACCCTCTTTAGTCTTCTAATAGTTGGAAGATAAAGTGGAGAGATTATATGGAGATTTAATTGCTTCTCTCACATATTTTCAATCAGTCTTTTTAAAAATTTTTGCCTTTATCCCCAATCCCAGAAGTACTGATATTTAATCCCTGCCTCTTTTTTTTTTTTTTTTTTGAGAGGGTTTTTTATATGCATTATATATGCAATGGCTTTTCGTTTTTCTCATTACTGGTTTAGGATTCCGCTTCCTTGGATATACTCACCTAACAGTTGTCTATCAACTTCACAGCGCTCAAAATTTATTGCTTTTATCTCCTTTTCTCTTTTCCTCTGTGGGTTTGTGTAATTTAAGACATATTTAATTTCCATTTAAGGAATAAAGGTAAGTGTGTTTTCACTCCACTATCTCTACCCAGAGTCCATTAGTATGAATTATCACAAAGACCATGTAAAGGTAGAATGCACCTATTTTGCAAAAGTAAAAATTAAACTCAGAGAATGTAAGTAGTTGTTTTATATTCTCAAGGCTTATAATTGGTAGACTCAGAATTGTTGCCCAGTCCAGAGCGACTCCAAACCTGTGTCTTGTCCCACTACATGCTGCTGCTTCAGTTAACACCCTTGTTTACAGTGGACTAAATGCAAACATATTGTCCACCTGCCAGGAATAGTTAGTGGCTTTTCACAGTCCCATGTGGCCTGCACACATATCCTATTGACTTTGTCTTCTCACTCCCAAAGCAGACAGTCTGCAAATCTCCACTTTCCAATTAGTCAAGTTAATGAAGCTTTTTAAAGAAATCCATAAAGTCTGCCTCTATGGTCCTAACATTTAGTAACTTCTGGATAGTGGTCTCTGGGCCCCTTCTCCACTACAATATTGTGTATGGTGAGTCCTAAAGTGCTGACTCTGAGAATTCCTTAGGATGGGATGAGGAGGCATTTCCTCTGAGTCTTCCCAAAACCCAGGATAAATACATAAAAATGACATTTTTAATAGTCAAGCCCACTAATAAGCCACCCTTAATGTAGTTGTCTCCTGTCAGATAATCTATAGCTTTCTGAATGAGGTGGAACAGCTGAATGTAGGAACAAGGGGAAAAGACGATGAGCCTGGGGTTGAGTCTTCTCATGGCCAAAATAAGACCTGTGAGTGAAGAGATGATCCATATAGTAAAAAGAAGATAGGTTATAAGCTGGACTCCTCAAAACCCAGGACAATGTAACCTCTTGGTGCTTCAGGTTTCTCTTCTGTGCAATCAGAATAATATCTTGTTCTTAATTTAGTCTTTAGGAAGGTTCAAATAAGAGCAAGAGTGGGGATATATTACCCATATGGAAGGAATTAAAAAAAAAAATCAACACTGTGATGTTCATATTAAGCTTGGACAGTATGGCTAAGCAAGTTGAATCACGTTTCTAATATTTCCTCCACAACTTGGAGGCATATTTTTCCCCCTTGGTTAACAGCCCTTTCTGTCACATACCTTACCTAAAACATAGAGCTTTCTGGAAATTTGCTTTGACTGTTCATTTCGGTCACATATTTTGGTCACTTATTTGTATTTACCTATCAGGCTTATTTAATCTAATTAAATAGTGCATTAAATATAAACCATCCTGGGGTATTTTTGCCTCATGTATGTTTTGCTTTCCTGTACCACGTCAGAAGCTTTGGGCAAGTCAGTGAATATATTTATTACTTCTTGTCATTTAATACCTATGCTGATGCTATGTATTTTCATTCACTTCTTCACCCCCATATTTATTGGTACTAGGGGCCCCTGGTGGTTCAGTTAGTGGAGTGTCTTACTCTTGATTTCGACTCAGGTCATGATCCCAGGGTCATGGGATCAGGCCCCAAGTCAGGCTCTGCTGAACTGGAGCCTGCTTAAGATTCTCTCTGTCTCTCTAGGTCTCTCCACCCCTCCCTCACTCACATTCTCTCTCTCTCTCTCTCTCTTTCTCTCACGCATGCTCTCTCTGTCTCTCTCTCTGTCTCTCTCTCAAAAAATAAAAAATAAAAATATTTATTTTAAAATACGTGTCAGATACTGAGTTAGGTGCTAGGGGACAGAAAGGAAACATGATTCTAGCTTGGCATATTATTGAGGGGAAAAGAGACTCTTAAGTCTCTTAAGTGCCTCTGTATCCACATCCTGAAGTTCTATGTGCTACAGTGGGATTAGAGATGAAAGGTATCCCTGCCCTCAAGGAAAATTCTTTCCATAGGATCAGAAGCAGAGAAATAAAAGAACATGTACAACATAATGTTATCTGTTTAAGGTTGGAGGCGATCTTTGAAGACTGATGGGCACAGAGGAGGAATTTCTGTAGCATTGATTTCCAAGAGTAAATCATCCCGACCTAGGTGCTAAATAATAGTGTTGAGACTGTTAGTCAAAGTTCCTGGCCAACTACAGCTACTATCACCCCTTACACCTTCGTTGACACTGGCATTTAAACTAATCCCTTCTTCACTTAGCAATTGTTGAAAAGCATCTATGCTTTTAGACATCTACACTAAAATAATAATAATAATAATAATAATAATAATAATAATAATAATTCCTTTACCTACTTCTTGCCATTAGTACAGTGGAGCACAGATGTCACTCAAGCTACACATGCTGCACCTAGTGCTTTGTATTTTCTCAAGGCCCATGTGATTCCAAAACAGTATGCTCTCTTTTGCTCTTATGATGAGAACGTCACTCTTCACTTCTTCCATCTGGTTAAGTATAACTTATGTGTCAAGACTCAGTGGAAGAGAAGCACTCTTCATGTCCCAGAGCAGAGGAAAGAGTTGGTACATGTGCATAGCACTGTGAACAGACCCTAAATTTAATTATCTTTATTCACTAAACCAGGGGCTACTCAAACATAGAAATAATGCCTAATTTTTCTCTAATCCTTCTCACCATCACCTAACCCAGTACTTGGCCCACAGCTACACTCAACAACTGAATATTCAATGTGAATAACATCATGAAGACAAGTCTGCCAGAAGTCATTTCCATAGAAAATTGACAGTAAAATTCCACCAAAGAACAGCATTCTCTTGGTTGAATGCAATCCATATTCTCAATACATTCTCACCTATATGGTTTGATCCCTAACAACTTTTGCAGATTCATTTCCTATGTCTCTTCCTCTCATTCATTGTTCTCCAACAAACTGATGAGGTAGGTACAGATATTTCCCCATTTTATAAAGAAGGAAACTGAACCTCAAAAGGCATTTATTTGATTGTGTTTATCCCTCTGGGAAGCAACAGAATAAGGACTGCACTCTAACTTTATGCCTCTCAGTCTAGTGCACTTTCCACTACATTGTGGCTACCCTTGACTCTTGCCTTTATTCAAAACCTGTGCAGCATTTTGCGGTTAAGATCCCTCTTAAATCATGAATTCTTATAAAAGCACTCTACTCCAGTGAGACAACTCTATATTCTAAAATAAGCAATGATCATTTAGGTCACTAGAAATCATTTATTACCCCCGATGCCTCTTCTATGTTTGCTGTTATTTTTACACAATGTTATTGCTAAGTGACCTTCTATATGCTTCCATTATTTCTCTCCCCTTATGTTCTCTGAAAACCAAACATTGTTTATGCATAGGACTTAGTACATAGCTATGAATGTGGTAGGTGCTAGTCTGAGATTATTTCCTCAAGTGCTAACCCTCCTTTTACAATTAGTCTATGAGATATGTTTGGAATCCTCAAATATTTTGATGAAGTGATAATCAAATGATGCATAAACAATGAAAGTAAAGAAGGAGAGTGGGGTGAGGTGGAAAAGCCCAAAAAGCTATTGATGTCAAAAGTCCACCTTCTTTATCAACAAATCTTTTTTGGCACCAATAAACCTGTATGCCAAAGGTTAAAGAGAAAAATATTCCCTTTTAGACTTTGGGAAATTCCTCCCTTTGTTTCCATGCTATTGTATTGGTCTACACATAGAGTGACAATTAGAAGATATCCACTCCCATTCTTGTATACAAATTATCAAAATATTGCTTGATTAAAAAGTGATTTTCATTATAAAAGAGTAATGCCCACAATAGATTTTTTTTAAAAGAGAAGCCATAAGATTAAAATAGAAACTGGCCTATAGTTACAGCACCCAGAATAATCACTGTTGACATTTGATTTTAGTATTTGTACTAAGAAAATGTATAAATTTTTGTTTCTTTTTATGGTAATATAAAGATTATGAGAAACTAGCTTGTTTCTTTTAACAATGTACCATGAACATTTTTCCACTTCATTAACTATTCTACAATATCACTTTAATGACTACATGAATATATTTTTATGTATTGCAGGAATATCATAAACCAATCCACTATTACTAAATAGTTAGGCTCTGTCTAATGTTTTGCCTTGTTATTACAAAGAATGTGCAAACTAGTAGGTTTTGTGACTTATCTAGCACTCCCTTTTTTAATTTAAAAAATAGGGATAGCAATAGTACCTGTCATGATGGGGATTAAAAAGTACACTCATGATGAGCACTGAGAAGTGTATAGAATTGTTGAATCCCTATATTGTACACCTGAAACTAACATTGTATGTCAATTATGCTGGAATTAAAATAAAAAGCTTAATAAAAAAATTGTACCTGTCAGAGTGTTATGTGAGAGATTAAATAAGCTAATTTATGGCAAACCAATAAGTGCCAGTGATTATTAATGATCATTCTTAAGCTGCTATATACAACTAGTGATACTTTCTTTGTACACATTTTTTTTTGTGTGTGCGCTCTGATTTCTTTGGAATTTCTACGTTAACAGTGTTTTGTCTTTGTGTCTTATGACATATAATGGAAAACTTACTTTCCCCTAAATGAACCAATGTACCCACCCATCAGCAATGTGTGAAAGCATCCATTTCTTACATCGTCACCGACCTAGTTCTTGAAATTACTTAGTTTTCTCAAGCATGATGGATATAAAACTGTTATCTCTTTGCTATTTTAATTCACGATCCTCTGTGGATCAACATTTTTACATCAGTTTATTGATCCTTACTAAGTCTTCATTTATGAGTTTCCAGTTACTATCCTTTACCTAGTTTCATAAAGAGCTTTTCATCAGTTTTTATTAAGTTGTAAAATATACTTATAAATGCAAGGTAAAACTTGTTCTTTTTCATATATATTACAATTTTATTTGTTTTTTCAAATTTGATTATATATATCCTGTCACATCCACACAGAAGATGTAAATTTTTATGTAACTATATGCATAAATCTCCCTTCCTTTAGAGTCATGTTTATAAAGCCCTGCTTATTCTCAGACTATGCAAATATTCAACTATTCATTTTCTCTTAGAACTTGTATTGATTTGATTTTCATTTAGCATTTTTATAAAAGTTTATGGTGTAAAATTGAGATATATCTTTTTTTTCTCCCAAATAGTAAGCTAAAGGGTTTAATATTCAGGAATTTTACACATATTTACAATGATGACTTTTATAATATTTTCCTATCTGTACTTTTTAAACTAACAATATGTTCTTTATTGTTTTAGAGCTGGTAATATGTTAATAAAATATTTCTTGGCAAGTTTTTAGTTTTTTAAACAAATTCTTCCAGCTGTACTTTAAAAGAGGATATGGCATTAGTATTGTTGCAATGCATTAAAATTTTAAATTAAGGAGGGGCACCTGGGTTCCTCAGTTGGTTAAGTGTCTGACTTTGGCTCAGGTCATGATCTCACAGTTTGTGGATTCAAGCCCCATATTGGGCTCTGCGCTGACAGCTCGGGACCTGGAGCCTGCTTCAGATTCTGTGTCTCCCTCTCTCTCTCTCTGCCCCTCCCTGTTCATGCTCTCTCTCTCTCTCATAAATAAATAAATAAACATTTTTAAAATTTTAAATTAATTATACAAATGTGAAGTCTTCAGTGTTGAGTTTTCTAATTCAAAAATGTCAAATATAACTGTCCATTAACATATTATATATACTTATTATACAATATTTATATATATTTGTAATATATCTCAATGTTTTGTAGTGCTCTTGATATTGACATATATATTTTTAAAATATAGTCATACTTCATGAATTTTTATCATAAATAGAATTTTCTTATATTGAGGGGCACCTGGGTGGCTCAGTTGGTTAAGTGTCTGACTTCGGCTCAGGTCATGATCTCACAGTCTGTGAGTTAGAGCCCCATGTCAAGGTCTGTGCTGACAGCTTGGAGCCTGGAGCCTGCTTTAGATTCTGTCCTCTTTCTCTTCCCCTCCCCTGCTCATACTCTGTCTCTCTCTGTCTCAAAAATAAATAAACATTAAAAAAATTAAAGAAAAAAAATTTTCTTATATTGATACAATCATTTAAATATAGAAGAAAATGCTGTTCATGTATAACTTTCCTTTGCAATTTTCCAAGTCACTCCTTTCTTTTCAGAAACTTTTGAAAGATTTTTTAATAGTTTTATTTAGATGTATTATGTACACTTTTAAGACCAAAGAAAAAAATGTTTTCCTGTTCCAAACAGGGGATCCACTTCAGCTAATAGCTAATCATTATGTATCAATGGCTTGTGTGTTTGGAGCTGAGAAGTATACTCCTTGCCTGGCCTGCCATTTCTTTTTGTTTCCTAGAACTTATTAGTTGAATTTCTTGGACATTGCAGGAAGAAAATCATAGAACTTAAAAAAAATATTTCACTTTGCTATTTATAAACATTACACACTTTTCTTAGCTTATTGTATTGGATAGAAAGCTTAATCTTTCCATTCATTAAAAGTTTGTTTCACCCTATATGCTGAAAAAATGTTGATATAGGTAGGAAATCCCTAAGACTATAGTACTACCACCTTACACCTATATAGTTCCGTTTAGTTTTCCAAAACCCTTTAATACCTTTTATCTATTTTTTTTTTTCTTAACAAGCCTGTGATATACAGGTGTTTTATATTTTTTCATTTTAATATGAAAAAAACCCTGGATTTTTAGATAACTCATCCAAGGTACTATAGCCATCAATTTATAAAAACCGGACTAATCTTCAGGTTTTTCAGTTTCTAGGCTAGCACTCTTGTCAAAACAGTAGCTCAGCTAGCTACCTACTCTTGTTTAAATCATTTGGAAAGTCTTGAAATTTTGGATATAATAAAAATATTTCTGGTATATATAGATATTTCCAGTGTGATGAGATGTTATTTGACAACTTTTATTTATTCAACAATATACTTATGTGTTTCATCGAGCAACATGTAAAATAGCTAAATCACCACAATTTAACATCAGTTCAGAAAGTACTAATATAGACCAAGCCTTTAGGAACTAGGGTATAGGAACTGCTAAAACACAACAAATATATTAGGATAAAATAAGTTTTGCTGTAATTAGCAAAATATTATCCCAAATCACTACGGCCTAAAATTTTCTATCAAACCACATGACAATCTTTGGGTGACCTTGATAGTGTTGTGCTCACACAGTAATGTAGAAATCACCACTGACTTTTTTTACACAGTTTCCCACAATCCACATGGCAGTGGAACAGAATAAAGCACACCACACTCTGGTTATTGAAGGTTCACTACAGAGGTGGCTCAGATCACATGACTATGAGTAATTTGAAAAGGGGTGAGGAAGTACAATCATACTATGTATTTGGAAGGAGGGGGTCAGAATATTTACAAACGTCCTAACAACTCTCAAAACTTCTGTCCTGGAGCATTCACGGTAATTTGGAAAAGACAGAAAGTAAATACATAAGTATGGTAATTACAATATGCATGATAAACTGGGCAAAGTTGGGAGCAAAGTAATCTGTAGTAGAACACAATTAAGTGAATTTTCTTGGAGAAGACAGGAAATACTTCTCAGAGAAACCGGCACGTGACAGGAACTATAAAGATACATTTACTAAGGAGATCATAAAAGAAAGCATTCTATTCATAAACTTCAAATTAATTCCTTTTATATGAAATTGAAAATAACCACTTAGAGAAATAGGCATAAAGAAAGATTTAGTTTCAATGGACTATTCACAATAAGTTACATGGCTTTAGATTAAATACATTGCTCTCTAGACCACAAGCTTCATGATAATATAAGGAAAGTGAGTTAATAAGAATATTTGCAGCTTTAACATTATATGTTGGAATTTTTTATGTTGTAAATTTGTCAGTAATTTGAAAATCCTAATATTTTGTTAATTGTTATGTATTAAAGAAAGGCAGATGGCAGCCACCATGAATGAGTTTTCAGCCTGTAGGCCAATTCTAATTATTTAGAAAGTTCTGAACAAGAGGCAGCCTGAAAAAAAGTAGTGTGAACCACTGACAGCGTCTTCCAAGAACTCAGAAGTAAAGGTGGGATTGAGTATAGATGTAGAAGTTATTCCCAAGAGTTCTTGCTCTTGAAGTGGTGCCACTTTAAATGGTTGTTAGGCCTGAGATCAAAATAAATTGGTGTGATATTGGTGATATATGGTGATATCACACTAGTATATTTTGATCACAGGCCTAACAATGGATGAAATGGCACCACTTTTATAGTGATATATTTTATGTATCACTTTTTTTATAGTGGTATATCTCACACATACACACACACACACACACACACACACACATTCTGTGTGATACACAAAAATTTAACAGCAGTAGTCAGATGAATCATCTAGTAGTCAGAGTGCTCCTTTTCTTTCTTTAACATGCTTGCTCTGGCACTGATGAATACAGAAGACTAATTCACCCAGGACCCAGCACCCAATCCTAACCAGCCATACCCAGCACCAGGTATTCCTTTTCCTATACTGAAACCTATTTTGAATCCAGGAGTATGTATGTAAAATTGGTGAAGAAAAAGAAAGCAGAGAAAAATTATACTGGTGATGAAGACTAGAAAATACAGAGAAATGTAGGGGAAAGTAATGAATCACTTTTAAAAAGTAGATATAGTTTCTTCCATCCTTTAAATGAACTATTCTCATTTTTACAAAAATTTTTCCCTAAATAAACTGAAGGTTAAAACCTATTCTCAAAATATGTCTGTACTTTCTAAATACCTCCCTTAGAGATTTAGGCAGTTTTATAGCATTATATAAGTTCTGGCAAATGAGAATTTATCATCCAGTTGATATAATTATTAAATGTTAAGCAATTTTTTTACTTTCAGCTAAGAATAATGACTGAATGAAAATGACTTGTCAGACAATGAACTGTCTCTTAAGTAGAATAATATAGGTTTATGTTTTTCTTTTGTAGTAAATAGACTACTTACCTGTGCAACTCTGTCATAAAATGTGCATTTCAGATTGAAAAGTATAGATAGAACAAATCCCAGTGTATAATTTTTCGGCTTCACTCCAGTGGAAACTCATTTCCAGAAGTCAGCAGCTATGTATAATTTTCAAATGGATTTTTTCCAAAACATTTCTTAGTTCAAGATTTATAACTATGTATTTACTCTTATCAAGTCCTTAGAGAGTCAAGACTTGTGCTGTGGATTACAACTAAACCAATTATAAGGGAAAATAAGTGGAAGAGATATGAAATATGTGAGTGAAAATGGTATATAACAACATAAGGTCTAGTTTTAATTGCCCCCAAGTAATACCAATTATTTCAATCCAGTTTGTGATAGAAATCCAATAAGGAATACAGAAATATTTTAATTAACCCATCAGAGTATAAACTTGCTTAATTTATTATTCAATTATTGGCTGTAAACAGATAACTTTCAGTGATGTTGACATGGATAAAATAGCTATATCTAGAAATGACTTAATCCAATTAATAATTACAAACCATAATGATACCTAATTTGATTTTCTATTATTTTCTAACACTTTGTGTTCTCTTCTGCTCTGTACTCTTACAAACATATTCACCATACACCATCCATACACACTTAGAAAACTGTGTCAGCAAACCAACACCAACATTTCTTTGTAAGATAACAAAATTACATCTGGACATTGTTGTTTTATATATTTATTACCTACTTGTTTGTTTTTTTTTTTATTGCCATTGTATTTTCTTTTGAAATAGTTCCATAGGGATAGATCCTTACAACTTAAAGATAACCCTTTGATACCAATGTATTTAGATGTGTACAACAAACCATCATGATGTGCTATTTACATGTATTATTTCTCCAATTCTCCTAACAATTTCTGTGCTCTTAATATTTGAAGAAAGAAACAAATTATTATTATTATTATTATTATTATTTAAAACAATGAGAAGACTGAAGTGTAGACAAACTAAATGAATTTTCCATTTCTCCAATTCACCTAACAATTTCTGTGCTCTTAATCTTTTTCTAAAATTATTTTTAATGGTTATTTATTTTTGAAGGAGAGAGAGACAGAGCCTGAATGGGGGAAGTGTAGAGAGAGAGGGAGACATAGAATCCAATGGGGCTTCAGGCTCTGAGCTGTCAGCACAGAGCCCCATGCAGGGCTCGAACTCACAAACTGTGACATCATGACCTGAGCTAAAGCCAGACGCTTAACTGACTGAGCCATCCAGGCGCCCCTGTGCTCTTAATCTTTGAAGAGGAAAGGAATTTATTATTATTATTGTTATTATTATTACTATTACTATTATTATTTAAAACAATGAGAAGACTAAAGTGTAGACAAACTAAATGAATTTTCCAGTGTTAGCAGTTATGTGATTTTGGACTCAAAATAAGGTGTACAAACTTACCTAATGTGTTTTATGTAGAAGAAAATTATTGTAAATATTTTCAGAGACAACTGTGTAAAATAAAGCTACAGCTATGTAAAAATGGAGAAACCTTATGTAGGTATTGGAGGAATTTGCTATTAAGTTACAATGTCTCATTATTATGTCTAACTATCTGTAATTACCTGACTAGAAATCTCCGCATTCCCATTGCTTGTAAACTGTAATTCTAGACCAGTGCCATCCAATAGCCACCAGCCACATGTAGCCATTTAAATATAAGCATACAAACTGACATTAAATAGAAGAAAAAATTTAGTATTCATTTACATGAATGTTCAAGTGTTCAAGAGCTCAATAGTCACATGTGGCTAGTGATTACTGTAAAGGACAGTACAGATAGAGAAGATTTCCATCATCACAGAATGTTCTTAGTGTTTCTCTAGACAAATATGTGAATTACTGGTTATTATGTCTGTGTTTTTATGAGATGACTTCATAAGATAGATCTATATTTTATACTTTCCACATACGAGATTGTGGTTGATCACTATATGTTAGTCACATGTTGTAACATTACAGAGTAGAGCACAGACAAGACCCCTCTGATAATCATTTGCTATTGCATAATCAATTAAAATAACATAAAGTAGTTGAACTATTTTTTTTTAATTCATAAGACCTGGAATTAAATCAGCTACTCCACTTAATACCATACAACCTTTGACAGTTCTGTTATGTGGGGTGTGTGTGTGTGTGTGTGTGTGTGTGTGTGCGTGTGTGTGTTTAAAGATGCTTGAGGGGCTAGCCAAAACAATGATGTTTAGAAAACAAAATGAAGAAGGCAGTCATCCCTGGATCAAGAATGCAATGATGACCTTTGTTCAGGGTACATAACTAATCATCCTCAGTGGCTTAATGAAGGGCATTTAAAACATGAGTTCAGTGTATTTCAAGTCCAATAGATAGGAATTACAAGTTAAGAGAACTAATCTACCAATATGTTTATTAATATCTTTGCTAACAATTGTTTTACTTTTTATTGAACTCCTTCCTTCTGGTTCAATATTATTTTACCTTAGGAATATTATTCATTGGATCTTTTAATATCAGAGTAAGATTAATTTACTTTCTCCATCTTTGCTAGTCTGCAAAAGGCTTTAAGTGTTACATTGTTGAGTAATAATTTAGCTTAGTGTAAAATTCTAGGTTGACAATAATTTTCTTCTTCTAGTACATTGAAGTTATCAATCAATGGCCTCATGCTATGTATGATCGCTGAATAGAAGCCTATCTTCAAACTATTTTATCATCGTTACTGCTCTGTACTAATCTTTGTCTTGTATTATTAATTTTATTTTCTCTTACACTTTGTTTTGATATACATTTTCTTAAAAATTTTTTTAAATGTTTATTCATTTTTTAGAGAGAGAGAGACAGAGACAGAGCATGAGTGGGGGAGGGGCAGAGATAGAGGGAGATCTAGAATTCGAAGCAGGCTTCAGACTCTGAGCTGTCAGCAGAGAGCCCAGTGTGGGCTCAAACTCAAGAGCCATGAGATCATGACCTGAGCTGAAGTCGGAAACTTAACTGAGTCACCCAGGTGCCCCTGATGTTACACATTTTTACTATGAGGTATCTGCTGTAAATTTCTATTTTTTTTTTCCTGCTCAGGATTCAATGTGCTCTTTCTTCTTTTATTTTTTTTTAGGTTTATTTATTTATTTTGAGAGACAGAGAGAGTGGGGAGGGTTGGAGAGAGAGGGAGAAAGAAAGAGGACAGAGAGGCGGGGAGAGAGAAAATCCCAATGCACTGTCAGCGTGGAGCCCGACACAGGGCTTGAAACCAAGAACCATGAGATCATGACCAAGCCAAAATCAAGAGTCAGATGCTTAACTGACTGAGCCACCTGGGCACTGGCCCCATTATGCTCTTTCTAAACCAAGAATCATATATTTAATTCTGAAAAATTCTTAGTCATTGTATTCAAATATAGAAGGACTTCACTAGATCTTTAATGCCCCATAAGTTCATTCATATTTTCTCTTATATTTTCTCAACAACATTTTGAGCTATTTCTTAAGCTTTATCATTTTGTTTAATAGAAATCTGTAGGAATATATGTCTGGTTTATTCTTTAAGTCATAATTTAGGTTATTATTTTTTCCATAGCTATACATTTGGTCTAGAAGTTCTACCTGATAATTTTTCATATTGCCTGATTTTCCCATATTGTATTTTTCCTTAAGTTTATATCTTATCTTTATCTATTTGAACACTTGAAATATCTCTTTCAATTTATTAGTTCTACTTATATTGTGAATTCTCTTTGAAGTGTTGACTGATTCTCCCACAATGTGGATTGCTTCTTGTTGTGTTTATAATTTTTTTTATTGTGGACTCATCTTTAGGAGTTTTTATTTTATTCATTTGTGTGTGTGTGTCTGTGTGTGTGTGTGTCTGTGTGTGTGTGTGTGTGAATATATGCGTGTGCATGTGTATGCTTGTTTGTGTGCATTGTTTGTGTGTGAGAATACTTTCTATCTTGAGTTACTAAAGCAGCATTTTTTATTTGTTTCAGTTCAGTGCCCTAAGTCTTCATCAGTTCCTGATCATTTTTTGTGTTAATTTCTCAGCTTCTGTCTATGTATAGGATAATATTATAATTTAATATCCAAATAGGACACATATGAAAGTGAACTGGAACTTTACAACAGTCATAAACCAGGACTGTCCTAGACCAATAGGATATATGATCATTCCATTCACGTGCCACGAGAACAATGACATTGTGAAACTACAACCATGAATGGATAATGCATAGTGAAGATTTTTTTCCCCCTTAGATGACAAACCCTGAGGCAATGGAAAGTTCCTATCAAGGTCCTCTTAGCAAGTAAGTACAGGTTTTCTAATCACATTTTATGGAGTAGACAAGTCCTAGTCCATAGATAAATTACCTTTGGGCTTCATCCAAGTAGTTCAGTTCCTGTGGCTTGGACTTGTTACACCAGGTGGACTTTGCAGCCCTAGTTTCCAATTATTAAAAGGCTTATGTCTAGTTCTGATCTGTGTACCAGTGATTATACTTCAGATTTTATTCATCTTCACTGACTCTGGGCATTGTCCTTTATGGTTTAAACTCATAGTTATATTTTAATTTTTAATACAATTTTTTACTCAGCATTATTATTTATTTGCTTGGAGTAGAAGTAGGTGTTTTTCTATATCAACTTACTCCACTGTATTTCTGAGTACAATTGTAGACAGATTATATTAACATATTGTTAAATAACATAAGATATGTTCTATTTCTTTCCATATACACTTATTTTCATTTATCTCTTCATCAAAGGACTCTAATAATCTTATAATTTATGTCACTGACTGTATTTTCTACATTCTTCTCTTTTCCTTTTTGGTGTAAGGTTTCCCCATATATGTACCAGTTTGGATATAAACCAAGATTCTCTATATAAATGTTATGATAGCCTGAAAGAGAGGATCACCTGTATCAAGGGTAAGCATATCAAGGTCTATGGGCCAAATACTGCCCACTGACTCATTTTGAGACTGTAAGCTAAGATAAATTTTTATGGTTTTAAACAATTTGAAAAAAGTCAAAAGAATTATATTTTTAACTTATGAATATGATACGAGATTCAGACCAGTTGTCCATTTAGAGTTTTTTTTTTTTTAACTCAGCCACACACACTTATGTATTACTTATGGCTTCTGCACATTACAAAGGCAGATTTGAGTAGCTAGAGCAAATACCATAGATCTAAAACCCTAAAATATTTACTGACTTGCACTTCATAGGAAAGGTTTCCTGATCTCTCATCTACATAATTAAAAGAACAAAGTAATGGCATGTACTTGTTTAACAAATCTAGAATTTCTGTGATTAACATCAAAGGACCCATTTTAATTGTTCAGGTAAAAATAAGTTTATGTGACATTATGCTTTAGAGATTGGAGTGAAAGAGGTGGGATGAGTGATATTTTGTAATTTATCATAATGTAAGTTTGCTGGTATAAAAAGCAAAAATAAAAACAGAAAATGACACATAATAGAAAGGAATAGTGAAATGTTTGTGTATATAGCCAAACAGTTTTCTAATAAGCATCATTATTTTAGAGCACAGATATAAATACGTAAGACTAACACTGGGGAAAAAAACAAACAGAAAATTCACCATGCAAAATCTTGGTGAACCTATGACTTCATGAAGTACAGAGGGATGAAAAACATTTGACTACATTAAATATAGATCAATAAAATCATACTAAGAGAAATGAGAGCCACATGCTCTTCTGGGGAAAAGCTCACAGAGGCAAAAAAGAAAGAGAAAACTGGTATTAGCAAAGAAGCTCAAAGGTTCCCTCTCCTGAGAGCCCTCTCCTAATGGAAACCAGAGTTTCCATTAACATATCAAGGGGATTGATATGCTGGGAAACAATTGGTTGCAACAACAGAAAAATAAATCAAGTATGATATAAAACTAATGAATATTTCTATATAATTAATAGACATAATTTCTCTGTATTCCTCATTTTGTGGAAAACAATATAGGAGTGCTAACTTTTTAAAATAAGAAAACCAGGGGCGCCTGGGTCAGTTAAGCGTCCAAATCAGTTTTAGCTCAGAAACCAACATGGTTTCATGAGTTCAAGCCCTGCCTGTGGTTCTGTACTGGCAGCACAGAGTTTGCTTGAGATTCTCTGTCTCCCTCTCTCTCTCTGCCCCTCCTCACTACTGCTGTCTCTATCTCTCTCAGAGTAAATAAATAGGGGTGACTGGGTGGCTCAGTCTGTTGAGCATCCAACTTCGGCTCAGGTCATGATCTCACAGTTTGTGAGTTCAAGTCCCGTGTCGGGCTCTGTGCTGACAGCTTGGAGCCTGGAGCCTGCTTTGGATTCTGTGTCTCCCTCTCTCTCTGCCCCTAACCCACTCGCATTCTGTCTCTGTCTCGCTCAAAAATAAATAAACATAATAAATAAATAAACTTAAAAAAATTTAAATAATGAAGGACCTGTAATTCCTAAGGTGGTCTCTGGAACCAAATTTTATTTTTAACTCTGAATAACTGAACCAAATTAAAAAATATATTTTATGTGCTATTGAATTTACAAAGGTATTTTTATTTTTAGTTATTTAAAAATTTTTTTTAACATTTATTCATTTTTTTGAGAGTGAGAGAGACAGAGCATGAGCGGGGGAGGGGCAGAGAGAGTGGGAGACAAAGAATCCAAAGCAGGCTCCAGGCTCCAAGGTGTCAGCACAGAGCATGATGTGGGGATGGGACTCACGGGTCGCAATCATGACCTGAGCTGAAGTTGTATGCTTAACCAACTAAGACACCCAGGCACCCCTACAAAGGTATTTTTTAAATATTTATTTATCTATGTTTTAACTCTTGAGTAACTAGGAGTATGGAATTTCAGAAAAAACTATTTTCATTGACAAATGTTCAGTAAGTGTCCAAAGAGAAATGTGTATCCTGATCAGATCATAGTTCTATAAATGGGTCAAGAGGAGTGATTACAATATTATAGGGATTGTAGTAAGTAATTTATTTGTATTATTTAACCTAATATTTAAAAATGGTGACAAGTTACTCTTGCTTTACACACGAGAAAATTGAGATTCACAGAAAACATGTATCTGTTGTCTAGTTAGTAGGAAGTGATAAAGCTGAAGTTAGAAGCTATGCGTCTAAATCCAGAGCTTACCATTATCAGGACACTGCTCTGCTTGTATTTATGACAGGAGCATCCCAGGACAAACCGCAACTCATACAGGCATAGCCAAAAGGTAAAAACCACAGGCTTTGGACTCAGATGGACCTGGATTTAGTGTTCAAGTCAGAAAGTACCAAGTCCAAACTGAGAAACTATTTAACTTCTTGAACTTCAGTTTTCTTAACTATGAAATGGGTGTAATATTATCTACTGCAAAGAATTGTGAAGGTCAAATAAGTTAATTGTTTCTAGGAAGTTTCCCATTCTTTCTCCAGGTAGATTCACTCTGTCTACTTGGTGAACCTTATATTATTGTAGCATTTATCACACTGACCTTTAATATTTATACCCAGCATAACGTGTTGCATTAGCAGATCTGAACTCATTATTAAAATAGTAAAAACTGGAACACCTGGGTGGCTCAGTCGGTTAAGTGCCTGACTTCGGCTCAGGTCATGATCTCACAGTCTGTGAGTTCGAGCCCCATGTCAGACTCTGTGCTGACAGCTCAGAGCCTGGAGCCTGCTTCAGATTCTGTGTCTCCCTCTCTCTCTGCCCCTACCCTGCTCATGCTCTGTCTCTCTCATCTCAAAAATAAATAAAAACATTAATTTTTTTTTGAAAAATAGTAAAAATTATTTCATTTCAAAAATAGTCTGTTAACTTATTCAACAATAATTGAATAGTTTGGTTTACAACTGTGAAAGGGTTTTTTTCCTCCTCATAAAGCACACAGAAAATACATAAATAACAAAGGAAGAAACGTTTTCAGGTAATGATAAATGTTATAAAGAAAAATAAAATAGGGTAAAGGGATGAAGATCTGTTTTAGGTAGGCCACTCGAAGACTGCTCTTCTGAGGATACCCTTGAGGAAAGGCTTAAATGAAGGCAAAGTCAGGCAAGCCTGATTCAGGAAAAGACTGCACCAGGCTCAGGGAAGAGCACAGGTAAAAGCCCATGTAACCCAAAGTGTAGGGAGGTAGAGAGGAGAAGGTAGGAGACGGAATTCAGAAGACAGTAGGGCTCACCCGTAGTTGTCTGGACTGTAATCTAAATGTTATGGGAATCCATTGGAGACTTCTGAGTAGTGAGAGGCATGATTTAAGTTGTGTTTTTAAAAGAGTCTTCTGTCTTTTCTCTCGGGAGGAAAGGGGAAGGAAAGAGGTCAGTGAGGTAGCTACACTGGTCTTGTTGAGGACAGATGGAATTGTGACTTGGACTAGGGACAAAGATGTGGTGAGCAGTACTCTGATTTAGGAAATATTTTGTGAGTGGAGATAACAAGACTGTTGCTGGATTGGTTATGGGATTTCAAATACTGTGCATTCCTTTGTTAAAAGATCTATTGATCTCACTGTGTCTACAGTAATGAATGAGAAATTTATGAAAGGAACATGTAGCTATGACTACATGTGAAAGTAGTGAAAGTTTGTGAAAAACAAAGTGTTTATTAAAACCTGAGGCTGTGATAGACGCCAAACCACATGGACCGCTTATAAACAGTTTAAATGCTATTTAAAGTTAAATGCCTAACATTTATGAATTGAATGCAAGAAGACAGCGTTGTCATGAGGCTTTGAGAGGTATTTTGACACCTCCTCCTACATCCCTTAAACCAACACCCCATGTCCTGCTATTCTTTGATATGATCAGTGAACATTTTCTCTATCTTCAGGAAAGTGATATACTAATGCTATCTGAAGCCCTTTCCCTCTTCCTGTCAAATTTCTGGACAGACTAAGCACTTCTTAAAAAGGAACACAAACATCTACATGCTAACCAGGGTGTTTAAGGTTTTTTGTCTTTATTATTAGTAGTAGCAGTATTATTGATATATATCACACACTTGCTTGGTAATTGGCTAAAGTGATCACATGAAATCTATGTTCATCATTATCTTGAAAGAAAACCTGTTAAATAAATAGAAAAGATGGGAGATGATTATGTAATGTTACCCAAGCCTCTTTTTCTTCCTAGGTGACTGGTACTGGTTACTGGTATGTTGGGGCTGGTCAATGTGTTCAAACCTGTGAGTCTGTGGAGCAGAGAGGGCTGCAACAGATAGTGTGCCTGGATTGACAGTTATACCTAAAATAGGAATTCTGGAGCTATCCTTGGGTCCCAAGCAATTAGCTTATACTTTTTATTCCTTTCAATTTGGCTGTTCTGGTCAGTTTAATTGTAGCTGTCGTTCAATGTGAGTAATCAGTTTAATCACTGTATCTGGAGTGGTTAGTCCAGGCAGGCAGAGTGTCTTTGAATGTGTCCTATGCTCAGACTTGGGTTTTTACTGCAGAGTGGAAATAGAGGTTTGAGTGGAGGGATTGTTGGCTCCTTGTAGGATGTGGGGTTTCCTGATACCAGAAGATTCCATCCGGTTTTATGGAGCCAGTTTTTGAAAAGATGACATCTAAGTCCTGAAAGCGGAAGAACTGATGCATACTCTTCCTTACCACTATCCAGTTACTTCTTTCAAACTTACATGACACACAGGTAAGGTACTGGGGGTAGTATGATCTTATGGGTATGTACTGTCCATCTGCCTAGGTCATAGCCTGGTTGATAGGACACTCATCTTTCTCTCTATGGCCTTCTCCCAAGCTTCTTACAGGGTGTGCATTCTTGTCATGATCCAGGGTCCCCGAGAGACTGTACTTTCCCAAACTCAGTACTTTCCTTCTTCCAAATACAGTGTGTTGTCAGAGGCAGCATGTGGGCTGAGAACTTTGGAGTTGGCCATCCTGGATAACTTAATTTCCCTTAGGTAAGTGACTTAACTCCTATGATGCTCAATTTCCTCATTTTTGAAACAGGTACATCATTTCTGACTTCACAGAGCTCTTGTAAAGAGTAAATTCACTTATGCATGTAACCCACTTAGCTCATGTCTGGCATAGTGTTGGTGTTCAACAAATGCTGGATATTATTTTTCAGATTAAAAAAATGATTCAGTATACTTTTCCTAAGTGCACTATGTAATTTTCATGACAACACTATACTCGTAGAATAAACAAGTGAACACCAAATCTTTGAGGACCTTGAGGAAATAGTCAACAACAACATTTAAATTTAGGAAACATGCCTAAGAAATTTAAAAGATGTATTTACACTAATGTTTCTCTTTTTGTACTGAGCCTCATGAGCAAAGATACCATAACTTATTTATATTTGAGTATGCTCAAAACTTTCTCATAATCCACACTTTAATTATCCTTCAATGACAGTATGAGGCAATGAATATATGTATTTTTGCTCTTTAACTGAACTGCAAGTCCTAAATAGCAGCAAGAGTATTATCTTAACTAGAATTAGAATATGTATTTTATTTCTTCAATTTATTTTTATTGAGGTATAATTGGCATATAACATTATATTAATTTCAGCTGTAGAACAATGATTTGCTATGTGGGTATATTACAAAATGATGGGCACAATAAGTTCAGCTGACATCAATCACTACATATAGTTACAAAGAAATGTTCTTTTTTTAATGAGGACTTTTAAGTTTACTCTCTAGGCAACTTTCAAATATGCAATACAATATTATTAACTATAGTCCCTATACAGTAGTTATATCCCTATGACTTTTTTTTATATAGAGAGAGAGACAGAGAGGGGCGGGGGTAATGGGGCAGAGAGAGAGAGAGAGAGAGAGAGAGAGAGAGAGAGAGAGAGAGAGAATCCCAAGCAGGCTTCACGCTGAGGAGGGGATAAATCCCCCGACCCTGAGATCATGACCTGAGCTGAAATCAAGAGTCGGATGCTGAACTGACTGAGCCATCCAGGCGCCCCCCACCCATGACTTATTTATTTTATAACTGGGAGTTTGTACCTTTTGACTCCATTCAACCATTTCACTCACCTCCCACCCCCACCTTTGGCAACCACAAATCTGTTCTCTGTATCTACAAGCTTGTTTTGTTTGTTTATTTATTTAGATTCCACATATAAATGAGATCTGATGGTATTTGTCTTTCTCTGTCTGACTTACTTTGCCTAGCATAACACCCTCAAGGTCTATCCTTGTTGTTGCAAAAGGCAAGATTTTGTTCTTTTTTTTTTTTTTTTTTTTTTTTTTTTATGGCAGAATACTCCTGTGTGTATATGTGTGTATGTAACCATTTTCTTGTTTTCTTTTTTTTTCTTTATCCCTTCATCATCTATAGTGTATGTATTTTAAATTATTTTTGAAAGCATTGAGTGACACATATAAAATCTGAATACATGCCTTGCCTAATGCTGAATGAGTTAGGTACTCCAGCTCTCTTTATAAGCCATCTGTTTGTATGGGTGGTCACTGACAAACAGAGCAAGCAATTTACCTCATTATCAAAATTGGCCTGAACATGTCTTTAAATGTCAATTTTGGAAGAATTAAGTTTCCTCAAAAGACTACTGTAGTAGTTTGATACACTGTAATTTTAAAAACCCTGCTTGCCTTATGCCCAATGTTGTTCTCAATACACTGCTAACTAGCACATAACTAGCATAACTGTAGAATGAGGCAAAAAAGAGATGAATCATTCAGGTCCCTTTGTACTAGAATGAAGGTGGAAAATCAGTAGTAATGGCCACAGTTAATTAGCAAAAGCATGGTCACATGCAAACAGAGGCTCAGATGAGAGTAAGGGCTCAACCTGTGGCTACACTAAAAAGAACATTTATTTAAGGAAAGACAAGGATTTCTGCTGAACCAAAATATACTTTTGTGCAAATTAGAAAAAAAATTAAATTATATTTTTTCATACCCTCAACAGCTGGCTCAGGAAAACTTTTCAGAACCCAAAAGCAGAACACTAGCTATCCATGCGCACACATGCCCAAAAATTAGCCTTCCCACACACTCCCTGATACTACAAGGACGCAAATGCCATTACTGCAGAACATGCTTTGTGCCATGCCACCCCGACTCAGGTTGAGATGACTGTGTCAGATTCAGAATTGGACGAAGGGGCAGATTTTGGCCTCAGAAATCAGTGGGTAGGCAGGAGAAAGCAACCTCAGGGTACATCTGGAACATAGTTGGAACAAAGGCACAGCTGAACATGAATGGCTGCAAGGTAGATTTATGCAGGTAGGGTTTACATAGGTCAATTTATTGCTGCCCTACTACTTGACTTGAAAGCCCAGAATCTCTGTGTCTAAGATGTGAATGGCATAGCCCTCGGTTGTGCCTTCTTTGTATAGTACACAACCTGAACACCCAGATGTGACAGATACGACTGTAAGAAAGAATGAGACATTTTCACACTTATATCTGATGTCCAGTGCAAATATTACACCCAGACACAAATATAGAATGGTCTAAGACAAGAATAAAAAGGTAATCCAAGATGACTAATAGGCACAAGTAACGCATTTGAGAAATACGTGCCATTATGTAAGAGTCTGTATTTCTTCCAAAATTCTTTCTGTTTCTATTTCCTTTTTGGTATTCTTTAGGTCACTTTGTTAACTATTTTGTTAGTTATGGACTATCACTAACATGGAATATGAAAGCTACATAGGGATTTAGAGATAATTAACTTTTAATTAGTTAACGTCATAGGTGATGAACTTGACATCCTGAAAGATTAAGGGCCCTGAGATGACATAGCACCCAAAGAGGAAAGCAGAAACAAATTCTTAGCTGCCTGATCACTGGTATTGTTTTTGGCATGCATCTTTATTAGTCATTTTAAGGAAAAATAACTTAATCATTTTAATGCATGCGTTTAATTATTTTGCTTTTTGCTAGTCATGCCTTTTGTCTTCCCCCTTCAGTTTACCTTTCGTACTGCAATTGCTGTGATCATTCCAAAACAGAACTAACAGAAATAGGATCATGCAAATCTCCTGCATGGAATATTAATGCGTTTCCGCTCTGTGTGTATTGATTTATTCATTTCTTCAAAACATATCTATCATGTATCTGAAAGATGCTGGTTACACTGCAATGAAAACACACATAGTTTCTGACCTCATGGTATATCTGGTGAGAGACACATACTATGGCAAAGAAGCAAAACATCATATAAATAAGTACATAATTATAAATTTTGCTTAGTGATAATAAGAAAAATAGGGGTTGTTCTAAAGTTGATGATGCAGGAGAAAGAGAGATTCACTCAAGAGACAGAGTCATTCAGGAGAGAAGGGCAGGGTCTGGAGTACAGGAGACGGCGCCCACACACTCGTGGGCTACCAGCTGCAAGTTCACAAGCAGTCATACCGTTGCATCTCTCTAGCCTCATCTCTATCCCTTCTCCTTATTGCTCCATAAAATTTTCATGCACCCCTACTTCAAGATACTTCCTTTTCTGTTCCTAGAAATATAATTCAGACTCTACAATCCAGTTAAAAAAAAAAAAAAACTTTCTCCTCTGACAAACCTGTGAAGAACTCACCATAGGCTCTCACCACTCAACCAGGGCTCTCACGTGCTTCACACAGGTTCCAATTACCACTTGGTACTTTGCTGATCTATTTGCATTTGTTTGTACTATTAGACTGTGAATTCAATGAGAATAAGAACTATGTTTTACTTATTTCTCTACATGAATAAACTAATGAGTTAAATTCCTCAAGTCACAAAAAATGTCGCAAGGGTGTTAGTGACAAATTTGGGACTAGAACCCAGAACTGTGAATCCCCAACCCAGTTCCACTTGGCATTCTAAACATACAAACTGGGTGTATCTTTACAACATGACATAGTATCAGAAAGACAAAGGCAATTTATATGGAGTTTGAAGGGGGAGATGATATTGGTTCTTTCCATGCAAATCTAAGAAAATGTGTTTGGAAAATGACATTCAATTTAGAGCACTGCCAAACTGCATAAACATGAGGACACAGAAAAGAAACACAGAAAGTGTTAGGCAAATGAACATGCTGGCTTAGAAAGAATCACAAGGATTCACACCTGAATTGGCTACTTGACAAGAAGGAGGAGAACAGTGCAGTGCATAAATAAGAGAACGAAATACTGGATATTTTCTCAAAGGAAGAAATAAAATCAAATTTTAAGCCAAGGTTTATTACAACTAATTAATGTAGTAAATAAGTAACATACAGTAGCTACGTTTTTAAAAAATTTCTCAATTTTTTTGAGAGAAAAATTTGAGAGAGAAAAATTATTTTTGAGAGAGAGACAGAGACAGAGCATGAGCAGAGGAGAGCAGAGAGAGAGGGAGACACAGAATCCAAAGCAGGCTTCAGGCTCCGAGCTGCTGGCAGCCTGAGGTGGGGCTCAAACTCATGAACCGTGAGATCATGACCTGAGCCAAAATCGGACGTTCAACTGACTGAGACATCCAGGCGCCCACAGTAGCTATGGTGTTGTTTTTTTTTTTTTTTCAACGTTTTTTATTTATTTTTGGGACAGACAGAGAGAGACAGAGCATGAACGGGGGAGGGGCAGAGAGAGAGGGAGACACAGAATCGGAAACAGGCTCCAGGCTCCGAGCCATCAGCCCAGAGCCTGACGCGGGGCTCGAACTCACGGACCGCGAGATCGTGACCTGGCTGAAGTCGGACGCTTAACCGACTGCGCCACCCAGGCGCCCCGTAGCTATGGTTTTTAAAGCACGTTTATAGTCACTGCCTCAAAACTGTACAGTAAGATAAGGTAACTCTGTATTATGATCTTCATTTAACAGCTTGGGAAAAGGGGTCTGATTGCCAAAATCATACTAGAGTTAGAATCACATGTGAATCATCTACTTCTTGGGAGAGTGTGCTCACGGCTATATCACAATGGAATCAACCTTCTGTAAATGAATGCATGGTAGGCAAAACATGAGAAAAATATCTAGGAGCGAGAGCCCTGCCTTTGGGATCTGATCATTTTCTGACATGTCAATGCATGTCCCAGTGCAAAACATTACTGCATCTTACTTTAGAGGAGAGATATGTATCTTAACAGTTCTGCATAAATCTCTTTTGCTTTGGTAATTACATATTATATTATAAATGTACTGACAGCTTACAATTAAAAGGAAACCTAAAATAAAAACTTCTGTAACATAATCACATAATTATAATAACCATTCCATTTCATAGTACAGGTATCTTGTAACTTCCACATTTTAAAAAGCAGGAGCAACTTTGATTCATGTTGATGTCATATGATTTTTGTATCCTACCATTCAGGAAAACCTTATCTTACCGCTGTCTGTTGCCTTCTCCCTGGTACATTCAATGTTTGTTCCCTCTTTGCCTTTCCTGGATTTCTCCGTGTCAGTAATCATATGATTCTTACTCTTCTGTCATTAACTATTTAAAATTCTGCTTCTTTTCCAGAAAATAATTTTGATGATTTGAAAATGAGAAAGGACATCGTAGTGTCCACCCCTGCTTTTGATCTTTTGCTCCAGCACAAGATGGAGAATATAGTCCTGACTAGTGGGGAGACTGGGAAATGGAGCTGTCATATCCAATACCCATATCAACTGGTGACATGACCTTGAGCAAATTCAATCATGTTGTATACCTCCTTAGACGCGGTTTTCTTAACCTCCCAGAGAGCGAAGAAGGTTGAGTGTTGATGTAAATAACCTGGGGTCAGGAGGCATTTTTTTGATTGATGTTCATAGACCGAATCCCACCTCTAGGATAGGACCAGTCTTTTTGGCACTCAGTTGAAGGGATGAACAGGAGGTAACAAAGTTGTCATTATTTGAATTTCTATTATCAGACATAATCTTCTCTGAACCATGTCAGCACTGCTGAAATGAAAAGAGTTCTGCTTATCAGGGTATTTGATTTGCAATGACAGCTGTCAGAGGGCTCTGCTAAGGCCCAGATTTTAGAATGCAGGATTAGAGAACAGCTTCCCCAGTCCTTGTTTGCTTCCATTTTTTCCCTTATTTTAGTTTGAAAGAGCAAATTCTAAATTGCATTTCATGGTTCAGAGAAGATAGGAACAGAGCTCAATTATCTAGGTTTATTTATCATTTGTACCAATTGGATAAATTGTCATATTCTATACTACTAAAGCAGAAACCAGAGATCTTGGTATATTTTGCAGTATTCAGTAGACTCCACCCAAGAAAATTAACTTTAGGTCAGAGGAATCCATTGCTATATAGATAGCTTGGCTTCTTAAATTTGTTAGCACTTGACAAAAATCAAGGCCTATTTATATTATTTTTCTGATCAAAATGTTGATATCTGGGGGGGTTGCCTGGGTGTCTCAGTCTAAGCATCCTACTCTTGATTTTGGCTCAGGTCATAATCTCACAATTCCTGAGATTAAGCCCCGCATCAGGCTCTGCATTGATCACAATTGATCTGCTTGGGGTTTCTCTCTCCCTCTCTCTGACCCTACCCCACTCACCTGCATGAGTGAACTGTCTCTCTCTCTCTTTCTCTCTCTCTCTCTCAAGATAAATAAATAAACATTAAAAAATAAAATGAAATGTTAAGATCTGGTATTGGACTTCTTAGAGAATGACATAGCTAGAAGAAAATTTACACAGACGCAATGATAAGCAAAAAGAATATGGTACTAATGATCCTGAAGCTTACAATCTAAGAAGAAAATCAAATATAAACATACACAATTATATATTCAATTATACTGAATTAATTGATATAAAGGAAAATATCTAGGTAAGAGTATAACTAGAGTATATCTAGGTAAGGAAAATGCTAGGTAAGAGTATAACATGGAAATCTAATTTAGATTGGAAATTTGAAGAAATCTTTACACGCGAATAATCATGTCATTTAATCTTAGTAATGTTCAAATAGCTTAATATCATGCCTACTTTGTGGATAAAGAAAGGTGGCTAAGAAAGTGTTGAGAAAAAAAATTATTAGCAAATCACCATGAGAACTGATAACCAAGGCAAGATCTTTTCTCAATCCCCAAGTCAATGTTTCTTGTCTGTGTGAATTCTACTTCAACACTGTGATTTTGTTTATGTCATCCTGGCAAGGCTACTGTTCCCAGGCAGACTCAAACATTAATCTAAGTACTGCTGTAAGGATTTATTGTGGATGTGATTAAAGTCCATAATCAGTTGACTTTAGGTAAGGGAGATCATCCTAGAGCTACTTGATGGGCTTGATTCAGTCAATCAAAAGGCCTTAAAAGCAGAACAGTCCTCAAAGGGGGAACTGCACTGGAGAACAGTAGCTTCAGCTTATGCCCCAGAGTTCTAGCTCCTTCTTGACAATCTGCTCAATGGATTCCAGGTTTGCCTAGCAAGCCCCTGTAACCACACAGCCAAGTCCTTGCAATAATCTCTGTATGTAGATCTCTTACTGATTCTTCTCCAGTTGAAGTCTTACTGGTTTAAACCTTCAAATTTGTACCTGATACAAAGAAAATGTAGATAGCTCTTCAAGTATCAGTAAGCTATTTTAGAAAGTGAATGAAAAAAAATATTTATAGCAGCACTTTCAACAATAGCCAAATTATGCAAAGAGCCTAAATGTCCATCAACTGATGAATGGATAAAGAAATTGTTGTTTATATAAACAATGGAATACTACATGGCAAGGAGATAGAATGAAATATGGCCTTTTGTAGCAACGTGGATGGAACTGGAGAGTGTTCTGCTAAGTGAAATAAGTCATACAGAGAAAGACAGATACCATATGTTTTCACTCCTATATGGATCCTGAGAAACTTAACAGAAGATCGTGGGGGAGGGGAAGGAAAAAAAAGTTAGAGAGGGAGGGAGCCAAACCATAAGAGACTTAAAAACTGAGAACAAACTGAGGGTTGATGGGGGGTGGGAGGGAGGGGAGGGTGGGTGATGGGTATTGAGGACGGCACCTGTTGGGATGAGCACTGGGTGTTGTATGGAAACCAATTTGACAATAAATTTCATATTAAAAAAATAAAAAAAAATATTCAAACCATTTTAGAAGAATTTTTGAAAGTTATTTTCAAGTGTTACATATTTTTCTTTCCTTTTTCAAAGACAGTTCTCCAAAATTCCATGGCACCAAGCTGAAGAAAGGAGTGAAACAATGGATACACTTTTTTCTCATTGCCTTGGGAAAAGGCACTGAACTGGAATAAACATGTCTTGGTTTCAGGTCACAACCCTGCTACTTTCCAGTTCATCAGTTTTTGTGAACTTCACCTTTTTCAATGTCAAATGAAGCTCATGATTGCTGTCCTGCTTATCTCTGGGCTTGCAGTGAGCATTACAGAGATTACAAATGTGAAAGCACTTTGCTTAATATTAATGCTTTTAACAAACTAAGAAGTAGAGCAACGTGGTAGATTCAATTTTGATTGTGTGTCATTTGCTTGATCTGCAGCAATGCCTCAGTAGCTTTGCACAGCATAGGGGCACAGATGCTTTCTTCTTATTATGACTTACATGGATGCAAATTGTAGGCAACAGAACAATACTGGTATTACATGTCAAAGCACAATAGGAGACAGAATGAAAAAGTTATAATCAAGCTGCACAAATCTCTTCAGTCAACTTTCTGTCTGAAATATGTCAAATGCTATTTCTTGGAATTTTAGGCACTTGATGACTGAGCTTATTAGAAAGTACATCTATCTCAGGTAGGCATTACTACAAAATTTTAGTAATAAAACAGCAAACACAAATGCACGCATACACGAACATATACAGGTTATTATGAATTATTTCTTGTCACTATTATGAATTCTACTTGTCACTCTTTTCTTAGATATATAAAGAATATTTTATTTACTTCTTTGTTCTGGCACTGAGAAACTTTTTGTATTGAGATTTTATATTTTTTTCTGATCATGAAAACAAAGCGTTAGGTAAAAAGGGGCAATGAACTATTTTAGATCTGTAGTATTTCTATGGCTTTCCTCTAATTTCATCAAGAAAGCATTTAAAAAAGATGTAGTAATAGTACACATAATTTTCAGAAAGTATTGTTACAGAATTAACAGCTAAAGCTTTTTAAAGCTCTTAAAATCAGCAAAGAAGCAGAAGAAAATAAAGTTGCCCTACACTGTCTTTTGTTGATGTAATAATTTTATATAGACAAAAGCAATATAGATTCAAAAGGAAGAAGAAAACAGTAATTATCTAAACATACATGATAATCTATAATAGAACAATTATTAGAATCACAAAATTTCAAAAAGGTGACAGATATAAGGCTAAGGTTCAAAAAGAAATTATTTATTCCTTTTCACCAGTAAATCCAAGCTGAAAATGAAAGAGATAATATAACCATTTGCTTTCACAACAAAACTATAATGTATCTAGAAATTAATCCAATTATTTTGAAGAAGGTTATGAAACTCTATAAAGGACATAATACAAAATACAAATATACTGAGAATGACACCACAACAAATACAGTGACTTAGTATTATAAAGATTTCAATACTCTCCACATTGATAATTTCAAAATAATTTTAATAAAAATACAAGATTTTTGAAAAATTAATAAGTTAATTCTAAAATTTGTATGACAGAATAATAGTGTACCAATAGTAACATGATTTGAGAAAGAATATCAATGACAAGAGGTCTCATTTATCAGCTATTAAGACATTTAGAGCCACATTAAATTAAACAAGTTCATACAATTAAAACAAAAGAAAAATAAACCAGTGTGTTAGAATAGGAGTTCAGCAAGTTACCTATGCTATTTTTTAAAAATTAGTTCATAATGGAGGTAGCATAGAAAAATCAGTATATCAATGTAGAGTGAGTTATTTTGTAAAAGAATGTTGGAAATATCATTTCATTGTTTAATAATAATGATGGTGATGATAATAATAAAGAAATAACAGTACTTATGTGGCATTCAAAATGTGTCAGATAATGATCTAAACACCTCAAATTTACTAACTCTTTTGATGAGACAGTGCTATAAGAAAAGCATTATTTGTGCATTTTTAAAGATCAGGAAACTGAGGTACAGACTGGAGTTAAGAAAATTGCACTAAGAGACACACAAGTGTGGGGAATAAGTTTAGAATGAATTCCCTGGGCTTGCACAGATGGGTTAACAAGGCATAAATAATTAGAAAGCCATAGGATGCTTACACCCAAGTTTGGGTAAACAAGATTAGGCAAATAGGTATAGAGAAGGCAGGGCAAAGGCCCCAATATAGAACAAAGGTATATGAGGTAAACAAGAATAGGTATTCAGGGTGGAAATGGCCCCCAATTTAGTCCAATAGCAGAGAGCTGCTTTCACAGGAAGGAAGGACCAAATTAGGTAAACAGGTAAATAGGGCTATAGACCATTGTGGGGTGCCCAGCACAGAGGAACTAATTCACAAAAGAAAGGTGCCTTGTTGATCCTGAGGTAGCATGCTCTGTCTTTCTTGTCACCTAGACCACTTTAGGTAAACAGAGGTGATGCCTCAAGTCTGCTGTAAACAACCTTCCACCCAGCACTGATTTTGTTTTGTATTAACCCAAACCTCTGACATCGCATATTCTCCAAACCCCTTTCCCTCACGCCCATGAGTTAATGTTCACAGTTTCACTGTCTCTTTGTGCATGTCCATCACCATGTTTGTAAGCCTTCTGATCCTGACAAAAACGGAGCAAGGACCCTTAATCGGGGCTCTTGTCTTCTCCCGGACATTAGCCATCTCTCACAGTTTTTAAAATTTGTTTTTTAATTTTTTTAATGTTTATTCATTTGTGAGAGACAGAGAGAACACAGTATGAGTCGGGGAGGGGCAGAGAGAGAGGGAGAGAGTATCCAAAGCAGGCTCCAGGCTCTGAGCTGTCAGCAGGGCTTGAACTCAGGGACCAAGTGATAATGACCTGAGGTGAAGTCAGACACTCAATCGGCTGAGCCACCCAGGTGCCCCAGCTATCTCTCATATTTTCACCCTGTGTTCTGCTTTCTTGCTGGACAAGAAAGAACTCTAGACCCAGAGTTTATGACAACAAGTAATAGTCAGGATACAAACTCAATGGATTGGCTATGAAGTCTTATCATGTCTCCATTATATTTTGCTGCCTTTACAGGGGAAAAATTAGAGTCTTATCTCTTGCCATATACACAAGGTAAATTCCAGGTGACTTAAGGATATATATGAAATTTAAATCTAAAAGTATTAAATGCAGTGGAATATACAAGGTAAACAGATGGATTCCCTACTGTAAATTGATATTCTAGATATTTCTAGACTACATTAGGGAACACCTGAAGATCAGTGAAGAAAAGCCATAAAAGTAATGTAAAAATAGTCAAAGAATAGAAAACAAGTAATTTATCAACCAGAAAGCCTATATGCCTAATAAGAATATTAAGAAATGTTCAACCTCACTAGTAATTAGCAAATGGTTTAAAGATGAGGTATTTACTTATGAGCTGACAAAAAAAACAAAATGCTTTTGATTACAACCAAGTACTTGTTAATGTGGGTTAAAAGTGACATAACCATTTAGAGAACACTCTGGAAAAACAAAATTAAATATGAGCCCTCTGCCTGCTCCATTCTATTTCTGGTTTTATCCACCAAACAAAACCTAACAAAGGAGTCCAAGGAGACAGGTGAAGGTGCTCATCACATTGTTGACAGTAAGTGTTGGAGGCAACCTAAGTGACTTTACCAGAATAATATGTACCAGGAATTCTAAGGAGTGATGAGAAGGAGTGACCTAAGACTATACAGAGAAACAAAGGGAAATAGGAGATGCAGGCTTTCAGTTAGATGGTAGCCACACTTGTGGTGTGTGTGTGTGTGTGTGTGTGTGTGTGTGTGTGTGTGTGTGTATTTAACCGGTTGAACTGGTTAAATGGAAGTAAGTATAATTTTGTCACGTTAACATATTAGAAAAGTAGAGAAGACACAGGGGAGTGAGAATATTTTCTTTTATAGAGATTTAACTGGCATGCTGTTAAAGTTATATTTCCATGTAATATTTTTCTAATATAATTTGGAAATCACACTTTCACAATTCAATGATGCTTCTTTGATTTATATAAGAAGAGCATTGGTATATCAAACCAAACTTAATAAAATCAAATAAATTAAACCATCTTCTTGAAGAATGAAAGACAATAAACTTTCAATTTAGCCTTAATATTATAATTAATTTTATAGAAATATTAATATTTATAGAAATATAAATTAGGGATGTTTTCAATAACTTTTGAAGGACAATTCATATGCAAATAGTCTTTTGACCTTCAAATTGAAAATTCTAACATTTATGTGTGTGTTTTAAACAAAATTACCTGAATTATTACACACATGGATAACTGAATTTCATAATATAATTCCAAAACAAATAAACCAAATACAACAAATCATTCAACTTTCTTTCCCAAAGTACATTTAATTCCTCTCTCTACTCAAATGGAATAAAGAAACAGAAATTATCTTGTAGAGATTTAAGCCTTGCTATTCCTTTATGTCTGCTCCTAAATCTTTTTGATAAATTGTTCTGTTCCTTAACAAGAGAAAAAAAAACTGTAAGAAAAACAACAGAAACACATTTCTGAGGATGAAACTTTTAGTGTTTAGAAAAGAATGTTTGTATAATCTAATTATAAACATGAAATCTCCTAACATTGCTTGCTAAGATTTTCTTCTGATAATATTATGCAGGCAAGACCCTGGGCTTTGGAACCCAAGATATCTGGTTGAAACCCATGCTCTATTATTGCAAGATATATGGTACTTGACAAATGTCTTTGCCATTGAACTTCATAGATATTTTGTTTAGGATTATATCAGGTGGTGATTTCTTAGTTATAGTTGCTGGCCATAGAATATAATCGGATAATGATGATTAATAATAAAGGTAATGATTAAAATGATGTAGTTGGAATTGATAGTAATGAGGAGGATGATAAAGAGTAGAAGCTTCATCACATTCTTTTGCTAAGGAGTTTTTGCTTCAAATAGGAGTCAAATAATCAAACTGCATTGTAAAGAAAATAGCATATAGATCTTCACAGTTTCTTCCTGTATGGAAGCACTTTCATCCCTTTATTAATCACAAAAGACACATATTCTTGGGTCTATAAAAACTTGGTTTGGGGATGCGTGAGTGGCTCAGTCAGTGAAGCATTCCAACTCTTGATTTCGACTCAAGTCACGATCTCAGGAACCGTGAGATTGAGCCCCATGTTGTGCTCTGCTGACAGCACTGGAGCCTGCTCGGGATTCTCTCTCTCTCTCTCTCTCTCTCTCTCTCTCTCTCTAACCACCCACCCCTACTCTGCTCTCTCTCTCTCTCTCTCTCTGTCTCAAAATAAATAAACAATTTTTAAAAACTTGGTTTCATGCCCTTTAGAGGAAGGACCAGGGCTGGCTTCATGGTGATCTGTGCAGTTGCACTGGGTACCACGCTCACAAAGTCTCTCTCTCTCTTTCTAAGTTTTTATTTTAATCACCTGGTGCTCATCACAACAAATGAACTCCTTAATCCCCATCACCAGTTTCACCCAAATCCCCACTCACCCACATCCCCTCTGGTAACCAACAGTTCTTTCTCTATAGTTAAAAGTATGCTCCTTGGGTTTCTCTCTTTCTCTCTTTTTTCCCCTTCGCTCGTTTGTTTTGTTTTTTTTATATTTCACATGAGTGAAATCATATGGTATTTGTCTTTCTCTGACTTATTTATTTCACTTAGCATTATACTTTGTAGTCCTATCCATGTCATTCCAAATGGCAAGATTTCATTCATTTTTATGGCTGATTAATATTGCATTGTATGTATATGTGTGTGTATATATAAATAACATATCTTCCTTATCCATTCATCAATCATTGGCACTTGGGCTGCTTCTACAATTTGGTTGTTGTAAATAATGCTTCTATAAACACAGGGATGCATGTAACCCTTTGAATGAGCATTTTTGTATTCTTTGGGTAAATACTCAATAGTGTGATTCCAGGATCATAAAGTAGTTCTATTTTTAACTTTTTGAGGAACCTCCATACTGTTTTCCACAGTGGCTACACCAGTTTGCATCCCCACCAACAGTGCAAGAGGGTTCCTTTTTCTCTGTATCCTCACCAACACCTACTGTTTCTTGTGTTGTTGAGTTTACCCTAGGTGTGAGGTGATACATCATTGTAGTTTTGATTTGCACTTCCCTGATGATAAATGATGATGAGCATCTTTTCATGTATCTGTTGGCCATCTATATGTCTTCTTTGGAGAAATGTCTGTTAATGTCTTCTGCCCAATTTTAATGGTATTATTTGGTTTTAAGGGTGTTGAGTTTTATAAGGTCTTTAAATATTTTGGATATTAATCTTTTATCACAAGGTCTTCACTCTTGATTTAATGTTCTTTTGTCCCCATAATGAAATTCATAATAATCTGTGAACAAGAAAACCTACATTTTCATTTTGTGTTGGGCCCAGGAAATTATGTAGCCAGCCCTGAGAAGAACTAAACAAACTAACCAATTGTTTTAAAATTTGTTGCTTGAACTTCAGAGCATACTTCCTAATAAAAAGAATAGTATAACTTATTTTGTCCTAGTTGAGCCATTAACATGCTCTACAATCCATAAACATGTTAAACTATTGAACATATTCCAGTTATTAACTCTGTATTTTGGGGTAGGTTGGCTAACTGAAATCAATATCTCAGTTTGTACCTCTACAAGTTGGGGATAATAATACTCATTTTGAAGATTCATTTTAAGGGGACACCTAGGTGGTTCAGTCAGTTAAATGTCCGACTATTGATTTCAGCTCAGGTCATGATCTCACAGTTCATAGGTTCAAGTCCCACATTGAGCTGCTTAGGATTCTGTCTCCCTCTCTCTGCCCCTTTCCTACTCTCTCTCTATCTCTTTCTCTCTCAGAATAAATAAATAAACATTAAAAAAAGTTAAAGATTTGTTCTAAGGATTAAATAGTATAGTGTATTTAAAACTAATTTACTCATACCTAGATATGGAAATGGCTCAATGGTAAATATAATCATGTATACATGAGGTAAGATAGATAATGTTATATAATAATGTTAAATAAGTTAAAGCTAATAGTTTATAATATAATAATTTTTTATTAAATACATGTTTGAGAGCATAGTAATATATACATGATTTAATAATTTTTTAAAGGAATTACTGAAAGCAGGTTTATAAACTTTTGACACAGCAGTTTTCAACCATGTCTTTTTTTTTTTTTTGCCTACTACCTTATTCCCTGATTTTGAAGTTTCAAAGAAAGCAGCATGTCTAAGGTAACAGTGGTAGTAAGAGCCAGGCCTGAGGCTGAAAACATGGTTTTCTAATACAAAGTTCTTCCATTTACACCAAACAGATACTTCACACAGATAATTCACACTCAGTAAATGATAGGTTGTGTAACACTCCAAAAGAGCAGAAATCTTAGTCACTGTCCTTGAAGAGTTTATAATTTTGTTGGTACAACAGAATACATGGAGACCAGTACACATGAAACAAATAGAGATTAGGACAGTATAAAAAATAAAGGCTGCATTTTGTGATCTGAGGAGGTCTGGGGATTTGAAACTTTCATCTAAATAGATTGCTTTAAGGCATACTAAAGTTTGGTCCTAAAAAATTCTTGAAGGGTGTGTGGGTGGCTGAGTTGCTTAAGATTCCAACTCTTTATTTTGGCTCAGGTCATGATCTCATGGTTCAGTGACAACATGTGGCCTGTTTGGGATTCTCCTCTCTGTCTCTGTCTCTCTCAAAATAAGTTAAAACATTCTTGAACCTTCTCAACCCTATGTTACTAAAATGCTCTCAGTCACTGGGAACCTTTCTGTCTGTGCTAACCTGCCTGTCTCCAAGATTATACCTCTAAAACATACTATTGTACTTATGGGAATTTAAATGAAACTAAGATTTTCGCATTTCTGTTCTCAAGTTTTGATCAATATGTAAATATATTTTTGCCACCACTGACTATAAATGTGAACATTATGGCCTAATGAAGACATAGAAGCATAACGGACTCCTAAATAAGACTGTCTATATTCAAAGCCTAACTGCACTACCTACTGGGTCTTGACCTTGGATGGATTATCTAACCACAATAAGACTTGCTACTCTAATTTATACTATTAGTTTAATGATAGCACCCTCTGAAGAGTGGTGATGAGGAATTAATAAAGCAAGTCATATAAAGCATTTAGCTAACAGGACCCGTCAGATAGTAAACACTCAATATATGTTAGAAATGATGATAAGAAGGAGAAGAATGATGACAATAATGGTGATGATGGTGATGATGATGCAGGGATTACAACATTAGGGTGTTGAATTGAGTAGCTTTCTAGAAACTGTAGTGCTAAGTACCACCTGTTTAGAAGTATGATGCATAACACAGCATCTGTCTGGCAACACAGAAAACACAGGAACTTACATTTTGAGTAAGAGCTACATTTATGGAGTTAACAGCTCTACATAGATAATGAATTATTTTATATACTTTATCTAGACACAGCCATAGTTTTGTGTTGTAATTACTGCTAATATACTAACTATTGTTTGGAGAGTTTTAATTACTTAAAATGCACCACCAACAGTTCTTAAACACAAGAAGGCCAAACAATGTGGAATTACCTTTCATGAAGGAACAGGAAAGTTAAACATATTATTTATTAAAAATCTACTCTATTACAAGTACTGGGCTTGGCTTTTTTTGCATAGTTTAGATCATCTAATCTTCACAGTCTTATATAATCTTTGAGGCAATAATGGGTATCAACCTCTCACAGATGAGGAAATCGGAGAGACAGGTTGCCTAACTCCTTCAATATCATACAGGTACGACACGAGAAAAGATTCAATGTTAGATCTCAGTTTCAGAGGCAGAATTTGTCCCCCTTCCATTAACACCTCTTATTCCTACCCCCACAGGAATGATCACCATCATCTACAAAAGACAAAATTATAAGTTAAATATGGACAGATTTTCTGTAAACAGGCTACTTTTGAATGCCTTGATAATTCCCCAGTAAAAATGGTATCTATCTTGGAATAAAGGGACGCAAAGCCACTGAAGTTTTAAAGATTGTCATGAGGTTGGGGCACCTAGGTGGCTCAGTCAGTTAAGCGTCTGACTTTTTTGATTTCAGCTCAGGTCATGATCTCAGGGTTTGTGAATTCAAGCCCCATGTGAGTCTATGTGCTGGCAGTGTGGAGCCTGCTTGGGATTCTTTCTCTCTTTCCCTCTCTCTCTCTGCCCCTCCTCTGCCTATACACACACTCTCTATCTCAAAATGAATAAGTAAACCTTAAAATAATTAAAAAATAGATTGTCATGGGGTTCAAAAGTGTGCTGTACAATTACATTAAAAAATCTATGGCTGTCCAGTATGTCACAGTAGAAAAATCTCTGTCTATTCAGGGGCTGACGGAAATCTTGATTAAATTTTGGATCCATGCTTGACTTACCTCATCTTTCTCAGTCACAGTGTCTCCACTTATAAAATAAAGAGAAATATATAATTTAACAAATGATTATTGGGCTTGAAATGTATAACAGAGTAGAAATCACTGATAAACTTTTAAGCATAATTCGAATGAAAGTCATTATCATCATATCAGCTGAAAACCAAACTAGAAGCTGGACATATTCTTATGAATCTTAAGAACTATTAATTACATTTATCAATCAGGTAAATTTCCAAAATATCATCTTATTTGTAAGTTTTATTCAAAAATGTTTTCAATACTGCTGTACTTATTTGACAAAGTTATGCATTATCTATATAGTCCAAATACACAAATGTGCCTTGAATTGTGTCTCCACATCCATCTGAAAAACTAATAATTACTTGTACATGAATATACAATTGTTTACAGTACTGGTAATTATTATATTTTCCTAAATTTCCTAAATCCTACACAAATGTGAAACATTCATTTCAAGGAAGATTTATTTGTAAAATATACTTCCTACTATAATACTGGAGCCCCAAAACAAAGTAATTCACAGTAGGCAGTGGAGAATAGTTTTGGTTAGCATGAGTTAGAAATAGATGTAGTTGGGGGTTGGGAAGAAAAAAGAGGAATGGTGGCAGAAAAAGACTGAATGTCTTGGAGTGAAGCATTGAAAGAGGAGAATAAGTCAGGGATAACATGTCCCAGAGTCTTAGGAACACATCTCTGGATATATGCAGATTGAATTTGCTGAGATGTACAATGAAGGATGTAGGCCAGAATGATCTGCTCCACCCAGCTGTCTTTCAGCATGGTATTATCATGACTGCAGCTAACATCAGAAACAACGTATGATTTTTTCTGATTTATGTAAGTAACTGAAGTTTATTCTGAGCCCTTTTATATGACTCCCAATCCACTCAGTATCCATAGAATCTCAACACACCAGTCTGCTCTAAAGTTTAAAAGTATAAAAAAAGTCCTCATTATGACCTTGAACTTGGTTCTGAAGGCTAACAGAATTAACAAATAGGTAAACTTGCATGAGACTCATTAAAAATCTTAATGTATATTAAAAGTAACTAAATAGGCTTTTGGTCACATTGAGGTATATGGGGTCCCATGGAATGGGAGATGAAATAGGAGTCAAATATGAAAGGAGCAGAAATATTTTAGAATTCCAGGAAAATGCACCTTTCAATTATCATAGGACTGGCACATTTTATTGAATTCTACTGTATTTGTATTTCACCAAATTTATGTGATTTAGTCTTTTGCTGACTAAATCAAGAAAAAAATAACCTGTCATAATCACTATTAATCTGAGATGATCTTAAAACTAAAGAATCCAGGGGCACCTGGATGGCTCAGTCAGTTAAATATCAGACTCTTGGTTTCAGCTTGCTTCATGATCTTCCAGTTCATGGGTCTGAGCCCTACATCATGGGCTCTGCCTACAGCACAAAGCCTGTTTGGGATTCTCTCTCTCCCTTTCTCTCTGCCCCTCCTCTACTCTTTCTTTCAAAATCAATAAACAAGCAAACAAACAAACAAAGAACCCATTGATCAAATGTGATTCCTTAATGAGTCCTTGGAAGACTGTATTATTTCAATGTAGTGCACCCAGCTCCTTGTGCAATACCTTTCACCTAACAAACATTCAGTAAGTGCAAGCTCTAGAAAGCCTTCCCCTGGTAAATACAAAGATTGTACACAATCAAGTACTTGCAACACCTGCATTTTTAGGAAAATCTTACATGACAGTGAACAGTTTTTTAAGTTACAACTTGGCTCCTTTATTCTACAGAATGTATTCAGAAAGTCTCCATATTAGGTATGTAAAGCAAAAGTAATATGGGAAAACATCTCTAAGGGGCAATGCAGGAATGGACTGACTGAGGGAAGAATCTAGATGAACTGGCATTGTCTTCTCTTTCTGTAATGACTTTTTATTCTACTCCTAAAACCATTTGTGTCCACATATATAAACTGCATTTCCATGCAATCTATTTGTATACAGTACCCTTAAAATAGTTCAATAAGTTTGAAATCCAAGAGAAAGGTACAGTGAAGAATATAAAATGAAAGGATTCAGCTGTAAGAAAATTTTGAGGAACATTTACCAAACTATCTAAAACATAATCACTGTATTTCCTTATCACATTTATGCCCTCTGTCTTATCTCCCCTCTCCTACATTCACACAAAGATTTCTCAGCCAGAGAGGAGTTCTTTGTTGATTCTAGGTAGGGAAAGTGAAGTGGGGCTTTCTGCCTGAGGTCACAGAGGCACTAACCGCTGGAATCAGTCTCCAAACTCAAGGCTCTCTAGCTCCAGAGGTGGAGACTTGACCAATACACATTGCTTCCTTTTTTAAAACCAGAAGAAGACGCCTTGCTTCTCTCCTTTATAATGTATACTCTAATGGAGGTTTGGTATAGCTTTCTATATTAATAAAACATTAAAATGATTCTGTTAATTAAAAAGCTAACTGTGCCATCGCTTAATCTCTAACAAATTTAATTTCCATCTAGTGAAGGATATAAAAAGTAAGCCCTTTTCTAATTTTTGTTTTACAATTTTCTTTTTAAATTGGTAGACTAAACTAAATAGAGATTGCACTGTGGAGTTTTGTTTTTGTTTTTGTATTTATTTTTATTTTTGCTTTTTGCTCACTAACAGCATTTAGCTAATTTAGCCAAAATGAAAATATGTATTTATAAAAATCCTAATAATACTACTGCCACCAGCACATAGCATTTATGTACTATTTTATGTTTTTTTTCTTTTTTAAGTCTATTTTTACTTTGCGAGAGACAGAGAAAGCATGAGTAGGGGGAGGGACAGAGAGAGAAACCCAAGCAGGCTCTGTGCTGCCAGCACAGAGACTGATGTCAGGCTTGAACCCAACAAGCCACAAGATCATGACCTAAGCTGAAACCAAGAACTGGACATTTAACTGACTGAGCCAACCAGGTGCCTCTATTTTACGCTTTTAAATTGTAATTTCTATAAGACACGGGTGACTTCATAATAGATAATGATAGCATCATCTTTATTTTATAGGTGAGGCAACCAAGTTCCTAAAATTTTCAGTGATATAATTAGTATAATTCTCTATCTAGTAAGATATAGAGTCTAGACTAAAATTCATGTCTTTATCCTAATCTAGTGTCTATTCTTCTACATTTAGTCACCCTTAACTGTTTTCATAAAACTGTTACAGGCAAAAGTAAAATGAGGTAAAATGGGCAGCCAGTTCAAGGATGTACCTCTAGTGACAAGAATGTTTAGGAAAGAACATACATTCCAGATATATTCCCTATGGTAATAAAATGCTATTTTTAAAACAAATTAACTTTTTTAGAACAGCTTTAAAGTTGAGCGGAAGGTAGAGTTTTCCATGTGTTTGTCCTGCCCCACACATAACATAGCTTCTCCTGTTACCAATATCCCCACTCGAGTGGTACATTTATTGCAACTGATTAACTTAAAACGACAAAGCATTATCATCGGGAGTCTACAGTTAACACTAGGGTTCACTCTTGGTGTTGTGCATTCTTTGGGTTTGGACAAATGTATAATGACATGTAGCCATCATTACAGTATAACAGAATATTTTCACTATCTTAAAAATCCTTTGTACTCTGACCACATGATACTTTCAATATTATAAATAAAAATATAATGAAAAAATGCTCATGAAAGTTAGCCTTTCAGAGTACTTATAGTCTTAGACAGACATCTTGCATTACACTGTGGTGTATTTAGAGTTTAAAAAGAGTCCCTCAAAAATATGGGATCATTTGTGCAACAGTACATGACTGCTTAGAAAATACTTCACAAGAACACAACTCACAGCTCAGAAAAACTACTGGAAGACTAGGCCAGATAAGGAATCACACTGAAATTTAAAAGAGCAAACCTTCTTTAGGAAATTTCAGTAATATAAATAATGTATAAATGTGCTTTTCACAGATGAATGGCAACAGGAAGAAAGAACTGTAGACTAGTCCATGGTGGGATATGGTCATTTCAGCATAAGAAAATTTAGGTTGAGAGAAGACATAAGGTTTATCTTTTTTAATTCTTTCAACTAGACACATTTCATATAGGTTTATAAAGATGCTACTTTAGGATTTATATACCAAAATGCCTGAACATTAATCAATTGAGCTAATGTTTATTGTTTTAGATGATTTGTCAGTACCCCTGTTTTAAGTATACATGCACATTTTCTCTTAAATTTAAAAGTTCTATAAATTTAAAAAGCTATAAAAGTAGACAAAAATGTTGTCTGGCCATAGTATCAATTAGTGTTTCACTGTTATTTTTTTTGTCCATTAATTTCAACCCAACACCTGATGTATGGTTAATTCATTGTCTGGTAACTGTACACATTTCTATATTCAAATTTAGATCTACTAAGTCAAATGTGATTATTAGATTTGTTGTACTTATTCCAAATCCAGAATATTATCTAGTTTTGCTTTAAATACATAACATAAAAATTTCTTCCTTTTTTTTTTTGCCTTTTCTGCTAAAATATAGGGGATGCAAATAAAGAACAACTAAACATCTCACTCTGCTCAATTGAGGTTTGAGTCAATCATGGCTTACGTTTATGATCTTATCTTGTTATGCAATTATATGCAGCCACCTCAGGAACTAAGTAATCAGTAATTTTTTTTTGGATTTTTAAAAATAATTTATCAATTTACTCATTCGGATGTTAATAGACATCTATACTATAAGATTCTTATTATATGAAAACACATTCATTTATTTCATTCCATAATATTTTGTTATTCACTTTTCAAAATTTCCAATTTTGAAACCATCTACACAAAGCATACTTACTAGAATTTGAACATAAAACTAAATTGTGAACATTCTGGCAGTCAATGAAAAAGGGTAACTCAGTGGTTTTTACACCTTATTAGATGGTAGGTATACGACTATGTATGGAAATGACTTTCTGTTGCAAGCATCTAACGTTCTGTAAAGAAAAGGAACACAACCAATAGATTCCAATAGAACATGGCAATAGATTCAGAGCAAGTCTGTGAGCAACTTGTTCTTAGTGCATGGAATGAAGAAAATAATTTTTTTGTGGACAACCCCAGGAAGGCTTCCTAGAGGATATACAATTTGAGTTTTACTTTAAAAGGTAACAGACACCAGCATAAAGAAAAGATTAGTGGAAATAGCAATAAATATTGCATCAAAGCAATCTAGATGCTTTACAAAAATATAAAGACATATAAAAATAAGTCTTCATAGCAGATGTACCATGTTAGGACACTGACTCACATAAGTATTTAATTCTTCCAAAGCACAAATAAAAAAAAAAAAGCAGAGGTTATTATATTTATAACAATGACCTATGTTGATATTGGGTAAAAAAACTAATGACATACTGTGGCTGTCACTCTTTAAATTGCAGAAATTGAAACACATAAATATTACATGTGCACACATGTTCACACACAAGCAAGTATACATGCATGCTTCACTTTTCCTTATAAATCCATTTTTCATGGCATTTTAGCCTGATAAAAGACTCTCAGAAATGCTATCTTTACTCATTCAGTGTTACCAAAAAAAAAAATGAAAAAAATTAGGAGACTCAGAAGTAAGTCCCTTCTGTCCGTTACTTATTGATTAGTGCTCCAGGTATCCATTTCTGTGCAACGAAGTACCCCAAAGCTTAGTGACTTATAACAATGACTATTTAATTTTTCTCATGATTTTGTGGGTGAGGAATTCAGTCTTAGCTCTATGACACTGATGGTGGTCTTCAGGTAGTATTCAGCTGGCAGTTAGGATCTAGAAAGTCCAAGACAGATTTACTTACATTTTTGGTGCTTTGAATGGAATGGCTGGAAGGCTGAACTCAGCTGGGGCTGTCAACAGTGGCCTCTCTAACACAGTGGCTTTAGGGTAACTGGACTTTTTATAAAGTTAGTCAGGGCTCTGAGCAAACTTTTGGTGAATAAGTCAGAAACTTCCAGGTCTTATATGACCTGGCCCTGGAAGTCATTTGGTGTCAGTTCCACTGTGCCCAACTGGTTGAAGCAATTACAAGCCTATCCAGATCCAAGGATTAGGACGTAGACGCCACCTCTCAATGGGAGGAGTTTCAAAGAATGTGGGGCTATGTTTTAAAGCTACCACTATGGACTGACTTAGATTAAAATAAGACTTAAATCCCTGTTCTGAAATACACACTTAGAATATTTGCCTGTGTCTATTAGCAGGTTAGCCAATCAAACCTATTCTCCTCACTTTCCCTGATTAACCATCATGAAATTAACCATTCTGAATCTATTAAAATATTACAGTTTGTAGCTCAATGTATTCCTATGTCTTAAATATGCATCTAATATCTATGCATATTACTTTTATATGCATAAGTTTTCCTTAACACAGATGTCTATGTCATCATCTGTGCCACACGTTGGAAAATGTGCCTGAGGTTTTCAAAATCCATTGACTTTTGGAGATTCTAGGGCTATACTGAGAATATCGGGCACCTGTCAGATGTTGGCAGCTAATTATGACAGCAAGAGCATTCTTAGCTCCCAAAAATCTGGCCCAAAGGTTTCCAGATAGTGACATCAAATATTCACATCATGGGAATAACCCTTTGATCTTACTTAAAGCCAGGGTGGGACATATCATCTGTTAAATGTTAAATCCAAAGGAAATATATCAAGTAACTTTCAGACAACAGGACATTCTGGAACACCAAACAGGGGAAGGGCAGTATGTATGTGGGTTGTCATGGTGAAGCTATTTTGGGCAGCCAAGAGATAGATGACACTGACAAAGTAGAAGAGGGCCTAAAAGGAGAGGTCATGGAATAAGAATGAGAAGATTTGGAAAAGAGGAGATTAGGGGAGGAATATTTTTCTTAAGAATACTAAGAAGCAGAAGAGGGTAAATAAAACAGAAAACCTATTTAATAGAAGATTGCTATTACAGGCATTCATCATGTATCAACACCCATGCTTATTTTTTTTTTTAACAGACGTATGGTTACCTATTAGGTGATTCTCATCATGTTTCTAATGGCAAGAAAGTAAAGTATAGAAGTGCAAACTAACTTGTTCAAAGTCTTAAAGCTAGAGATGGAAGCACCAATATTCAACCTCGGGTTTATCGGATTCCTTAACCACTCTACCTACTTTAAAGATCTTATGCCATTTCAACTCTCAAAAGACTAGTAAAATGAACAGTTGGGCAAGATATTCTGTTATTCGGAGTTTGGGCAGACTTTCCAGAAGGTAATAATTTAATTGCCTTTTATAGGACATCAAGATTTTTCTAGGTGGAAAAAGAAGGGCAACATTTATAAAGGAATCATTGTGAGCAAATGTCCAGAAGTATAAAAACTGGTACCTTGCAGGATATGATGCACATTTAAATGAAGCAATCAGAAATGAGTCTGCTAAAGGCACAGAATATTTTAGAAGGTTCTCAGGCTTTGGAACCAAATAGAGTTAAAGTCATAGTCATATGTGGTCATATATATTTTAAACGATCTATGTGACATTAAATTTTTCTCATGTATTCCATGTGTGCGTTCATTACTTTATTCATTATCTCAGCAAATATCTATTTGGACACTTATTATATACCAGTCAATACGCTAGGTACTAGGGATGTACTTGTGAACAAAATGGATATAACCTCTGCTTGTATGGAACTTAGAGTCTCATGGAGGAGACTCATGACTGATTATCAGTATTGAGCTTCCAGCTTGCATATGTGAGAGATGGTTCTGGAAACAGCTAGTAGGGGCTACAGCCACATTTTGTGTTCTAGATCACAGCTACTGTGGAGTGTCTTTGAATTCAATAGTCTAGTGACAGTCCCCTGATTTCTGCTGCCCTAGCTCTTCCAATGATTTGATTTAAAATATATTTATGTATATATGTATATATATATATTTTTTTTTTATGTATATTTAAATATATATATATAAAATCGCTTTCTGCTTAAAATACCTAGAATATTTTTTGTTTCCTAAATTAAATCATGTCCATAACAGTGAGTCAGACATATAAATAGGCAACTTATATAATATGTTAAGTGCTATGGCAGCCAAAAGCATAGTGACAAGACAACCAAAAAGTACTTTTAATCAACCTATGGATTATAGCACCGAATACTAACTACCAAAGAGTTTATAAAAAGTCTTCCAGAGAAATCGGCATAGCAACAAGAAGAGCATAGAGTCACCGAGAGCAAGGGAGGAAAAGAAATATCATTCTGACCACCTTTGCCAAGACTGAGTTTTTCTGAGCATGTCTTTCCATAGATGCAAAAGCTTGAGACTAAACTAAGTGCTCTTTCTGTTCTAAAATTCCATAAATTAGAAAGACTTTGCTTATAAGAAAACATTTTCAAACATGTCAGAATTTCATAAGGTATTTTCTTTTGTATCATTAGTCTACACTCTTACAAGGATAAAGGTCAAACTAGTTGTTATAATGGGAGGAAATCATTTAGCTACTTGGGAGTTTTCAGATTCTAATGAAATTAAGATAAAATTCATACGTCTTCTATGTGAACAATGGTACACAGGTGTTAGCGAGCCACACCATCAGAAAACATAGAGTGAGATATCAATATCTTAAGCTTTTATCATGACACATGCTCCCTGTTCTTGTTGCCAATTTATTATTAAAACCAGAGAAAATGAAGTTCTCAAATTCAGGAACAATTTATACCTTTATTGTGAGATAGGAAGATTGGGAACAAAAAAAGATACTTTTGTATTTTCCAGGCACTATAATTTCTAAGAAAGTTTCAAGAGTAGTCAACATGTCAGTTGTCATCATCCCCTACCCTCAATTATAAATGATTCATGAGCAGAAATTATTACTTAATAGCCACTTCCAGAAGCACCAAAACATTGTAGCTCTTCAGTTCAAATTCTTTTTTTAATTTAATTTAATTTTTTTCAATATATGAAGTTTATTGTTAAATTGGTTTCCATACAACACCCAGTGCTCATCCCAAAAGGTGCCCTCCTCAATACCCATCACCCACCCTCCCCTCCCTCCCACCCCCCATCAACCCTCAGTTTTTAATCCTCAGTTCAAATTCTTATGTTTCTGACAGTAATCATACAACCCAGACATTCTTTTCCTATGCAAAGGCATTTCTATAAATTGTTGCTGGTGCTGCTGAACCTCAATGATCAGTGTTTGGGTTTTTTTACTATTCTTTAGGCTTTGTGCATCACAATCTCTGAAACAAACGTAACCTTTTGTTGAGAGAGTAGAAAGATCTTTCTACTTATCACAGTAAGTTTCTTTGAAAAGAATCAGTGACCTACTGATTGGGTAGCATGGCAGGGAAACGTGCATTTGTTTGTTTGCTTGCTTTCCTTCTATAAAATAGGCAGGTCACCCCATTCTATTTAGAACAGAGTGACTTTCCCTATCTCAGAAAGCCTTCCACACACTGAATGCTTTTTTATAGCTTTTGAGACATTGTGGTGTACTGTACTATTGTCTAACAGAAGTAGAAGGAAAAAGAGCTCCCTGAGAGCAAAGGAAGTGTCTTTTTTTTTCTCCTTCTCTGTAGCACCTAGCACAAAGCTTGACAGTTTGACAAAACTCAATAAATTTGGACTAAATCATCTTAAAATATATACAAATGCTAATTTAAAAGATCTGGTAGGGGCACCTGGGTGGCTCAGTCTGTTAAGTGTCTGACTTCAGCTCAGGTCATGATCTCACAGTTCATGAGTTTGAGCCCTACGTCGGGCACTGTGCTGACAGCTCAGAGCCTGGAAACTGCTTCAGATTCTCTGTCTCCCTCTCTCCCTGCCCCTCGTCCACTCACATTGTGTGTGTCTCTCTCTCTCATAAATAAACATTAAAAAAAGAAAAGATCTGGTAAATTTAGTAGACCTAAGAAACCTAGAGGAAAAAAAATAAATTCTTACTCATAGATTGTTACATAAGGAATTATTAGGAAGCAAGTCTTTAAAGAATGACACAATTTCAAGAGTGTTTGAGCTGATGTATAAGCAAATGCATTGATTTTGAATATGAAAATGTAACTATTCAAACTACCTGTTTATTGTAACTTTGATAAAAAAAAGTAAATGTGAAATAAAGTCTAAATGCTTTAGTAAAATAAACTTGGACTTACAAACATAAAATTTTATAAACCTCAAATAAAGTTTGAGTCCTTAAGGTATGTAATGGTTAATTTTACATGTTGGCCTGACTAGACTATATTGACCAGTTGCTTGGTCAAACAGTAGTCTAGATATTGCTTTAAAGATACATTTCAGTTATAACTAACATTTAAATCAGTTGACTTTAAGTAGACTACCCTGCATAATTTGGGTTGGCCTCATCCAATCAGTTGAAGGCCTTAATAGCAAAGGTTTCCCAAAGAAAAAAAGAGTACAGTTTCCAGACAGCAACATATAGATGCTACCCAAGTTTCTAGCCTTCAGAGTCAAAACTGCAATATGAACTCTTACCTAAATCTGCAGCCTGCTGGCTTGCCTTATAGATTTTGGAGTGACAGTCCCCAGTCATGTGATCTAATTCCTAATAGGTGATAACATAAGCCAGGAGAAGAGACTTAGGTTACTGTATAGGCCCAAATAGCCTATGGACCTATAAAGGTCTATCATTTTCTGGTGATAACAGATGGTTTCCTATTAACATCTGTATTTTAGGTGATTTCCAAAGCATTCCTTCTTTGTATACTAAAGGGTGTAACTCTTAAGAGGGTGTGAACAATAAAAACATTCTTTCTAGTATTCCCAGTTCAATGTTCCCTCCTCTTCTTTTCCATTCCTACTGCTATGCTTGATGTGGGTACATAATTTTCACTATAGAAAGGAAGATAGCTTCCTATAACTCTTCCTCTTCCAAGTCACAACTCCTTGCAGCCTCTCCTCCCAGGACAGACTTCCAACGGGAAAATTTAGTTTATTTCTCTCCTATTTAATATCTGTCAGTAGTGGCCCAGGTCCTTGAACAAGAAAGCTAAACTCCTATAAAGATGACATTCACAGTCCGCTGTAATCATGGCCAACCTCTTCCTTGCTCCATCCCCAAACTTGCCTTATCCTCGGTCTCTGATCAAGCATTAATGGGCTCTCTGGTACCCTGCACTGCCTTATCACATCCCATCTTTGATCTAGAAATGTGTAGACCTCACACACTTTTTCAGCCTCATATACTTTAGAGTTGAGAGTATAAGCTATCCACAATGTGAAACCTTCGCTGTCAGGTAGAATTAGATACAGGTTCTCGCATGGACCCACTGCTTCTCAATAGCACTCTGACTTCACAGTAGCAATTGCCACAAGAACATGGTTGCTGACTTCCATATACATTTCCCTATTAGCTTTTGTCCTTCTTGAGGGTAGTTTCCATGGTTTCAGACTTGTATTTGCGTGCATATTCTAGGGCATAACGCACAGACAGTGAATTGCTGTTGACTGAATAATGATACAAATGTAGAGTTGGTGCCAGTAATTGGTTTCAGTGTAACTCAGCATTAATTGTTAGTTGTTTCTTCACAGGCCAAGACCATTTCCTTTATCTCCATCTAACAATATGGACTCTGAAAACCTAACAACAAGTTTACTTTTCAATAGCTGAATTGCATCAATTTGGTGAACTTATAATGGGTTTGTTTTATTCATCACCTTGTTTTATTCACCATCTTCAGTTGTAAATTCTTTTCATGGGGTTTCTATGGTTTAATGATAACCAGAAATGACTCAAGCAGTTAAAGAATTCACTTCATTAGTGCAGAGTGTACTAATTTGCATCACAAAACAATTCATTTAAATACAGAAAGCTGCTCTGCATGTCTCTTCTTCATGCCTAGTATAATTGTACCTTTATTAATGCAATCTCTCAACGTATCCATCTTAACTAGCTTGTTCTCCAGCTGTCTGGGATGGTGAAGACCGACATTTCCTCTGATGCTTTTAAGCAGTGAAGAGAGGCCAATGCTATGAAGTAAAAACCTATGCTAATTAAGCATATTGTTTTCACTTTGGCAGTAACAAACATAGTATGCGTGACCCCTTGTGTTACAGTGGCAGGACCATGGAAGGGACCTAAATTCAAACCCTAGTTCTATCACTTAACTGCACTGCATTTTATAAATTCATGTAGATTATTCCAACCATCTCCCAATTTCTTTCTTTCTGTGTGTGTGTGTGTGTGTGTGTGTGTGTGTGTGTGTGCACGCACACGCATGTGCACATGTGCTTATGCAAGTTTTTCAAAACCACAAACTATGTAAATGTCCCAGGAATGATACCACTACAGAGTAATATAATTGTAGTATTGTGCTTTTGAGTCAGCAGACCTAGAATAAAGTTCTTCTCTAGTGTGTATTATCTGCACATTTTAAACTCATTCTTCACTGAGTAGTTATGAGGATGAAATGAGATGGTGCATAGTACAATGTTAGATGCCCAGTAAGTGATGGATAAATGTTAGGGGACCCATGCAATGATGACTCAGGCAGTATATGCTACGTTTCTCCCTCTCTCCTTTCCTTCCTCCTTTCTGTGTGTATCTATTACCTATCCAGGGATGCAAACCCTTACAAAGGGAGGTTCAGACTCACAATTGTAAAGAAATTTCTAAACGTGTAGCCTTCATTTCTGATGCCCTTCCTCTTCCTCTTCAGAATATGCTGATATTTTTCTGATACATAATCCCCTTCTAGTTTTGAACAGAAAATTATCTGCTACAATCATTTATATCTTGATTGATATACATTCAAAATAAACTCAGACTCCTCTCTGTGTTCTGAGTGCTTCTGAAGAGAGTATCTGCTACAATCAAAGCTATTGGAGGTAATTGCAAGGAGGATGGAAACCAGATATAGCAGCTGCCAGTATCTGAGCACCTATCGGGGACACTAAGTGTGATCTCTGAGTCCCACAGCCACTATGAAGGTGAGAGTTCCTGTATATAATTCAGAAATGAGAAACTAAGGGTCAAAGAGAAATAAGGGATCAAAGACATCTAATTAGAAAAAAAAAGCCACATTTCTCATCTGCTTAGTAGTCAACACCTTTTCTATTTCTAATTAATCATATTGCCTGTCACACCTGAAATTATCTTATGATAAAGAAGAAATCTGATTGCTTTAGGAAAAATAAAGGCTGTCTGCTGGACTTGGACATCTGTTTCATAAAGCTGCTGGATAAAATGTTCAAATATCATTTCCTTTATGTGAGGGTCTTCTCTCCCCTCTACTTTAACATTTACTCAGTCTTATAATGAGGCACAGGGAAGAGCTACAGACAGAGGCCTATATACCATGTATGTAAACATTTAAAAATTATTAATCAAATGATAAAATAGTTAAAGTATTGCATCTTTCAACCAGAAAGGTCAAACATACATTTAGAACGATTGCATTTCCAGGAATCCTCCCAGTCCCCAATCCCCAGCCCCAAATCTGCAGCCCCACTCCTTCTCTGCTGCCCTGGCTCATCCACAGTGAGGAGGGCCTTGGGGACACATATAGGGGTCTCCTTTCAACACATTCAAACTCCATCTGTATCCCCACACACAACCTGTGACCACACAGGTCTACGATGTATTTCACAAAAGTGCAGAGGAAGACTACAGGAAAATTTAGACAGTGAATTCTGGGATCCCAAGTACTCAAAGCATATACGTATCTAAGGACGTTCACAGGCTCCAGGCAGTCATGTCTCTGACTTCATTGGATTTTCACCAAATAAGAAGTTGTATAGTGAGAAGAAGGCAAGGTGCCTAAACAGGTCCCTCTTGACCTGGTATAAAACTAGTTGTGTTCTTTCCCTACATAGTGAGAACCCAGGGCCACTTCTCCTTGAAGTCCCTGCATCCTGTGTTCCACCATCCCTGTTAGAAGTTCTGCCACTTGCTATAACTGGGAATCAAACTGATTTCACCCTTCTCTCCTCTATTTCTGTGTCGTTCTCCTTCGTCCTCTTTCTCCTTCATTCTCTTTCTCCTTTCCACTCTCTCTGTTTAAATGCATTGCCTTAGGAGTCCAACAACAGCTCAAATACTGGCTCCTTTACTTGATATTCATATGGACTTGGTGTCTCTGTGTAGCAGGTTCCTTATCTGTAAAGCCTGGAAAATAAGAGCTACAATCTTATTTGACTGTGATGAGGATTATAGGAGGCAATGTGTATGAAGCATTTAACATGGTGCCAGTCAAATTTAGTGGCTTAAAAAACTGTGGTTTCTTTTCTGCCCTATTGCCTCCCTCCCTCTTTATCACCTTCCTTTAATTTTCCCACGATTTCCACCCCCCCCTTGTTTCTGTTTTTGTTTTCCTTGTTTCTTAATTAATCACTGGCTAGTCTGTGGCTACTGTAGTTCTAGGTCTAGAAGCACAGTGATTCTCAAACTAGGGACGGTTTCTACCACCAGAGAACATTTACCAATGTCTGGATGCAAAACGTTGTCACAAGTAAAAGAAAGATGCTAAAACATCTGGTGGGTAGAAGGAGGGATGCTGTCAAACATTTATAATGCACTGGACGGCCCTCTATAATAAAGAATTATCCACTCCCAAATGTTAGTGGTGCTGAGTTTGAGACCCCTGTTCTAGAGGTTTGGACTCTCATCTTAAAGAGTCTAAAGTCTCACAGGAAAGACAGACGAAACACTAACAATATTCTCTTTTAAGCCGCAAGTGCTGGTTGCTGTAGAAGTAAAAAGAAAACATCGGTGAACTTCTTACAAAAGAAATGATATTTTGGATGACTCTTAAAGAATACTAAAAATACAATAGACGTTTCCACTTACTGAGTGCTTTTTATACACTAGCACCGGGCTAAGCTATTTCCATACATTATGAGAGAATGTGTTCTGAGCTTTGTGTGGGGAGGAACAAGATCTACATCTTCAGCATCTGTATCAATGTCAGGCACATATTAAGAACTCAATAAATACATGCTGAATGAATAGATGGATGTAAATATCTTAGTTCTGAGCTTAAAATATAATAAGAACTCAGCAAATAGCATTTATTATTAATGTATCTTTTATTATTAATGTATGTCATATTGAATATACTAGGTCATATACTAGTAAGTTTTAATACAAATTGGTTTATGATTTCAATGTTCATACTCTTAACAATTAAGCCCCCGGAATTGTATAGGAAAACAAGTTAAGAACAGATGAAGGATAAAGCATTATGAATGGAAAAGCGGAGGACAGTCACAGAGAAAACAAGGGCTGTCGTGAGGCAATATTAGATGACACAAGGACAGGAGAGGTTACAAGGCAGAACAACAGCAATGAGGTTGAAAAGGTGGGTCGCAGTCAGATTGCAGAGGCCCTTGTAGGTCATGCTAAAGTGCGCCTTGGATCTGGGCTATTGACAAATGAATGGATAAGTGTTTCTTCTGCAGTTACCTCTTCAGTCTTTAGAAATGGGGTCAAGTGCAAGGATTTCTATCCCTGCTCAAGGAATACTGAGCAGTTTGTAAAAGAGGGACAAGTGGTAAACGAGATGGATTTTGAAGGTATGGCAGGATAGCTGTCCTAAGGAACAGGGAAAAAGAAGCCAGTGCAAAAAAAAAAAAAAAAAAGTACCCAGGAACCTGATTATACAAAATACCAAAATTACATGATGTCAGCCTCATTGTCTAACATCTTTTTTTTTGCAATTAAGAATTCGGTATTAAGATTTTTCTAAGTTTCCTGTCATTATCACCCTTTGTGCTAACAGTGTTTTTCCATCACACAGGTGCTACAGGTGCAAACGTTTTGGCACCGAATAGTTCAGACTACTGCCAGAAAGTCTTGCCACACAGCAAGATTTCCAAGCTCAATCATGGCCTAATCTTGATTCTTAGCAAGTCTCTTCTCTGTAAGACTCCTCAACTGAGTTTTGGAGATAAGAACCTAAAATGAATTATTCCCATTTCACTAAATAGGACCAATGGTCAAAGAAAATTAACCAATAAGTCCCTCTTTCAGATTTCTGTCTTAATTCTACTTATTCTTTAAGGACCATCTCAGAGGACTGAGTGTTATTATACTATACAATTCCTAGGTAACATGAACATGATACATAATTTAAATATATCTCATGTAAGCTCTTCTAAAACCCTGTGGCTAGATAATCTTCATTTTGCAAATGAAGGAAATAAGTCTTAAAAATCCAATAATAGCTAGCATTTATTGAGCAGAAATATTTGACAACAAACATTCTAAATGCTTTCTCTTGCACTATGTTACTTTTTCTCATAAGATATTTTCTGTAGACTCACCCTGACTATCCTCCTACACCAAAGTAATGAACAAAACTATTCACCTACCTCCACAGTCCTTAACCTCAAGTGCTAAGGAGAAGGTGTTCAAGGAATGTGCAATGAAGAAAAAGAAGAAAATATAAAGAAGGAAAGGAGGGAGCTGTAGGTAAGGAAAGATGGAAGGTAGGAGGTTATGAAGTTCATACCATTCTAGTGAAAAAGAAAAATAGGTAAAATAATATGTAAAGCCCAGTATGGTCAGCTCTACAATGGAAGTATACACAACAATAAAGCACAAGGAAAAAGTAATTACAATAGTATGGGGATTCCTGGAATACTTCTGTGGAGATGCTTTGTCTTGGCTAAGTTCTACAACATGAAGAGTAGTTTCCTGGGCAACAAAGAGAGATGAAGCCATGGTCCACATGGTTGAACAAAAGAGTAAATGATAAGGTACTAATAAATCTTAGAAAATCATTTCTGTTAGTCAAATGAAGGCATCAGTTGTACACGCATTGCAACACCTCCTTAACCCTAGTAACCTCATGAGTAATGATTTACTTGTGAGGAACATTTGACAAGAGACTTTAGGTGCAGAAACACACCAAAAAAAAAAAATAATAACAAAAAAAATCAATTAAGGGTTTGTTTTCACCCAGATGTGAAGTTGTGAGCACTTTAACATTTGGTCCCTTAATTGTTTTGTTTCTGACTCAGATCACAGCTTGAAATGCTGAGTGTTAGGTTTGGCAGGTTCCTACCATAAATCTCCCCAGGGGGCTTGTGGTTGTCATTACAGCCTTACTGGAGTATGTTGCTTTTTTGAAGACACTTCTTGGAATCACCAGGAAACTGTGATCCTTATCAATGATCTGACATTTAATCATTTATTGGAGTTATTTTTGGAGAGATGTTAACTCCTCAGCAAAACAATAGAGACCTTGAGATTTGGACCATACTTGATACTTTCTGTTTCCCAGTGAAACACCATATAGTGACATGTCCTTAGGAAAACTGTGAGAATATATCCTCAATTAATTAAGTAATGAAGAGGCTAATTCTTCAGAGCTTACTAAAAGGGTAAAATCTGCCTTCTAGTCATTGACTACAAGGTCTGTATAAAATAGATTGTAGGCAGAAAAAAAGGATGAAAAATGGACTGTGTGGAGAAAAGACATAAAGCTATTGCTCAGAATCACAGCAAGAATGGTAGAGGGAGGGAAATGCTGCTGTAATATGCTAATCACAGAAAGATGCAAGACTAGAACATAAAACAGAATGGTTTAAGAATCAAGAGGAAGAAGAAACAAAGAGAGCCAGTTTGGAAGAGACAGCAAAAGACAGTAATAACTGGACATTGATATATTTACTATGGGACTCACTACCTTCCCCCCCTACTAAAGACATAGTATATGCTCAGGACAAAACAAGAGACCAGAGTCATGTGGGAGCCTTAAGAAAAATGCAATGGATCAAAATTTAATTTAGCAATTCAGCAAACATTTATTAGGTATCTACTGTGGACCAAGAATTGTGTTAGGCTGTGAAAGTACAAAGATGAATGGGACAAAGACAAATGAGCTCATGGCTTACTGGGGCTAAATGACATGCATTATAGCTTTTTGTTAACAGTGTGGTAAGTGTTATAATAGAAGTATATGTGCAGGGCTTTGGAAACAGTGGAGAGAACAGTTTATTCTATCTGAAGAGAGTCCAGGAAAAAAATTAAATCCATGGCAAAGCAATGACATTCACAACCGGCCTTCAAGGTTGTTAAAACATTCTCCAAATGGACAAGACAGAGTAAAGGACAGATTTTCTAGGTCAAGAAAAGGTCATGAGCAAAGGCAATGCAGATACACATTGTTGGTGTGTCGGAAAAAAATCTCCTGTAAAGTGGCAGGATTTGGCTGAAGTATTGGCTACTCAATTAAGGATCAAAAATAAGTAAGAAGTAGCTAGGTTATAAAAGGCTCTGAATTATATGCTAACAAATCTGGACCTTTTTCTCTAGCCAAGATATTAGAAGCTTTAAAATGAGAAGTTGTGATCAGAGCATGTTTTAGAAAATCACTCTAGTGCCATGGTAAAAATAAAATGAGCTTGGTGAGGTCTTAAAGAGATTAAGGCAGGAAGGTCAATTAGGGGGTGATTTTTAGTTGATTCAAACTGAGAAAGAAAAGGGAAATGATTGAAAATATCCACAGAGCCACTTCTGGCATAGACTCTTACTAGTGCCCTTTCTAAGAGTCTAGATATTTAATAATGTGGATATTTGTAGGCAACATTGTCTAAACAGACTTATGGCCAATACTATATAAATATATAGTGCATTTTATTTGAATAGTTTGTAACATGGTCGTGCTTGCATCCTCTTATTATTGCCCAGCACATAAAATAATTTGTGTGAATGAATGAAAAGTGTTCATGTGAAACTGCACTCAAAGGTTTTTCTCTGTAAGCAACACTGTCAGACCTCTATGAGGGATTGTTTGTATCAGAGACACCTGTGTCTGGTGGAACACCAGCAGTAACTGAGTTTTCTGATTTATCAAGAAAATATTTTGAGTGTGAAAATTAATTTTTACGCATTTATAAAAGCCTGCCTAGGTAAATGGAATGGTAAGCATTAAAAAAGAACAACGACAGAAGACCAATCAACTCAGTAAGTTATTTCTGTGGACTGAAAAGCGTAGGATTATACAAGCAATGTTGGCTTAAATGAAGAGTAGGTAAGTGTTACCGGTACTGCCTTGCTCTATTGTGGCAAAAATGATGGCAAACCCCTTTCAAATAGAAAAAGAAAATACTTCAGTTGTTTTCATTTCCATATATAAGTTAATATGGCTACTTGGTGTTGGGCCATTTTTAAAAAGCATTCTTGCTTGGCATAAAATTTCCATATTTATCAGTATCAGAAAGAATGTTTTATTTGAAGGCAGATAGAACTGGTTTCAAATCTTAGAGCTTTTCCTTGATGGTTGTGTGACCTGGAAAGAGACCAAATTTCTTTGACTCTCAGGTGTTTTGTTTTGTTTTGTTTTATCAATAAATCCAGGCAAATGTTTCATACCCATTTTTGGAAAGAGCAGATAAGACAACGTATGAAAAATGCTTTACTCTCTTTAGGAGCACATGTGAAGATCCAGAATTCTGCTTCTCCTTCTTTCCTCTCTCATTGCACTCATTTATCTTCCTATCTCCCCACATACATATATTTTCTAAAACAGACAAATAAAAAACAAAAATTTTAAAAAGCCCTGTAGTAACTGGAAAGCAAAATTGTCACAAAGTTCAGAGAAAGTTGAAGTAATTAGACTGCACTGGTATTTGATCTCAAATTAAAAATCCGACTCCCTGAGAAGAGTTGCAGATATGCTGGCAATAATTCCAACACCCAACACTTTTCCTATCTTAGGTAGTAGCCTTTACAAAGTGACAATTTTAAGGAGCAAAGTACTAAGACTCTTTGTGCATGTGACTGAGCAATAAATACAGTTAAGACTTTACATTTCAGGGACAAAATAAACTTAAAAAGTTTTTAAACATTTATTTTTGAGAGAGAGAGAGAGAGAGATGGGAGGGAGGGAGGGAGGGAGGGAGGGGGGGAGAGAGAGAGAGAGAGAGAGAGAGAGAGGGAGAGAGAAAGAGAGAGAATGAGTGGGGAAGGGGCAGAGAGAAAGAGGGAGACACAGAATCTGAAGCAGACTTCAGGCTCTGAACTGTCAGCACAGATCCCAACGTGGGCCTCAAACTCAGTGACCATGAGATCATGACCTGGGCCAAAGTCGGATGCTTACCTGACTGAGCCACCGAGGTGTTCCAAAACTTTAGAAGTCTCAGCTCACACAATGATGACACTCCCAAACTTCCCACTACCCAACAAATTTGGTTTGTCATGCTTTAAACAAGAGAACAAGTATGTTTTCTACTCAGTTATGGGTAACTTCTCTCTGGCCTAGAGAAAGCAGTGGCATCATGGTCTAAAGCCATGCTGAATGCCTCCTGATCCCTCAATGCATTTGGCATAACATGTTTGTTTAATTTGATGCTATCTCAGTGTTAATGCTTTTGTTTCCTTCCTAAAAGATTCCTGTGAATCCTTTAGCTGAACTTATTTATTATACTGTGTCTGTGATTTTGTGGAGAACCACTATGTAAAGTAAGGAAGAGCTGGATCTCATTATGGCATTGCTAATCTACTATTTTCAACTCTCATTCCATAGTATATAATTGGCATTTTCCTAATGTCATGCTGACAGTAAGTCCTACGCCATCACTGGAGATTAAAAAGCCCTTGAAAGTCTATTATGTAACCTTCATTTCTAGCAACATTTCTGCACCTCTCTGGGGTAAAGAGCAGATTTAAAGAAAAGCTGAGGACATATATGCTTCCTCCTGGAAGACAACTGTCTGCAAGAGAAAGGGAACCAACTATGACACATGCAGAATGTCAAAGCTCAGTTTTCCCAGAATGGACTTAACCATCAATATTGTTCAGGTTGATACAACTCAACTTTCTCTCCATCACTGTTCTCTATAAACATGTTACTTCTCTGGTGTTACTCACAAGGGTGAGCAGCACTTGTGTTCTAAGAGGTGCTCAAACCAGCAATCTGGACACATTTCTGAGCTTTCTCTCTCTCCCTCTGGATCCTTTCAACAGCAAATTTTTTTGGTCCTACATCCTAAAACCTTAAGACAATCCATATGAGAATTTCTGAGAAATTCCACTGCAACTTCTGTGGACCTGGATACCACTGCTTTTTGATTGGTTTATTGAATAAGCTTTCTAAGTAGTTTCCTGCCTCTATATCAACCAGCTCTGATACAGACCCTACAGACAGAATAGCCTGACTCAGTGCAAGTATAATCATATCATTCCCCTATGAAAAACCCCTCAACGTCTTCCACTTTATCTATAATAAAACCTTATGTCTTTAAAACATGTTAGTTAAGACTTTCCACCCTCATCATCAATCTTCACAGTAATTCACGTGATACAAATCTCTTTCACATCTTTACTTGCACCATGAGCTTTCCTTTATGTCTTCCTGCATGCTGTTCTCATTGCCTGAAATAATTCCTCCTTCTCCACATCCCTTAGGCCTTAGCTAAGCCATCAATTTTGCAGGGAAACTTTCTTGACACACTAAATCTGGTCAGTTATTCTTCCAAGGTGTTCCCATATTTTTCTATATTTCTTTTAATTAGTCCATAATTGGCTCTATTTATTGTATTACAAGTTTACTCATCTATATCTTTTCAAGATGCTTTTCAAGTATGCTTTTCAGGAAAAGTACTCTATGCTAGTCTATTTGCTATTGTACCCTCAACAATTAGTCCCGCATATAGTAAAACCCAATAGTTATCAATTAAATTAATGATTATGTGAATCCTGTGTACAAGGCTCATGATATGAAAAATTACTTGGATTCATAAGAGAATTTCTTTGTTTTTCATGGTCTAAGTAAACAATAAATAGGTAACTTAAAATTTTTATTACCTCAAACATTCAAACTTGTAGATCACCCTGTCTCTGTCCCTAAACAAGGATCTAGATTAAAACATAATCTTCCTGGACCCTTAGAAGATACATAGGAATGTTTTTTTTTTTTTTTAAATATTCTATTTTCCTCTATTAAACTAATTTTCATAGGATCACTTCCATCTCTCTCACATATTAATCTACAACTTGGTTAACTGTGAATTAACACTCTAAGGTGGGCCAGGAAGATAAAAGACAGTTAACTTATCACTGAGGCAGAATTCATGCATCTTGGGAATGCTATTTTTTAAATTTTTATTTGTTTTTTTAAGGTCACACTTTTTAAAAAACATAATTTATTGTCAAATTGGTTTCCATACAACACCCAGTGCTCATCCCAAGTGCCCTCCTCAATGCCCATCATCCACTTTTCCCTCTCCCCTACCCCCCATCAACCCTCAGTTTGTTCTCTATATTGAAGAGTCTCTTATGGTTTTCCTCCCTCCCTCTCTGTAACTTTTTTTTCCCCCTTCCCTTCCCCCATGGTCTTCTGTTAAGTTTCTCAAGATCCACATACGAGTGAAAACATATGGTATCTTTCTCTGACTGACTTATTTCACCTAGCATAATACCCTCCAGTTCCATCCACATTGCTGCAAATGGCCAGATTTCATTCTTTCTTATTGCCAAGTAGTATTCTATTGTGTATATAAACCACATCTTCCTTATCCATTCATCAGTTGATGGACATTTAGGCTTTTTCCATAATTTGGCTATTGTTGAAAGGGCTGCTATAAACGTTGGGGTACATGTGCCCCTATGCATCAGCACTCCTGTATCCCTTGGGTAAATGTCTAGCAGTGCTATTGCTGGGTCATAGGGTAGTTCTATTTTTAATTTTTTTGAGGAATCTCCACACTGTTTCCTAGAGTGGCTGTACCAGTTTGGGGAATGCTATTTTCTAAAAGCCTAAAGTTCATTCTAGGTAAATAAACAAAGGTCAGGGCCAAGAGATTATCATGCCTAGATAGAGAAATGGTCTGTGCCCTGGAATTCATTGATATATTAATAAAATTATCTCAAAAGTTAGCTACTGAAGAAGTAAAAAATGGTAAAAGACACTTGAGGTTGGTGTCTAAGGCTGCTATCAACATGACAGAAACAATCCTTTTACTTTGAAAAAGACATGTTAACTTTTGGTTTTTCTCCTCTGTAAGCTGGGGCTCTCTGCCTCACTTTTCATAACCCATAGAATTTTTCTAAAGCTCAAACAGTAATGATGTTGGCTCTGGAAAATATCCACATACTAAAGACTTGCAGTACCTTGTAGAACTCTTAGAAGACAGTGGAGAGCTACACACTAGAATGCAGTGGCCCCCATACTGTGAAGGCTGGGTGGTCCTTCTGTACCTTCTCTTTCCAGGAGGAACTGCATTCTGGGAAATCAAAGAAGTAATATTCTTCCATTTCTGGTGCTTATGAAGTGCCTAGAAAATACTGTGTTTTCAATAAACGCCGAAGAAAGAAGTTTGTATATATATAGATATACATATCTATATATATATATCTATGTGTGTGTGTGTATATGTATATATACATATATATATATATATATATATATATATATATATATATATTTACTTTTCCTTTTTTAAAATGTTTATTTATTTTTGAGAGAGAGAGTGCAAGTAGGGGAAAGGCAGAGAAAGAGGGAGACACAGAGTCCAAAGCAGGCTCCAAGCTCTGAGCTGTCAGCACAGAGCCTGACCCAGGGCCCGAACTCATGAACGGTGAGATCATGACTTGAGCCGAAGTTGGACATTTAAGTGACTGAGTCACCCGGGCACCCCTATATATACATTTCCTGATGCAAAAGTATCAACAAATATTTTAAGAGAAAAGAATAAATATCTAAATTAAGTAGAGCACATTTCAAGAAAGAGGGAAAGAGAGCTGCTGTGTCACTACTACAGACTCTATTCCTGAGTCTATGCTAATACCATTAGATATTTTATTCCATCTGAAACTCATTTATGAAAGGAAATTGGCACCATTTTACTGCTGAGACAACCGAGGCTCAGAGAGGTGAGAGAGATTGTTTCACAATTAAAAAGTGGTAGAACCAGGATTGAAAACTGAGTCTACTGCTTTCAAATTTCATTTTCTATCTAATTTCAATTATTGATAGAGGTAGGATTCTAATGCAAGAAAGAATATTTTCTGTAGCTTCCTCTTAAAGATTCTATACTTACTTACATTTCCTCAAAGCAAGTAGACCTCATAGTAGTTCTCAATAGCTAGGACTATTTTAATCACCCCCAATAGAAAGAATGGTGAATCATACTGTGTGGTCAGAAATTGGAAGATAAATTAGGTTCCTTACTGAAGCACATTTCCTTGATGCATATGTAATATCAATCAGGATCTCTCTTGATGACTCAGTGGGATAGAACAGCAGGAACTTGTTCAACATCCAGCGGGAAGCCTGGTCTGTAGCCTGTTCCAAGTGTTATTTGAGAAGGAAAAGTTTGAAGGAGGGTACAAGATTGGTCCTGCCAACTCAGTATTAACCAAACTCTAGCTGGGCTGAGATCAAACTTTCCCAACTTGTTCTGATGTCTTGCATTTCCAGATCACCCATATGAATTCAGTTAAATCCATTCTAAAGCATACAAAATACATTTTCAATATTCATATGCAGCATAAACACCATGTTAATCATGAAGGACATTTTTTCCCCTGTAAGAATAGGTAGAAGGCAAAAGATAACTCTAAAAGTGTTTTCTTCATGTAAATGACAGGCAGAAATTAATTCAAAGGCTAAATGTGTCAGAATTCAGTGGTCCAGGTATAATACAGCTCAATCTCCTCTTGTTTGCAGTCTGTGACCATAGTGGAGTGTTGTGCAAAGATTCTGAAAGACTCTTTGTCAGGGAACTTTGCATCCAGTTCCAGATCTAATATTTCTTTGCTAGGAGTCCTTAGCAAGTAGTTAGTGCCCTAAATGATAATATAATACAGCCATCGGGCTTTGTATTTTTACCTGAACACTATTCATCCTTCAAGACTCAATTTTAATATTTACCTTATTATAAGATAAATTGTATATGGAGAGGAATTTTATTATCTATTTTTATAGTTACCAGAACCCATATAACCTAAGGTCTCACTTAAACTAGGTACTTTTCAATATTTGTTAAATACATTAATGTGAAGTGATCCCTGACTTCTGATGGTGACTTATCCTTCTCTGTGGCTCTTACCTTATTTTACATTTATCTCTGTCAAAGTATTGACAGCATGGAACAACCTATATTTACCTATCTGTCCCCCTATTAGATTGAGATCTTATTTATATTTGTATGTCCAGTGCACAGAACTCTACATGGCTTGTGGTTTTAAATAAATATATCTTAGTGAACTGTGTGATTTTGTGATTATCAAAGCAAGTTCTTCTGTGTTTGAGAGTCTTTGCTTCTACTGGAGCCTATTCTGATCTCATTCTTGCTCAAACTTCTTGTGTTTTAGTCAGTAGCACCTAGTAGTGATTATGTATTATATTTCTACCATGATAAACATGATAGTAAACACTCATATGGGGGTTATTGTCTGTCAGATGCTGTTTTTATCTATTATCAATATTATATTATTATATATAACATATATTCAATCGATTTCTCTTATTACATAATGGTGGCTATTATTTCCTAAATGAGAAAACTGAGGCACATATTGGTTAAGGGACTCGCCTGAGATCATATAAGAAGTGGAAGAAACAAGATTATAAAGTCTGATAATCTAGTTCCGAAGTCCATGCCTTTAATCATTATTCCATACTGCCTCTCTTTGGACTAGGTATTTATGTATATGTTTTCTATTATTCCCTATAATAATTCTTTAACATCATTATTACTATTTCTCTTAAACCAATGAGGAAATAGAGACTTAGAGAAATTAGGTAACTCACTCTCAAATCTCACATGTAGTAACTATCCAAGGTCAGAATTTCCCTGACTACAGCTTTTAACTCCATGTTCTATACTTGTTCTATGTTGTAGCACAGAATTTAATTAATTACCATTTGTTTCATACCCTTCGGTCTGTTTCCTTCAACTAGATTTTAAATCTTTAGTAGAAAAATTGTATATGTAGTATTAGTATATCTTTCTCAACACTGAGTACAATTCTTATCATATAAAATTAGTATTAATTGTTGCCCTATTAATTAATATTAACTGAGACTTGCACAATTATGAGCCTGTGTATGTAAAAATAGGGAATACAAGTGAGTTACAAATATAAAGATATGAGCTATGCAATGAGCATTTTAAGTAAAATGTAACTAGGGATTTAAAGAAAATTTATGGCTCTGGGTTATTATTCACACAGCATGAAATTGAGAAGTAATTTGGTCTTGTGGGTAAAACACAAGAAGTTAAGAATTGTGGGCTCTCTGCTTTAAATGCTACTTTATGTGACTTTCTTTACATAGCTTCTCTGTCTATGAAAGGGAGGGAATTTAATTTCTTTGTCGAAAAGAAGAAACATATTTTCCACTAAGAAATCCATACAGAAAAAAAGTGTGTTACACAAATATCCATTATTCTTAAAAAGCTTAAATCATCTAACTCTTCCCTATGTGGATGTCTTTTTTTGTCCAAAACCAGCAGTATCTGGTTTACCTGAGAGCTTGCAAGAAAATGAAGAAATCTCTGGCTTCATCCCAGACCTAGTAAATCAGAATCTGCTACTTGAACAAAATATCTAAGCAATTCACACACATTAAAGTTTGAGAAGTTTGTTCTTTACGTTTAGGAGTCTGTTTCTCTCTTTGTCGTTGCTACTGTTCGTTCATTTGTTTTGCTTTTTTATTTTTTTTATTTTTTATTTTTTTTTAATTTTTTTTTTTCAATGTTTTTTATTTTTTATTTTTGGGACAGAGAGAGACAGAGCATGAAAGGGGGAGGGGCAGAGAGAGAGGGAGACACAGAATCGGAAACAGGCTCCAGGCTCTGAGCCATCAGCCCAGAGCCCGACGCGGGGCTCGAACTCACGGACCGCGAGATCGTGACCTGGCTGAAGTCGGAGGCTTAACCGACTGCGCCACCCAGGCGCCCCTGTTTTGCTTTTTTAGATTCCACATGAGTGAAATCATATGGTGTTTGTCTTTCTCTTTCTGGCTTATTTCACTTAACATAATACTCTCTAGTTTCATGATTGTTGTTGCTAATGGCAAGATTTCATAGTTTTTATGGCTGATTGATATTCCATTGTGCATATATACCACATCTTCTTTATTCATTAATTTATTGATGAAAACTTAGGTTGCTTATATATCTTGACTATTATAAATAATACCACGATAAGCATAGGGTGCATATATATGCCAAAGGGGAAGGGGGTGGGAAGATGGGTGAAATAAGTGAAAGGGATTAAGAGGTGCAAACTTCCAGTGAATAATTCACAGGGATGACAATTACAGCACTGGGAATATTGTCGACAATGTTATAATGTACTTATCTTGTTGAGCATTACATAATATATGTATTTGTTGAATAAGTATATTGTACATCTGAAACTAATTTGATATATGTCAACTATACTTTAGATAAAATTTAAAATGTTTGTACTACAGTAAGTTCATCCCATATGGAAGAGTTCCTCCAGGATTTTTTTTTTCTTTTTGATATCTTATCCTGGGATTTAGTTCAGAATTGTGTGTTTTTTAGTGTTTACTTATTTTATTTTGAGAAAGAAAGAGTGTGTGTAAGCAGGGGAGGGGAAAAGGGAGAGAGGGGGAGAGAGAGAATCCCAAGCAGGTTCCACTTTGTCAGCACAGAGCCTGATACGGGGCTCTATCCCACAAACCTTGAGATCATGACCTGTGCCAAAACCAAGAGTCAGACGCTTAACCAACTGAGCCATGCAGGCACCCCCAGAATTGTTTCTTAATCTTACATTTCTTCTTCCCAGTACCAGGATTACCAATAAAACCATTTTCCACTGCTTGAGATTCCATATATCTTATTTTGGGTTACTAACCCTTCCAAACAAAGCAGATGACCAGGTACATCACTAGCAGTTCTTCTTACACGGATGTTCATGACTAACTTTTGGGGTCACTCTTGATAGGATCTATGCAGGATCACGTTAGTTTTGGCTTGTGGGCACATAATGAGATGTCCCATCTTTGAAAAAGTGGGTCCTTTTTTCTCCTCTGTAAGAGTCTCCACTTACCCTCAAGCAGCCATACATGTAACCTAAGTTGATTACACCTATTTAGTTTCAACCAAGTGCCACCACCTGGCTTCTATTCTTCAAGGATCCCTTTATCCCCATTACTCTCAGAAAGCACTCAGAGAAGAGCCACCAATGAGCTTCTCAGTAATGCTGTTTCCTCATTAAGACATTCCTCATGGTAATTCCTTTGGTAAATGGATTGCCCCAGGCCCTGCTTTTTCATGTTCTGGACTTATGAAACCTATTCGCTCTATTGTTCCCATAGCTCTGAGCCATTTGATGACTTTTTTCCCACCATCTTCTGTGTCATTTCTGATATTCCTACTTCATTTATCTTTTCTTGTGAAGTTTCCAAGAACATCCTTAGCTTCCTAGACCTATGACTAACTCCCAGCGTCCTTGCCAAAGTGTTAAATCTTCTTTTATGGGATAATACTGCTATATCAATAAATATTTGTAGATAAGCTTTTCCTTATCTAAATTAACATTTCATCCTCCCTCCAAGTCATGGCATCTTTAAAATCCATACATTCTCCTGACTTCTGCTAGTACATGTTGGCTAGACACTGGGTTTTTTAGGTATAAACACTGTCTTCCTATAGAAACATCACCTCTCCAGTCAGATTATAATTTGACCTTAGTTGCTGGTTTCATAGCCATATTATCTTAGAGATAAAAATCTCTCTATCATCTTCAAGCTATGAGAGAACAGTAGGCTTCAACAGAAAGGGTTGAGCCATTTCTGTAGGCCAGAAATTTCAGTGGAATTTATGGATTCAGAGTTTTAAAGTGCACCGACCCAGGTATTCTCATCCCAAGTGTCAGATTCTTACTTATCCCTATTCATGGTCCTGACCTTGGCATATAGACTTGCAGTGTTTGAGAATTTAATCATTTTTGGAGCTCTGTGGCACATATAATTGAGTCCTGGATCTGATCCTCCACTTTGCCCCCCAGGTGCAGATGAGAGTCTCTTTATGTGCTGCCAAAGAGGTCCTCTGGCTTTGACAGTTTGCCTTTAATTGGTGATTAAAAATCTAGTCTTTCATTATCTTTTCCAATCCATCAATCGTACCCAGCAAGAGCCATTCAAATGCATACTCCTTATAATTGCTACTCCCTCAAATTTTCCAAGGTCTGAGTTATTGTACCAGTCAGTGCATTACCTTCTGTGGTATCTCATCCCAGTTCATCACCAGAGAGTTTTAACACTGCCAGGGGCTATAAGTACTCCATCTATCACTGCACTGCCAACTGCCTGGAGGGTGACCAACTCAAAATCCCATTTTAGAGTCTGATTCCTACAATCGTTTCAAATACCAATCATCCCAAAATTACATTTCTCAGGAAACAGACTATTAGGCAGATATTTATGTGCAGGGGTTTTACTGGAGAGTGTTTAGGAAAATATACCCGAATGGGAGTGCAGAAACAGGTTTGGGCAGAGGGAGAACTGTGAGATGTAGTTGTTATACATCCTCACCATATCCTCTGGGAAACCCTTGAGCCAGAATAGTCCTTCCAAGTTTCTTGAATAAAGGCAAGGTGTTCAGACCCTTGTATTTCCTGTATTAACCAGTTTTGGATATGGTTATTTCCCAGGAAGGAAGCACAACCTTAGTTGAGACAACTCACTTCAACTGAAATCAATTCCTTGAGAGGACTTAGATGTGAGATATTAGCACCAGCACTCCTGGCTGAAGTGAGAAGAAAGAGGGAAAAAAGAGAAAATTAGTGTCAGGCTGCCTGGGTGGCTCAGTCAGTTAAGCATCTGACTCTTGATTTCAGCTCAGGTCATGGTGTCACACACAGTTTGTGAGACTGAGTACCACTTCTGGCTCAGTAGCATGGAGCCTGCTTAGGATTCTCTCTTTCTCTCTTCCCCTCCCCTGCTCATTCATTCTCTCTCTCTCTCTCTCTCTCTCTCTCTCTCTCTCTCTCTCTCCCTCTCCCTCTCAATAATAAATAAGCTTAAAACAAGGAAATTACTGTCTTTTTAAACTTTGAAATATTAAACAAAACAACAGGACAAGAAATAAACAAGTTATTTCTTATAAGTCCTAGGTTTGTTGCTAAGATCAGAAAGATAAGGCAGAGAAGAGGTCCTGAAAAGTGAACAACAGTATGCCCAAACACTCTTTGACTATCAAATCCTTAAGGTATTAGAATATGTAGTAAAGTAATTGTATTTTATGTTTAAGATCTCTATTTGATTAGTGACATGCTCAGTCAATCATTCAATGCTAGATTTTAAATTCATTAAGGCAGAGCTCACATCTGTCCTGTTCACTCTCAACATAGTACCTCTCACGTAATAGGCATCCACTATATACTTAATGAATAAAGGATTTATGGTATGGCAATATCAAAGAGAATTATGAGCCTTAAGTTCCAATATAAATTCTATCTTTGTTAACCCTAAAGCCTGTCTTTTATGTGTCCCCACATGTCTCATATGTAGCAAGCCCAGTGCTACCTTCTGGAGTGAATATTAACATTATTGCAACCTCATAGAAATATGAATAATATATGATATTCATGTCTTAAGCATGAACAAAATTTTCATGAATGCTTAGTATTTTTTCCAAAATGCTAAACAAGTCAATTGAGGCACATGACTTATCAGACTGATCAAAATGTTAAGCTTTTGGTATGTGTCTCCTGTCAAATTAATACTTTATATTTGGAATTATTTCTCTAGTTGAAGAGGAAATAAAAATTAAGACAAGTGCACAGAATTAAAAGGCAAAAGCTAATGAAGAGATGAAATCAATATCAAGTTCTGTAAGTACAATACTCTTGTCAAATAGATACCCCAATCTAAGGAAAAAGTTTTGGGTAAGATATTCTGCCCTAAATGTGGCTATATTTTTAACTAACAAGAAAAAAAGTAACTAGGCTTGTGATGAAATGATAAAGTACTGTATCTAAATAGTTTAGGGAAAAGCTCCAGGAACTCACTTGCCCTTTACAAAATGGGAATATTCCTGTAGGATTTTCACAGTGCCTGTATCCAATAGTTATAGAAAGCCAAAGCCAAAATGTGCTCTGTAAATAGAGCCAGCTTGAACACAGAGTACCAACTTGGACAAGATACAAACACAAGAATCCAGAGATATGAAGCCAGAAGACATTAAACTGTGAGCACCTATCTGTTACCCTGTAATTTGGGACAAGAAGAAGAGCATGTGTCTCAAGCTCCTAATCCCTGAAAGGGAATGAACCACACCAGCAGAAGCCTAGGATCATCTCAAAGACTCAAGGAGATAATGGATGCAAAAGCACTTCAAAGGCTGTGTATCTTCAACCTATATTTATGATCATTGTTATGGCAGTGATTTCAAATTTTCTCTAGGCTGGTGAGCTCACAAGTTTGATGGCAAGGGCTCAGAATTAAATATAGGCCTGGCAAAGGGAAATACAAGTATTTCAAGCAGAATGGTGTCTACATAGAAAAAGGGGGAAAGCTCTCTTTTTTTTAATCTATCAGTGATCTGAACATTTTTTTCTGCAGTGATATTTTTCTCTATACATGTTACTTAATAATAATTGCAAAGCTTTGTATAAAGAAAACCCTATCACATTGTTACATTGCAACAGATATACTTTAGACCTAAGTAGCTGAAAGCATTAATGCAATAAAATACAATTATGTAGCTAAATTATTCCTTGAATTATTGATGCAATATTGACTCATTTAGTATCTCTTGTAACAAATGGGCAGAACATACACTTACAGGTTAATATACCCTACCAAGGGAAGAAATGCACAGCAGCTGAACCCATAAATTCAGTAATTTTATAACCCTATGTTTTATTAAAATCCATTAGATTCCTTCAAAGGCACAAGGTCAAGGAAGAACAAAAAAAAAAAAAAAAAAAAAAAGAAAAGAAAAGAAAAAGGTATCCCATACTAGTTTAAACAAGTTTAAACAGGTACAAAAACAATGGTGAATATGTACCATTTGTCATTTTAATTACCAACATCCATTTTCTGTTAATTCTCTGTAACGTAGAGATGTGGTTAAACAATAAAAACTGCTAATAGCTCATGAACTCTTTGGCCCCAATTATCTATCTCTACAAGGAATGATTTTGTCTTTGCTAGAAAATTCACTACATATACTGTTTTTCTGAGACATGCAGAAAACCTAGAGATGCATTTAAATACCAGTGACCCTGAGAATCATGGTGTATATACAGTAAGTAAGTAATTGGCAAATGCTTGTTTATTTTTTAAACTACAAAAGACTCTTACGTTCTTCATTTTCAACGGTACATATATTATTTGCTTTTCCATATTCTTTCTTCATAGCTAGTTAACAACTTGAGAATAGAGCCTGTCTCTTAAGTTCTTTTTGAATATCCCATAGGTTCTGAAAATGCACTGAATACAGAGACAAATTAATATGCACCAAAATTACTTATAACATTCAAGCTCTCAGTTATGAAATGGAGGTCAAAAAGATAATACTATCAGGTGACAGTATCCTAAATCTCAAACTAAATCCAATGTTTGCATTATATTTAAATATGATATATAATGTCACAAAGAACAGCACCTGAATACCATCAAAGATGGCTTTTTTGACCAAATATCATTCTTTCGATAAGCATCATATAGTGTGGTTCTGAGTCATAGTAGCTTTTGGCTAATATGTGAACTTTACCAAGTTTTCAGGTAATTACTTTGAGTAAATAAGAGCTTTCTGAGTTCTTAGGTATAAGGGTGAATGTTGGCATTTCTGACATTTCAAGGGAATGCCTCAAATTTTCATAGAATCTTTAGGACTTGCTCTTTACCTTTTTTTTTTTTTTTAAGAAAACAATTTGGCCATATATTACTGATTAAATGAGTCTATAAAAAGGAAGAGAAGTTCTTTTTTTTTTTCTTTCAGGGTAAGTGTTCTTCATTCCATTGAATGGCATCTTAAAATTACAGAGTTGGGGTACAAATAAAATAAAAACAAGTTTGGTTTCATTAAGGAAAAAATGCTTATATAATTTTATCATCTGCCAACATAAAAAAAAAAAAAAAAGTCTTCAATAGTGCCTTGTAGGGTTGATTGAGAATTCTGCATTGCTGTATATCTCACTCTCTTCATAGTCTTGAGATCTTCTAGGCAACGTGAACAGTATCTCCTGAGTCTGATGGTTAACAAAAAGGTTTGCATAGCTTCAATGTCTATGCTACATACAAAATGTACTCTAACCTTTAATCTGGTTAGAAGTAGGAGACTAAGGCACTATTTCTAGATGGGGAAAGTCCATTCCCCTAATCTCTCTTGCCCAAAGCCCAGTGCATGAGCACCTTGACCACTGCAACCATCCCTGAAGAATAAATCAATTCTTTATCTGGCTACCTCTGTACCTGGTACATACTTCCACTTTTGCACTTACCACACAAGAATTTAATGTATTTCTGGCATGTTTGTCACTTCCAATAGACTGAACTTCTGGAAGAAAGGAATTTTGTTTTATATATCTTTGTATCTCCAGGACCAAGCATGACCCCTAGTCTTTAGTAAATTCTAACCAATTAGCCTCTGTTACGAGTCAAACTTCAATAAATATGTCTTATTGAGTATTTTATGTGAAATATCTGCTTATATTAATCCCGATTCCTCAGTTCAATAAATGTAAGGAATAAGGTGAATCATTTTTCTAGACAAAGTCTGTAAGTCTAATTAACAGAAAAAGAAAGGGAACCATGAAAGGAGCATCTATGGAGAAAGGAGTAAAGAGTAGAGTTAACCTTAGGAACTTTGGGCTAGAGAGTCCTGGTGTCTGGAATATTTTTCCCCTGATTTTGGCATATATGAATACATTTTGTCATTTAGATCTCTGTTTATATCTTAAGAGAGGTCTCTCCCTTAAGTGCCCAATCTAAAGTAATCACTTTATCATGTCATCTTATTTTAATTCTCTGCATAATTTTAGTCATTGTCTGATGATTGTTTTTATTTATTTATTCTTTTTATGTATGCATTTATTTACTGCCTATCTACTAAAATGTAGGATCCATGAAACAAAGCTGCTAGTCACTACTTTTATGTCTAAATACTACTTGGCTCATAGTAAGTGCTTAGTAAATATATGATGAGTAAATATATGAATGATGAGTTGATTTAAAAAGCAAATCAATTGGGGTGGCTGGGTGGCTCAGTCGGTTGAGCGTCCGACTTCGGCTCAGGTCATGATCTCATGGTCTGTGAGTTCGAGCCCCTCATCGGGCTCTGTGCTGACAGCTCAGAGCCTGGAGCCTGCTTTGGATTCTGTGTCTCCTTCTCTCTCTGCCCCTCCCCTGCTCATGCTCTGTCTCTCTGTCAAAAATAAGTAAACATTAAAAAAAAAGCAAATCAATTGCAAAATTTGATATTTTTCACTAAAAGTAAATTACTTTAAAAAATACCTAACATTTAAATGTTCCCTAAGAATATATTTCAAAAGTCTCAGGTAAGAATAGGAAATGTAGGAAGTCACAGAGAACAGAACATATTGGTCTTCCATCATCACCCCAGTGAGAAAGGAAGGGACAAAAGTATTGGATTCAAAAGGATCTTTAGGGTAGTTAATGGTAATGCATTAGAGGGACAGTCAATGAAAACCTAGGAGGAAATAAATGATAAATTAAATAGCTTCCTTAATAGCTGATTGAATACAGTCATACATATGTGAAGAGATTCTTTTCGCAAAACCAGATGAACATCAAGGTTGTTAAACAAGGAAGCCATTAAACTGACGTGGTTTTAATGCCTTAGTACCCTACATAACCAAACCAAAACCTAAGCCTATAACACCTCAAGATTAAGAAATCAAAATCTAAGGACAACAAATCACAATCAGCCCAGTAGCTTCACCAAATAAAGCAACTGTGTAAGTTACAGCCAATCAAATAATTTCCTAACTTTGCTTCTGCCTTTTCTCTAAAACGTCCTTCTCCTAGCTCCTATCAGTGGAGTGCTTCTAACCACTTCTGGTTTCCTGCTGACCAATTTGAATCAATTTTTGCTCAATAAACTCCTAAATGTGTAATATGCCTCAGTTTATCTTTTAACAAGGTCAATTTGAATCTTAAATAGGAAATACAGTATTCATATGGATTTGTATTTTTATAAATGGCAGAGAAAATGCTATCAGTCCACCAATCCTGCTTCCTTTACTCTTTGCGCCCACAGTCTACATTTAGGTACAGTCCTATGGTCTAGACAATAGACAACATAATGTGGACAGAAGAGTTTACCATTTCCAGGCATGGCCCCTAAAACTCTCAAGAGATCTCCCCCAATTTCTCTGATGCAGTGAATTCAGTGGATGGTTCTGAGGTGCCACTGAAAAGAAACCTACCAAACACCTAATTGGACTCTGAAGTGAAGGAGAAATAAACTCTGCCAAGCCACTGCAATGTTGTAATCATATATGCTGACATGTCTTGATTTTATTTCCCAACATGCTCCTGTCCTCCTCCTCTTTGAAGTTTTATCTATATGCTTCTATGCTAATTAGTGACCAAGGTATTCTATCTCAGGGTTGATTTGTACAAGTGTAGAAATAAGGCTGAGGTCAGGGCAAGTGCAACCCTCCTTTGGATTTTTTAACAGAATCTAGGGGAGAGTTTGAGGCCCTCCATAATGGTGAGATTAGAGTATGTGCAAGTAGACTTCCTGAGAGACTAAAGCAGATGGCAGAGTAATACAGAGATGAACATCCTGTAAGCATCTGAGGCGCTGGCTTTGTGTGTCCCAGAGGTCCGGCTAAAAGCTTGCTTTTCCACAGTTTTCAGAGATACCCCATTATTCTTCTTGTCAGTTCTCTGTTACTTAAACCCAAGAATTCATGTATAATATTGAGACTGAATATCACTGTATTTTAGCAAATAGAATTATGTGGGATTCATCAAAACCATTTATACAGGGCTTTCCCATCCTCACTGCATGAGCAAACTTGAACCATAAAGCACTACTCTCTATTCTCGGCTGTCATTTCTCAGACATATGACAAGTCCATCTGCCAGGGAATAGGAAGAAGGAGTGGAGGAAACAACCACAAGTCACCAAATGATTCGGCTATTCTATATTTTAGTAGTGTGTCTCAAACTCTAATGTATCTATGAATTACCTAGAGATATTATTAAAATGAAGATGTGGATACAGGTCTGGACTAGGACCTGAGACTCTGCATTTCTGAAATGCTTTCAAGTGCTACTTTCAAGTGCTTGTTTACTACCACACTTTGTGGAGCAAGGTTCTAGAGCAGATTGTGTGTCTCTTGTGGTTATTCCTTCCTTGTATATGATGCTCAGTGGGGACAACTAGAACAGCTTCATAATGTTTCTCAAAAGCTCTCATAGGATTCATTATGCAGTTCTCAGAAAAGCAGCATTGGCATCATCTGGGAGCATATTAGAAATGCAAATTTTGGAGTTCTACCTTAATCTACTGAATCAGAAGGTTTGGGCACCGGGCCCTAGAAATTATATTTGTAAACTCTGTACGCAAACATTATGCACTATAAAGGCTGAAAAAACTAGAAACTGTGGATTGGGAGCTGACAAAGTATCTTTGAGTAAATACCACTTTCATAGGCTTCAGAAGCTATGCTATGACTGAGAAAAACACACAGGCCAAGCACAAGAGACTTTGGGAAAGGCTTAGTCAACCTGAATGACACTTTAACCCTTTACATGTGTTCTATCAAGAGCAAAGTTCATTAGTGCATGAATGGCATGGTCCAGCAGGAGAGGCTGGGCAAAGGTAGAGATAATAGGAGATCCATTTTTCTGTCTGGGCTTCACATGCAAGCCATAACTTCTACAAAAACAGTTTCCTGATATACAAACTCAAATTGTTACCATCATTCTCTACCTGTCAGAGAAAAGGGGATAACTAAATGTGAGACTTTATATATTGCCCTTTGAGAATTCTAACCACCAGGGTATTTGCTAGTGGTTGATATTTATGTAAGAAATATTTTAATCAATTATAAGGAGTTCATTATTTGTCAGGAAAGAAAAAAGGAGAATTTACCATATAGAAGGTAAAAATAATTTAAAAAGGAAAAAAAAACGTTTAGAAGAAGAGGGTAATAAAGATCTAAGTGATCTCGAGAAAGGCTTTATGCAATAAAGAGCTGAAATCAGATATATAAAATCTGATATCTATATATAGAGAGATAAAAATATATGCCTATAGAGACTAAAGAAAGTCTTTTGTTACTGTCTTCTACACTCCTTTCTTCTATTAATGCCTGGTTACCATGAATGTCTGTTGTTCAGACTATCATGCTGACAGCTATGTATTTATTTTAATCTTTAAAACAAGGCTGTGAAGTCTTTGAAACAGGGTCATTTGTTTTTGATGAAATATATTTTTGATAGATTTATTTGACCTGGATCTATGTAGGTAAAGAAATATCATCTTGAGAGAAGACTACAACATTAATAAAAGATATTTTGCACAAGGAGTCTACCTACCTGTTTATTATTACCCTTTTATTCCCAGATTTGGGTAAAAGAAGCTGAGAAGCTGAGTGGGTACAGTCACATAACAAAGATGTCAACAGAAATGGATTCATCATCAGGATCCTCTGACCTAACTTGGACAAATTCTTGGTGAAAATAATTAAAAGGAAATGAAGATAAAGTTACTGAGGAGTGGAAAACAGTAGGGAAAATAATATTTTGTACCTTGCGTTTCTGGGCAATGATATTCAACATCCCTGAGCTTTTGGTTAAATTAAGCTTCATATGTTTTTTCTCATCCCAGAGCACATTGCACATGGCTCCACCTCCCATTCCCACCCCTTCTGCTGTCCACTCCATTTTAGTTTGTACAGGATGTGTAATTAATACCTAATTTATGTCCTTTTCTGAAATGTTCATGAAGACAAATAGATATGGCCCCCCAAATGACCTTTGTTGAATCCCTTGATACCTTTCCCTCAAATGGATGTTTTAGCATTTACAAATCACTTTCATTTTCTTTTCGCCTGCCAGATGGCTTTGAATCTCTGTGGTGGCTTTCTTCTCCAAACACCACAGTTTTCTAAAGGATCAAATAAAGTTCATCGTGGCTTATCTCAATTTCCCTGGGATAACTCACATTTCAAAATGAAAAAGTCAGAATAAATCAACAGCAGTAGCAGGCAGTTATAGAGGTCCATGCTGAGGGCACTTGCTTCCCCCTACCTACTGTGAGGTATATGTGAAGCGTGGTCTCAGGAAGAGAGGAGCATGGGACGGCGGCAAGCAGAAAGTGTGATGGAGATGATTAGGAGGTGAGCAAATATGATGCAGCATCCAGGAAAGGTAAATATGTGAAAGGCCCACAAGCTTATTAATCCTCTGTCCATAAAACAGTCGGTACAGATGCGCAAACCAGGAAGAGGAGGAGAGGGAGGAGCCCAAATTGGAACCGGAAATGCCCGGTGCTTAAGATGATCTGGCAAGCAAATGACTCTCTGAGCAGAGTAGGGAGACATAATTGTTTTGTGTTGTTATTGATAATAGTATAAAACCTTTTTTTAATCCTATACTGAGTGCCTGTTGTGCTATGTATGCACTTTATATGTGTATCTCATAATCCACACAATCCAGAATTTGTATTATGATCACACTCATTTTAAAAACATGAAAACTATGTGCACCTGGCTGGCTCCGTGGGTACTGCATGTGACTCTTGATCTCTGGGTTGTAAGTTCAAACCCCACATTGGGTGTAGAGATTACTTAAAAATAAAAAATATTTTTAAAAAAGGCTCCAAAAGACTTCAAATATCCTATTGATTCAGAACTAGGTTTCAAAGTAGATCTCTAATGTTGAGACAGTTACTTAACAAAGTTAATATATTTTAAGCAATCGTAACTTGCTATACTATTGCTCTCCCTCTAATTCCTATCATAAATATATATGACTTTTAAAGTTACTGTGACCCATGGAGTAAAATTATGGAGACAAGTTGTTTCTCATTGATTACGGTAATATCTAACAAATTAAATAGTGATGAGAGTTTAAATAATTTTTACTCTATGTCTTTAATTTTGCTTTTATATAATTTTTCTAATTCATAATAAGCACCATGCTTGCCACATAAATATATGTAACTTTCTTCTATTTTTTTTGTCTTGACACTAAGAGTACTTGCAAAGGAGTAAAAGATCCCCAGTTGTGCCTGCCACTTGATGGGCCATGCTTAATGAGTAACAAGGGGAGCAGAGTGAAGGGACCTTCAAAACAGGGCCACAAAAGAGATCAAAGGGGAAAGTATCTCCATGCAGCACAATTCCAGAAGACCTCTCTCACACCATACTCTAAGTAAAAAGCATGCAGTGGAGCAACACCATGTGAATGGTGCCTAGGGGTTGTGCAGTACATGGCCCTGGATGAAGGGGAAACACCTGTAAGTGCTTTCACAGCAAAACAGCACTGACATCTTCCAAGATGTCACAGCAAAGACTTTTTTTAATTTTTAATTTCAATTTTTTTTTTTTTAATTTTGAGAGGAGGGGGTGGAGAGGAGGGGCAGAGAGAGAGGGAGACACAGAATCCAAGGCAGGATCCGAGGCAGGATACAAACTTTGAGCTGTCAGTACAGAGTCCGATGCGGGACTTGAACTCATGAACATGAGATCATGACTTGAGCCAAAGTCAGATGCTTAACTGACCGAGCCACCCTGGCACTCCCACAGCAAAGCCTTATAACTCTTAAGACTCACTTGCATAGAAAATGCTGTAGGAACTTCTCCAGAAGCTGCTTATCATTCAAGACTTAGTTGAAATGGGGCTTTTCCTGACACTTTTGGTTAGCTTCAACATCATTGTTGTCTATGTTCCTAACCACTTTGTTTATACCTCTAGCTTAGCATGTGGACTTTGTGTTACATGGCCTTCTACTGTGTAGGACTATGACTTTTTTAAAGCCAACAGCTTTGTGGGACAGGTACACCTCAGAGTCACAGCTCTGGGGTCAAACCCTGTATATACCAATTATTAGTTCTTGCCTTTTTGAACTTTAGTTTCTCTACCTTTAAGTGGGAATAATTTATGGTATCTATTTCATAGATTTGTTTTATGATTATATGAATGACAAGGTATGAAAATATTGTTGGATACTTTATTAATAGTATTTCTTACCTAGAACTAAAGGGTGCCAGAGGAATAGCAGAATTTCACATATAGGTTAGAATTTTCTATTATCTCTTAAATCATGCCACCCAAGGAGCTGCCTATAATAGAAATTATTGCTGGTGTTACAGGTTTTCTATAGATTAAATATTTTGTTATGCTATATTATTTTTCAAAACTTAAATTGAGTTTAAACCATTTAAATACTACTTCTAATATAAATCCCAGAACAAATCATCTTAACAATAAATTTCCATATAGATGCTCAGTCTGTCTTATTAAAGGCACATGGTCGCCTTCAATGGTACAAACTATAAGCCAGTGCTTAAATAACACTGGTGCCCAGAGATAAATAGATGCGAAAGCATGGATTCACAGACACACAAAATAAGACTTATTTTGATTTTTCTCCCCCAATACTGGACTCCCCAGTAATACAGAATTGCATATCCTTTCCCATCCTGACACTTACTCAGAAACCTAGTCTTAAGTAACAATGGGACTTTCAAGTGAAGCCTTTTAACCCTTCTAGGAACAGTTAAGAACCTTTCCTCCTATGGGATCCCTTGATAAAAATCTCTCAGAATAATAATCACTGTGACTTAAGCTCACTGAGCATGCGCATCTCTCTGTCTCATCCGGGAGAGAGACAGCACTCAGTGTGTTCGTAAAGTGAATGAATGAATGAATGGCCAATGAGTCATATCACAGATACCCGCAATCTTACCACCAGGGGTAGAGCAGTGATAGAAATGGTTCCTGAAAGCGTGGCAGCTTCCACTGTTACTCTCCTCCTCTATCTCATGAACTAAAAGGCAGAGAAAATCAACTTGGAAATTCCCTTTTCTAGAGTTTCATCCTTCCATAGTATGTAATCTTCACAGGTAGGCATGTGCTAAACTATAAGGGTATAGTGAACTCCCAGACCACAGCACACCTAGACTCAGGGTAAACAAATGTCCTTGTGAGGGAAATTAATGCAAATCAAGCCTGTAAATATTGAAAACAAGATGCAAATTCATTGTACAACTGTATATGAGAAAATGTCTTTTTAAAAATTTCCCTCTAGGGGCGCCTGGGTGGCTCAGTCGGTTGAGCGTCTGACTTCAGCTCGGGTCATGATCTCGTGGTCTGTGGGTCCGAGCCCCGCGTCGGGCTCTGTGCTCACAGCTCAGAGCCTGGCGCCTGCTTCAGATTCTGTGTCTCCCTCTCTCTCTGACCCTCCCCCGTTCATGCGCTGTCTCTCTCTGTCTCAAAAATAAATAAACGTTAAAAAAAATTAAAAAAATAAAAATAAAAATAAAAATTTCCCTCTAATAAAGCAAGAATTCTCTTGCAATATAAAACAGTCTTCATTTCACTTAGATCCCTATAATCCTACACCCATATTTTGAAATTACAATAAAAAATTTTGTATTTAGACATAAATAGTTCTTTTGAATTTTTGTCACATCTTTGGTTATCATGATAAAATATACATAACAAAATTTAACCACTTTTGAGTGTACAATTCACCAAACTTAAGTTCATTCACACTGTTGTGCAACCGTCACCACATTTTATCCCCAGAACTTTTTTCATCTTCCCAAACAAAACTCTATATCCATTAAACAGTAACTCCTCATTTGCTTTTCCCTATAGCCCCTAACTTCTATTCTGTTTCCACTCATTTGATTACTGGAAAAGGCAAAAATATGGAGGCCGTAAAAAAATCAGTGGTTTCCTTTCTTTTGCTGAAGGATCTGGAAGGGGTCCCTTGGCTATGCCTGCCTACCTAGAAAGGGTAAGAAAAGGTTCTGCTTCCTGCTCCTTCTTGCAGGCTGCTCTGGTCATAGGCAGGATTAGGGATATCCTTTGCTAGGACACACGTGTAACCAGCGTCCTCCACAGAGTCTCCCAACCTGTACATTAGTTATTACAAAGAGTTTTTTCTTTCCTGACTATATCACAGAGCACAAAGGATTTTTAGGGCATTGAAACTACTACACAGGATACTGCAATTGGATATATGTCATTCTATATCATTCAAACTCACAGAAGGTACAATACCAAGAGTGAACCCTAATCAACTACTGACTCTAGTTGATTAATGTACCACTCCAGTGGGGATGTTTGTAATAGAGAAGGCTATGTTTATGTGAGGGCAGGGGTGATATGAGAAATGTCTGTATCTTCTGCTCAATGTTGCTATGAACCTAAAACTGTTCTTAAAAAAAAAAGTCTATTTAAAAAAAAAGAAAGGAAGGGTGCCTGGTGGCTCAGTCACTTTAAGTGTCCAACTCTAGGACACTTTCAGCTCAGGTCATGATCACAGTCATGGGATTGAGTCCCACATTGGGCTCTGTGCTGGGCATGAATGAAGCCTCTTGAAGATTCTCTCTCTCCTCTTCCCTCTGCCCCTCCATCCTTGTTCAAGAAAGAGAAAGAAAGAAAGAAAGAAAGAAAGAAAGAAAGAAAGAGAGAGAGAGAGAGAAAGAAAGTTAGTTCTGACATATGCTACAACATGAACTTTGAAGACATTATGCTAAGTGAAATAACCAGTCACAAAAAGACAAATGTTAGGGATGCCCAGGTGGCTCAGTGGGTTAAGTATCCAACTTCAGCTCAGATCATGAAATCATGGTTCATGAGTTTGAGCCCCACATCAGGCTCTGTGCTGACAGTGCAGAGCCTGCTTGGGATTTTCTCTCTCTCCCTCTCTCTCACTCTGCCTCTCCCCCATTCATGCTCTCTCTCTCAAAATAAATAAATAAAAGCTTAAAAATTAAAATTAAAAAAAAAAGACAAATGTTACACGATTCTACTTATATAAGGAACCTAGAGTGGTCACAATTATGGAGATGAAAAATTCTTTTTAATTTTTAATTTTTTAAGAATTAAATTCCATTTAGAATCACTGCACAAATAATTAAAGCATCTTTAAAGCATCACTCATGGCACCTGGGTGGCTCAATTGGTTGAGCTTCTAACTCTTAATTTCAGGTCAGGTCATGGTCTCATGGTTCGTGGGATTAATCTCCACCTTGGGCTCTGCACTGACCGTGTGGAGCCAGCTTGAGATTCTGTCTCCCTCTCTCTCTGCCTCTTCCTTCCTTGCGTTCTCTCTCTCTCTCTCAAAATAAGCAAATAAACTTAAAAAAATCATCGCTCATAATGCAATATTTTAATCCTAACACAACTGTTCAAATGAATCCGTTTTGTGTACTGAAAGTTATTTATTTTGTATACATAAACTTAAAATGCTATAGTCAAACTCTTTACATTGTTTTATGTCTTCTTCATTTCAAATAAGAATTTACTTATAAGCATTAATTATGTAACTAATGTTATATTTTTCAACTGATACAGTTAATAATTTAATCATCCTCTTGGAGTTTTTTTCCTATTAATTTGTATTTATTGACAGTAAAGACCAACTCAATGATCATCTTTATGCTCACATATTTCTTCCTTATTTTCAGAATGGATGCATTCAGGTCAATATTCTTTTAAAGACACCTCTCAAAATTTTATATCTATCACATTATTTTGTTTTACTTTATAGCATTTATCCCATGTAAAGTTTCTGTTCCTGCCTGCATGCGTGTGTATATGTATGTGTGTGTGTGCGTCCATGTGCACTTATTTGTGTTCATGCGTACTGTCTCTTCCCTGACTACTATGCTTGCTTATGATGACAAGGACATTGTCTGTTTTCTCACTATTATATAGTCAATCACTGTAACATTTCCAGATATATATTAGGCATTCATAAACATGTATGAAAATTAAAGTAATAATTACATGAACAAATAAATGGATAGCTTTGGATAAACAATAAGTTATTTCTTCACACTTCAGGGTATTATTTGGCATCAGTATTTAGAATTTTTTATAATTTAAAATATGAATAAAATTTCAAAGTAAAACTTACTATTTCTAAAACTCTCATAAAAATAATGCTTAGAAAAATAGAAAAGGAAAATCCTCCACATTCTCATTACTCAAATGCTGAGCTTTTCAGCGACTTTATTTCTGGTCTTTTTTGTTCATACAGATTTACATAAAATTATGAGCTAATTAGCATATAATATATACACAAATTTCTAAGCATATTTCTCTTCATGTAGTGGATGTATTCACAAAGAAACATTTTGAAGACTGCTTTTATATTAGGTATAAATAGTATTATGTGCATTTTATTGAATTTATGGTTTATTTATGCTGCATTCAGGAGAATATGCTGAATGCATCATGCTACCAACAAAGGAGGGTTAAAATGCTAAACATGGAGAATGTTATTTATAGGGATTTTAATTGTTGTAGAAAAATATAACCATAAATCTGCATGCTACACTGAAAGCTTTATGAAATGAAAAGGTTTTAAATGCCTATTTCAAGGTTGACAGTGTCATACTATTTCAACTAAAATATCTTTTTGTGTTCAGGGTGCAGTGTAAAGATACCAATAAAATCACCCACAAAAATTATCAGAGGTAAAGATTATATGAGCTCTTAGAAATCTACTCTAGTCTCTCTGAAATTATGAACAAATAAAAATATCACCCAATGTCAATATTTCTTATTTACTGGGAAAGTATTTTTAGAAGTTAAAGGAAAATTATTTTTAGTTAGTGTTTACACAGCAGAAAAATTTGGTGGTATAGAAAGAGTGATCTCTTAAGTGAGACAAATGTTCAAATTCTGGTTTGATAATCAAAGCAAGTTATTTATTTTTCCAGGCCCCAGATGCCTCATTTCTAGAATTAAAAATAATATAACTTCTTTTATGAGATAATTATGAGGATTAAATAAAAAAATGTGCACTCGGTGCTTAGTATGCTACCTGCCCCATGATAAGCACTCTGTAACTGGCAGTCACGTAATACTAAAAGATGATGGAGTCTATTCATGAGGTGAGGGATGAACCACACTCATTTCTGGTGGTTCAGATTACTCCCTGGTTACAAAGAGAGGCCAATTCACATGCCAACATTTGTTTGGGAAGCTGCATATTTTGAAGACACTAAATTTATTTTTTAGTAAGACTGTAGTTGAAAATAACAAGAAAAAATGACACAAGCCAAACAAGTTTAAAACCAAAGATAAATTAACTATTATTAATTCACACAGTTAAATTTCAGAGGCAGTTTTAACTTTAGACATAGCTTAATTAGAAGCTAAAAATCTGGCCTCAAGAGGAATTACGGTTTCAACCTACTTCTCCAAAACTCAGCAACTTAAAGTCAGAGATTTTGGTTTCTGATTGGCTATCTAGGGTCAATTACCTAGCCATTCCTGAACCTGTCACCGTGGCCTGTGGCATGGGAGATTCTAATTGGCTCATCTAAACCCACATTTCTCCATTGGAGCTTCATGAACTAAGAGCTGAAGAAGGATGGTGTCACAAATACACTATGCTTCCTTACCTCTGTCAAACCAGGGTGTTATTCTCAGGAACAGGATAAATAAATATTTCAGTGAACAAACACAATGGATTTCTACTCCCATGACCTAAAACAATCTAATGCAGATGAAATAAGGACTGTGGAGATATGTTATGAGATTCAGAACCCTAATGGAACATACTTCTGTTTTGCTGAATAACAATAATTCTTACAAAAATTCATCTTTAGCATGTAGGAAAGGCTGGCCAGCATTGCAGGTTAGACAAGTTATTAATACTAAGCAGTTCTTACTGTATGACTAATCATTCACTTACTCTTTCTGCCCTTTATCCCCTCCTTCCTTTGTTGTCTCTTTTCTCTCCCAATATTATTTTCTTTCTCAAACATTTATTGATCACCTCCTATGTACAGCCTTCCTGTAAATTGATAAAAGATATTTCTGCCTCTAATGAAATTTATGATCTAGTTAGAAAGGTACAACAGAAGAAAGCGTATTATATTGAAAAAAAGCAGTGCCAGATAGGACCAAACAAGTACAATTGTGGAGGGTAGCAATAATGTTATAATGGAATTAAAATATGGCTTGGGGTCAAACGCCCTGGATCATATTCCTAGTTCTGTCTCTTACCAACTGTGTGACTTTTGGAAAGTCATGTAAGCAATATGAGCCTCCAATTCTTCATTCATGTCACAGAGATGATACCACCTGTTTCAAAGCAATGTGGCGAGGATCAAAAGAATGACATATGTGGAAGTGCCAACAACATTCTCTGACACATAACTGGCATCACAACGTTTCTAAATAAAGTGTCCTGGGTTTTTCATAAGAGGGAGAAATATTTTAAGCTGCAGGAACCAGGGAAGACTTCACTGGGATGGCATTAAATAAAATTAATAGAACTGGATAACACATATGGAGGAAAAGACCATTCTGGTATTAGGGGAAAAATAAGCAAAACAATGGAAACAAGAACACATAATTTTTTAATGAAAGTAGAGAACATTGCATGTTGGCTGAAATAATGAGGTTTTGTTTGTTTTAGTTGTAGAATTATTTCCTCAATGAATTTTTTTAGACACCTAATACGTGCAACAGCTAAGGGACCCACTCTTGTTGAAAATAGGTGTGAGAAGACCCCCTACCTCACAATCCCACTAAGGAAATCTAGGACTTCACAATGCATAGTTTTAAAACCAATGCAGTGTTAATAGAAAACAGGAAAACTGGGCTAGGGATCAAAGACAACATTCAGTGACTGAAGACAGACCTAATTTGTAGTTTTGCAAGTTATACCACACTTGCTTATGTCTCATGCCTTTGCACATGAAGACTCTGTTATTGGAATGTATCCCTCATGAATCCACCAGCTTCTTGTCCTTTAAGATGCAGTTCAGCAAAGCCTTCCTTGATCTTCTTTGTCCATCCTTTAAGCTTCTTGCTGAACTAAGTGCTAATTCTCTGAGCCACATGCTGAACCAAGTATATAATTTTTCTTGATCTTCTATGGATATGAACTGACTTGCTCATTATTAGGAAGCTTGCTTTCTTTCCTTTTCTTTCTTTTCTTTCTTTCTTTCTTTCTTTCTTTCTTTCTTTCTTTCTTTCCTTCTTTCTTTGTTATCTTTTCTCCTCTTTCCTCTTCTTTTCTTTCTTTCAAATTTCTAACAGCCTTATTGAGGTATAATTGGCATATAACAAACCACACATTTCAGAATAAAACACACATCTCTGAAAGTACAATTAACATATAATAAACCATACATTTCAGACATATAATAAACCATATATTTCTGAAACCATACATTTCTTAAATGTATACATATCATATATGAAATTGTATACAGTTTGATAAGTTTTGACATATATATGCACCCATGAACAAACCTCCACAGTCAAAATATGAAGATTATATTCTTAATATCCTCACACCAGTTTGTAATACCTTCTTTTCACCTTTGTCAGTCCCCCTTTATTCCCAGTCAATGACTGGTCTGCTTTCTGCCATTAGTTTTTTTGTTTGTTCATTTATTTGTCTTCTATTTTCGAATACTCTAATTGAATCAAAGAGCACTTTTTTTGTCTTGTTTTTTTCAATCAGCATTAGTTATTTTGAGATTCACCCATGTATGTAGCATTGCCAAGTAGTATTCAATTATACGCATGTACTACAGTTTTTTGTTTTTGTTTTTGTTTTTTGTGTGCTTTTTGTGTTCTTTTAACTCACGAACTTGTTTAGAGATGCTAGGATTATTTTTGATTTTTGGTTATTACAAGTAGAGATGCTATGAACACTCATATAAATTATTTATGTGGATATATATTTTAATTTCTCTTGGAAAAACACAAATTCATAAAATGGCTGGATAATAAGGTAGGTATATGTTTAACTTAAAAAAATTTTTCTTTACAGTTAGTTTATCAATGTATAATACCCATTTATATTTGTCAACCTTTTAGACTGTTCTAATAGGAACAGAGAATAAAACTGCATTTCTGTAAAGAAGAATTATCTTGGGCATCTTTTTATGTGCTTATTTATATTCCACATATTTTCTTTAGTAAAATGACCAATTATTTATTTATTTATTTATTTACTGTGTGTTTTGTTTTCTTATTGTGTTAAGGGTTCTTATTTTTCTGGCATAAGTCACTCATCAGCTATATGATTTGCAAATATTTTGTTCCTAAGTCTGGCCTTCCTCATTCACTTAATATCTTTTGAAGATATTAATTTTGATTAAGTATAATTTATTGTTCTATGGATTTCTGCATTGTGTTTAAGAAAATTTTGCCTAACTCAAGATCACAAAGAACTATTTTTTTTATTCTAAACATGTAATAACTTAATGTTTCACATTTAGATCTATGATTTTAATAACATAAATAACATGTATATGGTATAAGTTACGAATTGGAAGGTCTTTTGTGTGTGTTCTTTGTTTTTGTATTGTTTTGCAAATGAATATGCAATAGTTCAAAAAATCAATTGCTCATATATATCTGGACTCGACTTTATTCTGTTCCATTTATTTATTTATCTTTTTAACTTTTTTAAGTTTATTTATTTGAGAGAGACAGAAACAACACAAGTGTGGGAGGGGCAGAGATGGAGGGAGAGAGAGAATCCCAAAATCCCAAGTAGACTCTGCACCATCAGCATACAGCCTGATGTGGAACTCAAAAGCATGAAACTGTGAGATCATGACCTGAGCTGAAACAAAGGCCCAGACGCTTAACCGATTGAGCCACTCAGGTGCCCCTGTCTATCTTTTATTTTTTAATGTTTATTTACTTATTTTTGAGAGACAGAGAGGGAGAGAGAGGCATAGAAAGAGGGAGACATAGAATCCCAAGCAGGCTCTGTGCTGTCATCACAGAGCCCGACGCAGGGATCAAGCTCACAAACCATGAGGTGATGCCCTGAGCCAAAACGAGACACTTGACTGAGCCACCCAGGCACCCCATCTATGTATCTATTTATTATACTATGCACTACATATTTATGGTTTATTTACTACTTGTTGAAAGTTTGTATCTTAAACACCATCAATCTTATCCCCCTACCCTCCATCCCCTGGTAGCCACTACTTTAGTCTCTGGTTTCTAGAATTTATTTTGAGAGAGAGAGAGAGAGAGCGAGAGCGAGAGAGCATGAGCAAGGGAGGGGCAGAGAGAGCAGGAGAGAGAGAATCTCAAGCAGGCTCTACACTAATAGCACAGAGCCCAATGTGGGGCTAAAACTCATGAACTGTGAGATCATGACCTGAGTCAAAATGATCATGACAAGAGTGAGATCATGACAAGAGTCTCACGCTTAACTGACTGAGCCACCCAGTCGCACCTATTTATTTATTTTTACAGATTTGACTTTTTTAGATTCTACATAAGAGTGGTATCATATGGTACATGTCTTTCTCTGTCTGACTTATCTCACTCAGCATAATGTGCTCAAGGTCCATCCATGTTGTCACAAATGGAAGGATATCCTTCTATGTAATGGGTGAATAATATCCCATTATGTGTGTGAATAAATATAAATATATAAATATAAATATAAATATAAATATAAATATAAATATAAATATAAATATAAATATAAATATAAATATTATGTATATGTATATCATGTCTTTTTCTTTGTCCATTCATCTGCTGATAAACATTTGGGGTGTTTCCATATCTTGGCTATTGTAAATACTCCTGCAATAAACATGGGTGTACACATATGTCATCAAAATCCTGTTTTCATTTCCTTTGGGTATATACCCAGAAGTGGAATTGTTGAATCATATAAAGATGTATTTTTAATTTTTTGGAGGAAACTCCTTATTGTTTTCCATAGTGGTTAGATTACTTTACATAGTCTACACCAACAGCGTAGGATTCCCTTTTTACCACACCCTCACCAACATGTCTTGTTTTTTGCCTTAAAAGTTTTAATTTAAAGTCCACTTAGCTAACATATATTGTAATATTAGTTTCAGGTATACAGTATGGTGATCCAACACTTCCACACAACAGCCAGTGCTCATCACAGCAAGTGCATTCCTTAATTCCCAAGGAATTTCATTCATCCCCCCACCTACTACCTCTCTTGTAATTATCTTTTTGTTTTCTATAGTTAAGAGTCTCTTTCTTGGTTTGCCTCTCTCTGTTTTATTTTTCCTTTGCTTGTTTGTTTTGTTTCTTAAATTTCACACATGAGTGAAATCATACAATATTTTTCTTTCTCTGATTGACTTATTTAACTTAGCATAATATTCTCTAGCTCTATGAATGTCATTGAAAATTATAAGATTTCATTCTTTTTATAGCCAAGTAATATTCCTGTGCGTGTGCATGTGTGTGCATGCACACACACAAATGACACATCTTCCTTAGTCATTCATCAGTCAGTGGGCACTTGGGCTGTTTCCACAATTCTGCTATTGTAGAAAATGATGGTATAAACATCAGGGTACGTGTATCCCTTTGAATTAGCACTGTTCTATTCTTTGGGTAAATACCTAATGGTGCACTTACTGGAATGTAGGGTAATTTTATTTTTAATTTTTTTGAGGAAACTCCATAGTGTTTTCTAGAGTGGCTGCAACAGTTTGCATTTCCAACAGTGCAAGACAGTTTGCCTCCCTCCACATTTTCTCCAACACGTATTGTTTCTTTCTTTCTTTTTTTTTAATGTTAGCCATTCTGACAGGTGTGAGGTAATATCTCATTGTAGTTTTGATTTGTATTTCCCTGATAATCTTTGATGTTGAGCATCTTTTCATATGTCTGTTGATCATCTGTGTATTAAATGCCTATTGGAAAAATGCCTATTCATGTCTTCTGCCCATTTTTAATTGGATTACTCATTTTTGGGTGTTGAGTTTTATAAGTTCTTTATACATTTTGGATACTAACCCTTTATCAAATCTGTCATTTGCAAATACTTCTCCCATTCTATAGGTTACCTTTTAGTTTTGTTGATTGTTTCCTTTTCTATACAGAAGTTTTTTGTTTTTGTTTTTTTGTCTTTTATTTTTGTTTTGGTTTGGTTTTGTTTTTATGAAGTCCAGTAGTTTATTTTTCTTTTGTTTTCCTTGCCTTAGGAGACATATTTAGTAAGAAGTTGCTATGGCCAATGTCAAAGATGTTACTGCCTGCGTTCTCCACTAGATTTTAATGGCTTCAAGTCTTTCATTTGGGTCTTTAACCTGTTTTGAATTTATTGTTGTGTAAAAAGTCATCATGTTTCATTCTTTTGCATGTTGCTGTCCATTTTTCCCAACATTTGTTGAAGAGACTGTCTTTTTTCCATTGGATATTCTTTCCTGCTTTGCTGAAGGTTAGTTGGCCATATATTTGTGGGTTCACTTCTGTAGGTTCATTAATTGTGGATTTTCTATTCTGATATATTGATCAATATGTTCATTTCTGTGCTGCCACCATACTATTTTGATCACCATAGCTTTGTAAAATAACTTGAAGTCTGGAATTTTGATGTTTCCAACTTTGATTTTATTTTTCAAAGTTGCTTTGGCTATTTGGGGTCTTTTGTGGTTCAATACAAATTTTAGCTCTGTTAAAATTGTTCTAGCTCTGTGAAAAATGTTGGTATTTTGGCAGGGATTGCATTAAATGCACAGATTGTTTTGGGTAGTATAGAGATTTTAATGATATTTATTCTTCCAATCCATGAGCGTGGAATGTTTTTTCCATTTCTTTGTGTCATCTTCAGTTTATTTCACAGGTGTTCTATAGTTTTCAGAGAATATGTATTTTACCTCTTTGGTTAGATTTATTCCTAGGTATCCTACAATTTTTGGTGCAACTGTAAATGGGATCCATTCCTTAATTTCTCTTTCAGCTGCTTTATTATCAGTATATAGAAATTCAACAGATTTCTGTATGTTGATTTTGTATCCTGCACTTTAATGAATTTGTAAATATCAATACTGTAAATATCAATCTGGGCAGTGTTTTGGTGGAGTCCCTTGGGTTCTCCATATAAAGTATCATGTCATCTGCAAATAGTGAAAGTTTTATTTCTTTCCAACCAATATAGATGTTTTTTTATTTGTTTTTGTTGTTTTATTGCTATGGCTAGGACTCCCAATCCTATGTTAAATAACAGTGGTGTAAGTAGACATCTCTACCTTGTTCCTGACCACAGAGGAAAAGCTCTCAGGGGGCCTGGGTGGCTCAGTCAGTTAGGCATCTGACTCTTGATTTCAGTTCAAGTGATGATCTCGAGGTCATGAGATGAAGTCTTGAGTCAGGCTTTGCACTTGGGATGGAGTCTGCTTAACATTTTCTCCCTCCCTCTCCATCTTCTTCTCCCCTGCTCCTGCTCCAGTGCTCTAGCTCTCTCTTTCATTCTCAAAACAAAACGAACAAAAACAAAAAAGCAAAAAAAAAAAAGGAAAAAAAAAAAACCTCTCAAATTTTCCCTATTGAGGATGATATTAGCTGTGGATTGTTTTATATATATCACCTTTATTATTTTGAGGTATGTTCCTCTAGCCCTATTTTATGTTGATCAGGGATACTAGCCTGTAGTTCTCTTTTTTTTAGTGGAGTCTTTATCTGGTTTTAGTATCAGGGTAATGCTGGCCTCATAGAATTAATTTGGAAGTTTTCCTTCCTTTTATATTATCTTGTAAGAGTTTTAGAAGAATGGGTATTTACTCTTCTTTAAATGTTTGGTAGAATTCACAAAACATGTGAAGCTATCTGGTCCTGGTCTTTTGCTGAGACTTTTTTGATTACCGATTCAAAATTTTTGGTGGTTATTGGTCTCTTCAAGTTTTCTGTTTTCTCCTGTTTCTGTTTTGATAGTTTATATGTTTCTAGGAATTTATCCATTTCTTCCAAGTTGTCCAATTTGTTGGCATACCGTGTTTCATAACATTCTCTTATAATTATTTGTATTTCTGTTGTATTGGCTGATATTTCTCTATCATTTGCGATTTTATTTATTTTGGTGTTTTCTCTTTGCTTTTTGGTAAGTCTGGCTAGAGGTTTATCAATTTTATTTTATTTTTCAAAACCAGCTCCTGGCTTCATTGATCTGTTGTATTGTTTTTTGGTTTTTTTTTTTTAGTTTCTATGTCACTTATTTCTGCTCTAATCTTTATTTTTTTCCTTCCTTCTGCTGGTTTTAGATTTTGTTTGTTCTTCATTTTCCAGCTCCTTTAGGCATAAATGTAGGTCGCTTATTTGAGATTTTCTTGCTCCCTGTTATAGCCCTGTATTTCTATAAACTTCCCTCTTAGTACCACTTTTGCTGCTTTCCAAAGATTTTGCACTGTTGAGTTTTCATTCTAATTTTTTCCAAGTAATTTATAATTTATTCTTTAATGTCCTGGTTGACCCATTCGTTGTTTAGCAGCATTTTGTTTAACCTCCATCTAGTTGTCATCTTTCCAAATTTTTTCTCATGGTTGACTTCTAGTTTCAAAGTGTTGTGGACAGCAAAGGTGCATGGTACAACTTCATTTTTTGTGTATTTGTTGAGGTCTGTTTTGTGACCTAGTTTGTGATCTATTCTGGAGACAGTTCCATGTGAATTTGAAAAGAATGTGTACCCTGCTATTTTAGGATGGGATGTTGTGAATATATCTATTCATTCCACCTGGTCCAGTGTGTCATTCAAAGCCATTGTTTCCTTGTTGATATTCTGTTTAGATGATCTACTGAAGTAAGTGAATTGTTAAAGTCCTCTACTATTATCGTGGTATTATCCATTAGTTCCTTTATTTTTGTTATTAATTGTTCTACATATTTTTGTGCTATCAGGTTGGGCACATAAATATTTACAATTGTTAGATCTTATTGGGTTGTTCTCCTGATTATACTATATTCTTCTTTGTATATTTTTACAGTCTTTTAAAAATTTTTATTTATGTTATTTCATTTTTATTATGTTTATTTATTTTTGATATAGAGAGACAGAGTGTGAGCAGAGGAGGGGCAGAGAGAGAGGGAGATACAGAATCTGAGCAGGCTCCAGGCTCTGAGCTATCAGCACATAGCCTGACGTGGGGCTTGGACCCATGAAACTTGGGATCATGACCTGAGCCAAAGTCAGATGCTTAACCAACTGAGCCAACCAGGTACCTCACAGTCTTTTAAAAATGTTTTGTTTATTTTTGAGAGGGGGGAGGGGCAGAGAGAGGGAGACAGAGGATTCAAAGCAGGCTATGTGCTGACAGCAGAGAGCCTGATGGAGGGCTCGAATTCACAAACTGTGAGGTCATGACCTGAGATGAAGTTGTATGCTTAACCAATTGAGCCACCCAGGCACTCCCAGTCTTTATTTTAAAGTATAGCTTGTCTATTACAAGCATTATTATTCCAGCTTTGTTTTCACACCATTTACATGATAAACGTTTCTCCAGCCACTCACTTTCATTAAGCAGGTGTCTTTAGGTCAAAAGGAGTCTCCTTTGACACACACATATAGGTGTGTCTTTTTATTTTAACCCACTCTGACATCCTATGTCTTGTAATTGTAGAGTTTAGTTCATTTTCATTTAAAGCAATTATTGATATGCATGTATTGCCATCTTAATACTTCTTTTGCCATTGTTTCTGTAGATTTTCTCTTTTCCTTTCTTGTCTTTGTCACTTTTGGTTTCTTCTCCTTTAATATTTCTCCTTTAACATTTCTTGCAGGGCTGGTTTAGTGATCACAACTCCTTTAGTTTTGTTTGGGAAACTCTATCTCTCCTTCTATTCCAAATGTTCGACTTGCTGGAGAGAGTATTCTTGGCTGCAGATTTCTCTCATCAGCACTTTGACTCTATCATGTCATTTCCTTCTCGATTTTCACATGTCTGTTGAGAAATCTCCAGTTAGCCTTACGGGTTTTCCTTAGTAAAGTAAGGACTATTTTAGACATGCTGCTTTAAAATTTTTTTCATCACTATATTTTGCAACTTCAATTACAATATATCTTCATGTTGGATTTTGTTGATTTTGATGGAAGTTCTGTGTGCCTTCTGGATCTGGATGTCTGTTTCCTTTCCCAGATTTGGGAAGCTTTCTGCTATTATTTCTTGAATAAAAATTTTCAGCCCACCTTTTCTCTCTCTCTTTCTTTTGAGACTCCTATGTTATTATGTTTCATGGAATCACTGAGTTCCCTAAGTCTATTCTCGTACTGCATAATTCTTCTTTCTCTGTTTTGTTCAGCTTCATTATCTTCCATTATTTTGTCTTCTATGTCACTAATTCATGCCTCTGCTTTTCCAGTCTACTATCCACTGCATCAAGCTTGTTTCCAATCTTATTTATTGCATTCTTCATCTCTTCATCTCTTTTTTAACTCTATTATCTCTTTGGTAAGGGTCTTATTGAAGTATTCTATTCTTTTCTCAAGCCCAGTGGGTATCTTTATGATTGTTTCTTTAAATTCTCCATCAGGCATGTTATTTTTGTCTATTTCACTTAGATCTCTGGCTGTGGTCTTACCTTGTCTTTTCATTTGGGATAAATTCTTCCATCTTGGCATTTTTGTAAGTTTCTGTCTCTTCTCCGTGTTAGAAAAGCCAGTATGTCTCTTGATCCTGAAAGTAAAGGCCTTACAAAGAAGAAGTCATGTAGTGTCCAGGGCCATGGCACTTCAAGGAGTGTCTCTAGTGTGAGCTGCATGCGCTTTGCTGTTGTGTTTTGGCTGCTCTATCCTTTAGGCCAGTCATCTGCTGAGGCTCTCCTTGCCTACTGTGGGAAATGTTTGGTCTCTGGCCTGAATGTGGTGAGTTTTAACAGGTGTGCTCTGGTCTGCCTGTGAAATGAGACCTGACACCAACTCCACCAGAATGGAAGACCAGCAGAACTCTCTGGTAGGGAGATGTGGTATAGACAGGGTACTGTGCCCATATTCTGGGGGAGGGGTCTACTGTGCTGGGACTGAGGCAAGCATGAATGAGAAGGGGCAATCCTTCCAGATTGCAGGGCAGAGGGGCTTGGTGTATGCAAGTATCCTTGCTGAGCTGTTTCCCATAGGTAGCTCTGTGTTTATGTTCAGGGGTGGGAGAGGAAAATGGTGCCATCCAGGTCTTTTATTCCTGGAAAAGTATGTCCATGAATGCTGCTTCTCAGGAAAGTGCTCCTAGAATAGCAAATAATCTTCCCTCTGTGTGCCCTAGGTGTTTTTCAGATTGTGGTTTCCACGCCATTTTCCTCCAGGGTTTTTGCCTGCCTTCTCTCCAGGAGCAGTGCAGGGCCTTTCAGGCTCGATCCCGGCCAAGCTCATTGATCTTTAAAACTCCAGGCTTTAAGCCCCACTGGTTGCAAGAACTCATGAAATTCAGCCCATCTCCTTTTCCAAGCAAATGGCTTGGGGGAAATGTTCTCCTTGTGCACTTCCCTATGTGTTCCTCTCTCTCTCTCTCTCACCCTTTTGTGACCATGGCTCCCTCCCCTCTGCAGCATGGTGAGCCATTTCTCCCCTACACCACATCTCCACACTTCCTACCTTCTTCAGTGTGGCTTCTCCTTACCCTTCAGTTGTGGTGTTTGCTCTGTCAGTACTGGGTTTATTTCTGAGGTATTTAGGATGATGATAGCTATCTAGTTGTATTTGCAGAACAAGATGAACCTAGTGTCCTCCTTACTCTGCTGCTATCTTCCTTTCCTTCCAGCCATAGGTTCTTAAGATGTCCTTTAGCAGGTTAGGGACATTCTTATCTATCCATAGTTAGGTGTGAGCTTTTATCAAAAATTTGTTTGGTTTTGTCAAATGCTATATTTCTTTATGTCTGAAAAAGGTTTTATTTTGCTTTTGTTTTAGAAAGATAGTTTTTCCAGGTATAAATTCTAGATTGACAGTGTTTTATCCTTTAGTAATTTATAGATGGGCCCCACTGTTTTCTCAAGTGGATTGGAAACTAGGAGAAGTCCAGTAACAAGATTCCAGTCTTATCTTTGTTGCTCTGTACATAGTGCCTTTTCCCCTGGATTCTTTTTTCATGGTCTTCTTTTCCCATCTCTATCCCTAAGACCATTATTCATAATTTTAGTGGATTTCCTCCTGGTTCCTTGACCTCTAATAGCAGCTTATCTCCCTTCTTCCACTCTTGTCCTCCAGAGAACCTTCCTAGCTCTTTCCTTTACTTTCCATTTTATCTACAAATTACAGTAATATTGGCATTCTTTCTGTTTTTCTAGTATGTCAAGCTTATTTTTGCCTTTAGAACCTGAAAACATAGGTCATCAGGTCTTCAAGGCTTGGCTTCTCTTGTAAACATCTCAGTTTAGAGGTTACCTCCTCAGGGACTCTCCCCATTCCTGACCTAAAAGAACAGTCTAATCACTCTGAATGACATCATCCTGTTTTAAATTTCTGCAGGTTTCTTGAGATCTATAAAGAAGCAAAATATAATTTGTATTTTTATCACCACTTTAAAACAACTTTATAATGAGGTGCTTGGTTTAGTTTTCTTCATGTTCCTTGTAATTGTTGAGCTTCCTAAATAGGCAATTTTATAGTTTTCCTCAAATTTGACAATTTTCAGCCATCCTCTCTTCAAAAAACTTTGCTGCCCTCTCTTAGGTCAATCAAAGATGTCTCCAAGTTCACTGGTGCTGTTTCATCCTGCCCCCTCTTTTTTCTTTTTCTTTCTTTATTCCATCTTGGATAGGTTTGTTGTTTTTTTCTTTGTTGGTTTGTTTTTTGCTGTACTTTCAAATTTTCTTTTCTTCTGCAATGATTAATTTATTTGGAATCCTATCTAATGTAGTTTTCACCTAAAACATTGTACCTTTCACCATTAGAAACTTGATTTGGGTGTTTTCTTATCTCTTCCATATATCCTAACTTTGAGAATATGCCAATGTCTGCTAGTTTTTACATCTGTGTTGGTTCTGACTTCACCTCAAGTGATCAATTTTCTTTTCAGTATGGATTATGTATTCCTGATTTTTTTTAAAGCTTGGTGATTTTTTATTGGATGCTAAATAATATGAATTTTATCTTATTTGAGGTGGATATATTTATAAGAAGTATTCTTGAGCTTTCTTCTAGAATGCATTTAAATTATTTAGAAACACTTTGATGCTGGGGTTTCTGGCTGCCTTAGTCAGTAGAGCATGTGACTCTTGATCTCAGGGTTTTAAGTTTGAACCCCCATTGGGTGTAGAGATTAAAGAAATAATTTGATCTTTTTAGGTCTAGCTTTTAAGATATGCTATGCAGGGTCAGGGTAGTGCTCAGTCGAGATCTCTATCCTCCACTAATGAAATAAAATCCTGAAATGTATTCTACCCAGTCTCCCATGAGTCATGAATTTTTCCCATCTGCTGATGGAAGCAGACATTACTTCTCGTCCTGTAGGATCAGTACTCAGTTGAATAGTCAAAAGGACACTTGGTAATCTCTAAAGTTTTCTTTCTGTGCAGCTTTGTCCTCTGTGCTATCAGTTTTGTGAATTCGCATCCTTTTGGTCTCTCCAGACTGTCAGGTCCACTTTCTCAACTGTAAGAGCCAAGCGTAGTAATTGACATAGAACTAAGAGTCCAGGTAAATCTGACCACATTTGTTACCCTATCACTAGGTTCTGCCTGAGTTCCCTTTCTTTGTACCACAAACAGAAACTCAAGGTAATAAAGTATTTCTTCAGGATTCTACAGAATACCTAATTCTTAATAAGGACATAATATATGCCCCATACCTTCATTTTTTTAACGTTTATTCATTTCTAAGACAGAGTGTGAGTGGGGGAGGGGTAGAGAAAGAGGGAGACACAGAATCCAAAGCAGGCTCCAGGCTCTGAGCTGTCAGCACAGAGCTCAACCCTTTGCTCAAACTCACAAATTGTGAGGTCATGAACTGAGCTGAAGTCAGATGCTTACCGACTGAGCCACCTAGGTACCTCACTTCATACCTTTAAATTAATCAATAAAATTACTCTGAGTTCTAAAGTAGATAAATTTGAAATGCAAGTTAAATGTACAGGATTTGTTTTTAAAATCACAGGCTCTCAAACAAATAAGACTTCTTCTAAAGGATTAACATTGGAAAAGGAGAAAATGAGGAAAACATGAAACATGTGGGATAAAAAAATAAAAATAAAAAAAATCAATATAACGGATCTCCTGTGTGGACTTTCTGAAAAGAATCAGAGGAAGACCATTAGGCAAGGCTTTTGAACCATGTCCCAAAAGAGATACAAGTCAGGCTCTGCTGAAAAAAAAAAAAAATCAAACAAAACAACAAACAAACAAAAACATATGGAACATCCAGGAGGAGAAAAAAAGATTTGGTATCTGGAGAGTAGTAAGTCCTATAAAACTGCTACAAAGGGTAGGAAAGCAGATGCAGGAAAGCAGATCAGAAAGATAGATTAATCCAGACTGTGAAGATCATGCTTGCAATGCAACAGGATTTAAAATTTATCCTGTAGGCTAATGGTTCTCAACCCTATTAGTGTATCCGAATCACCCTTGGAGATCTTGAGAAATGTACTTGCCATAATATGACTTTTGGAGACACTTATGTAGTAGTTCTCAGGCACAGCCCAGGCCTCCAATGTTTTAAAATCTTAACAGGTGGGGCTGATGCACAGCCAGATTTTTATGACAGCAGTTTTAGGTCAACTTTGTAGGTCAAAGTTGCTACGAAAAATAAAACAATAATATATACCTTCTTTAATATTTATATTTGTGCCTTCTAACTCTTCAGAGAATAATAGCACTGAATAAAAAAATATAAAACTTATCCAATAGGAAATGATCTCTAAAATATTCCCAGTAGCCATTTATCAAAAAAACACATTGAGAGGTATGTTCTGGGTACAATACTGACCATCTGTTTCATAATTATATGATATTAGGCATGGTATTATTTTATAGTGGCAGACACAACACAAGGACTCAGGTAAAAGTCAGAAAGTTCTCTTTATTACTGACCTCTCCAAATAAGGGAAAGCTACCATGCAGGGTCACACACATGGTTGCACCTGCGACAGAGTAACAGCAAGGTGGCACTGTAGAAGGTAGTTTATGCATAGCTAGATTTCACGGTCTTTATGTGGACTGCATATTTTAAATAATTCTTACAGCCCAAGGAAGAAGGGGCCTTTCCTGAGTGTTAGGTAACTGAGAGCCTCTAGTATGGGTATGTGTGTTGTAAAATCCAGGAGTGTTAGGGCCTGATAAGAAAAGTAGTTGGGGGTCAAGGCTTAGAAAAATGCCCATGAAGGGGAATTGAGAATTTTTAGCCGTGACTTCAAATCTGGGTCAACACACCACTTGTGAAATATTCTATTAGACTACACCATGTAAAATACATCGCTAGCAGGGATGTTGCAATGATTGTATCTTATAGTTGACTTTTGGCTGTCCAGTAATTAGATCCTTTCATAGTGTGGATATACCCACTGTATGAATCTTGGAGAGAGGCAATAGTCATATAGTGGGAGATCTAAAAAGTATCGTGCTACTCTTAGCAGAGAGCATCAAATTATCATTTTGATGAACTGGTCAGGAAACACTTTACAGAAAAGTTTGTGATTTCATGTACACTGTGGCAGAAATTATGCCATATGTTTGCTACATCACTTTTTCCATGGTAAATAGAAAAACTACATTTCTCAACCTGTTTTTAAAAAAATGTTTATTTATTTTGAGAGAGACAGAGAGTGAGTGGGAGAGGGGCAGAGAGAGAGGGAGAGAGAGAATCCAAAGCAGGCTCTGTCCTGTCAGTGCTGAGCCCATTGCAGGGCTCGAACTCATGAACTGTGAGATCACCTGAGTCGAAACCAAGAGTCAGATGCTTAACCAATTGAACCACCCAGGTGACCGTCAACCTCTTTTAGACTTATTTTGTAAACACATGACAGTCTGGCCAATAAAATGTGAGCAGAAGGGTTTTAATCCACTTTAAGACTTGGCTTTTTAAAATTATCACGTTTCTCCATCCTCCTTCCCCTACAATAGCCTCAAATGGTATTGTCACAGGTTCAAAGAGCTAAAAGCTGAGTCACAGGAGGAGATCCTCAAAGGGAAAGCCACTCAATCTGCACTAAATTTTGCACGAGCAAGATAAAAATCTTTATACATTTAAGCCATTGAGATTTAAGACTTCGTTATTGCAGCAGAGCCTGTAATATCCTGACTAATATGTGTACACCACGGAAATGCAGTTGAAAAATTTCTCTTTGCCAGTGTCTATTAAACTTTTGGCATTTTGTAGAGGTTAGAGAAACTGAAATGAATAAGAAAAATTTCCTAGTCATAAGTATCTCAAAGACACTAAATGATATTGCCAGGATAGCCAAGCTGGTAGATTCTAGATTACATCTGCCAAAATTCCAAAGCATGAAATTTAAACTTTGCTTTAATTTTAGAGTTTAAAAAAGGATGCTGAAGAGGTAGAGAAACCCCATGAGTCACTCATACACATAATGCTACTAGTGTTTATGTTTTGAAGATGAGAATTTTGGGGTTCAGAGATGTTAAACAACATGCCCAAGGTTACATAGCTCATAAGTAGAAGATAGTGAATTTGAACACTGATTTATCTAACTATAACTATAAAGAATGCCTCAAGGACTGTAGTCTACTGCATATAATTATCTACTAAGGATACAAAACAGTAAGTCCAAAAACCCAATCTTGTCTATATAAATGCATACTGATCTATCTGGTTTTCCCTATTTCCATAGTTTATACCTTTAACTCTAAAAAGTTAATATGTTCTCCCATGTTGAGATATTGACACAAGAAAAATTCCTGGCACAAAAGAAAACTCTACAAAGTTATACCTACTTCATTTTCTTAATTAAAGCAAGAGTAACCTAAAAAAATAATAAAGTAATCATAACCTTAAAACCATGTAGTAAATTATTCACTTTGGTATGAAAACTCTATTTCATATACTTAGCTTTTTATTCTATTCATGTAGGTATGTACATATAATAGAGGAACAAAGCTTACTATTGCTTTAATTGAATTCATTTTTTTCCAATTTACATTTTCAGAAAAATCCTTTTAACAAGTGCTACTGTTATATATATCTATTTATGCATCTATCATTGGTCTATCAATTTGCTGTTTGTTGAAACATTCGGTATCTTCAGATAACTTTAAAAACAAGGAGAGGCATAATGTATCCTGGTCCATACTATATTAGTTACAACTTTCTCAACAAAAATAACTCAGTATTATCAGTCTTTACTTATCAGTATTTATTTATTTATTTATTTATTTACTTACTTATTTATCTATCTATTTATTTTGATAGAGACAGAGTGAGCAGAAGAGAAGGGCAGAGAGAGAGAGAGAGAGAGAGAGAGAGAGAAAATATCCCAAGCAGGCTTTATGCTCAGCATGGAGCCTAAAGCAGGGCTTGATCCCATGACCCCCAGAATCATGACCTGAGCCAAAACCAAGAATCAGACACTCAACCAACTGAGGCCCCCAGGCACACTAAAGATTGTTTTTAATATATCAGGCTTTTTTCTATTTTATTTCAATTTGAAAATGTGGTGAGGCTGGAAACGTAGTTATTTGTTACTGTGATAAATATCAAGATAAGCCTTAGAGAAAAAGTGACAACTCATGGACAACCCAGAAAAATGTTGCTTTAAAGCACTATTCTATTCATGTTACAATTTTTGTTTGTTTTTCTTGTATCCTTTCTTTATATCCAAGGACATTTGCATGATATGTATGTCTTTTTGAGAATGCAGTTTATCCTTCATGAGAAATCAAACAGTGAAACCTACAGAATTCAAAATACTGCTTTCAAAAGATGAACAAAACCTATAGGGAGCAATATTAGAGATTGATAAGCCTATTTTGGATTACATCATGATTTTAATTACTGTTGGATATAGAGTTAAGCTATACAGATCTTGGCTGTGTTGCTCCATAACTATATGTTTGAAATTCCAAATATGTTTTTCAGCACAGTCTTGAAAATATTATACATATAAAATACACATGATATATATATATATGGATATCCATATATATATATATATATATATATATATATATATATATATATCCCTCTTACTATGAGTATATGTACGATATAATGTTTATATATGTACATAAGTTTGTGTCTATACATATGTACATATGCATATATGTGGGTATATCTTAAACACACACACACACCTCTGGCTGAGTGTCATGGCATGAATAAAATGGTGTTGAAATTATATGCTACATAAAAAGGACTCCTCAGAAAATTAGTCTATTTGGAAATGCAAAAACTCATAGGCTTGTATTTAAAATCCTAGAAATCAAAGAATATTTTGTTTACCAAAATTGCTAATAAAATGTTAAACAAAGATTCTATTTTCACACCATTGCCTTTGATGATAGAGAATTAAAAACAGCAGGAGAAACACCTACAATAACAAGCAGCAGCAACATTGATAAGCAAATCCCATTGAGCCTAGAGGCAGGATTGAACAGAGAAATGCTGGACTGAGAGACACAGGAGAACTGATTCCAAATTTCCCTGATGTTAATTTCTTTGATTCTGTCAGCAGTAGTCATGGTATTATTTGGCAGAACTATGCCAAACAATGCTCTTACACTGTGGTGTCTGTCTCCAGCCTCTGTAACTGCACATGATACACGTAAACAAAAGAAGTAAACTCCCTTTACAAATCTGAAGATTGTTTGCCTTTCCACTACCTAAAATATCAGGTTCAATCTCCTTACTATGACCCACAGAGCATTCACATTTTGCCCCCTTTGATTTCCCTAAAACATCTTAGTCTCATGTGCCACCCTCTTCTCACAAATGGTTCTTGTCTCTAGTCACTTTACATGTGTAATGCACAGAGCACATAGTGCTGCTACCTCAGGCCTCAGTGCCTTTGCACATGAACTTTCTAATACTTAGAACAATGCCCAAACATGATCCCACTCTGCATTTAAGACCCAATGAAAATGTCATTTTCTCTGTGAATTCTTTGTGAAGAAATCCTCCTTGTTTCCCTAATTTTCTCCTCTTCATTTTGATTCCAGATTCCCCGGGAGAAAGTAAAATGTGTGCTTGGGGATCTAAGATAAGATATTTAAATTACAGATGAACTACTTATTACAACAGTGACCATAAATAGAATAATTTAACTATTCAGAGTTTCAGCTTATTCAGACATAAATCAAGCATGATAAAATCAAAATTATGGGTTTTTTTTCATGAAGACTTAAGGAAATATGCAAGTAAAAGTCCTCAAAAAGGTCCTAACACAGGGTAGATATCCAAGAAGTACTGTCCTTTATCCTCCATTCCTTTCCCCAGACTCTTATGGGCTTTTCATAAAACCAAAGTAACTCATCTTATTTCCATATACATGCCTACTGATCTCCTTACCATCAACAGCTTGATGGGACAGTCATGATTTATCTTTGTACTCTCAATCATGGCAAATTATTGTTGGTCTTCAAGGATGTTTAATAAATATATCAAATAAACTAGCCTCCTTTTCGTATGTTTCCTTTTTTCCCTCATGTGAATATACAGATTTGACATGACATAATGAAAAAGATATCTTCAAATTGTGCTTTAATTTTAACTTAATATTTTGTCCAATTTGTTTCAGATTCCTCTTAATTGCTGCTTGTGATGAGTACTTATTATTTCATTACGGTGATATGCCGAAAATTTATAATCTCTCAAATGTTGTTGAGTACCTAAGGTGTTTCTTATTTTTTACCATTATAATGATACTTGAATAAGTATCTTTATGCACACATGCTTTTTCTTCAAAATACAATTCGTAGTTTGCATTATTAGAATGCACTGATATGTCTAAGAAGGGGTGGACACACCTTTGGCTCTAGAAATAATTTGCCAAATTACTTCCAAAATGATTTCCACAGCTTCATTCTATCACCACTGAGGCATGTATAAGCCAGTTGTACCAAAATCTACAGAAATTGCATTTAATCTTTCTGCAGATAACTGTTTCACCTGCTCTTCACTTCTTCCATTTCTTTCTTTTTTTTTTAATGTTTATTTATTTTTGAGGCAGAGAGAGACAAAGCATGAACGGGGGAGGGGCAGAGAGAGGGAGACACAGAATCTGAAGCAGGCTCCAGGCTCTGAGCTGTCAGCACAGAGCCTGATGCGGGGCTCGAACTCACAGACCGTGAGATCGTGACCTGAGCCAAGGTGGGATGCTCAACCGACTGAGCCACCCAAGCGCCCCACTTCTTCCATTCCTATGACAGCTTCTCCTATTCCCATTTCAACCATGTGGTCTAACTGGATGTTATTTGCTTACTTTAACCCTGTCTTATTAGGCAGGGTTAATTGCTCTAATAATAAGTACCTGGACCTCACAGAGAATTTTCAAGTCTATAATTAAATAAGGAGCCAATCTCTTTCTCAGGCTAGGAAGTAAAGGTTGTAAAGATATAGACTTTGCTTTTCTGTCCCCAGGGCTTTGAACTTAATATGGTTGGTTCATTCCCATCATCCCCCATCACTTTCTAGTTTGTCTATATTATTTTATTTTTTAATAAAAAATGTATAAAATTACTCATTGCTAGATTGCTTATTTTCTCTCTCATTCCTCAATATCCCAACCTCCCTCTGTAAGAGACAATAAGCTTCATGAGGTCTGGTTGTTTCAGTCTTATTTGGTATTGCATTCCTAGCACCAGGAAAATTACCTGGTGAAGAGAAGCGTGTCAAGAACAATTTGTTGAATAAATATTGAATTAATATGTAAGATATCCACTTTTTCTGTCAATAAATTTGAAATGAAGTTGAATCACAAAAGAATTCTGATTGATACAGACCTAAATTTGAGTCTTACTCAAAGACTATATATGCTTCAGTTTCCTTAGTTATTCAAGGTTTTAAAAGTAAAATTCATGGCATGAAAAAATATAACTTCTTCCAATGGGAAATTTGCGGAAACTCCAAAAGGAAGAACAAACTCTTGTAATCAAGGTCTCTCATCAGGTTCCACCAGCCATTTGTCATGTCGCTAATTCTCTACCCAATTTCATACAGAGGAAAGGAGTTTTACAACAGGAGCTCATTGCAGAAATTAAAACTCAAACTGGCTGTCCTCTGTTCATTTGCCACATGACATAGGTTTCTGGTGACATTCAGCTAATGAATTTTCTTCATGATTAACTACCCGTTATAGGTGGCCATTATAATGGAAATATATTCAGCCTGTGCTGCACCCCTTACAAGCAAGGTAGTTGTGTAAAGGGTCATTAATATAAGTGAGCTGGGACAGTCTTCTTTTATGAAGTCAGAGAAAAATGGAGCTTGAAAAATATTGCTCACAATCAAACAAATTGCTGAAACAAAAACTATGCTCTGCTGGACCATAACATCTATTCTTTTTTATTAGGATGCAAGCAAAAGTTATGCAAAATTAGATGATATATGCAATACAGGAATTCTCTATTTCATTCTTCTGGATGCACTGAAGGAAAGGCAAAAAGAACTAAAAAAAGTCAAACAACTGTCCAATTATTTCTCTTTTAAAATCAACATCTTCTAGTATTTGCTTAACTTGTCAAAATTCTCTGTAGAATTTATACTATGGGAAGCTTTCACCATTGCTTAATCTGTAGTGACATCTGGTGGCCCAAATCACTCAAGTAGTTGGAGAAAACTTGCATCTTCATTATACATCTTTTAAGACTCCTTATTGGATATAAGTCCTTATGTGATCACCATTAAGAATGAGTTAACCCTTTCTTGGATTCTAAAGCCAAGTGTACATGTGTGATGTGCAAGAGAATGGAAGGATAGCACAACTAAATTTAAAAAGACTATAAAAATGCCTAAATTTGGGATTAAAGTATAATCTCACTTTATGATTCTTTTTCATGTTCAAAATGGTTTGCCTTTATACATTATTTTGGACTAAATTATTTACTGACTGCCTAGTAATCGTCAAATACTATGGGTACTTTGCTTCTTTATCATTAATCTACTCAATATTTTATTGAGCATCTATTATGAACCACATTATTTACAAAAATTTACCTATAAATAGGATTGATCACTCTGATTTTATCAGTGGAAAATCAATATGCCATTTCAATAGCGACTTCTGGATTTCCTAGTGTCCCAGCAAATATCTCAAGATTTTCAACCATGTTTTCACAGTTCTGCATACCTGATACCCTTAGCATATCAGGTATATTTCTGGGCATTCAGCAATTATTCAGATATACATGACAATCAAATGCCTGCTGACTATTGATATATTGTGCACTTTTAATAAATTAATCATTAATAGACTAATGAAGCAATGCATTCTTTCACTACTTCTATTCTCAATAAATGGGTACCCCTTCAACAGTTACACAAATCAAGTACATAGGAAATACCCTTGATTCCTCTCCTTCCTTAAAACCAATCCATCACCAATTCCTATTGATTTTATTTCCTGAATAGATTCCAAATGTCTTGAAGTCTTCCCATTTATCATATCCTTAATGTCAGTTCCAATTATTTCTCAACAGAATTACCAACCAGACTAACTAATCTCCTCATATGTACTTGTATTCTCCCAGCATTTTTCTCCGCAATGCAGCCAGAGTGATCTTTTCCACATCAAATCTTGTCATCTCCATGCTTAAAATCCTCTACTGGCTTCCCATTACTCTACTAAACAGACAAAAATGTTTAACCATGCATGGTCTTACTGAGTCTTACTTTGAACCTCAATCCATCAAAGGAGCCTTCTTCCTACCTTAGAAAAGCCTGTATCATTTTTGTATATCAGGTTACAAATTATTTTGTAAAAAACGGCCTTCCTGTCCATATTAACCTGTCCATATATTTAAGCAGGTTAAATATAACACCCTTAAAATATAAAAATGTACCTCAATATAATGGTAATTTCATATTACTTCCATTTGGTTAATATCTGCCTCCCCTCCTAGATTGTTAACTTCTTAATGAACAGAAATGTGTATGCTTTGGCTAATCATTGTACCTCTAGCACCTAGACCAAAATCTGGCATACCCACTGTAGTTGCTTGTTAAATATCAGTTAAAAGAATGACTCTCTCTATATATACGTAAGGGTAATTAATAAAATGGGTGTTGTACTCCAAAACACTTGTGTTTAAATCCTGACACTGTTGTTATATTGTTCTATGAAACTTGATACATTATTTCTATGAACCTCTGTCTTCTCATCTGCAAATGGGTAAAGGCTGTTGTAAGGATAAAATTAAATAAATTAATGAATGCAAAGCCCTTACCACAAAGTTAGTTGCCTAATAAACGGTAGCTATTGTGATTATTATCATCCATATTTAAAGAAAATGCATCAAATTATAGAAGAATATGTGTCACTCTCAATGGCTTTGTGATTATGTAGAAGGTTGTAAGCAGGTCTCTAGGTGAGCTTACCTGTAAAACTATATCACACATCAATTCCATATTAGGAAATGGAAAAGATGCAAGAAGGTAGTGGACAAACAAGGTGGTTACCAGCAATTTTCCCAGAGTAGTAAAATGTAGAATAAGCAGGTGAATTATCATTTTTAATGTTTATTTTTGAGAGAGAGAGAGAGAGAGAGAGAGAGCGAGCATGAGTGGGGGAGGGGCAGAGAGAGAGAGAGGGAGAAACAGAATCTGAAGCAGGCTCCAGGCTCTGAGCTGTCAGCACAGAGCCTGATGTGGGGCTTGAACTCATAAACTGTGAGATCATGACCTGAGCTGAAGTTGGATGCTTAACCGACTGAGCCAACCAGGCGTCCCAGCAGGTGAATTATCATTCTATACATATATACACACACACAGGTAACCAGAAAGACATTTGTGTGTGTGCGCCTCTGTGTGTGTGAATACTTTTAGTAAGCACGAAGGCTTTAAAAGACACCAACACTACAAAATGGGTTTGCTAAGAAACACCAGAGGGCTCCCCTGCAAGGCAGGACACTGAAGACTGTGGCAAGAAGAATACCCTGGGGAGGGACATGAAGAGGTAAGAGACTCTCCCCAACCATCGGTAGGTGATAAGGAAACATGCTATTCTCGTTTGAACCACAAAGTTAGAGATCTGAGTGAGGGGCATCCTCATCTATTTTCTCATGATTCCTTACTTGTGCATAGATATTTTTAGACAAAAGTACTACATTATGCATGATTTACATTTCTAGTTTTCCTTGCCTACTATATTGTATAATAAAGAATTGGTTTAAATTATATTTTTTATAAATCATTTAGAAAAGATATGAAAGGCTAGGATCTATGATATATCTTTTTAAAGTTCTGAGTGTAAGAACCACAACTCTTTGTGATAAATATGTGTGTGCCCGGCCCTAGGCACTTCTTTCCACCCTCTATTTCTGAGAGATTATTCCTGGTATGTCTTACAAGTATATTATGGAAGTAGAAATGGAGAAAAATCTGGAAAGCACCAAAGATATACCAGAGTAGAGAGGAAACATAACAACAAAATAATTTGACAATTAAGGAAGAGCTATAGTTTTTAATTAAGGGAGCATACCAAAAGCACATGCCCAAACCCTAAACTTTACTACTTGCAATGGACTCTCTAGGATATGGAGCTGGATGTGTCAGCTTTGAAGAAGTTTCACATTGGTTTTAATGAGCATCCACATTTAAGAACCCACAAGTATATACCAGAAAGCAGCAAGTTGAGGGGGAATTATTTCCCTATTAGTTTATTCAGTACTTTTCAAACACATATGGATTTTAATTTCTCCGTGTTTTTTTCTTGATGTTCCCTTAGTCTCAGTTGCCATTCTGTTTTCGTCTTACGAGGGCATTAAATCATCTGTCTGTGAAAGGTTTCCCTATGTTCTTCAATTAATATGAACCCCCGCCTTCCTTCATGTTCCCATGAGTCTTTTGATGGAAACACAACAATAATTTTGCTTGGCCTCACAATACTTAAGGTTGTATGCTTTCTTTAGGTAAAGAGCTTATTCAGATCTATATCCTACCAGGACTTTTGCACAGAGCTTTAGACACAGAAAGTGCTCAATTAATGTTATTGGACAGAAAGAATGAAGGCATAAATTAATCAATTACTTATTTTCCCAATTTCAAATTTATATTCAAGAAAGAATAGCATAGTGATCTAGATGTCAGACTCTGGAGTCAGAATACCTGAGGGCTTATACCAGTTTGGCCATTTACATAACATCTCAGTATCTCAGTTTCCTTATTTGGAAAAGAAAGATTATAATAACATCTACCTAAAGTGTTGTCATAACACTTTAGCATTTGCAAAATACTTAGATAAACATTTGGCATGTAGAAAGTATTCAGAAATAGGCTTCATTGATTGAACCACTAATCTACAGAGACACTGTTCTCGGTCATAATTAAAACAGTTGGAAAGTATTTATTGCCTCTTCTTTTTGCTCAGTCTAAATTACAATAAAGTAAAATCTCATGTTGAATTGATAGTCTCTTCTCAAGCAGTCCAAACACTTGCAAAAAATACATTAATTTTAACTCTGTGTAGCATTATCATAATTAATATTTATTAAGCGCCCAGTGTGGAATATACAGCATAGAGAAGATACAGAGAGAACTTGAATTTGAAAGAGACAATCTGATGTTTCCCTATACCTGCATTGACATTTTAATCAAGCATTCCAGTAGACATTCCACAGACCATTTTCAGGATCTGTAAAGCTTCTGTGACTGCCAAAAGTCCCTCACATGCCCCATCTAAAGTCATTTAACAGGGGGCTAGATGTAGTATAAAAAGTCCGAGTTGCACGAAGATGTTCCTGGGTTTGAGATAAAGATAAATTGGCTTTATGACTTTGGGCAAGACACAGGACCATTTTGGGCCCCAGTTATTTTACCTTGAATACTGGAATTATAATATTTACATGGCAGGGATAGTCACTGGCAGATACTAAATGTCATGGTTATTATTTTCTCAGTCGGTTAAAAATGATTTTGAATTATCATTATGGTTCTAAGATCTAATGTTCTGGGAGGTCATCCTAGGTTACCAGAATTACTTAAATATTTGCATGGGGAATTAAAATTGCTCAGAGTCACAAAATTTCATATTGGTCATAGGAATTGTCGGCAGCTACAGAAAAACCAACTTCAAAGCCCTATGCATTAATAGCATAGCGTCTGGTTATGGGGGGAGTCTGATCTATCTCTCATCCATAACAAATGACCTGCAGGGCAAAGAAGAATAATTATCCTTGCAGTCACTGGTTTTGTAAGGTGACTCACCTTTCTGCTTGAGAGATTTCTTTACCATTGCACATTTAGAGGAGTGAGAACCGTAAAAGAGTTGAAAGTACATCAAACATTTATCTCTAGTTTCATTTTCTAAGGAAGAGCAGGTGTGTCATACGATTTCTCGGAGGGGCAAAGACTCCTCTAAGGCCTCTTCTGGTACTCATAGAGATGGAGGGCATGGGATGGAAAGCCACAGATAAATACTTCACTCAGAGACACCAGGTCCAGGCAGTACATTCTCACAAGACTAAGAGTCTCAGAAATAGTCAAATTGTTATGACTAAAAGAGAAAACTCTTATAAACTCTTACAGGAGACAGTATTAAAAACTGATATAAACTCAATATAAAATATCCTTAAATCACACTACTGAGAACACTTCAATGATGGCCTCTGAGACATATTTCTCTCTCCATCCTCTGTGCCTCCACCCCACGTCTGATGCATGCACATCTACACATTCATAAAACCAGAAACAAGATTTAGCATACCGCCACTGTTATAGTTTATTTGTTTTTGCTATTCAACCAGCCGGTACTGAACATCTAAAAAGAATAATTAATGTATGTAAAAGTGTCTCAAGCACAAAGTGCTTTGTGATTACTATTTAACAGAGAAAATCTCCTTTCCCATAGGCAGAGTAACGGTCTTCAAACATATTTTACCTGTGAATTTTCTCTAAATAACAATTCTATTTTTCTTTTAAAGTTTTATTGATTTATTTTGAGAGAGAGAGAGAGAGACACACACACAAAAGCAGGTAAGGGGCAGAGAGAAGGAGAGACAGAATCCCAAGCAGGCTCCATGCCTGAAACCCTGATGCAGGGCTTGAACTCATGAACTCTGAGATCATGAACTCATGAACATGATGAACCTGAGCCTAGATCAAGAGTCAGACACTTAACTGACTGAGTCACCTAGGTGCCCCTCCAAATAATAATTTTAATAGGCAACATTCCCTGAACACTTAACCAGTTACTAGGTATTATTCTGTTTGCTTTCCATTTACTAATTTATTTCACCATCAGAATTTTACAAGGTTGGACTATTATTAGTCTTTTAAAATTATTAGTAGAGATGAAGAAACTGAGGCTGAGAGAAGTGAAGTGACTCAGCGTTAAATAGCTCGTGAGTGATGAAACTAATTTTTGAACCCAGTCTTTTTCCAGAAACCTTACTCCTAACTTATCCAACATGTGTTAAATTTAGAAAACAATGAAGCAGAGAGGCTCTGGTAAATTCATTCATTCAACAAATATTTAGTACCTACAATGAGTCCTGCTACATCTTAATCATTAGAAGTAGCCAATGAATTTGTTCTTGTTCATATGAAACATGAAGTAGAGTAGAAAAATAGATAATAAAACTAATAATATACAAAGAAAAAGCAAATGTATAGTAATTGTGATAACTCTGTAGTCCTTTTCCACACATGTTCTTTCTACATCTCCGTAATCCCCAAGACAACACAAAGCGCCACCATTCACCAAGTTGTTCATTGCTCAAATGTTGAAATAATTTGATTCAAATCCAACCAAAACTTCTATCAGATATACCTTCAAAGTATATTTCTAATCTGACTTTGTGCTTCTATAATATGATCCTAAGCCAGGCCACATCATCTCTTACCAGGATTACTGCTCTAACCTCCCCCTAGTCTTCATGCTTCCCCTCCCCCCTTTCTCTCCAACATTCCCTGTCTAGTGGGACAGTAAGTTCTGCTAATTCTACCTCTTGAATCATTCTAACTCTTCAATTTGTTGTTATTTTCATAATTTAGATCCACATCTTTGACACTATTAGTGCTAAGTCAGGGACTGTGGAACACTGAGGAGCCCCAGAGTTGTAAGAGGTCTCTGAAGACATGTGTGCACATAAAACTTTCTGTAGCTTCCATAAGGGCAAGAAAAACTACCACTAATTGGGAATAAGGAAAAAAGTTACATTTAAAATAGACTTCTGTGGGAGTGCTGACAACACTGACTCTCATTTTTGGCCCTCCATCTTGTTCATGCCCATGCAAAACCTCCCTCCCTTTCTACGTGTTCCAGGCCCCATGGTATTAATGTGTGCCCTGACTGGAATGTGGGAAGGTTTGTTCTGCTCTTCCCCAAAATGGCACACAGAAGCCTCCACTTTAGACAAGTAGTAGAGATGACTGACACACAGAAACGTCCACTTTAGATATGTATCCTGTGACCTCATCAGCATGTCCCATTGCTCCATGAAAGCTGAGGATTAAGGTCTGGACTGGGTGGAGAAGCGCTGTAGAGACTGGGGGCAGAGAATGGTCAAGTACCCCCTGGATTTTCCCTTCTTCCAATCTCCCCCATAAGTTATCCTGAATAAAATTCTTTATAAATGGTATGGAGTAGTTTGCTTCATTTCTCAGTCTTGAAGTGCTTTCTCAATCTGGAGGATATTTTACTAAACCTCCTCAATTTTCTAACAACTTCCAAATTGAAAAGTTAGGAACCAGTGACAAACCTCTTGACCACTTACACATATCATACATTTTCTTCACTCCCAACACTGTTCCTTCTCAAGTAAATAGATCTGATCATTTCACTAATATGCTGACATTAATGTCTTCCTATTGTTTAGGGAGAAATATCATAACTCCTTAGTTTGTTGTTTGGGATCTCTGTTGTACCATACCCTCATTCTTGTACCCTCTGTACCTTAATTACTACCTAATTTGTCATTCATTAGTTATATTAAAAAATCTTCATGACTTCATGTTTTAGCTTATGTTTTATTCATGTTTTGGCTCTAATGTCTTTTTTATTCTTTATCTCCTAGACAAAATATTTCAAGACCAAGCCTAATTGCTCTTTCTTTGGAGCCTTTCTGATTCCCTTTATGCAAAGTAAGTTAATCATTCTACCAGTACTTCTATAGTACTTATAAAGTGGTAATAAGTTACACATCATAATTTTCCCCTTTGACAGAATGACCTAAAACCAGAAACTTTAAAAATCTAAAGTATCAACAAACCTTAGAATATATTCTGCTGTATAGTAGGCCTGTAAACATTTGATACATCATCTTTCTTTTTTTTTGTCTTTGTCTTTCTGACTTTATTTTCTTTCTTCCTTCCTTCTTTCCTTCTTTTCTGTCCTTTCTTTCCTTCTTTCTTTTCTTTCTTTCTTTATCTCATTTTCTTTCTTTGAGTATAGTTGACACAATGTCATATTGATTTTATATTTGTCAATATTATTTAAATTTAAATTCAAACATAAAGTATGCAAATTGTATGCTTTCAAATATCATCTTAGTTTCAAGTTTTGCTTATAAATTTTGAAAGGAAATATATTATTATTTATTACTATACATACCTTAACAAGTCTTGATTCACAACCATACTTAATTAGGGTAAACAGCCTACTATTTGGTCTTCCACCTTAGGCTTACCCTTCTTCAGTTCAATGTCCATTTTATAGTCAGAGAGCTATTTCCATAATAAGAAGTTTGATTATGTTTCTCCCTTGAACTGCAAACCCTTTCACATCCTAGATGAAGTCCAAACTCCTTTCCATGGTTTGCCAGATCCCTCCTTTCTGGTCCCTCCTCGTCTCTTCTGTCTTGTCTCCCCCCACTTTCAACTCTATCTACCCCAAAGCTCTAAATCCGATTCTATGCTCCAGGCATGTCAAACTTGTTTTAGTTTCCCTTTCGTCATGCACCTCTGTGAATGCTGCTTCTCTATGCTTCTGTTTATACATCCTTCTCCTATCATTTTCCCTTCAATTCCTTGGTGTTCTTTAGGGTTACTACTTAATTTAAATGTCAACTAGTCCAATGTCTTTCCTGACAAACTCTACACTCTCCCCTCCAACAACACTAGGTAGCTGTTGTTCCTCTATCTTCCACTGTACCATGTGCCTGCCACTATCACAGCACTTACCAGGGTTTATTTTTACTTCCTGTTTACTTGTTTCAACACCTCACTAAACTTCAGAATCTTTGAGTTCTTGAACAATCTTATTATCATAGTGTCTCTAGAACCTTGCACAGCCCCTAGCACATAATAAATACTAAGTAAATATTTGTTAAATGGATGAATGCAAACTCCTATTCAGACCTTAGACTCAGCCAAAATCTCAAGAGCAATGTGAGATCTTAGGAAAAATAATTCTCAAGATGGTTTAAGGATTCTAAGTGAGAAACTTATTCTAAATGAGGCTCATTCTGAGCCTTAGGTTGGGAGAAGAGGATTTTAACCACAGAAAAAGAGATACTCATCATGAAGTAGACCTTCAGATACCAAATCTGGTTTTAAAAGCGCTAGTAATTTTAGAATGAAAACATGTTGTTCCCCAGAAAAGCTGAGCAGGTAGGTTTTAGTTTTCTTCATAGGAAAGGAGAGAAGACAAATCTACAAGGCAGAAACAAAGATTACATATCCGAAATAGCTGGTGACCTTGGGCAAGTAAATTCCCCTTTTTCATCCCATTTCAACCACAAAATAGAGAAACAGGTTGAATTTTCTTCAGGATCCTTGATGGCCGATTTCTGTTTAATGAGTCTAGAAGATAACCCTCACCTCTATTACCTACTACTGCAAAGTCTCCCTAAATGTGTATCATCTTCTGCTCTGATATATCCTCTATACTACCAAAACTTTCATTTCTGACATAAGAACATAATCATACCACCAATAATTTCTATCTTCCAATCACTGCCCTATACTCTTTGATGCCCCAGCTGGGGAATGGACCCATGTTCAATCAATAGAATGAATAATTTACCTACTCATACTGGGATGTGTCTATGACCCATCAGCTCGACATTTTGGCTAGAAGCACTAGAAAAGTGTTCTTGCCACTGCTATTGCCAGGCTGGTAGGATATCAGCCTCATGTGAATGTGGCAAGAGCCAAGCTATAAGAAAGATGGCACAAAGGAAGGCAAGGCAAACAGGTACAGTGAGGATTAAGACCTGTTCCTGGTTCCAATATTTTTGAGTCCTCAGGTTCAGTCAAATGTTAGCACTACCTTGCAGCTTTCAGTTATTATGAGTTGGTTTACTATCACTTCAATAGTCTTAATATATTATATTTAAGGTGAATCTCAACATCTATGTTTAATAATGAGAAAAATGCCACTTCTTTTAAGGTTGTTGTTAAAATAATGTATGAAAAATTGAATAGCCTATTGTGTTGACTTGTATGGGCTTTCAACACATACTACCTTCTTTCTTTTCTTACCTGAATATATATATATGTGTATATATATATATATATATATATATATATATATACATATATACATATACATATACATATACATATACATATACATATACATATATATATAGTCTTGGTAGTCTTGGTAGTTATATATATATATATACTATATATATATATAGTTATATATATATATATATATACTATATATATATATATATATAGTTATATATATATATATATATAACTATATATATATATAGTCTTGGTAGTTCTATTATCCTTCCCATGGAAGGTCAAATTACTGTCTATATTATGAAATAAATAAATTCACAAGGCAAATGCTTTGTTAGTGTGTGGACTGAAAAGCTAATTTATGTGAACAAGGACAAGTTTCAAGCATTGAGGCATGCTTGGGCTCCACATTCTTCGACCTCATAGTTTATATTGCTGACTACTTTTTTGTGTTTACTATAACAGTTAATCCTCACAACAATCCTATTAGGGAGGTCTTTATTATGCCTATTCTTAGATATATAAACCATATTAGTTTCCTTGTGTTTTCCCACTTTCTAGAGGCTGCCTGCATTCCTTGGGCTAACTCTGACCTCTGCTTCTGTCACACTGTCTCTGTCTCTGACTTTGACCTTCCTGTCTCCCTCTAATAAGAACTCTTGGTTACGTTGGGCCCATCTAAACAATGCAGTATAACCTCCCCATCTCAATTCCTTAATTTAATCATATCTGCAAATTCCTCTTTAGCATTTCAGGCGACATATTCACAAGTTTCAAGGATTAGTATGTGGACATATTGTTAGGGTAGGATGAGCATTATCCAGCCTACAATATAAACTAATCTTATAGAAATTAGAGACAGGCCCAAAGCTACACAGATGGTTGCTCTGAAGGCTAGGTTTCAACTCCAGTCAAGACAGTCTAATTCCGAAGCGTGTGCTCTTATCTATCATGTCTATGATATGTAGACAGGGCTTCATGGCACACTCTATAATACTATAAAAATATAGAAAACACAGTATAGATTTATTCACTGTCAGTCTCCAGAATAGTTTGTTTGGTTCTGCCTGAAGCTTTTTTTCTCAGCCATAAGCTGCAGAAAAGTGAATCTGTTACTTGGAAAAGTACATCTGTGTGCTTTCTCCAGGCAGTCATGAGACTTTCATGTCCTTATGATTTACACTGTATATAAACCTTGGCACCCAGTTAGTTTCCTGTTGGCAAAATGACTTCACTATATACATCATTCTTATCTTAAATGTTTGTGAAAGTCAGTCAGTCAACAAGCATTTATCGAGTGCCTAAAAAAGCATTTCACATAAATCAATGTGCTATAAGTCAATAAGATAATCACTCAAATGTCACCAATATAAATGGCATTCCTCAAATGAAAGTTTTAAAACACTGAGATTGTGAAAACACACAAAAAATATGACTGCATGGCTAAATTATACTTAATGACCTGAAGGTTTAGAAGATGTTTAAATGTCTGTATGTCTGTCTAGCTACCTACCTAACCACGCCCCTCACACATACACACACACATAAGACACCTACATGTTTAAGTCAAATATTTTCAGTGAATCAGGCTATTCATTTTTTTAGATGTAACGCTGAGCACATGGATATAAGCACAGTAAATAATTAATCATAAAATGTTTGCTGAACTAGGAGGTACTATGAATTGGACCCTAAAGCATACATATGCACTCCACCATTGAGGCTTCTTAGAGATGAGAATGCCGAGTTACACGCAGCTCTCTGGATGTATTATATACTCTGGTGAAGGAAACTTTAACATGCAGTTCCACTGACTGAAATGCTCTCTTCAATCTCTTCACCTAGTTAAGCCATATTGACACCTCAAGTGTCACCTTCTCCAAGGTACTTCTCATTCCCATTTACACACTTTCACAGCACTCAGTACTTGCCTCTATGATGACAGAGATTATCATTCAAGTTAGCTGAGCTATCAATCTGTATTACCTACTGTATTATGATATCCATGAAGACAAAGCTGCATTTTATCTACTTTAATCCATGCAGTCCCCAGCATGGATTCTGGCTTAAAATAAAGAAAATGCAATGGGATCTGGAAAATGAAAGGTCTAATATTGTGTAGAGATACATAAGATTTCTGTAAAACTGGAACTCTCAATACAAGTACTACTCAGAACCATAATCCTACTTTCCCCTAGTTGATGAAACCCCTTCACTTTTAGTTCTGAAATTAGTTCAGAATGTGGAATCAATATTTCCCTTAAATGGAAGCATGTAAATTATATGTGTAACTCTTTATGGATAGTAATGAAAACACCAATAATGCAAGAATCATGGCCCAGGAAGAAATTTAGCTTCTCACATCAGCCAGTATCACCACCAGATGCATGGCGGCCCTCACCTTTGAGGGATTTGGAGGCCAAGGGACTACACACTGAACTAGGCTGCATCTGTTCCAGTTCTGGGTGGTCAAACTTGCTTCTAAAAATATTCTCTTTTCTTGATGAAATAAATTGATAATGTAATCTATCAGATTGTGTTGTGGGGTGTGCACATCTGCATTTGGTTTCTATCTGCCAAACTTGAAAATGACATAAAATATCAGGGAAAGCTTTATAAAAGAACTAACATTTGAACAAGGACTTTTATAGAAGTTTAGAGTTTGTCCCGTGCAGGAGTAAGAATAACAGCCTTCAAGGTAGAGAGAAAATGTACAAATCTATAGAATATTCAGGAAAAGAGGAAAAAATGGCTGCAGCATAAAATGAAATTGGACTTATAGGTGGAGAATATTGGAAGTATTCTCCTTCCAATATTGAAGGTAAGGTTGGAGACATGGATTGGACCTTGACATTGAATGTCTTTGAAAACCAAATTAAAGAGTAAATGCTAGGAAAACAAAATGGCATGAAAAGGATTTTGTAAAATAGGATTTTTAGTAATTAATAGCTATTTAAAAGCCATATAATGCTAATGCTGTTTTGTTGATTTATCAGGACTCTTGAATAAATATTTTCCACTGTTCATCTTCCCAGAACACTGTCCTTGCTGGTTTCTGATGCTAAAATATACACAAGAAAATCATCTAGGCCCAGGCTAAAGACCTACCTCATTTGTGAAACCATTCCAAATTCTCACTCATTAAGTGCCCCTATTATATTCTTTCTATTTATAGCTTCTGGAATGTATCATACTTTATATTATAATTAGTTTTGTTTATACCTGTCTCTCCTACTATAATATGAACACCTTAAGCTTTAAGGCATGTCTGATTTCCAACAGCAGCAACTACGAAAACAATAATAATGATTAATAACCATGTAATGTTTGCTGTATGATAGGAACATCTCTAAGCACATTACCAGCTCATTCAATATTCTGAGACAATGAAAGTATGACATAGAGAGGCATGAGATCATATACTTTGGATGAGCCAGATCATCATCCCCAAATTCTGGATCCAGAGTTCTTGCCCTTAAATATATGTAATACTATTTCTTTACCAAAACCAAGGATGATGTTTTTTATATATTCTATAATCAAATAATAATTGTAATAATAAAAACACTATTTACCCTCAAAACATATAATTGATTTATTTTTAAAAAATTTATTAAAGTAGGTTATATTTCAAGCACTTTTTGTTTTCTCAGGATTCAAAAGTAAAGCCGCTTCTGCTCTTGTAGACCTCATAGTCACCAGAGATTATACATCTACAAAATGTCACCTACAGATAAATTTTTAGTCATTTAAAATGGTATCAACAGCCAAATTATGTCTTCAGTCATAATTTCTAATGATAAATGTAAACCTGGATTAGTGCTGATTATTTTAGTGAATTCATATATCCTTTGGGCATTTTATTGTTACATGACCTTATCAAGAAAACAAATTTTAGTCATTTATGTGGTTGAGAAGTTTTAACAAATTACTTTAGAGAGACTGTTTTCTTGCTTATCAGGATTTATGTATCAGAAAGTATATCCAAACTAGATAGAGTTTCTTCAATTGCAAGAAGGACTAATTTTAGACCCAGAAACAAGCCTTTGATACAACAATTCTTGACATTTGAATTCATCATGGTATAACTGCTTGAGAAATAGCTGCTTACCTATAAAAGTTAAATGTACTCTCTCATCCATACGAAGTATTCAATCATATGTTAGTCAGTTTCTCATGTTTCCAGCTCAGTACCACAAGCCATTATTTTTCTCTTGATTTAACATATACACTTACATAGTTTTTATAAATTCCATAATTTGGTGTTAAATGAAGTACAGAAATACTGGTACTGAAAATAGCTTTTTTTTTTTTTTTGAAAGTTGAGAGGTTAAACAATAAAAACTCAAGGCTGCTTCTTTGGACCCACTAAATGGCTGTTCAATTTCACCAACAAGGCTACTTAATGACTAGTTATTTCCAGATTAAATTTCAAGAGGTCCTTTATAGCATTTTTCTGCAATCTTCTACATCATAGTTCTCTCTAATATGACTGTCGATCAGATCCTGCTTAGTTAAGGTAACACATGTCAAATATTTTCAAGAAAAATGTCTCAACAAGTCTCATATACTTCATTTTAAAAATCAAATTAATTTAAAAATATGTTAAATAACCAAACATCTCTTCAGATGCCCTAACTTTCCACTTTGTAGACAGCATGTTTACATAAAAATACTCTTGTTTATACATAATGACTTGGTCTCTCACTTTGCAACTTCTATATTTTCTATTCACTGATTTAATTTCTTTTCTACTTTTATTCATTCTATTTTTTCCAGGTTTTCATGGGCCATTTAAAAAAAACATAACTTTTTTAGAATATTCTCAACTGATTCTTAGAATGTAGGCTATAATTGCTCAACATTATAATATTTGCTTGTGGTGATATCAAATAGCATTGTCTCATTTGCAAAATGAGTACTTAAAAGAGAAATGCTATGGGAACAAATCAACTTTATTATAAAATGTTAATAGGCTGGTAAGGTAGTATAGAGTAAGCCTATTTCAACTCCTCTAATAATATTTCCTCCTGTATTCTCAAAGGAGATGGTTAAAAGTGTTTTGTTAAGATGTCTGTGTAAAATAAAAATATTACATAGACATTAATATAAATCCCAATTCCTAAATAATAATTAAAAATTATGTGTAATCGGATTTTCACTGGCTCTCCCAAGATATCTTGCATTATTCAATGAAGTAATGAGACATGAAAACACCAACAATTCCTCTTGAATAACCCATCTGATTTATAATACATTTAAGTCAAGAATAAATTCTTCCTGCTGTATTGCTTCTCAGCTAAGTTACATAGATTCATAAGGACATAGAGCCACAGAACATCTAAATTATTTATTAGGAAAGAAACGAGATTTCCCTTGGTTTAAGATAAAACCTGTGACTTCACAGTGATGGTTTTTTCAACTTCGATGCATTGTGAATAGCAACAGAAAATATCAACTGCCATTAAAATTATTAAATAAACTCCCCAAAAATACTTAGTTTGAAATTAACTCTCAGATAAAATTAATAAGTTCTTGTAAACTTGATTATTAAATGTGCATGCTTCAATATTAGGAAACCTAACATTTTCTGACAGGATTTTATTACTTTGGTACATCAAAGAAACTAAATACTTCATCCATTCAAATTCTGGAACAAGAATGAATCATTCATTTCCATATTTCTAAGCATTTTATGAGATGAAAGAATTTCATAGACATTCCATATTTTTCATGGGGTGCTAAAACCTTTAAAAAATAGAAAATCTAAGCAAATTACATTGTTCATAGAAGTTAGCACTGTATAGTTCGTCTCAGGTTAGTTTTTCTATTTTTCCTTTTTTTTCTTTATTCATCTGGACCCTGGTTTTTCTTTATTCATATGAACCCTGTGTTTTCATGACAACACAAACACTAAGTGTTCTCCAAATCATTTAATTCCATTATCTTTTGCCACTTTGCAGATGGAACTGTTTCACCCATCATATCATTTAGTGAGGGATAAACAAAAAATATTTCTCTAGGAACTTTATCTGCAGGTGGAGAATAGAATATTACAATACCCCTAAATCATAGGTTTGGTTTCTAGCTTTAAGGACCAGGGTGTCAGAATATATACTTTTTAAAAATGCATCACATTAAGAAACGTGGTATCACTTACCAGTCAGTTTACATCTCAGCACCCATCTCCAAACAAAATTGACACTGAAAGAATTAAAAAATATTAAATAAAATATAAAAGCAAAAAATACAACGTCTGATTATTTCATAGTAAAATTATAAATCATATTATTAAGTATACATTAACACAGCTACTGAAAAAAATACAGTATTTAGAATGCATTTTAATAATATAATGACAATAGACTTTCCATAGATAGGCAAATTTGTACAAACTAATCTTCATTTATGGCAAGGAAGTAAATTCAGTATAAATTTTTTTAAGGTATCAGCTAGGTTAGAATGCATTAAGGATAAAAACAATTTCAGTTAGCATCTATGCTGAATTATTGCCCAAGCAGTTAGGATAAAAATAGTGCTGGTCAAAAAATAATAAAATATATAGGAATAAACTTAACCAAATTGGTGAAAGATTTGTTCTGTGGAGACTATAAAACACGGATGAAAGAAATTGAAGATAACACAAACAAATGGAAAGACATTCCATGTGCATGTGTTGTAAAACAATACTGTTAAAATGTCTATACCCAAAAAAATCTACACATTTAATGCAATCCATATCAAAATACTAACATTTTTCAAAGAACTACAACAACAAATGTAAAATTTATATGCAACCACAAAAGATCAAAAATAGTGTAAGCAATCTTGAGAAACAAGAACAAAAGTGAAGGTATCACAATCCCAGATTTCAAGATATACTGCAAAACTGTAGTAATTAAAACAGTGTAGTACTTGCACAAAAATAGATGCAGAGATCAACAGAACAGAATAGAAAGCCCCCAAATAAACCCACACCTATATGGTCAATTAATCTTTGACAAAGAAGGCAAGAAGACACAATGAGAAAAAGACAATCCAGATAGTCCCTTTGATAATGGCTTTGGGAAAATGGGACAGCTACATGCCAAAAAGAAAGAAAGAAAGAAAGAAAATGGACCACTTTCTTACATCATACCCAAAAATAAACTCAAAATGGAGTAGAGACCAAAATGTTAGACCTGAAATCATCCTAGAAGACAGCAGTCAGTAATTTCTCTGACATGGGCAGTGGCAACATTTATCTAGGTATATCTCCTGAAGAAAGGAAAACAAAAGCAAAAATAAACTTTTGGGTCTACATCAAAATAAAAAGCTTCTGCACAGCAAAGGAAACAATCAGTAAAACTAAAAGATAGCCTACTTAACTGGAGAAAATGTCTGCAAAGGACATATCTGATAAAAGGTTAGCATACAAAATTTATAAAGAACTTATCCAGCTCAACACCAAAAAAAACCCCAAATAAACCAATTAAAAACAAATGGGCAGAAGACTTGAAAGGACATTTATCAAATAAGACATTCAGATGGCCAACAGACACATGAAAATATGTTCAATATCACTTATCATGAGAGAAATGCAAACTGAAACTACAATGAGATATCACCTCACACCTGTCAGAATGGTTAAAATAAGAAATGGAAGAAACAAGTGCTGTGAGGATGTGGAGAAAAAGGAATCCTCATGCACTGTTGGTGGGAATGCAAACTGGTACAGTCACTGTAGAAGACAGTATGTAGGTACCTCGAAAAATGAAAAATAGAATTACCTTATGATCCAATAATTCCACTACTGGGTATTATCCAAAGAACAAAAAAAGACTAACTAAAGAAGGTATATGCACCCCTATGTTTATAGTAGCATTATTTACAACATTCAAGATATGCAGCCTAAGTGTTCTTTACTAGATGAATGGATAAAGAAGATGTGGTGTGTGTGTGTGTGTGTGTGTGTGTGTGTGTGCGTGTGTGCGTGTGTGTGTGTGCATATGCAACAAAACAAAATGTAATGTATAGAATTGCTGAATTAGTATATTGTACACCCGAAACGAACACCTAATGTTTACCAGACTGGAATTAAAATAAATAGAGATGGTCATATTCATTGCAGCGTTAAAAAATAAAATATACATAACATGGCGATTGGCAACCTTCTTATCTAAAGAGACAATAAATATTTTAGGCTTCAGGGGCATACAGTCTCTTTCTCAACTACTCGACTCTGTATGTAAAGGAATAGGTATGTCTGTGCAATTAAACTTTATTGACAAAATCAGCCAGCTGGCAAGAATTTGGCCCCAGGCCACAATTTTCTGAGTCCCGGAAAAACACACTGAATATTCCAACTCAGGAATATCAATCTTAACACACGACAGACAAATGAAATATAGAGAATTACTGGGACTGAATAATTAGAGCCCAATGCTTCAGAATAAACTATGTGATTTAAAATCACCCTACAGGGGCTCCTGGGTGGCTCAGTCAGTTAAACGGCTGACTTTGGCTCAGGTCATGATCTCGCAGTCCGTGAGTTCGAGCCCTGCGTCGGGCTCTGTGCTGACAGCTCAGAGCCTGGACCCTGTTTCAGATTCTGTGTCTCCCTCTCTCTGACCCTCCCCTGTTAATGCTCTGTTTCTCTGTCTCAAAAATAAATTTAAAAAAAAGTTAAAAAAAATTTAAAATCACCATACAAACACCTGCAGAGCTCTCAGCCCCAAATGATGAAAAAGGAGACTCAGAGTAATTATTTTTAATATTTACAGTAAATATTAAAAATATATTGTAAATATAAAGTAGATATCTAAAAGTGATAGTAAATAGGAAATCTCATAATTTTAAAAGAATAAAGACAATTATTTGACTTTTAATTATGCATTTTAAAAAATGCTAAGTAACAGCAAGATTCCTGGGACCTAACTTTTGCTTGTAGATTAGGGAATTCTACTAAATTAGGAAGAATAATAGATTGGAATTACCCAGATAGAATAATAAGGCCAAGCTTTACAATCCTTGGAAAATGAGTTGAAAAGACGAATCCAGAAAGTATTGTTCCAGATAAAGATCTGGTGTCAGTCTGGAAGGGAGTTTACGGGCTTCCTGCAATAGTTTCACTATTTGATCATTAGCTAACCAATATGTAATACTGGTAAAAACAAGAGAACAGACTCAATTGCAAACACACTTAGGTATTCAAAGAAATACTAATTTTACTGATTTTGGCAATATGAGATAAAACTCAAACTGGGAAACAGATTATGCAGAAGACAACTAATTATATTTGCTTTTCTAAAATTTTTATTTATTTTGAGGGAGAGAAAGTGCACGAGTGGAAGAAAGGGGGGCAGATAGAGAAGGAGAGAGAGAATCTCAAGCAAGCCTGATGCTCAGCACAGAGCCCAACTCGGGGCTTGATCCCATGACCTTGAGATCACAACCTGAGCTAATATCAGGAATTAGAGGTTTAACCAACTGAGCCACGAAGGTGCCCAGAAACTATTATATTTGTGACAGATTTGTGACAGAAGAGGCTAGCAATAAGAATTCTTGCTATTACTTCACAGTTAGAATTGCTATTTATTCCTTTTTGAATTTTTGAAAATGGTTGTGTGTGATAGACCTTGAAGTTGTGCATTTTAGTTTTTAGTGAACACTGAACACTGACCCCAGACCACATACCTATACACCTACTTTTACTCCATGTGGCTATTTTTCATTTTGAATGGCTAGATCATCCTAGTAACTTTACCTTTATAGTCGAAATATGGTTCTACTTGTCAGAGCAAAAGAAAAAAAAAATGTTAAGAAGGCATCTCTGACAAACATAAATAATAGATTTCTTGTGCTCTTCATTCATGACTCCCAGTTATGGGCCCCATGTGTCTTCCCAAAATCCATATAAAATCCTAACCCCAGTACCTCAGAATGTGACTGTACCTGTAGAAAGAGCCTTTACAAAGGTAATTAAAATGAAATGAGATCATTAGACTTGGCCCTGATCCTTTATGACTGGTGTTCTTATAGGAAGAATAAACTCAGAGACAAACATGAGCACACACAGAAGATCATCTGAAGACACAGGGAGAAGAAAGCCATCTACAAGCAGACAGGCCTCAAATAAAAACAGAAATAAAAATAAAACAAAAGCACAACCCTGCCAACACCTTGATCTCAAATGTCTTGGCCCTAGAACTGTGAAAAAGTAAAATTCTGTTTTGAAGCCACTTTGTGGTACAGAGAGTGTATGATGCTCTTGCTCTCCCCTCCCCGCCTATGAGGCCAATCGAGGAATGGCAGCAGTGAAACAGACTAAAAGTCAACTTACCCACCCCTCTTTCTCTACCACCTCCAGTGACTACTAGCAATTACCGAAGTAAGTGTGTCACACACTTGCACTGAGAAAGAATAACTGGCTACAGGTGGAGGAAGGAGGAGGAAGGCTCATTATAAACGGCAGGTCTCCATTTTAAGAAAAATGAATGCAGAAAATGTAGTTGAAATCCATGTGGTCAGAAACTATACATTGTCCCTCTTTTTGTAAATTCTCAGTTATTGGCTGCACTCCAGAGGCCACAGGTTGGAATTCCAATTAACCATGAAACTGTCAAAAATAAGGGTTGTATCATGAGACCTTAACAGTCTGCTCATCATTTCAGAGAAAACTGAGGCTCTTAAACATTAATTTGCTCAAAGTCACAAAGGTAATGAATGTAGATCTTGCATTCATTACATAATCACGTTGGTCTTTTTCCAAAGTTTGTACACTATGGAAACTCTGCCTCAGTGGGCAGTTCCTTCACTGTTTCAACAAATGTTTATTGATTGCCTGCTATGTTCCAGAGACACTTCTTGGTATTAGGATACAACAGTGAACAACATAGACTAAAGCTGGCTTCTTGAGTTTATATTCTAACATTGGGTGATAGACAGTAAACAATAATCATAATAGGCAGTTGTATTACATAATATAAGATTAAAAGTGTTAGCCAGAAAAGAAAAAGTATAGCAGGATAAAGGGATTGGGGATAGCACGATGGAAGCTGATGCAGAGCAGGGCAGGAGGCAGTTTGCGATTTCAAATTGGGTGTTCAAGGTAGGTTCACTGACATTTAAGCAAACAATTTAAAGAGATAAGGGAGCTAACTAGAAACCTATTTCTGTGAAGATTGATCCAGAGAATTCTAGTGCAACCTTAAGTTTTCAGATTGGCCCCTGACTGACTTTTTGGAGAAACAACAGGGCAACCAGTGTGGCTGCAGTAGAGGGAATGATGGAGAAAGTAGTAGGAGAGGAATGGAGGCAAATGAGGGATGGAGAGGTGAATAGATCTGGTTAAGAGGGCCTTGCAAGCTATTGAAAGGAAACTGGATTTTACTCTAAGTACTCTAAGTACCCATTACAGGGTGTTGAACAAAAATTAGTGTTTTATTAATGTTTATTTATTTTTGAGATTCAGAGAGAGCAAGATAGCGCAAGCATGAGGGGGAGGGCAGAGAGACAGGGAGAGAGAATTCGAAGCAGGCTCCCGGCTCTGAGCTGTCAGCACAGAGCCTGATGCAGGGCTGGAACTCATAACTGGTGATATCATGACCTGAGCTGAAGTCAGACACTCAACCAACTGAGCCACCTAGGTGCTCGGAGCAAAAATTAATTCTTATTAAAAGTAATACTCTGGCTGCTATCTTGACCATATATCTGGGTTTTAGGCAAAGTGTAAGCAGGGAGAGGTGTTAGGAAGTTACTGCAGTCATACTCAAGAAAGGTGGTGGTGGCTTGGACCATGGTAGTAGCATGGAAATGATGAGAAGCAACTTATTGTTGACGTATTTTAAGTATATTAGAAATGTGAAGATATCCTGGCACATTAGGTATAGGTTATGAGAGAAAGAAGGGAAGAAATCTGTTGTGTTAGCATGTAAGCTTTTTCCATGAAGGTTTCTCTTTTATATAATACATGTGTTATGGTGTGATAAGCATGAGCTTGGAAGAAAGGCAAATGTGGCATTGATTTCTGGTCCTAGTGGGTACTAGGCATCTCTTTCAACAAAATAGTGCTGTGCTAAGAGCTCAAATCTAGGGACACATGGGTGGCTCAATCAGTTAAGCGTGGGAAGTCAGTTTAGGTCATGATCTCATGGTTCATGGGTTCGAGACCCACATCTGCCGCTGTGCTGACAGCCTGGAGCCTGCTTCTTATTTCGGGTATCCCTCCCTCTCTCTCCCTGCCCCTTCCCCACTCATGCTCTGTTCCTTTCTCTCAAAAATAAAACATTTAAAAAAAACCTTAAAAACAAAAAGAGCTCAAGTCTAAAGCCCTGTGATCCTTTCTATGAAAGCTGGCTCTTTAACTTACTGAGAAACTTTGAGGGATTTAAATTTGACCCTCTAATCCTCAGTATCCTCATTATATTATTGGGTAATAAACATAATTACCAGAGAGGGAGAGACAAAGAGGTGGGGGAGGGAGGAAAAATGTATCACATCTGTTAAGGCCTATTAAGCAGTATGAGCTTAGTGCCAAACATATAGCAGGTGTAGTAGATTGAATTAATGGCTCCAATGCCTTCTCCCTCCCTGTAGCCACACCCTTTGCCATGTAATTTCCTAATAGCCCCTACTCAAGAGGAAGAGTATAGTTCCTTACTGTTTAACTTTGGGTTGTGCCCTGTGACTTACTTTGGCCTGTAGAATGAGAATAGAAGCGATAGTGTGACAAATCCAACCAAGCCTAGTCCTTAAGAGGCTTTGGGTATTTCTGCTTTTCCTTTTGTACCTCTCTCCTGTCCCTGGATTCCCCGAACATGAGAGTGTTGTGGGGCAGAGCCACTTCTTCTGACCCTTGACCTGCATCTGGAGGCAGAGCAGCTTCAGCTACCTCACCCTGAAGCAGAGGTGCCCAGAGCCCGGAGGAACCCCCAACCAATGGGAAGACATGTGCGTAAGAATAAGCAGTTAGTTCTTTCAGTCACTGAGGTTGGGGATGCTTTGTTACACAGTAATAGCTCAGTAAGTGATAGAGTCGGCACTGAATAATCCTAGTCTATTTCCTTAAAGTTTTGATTAAAACAACAACAAAAACCCAAATACCCTCTACGTTGTTTGAACTGTCTTCCTTTGCTTTATAGTTTTTAATACTTTGATACTGAGAGCAGATTGGGAGTTAAGACACAAGTCAAATTCCACAAAACAAAATTCCAGGGGTTCCTGGGTGGCTGAGTTGGTTGAACATCTAACTCTTGATTTGGGCTCAGGTCATGATCCCAAGGTCATGGGATTGAGCCTGCATCCATCTCTGAACTGAGTGTGGAGCCTGTTTAAGATTATCTTGCTCCCCGGGGTGCCTGGGTGGCTCAGTCAGTTGAGCGCCTGACTTTGGCTCAGGTCATGATCTTGCGGTCTGTGAGTTCGAGCCCCACGTGGGGCTCTGTGCTGACAGCTCAGAGCCTGCAGCCTGCTTCGGATTATGTGTCTCCCTCTCTCTCTGCCCCTCCCCCGCTCATGTTCTGTCTCTCTGTCAAAAATAAACATTAAAAAAATAAAAATGATTATCTTGCTCCCCCTATGGCCCTCTGCCCTGCTTCCATGCTCTCTCTCTAAAAATAACATAACAATAAAATAAAAAAATTAAAAAAAAACAAACTCTACATTATACCAGCCAAGAGTGACTTAACTCTTCCCTCTTTAAGTTATAGAATACCTTAGAGAGTTGGTAAGTGTTAAAAAGCTCAAATGGGATTGTCAGCCAGAGCCAGTGAGTTTGAGCAATATCCTTGACTATATCAGAGCACTCTCTTACTCACTGTAAATACAATTGGGGATTGAGCTCCTATAAGCCAATTATTTCTGAATGAAATATGCCTAAAAGAGAAAATAAAATATTCTCTAGTGTGTGTGTTGGGGGTATATATTGCTCTTACTGAGGCTATCACTATATTTTAAATAATTTTAAGTGATATGTATAGAAAAATGTGTCTATCCTCATTCCTCGTGGATTCTGTGTTTACAAATGTGTGTACTAAAATATACGTGTAATCCCCAATTAAACATATATGGGACTTTCAATCATTTGTAGACATGCTCAGTGTGGTGAGAATTTTGAGTTACCTGGTGAGTCTGTTCCCAGTGGAGGTCCAACAAGGCAGTTTCTGCTTTGCTTCAGCACTCACTCTGGAAACAAGTGTGCCCTTTTCATGGTCTATTTAGTGCCATGTTTTTCTCATTTTTGTGCTTTTTACTGGTGATTTCACTGTTTAAAATGGCCCCCGAGTGTAGTGCAAAAGTGCTGTCAAGGCTGTGATTTGCCTAATGGAGAAAATAGATAAGTTATATAAGCTTTGTTCAGGCATGAGTTACAGTGGTGTTGACTGTGAGTTCAGTGTTAACAAATCAACAATATATACCGTGTCTTCATGCATACTACAAGGTTATATATTAATCAGTTGACAAAGATGTGTGACGGGAGGCTCACAGAACAGAACCCTGTATTTTTCCTAGGAGCATTCATTTACTGTTTGCTAGTTTAATATTTGTGGTAACTATAGCACAAAACTACAGCAAATCGTGAGAAGTGACTGTGTGTATATGTGTATTTGTGTGTATTCATATATCTGCATATCTCCCTATATCGATCATACGTCTCCCTTAGAATAGCATTTTAATTATATCCTCCAATAGTTTCAATCACCAAACAATTCTTTACAGAAAGAAGCTACTACCTTCTGTAAGGCAAGCCTGGGACCTGTCATGAGAAGACGATGATAGACAACTTCCTATCAGTATTAGTCATTCAGGTCTTTATCTTTTTATACTTCTTGGGTTGTAACACTTAAATGAGTAAGATTATTACCATGAGATTCAGTGGAAGAAAAAAACCTGAATGACTTTCTCAAACTTGGAAAACAACCTTCCAGAAAGAGTTAAAGATATTATTAAAATAAGGATTATGAAAAGACTTAACAAGAAGTATCAAGGGCAACCACTTATCCCTAAAATAACCATTTTCTCACTGGATTCTCCTTTCTTTTTGACCTTAAAGTATCTTCTACATATCTCATTATTGCACGTGAATTCTATTGCAATAATCTTACTGCTTTTCTCTTGTCTTTGATCTCTCAATCCCTAGCCCACTGTCTGCCACACAATGAGTTCTCAGTGCACATCATGAACTATAATGACAGACTATTTAAGTGTTACCACACTACACTGGAGCTTCACATGCATTTTATATGCATATGTATGTGTGCATAATTTGTGATATTTAAAAGGTAACATTAATCTCAGTATAAATACCCCAAAGCAAATACTTTACTCACACTTCCCAGAAATTTCTTTTTAAAATTTACTTCAGTCTAAGTCAAAACCAGTTGCTGGAGGAAGTCATCGAGAAGATATGACCACCGATCGATCTGCGAGCTGGAACCAGAAATAGGAGGCTCCTCACCTTCTCGCCTGTCCTTGGAATGTATGTTCTACCCACTGTTCCCAAAGCTGGAGTAGTTTTAAAGACTCAGCCCTGAGGAAGTAATGCTGAGACCATCTGGAAGGTATATATGACTTAACCTCATTAATGTCTCTAAATAAACATTTTAAGATTCTGTCAGGTGGATGGAGATATCTACTTGTCTTGTGGCCACCCAAGACAAGCCTCATATATAAGTTCTCTTGGTTATTAAACCTGTCTCCTGGGGCACATGGGTGGCTCAGTTGGTTAAGCATCCAACTTCAGCTCAGGTCATGATATCCCGGTTTGTGAGTTCGAGCCCCATGTTGGGCTCTGTAATGACGCTTCAGAGGCTGGAGCCTGCTTGAGATTCGTGTCTCTGTCTCTGTCTCTGTCTCTCTCTCTCTCTGCCCCTCCCTGTTCACACTCTGTCTCTATCTCTCTCAAAAATAAATTAAAACAAACAAACAAAAAAAAAAAAAAAAAAAAACACAGCCTCCTAACAGTCTGCAGTGGCCTGCCTCTTTCTTTGGTCTTTTCTTGATGTTCGTGTCTGGGCCTGGTTTGCAAACCAACACCAGCATAGTGGAAAGAACATGGTCTTTATTAAACAGGGGTTTATATTCTGCCACAGCTGAAACAGCTTATGATTCTGTGTCTCCCTCTCTCTCTCTCTGCCCCTCCCCTGCTTGCACTCTGTCTCAAAAATAAAAAAAAAAAAACATTAAAAAAATTAAAAATAAAAAACAACACCAAAAGCCACAGAGCAGCTAAGGGATGGAACCAGAAATTGAACCGAGTCTGTCTCTAGAGTTCACATTCTTCTCCACTCTATAAACTGTACTCATTGTGGAACATCCAAAAAAGTTACAAAACTTTTCTAATCTTCAAGATCTTTATATGTCAAATGGGTGGTAGAATAAAACTGCTCATGAAATAGCTATGTGGATCATGCCAGATCTAACATGTGGATATGCGTGCATATCGTATCCACTTTATATATGCTAGTTCTTTTCTTCCAAAGCCTTATTTATGTCCATATCTTGAAATAGTTCAATGATAAATTAGCTTCTCGTAAACATGATCCTTGTTGTTTTAATTTTCAGAAATGTAGGAATCTGGATTGCAGCTGGAGGGCTGTGAATTATCAAAAAAAAAGTCTCTGCTATAGGCAATAATTTTAATGTTAATTAACTCCATCTGGAAGGAAAAGCAGGTGTTGAAATTGATCACTTAAGTACAGAAAGCAAAGGCTGTTTACTAAACTCTCCCTAAATTAATTTGGCCGAGCTTGTGGTTAAATTGCTTTCAAGTCACTTTTCTATAAATGCCTTATACCAAATGCTGAAATTGGAAAAAGAAGTAGACCAAGCAGATTTTAATGAAATGTAACAAATTGGACTGAAAGGTCACCTAAAAATAAAAATTGTATCTTAAAAATGAAAAAATGCAACAGCTTTGCTTCAATAGCAACTGGAATTTGAACAAAAACCTGTGGTACTTCTCATGTGTTGTTCACAAATCACCTGAATCAAATCAAAGTGCATGCACTAGAAAAAGTATAGAGTTCTGGGCTCTCTACCGGACCAATTGAGTCAGATGTGACAGCAAGGTCTAGGAATCTGCATTTAACAACTCAGGTGATTTTTATTCTCACTAAAACTTAGGAATCATTGTCCTAAGGATGGGGAGATACCAAATCACACAGTAGTGATATATAATCCTAAAAAGATGACAGATTAGTATAATAGTTATCTGAGAAGGTAAAATATAACACTGAAGCTTGAAAAATATCATTAAACGAATCTTTACTCTTTCAGAAAATATCGAACAATTATAGTGTTCAATTTCCTTGTCTTCTGTCATTACCTAACACCTCACTAGAAAGCCCAGATTCCCTAAACTTTTTCCAAGGCCTTCCATAACGTGATTTGATTGTCCATTCCACTCCAAAGTTCAGTCCCAAACCAGCAGAATCAGCATCACTCATATTTACAGAATCAGAAATTCTGAGGGTGGAACCCCAGCAATGTGTGTTGTAGCAAAGCCTCCAGGTGATTTCAATGCAGACTAGAATTTGAACATTATGTACCCTTCACGATTTGTTGTGATTCATCAGACTTCAGTCACTTGTTATGCACAAGGCATTAGGGATGATATTATTGTAGTAAAATAACTGGGTCTCTTGTTTCCATTGATAGACAAAGGGCACAAATTTTCAGTTGTAAAATGAATAAGTTCTAGGTATCTAATATACAGCATGGTGACTATAATTAACAATAATGTATTGTATAGTTAAAAGTTGCTATGACAGGAGAGCTTTAATGTTCTCACCATAACAAAAACAAAATGGTAGTTATCTGAGATAAAGGATGTGTTAACTAAACTTATTGTGGTAAACATTTCACAACATAAACATGTATGAAATCATTACCTAGTACACCTTAAACTTACACAATGGTGTATGTTAATTATATCTCAAAACTAGAAAAAAAGAGAAAATTGCATGGAAAAAAAAAGTTTTTGATAGAACCTGCTATTGTCTCCAAGTATCAAAGAACCAACACTTAATGAATATTTAGCACACATTAGTTACTCTTCTGAGTGCTTGGCATTTATTATCCCCCTAGAGGCGCCTGAGTGGCTCAGTTGGTTAAGTGTCTGACTTCCACTCAGGTCATGGTCTTGAGATTCGTTAAGTTCAAGCCCTGCGTCGGGCTCTGTACTAACCGCTCAGAGCCTGGAGCCTGCTTCTGATTCTGTGTCTCCCTCTCTCTCTGCCCCTCCCCCATTTGCACTCTGTCTCAAAAATTTAAAAAAAAAAAAAAAAAACATTAAAAAAATTAAAAATAAAAACCACCAAAAGCCATAGAGCAGCTAAGAGATGGAACCAGAAATTGAACTGAGTCTGTCTCTAGAGTTCACATTCTTCTCCACTCTATAAACTGCTATCAGTTTGTTAGCAATTCTCAAACACCACCTGAAGAATCCTTAGCCCTAATCAGGACAAAGACAATGCCCAAACCTGAGAAAAGAATAGGACTTTTAAGATCGTAAGATACAATATTTTTACACTAGAGTAAATTTGTTCCCAATATCCTACCTTTTTAAAAATCATCTCAAAGCCTGCTTATCTTTAGGTTTCTAATAAAACAGACTTTATTAGAAAAGCCTTTCACCTGTGTGAACATGAAGCAAAACACAGTGTATCAAAGCCTAGGCTTCCCTATGTATAGACTGAAGATAACAATATTATTTAACCATAGAGAAACAGTATGAAATGGGGGAATATACGTGAAAGTGCATTTTAAACTTTCAAACAATAATTATTTGCTTGTAATGTGGTGTCACAGTATTTTTCATACCAAAGTTTTCAGAATTTGTTTGCAAAGTGTCTCCTTTTACTGACCTTTTATACCACAATTAGCACTGTCTGTATAGACTGATTGCACAAAGTACGTTTAAAAAAATTTTTTTTTAATGTTTTATTTTATTTTTGAGACAGAGAGAGACAGAGCATGGATGGGGGAGGGTCAGAGAGAGACGGAGACACAGAATCTGAAGCAGGCTCCAGGCTCTGAGCTGTCAGCACAGAGCTCAAGGCGGGGCTCAAACTCACAGACCATGAGATCATGACCTGAGCCAAAGTCAGAAGCTCAACCGACCGAGCCATCCTGGCGCCCCACTTTTTTTTTTTTTTTTTTTTTTTTTAGTAACTCATTCATCAAATCTCAACCCTCAATCTCCACCTCTCAGTGGAGTTTTCAAACTTTCCTTACTATAAAATTAACCAAAGGTGCTTTTGAAAATGATAGTTTCTAGTGTCTCCCTGGAATTTTTATTATTTAGATCTGGCATGAGATCCAGATACATAGTTTAAGAAATATCCCAGGGGCGCCTGGGTGGCTCAGTTGGTTAAGTGTCTAACTTCAGCTCAGGTCAGGATCTCATGGCTCGTGAGTTCAAGCCCCACATCAGGCTCTGTGTTGACAGCTTAGAGCCTGGACCCTGCTTCAGATTGTGTTTCCATCTCTCTCTGGCCCGCTCCCTCTTGTGTTCTCTTTCTCTCTCTCTCAAAAATAAATAAGCATAAAAAAATAAAGAAATATCCCAAATGATTGTCATAATGAGTTGAGTGGCAGAAATATTAGAGTAAATACTAAAACTCTTCTAAAGATTTAAAGCAGAAAAAAATCCTCTCACTTTCTATTAGCATCAAGATTATTTTTGGACATAGTTTTGGACATAGTTTTTTGTTTGTTTGTTTCTTTGCTTTTAGTTATTTTGTTTGTTTTACTCCAAAACATTTGTCAGAAATGGCATTTTTTTTTCCTGGGAGGAAGGTATGTTAATAAAGTATTTATTTAGATAGACAAAGTTATGAGAAAGTAACAACGTAGACACAAATCCCAGTGTTTTAACGTAATAAATACCTCAGTTTGGTTCACAGGGAATGCCCACTGAGGGTCAGGACAGATGGGGGAATGAGAATGGAGGCTCTACTCCATGGGTGACTAAGGGAACCAGACTGAGCTTCTAGCACCTTGCAACTATGTCATCTGGAACTTGCAGCCTTTCAATTACCAAGGTAGGGGAAGGAGAAACTGAAAACTCAAATTTGGGTATGTCACTGCCTCAAGCCAGAAGTGGCACACAACTCAATCCTTAGTTCATTGGCCAAAACAGCCAAACATGCCCATCACAATAAAAGGGGCTTAGAAATATGGAGTGACAAGTGGAGTATTTTGCAAGCTTTACTATCTCTGCTTCGGTCTACTTTAAATTCAGTGAGTACTCTAAATAAATAATCACCAATCTTTAAGCAATGTAAAGCTACCCAGCAATCTGGGAAAAAGAGAAAGTGCTAATCAAATTGGTTTCTCACCCCAAGAATTTAAAATTGACCTAAGAGAGGACGCCTGGGTGGCTCAGTCGGTTAAGGGTCCAACTTCAGCTCAGGTCATGATCTCACAGTCCGTGAGTTTGAGCCCCGCGTCGGGCTCTCTGCTGACAGCTCAGAGCCTGGGGACTGCCTCAGATTCTGTGTCCCCCTCTCTCTCTGCCCCTCCCCTGATCACGCTCTGTCTCTCTCTGTCTCAAAAATAAATACAAACATTAAAAATAATAATAATAAAATAAAATTTACCTAAGACTGTAGTAAATCATCAAATTACAAAGATTATGCATTAAAGAGATGACTTGTGTGACACATGGTTTAATCTCAAAAAATGAACACCTTTAGAAGGCAGAGCTTCATGAAAGAAATGAGATAAATTAGGACCACAAGATTTCCAAAAAGAATCTGAGAATATGCAGATATATCCTAAACTTTGAGGGACTCACCATGAGAAAAACACAAATCAAACTTAGGATAAATCATGGAATTGAGTGCATGATTCAGGAAAATACAATATGACTCATCATTATAGGAAAGAAAGGAAGAAAATAAAACAAGTATCTTTAAGAATGTTCCATATGCAAGGACTCAGCTGATGCTTTACCTATGTTATCTCCATTTTATCAACTAAACCCTCAGAAGCAAGTATTATTCCCATTTTACAGATGAAATTTAAAAATGTGAAGCAGCTAGATTAACACTACACATTTAGTAAATAACAAAACTAAGATTCAAAACCATGACTGTGAGTCCCATGTTGTGTACAGGAATGTGTATATTTTTTAATTTAAATTTTGTTAATATTTATTTACTTTTGAGAGAGAGGTAGAGAGAATGGAGGAGGGGCAGAGAGAGAGGGGGACATAGAATCCAAAGCAGGTTCCAGGTTCCAAGGTGTCAGCACAGAGCCTGATGAGGGGCTTGAACCCACCAACCATGAGATCATGACCTCAGCCAGTCAGACGCTTAACAGACTGAGCCACCCAGGCTCCCTGGGAATGTGTATATTTTCCCCATTATATTATGTGATGCTATGCTAACCTAGGACCACCTTCACTAAAATCTTGCCTTTATAAAAGAGAAAGAATACTTCTAAGACACTACACTAGTAATGTTTAATGAAGTCATAATCTATTCACAGCCATAGTCAGTGATCCTGTGATAACTTCATGTATAACATTCCTGTGCTACAGTACCAGAGACATATAAAACAAATAGGCAAGATCACTGAGGCATATTCCTTTGAACAGTCCTTCTCTGCCTTTTCCTTCTAAATTGCACAAGAATTGGCAGCTAATTAACAACTCATTAGCAACATTGATAAACCATGTGACAAAAACAAATTCTGTGCTAACAGAAGGAAGAGCTTTCCAATGAATATAAAACAGAATATAGGATAACATCAAATTTCTGAAACTAGCTTCCTATGGATTTCTTTAAAAAAATTTTTTTTAACATTTATTTACTCTTGTGACACAGAGAGAGACAGAGCATGAGTGGGGGATGGGCAAGGAGAGAAGAAACACAGAATCCGAAGCAGGCTCCAGGCTCTGAGATGTGAGCACAAAGCCTGATGTGGGGGTTGAGCTCACTGACCCAACCATGAGATCATACCTGAGCCGAAGTTGGACACCTAACTGACTAAGCTACCCAAGCGCCTCGTATACAGATTTCTAAATTATTCTTGTATTTCATGTTTTCTTAGTCATTCATACATTAAAATATATATTAATCACCATGTTCAAAGCAATGTGGTAATTTTAGGGACACAAAAAGTGTCAAATACAATTCGTACCTTCAGGAAGTTTACAGTATAAAAAGATGATTAGGGAGTGTATACATTTCCATTTTAGGAAACAAACTTTATGAGGCTGGAATATGATCTTTTTAGCTAAATGTTGGCATTTCATTGATGTATCCACAGATGAACATCTGACCGCAGATTTTCTAGATGCACTGCTATTAGAGTAGGTATGAAATTCATGGTTAAGAGGCTGGGAAAATTTTGGATGTGTATAAAAATTGGATCTCACAGATTAATTTGAAGCATTTTGAATAACTAGACCTGCAACTTTTTCAATTAAAAACATTCAGTTATTCTCATTTCTGTTAAAAGAAAGTTGTAACTCCTTAAAATGGTTCACAAGGTCTTGACAATGTCTTTCCACTTTTTGTGTGTTCTGTCCATTTCATGGATCTCAGAAGAGGCCACACTGTATCACACTTGCGTTATTCCCTTTCCACTGTGTGAATTTCACCCAACCTACCAACTCACTTGATCTTTACCATTGCTCCTCACGCTTTAAGATGTAGTTAACTTCACTAAATATAGAAGGCCTGCCTAAACTCAAGTCAGATTTACTGTATCTACTTATATTGAACTCATCACACCACATAATAGGTATCGTATTTGTCTTGTATTTATCCCTTTGGCCTTTGGACTTTCTTGAGAACAGAGGTTTTATCTTTTCAGCTCTGTATCTTTGGGGGCTAATACTAGGCAAGGGCATAGTATGAACTTAATATCTCAACTATTAAGTGGATCAATAAGGGTGTACTATTCCATTTCACATCTATAATGAGAATATATGAATGCTGGGCCAGTGGGTATCACGGTCACAGGAAACTACTTTAAGCTACAGACATGGTTAATAGAAAAAGATGCACTAACATTTTTTTCTCCTAAGAGAACAGATCCAGCTATTTTAATGAAGTAGTTAAGTAGATCATCTCATACAACAAAACCTTAAAGAAATAAATACAGATTTTTTAATGTTTCCTTTCAATAAAATTTGTATTTGTCATGATCATAGCTTAGTTACATAATTACATCTAGGAGATCCAAATAGAATTATAGAATACTTACAATTCTCTGCTTCAACAGATAGTAGCTATTAGCATTCTGTGAGTTTTCTTTACAACCTGCCTTTGCAAAAGATGTAACACTTAAAAGAAGTACATCATTTTTTTCCCTAGTCTTTCTTAAGTTTAAACAGGAAAAAAAGAAAATCCTAGGTTCAGACCATTGGAACATGAATGCACCTGAGCTGAATGTACTTTTGAAGCAAATAAGAAATTGAGCCATGAAAATGAGACAAGGAATGTGAAAAATCAGCCTATGAGTACCACAATAAGAAAAGGGTCCTCTTGGGGCAACTGGGTGGCTTAGTTGGTTGAGGGTCTGACTCCTGATTTTGGCTCAGGTCATGATCTCAGGGTCATGGGATTGAGCCCTGCATCAGGCTCCATGATGAGCATGGAGCCTGCTTAAGATTCTCTCTCTCCCTCTCTCTCTCTCTCTCTCTCTCTGTCTCTCTCTCTCTGTCTCTATTTCCCTCCACCCATCTCCCCCACTCATGCTCTCTCCCTTTCTAAAAGAGAGGAGGGAGGGGAGGAAGGAAAAAAAGGAAGGAAGGACGGAATAAGGGAAGGAAACAGGGAAGGAAGGAAATGGTCCTCTTCTTCCTTACTTCAGTGTTATGCCCATTTAATCACTTTTTAATTCACTCTATCTGACCTGAGTCTTGCCAGAATTGTAGGTGCCTGTAGCTATAGGATTCAGGCCCATTGACATTAAAACAAGTGTTTTATCAATGTGATGAACAGAAAAAATATGCAGCCGAGAATCCTTTATCCAGCAAGTCTGTCATTCAGAATAGAAGGAGAGATAAAGGTTTTCCCAAACAAACAAAAACTGAAGGAATTCATCACCACTAAACCAGCCCTACAAGAGATCCTAAGGGGGATTCTGTGAGTGCAATGTTGCAAGGACCACAAAGTACCAGAGACATCACTACAAGCATAAAACATACAGACATCACAATGACTCTAAACCCACATCTTTCAATAATAACACTGAATGTAAATGGACTAAATGCTCCAACCAAGACACAGAGTATCAGAATGGATAAAAAAACAAGACCCATCTATTTTCTGTCTACAAGAGACTCATTTTAGACCTGAGGACACCTTCAGATTGAAAGTGAGGGGATGGAGAACTATCTATCTATCATGCTACTGGAAGTCAAAAGAAAGCTGGAGTAGCCATACTTATAATCAGACAAACTAGACTTAAATTAAAGGCTGTAACAAGAGATGAAGAAGGGCATTATATAATCATTACAGGGTCTATCCATCAGGAAGAGCTAACAATTATAAATGTATATGTACCGAATACGGAAGCCCCCAAATATATAAAACAATTACTCACAAACATAAGCAACCTTATTGATAAGAATGTGGTCATTGCAGGGGACTTTAATACCACACTTACAACAATGCATAGATCATCTAGACACAGGATCAATAAAGAAACAAGGGCCCTGAATGATACATTGGATCAGATGGACTTGACAGATATATTTAGAACTCTGCATCCCAAAGCAACAGAATATACTTTCTTCTCGAGTGCACATGGAACATTCTCCAAGATAAATCACATACTTGGTCACAAAACAGCCCTTCATAAGTATAAAAGAACTGAGATCATACCATGCACACTTTCAGACCAGAATGCTATGAAGCTTGAAATCAACCACAGGAAAAAGTCTGGAAAACCTCCAAAAGCATGGAGGTTAAAGAACACCCTACTAAAGAATGAATGGGTCAACCAGGCAATTAGAGAAGAAATTAAAAAATATATGGAAACAAATGAAAATGAAAATACAACAATCCAAATGCTTTGGGATGCAGTGAAGGCAGTCCTGAGAGGAAAATACATTGCAATCCAGGCCTATCTTCCAAGAAACAAGAAAAATCCCAAATGCAAAATCTAACAGTACACCTAAAGGAAACAGAAGCAGAACAGCAAAGACACTCCAAACCCAGCAGAAGAAGAGAAATAGTAATGATCAGAGCAGAAAAAAAAAACAATATAGAATCTAAAAAAACTGTAGAGCAGATCAACGAAACCAAGAGTTGGTTTTTTGAAAAAATAAACAAAATTGACAAACCTCTAGCCAGGCTTCTCAAAAAGAAAAGGGAGATGACCCAAATAGATAAAATCATGAATGAAAATGGAATGATTACAACCAATCCCTCAGAGATACAAACAATTATCAGGGAATACTATGAAAAATTATATGCCAACAAATTGGACAACCTGGAAGAAATGGACAAATTCCTAAACACCCACACTCTTCCAAAACTCAATCAGGAGGAAATAGAAAGCTTGAACAGACCCATAACCAGCGAAGAAATTGAATCGGTTATCAAAAATCTCCCAACAAATAAGAGTCCAGGACCAGATGGCTTCCCAGGGGAGTTCTACCAGACGTTTAAAGCAGAGATAATACCTATCCTTCTCAAGCTGTTCCAAAAAATTTAAAGGGAAGGAAAACTTCCAGACTCATTCTATGAAGCCAGCATTACTTTGATTCCCAAACCAGACAGAAACCCAGCAAAAAAAGAGAACTACAGGTCAATATCCCTGATGAATATGGATGCAAAAATTCTCAACAAGATACTAGCAAATCGAATTCAATGGCATATAAAAAGAATTATTCACCATGATCAAGTGGGATTCATTCCTGGGCTGCAGGGCTGGTTCAACATTCGCAAATCAATCAATGTGATACATCACTTTAACAAAAGAACAGATAAGAACCATATGATCCTGTCAATCGATGCAGAAAAAGCATTTGACAAAATTCAGCAACTTTCTTAAAAAAAACCCTTGAGAAAGTCAGGATAGAAGGAACATACTTACACATTATAAAAGCCATATATGAAAAGCCCACAGCTAATATCATCCTCAACAGGGAAAAACTGAGAGCTTTCCCCCTGAGATCAGGAACGCGACAGGGATGACCACTCTCACCGCTGTTGTTTAACATAGTGTTGGAAGTTCTAGTATCAGCAATCAGACAACAAAAGGAAGTCAAAGGCATCAAAATTGGCAAAGATGAAGTCAAGCTTTCACTTTTTGAAGATGACATGATACTATACATGGAAAACCTAATAGACTCCACCAAAAGTCTGCTAGAACTGATACATGAATTCAGCAAAGTTGCAGGATACAAAATCTATGTACAGAAATCAGTTGCATTCTTATACACTAATAATGAAGCAACAGAAAGACAAATAAAGAAACTCACCCCATTCACAATTGCACCAAGAAGCATAAAATACCTAGGAATAAGCCTAACCACAAATGTAAAAGATCTGTATGCTGAAAACTCTAGAAAGCTTATGAAGGTAATTGAAGAAGATATAAAGAAATGGAAAGACATTCCCTGCTCATGGATTGGAAGAATAAATATTGTCAAAATGTCAATACTACCCAAAGCTATCTACACATTCAATGCCATCCCAATCAAAATTGCACCAGCATTCTTCTCAAAGCTAGAACAGACAATCCTAAAATTTTTATGGGACCACAAAAGACCCTGAATAGCCGAGGTAATATTGAAGAGGAAGACCAAAGCAGGAGGCATCACAATCCCAGACTTTAGCCTCTACTACAAAGCTGTCATCATCAAGACAGCATGGTATTGGCACAAAAACAGACACATAGACCAATGGAATAGAATAGAGACTCCAGAATTGGACCCACAAAAGTATGGCCAACTAATCTTTGACAAAGCAGGAAAGAATATCCAATGGAAAAAAAGACAGTCTCTTTAACACATGGTGCTGGGAGAACTGGACAGCCACATGCAGAAGGTTGAAACTAGACCACTTTCTTACACCATTCACAAAAATAAACTCAAAATGGATAAAGGACCTGAATATGAGGCAGGAAACCATCAAAACCCTAGAGGAGAAAGCAGGAAAAAACCTCTCTGACCTCAGCCACAGCAATTTCTTACTTGACACATCTCCAAAGGCAAGGGAATTAAAAGCAAAAATGAACTATTGGGACCTCATCAAGATAAAAAGCTTCTGCAGGAGGAGCCAAGATGGTGAAATAGCATGGAAGCTTTTTGCGTGTCTCGAGTCCATGAAATACAGCCAGAACAACACTAAACCATCCTGCACACCTAGAAAACTGATTGGAGGATTAATACAACAATCTGCACAACCTGAACCACAGAATTCATCAGGTACACAGCGCAGACAGGTGAACTTGGGGAGCGAGAAGCCGCGGGAAGGGAGGAGCTTTTGCAGGTGGAGAGAGGACAGAGAGGGGGGCGGGGGGAGAATACAGGAAAAGCACCCCTTCCCAAAAGCAGCTGGAGAGAAAGTGGAAAATTGGAAACAGTCGCAGAGACTAAACAAAAAAGTATAAAGGAGAAAGGAGAGGGTTTAAATTCCATTAAGACTATAAACAAGGGGAGCGCAAAGTCTGCAATTCTGCAGCTCGATACCTGGCGGTGATCTGGTGGGAAGGGTGAATCCCCAGGAGCACAGTGGGGTCCAGGAGGTTCTCGGGCCACACGGGGAAAAGTGGTTCCGCTGCTGGAAGGACATTTGGTAGAGACTGTTGAAGCCACCTGGTCCCAGCAGACCCCGGAAAACTGCCACATTCGCGGGTGCTGGAACAAGGTCATTAAGGGTGAAGCCTGGTGCCACGTGTGTGTTGTGATTTTCCATAATCCCTGAAACGCTGCTGACACAATATCTCGCGAACTTTTTCTGGGGCAGGCTGGCAGCTGGCCGCAGTCTCGGGGCACCAGCAGCACCAGGGTCCAGCAAGCATTCCTGGGTGCAGCCGACATTCGGCCATTGCTCGGTGAGACCCCCCGCAGAGGGGCAGAGCAGGTCAAAGCCGCAGTCCTTCGGAAGTAAGGGGCCAGGGAAAACAGCCGCATCTGAGACAAAACTTGGGAGAGAGGTACTGCCTGGGGCCTGGTCACGGAGAGTGAAAAAGCGGGGAGTGGACAAATGCTGAAGACAGAGAACAGGTGCATGATTGCTGATGCGGGAGACAGAGTTCCAATACTAGAGATTGGGTAGATGGGTGAAGACAGGGTCACCGCTCCCAAGCATGCGCATACTCACCTACAAACGCCAAACACTCCACCCCAGTAGGCTAGCACCGCCATCTAGTGGAGAACGGAGCCGTTACACTGAGCCCCGCCCAACTGGGCCAACCTTGTTCTTCAAGAACACATGTCTCACCACCTACTTAGTTTATGGACTATAAAGCGCTTCATAATCTGACTTCTATGGGAAAATGAAGTAATTTTAGTCCTATTTCAATCTGTTAGCAGTTCCATCTATTCAATTTTCTCTTTTTTTTCTTTTACTTCTTTTTCTTGAATACAGAAAGGGAAAAAATTCATTTTTATTTTCAATTTTTATTAAAATATATTTCTTTAATTTTTTAGCTCTATTTTTTACTTTGGTGTAAATTTTTTTAAATTCTATTTTATTTCGTACATCATTTTATTTTAGTCTACTTCAGTGTATTCCCTTTTTCAGATTTTCAAATGATTTCCTTTTTATTTTTCTTTTTTCTCTTTTTTGTTTCTTTTCTTTTTCCTGAATGCAGAAAGAGAAAAACTTCATTTTTACTTTCAATTTCTATTAAAAATATTTTCTTTAATTTTTTACTATATTTTTTGCTTTTTGTAATTTTTTTCAAATTCTATTTTACTTCCATCACTTTATTTTAGTCTACTATAGTGTATTCACTTTGTCAAATTTTCAAACGATTTCCTTTCTTTTTTTCTCTTTTTTCTATTTTTCTTGAATACAGAAAGAGAAAAAATTCATTTTTATTTTTTTATTAAAAATATTTTCTTTAATTTTTTCTACTATATTCTTTACTTTTGTGTAATTTTTTTCAAATTCTATTTTACTCCCATCATCTCATTTTAGTCTACTTCAGTGTATTCATTTTTTCAAATTCTCAAACAATTTCCTTTTTTTTTCTCCCCACCCCTCTTTTCTGTCTACTGTCAAACCACTTTAAACACCCAGACCAAAACACTCCTAGGATCTAGCATCATTACTCGATTTTTTGTGTGTATGTGATTTTAATTTTTTAATTTTAATATTATTTAATTTTTTTAATTTTAATTTTTCTACCTCATTAATCCCTTTTCCCCCTCCAAAATGACAAAACGAAGGAATTCACCCCAAAAGAAAGAGCACGAAGAAATGACAGCCAGGGACTTAACCAACACAGGTACAAGCAAGATGTCTGAACCAGAATTTAGAATCACAATAATAAGAATCATAGTTGGAGTCGAAAATAGATTAGAATCCCTTTATGCAGAGATAAAAGAAGTAAAAAATAGAATGAAATTAAAAATGCTATAACTGGGCTGCAATCATGGATGGATGCAGCGGCGGCAAGGATGGATGAGGCAGAACAGAGAATCAGCAATATAGAAGACAAACTTATAGAGAATAATGAAGCAGAAAAAAAGAGGGAGATTAAGGCAAAAGAGCAAGATTTTAGAATTAGAGAAATCAGTGACTCATTAAAAAGGAACAACATCAGAATCATAGGAGTCCCAGAAGAGGAACAGAAAGAAATAGGGGTAGAAGGGTTATGTGAGCAAATCATAGTGGAAAACTTTCCTAACCTGGGGAAAGACACAGACATCAAAATCCAGGAAGCACAGACGACCCCCATTAGACTCAACAAAAACTGACCATTAACAAGGCATGTCATAGTCAAATTCACAATATACTCAGGCAAGGAGAGAATCATGAAAGCAGCAAGGGAAAAAAGTCCCTAACCTACAAGGGAAGATAGATCAGGTTTGCAGCAGACCTATCCACAGAAACTTGGCAGGCCAAAAAGGAGTGGCAGGATATATTCAATGTACTGAGTCAGAAAAATATGCAGCCAAGAATTCTTTATTCAGCAAGGCTGTCATTCAAAATAGAAGGAGAGATAAAACGTTTCCCAGGCAAACAAAAATTAAAGAAGTTTGTGACCACTAAACCAGCCCTGCAAGAAATTTTAAGGGGGACTCTCTGAGGCAAGAAAATATGAAAATTATATATAAATACCAAAAGAAACAAAGATCAGAAAGGATCAAAGAACACCACCAGAAACTCCAACGCTACAAGCATCATAATGGCAATAAATTCATATCTTTCAGTATTTACTCTAAACGTCAATGGACTCAAAGCTCCAAACAAAAGACATAGGGTACAGATGGATAAGAAAACAAGATCCATCTATATGGTGTTTACAAGAGGCCCACTTTAGACCTAAAGACACCTTGAGATTGAAAACAAGGGGAGGAAGAACAATCTATCATGCTAATGGTCAACAAAAGAAAGCCGAAGTAGCCATACTTATATCAAACAATCTAGACTTTAAAATAAAGACTGTATCAAGAGATGCAGAAGGACATTATATCATAATGAAGGGGTCTATCCACCAAGAAGACCTAACAATTATAAAGATTTATGTGCCAAAAGTGGAGCACCCAATTACATAAATCAATTAATCACAAACATAAAGAAACTCATTGATAGTAATACCATAATAGTAGGAGACTTCAACACCACACAACAATGGACAGATCATCTAATCAAAAAATCAACAAGGAAGCAATGGCTTTGAATGACACACTGGACCAGATGGACTTAACAGATATATTCAGAACATTTCATCCTAAAGCAGCAGAACATACATTCTTCTCCAATGCACATGGAACGTTCTCCAGAATAGACCATATACTGGGACACAAATCAGCCCTAAGTAAGTACAAAAAGATCGAGATCAATACCATGCATATTTTCAGACCACAACGCTCTGAAACTCGAGATCAACTACAGGAAAAAATTTAGAAAGGTAACAAATACTTGGAGACTGAAGAACATCCTACTAAAGAATGAATGGGCTAACCAAGAAGTTAAAGATGATATTAAAAAGTATATGGAAGTCAATGAAAATTATAACACTACAACCCAAAACCTCTGGGACGCAGGAAAGGTGGTCAGTCATAAGAGGAAAGTATATAGCAATCCAGGCCTTCCTAAAGAAGGAAGAAAGATCTCAGACACACAACCTAACCTTATGCCTTAAGGAGCTGGAAATGGAATAGCAAATGAAACCCAAAACCAGCAGAAGACAGGAAATAATAAAGATTAGAGCAGAAATTAATGCTATCAAAACCAAAAAAAGAGAACAGATTAATGAAACCAGAAGCTCGTTCTTTGAAAGAATTAACAAAATTGATAAACCGCTAGCCAGTTTGATCAAAAAGAAAAAGGAAAGGACCCAAATAAATAAAATCAATAATGAAAGAGGAGAGATCACAACCAACAAACAGAAATAAAAAAACGATAATAAGAATTACATGCCAATAAAATGGGCAATCTGGAAGAAAGGGACAAATTCCTAGAAACATATATACTACAAAAAGTGAAACAGGAAGGGATAGAAAATTTGAACAGATACATAACCAGCAAGGAAATCAAATTAGTAATCAAAAATCTGCCAAAAACCAAGAGTCCAGGGCCAGATGGCTTTCCAGGGGAATTCTACCAAACATTTGAGGAAGAGTTAACACCTATTCTCTTGAAACTGTTCCAAAACATAGAAATGGAAGGAAAACTTCCAAATTGTTTCTATGAAGCCAGCATGACCTTAAGTCCAAAACCGGACAGAGAATCCACTAAAAAGGAAAACTATAGACCAATTTCCCTTATGAACATGGACGCAAAAATCCTCAACGAGATATTAGTCAACTGGCTTCAACAATACATTAAAAAAATTATTCACCGCGACCAAGTGGGATTTATACATGGGATGCTCGGCTGGTTCAATAGCTGCAAAACAATAAACGTGATTCATCACATCAATAAAAGAAAGGACAAGAACCACATGATCCTCTCAATAGATGCAGAGAAAGCCTTTGACAAAACACAGCATCCTTTCTTGATAAAAACCCTCAAGAAAGTAGGGATAGAAGGAGCATACCTCGACATCATAAAAGCCATATATGAATGACCCAACGCTAATATCATCCTCAATGGGAAAAAACTGAGAGCTTTCCCCCTAAGGTCAGGAAGAAGATAGGGATGTCCACCCTCGCCACTGTTGTTCAACATAGTATTGGAAGTCTTAGCCTCTGCAATCAGACAACACAAAGAAATAAAAGGCATCCAAATTCGCCAGGAGGAGCTCAAACTTTGACTCTTCGCAGATGACGTGATACTCTATGGAAAACCTAAAAGATTCCACCAAAAAACTGCTGGAATTGATTCATGAATTCAGCAAAGTTGCAGGATATAAAATCAACACACAGAAATCGGTTGCATTCCTATACACCAACAATAAAGCGACAGAAAGAGAAATCAAGAAATCGATCCCATTTACAGTTGCACAAGAAACCATAAAATACCTAGGAATAAATCTAACCAAAGAGGTGAAAAATCTATACACTGAAAACTATAGAAAGCTTATGAAAGAAATTGAAGACACAAAAAAATAGAAAAAGATTCCATGCTCCTGGATAGGATGAACAAATATTGTTAAAATGTCAATACTACCCAAAGCAATCTCCATATTCAATGCAATCCCTATCAAAATAACACCAGCATTCTTCACAGAGCTAGAACAAATAATCCTAAAATTTGTATGGAACCAGAAAAGACCCCAAATAGCCAAAGCAATCTTGAAAAAGAAAACCTAAGCAGGAGGCATCACAATTCCAGACTTCAAGCTATACTACAAAGCTGTAATCATCAAGACAGTATGGTACTGGCACAAGAACAGACACTCAGATCAATGGAACAGAATAGAGAACCCAGAAACGGACCCACAAACGTATGGCCAACTAATCTTTGACAAAGCAGGAAAGAATATCCAATGGAATAAAGACAGTCTCTTCAGCAAGTGGTGCTGGGAAAACTGGACAGCAACCTGCAGAAGAATGAACCTGGACCACTTTCTTACACCATACACAAAAATAAACTCAAAATGGATGAAAGACCTCAATGTAAGACAGGAAGCCATCAAAATCCTCAAGGAGAAAGCAGGCAAAAACCTCTTTGATCTTGGCCACAGCAACTTCTTACTCAACACGTCTCCAGAGGTGTGGGAAACAAAAGCAAAAATGAACTACTGGGACCTCATCAAAATAAAAAGCTTCTGCACAGTGAAGGAAACAATCAGCAAAACCAAAAGGCAATCGATAGAATGGGAGAAGACATTTGTAAATGACATATGAGATAAAGGGTTAGTATCCAAAATGTATAAAGAACTTACCAAACTCAACACCCAAAAAACAAATAACCCAGTGAAGAAATGGGCAAAAGACATGAATAGACACTTCTCCGAGGAAGACATCCAGATGGCCAACCGTCACATGAAAAAAAGCTCAACATCACTCATCATCAGGGAAATACAAATCAAAACCACAATGAGATACCACCTCACACCTGTCAGAATGGCTAACTTATAACTCAGGCAACAACAGATGTTGGTGAGGATGCAGAGAAAGAGGATCTCTTTTGCATTGTTGGTGGTAATGCAAGCTGGTGCAGCTACTCTGGAAAACAGTATGGAGGTTCCTCAAAAAACTAAAAATAGAACTACCCTAGGACCCAGCAATTGCACTACTAGGTATTTATCCAAGGGATAAAGGTGTGCTGTTTCAAAGGGACACATGCACCCCCATGTTTATAGCAGCACTATCAACAATAGCCAAAGCATGAAAAGAGCCCAAATGTCCATTGAGAGATGCATGGATAAAGAAGGTGTGGTATATATATATACAATGAAGTATTACTTGGCAATCAAAGAGAATGAAATCTTGCCATTTGCAACTACATGGATGGAACTGGAGGGTATTATGCTAAGTGACATTAGTCAGAGAAAGACCAAAATCATATGACTTCACTGATATGAGGACTTTAAGAGACAAAACAGATGAACATAAGGGAAGGGAAACAAAAATAATATAAAAACAGAGAGGGGGACAAAACAGAAGAGATTCATAAATATGGAGAACAAACTGAGGGTTACTGGAGGGAGGGGGGATGGGCTAAATAGGTAAGGGGCACTAAGGAATGTACTCCTGAAATCATTGTAGCACTATATGCTAACTAATTTGGATGTAAATTAAAAAAAATAATAAAACATAATATAAAAATAAATAAAAAGCTTCTGTACTGCAAAGGAAACAATCAACAAAACTAAAAGGCAACCAACCGAATGGGAAAAGATATTGCAAATGACATATCGGACAAAGGGCTAGTATCCAAAATCTATTATCCAAACTATATCCAATCTATCTAGCATCCAAAATCCAAACTCCACACCTGAAAAACAAATAATCCAGTGAAAAAAATGGGCAACAGACTTGAATAGACACTTCTCTAAAGAAGACATCCAGATGGCCAACAGGCACATGAAAAGATACTCAACGTCACTCCTCATCAGGGAAATACAAATCAAAACCACACTCAGATACCACCTCATGCCAGTCAGAGTGGCCAAAATGAACAAATCAGGAGACTACAGATGCTGGAGAGGATGTGGAGAAACGGGAACCCTCTAGCACTGCTGGTGGGAATGCAAACTGGTGCAGCTGCTCTGGAAAACAGTGTGGAGGTTCCTCAAAAAATAAAAAATAGATCTATCCTATGACCCAGCAATAGCATGGTAGGAATTTATCCAAGGGATACAGGAGTGCTGGTGCATAGGGGCACTTTTACCCCAATGTTTATAGCAGCACTTTCAACAATAGCCAAGTTGTGGAAAGAGCCTAAATGTCCATTGACTGATGAATGGATAAAGAAATTGTGGTTTATATATACAATGGAATACTACTTGGCGATGAGAAAGAATGAAATATGGCCTTTTGTAGCAGCGTGGACGGAACTGGAGAGTGTGATGCTAAGTGAAATATGTCATACAGAGAAAGACAGATACCATATGTTTTTACTCTTATGTGGATCCTGAGAAACTTAACAGAAGACCATGGTGGAGGGGAAGGGAAAAAAAAAAAGAGAGGGAGGGAGCCAAAGCATAAGAGACTCTTGAAAACTGAGAATAAACTGAGGGTTGATGGGGGGTGGGAGGGAGGGGAAAGTGGGTAATGGGTATTGAGGAGAGCACCTGTTGGGATGAGCACTGGGTGTTGTATGGAAACCAATTTGACAATAAATTTCTTATAAAAAAAAAACAAAATAAAACAAAACAATTAAAAGAAAAAAAAAACAAGTGTTTTACTTCCAATTTAAAATGTCAACAAATTAGCAGCCTTTGACACATCTTTCAACTTCAAATTCAGTTTTTTTCTACTTTCTTACGATGATACATAAAAAGACAAATGGAGAAAACTATTGGCAAAATGACGAAACAAGTGATATTAGTTTGACAGTATGCTGATCAACATGGGCTTTGCCTCATGAAAGAGATTAACTTCTCTTGCAGAAAAGAACACAGACATTTCATTACAGTGTTTCGTTAATTTAGAGACTCAGGGTCTACTAAATCAGAAACCGTTGGTGGTTGTGGTGGTGGTAGTTTTGAGTGACAAGAAAGAAAGCTGTAGGAAATGGGAGATGATTCCACTTGAGCGGAGCCACAACCGCTAAATTTCTATAGTAGTTACACATACCTCATCACCTTCCAGGTATTACACTAAGACAGGTTCCATAAGAATTACAATGTTGGGGTAGAAGATTTAAGAGGAATACTTAGGCCCTGTATGTTAGGAAACTTCAATTTTGTCTATATCTATCATTGGCTTTATTTGGGGAGAATAAGATGGAAAAAAAAGAACCTTTAAAATAAATTATAAAAATTAAAAGTATGTGTATTCTTAAATCAACATAAATTTAAGAAAAATAGGCATTTTCAATAGAAGAAAAAATTAAATTGCTTTTTGAAACAAATAAAGACTAAAAAGGAGGTTGTAATAGGGGCACCTTGGTGGCTCAGCTGATTAAGTGTCTGACTTGGGCTCAGGTCATGATCTCACAGTTTGTGAGTTCAAGCCCTGAATTGGGCTCTGTGCTGACAGCTCAGAGCCTGGAGCCCACTTTGGGTTCTGTGTCTCCCTCTCTCTCTGCCTCTCTCCTGCTCATGCTCTCTCTCTCCCCTTCAAACATAAATAAACATTAAAAAAAATTTAAAAATAGAGGTTGTAATAAACAGAGAGTGTTTTTCTACTTTTAATAATATCCTAAAAAACTAGTCAACGGCATCAAACTTATTTGAAAGAGTGCATGAAAAATAAAATTATATTACCAGTGTCATGAAAGCCAGTGTAAATCTATAGGGAGTCTAGTCATTAATGCAAAAAGCAGACTGAACAATCTCTTGAGAATACAGAAGAAAAATGAAAGCATGGCAAAGATTAAAGTATTGAGACAGCTAGTAGATAGACAGAAAAAATACATCAAATGTTGAAATCTAAGGATTTCAGCAAATATAAACAAAATTGTATAGTGTAATTAACAGTGACATAATGGCAGAAATTCCTCAGCAAGTAAAAGTACCAATGTCTTTAAGTTCTTCAAGCTAAATTAAATAGAAATGTTCCATAACAAGATGAACTTTGAAAAAAACAGTTTGATTTTCAATGACAATTTTAAATGACCTACACATTAAAACAGTATCTAAAAGTATATGGAAATACTCTGATTCAACCAAACCTTATGGCAATAAATTCCAAAAAAAAAAAAAAAAAAAAACCCACAATGAAACAAAATTTAAAGGATTTTGAGTCTATGTATATATAATGTTCCAAAGGATAATAAATATAGAGGAAGACAAAAATATATTAATCTATAACAGATAGGTAAATATACTCAGAAAATGTGTTATTTTTTTTAAAAATGAGATTTTCCCATTATATTTATAATAAAAATTCAAGAAGAAAAAGATGTAAAGTGAGTTCAACATTAGATTTGCTCTATATTTTGTAAATATGGGAACATTTGTTTATAAAACATTTAATATAAAGACGACAAAAGCTATTTATATAAAAAATACATTAACACTAAAAATCAGGTGGTTGTCAAAAACTAAGAACTCACTCTCAGTAAGACAGTTTTGTTATAGTTATCTCATTATTAACATACATGTTTTTTGTAGAAAACACAAGTAGACAGAAACACGTGTATAGGTGCGTGTGTGTGTGTGTGTGCGTGTGTGTGTGTGTATGTGTGTGTATAATCTCCTTCCAATTCCCTAGAATTAATCTTGCATAACCTTGCTCTGGTGAGCATCTTTTATGAAATGGGAAAAATTCTCCCTTACTATATTCAGAAGTCTTTCTTGTTGTTCTTAATAGTGCATTACTCAAAAATCCTGTTATGAAGGACTCTTTTTGTTTTCTTAAGGAGGTGATGGCTACCTGGCATGCCCAGGAACTAATTCTAAGGCAACCTTATATAGTTGTTGTGTGTCTTAAAGGTCATGAAAAACATACAATTTCTTACATATCTGGCTAAAAATGGTGTGAACATAACAGTGACAGCTAATGGTTAAAGAAGTGCCTTATGGCTGAAATGGGTAAATGAAGCCATGGTTTCATATGTCCATCCTAAGAATCATGATATTCTCTTGCATAACCCCAGTATAGCTATCAACTTCAATAATTTTTACATGAATACAATCCTTCTAATTTGTTATTTGTATTCGACCATTTTCAATAGACCAAATAATGTCCTCTATAGCATGTTTTCTCCTCCCATCTAGGGCCAGGTAGAAAATTACTTCTCAAGCCTCTTTTAATCTAGAATATTACCCTAGTTCTTCAATGGCTTTGATATTGACATTTTTGAAGATTTCAGTTCACCATCCTTTTTTCTAATAGAACATTTTTCATTTCATTTGTCTGAGGTTTCTTAATAATTACTTTCACTCTTTGCTTTATTGGCCAGGACACAACATAGGTGGTGAGTACTTCTTAGATTTGGAGGCACATGATGTCCATTGGTCTTTCACTAGAGATTTTAATTTTGATAATCTGGTAAACATTTTGCCCACTTAATGGACATTTGTCCATTGACTGATTATATACAACCATATACATATATATATATATATATATACACACACACACACATACATATACACATACACACACACATATATACACATATACATATACGTATACATATATATACTCAAATATATATTCAAAGCGAAAGTATTCAACTTAGTGATCATTTTGTGTGTGTATTTCATATATGTCTCTACATTGAGTGTTGTTGTGGTTTTTGTCTAAGTCTAAGGGAGCTGGTCATGACTGAGGTATTGTATGAACATTATTAACCTTATTGTACCCTCAGATTGTAGAAGAGTGAATGTACTGCATGTGCTAGTAAGAAGGGGAACACAATTAAAATACAAAGTTCAGACTTTTCTAACTGAAAGTGATTAAAAACAACAACAAATATTACACATTATAATTAATTAAATGCATCAGAGAGAATCAATCTCAAGAACAAAGAACAAATCAAACAACAAGGATGGAGGGGAGGAAAACAGTAAAGACAATGAAAAGTGATCCATTGGAAAGGGTAGGGACAGCAAAAACATCACATGTCTATATGCCTAAGATTTACAAAAAACCATGTGTAGTGGACACTGGGGTCTGCTGTTTATAATTCTCTTTTGGGAACAGAGCTGTCTCTCATTACCCAACCTGCCAGTGACAGTAGCTGCTGATGACTCAAAGTTATGCTCCTTTCTGGGAGTTGCTCTTGACCAAAGAGAGGTATCTCAGCTAAGGTTATATTTCCCTCTCAATGTGTGTGTGACTGGGGGAGGCAGCCTGAATCTAGTGACTAGTTGATGAGATGTTAAAATGTTCAGGTCTCGGGGCGCCTGGGTGGCGCAGTCGGGTAGGCGTCCGACTTCATCCAGGTCACGATCTCACGGTCCGTGAGTTCGAGCCCCGCGTCAGGCTCTGGGCTGATGGCTCGGAGCCTGGAGCCTGTTTCCGATTCTGTGTCTCCCTCTCTCTCTGCCCCTCCCCCGTTCATGCTCTGTCTCTCTCTGTCCCAAAAATAAATAAACGTTGAAAAAAAAAATTTAAATGTTTAAAATGTTCAGGTCTCCTTGGTTTGATTTTGGCCTTCGTTTAAGGTCCAGACAAGCTGATGAAATTGCTATTGCAAGGCACGGATGATGTAGGATGTTCAATCCCTGCCTGAATATAGACGGCGAGATGGTATCTATAATATCATTGTATGCCAGAGTAGTTTAACCTTCTTTGAATAAGGAAAATCTAATTTAAATTTGCTCAGCAAATCATGTCTGATAGAAAAAAATACAAGTATGTACACTTTATATATTGCTTTATTATTATACACACACACATTCAACAAGAAATAAAAATAAATGGAAAGTTCTAACATTTCAAAGCACAAATTCTCATTTTTATTTCATAATAATATATATGGAAAGTGCTGGCCCAAAATAAACCTTTCAACTTTCCAATGAGTAGACTTACACAAAGTTTTCTCATCAACATTTTTAGCTATTTTCTCATCTTCAAACCAGACGGAGATAGTATCCATATTTACAGAAGGAGAAAATGAGGCTTGAAGAGCTTAAACAACTGGTTCAAAGCCACATGGCAGCAAGTGATAGAGTCAGGATTTGAACTATAGTTGACTTCAAAGTCGTAATTATTTGACCCCTTTCACAATGTCACTGCTCCAAAATATGATTTAGAGGTTACTTAAATTACTTGGAAAACGTGGGAAACAAAACCTCATCATATTTCCACCCATAAGTGATTACTTCCCTTAAAGAATCAAGATAAATGCATAGTATGGCATGATAACTTCGTATCCATACACCCAGGTTCAAGCACGGACTTTGCCACTAAGTAGCTGGGTGATTTTGGCTGAATTACATGACTTTTCCAAGTCCCAACTTCTTCATCTGAAAATCAGAACGGTGATAGTAACCTCCAAAAGTGTTGGTGGAGATAAAATGTGTTGACGAGTTAAAGCGCTTAGCACAGTGCTTGGCACACAGTAAGCACTCAACAGATGATAGCTGCCATTACATTAGATAAAACATGACAAAGAACAATATCAGAAGATTGTTTCTGTTTTCTATTTGTACTAATACAACATTATAAATCTCAACAAGTCACAAGGTATTTCAAGGTCAAACATTTAACAATAACTAATTAATTATATTTTCCTTTTAGTAAATCATTATCGGAAGAAATCATTAGGTGACCTTTTTTGGTTACAGCAATCCAATGAAACTTACATTAGCCAGTGTTTCAGGAACATTAGTCTAATGTGCTTTCAGAGATCACCTTCTCTGAGCAGTATAATAAGTTTGTGTGAAAAGCATAAAGCATGTAATATATAATAAGATTTGGACTTTAATGAACCATCTTGGCAAACTGACTAGTACTATAATTCAAAGGTGAGTTTTCCTTAATTAATGAATTAAAAAAGCCAAGAGTATTCCCTAAATGCTACACCTGATTATACTTTCACTTATTTTCCGTTTTTGCCACAAATCTTTTAATTGTTTAGCAACATGAAGTAAATCTGAAGTGACCTTGGTTATGAAGTTAATAGGGAAGAATAGGAGCAACTTAAAAACAGTTGGCACAGTTAGCAATTTGTGTAGCTTCAAAGCCTGGAAATATTAGCAAGTTTGGCTTCTGTTTGATTATAAATCCACTCAGGTAATTTCCTGAAAATTCCCCCTACCAGGTGTATACAAAAAGGGTCTTACTAAACCACTGGGTCAGACTTAGGTAAACATTCACACTGCCAGATTCCAAGAACACAAGACTAGCAGGTCACGTCACAGGGTAACTTCATCTCTGTTAGTCCTATAGCCTTTGAAAGAGTCTGGAACAGGTGACTGTATTATGTATTGTGCCATACAAAGTAGTAAATTCCCCATGTGAAGGAATTTTGCAGAACTGCAGGGTGTTTCTGATATTTAGTAAATGCCTAATAAATAGGCTTGGAATGCAGTGAATGTGTGATTGCTGAAGAAATGAATATGTGAACGAGCAAGTGACAAATAGTAATATTTCTTCATTTGGCTTAAAGTATTCTCCTATGAATATGCTCGACTTAGCTATACCTGGAAGTGTTAGTCCTTATGTAAATCTAAAATTTCAACAAGTCTCAGGTGCCAGGAGTGATAGGAAGAACTAGTATTTTATGTGAACTTAAGAAAGAAAGAAAAACACTGCTGACTTAATTGTGATTACATTGTCGTGCCTTCATTTCTAAAGCAAATTTCACTGAAATTTGGAGAAATAAAATTTGGAAAAAAATACATCTTAGCATGAATACTATTGCATTTTTGTTGTTTTATTTAAATAAGCCTTAAGTTTTCACGGAAGACAAAAGCAGAGAGAATGAAATAGAACTGTTTAACACCCCTTGATGAAGAAAAATGACTTAGGAAGAGGCCACTGAGGAGACTGTAGATGAATCTCTACTCCTTAAATCTTTTTTCTGGAGGCAGTTCTGGGAAGCTGAGGATCTACTAGAACTTGCGGAGAACACTGAGCTTTCTATGGTACTTAGACTCAGCAACTGTTAGAAAAATGACTTTTCTTAAAATTGTTATAAGGAGAACCGCATGAAAACAAAAACTGCAATAGTTATTTCTAACCCCAGAAGTTGTACTTAGTGTGTAACAGAAAGGATTCAGTTCTAGAAACAAAAATATAAATTCTGGGTAAATTTATTGAGGTTCACTTACCTCTGATGTAACTAACAATAGCCACAACTTTTAAGTTAATTGCTTCCTAAGTGAGTTGCACTGCATTGCTTTCTACAACAGTATAAATAATATAAACATAGGTAGTCATAGAGATGTACAGCTTATGACTCATGTTTTAAAGGAAGTAAAGAGAGGTCTATACATATGAGAAAGAGTTCTTATATTTTTGGGCTTCTGGTATCAAAATGGCAAATTTTGAGAGAAAGGATAGGCTTTGGAAAATTCAATGCGCCTTTTGACTTTAGGCTATGTCTTAACAAAACTAGATAATCAACACTATAAACTATCAGCTATTTAAAATATTTTAGAGGTAATTTAGTTTATCACATAAATGTCTTAGCCGCTGCGCCTCATTTCCTTTGAACTTAAGTAGGGCTTATTTTCAAGGAGGGTATTCTGGTTTCACCTACTTCTTTCTTGAAGAAAGGAATTGTGTCATTTTATCTCTATGCTCTTTCATGGTAAACTTAAGACAGCCAGGGATTGAGTTAATAGTTGTGTAACCTTCTGGGGTCTTCATGTACCTTAATTGTAATAAAAGGATACTTGCTCACCTCCAAATGATATGCTGGAAATAAACCAAAGTGGTGACATCTACCAGGAGCATGTTCCTGTCTCTATATATCTTCTCTGTTAGCTGTCCATAACAATGGCTAGCAGTGTTGTAAAGGGACAAGAAAAACTTTGAAATGTGATATGGTTTCTCTTGGAGGTACCCAATAAGTTGCCTAATTGTAAAAAAATATAAACTTTTAATGGAGGAATCTATTTTTTTCTTCTTTAAACACTCAAAGCCCTTTGGAAAGGGCTCTCCTGCCTCTTGCCAAGCTAGTTCACATATGTAGCAACCACGGGACAAAGTGTTGCTATCCTTATTGATCAGAGGCTGAGGCATCTATGGGTCACCTGTTATTAGTGGAGCCAGTTATGTTGCCTTACAAGGACTTCCCTATACTCATCTTCATTCATTCTTTACTTACAGGGAATGTAGCTTTCCTATATTTTCTCTTTCCCTCAGGGAAACACACTTAAGAAAATGAATGCCTTGTTGTGTGACCACACTATTGCTCACCAATTTATTCCACTTGCAAGTAAGTTGGCTCAGTACCCTGCCAATGCTTGTCCTGCTGCTGACTATCACTGCCTTGTACTATTGTCATGAAAATTAAATGAGTTAATACACACAAAGTGGTTTGAAAAGCACCTGGCCCACAGAGTACTCTTAGTAAGTGTTTGTTAGCATCATTGTCGCTCGTAAGTGTACCTTGATTCTATACCCTATCTCAGGCCCTTTAGATGCAAGGAAGAAGGAGAAAAAGTCCCAATTAGCTTCCTAAACACAAGCTTAGGTGATAACAAATTTTACTAGTATCACTAGCATTCATTTCTCAGCTGGCTTTTGTCCTCATGAAGATAATTCTTTGTCCTAGAACCTGAGGACAGGTGAGTAGTAGGATATTCAGACACTAAAATTTCTGACAAGTCTTAACAAGAGTGATTACTGTAGAATTCCAGATAAATATTTGGGAAAAAATTATCCCTAGGTTTTATCAGCAAGTAAATATTACTAGTGTCAGTGACAAAGGTTCAAAGGTTAGCGGATCACATCTGTTTTCAGTTTAGTTTTGATTGGGGAAGGAGGACAGGGTTGATCAGGCATAACTCAGCATGACTGTTGAAAACAAAGCCATGTCCAACTGAAAGAAAGAACAAGATGTTGGCCAAATTCAGGTATTGTGTATCCTGAGACAACCTAAGAAAAAAGCTATTATAAGGGACCAAGAAAGTTACCTAAAAAATGCAGAGCTTGCATTATATTTTTTGCCTCTGAACAATACTTGTCTGGACCACACATGAACTTCCATAACATTATAATTCAACTAATCCTCTGGCTGCCTTATTCCAAAGAAAAGTAGCCAAAATGAAAAGGTTGAGCACTGTTTATGAACATGAGTAATGAACAAGGCAGCTATGTATTTCTTGGTGAGAGACACCCTGCTGAAACTGAGGCAGGATGAAACAAAATAAAATACTCTTGAGATTGAAATCCTGTATTCTATGCACTGCATATTTACATGTATATAGACATATCTATACATACGTATACCAAAAGTTGGGGGGATTGAAGGAAGAATCTTCTAGGATAAAGATTCAATTGCTTACCAGTGGTAACTATTAAGGAAACTATTTAATGTTGCTGAGTCCATTTATCTATATGCAACAGGGAACTATTATCATCTGTTCTCTTTATGTTTCACTTGTACTTTCAATTTGATACCTCAGATCAAGTAATGCAGAAGAAAACCTTTTTCATAGTAAAAAACAGTATGCATAAGTAAGAGCTTATTAACTGTAAAGTAATATAATAAACACTGAATTTAAACTTTCCAGACTATGTTGGACTGAGGGTGTAGGCATCTGTCTCTTCCCCAAACACTAATCCCATTTGTAATACATAATTGCACAACTTGGAAAGAAAAATGTTATGAAAATCTCAGGAGCTTCCTATTTACCTTCACGGGTTATTTCTACAATTTCTCCAGAAAATGAATTGTTAATGTGTGTGCTACGAATAATTGCATAAATAATGACAGTGCCAAAGAAACAATAATTATCCATGCAACTTTTATAACAGTAAATTCCAAGTGCAAAATGCTTGGCAACTTAAAGAAAGAAGTTGAACTTGTTAATTTTCTGGCAATAAGGTTAAATAGAAATGAAGCAATTCAAACATATGTGAGCAGCTGGGCTCCCTGGCAATTGAAATCCCTAAACAGCTGGCAGAGAGAGAGCCTACTATAGAGGATGCATCACGGCTGGAGGTGTGGGGGGAGAGGGCGCGGATAAGAAGAAAGAAAGAGGCAAGAGAAGGCATTACAGATGTTTTCTTGGAGATCTGTTCAATTTGTCCCTCAAAACTTGTCTGGGGAGGCTGGGTGGTTCAGTGGGTTAAGCGTCTGACTTTGGCTCAGGTGATGATCTCGTGGTCTGTGAGTTCAAGCCCCGCGTCGGGCTCTGTGCTGACAGCTCGGAGCCTGGAGCCTGTTTCAGATTCTGTGTCTCCCTCTCTCTCTGACCCTCCCCCTTTCATGCTCTGTGTCTCTCTGTCTCAAAAAGAAATAAATGTTAAAACAATTAAAAAAAAAACCTTGTCTGATTAAGATCAAAATTCTGCAATGCTACAGATAACATTTTCTGAAGATCTATTCCATGTTAGAAATTTTATATGTGATTATCTCATTTTACTCCACACAAACTGAAGATAATACTATGATTCTCATTTTGTGACTGAATAAACCAAGTCTAGGTGGTTTCAGTGATTTGGCCAAGGTAAGTTATCGACTCAGCAGCATTCACATCTGTGTGCATCTGACTCTAAAGCCCACGTTTTTTGTAGTTTTTACCCTCTCTTTGGAGCATGCATGTGCAGAAGAGCCACAGGGAATCTTTCAAGGTTTAAAGCTTCCAAACTTCTGTCACACAACTTCTTGGCGACCAGAGACACTTAATATTTTTCAAACTAGGTTAAATCATATGAAATTGCCAACATTAGACCACTTTGGACCATCAAAATAACAAATTAATTTATGTACCAAACAATTTAGCTTTTATGCTCCAACCTAAAATATGTCCTCCCGACTTTTACCATTTAGCCACCCCTCAGTCTCTTATTCTACTCTCCAAATACCAAAAGTCTCCTCAGTTCTTTTCAGAGTTGGCTCAAATGTAAACTCCTCCTTTAAGACATTTATCAAACTCCTTGATAGGAAAAAAATTGTCAATGACCCTAAATTAAGATGCCTTCTCTTAAGTTTCTTTATCTGAATACTCCTTGGAGAATTTTTTCTCTTTCCATCTTAAGTTATAAATATTTTGAATCCATATTTGATATTATAATCTCTATAAGGTGACAGACTGCAGGTTCATCATATTTCAATTCCTTAAGATTGGAACTATAGTAATCAATAAGTATATACATAATTCACGATGCCATGTTTGAACCATAAATACCTGGATCTTACCACTTTTCCCATTGCTTGTTACCTTTCACATTTGGCACATGATTCTAGCACCTAAATGCAGGGAACTTGTCTTGTATATCTTTGAATCGTTCAAACCTATTTCAGGGCCAGTACACAGTTAGTGCTTACTGAATGCACATTCCATATACAGTGTGCCTCCCTGATTCAGTCCCAACTCCACCCATTAACTAAGATTAATGTAGCTTTAGTTTATGTTTACCAAGTTTGCTTATACCATGATGCGATAGTCAGCCTCCACGTCTTTTACTTTACCAGTTGATTTACCAGTTGATCGCTCACGAAAGTGTCGTATGCACAGATGGCAATGGTCTTTATTCAATATTAAAGCTTTGGAGGCATCAATTTTCAGATAATATACTTGAACCTGCCTGTAATTGTTAATTGTGTACATTTTTGTTTGTGAGTGAGGACTCAATAACTTAATCTATGTCTTAACAATTTTAAAAGCAATAATTAAGTTTCTAGCACTTTAATGTTACAGACATGTAAATTTTTAGAAATAGAAAAAATTTAACAGTACTCATGTGCTCAATAGATGCTTTGCAACCTAATTCATTTAATTCTTTTTTTAAAAAAAATGTTTATTTACTTTTGAGAGAGAGAGAGAGAGACAGAGACAGAGAGAGAAAGAGAGACAGAGCGGGAGAGGGTCATAGAGAGAGGGAGACACAGAATCTGAAGCAAGCTCCAGGCTCTGAGCTGTCAGCACAGAGCCTGACGTAGGGCTTGAGCTCACTAGCCGCAAGATCATGACCTGAGCAGAAGTCGGATGCTTAACCAGCTGAGCCACCCAGGCACCCATTAATTCATTTAATTCTTAAAGTAATCCTCTATGTGTCATGTTACTAAACCAGGTTAACTGTAGGATGAGACTTAAGAAAAGGTAAGTAACTCAGTCAAGATCATATAGTAAGCAGTTGGCGGAGATGAAAGTTACCCAATCTTCTCTCACTCCACAGTCTATACTTCATTCACTTCATAATGTACAAATATAAAATGAATCCCAGGAATCCCAGGAATAAGGCTAACTACAATAACTGTTTTTATTTTTATACCATAATTTACCTTTTCAGTCATGTGCTCACACAACCCAATGAGTCATTAAACAATCATAAGAATTATTAAGAATTGAATCATTATGAATGCAGAAAGGTAACCATCATTTGCTCAGTTTCTAGAAGGTGTCACAATTCCTGCAAGAGTTTTCTTAAACACTGTTTTCTGTACTCTGCAATAACCGTTGGCAATAAAAATATATAGTGACTTTCATGTGACTCTGACATAGGCAAAGGAGAGCTCAGATTTAATAACTCACTCAGGCCAACAGCCAAGAGGTGAGTGAGGTGCCATGCAGATCCAGGTCTACGTAACTTTAAACACTTGTTCTACCACATGGGTCCAAGCTCTCTCCCTAAGAGTGATAAAAATCCTTTTTTGGGACAAATGCGTAGTGGGAATTATACTGCAATGAACCATTGGACCTGCTATTGCTAATTCTGGGACTCTGCACATTATGAGGAAGTTTTTTGTTTGTTTCTTTTATATATTTACTTAAAAAAATTAAAGCCCCTGACAAACTTACAATTAGATAAAAAAAGTTCGGGAAATCTAATGTAGATCATAGTGATCATTGTCAACAATACAATATTATAGGCTTCTAAGTTGCTAACAGACTAGATCTTAATTGCTTTCATTACCACAAAAAAAAAAAAAAGAGAGAGAGAGAGAGAGAGAAAGAAATGATAATTATGTGACAGAGGTGTTAGATAATGCTATGGTGGTAATCATACTCCTACATATAAATGAATCAAATCAACACATTGCACACCTTACACTTATAGTGTTATATGGCAATTATGTCTCAATTTTAAAAAGAAAAAAACTACATTGACCCTTTAACACAGACAAATGCCTTACAAAGAGAAGTTAAGGAAATTCACTGAATTAACAAGTAAGAAATCCTCCGCACCAGAAAGGATTAACATTTATTTTTATTGGTGTATTTTCTTTTTCATTCTTTAGCATCTTATGTATTCATTGAGTACGTGGAACAAAGCAATGCCCAGCATTTCGGTATCCATTTCCAGGAATGTCATTTTCCTTGGCACTGGATCCCAAATCCAGTTGGCATCAGGATAATCAGGGATATTTGAAAAATACAGCTTTTCAAGTCCTATAGTTTATTTAGAATCTTTGGAATATCATTATAGTTATATTTAATACAATGGATTTTGGTATTAACAATGACTTGAAGGATTTGTATTACGTCATTTTAGGCAAATCTGGAATTACATTTCCTAGAATTACCTTCCATTCATGGTTCCTGCTTAGCTTGCCATACAACACATTTTGCATGAGATCTGGAAGGCAGGAGTGAAGCAGCAAGTGTCTTATTTTTAATACTCAGAAAGTCAGTGTAAGACATAAAGTCCTATGCAGCACCCACCTATGATTTATTGTAACCAGGCTCACCTTGGTGGTGTGGAGCAACAGTTGGGCCCAAAGAATCTTGATTCCCTGATAAATTTCTTCCATCTTCTCTGACTCCTTGGTCAGGGGCATATCTTACTCTGTGATGAAGGGCAACCAACTATCATCTTTTGGAGGATACTCCTAATGTTTAAATTAGAGCTTTGGAGGTGATGAGAGACCCAAAGGTTCCAGTTCATCTTTGTAGGTTCCAGTTCAACCTTGAAGATTCCAACTGTTCTTATTTCTACCACATCATGTGTATATTATGTTCTCAGATATTAACCCCAAACACAAACAACAGTTTTACATAGTTTGTATGACCATCTCCCACAGGTGCCTTATGCCAAATCCTTATAATAAATCTTTACATATAATTTATATGTGTGTAGGTGTACGCATATATGTATACATATATGTATATTTACACACTCAAACATATATATATTTATTCATGTATATACACAGATATTAGTATGGATATAAGTGTGTGTCAGTGTATACAAACATATACACTCACATAAACACATAAATATATACACATCCATTTATCCATCTAACTAAAAACATCCAAGTGGTTCTGCTTTTCTGAAAACCTCGAATGATAATGAATTTGATATTAAAAGTGATTTCAGAGGAATTGAACTTTAATGATGAGTTATCTGAATTGGTTCTGGTTTCTCTGGAGTTAGTTCCCTGATATGATTAAATACACTAATACTCTTTCCAGTGGTAAGCAGGACATTAGTAGTAGCTGTTTAAAAATATCACCTGTAGACCCCAGTAATAAATTGCATAGAGAGAGCAACCCTTTATGTCGTCAAGTATTTGAGGCTGTAAAATATATTAGTAAAAGTAAATAAGATAATTGAGTGGATTGATTACTTCTAAGTGCTTTTTGGAGAACTTGGGGGAAAAGTGATGACCTCAAGGCTTTAAATTCCCAGCTAAAACTTCATGTAGACTATAAAAAAACTTCTGTGATCACCCTAAAATAAGCCCTTATATCCCACAGCTGCAGAACAAAGATTTTTGAAAACCAAACTAAGTCTTATCTTCTAGGCAGTTAAATTATAATGCAAATTGACCTTCCAACTTCTCAGAATGTATTGTATTAAAGTTAGGCTGTTAATTGGGAAGGATTATAACTGAAAATTGGGATGGAGACATACGGGCAGATTTTCATAAACCTAGGAGCAGGGAACATTAAATTCTGTTGAGTCTCATTTGTCAGTAAAAACAGCTTTCCTGCTGTCTGAGGGGGTTAGTCAGCTCTTGCCTCAAGAAACTATCATGGCTTTCCTTGAAGTACTTATCTTGTGAAGGGTCGCTAATCCTTTTAAAGACATATCACCAGCACTCCTCACTGCTTCTAGACCTAAAACTAGATCCGAGACCACATGGGCTCCAGATAATAAGGTACAAAGTTTGACCCCTAATAAGGTGTGAAACATGTCACAAATGCATGACTTTGATAATGTATATAAACCGAAACTGGGGGTAAAGATCCTTCAGAGACAGGATTGTGGTGGAAGAAATTTAAAATTAAATTAGATAAAATTATTTTGGCTTGAACCATAATTTATTATGGATTCACTAAGCAGATACTTGGATTAAACATGTTAGATTGAGGGTTAGGAATAAATTCTAACAGTTAAGTTACTTGTGGACCAAAAAGTCACCCACACTAAATAACTTGAAATATAGGAACTTCTTTGGTGTATAAAAGAAGGCTTTTAGGGTAACGAGTGCTATAGTGTGCTTAAAAGATCTTCTCATTCACCCCCTAAATATATCTCCTGGAAGAGTCTGAAGGACAGTTAGTTCTGTTATCATGACTGGAAAATATATTTGCGAGGGGAGTTCCATCATCCTTGACCAGCTCTGAGATGTTCTCTGTAAGCCAGAAATGACAAAAGAAACTGCTGACACTGATTCTAAATCCCTAACTGTAAGGCATAGGATACTAGATATCAGAAGCCAAGTTTCAGCACTTTGTTGCTGAAGCCAAGGTCAGTGCGGTTGCCAAAAAGGGTAGCATAGTTGAAACACTTATCATCGTATACTGAGCCTCAGAGATGTTTGTCATTGACTAATAATGCTGATCCTAGAACTGAAATATATGGGTAGGTTTCTAAAGTCTTTATTAGTACAAGCAGAAGAGCTCTAGGTCTGAGTTTATAATGGAGAGTCAAGACCTGTCAATAAAATCTCAGACACGAGCCAATTCCCAGACACAGATTCTCATGGAAGAAGGGTAGAGGAATTCTCTGCTATTAAACCAAATATGTATAGTGTAAATCTTCCTCCTAGATTTCTCCCCAAAGAAACTTCTGCCATTTATTGGGAGGCAGCAATAAGGAAGACAAAAATAGCATTCGGACTTGCAGAATTCCTTGATACAGGATCCGAAATGACACTAATTCTTACAAACCAAACCTCAGTTGTGGTTCCCCCAGTCAGAATAGAGACTTGTGGAGATAAAGTCATCAATGGAATTGGGGGTTGGTTCTGTCTCACAGAATGCACAAATAGTCCCTGAGCCCATATTATAGTTTTCCCTCAGATCTGGATCATGAAACTGGAGTAGACATGCTTGCAGATGGAGAATTTCCACAATTGTTATCTGACCTGTGGAGTACAGTCGCTTATGATAGGGAGAGCCAAAAGGAAAACTTTAGAACTGGCTCGGTCTACCAAAATAGTAAATTAAAAGCAAGGCCACACTTTTTAATGGATTAGAAAAATTACTGAACCATGTAGGACTTGAAAAATGAAAGAGTACTTATTCCTCCCTCTTCTCATTTCAACTGACCTTCCTGGCCTGTGCAGAACCCAGATGGATCTTGGGGAACTACATTGGCATATCATAAAATTAACACATGGTGGCTGCAAATGCGGCTACTCTTCTAGGTGTGATTTCATTATTAGAATAAATCAGTGCATCTTTTGGCACCTGGTATTAGATGTTGATCTTTATATCCCCTTTCTGTATATCTCCCTTGCTTCTGTAGTTGTTAGCAAAGATCACCAGGAGATATTTAGTTTCAGCCAGAAGGACCAGCAACATGTCTTCGCTGTTACACATTGAGACTCTGCCAACTCATCATTGCTATTTTGTAATCCATTCCTCAGGAACTTGGTCATCTTCCCATTCTACAGGACACATACTACATTGATGATGCCATACTGACTGGACTTGATGACAAGGACGTCATTGGTACTCTAGGCTCACACGTAAAGGAAGTGTGCCAGAGAGTGGGGATTTTTTTTTCACAAAAACACAAGAACGTGCCAACTAGTTAAATTTCTCAGGACCCTGTAGTCTGCTGGCTTGTTGAGATATATTTTCTGAGGTAAAAGAAACTGTTGCATCTGAACTTCCTACCATTAAGAAAGAGGCATGATAAGTAATGTGTCACTTTGGATATAGGAGGGAAGATACTTCATTTAAGCAGGCTGCTTTGATTTATTTATTGAAGAATCTGAAAAGCTATTAGTTTTGAGTGAGGCCCAGAAAAAGATAGGGCTCTCCAACAGGTCCAGGTCATGGTACAAAATGTTCTGCTCTTTGGGCTGTATGCCTCAGCAGACCTGATGGTGCTTCAAGTGTTACTGGAAGACAGGAATGCTGTATCTCTATGTCAGGCCACAATAGGTGGATCATAATACATACCTTTATGATTTGGAACTAAGCTATATCTTCAGATAACCATCCTACTTTTGAGTAAGAATATTTGGCTTGGTGCTGGACCTTCTTAATATAGCCAGAATGCTTGACAATGAGCCAGTAAGTTATGTAATCTGTACCAATCCATTAAGTTGATTATGCAGAGCATTACATCATCAAATGTAAATTATATATATATAAGACTGTGCTCAAGCACATTCTGAAGTTGCATGAGCAAGTGGCATGGATGGCTATGGCTTGCATTCCTGTTGTATTACCTCCTTCCTTCTGACCTGTACCTATGACCTCATGGGGAGTTTCCTTGTGGTCATTTGGCTGTGGAATAAGCAAAAATAAGATCTTGTTTACAGATGGTTCTGCAAAATATGATGGTGCTACCTGAAAGTATATGACTGTAGAATTATAGCTCTACAATCCATCACAGATCCATTCTGTGGAAGCTCTGAACAACAGTGGTAGACAAAAATTCTTCCTATGGGCAGAAATTCAAGCAGAAACTTGATTGGTTATTTTGACAGTGTGGTATGTGCTTGTGTGTGTGCATGCATGCACATGCATAAAATCATGAGCTAATGGTTTGACGGGATGGTCAGGGCTTGAGAGAACATGATTAAGAAACTGGCAACAAGAAGACAGAGCTATATAGACAGACTTCTCTGGATGGACACAAAATATGAAAATATGTGTGTTACATGTGAATGTTCACCAAAGGTTAGCCTCAGGAGAGGAGGATCTTAATAACAGGGTGGACCATAAACCTGTAATCATTAATCATGTTCTTTACCCAACTACTCCTACTTTTTCCCAGTAGGCTCATAACAAAAAGTGGTCATGGTACCAACAGTGGAGTTCATGTGTGGTTTCAGCAAGATGGAATTCCACTCACAAATTATGATCTGGTTATGGCTACTGCTCATTGTCCAATGAATCAACAGCAGATATCAACACTAAGAACCCCCCCTCCCCCATATGCCATCATTCCTGGTGGGATCACATGGTATCAGGTTGGTTAGATAAGATCATTTCCATTAAGGAAGAAGAGCTTTGTTCTCACTGAAACACATTTAGGCTGGATATAGATTTACCTTCCCTACCACTGTGTTTGCTAAAATTACTATCTATTGACTTACAGGATGTCTAATCTACTGTCATGATATTCCATATAGCATTGCTCTTGACCATAGAACTCATTTTACAGTGAACAAAGTATGGCAATAGGCTCATGGGATTTGCTTGTCTTACCGCGTTACCATCACCTTGAACCAGCTGGTCTAAGAGTGATGAAATGCTTTTCGAAGACTGAATTCAAACCTGGGTGACACAACTTACAGGCCTGGGTTAATGTCCTCTAGGCTGTGGCACATGCCCTAAATCAGTGACCAAGAATTCCTAACCTATGGGGAATGTTAGTGAAAAGGCAATTAGAGCTTACGATTCTAGATACCCCAGGAATATACATACTAATTCATATTTCCAGGGGACCAGTGAGATATATTCTGAGTTACAAACAACCAGGAAAGAGATAGGATTACCCTGACTTGGGAAATCTGGATTGTCCTGCATGGAAATTAAATGTTCCTTGTTCCAAAAATATAACACAAATAAGCAAATATTACTGTGTTGAATAACTGTATCACTTAATTATACTTCAGGAAAGGTATTCGCCTTGAAAGAATGTGGCTCCAACATGTAATTTTAAAGAAAAAATAGAATAGTAATGTTTACTATGATGACTGTCCATCCAAGCACTTAAAACACAAGCGAATCATATGAGGAAAAATTTACCAATTGCCAGTGTCACCCAAAGTTATTACAAACACAACTGGGATGAAAATATATCACAGTGTCAATTTCTATTATTTTACATAATGCAAATTATTCACTGGAATTTGAAAACTTAAATAGCCACATGGATCACGAGATTGCTCATTAGTCCATAAAAAGAAGAAAAAGGGGAAAAACACTATATACAGCCTCAGCACTTTGTGTAATCTGTTGTGTTTGCATTATTTTAATTATTGACGAACTCATAGGGATATCTTAACACTTTGAGTAAAGGAACTTGAAATTTAGCATTGGACAAGTAGAGGGGCAGAAGCCATAGAGTGTGTCCAGTACAACAGCAAGGATCCCCACTCTAGTTCCAAGCCCAGACTTTTCCCCTCATCCCAACTGCACTGGTTTTATGGGAGGCCTTCTCAGTGGAGAAAACTGGTTGGCAATGATATTATAGTACATTAGAATTCTCGAAACTTTGTGGTACTTGTTCAACTACTTATATTTAATAACTGTTATATGTGACATGTTTGCTAAATACCTCTTGTCAGCGCCTATTGCAAGTTTTTATAGGAAAGGAATAATTAATTAGAAGAGAGAGATTTAAAGGATGAATGATCTATGAATGACAGAGATGCTCACAGGCTGAGTACCTGCAATTTAGTCCCTCTGATGTGTCCGCAGTCCTGAGTAACTAAAAACACTCAAGACCTATGCTCAATCCTGGGTTCTGTGACCTGTTGCTGGGTGACTTTGGGCAAGATACTCAACAACTGTAAGTCTTGGTTTACTGATCCATATAATATCACTATAATATTGATCCTCTGCAACGTATCTATAAAAACTGCATGTGAAACCATTGTAAAATCCTTATTCTGAAATTCTTTGTGATGCATGCTAAGTACTCAGTAAATGGTAGCTACAATTATTTTATAAGACATCCAAATTTGCAAATTAAACGCTGTCATGATTTGTTATATTTTGAACAAGAAAAAACACTAATTCTACACCATTTTTTACTTGCAAATAAAAATAGAAAGTGACAAGTAGCTGCTAGAAACTGTGCAGATAAGGTTCACAAATTCTTCAGAATGATCATTTGCCTCTTTCTTTCCAACTTGAAAAGAAAGGTAATCTGTTTTCCAAGTTGTTTTGTGCACCACCCCCCCTCAATCTTTAACAGTACCTTATTTACTTGTTTTCTAATGATTTCCTGCTGCTTTTCTCATCAGGTTGTCTCATCTGGAACAGAACATACGCACTACAGGCCCTAATTAAGGCTAGCTAAAGTACCTCTTGCTTTTCTGTTTATCCAGTCTGCTAGCAATCAAGAGAAATGACCCTGCCATGGCAGGCACAGCCACAGCTCGGCTGCACTACCAAAATGGGACACTGTGTCCATGTCAAGTGTGAGCCCAAAATGATACCAGATAAGAATGAAAAATGACAGAATCCCTCACATGACAAATTATGCCTCTTAAGAGCCAACAGCCAGTTTGAAAGCGTTTAGGAAAAACACAGAGAAAATATTTGGGAGTAATTAGGAAAACCGAGTGCTTCGAAAGTAAAAACAAAAATAACCTCCTGTTATATAATTTCCCACTCCTCAGCCTTCCATGTAATTCTAAAATTAAATCAAACTTGAAGGGAGATCATTTAATTTTGAGATTTATGTCCTGTTTTACCAAGAAATGAGATAAGATGGTAAACATGGCTTTCCTTCAGCTCCAAGAAATTTTGTTTTGAGTCATTGCGTGGACACATTCTGACTGTTCTCTTTTTCTAGTTGATGAGAACCGTTTATTGAATTATGTGCCTTCAGAACCAACACCAAGACTGGTACAGCAAGGTACTTTGTGGACACCACTTGGCTCCCTTCAAAACCAGTCATCACCTGCTTGTCTTTCCTTGGTAAGTCTGTGCAATGGCACCTGCCAGGCAATGTCTACTGCAGTGGAACTGTCTTCTAAAGAGGCACTGCCTCTACCTCTCCAGGGGCATGTGTCCTCACCTTTAACTCTTGTCACACTATTTTATTCTTCTTTAGTTGTTTTCAACCCTCTTCCCTAAAATCAATGCAATTCCCAGTGACAGGATAACAAGGGTATTTCCCTGGCTGGTTCATACCCATTGTGACTAACTGGTGAAGGGAAAGAGAACGGGTGTCAGATCCAGACAGGTCTGAATTCCCCTCCAGTCTATGTGGTCCTTGACAAGTCCCAATTTTTTTGGACTCCACGCTATCACCTGGGTTTCTGCTTTAAGACAACATTGCATAAATGCTTCAGAATGGTTGGATTTAAGTGATAAAATAAAGTACCTGTAATGCCTGATATGGAGTGGGCACACAAGTTTTGTTTCAAATTATTTTTTTTTTTATTTTTTAATATATGAAATTTACTGTCAAATTGGTTTCCATACAACACCCAGTGCTCATCCCAAAAAGTGCCCTCCTCAATACCCATCACCCACCCTGCCCTCCCTCCCACCCCCCATCAACCCTCAGTTTGTTCTCAGTTTTTAACAGTCTCTAATGCTTTGGCTCTCTCCCACTCTAACCTCTTTTTTTTTTTTTTTTTTCCTTCCCCTCCCCCATGGGTTTCTGTTATGTTTCTCAGGATCCACATAAGAGTGAAACCATATGGTATCTGTCTTTCTCTGTATGGCTTATTTCACTTAGCATCACACTCTCCAGTTCCATCCATGTTGCTACAAAAGGCCATATTTCATTTTTTCTCATTGCCACGTAGTATTCCATTGTGTATATAAACCACAATTTCTTTATCCATTCATCAGTTGATGGACATTTAGGCTCTTTCCATAATTTGGCTATTGTTAAATTATGGGATATGGAAATTATATCATTCAGATGTTTTCCCACTTCACCACCAACCATAACCTCCTAAAGGACAGGGCTCTAATTCCTAACTACTGTTCAGCTCCCCGTGACTTTTGGTTCTAACAGACTTTGTCCCTGCTGCTCCATCAAAAGTTACGGGTCTATTGCCATCGTCATACCCCTTCACACTAAAGAAAAAGGTGAGGTTGCAGGCCCCCAGAACAATTTCAGAGCATACTGCTTTGAAATCAGAAAGTTCCCGTCATTGTGCACCTTTCAAGAGCTTTATTTTTCGTTTAGATTAAAGCTCATCCTTCCTGGCATTTTATAAAAGCTTCTTCATTTATGGTTCTCCTCGACCTCTTCCTGCTCATTTTCAGCCAGTTCCACTGCTCAGAGACACTCCTATCTGTGTCTGTATTAGTTTCTCACTGCCTAGAAGACTCTTCCGAACCCTCTTTACAGCCTATCCACTTCTCAAGACTCAGATCAAAGATTCTCAACGCAAGAAGTCTTTCCTTAGTAATTCAAGCCATGAGGTCTTTCTTGCTCTTCATTCTCTAAGTCATGCCTCATTCCAGCCCAGAACCATAACTACCAGAGAGTCACTCAGCACACATTTCTTAAATTACTTAATGAATAATATTTATCTCAATGAATTATCATGACTTGACTGTTCTTTTTTATCCACAAGAAACACCTTAAGAACAGAAGATAATGTTCTAGCTTGGCCTCAACCTTGTCAGAACATGGGTAGTCAGTATGTGTGTACTGAAAAAAGAAGGTCAATAGCAACACAGATATTAAAATTTCTCTTACGTACAGTTGTACTGCTACATAGGTGGAAAGGACAGAGCCACACCAAGTGATATACACATGAACTGGGTTATCTTCATAGGAGAAACAATGACTTTCTATTTTATTAATAACTAATATTTATTATGTGCAAGGTAATGTGCTAAGAGCTATAGATGCATTATCTTATGTAATCATTACAACTCTATGAGGTAGATACTGCTATTACTCTTGCCTTAAAGTTAAGGAAACTGAATCTTAAAGGGGCTGGTGGGTCACCAATGTTACAACTCTAGAAGATGATAAAGTTGGGACAAGAATCATGTCTATGTGAGCCAAAGCCCAAGCTGTCAAAAATCTACTATATACTGTCCACTGCTGCTCCTATGGATGTTACCTTGTAGATTGTCACTAATACAGTAACAATATTAATGTTTTAGAAATGATGCCCTGACAGCTTAGAGAAATGCAGGTGGCAAGTGACTGAAACGTTCCTGGGGAGAACTTTAAGCTTCAGGGGACCTGAAGTCATTAATTGGGGTTTGATTAACATCCCAAACATTTGGCACAATGCACACAAACACAATGGGGCAAGGGTTGCAGCATGGTCAAACACTTATTGTGCACAATCATAATGCTGTGCAGTACAAGACTTTGAAAAGGTGAGAGCGGATGATGCCTATCATATGTAATCATCAGGATAACTTTATGATGTGGGACATTACATTTCATTGATAAACTAATTCATACAATCACGGTAAGATAATTTTTTGAATTAATTTCTGTCTTGTTCTAGTTGCTATAGGAATAAGAAAGATAAAGTTTCCCCTCATTTCTTCCATTTGCCATAGTGACTCTCTGGGTTCTTTTATCAAGCAGAGGCTGGAATACGGGATTAATATCTCATGTTTCTTAGTGCGCTCTAAATGTCATCACTCCCCATGCGTTACATGACCTGGCCTTTGTTTATCTGGGTATATTGGCTAACAATTTGGAAAATACAGGGTTGCCACACAACCAGTGGGTAGAAGGTTGTCTCCCCATTACCTGAGAGAACACTGAGTATTATGTGTTGCTGGAGGTGCTCTTTGGCTATCACTGGTATACAGCACTCCAAGGGAAGTTGAAACTTGAGGTTAATCAATTCCATGGATGTTTTAGGGACTAGGACTCAGTAGGTATCCACATCCAGCATAGGGAGAATGAAATAGCATAATTATCAATAGCCCATGTGAGTGAGTAAGCACAAGCACTGGCATCTATAATAAATTTAAAATCAATGGGCACTTTTTAAATTTTTCTGAACAGTGAGAACCCAGGGTTTTCTGTATGACCCCAGGGAATTATTTCTTGATCCTTCCTTTACCCTCAAATAACAAATTACACTTCCAGGCAGCCCTAAAAATGTGAAAATGACCCCTTGCTAATCGGATAGAGGGGGGAAATACAGAAATTAGTCTTTTTTCTGCAACCTGAGTGTGTTAGTATATATTTATTTAATAATTCTTCATTAATCACCAAAATGTTTCAGGCATTCTGAAGCATACAGGGATAAAATAATGAACCTTATTTTAAAGGGCCCAGAGTTCTAGAAAGACAAAGATAGGTGGCAGATACAGGATAGCATAGAACACCCAAGACTATAGTAAGCACATGTAATCCATTATAAAGGATCATAAAAGATATTGCTGATTTACTCTTTCAGGATCAGGGAAGACTTCCTGGAAAGCTGTTCTCAAAGCAGTCAAAAAACAATGCCATTTTGGGCAGGTCTACAAAGGTTGAGGAGTATGGACTCAGAAAGATTAAGTAGCTAGTGCAACTAGAAAATGGCAGAGCCACAATCCAAATCCTGTGCTGTTTCTACTAATGCGTGCTATTAGGGGAGGACTTCGTCTAATGAAGACAGGAATGGGCCAACCAAACAAAATTAAAAGAAAAGCAGACTTCAGCTACTGAGGCCAACATAGAACTCTTGTGTTGAGGTCCCATCTGAGGCCCAATCTTCAGAAACAGATGAGCAGGCCAGATGTACACAGTTAGTCTGCTACCTTACTGGTTCAATAATTCTCATTATAGTAATTGCAAACAAATGTTGGTAAGATCGGAGGCCCAGAGTCTCTCTTTTCCCCTTTAATTCCATGACACAAAACAGAGTTGCAATTGCATCTCCAGACTAGAGAGGAAATGCTACTTCCTCTCTGGATGGACTCCTGCAGACACCATTGACTAAAAGATGCTAAGACGAAAAAAGGAAGTATTAGCAGTCCCTAGGCTTACCATATGTATTATACAAAGCACCCAGGAACTGCACACACGAGAGGATAATACACGCTGTGTGGCAGCAGCAGCATGAGCAGCAGTCATAGACAGCTGTGGTACAGCCACCATGAATTTGCATGAGATGTAATTTTATTAGATAGATGGCCCTATTTGATTAATCATAGCAACTGGTGGCAAACAATATTTGCATAGAACATATCTTTTTTGTCCTAGCATCCATTGGTATGTGAGACACATTCAACAAAAAGCAGTTAGCAAATGGGCATCAGGCGCATAAAAGGTTTATGTTGTTTTTACGAACAAAATTGCTGTTTACAAATATCACACAGCAGGTTCTCTGTTTTATGGACAAAAATAATTCACTCGGAAGCTATAAAGGTCCCAGAGAAATGGGTTTGCTTATATCTATTCCATTTTAAATTATGAGAAGCCCATGCCACCACCCCAGAGGCTTGCACCTTTCCTGGCCATGCCTTGAATATTCACGCATCCTAGCCAAATGATGAATCCTAGCTAGGAAGGCTTGCGGCTACAGTTCATTTACAGCATGTTAGCTAAATGTCATTTTTTGCGAAGCACAGGCAAACACAGAAGTTTCTATAGCAGGAAAAGCCTTACTCGTCATTTTTCCAAAAGGGGTATGTTTCAGTCCATTTCAAGGGGACAGGAGAACAAAGATTGTAAACAAATAAAAAGTAATCCCCACTGTAAAGCACTTTGGAAACAATCCTCCCAGACACATTTAAATCTTTTTTTCAAAAGGAATTTAAAGCATAAGATTTTTTTTTTTGGCCTATTTTAACATTCTTTATTCTCTTTTACTTAAAACAGCCAACGACTTAATTTGGAAAGTGAGATTGGCTTTCAAATTTATTATCATCATTAATGTAATAGGAGAAGGAGGATCTCTCTCCTCTGCCCAATTATTAAAGGTATTTATAGGACTTCTGATTTGAAATGGTAACCAAGCACTGATGTTGTCTTTCCATCCATAGTAGCATTTTTATGACAACCAGAAAATATTACTACAACAAAAGCAAAGAGAAGAAAGTCCTAACAGACTTTCTGAAAAACAAAACAAAACAAAATTTATTTATTTAAAAATTTTTATAGTTAATAGATAACTATGCAAATAAAACCTAATAATTATAGAATGGGATACAAACATCGTATCATTATAAAATTTTAAGAATGAGCTGGAAGGAAAGTGAAAGGACAGAAGGGAGGGTAAATGTGAACTTTTTAAAGTTTTTAAAAACTAAACTATGTTAATTTAAGCTATAATGTTAATCATTAAAGAACTAAATATAGTTCTTTTTTTTCACTTTATATCCATTTGTATTGTTCTAAAAAATTTGCTCCGTATGCATACATGTTCCTCTGTAAATTAAAACATGAGCTGGGACACCTGGGTGGCTCAGACAGTTAAGCGTCCGACATTTGGTTTCCCTCGGGTCATGATCTCACAGTTTGTGAGTTAGAGCCCCTCATCGGTTTCTGCACTGACAACAGCGAAGCCTGCTTGGGATTCTCTCTCTCTCCCTTTTTCTCCGCCCCTTCACTGATCACACACTCTCTCTCAAAATAAATAAACTTTTAAAAACTAATTAATTAATTAAAACATGAGCTAGCTAGCATATATATTATGACTCCAACTATGTTAAAGAAAAATAAAATATAATTTGTTTAATATGCATAACATATAGTAGAACTAAAGGCAAAAACTATAAGGGGAAGAGGGGCTGATGGGACTAGGAGAGCAGCAGAGGGAAGGCAGAAGCACTTCAGTGGGTTTGTTGTATCTGAGTGAGAGTTTTACTCTCTGTGGTAAGTAAACAAGTTTGGCTCTCCTGAGGAATGCATGTGAGAGATTTTTTAAAGAGCCCGTGGGACCCTATGTAGGACACAGTGCTAGCACGAGGGAATCCACTTCTCACATCCTAGTATCCCTACCCACAGTGCACACTTCAGCCCCTTGCTTCTGGGGTTACCTCAGCCTGGAGACCACCTTTGTTCAATGTCAACTAAAACCAAGAGAAACTCACCTCTCCTTTGTCTGTATCAGATCAAAGAGGGGGAGTTCAGGATGCTCCACTGAAGCCATCTCTCTCTGCTCTGGGACCATTTTTCACATCCCCTGCACATACACCCATCTCAGATGAGCAAACACAGACTAAACAGTGGCCCACCCTGGAACTGTGAAGTCAGTGTGCTGGTTGTAGACATCCTCAATCTCATGGTTGATTCCCTTAGAAATCACCTCATTTGGATATAGGGAGTGGAAAGTCTTTTAATAGGAACACTGCATTTTGTGCAAGATCAACACTTTCTGCCCTATAGCATCTCCCTTCAAGGTGCTTTTCTTGTAACTGAGAAAAGGAAATGACAATGTTTTGCAATTGAACTGGTTCTGCCCTTGCGTCTCTCCAAAAGCTGGGCTTGGTGGATTGGTCTGAACTGCAGGTGACTCCTTGACTTTGTGATGTGGGTTGCCTTTGACCACAGCTCAGGTTTGAGAGAGTAAGAAAACTCCCTGTCTATGCATTTGCTTACAGTGAGAGTTCAGTCCAGCAGCTATTATAGGATTCTAACTAGGAGAAGGTAAGGCTGAGTTTTGAATAGATATTCGCATGGAGGTTATAGAAGTTCAAATGACATTTCTCAAATAAAATCAGTAGGACCATGTGAAAAAATCCAGTGCAGGAGAGGGTGAATGGTGTGACAAAGAGAAAGAATCAAGAGGGTTTTCCAGGTTTTTGACTTGAGTAGTTCCCTAGATCACCATCTGAGAAGGCAAATGCATGAGGATGGGTTTGGGGCAGCAAAGTTGATGACCAGACTTTGAGGAAAATTTCAGTTTGACATATCTGTAGCACACCCTGAAGAAAATGCTGAGAAGATAGTTGGTCTGAAACTCAAGGTGAGCAATCAGAGCTGGAGTCCTATGTGGGTAGTCATATGAATACTTCTGATGAATAGGACTACAGGGAAAGAAGAGGAAACCTTGTTTTCAGTGAAAGGATAACAAAGAAGCCTCAGTTATTTGACGACAGGAGACTGTGTTTTAACAGTGAAGGGGTAGGGGTGCCTGGGTGGTGCAGTCAGTTGAGCGTCTGCCTCTTAATTTTGGCTCAGGTCATGATCCCAGGGTCATGGGATGGAGCCCTACATCGGGCTCTGTACTCAATGTGGAGCCTGCTTAAGATTCTCCCTCTCTCTCCTTTTGTCTCTCCCTGCTCTCTCTTCTCAAAAAAATAAAAATAAACAAATAAGTAGAAAAATAAAGAAATAAAAGTAAAGGACTAAATAAAAGATGGGATTTCTCCTTCAATAATAAACTCAAACTAACATGGCTGGTTATTCAAGAATCCAGTACTTCTGGGGCACCTGGGTGGCTCGGCCAGTTAAGCGTCCAAGTTAGGCTCAGGTCATGATCTCACGGTCCGTGGGTTTGAGCCCCGCACTGGCCTCTGTGTGGACAGCAAATAAATGCCCCTCCCTCGCTCATGCTCTGTGTCTCTTAAAAATAAATAAACATTAAAAAAAAAAAAAAGAATCCAGTACTTCTACCAGTAGCAGTGACTTAGATGATAAATGAAGAGGTAGCTGCTGCATGGTTGCCAGACCCCTTCTCTAGCATTTTACTAAAACAGGAAGGAGGATAGGATGGTAAGGAAAACATGACTCCCAACTTTAGATAAATTAAAAACTTGCTCTATGTGATGTTTCAAACGTTATTAAGAAAACAGTTTTTAACTTGGAACCTAGAAAATGCTATTTTTGTGATCTTCTTAGTTGAATCACTGAAATGCATTCTGCTTATACCAAGACAAACTTAGTGGCAGAGTTAAGCCACGGTCTTGTAGCAAATGATTATAGGTAGGAAATTCCATTAGATGAGAATTTCGTTGCCATTCATGCAGCAACCTCAGGACCAAAACAACTGACTGAGGCTTGTAATATCTCAGGCATAATATTCCAGTGACTGAAAAAGCTGATATCACACAACCATTTGTAGCACTTCTAACCCATAGATCAATAAATTATTACTGTAATATTCTATCACAGGAGATGCACAGAAGATAAATTGATTTTATGATTACTCAGTTTAGTCATTATCAAACACAGGTACTATGTGATTCTTTTTGCTAATTCAAATGCCATCCTAATTTTCTTATTTTATAGTGTAGAGGATCAATCAATAAATACTAAATCAATAAATATTTGTTTGCCAACATTTCTCCCTCCTCCTTCCTTTATCCTGCCCTTCACAGCCCTCTGTGTATCTAGCAACTAGAATGTGTCTGAATCACAGTAGGACAGAGAAGAAACCAAGATTTGAGGTTCACAACTTGGTTGAGAAATAAGACTAAGATAGTTAAAGATGAGGAGCTATGGGCATCAAATTCCACAATATAGACTGGAAATATGATAGAGAAGCCATTCAGAGAAACAAGAGATGAATAGGGCCATAAAAAGTAGTAATGCCCTTCATGGAGTGTCAGCTAAGTTTTGAAGGGTATTTTGAATACGCAGAGATGAAAGAAACTGAAAAAGACACAAACAAATGAAAGGATATTTCATGGTTATGGATTGGAAGAATTAATGTGAAAATGTCCATACTACCCAAAACAATCTACAGATTCAGTGTAAACCCTATCAAAATTCCAGTGGCATTTTCACAAAACTAGAAAAAAACAATTCTAAAATTTGTATGGAACTACAAAAGGCCCCCAAAAGATTAAGCAATCTTGAGAAAGAAGAACACTAGAGGCTTCACCTAACCTGATTTCAAAATATATTACAAAGCTATAGTATTGAGAACAGTATAGTATTGGCATAAAAACAGATACATTGATCAATGGAACAGAATAGAAAGCCCAGCAATCAACTCCCTCATAAATAGTCCATTAACTTACAACAAAACAGACAAGAATATACAATGAGGAAAGGGCAGTCTCTTCAATAAATGGTGCTGAGAAAATAGGGCAGCCACATAAATGAGAATGAAACTGCTCACCTGTCTTACACGATGCACAAAAATTAACTCCAAATAGATTAAAGCCACAAAACTCCTAGGAGAAGATAGAGGCATTAAGCAACTTGATGTCCATCTTAGAAATCATTTTTTTTTTAATTTGACACTGAAAGCAAAGAAAACAAAAGCAAAAATAAACACGTGGAACTACATCAAACTAAAAGCTTCTATGTAGCAGAGAAAACTATTAATAAAATGAATATGGAAACTAATGAATGGGACAAAATGCTTGCAAATCATATATTTGATAAGACATTAATACCCAAAATATATAAATAACTCATACAACTCAACAGCAAAAAATCAAACAATCAATGAAAAATGAGAAGATCTAAACATACATTTTTCCCCCAAGAGACATACAGATAGTCAACAGGTACATGAAAAGATTTTCAACATTACTAATCATCAGAGAAATGCATACCAAAACCACAATGAGATACCACCTCATCCCTCTTAGAATGGCTATCAAAAGCCCCAAAATTAACAAGAATCAGTAAGGATGTGGAAAACAGGCAACCCTTGTACACTGTTGAGGGGGATATAAATTGGTGCAGCCACTAAGGAAAAGAATAGGGAGTTTCCTCCAAAAAATAAAAAATAGAACTACCATATGATATAGCAATTCAACTTCTGGGTGTTTATACAAAGAAAACAAAAACAGTAATTTGAAAAGGTGTATGCACCCCCATGTTCACTGCAACATTGTTTACAACAGCCAAGAAATGAAGCAACTTTAGTGCCCGTTGATGGATCAATAGATAAAGAAAATGTGGTATATATATTTATATACATCCATACATACACACATACATACACACATACACACACAGGTACACATACAAAGATAAACACCATGGGATATTAAGCCATAAAAAGAGTGAAATCTTGCCATTCGTGTCAACATGGATAGACCTTGAGGGCTTTATGCTAAGTGGAGTTAAGTCAGATTTGTTTGCTTTTCATATTGGCATGGTGGCAGTTTAAAGAATGAACTGAGTTTCACAAAACAATCTAAAGGTTATTCTTTCAGGTACCCATATGTGGACCAACTAAGACTAAGTGCCTATTCTCTGTATATCTGTTGGGTCACAACACTCTCAGGAGTTTCCCAGGTGTAATCTGAAACTGGCCCCTGAACTCAGAGGGCAGGGGGAGACAGAAGAAAGAGACCACTCAAGGTTGGTAGGTGGCAGTTTCAATAAGCAAAGGGAACTTACACATGAGGTTTGTCTTGCGCAACAACAAGCTGAGTGGATCTCTGCACCTGCCCACCAAATCTTAAAAATTATTATAAAGAGGTATGTATGTTGTTTTCAAGACCCCATCACCATCTCAAGGCCATGTCTGGAACAGCTTCAGAGAAAGACGAGAACCCACATTCCAAGGAAAAGACAGTGGATGAGGAGCCTCCGAATACCTGGGTCCAGTTCACAGGTCAATCTGTGGTCATGTCCTTTTTTAAAAATTGTAATTCCAGTGTAGTTAATATACAGTGCTAAGTTAGTTTCAGGTGTACAACACAGTGATCGAAAAGTTCTATACATTACTCAGTGCTCATCAAGACAAGTGCACTCCTAATCCCCTTCACCTATTTCACTCAGCCCCCACCCACCTCTCCTCTGGTACCATCTGTTTGTTCTCTATAGTTAAGAGTTTGTTTTTGGTTTCTCTATTTTTCTCCTTTGTTCATTTGTTTTGTTTCTTAAATTCCACAAATGAGTGAAATCATATGGTATTTGTCTTTCTCTTATCAGCTTATTTTGCTTACCATTATACCCTCTGGATTCATCCATGTTGTAGCAAATGGCAAAATATCAACTTTATCTATGGCTGAATAATATACTATTATATATATTCTTCTTTATCCATTCATCTATTTCTGGACACTTAGGCTGCTTCCATACTGTGGCTATTGTAAATAATGCTGCGATAAACATAGGGGTGCATATATCCCTAGTAATTAGTGTTTTTGTATTCTTTGAGTAAATACCCTGAAGTGTGATTCCTGGATTGTAGGGTAGTTTTAGTTTTAATTTTATAACATTTATTCATTTTTGAGAGAGACAGAGCACAAGCAGGGGAGGGACAGAGGTACAGGGAGACATAGAATCCGAAGCAAGCTCCAGGCTATGAGCTGTCACCACAGAGCCCAACGCGGGGCTCAAACTCACGAACTGTGAGATCATCACCTGAGCCAAGGTCAGATGCTTAACCAAATGAGCCACCCAGGCACCGCTCTAGTTTTAATTTTTGGAGGAAACTTCAAATTGTCTTCCACGGTGGCTGTTCCAGTTTGTATTCATATCAACAGTACACAAGGGTTCCTTTTCCTCCACGTCCTTGCCAACACTTGCTGTTTCTAGTGTTTTTGGTTTTAGCCATTCTGATACATGTGAGGTGATATCTCATTGTAGTTTTGATTTGCATTTCCCTGATGATGAGTGATGTTGAGCATCTTTCCATGTGTCTGTTGACCATCCGTATGTCTTCTTCGGATAGATGACTGTTCGTGTCTTCTTTCCTTTTTAACTGGATTGTTTGTTTTTTGGGTGTTGTATAAGCTCTTTATATATTTTGGATACTAACCCTTTACTGGATATGTCATTTGCAAAATTATCTTCCATTCAGTAGGCTGTATTTTAGTTTTGTTGGTTGTTTTTCTTTTGTTTTGTTTTTTTGCTGTGTAGAAGCTTTTTATTTTGACCTAGTTCCAACCATTTATTTTTGCTTCTGTTTCCCTCGCCTAAGGAAACAGATATAGAAAGATATTACTATGATCAATGTCAGAGAAACTGCTTTTACTCTATTCGAGGATTTTTATGGTTTTAGGTTTCACATTTAAATATTTAAACCAATTTGATTTTTATTTTTGTGTATGGTGTAAAAAGTGGTCTTATTTTCATTCTTTGGCATGTAGCTGTCCAGTTTTCCCAACAGCTTTTGATGAAGAGACTGTCTTTTTTCCATTGCATATTCTTGTCTCCTGTGTCAAAGATTAACTGTCCATATAATTGCGGGTTTATTTCATGGCTTTCTATTGTATCCTATAGATCTGTGTGTCTGTTTTTGTCCCAGTATCATACTCTTTTGATTACTACAGTTTTGTAATATAATTTGAAGTCTGAAACTGTGATACCTCCAGCTTTTTCTTTTTCAAAATTGCTTTGAATATTTAGGGTATTTTGTGGTTCCATACAAATTTTAGGATTGTTTATTCTAGTTCTGTGAAAAATGCTATTGGTATTTTGATAGGGACTCCATTACATATGTAGATGCTTTGGGTAGTATAGACATTTTAACAATATTTGTTCTTCCAATCCATGAGCATGGAATGTCTTTCCATTTCTTTGCTTCATCTTGAATTTCTTTCATTAGCATTTTATAATTTTCAGAGTACAGGTCTTTCATCTCTTTGGTTTAGGTTTATTTCTAGGAATTTTATTATTTTTGATGCAATTGCAAATGGTATTTTCTTAATTTCTCCTTCGGCTGCTTCATTATTGGTGTATAGAAATGCAATGGATTTCTGTACATTCATTTTGTATCCTATGACTTTACTGAATTGATTTATCAGTTCTGGTAGTTTTTGTTGGAATCTTAAGGGTTTTCTTTACATAGTGTCAGGTCATATACAAATAGTGAAGGTTTTAATTCTTCCTTACCAATTTGGATGCCTTTCATTTATTTTTGTTGTCTGATGGCTGTGGCTAGAACTTCCAGTACTAAGTGGAACAAAAGTAGTAAGAGTGGATATTATTTTCTTGCTCCTGGCAGTCATGTCTTTTTTTTTTTTTTTTAATTTTGTTTTAAGTTTATTTATTTTTGAGACAGAGAGAGACAGCATGAACGAGGGAGGGGCAGAGAGAGAGGGAGACACAGAATCAGAAGCAGGCTCCAGGCTCTGAGCCATCAGCCCAGAGCCTGACGCGGGGCTCGAACTCACGGACCGCGAGATCGTGACCTGAGCCGAAGTCGGACGCTTAACCGACTGAGCCACCCAGGCGCCCCCAGTCATGTCTTTTTGATGACATCCTCCAATGATGTCATAATGTTGGATCCTATCTCATGGGAACTGATAGCTTAAAGTGGGTTTGGAGCAAAGCTATAAAATATGCAAACTCAACAAAAGAAGAAGCACAATATAAATATGATTTTAAGTGGACTGCATAGTATACTGAAGAGAAAAATGTTTTAAAAAATTTTAGCAAATTCCAAATAATCAATAAAAATACTGATTAGATAGGTGTTATCTGTATACCCATGTATTAAATGTAGCCATTTTTTCCTACCCATGTAAATATGTGTTTTTAGACAGAATGTAAAGAATGGAAAGTAGATAGGGTGAAGCAGATTTTTGGTTGGAATAACAGCTCATCACTCATTTGTGTAAGCATGAGTGAGTCACTTACTTCTCTGAAATTGAACATCTTCATCTGTAAAAGAAGGGATACTTAATCCTCCTATCTCATAGGATGTTATAAGGATTAGAGATAATGTATGCGAAGTGTCTACCAAGCAAACAGCAAAGACTTCCTAGATCCCAGGTGGTCTGCAGATAGATTCAGAGTGCTTTTAAAATTACATAGAAAAAAATTAATTTTACTACCACCAACTGAAATTTAGTGTTTCTTTCAATGATAAATATAGATAATATATATAACAAATAATCTTAGCAGTACCTGTGACTTTATTACCAACAGAGATTGTTATAGGTATCTTCATATCACATTACAGGATGCAGATATATTGAAATATCATTAGCAATTACCACTATTTTGAAATTATGGCATAAACCTGCTATAGTATCTTGCTATTTGATGAATTTAAAAAGAATAAAACAATACTATAGTAATAACTTTTTAGGAAAATATTTGGACAAATATATTGGAATGCAAGTGATTGATTTGTGCATTTTATTTTATGAATTTGAAGTCATTTACAAACATTCCTCTGAGAAAAAGCCCATGAACTTTTCAAGATCGCCAAAAGAGTCCACAGCATAAAAGGGTTAAGAGCTCAAATTCTTATTGCCTTTTAATAGTCTGTTAAATACTTAGACATCTTAGCACTTAACAGATGATCATTACATACCATGGAACCTGGCTGGGAGTTAAGTAGAAGAGAAGCATAGAGATTTCATAGCACTAGGGGAGCTCTGAATTTTTGATGTTAGAAATTTAAAATGGAGTTGTTTACTTCACACCTGTTCATATTATCTCAGTGCCAAGAATCAGACAAAGCTGCCAATCGTCAAGCAAACAGATTTTCCTCATATTTAGGTACTGAGTCCTCAACTGAGTTTAGCTCCTAACTCCATGAGTTCATGATTAAACAACACAAATCTTTCCTTTGTCCTTGCCATGTGTACCAAGATTTAGATTGGGAACACATACCATTATGTAAGCTTACATTTGTCTTATGTCTCATTTAAATGTATCAAACACTTTAACATAAATCAGGAGAATTGGAAGCCATTTGAGGCATTCATTATTCTGATAAGAACACAGCCCATCATAGTAAAGGGCACAGGCCCTCCAATATTGTACAGTTATGAGTATAACTCTCTGTGCCACTACTTAGTTTAGAGAAGTTGCCTAACCCTCTGAGCCTCAGGGTACTCATGGGGAAAGTAAGAAGATCAATACTCATTTTACAGAGTAAAGATCAAACACACCCTCAGTAGTTGTTAGTTCCTTTTCTTTCCAAAAGGGCAGTATTTCTACAGCTAATGGTTTATTTCAAATTCCAATTGTTATTTGTGGCTATCCTTTTTTTTTTTCCTTCAAGTTTATTCCCCATCCTCCCCACCCCTACATAATTCTTCCATTTTGATTACTTCCTGGGTTAATGACTGTGTTAAGTTTTTCCTTCAAACAACGTTGGGAAAACCTGATTCACTTCACAGTTAGTAAGCCCTGAATTTAAATTCCAGGACCAACGCTTGCTAGTTTTATAGCTTTGGATTGTCATTTGCCTTCTTGGTATATCTGTTTCTTTATCAGTAAACTAGTTTTAATGATGCCTAAGCTACAAGGTTATTGTGAAAGTTTGTATATGAAGGTACCTGGCACATAGTGATTTTTAGAAACTAATTTTCTGGTTTTAGAGAAACATTTATCAGGATCCAGTGTTATGTGTATGAAGGAGAGAAATGGGTGACATCATAAAGGTGGCCACGATAAAGCTCTTGATGGAAATACCATGTTACTCAAAGTATTGCCTATTTCTTTACTATATGAAATCTCAGTGAATTTTGTGTATACTATGAAGTCCCAAAGGAGAAGAGTACTATGAATATAATGCATATATCTTACCCTAATATGCTATATACTATATCTACTAATATATATACAACCTACTATGCTATATAATAAAGTAATCTAATATATTAATACTAAGCTTATTTTAATAGAAGGAACTTCAGCATGAATCTTTTGGAACAATCCTAAATTTTCTGGACAATCTTACACTCAGCACTATAACGGAGAATACTTTATTTTTTTTTTTTATTTTTTTATTTTTTATTTTTTAATATATGAAATTTACTGTCAAATTGGTTTCCATACAACACCCAGTGCTCATCCCAAAAGGTGCCCTTAACGGAGAATACTTTAAATATAATTGGAAGTTGAGTGGCAGAAGACAAATACATGGGTCAATTGAAGAATCATTTTACAACAGTGTGTCAAGTGTTTGAAACAGACAGACATTTAGCAAATTCAGGGGGAAAACTTCTTGTTAGGGTGTGTACTGGCCAGAGGAAACATACAGTGAAATCCAGTCCAAAACTTATTTTGACTTATGAAGAACCAGGAAATTCATCCCAAAGAGAAAGAGGATGAAGTGAATGCCAACTTCATAAGTGTTGCAATATTATGATGTTCTGTTCATATATGTTTAAATGCCTAAAAGGATGTTTAAGGTTGCTTGCATTGATGCATTCATTAGATCTTCAACCAGCTCTCTAGCAAATATGAGAGTGCCCCTAAAATGAGAACTGTACTTCCATTATGGGCCCCATAATGACAGATAATTACAGGTGGTCCAATTATCACTGCTGACTGGGGAGGACTACTTTCTATTTCCCTCTTCTTTTTGTAATATTTATTGATTTTGAGGGAAAGAGAGAGCGTGAGCAGGGGAAGGGCAGAGAGAGAGTGAGAGAGAGGATACCAAGCAGGCTCCATGCTGTCAGCACAGAGCCTGACATGGGGCTTGATCCCACAAACTGTGTGATCATGACCTGAGCTGATATCAAGAGTCAGATGCTTAACCAGCAGAGCCAACCGGGTGCCCCTCTATTTTCTTACTAATGTGAAACTGTAAAGGAAGAAAAAAAAATTGGGTTTAACTGTGAAGTATTGCGACGGCAATTACTCACCTAGATTCTGTGTCCCTATGAAACAAACTATGACAAAACTGACTCCATTCTTAGTGTGACTAACTTAATTGAGTCCAAATCAGCTCTACCAAATCTAAACAAGACATGAAAATAATACCTTGGAGGTTAACAGTACAAGTTTCTCATGATCTCGTCGGTGTTTGTGACAACCCATGTGGGGTGAGTTTTATTATAACCATTTGATAGAAAGTTAACTGAGGCTCAGAAAGGATGTTACTAACCTAAATTTACAAAACTAGTGAAACTAACCTCAAATTATATCTGGAGACACCAAAACCTGTCTTTCTCCTTACTACAGTTTATAGCAGTGCCTGGGCAGGAAGGATATAGCCAGACTCCTAGTATGTGGATAGCAATTCCTTATATTTATTTCATAGCCTCCCATCTAATTGTCCACTTGTTTACTTTCTCCTCTCCCTTTTCTTTTTAAGTTTATTTATTTATTTTGAGAGAGGGGAGGAGCAGAGAGACAGGGAGAGACGGAATCTCAAGCAGTCTCTGTGCTGTCAGCGTGGAGCCCAATGCAGGGTTCAATCTCACAAACAGTGAGAGATCATGACCTGAGCCAAAATCAAGAGTCGGAAGATTAACTCACTGAGCCACCCAGGCACTCAGACTCCTCTCCCTTTTCTAACATTTTGTTTGAGTTGCTCAAATAAGATCTTTTATAAAGTAGTCTTAATGTAAGGGAACTACTTGATATAATGTTTGATGCTATTTCTGTAGGATCAACAGTCTTAGCAAGAAAAGCATATTTTTATCATGAACATATGATACGTCATACAGTCAAAAATAGGGTTCAGCTGGGTAATGGGACCCTATACCAGAGTGCTCCAGTGGGAGCGAAGTCCCAAAGGCCTTTGCCCTAGTTTGCACCTGATTAACTATTCCAGTAATGAGCACAGAGTACAATTAAGTTTAAGTACTTCCTCAGGTGCTTCGCAAAAGCCGATTCTGGTATAGTTAAACCCATGCACACAGGGAGGCGTAAATTGAACCACATGAAAATAGTGTCTTTGGTGTTTATAAAGTTGATCTGCCCCTGCTGTTTATTACCCACCTGAAGTCATAAGCCTGTGCTTGTGACACCCCAAGTGCTTGCTGTATGAATTATGATTAATGTGGAAAATTAAAAGTGCAAGCACCTTGTTTCCCACACAGGTGTTACCAGCATCTGAGGTGGAGCTTCTAAAAAGGAGGAGAGATGAGGATGGCATAGCTCCTCAGACAGGCTCTGTACCTTCATTTGGATAATTGGAAACATTAAGAGCAGCCCGCTGTAGGTGACTGGTAATTCCCTGGTGCCCCAGAGGAGCCTCATAAAGAGATGATCTGGCAATCAGCAACATCATTTGACAATTTGCTAGGAGAAACCTCATCTATTTAGTTTTATTTTTTATCACATTCCCTACATGATAGTAATTTTAATAGAAAGTGTGATTCAAAGAGTTTTCAAGTCCCTAATTTTTCCAATCCAGAATATTCTCTCCAAGGTCCAATTACAGCAAACCCTAGAGAGTGGATACTGATTTAAGCATATGAATCAGGGTATCAACTCCTTGTTTTATCTTAAGTTTGTCAAGGGATACTTATTTCATTGGATATTTTATCTGATAAAGCTAGTTTCTCCACTTGCCCAGTCAATCTTTCCTCAATTAAATTACTGATTAAATTCCTACTGCCTGGTAGGCATTGTTCTGGGCAATATAGATGGGGAAAAAATCACATTATTCATCACAAGGAATTTAATCTCTAAAATCAGCAATATTAAATGCAATCAAATGTTGCAGGTGATTGAGAGGAATTGAACAGCATGACACAGAAAGAAGGCAGGGTGATGGGAATGTACATTTCTGTCTGGACAGATATCTAAGACATCTTAGAGAAGGTGACTGTCTTAAACTGAATACTGAAGATGACAGTCCATTCACAATGTAAGTGGAAAGAGAAGTGCATATTAGAGTTCTAACAAAGGAAACAGAAGGATCGGAGGTGTGAAGGTGCAGATTTACTTTGTGTATTCAAAAAATGGGGCTAGGTACATGGCTATAGATAATAATAGCTAACACTTACCTGTATCTGGAATACACATATATTCCATAGATAGTTCTAAGTCCTTTATATGTATTAATCCATTTTAAATGTATATGCTCCTTATGACATAAATATTATTATCCTCATTTTTCAAATGAGTAAAATGAAGGTTGTGTGACTTGCCCAAGATCATACAGCTAGTGAGAAAAAGAAGAAGAATTCAAGCCAGGTAGTCTTATTTCAGAGCAATGTTTTCAACCATGATATTGTATCTTGAGGAAGAGGTCCACAATCATGTCAATGACTTTGACAGGATCTCATTTGTGGGTTTAATCGGAAAGATTCCACACTCCAATTATAATTATAGGGGAAACAAAACACCAAGACTACAATGAGGTATATAAAACACTTGTCAAGAAAAGGTTATTTCATGGAGCACCATGGTGGTTCAGTTGGTTAAGCACCCGACTTCGGCTCCGGTCATTATCTCACCATGATTCGTAGGTTCTAGCCCCACGTCGGGCTCTGTGGTGACAGCTCAGAGTCTGGAGCCTGCTTCGGATTTCTGTCTCCCTTTCTCTCTGCCCCTCCTCTGCTCATGATCTATCTCTCTCTGTCTCTCAAAAATAAATAAACATTAAAAAAAATTTTTAAAGAAAAGGTTATTTCAATAGTCCAGGCAAGAGCTAATGAAGTCTATTAATTATACAGAAAATGAGAAGAATGGAGCAGGACAGATTTGAGTGGTGGTAAAGGGATCAGACTAAGCAGTTTGTAGAGAATAAGGGTAAGAAAGAAATGGAAGGTGGCACACAGTGTGTCTGGCATGGATCACGAATGGGTTCTCTACTTAATTTTCAAGTTCAGCAATTGTAGTCATTATGATATTTTTAGAATTGGTAAGGAAACAGTCAACACCTAACTTTACATCACAACTCAGAAATATCAATTTATGCCCATGGCATAAGATTTAAGTGCTTTGCACATCTGGAGGAATCTGTTCTCTATGCATTTTCTTTCACCAAACAGTGTTGAACATTTTTTTTTCTCTCTCATAATATATACAGAAAATAATTCTCTCTCATCAATCTCACAAAACCTGCTCATTGCGATTTTAGCTCTACAATGACCTTTTCTTATTGCCTGAGTAATGCCTGCCTAGCCCATTTTGTAACAAATACAGATTGCTTTCCTTCTCTTTCTGTCTGGTGATGAGCTGATTAATAGCAGCACAAGTGGCTGCTCCTTGAGACTAATTAATCACCTGTCATAATTGTTCAACAGTTAAATAACTATTAATCTGGATGCTAGTCAGAGTGAAGGTTGACAGGATTAGGAAAGAGGACAGTTCTCACAGTGAAATTAGGGCTAAGCTTTTGCTAAAATGCTGCTTCTAAAAGTCAGAAGATTGTGCTGCATTTGGGGAAGAGTCTCTTAAAGGCTTTTGTACATATGAAAGATTAAGAGATTGAAGGTCATTGCAAGCTTACTATCTAGTCATTATAGTGTGTCACATAAAATAGTATTGTAATTAGCACCAAAGATGTAAATAGGTGGCAGTAATCTGAGAGTTGTGGGTCAAGGCTTGTATCTGGAAAGGGACAAGCCCAAAGGAAATGTAAAGCATCAAAAGGAACTGCCTCATTGAAAGCATGGAGACTAGGTGGAAAATAACAAAAATACCCTGCTTTCCTAAAAACACGAGATAATAAAAAAAGGAAATGTGAGGTGAGAGGGCAACTTTGCAACATTTTCTGTTTCTCCTGCCCATTATTGAGGCTGGAGGAAGTTTTGTAACAATCATTCAGGCAGCTTGCACACAAATAAGATTTGCTTCTGGGTCCCAAAGAGGCTGCTGCTGCTCATCCCTGAGGTGTGGGGCAGTGAGGGAATAGAGTACTATTTAGGAAGATATGCAGCAGAAGCCATCTCATGCAGAATTGAAGGGGAGAGATAAGTTCATTCCTTTCCATGTTAACAGAGGTGAAAATTTTTGTTTCAACTCATGATTGGGAATAATGGCAGGGGTGATTTTTAGCTAAGTGACAATCATTAAAAGCTTGCAATAGTATAGTTGTGTTATATTATCATGTCATGTTTTGTTATCACATTAGCTCCTATCATATATGGGCTTGTTCCCTATTCCACATATCATTAGGAGAACAGAGAAAGGAGTGTTGCAAAGTGAATATTTGAAGAACTTCTCGAAGCATGACCTGCTATGGGTATAATTAATATTATTTATTTTGTCAATAATTCTATAATTATTAACAGTAATTGGACCCATTACTAAGGTTAGTGGTAAAATATTTTTGACTAGTATGTTTTCAAGTTATAGTGTATTGTTGTAAAGGTATTCTTCATACTTCATTTAACAATTGGTTTAACCCTATTGTTACACAACTTGCCCTGGGAATATAATTTTGCATGACAAAATAAGAAATTTGGGAGGTATGCTTTCCGTCACTTATTCTAATTATGTAACAATTTCCTCAACACTATCTGCATCGGTTGGTTTCCCAGGTGATATTTATTCATTGAGGAGACACCTGACAGATCCTGTGATATCTGTGCGTTTGTTCTACCCAGTTGTTTCCATGAAACATCTTACCCATTATACAAAAGTTTATCCATCCGGGTCTCAAATACTCCTCTCTCATTTTTTTTTCTTCTCCTTTCCCTTTTTTGTCTTAATTATTATAACAATAATATGAATAACATATTACAATTAGAGCAAGTATTTTGCCTGCCTTAAACTCATTTAAGCCTCTAAACTCTAAGGTTTGGAGCAGGTCAAGAAAAAAACAAAAACAAAAAACAATTGGACTGGAAAAAGGGTAGATAGCATAGCATCTTTAGGGACAGTATAAAGTAGAAGGGTGAACATGTATTCTTGGAATAAGGCTGTCCACATTTAATTCTTGACTCTTGCTCAATTGCTTTGGTAGTTATTAAACTCCCAGTTACCTCTATTACTTCATCTGTATACTAGAGATAAATTGTCTACTTTCTAGGGCCATCATAACCATTTAACTTAAAAAGGATTTAACATCAGGGCACCTGGGTGGCTCAGTTGGTTAAGTGTCTGACTTCGGCTCAGGTCATGATCTCTCAGTTCACGAGTTTGAGCTCTGCATCAGACTCTGTGCTGACAGCTGGGAGCCTTGAGCCTCCTTCAGATTCTGTGTCTGCCTCTCTCTTTGACCCTCCCCCCGTTCATGCTCTGTCTCTCTCTCTCTCTGTCTCAAAAACAAATAAACGTTAAAAAATTAAAAAAAAAAAAAAAGGATTTAACAACGCTAATAAGCCCATAGTAAGCACTTAGTGAATGTTAGTAGAAATAACTTAAGAATAGAGACTTGTCACATCCCACTAGAAATTAAACTCTAGTTTGACACTAATCCATAGCATTTACTCTTTGCATTATGTGCAAAGACCCTCCATCATCTGATTCCAACCTAAAAACATCCCACAGTATAGCCATATTTAACATATGGGATTCTCTAAAAATATTTATTATGTGTTGAGTTGTGTCCCCCCTAAACTCATATGTTGATGTTCTAGCCCCCAATACCTCATAATGTGAACCTATTTGGAGATAGGGTCTTTGCAGAAATAATTAAGTGAAAACGATATCACTGGGGAGGCCCTAGTCCAATATGACTAATGTCTTTATAAAAAGAGGCAACTGGGTGACAAACACACACAGGGAGAACACCATGTGAAGATGAAGGCAGAGATTGAGGAAATGCTTCTACAAGCCAGGGAATACTAAAGATTGGCAGAAAACTGCCAGAAGCTAGGAGAGAAACATGGAGAAAATTCTTTCTCATCTAGAGGACCCAACGTTGCCAACACCTTGATCTTAGACTTCTCATTTCCAGAATAGTGAGACAACAAATTTCTGTTCGCAGTTACCTAGTTTGTGGTACCATGTTATGGCATCTCTAGAGAACTAATACAATATAGTATTATTTCTTTTTACATATTTGTACTTCTTCTCAAATATTATTCTCTTTTTATCTCTGTAGACAAATACTATTTTTTTCTTCCATATAAATTCCACACATTTATTCAGAGAGGTCTTAGGTAGGACTGTTTAGGCTTCTTTTTGCCATACTGCAAAGTCAAGGCTGAAGTGAGAATATCCAAGTCACTTACCAAAAGTTGCTAGTATCCAGCTCTTACTTTGGATTGTAAGTATTGGCCTATTTTAAAATCATGGGTTCTTAGAGGACTCTGATCTTTGTACACTGGATTTCCTCCCTCCTCTGCTTTGTCTTACTGTGATCCCAAAGTATCTCATGCTACATAAGATTTTACCATTTATAGATTCCCCAAAGCCAGTTGCTATGTAATATAAGAAAAGAAAAGCTAAGTCTGCCACCATATGGCTATTTGTTTATGTGAGCTGGCCAGGGTTGAAATCCATTTGAATGATGACAGATGTTTAGTCATCATATTTAAACTTATTAGTGAACTGCAGATATAAGCAATGCATCTTTCAGCAACGCCTCAGTTATTCTGAACCAAGCATTTGTGGGACTTGACCTATAAACTACACTCACAAGAACACTAGGATTTAACAAAAGAATGTATTATGATTAATGGTCTAGTCCCATTGGAATTAATGATTTTCTATTAGGAAATACTACACTCATGAGTCTTGGTCATGAATGTATGTGAGATTCCATTAAGCCATTTACCCTAATAGACTGCTGTTTTACACACAAGTCTGAATACTTCTAACACATGAATGTAGGGAAATCTTTTAAACCACCTACACCCATGCCATATGCCCTAACGGAGAGCAAAGACGAATAAATGACAACGTCTTTCGTGCTCTTAGTTGCTTTCAGAATAAAGTCAAAATTCCCTAAAATGGTGTGATGTCCTGTCTTCTGCCTATTCCACTAACCTCGTGTTTTGGTATTTCTACTAAATAATACACTAGATATTAAGAACTTGTTCAGTTAAATTAATGTGTCATTCTGTTTCACATTCCTGTCCCTCCATAACTGCTGCTGTCCTTCCCTGGACTTTTCTCTCCCCTTGTGTGCTAGGGTGTTCAGTCCACAAGCTATGTTTTCTAGGAAAACTTCACTGATTTCTCTGGCAACTTAATGTGCTTTTTCTCTTTTGTTTTCATTCATCTTATATACACGTCCATTCTACCACTATAATTACTCATAACTAGTCTACTTCTCCAGCAGACGGGAAGCTTCTTTCGGATAGGTACTATTTTATGATCACATTCCCATTCTAAATACTCCACTGAATCACTAGAAAAAACTGACAGAGTGATCTTTCGATATATGGGTGTCTTCATCAGTTCAGGCTACTATAACATTTTACCATAGGGGGTGACTTAAACAAGAAATATTTATTTCTCACAGTTCTAGAGACTGAGAAGTCCAAGATCAAGAAGCTGACAGGGGTGCACGGGTGGTTCAGTAATTTAAGCATCTGACACTTGATTTTGGCTCAGGTCATGATCTCATAGTTGTGAAATCGAGCCCTACATCAGGCTTCACACTGAGCGCAGAGCGTAGCGCCTGCTTGAGATTCTCTCTGCCCACTCCCACTCTCTAAAATAAAAGAAGAAGGAGGAGGACGAGGAGGAGAAGGACAAGGAGAAGAAAAAGGAGAAGAAATTGACAGATTTGCTATCTTCTTGCTGTATCCTCACATGGCACAGTAAAGGAGCTGTACATTTTTTATCCTCTTATAAAGGCACCAATCTATCATGAAGGCTTTATTCTCATTACCACATTCAAACTGTGTCACCTCCCAGAAACTCCATCTCCAAATACAATCACAATGAGGATTAGTCTTCGACACAGGAATGTTTTAGGGGGATACAAACATTTGGACCATATCAATGGGTGAGTGAGTGAATAAGTTAGTTAATGAATGAGTGAATGGAAGAGTAAATTACTGGGAAGATAAATGAATGAACTGAAAAGAAATAATTTCTCTAAAATAATCTTTGTCTTTCTTTAACATTGTTATTGTTATATTGGTAGAGCTGTCCGAACGGAGCCAATACTATGTGTATAGAAAGTTTTGTTAAATCTGTAAGGCAAGATTGTGCCTAGAGCCAATTCTTTAAGCGAATGGTAGTCTTCATGACTAGAAAAACCGGGGGGGCCCAAGCAGAATAAAAATGGAGTCTCATTAGATATTACTATTACGAAGAGCCAAAATGGCCAAACTCTTGGAAGTGTGGTCATGCTGATTAGTGTCAACACATTGCTAGTCTTAGGGAGATCATCTAACGCTAAGAAGTGAAGAAACCTGGAAATGGAATCTATATCATCTCTTTGGAGTTCAGCTAGAATGTGAAAGTCTCAATGGCATTGGAAACCATCTTAGATAAGATAGGAAATACAAATATATACTTGTATGGTAGACTACTATGGTCTTTTAATTTTTTGTCAGTGTTTCTATTGTTATCTTTAAGTTTTTGGTAATGACTTTTTTTGAAATATCTCAGCTATGCAAGGGGATCTAAATGGAAACCTGGCTTATACTTCAAAACAGAAAGGCTTAGCTTCTGTTTTATATGAAAAGAGCCCAAAAGTTGGATAAACTTGATGAGAATATAATTAGGTATTCTTGGTACAGCTGACTTTCTTCAGTGGGGTGATCTCCTTTCAGAGCCACATATCTGGATTTCTGTATCTTAGGAGAGATTTTATCTACTAACAAATTCCTTCAGGGTTATCACTGACCCAGTACCTGGCACACTGCAGGCACTCATCAATAATGTGAATAATTGTGAGAGTTTAGTATACATTTATAGACAGGTGATGGCTAAAGATCCCTCAGTCATACAGGCTCTGTACCACTATGGGTCTTTTGCCCCTCCTTTCTGCTTCCATTTTTTGCTTTGTGGTACTCTTGAGTTCTTATGGTTGTGAAATTCTGGAGAATTTTCTTATTAACTAACAAAAATGTCTTTAAACACACTATTTTAAATAATTGAAATTGCCACTCTCCACAGGATTTCAAGGGCAAAAAGAAAAAAAAAATCATTAAATCATTGTTAAGATTTCTGACCTCAATATTTCCCATGTCACTATGGTTAATAACTTAATATTTCTAAGTCTCTATTTGATTAAATAGGGGAGGTAAAATTTATTATGTCTGTATTAAAGTTTATTGTAAGAATTAAATGAGATAAATTAACACCTTAAGCTAACAATAAACCTAATTGTCAAATTAACATTTGGAGCTAGGTGGCCAGCTGACCCCAAAGATTCATGCTCCTTTTCTGTAGTGTAGAGCTGCTCTGTTTAACTGCCCAAACAAGGTCCTAGTTTCCTTACAGCAAGGTGGGATTAAATGAACAATTACAACTTCTTGCCAGCAGAATGTGAGTGGAAGTGATGTGTGTCACTTCTAGGCCCAGGAATTTAAGAAACACATGTGATTTTCTCTACATCTCATTTCTGTGTCTCTGTCAGCCTGATATCAATGTCACTGTTAACCTTCAAAGCTTCTAACTTCAAAGGGAGATAGAACAGCCTCCATCATTTTGGATCACTGAATGATTATGTAGAACACAGTCCTACAGATTTCCTATAGCACTCAATTATACAGGCAAGAAAAAAGTTTTGTAGCGTTAAGCCTCTGAGGTTTAGAGATTATAATAGCATTTTCATTTCTCTAACTAGCTAACTACCTATCTATAGCTTGAATTAAAGAGCTGCTTCAACAACAATCTCAAATACATAATGTTGGCTTAGTGGCTGGATGGCAGGCATCAAGGAAGAAGAGTAATTTGGAAAGATGCAGAGTTCTGTTTTACTGTAACAAAATGTTTGATTAAAACAATGTGCCTGTTGGCCCTATAGTTCTAGGGAAAATGGTTAGATTAAGCCAGAATGTTAGCGTGTGTGGCTACTATTGGCTGTCCAGAGTATTTGAAAGAAAGCAATGAACTCAAGCAAAGATTGGAAGATTTTCAAGCAGAGATTAAAGGAATTAACAAAAAGTCTGGAGATTAATGACACTACATAGTAGAAAGGTTACTGCTTTCTGGGCCCTCAAGTAGCAAGATATAGTTTTTAAAAGATCGACCATGCAACAAAAAACCACTATGTCTCTCTAAACTAAATAGTATGAGCTCTGTTGCAAATCATACCTATGTCTCTCCAAACTAAATAGTATGAGCTCTGTTGCAAATAATACCTTAAGAGAGGTACATCCCACTGAAGTCCATTGTTTCAGATGATTTCAAGATAGATACTATTAAGCTTAAAGATAGAACAATGGGGATGAGAAAGTTAAGAAATAAAGCAGATTTGAGAAACATGTCCAGGAAACAATTTTAGATGGCTAATGGAATTTACTACAAACACAAATACTACAAACAGTTAAAAGCTGTGCTTTTATTTTTGTTTTTGTTTTTATTTCTCAGGGAATTGTATTGCTAAAGAAACCAAAGTCCAGATTTAAAATATCTTCTGACATTCAATTTTTAAAATAACCCTTGTTCCTCTAAAGTTACATGAACATCTAGTAGGCTGTGAAAATTTCAGATATGTCATGGAAGATAGAAGAGGAAGAGATTTTGCAGCAATGAATCCAGGAACAATTGAGAGTAAAATAATTCTTCCCAGAGAGCAGAATTACTAATCAAGGAATTATCCCCACAACAGGGCAGGGTTCCTTACAATGCCAATCCTGGAGGATCTCATTACTTCTACAGGCTGGTGACTGTTATATGTCTCTTATTCTTTTATTTTCCAACTGGGAGTTTTGAATTTAGTTATTCTACCCTTGTTTTCTGCACTGTACACTGGGTGACATATAAACAGATAGCTTGTCTCTAAATTTATAGTTTTATAAATAATGAGGAGCTATATATATGACCTGATGTAGAAATTGTGATTACACAGAAATTTAGCCTTTGAGATGAGTAGAGGATCCACCAGCACAGCATTTAAGATTTTCCCCTTTGAGGGGAAGGGGAAAGCAGTACTGAATATGTTCTTTGCTTGGGAAGAAGAGTACACAAAGAAATTTGATGACCAGAGGGGCAGACCTTAGTAGAGATGCCAAGCTATCCACCAAATATCTATTTTATTCAAGAGATCTTTCTTCAAAATCTCTTTCTTCAAGAGATTTTTTTTTTTCCGAGAAGCAGCTGTCCAGTCAAGAACCATATTTTCCAGAAAATGCTTGCATCAAGGCAGGACCACCAACTTCTTGCTACTGGACTATGAGCAAAAGTGATGTATGTCAATTCTGGACCAAAACGATTAAGAAGTGCTTGTGTGTGCCTTCTTTTATTCTTCTCTTATTTGTAAGCTAAAAGTCATATGGTAAACAGGGTAGATGCTGAAGATAGGTGAATAAGACCCATGTCCAGCAGTCAGTGACAACTGGCCTTTTTCTGACTTTGAAGATAGGTTCAGCCTTCATGGGGTCGATGCAGGCTATATCATCTGAATTCTGTTCAGTCCAAACACTCGCTTCTTTCAAGTTTTAATTTGTACATATTTCCCTAGCCGGCATAATTTCACCAAAGATAACCTGGAGTTGCAGTGGCTAGTTTGGGAAAATTTTGATATAAATGAGATTATTCATTTGAGACACACTTGAGAAAAAAAAAAAAATTAAAAAAGAAAAAAAAATCTTGTGAAGAGATTCACTATACTGTCTGCCACAAAATAAGATTAATTTGTATAATACATGAGATATACTCTTTCATTTCTATGCTTCAGGGATTAATAAGTGTCAGCTTGTTGATTGAATGACTTGATGAAATAATGAGAAGCCTGAGTTATTATTTAAACCAGTTCTAAAAACTCCCTTTCTTTTGGGTATATGTATTAAGATGTGTATTCCTACATTTATGTCTTCTTTCCCTGAAGAAGTCAGGAAAATAAACCTTTTAAAGTGATGGTCATATAAAAAAAAAATGGTAACTGGGAAGAGAATATTTAACTATGAATTTGAGTAATGACCTTTGTTCTGAGCTACTATGTGAGAAGAAAAACTAGACACACAGGGTTTGGGATATTATTTCAAGAATCTTTTAAAATTTGGCTTATGAATACAGAAATTTATAAATTATATTGAAAACAGTTCATGTTATTTTCCTGACAATAAATTAATCTGTAAACCAATTAGCTTGATTTAATTTAGCTTAGAATCCAACATATAAAAATTGGGTTAGCACGGTATTTTAGCTAGTACATGGGTTAGGTTTAATTTTTCATGATTTAAAGGTGGTAATTTATATAAATGACTGAATGAAATTATGTAGGATAGTTACTAAAAGTACAGAACAATGAATATGATCTATTTGTTTATCAAGGGAATTATTATGGTTGATTAAGATGGTAAATTCAATATATGTGTTGTTTTATTTGGTAGTATGATAAAATTTAATTTTATTTTGTTCTGAATTTGAAAACTTTAAATATGTTATCTATTTGTGTGTACATGTATATATACATAAGTGTGTGTATATCTCTGTTAATTAGATAGCTTGGGCTGTGATCACAAAATACCACAGGTCAGTGGCTTAAACAAATAAGATGTATTTTCTCATAGCTCTAGAGGCTGGAAAATCCAAACTGGATGTTCCAACAGGGTACAGTTTCTGATGTGAGTTCTCTTCCCGGCTTGCAGACGGCTGCCTGCATGGTGGAGAGAGAAAGCAAGCTCTCTGACAACTCTTCCTAAAAGGATGCTAATCCTGGGGTGCCTGGGTGGGTTGGTCAGTTGAGCGTCAAACTCTTAGTTGTGGCTCAAGTCATGATCTCATGGATTTGTAAGTTCAACCCCCATGGTTGAGCTGTGCATAGGGGTTGCCCCTCCCCTACTTGTGCTGTCTCTCTCTATGTCAAATACAGAAATAAATAAACTTTGAAAAAATAGGATCCTATCCTATCAAATTAGGGCACCGCCATGATTTAACATTAATTACGTCCTTATATCAATTACAGTCATACTGGGGCTAGGGTTTCTTTCGGAGAGCACAATTTAGTCCATAGAAATCTGAATATACCTAATAAAATATACTAATCAATGTTTGTTCTATAGTGCTAGATGGATAGTATTTAAAATGGAATGAAGCTAGATTTTTTTCCCATATAATGACTCAATTATTCTGTGCTTAGATTACAGAAATGTCACACACTATGTTATATTTCTATACTTTTGGCATAAGCCTGGATCATTATAACAACAAATCTTTATTTTTGAAAAAAAAAGTTAAAAGTTCCTAATGGTCATGGTTTCTCAATGCTGTATGTTTTGATAATATTGCCTGTTTGGATACTAATGGCATGTTCATGCTTGGTCTACTTTGACAAACTCCTGATCCAAATGCCAAATTCAGAATAATAAAATGCTCAAGAAGCTTTCTATGCCTAAACTATATTTTATAAACTAATACAAAGTTTATATAATTTATATAAACTAATAGAAAGATTTCATTTGCATTTGTAAAACAAATGCCAATAGGAATAGTTAGGGTTCTTTGTCATTTCCAAATTTTTATTTGTTAAAAATTACTGTTATTGATAATAAATATACATCTGACAAATCAATAGAACAATTCCATCTTCCTAGGCAAATTATATGTAAGCAAAATACAAAAATATAAATATAATTCAGTGATATTTCTTATATTAAAATAAACATAATTATGCTTAACTATAGAGTCTGGCATAATAATTGTCTCAAAATTGATCTTACTTCTAGGTTTCTGCCACCTGTATCAACCAGGACAATCAGCATAACTTCCGGAATAAATCAAAGGCTATGGAGGTTTGCAATGCTCTTAGTGTTTTTTTATACGTTCTTATTCCCAGAAGCCATTAACTGCAGCCTTATTAATTAATTCTATGTTATACTACAAGAGAGGATTGTTCTCTCTTTCATTCTTATTCTATCAGTTAATATAATAGATTAATTAGCCACAGCTGTTTTGTTCATTTTGTTAACATAACAGAGATAAACTGGATGTGATCTTATGCCAACTGATAGGAACTTTATAGTCATGAAGTGTCTGGTATATGTTCTACTTGTCTGCACCAAAATCCCGACAAAACTTTAAAAGGTAAGACAGGGACTAGACCTAAAATCTTGATGGCTCTTTGCCTACAGATGGACTTTATACTATTTTCCCAGAAATAGGCTATGGATTTGCTTAGGTGATTGTATAATTATTCTCAAGATAGAACAAAGCTTTTCCATGTTGGAAAGCCACAACTTTACAGTATAACAGTATAACAAAGAAAAAGGATTGACTGACATTTTTCTTACTGAGGCCCAAACTATCTCATGATCGAAACACTCACCTTACTAATGCTGCTGTTAGGTAGTTTCAAAGGCACCTCCTCTTATTTAAAATGGTACTGCCCAGATGACATGATATTATACATGGAAAATACGATAGACTCCACCAGAAGTCTGCTAGAACTGATACATGAATTCAGCAAAGTCACAGGACACAAAATCAATGTACAGAAATCAGTGGCATTCTTATACACTAATAATGAAGCAACAGAAAGACAAATAAAGAAACTGATCCCATTCACAATTGCACCAAGAAGCATAAAATACCTAGGAATAAATCTAACCAAAGATGTAAAAGGTCTGTATGCTGAAAACTATAGAAAGCTTATGAAGGAAATTGAAGAAGATATAAAGAAATGGAAAAACATTCTGTGCTCATGGGTTGGAAGAATAAATATTGTCAAAATGTCAATACTACCCAAAGCTATCTACACATTCAATGCCATCCCAATCAACATTGCACCACCATTCTTCTCGAAACTAGAACAAGCAATCCTAAAATTCATATGGAACCACAAAAGGTCCCGAATAGCCAAAGTAATTTTGAAGAAGAAGACCAAAGCAGGAGGCATCACAATCCCAGACTTTAGCCTCTACTACAAAGCTGTCATCATCAAGACAGCATGGTTTTGGCACAAAAACAGACACATAGACCAATGGAATAGAATAGAAACCCCAGAACTAGACCCACAAACGTATGGCCAACTCATCTTTGACAAAGCAGGAAAGAATATCCAATGGAAAAAAGACAGTCTCTTTAACAAATGGTGCTGGGAGAACTGGACAGCCACATGCAGAAGGTTGAAACTAGACCACTTTCTCACACCATTCACAAAAATAAACTCAAAATGGATAAAGGAACTGAATGTGAGACAGGAAACCATCAAAACCCTAGAGGAGAAAGCAGGAAAAGACCTCTCTGACCTCAGCCGTAGCAATTTCTTACTCGACACATCCCCAAAGGCAAGGGAATTAAAAGCAAAAATGAACTACTGGGACCTCATGAAGATAAAAAGCTTCTGCACAGCAAAGGAAACAACCAACAAAACTAAAAGGCAACCAACGGGATGGGAAAAGATATTTGCAAATGACATATCGGACAAAGGGCTAGTATCCAAAATCTATAAAGAGCTCACCAAACTCCACAACCGAAAAACAAATAATCCAGTGAAGAAATGGGCAGAAAACGTGAATAGACACTTCTCTAAAGAAGACATCCAGATGGCCAACAGGCACATGAAAAGATGCTCAACATCACTCCTCATCAGGGAAATACAAATCAAAACCACACTCAGATATCACCTCACGCCAGTTAGAGTGGCCAAAATGAACAAATCAGGAGACTATAGATGCTGGAGAGGATGTGGAGACACGGGAACCCTCTTGCACTGTTGGTGGGAATGCAAATTGGTGCAGCTGCTCTGGAAAACAGTGTGGAGGTTCCTCAGAAAATTAAAAATAGACCTACCTTATGACCCAGAAATAGCACTGCTAGGAATTTACCCAAGGGATACAGGAGTACTGATGCATAGGGGCACTTGTACCCCAATGTTTATAGCAGCACTCTCAACAATAGCCAAATGATGGAAAGAGCCTAAATGTCCATCAACTGATGAATGGGTAAAGAAATTGTGGTTTATATACACAATGGAGTACTACGTGGCAATGAGAAAGAATGAAATATGGCCCTTTGTAGCAACGTGGATGGAACTGGAGAGTGTGATGCTACAGATAAAGACAGATACCATATGTTTTCACTCTCATGTGGATCCTGAGAAACTTAACAGAAACCCATGGGGGAGGGGAAGGAAAAAGAAAAAAAAAGAGGTTAGAGTGGGAGAGAGCCAAAGCATAAGAGACTGTTAAAAACTGAGAACAAACTGAGGGTTGATGGGGGGTGGGAGGGAGGGGAGGGTGGGTGATGGGTATTGAGGAGGGCACCTTTTGGGATGAGCACTGGGTGTTGTATGGAAACCAATTTGACAATAAACTTCATATATTGAAAAAATAAATAAATAAATAAATAAAATGGTACTGCCCATGTCACATTCAATATTCAAGTAACGTTAAAAGGACAAAATTAATTCTCAAACTTAAATTAGTAGGTATACACCCAAAAGAATTGCAAACAGGTATTCACACAGATGCTTGCACATGAATGTTTATAAGCAGCATTATCTGCAATAGCCAAAAGATGGAAACAATCCAAATGTCCATCAATGGATGAGTGGATAACAAAATGTGATATATCCTTATGATAGAAGATTAACTCAGCCATAAAAGGAATGAAGTTTTGGCACAAACTATAATGTGAGTAAAATTCAAAAATATTGTACAAAATTAAAGCTAGACATAAAAAGTCATGTATTATATGATTTCAATTATATGAAATATCTAGAATAGGTAAATACCTAGAGACAGAAAGTATATTAGTGATTGACAGGGGCTGAGAAAAGGGGGGATAGGGAGTGACTTCTTAATGAGAATGTGTTTTCTTCTGGAGGTGATGATAACATTTTGAAACTAGATAAAGTGTGATTGGCTGCACAACATTGCGAACAAATAAAAAACAAACTCCTGACTTAGTCACTTTTAAATGATTACTTTTATGTTATATTAATTTCACCTCAAAAAACATAAAAATTAAGTAAGCCAAACTTTAAGAAACTCTTTGTTTTAAGTTTATTTATTTATTTAGAGAGAGACTTGGGGAGGGGCAGAGAGAAAAGGAGAAAGAATCCCAAGCAGGCTCTGTGCTGTCAGTGCAGAGTCCAACAGGGGACTTAAACTCATGAACCATGAAATCATGACCTGAGCTGAGCTGAAGCCAAGAGTTGGACACTTAACGGGGTGCCTGGATGGCTCAGTTGGTTGGGTGACCTACTTTGGCTCAGGTCATGATCTCGCAGTTTGTGAGTTCGAGCCCTGCGTCGGGTTCTGTGCTGACAGCTCAGAGCCTGGAGCCTGTTTTGGATTCTGTGTCTTCTCCTCTCTCTACCCCTCTCCTGCTCATGCTCTGTGTCTCTCTGTCTCTCAATAATAAGTAAATGTTTAAAAAATTAAAAAAAAAAGAGTTGGACGCTTAACCTACTGAGCCACCCAGGCACCCCGAGAAACTCTTGAACTTTCTTAGCCTAAATTTTTACCTTTGACCTTAATGACAATGAAGTCAACTCTTTTGAAAGTCCATTTATTCTATTGGTCCATATAAACTGAGAATCCTCGCTATCTGGAAGTACTACTACAGTTCTAGACACTACATTATTACAGAGTGATATGAGTAATAATTACAAAGAATTCAACCAATGCACCCAGTCTTATTACCAAGATAGAAGCAGCTTTTCCTCAACATCTTAAATAAAAAACAAATAAACAACAACAAAACCTCTTCACAAATTTAAACCCACAGACTTCATCTTTTAGAAATGACCTCAGAGAAACCATCCTAGAGTCTCAGTGAAAAGGACCTTTCAGGTACTGTTATCATTGTACTCTGAACCCTAGAGTGCTTATTCATCAAAGAGATGTAAGTCAACCTTTAATCATTATAAGACTGTTTCAACTGATGACCTCAAACTAAAAATTCTTAGGAATTCTTAAAACTGCATTAGACAGCTCCTGCCTGCCAATTCTAAATCATCAGGAAAATGGAAATCAAAACTACAATGAGATATCATCTCACACCTGTTAGGGTATCTGTTATTATATATATATATTCCAAGTATTGACAAGGATGTGGAGAAAAGTGAACCCTTAAATACTATTGGTGGGAAGGTGAATTAGTACAGCCATCAAGGAAATCAGTATGGAAGTTCCTTAAAAAATTAAAAATATGTAAAAAGTAAAAATTAAAATCATATTACCTAGCAGCCTCACTTGTGGGTATATATCCAAGGAATGAAATCAGAATTATGAAGACCTATCAGTACTTTCATGTTTATTTCAGAATTACTCACAATAACCAACATATGAAAAGAACCTAAATTTCCTTCAATGAATGGATAAATACACACACACATACACACACACAAATACACACACACACAAACAGGGATCATATTTTGCCTTGAAAGAAGGTAATACTGTGATTTGTGAAAATGTGTATGGGGCTGGAAAACACTAGGCTAAATGAAATAAGCAAGACACAGGAAGAGAAAAGCTGCATGATCTCACTTATATGTGTTATCTAAAATAGTCAAAATCCCAGAAGCAGAGATTAAGACAGTGTTTGCTGATAGGGTCAGGAGGGTAATGGAATGAGTTGGCCAAAGGGTACAGTCTCAGTTATGCACGATGAATAAATTCTGGAGATCTAATGTACAGCATGGTGATTGGTAATTAACAATATTGTGTAATGGACATTTGCTAAGGGAGTAGATTTTAAATCTCAACACACACGCACAGAAATGATAAGTGAGATGATGAATGTGTCAATCAGCTTTATCATGGTCATCATTTCAGAATGTATACATATATCATAACATGAAATTTTATACCTATGTATTTTACAGACAATTTTATAAGTCAGTGATATCTTGATAAAGCTGTTTAAAAATACATCATGTTTTTGTACACTTTTGAAATGTAGCCAAACTAAACAAATAAAGAAGGATTTTGTTTTATAAAGTATGCACATTTTTCAACTGCTAACCCCTATACAAAAATGTGGTGCCCACCAAAACATGTGAAGATTAGTAGCACTTGATAAAGTCTCAAAATAAAAATAAATACATATTTTAACTTGGTCTATTATCAACCACTAGCCTTCTTAAAAAATTCACTTTAAACTATTCAAGTCCAGACCCTATAGATGGATGTCCTTTCCAAAGTCCTCCTTTTGAGACTACTAAGATCCTCAGTGGTATTCTCACTTCCTACAACTGGTGTAAAATAGTTCATCTTTGATAAACAAGGTTGCACTAGTGAGTTTTCTGTCATCATAGCCTACTACCTAATCAACAGCTATTTTTAGATATCTTATAGACATTTTATATTTAACATGCTTAAAACAAAATTCTGTTTCACATCCACCTGTTTACCCCACACTTTGATTTCTCACTGAGTAGAGGACCACTTCATTCTTGCAGATACTCAGACTCCAAATCATAGAATCATCCTTGATTTCTTTATTTCTGTTATAGCTTGCAGTCTTTTCAGGTCTTGGTGTAGCAAATAGAGTTTTACAAATCCGAACACTTCTTCCCACTCTTGTTAACACAGTGCTCCAAGCAACCATTTCTCTTTATTGGATTATTGTAATTATCTTGTAGGGTCGCCTTGCCTCTGCCTTTTTCCCTACCCCCAGTGGTCTCCTATCAGGTCATGCCAAATCTGCTAGGAACACTCCAGTGAATTCCCAGCTCATTCAGATAACAGCCAGACTCCTAGGAGGAAGTATTATCTGCTTCATGCCCTTTGACTCTCAGACCTTATTTCCCATTGCTTTTCTTGTTCACTCCTTTATAACCACATCAATCTCCTTATTAATAATCGAACAGAACAGGTCTATTCCAGTTTCAAGAATTTGTTCTTCCTGTTCGCTTTAACTAAAATGATGTTTCCTGAGATATTTGCATAAATTCTTTACTTTCTTCAGCTTTTTAGTAAAATGACAACTTTTCAATAAGACCTTCAAAGACTATCACATTCAAAATGGGGGCCTATGTAGCATTATTGACAATAGCCACGACATGGAAGCAATGTAAGCATCCATAAACAGACAAATGGAAAAGGAAAATGTGGTGTATACACCACACAGACAGACAGACAGACACACACACACACACACACACACACACACACACACTGGAATATTAGGAAGAAGATAATGCCATTTGAGACAACATATATTATGCTAAGTGAAATAAATAAGACAGAGAAAGACAATTCCATATGATTCCACTCATAAATGGAAACTTTAAACAAAGAATAAACAACAAAGTGTGGAATCACAACAATAAATACAGAGAACACACTGATGTATGCCAGAGGGGAGAGGGATGGGGAGAATGGGCAAATGAGTGAAGGGGAGAGGAAGATAAAGACCTCCAGTTATGGAATTAGTAAATAATGGGAATAAAAAGCAGGGCATAAAGAAAACAGCGATACTGTTTTTTTTTTAACTTGTTCATTTATTTTTGAGAGACAGAGAAAATGCAAGTAGGGGAAGGGCAGAAAGAGAGAATCCCAAACAGGCTCTGCACTGTCAGTGCAAAGCCTAATGCAGGGCTCCAACCCATGAACCAGAAGATCATGACTTGATGCTAAACCAACTGAGCCACCCAGGGGCCTCCTGTCAGTGATATTGCAATAGTGATGTAATTGGACAGATGGTAGCTATATTTGTGGTGAACATAGCACAACAAACAAACGTCAAATCACTACATTGTACCCATGAAACTAATGTAACATTGTCTGTCAACTAGGGACATATTTCATCTTGCCCTATACACCTTGACTGCTTTGTACTTGTTTTTAGCACATGTAACTCATATAATTATCTAATATTTATTTTTACACATGATAGAAAGGATTTTGTCTCCCTTTGTTTTTTTTTAAGTAGGCTCCTCACCCAACATGGGGCTCAAACTCCCAACCCTGAGATCAAGAGTCCCCAGCATATAGAACAGTGTTTTAATAAATAATTGTTATTGTTTATTAATCGACATGGACTGTACTATATTAATCTATGCTACACATCATAGAGGGCTGACTATGGGCTTTTCTCTTCAGCCTCTGAGTTCTGACCTTAGACTGTCTATTGCTGGTGCTGTTTAGCAGAAAACCTCTTGATTTCATTTTAGAAAGTAATATTGGCTTATCTCCTCAAATTTATTATCACCCTCACAATACCATAATTCTGTACCTTGTGCTTTGCTCAAACGTTCCATTGGCAGTGACTGTGGCTCAGAGATACCCAGGTTTGTTACATGACCCAATATATATCAGCCTATGTACTATCTAGGCAATATTTATTACAAAGCTCCTTGTAACAAAATCAGCTGTTTCCCCCTCCTTGCCCATTCCCATCTTGCCCTTTCATATGTTGAACTTATTTCCATCTAGTGGCTAGCACTTTAGAAGCCTGACTGAATGTGTGCAGCATGTTAGCTTCTCAAGAGAGGTTTGAAAATGTGGGGGGACAGTAATGTAACTTTCTGACTTCCCACTTGTTGATGCAAGCCCTGTATCACCATTGTAGAAGCATTTACCTTAATACTCAGTATCTCAATACTCAGTATCTAATGCATAAATAGGTCCTAAGTTTATATATTTATATTCCCTTTATAATTCTAAAATGAAGTACTCAAAGTTGAATCTCTTCATTTAAGCAGTAGTTCCCATAAGGCACAGGTTGTATTATCTGTATTATAGCTTAGTATCCTTCCCCTATATCTCCATTTCTTTTCTGAAGCCAAATATGTCCTGTATGAAGCAAATGTGGCAATACACTTATGTTTTAGAACCTGCTATTCTTGCTCTTATATGTATGTAGGTTGTCATTTTATCTTCGTATCTCAGTTTCACTTCAAATTGAAACCATCTTTGAATTGTATACTTGGTTTTCAGGATCACTCTGTACATATAGATACACAGCTTGCTGTGCCTCAAGCTCTCTTTGTTAGAAAAGAGATTAATATAAATATTGAAGTTTTTTTATGCAAATTTAATTACCTTTGTGAAAATGTTCACCCTGAGAGTCAAGCCATAAGAGACTCTTAAATATAGAGAACAAACTGAGGGTTGGTGGGGGGCGGGGGTGGGGATGGGTGATGAGCACTAGGGAGGACACTTGTTGAGATGAGCACTGGGTATTGTATGTAAGTGATGAATCATGGGAATCTACCCCCAAAACCAAGAGCACACTGTACATATACTGTATGTTAGTTAACTTGACAATAAATTTTATATATATATATATATATATATATATATATATACACATTTCACTACAAAAATGATGCTCTTGACCTTTCTAGACTTTTAACATATTATCACTCACAATGATATTCTAATAGTGATATAAAAGGGACTCCTATATACCATATCAGATCAAAGATACTGACTTTGTAATAAAATGAAGTTGTTTTATATTTTCAAGTCACGTTGTAAATGTACTTTTCTACAGGAGGAGAGAAAAGAGCTTTTAGACAAGTTTCATAATAATTAACCCCAGCCCCTCCCATCTTACCCAGCTTGAAAGTGTGACTATATGGCCCCATAAAAACATTCAGAAATAACAAGATCTTCCAACTCTGTCTCGTGTGGGCAAATGAAAGCAAAACTCTCATGCCCCAGAAACATGATATGAGTGTAGCTCACACCCCCCAGGAGCACCCAATATTATGGTATGAGCCTGTTCTGGACTCCAGTCAGAACCATAAGCAGCTGGTTGCCTGAAAATGATCAACTAATAGCCAAAAATTTCCTCACTGATGCATAATCTGAGTAATTTACAAACAAAAGGCATATCCAAGAATTCACATGCTTTTGTAGGTGATTTCTAAAGCCAAGTGCTATCTCAGTGGACAGATACAGGATGTGTTCTGTTAGCTCTCTTCCCTGGGAAGCCAAAAGACATGGGAACTTCCTTCCTGGAAAACAAGAACACATAGTGTTCCTTATACAACAGATTACATTCCAGTAGCTGAGGTGGGCTTTTAAATGCAAAGAATATACCTTTTTTCTTATTATGATATTAATCATAATTGTTATTAAAATCTGGAAAGTATAGACAAAAAATAAAATAAAAAACAATATCTTTAATATGTAGAGATAACATGTTTTATTGTATCTACACTTACTAATTTTCTCCTTTTTCTGATGTATGTGTGTGTGTATATATATATATATATATATATATATATATATATGTATATATATATATTCAACATATCTGTTTTATAAACTATTTTTGTCTAATAAGATAGTTTGAATGGTTTATGTTATGATATAGTCCTATAATGGTGTACTTTTTAAAAAGCTGCACAGTTCTACATACTAAAATTGTATCAGAGGCTATTTAAACAAGCCTCTAATGTATTGAGATGAATGTATGCGAATTTTCATATGCTATCATGGGCATAGCAATATCCTCGTTTTTGAGTCATACGTGCTATAAATTATTTCTTTAACTGTGAATTACCAGTTAAAATTGTTTGAATAAGGGGCGCCTGGGTGGCTTAGTCAGTTGAGCCTACAACTTTGGCTCAGAAGTATCTCACAGTTCGTGAGTTCAAGCTCCACGTCAGGCTCTGTGCTGACAGCTGGGAGTCTGGAGCCTGTTTTGGATTCTGTGTCTCCTTCTCTCTCTCTGCCCCTCCCCTTCTCTCTCTCTCTCTCTCTCTCTCTCTCTCAAAAAGTAAATAAACATTTTTTTTAAAAAAACTTGTGTGAATAAGATAAAGGATTCAGTTACATATTGGCAAATGTTTTTCAAATGATTGTAACCCATTATATTCCTACTAGGACATACATACCTATTCTCTAAAACACAAACAGCATCAAATGTCATCACTTCAAAATAGTCTCATTGAGGGAAAAATGCTGCAAACTTGCTTTTTTCCTTTAAATTCATTTGATAATGATATTGTACATGTTTATACTTTTATAATTCATCTCAATGTCTTTTTTTATGCTTGTTCATTTTCCTTGCCTATATTTCTGTTAAGGTGGCATTTTCTATTGATCTGTAATAACTTTTTTATATTAAAGATAAAAACACTGTATACTATACATGACACACACCAGTTATTTCTTTTTTAGTTTGTAGATTATATCCTTGAAATTTACAATTTTAAAGAAAATAAACCTAAGTTTCCTTGTAGTACATACTTGATATTCTAAATTATGGAGTTATTTTGGTATATACTATAAGGTAGAAATCTACTTATCTCCAAATAATCATTTGTCCCAAGATGATTAAATGTTTTTTTTTTAATTCATTGAAGAATAGCATAGATTCATTTAGACATTTTATCCTCCATGTATCCCTTATAGTAAGCTGGGTAATTCTCTGCAATGACCATAGGAGACAAGAGACAAGAGACCATAGGAGAAGTTACCATTACTAGACAGAAGAGAAGAATGGCCTTAATGTAGTGTTATCACGCTCAGTGGTCCCTTTTGTAATAAACTAACAGATAAAAGAAACTGAAAGAAATAGAGCTACATGGTAACCCCAGTGGTCTTATGGACAGAGAAAAAGGGCTTTCAAATCCGAATGCCTCACAACATCTAGGAACCTTGTGAGCATTGCCTCAGACAGAAGACTTGCATCTGGCCAGTTTATGGATCTATAATCTGTTGGACAGAGTGACAGAAGTAATGCACAAATTTTTATACATAGCAGGTAATTGTGAAAATAACCCCTTTACAATGTGTTCCAGTATTTCCATGATATTTTCCACATTACAAATTGTCCACACCTTCCACAATGTTTTTTTTACAACACTCCAAATCCCAGCCAAACCAAACCATCTACCAATTTATTGAAAATATTTGTAACTTTAATTTTTTGAATGTTATTCCTTCTGTCTTGAATGTTCCTTTCTACTCATTCTATGAAACTTATGCTCATCCTTGCTAAAGTCCAACTTAAATGTCATGTCTTCCACAAAAAATTCCTAATTACCCTAGGCAGAATTAACGACTTCTTCTTTTTCTGTATTTTCCCAGCAGTGATCTTATCATCTACTTATCATTTATTTTTATGCCTTACATTACACTAAGTAATTTACATGTTTATCACCACCTACTTAACTATGAGGTCCATTGAGAGACTCTTTTCTAGTTCATCACTGAACCTTAAGTAGTATCTAGCATCCTGCATACTATTTAGTATGTAGTTAACAAATATTTGCATCATGGGCTCATACATGAGGTTTATATAAATAAAAGTAGTCAAACAAGTGGATGAGGAGAAGAAACAAACATATTTAGCTGTCCAGTGTATATTAGGTGCTATGTAAATACTCTCGGTTAATATTCAGAACTCTATGAGTATGTATAATTACTTTGATTATTTAGAAATGGAAATTGAAATATAAGAAAATGACATACTTTGTCCAAGGCCACAGGAGCAGGAAGTGTGAGAGCCAAGATTTAATCAATTTAGGTATCTCTTACTCTAATGTATACCTGCCTTTTTGTGTCTCACCCAAGTCTTTATTCTTAGTCTTTTTTTTCTGTCCTGTATTTAAGCAGCATAGATTTAAGCAATTTATGGGGCGCCTGGGTGGCTCAGTCGGTTGAGCGGCCGACTTCGGCTCGGGTCATGATCTCACGGTCCGTGAGTTCGAGCCCCGCGTCGGGCTCTGTGCTGACAGCTCAGAGCCTGGAGCCTGTTTCCGATTCTGTGTCTCCCTCTCTCTGGCCCTCCCCCCGTTCATGCTCTGTCTCTCTCTGTCTCAAAAATAAATAAACGTTAAAAAAAAATTAAAAAAAAAAGATTTAAGCAATTTATGCTCAAAACATTATCAATAAAATCATGTAGAAGTGTAGACTGAGATGTTTTTAGAAGCTATTTGGGTTATCTATTTATGAAATTTTCCAAGGAAGAACTCAGTCATGAAACAAAGGACAGTTCAATACTGGACAGCATTGGGCAGACATACTACGATAGCTGCTCAGAGGAGGAATAGAGTAATGTAGTCTAGACTGATCTGGAAGACCCTGAGTGCTGGCTGGAAAATACGGAGGGTACATGGAGTCTGTGTGTCAATTGTAGGCACAGGCTAGTCTCATAGAACCAAACTAAATAAGTAATACATCCATCCCCATTTGAACATTTCAAGCTAGACAAGTAATGAAAAGTCTTACCTGGATCCCACACCCTCTAATTTAGAATACGCTTCTATCAAATGGTGTCTTATATCATCTTCACAACCCTGCCATAAAGGCAGTAAGGGAGACACCGAATTTGTTCAAACATTGACTCAATGATTATTTTATTCACACAGAAAGTTACCGGTGATTCTCTATGTGATAAGTATAGTTCTAGGAACTTTTAGACATAAATATAAAATGGGCTTTGGTGTTTAGTACCATCATTCTTATTTCAGATTGATAATTTGACTTACCCAACCATATAGAATTATTAAAGAGCAGAGTAGGAATTGTAATCAAATTATCTGACTCTCCAGTAGGTCAAAGAAAATCCTGGTCTTGCCTAAAAAGTGTGACAAAATTAAATAGATAGTATAAAAACTACAAATTTAGTAGGTATCTGTACATTACTTCAATCTTATTGTCTATTGTAACCTAATTCAGCCATTCTCAGAGCCCCTGGTTAAATCTCTCCAATCTTTTCTCTGTATTTCTCACTAGACTGAACAAAATATTCTAGTTAGGTTTTTACTGATGGAAAGGTAGACACCCAGAGGCAAAGCTGAGTGCTGCAGACTTGGAGCTACCTAAAACCCAAATTAATTTGCTGATAGATTCAGTGTTAGTAATGGGCCTCTCTTTTAAATTCAATACTCTCTTAACTGTATCAAAAAGCCATTTCAGTTCAATGAAAAGAAATTCCTAAAAAGTCACAGTGTTGTCACCCATGCAAAGGACACTTAGCAGGCCTCCTTCATCTAAAAAGAAATATACCAATGGTTCTATTACAACACAGAAGGTCGTCTTATCCAGGGATAATAGAAGGCATTATAACACCTATTTGAAGAGTTTCCAGTTCAAATTGTAACTCCTTTGAGTCCAGTTTTTGATGCTTAAAATGCATCATTTTATTATGCTGAGAAAGGGGAGAAAACGTATTGATCGTACACCAGGCACATACATTAGCCAATTTAAAGAATTTCTCAAAACAATAATATTGGTGTTACTACTGTTATTTGTTACCCAGGCTTTTGGGGTCATATAAATGTACACAGAGTAATGATAATTTAATTTGATTATTAAGTCAGTTTTCTCATCCATAAAAATGGGCCTATTATTGAGTTTTCCTACCAAGAGAATTGGGGAGAGAATCAAGGGAGTAATAAGCATTGTAAATTATAAATTGATATATAATTAAAGGTAAGGTTTCTTTTAAAATGCTGCTTGGGGCACCTAGGTGGCTCAGTTGGTTGAACACCCAACTCTTGATTTCAGCTCAGGTCATGATCCCAGGGTCAGGGGATAAAGCCTTGCGTCTGACTCCATGATGAGCATGAATTCTACTTAACATTCTCTTTCTCTCGCCCTCTGCTCCTCTCCCCCACTCCCATTTGCCCTAAAAAAAAAAAATAAATAAAACAAAATAAAATAAAATTGCTGCTTGATTCCAGCAGCAAATGGGCCTGCCTGAATTGGTGGATCCTAATGCCTACTTTCATCTAAGTTGTCACTCTACCTTTTCAAGAATAAACAGTTGACATTGGAACATTCCTTTCCTAGTATCATGATCAATAGGGTTTACTTATCTGTGCCCATATTCATAATGATAAAGAAATAACCAACCTTGCTAAAAACCATTAATGTTTTTTTACCATGTTAAAGCTTTTACAAACACAAGAATCCATTGGGGTCTATCTTAATGTTAGTTATACACAATGTACCTGGCACAGAAATCTCTAACTGCTTCAGAGCATTAGACCTCAGTGACTCTTTTGCCTAGCCCAGGAGAGTGGTGATATTTCATACTTTAATAATTAATTCTGAATCATATAGAGATAGAACACTGTATTTTTTTTCTATTGAATGGACATAGGACAACAAAGTAAAAAAGAATCCAAATTTGTTCGTTTGAGTTTATAGTGATCAGTGTAATGAGAAAGTGTTCTTATCCACCTATTAAGTGGTTCCTATATGCTAGCACATCATTGTGGTTGTTATAATCACATACCAATGTGATTTTTTTCCTCACAAACCATTTGTTCAGAAGGTGTAGATGGGAAATCAAGGTAACTATCTAGAAGGTCACAAAAAGAACAGAGAGGAGCTATGATGAGAATCTAGATCTATCTAACTCATTTCAACTAATGATTATTTTTCCTAATCCCCTTTATTACATCATGGACTACACAGTGTGAAAGATTTTGTCATCCAGAGAAAGTGTGTTTATTAAGTAATGAATTATTTTCTCATTTATTAATAAATCAAAATATAATAATGTCAGTTAGTGTTCTGATCAGTCTAAGATAGCCAGCTCTATCACAATGATTTGACATAACAGTTAAGAAATACTCCTATTTATTTATTCAGCCTTATATCAGAATTAAATTTGTGTGATGCTCCAAAAATTACAAAATGTCAAGAACTAGTGTTTATGTCTTTTCAGAATCAGAGGTCTTGGAGTAAGGAACCAGTGACTTGGGGATAGTATGATCAGTAAACCCAGAGGTACCTGCAATGAAAGACTCTTTTTCTCAGCACTGAATGAGATAAAGTAGAGACGAGGGAGGCATATACTAACTGAAATCAACTCTTGATTTTTCATATTTTCAAGGATCCTGAAACTGGGCTAAGGACAAGAGGTAGGTTTCTAGAGATTCAGGATCAAGGATCATCTTCTATTGTACATCCAGAGTTCCATTCCTTATCCCCTGCCTCTGCACTATTCCTTTCTTCAGTCTGTCCAAGAAATTAAGGCTTTGCTCCGTGTTGTATTAAGCTTTTTTAAAGCTTTTTTAAAATGAGATTCCACAACTGAATTTTTAGTTATGAGTATCTGTACCATTTGTAATTTAGAAATTCCAGGTTTCACCTGGCTGCTTATGAGTCACGTTTACAGTAATGGTCCATACCTCATGCATCAAACCTATACCTTCTGATCAGCAGGAAGACCTGTATTTTCAATAGGTCCTGCTATTCAACTATTTTTGAGATTCCTAAACAATAAAAATCTTCATATCTCAAATGCTCCTTAAACCTTATTAGTTTATGCAATCTGGGTGAGATAAATCTCCTTTTGGTGTAGTCACTCTGTAATATAGTATCCAAACTTGGGTACGTTTGAGAGTTAAAGAGGACTTTTACCAGATGAGATAGCTGGGTCTGTCCAGACCAAACTGGTGCTTGAGGTCATTGTACCTACCTCTAGGGATGCTCTAGAAGCAAATAATGTCACATACTCTCATCTGTCCCCTGGTGGATGGCAGTGTCATATCTACCCCCTAGTCCACATCTACTCTCAACTCACAACAAACCTTCAAGGTCTTTGGTGGTTTTTCCTGAATCTACAGACTTTCATTCCTAGGGCATGCAGTTATTCCTCAATGGATAATGCGGCAGAGGAATGTCCAGATGTAGAAATTTTCCAGTTTCACCTTTTATCTCCAACTTCCATATCCTGGTACATGGGCCACGCAATTCAACATGAACTTCTACCTTTAATAATGTGATCTCCTTCACTGGCCCTGCAGCCATGTGCCTCTCTGATCCCATGCGTTCTTTGGCCACTTGGAACCCATTCAAGTGCTTCTAAAAATTTGATGAGTTAACTATCTAGAATATTCTTTGACGTTAGAAGGTTGGTTAGCCAAAGACTAAATCCACATGCCAACTGAAAAAAAAAAATTACCACCAGCTCAGCCAAGAGAGCCTGCTCTATTATTATTACTTACACAATACAATCTAGTTCATATTGATTCCTTCACCAATCCCTGCTGTATTAAAAAAAAAAAAAGATTTGGTATTGGCAGTTTCAAACAGAATTTTTTTAATTTCTATTTTTCCTATTTCCTCGTTGTCCTACCATTTTGGTGGTATTACTGATGCTGTCAATAACAAACAGAGGGTAACTTTAAAACACAATTGTAAAAGTTTACATGCACTGCTTCATTTGAGGTGGACAACTATATGAAATAAAAAAGTATTATTTATCATTCATTTTATTGTTGAGAAAACTGAGGTTCAGAGAAGTTTTAAAATTCTTCCCAGGGTCAGAAAAAATAAATAAATAAAAATTTTCCCAGGGTCTAACAATTAAATAGTGACTTAACCAGAAAACAAAGACTATATTTTCTGCAGTTACATTTTGTGCCCTACAAACACTGAACATCCTCACTGCAACAACTTTTTTCAATGGCCTTAACCAACACCAATGACAGGAAGTTGAAAGACATGGGTAGAGCACCAAGGTGAACACCAGTCACCATCCAGTGGTCCCTTTTCATTAAATGTCCCTTTATTTTTCTGCTTGAAGGATCTCTGTTTGCAATGGAATCAACTTTCTCTGGCTTGAATAGTTCAGCTTCAACCTTAAGTTTATGTCCCTTTATATTCTCTTAGATAAATGCCATCCCTTGGGACACATAAGGGGTTGTCTGGTACCTTTTTAATCATTTGTATTGCCTTTTTAACATCTTGCATTATCTTGCTGATGCTGGAAACACCAGGGCATCATTTTACACAGATCAGCAACTCTGTGTACAGTAGTTTGTATATTTTGCATTTGTGACAGAATACATTCCACTCATTTGTCTCATAGATGTCAGTTGCATTTAAAACTTATTTTTCAGATCTAAAGACTGCACCTCCAATGCTGCACCAAAAAATGTCAGGCACTATTTTATATGTATCTTCAATATTTATGATCAGTATTAGAATAGTGTGGTGTAGAATAAGGTTTCGGGTTTAGGCTGAAGTTCTTACTCTATCACTAATTCATCTGATGATGGGCAAATTACTAAAATGCTCTGAGACTCATTTTTCTCACCTGTCCAGTGGTTATTATGATTACACCATGTATATTAAAATGCCCAAGACAGCCTAAGTGCTCAATATATGGGAGCTCTCATTAAAATTAACAGTAATGACCTCTACTGAATCAGTAATTAACACGTTTTTGTTTGATTTTGTTTTGTTTAAAGAAGGTAGACAATAATGACTTAAAAGCTGTAATGCATAATAAGGTGAGATGATATCCCAAATACTGACCTCAGACACATGGAATGCTAAAAAGTAAACTAACTCAAAGCCAAGTGGGCTTTGCCTGCAAAGGACCTAAACTGACTAAAACTACTTCACCATAAGACTCAATTCAGAAAAAGATAACTCATTCCCAAAACTTTTATGGTTTCCATTCAAGTTATTAAAAGAATTATTTTCATTAGATAATTTACTCTTCAGATGCTTGCTCATGCCTTCCTTTTTGCTCCAGACATTTTTTTTATTTTTAAATCATACCTTCTGAACTGAATCCTCAATGTTACCCTGAAAGCCTCTACTAACTCTGTTACCCATCTCTGGTGGATGGCATTTTATTTAATGAAGTTGAAAATGTAAAATGTGTAAGTTCATTAAGGGCACAATAGGTGGAACCTTCACGGGAAGAGCACAGGAAAACACTTAAGCAGAAAAAGGTCACGCACAGAAAAGAAAACGCAACTGGGAACTGGAAGACCAATCATTACGATGCATGACCTTGACAATGGATTGAATCCCTCTGGGGTTAAATCTTCCCATCTGTTAAGAAGATGGTGTATGTGATGAGCTGTGATGTTCCTTGTTGAGTTCTAATCATTAAATGTTGAGAGAGATTTTCTAGAAATTTTTGGTTTTCTTTTTCTTCATTTGAAACTCAGATCCAGTCAATTGAGTTAGTCATAAAACTCAATTATAGCTTTCTATAATCACTCATTTACAGAAGTTTAATTATTATTTTTATAGTTTTTTGGTTTGTCTCTTCTCCTATCATCACTGAAACTTCCATTCCTATCTTCCCCACGATTGGTCTTGCTCTAAGTTAATATATGTTTTTGGAAGAATTTTTAGATACATTTTTCCATTACATAAAGAATACTTTACTGTACATTCCATTTTTTTTACTTATGTTTGTCCCAACACTGTGTTAAACTCTTTGTATCTCCAGCTCATTGTTTCTCAATGCCACCATAGTATTTTCACAGGAAACTTCCAGACTTACCTATTCTCCCAGGGTAGGACACATAGATGACCACCATCTAAATATTACCCCAAATATTCAGTCTTTACCAGGATAATTCTTAGGTAATTTATAGTTTTGTTGGTATTATGAGCAGTATCCTTCCTCCCACACCCCTCATACTTTTATCAAGCTGTTTATATCTGGTGAGGAAAAAACATATAGATTTGTTAGTATCCTGTATTTGAACATCTTGCTTAATCCTCTTATTAGTATTACTGGTGTACTAGTAGACTCTATTTGATTTTTTAATAGATGACAATATTATCTGCAATAGGGGTTTGGTGTCTTCCTATCCTTATGCTTTTATACCTCTTTTTTTTGTTAAAGTGGCAAAAAAACCCTTCTGTTATTAGTGATAGCAGCCTTCTCTTCTTCATTATCTTAAAGGAAATGAGTCAAAGTTTGTTCACTGAATTTGATATTTACTGTATGTTTTGATATAAAGCTTTTACTGAGTTAAGAAAGCTATATTCTGTTGTTAGCAATAAAAGCATTTTCTATACACATTTTAACAATATTAACTCTTCCAATCCATAAACCCAGGATACTTCCTATTTATGATTCTATTTCTGTCTGTCTTCAGTTTCTTTCATCAACGCCTTATAGCTTTCATGTAAACCAACAATCCCACTTTTGCATACATATCCAAAGGGAATTAAATAAGTAGCTCTGAGATAACTTCACTTTCATATTCACTGAAGTACTATTCACAATCACCAAGACATGAAAATAACTTGTGTCTGTCAATGGATGAAGGCATAAAGAAAATGCCTCACTCACACACACACACACACACACACCACACACAGGAATATTACTTAGCCTTAAAAAAGAAGGAAATCCTACAATTTTCAAAAACATGGATGAACTTAGAGGACATATTCTAAGTGAAATAAGCCAGACACAGAATGACAAATATTGTATGATCTCAATAATATGTAAAATCTAAAAAAGTCAAATTCATAAAAGCAGAGAGTAGGACAATGGCTGCCAGGGACTACGGGGTGGAAAATAATGGGAAGATACTGGTCAAAATATTATAAGACAAATAACTTCAGGGATCTAATACATAGCATGGTGATTATAGTTAATAATACTGTATTGTATATATAAGATTTACTAAGACATTAAATCTCAAGTATTCACACATGCACACGCAAAAGAGGTAACTATGTGAAGTGATGAATGTATTAATTAGCTTAACTGGACAGTCATTGCACAATGTAAACATATATTAAATCATCATGTTTTATCCCCTAAGTACATATAATTTTTATTTGTCGTTTTATGTGAATAAAGCTAGGAGGAAAAAAAGTCTGTTCCTATGGGATTCAAAGAAGATACTATATAACTAAATTGTTATATATGTCCAGTTAGTTAAGTAGTATACATTCTCGCTGAAGATAATTGCTAGACATCCACAATTAGTGCAACACTAGGCAATGCAATGATTACAAACCCTACCACAGAGAAATTAAAAATTCAAGAAGAAAAACCAACTGTGAATACAAATAAGAATAAGAAACAGCAAAGCATGCTAATATTTATAAGCCAACGTCAGGAAAGCCAACATCTCAACTATGGGAGTTGAGAGGAGAACAAATTCCTTCCTAATATAGTGATGTGGGAAGATGAGGGGGTGTTATATAGAAAGATTTGCTAAAGGAGCATCACTTTAATATGTGCCTGGAAGCATAGGTAGAGAAGGGCATGTGCAGAAGGAAAAATGGAACACAGTTATAAACCTGAGAGAACTCAGGCTACAGTGAGAAACGACAAGTCCCCTGAAGGGGTTAAATAGGAAATTTCATAGCTGGGGGCTCAGGGATTATGGGGAAGTTTAAATTTATATAAACCTAAGTCTTAAATACCACACTAAAGGATGTTGACTGCAACCAGTAGGCAATCTGAAAGAACAGAAGGATTTTAAACAGAAAAGTGATATGATCAGAATCAAACTTCCAAACAAAAATGATTGAGAGTCCCATTAGTAGGTTACTGAAATAATCCAGAGGTGAGTAATTGAGCTATGGATATGAAATACTGGTATGGGGAAGAAAGAATATAGATATGAAAAATTCTTAGCAGGTGAAATTGTGAGAATAGGACATGTGATTCAAAAATTAAAAATCAAAGGGCACCTAGGTGGCTCAGCTGGTTAAGAATCCGACTCTTGATTTTGTCTCAGGTCATGATCTCACAGTTCATGAGAATGAGCCCCACACTGGGGTCTATGCTGACAGTGCGGAGCCTGCTTGGGATTCTCTCACTCCCTCTTGCTCTCAGCCTCTCTCCCCTCTCAAAATAAATAAACAAGCATTTTTAAAATTAAAAAAATAAAAACTAAAAATCAAAATATTAACAAAGTGACACATATATGAATTACAATTACTGATAGAAATGTTGTGTCCATAGGCGAACAGTGAGACTTTTTAAAGCCTATAAAAAAACAAAACACACACACACACACACACACACACAAACACACACACACAAACACACACACACACAAATAGGCATAAAGAACCATAATTTCACAATATAAATGGATCCATGTTTACAGGACATAAAACTCAAGCAATTTTAGGGATCTGACCCTCTTTAAGGAACAGAATAAAACTAACAAACAAATATTTTTGGTTTTAATGGAAATAAAAAAATTATAAGAAACTAATTATAAGAAATTTAGTTTTAAGAGAGAGAAAGCAGGGGAGGGGCAGAGAGAGAGAGGGAGACAGAGAATCCAAAGCAGGCTCTGAGCTGTCAGTGCAGAGGCCAAGGCAGGGCTCAAACTCATGAACTGTGACATCATGACCTGAGCCGAAGTTGGACGCTTAACTGACTGAGCCACCCAGGCAACCCTCATTCTATTTTTTTTTTTTGTTACTGTTAGTGTAGTTGAGCTTTTAAAAAAATCATTTTACAAAGTGTTATTTGAATTGCCATGTAAATTTTCAGGATTACTATCAAACTGGGAAAATGTCAATTTATCACATATGATTTGCAATATCTGAAAGAATTTTTCATAGCCTAGCTTGTAGGTCTGTAATCCACAGTCATGTCTCCTCCGCTACCCACATATCTCTGCACCTGGGGTGCATAGGGAAATATGAGCAAATGGCATTGATCTCTTAGCTCTGAGTCAGCCCAGCAGACAGCAGGAATATTCCTGGTAGCTCTTCTGACACTGAGATGCATCCAAATAATTTTGCCTCTACATGGATGTGACTATGAACTACATAAATATATCCCACTATACATAAACTAAATGTATCCCTAACTGTACCTTAGTCATATCCCAAAACTGCACTGGGCAATTCCACCACCATCTGCCAAGAAAGAGTGTGACAGAAAGGAATATGACATGAAAAGAGAAGGCTGACCCAACAGATTGTAGTTAAACTATCTTAATTTCATAACTTTTACTATATATATGGCTACATGAACACCAAGGCCTTGAAAGGGAGCCAGGCAAGTGAGGGGCCTAGAAACATACCATTTCATTAGCGTTGTGGTAAAATTGTCTCTAAAAAAAATTAATATGCATTTGGTGATACTTTTTATAAAATAGGAGTTCTGCTTTAGATTGGTTGAGGATGAGAGGCCAGTAGCACATCCAGGGAGAAATATCCAGCACACAATGATTATAGATTGGCAATGTTAGAGGGGAAGTAGAGAGGAGGGCACTCATCCTTGGAAAGGCAGTCACTGGGGGATACTAAATAATTGACTATTGAGATAACACAGAACACAACCTCTTTAAGAGAGATAGATTTGAAGGAAAGGCACACTAATGAACTGTGTCCAAAAGTTTACAAACAGCAATGGAAATGTGGCATGGGGCTAATTTCATCTCCACTGTGACCATATGCTTGGTGAAGCCATTAATGGCACTAATTGCTCAGGGGTGGCTCTGTGAAGTACATTTTATCCGCTTTGCTGAGAAATATAACAGAAAACATAAAATCTCAAGATTTCTGTTTGTAGCCCCTTCACAAATAAGCCACAATTTATCTAAGTAGGATTTGGTATTAAGAGAAAAGCCTGATCTTTCTTCTGCATGGACCAAATAAATCTCTGTTCAGCCCAGGAGCAAAGGTTTTCCAAATTAACTCTTCACGGATGGGTTGCTTGTCACCATTTCTGAGTCAACACAGATGGAAACACATGCTGTAGTTCTGTTCCTGAGTATGGTCCTGTAATTACTCTAAAATACCAAACAGTGTATTATAAGTAAGTAAGTAAGATGACAAGCAGAAAATGAAAGACTTCAGATACTTAGGGGATCCCTGAACACAAGTAAATCTGTTATTTCATTTCTAAGTAATTGGCTATTTAGAAAGTTGGGTTTGACACAATTAGATTATCCAACTAAACTAGAAATTGTGTTTACCCACAAAACACATGTAACATCTAAGTAATTAGGCATGGCCTAGAGAGCTGATGGCTAAGGAGAGGACTCAATGTGAGTCAGAAGGAGCATTAGAAAAGAAGGTATACTGATGGATGGATAAGAATGCCCCTCTCCCCAGCCCCAGAAGTCAGAATTAGCTTTCACCAGTGTAAAAAATCTCTAGAGTAAAGCAAAGTCAATGGCATGCCTGCAAAGGAAAATGTGAAAGCAAGAGAAGAACTGAAGTTTTTTTTGGTCACCTTTTTTTAGTGTCAGTGACTCTCCTTGTATTTTGCAGGATTCAGGATAAGGCAAAAGTGGCTGCACTGGAGACTATAGAATTTCCAGCATTTTACTGCATTCTAGTATGGTTGGAGTGACAAGTAGGGCATGTTGTAGAGTCTTAATTGAAGGAAAAAAATAAGAAAAAAAAAAGCTTCCCCATACCATCAAGCACTGTGATCAAGAGGGAGGATTTTACTGTTACCATCTTCATAGCCAGTTCATGACATAATGATGCAATGAATCAGTATGTAGGGAGAACTACAGAATGTCATCCTTGGTGGAATGAAAGCATCATGTGGTGTATGTAGCATATTAGGCATTTCTATAATATGCTACCCCTAGAGCAAAGTTAGATACTCTTCTATGAGGAGTCATCATCTCAAACTTCCATTACTTTGATAGCCAGACAGGAGTTTACTAATATTTAATGTTCTACCGACAATCAGTGGTAAAATTCAAGTGATCATAAGCAACTGAGGGCAGATGGAGAATTTATGTCTAACAAAGATCCCCCCAAGGGCTGTAGTGCCTGGATGCTCAGACAGCGCCCTACCCAGAGGTGTCCCAGCAGCGGTGGGCAGACGGAGATGGACATCTTGCCAGGCAGATGTTGCCAGTTGGATCTACCTCAAAAGGGCTCTTTTGCAAATTCACTCAAAGACCTGTGCATTGCAGACAGTAATCTCACAAGTCATATGTGAAAAGGTCTTTCATCCCAAATCACCCAGAACAGTGATTCTTCAATGACAAAGCAAACCCAGAAAGATACCATGATACCTGTGAAATGTTCCTCTACAGACAAGTCCTCCTCTTCTTAGTACCTTTGGTCTATAGAACAGTGGGAAAGAGGAACAGGCTTTTCAGTAAGACAAATAGATTTGGTTCAAATCACAACTATTGCTGCCACTCAGGGGATGTTTGAGCTGAGACAAAGCATTTAACCTCCTGAAGCACAAGTTTTTCTGCTTCTTCACTTCAACTTTCATAGCTGGGCTCTTCTGCAATGAAGCAAAACATGGGCACCAGATAACATAGAAGGTCTAGGAATAAATTTAGGAATGCATGAGTTTTACCAAAACTTTTGTGGATAAGTGTGGAGGCCAAGTATAGAATCTCCTTTAAATACTTAGACGATAATTTCATTTGCTCATATTTATACAAAAATTACTGGAAATTATTAAATAGGGTATCTTTCCCAAATGCTATCCTGGAGTAAAAGGCAAACTTCCAAAAGTTTTTTTGTGATTCGGTCAAAATTTTAACCATTATGGGCCTCATTCTACCTCAAAATATTTCTTGGCAATTAGGTATTTATTTCGTACTACATCCAAATGAAGAGATTGGCCTTGTTGAATCATGTATTTTTTGAGATGTTAACAAACTCAGGTAATATATTATTTCAATACTATAATAATATGCTCACCTATTTGGGCCTGTCCATTGCCTGGCATTCAGCAAACTTGGCACATTTTTTGATGCAAGTGCATTTCCTAAGGAATGGCTTTATCGGATACACAAGCCGATGCTCTACAAGTTGCCAGTGTTAAAGGGGATGTCACCTTAACAGCAGGGTGACCAGGGAGGTAATAGCATGATGGAACCCAACATCAAGAGGCCTAGGCAAAATGATCATTTCTAAATTTTCTTCCAGCATTTAAATATGCATTAATGAAATGTGACTTTGCAGAACGAATGCAGCCCATATCAAATGGAAAATTCAGGAAACAGCACCCTGGAGCCCAGGGAAAGCTGGTGGGACAATGATATGGCAGCCTTAGAATAGTCCACAGAAACTCTTTAATACCTGAATTTCTTTTATTATTATTTTTAATATGAAATTTATTGTCAAATTGGTTTCCATACAACACCCAGTGCTCATCCCAACAGGTGCCCTCCTCAATGTCCATCACCCACTTTCCCCTCCCTCCCACCTCCCATCAACCCTCAGTTTATTCTCAGTTTTCAAGAGTGTCTTATGCTTTGGCTCCCTCTCTCTCTAACTTTTTTTTTCCTTCCCCTCCCCCACGATCTTCTGTTAAGTTTCTCAGGATCCACCTAAGAATGAAAACATATGGTATCTGTCTTTCTCTGTATGACTTATTTCACTTAGCATAACACTCTCCAGTTCTATCCACGTTGCTACAAAAGGCCATATTTCATTCTTTCTCATTGCCACGTAGTATTCTATTGTGTATATAAACCACAATTTCTTTATCCATTCATCAGGTGATGGACATTTAGGCTCTTTCCATAATTTGGCTGTTGTTGAAAGTGCTGCTATAAACATTGGGGTACAAGTGCCCCTATGCATCAGCACTCCTGTATCCCTTGGGTAAATTCTTAGCAGTGCTATTGCTGGATCGTAGGGTAGATCTATTTTTTATTTTTTGAGGAACCTCCACACTGTTTTCCAGAGCAGCTGCACCAATTTGCATTCCCAGCAACAGTGCAAGAGGGTTCCCGTTTCTCCACATCCTCGCCAGCATCCTCGCCAAATCTCCTGATTTGTTCATTTTGGCCACTCTGACTGGCGTGAGGTGATATCTGAGTGTGGTTTTGATTTATATTTCCCTGATGAGGAGTGACATTGAGCATCTTTTCATGTGCCTATTGGCCATCTGGATGTCTTCTTTAGAGAAGTGTCTATTACTGTACAAGAAATGCATTTTCTGCACTGATTTTTCCCCAGGATTTCTTATTCCATGTCTGCAGCCTTTGCCATCATAACACCATTCACTCTGCCACATAAACACTCTTACTGCCTACCATCTTCCTTGTGCTTCTGCATTTATCCTTCATGATATAAGCTCAATCACTTTCTGGCTTCCAGACTGAGGGAGGTGGACCTCCCCCATATGCCTCTTTCAGCACACTTAGATCGCATTTTATTTGTTAACTTATAGGTTACCATTTTCCTCATTCAGAATAATGCCTTTGCTTCACTCATCTCTGAATCATCTGAATTAGGGAAATGACTGGCAAATAATAGATGCCTATTAACACCTTACCTAAAAGTCCATGAAGAAAGGAATGAGGTTGTAATTAATAGACTTTGGTGAATTTGTAACTCTGTATTCATGTGCTAGGTAACACCATCACCTGGGTATATGGTTCTTTTCCTTTTACATTTTATAGTCTAGAAGATAACTGGAAATTCTCATCACTGATATATTTTTTTCCAAAGGAGAAAAATAAAGAAAAGAAAGAAGGAGAGATAGCAAGAGAGGGTAAGTAGGAAAGAAAGGAAGGAAGGAAAGAAGGAAGAAAGGATGAACTAATCAACAATCAAAAATGATAAAACACACTTCTGCAAATCTGGAAGAGATTCTGTTTTTGGTTTCTGATCCCTTGTGTAGTCATACTGAGGCCTTGCTTAAGTGTGTCCATGCAATTGCCCTAATTGGAGTTAACTAAGTATTTTTGCATGTGTGTATTTTCCCCCAGAGCTAATCTGTGCATCTCAGTATATCCAATTCTAAAGGATATATGCATCCCTATGTTTATAGCAAAATAATTTATAGTAACCAAATTTTGGAAGAAGCCCAAATGGCCACTGACTGATGAATGGATAAAGAAGATACAGCACATATATACATAATGAAATATTATTCAGCCATAAAAAAGAATGAAATCTTGCCATTTGCAACAACATGGATGGAACTAGAGAGTATAATGCTACATGAAATAAATCAGTCAGAGAAAGGCAAATACTATATGATTTCACTCATATGTGGAATCTAAGAAACAAACAGAAAACAAGCAAAGGAAAAAAAAAGTGAGAGAGGCAAACCAAAAACAGACTCTTAACTATAGAGAACAAACTGATGGCTACCAGAGGGGAGGCAGGTGGGGGAATAGGTGAAATAGGTGAAATAGATGATGGGGATTAAGGAGGGCACTTGTGATGAGCTGGGATGTTGTAAGGAATTGTTGAATCTCTATATTGTACACCAAAAACCAATATAACACTGTATGTTACTTATACTGGAATTTAAAATTAAAATGAAATTTTAAAAAGGTTTAAAAAATATAGCTAATTCAACCCACAAAGCATTTATTAAGCAAATAATATATTCTAGTCAAGGTAAAATACAAATTTGAGCAAGTCATGGTCTCTGCACTCAAAGGAAAGGAAAAAAATTGAGTGAACAGATTTGGGGCCGCTTATGTGCCATGCAGACTTTGGTCGTGAACATGTATGGGGGAGAAATCTTTTCCCCCAATTTAATTTTCTAGTCTGTGTGCAAGCTTTACATAGCCTGTCATGTAGAACAAAATTTACCAGGAAAGAATTTCCTATAGGTGGGCTGCACTCCCACAATTTACTTTGGACAATTCACAGGTCACCTTGAAGGATGTGTCCTCCCTTCCTCCTGACTTTACAGTGTATTCTGGAGAGTAAGAGAAGTTTGTTTTAAAATACAATGGGTTGAGTTTTGTATTTTTTTTTTTTTGGAAGAAGATTTGTATGTGTGTTTGTGTGAGATGTTAGATAAAAGTCCTGATGCTCTAAAAAGAGAAAAAACTAACAATGTACTTCTGAGATTAGGTGGGTAATTTAGAACACCAAGTCATTTCACATCCCTGGGGTGGAAAGAGGCACACAGCCTGCTCTTAGAATCGATAATCAAAACAAATCCTACCCCAGCAGGACATATAGTATCTGTCCAGTTAATAAAAGCTTGAGCTCCTATTTTTAGATTTATTCTCACACTAGGGAGACAGCAGTGACATAAAGGAGTTTTGTTCAAAAGCCATCTAGACTTTTTCAGAAGGGAGTTTTCCCTTAGTTTGTTTTTTTTTTTCCCCCCATCTCCTCTTTCCCTTCCTTCCTGTTCTAATTAAAGCAGATTTAAGGGAGGAACTCACATTTTCAAAGCCAAATTTTCTGTTTTGAGGGTTGGCTCTGAGTTTTCTATTTGATGAATAAACCAGGCACTTGGCATGCTTGCTAAACAAAGTATTTTTTTGTTTGTTTGTTCTCCAGAAACCTCAGGGAACATGAGGATTTTAGAATCAACCCCTATGAATTCCTTGCCAAATCCCTGAAAGTCTCACTGTTGTTTTGGGAGGGAAAATATGGTGTCTGTTTGAAAACCAGGTCCAAGGTGGCAGAAGGTTAACAGTCTATATATATGGGCAAGACAATTAACCTTGGCCAAGGGTGAAGCAATACAGAGAAAAGTAGAGAATCAGGAATGAATGCATATCCAATATTGCATCACGCCGGACCTCTCTGCTGGGCTATCTATAGTTTCTAGGTTTTGAAAGAAACCTGGATATTCTCATCTTTAGTTCATGACTAAGATCCCCCTTGAAAGACTTGAAAAATACTAATATATATATAATATATAATAGATATTTATTATATATACTACATATTTATTATGTATAATATATATTACATATATATGTAATTTAGTTGTTCTGGAGAAAAGGCAACATATAAGATTGAATAGACTCTAGTGAGAAAAGCTTCCCAATCTCAGCTAAAACCTCAAAGAGTCAGAGGAGGGAGACCCGTCTTGACACCAGACAAAATGAACTTTAATATTCATCTCTGCTACTTTCTGAGCCATACTGGGGAAATCATTTGATCTCTTTGAAGGTTGGCTGGTTAATTTTTAAAAATAATACATGTTTTATTAATTATACTTTTCATATGCTAGGCCTTTGCTTGACTAATACCACCTCGCTTGATACTCAAAACAACTCTAAGAGGGAGACCATATTATTCTATTTTCGATGAGGTCATGGAAGTTTAGAAAGATCACACAACTAAATGAAAAGGGGAAATAACTTGCAAGGGAGCAGTTAAAATATTAAACGCCAAATACATAGAGCACCTGGCGTGTGGCAGACACAGTAATGCTGGGGATGCTAATAGGGCTGGTGATGGTGGTGGCGGTGGTTCTAGTGACTGGAATCATGAACTGCTGATTAGAGGATGGGCTAAGGAGTGAGGAACAAGGACCGAGGAGGTTCCTGAGCTCCTTCAAACCTAGCTCAGTGCCTTGCAACAAATGCATTGCAACAAACATGCACTGACTGACATTGCCAGGATTATGTGTGGGCCCCTAGGACTTGGAGGACAGATGTAGGCATCTTTGAGGTACACGACTCAAGGCTGGCTTATCTAAACAGTGCACCATCAGAGAAGATGAGCACACGGTTTCAGTAAAGACAATCCTGTGAGTTATGAAACTCCAGGGAGGTTCTGCGTGGGTGGCATACTAACACTTTCTGAAACAGGTTCTACACTTTTCTAAAATTTTGCCTTAAGCAGCTGGACTGTTTCAAACGCAGGTTTCAATAAAACTCAAACCATCTGGACATTTTCGAACTGAGGTTTCAATATTGCTCAGGCTACCTATAAAAATGAAAGTAGAGAGTTAATATTAAGCTTTTACACTTGTGAGTAATAAATAAATTGAATATGAACACTTGGCTAATGCACTGACACTGAATATAAGCTCATTGAACTAAAAAAAAAAAAAAAAAAAAAAGAGCCTTAAATGGCATTCATTGTAAAAATGAACTTGCATTTGTTTTAAAAATATAAATTTATTGAGGCACCTGGGTGGCTCAGTTTGTTAAGCGTTTGACTCTTGATTTCAACTCAGGTCATGATCTCGCATTTCATGAGATGGAGTCCCTGTGCTGGGCTCTGGGCTAACAACACAGAACCTGTCTGGGATTCTCTCTCTCCCTCTCTCTCTGCCCCTCCCCTGCTCACATGCACGTGTGCTCTCCACCCCCGCCCCCCACCCTGTCTTTCTTGAAATAAATAAACTATTATAAATATATAAATATAAATAAATATAAATATTTAAAATGTATAAATATATTTATATTTTATATGAATATTATATATATATATAATTTTTCAAAAAATGAATTTCAGGTGGTGGCTGATATTGTAGCTAGATAGCTGGGGCAAAGGAGGCAGGAATTATCTTCCCAGGACATATTTTCTCTTTTAGTGATCAGCAATGATGATAGTACAATATAAATTATTAAATGCCTGTTACACTCTTTATTATCTCATTTAGTTTAACCTCACAAAAACTCTGTGAAGCAAGTATTCTATCTTCCCTTTCTAGATGCTGAATTTGGGGAACAGGAACATGAAGCCATTGAGAGGTTGTATAGCTTCACTGGAAGGATTATGATTAGATGCAGATTTGACCATAAGACTCATGTTTTCATTTACAGCAAAGAAACCGTGACAATACATCTTGTGGCCCTAGATACTTTGTACAATACATTTGCCTTGCCCTGTCATCCCCCTAGGCTAATTTTAGACAAATGTCTCTCCTAGCCTGGCTGCCTTGGAGAGTGGGGAGTCTTCTCCAGTCATACCTCATACCATGTATCTGGAATGATACATCACCTCCTAAGGCTGTATTGAAAACTGTCATTCCTATATGAGAAATCTCTTTATGTGTAGAAATCTCTATGTGAGAAATCTCTATATGCCAATGAGAGAGAGGCTCACCTATTATAGAACCTGAGGGACTCCCAGAAGGGCCGTCTAACTGGGAGATCCAGATCACCTAACTGGGGAAAACCTGATTCCATCTTTTCAAACATTCATGATCCATTGAGAGAAACAGGCAATAAGTAGGTAATCACTAAACAATGAAAGAAGTGAACATGGAGGCACTATAGGAACAAAGAGAAGGGGCACCAATATAGAGCTAAATGGAGATGATCCATTGTTAAAGAGGTGTCTGAAATTGATATTGAAAGCTCATGTGAGGTGGACAGGAGAAATGACAAGTGGCAGCCTGAAGGGCAGGTGGTAGCAGAAGGTGCAGAATAAATCATCATTGAGGAAGCACACATGAGGAGGACCTCAATTTTTTGTGTTATTGAGACTTAAAGGGTGACGTGAGAGTGACAGGGCATATGCCTGGTCATTGAGGGTCCTGAATGTCATGTTAAGGAGCCTGGATTTCTATCTCACTGAGAGGTCCAGCAGAAAAGATGCTTCTCAGATCTGTATTTTAAATTAAAATACTAATTAAACATTAATACTAATACTACTAATAATAATTCTAACGTTTCTAGAGCTGACCTCTTCCTTTTTTTAAAATTTATTTTAATTAATTAATTAATTATGTTTTTTTTTTTTATCCCTAGCTAGATGTCTTGTTCATGTGGCTGGCTCACCACTATGAACACAGTCCCTTGACATTTCAGATGTGTCTCTGGAGCTAGGATACTTCCTTTACCATTTTCTTACTTAGCTAGGACCTTATTGCATTTATCCAGCCTTTCCCAGGCTATCCCAAACCCCAATGTGCCTTGCTTCCATAGAACCTTCTTTGAGGGTACACCATTGCCATCTCTAGAAGTTCTGTTCCCATGTAAATGTGAGTGGTATGGGGGAGAAAGCACAGTCATCCAAGTCATTTCCATGGTTCACCTCATGAAAATAAATACACCTATGAGTTGTTATTATTATTACCATCACATTTAACAGATGGAGAAGGGAAGCACAGAGGCTGTGAGTGACAGAGCTGGGATTTAAAACACACTGGGCGGGCTGTCTGTCTGGAGAGCCTAAGCTCCCACACACTGTGCAACACAGATTCTTAATATTAAGTCACTCTCAGCCCTAGCTTTATGCAGTAATACTGAGACTGACAGGACCAAGATCTCAGATTTGTCTGCCAATTCTATGACAGGCTTTATTCAATTTTTATTCCATTATTTTTAATTATTTTTATTATTAATAGAAATGACACTTTATATTGTCTTGCTTTACAGTTTTCAAGCATATACACATATCTCCCTCTTCCTCAGAATGAGAGTATATTGCCAGAGTCTAAGAATGATTTTATGCTTTATGTAACTGATCAGCCAACTGTAAAGAAGAGTTGCCATTTTAGAAACTCCTCAGTCATCAACATGAGTGACAGCAGTCACAAATAAATCAGATGCAATGCCTAGAAGGTAAATTGTTCATAAAATATGTTTCTAATGCCATTTTCAAATGTTTCTCCTAGCTGAGACAGTAAGATAAACACTCATCTCCTCTCTTAAGCCAGTTAACTGTAATTGGGTAGAGGATCTTACCTCAAGGAGAATAGCTTTGTGCTGCCAAAAAACCCCAAGGGCTCCCATGCTACAGAAGCACCTTCTAAAATGGAAATCATAAAAAGACCCCTTCTAAAGCAGGACTGGAAAGCAGGATGGGGCTGGAGGGTTTAGTTACTCTGAATCTGTGATTCATAAAGATGGACGCAGTAGCAATGAAGGTGGAATTCTCTGGTCCCTAACTTCCAGGAGAGACCACCGTGAGGAACAAATTCTATCTTCGTATTCAATCTTTCTGCTAACCTGATGAGCAAAAATTATAGACTTGTATTCCCATGAAGAGACATCAGATCTGTATCCTCTGGTGGGGAAGAAGGGAAGGAAAAACAAAACAAACAAACAAGAAAATAAATCTGACTGGATGGACGTGTTTATTTGGCAATAGTACTATCAGACTTGCCTGAACAACTTCTTAGCCTGCGGAGCTTCCCAATGATGCTGGAATTGTTTCTTTTGACTTTTGTTTTAACATGTGTTCTTTTTTTTTTTAATAACTCTAAATTACTCTCATTTTCTAAGAAGAAATTAGTATGAGCTGGAATCAGTTCCAGCTGCTACTGATTCTAACTTCACTTCAGAAAGCTAAGTGGCCCCAAAGAATTTGTTTGACCTTTACAACCTTCCTTTTTCTTATCTGTGCAGTGGGGATGACACCATTCTCTCAACTCACAGAGATATTGTGGGGGTTTGATAAGATTCACGCCCACACAACTTAGTGCGTGACATACAGATCGCAGTTAGTATATTGTAGATTTTATGATTATTTTCTTAGTCCACTGAATGTTAAGGGTTGCCCACTGAATTTTCTTTTTGTAGTCACCTAGTGTTTGAGGTATTGTCCATTCCACTGGTTCTCAAACATTTCTCTTTCAAGACTCCTTTATATTCCATAAATTGTGGAAGGCAACAAATAGCTGTTTTATTTTTTTTAATTTTTTTTAACGTTTTTATTTATTTTTGAGACAGAAAGAGACAGAGCATGAAAGGGGGAGGGTCAGAGAGAAAGGGAGACACAGAATCTGAAACAGGCTCCAGGCTGAGAGCAGTCAGCACAGAGCCCGACGCGGGGCTCGAACTCACATACCGCGAGGTCGTGACCTGGGTCGAAGTCGGACGCTTAACCAACTGAGCCACCCAGGCGCCCCAAATAGCTGTTTTAAAAGCGTAGGTTATATCTATTAGTATTTGCCACATTAAAAACTTGGGGCGCCTGGGTGGCGCAGTTGGTTAAGCGTCCGACTTCAGCCAGGTCACGATCTCACGGTCCGTGAGTTCGAGCCCCGCGTCAGGCTCTGGGCTGACAGCTCGGAGCCTGGAGCCTCTTTCCGATTCTGTGTCTCCCTCTCTCTCTGCCCCTCCCCCGTTCATGCTCTGTCTCTCTCTGTCCCAAAAATAAAAAAAAAAAAAAAAAAAAAAAAAAAAACTAGAACTCATGTCTAAACTTTATTATTATATTTAAAATTACAATGCTATACTCAAGACATTGACATAAATACCTTATTTTAAGAAACGTGATACTTTGTAAAACAAAAATGGAATAAGGACAGTGGTATTGTGTGTTTTTTGCAATTCTCTAGTTTTTGGCTCAGTTGAAGTTATCTCTGTGTGCATATCTGCTTCTGTATCCAATCTGTTACGATACATACTTTTATTGAGTTGAAGGATATGAAGAAATATGGGTGCACACAGATAGGCAGTTAGAAAATTGTAGGTCCTCATAGACCTCCTGAAAGGTTCTCAAAGACCTCCCACGACTTTCCTTTGAAAAACTCAGTTCTATTCAAAGCACAGGTTTCCACTACCCACCTTGCCTCATTTACCATGTTGATAGCCCTAAAGAAAGAGTACTAATCTGAAGTGTCAGGCACCCAGCTGGCACTTCTCTTTTCCCCAAATATGTAATAGAAGTGGAAAGCTGACTCTCTTTACTATCTAGTTTATCAATTCACATGTGGCATTGTTCCATTGATGCCAGGGGCATGCCAGGGCTGATTCTATTTCTTCCCCCAATTTGTACTTTGGGCCTTTATGAAGGCTGTGGACATATCACTCTCAGCTTGGGGACAGAGATAAACAAAGCAAGCTCAATCAAGGTATATTTTTGGAGAAATGGAAATATATTGTCATCCAAAAAGAAGTTTCATATAGGAAATAGAAACAAGAAAAGTAATAACAGTTTAACAGTTTATCACCTTGACAGTATATGTATATATATATATATATATATATATATATATATATATATACTTTTCATATGTAATAGCTTTGATTTTTACTTTCAGCAACAGTGTTGGAAAATAAAAGAGGTTTATCAATGGAGCAAAAATACTAAGGAAATTATACATGTTAGAAAGAAAATGAAGTCAAATCTATGGTAAAAACAGAGGAGAGGAAAACATAGGCTAAAAATGGGAAGCAAAAGCCGTTCTTCACAACAATCCTTGGAGAAACTCCAAAACCACATTCATCAAGCATATTATTTAAGAACTACACTTGGAACCTTCAACTAATTAGGTCTTGCCCTCTTCTCTGTGAAGTCTAGTAAGACCTTTTCAGGTGACAGAATGCTCTATAATCTGAACTGTCCAATACGGTAGCCACTAGTTACACAGAACTACTGGGCACTTAAAATGTACTTAGTGTAATTGAGGAATTGTATTTTTAACTTTATTTAATTTTAATTAAGTTAAGTTTTAGAAGTCAAATGTGACTAGTGGCTATTATACTAGATAGTGGAGAACTGAAATGAAAAAAAGATGTCTTCATATGAAAAGTGTTAATTATATTTTGTTTTAATCAAATATTGAAATGCAATGCTGTTGTTGGAAAGAATGAGGTGGGTCTAGTGACTGGCAGAGATGTTGACAATGTGATTATTTTTAAAAGAGAGTTGGAGAATGTTAGAATGTAGGAGATGGTATAGTGCATATTTGTAGAAAAAGAATTTGAAAGAATATATACCACCCTGGGAAGGGTTGGAATTTCACTTCTATATATGTTTAGTGTTATGGAACAAGAATGTTAAAAATAGAGACATGAAGGGGAAAATTAGTCATAAATGGGATGCCTACAAGATAACAACTTTTATGAGTTAAACATATTTGCTTTGGGGCACCTGGGTGGCTTAGTCAGTTAAGCGTCACACTCTTGGTTTCATCTCAGGTCATATCTCTCAGTTCGTGAGTTCAAGCCCCACATCAGGCTCCGCATTGACACTGCAGAGCCTGCTTGGGATTCTCTCTCTTCCCCCCGCCCCCCCACCCGCCGCCGCTCACATGTGCTCACTCTCTCTCTCTTAAAATAAATAAATAAACCTTAAAAAAAAAATATATATATATATACTTCATTTGCCAAATGTATTCAAATAGATTGTTTAAAAAGTTACACATAAACACTGAAAGCTTTTAAAAAATAGAATGAAATTAATTTACCTCATTTTGAGATGAGAAAGTACTTATTAGGTATTACAAAGAGCAGAAATACAAAATTCTAAAAGAATAGTTCAATATATTTGAAAAGGAGAACTGTTACAGTTTAAAATGCATTGCAAGTAAAACTAAACTCACATAAACTCAGTAAAAATATCTGTCTGCAAAATGACAAATGAGCCACTGTGAAGGTAGGTAGGGATAATGCATGTCTCATTCATCATTGTATCCCCAGATAACTAAAACGAGTGCCCAACACAAAGATGTCCCTACATAGATATGTGTAAAATATGAAGGAATTTTTATGCACTGGAAAAGAACAAGAATAAGCAGTTCACACGGGAGGAAATGGAAGTGACTAATACAAATATGAAAAAGTTAACTTCATTAATAATCAAAGAAAAGCAAATGGAAGCTTTTATACGCAATCTTTTCTTTTCAGAGCAGCAATCGTTCAAATAATGCTGGAGAGAATATTGGCCACAAAGCTGTATATGTCAGAGGTGTGTATGTATTAGAGGTTGTCATGAAATTGGTAAATCTCTCTGGAAAACAGTTCAATCAAATGCTTCATGAAATTTAAATACATGTTTGACCAAAATATTCTAATACTAAATCAGAAGGCAAACTAAACATGTAACAATATTAAAATGGTTATATACACACTAACTATTGTATACAATGGAACAGTATGCAATTACACACATTTTAAATAGTTTTATGTGGCATGCAAACTTTTTTTTATTCATTTCATATCAAACAGTTTTCAACTTTTCTTGGAAAAATTGTTTTTCACTGAAATTATGTATAGAAACATAATATTGTAATATAAAAGTGGTGAGTTTATTCTACAAGTTAATATTTATAAAAAATGTATTACAAAACCACACAATGATAGTACTAATACTTTTTAACAAATTCAGGAATGAAAGATGGCATTTGCAAACATATATAAGCTTAGACCTCAAAATCATTTCAGTTATTTTGATTATATCATATCAGAAAATTTTTATTGCCTAGAATTTTGAATGGTGAAAAAATGTTGATAATTTTAATATGCTTTTAATAATTTTAGTTAACTTGGTAAAACAATCTGCCTTGTAATTCAAAAAAAAAAAAAAAAAAAAAAGAATGTAATTCAAATTAAACTTATTCAAAACCTTAAATGAGAAGGGGAGTGCCGGAAGATGGCGGCGTAGGAGGACGCGGGGCTCACAGCGCGTCCTGCCGATCACTTAGATTCCACCTACACCTGCCTAAAGAACCCAGAAAACCGCCAGAGGATTAGCAGAACGGAGTCTCCGGAGCCAAGCGCCCACGAGAGGCCCACGGAAGAGGGTAGGAAGGGCGGCGAGGCGGTGCGCGCTCCACGGACTGGCGGGAGGGAGCCGGGGCGGAGGGGCGGCTCGCCGGCCAAGCGGAGCCCCCGAGTCTGGCTGGCAAAAGCGGAGGGGCCGGACAGACTGTGTTCCCACAGCAAGCGCGACTTAGCGTCTGGGAGGTCATAAGTTAACAGCTCTGCGCGGAAAGCGGGAAGGCTGGAGGACAAAGGGAGGGAGAGCTGCTGAGCCCCCGGACGGCAGAGCTCAGCTTGGCGGGGAACAAAGGCGCCAGCGCCATCTCCCCCGCCCATCCCCCAGCCAAAATTCCCAAAGGGAACCGGTTCCTGCCAGGGAACTTGCTCGCTCCGCGCAAACACCCAACTCTGTGCTTCTGCGGAGCCAAACCTCCGGCAGCGGATCTGACTCCCTCCCGCTGCCACAGGGCTCCTCCTGAAGTGGATCACCTAAGGAGAAGCGAGCTAAGCCTGCCCCTCCACCCCCCGTGCACCTTGCCTACCCACCCCAGCTAATACGCCAGATCCCCAGCAACACAAGCCTGGCAGTGTGCAAGTAGCCCAGACGGGACACGCCACCCCACAGTGAATCCCGCCCCTAGGAGAGGGGAAGAGAAGGCACACACCAGTCTGACTGTGGCCCCAGCGGTGGACTGCGGCCCCGCCCACTAACTCCAGTTATACACCACAGCACAGGGGAAGTGCACTGCAGGTCCTCACCACGCCAGGGACTCTCCAAAATGACCAAACGGAAGAATTCCCCTCAGAAGAATCTCCAGGAAATAACAACAGCTAATGAACTGATCAAAAAGGATTTAAATAATATAACAGAAAGTGAATTTAGAATAATAGTCATAAAATTAATCGCTGGGCTTGAAAACAGTATACAGGACAGCAGAGAATCTCTTGCCACAAAGATCGAGGGACTAAGGAACAGTCACGAGGAGTTGAAAAACGCTTTAAACGAATTGCAAAACAAAATGGAATCCACGATGGCTCGGCTTGAAGAGGCAGAGGAGAGAATAGGTGAACTAGAAGATAAAGTTATGGAGAAAGAGGAAGCTGAAAGAAAGAGGGATAAAAAAATCCAGGAGTATGAGGGGAAAATTAGAGAACTAAGTGATACACTAAAAAAAAATAATATACGCATAATTGGTATCCCAGAGGAGGAAGAGAGAGGGAAGGGTGCTGAAGGGGTACTTGAACAAATTATAGCTGAGAACTTCCCTGAACTGGGGAAGGAAAAAGGCATTGAAATCCAAGAGGCACAGAGAACTCCCTTCAGACGTAACTTGAATCGATCTTCTGCACGACATATCATAGTGAAACTGGCAAAATACAAGGATAAAGAGAAAATTCTGAAAGCAGCAAGGGATAAACGTGCCCTCACATATAAAGGGAGACCTATAAGACTCGTGACTGATCTCTCCTTTGAAACTTGGCAGGCCAGAAAGGCTTGGCACGATATCTACAGTGTGCTAAACAGAAAAAATATGCAGCCGAGAATCCTTTATCCAGCAAGTCTGTCATTTAGAATAGAAGGAGAGATAAAGGTCTTCCCAAACAAACAAAAACTGAAGGAATTTGTCACCACGAAACCAGCCCTACAAGAGATCCTAAGGGGGATCCTGTGAGACAAAGTACCAGAGACATCACTACAAGCATAAAACATACAGACATCACAATGACTCTAAACCCATATCTTTCTATAATAACACTGAATGTAAATGGATTAAATGCGCCAACTAAAAGACATAGGGTATCAGAATGGATAAAAAAACAAGACCCATCTATTTGCTGTCTACAAGAGACTCATTTTAGATCTGAGGACACCTTTAGATTGAGAGTGAGGGGATGGAGAACTATTTATCATGCTCCTGGAAGCCAAAAGAAAGCTGGAGTAGCCATACTTATATCAGACAAACTAGACTTTAAATTAAAGGCTGTAACAAGAGATGAAGAAGGGCATTATATAATAATCACAGGGTCTATCCACCAGGAAGAGCTAACTATTATAAATGTCTATGCGCCAAATACCCGAGCCCCCAGATATATAAAACAATTACTCATAAACATAAGCAACCTCATTGATAAGAATGTGGTCATTGCAGGGGACTTTAACACCCCACTTACAGAAATGGATAGATCATCTAGACACACAGTCAATAAAGAAACAAGGGCCCTGAATGATACATTGGATCAGATGGACTTGACAGATATATTTAGAACTCTGCATCCCAAAGCAACAGAATATACTTTCTTCTCGAGTGCACATGGAACATTCTCCAAGATAGATCATATACTGGGTCACAAAACAGCCCTTCATAAGTTTACAAGAATTGAAATCATACCATGCATACTTTCAGACCACAATGCTATGAAGCTTGAAATCAACCACAGGAAAAAGTCTGGAAAACCTCCAAAAGCATGGAGGTTAAAGAACACCCTACTAACGAATGAGTGGGTCAACCAGGCAATTAGAGAAGAAATTAAAACATATATGGAAACAAACGAAAATGAAAATACAACAATCCAAACGCTCTGGGATGCAGCGAAGGCAGTCCTGAGAGGAAAATACATTGCAATCCAGGCCTATCTCAAGAAACAAGAAAAATCCCAAATACAAAATCTAACAGCACACCTAAAGGAAATAGAAGCAGAACAGCAAAGGCAGCCTAAACCCAGCAGAAGAAGAGAAATAATAAAGATCAGAGCAGAAATAAACAATATAGAATCTAAAAAAACTGTAGAGCAGATCAACGAAACCAAGAGTTGGTTTTTTGAAAAAATAAACAAAATTGACAAACCTCTAGCCAGGCTTCTCAAAAAGAAAAGGGAGATGACCCAAATAGATAAAATCATGAATGAAAATGGAATGATTACAACCAATCCCTCAGAGATACAAACAATTATCAGGGAATACTATGAAAAATTATATGCCAGCAAATTGGACAACCTGGAAGAAATGGACAAATTTCTAAACACCCACACTCTTCCAAAACTCAATCAGGAGGAAATAGAAAGCTTGAACAGACCCATAACCAGCGAAGAAATTGAATCGGTTATCAAAAATCTCCCAACAAATAAGAGTCCAGGACCAGATGGCTTCCCAGGGGAGTTCTACCAGACGTTTAAAGCAGAGATAATACCTATCCTTCTCAAGCTATTCCAAGAAATAGAAAGGGAAGGAAAACTTCCAGACTCATTCTATGAAGCCAGTATTACTTTGATTCCTAAACCAGACAGAGACCCAGTAAAAAAAGAGAACTACAGGCCAATATCCCTGATGAATATGGATGCAAAAATTCTTAATAAGATACTAGCTAATCGAATTCAACAGCATATAAAAAGAATTATTCACCATGATCAAGTGGGATTCATTCCTGGGATGCAGGGCTGGTTCAACATTCGCAAATCGATCAACGTGATACATCACATTAACAAAAAAAAAGAGAAGAACCATATGATCCTGTCAATCGATGCAGAAAAGGCCTTTGACAAAATCCAACACCCTTTCTTAATAAAAACCCTTGAGAAAGTCGGGATAGAAGGAACATACTTAAAGATCATAAAGGCCATTTATGAAAAGCCCACAGCTAACATCATCCTCAACGGGGAAAAACTGAGAGCTTTTTCCCTGAGATCAGGAACACGACAGGGATGCCCACTGTCACCGCTGTTGTTTAATATAGTGCTGGAAGTTCTAGCATCAGCAATCAGACAACAAAAGGAAATCAAAGGCATCCAAATTGGCAAAGATGAAGTCAAGCTTTCGCTTTTTGCAGATGACATGATATTATACATGGAAAATCCGATAGACTCCACCAAAAGTCTGCTAGAACTGATACATGAATTCAGCAAAGTTGCAGGATACAAAATCAACGTGCAGAAATCAGTTGCATTCTTATACACTAACAATGAAGCAACAGAAAGACAAATGAAGAAACTGATCCCATTCACAATTGCACCAAGAAGCATAAAATACCTAGGAATAAATCTAACCAAAGATGTAAAAGATCTGTATGCTGAAAACTATAGAAAGCTTATGCAGGTAATTGAAGAAGATATAAAGAAATGGAAAGACATTCCCTGCTCATGGATTGGAAGAATAAATATTGTCAAAATGTCAATACTACCCAAAGCTATCTACACATTCAATGCAATCCCAATCAAAATTGCACCAGCATTCTTCTCGAAACTAGAACAAGCAATCCTAAAATTCATATGGAACCACAAAAGGCCCCGAATAGCCAAAGTAATTTTGAAGAAGAAGACCAAAGCAGGAGGCATCACAATCCCAGACTTTAGCCTCTACTACAAAGCTGTCATCATCAAGACAGCATGGTATTGGCATAAAAACAGACACATAGACCAATGGAATAGAATAGAAACCCCAGAACTAGACCCACAGACGTATGGCCAACTCATCTTTGACAAAGCAGGAAAGAACATCCAATGGAAAAAAGACAGTCTCTTTAACAAATGGTGCTGGGAGAACTGGACAGCAACATGCAGAAGGTTGAAACTAGACCACTTTCTCACACCATTCACAAAAATAAACTCAAAATGGATAAAGGACCTGAATGTGAGACAGGAAACCATCAAAACCTTAGAGGAGAAAGCAGGAAAAGACCTCTCTGACCTCAGCCGTAGCAATCTCTTACTCGGCACATCCCCAAAGGCAAGGGAATTAAAAGCAAAAGTGAATTACTGGGACCTTATGAAGATAAAAAGCTTCTGCACAGCAAAGGAAACAACCAACAAAACTAAAAGGCAACCAACGGAATGGGAAAAGATATTTGCAAATGACACATCGGACAAAGGGCTAGTATCCAAAATCTATAAAGAGCTCATCAAACTCCACACCCGAAAAACAAATAACCCAGTGAAGAAATGGGCAGAAAACATGAATAGACACTTCTCTAAAGAAGACATCCGGATGGCCAACAGGCACATGAAAAGATGTTCAACGTCGCTCCTTATCAGGGAAATACAAATCAAAACCACACTCAGATACCACCTCACGCCAGTCAGAGTGGCCAAAATGAAGAAATCAGGAGACTATAGATGCTGGAGAGGATGTGGAGAAACGGGAACCCTCTTGCACTGTTGGTGGGAATGCAAATTGGTGCAGCCGCTCTGGAAAGCAGTGTGGAGGTTCCTCAGAAAATTAAAAATAGACCTACCCTATGACCCAGCAATAGCACTGCTAGGAATTTATCCAAGGGATACAGGAGTACTGATGCATAGGGGCACCTGTACCCCAATGTTTATAGCGGCACTCTCAACAATAGCCAAATTATGGAAAGAGCCTAAATGTCCATCAACTGATGAATGGATAAAGAAATTGTGGTTTATATACACAATGGAATACTACGTGGCAATGAGAAAAAATGAAATATGGCCTTTTGTAGCAACATGGATGGAACTGGAGAGTGTGATGCTAAGTGAAATAAGCCATACAGAGAAAGACAGATACCATATGGTTTCACTCTTATGTGGATCCTGAGAAACATAACAGAAACCCATGGGGGAGGGGAAGGAAAAAAAAAAAAAAGAGGTTAGAGTGGGAGAGAGCCAAAGCATTAGAGACTGTTAAAAACTGAGAACAAACTGAGGGTTGATGGGGGGTGGGAGGGAGGGCAGGGTGGGAGGGAGGGCAGGGTGGGTGATGGGTATTGAGGAGGGCACCTTTTGGGATGAGCACTGGGTGTTGTATGGAAACCAATTTGACAGTAAATTTCATATATTAAAAAATAAATAAATAAATAAATAAATAAACATGCAACAAAAAAAAAAAAAAAAAAAAAAAACCTTAAATGAACAGTAGTAGGAAATTGTTATTTTAAGTGGACATGCTATGGCTTATGTAGCTTATCATTATTTTTTTTTCTTTTAGAAATCAAAGACAGCATAGCTTTATTAGGACTACTTTTTATAAGTTTTTTTTTTACTCCAGTATTGTTAACATACAGTGTTGTATTAGTTTAAGTGTACAATATAGTGACTCAACAATTCTATACATTACTGAGTGCTCATCATAAGTGTATTCTTAATCTCCTTCAGCTGTTTCACCCCTCCCACCTCCCATCTCTGTAACCATCAGTTTATTCTCTGTAGTTAAGTGTCTGCTTCTTGGTCTGTCTCTCTTTTTTTTCCTTTACTCATTTATTTCTTAATTCCACACATGAGTGAGACCATATGTGTATGAGCACTTAGCATTATACCCTCTAGCTCCATCCAAGTGGTTGTGAATGGCAAGATTTCATTCTTTTATGGATGAATATTAAAGTTAAAAAAAAGAATAACCAAAATGTATATCTAATACACAAATCAATAAGTATGATATAATCATATAAGATATACATTTTCAGTGCAAAACTGATTATTAAGCCCTGAAGAAGGCAAGCTCCTTGCTCAAAATTTGATGTGACATGTGAGGGTTGCATATGGGTGCTGCAGTAACGGCCCTAACTTACACTCTATGTAGGGGCATGTTTCAGCTCCAATGATTTAAAATACTTGTACTTATCTTTAAAATTTCCCATTAATTACACTTTAAATGAGTATAAATATACCTTGAGAGTTGAGAAAAATTTCCAAGGTATTCCTAAAATACTGTCTGACACATTTGAATATGGTGGTGTTTATATGCTTGCTTTAGAAATAGATAAAAAATATATTCTAAAATAAAATTTTAATTAGCTACCCTAAAGCACTTCCAAAGAACACTGCTATAAAGACTTATAATAATTCTGCAGAATAAATATCAATATTGATACCACTTGAAGCATATGTGTGTGTGTGTGTGTGTGTATGTGTGTGTGTGTACATGCGTGCAGACAGAGGTAAAATTCAGATAAAGATATGTCTTGGGGAAAAAGAACAAAACAACTAAACATTGCAAATTTTATAAGTAGGCTGTGATCTGAAAAGCATTTCTACTTTGTTTCCTTTATTATCCAGATTATTATGAGAATTTTCTTATTACTAAACTCTTTATGATCATTTAAAAGATTTTTCTTCTCAAAACTGTCCTTTCACCTTTTAGTTGAGCTGTAATACAATTTGAAAAGAAAAAACTATGAATCAGTGGTTCTGATAAGTATTACTTTAGTAAAAGATCGTTTTTTTTAATTTTTTAAATGTTTATTCATTTTTGAGAGACAGAGTACGAGCAGGGGAGGGGCAGAGAGAGAGGGAGATACAGAACCTGAAGCAGGCTCCAGGCTCCAAGCTGTCAGCACAAAGCCTGACTTGGGGCTCGAAACCACCAACCGTGAGATTGTGACCTCAGCCGAAGTGGGACACTTAACCGACTGAGCCACCCAGGCGCCTCTAAAAGATCTTCTTAACTGCCACAAATTTTATATCCCATCTAATTATCATAGCTTCATTTATTAGTCATTTTATTCAATAAATAGTTTTTGAGGACCCACTGTGCGCCAGGAACTGAAGTATCACTGAATAAATCCTTTTATTCAGGTCTTAGGGCTGGCAACTAATTTTGCAGCACATTAAGATCACACCCATTTTCTGTATTATTACAGTATTATTAGTATTCTGTATTATTATAAGACAAACTTAAAAGAATCTTGCATAGAACACTGTTTACTGAACTCCCCAAACTAAAAATATGCATGTGCATGTGTGTGCCTGAGTGTATGTCAATGTGAAACAAATTATTTTTATTAAAATACTCTAGTTTTAATATTAGGACACATATTTTAGATGGAAGGCTCATGTTTCAATGCCACAGATTCATTTCTTGCTGCTGTTGTTGTTGTTGTTTTTAATGTGCTAGATCCCAAAGATTACTAAACACACTAAGATAATTGATCATTTTATCAAGGCAAATGATATTACCTTACTTCCACATGGATAAATACATTATTATTTTTGGGCACCTGGGTGGCTTAGCTGGTTGAGCGTCTGACTCTTGATTTCAGCTCAGGTCATGATCTCGCAGTTTTGTGAGTTCAAGTCCCACGTTGGGCTCTGTACTCACAGTGTGGAGCCTGCTTGAGATTCTCCCTCTCTCCCTCTGTTTCTCTTTGCCCCTCCCCTGATTGCACTCTCTCTGTCCTTCTCAAAAAGAAAGAAAAAGAAAGAAAGAAAGAAAGAGAGAGAGAGAGAGAGAGAGAGAGAGAGAGAGAAAGAAAGAAAGAAAGAAAGAAAGAAAGAAAGAAAGAAAGAAGGAAAGGGAAAGAAAGAAAGAAAGAAAGAAAGAAAGAAAGAAAGAAAGAAAAGAGAAGAAAAAAGAAAAGAAGGAAAGGCTTTAAAAAATGTTATGGTTTTCCCAAATGCAAAGCAAAATTAAGTGGACTTTGAATTGAGAGCCATGCATAAAATACTTACCCTCTGGTGCTAGGGTTAAGATGTGCTTGAATATAAAAATAAAATTCATAAAAGGCCAACTCACAATAAAGAAGAATTTAAAGTTTAAAACAAAATGTCTCCTGAATGTCCTTGCTTATAATCACGAGGCAGCTCACAAGAATATTTATGGACCAAGCCATGAAATATTTTGCATGTATTTATTTCTAAGTCACTCAGAAGCTTTCTGAGTTACAAGCACAGTCCGTAGCCATTCATTCCAACAGTATATTTTAATAAGTCTCTAGATGCACTCTCACAGCTGAACCTAAGAATGAGCCCTAGAACTAATTTTGGTAAAGGTATGCCAGAAGCTATTAGTGAGCTGAATCTATTGCATAATTTGTCATTCACTGAAGCTATAAGGCATCACTTTGTCCCCAAGAGCCCAATAAATATATTCCTCCTTCTCTCCATATGTGTTAATTCCACTTTTGGGTCTTACTAGGATATCATAAAATTTGGATTATATTTCGGCTAAATCCATGTACAATATGTGCATACACATACACCTACATTTCTTTGGATTGTATTCTTTTTTTCTAGTGGATACCAAATCTTTAACTGACAAATACCTTTTAATAAATTTTAAAATCTATCTTCCTTATAATAATGTAATAATGATATAACATTGATTCCACTTATCTCTGTAAGTGCTACTGAAGCATTATAAAAATACATTATTTTTTTCTTAAAAGAATTTTCTACTTTTTGATAAATTTATTTATAAAATAATTAGTTCCTTGTGGCTTTATCCTACTTTTAAAATTATATAAGTTAAAGGCAAATCTGACCATGTTTCTTCTAAAATTCTCCTCCGGGGCGCCTGGGTGGCTTGATTGGTTAGGCGTCCGACTTCGGCTCAGGTCATGATCTCACAGTCTGTGAGTTCGAGCCCCGCGTCAGGCTCTGTGCTGACAGCTCAGAGCCTGGAGCCTGTTTCAGATTCTGTGTTTCCCTCTCTCTCTGCCCCTCCCCTGTTCATGCTCTGTCTCTCTCTGTATCAAAGATAAATAAACGTTAAAAAAAAATAAAATAAATAAAAAAATAAAAAAAAATAAAATTCTCCTCCATGGCTTCTCATCATCTGTAGAATAAACTTCTAATTCTGCCAGGTAGCTCACTAGAAGGTCCATGATGAGTTTCTCCCTGCCCTCCTAGTTCATTCTCCATCACTCTTCCACATGCAGCCACTTCCAACTGCCTGCCTGTCCAGCTTGCCACGCCTTTCCTCAGTGGTCCTGTCTCTAGAATGCTCCTTCCTATTTCAATCACAAAACTTACACTCTTTCTTCGAGTTCAATCTCCTCTGGCTTTTCCTAAATTCACAGTAATGTCACATTCTTACTCCTATATAATAACAACATATTTTATTTATATTTTTGCAAATCTACTTTCTACACTAAACTGGGAGTTTTTCAAGGTTAAGGATAATACTCTACTACTGCCTAGCCCAACACCTGAAGAATATAGGTATTTAGTTCCTGTCTATAAAAACATGTGGGTGAATTAATAGATGCATGAATTTTAAAAAGTGGCAAAGCACTAATAAAGTAAGAAGCAAAACTTATTTGCCGATTCAAGGAATATTATATTTGAAATTTACTAAACGCAGGTACTGATCTTCTGTACGCATAGTGCAGAAGACCCAAATGTACCAAAGTTGACCTATAAGAGATGTGCCTCCAGAGTGTTATAATAGGGTCATACTATTATTCATATATGTAAATATAACATGTAATATGTATTTCATATAAATATATAGATATAGATAGATATAATAACTTGGCCAAAGCCACTCACTGAAACAGTATCTCAAATAACAGTTCTTATTTCTGTACAAAACATATGGTGACTCCTTTAAATCATAGATCTGAGCCAATGTTGAGTTCAAAATTCCATTCAACTATATAGAAATAGATATTTTTGGTCATACCCCAATAAATCCATATACTTTAATTTTCACTTGTGTTTGTGAGAGTTATCTTTCTTTTCTGGGCTTTTTCAGGTTTAAACAAAGGTATTTGTTTTTTCTTTTGCAATCCTTACATAAACAAGATATAAAACAATAAGCTGGAGGAGACGTGGGGAGAGGGGCATGTTTTCAGGAAGAGAAAACTCAAATGCCTATAGGTCTCAGGTGATGAGAATGACAGTCGATGAGTAACAATAGGGGATGGTAGGGTTGACTCTAATTGGAAAGCCCCTGTCCTGCCTGAGAGCAGCAGTTGCATTAAGCTCTAACAGATGCCTTATGGAATGATTACCAGCTAGTGCATTGCCAAAACTACTTCTGCTGCATTTTCTTCTCTCCTTCCTTTTCCTTCTAGCTCTTCTTCCTTCTCCTTCACAACAAATGACAGAAATCCAATTTTTTCGTGAGAAAAATTGAATTTAGTAAAGTCAGAAACATGTAATATTTTGACAAAGACTGTACAAGTGAAACCAAGCATTTCTGAATCCTACCCTTTTGTGCTATGTGGTCTAGGCTCACTCACTAGCTAAGTGCTTGGACATTCTCATGGTGGACAGGATTCAAATTTATTTCTTTAAGAAAAGAGGAATGCACATTGTGAAATTTTCTACTTTCTATCAAGTGGATGAATTTGACTCGGTCATTCTATGAATGCTTGTTTGTTCGATCTCCAATTTCAGATGCCTCGTATTTCCCTGTCTGGGTGGCTTTCCCTAATGAGTTATGTTTCATCTCTTTCCTCTACTATGTCAACATAGACTAAATTTTATCCTCATTTTATTTATTTTTTTTAAAACCATACCTTTATTTTTTTTAACGTTTTTATTTATTTTTGAGACAGAGAGAGACAGAGCATGAACGGGGGAGGGTCAGAGAGAGAGGGAGACACAGAATCTGAAACAGGCTCCAGGCTCTGAGTGGTCAGCACAGAGCCCGACGCGGGGCTTGAACTCACGGACCGTGAGATCATGACCTGAGCCGAAGTCGGCTGCTTAACCGACTGAGCCACCCAGGAGCCCCAATTTTATCCTCATTTTAAAAACCATCTCAAATACTTCTATTTTCTTTGACAGAGTAAGAGTAACATTTCTTTTGCTTTTTAAAAAATTTTTAAGGTTTATTTATTTTTGAGAGAGAGAGACAGAGTGTGAGTGGGGCAGGGGCAGAGAGAAAGGGAAACACAGAATCCAAAGCAGGCTCCAGGCTCTGAGCTGTCAGCACAGACCCTGACATGGGGCTCTAATTCACAGACTGTGAGATTATGACCTGAACCGAAGTCCTACGCTTAACCGACTGATCCATCCAAGCACCCTGAGTAACATTTTCTTTGATTTCCAATTACTGTTCTCTCTGCCTCTCTCTGTATGCTTCTATACCTACTCACATTATACATATCTATATTATATCTTATATACTACACTAGATCTTAAGCTCACTCCTTTGTTTCCTAGTGGAGCCAGGCACAGTGGTTTTCACATATTTAATGTTTCTGGTAAGTTTCTATCACAGCTTTTACATTTGTTAAAGAGTTAGTATAGACTATTAATATAAAATTCAGAATTAATCTCCCCTGATATGAAAATGACCTTTAAATAAAGCACTTATAGGTATCTAAATTGTATTTAGTTTGCTCTATTATCTAATTGGCTGTTGTCAGATAAATAACTTCAATGTAAAGGAAGTTCAGGCAGTCTACAGATGTTGAGTTACATGTATGTTTTGTTTGTTTTTAAGAAGTCCCATGCTTGATATAAAAGAGTATTATTAGTAATGGCATTCTTAGACTATTACTTAATGTTTGTTTGTTTGTTTGTTTGCTTGCTTATTTATTTATTTATCTGTTTTATATTTTCTTAATGTTAATTTATTTTTGAGAGAGAGAGAGAGACAGACAGACAGACAGACAGACAGAATGCAAGCAGGGAAGGGGCAGAGAGAGACAGGGAGACATGGAATCTGAAGCAGTCTCCAGGCTCCCAGTGTCAGCACAGAGCCTGTCGTGGGGCTCAAACTCACTGAGTGTGAAATCATGACCTGAGCCCAAGTCAGACTCTTAACCGACTGAGCCGCCCATGTGCCCCCCTTAATTTTTTTGTAACTTATAAACAGGTTCCTGGACTCTTTGGAAACAGTTTAAGATAAGTTTCATAATCTTTTTTAAATAAAGGATTACATGCTTAATCAAAAAACAGAAAAGGAAATTCAACTGAAAGGCAGAGTAGAAACCTATAAAAACTGATTTTTTTTTCAAGAGATTAGATATATTAGGCAAAGTGTTCAGGTAATTAGAAGTACTTTTCCCCCATTTCTAATTAAAATGCAAATAACCTTAGAACTAGATATGGGCTCCAATAGCAAGCAGCTGGGGAAATCTGTAGTATTTGGAGTCAGAACATCTAAATTCAAGCCAACCAAGTTATGTGATCCCGGAAGGGTTACTTTCTTTCTTATCCCCCATTTTTTTCACATAGGAACTTAATATAGTCCTGGGAAAAACGTTATTAAAAAGATAAAAGAAGAATCCAGTGAAGGCAAACTAATGTTTTGTGATTGAATTAAATAAGATAATATGTAAATGTGACCCATATATTATATGCAGCTCTAAGCTGTGTCATTGTTATGGTATTTTCTTCAAATAAAACCACTGTTTTCTGCAGGGAGATAGATCTCTGATGGTCTGGATGGAATCTGGCAGGAATTTCACCCCACTATGTTTAGTTTATCATTGACTCTCAATATTATTTATCAAAGAAAGGGAGAGTCAGATTAGATAAACCTCACAGTTCTCTTGCAAACCAAAAACAGAACAAATCAGAGAATGATAGAACCACGTATGTCCAAGTTGTAGGATTCGGTTGGATCTGAAAATAAATATAAAAAATGGTTTTTATATGATATGCTCACTTTTCTAAGGGTGAATGACTACTGGCACATCAGTGCTAATATAAAGTTTTTAGAGCTGTTTTAAAAATAATTTTAAAATATACATTTTGTTTAAAGCTAAAGCTATCATGTTTCAGAGAACATTCTGCAGAACAGAATACTTTAAAATGCTTTAAACATATTTTAACATTCTAATTGGTTTCTTGACACTAGTACTGTACTTTTGACTATAAAAATATACCTAGAGTTATATTATCAACAGGTCTCCACAATATTTGGATCATTTGATATTCACTAAGGAGAACTTGAAAGCTTTATTAATTTGAAACAACTAATTTAGTTTGTAGTTATTCTCCTTTGGAAAATGTAATAAATGAGAAAATTAGATTTTGAAGAAATTAGTTAATTATTATCTCATATGTGTAAGCAACTCTTATGAAGACAACATTTGTTCTGATAAAGGGACAAAAACAAAAATAGAATAAACCAATAAGTCATTCAATGTCATTCCTTTTTGTTTGTTAAGGAAAAGAGATATAATATATAAATATATTGTATTTATAATAAAAATAAAATAGCTTTAAGTGGTGGAAAGGAAAATAAAAAAGAAACCATCAACTCTATATTCCTAGATAATAGAGTTTGAGAGTTACCCTGTTAAAATATCCCAAGTCCCAATCATACCTCAGGTTATGTTCCTAAACACCTGAACTTTTAACTGAACATTTCCCCAAGGTTGTGGTTAATCGAATTCCATTATTTAGGCAATTGTGAAACGTAAAATGTTGACTCTAATTTGGATTGCCCTCCAGGGTCCTTGCTACACAAATTTTGTACTGATTTTTACAGAAAAGGTATTTCAAGGGAAAAAAATATATATGTGATTAGCTAAACTGGATTTTATGGGGGCAATGGGCCAACTCCTTGGACTTGTGAAGAATACCACATGATCCTTCTTAACACAAATCAAGACTTTGCTTCCCCCCACCCCCAAAGCCTGCAATCTCAGCATCTCACTAACCTTTTAAATCCCTGCACTAAATGGAAAAGGAAGGCTTCCAGTTGATGGACAGTGACATTTCTCCCTGTCATACCTTTAGTTTATAAAGCAATATGCTGAGTATAGGCTCCTGTTTCTTGACCTCCTCTAGGCCTCATCTGGAATGACCTTTGTGGTCTAAGCATTAATATAAGAAATTACTTGGTGTGTCCATGCCATAATCCAGACCAATCAAGGAGTTCCTGAGTTACCAGCTGGTAGGATCTAAAATTACTCCTGCTCTCATCAATATAATATTCATAATGACACAAGCTTTTAAAGACCAACTAAATTCCTCTTCCCACCCTAGCTTCCCCGCGTTGTCATAGTCTACATGGCTACAATAATAGCAATATCAACAACTACAAAAATATTACATTTACCTCACCCATGTGAAGTAGCAGGTGTTTGCCTGGCATTAGGCATGCAAAGTCTATCATTCCTATTATCAATGTCACTGTTACTTTCACCATGAAGGAATCGATAGACTGAATTCAGGTTCAGTTAAGGTTAGGTAACTTACTAAAGGCTAGGGACTAAGCTTCTCTTTCAGTTTGTCTATCAATCCTCAATCTCAGAATTCTTGCACCAATTTAGTTCTTAAAATTTGGGTTCTTCTCAGGAAATATGAATGAAATGACCTAGTGATGTCACAATAACACCATCTCACTTTTCTTCAAAGTATGCATACAATTTCTACTTTTGTTCCTACTATTTTAATTAACTGCAATATTAACTGGAATAACCTCCAGTTATAGAACTCTTTCCTAAAAAAATGGTTATTCAAAACATAGTTCAAATCCGTCCTATCCAAAAGGCAGTCCTGTATTTTACTGCTTACAATTCTGTTCTGCGAACTTTGAGATCCCGGCTCTGCTGGCTTTATCTCTTAAGGTTCTTGGCTTTTTTTACTTTAAGCACCAAGAACACGCAGTCACTGGTCATCACATGGGTACAACACGAATTTCCTTATATTGGTGTTTCTGTTTATGCTCTGCCTGGGATGTTTTCTTCAAAATGTTTATTCACTGAACACCTACTCTAATTCTTTAAGAACCACATAAGATTTTAGCTCTTCTAGGAAGCCTGCTCTGACTCTCAAAGTCTATGTACCCACAATAACATGCTCTCAGAGAGCACCAATTATACTGAAATTATTCATGTATGTGTCTTTCTCCCTCACAAGACAATGTCTTGTTGCCTCCACAGCACTTTGTCTAAAGCCATGCATATTTTAAAATAAATACATGATGAGAAGTTTTATAACATTAAAATATGCCTTATAAGGCATTAATTATTTCTGTGTGGTTGCATGCTCGAGCCTGTTATTTGTGTTATTATTTATTCAGTCAATAATGTCCATGCCCTATCCCAGTGATCAAGAAGACAACTCTCTCAAGATTGTCTGGCTTGACCAAATACTATCAGTAAAATCTTGTGCAAGTTACTTAACTTGTCTTCATTTTATTTCTCTTGTCTAAAAATAGACATAATAATAGTTTCTATCTAATAGCTTTCTAATGAGAATTAAATAATTGCATATATAAAGAGCTTTTACAATAGTGCTTGCTTTATAGTAAGTACACTATTTTTAGGTCCTATTCTTAGCTATTAATGTATTAATTCTTAGCATCCATTTGCATATGTACACTGAATGGATATATAGCCTAGGAAATGCACTCAGTTTTGAGTACATATTATGAAAACAAAAAATCCATGGCTTGGTCTGCATAAAGAACACTGCATGAAAAAAGACAAAATAAGTAAAGAAATTATATATATATATATATATATATATATATATATATATCTCATAGACATAGACACATATCTATATAATTAAAATATATGATAAGTTGTGATAATGTCATTAATAAAATCATCAAGTGATCTGTGAGAGAAAATAATGTGGGTATCCAACCTTATGTCACATAGCCAAATAAGGCTTCATTGAGGAGGATCATTTAAGCTGAGAAACAGTAAGAATGAACTACTTTAACATTTGAAAAAGAGTATTTTGAAAAGATAGACTATAAAATGCAAGGCCTGACAGATGGAGAAAGTCTGGTGTGCTGGAAGAATCAACTAAAGGCCAGGATATAAGAATATAGTCAGTGAAGGAAAGAATGGCAGGAATTTGAAGTAGACAGGGGAGACACAATGTATGACTTTGTAACCAAAGTGAGACCTCCTTTCTGAACAACCTTACAACACCTCTAGGAGACACCCAGTAAATACTTACTATATGGACATGAATTGCCTCAAAAGTGGTTATTTAATATAATTCTAAAATTTAAATAGACAAAGCGAACTATTTCTATAATTATTTTGCTGATTAAATTTAAAAAAGAAGGGGCGCCTGGGTGGCGCAGTCGGTTAAGCGTCCGACTTCAGCCAGGTCACGATCTCACGGTCCGTGAGTTCGAGCCCCGCGTCAGGCTCTGGGCTGATGGCTCAGAGCCTGGAGCCTGTTTCCGATTCTGTGTCTCCCTCTCTCTCTGTCCCTCCCCCGTTCATGCTCTGTCTCTCTCTGTCGCAAAAATAAATAAACGTTGAAAAAAAAAAAAAAAAAAAAAAAGAAGTACCACATGATTCCACTTCTGGGTACCCACTAATTAGTAGAAGTACCCACTAATTCCACTACACTATTTCAAAAAGATAAATGTACCCCTATGCTTATTGCAGCATTATTTATAATAGCCAAGATATGGAAGCAGCCCAATGTCCATGGATAGATGAATGGACAAAGAAGATGTGATATGCTTGTGTGTGTGTGTATGCGTGCATGTGTGTGTGTATCCATTCATCTATTCATGGACATATCTGCAGGTGTGTATACGTACCTTATGACATTATCATATGTGTATGTGTGTGTGTGTGTGTGTGTGTATATATATATATATATATATATATATATATATATATATATATATATTGCTCAGCCATAAAAAAGGATGAGATCATGCCATTTGCAACAACAGTGATGGACCTAGAGGATATAACTCTAAGTGAAATAAGTCAGACAAAGACAAATACCAAATTACTTCACTTATATGTGGAATCTAAAAAATAAAACAAATGAATAAACAAACTAACAAACAAAAAGCAGAATCAGACCTATAAACACAGAAAACAAACTGATGCTTGCCAGAGGGGAGGGAAGTGGTAGAATGGGTAAAATGAGTAAGGGGAGTAGAAGATACAGGCTTCTAGTTACGGAATGAGTAAGCCATGGGGATGAAAGGTACAGCATAGGAAATATAATCAGTGCTATTAAAATTGGTTACATAGTGACAGACAGTAGGTACACTTGTAGTGAGCATAGCATAATGTGCAGAATTATTGAAGCAATATATTGTACACCCGAAACTATTGTGACACTGTGTCAACTATACTCAAATACAAATAACTAAGTCAATAAGGTATGTTTCATGCAAGTATAAGTTAGATAAATGTTAAGCCAAATGTTTTAAAAGCTTAAAATGTTTCTTTACTATCGAACTTAGAAATTCTTTAATATGTTACTGTGAACTATCGACTGCTCAAAAATGAAATACAATATGAAGTCGTTCCCAAATGTTGTTCTGAAACTCTTGTTTTAGAGCATTCATTTGGTCTAAAACTACAACAAAACACCCACTTTGGTAAATGCTGGCTGAGATAAATAAGAGAGTTTAATATTACAGTCCATACTCGAATTTGTTGTGTGGCCTTGACAAGAGTCTTAAAGTTCCTAAACCTCAGTCCTTTCATTTTAAAATGGAGAGAATAAGTCATTTCAACTGGTCGTGGTATAAGTTAATCTATGTAAATGAGCCTAAGGTCTAGCATGTTTTAGTCAAAAAATATTACTACTTAAAAACATGGAAATATGCTTGTTGGGAGTGTATTTTTATAATTTGATGTTGGTTTAACTTTATTCAGATTTTATCCTAGGGTTTTCCACAGATATCAAAGTTGAGTAAAATATTAAAGGTTTCATCTTAAGAGAAAAAAGAGTTTATATGTTTAACTGACTTCGACAAGATGTTATAAAACTCAAAAAAAAAAAAAAAGATAATGAATAAAAAGCAATGTAAAAGACCAACCTTCTGCCCAGATCTTAAAGGTATGGGGTTTCAAAGGTACAAACCTTAGGTTTAGTGATAGCTGGCTTCTGATGACCCCCAATGATCCCTACCTTTTTGTATTCATGCCCTTTTATTCGGGCTCTTTCTACATTAAATCATAGTTGGCCTGTCAGACTAGTAGAATGTGGTAGAAGTGACGGTGTGCAACTTCCAAGGTTAGGTTATAAAAAACATTGTAGCTTCTGTTTTGACCTGCTAGAATACTTGCTCTGGGTGAAGCTAGCCACCATATCATAAGACAATAGTCCCTATGGAAAGGACCAAATGGAGGGGTATAGGGAGCTTGCCCACAGCGAAGCCAACTTGCTGATTATGTGAGTGAGCCACCTTCGGAGTGGATCCTAGAGACTTCAAATGATTACAACCTTGGACTACATGTTGACTTTAACTTTCTGAAAGACCATTCAGTTAAACCAACCTTAAATGCCTGCTTCATGAAAACTGTAATGTATAGAAACTACGGTTTGGATAATTTTCTTTGCAGCAACAGGTAAGTAACAAATCTATAAACTGCTTTGTTGAGAATGTTTTGCTTAGTTCCATTTCCCCTTTTTAGGACTAATACACATTATTCCCAAATATTATACTTACTTCCCAAAGAGATTCTTTGTTCTGTTATTTTCTTCCTTTTTCTCATTATCATCACCATCTATATCAACCTTACTTATTTGGAGGTCTTGATACCTATTTACCATTCTGCTGGCTTCTTCAGTGAAATATCTGCTCCTCTGCATCTTTCTCTCTCATCAATGACTCTTTTTTCTTTTTATACACTTTGAGCTTTCTCTTATTATCAACAAACACAGAAAACACATTTTGTTCTGAAATTCTGCCACACCGTCAAGGTACTATTTAACCATTTATTCAACAAATGTGAAATACCACTAAACAGTATCTTCCAGGTGGAAGTAAGATACAAATAGTTTCAAAAGATGATCTTTACTCTCATGAGATCAGAGACAAGTCAATAAGAAATGATAAATTAGACTGGCAAATGACAATGATCGGGGTCAGATCGCTAAACAGGTTATGGACAAGGACAAGGAAGACATAAAATAATGGTAGGGCATGGTGTGCAGAGGAACAGCTAATGTCCTTACTTCCTCATCGAATAAGAGGTGTGGCCATGAGTTAATAACAAGGATGTGACAGACGGTAATGGAGCAGAGTCTCAAGGAAGCCAGATTTTTTATAGACCTATGAAGGAGTGGTTATTTAGGTATGGAGGAATGGGGGATACTGAACACACTTCTGAATACAAAGTACATAAGATATGCAAAAATAAGAAGTTTCATTTGAAAGAAAAGGATAAGTCAGATTCATAGAAGAAAAGCAAGAAGTTTACGCTGAGATATGAGGTATGGCGCATATTCAGTGAAAAGCTTGAAGATGTAGAAGGATATAGTAGTTAAGGAACTGATTATCCATATGACATAATAAAGGAATATAGGGGTCCATTAGTTATGAGAGGAGAAGAAAGTTAGATCAGAGCATGGGAATTAGAAAGAAGTACAGAGGTGAGTTGATAATAAAAGACATATGACCAGAGGCACTTATCTCTTAAGTAGTTGGCCAAGGGTAATGGGGTGTGAACCATGATGAATATAAATGACTACAATATTGTCCTTAAGCATCAGTACTTAGAAGGCCCTTGGCACAATGTCTTACACATAGAAGGCACTTAATATGTTTATGTTGAATGAGAGACCTCTAGGTCGAAAAAAGGTAATTGAAAGTTATTAAGCTACAGATGGTAATTGAAATAATATGAGTTAACAGAATTAGCCAAGGGGGCCATGATGACATTTACAAAGTCAAGAAACTCCTGGGAAATGGGTGTATGTATGTATATGTACACATACATACATGTACACATACATAAATATAGAAAACATTGTCAACTATTTATGTGGAAGAATGGAGATAATATATACAATTACGAGAAGGGATTAAATTATTTTAATTATTTTAATTATTTAATTTAATTATTTAATTATTTTAATAATCAAATTATTCAACACAGTCATTCTAAACTTGCCATGCTATTACCTGAGACCAAAAGTTTGGACCTGGAGCTTCTGCATCACCTGGGGACTTAGAAACAGCAATACTTCCACCCAACTTCACAGCTACTGAATCATAAATTGGACTGGAGCCCAGGCATTGACTCCTAATTATATGATTAGAATATTGCCTCATTACCTTGTCTAATAAGTAATTCTATGTGAGTACCTTAGGTTTATACTCAATTCCATTTGGAAAGTATTTAGTATAGTCTAGAACAACCACTTCCTCTCTTCTCTCTTCTTCATTCTCACCCCTCTACAGGAAAATATCTATGCCATTTCTAACAAGTGATTATTATAATTTTAAAAACATGTTAAGTGAGGCAGAGATTACTCTTATATACGGACCATCCTATATTCTTGACTTTGGAAAGTTCTTCCATATTTGGAATTGATATCTTACTCTATGGAACTCCTGCTTTTACACACTTCTAAGTGTAACCTTGGAAAGGTTATTTACTTTCTCAGAATCACTCAGGATGCTACCATAAATCAGAGGCAGAATATCTAGTCAACTGTGGGGGATGATTTGTGATTCTGAATTCCTCAGCACAAGATACATTTTATTTTTACCCAATGTGGAACTAAACTTTTTAAACATATACACACAGAGAGTAGAAAACCATATATCAATAAATGTTTCATGTACTTGACGTATAAAATATTATCTTTAATTCCTTACCTTTTACCTCTTAATTTAGTTCATGTTAATGCTTTAAAAATGATTATGCAAAATCTGATTCTATGTACATATGCATTTGTAAATACAGTTTATGCCAAAAAATAATCTTTCTTAATTATCTGCATTTAAATGTCTGTATACCACATTTCCTATTTATAGTAAGTTTACATGAAAACAACAGCTGCCCTCGAAAAATAATTGCCAGGAAAGAATCAGGGTATAACTAAGCAACCATGGGCATTTCCTGGTGAAATAAATCTATTTGACTGAAAGCAACTCTGAATGTTGAAATGGGAAGAGGAAAACATCCATGAGCATGTTGCTCCTCCTTCAAGAGCAACCAGATTTCAGATTTAATTAGATAACTATATTCTCTATCTGTATTTCTATTTTTTATGAGCCACCAGGCTTCCATAATTCTCACAGTGCACATACAGAGAACTGAGATACTAATATGGAAACAAGGGAGACTGAACATAACGGTTTTTAGAATAGCTTGATCAATTGGCAAGAGTATTAAATACCTACTAATTTTAACTTAATTAAACCCCAAAGTTGCTTCATATGTTTCACTGACTTTAAACCTGTCTTTGTAGCAGATTTAAACTTAGTGAACTATAGAGAGATGTGTCTTATTAATCTTTTAAAATGAGATTTAGCCTAATTTGAGGATTATGTGTAATATAATTTCAATACATGTTTGTAATAAATTGGTCAACAGTAAAATTAGTATGGCTGCTAGCAACTAAAACATTTCTATGTGTTGAATCTTGCTTTCATTTTCTTAATGCATTTGTCTCTAAACCGAATGTTTTAAAACTGCTTATTAGATGATATTTTAAAACATATGATAAAAAAATAAATTTCAAATGAAGTATAGTGAAAAGGAAGTTCCTTCCATTTTAGATCCTTTGCACCTATCTTCCTTTTTTTCATTTTTTTAATGTTTATTTATTTTTGAGAGAGACAGGGTACCAGCAGGAGAGGGGCAGAGAGGGAGAGAGAATCTAAAGCAGGCTCCAGGCTCTCAGCTGTCAGCACAGAGCCCGATGCGGGGCTTGAACTCATGAACCGCGAGATCATGACCTGAGCCAAAGCCAGATGCTCAACTAACTGAGCCTCCCAGATGCCCAATTTGCGCCTATCTTCTATTAACAGATTTCAGTATCCTTCAAGAATATTTTTTCCCATCCTTTTCCCCTTTATAGTACATAGTAGACAATTAATATTTAAATAAATATGCAAATATATACATATATAATGCATTATATATGTCTACCTGTCTACATATGATATTACAAAATTAAGAGGTGTTATATATTCTGTTCTGGATGTTATTTTTGCTTTTGTTTTGTAAGTGGTTATGTGTGTTCACATATCTTACAAATGCTTCCAGTAGACAGTATATAGATACACTTTTACCATATGAGAGTTCCCAAGTGTTCCATAATTATGATGCTGTTTAATCAGACCCGATTATTAGGCATTTAGATAGTTTCTGATTTTTCACTGCTACAAATAAAGTTGCCACACATACCTTTTTCATGCATTTTTGTGTGTGGGCCATTACTGTGTGCACATCTGTAAAGCAGAATCCCAACAGTGAAGCTGCTGGGTTAAAAGTTCTGTGCATTTTAAATTTTGACAGAAACTGACAACTTGTCCTCAGATCACTAACCGTTTTAAAATAATAACTACTGTATTCCATTCCAAAATTCAAAATCTCTTACTCATACATCTGACCCCCGCATTTTACTCGAAGTAAACATAAAGTATCAGATTATTTTTTTTGAAGTCTGCTCAAACGGTTACTATACAAGTCCTTTTTTTACAGAGCCCCCTTGTCCTCACAGAAAAATACAATCTAAGTAAAAATATAGTGTCTGTTGTCTGTCAGGCAAGCACAGCTTCAACACATAAGCCTTGGACCCCTTTCCAATCAGATTGTCATACCTCATCCCCTTCTCTGAAGGTGCTGAACCAAGTCGCAATCCTGCCAACAATGATTGTGAGTGTTTATTTACACACAACCTTGTCACTATCGTCTTTTTTCAAATGTGTTACTATTTGCCAACGTGTCATGAGAAGTAAAGGTGTCTCATTATTTTAGTTGACATTTATATAATTATAAAAGTGACTTGAGTACCTCCCTCATTTCATTAAAACTTGGGATTCCTTCATAAACCTATCCGTTATTCTTCAAGAGCTATGCTAATTTTGTCATCATTGAACCAATATTATTGTATGACTTCTGAAGTAAGCACACTAGGCCAATTGATTTCTTAAGCAAGTTTTATATTTAGAAGGTTAGAGGAAAGGTGCTAAGTGGATCGTAGAAGTGTCTTGGTAGACAGGTGAAAAGGCAGAGTAAATCACTAGAATGGCAACATGTTGTAATGAAAGGAGCCAAACACTGGGAATGTTCATTGAATATACCATTTGTATATCATTTAGTGAATAAGGGATGGTCCAAGCCTTGAAGAAGGGGAAAAAACAGCAATAACAACAACAAAAAAGTGTTGAACTGATGCAGAGAATCAGACATTATGCTGACTGATTTCCCTGCCTACACATTTAAGGGAGAAGTTAATGCTGCAGCTTTACAGAGGAGGAAACAGAGGCATAGAAATATTACCCAGTTAGTGATAAAGGGATAATTTAAACCCAAAGTCTGTCTCTTTCCATGCCTGTGATTTTTTTCACAGTACTGCACTCATTTTTATCAACATGCAATTCTGATGAGAACCAGAAAAGTGAGTTCGCAAATAATTACAACTGGAGGCTGACAGAACTCCAAGAGGGAACAGAGAGGGAGAGGAGTAAGAGACACACAGAAAGCTGTCTTTTGCGTTTTGCACATGGGAAATGGTGACTAGGCTCCTTCTACACAATGAGTAAAGAAGGGGCATTAACTTTGAATCACACACCTTGGCTTCAAGAATTGTGTTCCCACCTTAATTTGTTGTCAGATTTCAACATCTGCATCTCTTATCCATTCCCAAAGACTTCAGTGTATGTGCTCTTCAAATAGCTCTAGGTCATACAATAGTTTATATTCTCCCTGAATCTGAGTTCATTGTAAGTGATTTAATGTGACAAGAGATAGAAAATTGTATTGGCAGACTGTTGCTAAACTTAATTACTCACTAGATCCAACCCCAATCAATTAACTACAGCATTAGACAACATAAATTCTAGATTATCTTCTACTAGAAAGGTTGTTACTCCTGATTCTTCTCAATTAACAACTCTACCCCTTTCATTTGTTATACAGAGTCATAGACAGTGAATACGTGTTAATTTATAATAATCAAGCTTTATATTTATATAGCAATTGCCATTTTCAAAGCACTTTCATATCTCCTAACTCAGTTCAGCTCCATCATAGAATAACTCATAAATCAAAGCAGATAACATTTTTGCAACTTTTCAGGTCATTAAAATGAGACTTGGAGAGGTCAATGACTCATCTAATGTAACATGTTAAGGATGTCCTGGGAGGTCAACAGATGTCTTTTTCAGAAAACTTCTAAATATAATATATGAGGAAGTCAAGACCTAGAAAACTTCAACAACTTGTCTAAAGTCACATACCTAGATAGTGGTAGAACTGAGAAATGCAGACAGTTTTTATCTTCTGGTCCAGTGCAATACTCAAAACAACACTCAAACTCCTAACAATTAGAAACAATACAAAAATCAGACATATTGGGGAAATTATGGTTTATGCTGTTGACCAAGTCTATTACAAGTCACCTTGCTATTGTGATACCTAAGCTTTTTCCAGTGTATCTACAAAATCTCAAGAGTAATGGCAAAATTAAAAATTTTAACTAACCATTTGTTTTATCAACATAAACCAAAGTACAATTCAGTTTGTTTTTATCGAAGGTATATTCCTTAAATTTTTAATACTTTTTTTTAAATTTTTTTAAATTTTTATTTATTTCTGAGAGAGACAGAGACAGAATGCAAGTGGGTCAGGGGCAGAGAGAGAGGGAGACACAGAATCTGAGGCAGGCTCCAGGCTCCAAGCTTTCAGCACAGAGCCCAACGCCGGGCTAGAACTTACAAACTGAGAGATCATGACGTGAGCCAAAGCCAGACACTCAACCGACTGAGCCACCCAGGTGCCCCTTTAAATTCTTAATTCCAAGACACTCCCCACTTCACCTTCATTTCCACATCCAGTATGTAACTTCCTATCATTATCTCACTCCCCTTGCCTACCAATGCCAGGCGACTAGACTTGTATGTATTCATTCTGCCACCTTCTCTGTCAGACAGCCTTACATATTTTCAATTCAACATTATGTCCTTTTACCCCTAACACATGCTGTTTGTTTGTTTGTTTGTTTGTTTTTCTGTGTGTGTTTTAAATTTTATTTATATTGACAGACAGAGCAAGTGGGGAAAGAGCAGAGTAAGGGACAGAGAGAGAATCCTAGTCAGTCTACACACTGTCAGTGCAGAGCCGGATGTGGGGCTCGAACTCACAAACTGTGAGATCATGACCTATGTTGAAGTCAGATGCTTAACCGAGTAAGCCACTGTTTTGTTGTTGTTGTTGTTGTTGTTGTTGTTGTTTTTTACTGCTCCTTTCAAGTTTTTCACTTGACACTTATTCCCACTCTGGATTTTTCTCATCTTAATTTGTCCCACCTCTTAACTTTGGAAACTTATCTCATACCTCATGTATTCTACTATGTCTCCTCAGACTTCCCAGTTCATTTTGATACTTCCAATTACAAAACACCTGAACGCACCCCTTTTGGAGAAAATAAAGTGTGCCCCCAAAATAAGAAAGCATCATTGTCTTTCAGGCACAATTCAGAGACCTCTGTACATGTTATCATCCTTGATCATCATAATTGCAAATATTTGGTAGGATTAGAAAAGTTAAATGAGTTGTCTGTGTTAGAAAATACTAGTACTACCAACACTACTACTATTAATGAGAGTAACATTAACAAAATTATTATTAAGTTCTTCCTATATACAGGAGGGTGCTAAGTGGTTTAAGCATATTATGAAATTTTATGATCACAAAATAATCATAATAACACTACTCCCACTTTACAAATACAAAACATAAGGCCCACAGTTGTTAATCATGCTACTTAAGGTTTTATAACTGTATGTAATGAAGCTTAGCCATGAACCAATCCAAATGATTTTATGGCTCTTGAACAAACTTTCAACCATGTTTCTATACTTCAAAGAACAGACACAGCAATATACCATGATTTATCACCAGATTTATTACTGGTTTGACTCATACATTCTATGTCACACTTTTTTAAAGATGGAATAGTCCTAACACTTTGCACATTAAAATTTGTCTTGATAATCTGGCTGAGGGTTTATAAAAATGAAAAGGCACCTTACTAAATAGGACAAGATAATTTGTAAATTATATATCTTATAAAGGGTTTATATCTAAAACACATAAAGAATTTATATAAATCAACATCAAAACCACAAATAATCTGATTTAAAAATGGGCAGAGGACCTGAATAGACATTCTTTCAAAGAAGACACAGAGATGGCCAACAGACACATGAAAAGATGTTCCACATCACTAATCACCAGGGAAATGCAAGTCAAAACTACAATGAGGTAACACCTCACACCTGCCAGAATGGCTAGCATCAAAAACAAAAGAAATAAGGAGTGTTGGCAAAGATATGGAGATATGGAGGAAAAGGAACCCTCATGCACTACTGATGGGGTTATAAGTCTGTGCAGTCACTGTGGAAATCAGTACACAGATTCCTCAAAAAGTTAAAAATAGAAATACCATATAGTATATAATGTATTCCACTACTGGGTATTTACTAAAAAAAATGAAAATACTAATTAAAAAAGTATATGCACCTCTATGTTTATTGCAGCATTATTTACAATAGCCAAGATACCAGAGCAACCTAAGTGTCCATCAATAGATGAATAGAAAAAGAAGACATTGTATATACATATATATATATATGTGTGTGTGTGTATATATATATGTATACATATATATACATATATGTATACATATATACATATATACATATATGTATATATACATATATATATACACACACACATACACTATATATATATATATATATATATGAGAGAGAGATACATACACAATATGAAACATTATTCAGTTATAAAAAATAAGGAGATCTTGTCATTTGCAATAATATAGATTGAGGGCATTATGCTAACTGAAGTAAATCAGACAGAAAAAGACAAATATGATACAATTTCACTAGTATGTTGAATTTTTTTTAAAAAAATGAACAAAAACAACAAAAAAGACCCATATATGCAGAGGTCAAACTAGTGGCTGCCAGGGGCGGGGGTGCTGTAGGGATGGGGAGGAAAATGCGTGAAGAAGAAGTGAGAGATACAGACTTCTAGTTATGGAATGACTAAGTCACAGGGATGAAAAGTACAGCAAAGGGTATATAGTCAGTGGTGCTGTAATAGTGTTGTATGGTGACAGAGGATAGCTGCACTGAGCTGAGCACAGCATAATGCATACAGTTGTCAAATCACTCTGTTGCACACCCAAAATTAATGTAACATTGTGTGTCAACCGTACTTCAATTAAAAAAATGTCTTGGAAGTTAGTTTCCCTGAAATAACAATAATTTATGGATCATTTATAAATGCTAAGTATTATAAATATTATCTCAAATCTCCAACCCTGTGCTGTAATTATGAGTACCCAAATTTTCTAAACAGGAAAACTGAAGCCTGTAATTTCACAACAATAAGTGGCCAAACTAGAATCCAAATCTTGTTCCATTGCTTTCAAAGTCATCGTGTCCCACTATTCTCCACCACCTCTCTTGCATCCATAATGTGGTTATAACATTGTTGGCAATTGATACATATTTGGTGCTGGAACCTTGCTTCTGTCTGATCTGATTTTGCGGAAACCGAAGGATCCATTTTGTGTGATTACATTTTCCTAAGCATAAATCAAAGAAGGTTGTGAAAAAAGCCTTTCCTCCATACATGATTTCTAGTTCATGTTAATGAAAAATTCTACTGAGTATAAAATGCAAATTGTATTTAATTATATATTTAGAGATTTACTTATTTTGAAAATAAATTATACAACATCAAGACTCTCTAATTAATATGGGGACATATGGCCATCATATGCTCAGCAGCTTAAGTTTGATACTATAGATATGATTAATGAACCATTTTGTAGGCTTAAGGAATAGAAGAAGCAAGCTCTTCCTAAATACTTGTTAAATAAGGAGTTAAAAATTCATATGCACTCAGTTATGCCTTCAGTGTTAAAACTAATTAACATTCCTGCCATTATCTAACCATCTTTAAAAAAAATCAAATTTTACAAGCATCTCAAATTCTTTTCCAAGGTTATTTTTCTCTTCTTTCTTTAGATTATTAACAGAGAAATGACCAGTTAAATCCAACTCTTTGTGTCTCTGTCAGTATCACGAAGTCACTGCATTATGAAGAAGAGAAACAGAAATAATGCAAGATGCACTTTGCATGTATCATTTTCTTTAGTATTTATAACAATCCAGCAAGGTAGCTATTATTATAATAAATTAACATTCTATTAAGTTGAGCCTGAGAAATGTACTAACTTGTCATACATAAAAATAATGGCCGAAAAGTAATGACTAGAAACCCAGAGACATGTGATATTTGAGACAATGCTTTCCCCTCTATCTTAAACTCTTTATGGGGCACCTGGGTGACTCAGTCAGTTAAGTGTCCAACTTCAGCTCAGGCCATGATCTGTCTGTTTGTGGGTTTGTGCCCCACATTGGGCTCTGTGCTGAGAGCTCAGAGCCTGGAGTCTGCTTTGGATTCTGTGTCTCCCTTTCTCTCTGCCCCTCCCCTGCCTGTGCTCTGTCTCTCTCTCTCAAAAATAAAATAAAACTTTAAAAAGAAATGTAAACTCTTTACTATACACTCACCAAATATTAGTTTTCCTTTCTCTTTTAATATAAAATAGGTATGTCTGTTAACCATGTCCAAAAAATGCTGCATAACAAATCACTCCAAACTCATGGGGTTAAAGCAACAATCATTTTATCTTTGATGATCTGCAGAGTACCTGGGGTCAGCTGGTGTGACCTAAGCTTTTCTCTAGTGACTGTCCTCAACAAGTCTCTCTTCTTCCTGGGACCAGCAGGCTAGCACAGGCACATCTGGTGATGGCACAGAGGCACATGTGTGGGCAAACTCAAGTGTACAGGGCTTTAGCTACATCATCTTTCTAACATCCTATTAGCTAACATGGCAACACCAAGATGTGACATTATACACTGCACACACAGTTGAGAAAACTGCCAAATTATTATTAAATGGCATAGATATGGAAAAAAGACGGAGAATCACGATCAGGAGTGCAATTTACCACAGAAGGGATAAACATTTCTTTATCAATGGTTCTTAAAGTGGAGTATAAATCAAGAACATCAAGGAAGTTTCCTAAAAATACAAAGTTTGGGCTACCTCTAGAGCTTAAATTCCTTTGATCTGGGGCAGCTGAGTGGCTCAGCCAGTTCAATGTCTGACTCTTGATTTCACCTCCGGTCACGCTCTTATGGTTCATGGGATGGAGCCCTGAGCTGGGTTCTGCACTGACAATGCAGAGTCTACTTGGGAATCTCTCTCTCTCTCCCTCTCTCTGCCCCTCCCCCACTTGTTCCTGCTTGTGCATGCTCGCTTGCTTGCTCTCTCTCTCTCTCTCTCCCTCTCTCTGTCTGTCAAAAATAAATAAATAAACATTTAAGAAAATTCCTTTGATCTGGGTTTGGGCACCAAAATTATGTATTTTAACAAGAACCTAAGTGACTCTGAAGCAGGAGGCTCATACTTTGAAAATCATGCTTCTACGTAGCATTTTTTTTCTTTCTAATATGTACCCCTTTGACAGATCTCACAGAAATATTTTATTCAATGTGCCAACTTCAGACCATTCAGTTAAAAATGTCATGTCTATGACTCAGCAATCAGAAACTCAGCTTTCTGCCCTAGCTCCAGAGAAATCCCACAATTAAAATATTTCAATCATAGATTTGTTACTAATACTTTGATGATATTTTGATACTATACCAAATACAAAAATTTGTATGTGCTACAGTAATGGACAACACCAAAAGAATTAGCAAATGCAACCCTAATTTGGAACTTTCAGGAAAAGATGAAAAGAAAAGACACATGTATGAAGTAATCTATTGATACATAGATTTCCCTTTCAGCTTTGTTCTAAAGTTTCCTTATATAAAAATTCAAGAGTACTCTATTATCTTGATACTGAAAAACAACAGATAAAAATAACAATAACTAAAAGTTAAAAAACATAGAATTTTACCATAATACAAAACAGTTGGTACTCAAATTTCTTCAAAATTATTTCTGAAGTGCTCTCAACAAGCTTTTTTAATTCTATGATTTTTATGGGGGGAAGGGACTCTGTGAGGTGCTCATCTCTCTTTAATGCTTTGCATCTATTAGAATTTCCTACAGAGAGAGGATGATTCTTTTTTTTTTTCTTTACAGGGACAGGAGTCAGCCAGGATAGTGATGTATTGATAAACACTGAGGTTGAAGCGGTCCCAGAAAAGATGAAGTACAGGAAAACTATGATATCTTGAAAGTCCTCTCTAAATGGTCAAAATAAAATATCCTAGTGTGACCTGAACTGAGATAGGTGAATTAAGTCTGAGCCTGGGTGGCTCAGTCAGTTAAACATCTGACTTCAGTTCACTCAGGTCATGATCTCACAGTTTGTAAGTTCTATCGAGCCCCACATTGGGTTCGCTGCTGTCAGTGCAGTACCTGCTTCTGATAATCTGTCCCTCTCTCTCTCTCTCTCTGCTCCTCTCCTGCTCGCGTGCTCTCTCTCAAGAGAGATTTGTTATGTAGAAATTTGTAATTCTTATATCTTCATTGGCAATTGTGACATGCCCTATAGAATTATAAAATATCCTTATTTTCCTTGTTAAATGCTTTTTTTATTCCTGACCTAACTTTTCTAATATTAATATTTCAACCCCTGCTGCCTCTCCCCAGCTCACATTCAATCTCTTTCCCTCTCTCTCTCAAAATAAATAAGTAAATAAACAAAGAAACAATAAATAAAATTAATTTTGATATTCTGGATTGCCTATGTTTGCGTGTACTTTTGGAAATCTACATTGAAGGGATTATATCTTACTTGTTCCCTCTTCATTAATATGTTAAATAAAAACTTTGGTAAATGTTTATTCCATATGCATTTAAGTACAGATTACAAAATAATTTCCCTTAATCACTTTCTTTTTTTTTTAATTTTTTTCAATGTTTATTCATTTTGGAGAGACAGAGACAGAGGGCAAGCTGGAGAGGGAGAGAGACGAGACACAGAATCTGAAGCAGGCTCCAGGCACAGAGCCTGATGCAGAGCTCCAACTCACCAACCATGAGATCCTGACCTGAGCCGAAGCTGGATGCTCAACTGACTGAGCCACCCAGGTGCTCCTCATTTTTTTTTAACACTTATTTTGAGTGAGCACGTACACGCACTTATGCGTATAAGTACATATTACAAAAACAATTTCCCTTAATCTCTTTCATTTCTTTTTTTTAATGCTTATTTATTTATTTTGAGAGAAAGGGGGATCAAGAGCATGCATGCAAAGGAGGAGCAGAGAGAGAATCCCAAGCAAGTTCCATGCTGTCAGCAACAGCCCAAAGTGGGGCCTGAACCCACTAAATGTGAGATCATTACCTGAAATGAAACCACTGATGCTTAACCAACTGAGCCATACAGTTGCCCAAATGGCTTTTATTTCTAAGTTCTCTGAGTTATGTTGTTTCAATTCTGCCTCTTTGATACAGTGTTTATTTGGGTTTTGCTTTTTAAACCAGTCTCTTTCCTTTTGAATTTACATTTTTAAAAAATTTTTACATTTATTTTTGACAGAGAGAGGGACAGAGCATCAGCAGGGGAAGGGCAGACAGAGACAGAAACACAGAATCTGAAGCAGGATCCAGGCTCTAAGCTGTCAGCAGGGCTCGAACCCATGAACCACGAGATCATGACCTGAGCCGAAGTCAGCCACTTAACTGACTGAGCCACCCAGGTGCCCTGAATTTACATTTTTAAGTTTTAATATAAATTACAAATGTTATATTTGTTGAATTATACACATACTATATATTATTTTTATTTTAATATATATTATATTGTATATATATTATAAAGTCTTCTACTGTATTCTCATTTCCTAAAGATTTCCCATTTTCCTCTTCTTTGGTTGGAATTTAAGTAATTTCCTCATGAATGGCTTATAAGAATAGAACCTGAGGAAGAGAATAAATGCAACCGTCCTTTAATATACCAAAAGATATTATATTCAGCTTCATTTATATTGAGAGAAATGCTAAGTATAGTCACACAGAGAAACCATTTTTTACCTATCGTGTTGGCAAAAATCTAAGTTTGACAACAAACTCCAGAAACTGGAAAAAAAAATGGACTCTTTATCTGTTGTTGATGTGAGTTCAAAATAATGAAACCCATAAAAGGCAATTTGGGACTATCTATCAAAATTACAAATACCTTTAACATTTGACCTAGCAATTGCACCTTTTGGAATTTATCTTTAAAAATACCCACACATGTTTGCCATATGTACAAACTATATACTATAGCATTTTGGGGGGTAAGTTTATTTATTTTTTTATTTTGAAAGAGACAAAGACTGCACGAGTGGGGAAAGGTCAGACAGAGAGGGAGACAGAGAATCCCAAGCAGGCTCTGCACTGTCAGTGTGGAGCCCGAAGTGGGGCTCAAACCCACAAAACTGTGAGATGGTGACCTGAACTGAAACCAAGAGATGGACACTTAACCAACTGTGCCAACCACATACCCCCGCAGCATGGTTTTTAATAACAAAATCTGAGGCACAAAACAAATGTCCACCAATAGACGAGTAGTTATATAAACCAAGGGGCACCTGTATTTATAATACAGGGCTTGTCTTAAAAAATGAAGAATCTCTTTATACTGATATGGGGGTAAAAACCCTCTAGTAGATTGTCAAGTAAAAAAAGGAAATCATAATATGCTGCTACTTTTATAAAAGAAAGGGCATACAATACTAATATATACTTATATTTACTTCTATCTATTTAAGGAAACACTGGAAGGATATACAAAGAAAAAAAAGGGGTTACTTACAGGGGCTGAGAGAAGCATAGTGGGCAGAACATAAGTGATAGAAAACCTATCAGTTAGTAACTGCCTTATTTTAATCAGAAGTCATATTTAAATATATATTTATATACAAATATATATACTTAAACACACACACACACACACACACACACACACACACACACACACCAGTGCAGCACTATCCAGATGGGAACATTAACCCATCTATTTGTGCAAAGACCAATCAAAATGGATTCTGACCAAAAACAACCCATATGACTATACCAGAGAGTATAAATTGAATAATAGCCTTAGTTTTGAATGTTGACCCTCCTAAATATTTTACCTTCCAAAACAGCATAATTTTTCTTAATTTTAAATATAACTAAACCACAACACATAATCTGGTTTTTAAATTCTCATAGAGTATGTATCGAACAGCAAATTATTTTACACTTTCAGACATAATATAGGCTTAGGTCTGAAAATACAATAATTATATTCCTCAATAATTCTCTTGATATAAACAATAATCTAGACTTTTCTAAGGCATAACTTCTAAAAGTATGTATTTAAGGTCTGCTCCTCTTATAAGACTTCCCATAAAAATTTCCAAAATCAAATATATTTGCAAGTAGTATATATTGTGACCTTAGAGTCAATAAAAGCTATTAAAATATTGAAAGCTCTAAGAATTAAGGCACTAAAGGAACTGATAAAAGTTGTTTGAGATAGCTCAGTAAATTACATAACCATAGAACTCTTCATTTTTATCACAGTATTCCACTGAAAACTATGTTTGATATTATTTGCTAACTTCTCTAACTAACCTTACATATCTAATCAGGAATATGCGATCAAGTTGGCACCGACTGTGGCTTGCAAAGGTGTCCATCTTTTCCCTCAGTAACTGTATTCCTGGATGTTTGGTGTGTTTATCAAATTCAAACTAATCCAGTCATTTTAAATTTAAATTTTAGGAACGAGCTCGCTAGATAAAAATTGCCCAAATGACATGGTCTAAAAATATCCATTCTACAGCTGTTCTGCTAATTCAATTTCATTTTTAAAACAGGTTATGAATAAACAAACAATTGACAAGAAAATTATGCAATTAAAAACAATACAATAAGAAAGAAAATGCTTGGAGTTTGGTTCTAGTCATACTCGGTTTTTTTTTTTTCAATCTTGCCCTTTCTGCTTATAAGCTGCATGAAAATGAACAATTCACTTTGCTGACTTTCAATTCTCTAATCCATATATATGTGGATATACACCTTGCATGACTGTTGTCAGAATTACACAAAATATGTGTTGATTGCTCAATGAGGTGGTTATCATGAGAACTAACTTGGTTTTCTTCCTCCCTGTCCAGAAATACAAGCAAGAGTGGGGTTTTTTGTTTGTTTGTTTTTTGGTTGTTTTGTTTTGTTTTTTTGTTTTTAATGAGAGCAAGCATGAATGGGTGAGAGGGGCAAAGGGAGAGAGAGAGGGAAGCTGCAGCAGACTCCACACTCAGTGCAGAGTCCGACCCAGGGCTTAATACCAAGACCCTGCAATCATGACATGAGCCAAAATCAAGTCCAACGCCACCCAGGTGCCCCAAGAGTGAGTTATTTCTTAATAATTCAAAATCCAATAAAAAAAAAAACATGCAAAGTTGTTAGGTCAGTGTGCTAGTGGACTCAAAGCCAGCTTGAATTTAAAGGAAAAAAATTCAAAATTAAAACATGACTTGAGGCTTACATTTTTCTATGGACAGAGAGCAAGTTAGCAAAGCTTCTGAACTGTAATCCTGGGGCAATCCTTAGAGAAAAGGAAGCATTTATCACAGAACAGAATTAATAGTCTCAGAAAACTCCACACAGGGGTAAATTGGGTTTCTAATAAATACATGTTCCCTGCCCTGGGACAGTAAGATTTGGGGCATGTGCTGTTGCTATCTATCTGGTTTTGAATGTGTTTATTGGAGTTATTCTATCACTATCTTCTAGTAGGTTTTTTATTTATTGGAACAGGTAACTTGTCTTTTTAGACCACAAATCTCTGCATTTAAAAACAAACAAGCAAACAAACAAATAAACAAACATCTGTGAAGCCAACTTTAAAGAGGAGCCTCATCCACACCTGGATAAGATTTACACACTGATATCTTATACTTTAAGCCTGAACTTCAGGCTGTAATAGGATATGACTTCTGGTGGCCTTCAGAGAGGGGGTTAGTATACTTTATATTTCTGGAGAAATATGGATATTTTATGACCAGAGGTCAGACTGTGGTGAATTCAAGTTAGCCCAAATTTGCTGCCATTCCATGTCTTTAATCCAGGCTGGTTTATGACTTACTGCAGTTGACAGAATGAGGCAAACTTATAACTTCTTAAAGTGAACTTTAAGCAGGCATGTAAGAAATCAGCAGTTTCCATTTTTAATTGTCTCTCTCGTGGAATCCAGCTTCCATGATCTATGAAGCTCAAACCATGTAGGGAGGTCAGGTCACATGGGGGAGAACTGAGGTGCTCTAGTTAACTGTCCCACCTGACAGCCAGCACCAATGGCCAGCCATGTGAGTGAGCTGTCCTGGAGGTTTGAAACATTTGAGTCTCCCAGATAACTGCAGCTCCAGCCATCACCACCTAAAACAGAACTTTCCAGTTGAACTCAGTCAACCTGAGTCATGAGAGGTAATAAATGTCTGTTATTGTTTTAAGCTATTGGAATTAATGGTATTTTTTATACAGACATAGATACATAGTCATAATATTTGCTAAAGGTATTCTAAGGGTGGAAAAAATCCTTTTTATACCCTAATAAACCTGTAAATTTCTTTTTTTTAAATTTACTTGAGAGAGGCAGAGTGAGGAGAGAGAGAATCCGAAGCAGGCTCTGTGCTGTCAGTGCAGAGCCTGATGTGGGGCTTGAACTCAAAAACCAAGACGTCATGATTGAGCCAAAGTCAAGAGTTGGATGCCTAGCTGACTGACAGGTGCCCAAATTTCTTTTTTTTTAAGTTTGTTAATTTATTTTGAGAGAGAGAGAGAGAGAGAGAGAGAGAGAGAGACCATGTGTGAGGGGGAAGGGGCAGAGAGAGCAGGATAGAGAGAATTCCAAGCAGGCTCCATGCAGTCAGTGTGGAGGATGATGAGAGTCTCAGTCTCACAACCATGAGATCATGACCCGAGCTGAAATCCAGAGTCAGACACTTAACCAACTCAGCCACCCAAGTGCCCCAAACCTGTAAGTTTCTAAGAGTTGAGGATGATTGGCTCCGTTTCCCAGTTTCCCTCTCTGCACCCAATGACTCTCCTTCTGTGGATAATCTCCTAAGTAGTAGAACTAGTTTTCAAAGTAACATGCTTTGGTTAAGAAGAAGACTTATTTGAGATAAAAAAAAAATTTAGCCAAACCATTTATTAGTTTTGAAAACTCATTAAGCTATTCAACATTTTGGAGTCTCAATTGTTACCTTTTAATTTTATTTTTTATTTTTCATTTATTTTTTTTAAGGAGGCTCCATGCCCAACATGGGGCTTGAATTCACAACCTGGAGACTGAGAGTCACATGCTCTACAGATAAGAGAATTCCAATTGTCACCTTTTTAAAATGGAGATAATAATACCCACTTTACAGAATATACATGAGTATTACATAAAATAAGACATAAAAATCATCCATCAGGAATTCCATTAAGTGCAGGCACTTAGTTTTATTAACTACTACCATTATTATCTAACAACATAGGAAGTGGCTTATTGGTTTGGGTGCATGAAATGACTCTTTCAGAGCAGATGTAGGAGGTTGATATCCATTTATGGTACAAATTATTGCGGTAATTTAATTAAAGAATGGTAAGCACTACTTTTTCTGGAAAGAAACTTTACTTTTCTATAAGTAATAAACACTCTGGGAAAAGTTACCACGTATTTTCTTGGCAACTGGAATTGAGGAAGTCATTTTATAAGGCAGTTCATAATGCCACGCATATATATACTTCCCCCTTCACAGCACAGTGTGTGTTGGTAGGTTAGATGATGGCAGAAAGGGTGCATCTGGCTCCCCTAAGTCTAGGCAGATGAGTTCCTTTTCTTAGTAGCCACATGCCTATTGAATCAATGCTAATCCTAACTCTGTTTCACCTTCATACACTCTGAGGGAGAAGCCATGCTGATTAGCAATCAAAGACAATAGCTAGCTTTTCCCAGTTTTCTCCCTAAAGTAAATACAAATCACAATTTAACTCCTTCCCAGGGGAGGGAAATATCAAGAGCTAGAAACCCGAAAGAACTGTAAAAAGCATGTGGATTCAGTTGCATATTTGGTAAATGCTAAGTCTACTTGTTTCTTCAAATAGAAAAGTTTAATAAAAATAATGAGGCATCTTTTTTTAACCCAGTCCCCTTGTGTATGTACTCTATGCCATTCTCCATATCCTTATGACCACTTCACGCCTGTGTGAAATGGATTCAAATTAGCGCTTCTACCTTGGGCACCACCCTGGACTCTATTTCAGACAGAGTGGGATGAAAGGTATCTAAGGATACAGAAAGAATTAGAAAAGCTTATTTCCTGAGTGCTTCACCGAGTGTGGTTCCCAGGGCAGTAGCATCAGCATCTCCTGAAACTTGTTAGAAATGAAAATTATGGAGCGTCACCACACACCAGCTCCACCACAGACTCAGAAACTCTGTGGTAAGGTGATGCAATCAGTGCTTTAACAAGTCCCCCTGGTGATTCTGAACGCTTAAAATTTGGGAACAGTCAGTGCAGCAGGTGGAGGTGAAGAAACATTCAAAAACACAAACAAATATAACACTAACCCCTGATCTCTCAGAAATATGCATTTCAAGACTGATTCCATCAAATAGCAAGGAAACCATTATGTGCCAATATTAGATGGTTGAAAGAGCTCTACTTCTGGAATCAGAAAGAACTGTAATTAACACACGACTCTCTGATCCTACCTGATTTTACCTAATCATTCTGAATGTGCTCTCAATTGTGAAATAGAGATAACAATATCTCTCTCAGTATGTATTAAATCAAATCACATGTATAAAATATCTAGTATAGAGCTAGGAACTCAGTATTCATTCCATTCATTATAGTTTTTGCTAGCAATGTGGGCAGTAACTTCAACTCAACAGGGTACAAGCTGCCTACTTCCGGGGTATGGACAGAAGGTTGTGAGGAATGGAGATGTTAAAATAGAAGTAGCAAAAAAGATAGGCATTGATAAGTTCACTCACTTCTTATCACCGAGGCTTCTTCTTCACAGACAATAGTGGAGAAGTAGTGTTAGGATTATCTGTGGCAGTGAATTCTATGTATGCATTTGTCTGAATTCTCTGGCTTCATTCATTTTCAAGTACTGAATGACTGCCTCTGAAGTGCCAGGAGCAGTGCCAGCCAATGAAGGTGAAACAGGCTATTCAGAAAGAGGCAGTGTAGGGTAACAATCAAGAACTTGGGCTTGAACCCGACCTGCCTGGTTTTGTATCCAGGCCTATCATCTATCTACTGTGTGACCTCAGGGAAGTCACTTAACCTCCAGAGTCTTGCTTTTTAATCTTTATTATTAGAAGGTGGTAATATAAAATACCTTGTAGGACTGTGGTCAGAATAAAATGAATTAATGTACATTAAAAATTAGATGAGTAGCCAAGCAACAGAGATCCTTCATACATGTGGGTTATGATCATCTTGTGCCACCATTGGCAGATTTCACTCCATGAAAGGCTTTCCCTGACATCCCACTGTCTGTGTGATTGAGTCTGAATTTTACCCTGGCAGGCCCCTAGACCAGTGCATCTCAATCTTTAATGTGACTAGGATCGCTCAGGGGGTCTTGTCAAAGTACAGGTTCTGATTCAGTAAGCCTAGGGTAAGGCCTGAGTTCCTGCATTCCTAGCAAGTGTCCAGGGGATGCCAGCACTGCCTGTTCTCAGACCACAACTTCAATGCAAAACTACATTCTAATTCCAAATCAGAATGTAGCCCATTGCAAGGCTGGGACATCATTTTAATAGAGATCCCTAAAAGATGCCATGGAAAAGAATAACTAATTCTTCCCCCACTTGGAGATCAAGCAATCTTTTAAGTACATATTGGTCATAAGGGAAGACAAACTATAAGCCAAAGGAAAAATATAAAAGTGTTCTTTGTTATGACTTTGGTATCAAGGGCACAGAATCTGAATCTGATCTAGACAGCGGCAGGAGACCAGAGCAATGACTGAGAAGTAATATTGAGAGAGTTGCAGGGCAGGGAAGAAAGCTTTTACTAACTGCTGTGCTGAGAGCTCCACCACAGAGACAGGGGAAATACAATTCACAGGCATGGAGTCAGAGTAGCAGGAAGTCATTTTTACAGATTCCTACACATGTTATATTGAATTATGGTGGAACGTTATTGCAAAACATGTTGGCTGTTCAGAATGCAATTTACTTCATTATGTCATTTTATTTTTAGGGATAGTATTTACCTCAGAGGTGTTACACAGATAAAATGAATTAATAGATATGGGGAATATAAAGTTTTTAGAATAGAATTGTACCTGACACACAGTAAGCATTAGGTTTATTTATATGATATATACTTATAAATTAATTTTACCATATATTATATTAACAAGAACAAGCTAAAAAGAGAGAAAAAATTTAGTTGACTTCTAAATGTTTCAACCCACAAACAATTATTCTAAGACTAAAGCTACCACAAACAGTAAATTCCAGCCATGTTTCCCTTCCTTAAGCACCTCCAAGATGCCATATAGTTCCCAACTTAGGATCTTTCTTGGTGTTTCCTTGCTGGGAAGACTCTAACCCTACCTAGGTCTCGACATGGCTAACTCCTTTTTATCATTGAGGTCCTAGTTAAAATGTTGTCTCTTCAGAGAGAACTTCCTGAACATTAATCTTAATTATTTCTCTCCATCCCTACCTCAACAAGTTCAATAACTCTATATCATACATACCATTTTACTCCTTTGGAATACTTATTGCTATATGAAATCTTGTCCATATGTATGTTTCTTTGCTTGTTGAATGTTTCCTTCCAAGGAGAATGTCAGAGTGTAAGCACCTGGAGATTACAATCTCCCTTCCTTGCTGAATTTGGGTTGCAATCCCTGCACCTGGATCCAGAACATGGTAGACACTCAATAACTATTTCCTTAATAAGTAAATAAAGATAAATAAGACATGCTTCTCAAAACACCAAAATGTTAACAATTTCCAGATATGCTTAGAATAGTTTAAAATGTTATTCTTTGTATGTGTAGGCAATCTCCATCTAAAATTAGCAGCAATTAAACATTTATTGTATAGTATTTCTAGATTTGCAATGATATTCCTGCTACCTAGCTTTTGGCAGGTAAGAATAAAGTGAAGGAAGGACCTACAATCAATGGCTCCCTATGAATTGGTCAATGTACACATGTCGTGCTGAGTATAAGTCCATAACTCTGAACACAAAAATCACATTTAATTTTACACAGCCTCTCAGCTACGAGTGAACTTGGGTGTAACATGAAGATCAGATTTTATCATTTAAATAGTGAGTGAAATAAAACCAATGTTGAAATGAATAAAACGGACATACAATTTTTATGTGTTCTTACTATATATTAAGCAATAGTACTATATATTAACTTTAGTTGACAATAGGATTTCTAAATGTTATCAAATTATTTAATTTGTCGTATGAATAACCTAGTTCTTTCTTTACATTAACAGAAAGGAGAAGTGTTTGTTAAGAATGGAAAAGGGATTTACTGGGAGGAACAGTCACAATCTGGTATTTCTATGATCCTATATACTACAGTGACAGTTACTCAACTTTATACCTAGAAAATACTCAAGATAAAGTCAAAGGATATATAGCATTTATTTTCAGTTTGGGGTGTGAAAAAAAAGGAGTCTTATCAGAAGTCCAATTCTTAGTGTTGCCTTTTTCACACCGAAGTATTTCATTTTTGTGAAAGCAAGGTTCAATTGTATCAGGCCTGTATATATAATAATAAGCTGCGAAAAAAAGCTGCAGAGGTGAGGTGGTGTAAAAATGGTCTTTCTACAAATTGTCTTTGATTGAAAGTAAAGATGTTAAAGCATCCTTAATTTTAATATCTAGCATGGCACATACCGAGCAGTTAATAACTATTCAGACCTAACAGATTCCATTTTTTAGTGTTTTTGTGTTCATTTTTAATTTTCATATTTATCGTTGATATTAAAATTAAAATCCTCCCTCTTCTTCCTGCTCCTTCAAAGTGTTTCTTTGGATTGATGGTTCGATCTTTCCTTTTGGGTTATTCATCTTATGCTCTTGTTTTCTTTGTCAGTTAGTTATCAAGAAAGAAAGGCAATGCCCTATGTATTATTCACCTCAGTTTCCAAACATTTCTTGAGCACCAATTCTGTTCAAATAAGATTTTGTATAAGGTCCTAAAAATGGTACAGAAATGAACAAAATGTAGTCCTACGCTTGAAAAACATACACATTGTTATGGGGAAAATCTGAAGAGGTAAAAAAATGATTCATCCAAGAAGTAACAATTGGGATCCGTTTCTTGAAAAATGGTTGGGATTTTGATACGTGGGAGAGAGTTTAGAGATAATGGCAGAATGGCATATTAGCCAAATCATGGAACACAGACCAAAAAATCATAGTAAAATCAAGAATTTTTGAGAAGTAATATCGATATGTGATGTGGAACACAAGTCTGAAGGTTAAATTTGGGAAAATATAATGGATAAAAAGTAATTTTTTAAACAATGACCTAGCTCAAAAATTTTAACAACAGGATTAAACATTTTCTTAGTATTATCGTCTTTTCCTTTTATTATAAATTGGACTTCCCTAAAATTGCCTCATCTAATATTTCCCCCATCTTAGATACCCTTACTATATTTTGAATCCTTCCACTTTTCTCCATTACATACCATTTTCCTATTGTCTTAACTAGACTCAGAAAGAATACTTCCTACAGCTATTGTTTCTTACTTCCAATCATTTCTCTATACCATAGCCAGTAAACTTTGTAAAATGAAAACTTTCCACATCATTTTCCTGCTTCAAAAATCTTCACTGGTTTCCCAATACCCTTAAGACTCCTAAACGTGATTTATGAGCTCTCGACTCCAACTCTTTATCCTTTCCAGTATCTCCTGTGTACATATCCCTCTGTAACTCATTTCCAAGCTTTTGCCTATGCTCTTCTGTCTGAAATTCACTACCCTCACCCCACTCAGTTTTAGACCTCAGTCCTTCAGGAAACATTTTTGACTCTCTCTGTTCAGCATTCTCCTCTCCATGTCCTCAGTATGCTCTTTTTATCATATTAAATTGTAACACAATATTTGCAGAGTCCTATCATCCTCACAAAGCTGGATGCTCTGTGAGGCTGGGCTCATACATATATATATATATGTATATATATACATATATATATATATATATATATGTATGAGCTAAATGCATACAGAAAGGATAAATGATGTATTAACTGAATGAATGAGAAAGTAATAAAGGCAAAAATGAGGAAGTTAAGCTTTTCTAACTAATTTATGTGTTACTCATTAAAAGATTTAGATCTTATGAATTAATGAAAAACTTATATAAACAATACTCCTAATAGCTAGTATTTATTGGGACACAAATAGGTGTCAAATCAGTGCTTGTAGTATTTTATCCAGGACTTGGCACAGTGCTGAGTACCAATATACAGATATGTATGATTGGCTGGCTAAATATTATTCTCATAACATTCCACAAATGCATTTACTATTCTGTTTTCTCATTTTATGCAAAAGGAAATCAATATTTTTTAAAGTTTACTTACTTATTTTTGAAAGAGGGAGAGAGAGAGAGAGAGAGCAAGCATGAGTGGGGGAAGGCAAAGAGAGAGGGGGAGAGAGAATATCCCAAGTGGGCTCTGGATTGTCAGTGCAGAGCCCAATGTGGGGCTGAATCTCATGAACCATGAGATCATGACCTGAGTCGAAGTCAAGAGTTGGACACTCAACCAACTGAGCCACCCAGATGCCCCAGGAAATCAATATTAAAAGAAGTAATTTCCCTAAAATCACACAATTCTGTTTGATCTAAAGGTTGTGTTTCCAATTATGTCAAAGTTTTCTAATATTTTCAAATATCAGAGCCCTTTTTTTCCTCTCCCACAATAAAGGTTATATATAAATATAATATATGAGGCTTTTGAAAATGGACCTACTCTGGGATGGGGCAATCCATTTCTCCTCCCCCTTGCACACTTAAGTTGGTCCCTGAATAATCTCCAGGGATACCTACAAGTAATTATAGAGGATATCTGATACCTTACTGACCCACTCCTTGTTTACTGGTATTAAATGAGTAAATGCTCAAGGCACAGTATTCACTATTAGGAATTTCTCTTGAATTCCCTGCCAGTATATTTGCAACATAATGCAATATATTTACTGTGGTCTAATATAGGCCTAGTTATCAAATCAAAAGGTTGATATCAGGAGATATACTGGCCAGGAGCACAGCTAAGAACTTCTGAAGTTTGGCATTCAATGTTCTCCAAGCACGGTAAAATGAATTTAGGAGAACTTACAACCAGGATTGGAGGACTCTGAAAGTTGATAGGATGGTAAAGTTGGAGATCTGCGTTCAGGCACTTTCTAAATTAGGACTATGCAGAAGTAGATTACAGTTTGAAAATGAATTCAGTTTCTTTCTGTTCTGGGAAGTGCATTTCATATGATGTTATGGTCAAGAGCAAAGGCTTTAGATCTGATACATATACATTCATGACCTAGCCTTGACACCACCCCTCCAAAACAAAGCTTACTTAAGACTATGTCTCTCACCCAAGTGTTTATTTTGGGAACAGAAATGAAGGACTGAAACAGGGAATGAGAGCCAGTCAATCAAAGTGCACAATATTGCTGCAGGCAACTGGAAATCCATTTGCCTGGGGTATAAAAGGACAGGAAGCATGCCAGGTAGCATATCATTTGAATAATTTTCATCTGCATTTTTATTCATGGCAGTGCTGTTTGTTCAAGACATTCTCTGGAAAGGAATGTCATGTTGAAATTTCTTTATAGAATCCTAGGCCACAGCATTTAACTGGAATTCAATTAATTCTTTAGATTTAAAGTTAATTAAATAATAAGTGATGTTCTCCTCTGATTTTTAAGGAGAAAGATGAAAAAGAGAAGAGAGAGAGAAAGTAAGAAACTAAAATGAAATGCTTGGATTTTAGTTGTTTTCTTTGAGGACTTCACAGTCTATTTGAACTCAGCCTTTAACAACAATTAAATCTAGTTAAAATTCAATAGCAAAAGTAGACCTAATTCTGGTATTTCTCCATATAAGAATTCTGTGAATGATCGTGTCCACGCACAGAAAAATTTGTACCCACATATTTCATTATTGCATGTGGAAGCTGATTCCACTTGTCTTGACCAGAGGAAGCAACCTGTGAAATAGAAGACTTAGATTGGACAAATTATTTTTTGCCTGTTCCTCCACCCGGCAAAAATGCAGGAAGTAGCAATTCTGTGTAATGTATTGTAAACAGTTAAGGCTGCCCTTTGGAAAACCACACTTCAAATGAGCTTTTGCAGATTGCTGTTAAAACCAAAGGGATGAATTATATCCTCTACTGCACATAATGAACCCAGCAGTCTGGTGTGAGGATTTAGGACAATGTTCCAATAAATATAATGTTTTGGCCAATTTGAGAGGGATTTAGAAAGCGCCAGGTATATCTTTGGAGATTTTAATTGAATTAAGAATTATTAAGGGAATGGGAGAATGAGGGTTGTATCCTCATGCAATCTTCCTTCTTAGAGGACAGAGCCAGGTAACGAACCACAAATCCCAGACTTCGAGCTTGATCCTGGCTCACACTCTTCCTGGGTAGGAGTCAGATCCCTCCTCTGTGAGCCAAGGAATGTGTGTCCTTGTCACAGAATATTGGGATATTCTAGCACCAGAAGGCTCCTTACAGACCATCTGATCCAGGGATTCCACATTCAAACATCTTTAGGGTCAAACAGGTAGAATAAATGAATAAAGAAGTTAAGCATATGGCCATTTAAGATCCTGGCATCTGCAGATCAAATTTTCTTCCTGGACTAGTGCTTTAAGTCCTCTAATAACTATAATAATTACTACATTCTGGTAATAAGAATATAAAGTTTGAAATATATAAGGTTTAAGTCGATCTCCTTTGGATTTTAACACAGTTAAATCATCTACTAGCTGTGGAACCTAGAACAAGTTGCTTAATATTTCTTAGTCTCCCTTTGTTCATCTGTGAAATAAAGGAAAACAATACCTAATCTGCAGAGTTGTGGGGAAGGTCATACATGTGTGTGTATGTTATCTATAAATATATGTTATGTATTTTATATATATATATATATGTGTGTGTGTGTGTGTATGTGTGCATGCATGTGCTCCTTATAGGCATATGTGTGTGTGCATATATATACATTCAAATTATATTTTTGTATTTTTTGGGTAAATATCCAGAGTGGTATTACGGGATCATATGGTAATTCAATTTTAATTTTTAAGGAACCTCCACACTATTTTCCACAGTGGTTGCAACAGTTTGCATTCTCACCAACAGTGCGCAAGAGTTCCTCTTTCTCCACAACCTCACCAAAACTTGATGTTTCTTCAGTCTGCTATTTTAATTAATGCAGTAGTCTATATGATATTCAATTCAATCCAAAAATTGGACTAATTGATTTCTCTTTTCTCCTGTGACAAAAAATTACCAGAAAATAAAAGGTTTCCTCCCCTGCAGGATTCCACAAAGTTTGTTATGATATCCTATGGAAATGGAACCAAAGTAATTGATCAGGTTTTAGTTTTTAAATCTGTGGCTAATATTGTATTAAATACAGAATTGCTGAATTAAAACATTAGTATTACATGGTTAAAGAATAGAGACATGCAAGTTTTAGACAGATGATATACTCTGTACACAAATACATATTTCTTAGCCAAAACTCTTAACTAGTACATACATTAGAATAACCTGTGAAAATGTAGCTTCACAAGCTACAAACAGAAACTGCTATCTCACTGTCTTCAAGATAGAAGTTGTTCATGTGAAATCTATTGTTGTATCAATACCTAGTAAAGATTTCTTTCACTTGACTTTATTTTTTAACTACAATTTTTATAACTTCAAAATTGATGATAAAAAAAGAAATTAATGATGGCACATTAGGATAGAGTTCACAGTCAGGTTCACTAACAGCTATGTGCTGTGACTTTCTATTCCTCCTCAAGTGCAGTCTATTACAAATTGCAAATTACTGTCTTCAATGAAACTTATTGTCTACAATGAGTAACTGTGAGGTTACTCATAAACACTTGAAACCTTAAATAATAAATCGATGGCTTTTTATCAACTACTGTACATTTAATGTTTGGACATTAGGTAACATATTAAGAAATTGTTATTGATGGCAATTAAAAAGAGTAATTTTAAATGAGAAATAGAAAATAAGGGCCCTGGTATTTAGCTTGAGTGACAAAATATTTCCTGCATTTCTCTAGTTTCATATCAGAGTTTGTTTACAGGGTTATGTTTTCCTGGTGCTCAACAGCCATAATTGTACAATGGCTTTTTTGTGGTTTTAATTTAGACCAGCAGCTGTCAATCCTTTTGATCTCAGGGCAACTTTACAAATTTACAGTCTTTGAGAATTCCAAAGAGCTTTTGTTTACGTGGTTTATATTTATTGGTATTAACTATAATTTAAAACCTATAAATGTATACAATGATGATTTTAAATTATTAAAAATAATGACAATTACATGCTTACATGAACAACATATTTTATGAAAAATAACTATTTGGGGGCACTGGGGTTACTCAGTCAGTTAAGTCCAATTTTGGCTCAGGTCATGATCTCATGGTCTGTGGGTTTGAGACCCATATCTGGGTGGCTGCTTACAACATGGAGCCTGCTTCAGATCCTCTGTCCCTCTCTCCCCAGTCTCTGTCTACCCCGCCCCTGTTCATACTCTCTCTCTCTCTCAAAAATAAATAAACTTTAAAAAAAGAAAAAGAACTATATTTCAAAAAAGTAATTTTAATATGAAGAATAGCATGGTTTTAAGTTTTTATAAATTCTTTTAATATGTAGCTTCAAAAGAGACAGCTGAATTCTCATATTTGTTCCCATATTCAATCTTTTGCAATATCACCTGTCATGTAGCCTTTGGAAAACTTCTGCTATATACTCATGAAAGAATGAGAGTAAAGGAGGCAAATATTATCTTAGTATTATTATGAAATAGTTTTGAAACTCATGGATCCTCTGAAAGAGTCTTGGGGACCTCCAGGGGTCTCTAGACTATACTTTCAGAAAAGTTTTTTGAAATCAGTAGTCTATCCTGGTCAGTCTATGTTATCCATATGAGCAGGTGTAATTGCCCTCTCAAAGGACAGCAGTTTTCCATATCTGACATCTAAAATGCAGCATACACAATTCATGAAACACAAATGGGGGTAACTTAATCTGTCTGAAATTTTAATTACTTTGGATTATGTCCAAAAAATGTTTTAATGAGGCAAATATAGTCTCATTGTAAGTAATTATGGGATGTGGGGTGTATCAAGGGGACTGGAAAGAATAAATTTTGGAGACTTAAAGGTGTGTTGAGACCTAAAGAAACTACTGTAAAAAGGCTTTTTGTCACTTGCTTTAGATTTTGTTTTGTCTTTTGGAAGGCTTTGCATGATATAGGGAATATTTTATGTCAATTGGCATGATCAAAACATTTCTCTAAAGTCCTTAAAACAAGAATGTACTCTGTGTAATTAACTTCAGGACCTAGAAAACTGAGTAGTGTGCTAGATCCTTTAAGAATCACGTATAAATTTCATATTAAACATTGACCAGAATTAATGGCTGAAGTTGAACACAAGTATACACCCATGTATATTTTCCATTCCTTCTTCGACAATGGTTATAAGGATATACACTGACACAATGCTGTCTGCTGGTATTACTACCATAAAAAGAAATACAGTATCACAGTAATAATACATTTGACTTCATTGGTTAATATTCAAAGTGATGGTCAAGAAGGTTATAAGCAAACATCAGCTTTCTTTCACACCTCTTAGCTCATTCTGCAAATTAATAACATCATCTTGGGAGCATTCAAGACCCTGGATAATGAATGTTAACAGCAGTTCCTGTTGGCTGCATCTGAGGATGCATTTATTTTTCTCATTATCTTACACACAATCTTTTAGCTATTGTCTGCCACTGCTGCTCACTCAGGAAGCCACAGAAAGTGCTAAAGATGTCAAGAAGCAATAAGCCTCATTTATTTTTACGGCCTTCATCAGCATTTTTTTTTCTCTCTCACTTTTTTTTTTTTTAAACTTAAAGGCCTATAATAGAATTTGCTGATTAGAATCAGAAGCGTATCTAAGTATAGATATGAGAGACCTTCTCGGAAAGTGATGGGCTATGGAAGGGCACTTTACCAGTATCATACCCCTGACAGATGGTGAATCTAAAGTCAATTAATGAGTATGTCTTCTTTCCTTTCTGTCTGTGTTCTAGGTATTTCACAATTGATTAAAACTAATAATATTATGGGGTGCCTGGGTGGCTCAGTCAGTTAACCGTCTGGCTCTTGGTTTCGACTCAGGTCATGATCTCACAGTTCATGGGTTCAAGCCCCACATCGGGTTCTGTGTTGACAGTGCAAAGCCTGCTTGGGATTCCCTCTCCTCTTCTCTCTTTGCCCCTCCCCCACTTGCTCTCTCTGTCTCTCTCAAAATAAATAAATAAACTTAAAACCTAATAATATTATGAAAGTAAAAGATTTGGATGAATGATAGATAGTAAGTGGATTAAAATATGGCCAGAAGGGATATTCAGGGCAATATTATATGCAAATGACTGAAAAGCAAGATATATTATATCCCCTTAGCTATTAAAAGGTTATCCCTGGGGCACCTGGGTGGCTCAGTCAGTTAAGCATCTGACTTTGGCTCAGGTCATGATCTCATTGTTCGAGAGTTCGAGCCCCGCTTGGAGCCTGCTTCAGATTCTGTGTCTCCCTCTCTCTCTGTCCCTCTCCCATTCATGCTCTGTCTCTTTCTCTCAAAAATAAATAAACACTAAAAAAAAAAAGAAATTAAAAGTGAGTAAGATTAAAATTTGTGCCAACAAAGACACAAAAGATTGAGGAAATAAATGAAGATAAAGTGACATAATGCCTTTTTATTGTCTCTCTCTCAAAAATAAACATTAAAGAAAATTAAAAAAAGGTTAGCCTTAATTTCTCTCCATATATCATTAAGACAAGAAAACAAAAGCAAATGATCACAATAAAGAAAAGTACAATGAGATAAAACATAATTTCATGTTATAATGGAAACCTTTTTGAGCTCATCAGTGGACGTGCCTGGACATGTAGGCTTTTGGACTAGGGTAGACTTAACAGTTCAAGGAACTTCTCCTCTGTAATAATAGAACATGCAGCCAGGGACACACATTAAAATTCCTTTTCTGAAGGAGAAGCAAATCCAGATGTGACAAAACGTCAGGACTTGTTTGTCAATTCAAGGAGCTGAATGGACAGTAAAAGGTAAGATGCTAACTTCAAAATGATACAGAGATCATAGAAGCACTTCATTTGGATTATCAGTGATCAATTATCCATTAGAAAAATGATAATCCTTGAAGAATATCTTAGGCACATTAGAGGTTTAGGATTATCAATCTCTCAGGAAGGGATGAAGGTAAAGGTGCATTTGAAGTACCTATATAGCACTTTAGTTAAAAATGAGAAAACATCAACTGTTCGTATAAAAGCAAGTAGGTGTTGATAAATACTATTAACTACCAATTACATACAGTTTCTTATCACAATCTCTCTTCCTGTCATATGCCTAGGTTAACTTAGAAACTGAGGGCATGATGCTGGTGTTTTGGGGGCTATTAGATATTTCTGATGGAGATGGAGAAGAAGGAGTAGGGGCTTGGAGAGGAGAGGTGGGTATTACTGAAAAAGACAAGAACTGAGAAAAATGGAGTCCTGATGATTTCTGCCAAGAATACATACCACTCCCTTTATTTGGGGATGTTTTCAGAGCTTGATCTATACCACTGTCATCTTCCTATTTCTCTGTTGTGATCTGGCCAATTGATACTTGCTCTGACTAGTTGGGTTTTATCCATTATCAAACTATCGAAGGCTGTCCTTAATAGCTGTGGTCAGCTAAGGCTGAACTGTTTTGCAGTTTGACCCCTTGTGTTCTAAATTATGTTGTCCCTGATCTGTGAATTCCAGGTATTCCTCTAGGAAGGTGAGGAATTCAGCAGGCTTCCAAAACCAAAGGGAAAATCTTAAAGCTGAAGATTTCAAAGAGCTCTCTTTATAAAAACCTATTGCAAATAAAAAATTCTTAAAAAGTCAGAAGAGTTAGCGTAGCTTTTACAATAGAAGAGTCTCCATGCTTGCTCATACTTGGACCCTTTCTCTGTGCTAAGCTAGTTAAAATGTACTTGTGGATTACAACTTTTAAGATCTTTATGGTTGAAAGGCAAACACGGAGTCATTGACAAAGTCAGTGAAAAAGGGATGTCTTCAAAACAAATGTAATTATACAACTCTTCAAACATACTTTTCTCCTTAAGGCCTTAGTGTATATGGTAAAGAGATACACGTTAGGAAAGAGTCACTATCCAATAACCTATCTTCAAAGTAAGTTTGTAGTCCTCCAAGAGCTTTAAAATCCACAGGAGTTTAGAATTTTTATGCTAGTTCTTATAATAAGACATTAGAACAGTAAATGTCAAGAGCGTCTTTATGGTTTCAGAAGCATATTGCTTGGATTGTAATCAATTATTCACTGTGTTAAAAAAGAAAACAAACTAAGTGAAAAAATAAAGAAGTAGTACCAGCCGCTATGAATCAATCACTATGGTAGTTTTACAAAATGCACAAGTGACCTATGAGGAAAATATTCCTATTAAAAATCCCATGCCAACAATGATATTGAGAACTTTAAATTTTAAATAGAGATAAAGACATATTTGTTTGTAAAATGTAAACCAATACTTGGCATGAACTATTATTGAAGTCATAGCAAAATTCCCGAGAGAATTAAGTTGAGACTTTACGTAAGAGTTAGCAGAGAGACATCTGTTCATTCAACAAAAATTCATCGAGTGACTTCTGAGTGCATGACACTGTCTTCAGTTGTGAAGACAGGGCAGGGATCATGACAGAAAACGTCCTTAAAGCTGTCTTGTAGAGAAGCTTCCATCTCCATACCATTTTCTTTTAAGCAATTCGCTTGGAGTGGGGCAAGAATGCATAAGTTTGAAAAAAGAGTAGTGTGGAAGAAGAGTGGAGCCATTTATTAGTGGAATTTGAAATCCATGAAGTAATGGAGTCAATAAGAATCATTCAGGGTCTGTTTTAATGGAATGTCCTAATCATTTCTGCATTTCATGAAGAAACTCTGTTGTTTACATGGAAGTTGCATTAAAATTCCTCATTAGCATTCATATAATATTAGAAGTAATAAATCTTCTTAATACTCCCATCCCTAATACACATAACTGATCTACAAGCTGCTTATCATCTCAGCACTTGAAATAAATCATTTTCTTGTATTTGGTCATGTTATTGAGGGCCTAGAAATAGGACTTTAAAAAGTCATACAAATTATTCTAAATCAATGTGTAACATGATGAAGTAGAACTAAAATACCACTAGACAAACAAAAGTTCTAGTCAAGACTTTGACACTATCTTTATAGCCCTGGTGAAGTCATTAAACATTGTATCTCAATTTTCTTAAAAAGAAAATGAAGATAATGTTACCTACATTGCCTTCTTCTCAGAGCTAGTATAGATTTCCATAGGTCTATATACAAATAGCCTTTGACAAAGAAATACAACAAAACAAACAAAAGTTCATTTAAAGCACTGTGTCATAATTTACATTACATTATTACATGACTAACAGGTCCCTGAAGGGTAAAGTGTAAACAACCTCTAATTTGTCACTCTTCCACAATATAAGATGATATCCACCCTACTCCTCTAGAAAAGTATATTGTGTTCATTTCAGATTCTGTCAATGGTGCTCATGGTAGTGAGACCAGCAGGTAATTTAGACTATCGTAGGCCTTTCAGCGAGTCACTTCCTGACGTAGGGTGATATTACAGTCTGGTATTATCAAGTATGACAGTGTATGGCTCTACAGAGATGCTATGTCATCCTAAAAATGCTAATGACTTCTCAGTTGGACAGAGAAGCCTCAGAAGACTTTTATAAAGCAAGTCTTCAGTATAAGAGAGCTGGCTTTAATAACGTGGAAAAAAGGGAAACTGAAAAAAAGAATTTTAGGGATGGAAGAAACTGTGGACACTGACTTTTCCAATCTATTAACATAACCTTGGGAAAACAGATATGGCAGAGGATTTGAGCCACTTACACAAGGTCATCCACCTAGGCATTATCCAAATTGGAGCCAGAACTCGTTTCTTTTAATACTTCACCCACTGTCCTTGCCATTTTTTCCAGTTTACATGTTTTTGTGACTGTGATTATTGAAAAAAGTTATGTCTTTTTCTTTCTGCTCATACTTATATTCTTATTATATTTGGGTCAATCTTCCTTCTTACAGTTTGAATCTGCACACTTTGTAATCCTATAAATATAGTGTCATTTGGCATTTCTATTAATATGCCATTTACTCCACCATTCTAGATCTTTAATAAAAATGTTAAATAAGACCAGACCTAGCATTTGTTACTTTTTGTTTATAAGCTTTTCCTCAATTTTAATCTGACTGATTTTCTTGTCATCTAAGCTCATTTAAAACAAATTTGCAAGTAAAATATCATCAGACATAGTATCAGATGTTTTGCTAATGCCTAAATATATCACATTTTCCCATCTATCCATTAATTTTGAGAATTTATCAAAGGAAGGAACTCAGCTTGTCTACCATGAATTTTCATTTATAAACTCCTGCTGTTCTAGGTCTTTAAGCCTCTTTCTTTCAGTTGCTTTGAATTGTTCAGCTACTTTATAAAATACTTCTATCCATTTTCATACAATTTGTAATTTCCTTCCTTATCACCGACACAGATTTTGAGGGTGGGGATGGGAGTACCACCATATACTGGTATGTGAAATTCTTAAAATGAAAACACCAGACATCAAAAACCTTGGTCTCCTTAATTGAAAATAGTGTAAGTTCTTGGTGGAACCCTGATCTTTCAGTTCAAGGTACTAAACGCATTATTATGGATTATGAGAGACTGTAGACTAAGAAAATATTTATAAATCACAACTCTTAATTCTGTATCAGCAACATTCTTCTAGCCTGAGTTCTCTCTGTGTTACTGCTTCTGCCTGGGTTTAGACTCTTACTATCTCTTAATTGGAATTTTCTGACAATTTCTAGCCCATCTCTCTACCATTGTCTCTACCCATGGATCACATCTCCTCAGCATCACTAGCTATTTACCAAAAACTACGGGTCTTTTATGTACCATTAATTATTTCTCATTTTCTGTAGTGTAAAGTTTAAACTCCTTAACAAGCTCATACAAGACCCTTTACAATATGTCCCCAAACTCTCTTTGAACACCAATTCATTCTTTTCTAAACCTGTTGTTCTCTATTACTCAATGTCTTTATATGGACCCAGAACTCCCCTTCTTCCCTTTTTCACCTGGGAATTACACTTCATCCTTGATGACCCTGCTCTCTGGCATCTAAGTGAAGCCTTTCTCAACCACTTCAGGCAGTTGGGAACATCATGTTTCAATATCACAAGTATATTGATAATTTTGCTCTCACTTCTATCATTGTGTTGTAATCTATCACAATAGAACTCAGCTCCTGTAGGACAGACACTGTTTCTTCTTTAACAGGCTTGCCCTGTTTGCCAACACGCAGTGAGCATCAAACATTTGTTGAAATACTAGGTGAATGCTCTGAAATTATTGAACATAGAAGTAGACTGCATCTAGAAAATGGACACCTTACTAGTACTGATGCTTTTTATTCTTGCAGTTCATTTTCACATTTATCAGCCCAAGATACACCAAATTGCCTTCTCTATAAACAGTGTTATTCACTTTAAATAGTGAAAATATTCTCTTGTAGCTTATAAAATCAAGCCTCAAAACTTTATCAGAGAAATCACATATAATTTTTATTTTTACCTTCTCTTCATCAGTAAAAGTGTTACAATGCATTACTCTTCTTAAATTTGAATTTGACATTGTAATTTCTCTGGTGAGCATCTAGCATGAGCACTAGCCACTAGCTTTCCCTGGTACATCAGTGATCATTACCAAGTTTCCAAAATATTTCATTCTCTTCTTGTTCTACACAGTCTCCCTTAGCTAGTATCATAAATTGATTTGTGCGACCTTGTTTGTCCATTCAATCCTTCCCAGCTCTAGTATCTTGCAGAAACTGAAGACCTTCGGACTTCAGGATCAGCCTTACCTACTGTGTAAGTTACTCCTGAGCATGCCCTGTCCTACTGGCCATTGGTGTCTGAAATTGATTTTGCTGCTCATAACTCAATACCTATTAGGGCTGATGTGAACATTCCTGATCTCCCACACCCACAAATCAACCAAACTACAGTTATTTTAAGTTCATGGCATGTTTGTATCCACAATTAGACTCAAATCCTGAGCCAATATTCAGTTCTTTCTTCTTGGGTGGTACTAAAGACTGAATGTTTGTGTTCCTCCCTGCCCCCTAAATTCATATATTGAAACCTAATTCTCAATGTGATGGTATCCAGAGGCGAGGCCTTTAGGAGATGATTGGGTCATAGGGTGGAGCCCTCACAAATGGTTTTAATGTTTTTATAAAAGGGACCACAAAAAACTAGCTAGTCCCTTCCACCATGTGAAAAAGCCATCTATGAAAATGAAGCAGTTTCTCACCAGACACTGAATCTGCCAGTACCTTGATCTTTGACATCCCATTCTTCAGAACTGTGAGAAATAAATCTGTATTGTTTATAAGTGACTTGGCCTATGGTATTCTGTTATAGTAGCCCATGTTGACTAAGACAAATGGGAAACTCAAGTTTTTATATTTGTACTCACCATATGAGGTCTAATCCAAACAAGACAGATCCACCCTGTGCACTAATAATTATACCTTATATTTGAGAATTGTGTAGAGTCCATAAATTCTTTCATATAGATTATTCCACTCAGTTCATACAACACAGTGAGAAAGGCAGACTATCAAAAAGAAGCACCAGTCGTACAATCATTTCCTAACCGAGTAAGGAATTCTCTACAAACTCAGTACATTAGTGGTAGGTTCTGCAATTAGTCTTACTGGCCAACCATGATAACCAGTGTGTTCCAGTTGCTCCAATCAGATACTGGGAATCATCCTTCTTCCTTTCCCTCACCATCCAATTAGTCATTAGGTCATCAATTCTACCTCTAAAATATCCTTTGTATCTTTCATGTCCATCTCTCTCCATCATGATCTATGCCTTCATGTCTCCCCTAGACTTTTTTTTTGTTAATTTCTTTTAACGTTTTATTTATTTTTGAGACAGGAGAGACAGAGCATGAACAGGGGAGGGTGGAGAGAGGGAGACACAGAATCTGAAACAGGCTCCAGGCTCTGAGCTGTCAGCACAGAGCCTGATGTGGGGCTTGAACTCACAGACCACGAGATCATGACCTGAGCTGAAGTCGGCCGCTTAACCAACTGAGCCACCCAGGCGCCCCTCCCCTAGACTTTTCAAAATATGTTCATTTCGGACCTCCTTCACACCCCCACACTCTCTAATTCTTCTAGTACATGACAGCCAGAATCATTTTTTTTTTCTGAAATACAAATCTGATTATGTTTCGTCTCCTTTCAAAATCACTAACTGGATCCCCATGTTCTTGGAATCAAACACAATCTCTGTAACTAGGTATTGTAGTTTTCTCCCAATTTTACTTCAAACCATCTTAAAACAACTCTTTTCTCTTTCTTTCAGTCTTATTTCAGGCATTCCAAAAACTCTTTCAGTCCCTCAATTGTGTCTGTTTTCTCTCTTCACTGAATATTCATTCATACCTTCTTTTCCCTTTCTCTGAAACCTGCCTCTCTACCTTCTTCTCCTTCTAGATAAGTACCTCTCGCTCTTCAGATCTTGTTCCCTTTTTTCTCTCATTTTTTTGTGTTAAAAAAACACTGTTTTTTAACTATAGTTGACACACAATATTACATTAGTTTCAGCTGTACAACATAGTGAATCTACAACTATATACAATGTGTTATGCTCACCATGAGTGTAGCTACCACGTGTCACCATACAATGCTAACACAATATCACTGACTGTGTTCCCTATGCTGTACCTCCCATCTCTGTGACTTTGTTCATTCCATAACTAGAAGCCTATCCCTTCTACTTGACTTCACCCACTTTGCCCACCACCATCCCCTATCTCATTTTAGAGTCTTCTTCCTATGAAGTCTGCTCTGACTTCATAGGAAGCATAAGTTTGCTCACCACAGCAGTCTTTAGTGTCTCACATATTACTGTAGTCCTCACTAGGTTATTCATTCTGGGAATCTAAATACTGTATCTTCTTTGCCTTATCCACCATTTGCTACCCAACACCTGACACAGCTGGTGCTCCCTAACTACTAGTTATTATTGAAAGACTTCTGTCTTCATCCCCTCATACTTCAGGTCCCTGCATGGCTCATGGCTACCTGTCTCCTCTTACTTTCAGTATCTTCCATCATCTCTGCTCTAGCCCCAAACAAAAGTAAGCTTAGTCATTCTCTTTCCTATCATACAAACGGTGAGAGGAATTTGGACAAATGCTCATAAAATGCCTCTAACAGTTTTTCCTCACAAGAATGATAGGCCAATTTCTGGGTAGTTATGACTCATTCTGCAATTTGGGGTATGTATCTTTATCTAAAATCTTTAGAAAGATCTATAAACTACCCTGTCAAATCTGAGTGCAAAAATTCTCATTCTATCTATATATACATTTTACCCCTTTTGTAAGTAATATTATTTTTTTCCTAACCTTCTAAGAGAAAGAAGTGTCAAACATTTCAGGATTCTACATTTATTTTCCATGGGTACCCTTCACTTTCTTTTCCATTGTTATCACCAACTCTGCTATCAAAAGGAACAGTAAGGTGAGTTAGTGATTTGATAAACAAATACAAAGGAATTTTAGGTTTCTGAGTTACAATTAAAGGGCCATTTAACAACACTGCATAGTTCCTAAAAGAGTACAAGATATTCAAATGTGAGGTAAAAATAAAATTACCAAACTGACACCTAATTCCCAGGAATTTTGCCTTAACTCTATTGATAATAGTTCCATGCTTGCTAATCTTGACTCAATCCCTTTGAGCAGAAGCTTCAGCTACTTCTTTTAGTTCCACAGACACATTATTCTTAAAAATTCCATGTGAGATTGACATTGGAAATTTTCTTAGCTGTCAGAGAATGGATCTTAGAAGCATGATCTATATTGGATTTACCAGGGAAGGCTTTTCATTGTGTTCTACGCATGTGGGTATGGTTTGGCATAAAAATAGAAAATCTTTAAAAAGGTATGGAATGCTCTTGTTGCAGTACTGTTGATCACAGAGTTATGCTTAGAGGAGCTAATGCTTAGAAGTATCAAACAGGTTACCTAACCGAACCCTCTCAACAACCTTGTAAGGGTTGTCAAGCTTCAACTCAGTAATTCTCAACCTTGGCTACACATAGGGATCACTTAAGGAGATTTAAAAATACAGATACTTTTGCCCCAACACCAAGGATTATAATTTAATTTGTTTTGGGTAAGGCCCAGGCATCTAGATTTTTCAAAGCTCTCCAGGAGATTCTAATGAACAGTCCGGATTGAGGAACATTGCTTTAATTTTATTAACTGAGAGCTGGAGTCAGTGATGCCTGCTAAGTACAGGCTCAGTCCTATCTGTCTAGTCATTGAGTCAAGGACATCCTGGGCAGGAAATAAATGAAAAGTCACAGCCCACAAGCTGATATATAGCTTAGAAGTAGCTTTGCTCAGGAAATGGTTTGAATGTTTATGCCCCCCTCCAAAATCCGTATATTGTAACCTACCCTGAAAGGTGATGGTATTAGGTGGCAGGGTCTTTGTGATTGGATTAGTTTGTGAGGGCAGAGCCCTCATGAATTACATTGGTGTCCTTATATATATAAAAGTCCTGAGAGAGCTCCTTTTTCTCCTCACACCATATGAGAACATTTGAACTTTGTAACTGCTACAATGAGAATTCTGGGACCCAAAACAGAGCCCTTACCCTACCATGCTAGCACCATTATCCTGAACTTCCAGCCACCACAACTGGGAGAAATAAATTCCAGTTGTTTATAAGATACCCAAATTTTGGTATTTTGTTATATTGTTACAGTGGCTTGAATGGTCCAAGACAGTTGCCATGTTACTTTACATTATTCATAGATTAAAATACAGATTTACTAAAACACATAAGGCCAGTCATAAGCTGCTTACATTTCCAAATATAATTCATACCATCTTCTCCCTCATTCACCATGCACCAGCCACACTGTTTTCTGTCTGTTTCTGCAAGAGTGCATGTTCTCACACTTAACTGCCTATGATTCTTCCTCCCCTGGAAATACTGGTTCATTCTCATCCTTAGGGTATTAGTTCAGATGTCACCTCTTCAAAATAGTCTTTTGTCAATTCTCCTTACCCAATTACACTCCATCTCACCCCTTTATTTTGATTTTTAATATGATAAATAATGTGATTTTTCTTGCCTATTTTTCTGTTTATTGTATATCTTTTCCACCATCCTTTAAGGTGATAGATTGATTCATTTATTAAATAAAGAATGAATGAAGGAATAAATGAATGAAAAATAGAGCGAACTGGTCACTTTAAAAAATTCCTAAGGATCTGAGTTATAGTCTCTTCTAATTCTACCCTTGTAGTGTCTAATGTCTACATTTTATTCTCTCTCTCCAACCATCCATCCACTTTCTGCCCATTCACTCATCTTTTATTTCCTTATTTATAGATCAAATGTAGCAATCTACATATTCAATGCAATCGCCATCAAAGTAACACCAGCATTCTTCACAGAGCTAGAACAAATAATCCTAAAATTTGTATGGAACCAGAAAAGACCCCGAATAGTAAAAGCAATCTTGAAAAAGAAAACCAAAGCAGGAGGCATCACAATCCCAGACTTCAAGCTATACTACAAAGCTGTAATCAAGACAGTATGGTACTGGCACAAGAACAGACACTCAGATCAATGGAACAGAAGAGAGAACCAGAAATGGACACAAAAACGTATGGCCAACTAATCTTTGACAAAGCAGGAAAGAATATCAAATGGAATAAAGACAGTCTTTTCAGCAAGTGGTGCTGGGAAAACAGGACAACTACATGCAGAAGAATGAACCTGGACCACTTTCTTACACCATACACAAAAATAAACTCAAAATGGATGAAAGACCTAAATGTGAGACAGGAAGCCATCAAAATCCTTGAGGAGAAAGAAGGCAAAAACCTCTTTGATCTTGGCCACAGCAACTTCTTACTCAACACGTCTCCAGAGACAAGGGAAACAAAAGCAAAAATGAACTACTGGGACCTCATCAAAAAAAAACTTTTCTGCACAGCGAAGGAAACAAACTAAAAGACAACTGACAGGATGAAAGAAGATATTTGCAAACGACATACCAGATAAAGGGTTAGTATCCAAAATCTACAAAGAACTTATCAAACTCAACACCCAAAAAACAAAGAATCCAGTGAAGAAATGGGCAAAAGACATGAAGAGACACTTCTCCAAAGAAGACATCCAGATGCCCAACCAGCACATGAAAAAATGCTCCATATCACTCATCATCAGGGAAATGCAAATCAAAACCATAATGAGATACCACCTGACACCTGTCAGAATGGCTAACATTAACAACTCAGGCAACAACAGATGTTGGCGAGGATGCGGAGAAAGAGGATCTCTTTTGCATTGCTGGTAGGAATGCAAACTGGTGCAGCCACTCTGGAAAACAGTATGGAGGTTCTTCAAAAAACTAAAAATAGAACTACCCTATGATCCAGCAATTGCACTACGAGGTATTTATTCAAGGGGTACAGGTGTGCTGTTTTGAAGGGACATATGCACCCCAATGTTTAGAGCAGCACTATTAACAATACCAAAGTACAGAAAGAGCCTAAATGTCCATCGATGGATGAATGGATAATGAAGATGCGGTATATACATACAATGGAGTATTACTCGGCAATCAAAAAGAATGAAATCTTGCCATTTGTAACTACGTGGATGGAACTGGAGGGTATTATGCTAAGTGAAATTAGTCAGTCAGAGAAAGACAAATATCAAATGACTTCACTCAAACAAGGACTTTAAGAGACAAAACAGATGAACACAAGGGAAGGGAAACAAAAATAATATAAAAAGTGGGAGGGGGACAAAACAGAAGAGACTCTTAAATATGGAGAACAAATAGAGGGTGACTGGAGGGGTTGTGGGAGGGGGAATGGGCTAAATGGGTCAGGAGCATTAAGGAATCTACTCCTGAAATCACTGTTGCACTATATGCTAACTAATTTGGATGTAAATTCAAAAAAATAAAATTAAAAAATAATAAATTAAATAAATTTTAAAAATGTAGTATCATGTACTAGGAAAAACAAAAACAAGACAAAACAATCAACAAATATATCATATCTATATCTATATCTGCATGTATATCTATATCTATCTATATTTATATCCATATATATTATATCATGCTATATACAGAACTAGTTTTTCAGAAGCACTTCTGAATCCCCTGTAATTCGAAACCCATAGCCAAAGGTAACAACTCTCCCAACATTTGCTTAACCACATATTAGTTTTGCCTATATTTGAACTTTATGAAAATTAAATCATACTAAATGCATCATGTTTTACTTCACTGCTCAACATTCTGTTTGTGATACTTATTTTTATTAATACATTTTGAAACATTTTGGCTATTCATTTGTACCATTCAAGTAATATATAAATCTACTATCACTAAATTATCTGTTAAGTGATAGGCATTACTGATAGGCACTGAATAGCTTCAGTATTTGGTTATTAGGCATAGTGCTGCTATGATCACAGTTGTATATGCTTTCGGCATCTGTATGCAGTTGAGTGGGATATCGAGATGCGCCTAGGAGTGAAAGCTTGGTCAGAGAATATGCATAGGTTCAGTACTAATAGACAGTGCTAAACGATTTTTTTAATTCACTGTACTGTTTTACAGTGTATGAGGAAAGCGAGAGAGTTACAGTTGCTCTACATTTTTACCACCACTTGGTAATGTCAAATATGAATATTTATAATCAGTGTATTTATTATATTTTCATATTTATTACATTTTACATTATATACATAAATTCATATTAAATAAATTTTATTCCATTAAATATTTATAAAAATATATACAAATAAATATATAATATAGTATTATATTTATATTCTTATAAGTATTAGTATTTCATTCTTGTTTAACTTGTGGTTCCCTTATAGCTAATAAGTGACTCTTTCATATCTTTATGGCACTTTGAAAATGCAATCTGTGAAGTGCCTGCTCAAGTCATTAGACCATTTTAATTGGATTATCTGTCTTTCTCTTAATGACATGTAGTTCTTATATATTCTGGACATGAAATTTTTGTTAGATAAACACAGAAAGAATATATTCTTTGTCTATGGCTTATTGTTTTACTCTTTTAAAAGTGTCTTTTGATGAATGTAATTTTAGTGAAGGCAACTTCGTTGTTTTTTCAGGGGGTTATTTAATATTTTTATATGATTTTAAATCATATTTAAACTTTCTGCATTTCCTAATTGTGGATAATAAATGAAACTATAATTTTATGCAGCAGCCTCGTTAAATTTACATTTTAATTGTATGTCTTTATTGACAGACACTTTCTACTTTTCAAAGTATACTGCTGTCCATACATAATGATATTCTTATTTCTTTCTTTGCAGTCCTAATGATAGGATGAATGATGCAGTACTGGGACAGGAAAAAAGTTATAGTGAGGTGATTTCCCTATAATCAACTACTTGTAGGTAGAACCTTTTCTCTTCATTAACAATAAAGGGGCATTATGTCACTTATATCTTCATTTAGTTCCTCAATCTTTTGTGTCTTTGTTGGCACAAATTTTAATTCTACTCACTTTTATTTTCTTAATTTTTTAAATTTATTTTTGAGAGAGAAAGCAAGAGAGAGAGCTAGAGAGCAGGGAAGGAACAGAGAGAGAGGGAGAAAGAGGATCCAAAGTGGGCTCCGTTCTGAGAGCGGAGAGCCCCATGTGGGGCTTGAACTCATAAACTGTGAGATCATGACCTGAGTCGATGTCAGATGCTTAACTGACTGAGCCACCCAGGCATCCCCAATTCTACTCACTTTTAATGGAGAAGGTAAAAAATTATAGAGCACATGCCTTTAAAAGTCTATATCATCTGGTTATGAGATAAAGTACAATTTTGCCAATTTGGAATCTCATTTTGAAATCTCAATATGCTTCCTTCTTTGATTTGGTTCTTTGCAGTAAAAGAGGTGGACTGAGTTTTCATTTCTGGTCTTGGGTTTCTTGGTGAGGTCATACTCATTAATTTGTATAGAAAATTAGTTACCCAAAATAACAGAACTCTTGAAGCTCCCTGGAAGAAGATCTCCCAAGATGAGCACAGCCCCTTCATTACTGGGCTCAGTGGTACCCAGGGAGAGCACTCTGTGTTCCTTCTCATCCCTATTCCTTCTTCTTTTGCTGGTCCCTTGTTTTATATTGTTTTTGTAACATGCCCCACTCTCAGTAATAAGCATAATAAAAAGTTAAAAATTATTTGAGCCACTGAATCTTCTGTGACAATAAGTGTATATATATATTTTTTTTCTTCTTCTTCTTTGACAGATGATTGTGTGTATAGATATTATATATTATTTTTATGATTTTCTATATAAATTATACATATACACTCATCTGTCAAAGAAGAAGGAAGATTTGGAACTTGATTAAAAATGATGGTGTTCTATTTAGAAGAAAATGGATTTGCATAGGGAGGCCTGAGGTTAAATGACAGCTCTGCTACTTAGGATGTCCCTCAAGTAATTTAATTTGATTCTCCATTCTCTATTCCTTAATAGATACTGTGGTAGATACACTGTAATAAAGACAGATACTGTGGTAGACTGTTTGCAAAAATGGCCTCAATCTTTCCCCTCTCAGTATCGCTATCCCTTTGCAGAGTGACTTTGAAGCCCTTCCTATGAAGACGTAAAATTTATTTCTCTACCCTGTGAAGCTGGATTGACCTTGTGACTTACTTTGACCAACAAAGAGAATATGGCAGAAGCAATGATCTGCTAGCCCCTAGTCTAGGCTTTAAGAGTTCTTATACTCTTCCATGATCTCTCTTGGTCACCAGCCTGGCCAATATGAGAAAAGCTGCATGCAGCCTATCAGGGAATGGGGAACCACATGGAGCAGAGAAGAGATGTTCCAGCTGAGGCTACTACCTAGCAAACCCCCTGGGGGGCCCACAGTTGCATGACTGAGCCAGCTGAGAGCGGAAGAATCTTGCAGCTTAGTTTCACCCAGTGCAAACTGCCAACCTGCAGAAGAGTGAGCAAAGTAGCTTGTTGTTGTCAAGGCACTAAATTTTGTGGTGATTTGTAACATAGTAAAACCTGAAACAGGGGATTATAGTATCTGGTTTTTCTTCCTGGAAGAATTTAATTGAAATGATTTACTATGTGAAACAGATCATTTTGCCTAGTAAATTAACATAATTAATGCTTCATGTAATTTAACTGGAGAAAATAATGATGTTAGTATAAACTAAGAACTTGCAATGCAGTTAGAACAAAAAAAAAGTGACTACTGTAAGATTTTCTAGATTGTAATAGTTTGACCCTTTAGGTAGTTTACTTCAAAAATGCTTTTTATTATGATTTGTATTCAGGGGAAAAATAGAATAATATTGTCTCTCAATTGAGTTTTGTCACAATTTATGTAATGATTAGGGATTATGAAGTGATTTCACAAAAGTAACTGGCTTGATATTATACTGACTTTTAAATAATAAACCTTAGGGTGCCTTGGTGGTTCAGTTGGTTAAGCGACTGACTCTTGGTTTCTGCTCAGATAATGATCTCAGGGTTTGAGGTGGAGCCCCGCATTTGCTCTGTGCTGATACAGAGCCTGCGTGGGATTCTCTCTCTCCTTCTCTCTCTGCTCCTCCTCTGCTCACAAGCACACACACACTTTCTCTCTCAAAATAAATAAACTTAATAAACAATAAAGTTTGGCAGTAAAAAAATGATTTGTTTATCTAAGTTTACAGTTTCAATGTGGCAGACACAAGATTTGAATCCAGAAATTTTTAAAGTTTATTTATTTATTTTGAGAGGGGGGTTAGGGGCAGAGATGGAGAGAGAGAATACCAAGTAGGCCCCAGGATGTCAGTGTGCCTGATGCAGAGTTCCATCTCACCAACCGAACCTTGAGATCATGACCTGAAACTAAATCAAGAGTCAACAGGGGTGCCTGGGTGGCTCGGTCAGTTAAGCGGCCAACTTTGGCTCAGGTCACGATCTCGCAGTCCGTGAGTTCAAGCCCCATGTCGGGCTCTGTGCTGACAGCTCAGTGTGTGGAGCCTGCTTCAGATTCTGTGTCTCCCTCTCTCTGACCCTCCCCTGTTCATGCTCTGTCTCTCCCTGTCTCAAAAATAAATAAACGTTAAAAAAAAATGAGTCAACACTTACCTGACCTAGCCACGTAGGTGCCCCCAGATTTCTTTTTTAATGTATCTTCATGACATCATTGACCACAGTGCTTAAGATAACAATCAAGCTCAAACATACTTGGGTTTCTGTCCTTACTTTCCTTCTTACTAACTTTGTGATCTTAAGTCAGCTGCTTAAGTGTACAAACCCTGCTCTCTTGTCTGATAGTTGTTATGAAGACAATGGGATAATTCAAACACATATTTCAGGATATAGTTTTAACATATAAAGAATGACTATTTTTTTTCTGAAGTAATTTTCTTTAAAGACTATGGAAGGACAAACCTCAATCATATAAAATCTCTATCTTTAAGTATTTAGGATTTAACACAAGAGTTCTGAACTTAAGGTCCACATAGAATTCAGGGTCTATGAATTTGGATCAAAAAAAACCTCTGTAGTTTATTTTCTTACTAACTTCTCCCTGAAATTTAGCATTTACTTAATTATAAATTAAGAAAACCCCAATAGCATTAACAGTACCAATAACTTTCTCATTGATAGGAACTGAAGATATTTTTAGAGCACATTATAGTTATTGAAGATATATTGAAATACTGTTTGTCATTACTATTTTTCAATTATCTATATTAGATTAAATACAAATGAAAATAGACTAAAAAACAAATTCCATGTCATTTAGCCATTTCATTTGTGATGAAGAGAAAACTGATGCTTTTGAAATCTTGAATGCATTCACTGAATCAACAACTGAATTCTAGGTATTATGTCAAATTTTGGAAACAAGGAGATAAAGCTCATTTGTTGAGATTAAATTATAGTATGAAAAGTTCTGTGATATCAGTATGTACAAGATGCAATAAAAGGTCAAAGAAGGAACATCTAATCCAGACGGAGTGGGACAAAGTCTTCCAAAGGAAAGCACTTCTGAGATTGGTCTTGATGGGCTAGAAAGGGTTGTTGTGTGAAGAATGGATGGAGTTGATTAAGGGTGAACAGAAGACAATAAAAGAAAGTAATAAAACATGGCAGCTACTTAAAGAACTGTTTTCCCTTTTTCCTGGGGCTGCAGTTGGACTACACTTCCCAACCCCTTTGCAGTCCATAAGGTCATTTGGCAGGTTCCATTCAGTGCAAGGGGAACAGAAGTAAGCTGTATAAAGATTTCAAAAACTCTCCCACAGGCAACCCAATGGCTTTGAAATTAATAAAGTAATTGTCTCAATTGTTTCAATGATTCAGAATTCTAATCAGTTTCTAGCTACTCAACAATCTTGATTATGAATAGCTAAGCAAACAGTAAAATAGGAAATCTGAATAACTCTGTGGGTGCCGAATATCTCATTCAGAATTCCAAAGTAATATAAGAAAAATCTCATGATTTCTTATGAAATTGCTTAAGAATTACTTCTTGTAGGAAAGAAGTATAAATGAGCATAAAGGAAGCAAACTTGGGGTCACCCATGGGAGAACTTTGATACTTGATTTGAAAGCCCTGCATCCTAATTTCTTCCTTTATAAAAAGAAAAAAAAAAAGATATTTACATTTTATAGCATTTTGATGATGCCTTAAAATATAGAGGACATGTAAGCTGAGTACTTGGTTTTGAGTACACATTAAATAAAAATCAGTTCCCTCTGCTAAATATATAGTGCTCTTATTATGATGATGAGGATTTTGTGTGTATTTTTCTGTTTGAAATGATTTAAACTGAATCATCCAAATTCATCTTGATCTTTTATTCCTACAGGCAAATACTTTCAAAAACAACTATATGGAATTAAGATTACAGTCTGTAAAATAGTTCCCTCCATGAGAAGGAGACTGGCTTTATTTGCAATATGCATTAATAAAGCACACTAAACTACTTTACTTTAAAGTGTAAGCACCTCTCTGCCCAATACCATAAATAGAAGTTTAATGAAATGTTTGGTCAAGTTTAGATGAATTACATTTCACACAGTATGCATGTAATACGATGTGAATTTAAAAAGCCTTGGGCAGAAGTTATGTCCCCTGTGTCTTATCTAGTGCTAAGTATACTGCCAACAATCTCAACTGACGATAATAATAATTCAAAGGCATTTACAGTTTAATCAAAATTCAGAGATCCTTTTACTCATTTTGGAGTTGTTAGGTTGAACAAAATGCAGGTGAACCTATATCTTGGCATTTGTTTTCTACTTTTTTTTTTTAAAGGTATTTCCTCCATGAAAAGATTCAGCCTTTCCATTACTGTTCAAATGGTATACCTATGAGCTGCATGAAGTGAAAAATTAAGATTAACATTATTTTCAAATATTTGAGGGTGATAAAACACATCCGACAGAAGAGCCTAATCCAGGCCACATATTTCTTTAATTTTTTTAATGTTTATTTATTTTTGAGAGAGAGACAGAGAGACAGAGTGTGAGCAGGGGATGGGCAAAGAAAGAGGGAGACAGAATTTAAAGCAGGCTCCAGGCTCCTAGCTGTCAGCACAGAGCCCACCACAGGGCTCAAACTCATTAGCCATGAGACCATGGCCTGAGCTAAAGTCAGATGCCCAAGGGACTGAGCCACCCAGGGGCCCCTAGGCCACATATTTCATACTGATGATCCCTCCAGCTTCTAGCGTGGTATCCTGTCACTGAGGATGAATTGATGAATGGATATCAGCCTCAAAATATAACAGATGCCTCCCTTTTATTCACCTAGTACTGAACTGTCATTCAACATTTTATGAAAACTTTGGAAGTCTCTATATTTAATTAGGAAGATATTGTGGCTTAATGAATTACAGAAATTACTTCTCACTGTGTTAAATTTGAGCTTTATGTTCTCTAAACTTACTTCTCTCAAATGTTGAGTTCCAGTTCTACCTTCTGGTTGTGGGAGGCAGAGTTTTAGCCCCATGATCTTCAACCCCTGGTGGTACTTCCATGGTTATGTTTCCTTCCATGGCAGAAGAGACTTTGCCTCTGTAATTGGGTTACTTACTAATCAATGATTTTTAAATGGGGAGATTATCCTGGATTGTCTGATTGAACACAGTGTAATCCCATAAGCCTTTAAAAGATGAAGGAGGAAAGAAGAAGGGGAAGTCAGGGAGATTCAAACCTTAAAAAAGACTCAACACCCCATTGCTAACTTAAAGATGTAGAGAGCCATATGAAAATCATGGATAGGAAGTATATTCTGCTAACTAGCAGTGAGTGTAGAACAGGACTCCAAGCCCCAGATGAAAACTGCAGCCCAGCTGACAGCTTGATTTTAGCCCTGTGATTCACTGAGCTGAGAACCTAGCTATGCCATGCTGGAATTCTCATCCACAGAGCTATGAGATAATACATATGATTCTTTTTAAGCTGCTAAGTTTATGGTAATAAAAATAGAAAACTAACACATTTTTGTTGTGTGAGATGGTAGATACTCCTATCCACTAGTCATATCCTCGATGGTAGTTTTAAATTTGAATACACACGATCTGTCTCTTGCAAGCTGGCTGAAAATCTTACGATGCCTAGAATCTTCTGCATGCTCTTCTTTGAACTGTTTCCAGGGCCATTTTGACCCTCTACGACTTATTTGACCAGAACATTTATATATACATTTATATGCACTACGAATATGTATAGTTATTCTGAGAACTATTGTCACCACAGTATCACAATCAACCAATTTCTGTGTATAGGAAATGGCCTACACAATAGCACCAATCTTCTAAAGCTAATACTTGTTTTTAAACAAGAACTTTTTTTAAGGCATAAAAGAACAGTACTGTGGCACATAAATCTACTGATAATGTGGATCATGGTAACTGATGTCAGCCAACTAGTTTATATTCAACATCATTAATCTCCTGGACATGACAAATCTTGGTAGCAGAAGGGAATAAGTTCCAGATAATACACTTTTGAAGGAATGAATAACCCTTCCTATGAAGCACTTTAATGACTCTCCTTGTCAGATTTAAAATTTTATTATTAACGTTAGAAAATGGAAGCCCAAAAAGATACAGTTGCAAATCAATTTCACTGTGCCTTCATAATGAGTCCCTAATTGAACTCAATTTCTGATACAGTTGTGAATTTCCTTCCATACTTAATTTTAATGACATATACAGAAGGATTTAGTGACTGGGCATAAAGGAATTTATTTTAACTCTCCACTTTTATGTAGTTTAATAGATGAAATATAAATCATCACCACATTAATATGATGATAGGGAATGTATTTATATCTCTTTACAGGTTTGAGTATGATCACTTTGTTAAGTGGGTGTTTTCACTTAACTCATTAAAAATAAATGATAAGTAAGAACAACCCCAAATGCTAATGTTCATTATGTAAATCTGCATGGTAGACGATTTACATTCAATTTATTTAATGTCTAATAAAGAAATACTGCTTCTTTTTTTTCCCTTAAATTAATTGTTTGATTGCCATACAGAAAAAAAAATGAATTACAAATATAGGTGGCTATTTCAAATGGTCAGAAGCTGGCCTTCAATATCTAAGAAAAAAAATAATAAAGCATTTTCTCCAAAGAATGGCACAAGGTAATAAATGTTTGCTTAAAATTAACATCTTTAATTACATTGCAATGTTCTGAGAATATTAAAAATTGAGAATCATTGGAATGATGGACTTTTGCATAATCTGAGGACCACATACATCTGTGCTTTACTCTTTCTAATATAGATCTACTTGCTCTAATTCATTTATGGCTTTCTTTTTAATCAATTACCTTGTATAGCTGGGATATAGCATCTCACTTTTTTTTTTCCCTTAGCATGGTTTAGTGGCAATAGGACAGGCATTGCTATCAGATGAACCTCAGTCTTGTTACAGACTCTAAACCTCTCTAAACCTTGATAACCATCAACCTTGAAAAAGTAACTTGAAATCTTGAGCATTACTTTCAATATCTGAAAATGGGAAAGTATTCCTACCTTGAAGAATTGTAAAGATAATCTGAGATAATTTATGCAAATTGTACAGTGCAATGTTTGGTACCTAGTACACATATGAAATTCAACAAATACAGCTAATGTGATAATGAAGATGAAGATGATGATGACTATATAATTTTCTTTGTTCTAATCCCCATCCCTTTTGTGAATTCCGCTTGTTCATTACACAATTTGAAATGAAAGCATTTACTGAGAACTGATTTTATGCCAGGTATTATGTTAAATTTGGGTACATGAAATCTAATAAAATATCACCTTTGCTAAGAAGATAGATATCTACATACATTTTTTTTCACATTTACATAAAGTCCATAATGATATTTGTAAGACCTGCTTTATATTTTTACTTTTTAATTGCCACCTTATCATTTCAAAGTTATATATTTTATATCCTTAACTGAAATATCAACTCGCATTGACAAGAGGTTTTTGTTTTTTTTTTACTTATCAGAATTGGTAAGTCATTTCATGACTTAAAAACCCTTCACATACAATGAATACTAGGTAGTTAATGACTGAGAAAGAAAATGAAGTAATGAAATAAATTAGTAACTTAAGATGGACAAAATGGAACTTAATGTGCCTTACTATCTTCTCCATACATTTTACTTCAAGCTCCAGGAACACTAAGCCACTTAGAGATCCTTCCATCATTGGTGTTTTTCCTTTTTTTTTTAGTGCTCCTAACCTAACTTCTCACTCAACTCCACTCAGTGTTGACTTTTCCTTCCTCTGCATAATTAGCACATCTTATTCATTCAATGAATACTTACCCTCTCTGTGTCATGCATTGTCACAGGATGGAAGGCTACAGTAGGAAACAAAACGTAATTTCTGCCCTCACTGCGATCACGGACTAAAAGCCAAGAGAATTCTTAAGCAAAAAATTTACACAAATATTTAATAAAATACAATTGCTCTATGAGCTACAAAGTACAAGATGCTAGATAGTAAATAAATGGAAGACACAGAAAAGTCTGAGATGTTACCAAGTTTCTATTTCTAGACTTTGAGACTGAGATCCTAGGACAAAAATAAGGTCAGGTTATTCAGGCCCTACGTAATAGGAGTTCACTGAAAGAGTCATGCCAGGAGTGAATATTGGTATCCTAAAGGTTTTCTTGGAATAGCTGCTCTCATTAGTTGCTAAATACTTACTCCAGGCCTAGGCCTTATGCTTCTTATTTATACTGTCTAGCACAATGATCAGTGAGTGACTGGCATCTAAAAAATTGTTGTATGGAGGGCGCCTGGGTGGCTCAGTCAGTTGAGGGTCCAACTCTTGATTTCACCTTGGTCATGATCCCAGGGTCGTGGGATAGAGTCCTGTGTCTGGCTCCACACTGAGTGCAGAGACGGCTTGAGATTCTCTCTCTCTCTCTCTCTCTCTCTCTCTCTACTCTCTCTCTCTCTCTCTGCCTCTCTCTCCCAGTTGTGTTCTCTCTCTCTCAAAAGAAAAAAAATATATATATATACATACATACATACATACATACATACATACAGACGTAAACATTTGCATGGAGAAGCAGAAGAGTCTGACCATACAACTGGCTAGTTCTCAGGGCTTGCATGTACATTTTCTGAGATACAAAGGCCACAGGGGTTATCTTCTCAGAGCTTAGAACTCAGCCATCAGCACAAGATATCTGGGAGAAACTTGGATTGTTCTCAACAAGGAGTGATTCTACCCTACATTACCCTGCTTTAGACTCAAGATAATGACCAATTTGTAACTAGACTGTTCCACCAAATAAATAGAAGAATGAGAAGGGAAATAATATCAAGCTTCTGCTTTTATAGCAGGCACTTTCTTGTGCCTTTAGCTCTGTTAAGAAATGTCCAAAATGTGGAATTCAGGCAAAAAGAGAGTAAAACATGTCCTTTCAATGTTATACTGGTGCATTACTTAACAGGCCTAACTGATCTTATTTAATTTTCTAGGATAGAAGTTCTCAAGTATTTTGTCGTTAGGACCTCTTTTCTGCCTTAGTAATTGTTCAGCATCCAAAAGAGGGTTGGATTTGGTGGGTTACAACTATGGAGTTTTACCACATGGGAAATCTAAATTATAAAATTGAAAAATATATATTTATTAACTTTAACATAACTATAATTGCATACTAACATATATTACATGTGTTTATAAAAGAAATACATTTTCCAAAACAATTGAGAAATTAGTGAAGAGTAGCACTGCTTTACGTTTTTATAAATCTCATTAATGTCTAGATTAAGGGAAAATAGCTGAATTCTCATGTCTGTTCCTACATTTAATCTGTTAACAATATCACACATCGTATAACCTCTAGAAAACTCCATTTATGAGTAAATAAGAGCAAAAGAGGCAAATAAAAACCCAGTATGATTATTAACATAGTTAATGTTAATAGTTAATGATGTTGTAGATATTCTGAAAGAGGCCTGGCTGAAAAGCACAGCCCAAGATAAAATACCAGCACTTGACTTTGCTATTTGAGCTCAGATACTATAGAACTTTATGTTAACCTGCAGATTTATGGTAAGTAGAAAAGGTAACCCAAAGATTATTAATTTTATTGTCTTTAAGTAACATTAACCATTTTAGTATTTAACTTAAAAATCTTTGTCTAACATTCTTTGTTCAGACAAAACATATAAATATAGTTTTTCAAATGTTCTTGGTACTAGCTTTATCATTCTTCTATTTTCCTTATTAATGATTTAATAAATTAACACATTTTCATTCTATATTTGTATGAGTTTATTTTTAACTATTTGAAACTAAATTTGACTGTAATCTCTACCTCAATAAATCTCCTAAATAACCAGGGGTGCCTGGGTGGCTCAGTCGGTTGAGCGTCTGACTTCGGCTCAGGTCATCATCTCACAGTCATGAGTTTGAGCCCCATGTCGGGCTCTGTGCTGACAGGTTGGGGCCTGGAGCCTGCTTCACATTCTGTTGTCTCCCTCTCTCTCAGCTCCTCCCTTGTTCACACTCTCTCTCTCAAAAATAAAGATTAAAAAAAATAAAAAAAATAATCTCCTCAATAACCAATAAAATACATTATGTCAATTTTACAGAGGAGGAAACTGAGGCTCAGGAAGTACAAGTGATATCTCTGAGATGAGATGTTAGCCCTAGTGATCTCCCAGATCTGATTCTGGTACCATCTTCCTGGCTTTCTATGCTGGATTCCAAATAATCTCTGGATTTGTATAATCTTTTCTATCTCACAGGCTGAGATACAGGAAAGGAAATATTGTAAACATTCCTTTCAAACCGTTATCCCTAAAGGGGAGACCCTGAATATACGTTTCACCAAGCATTTTGTGATTTCAGTACAAAATGAGAAAAATCAATTTAGTGTGTTGGATGCAGGTTCCCAGAATCAATCTTTCCTTGTCAAGAAACACTTTATTGTGGTTTCTTAATATAAAACTATCTATCCCTCATGAAGAATGCAAAGAAGAGATGATAAAGTATTAAACTAACACATTTAGAGATGCCTGAGGCTAGAATCTGGACTAAATAGATTTAGAAACCTTGATGGAATATGAGAAAATCAAATGTAGGAATGGAAGAAAAAAAAAAAAGTCTAGGCATCTGTTATCCTTCCTAGGGACCTTAGGCCTGCATTAATACTGACTGTTATGAATTAAAGTTGGCAATGGACTAGAGACATAAAGAGGCTTTTTCATTTCATTTCATTCTTAGTATTATTATTAGGGGAGCCAGAAGAAATATGAATGCTCTTCTCTGGTAAAGGATCCTGAGAGAGCAAAGACCTGACACTTTAAAAATGATCAAGCCATTTTTGTGTAACTGCTCCCATCTTTTATAGGAACAAGTATGCAATAAGTTTTTGAGTATCAGAAAACTCTTGTTTTTATCACTTGTTGTGCAGTGAAGAAGACACTGTGACACAGACAGGAGGGACCAGTTGAGGGAAGTCATTTGTGGCATTTTGTAGCAAAGAATATCAACCAATGTCTGGAGTTGGTTACCAAAGGTGGTTTTGCATCAGAATGACAAAAGGATATTTTTACAAATACAAATGCTGGGGACTTGCCTTTACTTACTGATCAGAATCTCCCAAGAACAGAACTGAGGAACATGTATTAAAGTAACCTGGCTTATGTGTCATGGCCTCTTTCTTGGAAATTCAAGAGAATGTGTTATAACATGCAAACAGCACAAGTCTTTATTGTTAATCTTGAATTGTATCAAATAGTATTCAGAAAGAGAAACAAAGACAGAGAGAGACCAAGAAAGAGAAGGAGGAGGGGTAGGGAGAGGTAGAGAGGTGGAGAGGTCAAGAGGTGGAGAGAGAGTACTAGAGAAAGAAAGTTATTTTTCTTTCCAACTTGTACTATTTGTTTGAAATCTCTTATTTCTTTGGAGGCTACAAGAACTGTAGAGGAAGCGTGGACATGAAATCAGATATCATATCTAACCTTAGCTATGTGAGCTTGAAAAAATTAATAACCTATCAGAGCATTAGTTTAACTTGTAAAGTGAAGAAAATAGGATTGCTGTATGGATTAAAAGAGATCATATAATGGAACACTTAGAATATTATCTGTTTGTTTTAAGAGTGTTAAAAAGTGAAAGCTATTATTTGGTGCTATTTCCATAATTCAGAGTTTATATCCGATGCATAAAAAGGGATTACACATTTTTAAGCTGTTTAGCATTTTTCATTGGAAAAGCTATTTATCTATCTACCTACCTACATACATATCTATCTCATATATAATGGGACACTCATATATAAGTATACAATACATACTACAGTATACACCATATATAATATATATATTCAGTGTCACCAATTTATAGCTCAGGAGAGGCATCACCAAGCCCAGTGCCAGCAAGCAAATAGATGTATTGTCAGACAATGGGAGCTACTGCATTTACGCACTCATATGCTCCTCTAAATTTCCCCCTTTGAGCCATCTATCTTTACTGACACATTGTTGTTTGTATTCTATGTAATTGAGCTGTGTTGGGAGAAATCAACACCCTCATTTTCTTTGTAACATTTTTTTGAATTTCCTAGACTCAAAATTACATTCACATGAAGCTCCTTTTATAACCCTGGGTAAGTACTTAGAAGTTTAACTAGTTAAATTTGACTTTATCCTTTCAATTGCTCTTCTACTGTGTATTAATTAAATATTTTTGTGAACCTTTCATGTTGCATATGGTAGACATAATGACATATTTGAATTATGCATCAAAAAGTCCTCATAACTGTGCCAGTCTGAATGAGAGGACTCACCACAACTCAGCAGTTAAAAGGAAGGCTATTCCTTAAGGGAAAAAAAAAAAAAAAAAAGCCCTGGTGTGCCTGAGTGGCTCAGTTAGTTGAGCATGTGACTCTTAATTTTGGCTCAGGTCATGATCACAGGGTCCAGGGATCAGGCCCCACATCAAGCCCCACATGGAGCCCTACATTGGGCTCCATGCTAACTGTGGAGCCTGCTTAAGATTCTCTCTCTTTCCCTCTCTCACTCTCTCTCTCTAAATTAAAATAATAAAAAAAAATTTTTTTAAAACAGCCCCAAGTTAACCTTGGTTATAAATTCTGATTCTACCACTTCTTGATTGTATGGCTTGAAACTCATCACTTAACTACTCTGAATTCCCAACTCAATATCTATAAAATGAGCCTGGTTATAGATGCAATTCAGGGTTTTTATGAGCATTCATGAGACAATGGCTTTAGAACTCAAAAATATGGTCAGTTACTCAAATGATAATCTCATCACCCTTTTTAAAATATTTAGAAAATATTATTATAATTAGCATAATATCTAATATGGATTGACTATTTATGACGTATCAGAGACTCTGGTAAATATTCTGCAAATACTCTTACTTATAATGTCAAAATATCAAAGGTGGGAGAATTGAGATACAAGCTGTGTCTGTTTTATATTAAGCACATAGGATCTGAAACCAGACTGCTTAGATGTGTATCCTATATCTGCCCCTTAAACACTCAGAGTCCATGGTCAAGTTACATAACTTTCCATGACATGAATTTGTCATCTATAATTGAAAATTATGAATTGCCTCTCTCACAGGGTGATTGAGAATATTTAATCAATTAATACTTGCTAAGTGCTAAGAATATTGGCTAGCGCATAGTAAATGTTCAATAGTGCTAACTAGCTATTAGAATCATTAGGTACTATTATTATTATTCAACGAAGACGACAGTCAAAACATCTAATGACTCTCTTCAGATGATTTTGAAAGTACTGTACAGTCTCTTAGTATAAGAAACACAAAATGTTATAGCTACTGTATTGTCAGATTGAAAAGGTGTGAAACGCTCAGTAAGGTAGCTAACAGCTCTAAAGACAGGGAGAGAATCAACACTTCTAGAATCAATTCCAAATCATAGCATTTTATGTATTTTTAAGTGCCCAGTCACACCTACTTCATGGAGGAAAACACCTTAGGGCAAGGGCTGTAGCTTTTACTTGGCTTGCAAAGTGCTACAAAATCTTGATTTTTGGCAAGAGCTCATTCTCTAGAAATTGATGGGGTGGCTGAGGTAAGCCTTTAAGTAATTTAGATGGAGCATTTTAAAATCCATTTAGAAGCTATTTAGGGAAGTATGAGTCTGAAGTCAAAGTTGAAGCTGAAACGTCCTATGAGGCCTGAGGCAGAGAACCACAATCGATAAAGGCCATTATCCTAAATAAGTCCAGAACACCTTACAACCAGCTGAGTATTTTATTCCCTTTCTGGCAAGGGAGGAAAGGCAGATAGCAAGACACAAAGGGCCCAGGGGCTCAGAGGACTGCAGAAGCAGAAGAAGACATAAAATTCTTCTGCCAAGAAGTCTCTCCGTCCCTAGCAATTTTCTCCTTTGCTTTCCTCCCCATTCCTGCCCTTCCCCTGCTGTTCTATCCCATATTCATCCACTACTCCCACATTATTCTAGCCTAGCAAAGCCTCAGACTATCAAGACTCAACCAGAAAATGGTCTCCTCTTAAACGCTTTCTAGACATCTCCCTTTGTCCAACTGGTGGCTCTCAAACATGGTTGCACATTAGAATCATCTGGGATCATTTCATAGGCTCAGCAGGTAGCCCCCAAGATTTGGATTCAAGTTGCCTAGAGTAGGCACTGGCAATGAATCTTCTGCAACAGGTTTCTAGTTGATTCTATTAAACAGCTGAATTTGGGCACCACTTTGGATTGGCCCATCTCTTCTTCTCACTCCAGCTTTGCCTTGTACTCTGCTGGATTTGTGTAGCTTCTGTCCTCCGTCTTTCAAAACTGCTATACCATGAACTTCAGGAGTTCAAGGTCCTCTCTCCTTTTTCTTTTCTTTTTTTTTTTCTTCTGGACTGAAGTTTATACTCAATAAATATTCCTTGAATTATGAATTAATTTGTTTATTCACTCTTCATTTATTCATGTTTTTAATCTTATATTCTGGCATCTATTGATTCACTCATTCATTTACTGATGCATTCATTCACCAACAATACAGGTCTTACATTATTCAAACAATGCATGAATGACTGAATAAATGAATGGATAACTTATATTCATCAAAGTGTGATGCCACATTTTAGGAAAAGCACTTAGAACAAGATGTGCAAAGGAGAAAATGCCACAATTGTATATGACTTATACATACTTACACAGTCATACACATCCAAATGTACATACCCCACATGCATACACATGAATTTATTTAGACTAATAATACTAATAAATGTATTTATACTAAGTTGGAGCTTAGTGGTTAAGAGCACAAATTCTTGAAACTAAACTGCCTGAGTTGATCCCTAGCTCCACCAGTTATAATCTCTTCCATTTATCTATCTGTCCTTCAGTTCCCTCATTTAAAAAGTAGGGATAATAGTTCAGGCTGCCTAATATGGATACTGTGAGAATGAACTATATTAATGTATGTAAAGCAAGAGTAAGCACTACACAAATATTAGCAATTATTATCATTATCATTATTATTGTCAGCTTCTTCTTCATATTTTGTGCTGTTTCACATTCATGTACAGCACTTCAGGACTAGCTAAGTCAGGCTGGGACAGACTGATGGCTTTCAAATTTTTCATATCATCAGCATGTCAAGAGTTAGAGTTTTAAATGATGAGCCTGTCATTTCTCCACAGTAAATTGTTTGCATACTTGAAAGACAGACAGACAGACAGATAGACAGACAGACGGAAAGAAAGAAAGAAAGAAAGAAAGAAAGAAAGAAAGAAAGAAAGAAAGAAAGAAAGGGTGAAGAGGGAAGGAAGGAGGGAGAAAGAGAGGAAAGGAGGGAGGAAGAGAGGGAGGACAGGAGGGAGGAAGGAAAGGTAGGTAAATAAAATAAAACAAATGTCTTGTCAACCTGAAGTCTTCCAACCACTTAAAATAATTGCTATCAATTAATATGCTGTCTTATCCAAGTAGCAGTTAACATCTGTACTCCTGACAGATGTTCACCATGTCTGATATAACTGCTCCCCAACTACCCACATATGCTTTATTCTCTTTGTGAATTCCATACAGCAGATACTCACCCAAGTGATTTTTCCTTCCTGCTACTACTTCATGGTCAGGGAATCTACTTAAAATTTTTGTTTTTGTTTTTGTTTTTGTTTTTAACAGAACAACAGGAATGATGAAATACTAAAGGAAAAAATACATCCCATATATAAAATATGTAATGTAACTTTGTTATATAATGTAAACTCTTCATACTACATACTAGTGCAGGATTCCATAAGAAATAAAACAAGGTATAAAGTATTAATGACTCAATTAGAAGCATTTATTTTACTTACTAACCTAAGTTTTGAGACTCAAGAGTTGTTTCTTCATTAAGCCTTCTTGACAAAAAGTCTAAGATTCAATTCTTCAACACTAAAAGCATCTCAAATTTGATACTGGGGTTTTTATTACACATTCCTGAAATTGTCTAGATCTATGGCAATAGCTGACTGCAAATAAACCTCAATAGAAATATTTCTTTTTTTTCTTTCTCTGTATAACACTGACTGCCACTAGAAAACATTCACATTTACAATAAAGATTTTGCTTACTGATTTTCTGCCCCTGGGTAGATGGAATAATTACTGAGAAAGAAGATAATGCAATGGAGTGTAGGAATCCGTTATTTCCTAATTTTATGTCTTCGTTGACAGAAAACTTATGCTGAACTCTTGCATTTACTATGTGACCCAGGGTTAGTAAAACAATTTCTCTCAGCCACAAGGTTTTCATCATTAAAACATGATTATATGTCAAGGAAATTTTATAGTTTCCATCTTTGTGTCTTCCATGTCTAGCACAATGTCTACAGCATGGTTCTTAGTAAGGATTTAAAGAAACTAAAGAGGAATCCAATACACAGACTCCACACTTTGCTTGTTTTAGTGGCCTTTTGCCAGAGTCAAGTTAAATAATGGTTGTAGAAAATTACAGTGCCATGCCAACATAAATAGTAGTTCCACCACAGTGCCAACTCCTCCTCTGTCATCACTGCTGTCGATATTGGAGATGCTACAAGGTGCTTCTCTGTGATGATAAGTGTACATATTTCATTATCAAGTTGGATTTGTGCTAGATGATTGCCCACTACTCTAATATAACTAATACAGAGTACTGGATCTATTTCAAAAAGTGGTGCACATCATCACCTAACCACCCATTTATTCAACATTTATTGAATGCTTGTTAGGTTCCCAATCTGTGTGAGGATTGGGGAAACAGGAGAGTACAGAGAATAATCTAACACAGTCCCTTTTTATCAAAATGGTTAGTATTTAGTCTGGAAAAATAATCATGTTTATAAACAGATATTGCAAGGCAGAAAATTATAAATTCCATGAAGGAAATGATGTGAAAATTTAGAGGAAGGAGATCATTTTACAATGGACACAAATAAGAAGGACTTCACAAAAGTGTAGTTTGTGGCCTAGATTATAAGTGATAATTAGGGAGTAGATGTGTATAAATCCAACATTTTTATAAACATTACTTATCTGGTGCTAGGCCTCATATTCAGTACTGAACATTCTGATATAAAGAGTCCTTGCCTTCAGTGTATTTACAATCTAAGTGAAGAGGAAAAAATAGTATAAAAAATAAGTACAATAACATAAATACATCCATTGATATGATGAGATACCACTGCCAAAGGATCCTTAGGGAATGATTCCAAGAAGAAAAGTCACCTACACTTAAGCTTGAAGCAGAATAAAGCAATTATGGGATCAAAATATTTGTGGAAGGAGAAATTATGGTAAGAGGTTAGATGTTCTAGATGAAGATAAGGAGTGATTCAAGCACATCTGTCTGACATCATAAAAGATTTTGTATTCCTTCAACTATCCAAGAAAGGCATGTGATATCAAAGTTAGCAAGACAGGCATTGTTTTGCACACTGGATATTGTCATGAACAAGGAAGGAGAAAAAGGAAGAACTAGTCCTCATAGTGATTTATATACCATGAGAATTTTATTCTAAGGATTCTTAGCAGGATTACTCAACATTCATGGAACATTCTGTCTTTTAAATGCCTCAAATAAGAGATGAACATGATGTCAGTATCCTATACATTGCAAGCAAAGGCACACAGGCAGGAACATGAGAATGTGTGAGGAGCAGAGTAAGCATCTAGCTAGTCTAGGAATGGGTGAACAAAGATTGGTGAACTGGATTGGGACTAGATTATTGAGGATCTTGTCACCATGCTAAGGAGTTGACACTGTTCTGTGCTTTATTAAGATTGATGTGGCACCCTGTGTACAATGGAGTAAAAGGCAAAACCTGACAGCAGAGACAAGTTAGAAGTTATAACAGGAGTTTAAATGGGATTTTAAAATTCCAGAACTAGGGGCGCCTGGGGGGCTCAGTCAGTTAAGTGTCCGACTTTGGCTCAGGTCATGATCTCGTGGTTCATGAGCTGGAGCCTCACATCGGTCTCTGTGCTGACAGCTCAGAGCCTGGAGCCTGCTTCATACTCTGTGTCTTCCTCTCTCTCAGCCCCTCCCTGAGATTTTTTTAATAAATTTTTTTAATAAATAAAATTCCAGAACTAGGCTAGGTGATCAGAGATCTGAATCATGCTTTGGCGGTATAATCTGCAATTAAAAGGTTTGTCATCTCCTATTAGTTGGTCCTCAGCTGATGTGCTGATTACCAAGGAGAGCATAAGCAAGGGTATCCATACACGTTTATCACAATTATTACAAATTAGACCCAGAAAGCAAATCACTTTTGAAAATCTAGTGTGCCAATTGAATTAATACAATATTTTCATGCTAATCCATACACAAATCAAATGTGCAAAGCTTTTACTTTCAATTTAATTAGCCTTACCCTAGCAGAAATATTTACACTGAGTAATAAATTGCTTCCAAATTTCTGAGTGTGACCTAAACCAAACTGGGAACATTTTGTTTGTTATGTGTGGTTCTAGCTTTTTTAGGGTGCTGAATTGTAAATTTAGTAACATGCAACTCTGGAGAAGGCCTAGAAGAAGGAATTTGCTCCAAAGAATGGAATTTGTTTATTTTAGCCTGGATGTTATTGCATCTTTAGTTGATCAGTTCAACAACTGGCTTCATTTATGAAAAGTTTTCTGAGTCTTGGTAAAGTTTTTTGGATGGTGAAAAACTGGATTGAACGAAAGCAGTATTACAAGCTTTGTAATAGGCTAAAAGTGTGGCGAATACTTCTCCATGCCACTTTGGTTTTTTTTTCATTTTGTTTTGTTTTCACTTATGTAGTTGTTTATTTATGTTTTTAAATTTTCTACTGACTAAAATATCACATTACTTTCAGGTGTACCACTTAGTGATTCAATACATCATTATGCTGTTATGGTCATTTGATTTCTCTTTAGGCCATCCTAAGCCACAGTCAGCAAGAATTTTACACTATGATATAGCGTCTTTGTCAATAAAGCTTAAACTTTACTGACATATATCCCAGTATAATCTAGTTTCCTCTTATTGGAAAGAATCCAACTTTTTTTTTTCTTCTAAGAACAATATCCCCCAAGGGATATTTACCTAGGGTAAAAATAGAAAAAAAGAAAAAGGAAAAATAATTGGGAAGTTCTTCATAATCTACTTTTGTAGAAACATTTCATAAAAGGGAAATAACATATAAAAATACATCCATCTAGAATATAATAAAACCAACACTTAAACCTAGAAAATTCCCTATCTCCTAGTGGCGCTGATCACTCTAGCAATCTTAGAGTGATCTGATAATACAGAATGTATGATTCAATTTCCACTGGAGAATATGAGTACATTATATAAAAATACTTTCTCTGAATCACAGGAAAGGAAGCCTCACATAAATTTTGGCTGTGGTGAACACTCAGCAAATATTTAGTGATGATGATAATGACTAATTATTTCCAATGAGTTTGAACAAATAATGGTAGTCACTGCTTCTGTAGTACATTACACAGACAAGTTGTACTACATGTCAACACTCTTCACATCTGTGGCTCTCCTTTAATCCTCCCCCAAAACTCTGAGGGAGGAATCATGTTCTTTACCTCTTATTTTCCAAGAAGGAGACAACAGAAGCCTGCAGAAAATGGAATCACTAGTGACTATAGCCAGTAGGTTGTATGTTTTAAAAGCCGTAAAGACAGAGCCCAGGCCAAGTAATTCACCTCTCATTAGTAAACAAGGGAAGAGCTCCACATGGATTTCCATGATTGATGCAAGAACCTAGAGGGTAGGGCTTTGGTCTGTCGTCCTGATCATTGGCTCTCAAGTACTAAATCACACAGTCTCAGACACACTGTAGATACTTAGTGTATGTTTCTTGGATAGATGAACAAATGGAAGGCCATCACCAACAGGAGGCATTCACTGAGTAATGGAATTGGAATCAATACTATATTAGATTAAACTTAGTAAGATAAAATATGACACATCAACAAGTTTTCATATATTAATGGTGTTATCCTTCATCCATGATCTATACTAGAGAACAAGTAGGACCCCATTTCATGGTAATAAAAGAAGGAAAAGATCATTGGCAGCTGCATGCAAATGTGCAGGTTTAGTGTTAAGATACAGACAACGTTTCCATCTGGGGACTTCTATAGTATGCCATTTGTAGAGAATGCTAGAGGTGGTGCAATGAGTTGAAGAGATGAGCATATGATGCTATATAATCAGCCCTTCCCCTTATGCTTCTAGTTTCAGCTTGCTTTCTCTCTTCTGCAAAGCTGCATCCTGCCAGAGAAGCCTTTCCTGGCCACACTCTCTAATACATCTCCTATATGCTGTCTAACCTCAGCCCCAAGTGTTCAATGTCCAGTTGGTTTCCTTAACAGCACTTATCACCATATATAATTATTTTATTAGTTTATTTGCATATTATTATATTCCCTAGTAGTTAGCTGATTCCATCAGACAAAAGGTGGTGACCTTGTCCATAGCTATTTCTGTAGTCTAATAGGACTTTAATAAATATATAATAATGAATGAGTATAGGTTGAAATGTAAAAGAATATGCAGCAAGCATCTCTCTTGATCAAAGGACAGACATTGGCAGGTGAGCAAAAGTTTCTTTCGAAAAGAATATAAAGTTTTCAACTAAGCTGTACCAGGAGAGGTAGAGTGAGGGAGGAAAAATCAAGTGAAAATAGCATCCAGAATTCAGCTGCATAGCCAGATGTTATCTCCTGAGTAGTGTCACTTGGGGCAATCCACAATCACTCTGAGCTTTAGTGTATCCACAAGAGAGGATTTTGGCCATAGGTAGTCTCTAAGACCATTCCAACCTCATAAATAATATGGCATTCTCTTTCCTCTATGCTCTCTTCATGCTTCGTGCATATGTCTATAATAAATGGTATCACATTGCTTTACCCTTGCCTTACATGTATAAAATACTTGCTTTTTTCACTTCATGACCATAATAATTCAAACACATGTAAGATAACAGTGGGGATGGAAGAAGCTATTGAATTTAAATTTTTTTTGTTTGTTTGCTAGAAGATTTGAAGTAACATATGGTCCTCTGAAATTGTGTAAAAGTACAATTCTAGGCAGATATTTCCATGAACTGCTGGACAAGAGTTATTCTGGTCCGTTTCTTCCAAACCACCCAGATCAAATTGTTTCCATACTCTTTTTTTTAGAGTAATTTTTATGACTTTCTAAATCTTTTCACTTGGCTGCCACAGTTTTGAGACAGATAATACATTTTATTCTTCTTCTTCTTCTTCTTTTTTTTTTTTCACTTTCCTGATCTAAATGACCAGGCTGCAGAAGACAATAAAACAGGCTATGAATTCCTGAGCTGGTTTCCATTTGTAGGAGACATTAAACTCCACAAGATTGATCAGATTTCACATCACTAGTCCCAACAGCCCTGGCAGTGCCTCAGATAATTATTTAATTTATAGCTGTAAATCACATTTGGATCATAAAATTCCAGTTAGATGAGTCCATGGAGCAAACATGTAATTAAGATTAGGGTGCCCACACAAAGAAGGCGATTATTATTTATGGTCATTACCATCCTGACATTGCAGAACAAATTGAGGATTCAGGATTCTTGAATTGTTTAAAGGTCTGAAGGTAATTGAATATTTATTAATAAACCCAGCTAAATTAGTAACAATTATTGACATTGACCGTAAAGCTGCAAGTACAAGAAAAAAAAATGGTGTATCTGCTTGTAACATATTTAGAGTTTAAAGTGATGATTTAAATGCCAAATTTAGAGGTGTCTGGGTGGCTCAGTTGGTTAAGCATTTGACTCTTGATTTCAGCTCAAGTCATGAGGTTGATAAGTTTGAGCCCTTGGAATTCTCTCTCCCTTTTTGTGCCCCTCCCCGGCGTTCACTCATGTTTTCTTTCTCTCTCCCCCCCTCTCAAAATAAATAAATAAACTTAAAAAATAAATGCAAAATTTATATGAGTGCTCGTTAGGGAAGTAAATTTATACTGTTATTGTAAGACATATGATTGAAAATAAACCATGGTGTGTTTCCTTCTCTGTGTAGACGTCTTTCCCCACACAACACTTGGTGAGGGAAGTCCCTTCTCATCTTTCTAAGCCTAGTTCCAACACAGTGCTAGGCTCTTCATAGGCACTGAGGAAATAATTGTTAATTGAAATTCCTGGAATATAATGTCTTCAGTGGGAAATTAGGCAATCATATGAAACATATTCACATTTTCAGAATACACAGAAAGTGCTTGTGTTATAAAATGATATATTAAATTGAAAGACTGTGATCACACCCATGAAATAAACTCTAGTTAAGTGTGGTTATTGCTATTCTAGGTGAAGCAATTATAGTAGATTTTAGTTTCCTTCTTAGTTTTCTTTGTTTTATTTAAAATTATACATTCAGTATTTCTTGCTTTAGGACATTAAAACAACAACAAAACATACTTTTAGAAAAACACTCCTTTTTCTGAATGTATGAACCTGTAATTATTTCCTGTGGTAGGCAGAACGGTGCTCCAAAGATGTTCATGTGAATCTCCTTGAAAAGTGTGAATATCTTATGCCATGTAGCAAAGGGACTTTGCAGATTTGGGTCACAGACCTCAAAAGTGGAGAGTATTCTGGATTACCCATATGGGTTTAATCTAAACACATGAGCCTTTCAAAACAAAGAATTTTCTCCAGCTGAAGGCAGAAGAGATATAGTGGTAGGGAACATGAGGGAAATTCCAAGTGTGATAAGTATTCAGAGAGCCTTTGCTAGTTGTAAGACGTAAGGAGCCATGTGCAAAGACCAGGGACAGGCCTCTGGGTGTTAAGGGCAGCCCAGCAATGAAAAATTGACCTCACTCCTAAAACCTATGGAACTGAATTCTGCCACCAACCTGAATAAATTTGGAAGCAGATTCTTCCCACAAGTATCCAGAAAATAGCTTAGCCTGACAACATATTCACTTCAGACTGATGAGATCCTAAGGAGCAGTCATACCATACCAGACTTCTAACCAATAGCAACTGTGAGGTAAAAAGCAGAGAGGGTATGTTACAGCAGTGATAGAAAAATAATAGATTGTAGCACTTTATGGCTGAAGATGATTCTGAGACTTAGCAAACCAGTTACTTAAGATATACAGCCATATACAGAAGAAGTCTGTTTCACAGCAGGAGTGTGATTTTTTTCTACCACACAATAGTTACATAGGAACTAATAATTATGAAAGATAAATCACTTTCTCTGCCTGCGTCTTAGCATACCACTTAACATGTGAAAACAACAATAATCATTACAACCATAACATAAAAAACCATAGTTTAAAATGTTTGCCATATGCCACGCATTTTGCCAACCACTTTCCACTGTCCGTCATATCAAATGTCTACAACAATGGTATGAATTTGTTCTGATAGCATTCCCATTTTATAGATGAGGGAAGAGAGATTTAGAAAGGTTAAGTCTCAGGTCACCTGGGTGGCTCAGTTGGTTAAATGTCTGACTTCAGCTCAGGTCATAATCTCACAGATCATGGGTTTCAACCCCGTTTCGGGCTTTGTGCTGACAGCTCAGCGCCTGGAGCCTGCTTTGGATTGTGTCTCCCTCTCTCTCTGTCTCAACTAAATAAACATTAAAACAAAATTTAGAAAGGTTAAGTCACTTGGTAAAATAAGTGGCACAAAAGGAGTATTGTACTCAAGCTTTCAACCTGAAAACCTGGGTATATAACCACTGTATTGCACTCTGGTAGAAGCCCAAAAAGACTGACAGGTAAGTTATGCATGAAAGTAAATAACACAATCTATGGCATGTAAGAAGAGCTTAAATATTACTTGTTGGCGGTCTTATTGTTGATAAAAAGAGACAAATTTTTTAGCTCATAAAAATAGACCATATTTTTAGCTCTGACTTTTTGCCAGATACCAGGCATTCATCTAGATAGTTTATATATATTCAATGATTTATCTCCACAGACACATGAAACAGATATGTGCCTTTTTACAATTTAAGGAGATACAGGTTTACAAAATTTACTATTTTTTCTCAGGCCACAAGGCTAGAAAATGGTAGATAGAGCCATATATAAATTCAGGTCTGTGTGACTCCAAACACCCTGCTTTCAAATTTCCAAATCTTAATTTTCAGACATTAATCACAATAAAGAAAGGAGCCCTTCTCCTCCTTGGGAGTATATGAAGGTTTATATTGACCCTTGGAAATAAAAAGCCACTCAACCCACCTAAATCTTCCAGGCCCTTGGGTTCTGGCTCAGTGGAAGGCATGGGTGAGTCCATGGAGGCATCCTTGGCTTTATATGGAGGCTCCTTGAAGAAGTCTCCACTACCAGAGGCAGGGCAAGTCTAATTCCATCCAATTATAACTACATCTTGAAACACAGGCATGTAGGAGAGAACTTTTGCGGCCAATACATCTTTAATATCAATCATTTCCTTGTGTTAGAAAAGTGTGTTTTCAGTACTGATGCCACCTGAGAACAAATTATCACACTTTATAGTTAATCTGGAGACCTGAGAACCTTTCTGCCCTCTCTCAGTCTTAAAGATACCTTATCTCTTTATGAAGGCTCTAAACATTTTTTTCTGTCCTGGCTAAAATTATGTGAAAGAGTATTGTGAGTATTTTAAGGTATTTCTTCTACAGTTTTAAGGTAGGAACATATATTAGACAACTAAAATGTATTTTGTTCTTAACTAAGGAATGGTGACTTGGCCAACCATGATGGGATTTCCTGAGGGGGAGACAGAAATTAACATGTATTTAATATGTCTGGTTCAGCTGGTGCTGTGTTGTTAATCACATTTATATTGTGATGGCCAGTCTTTCTCTTTCTCTTTCTCTACACCTGACATATATACACACATTAGGAGAGGTCTTACAATTTCCATTTTATTGACAAGCTAACTGACACTACAAGGAGATAAACACATTTGCTAGCGATAAAAAAGAGAGAGAGACCATGATAGAGATGAAGTTCAAACCAACACAATCTGATTTCAAAGAACTTGGTACTACCCAAAGCATACTAGATTTATATGGCTTTCTTTATAGTAAAGAGTAAGGACTTGAAAATACTCCACAATATTGAGGATGAGTTTTCATTTGTGATATGACTTATTCAGAATCTGCTATGGTGGCAGAGGTAGTGGTTTTACTATTATATCATCATCTATTAAAATTTTAAATACACTTTATCAAAGCTCTTTTAGCTATGTCAAGTATGGAATATATCTGTAAAACAATTACTTTCTTGACTGCAATATGAGAACACAGTCACTGGCGCCTTGGTAACTAATATTTGCATTGCACTTTATAATTTACCAAGTGTTGACTCATGCAGTTAATGTTCACAACCCTGTGGCTCGTGTAAACAAGTTGGCATTATTTCAGATGAGGCTGAAGGAGATTAAATGGTAAATCTAAGATCCCACAGAGAGTGAGGGGCTGTACCAGATCCCATATCCTGGTCCAATCAACACTGTCCCAATCTTATGCTGTTTCCACAATTCTACAAACAATAATCAACAAACAACTAAAAAACAAAATTACTGTGTTTATTAAATTCCTATATTGCCTACAGTGTCTACTTTCTAAACATTAAGAGCTCGGCCACAACGCTGGGTCATGAGGCTACTGTTTTTACATTAGACCCATATACTTTCTTTAAAGAGATGGTCTCCATGCTCAACATATCCTTTGATTGCAAACATCCTGAAGAATTTACACATCAATGTGACATCCTTGCACTAAAGAAAAACAAACCAGAACAAAACATTGCCCCTTCTGCCCTAAATTACACATCTTTTTCTAAATAGCTGAGAAATGCTTAGTGAACAGGCAAAAGAGTGTGACTTTCTCAGAGTAATGCATTCTCACTTCTGGTGGGAGATGCTCAAAATATATGCTATTGATGGAGGATTAATAACATCTGATTCCAAGGTGATCGTATCCTTATTGAAGTATGCTGTTATGATTAAAAAAGCATATTTCAAAAACATACATTTATTAATCTCTCTAAAACAATGACTTCTGATGTTATTCATTCAAAACAATTGTCATTCTGTTTATCTAGAACACCCTTATTCATTCTCCTTCATCTATGTAATTCCTACTTAGAGTTTATGTTCAACTCAAACTTTACCTCCTCAAGACTTTCCCTGATTTCATTAGTCTGATTTAGATGCATTTGTTCTGTGTCCCCAAAGAAATTGTTTTTTAAATGTATCACAATATTTTGGTACTGTTATTTTAGCGGAATATAAGTGTCTCATCAAGCTTTTAGGCTGTCTTTTCTTACTCATATTCTCAGTTTAGTAGAATCACATTATGTACTCAGTAAATTCTTACTAAATGAATAATACGGTTAAAATTTTTAATGTATTTTGTTAATAACTGGGATTTTAAGAATATTTTGTATAGTTTGAAATAGGAAAATTATTTTCAGCAGAGAGGATTTCGCATAATTTTCATCCACAAGAGGCTTTGTTAAGGGCAAATATTTGACCTTTATAGATGAAAATCTAGACTGAGTAAGGTAAAAACTTAGTAATTAACTATAGGAAGTGATTTTTCACTATGGTTGATAGGAGTGCAAATAACTTAATTTGAATGTAAATGATATGTCTGCCTTTGTCATAAACTGCCCACCTGGAATTATAATTGGTGGTGGGGAGGTGGGTATGTTACAAGGAGGTTAATCAAGCAAATCCATCTAGCTCCCTTCTAACTTCACATCAGGATAACAGAATGTCCAAAGATAGGGTTTTGATTAATAAAGGTAGGTAAGTCCTTGACAAGCTTACAGTACAGTCTCAGAAACGTGGAGAGATGGTCAGTTAAGGTTCAACATAATATGCTGTCATGCATATATGGATGGGATACTATGGCAGCACAGGGGATAGGAACTTGGTCCAAATTTTGTGGCACTTGTAATGTAACTCACTCTCTATTGTCTTGAGCTATTTTAGCATATTGCCTAATGCATTACAGGCATTCAATACAGTTTAATTCTCCACCTTCTCTTTTTTTCCTTCTGTCTCTTTCTTTAAAAGTTTTTTTTGGTTTCTGTTTTTTGTTGTTGTTTGTTTACTTGTTCCCATTAGCCACAAGTGATTTGCTTATCCTCAGATAGACATTAGGGGTAAAAAGGATGACTATATGAATATATCAAAGCGACATCTCCTTTAGATTATACCAGTGTTTGTTCCTTATAATAATAAGTGAATACTTTCTGCAATTGATTTGGTCCACCCTTGGCTTAAATATGTTTTGTCAAGAGATATCTATAGTCAAATCCCAGTACATTCTTAGATATATAGTAATTAGAGAGATGCTGTACCAAACAGACTGAGGCAAACAGAGCTTCTGTTTTGGGAACAGCCTTGAACACTCCAGGAAGAAGCCAGAGGTGAGAAAGGTCAGCCCATAAATTCATACTCTGAACTTGTTTGAAGATGTCCATGCTGTCTCCTTTGTTCAGGATACAAAGGACATCCAGAGTTCTCCCTTTCTCCAGCCCACAAAGAAATCTGTGAAGATCACAGATGAGCAGTGGGATGCATCTGGGATGCAGCTCACCCTCACACAAGTGTGTCCACTTGCAAAAAGTATGTATTATTTTGTAAATCAAAGTATCCAGAAAAGTTAGATGTCTCTATGATTCAACTGGGGGCTGTAGGGAAATGGGCAGAAAATCTCATTATTTTATTATTTATTTTTAGAAAAATAAGATATTTTGAAGGGTTAGTTAAAGTTCTTGGAATAAAAGAGAATAGCTGTTTAAAAAAAAAGAGGGAGAATGGCTCATTGGTTTACTGTATTATACCATAGCCTAAAAGATAACTAGAAGCCTCTGTGCTTACGATAGCTCAAGTTTTACCATATCTCAAATGCATCATCAGAAAAATTGCTTTTCATTATTTCTACTACTTCTATCCCACTTAAAAAATTATTTTGTAATACAATGTAAAATAGTAGAGCAAAAAATTACCTCATGCCATATGGCTATATAAGCAAAAAACTCACAGATTTGTAGTCTATTTGAAAGTGCATATGTCCTGATGCCCTAGTTTTCAAATTGTGGTCCACAAAACCCTAAGAATATCCACAGATATGTATCAGGACTCATGTGGAGGTGAGAAATGGATATTTGAGAGTACCCACACCAGACCTTCACACCTGCACCAAACAGAAGCACAGCTTCAACCTGTTTTATATATAGGCTTCTGTGAAAGATTTTGTTTGGGAAAAAAAAGTGTCCTGACGCTAAAAATATATTTGAAAACCATTAGTTTAATAAAGAATACAAGCCATAGAAATCCATGAACTAAAACTTTATATTGAAACTCTACCACTTGTTAATGATATGACACTGTAAGGATCTTTTAATTTCTTTGAACTTTATTTTACTGATCAAAAAATGGGGATATTACCACTGCTTTTACAGAGTGATTCAGAGAAGTAAGTGCAAGGGAACTCACATTTATAGAGGCCATATTAATTACCAGGCTGTACAGAAAACTATTCAACAAATTCTGTATTCCTTTCTGGTTTCCCCACCAACCCTCATGTGCACTAAATACATGATTCTCAAATAAATTATAGTATACTGTTTTTTTAATGTTTGTTTCTTTACTTATTGAGAGAGAGAGACAGGAGCAGAGAGAGAGGGAAAGAGAATCCCAAGCAGGCTTCCCACTGTTAGTGGAGACCCAATGTGGGGTTCAATCTGACAAAGCTTGAGATCATGACCTGAGCTGATATCAAGAGGTGGGTGCTTAAGTGACTGAGCCACCCAGGCACCCCTGCAGTAGACTACTAATCCGGACTGGTATTTATTTACATTAACATGTGCTCTTATATACAAGCACCTTAATTATCAAGGTGATACAGCATGTTTTGTGAGAACTTCAACAGTTCCAAGGAGAGGGTTTTGTGTTAATTTCTTGCCATTCTTTGCCTCGTTATTTGAACATTAACACTCTAAATCCTGTGGGAACAATCACTCCATTTCATCCCAGAACTACAGTCCCCTGTACTTTACAGCATGACTCTGTAATATTTCATGACTCTCCATTTCCTTTCAATTGCCACCACATTTAAAGGTGATTGGCCCTAGCTTTCTCTTAATCACCAAGATGCCAGGACAAACCACAAAAATTTAGCTAACCCTGCCTTAGTAGAAAACCATGAAGTCCCTAAAAATTAAGTAAGTTGGAAGGAATGCTGGATGGTAGACAGAAAATAGAAAGATAGATGTTTATGGAAAATGTAGTTACAGCATTTTGAATGTAAAATAAAGCTTATTTATGGGTAGGGATCAGTAGTGCCTAAATTAAAATGTTTATACTTAATATTAGGCCAATTTAGGTTCTCAAGAAGGGCATCATAAAGAAAGCAATTAAAGAACACGATCATAGCTACCATTTGTTGAGAACTCTTCATGGCTAAGCCTTGGAAGTTACTTTATATATAGGAAGTTTAATTTTCACAATGTTTATATTAACTAATGTTTATATTTAATTAATACGGAGTCTTAACTTCATATATTACATTAAAATATTAAATCTTAAAATAACTAAGTAAGATGAGTTTAAGGTAGCATTCAGGATCAATGACAGAGGTTTTAAAAAAAATGAGAACTTTTTCTATAACTTATCAACAGAAATTCCATTTCCTTAGGTTAACAGATTTTTTATTTTTTTATTTTTTTTTTATTTTTTTTTTATTTTATTTTATTTTATTTTATTTTTTTAATATATGAAATTTACTGTCAAATTGGTTTCCATACAACACCCAGTGTGGTTAACAGATTTTTTAATACTTACTTTAGGTAATGGTCATGTCACTATGGCAAATGCCTTCCCATATGGAGTTACATAAATTGAAATAGAGAATTAGAATTGAGTACTGGGTAACAGCCAAGACTTTGGTATCAGACCCAAGAATAAACCCTGACTCTAACACTTATTAACTGTAAGGCCTTGGATTAATCACAGAACATTTCTGGGTATTGGTCTGTTATATGAAATGGACATCCATTCCTAACTCACACAGTTGTGACAAGGGTTATTAAACTAATGCAAGTGCAGTTGCTTTAGGTGTAGTAAGTATTCAGTAGTTAGGTGATGGAATCTGAGGGTATTTCACACTCTCCAAGTGACCAGAATTCTGTTTCTCCTTTGTGAAAGTCACCTTTTCTCATTCATCAATGTGAATACAAGATAATATTCTCAACCCAGTATAATAGTTATCAATCTTCACTTCCAGATATTTGTCATCTAAAACAGCTTTATCTTCTTCAGCATCATCTTGTGGCATTAATATGGGGTTGTTTTGGAGTGACAGCCTCCTCATTCCTCTCGAGTCTCAGTCTCTTGATATTTAAAAGAAACAAAGAGAACTATAATCCAGCTACCTTTCTATTTTGGTCAATCTTTATGAAACAATTGTTTGAGAAAAGTTTAAGGAATACATATAATCGATGAAAATAAATGAATTTATTATGTACTTCCTCAAAATGTCTAGAAGTATATATTCAAAATCTGACAAGATGGGGCGCCTGGGTGGCGCAGTCGGTTAAGCGTCCGACTTCAGCCAGGTCACGATCTCGCGGTCCGTGAGTTCGAGCCCCGCGTCAGGCTCTGGGCTGATGGCTCGGAGCCTGGAGCCTGTTTCCGATTCTGTGTCTCCCTCTCTCTCTGCCCCTCCCCTGTTCATGCTCTGTCTCTCTCTGTCCCAAAAATAAATAAAAAAAAAAAAAAAAAAAAAATCTGACAAGATAAAACAAATAAACAACAACAACAAAACCGTGTCTGGGTCCTTTGAGTTTCAATGCCTACAGAACATCTTCGTTGACTTTTCACATTAATGCTACCTTTTTGGTTCATCATGAAAACATATCTTTGGGAGAACACTCCTGGATAGTTCTTAAAGTCACCATCAGGTACTCTTCATTATGAGATTATGTGCCCAATATGTAAGTACTAACATTTAAAAAATACTACTTACACATTTGAACTTTGAAGATGTTTACTTCTTTTCAAACTAGTGTATATGTGCCCATGTCTACCAACAACAACTATGAAATCAGTTTTTCCATATTCACCAAAACTTGCAAAAATCACATGATATTGAATGGTCATTCATATATTATTCTATATTAAATATACATAATCTTTCTGGTACCTACAGTATAATGTTTTGAGCTTCTATTATATGTAATTTATACTATCTCAAAACCATTTAGAAATACTACGAGTGTAAACAGAATAACAACAAAAACCTCGCATCCTTCAAAATCAAACGGAAATAAAAAAAAATACTAGCCATTTAGTAAAAGAAAAGGCATTAAATACAAAACCTTATTTTTGATGCTGACGATATAGCCTTGCAAGAGTAAATCTTATTTTCATGACATTAATCAACACTGCATTGACTATTATGGCAACTTCAGGTTCTACAAAGATAGGTGATATTTATCTACTGGGCTGCTCCTTAGTGGCTTTATACTCTGATTTAATTTTCCTCATGTCCTTGTTATGGATTTAGAAGTGTACTAGTGTCAGAAGCAAAAAGAGAAGCAAAGAAACCCAGGAGAATTCAATATATCATCATTCATTTTCATTCCCTTCTCTCATTTAAGGCAGTTCTCCTGGTTGTTGATTTTGGACAGGCTTCTCAGCCCACAGTGACACTCAGTGGTGGTTGAGCAGACAACAGCAGAGGATTCAGAGAAAAGAATTTCAAACAATGCTCATCTGGTCTGTGAAAAGCATAGGCATCTTGCTTGAATCAATCAATATGCAATTGTCTTTTCAAGGAGAGTACCCTTAGTTTGTAATGAGTATAACTCTTTGAATGCTGGCTCATTATCATGATTGCTTTCACTGGGCATTTTACCAAAGAAGAAAATTGGCCTCTTTATTGTAAACGCATAAAAGATAAACATCTTGTATCAGAATGTTCCACCCTCTATAAATTCAGGGAAAAAATATGCACCCACATTCACACTTCCCTTTCTCTCTCAATCTTGCTGTACAACATGGTCACAGTTAGTCACATGGCTATAAAGCACATGAAAAGTGGCTAATGAGAGTGAGAAAATGAATTTTTAATTTAATTTTAATTAATTTTAATTTAAACATAAAAACTGGAAAACATTTTTCTTAAACTGGAAAACTTTTAAGTATACCTGAAACAACCTGAACATGGGAATCTACTTTTCCAATTGAAAATTTTGTGAAATTCAGATGCAGATCAAGCATTCCCAGAGAAAATTTAGCATACAAATTGAGATGTGTTATAAGTGTATAATACACATTGGATTTGAAAGATTTAATAGGAAAAAGATCATGTGAAATACTTCATTAACAATCTTTATTCTGATTTAATGTTGAGATATTCTGTATATAATGAATTAAAATATATTATTATAACGTTTACATGTGCTGTTTCATTTTACCTTTGTTGAAATGGCTAACAAAAAATAAGTAAAAATTCCTATATTGCTGACATATTTCTGTTAGGCAGCACTGTTCTAGCTGGTGCATTATCCAGGCCCTTCTTTTTTATTTTTTAATTTATTTACTTTGAGAGACAGAGAGAGTGCAATCAGGGGAGAGGCAGAGAGAGAGAGGGAGTGAAAGAGAATCCCAAACAGGCTCCACACTGATGGTGCAGAGCCTAAGGTGGGGCTCGAACTCACAAACCATGAAACCATGACCTGAGCCAAGATCAACAGTCAGATGATTAACTGACTCAGCCACTCAGGTGCCCCTATCCAGGCCCTCCTTAGATCTACTTTAAAAAAGAACAAAACTTTAGACTTCCTTTATCCCTGATTATTCCTAAGGTTGAAAGTAAGAAAACACAAGTAAGAGGGCAGGGAACACAGGTGGTATAGCAAACAGAGTCCTGTGTTTTCTTGTTTTACAAAAAGGCATCCTCGTTAAATGATCAATTTTTATGTAATCAACTTAACAGATATTTATTGTCTACTCTTTACCTGGCCTTGGGTAAACCTTGGGAAATGAAAGAGAAAAAAGGCTCATGACTTATGAATCTTATAAAAAGTGTTGCAGACAAACATTAAACAAATAGACAAATGAAAGAGGATACATTGGATGTATACGCACAAGTGGACTAGTTTCAGGGACAGAAAATAGGGTAGGTGGAAGACCTTCTTGGGTTAACTATGGAACCGCTTCCCAAGTCTATGAAGTTTAGTCCAAGCCTTGACAAATGAATAGAAATGGGCAAAGAACCAATAAGACAGAATTCAATGCAGAAGTAGAACGTGCTCAAATAACTCAAGGCAGAAAAAAGTTCAACGTGTTTTTAAAACATTTTTGTAATGTTTATTTCTTTTTGAGGAGAGAGAGACAGAGTATGAGCTGGGGAGGGGCAGAGAGAGAGGGAGACACAGAATCTGAAGCAGGTTCCGGCCTCTGGGCTGTGGGCTGTCAGCACAGAGCCCAACACGCAGCTCCAACTCACGAACTGCTAGATCACAACCCAAGCCAAAGAAGTTGGACGCTTAACTGACTGAGAAACCCAGGAGAGCCTAGAGTTCTATATGTTTAATAAATGAGAGAGGATCAACAAGACTGCAGCTAAGGGGTGAGCATTGCAATGGCCACAAATTAGGCTGGAATGGTTCACAGTATCTGAATATTTTGATAGCGGACAGACTAAGGCAAGGAATTTGGGTTTTATTTAAGGTGTACTATCTTTAAGCACAGGAGGAAATATAGTATTATACTGTAACTGCTATGTGGAGACTACATTGGAGAAAGATGGTAAGAAAGGAGATCCAGAAAAATGGTATTATAGCTGTCTGTATAGGGCATGATGATGTCTTGGAATTAGGGGACAGGGTAGTATAAATTAAGAGGTTCGAATCTTTTATATGTATGTATATACATACATAATACTTTCTCCACCTAGGAATATTAACTCATTAAAGACTTGACTCTTATTTAATTCATCTTATACAGAAAGAACCCAACTCAGACCTGACACATAATAGATGACTGATATTGAGCTTTTAATATATATATAATTTTAATATATATATATATAAATTATATATAAAGCTTATAATTATATATAAATTTTAATATATATGTGCGTGCGCGCGCACACACACAAATATATATATATATATATATATATATATATATATACACACACACACACATACTACGAATAATTCCCTCTCCTCTTTCAAAAAACTTCCCAAGCACCTGGGTGGCTCAGTCAGTTAAGCGACCAACTCTTGATATTGGCTCAGGTGTTGATCTCATGGTCCTGAGATCTGGTCAGTTGTAAAATCAAGCCCCCAGTCGGGCTCTATGCTGAATGTGGAAACTGCTTAATATTCTCTCTCTCCCTCTGCCCCTCCCTCCCTCTTTTCCTTTCTCTCTCTCTCTCTCTCTTTCTCAAAATAAATAAACTTAAAAAAAAACTTAAAAAAAAACTTTCCATGCCTCCCTATTGCTTAGACAGTAAAGTCCAAACTCCTTAGAATGGCATTTGCGATGCAAAAAAGTAGGACTCCAAGCTATCCTTTTAACCAACATTCTCCCATGAGAATTGCTCCTACTCACTTGACCATATTGCAATATGCCTTTTTCTTTACCCAGAACAAAACTACTCTTATTTTAGATCCTAGCTCAAGTGTAAGCACAAACCACTTGCCTGCATGAGCAGAAGCCACAGAAAGCAGAGTTCATGTTTCAATGTTGTGCTCTTGCCTGGCAGGATGCATGCTGTATCCCAGATACTTGCCAAATAAGCACTGATTAGGGAGGAGCTCCTAAGACAAGATGCTGAACTAAGATGATGAAAAATGATGCTGTAACCCTCCTTTTCCTTAATGTCCTCAATCTCTCCGTGGTGAAATCCTACTAACACCACTTTACGGTCCTTCATGAAGGAGAGAGAAGTCTCTGTATGGACAAAAGTTAAATTCTGATTTTGCATAATCTTAAAAGATTAGTGTCCTAATATCCTCCTGGAAGCACTGACCAAGGTCAATGAATAAAATTTGTTTTGGCACATCTGCACATGAGCATAGGAAGCCAGAATCCAGTTCTTATTTGATTGTTACACCCCTCTGCTTTATCTTAATTGGGCAGAAGGACTAGTCAAATAAAAGTCATTTCTGAAAGTATAGCCAAAAAAAACTGAAGACATGTACTGCATTAAGGCCTCCTCAGACCACAATAGTATATTTGTTGGAGCATCTTTACAACTGGTTTTTCTTCAATATCACATATCTGTGAGGTGAGTTTTTCAGCATTAACAATTTATTTGACAAATATTCAATAAAATTCTGAATCAAAACACGTTTCTGAAAATTAGTTTTACAATGTAGATGGCATATAAAAATTAGAAGACAGATGACCACCTGGTAAATAATCAATCAGCATTTATAGTGTGTGTGTGTGTGTGTGTGTGTGTGTGTGTGTGTGTGTGTATATATATATATATATATATATATATATATATATATATATACATGCCTATGGCACTTCCTTTCAAGCTAATATTATCCCTTAAGAGCATTATACTGCATTATACTGCCTGGAATGCCTGGTTTCTTTTAAGCGATCTTAAAATATATTTATAATTCAAATGTGCAACTTCTTGCAAAATTGCAGGGCATCAACCCAGAACAAACAACTCATCAGGACCCATAAACATAGTGGGATCCCAATAATGAAAACTGAGCTTTGCCACAGCCAACATTTAACATTGGAATGGAAAGCTCATTCTAAAAGCTTTCTGAACACATGGGTAATTATTGAAGAATGATGACAGCAATGCATTAGGAAGCAAGGTTGATTTTCTCTACTTTAAAGAATGTACTAGGGCACCTAGGTGGCTCAGTCAGTTAACCGTCCGACTCTTGATTTTGACGCAGGTCATGATTTCATGATTCTTGAGTTCAAACCCCACATCAAGCCCTTTGCCAAAAGCATGGAATCTGCTTGGGATTCTCTGTCTCCCTCTCTTCTCTGCCCCACCCCTGCTCACTCTCTATCTCTCTGTCAAAATAAAAAAAATAAACATTAAAAAAATAAAAATAAAGAATGGACTATTTCCTATTGGTGGTAGTTTGTTGCTTAATGACACTATACAAACATAATGATCAAAATCCCTAAAATCCTAGATCAGGTAATGCTTAAGAGACACATTGACCCAGGACAAAACTGAAGTAGAAGGAATCTGTATCAGCAAGATCATAAGAATGTTATTCTACATGGAACTAGATTGTCTGGAGGACAGAGAGATGTAGAACTTCGTTCCACCATGGTCCTGTGTTTGAGTCCATTCCTTGTGAAAGGATTAAGTCTCTCCACCATTAACATATCACCCTCACGCTCAATGCTCTCCATTCTCTCTTGATATCCCAAACACTGCAGATACTCTATGTGTGTCAAAATCCTTTCATCCTAGGACCATCTTGATTTTCAAGACCTCCACAAAAATGTCTTTGCTGACTCCAACACTTACTAGTGCCTGGCTCCTGCCCATGACCCCTTAATTTCAAGAGCACTTGTGTTACATCATTTACCAACTTGCCATGAAACACCTTGCATTTGATGTTATATCATGGTTGTTCAACTCCTCAAATATATTTCAATTAAAAAAATCAGATTACAGGGGCACCTGTGTGGCTCAGTCGGCTGAGCATCCAACTTTTGATTTCGGCTCAAGTTATTATCTCACATTTTGTGGGATCAAGCCCTGCGTGGGACTCTGTGCTGACAGCACAGAGCCTGCTTGGGATTCTCTCTCTCCTTCTCTCTGCCCCTCCCTCACTCACATTCTCTCACTCTCTCACAATCAGTAAATTTAAAAAATCAGATTATAGAGGTGCCTGGGTGACTCAGTCAGTTGAGTGTCTGACTTTGGCCCAGGTCATGAATTCACAGTTTGTGAGTTTCAGCCCCACGTCAAGCTCTGTGCTGACAGCTCAGAGGCTGGAGCGTGCTTCAGATTCTGTGTGTGTGTCTCTCTCTGTCTCTCCCCCATTCACACCCTCTCAAAAATAAACATTAAAAAATTTATTTTTTAAAATCAGATTACATATTACCATCTCCTCTCCCTACACCATAGATTCTGAATTTGAGAAGACACAGGTATGAATCCCACTAGGTGTATGGCCTAGGATAAATAATTTACTTATACTCCACTTTAGTTTGCTGATCTTTAAAATGGAGATAGTAAAGCTTATCTTGTGGGGTTCTGATGAGTATTGTGTGCATAACAGATGTGAATGTACTTAGGATAGTTCTGTCACTCAGTGAATATGTCTTATTTGTTCTTCTTTTTAAATTTTTATTTATTTACTTTGAGAGAGAGACAGAGAGAGAGAGAGAGAATGAGCAGAGAAGGGAGAGAGAGAATCCCAAGCAGGTGAAGACCGACATGGGGCTTGATCTAATGAACTGCAAGATCATGACCTGAGCCTAAATCAAGAGTCCAACACTTAACTTACCAAGCCACCCAGGTGCCCCTCTTTGTTCTTCACTACCATGACCTAGTGTCACGTTGAGGCTACTGTAAAAACTCAATAAGGAGCTGACTTAACAGTTAATTTTCCTAATCTTTGCCCTGGAATGGCCATTTTTTTTCAGCTTCAGGGTTGATGAAGATGCACTTCTGAACTGGAATTAAAATGGTTAAAGAAATTTATTTGAAACCACTCAATTATTTCAGTGTCAAAATACTTCAAAATACAGAAGATCAGTACAGTCTATGTGTTCACCCTTGCAGCAGAGGAAGGATTAAGATATGGAAGAACTTGAACTCCAGATAGTTTCCAAGACTGCTTTACTATATTTTCCCAACTGCTCCAGCATGTGAGAAACAAATATGCTCCTTTTTTGCTTTTCATAATTTTCCCCAGTGATGAAGGAATTGATGAGAACAGCTTAGGAGGTGGGGACAACACTGTATAACAATAATAACAACAACATCAACAAAAACAGCAGCAACAAAAAACAAGAGGCAATCAGCACTGTTTCCATTCTTTGATTGCTATTATCAAACATTGAAAGGCTCCTCAAAGGATTACATAAAATGGTAATTTACCTACACATGTCTCCATCTCTTTTGGACCTTACGCTCCTTGGAGGTAGGCTGACAAATGGACTGCACCTTATTGGCTGTCATACCCCAAACAGTCGAGCACACTTTTTGGCATAGTAGATGTTCAGTACGTGTTCACTGGATGGTGCTCTTACATCTGCTAAAGGAGAAGGGAGCTAATCTTGCTCATGCCAAATTTTCTACTTCATCTTCTTTCACTCTCTGGACCTAAGTTCAAATGAAGGATCTGCACTAACTGAATGGCCTCAAGTAATTTACTTAACCAAAACAAACACTGTGTTCTTCATTATTAGAATTATGCATATCAACAATTCCTCCTTTTGCAGAGTTAGGCAGTCACTTCCCTAATACTCATATTTTAAATTACCAATTATATTAGGTTTATCATCTGATACTTATGTTTAACCATTTATTAGGCATTTGGTTGGCTACCCCACAGATACTGCAAACCCAGTAAATACAGAATTGGCCTTATTATTTCACAACTCACAGCTTATTCCAATGAAAGTTACCACTACCAACCCAGTAATCCAAACTAGAAACCTGGGAGTTTGGTTTCTCAAAACCATGTGGGGCTGAAACTCATCTGAAAGATGCTAACTCTTCCAGCTTCTTCTTCTTTTTTTAAAGACTGTGTTTGGGGGCACCTGGGTGGCTCAGTCGGTTAAGCGTCCGACTTTGACTCAGGTCATGATCTCAGTCTGTGAGTTCGAGCCCCGCATTGGGCTCTGTGCTGACCGCTCAGAGCCTGGAGCCTGTTTCAAATTCTGTGTCTCCCTCTCTCTCTGACCCTCCCCCATTCATGCTCTGTCTCTCTCTGTCTCAAAAATAAATAAACGTTAAAAAAATTTAAAAAAAATAAAGACTGTGTTTGGATGATTACTTATTTATTTATTTAATATAATTTATTGTCAAATTAGCTAACATACAATGTATATACAGTGTGATCTTGGTTTCGGGGGTAGATTTCCAGGATACATTGCTTATATGTAACACCCAGTGCTCAACCCAACAAGTGCCCTCCTCAAGTGCCCATCAGCCATTTTCCCCTCTCCCCTGCCCCCACCATCAACCCTCAGTTTGTTCTCTGTATTTAAGAGATTCTTTTGGCTTGCTTTCCTCTCTGGTTGAAACTATTTTTTCCCTTTCCCTTCTCCCATGGTCTTCTGTTAAGTTTCTCAAGTTCCACATATGAGTGAAAACACGATATCTGTCTTTCTCTGACTGACTTATTTCACTTAGCATAAGACCCTTCAGTTTCGTCCATGTTGGTGCAAACAGCATGATTTCATTCTTTTTCATTGCCAAGTAGCATTCCACTGTATATATAAATCACATGTTCTTTATCCATTCATCAGTTGATGGACATTGGGCTCTTTCCATAATTTGGCTATTGTGAAAGCACTGCTATAAACACTAGGGTACAAGCACCCTTATGAATGAGCATTCCATATCCGTTGTATAAATTCCTAGTATTGCTATTGCTGGGTTGTAGGGTAGTTCTATTTTTAATTTTTTGAGGAACCTTCATACTGTTTTCCAGAGAGGCTGCACCAGTTTGTTTCCCACCAACAGTGCAAGAGGGTTCCCATTTCTCCACATCCTTGTCAACATCTGCTGTTTATTTTAGCCACTCTGAGTTGTTAATTTTAGCCACTCTGACCAGTATGAAGTATTATCTCAGTATGGTTTTCATTTGTATTTCCCTGATGAGGAGTGATGTTGAGCATCTTATCATGTGTCTGATGGCCATCTGGATGTCTTCTTTGGAAACGGTCTATTCATGCCTTCTGCCCATTTCTTCACTGGATTATTTGTTTTTTGAGTGTTGAGTTTGATAAGTTGTTTATCGATTGTGGATACTGACCCTTTATCTGATATGTCATTTGCAAATATCTTCTCCCATTCTATCAGTTGCCTTTTATTTTTGTTGATTGTTTCCTTTAGGTGCAGAAGCTTTTCATCTTGCTGAGGCCCCAATAGTTCATGTTTTTCTTTTATTTCCCTTGCCTTTGGAGAAGTGTTGAGCAAGAAATTGTTGCGGCTGAGGTCAAAGAGGTTGTTGGCTGTTTTCTCCTCTAGGGTTTTGATGGTTTCCTGTCTCACATTTAGGTCTTTCATCCGTTTCGAGTTTATTTTTGTGTATGGTATAAGAAAGTGGTCCACTTTAATTATTCTGCACGTTTCTGTCCAGTTCTCCCAGCACGATTTGATAAAGAGACTGTCTTTTTTTCCATTGGATACTCTTTCCTGCTTTGTCACAGATTAGTTTGCCATACATTTGTGAGTCCAATTCTGGGTCCTCTATTCTATTTCATTGGTTTATGTGTCTGTTTTTGTGCCAATACCATACTGTCTTAATGATTACAGCTTTGTAGTACAGGCTAAAGTCTGGGATTGTGATGCCTCCCACTTTGGTTTTCTTTTTCAACGTTACTTTGGCTATCCCAGGTCTTCTGTGGTTCCACACAAATTTTAGGATTGTTTGTTCTAGCTTTGAGAAGAATGCCGGTGCAATTTTGATTGGGATTGCATTGCATGTGTAGATTGCTTTGGGTAGTATTGACATTTTAACAATATTTGTTCTTACAATCCATGAGCATGGAATACCTTTCCATCTCTTTGTGTCTTCTTCAATCTCATTCATAAATTTTCTAAATTTATGGAATTTATGAAATAACTTTCACAAGTTTTCAGCATACAGATCTTTTACATCTTTGGTTGGGTTTATTCCTAGATATTTTATCATTCTTGGTGCAATTGTTAATGGGATCAATTTCTTGCTCTTTCTGTTGCTTCGTTATTAGTATATAGAAATACAACCAGTTTCTATACATTGATTTCATATCCTGCAATCTCGCTGAATTCACGTTATCAGTTCTAGTGGCTTTTTGGTGGAGTCTTTCCGGTTTTCCATGTAGAGTATCAGGTCATCTGTGGAAAGTGAAAGTTTGACTTCTTCTTTGCCAATTTGATGCATTTTATTTTATTTTGTTGTCTGGTTGCTGAGACTAGAACTTCTGACACTATGTTAAACAACAGCCGTGAGACTGGACATCCCTGTCATGTTCCTGATCTCAGGGGGAAAGCTCTCAGTTTTTCCCCACTGAGGATGATACTAGCTGTGGGATTTTCATATATGACTTTTATGATGTTAAGGTATGTTACTTGTACCCGACTTTCTTGAGGTTTTTTATTGAGAAAGGATGCTGTATTTTGTCAAATGCTTTTCCTGCATCTATTGACAAAATTATATGTCTCTTATTCTTTCTTCTATTAATGTGATGTATCACATTGATTGATTTGCGAATATTGAACCAGCCTTGTAGCCCAGGAATGAATCCCATTGGTCATGGTGAATAATTCTTTTAATATACTGTTGAATTTGATTTGCTAGTATCCTGTTGAAAATTTTTACATCCATATTCATCAGGTATATAGGCCCATAATTCTCTTTTTTAGTAGAGCTTCTGTCTGGTTTGGGAATCAAAGTAATGCTGGCTTCATAGAATGAGTCCTGAAGCTTTCCTTCCATTTCTATTTTTTTGGAACAGCTTGAGAAGGATAGATATTACATCTGCTTTAAATGTCTTGTAGAATTCCCCTGGGAAACCATCTGGCCCAGGACTCTTATTTGTAGGGACATTTTTGATAACTGATTCAATTTCTTCAGTAGTTATGGGTCTGTTCAAATTTTCTATTTCTTCCTGTTTGAGTTTTGGGTGTCTAAGAATTTGTCCTACTAAGAATTACTGGGTCAACCAGGAAATTAAAGAAGAAATTAAAAAATATATGGAAACAAATGAAAATGTAAACACAACAGTCCATACACTTTGGGATGCAGCAAAGACAGTGCTAAGGGGAAAATACATCGCAATCCAGGCCTATCTCAAGAAACAAGAAAAATCCCAAATACAAAACCTAACTGCATACCTAAAGGAACTAAAAACAGAACTGTAAAGAAACCCCAAAGTCAGCAGAAGAGAAGTAATAAATATTGGAGCAGAAATAATATAGAATAAAAAAAGAAACAGTAGAACAGATCAATAAATCTAAGAGCTAGTTTTTTGAAAACATAAATATTGATAAACCCCTAGCCAGACTTCTCAAAAACTAAAGATAATCCAAATAGATAAAATCATGAAAGAAAGAGGAGAGATCACAACCAACACCACAGAAATACAAAAAAGTTATTAACTCTTCCTGCTTCTAACTATTTAAGAGCTAACATAATATATATTTCTGTCTCTATTACCATTGTTCCTAACTATGCTGTAACTATCATTCCTGCCTGAATTGCTCATGGTCTACAAGCAGTCTTCTCCAACATTTCAGCTAAAACAATCTCTCTAAAATGCCACCCAGCTCTAAACACTCTTCTCTTGAAAATGTTTATGGTTATTTGAATAATAACAGTAATAATAATATGCATTTATTGAAAACTGTATGGCAGGAACTTTGAAAAGGGGAGAAGGAATACAAAACAATGAGAACAGCAAGTACTAAGACACTAAAGAACTAGTAAGTATGCTGACCCAGAAAGTAGAAAATACTTGGTCAAGACTATGGCACTGGGGTGCTTGAGAGAATGGCAAAAGCTGAGTGTAGAGAAGCGAACAGAGGATAGATCATGGAGAGTTTTACATGCTAAGAAGTGTGTGTGTGTGTGTGTGTGTGTGTGTGTGTGTGTGTGTGTTTCTATGTATATATTTGTTATTTTATTTATTTTTACAAGTACTAGATCCAATAGAATTAAGTGTTATGTCTGCCATCAAAGAATTCTGCATTTTTATACCATCTGTCACACTGTTGTGTTTAAAGAGAAGGCCATTTCCTTCAAAAAAAAGAGAAGAAAACCTCAGGTAGAAGCGGAGAGGATTATTGATTACCTTCCCCTTCAATCATACTGATTTTACATCAACCACTCTTAATACCAACCACTATTTCTCCACTAAATAATTCAGTCACCTTTTCATCCAAAGTGGTCCATAAAATACTGGCCATATTGTTGAGAGTAACAGGTATGTACTAATAAATTTAATAGTCAATAAGATGATCTTGAGTATTCATTTAGAGAACTAAAAATCAGTGAACTAAGGCCCAGAACAAAGAAATCTCTTGCTAAAATTAATATCACTAAAAACAGTAAAATATTTTCTGCTTGATAAGAAAATAGGAATCAATATTCTCCTTAGTATCCCTGCATATCCTACAAATTTACTGACTTACATCTTAGATATAAAAATCCATCTCTTTCTTTCTTCGTTTCTTCCATCCTGCTTTCCTATCTTCCTGTATTCCTTTTTTTTTCCTTTATTTCATTTCCATCGTTACAACACAGACCCATCTACTACTATGTTCTCTACTCTGAAGCAAGAACATTCTTTTAGTTGCTTACAACCTTTCTAGCAGCTCTCTGCTGACCTTAAAATAACAACCCAGAATCTCAGCAGTGACTTTCAGGCCCTCTCACTTCTGGCCTTTGCACTTCTATAGCCTTATTGCACCTGCCTGACCTGTTTTGGCCAAACCCGCCACCCTACCCCATGCAAACACTGTGGCTGCTTGCTCCTGCTCTTAGGGCTTCTGCAAAGACTGCTCTCTTTATAAATAAGCTGTAACCCTAGCCTCCTATTCATTTATTCCTATATATCTCTCAATCTTAATAGCAATTTATAAGAATTTAATGAAGATAATTGTTATTTCTAATGCATTAACTCCCTAATATTTTACTTCTTGTAGTATAAAATATGTCTAAATGTTGTTTACTGGAGTATAAAATATACACAATAAAACGTACAAAAGGCAATATAGAGCTTGAAAAAATTTTACAAAGTGACACTATCATGCTTTATTTGATTTCCAATATAATTAACTGATTTTGATTAAGCATCTGCTCTGTGATTTGAAACATGCTTAGTCCATGAAGGATACAAAAATACAATAAAAGAATTGTTCCTTGTCTCCATGGAAAAATATTTTGATGAGATCTATATAATAGGATAATTAGGAGCAGGAAAAGCTAGAAATGACTCATTCATGCATTCATTCATTTAGTATTTATTGAATCATCGCTGGATATAAAACATGGCTCATAGAAGACAGATGCAGCCCCTGCCCTCATGGAGCATAACTGAGTGAAGAACAAATAGAACACATGCCAGTGAGAGTTCTACATATTATAGACATTCACAGCAATGAAAAGGAATTCCATTTTGAGCAGCCTGGGGTTGGGAGTGGCAGTGAGAGGTAAAGTTTTCTGAAGATAGTAAGAGTGAAGCTAAGACCTGAAAGTTAAAAGAGAGCTGGCCAATAAAGAGAGAGGAAAGGTGAAGCATCTTTCAGGCAGAGGTTAAAACACTGAAAAAGGTCCAGAGGAAAGGAACAGCTTGTTGCATCTGGAGAACTGAACACATTTCAGTATGGGGAAACTGGCAATGCCTGCTCTTATTTCTACCACATTTATTTCTATAGTCCGATATAGGCTTGTCTTTCAGGATTTTTTTTTCCAAATTAAGTTATAAAATCTATATGAAAACTGCAAGTCAGATATTCTGAATACCAAAACACAAAACTCAGGCTCAAGGACCATAAAGCCTGCTTGGACTTATCTCCAGGGATCATGTGCAATTATCTAAAGTGAGAGGTGTAATGGGAAGATATTGACAAAGCAGGACTTATTGAACCCAGGAGGAACAAGGCAGGCCTGATAATGGCTTCAATAAAGCTTGTGCCTGGGGCAGGATTTAATATGTGTAAACAATAGTCTTAATATAGAGATGTTTCTTTTCACTGTAGGCCAAAAAGAAAACTTGTAAGAAAATGGAAAATTGTCATCTACCAATACATCGTGTGTTACACATTTTCTTTAGGGTCTGATTTTGCTCTATTTTCCCAAGAGTAATGGCCATAAAGGACAGGGAGTTAATGCCATATATATAAGGATGGACTAGGTATTATGATCAGTGGGTTTAACAACACATACTTGTTGCTCATTTTCATTGGAAATCATTACTGATCCTGTGCTGCTGGTTTGACACAAGCACTGGGCACAGTGGTGAATGAGAGATTAGAGAAACTTCTCTAATGGAGCTTATATTTCAGAGACAGAGACAATGGGTGAATGAACAAATAAATAAGATGACTTCAACTAGTAATATGTGAAGGAACACAAGGAAGAAAAGGGATTACTCCAGAGAGAAGTCTGTGGAAGGGAGATACTTAACCAGACATCCGACAAAGAAGAAAGAAATAGACCAGGAGAAAGAACCTAATGGTAGATGGAGTATCAACAGCAAAAACCCTGAGACAGAAATGAACTTGGGCTCACTGCAATGACACAAAAGGAGGCAGTGACAAGGAAGTGTCTCTGCTTCCTAGAGCATGTAGGGCATCTAGAGACGCTCTCTAGAACATTCCTAGAGTATCCTGCTCTCTAGAGCAAGAAAGAGAAGGATGGTAGAAGTTGCATTCACAGAAGCAAGCAGATACAATGTAGCTGTTATATGTCAAGTTAACAAATTTGGGTTGTATTCTAAGAAAAACAATGATTTGATTTACACGTTTAAGTTTTGTTTTCTGGCTATGTAATAAACTTTTGTAGAGAAATGCAAGCATGTAAGTGTGTAAGTGATTGCAGTAATTTAGGCAAGATGTGATACTAACCTAGGCTACATACCCGTCTTGAAATAGGCTGATAGCAGTGAAGACAGACAGGGGTCAATCTCAGGATACACTTAAGAAACAGAGCTGACCAGGCATTGTGATGGAAAGCATATGTGCATGAAGCAATGTAAGGAATCCAGGAGAACCCTTCTTTTACTAGTTTCAGCAAATTGTAGATAGTAATGTCAGTTACCTGAAAACAAAGACCTCTTTTTTTTTAATTATTTTTTTAACATTTATTTATTTTTGAGACAGAGAGAGAGAGAGCATGAACAGGGGAGGGTCAGAGAAAGAGGAAGACACAGAATCTGAAACAGGCTCCAGGCTCTGAGCTGTCAGCACAGAGCCCGATGCGGGGCTCAAACCCACGGACCGCGAGATCATGACCTGAACCGAAGTCGGACGCTTAACCAAATGAGCCACCCAGGCGCCCCAAAGACCTCTTTTATTGATGAATGTTAAGACAATGACTAAATAATGTTAACCCTCTACTACATTATCTTCTATAATTAATTATAGGAGGGAAATTGCTTACCATTTTAAAGGTAAGAATGGGGAACAGTGTGGGGTAGTACAAGAATAGAAAGGAAATGAGTTCTATCTCATCTCAGGGGCTGATTCCATCCTCCTGGAATCGAGAACATGCCTAATCTAGAACAATCGTGGGAATGATTCTGGAGCCCTATCTGGTATATCTGGGAATAATGTTGAGATTTAGAAAAACCAAGAGTGGAAATAAAGAGGGAAAGGTTGGCATGCCTGTCATATATCTCTGAAAGTCAAATGAAACAATACTATTGCATTTAAGAGTCAGGTAGAACATGAGCTGCAAACACTAGGGTAAGTTACTCAATGTCCATGACCCTTTCTCTTCATCTATCAAATGGGGATACAAATTCAAATCTACATACATGTAGGAAATCCTGAATGTAATAAAATATGTCAAGTAACTAACATTTAAGAGAAAATGAAAACTCATAGCTTTTTTCCTTAAGAAATAACTTGCATATATTATATGTATATGTATATGTATATGTATATGTATATCTATATCTATATCTATATCTATATCTATATCTATATCATCTATATCTATATCATCTATATCTATATCTAGATCTGTCTGCTTAATCCTCTGGAGATCAGAGGATTTGATTCACCAAAAACACATGAAAACAAGTACCTCCATCTTATTTTGTCTGTCACTCTGAGATCTCTGAGATGACTTATCATTCCAGACATTTTCCCCAAAAGAATTTTAACTTCATTGTTTGGCACACTCTGCCACCTTCTAAATGATCTTAAGTCTTTAGATAAATTAAGTTAATTTGATTATAGTGATGATAATGATGATGATGACAAAAATAACAATAAGCTTCAAAATAAATAGAGATTGGCAGGCAGCTAGAAGAAGAGACATAGAGCTTTCAGGAAGACACTGAAAATAGCCAGTGGATTATACATGGAAGTTGCTCCATTAATTTAACACAGTTTCTCCTCCTTCCTACCTTCCTTCCTTCCTTCCCTCTCTCCCCCCCTCTCCCTCCCTTCTTCCTTTCTTCCTCTCTCCCTTTCTTTCTTTCCTTTCTTTCTTTCTTTCTTTCCAGGTTGGAAGTGAGTGGGTTAATGGATAATACTACTACAATAAAAGGACTCATTACAGAGTCAGCTAATGTTTTTATATTGAGCTTAACTCAGGTGCGGACCCATTAATGTCAGAACACGCCTAATCTGCTCAGATCCCTTCACAAAATTCCTGACTCACTCAGAGTAAATGTCAAAGTCCTTAAGATGGCCTATAATACTTTCTTCTCTTCACAAAACTAAGGGGTAGAAATGAGAGAGGTTAAATGATTTGCAAATGGCCATAAAGTTAGTCACTAGAGGGGTTGAAAGTAGAACTGAATTTCAAAGCTGTCATTCCTTCCACTATATACTCACTGTCACAATGACCATACCATACACTCATATTCCCATGCAAACTTAATTATCAGGTTAGCACTTGCATGGCAGCGCAAGCAAAATTTACATAGAGTTCTTTTATATGTTCAGTTCTTGGTATACAGTAGTTGCTTAATAAATACATGTGTGTTTCCCTTAGCTATTGGGTGCATAAGATTCCAACCAGACACTGCATAATTTTCAGCTACACAGAGTCTCTGTCCAGTTTGAACAGACTGTGACTAGCCTAATTGGTACAAATTGAAGGCTGTCTAAGCCACCTTTTACACTAATGTGCTGATTAAAAAATCTTCACCCTAGCCATACAGGTTCAAACACACATGACAAATTGTCACTCATTTAAGGAAAAAAAAATGAAGGGGCAATGGATTGGCACTTTTGATGTAAGCACAAAAAAAGAGAGAAAGTGTCTAAGTTCAGGCTGTAATTATTCTCAAAACGTATATGAAATAGAGAATAGAGGATGAGAAAATGATTAGTTTCACACACAGAGCAGTGAAGTATTTTGAAGCGATCTGTATTCTTTGTTTCTTTGAGTTACATTCAAATAAGAAAAGCCACAGTTCCACATGCTTGAAAGAAATTAAATCAAATAAATTCCACGCACTGAATATTCTCTGCCACTCTTTAGTACCACTGATATGGGACATATAAATAACTCTAGATTGTGTGTCAGGGCACTTGGTTTCTAGTTTTGGTTTGTCAATTAACAACTATTTTGAATGAAGCAAATCCCTTCACCTCTTGACATTACCCTTTACAGAATCATTTAATACAAAAATAAAATGGGAAGAAATTTCAACTATTACCATGTTTATTTTAGGTACAATACAAAGGTTTGCATTCTATTCTACATGGGGAAAAGCGTATGGTTTCATGGTTACGAGTGTAAGCTTTGGAATCAGATTGTATGGGTTTGAATATGTCCTAAGTTATTTACTGCTTCTGAAAGCTTGGTTATATAAGTTTATGCCTTTAGGGCTTCAGTTTCTCATTTGTAAATGATTATAACAATAGTACGTACCTTAAAGTGTTTTTTGTAGAAGAGATAATCAATGTAGATGGCTAGCAGAGCATCTAAAAGAAAGCATTCAACATTTTCTTCTCCTTATGTTATTATTAATATCCGTATGATTACTGTTGAAATTAGAATAGGCTATAGTTCTTAACTGGGCTCTACTATTGGCTAGCTGCCTAACTTTGAACCCAGTGATAATATTGAACTATCTTTCTCTCTTATTCTTTCACTATAAGGAATAATGCCAACTGTGCTTGGTTGTTAGGTACATCAGCCATTCTACAGATTAAATTCCTAACATATATGATATGTTCAATAACTACAAGTTGATGTGATCACATTCACTCCAGCTTCCTATAATTTCAATTTCCTCATCTAATTACCCCAGGGTATAAGGCTTATTTCAGTTGAAGATATATTCCAGGGCCTCTAGATGGCATGATTCATCATTAAGCTTTGACACTGCTGACCAAACCTTTGTAGAACAGAAGCTGTACGATTAAAAGGACACAGATGTGTCCTCCTCCCTTCCACTGGTCTCAATGAGATTGCCAACTACCAATGGAGGAAACTACAGAGAAACCAGTTTCGGAGCCTAGCCAAGAAGAGGAAGTCATGTGGCACACACTTGCCAAGGAAGTGACTGTGGAAATGCCTGAAGGTCAGAAGAGTAATATGCCTGTCCATCTACTTCAGGGCAACCCTCTCCCACAAAACCTCTTAGTTTCAGAAAAGTTCATTTTTTTTCCAAATGAAGTTTGCTACATTTCAACTCCTTTACATTAATCCACCAGAGCTGAAGAAGTGGATACTGAGACCAAGCAGAAAGTCAAAAACCCATCCAAAACTTCTTCATAAAGCTCTCTCTGATTCCAAATCCTTTACTCTTAGCCACTGTGCTCTGCTTTCCTCTTCATGATCTAACATCTGGGACTCCTCATTCCCTTCATAAGGGTATGCATCTCCTCAAAACTGTCTGGAGAACAGAGGTCCACTCTGAACAGAGGTCCACCCTCAGAACTGCAGCACATTTCCCACATACAGTTATTTCACTCCTCTTCCAAAGGAGAGGAAAGGCTTAAAGCAGATTTTTAAACTACTTACAACTGTATTTCTCAGATCAGCCTCCACTTAAAGAAGCACACTGTTCACATAAGGTTATTCTATAGTCACTGAACATTATATTTTCCAAAATCTATCTCCTCATCTATTAACTCATTTATCTTTCTAAAAAGAATAATACAGAGAATAGTAGAAAAACTAAGTCCAGAAATCCTAATTTCTTTGCTTCCAGCTTAATTAATTATATTTATGATACTTTCTAGGGAATGTACAACATATAAACATATTTTCATATACACATATGATAACATAAGGAAACATACTATTAACAATTTAGACCTGCATGCATGTGTATATACAGATATCATGATTTCCTTCTCTTCCTCTAATATCATCTAGACTTATTGTCTTGCTTCTCTTCAAACTTTATCCTTGTTATTTCTATCCTAAAACTTTTTGGTCAAGTAATTATGGATTTTTATATTTCCCCAAATAAGCCATGATATTCTTCACTTTAGTGTCTTTGTACAGACTGCTTCCTCTTTCTAAGATAGATAAGGCTACAGTTGTGTGTTAAGCAAACATGTATTCATTCTCCAAGAACCAGAAATAATGTCTCCTTTTTTTTTTTGTTTCTTACCTTTCTCCTTAGCCAGGGAAATTTAATAATCACCCTCATTTTTGTTGTCACTGTACCTTATACTTTTAAAAATATTTACCACCATGTCTTATAGACACTTAATTGCCAATCTCTAATTGAGTTGTGGAGGTTTTCATAATGTCTTTCCCATAGTGGGTGTTTAATAATTGTTGGTTGAGAGACTATATGATCACGTACTAGAAGGTTAGATATAGAAGATAACTTTTTCTAACAGGAAAAGGAAAACAATGAGAAACGAACAACCATATAAACCAGTCCCATCATATTTTATATAATTATTTCATAAACAGCTAATAGCAATCTTAGCCTATTTCTATTATGTTAATTTGTGGATGACTTGATTATGAAGTGCAATAGTTAGACAGTCATACATTTATAGTCATGTTCTAATTTATCAATTATCAAGTTCTATGTTCAAATTCCCACAGATTACAACGTATTATTCTCCTAAGGGAATAGATGCATTTTAACTGTCAGATGAATTAAGGATCATCAATACGCTTATGGAAGCCAGCTAGATAGATATGCTCTCCTGGTGGAACTTGGAAACAGATCTATGACATTTATGCCATTATGGTTTTTATTACCTGGACAGCTTCTGATGCTCCACTAAGCTTCAATTTTCCTGACCACAAAATCTCCTCTATGAGCTCTCATCCACTTTATATCCCTCCTTGGTAGTGCTTATCACTTCTTCATTTTGACATTTGTTTTTGGGGACATCTGATTAGTTTTATTCTTTCCAATTAAAGTATAAATTCCTTAAGGGCAGAAAATGGATCTCTTTTACCCAGCATAGAATGTACAGTATCTGTTTCATGGTCAATAAATAATTAATAAATGGATATATAAAAATGAAAAAAAAATGTCTTTCATCCATCTTTGAAGTGATGCTTGGTTTCAGTTATTAGTTGGGAAGAACAATATATAGCAGTAGACCCTAAACCCATGAGGCTGTCAAGTGTTGCTTTGGGAACTTTCTGAAAATGCGTACTTAGTTAGGCATAATGTTAATAATGACACTAAGGATAAAAACCAAGGGGTGCCTGGGTGACTCAGTTGGTAAAAAGTCCAGTCTGACTCTGGATTTTGCCTCAGATCATGATCTCCCAATTCCCAGGATTGAGCCTCATGTTAGGCTCTGTACTGACAGCACAGAGCCTGCTTGGGATTCTCTCTCTTTCTCTCTCTCTCTGTCTCTCACTCTGCTCCTCGCTCCATCCCCTCAAAATAAATAAATAAACTTAAAAAAAAGGAATAAAAACAAGAGCAATAACAAATAATAGCATTAAAAACAAAAGTGAGTTAGTGGTAGTAATAATGATAATGATTACAGCGAGAGAGCCCACAAAATACTAGAGTTGATTTCATACAACATTCCAAATCCATGCCACAAACTCCCAAGGTCAGTTGTAATATTCTACTAAGGAAAAAGAAAAAGTGAGTCTTAGGAAGGTTACTCAGTTAGTGACTTACTGTGGGACTGCAGACTTATTTGACTATGCAATGTCATTTTGTTCTATGACCTTTCTTTAACATTTCATTAATAAGAGCTTTTCTAAGCTTAGGTTTAGATACTAAAAGGTAAACATTATTAGTATCTTTGAAAATCATCTGTAATGTTATACAGTTATACAATGTATTTATTCATGAGTCTTTTAATCTCTCACTATATTCTGGGCTGCCTGAAACAAGGGGAAGGAAATGAATTATTGGCATTTATTTTTGAAATTACAGGATAGCACACTGTTATTGATATAATGGTGCTTGATAAATGTTTGTGAGAATGAAATTTAAATGTTTGGCCAACTCTTCACATAAATATAGGTGAAATTCATTCAAACAGAAAAATTATTAACCTCACTTATAATCACTGCACATGTGGAATATTTCACTTTGCCTATGTCCCAAATGTATTTCTTCTCATATATGTATCTGCAAATCTCTGAAGATGAAAAAGTCTGGATTGGTAATATTTAACTAATTGCTACTTCATTAAATTACTCTTTTAGTCATTATCCTTATTAAAAACTTTATAATCCTAAAATAAATTAGTTGCTGGTTATTTATGTTATATAAATTTATTTGCAAATTATGGATTTGGGATTTTAGAAATATTGCTCAACTTGAAAAATAATGTTCTGTAAGAATTTTCATCTAAAATATGAATATTTAACTAACTGAGAAAACCTATGGTTAGCTTTGGGATTGAAAACCTTAGTGATCTGACATGTCTTGGCCCCTCTTTGGTTTCAAATCCCATTCTCAGGAAGCATTCAGAACACTCAGAATGTGTGTGTGTGTGTGTGTGTGTGTGTGTGCACGCACGTGTGTGTGTGTGTGTCTGTGTGTCTGTGTATACTTACAATGGGAATTGGAGGAAGGCAAAGGAGGAATCATTTAAGCCCAACCATTCGTATTGCTACCACAGTTTTCCCAGTGTTTCCCATCATAACTGGACGTTTGATTTAACAATTGCTGAGACACCCAGCCTTACCGAATGAGATAGAATGTGGTTTTCCAGTGAGCTACTGTAGTAAAAGAAATGAACATGGAGTTTATAGTCTTAATTTCCATTCAAGTATCAGCTCTGTCACTTATTGGATTTAATGTCTTTGGGAAATAATTCATTTTTATCTGAGTCTCTGTTTCTTCATCTATAAAAATGGGCTAATAACACTTAACTTATAATATTGTAGGGAGCCTTTAATGAGGCAATGGCTACAAAAAAAGGGCTTGGTAAATAATAAAGCATAATATTTATAAATATGTATTGTGAAGTAAAAAGAGAAAAACAAACTGGCTAGAGTTTCTCCAGTTTTTTGACTACCGGACATTTTTAAGGTCCAGGAAAAAAAAAGTAAAAAAAAAAAAAAAAAATGAAACCAAAAAAATAGTCTTCAAAGTCTTATACGCCTGAGCACTTTAGTTCTGTCTGTTACACACATGTGCTCTTGATAAATTACTTTACCTTTATAATTTAAAAAAAAAAAACTGTAATATTTTTGAGAGAGAGAGAGAGACAGAGCATGAGCTGGAGTGGCAAAAAGAGAGGGAGACACAGAATCCAAAGCAGGTTCCAGGCTCTGAGCTGTCAGCACAGCTGATGCGGGGCTAGAGCCCACAAACTGTGAGATCATGACCTGAGCTGAAGTCAGACACTTAACCGACTGAGCCACCCAGGCGCTCATTTACCCTTATAATTTTTAATTTTGTTATCTGAGAAATGGGAATGAAATTTTCCTTAGAGAGTATTTATGAGGATCCAATAATAAAGATGAATTTCCTGGCACAGTTATAATGCACAACTATTTTTTAAACAATCCTGTTTGCTCCATGCTTGTAATTTGTACTAAGCACTATAGAAAACCTACTGGGTTCATAATTAATAAAAAGAGAAGAGTTAAATGAAAAACCAAAAGATAAAAATAAGAAAAAAAGAAAATAAAAGAAAACTTAATTCTAAAGATGGTGAACACTTTATAGTTTGTGTAGTAATAAATTGTACTTGAATTTAATGTGTTTCCATGACAATCGAACATTATTTATCCTTGGATGAGGACATTAAACAAAAAGTAGATGAAATACAGAGCATATACTGGCATTTCTCTGGGGGAATTTGTGGGCTAGTCTTGTCTTTTGTGTAGATGAAGAGCTGAGGGAGATAATTGGCTGACACATTTCATATTTTCAAGAAGATGAGGAAGAACTAGCTTGTTCCTCCCTTTGGAAGTAAAATGTCAAGCAAATAAATGGAAATGTGGTTCTGCACCATGTGTGATTTGGGGATGATTCACAGCCTTAGATGCATCCTGAGTTCAGGAGCAGAGCTTGGCAATTTTCTTTCCCAAACCACATTTGAACAAGTGTGCTTTTAAAGATAACTGTAATAAAATCTTATGTTTCAGATCATAAACTGTTTACTGCAAGAATTCTGAAGGAAGACATGGTTTTCCTCGCACTTTCTCTGAAAGACCCCCCCCTTAAGACCACTTCCCCACTGTGGTCTCTGACCCCAACCCATGGGCAGTGGCCCACTCCCAGCCTGATTTTAAGTATCCTTCTTTGCACACCCATCATATGTTCATCACTGCACTAACCACAAAGTACTGATGTTCTATGACTTCTCTGTCCTCCATCAAAATGTTATTTTTTTTAGGGCACACACTAAACTCATTTTTATCTCTGTATTCCCAGAACCAAGAAAATAAGCAGGCATAAGAGCTCATAATTTGGTAGATGAATGAATATACTGTCACGCTTTATTCTTCTTGGACATATTGTATCTTCATCAAAGGCAAATTGTCAGAGAAAGAGCAAGACGCAAGCAACATTAGGGACTGTGATAATGAAGTAAAGAAATTCCCTTTGGGCATCCTTGTGTAGAGAGAACCTGGAAGTCCTTCTCAACTGGTAGTATGGTATTCAAATACTAAAATTATAAAAAATACGATGGTCAGCTTTTCAATTAGACTAATTTGAACCCTGTGCCCTAGCTTCTATGCACCTAGTTTTAATGCAGTTGGGTAAGGAGACTTGAGATGGAAAGATAATTTATTTTTATTTAGTCACCAGGGGATCACAAAACTTAAACTCACAGGATATTTTGAGAATACAATGAATATGTCAAGGTTACAGTTCACTTTTGAGCACACAGTATAACCTTGTTTCTGTTTTATCTTTACACCCATCGCAGCTTGCAATTTTTGTTGTATGTTTATTAGATATTTAACACTGGAATTTGCATAAGACAGTTTGAAAGACATCAAAAGCAGACCTGATTCATGGATTGACTACATACAAATTTCTAAAGAAAGCAAAGGTTCCTCTCTCACAGATACAGAACGCCTGCTCCAAAAGTTGGCCCAAGGCTCAGACATTATCTGTTTCTAGTATCATTTGCTGGCCTAGGCTTTGGGGACCTGGAGATCTGGATCCATATTTGGACTCTGACATTTTTTAGTTGTTAATTCTCTTGTAACTTACGCAAACTCTCTCTCAGTTTCTCCACCCCTAAAAGGGTTAATGAATTATTTCTAATGGGATAATTATAAATATTACATTACAACTAAACTGTGTGAGTCCTGGAATTATATTTATCTTAGTCTCTACTGATGATCTAGATCTTAGCAATGATCTAGATCTGCATACAGTAAATGCTCAATACATATGTCTGGAGTGAATTAACAAACAGGTTCGTTTATGTAAGCCTTTTTATACCTAAACCAGCTCAGACTGAACTTCTGTTGCTGACAAACAAAAGAGTCCTTACTGACAGAGAAATTGCTTCAACTCAGAGGAAGCTGATAAGCACTTTTTCTCAGAATACTGTTTGCTTTACCACCTCCTTTGCCTTGCTTATAAATTTACCTTAACCTCAATGCCAATTCCATATCTAGCTTTAAATATCTTCCCATTTTCAATGTCCACTTAAAAGGCTATCTACCAGAGTAAACTTTTCTCTCCATCATCTTAATGTGATTTCTTCCTCTTTTGAATCCCCGAGTCCTCCTTATATTCTATTTTATACTGCAGCTAAACTATGTGTGTCCATGTATAGTAAATCAATATCTCCTTTACTTCTCCCAATTCTCCACCAAAAGCTGTCATGAATTATCATTACATTGTGTACAGGGTCCTGTTATTATACAGTCTATATAATATTGTAATTGTGTGCTTTATGTTATTTCATTATTCTACTTTATGTTATTTCATTATTCTAATGTGTCATAACTTATTAATCTCACTACTATAGTCTTGCCCATGAATGGATGTTTAGTGACTGAAGTTATCTTAAGAGAATAGAATCTTTTCCAGGAAAAAGTTTTGATGTTATTCATCCTCAGAAACAAAAACAAAAACAAAACAAAAAACAAACAACAAAACAACAACAACAAAAAAAGTCACTATGGCAGACATTGCTAATTGGCTTCCAGTATCTTTTCTCTCTTCCACAGTGATAGAAAATAAATTTTCAGCAGAGCAAAAGGTTAGCCAGACTAGAACTACATTTTCTAGCCTCCATTATGAAGTAAGCCCATGTGATTGAGTTTTGTCTATTAGGTTAGCAAAACTGTCCTGTTGTGGTTCCCAAGAAGTTTCTTACGGGACATCTCCATGTATTTTTTTATCCCTTATTATTTACTCTCCTTAATCCTGCTGTCTGGAACATGAATGTCATGGATGGAGACCCAACTGTCATTGTAAACCCACAAGACAAGCCTATGGTAGAGTAGCAAACAAACTGGAGCTGTGGTCCCTTCCTCAAGCAGAGCTGCTATATAATTCTGGTTTGTATGTACAAAGTATTTACACTGTGAAGACAAATGGATAGATATTTTTTTCTTAAGCCACTGTTATCTTCATAACTCACAGGCAAACTCCTAGCTCATGCTCAAAATTTTTTTCCTGAATTATCTTCATAGTTCATTCTTATCTATGTATCTTCACTGGTTTGCCTTCCCTGGAAATGTTCAGGGATAAAGTGAAGATCTGGCTTACAAACAGTCCTTTATAAGAATGTAGCCACAGAAGTACAGCCAAAAAAATAATTAAAACCTTGGTAATAATCAAAAGAAAATAGTATATTTTCCACCATGGGATCAGTAGTATGCTATGGAGATAGAGGACAAAAAGTGAACCCAGTTCTATACTTTGGCCCCCAGAAGTGCATAGTCTACTGGGGTCTCACGATACAGAGAGAAACAAAATAATTTCTGAGGTTGTTAGCCTATAGGATACAGACTAAATATACTGAGAATCAGAGAGGGAAAACAAAAAGTGAGTCATTTTTATTCTATTCTATTCTATTCTATTCTATTCTATTCTATTCTATTCTATTTTAAATTTCTTAATCCCCATCACCTATTTAACCAATCCCTCCAACCACCTCCCTTCTGGTAACTATCAGTTTGTTCTCTATAGTTAAGAGTCTGTTTCTTGATTTTTACCTCTCTCTCTCTCTCTCTCTCTCTCTCTTTTTTTCCCTTTGTTCATTTGTTTTGCTCCTAAAATTCCACATATGAGTGAAATCATATAGTTATTTTTCTTTCCCTGATTGGCTTATTTTGTTTAGCCTAACACTCTCTAGCCCCATCTATATCACTGCAATTGGCAAGATATCATTCCTTTTTATGGCTGAATTACACACACACACACACACACACACACACATATATACGTATGTATATATATGGCACCTCTTCTTTATCCATTCACCCATCATCAATGGACACTTCAGCTGTTTCCATAATTTGGCTGTTGTATATAATATTGCTATAAACATAGAAGTACATGTATCTCTTTGAATTAGTATTTGTTTATTCTCTGGGTAACATAGTAGTATGATTACTGGATCATAGGGTAGTTCTATTTTTATCTTTTTGAGAAACCTCCGTACTGTTTTCCAAATGGCTGCACCAGTTTGCACTCCCACCAACAGTGTAAGAGTGTTCCCCTTTCTCCACATCTTCACCATACCTGTTGTTTCTTTATTGATTTTAGCCATTCTGACAGGTGCAAAGTGTTACTTCATTGTAATTTTGATTTGCATGTCCCTAATAATCAGTGACATTGAGCATCTTCCAATGTGTGTAATGGCCATCTCGTGCCTTCTTTAGAGAAATTTCTGTTAGTGTCTTCTTCCCATTTTTTCATTGGATTATTCATTTTATGGGTGTTGAGTTTTATAGATTTTGGATACTAACCCTTTATATGATACATCATTTGCAAATATCTTCTCCCATTCTGAAGGCTGCCTTTTATTTTCATTGATGGTTTCTTTTGCTGTGCAGACACTTTTTATTTTGATGTAGTCCCAATAGTTTATTTTTGCTTTTGTTTCCCTTGCCTCAGGAGACATATCTAGAAAAAGTTGCTAGGGCCAATGTCAAAAAAGTTACTGCCTGTATTGTCTTCTAGGATTTTTATGGGTTCAGGTCTCACATTTAGGTCTTTAATCCATTTTTAGTTTATTTTTGTGTGTGGTGTAAGAAAGTGGTGCAGTTTCATTCTTTTGTGTGTTGCTGTCCAGTTTTCCCAACACTCTTTGTTAAAGAGACATTCTTTCTCCCATTGGATAGTCTTTCTTACTTTGTCAAAGATTAATTGGCCATATATTGTGGGTTTATTTCTGGGTTTTGTATTTTTTAATGTTTATTTATTTTTGAGACATTGCCAGTACTATGTTAAATAAAAGAGAACATGAGTGAGGAAGGGGGAAAGAGAAGGGGACAGAGGATCCAAAATAGGCTCTGTGCTGACAGCAATGAGCCTGATGCAGGGATCAAACTCACTCATGACCCATGAGATCATTACCTGAGCTAAAGTCAGTTCAACTGACTGAGTCACCCAGGCACCCCAGGGGTTTTCTATTCTGTTTCGTTGATCTATGTGACTATGTTTGTGCCAGTGCCATACCGTTTCGATCACTACAGCTTTGTAAAGTAACTTGAGTCTGGAATTGTGATGCCTCTAGCTTTGCTTTGCTTTTCAAGGCTGCTTTTGTTATTTGGGCTCTTTTGTGGTTCCGGGCATATGTTAGGATTGTTTACTCTAGCTCTGTGAAAACGCTCTTGGTATTTTGATAGGCATTGCCTTAAATCTGCAGATAGCTTTGTGTAGTATAGACATTTTAACAATATTTGTTCTTCTAATCTGTGAGCATGGAAGATCTTTCTATGTCTGTGTCCTCTCCAATTTCTTTCATCATGTCATCTGCAAAGAGAGAAAGTTTTACTTCTTCCTTACTGATTTAGATGCCTTTTCTTTCTTTTTGTTGTCTAATTGCTTTGCTAGGACTTGCCAGTACTATGTTAAATAAAAGTGTTAAAAGTGGACATCCCTGTCTTGTTCTTGACTGTAGAGGAAAGCTCTCAGTTTTTCCCCATTTGGAGCATTAGCCGTGGGTTTCTCATAGATGGCCTTTATTATGTTGAGGTATGTTCCCTCTAAACATACTTTGTTGAGGGCTATTATCATGAATGGATGTCGTACTTTGTCAAATGTTTTTTCTGCATATATTGAAAAGATCATATGGTTCTCATCCTTTCTATTATTGTGATGTATCATGTTGATTGGTTTGCAAATATTAAACCATGCTTGCAAACCATGAATAAATCCCACTTGATCATGGTGAATGATTTTTTTAACGTATTGTTGAATTTGGTTTGCTAGTATTTTGTTGAGGATTTTTTGCACCTATGTTCCTTGGGAATAGTGACCTATAGTTCTCTTTTTTTTGTGGTGTCTTTATCTGGTTTTGATGTCAGGGTAATTCTCACCTCATAGAATAAAATTTGGAAGTTTTCCTTCCTCTTCTATATTTTGCAATAGTTTGAGAATGGGTATTAACTCTTCTTTAAATGTTTGGTAGAATTCCCCGTGAAGCCATCTGGCAATGGGCTTTTGTTGGTTGAGAGGTTGTTGTTGTTTTTTTTTTTAATTACTGATTCAATTTTTTTGCTAGTTATAGGTCTGTTCAAATTTTCTGTTTCTTCCTCTTTCAGTTTTGGTAATTGAAATGTTTTTAGGAATTTATCCATTTCTTCCAGGTTGTCCAATTTGTTGACAAATAGTTTTTCATAATATTCTCATAATTATTTGTATTTCTGTGGTGTTGGTTGTTATTTCATCCCTCTCATTTGTGATTTCATTTATTTGGGTGCTTTCTCTTTTCTTTTCAATAAGTCTGGCTAGAGGTTTATCAATGTTATTATTTTTTTCAAAGAACCATGTCCTGGTTACATTGATCAGTTATTTTGTTTTGGGGTTTTTAAGTTTCTATATAATTTATTTCTGCTTAATCTTCATTATTACCTTCTTTCTGCTGGCTTTAGGCTTCATTTGTTTTTCTCCTACTAGCTCCTCTAGATGTAAGGTTTAGTTGTTTGAGATTTTTCTTGTTTCCAGAGGTAGACCTGTATTGCTGTATACTTCTCTCATAGGACCATTTTTGCTGCATCCAAAAGTTTTGGACCATTGTGTTTTCATTTTCATTTGTTTCCATTTATTTTTTTTTTATTTCTTCTTTGATTTCCTGGATGACCCACACTCCCTGTTTAGCAGCTGGCTGTATAACCTCCATGTATTTGTTGTCTTTTCAGATTTCTTCTTGTGGTTGACATCTAGTTTCAGAGCATTGTGGTCAGTAAAGTTTCATGTTATGACATCAGTCTTTTTGTATTTATCGAGGCCAGTGTTATGGCCTAATATGTGATTATGGAGCATGTTCCATATGCACTTGAAAACAATGTGTATTCTGCTGTTTTAGGATGGAATGTTCAGAATATATCTGTTAAGTCCATCTGGTCATTGTGTCATTCAAAGACATTTCTTATTTATTTTGTGTTTAGATGATCTATCCTTTGATGTAAGTAGGGTGTTAAAGTTCCCTATTACTGTGATATTACCCATTAGTTCCTTTATGTTTATTATTGTTTTACATATTTGGCTTCTTTCATGTTTGGGGCATAAATATTGACAGTTGTTAGATCTTCTTGTTGGATTGTCCCTTTTATTACTATATAGTGCTCTTCTTTGTCTTTTGTTACAGTGTTTTAAAGTCTATTTTGTATAAGTATTGCCACTCAGGCTTTCCTTTGACGTCCATTTGTGTGACAAATGTATCCTCATACCTTCATTTTCAATCTGCAGGTGTCTTTAGGTCTAAAATGAGTCCTTTGGGGGCGCATGAGTGGCTCAATTGGTTGAGCATCCAACTTTGGCTCAGGTCATGATCTCGCAGTTTGTGAGTTCAAGGCCCGTGTCAGGCTCTGTGCTGACAGCTCAGAGCCTAGAGCCTGCTTCAGATTCTGTCTCCATATCTCTGGCCCTCCCCCACTTGCACGCTCGCTCTCTCTCTCTCAAAAATAAATACACATTAAAAAAATAGTAAAATAAAATAAAATGAGTCTCTTTTAGGCAGTATATAGGTGGGTTTTGTTTTTTTATCCATTCTGACACCCTATGTCTTTTGATTGGAGTGTTCAACCCATTTACATTCAAAGTAATTATTAATAGATATGTATTTATTGGCATTTTATTACTTTTTTGTGGTTGTTTCTGGTGATTTTCTCTGATCCTTTCTCATCTTTCTCTCAAGTTTTGCTGATTTTCTTTAGTGACACATTTAGATTCCTTTCTTTTTATTCTTTTCATGTTGATTAGTGATTTAAATGTAGATCTTTTATAGTCAAATTAAAGATTCAGAAGGGGATGTTTAGATGAGGAAAATGCAAGATATAGCATTAAAATCACTAATATGGACACACATGTTGCCACCCTGTCTTTACCCAAGCAAATGCTTTTGGACTCTTCTTCGACACATGCAGAGTCACCCTTCTTATTGTACTACCACCTAGGGAGCTACAATCAAACATTTTAATACTCTGTATGGAACCTATTTGCTATCTCTGAGGTAGATTATTCTGAGAAGTGGAAAAGCATAAGCAAAGTTGCAGAGATAGGAATGAAGAATGCATGGTTTCAGGCACCTGGGTGGCTCAGTGGGTTAAGCATCTGACTCCAAATTTGGCTCAGGACATGATCTCACAGTTTGTGAGTTCAAGCCTCATACTGGGCTCTGCACTGGCAGTGTGGAGCCTACTTGGGAATTTCTCTCTCTCTCTGCCCTCCCCAGCTTGCTCTCTCTCTCTCTCTCTAGGTTAATAAATAAACTTAAAAATAAAAAAATAAAATAAATTAAAAAATAAAAAAAATAAAGAATGCATAGTTTCTGGAATATGGCTAGACATGAGTAAGGGATACAGTCTAGAAAAGTGAATGGTGACATTGGTCTATGGGATTTCAGTGGTTATGTCTTTGGAATCTACAAAGCAATCCTACCCAACTCCCCCTAAACTGCCTCCACTGGAAAAGGTCATTAACTCTTTTATCTTGTCTCTGACTAATTTTTTTATTATTAGGAGCTCAGTGTTTAAAATATAGATTTGAAAACATATATATTATCTCTAATATAATAATAAGAACCATAATAAAAATATGTTTAAAATAAAATGGAGGAGCACCTGGGTGGCTCAGTCAGTTGACCATCTGACTCCAGATTTCTGCTCAGGTCATGATCCCAGGATCATGGAATGGAGCCCCATATTGGGCTCCACACTGAGCGTGATTGGGATTTTCTCTCTCTCTCCCTCTGCTCCTCTTCCCCGCTTGTGCTCTATCTTTAAAATAAAATAAAATGAAAAAAATACAATGGAAATAAAGAAAAGAGAACCTCTAAATCTAGCAAGGTAGGGAGCTGTTAGCAAGAGGAGTCAAAAACTGGTAATTCAGTCTTAAGGCAAATGTAGTTCACAAAATAAGCATTCTAAGAAGAAACAAAACCAGAATGGATAAAAACTCTTGAAAGGATTTGGTATTTTTAAATATCAGAAAGTAATCTCAAGTGGATAGAGAGTAAGCCACATGCAATATGATAGAAAAATATAGAATTAGAAAAGGTAGGAATGATTTTTTAGTCCAAACTTGCTCGCTATACAAAAATCTACCTTTTTTTTTTTTTTTTTTAATCTATGGGTGACCTGGCTTTGCTTTAGAAATTTTAGGGGCAAGTATGCCTGGGTGGCTCAGTCAGTTGAGAATCCAACCTCGGCTCCAGTCATGATCTCATGATTTGTGAGTTAGAGCCCCACGTCAGGCTCTGTGCTGACAGCTCAGAGCATAGAGCCTCCTTCGGATTCTGCGTCTCCCTATTTCTCTGTCCCTCCCATACTCGCACTCTATCTCTCTCTCAAAAATATACAAGCATTTAAAAAAAAACTTTTTTTAAGAAACTTTAGGGGCAAAACAATCCACATTGCCACTTTTTTGGAGCAGTCTGTTTTGTCTTCCAATAATTCAAATCACTACATAACAATGATGATAATAACAATAGTCATTATTATTGTTTATACTTGAATTAAATATGACTACCTGCAACTAGGTACAGTGCATATGTTTGGACTTTTGTGTTAGATAAGCCTGGTTTACACCTCAGTTCTACTACTTAGCTACGTATTCCTTTTCTGGTTGCTTAACATCTCAGAACCTATTACATCAAGTTGAAATATAAAGATATATACAATTACATTTCACCTATGGTGTTGTATTTGAGTTAAATAAGATCACATAGAATGTAATAGATTCTCTTTTTCTACTTTTCTTCAATTATTGGTTTTTCTTTTTCCACCTTTCTTCAAGTCCCTTTGTAAAATCCTTTGACATTATCTTTCTTTTAAATTCACCACCCAGTCTATTTTCTAATACAAAGCTGCTAATATGCAAATGAGTTTTCTTTGTGCCTCTACACAGGGTTGTAAGAGGTTTAAATAAAGGCATCTTGTCATAGCCAGTGCTTTCCAGACAATTAACCCATCAAGCCTCTGGCTCAGCTATTGGCCATGATTTTGGGTAATTATTTTCTTCATTGGCACTGTTTTTAATAGCTTGTTACGTGCTACAAGGAAAATCCATCCCAATAAATTTAAATGGAATACTTTATGAGAAGGCCAATAAATAGACAACAGCAAGCTGGTTCAAAATGATAATTAATATGTTATTGACTCACACTAAAAATATGGCCTTTATTTCTAAAGATATTATCTGGATTCTGCTTGGAGTCCTAAGCATTTAATTAATTCTTTACTTTTATTATAAAAATAACACAGATTTAAAAGCACACATATCATATGATTAAAAATGAAGAATACTTTCAATATTAACCTTTTATTTACTGCTACACTTTGTACACTTGTAGCCTAATACAGATGTGGATAAAAAATCATATTTAATAATTATTACAGTAGAATTTATCTTCTTGATAAAGATCAATTTACCTTTTTAAGATTCAACTTAAACTTTGTCTCTGTTATAAAACTCTCCCTGAACCTTCCTCACCTCTGCCAGGTCAGATCTCACTCTTTCTCCTTGGTTACCTCCACCCTACTCCATTCATCTGTCTCTCATAGCATCTCTCTCTCAATGCTAGGTTTTGCTTTTGTTTACATGTTTGTCACCTACTACTAGATTCTAACATCCATAAGAGAAAGAGGCAGTTTTAAATTCATTTTTTTTTTAAATTTCTGACACCTAAAACAATGCTTATACAGAGTATTTATATTTCACATTAATACATTTCATATTTTCAACTTAACGGTAATTATTGCTGACACCTGTCCCACTATGAAATATTGCTCTAGGGTAAGTTTGCTAAATAAATATAACATAACATAACACAACATAACACAATGTAACATAATATGACAAGTATAAGAGAGTCAAATTGTAATGTCAGATAAACAAAGAATAACTTTTTAGCAAAAAGCTGTCCCAAATACTGCATTCAAATTTAACTGGGAATACTGTATTTTTATTTGATAGGTTTGGCGATCCTATCTAGAGGCAGAGAAAACCTGTATGATTTAAATGAGAGAAAAATTTTAGATAAACTTTGGTGACATATTTATTAACTCAACTGTACCACAGAGAAGTCTCCATATTTCATGGTGGATTTCCTAAATCCCTCTGTAATGGAAGGGAATACTAAAGATACCTTTGCTTCACCCAGATAATCTATGCCCGCACACCGCTTATAAGGAGCTATAGAGAATTGAGAAACAATCTCTAATCTGACCAATTTAACACATCAGTACTCTTGTCCCCAATTTGAGCAAGTAGACAAGAGTGAAAGTGAAAACTAGGTGAATTTCTCCTCTTCCACGGATACAAATGACAAGCTTTTGTCTATTTTACCACCAACTTTCCTTCTCTCCTCCCATGTCTCCTTTACTATAATTAGTAATACTAATAACTGAAAGTTTTGCAATTATTCAAATAAGTGCACAAGACACTTTAAAAAATTAACTTTATAACAACTATGTAGCTGTTATTAATAATAATTACCTTTCCCAAATTCATTTGTGAAAAGGAACTCATCACTTCAGGAGCCAGAAACTTCTATTTTTGTGTAGAAAAATCTTTTAACAGGTTTCTCATTAATATGGGACAGAACACTGCCTTCCTGTAACTTGTATGGATCACACCTAGTTATGATTTTTGGAACTACAAAAAAGGGATCAGATGTTTCTCCCTACATGGCATCCCTTCAAATAGCTCCAATATCTATTTTCTGCACACACACGTCCAAACGTGTACTCTTCTATAGCTCAAAGAGCCCTTTACCTCTTTCTAATATAACCGAAGTTGGAGACATTTTTTTCCATCTGTATTTCCCTAAGTATACTGGCTCCATGAGGAATAGATCCTGTATTGGCATTATTTTATTTCCAATTATCTAGCAGAGCACCTGACATATCATGAGGCTCAGTAAATATGTGTGACATAAATGAATTAATCCTGCCTCTCTTGGCTTAGACCCTTAAATGTGAAAAGAAAATTCTAGGAGGCCCACACGTCACATCGTCAGTTTTGATATCATTCATTCATTTACTCATCTAACAAATATTTTTCGAGCACTTAACTGTCTTGCAGGAAGGATACTGTGTCCTGGTGAATACAGTAGTAAATAAGAGAGGCAAGGCTCCTGCCTCAAAGAGATGGCATGTGTCCCATCAGTGGGACGTTGTGACTCTCCTAATGCCATCAAAATTGACAGGAACTGTTTAAGTCTGCAAAGTAACTCTTGGTCAACTAAATCCATAACTATTTTTCATGTCAATTGCATTAATCTAGAACTCCAGATTCTTTACTGAAATAATTTTCTCTCATTTGTTCCTTATTTTGTTTTGTGCTGTGTTGTTTTAACCAAAGTACTTGGCTTTGCATTTATGCCTATAGATTATTTTAGTCAGGAATCTGTTTCAAATCTTAGCCGATACAATTATTTTTAGTGTGAATACTTTAGCCATAATACCTTTATTTTTCCTTAGCGAATATCATCTTTGCCCTCTATGTCCTTCCACAGAACTAAAAAGGAACCAAAACCACAGGGAAAAAAATAGAACATAGTATGTCCTCTTTCTCTTTTCCCTGTTGTTCTCATGTTCTCTCTTCTCTGAAAGTTCAATAGACAGACATTCCTCTTATGGACCTCTATCCTTTACACTATAGCATCATGTTACACCTGAAAGTTGAAATTGGACAAAGTGAATTCAAATTCAGGCTCAGACTCTCTCTGAGTATTTGGAGTATAACCTCTGTCTCTATTTCTTTATGTGTATAAAAGAGAATGTTAACAGCATCAACAGAGGGTTACATGAAGGTTCAATGAGATATAATAAGTGCCTGCAGGAGTTTCTGGTGTAGAGTTGGCACTAAATATCTACTGGGACTTTCCCTCTTCCTAAGTGCTTTCTACGTCACCCCTCTCCACAAGGACCTGTTTTTTAAGTCATTATCAGAGAGAATGTACTTATGGTATAGTGCATTATCCAGTAGATATTCTCCTGAAACCCTTCCTTAACTGTTTCCCACCATACCTGCCCTGAAGTTTGGTTTCCTCTCAGGAAACTGGAGTGAAAAGTTAATCAAATGCAATCGTGTCTGGAACAGAACCTTTCAAGAGGTTTCAATGTATCTGTTTGTTCTTGGCATATAAGATTCTGAGTTGTACAGAATTTGGTCTGATACTGTAAACTATAATAAGAGATATATATGTGGTCTTGCCCTGTGTCAGGCACACAGTTCCTAAAATCTTCAGAATTTCCTAATAAGACCCATAAAGTGTCTTTTGATATTCAAAACAAACCCTTTCAATCACCTTTATATTAATGAGATGACTTTTCGAAAGCACCTGAAGATGTAGCCAGTTGCCAGGGGAACCAACCATGTGATTTAGTGGTTAGAACTTTCAGCCTTCCTTTCCAATGCTGGGGAGGGGACAGGAACTGAAAATGGAGTTCAATTACCACTGGCCAATGATTTAATCAAGTATTCCTATGTAATGAAGCCTCTAAAAAAACTAAAAGGATGAGATCAGAAAGCTTCCTGGTGGGTAAACACCTAGAGATGCGGGGTGGGTAGCACACCCAAAGAGGGCATGGAAGCTCCATGCTCCTTCCCACATATTTTGTCCTCCACATGTCTTCCATCTAGCTGTTCTTGATTTTTACCCTTTTACAATAATCTGGTAATCTAGAAAGTGAAATGTTTTCCTGAACTCTGTGAGCCACTTTAGCAAATTAATTGAACCCAAGGAGGAGGTTATGGAAACCTCTTATCTACAGCCAGTTTGTCAGAAGTACAGGTGACAAACTGGACTTGTGATTGGAATCTGAAGTTGGGGTAAGAGGATAGTCTTGTAGGATTGAGCCCTTAACCTGTGGGATATGACACTATTTGCAGGACACTAAGCCGGTGGTGCAGAATTGCCTGATTGTGTGGAAAGCCCACACACCCGGTATCAGAAGTGAAGCAGTGTAGTAGTAGAATACTGACAGAGCACACTCAGGAGTGTGTTTTCCACTAGCCATTTCTGCTGTGCATATAAGCTACATGTCTAAATCACTCTTAGTTTTTTTTGTTTTGTTTTGTTTCTTCCTCTAAAAACAGAGACTTGGCAATATCAACCTTGCATGATGTTGATGGTTAAATGAGATGCCATGTGTAAAGCATTTAACAGGTTTCTTGACCAAGGTAAGTATAGAGGCAGCTTCCAGGCAATAGGCTTGACAATGGAAACCTGAGTAAGAGGAAAGGGCCCACAGTGACCACAAGGCTGAGTGCAAACAGACTCTTGAGACACACCTCAAAATATCTACAAGCACTAGCTGACAACTGGGCTACTTACAAGGGGCAGAGGCACCAAAAAGGTAAAATTCCATACATTCCCATACCTTCTCAGTCCCGTCCCCAACCACTGTCCCTTAACTACAGCTCCTGACCACTGCCTCCTGGCAGACAATCTCTCCTTTGCTGTCCTAGCTTCTGCTCCCTTGCAGTGTGTTCAATAAACTTTTATCTCCTTTGTTCTGTCTTGGGTGAATACTTTTATTGCCTGTGCCAGCCTCCACCCAATAGGTCCCTCCACCCCCCGCCATAGTCAGTGCTCCATAAATGACTGTTTCCTCCCTAATTTGTCTTCCCAATCAATTTAATCTCCTTCTTCATTCAAGGCAAAGTTCAAATATCCTCTCCCTGTGCAAGTAACACCCTGAACTATTTATTGTTCATACCTCATGATCACATTTTAACTGTTTTACTTCCACACCTTCACCCCATCTATTCCTTTGCTTTGGCCGTGGACTATCTGCTTTTCATTTTTCTGTAGGTGTTCTTAACATTAACATTCCCCATAAGGCAGTTGGCTGATACTTTGGTAGAGGCAGTTACTCACCACTTAATCCTTAATCCTCTCCAAGGTGTAATTAATGCAGGGAGCGGTTTACTCAATCAGGGGCTACATTTCCCACCATCTCCTATATCTAGGCAGGACCTTGTGATTAGTTCTAGCCAGGAAGATATTAAGTTGAAGTGAGCATATCACTCTGGTAAAAATGGTAAAGGATAAAGTTTGAATTTGCTGTAGTCTCTATCTTCTGGCTGAACAGAGAAGGCTCTTGGAATCTACAAGAGTGTGGGACTCTGAACACACCCGGGTCCCTAAGTGCCACCTGACTAGGAACAATGCATCAGACTGTGTTGAATGAAAAACTTATGTTGTCTTAGGCCACTGGCAATTTAAAGGTTTTCTGTTTGTGCAGCCAGAATTACTTTTATTAATGCAGATGTTATGCCCTTTTCATATTATGGATACATGGTAGATGATGTCCCAGAGACATCATTTAACTTGCATACTCTTTTGGAAAACGTGATTTTCTCTACATATCAGAGCCTTAATTTCATAGTAGAAAGATAATCTGGTAACTACTTCATGTTCTCCTGCTGATAACTCACCTACCTAAGGTACCTGGATTACTTTCAGCAAATTTGCTCTGTGTGTTCTTGTTGCAGTCAGGATATCAGTTTCCTTCCAAGTCTTTTCCTTGCACTCGACGCTTCAGTGTAGAGTTTTGTTGATCACAGTCTGTGTCTGTGATAGAGTGTCAAAAGAAATCAGCTGGAAGACTTAAAGGAGTTTCAAAAGGGGGTGCATGCATGCACTCATTCTGGAGCAAAGCTTGCCAGCCTGGCAGCTACAATATGAAGGGAGAGGCCTGACATTTTGCATCCAAATACCCAAGTTTTGACCCTGAACCTTTCATTCTCAACTTGCAACCTGGCACAAGTCACTAAATTTCTAAAGCTCAGTTTCTTCATGTATAAAATTAGAATTATTGAAATAATTAAATAGGATATTTGCCTCATGAAGTCCAGCAAATAGCAATTTTTCAATGCATCTTAACACTTGTTTTCCCTTCACATAGTCATTGAGGAAAACAAGTACACATGCTTAGCCAGTAACAAGCGCATATAATCCATTGACTTGTTTATTCCTTTCTTCTTTGTATCCAAAAGGGATCCAAGCATAGAGTAAAGGTTATGTGCTTTATTCACAACATGTCTAAAAGCTGGCAGAAATGTAAGTTTAGGATCATTTTCCAAATAATCAGGAGAAAACAGAAATGTTTTATAAAAATTACTCCCCATTGAACTTCAAAATACATTATAAAGCTTAATTCTAAGTATTTTTTTCCAATAATCATCACTTTATGAGAATATGTACTTGTATGTCAAAAAAATTTTTAATATAATTATAGTTTAGGAAAATCTCATGATTAAGCCAATGGACTAAAATCATTTTAATTAATGAGGTTGGAATGAAGGAGAATTAAGTAATCACAGGCCTTTAACACCAGTAATTTTGTGTCTAGATCCTGCACAGAAAATTTAAGTTAAGACTCATGATTATACACAGTTGATTTGCTTGTTATCTATGCTATCACTCTGCTGAGAAATATTTAGAAGAAGCTGTCATGGCCAAGTCTATTATTCTAATATATTAGACCCTATAACCATGAATAGCTTGCAGTTACTATTAATTATGCATTGATTTCACAGAGATTGTCAAAACTTTCATGGTAAGAAGCTCTTTTCTCAACAACACTAAAGGAATCACATTTTCTGATGACTTTCTTTTTCCTCTTGAAGAGAAACAAAATAGTGATATTAGAAACAAGCAAGGCTTTTGTCATTGGAGTATTTTCCTTGTGCAAAGTATTCTGTTTCAATGCAGAAAAAATAGTTTCCCCCCTAAATTTCTATTAGACTGATTAAGACAATGTGTTTTCTGAAATAAGAACAAAATTGTACTAACCACTGTATGCATTTTAACTCCATTGACAAAAATAGCATGCTTCTTGGAACACAGTTAGTAAGGATAATCACTTAAGATAAATAAAATATTCTTATAAAAGCGTTACAAAAAACTGAATAACTTTCATTCCGCACAACTTGAAAGAGCTATCTTGTTTCTGGATCATATGCAATGAGTATTGCCATCACAAGATCCTGGCTGATTTTGCTGCCCTGAAAAAAAGGAGGAGAGGAGGAGGAAGAGGAGGAAGAAGAGGAGCAGGAGGAGGAAGAGGAGGAGGATGAGGAAGAAGAAGAAGAAGAAGAAGAAGAAGAAGAAGAAGAAGAAGAAGAAGAAGGAGGAGGAGAAGAAGAAAAGAAGGAAGAAAAATGGAAACTTTTGGTGCCCTCATTAATTGCTCAGTGTGGTCAACTATGAAATGGAATTATACCTCAATGTCCTACTGCTTTGAACATTAAATGAGGCACTGTTATCTTTTAAAATTTAACATGAGAAACACACAGAATTTGCTATTATCAACATCATCTTATAGTTGATATGCACCCATCTTTTAGACCCAGTATTTTAAAATCACAGACTCAGAATTCTCCTTGGTAATCTGCTACAGATGTTCCATCCATAGAATTATTATTAAGTAAATACCTTTCCGAATAGATGTGTGTTAATCATATTGCAAAAAGTTACATTCACAGTCCAGTCTTTAGAAATCAAACAGCTCATAAATCAGTAAGTGAAAATACATAACAAGCATAACAACGTGTTGTATTCTTCATGAAGTGGTTTCACTTAAAATATTGCACTTGATCTAACAACCACCATGCAAAATCATTACTACCAAACCTCCTTTATTGATGAAGAATTAAAGATAATTGACTGGTTAAGATACACAGGGATAAAAGATGGCATTGCCAAGGCTTCACCTTGAGTTTTCTGACTCTAAAACTCTGAATTCCATTTGTGAACACCACTGAAGCATGAAAGGGTCCTAATCATTGCCAACATCTTGAAATGCCCTGTTTTGAAAAATGTCAAATCTGAAACATGTATAGTAGAGAAAGAAGAGAAATGGGCATCTGAAAGGCTGAATCTTTTCCTTAAAGTTCCTGGAGTATGCTTAGTCAGATAGGGCAATGCTAAGATAAGATGGTGAGGAGTCCTAAGAGATCATATCCCACATCGTCACAAGGTCTAATTTTATCATTCATCCAACAAATTATATGACAACCCTACAGATTAGGGTCTAGGGAATACATCTTTCAAGAGAAACTGTTCCAACCTTCAAAATATTTATCATCTTATAAAGAAGACAGACAAATAAACTGGACAATTGAATTTGATAAAAAAGTTCAAGAGACTAAAGATGCAGACAATGCCAATAGCGTGGCTGCCCTGGAAATGAGAATCAAATAGACACTGGGATGGGGTGACGCCTGAGGGCCCAACGCAGTCATAACAAGTTGGACTGACTGCCCAAGGCTGCTAGGGTGGCAGGTTCCTAAATGGAAATGCAGAAGTATGTTAGTGTAGAAACCAGAATATTTGATAGGAAATATTTTGATCTTACCAAAAGAGACAAACAGAAACAGTGGAATAAAATGTTAATCTCACATATATTCACATACATATACACACACGCATGCACACATCTCTATTCTTACTATACTTGATGAACAGTTTACACCCTAAAAAAATATCCAGAGGCATGAACATGTAAAACACCTAGCAAGCAAGGAAAATGAACCACTGAAAAATGAACTATTTATTTTATGAAACAAAAATAAACCCCCATTTTATATACCTCTTCAAAACATACACACAAACACACACAAAGGATGGAAAAATGCAAGGCCAAAGAATCAAGTGATGTTTCTTAAACAGAATCCCCTATTAAATGAGAGATAGCTTTGATAGGCTATTATCCAACCTATTTATAGGTTAAGTGCTCTAAGATGCAAAGAGATCAAATGATATTCCAAAAGTTGCATAGCCTTAACCTGCAACTTCTAGTCACACTGCATAATACAGGGTGGGAACAGCGTGTATTGTTTGCCCTATAGGTTTTATTAAAGAAAAACATGCTAAATGCACTTTCATTCATTCGATGAATTAATCAACACTTATTAAGCAGCTACTATGTTCCATTCACTGTGAAAAACTGTAGAGATACAATATATCTGGCCATGGTCTAGTGAGGGGAGGCAGATAATAATCAAAGAATCACACATATAAATTAAAAGATTAAATATATTATTACCAGGACATGCTACATTGTGTTCTGCATTGTGTGATAGTCATAAAAATTAGACCAGGCTCTTTCCAGGAAGGAATAAGTGAACCACAGTCTGAAGAAAAGCTGGAGTTGATGAGAAGGTTGGGAAGGTGAGTTACTAAGCCAACATGAGCAGAATGACATTCAGTGGAATTAAAAAGAGCAATGTGTGGCCAAAGCAAAGGAAGTATCAGGGAGCATCATGTGTGACAAGGCTGAAAGGATAGACAGTGGATGATAGATCATGCAAGGGATGACAGACACTGCAGACCAAGGTAAGAATTTGCTCTTTGTTCCCTAAGAGAAATCAGAAGCCATTAAGAGTTTAATGTAAGGGAAGTAATGTGATCAGATTATCTTTGTAAAAAAATCATCCTAGTTGCTGAGAGCAGGAGAGAATAGATATAGTTGATCAGGCAAGTTGTGGGAGCTTGCATTAAGATGATGATAGTGAGGGGGCACCTGGGTGCCTCAGTAGATTAGATGTCTAACTCTTGATTTTGGCTCAGCTCGTGGCTGGTGGGTTTGAGCCCCAAGTGAGGCTCTGTGCTAACAGCATGGAGACTGCTTAGGATTCTCTCTCTCCCTCTCTCTCTGCCCCTTCCCCCTACTCTCTCTCTCTCTCTGTCTCTCTCAAAATAAACAAATAAACGTAGAAAAATAATGATAGGACAAAGAGAAATGGCTAAAGAGATATTTTGAAACTAAATTCTATGAAACATATTTGACATGTATCACCTAAAGGGGTAAAAGAGAATTTTCAAACATGACTCGGAGTTCTTAAATTGTAAAAGGGAATAAGATGATCATGACATTCTTGGAAAATAATCAGACTGGAAGTCAGGGCAGGAGGGTTGGATGGAAGCAAACCTGAGTGTTAATTAGGCCATTTGAGTTTGAGGTATTTGACACTTACAAGTGAGTATGTTCAGTACATAGACAGATAGAGAGGCTCCGTACTCAGAGAAGCTTAAGATATCTAAATGTATATATATGATGGGGACAAACCTCAGTCACATTATAGAATATGTGCTAGCTTTGGCCTCGGCTATATTGTGTGCCTAACATTCAGGACCTCCCACCTAATTTGTGAGAACCAATACAAAATGTGAATACAAGGCCCTGCTTGAGGGCAGGCAAGTTTAGCTCTCCTTCCCATGGGCCCACCACTTCAACCCAGGGTAGGTAAACGACCAGTCAGACACTGAAACCTCTCCTCTGTTTCAGGATGTACTCAGTATCCAGATAAAGGGACTGAGTATGAGCGTCATGCTGAGACACCTGCTGAATGTGCAATGGCATTGCCAGCAAGTTCAGGGGTGGCTGCCATCTTGCCTAGCCCAAGAAAATTCAGAGTGTGTGCCTGACTCTAAATCCATTTGTCCAAATCAGGGAGTGGCAGTGGCACTGCAATGGAAGAACATGGATCTCCCGTTCATGTGATCGAATTGTCACCCTGGGTGAACAGCATCAAGTCCTAGGGCAGGGGCAGGAAGGGAAGCAAGGCTGGGACCTGGGGTACCAGGGAGAAGAAAGCAGGCAACAGAGAAGCCTATCCCAGGAAGGTAGAGAAGAGGTAGGAGGTAGTTATCATTTATGAGCCAAAATTCTAATTCCCAGGGAATGTTCCATTGTGCCATCAGAATTCACTTACAAATTCAAAGACCAACTAATTAAGAATTTCAAGATGGCAATCATTGGGTTTCAATCCCAAAGGCAAGGTTCTTCTGAATGCTAGGCTCTGAACACTGCATTGGTCACATGCTCATGATGCCAGCTCTGTGAATCTTGGCAATAAAGTATTCTAAGCAATAAGTAATAGAGAACCCAAGACTTTCTCTGAATTTGGAGTGTTTACACATAATGTTGCTTCCAAATGATTCCTGTTTGAGTTCATCAACCAAACCTCCAAAAGTTCAGTGGATCCTATTATGGATTGCAGTTGAAAATTCTAATACATTTCTAATAATCTTTCTACTAAGTCAAAGAAATAAAATATTTTTGAGTACCTTACCTCATAGGCAAGTTCAATTAAATCATTATATGTTCCTTCTGAAGTGATAGTATCCCAATTATTAATTCAGTGACTTGAGTTACCAACATATACATAATGAGTGTCTACTGCATTTTGGACACTGTGACAAATAGTCTATTCTTGCAATGTACTGGGTACATAATTTCACTTACTCCTCACAACCATTCTATAAAATCAGTATTTTTATCTCCATTTTGTTTTAAATGATAGCATTTGATGCCTATAGAGATTAAGTTACTTGCTCCTGTTCTCACATGTATCAGAGATATAACTTGAACTTGGATCTCTAGGGCTCTCACCTATAAGCTTTCTTTTTTACATAATACCATCTTTATTAAAAAACAAGCAAACAAAAGACCCTGCTGTTTGGTCACTCTGGATACTCTTCAACAAATTCTCTGTAATTCTAATCTAGAGAGTCCTCAATTTAGAGCAATTCCTATAAGCATATTCCTTCGTATCACTTTTGATACAGTTCCTCAGTATGACAGGCAATAAGAACAGGGCTTCCACCATGTTTGGCTTATTTCTATGTCTCCCTGACCAAAGTGGTTACATCAATGGCTTTCAGTGACTTGCATTTCTTGTTTTTCATCACATTCATCTCTCAATCTGAATTAACGGCTCCTTTTGCTGATGTGGTTTATTTATTATATAGATTATTTTACTTTTAAATCTGTGTGGGCAGATGTCTTCAGTACTTCCTCCACACTAGAATATAAGGAAAGGTAGGAGAGTTTGCATAAGAAAAGGGGATATTTGCTGAGTAACTACCATGCAAAGGACATTCTGTTCTTACCCTCATTTAATCCTCACAAATGACTCTATAAATTGGGTATTATTATTCCCATTTTCTCTGACAAAACTTAGAGAAAGTATTATATAAACAAAGAATATCTATTTGGTCAACACATAATATCTATTTGTCAGGTATGGGAATAGTCAGTGAACATAATAGGAAATAAAAGAGATTCAGCCAAGAAGCAACAGATGGGGCCCCAAACTCAAAGTTCTTTGGTATCAAACCACATGCTTCTTCCAAGACAGAAGGTTGAGTACCATTCATTTTTTTTTTTTAATTTTACCATTACATAGCATGTTGTTGTATATAGTTGATGTGTTATAACGTGTTAACTTAATGATTATTGCTCCAACTCTGATTATTAAACAAAGGGCCCTTTCTTGACTTTTCAGAGGATGAGTTCAGACTGAGCTAGCACAGAAAAACTAATTGAACAGGCATCCTAACATGGAAGAAATGCCAGCTGTAATTGTCCCTGGATGTCACTAGCTTCAGCACATTGCTAATGAGAGCTCTGTCATCTGTTTGATGACTGTGTGGTCCCCTTAGTTTTATGCTCTTCTGTGGCCAGAGACTATACCCCTAACCCCAGCCAGCTGTCTCTGCAATTTATTCTGCTGATGATTAGGTAGTCCAAGCCAAAAAGTATGGCTGGATTCACCGAGAATCACACACTTCAACACAGAAAAGGCTTTAGAGATTATATAGTTCATCCTAATATTGCAGGTCAGGAAAGAGAGGTTATAGGAATTTTTCAAAGACATATAGTCAAGTAGTAGCAGAGCCAAAGTTAGAACTTGCATCTCCTAGCTACTATATAAAAGCATACCAGGTATGTACCACAAAGCTGCGTATAGTGTCCTTTACATTTATTATCGTGCAACTTTATGATGATACTGTATGATTAGACAATGATTTATAGTTTATAAAGCTCTTTGATCTTCATAGAAATTTAAAATATGGTCAGGGAAGTTACCACCATATCAATTTTCTAGATGTGTAAACTGAGATTAAGTGACTTCTATCTGGTTAGAAGCATCGCTAAAGTCTCGTGCTAGGGCCATAATTCTCACCCTCTGAATTTCTCCCGATTGCTCTCTCAGTATACTATGCTCCTTTTCCAGGTGATACCTTTAAGTAATTGACAAGAATCCAGAATATTATTTTGAATCTTGTAAACCATTCTTTCAAACAGTCACTATAGTATAATTTAGAGAGAACGAGAAACATTTAGGAAGAGCTTGGTTTTAAAGCTGATTCCACAAATTATTACCTGTGCAGCCTTGGGCAAATCACTTATCTTTCCTTTTTTATAATCTTTAAAATTGGGGTTATAATATAAATGCTATTTTAACCCACGGAAGCATTGATAGGTTCAAATAAAATGATCTGTATGAATCCTATAAACAAAGTGCTTTGTAAATGCTGTAGACTAAGGGATATTTATAAATTCTAAGATATGAGATATCTAAGCAGGTGAGGTTACATTTTTAATACCAACTTCTTCTGATATGGTACACACATATCATTTTTTCTGTAAGACTTTCTTTACTGGTCTGGACTTAAATACTTTCAAAGCATTTCATTTCTGGGTGGAAGCAAGAAAAATTGTGAAAGATAGAATTTACTACTACTTTGCCATATAGTTATAATTGCTTACAAATAAGAAATGACCAGCATTGTGCAATGTCTTCATAAATTTGTACTGGATTTTTAAAATATGATTTTAATAATATTATTTTAAATTTCTTTCATTCAAATAGCTGATGGTTTATATAATGCAATGGAAGGAAAGATGACTGATCTGTAACTCTATACAATGAAAATCATTAAATCATGAAGTGATCCATTCAGTATTTAAAACAGGTATGCATTGACCTATATAACAATGTGTTAAATTCCTTAGATGATGCAAAAACTTGATATTAGGTAGTTAGATATTAAGGCCCCGATTAAGAAACCAACACTCTTGTTGGGACTAAAAGACTATCATTTGAAACAGAATAAGAAAATACTTGTTCATTTATCTAACTAACAAAGATTTGATGATCTATTGTTTGCCAACAAGTGTGCTTGTCCATAAACTGCCTCTAGTTTAATGAGGCAAATAAGCAAGGGAAAAAATATTGCCAAACAGAGTGATGTAACAGGAGCAGGACATTTGTTGAACAAAGGAAGGGTGGCTCAATGTGCTTATAAACGACAGGGAAACCTTCACAAATAGAAGACATGTGAGCTGTGTTTTGAAGAATGATGATTTTCACCAGATAGATAATAGGCAACAAAGGTATTTACAGGTAAAGAAAAAGCGTGTGCAAACTCAAGGAACAGAAAGGTAGAGCTGTGCATAAGAAACAACGTTAGTGGACTTTGCTTTCTAAGTCCTTCTGGAATCCCCTTCTCTGAATTCCCTTCCCATCTTAATCTTTGGGGGAAGATATCATCATTCTTTGTGACTCACTTCAAGCATTTATCTTTGAATCCCTAATGTGAACTGTTTCTTCCTTTATTTTAACCTTGACTGCACCTCTATCACTGGTAGTATTGTATTACATTTGCCTGCTTACTTGTTTGTCCCACTAGTATATTAGCATCTCAAATATAGAAATTATCTTATTCAATTGATGCCCTAATCACCCACCACTGCTTTTGACAAAGGCTACCTCACATGCTGATTAAATCACAGGTGAAAAAAATTAACTGTGACAATCTTTTTTTCACCAATTAATGGGAAGTATTGTTTTTACTTCTACTTAAAAACTCCATTCACACAGTATTCATATAGAGCCATCACATGAATTTCAAATCTAGGAAGGAATACAGAGTTTTTTGTTTTTGTTGTTTTTCCTCCCAGGTTCTCTATAAAGTTGTGATTAACCAGCTACAAGCATAACCCTGGAGGGACAAGAAAATGACTCAATGGGCTGTATGTTTTTCAAAACAATTCTTAGACTACTGTCCTTCACTTGTTATGTCTTTTAACCAATATTGCAGATTTCTCCCGCCAACCCCACCTGACAATAACATGACTCCAACTTAAAAATTATTATTATCTTCTTTGAGGGCGCCTGCGTGGCTCAGTCAGTGAAGCGTCCCACTTCGGCTCAGGTCATGATTTCATGGTTCGTGGGTTCAAGCCCATGTCAGGCTCTGTGCTTACAGAGCCTGGAGCCTGTTTTGGATTCTATGTCTCCCTGTCTCTCTGCCCGTCCCCTGCTCACACTCTGTCGCTCTCTCTCAAAAATAAACATAAAATAAATTTTTAAAAATTATTATCCTTGGGTTTTATAGTTACCATGGCAATATCTTTTTTCTTATCTATATCATTATACATTTCAAAACTGAACAAAATCATTTGTTTTAAAACCAGAGTTGTAAAACTGGTTTCCATCAATAAAAAGGCAGTAACCCTGTCCTTAAAATTTACCATCAATGATAAATGAAACAACACAATGTCTATAAACATCTCTATATATTTCTCAAAATAAAGTGCCCTTTTATTTCTATCATGCTGAGCTCTTCGTTCTTTGATATAGTAATGGGAGGAATATAAAACCGGAAAGGTTAAGAATCACTGTTCCACAGCAACGTTATGGATCCTCATGTGATTAATACGCGACAACACAGACGAGTCTTCAAATCCTTAGTTAAATATTTATTGAGCATCCGCTATCAAACTCATGGTGAGAAATAAAAGGAAAAATAATAGTTTCAGTTCTCCAATGTTCCTTACTCTATTAAAAGACTAGAAAGACATTCAAAATTAACTTTCTTTCCTATAAACATTCAACAAGGAATAGATGTGATGATAATATGTGTCTACTGAATGGGAATCTCCTCCTTTCAAGGCTCAGTGACTGGCACTTCTCACATTATCACATAGTTAAAAAAGTACCGATAGGCTTTTTCTACTTCACACTGGAATTCAGAGACTCAGAGAGTTTAGGCAAGGTGTTCTATATTAAGCAACTGGTAAGAGTAGAATGATAATTACCTCTAGGGCCCAAACTCCTGCCTGCGGCCTGTTTTTGTAAGTAAAGATTTTTTGGAAGACAGCCACACTTATTCATTTATTTATTGTCTATGGCTGCTTTTGTACTAAAACAAATTTGCATAGTTGCGACAGAGACTGTGGCCAAAAAGGCCTAAATTGTTTACTATCTAGCCATATAGAAAAAAAATTGCTGAACTCTGCTCTAGAGCATTAAATAATGAACAGAAAACAATGATTTATTTAGCACTGTTATGCTGTCATGTTTATGCTTAGGGCACTATAAATACTCAAAATGTAAGACCTTGAGTCCTTTCTTGAAGGAGCCTATAATTTATCCAACTGGTAAAAAAACAACACACACACACACACACACACACACACTAAAAAAAACTGTAATAACATGAGCACATAACCAGTTTGTCTGTATCAATTATTCACCCTGTTTATCTTCCTATAGGAAAAAAAAGAAATTTAACACATAAAATAATTTTATTTTTAGTGGCCAGGCTATGTTAACAATGGAGAAAGTGCCAAAAGGACCTATAGCAGGTATAAGTGTTCACAAATATTTACTTGTTCTTTTTCCTAACATACAGCTAGATTACATTTCATAGTTTCTTTTGCAGTGTGGTGTGACCATGTGCCTGATACGAGGCCAAGCTTTTCAAGCGGTGTGCTTGCTCTATACATGCCTTCATGCTACCTCCCCTGTGAGCTGGTGTGATGATGACAAGATCATAGAAAATAGTGAAGCCAGAAGAAGACAGATGTTTGCAAAGAAGACAACTAACTGCTTACAGATCATACATATACACCTCAGGCTGTTATTTCAGCCATTAATTATAACAGCAGGTCTAGCCATTAGCACATGTTAAACATGTTAACATGTTAAACAATGTTTATGTTAAACAATATAAGAATTAGTGCTTTGAAATGAAGTGTTGCTGTAAAATAATTTAAATTATGTGGCACTGGAAGGTGACAAGGAAATGTGAATTAGAGCCTGGAAAAACAGGGATTCATTTAATTCAATGGCAAAATAGTTGGTAAAGCTCTTGCTGTGTAATAACATGAAAGGTAGACCAAATGCCTAGAAGTCTATAATTCAAGGAAACAGAGGCAGAAAAAGATATCATATTAGTGTGTATTAGCTATTACTTGCCATGTTAAGCAAGACAGTAAACAAAAAGGATGAGCTCTACCAAGAACTATTTGCCTTGAGAGCATAAATGAAAGAAAACAAAGAATCCAGAAAATTTTGGGCCTTGCAGAGTTCATTGTTTCTGGATTTAAAATAGTAGAAAATAAGATAGTCAAATATTTTAGGGAATAGAAAGAAATCTATTCATAATTATAAATTGAACACAGGGATTAAGCCCTTTGGCAAAAATCAGATTAAGACAAAAAGGGATGAGGGGAGAAAGGGGGAAGGGGAGGGTACATGGAGTTGAGGAAGCAGCAAAGACATATGCAGGTATGAGTTCCATGTTTAAGAAAGAAATTTGATTGTGCTGACTGACTACATGTTAACATGATTGAGAAGCAAACAGATTAAAAGTCTCAAAAGCTTTCAAGGGAATTCATATTGTCCCAAAAGCCCATGACCGGTAAACAGTCCTCAGGCCTCTTAATCCTCACTGACAAAAAGTAGCTCAGAGGGTACACTTTGCAAAACCCACTTCAGATCTCCAATGAGGACACTGAACAAGAAAGAACTTTCCAGAATTCAGAAGCAGGAACTATGCAGAACAATGCAAGGGAATTATCTCAAAGAGCAGATCCCCTTTCTATTTAAAGGACTTTTCAACTGCACAGTTTTTCACAATACGTCAAGTAAGATTCCATCAACGGTGTGGACCAGTGACCACCATGGTTTCTGCCTTCTTTCCTTTCTAAAGAAGACTTTTTACTGTGGATACCCTGTTCTGTACCTATCATCACATACTATGTGGGGTGTTTCTGCATATGTGTGTATGCACACATGTATGTTTATAGGTTTCTAAAACACAAGAGCCCTCATCTGAACCCGAATAACAATTCTGCACACTACTAAAAGGTCCTAGACTGATGGACACTTTAACTTGATGGAAAAGATGGTTAAGACAGAACCAGTCAGCTTCTGTTTAAAATCCATGGAGTGGCAAGGTCACTGTTTTCCAGCATCCAATTAGCAGAGATGTCACTACCAAGAGGACCCTGATATAATTTATGTCAATTCCCCCATTTCTTTTTTTTAAAGATACATTTAATTTTTATTTAAAAACATTCTTAGCAATTACAAATAAAAGGAAATTACTGGAATCTACAGATTTTGTTTACATCTTTTACCTTGTAAACAAGTTGATAAAGCATTTTTAAAGTTAGTCAATTAGTATTGAGTGTAGTTATAAATCAGTGTAACAAAACATGGATAAGTTCTGGTTGAGACAATTACAAAATTATATTGAAATATGTTAAAAAGTATTAGTCAACGGGCACGTATGCCAGCTTCATAAATAAGGAGATAAGGAGACACAGCATCACAGAGATTATCAATATTCCTTAACTGATCTATACATTCAACATAAATTCAAAATTTTTGTGGTAAAATTTGACAAAAATGTATATAATGGAAGAAAGAACATGGGGGAGGGGAAGGAAAAAATAAAAGTTAGAGAGAGAGGGAGCCAAACCATAAGAGACTCTTAAAAACTGAGAACAAACTGAGGGCTAATGGGGGGATGGGAGGGAGGGGTGGGAGGGTGATGGGTATTGAGGAGGGCACCTGTTGGGATGAGCACCGGGTATTGTATGGAAACCAATTTGGCAATAAATTTCATATTAAAAAATAGTAATATTAATTTTTATAATGGTTTAAAAGATTTTTAACATCAAACTTGGAAAAACAGAACATATGCTCACTTATGAAACTTAAGAATTGCAGAAGAAAAAATTAAAAAAATATATAGAATTTATCTTTTTCAAATAAGAATCATTTATATTTGATGAACTTATTCATGTATCTATCCATCTAGAAAAACATAGATGATAAATATACACGAATGTCATCAAGAATTGGCATCTTACTGCTTGCTATTATTGGCAAAGTTTGTATTAATTTCTGTATTTTTAGCTTGACAGAAGAAATGGAATTTCAGAAGTATTAAATTGCTTTATATTTTGATACTTTATTAAGTTGGATGGAATCTGCTATGCATGTTTTATCAGAAACCTAATCCCCATATATTCTTGACGTCTTTATAAGCTCCTTATTCTCTTTCAGTTTGTCTCTATCTCAGTCTTAATAGATGTAACTTCAGAATTATTACTGATATCTATTAGGGAAGATCTTCCTTATCTTTTTTAGTTATCAATTCCCCCATTTCTATATAAATACATTTAATGATAGAGAGCCCATGTGCTTTGTGCATATATTTAGTAGATACTAATAAGTCCTACCATATTAACATTTCTAGGAAAGGGAGATGAAGAGAACTACTGTGGATGAATACCTACGTGTAAGGAACTATACTGAAAACAAAATCACTTGTAAAAAACTGCCTTATAGGGCATTCTTTCAATTTATGCCCCTTTCTATTTCTTTCTGTGAAGTCCGCTCAGCAACTCTTCAGTATTTTGAAACAATCTGAGCTCTCCTATTCCCCTCCTCATTTCCAGATCTAAATTCTTTTCTAGGATACTTTCCCATTTGCCTTTTGAAAAATATCTGATTTTGTAAAGATTTTAGATGGCAAATCAGTATGGCATTTAAATTACTTTCAATTGTTTTACAGTACTCAGTGGCAAAGATACAGGCAAAACCTTGCACTGACTGACTGATGGGTACTAGCAATAAAACCAAACAGGGCCACTCTAGAACCATTGTGTTATTTTGTGGTATGCAAATTTAACATAGTAAGGGTTTTTTTTAATTGAGTGCAGGGAGTTATTCAGCATTGTTACATTCTATGCCGTTAGGTAGTGTTTAGAAGTGCTTCTACATACAGATGATTGATTAATTACGTAGTAAACTTTCCATGGAATTCCTTATAAGGATTCCTTATATGTCTGTTGTATTAAAGCTACTTATCCCTCCTACATATATGGCCTCTTAACTAGTGTATTGTTATTTTTTGTCATTACAAAGTTTTCAACTGAGTGTCACAATTCTTTGGACTCTAAATGCTACTTCAAATCAGAAATAAAGATTGTCAGTATCTAAGGCATATGATGTTATATATGTTCACACTGGGAGACCATTAAATATACAAACATTATAAGTTTAATTCTAACTACCACTAAAGGAAAATTCTAGAGTTACGAATCTAGTAAATAATGTTGCTATTCTTTAGCCTCACATTATGTTTTGCCATCAGTATCTTTCATTCAGCATTCTTTACCTAAAATGGTGGCTCCAGTCAGCACAGTGAGTATTGCTGTGACAGTTAACACACAATAAATGTCAAGTCAATCATTCCATTCTTTTAAGCTACCATTCAGAGATTTAAATTTCACCAAAAACAAATGCAAATACTGACAGGACACATATGCAAGAAGTAGACAAGTAGTTTTGGCAAGAAGTAATTATCATATATACATTTAATTAGTTGATTACAATTATAAATGAAGATACTAATGATGTTCAGTTAAACTTTGTTGAATTAAACTTCATTATAGTGTTGACAATAATAATTTCATTATTAGCTCTTCATTCACAAGTGGGATGGCATTTTCATATATTACTATACTTTGATGTGTCTTTCAACGTGTGACTTTGGTAAATTAATTTCACATCACTTATTATTGGTTGACTTTTTAATAGAATAAAGGGCTTAAATCATACACTCTAAAATGAACCTATTAGCTCAATGTTAATACATGAGAATGGAGAGTTTTGGTATTTTAAAATGTTAGATAACAAACACTCGTTCAGACCCATTTAATAAACAAGCACCTTTGGAGTTATACACGGTGAGTTATCTTAGGGGCAAAATGATAGATTTTATGATATCTAATCTAAATTATCTTATCCATGGAGCTTATATTAAAAGGGGAGAGGGGAATGCCATTCTTCTGTGATAAAATGTTTCACATGAATCCAGTTCCCTAAAACCATCATGACAAAAGTCATGAAAGAGCCATTCCCTGCTCTACCATATTGAATATAGCTCTGCTATCACAATTATCTTACCTATATGACAGTGAGATTCTTATCCATCAGAGCATATCCTATCAGACTACATGGTACGTTATAAGTGCTTGATAACCGCTACTGAATTTATCTACATTTAAATTAGTTATTTCATCTTTGTTTGAAATTAAAGTACTATATGATAAATTGTGATGGTTTTATATACAAATTCACATATATATGCGTATGTATATATACAACAAGAATGTGATAAGAATGTCTATCATCCTGCAGGAAAACCTGATTATTTCACTAATTGAGAGGGAGGGCGTTTGAGGGAGTAAGGTTTAATTTTTTTTTAACTTAAATTGAAACAGTAAGTGATGAGCAAGGTGAGCTTGGTATAGCATGAATGAAAAGCCCTAGGATTTAGTTCCACATGGTCATATAGGGGTGTGGCCTGAGGTAAATCACTTAAAATCCCTAAACTTCAATTCCCTCATAATAAACCAAACTGTAATAATTCTTGTAAACATCAGAATATAAAAATGTTTAAGAAAATAAATTTATTGGGGCACCTGGGTGGCTCAGTTGGTTGAGCATCTGACTCCTGATTTCAGCTCAGGTCATGATTTTATGGTCGTGAGATCAAGCCCCACATTGTGCTCTGGGCTGAGTGTGGAGCCTGTTTGGGATTCTCTCTATCCCTCTCTCTTTGCTTCTCCCTCTCTTGCACTCTCTCTCGAAGTAAACAAATATTTCTTAAAGAAAATATATTTATTAATGTAAAGTATATTTGAAATACAAATGTGTGTAGTGAACATGTAGTTATGAAAAAGCCAATTAACTGGGATCTAATGCATATATGTAAGAGGCTACTAATTAACAAATGTGTAAGGAATATTTGCAAACCCATACATCCACATAGATAAGTGTACACATATACACATAGCCTGCAAATGTATATACTGTATGCACAACCATAAACACAAATCAAAATACTACGCTTTCTGGAAATTCCTACCAAAGAAGGAACTTTTACAAAATTATGTGCTCTTGCATGTAATTCTTTATTTCAATAAGGTTAAGTATTATTTATTCGGTAAGGTTTTCTGCTTGATCAGATATGCAAATAACAAGTAAAATCCTTTTGGTAAAAGATACAGCACTTATTAAATGCAAACATTAGTGTCGGAGACCTCTTCATTAGTGATGACTTTGGCATCATGCAGAGCCTCAGTCAGGCAAGTACTCAAGCTGCCCTCCAATGAGGAGGTGCCCTTCCAGAGCCTTCACCCCAACGGCTGCAGGTATCTGGTATCAGCCTAGTTTCTCACTCCCATTCAAGAAACAATAGGAATTCTGCTCTGAATAACTATTTATCTTTAGACACAATGGCTCTAATATTTTCTGTCTTTTTAATTCTTTTTAAAAATTTATTTTTATTTTTAATTTACATCCAAGTTAGCATATAGTGCAATGATTTCAGGAGTAGAATCCAGTGATTTATCCCCTATGTATAACACCCAGTGCTCATCCCCAAAAGTGTCTTCCCCAATGCCCCTTGCCCATTTAGCCATCCCTCCACCCACAACCCCTCTAGTAGGAATTTGTTCTCTATATTTAAGAGTCTCTTATGTTTTGTCCCCCTCCCTATTTTTATATTATTTTTGCTTCCCTTTCCCTTATGGTCATCTGTTTTGTACTTTAAATGCCACATATGAGTGAAGTTATATGATATTTGTCTTTCTCTGACTAATTTGACTCAGCATAATACCCGCTAGTTCCATCCATGTGGTTGCAAATGGCAAGATTTCTTCTTTTTGATTGCTAAGTAATATTCCATTATATAAATACACACACACACACACACACACACACACACACACACACACACACCCCACATCTTCTTTATCCATTCGTCTGTCAATGGACACGGGCTCTTTCTATACTTCGATAGCACTGCTATAAACTTTGGGTTACATGTTCCCTTTGAGCAGCACACGTGCACCATTTGGATAAATGCCTAGTAGTGCAATTTCTGGGTCGTAGGGTAGTTCTATTTTAACTTTTTGAGGAACCTCCATACTATTTGCCAGAGTGGCTGTACCAGTTTGCATTCCCACCAGTAGTACAAAAGAGTTCCCCTTCCTCCACATCCTTGCCAACATCTGTTATTGCCTGCTGAGTTGTTAATTTTAACCATCATAACTGGTGTGAGGTGGTGTATCATTGTGGTTTTGATTTGTACTTCTCTGATGATGAGTGATGTCGAGCATTTTTTCATATGTCATTTGGCCATCTGGATGGCCAACATGTCTTTTGCCCATTTCTTCACTGGATTATTTGTTTTTTTGGATTTTGAGTTTGATAAGTTCTTTATAGGTTTTGGATACTAACCCTTTATCTGATATGTCATTTGCAAATATCATCTCCCATTCCATTGGTTGCCTTTTAGTTTTGCTGATTGTTTCCTTCACTGTGCAGAAGCTTTTTACCTTGATGAGGTACCAATAGTTCATTTTTGCTTTTGTTTCCCATGCCTCTGGAGACCTATTGAGTAAGAAGTTGCTGCGGCCAAGGTCAAAGAGGTTTTTGCCTGCTTTCTCCTCTAGGGTTTTGATGGCTTCCTGTCTTATGTTTATGTCTTTTACCTATTTTGAGTTTATTTCTAATATTTTCAGACCTAGCATACCACACAACCAGGCTTCATTTGTCCAAATTTTGTGGGTTAGTGGCTTTTGCTTAATTATGTCGCATGAAACTGTGTGATCTAAGGCTGATCACATTAAGTAATAATAGGTAGCATTTGTTCTTTGTTCAAAGTGTTTTCTCTTCAATAACTCCTTCAATATCCTAACAACATTTCCAATGCAGTAGACACTATTATTTGCATTTAATAGATGAGGGATTGAAGCACAGAATGGGGTCAAATGACCCAAAGTAATTTAGGTAATTTAGCAGAGTCAAAATTCAACTCCCAGAGAGCCAAGAGATTAACTCTTCTAGTAGAAGAATAATCTTGATTTTTCTATCAATTTACTTCAATTTCTTCACTGTAGTACTCTTGTTGGGTCAACAAAATAAATCAGCTAAGTAAAGTGCCCAGCACAATGTCAACATGTAATAGGGACTCTATAATGTTGAGGAACACTATAATGTTAAAAGTAGTAGTAGTAACAGTGCTAGTAAGAGGAGGAGGAGGGGAAGCTCATAATTGCTTTATTAGAGTCTCATGGAATATTTTGTATCCTAAATATATCTCATTTGTAAGTTATCAAATAAAGAACAAAGAGATGTAAGTGAGTCTGACTTAAGATATGTAATTACCTCTTTAAAACAAAGCTCTGGGATTGTCTTAATAAAAGTAAAGAAAACTTAACTCTTCACATTGCTTGCTGCCTTAGGCATTTAATGTGGTTCCATTAATGGGAGACAAAAAAATATCTTTCTAAGGATTATATCCCTATCTTAAAGCTCTCTCTAGTACCAATTTCAATGTTTCATATAATCTTTTCATTTAACAGTATCTAGAATATCTATGTGATATGTGTTTAAAGTAAAGCTTGGGTCCATATGGAAAGCAGGAAGTTCCAAATGTTTTAGTAAAATAAAGCTGTCAGTAACAAAGACAGCTGTGGGCTCTATCATGGTATGGCCCAGGTCATTTTTATATCTTTATATTCCCTAGAGCTAGGAAGAAGGCAACCATGGCTATTGAACTTCTTAAGGCTCCCCACCTCCTTCTACTCCTGCCAATGTTTTCTGAATAATTAATTTATATAACCAACCTGTTTCTTTAGAAAAAGCACCAAGAAATATCTGATACCACTGAAAGATGGAAAAGATATCTGAGGTCAGTTTTCCCAAAGATAACTGTCTGCTTTTTTAGGTCAAGAAAGAATTAGAATGCATACTTTCTGAGAATTCTTCTAACCATGTGAAATGAACAGAAGCCTTTGAAAATGACAGAGTAGTATTTAAATTATGAGTCCAACACTTTGTTACTGTGTAACCTTAATCCAGTTGCTATCCCTTCCTAAGCCTCAGTTTTGTTTGTTTGTTTATTTGTTTGTTTTCAATCTGCCAAATGGCTATGACACTATCTATCTTTCTTGATGGCTATGTAGTTTAAATATGTTGGAAGCAAAGCTCTTGGAATGTTGCTTCACTCGAGGAATTAGTTTCCTTCTACTTTGCCCATTTTCTCACTGCAAAGGGGTACACTGTGAGAAGCTCCTCAAGAGGAGGAGGATGAATTAATAATAACACGAATTAATAATAATAATAGCAGCTAATATGTATACAGTCCTCATATGCCATAAGCAAATTTCCCAAGACCACAAAGACAGCAAATGACATTGCTGAGGTCAGATGCAATCTGGCTACAGATACTATACTTTTATATATGTTACTGTGAAAATACTGCTCCAGACACATCCCTTAAGTCCAGGGCCTGTAAGGATTGAGAAATAGCAATCAATGAAAAGGTAATGAAGATTAGCTTTGTACACTGACCAGCTGCACAGTTTCCCTAAATGGATCTTGTCTTCCCGATACTGACACATCCTGCTGTCAACACATAAAGGCCCTGCAGAGGTCTTTTGTTCACTGAAGTGCAATGATCTCAATGCTGTCGGTTTTCCTTTTCTATTCCTAGCAGGTCTTACTCTCAATTTCTCTGCCTGCCCTTCCCAAAGTAGAACCTGCACTTCTGCGAGCCATTCTCGCTTAAGCATTTTTCCTCTGAAGAACTGTTTGGGATATTTCCAGCTTGTACTCGCCTTGTTTTTGAGATGGGATGCTGCTTCCTCCTCTTGACTGAATACATATGGACAGCTGTGGGGAGAAGCATGCTGGTTTCCTTCCCTAAACTCAAAGTATTCAGGCCGGTCTTTTAGATTCAGTGCAATCAGGGAATTAACATGTCATCAAAGTTTGACCTTTGATTGGAAAAGCATCTAGAATTATAAACTGAAAAAAATCCAAACTCTTTTTACTTTTACTTGTAATGTGCCACCCCACTGTACCCCATACAGTCATCTCATTTGTGTCCTTTTGATATACCAAAAGCAAACACATGTCCATGGCTGAACATAGTATGAAGAATAAGCTTGCTGAGACCATGGGATTGCTGCTGGCTATGTGGATCTTTGTAAACGTTCTTTCTGAGCTGACAGAAAACTTACTCAGGAAGTTTGGGTGCATCAATCTAAGTCACAGAGAACAAGTGATTAGTTTGTTCAGTAAAGTCAGGTATAATGTCATCTAGGGACAGTTTCAATTAATGCACAAGTTGAAACAGTGGACAGTTTTACTGAGGCAGTTTGGCCTTAGTTCTGTTCACTATATCCTGCGGGGAGTGCCTGAAGGCACAGGAGGAACCAGATCTTGTTGAAAGAAACTGACAAGAAACAGAACTTGGAAACCCAGACAAGTCAGGATGGCACTCAGAGAAAATGCCCTGTTCCAAATGGAGAGAGGGCAATGGGTAAGATACTTGGACAAACAACTCAGTAAAGATGAATCTGAGAAGTAAAGACGGTGAAACGAGGATACAGCAGATTCTGAAGCTTGGAGAGAAACTGCTGCCCAAGTGAGTCACAATGTCACATAATGCTGGTCTGGTAGGATTAACAGAGTAAGCAAATGAAAATACAGAATTCTGGTTAAATTTGATTCTCAAATCAACAAAAACACTTTTTAAAAAATAACCATGTCCCAAATATTGCATGGAATATACTTATACTCAAAAAATTATTTTTTATTTGAAATTCAAATTACACTGTCCTGTGTCTAGACTATATTCAAAATCTATTAGACAGGAGTGTTTCTATGAAGGAAATCCTTGTCAGTATTTCTCAGTAAATTAATACATTTTTTCTGGATCCCTAAAAAAAATCATGTCAAGATGTTAGGAAAAAAATAGTAAAAATCTTTGTCAGTCTCCTCTGAGAATTAAAACATAAGCAACACAGCAACATTATAGGTTTAAAAGAATCCTGTAAGCTCAGGTTAAAGAGTAGGAAATGCTGACCCTCAGAGTTTAAGGTCAGGGTTGAAAGTTCTAGGAATAAGAATACAAAGGCAAAGAGCTGTTGATGTGTTATGAGTGTGGTCCTGTCTGCTGCTAATGATGGATCATTCATGTAAACAAAATAAATATTAATAAAACTTTACATGCATGATCTATTTTATATAAATCCTATGAGTTATACTCCAAGAAAATCGTTTGAGAAGCAAAATATGTCAGCATATTGACTTGTTACCATTCTGTGTAGTACTGTTTATCTAAGAGATACAAATGCCATATTTTTAATACTACCTAACAGTGCTTGCTAAAGCCTTATGGTGTTTATATTTTTGTTATAACCTACAATTTCTTGTAAATATTATATCCATAATAATGACTAATGAGCCTCTAAGTGGTCCCCAATGAGTCTGTCCCCTAGGTATACACACTTTTGTGTAATCCTTTCCTATAAGGTATTAGAGTTGGTCTGTGTGATCAAGAGAATATGGCAGAAGGGGTGGTATATCACTTTCAGGATTGATTATAATGTAAAGGGCACTTCAACTACATGCACTCACTTGCGCTCTCTCTCACTCTCACTCTCACTCTCACTCTCACTCTCTCTCTCTGCCCCTGTCTCTCATTCTCACTCTAGTTCTCTCTCACCACCACTTAGCTCTGGGGATAAACCATGTGTGAGGAATCCTAAAGAAACACATGTGATACCATGCACACCATAGGTTCCTGATTCAGAAAGTAATTACTACCTATCAAAAATTCCACTATTAGAAAATGGAAGAGTTACATGGTTCAAATATTTCTCTACAAGGTGAGAAATGGATGAGGAACCTATGGTCTGTATGGTACATGACTTTTTTGACTAGAGGAAAGGCTGATCGAATCTGAAGAATGGAGTTAAGGTTCTTAAAAGAGGAAGATAAACTCAATGGGTTATTTCTTTCCTTAGACTCTGTATCAAATCACATCTGCTTTATGATTTAGAATTTCTTAGCATTTTTATTTCCACATACATATCCAGACCCTGTAGTGCTTACTCTTGAATACCCACATTCTGACTCCTTCCCAAGAATTTTACATATCTGGCAAATTCTCCTAATATCATGGAAAGAAACACAGGCTTTGAAGTATAAGCACTGGTTTGAGTCAAGGTGCTGATCTTTATTAATTATGCCACTTACCTCTGGTTCTTAGTCCCATCATTTGTTAAATGGAGCTGGTAATATTTCTCTTATTGGTAATGTGAGAACAGAAAAAAAATTAGTGAAAATCTGTTAAAGAGTAGGTTCCAATAAAGAGGATTCCCAATATTGTTATATCATTTGATTATTTTATCTGCAGTTCTGTGAAGTTAGTACAGCATATTTTTAATGTAGTATTTAAGTATAACATTCACAATTTCACAAACTAAACAAAGTTATGCAGTGCCTAGGTTAAGAAATAGAACAAATGTATTATCTTGAAAGTCTTCCCACCCATGTCCTATTCCAATCATAAATCATATCCTCCCCAGGGATACCACCTATCATGATTTCTAACGCATTGATTAATTTTGCCTATTTTTGAATTTTACATTCACTTCTAATTCCCAAAATCTGTCAATATGTTACATGACCAATGGCCTTAGCAGATGTGAGTAAGTTAAGGACTTTGAGATGGGGTCATTGTCCTTGGTTGGTTATTCAGGTGGGTCAATGTAATCACGTGGGTCCTTAAAAGGAGAGAACCTTTCCTGGCTATGGTGAGGGAGAGACAGAGAGAAAGAGGCACAGAGAGAAAAGGAGAGAAAGACAAAGAGATAGATATAGAGGTAGAGAGAGATAGATCCAGGCAGAGAGAGATGTGATGAGGGAAAAAGGGGTGAAGGAATCCAACACTGCTGGCTTTAAAAATGAAGGAAGGGGTAATGAGAAAAAGAATACAGGAGACTTCCAGAAGCTGTGAGTGGCATGAGAAGGGATTCTAACCTAGCGTCCAGAAAGGAACATAAAATACCTTTATTGTTGCCCAAGGAGACCTGTTTGGGTTTTTAATCTAAAGAACTATAAGATAATACATTTGTGTTGTTTTCAGCCACTAAATTTATAGTAATTTGTTACAACAGCAATAGAAAACTAATATAGCATATCCCTAGAGCAAAGATTTGCTGAGTCACAGGGTACACTTATACTTACCTTTATTGGAAACTGTGAAACAACTCTTAAAATGATTTTGCCAGTTTATATTTTTACCAAGAGTAAGTACATGAGAGTTCTAGTCCCTCCACATCCTCCTCATCATTTGGAATTTTCACTTCTCTGATAAAAAGTCATACTGTGATTTTACTTTGCATTTCTCCAACAATCAATGAGGTTGAACACTTTCATATTTTTATGGGGCACCTGGGCATCCTATCTTGTGATGTGACTGGTAAGTCTCTCACCTATTTGTCAATGTATTTTCCTTATTCAATTCTGAGGGATTTTTAAATATATTCCAGATATAGTATCATTTTCCAGACATAGTATCACAAATGTATGTTCTTATCTGTTTTGTCTTTCACACTCTTACTTGTTAACAAAGACAAAGGAAAACATTAAGACATTCTAAATCTCTTTTGGGTTCTATTTAATAAAGCTTTTCCTATTCCAAGATCTGCACCAGAAAATCTTTAGATTTTCTCCTATGATTTCTTCTAAATCCTTTATTTATTTATTTGGTCTTTTTTTTTTTTTTTTTTTTTTTTTTTGTCTGAATATGCAATCTGTCCTTAAGGCAAAAATTTTAAATCTTCTGTTACAAATAAGAAAGGTCAAGTGAGCTATGGAGATTTAAACATCAAATAGGAAGCAAAAGAGGAGCTTGAAACTTGGTCTTCTGCCTTGTCCACAAACACTGTCTGACCTCATGAAGTCTTTCTTGATACTCAAAAATCAAATTGATCTTTCCCTCCTATAGGCCTTACAATACGCAGTATCACTCATGAAATGTATTTTATAGCAAGTATAGATATTGTATGTATTTGTGCCTGCCTGTCTGCCCTGCTGGATTGTTAGCCCCTGTGATCAATGGCCGCTTTATTATTCATCTTCATGGGTCTCACAGAGTTAGATCAGCATAAAACTGGTGGTTTTAAAAAGAAGGAAGAATAACCATTAATTCCTGTGCTTTGTATCTATATTTTACATGGCAACAGTGACTTGCTATATGGCTCAAAAGTCATGTAAAAAACCTTATTATAAATAACAGTCCTCTGGCATAAAAAAAAATGATCTGAGAGAAAATCTTAAATTAAAAAAAAGAGATGTTTTTAAGTAACATAACCATGAGAACAGGCATGCTAACATTTTATAGTTCTCTGTTCTCAGAAGGTTCATTCTTAGTTACTTGTACTTAAATTAAAAAGCATATCAAGTTAATGGAGCCGGTTATCTTCAACTACATTTTATGTTGTCAGCATCTTTAGTCCTCAATCTCTTTACAGACTCAAGCTGCCTTCAGAGAGCCATTTGTGTTGGCTGAAAGTGCCTTCCCAAGTATTCTTTCTCAATGGTTCTTTTGCAAGTTCAAGATGAGATGTGTTTCCCTGTTCTCTCGTGTCTGTAGTGTTTTTTCTTCCCAAATTACTGTTCCCATAACTACACAGTTTTCTATCATTCCTAATATACATTTATAACAGTGGTTTTGTAGCATGTCATTCATTGGCCATTGTCATACTTCATTAATTTGTTAAAGTCAACATAATAGCTATGCAACATGATTAATTCAATTTACCACTTAGATTCATTTAATTCTACTCCTACACACAACCATTCTTGGTATTTTAAGGATCCCTGCCCAATTGCTCCTGCACTGGGACACTGGAAAAAGCAAAAGATTTGAAGTGAAGTAAACACTGGTTTAAATCTATCGTTTACTAGCCTCTGTCCTTGGACAAATCTACTTAATCTCTCTTAACCTCCATTTCTTTATTTTTAAACTATAGGATTGTTATGGGAAAACTAGCAAAGTATACTTATGCAAAGTACATAGCACCATGTCTGCAAAATACTAGGTCCTCAACAAATGTCAGTTCTCCTTTTCTGACAACAGAAACAAAGTTTAAAGGTAAATAAGTGATCTTGATTGACACGTTAAAATGTTCAGGAGGCTAATAGGAAGGCAGTGAGGATTATTTTTTTTTAAGTCTTATATATTTACTCTGAGAAAGAGCACGTACGACGGGTGAAGGAACAGAGAGGGAGAGAGAATCCCAAGCAGGCTCCATGCTGCCAGTACAGAGCCCGACACGGGGCTCAAACTCACAAACTGTGAGGTCAAGACATGAGCCGAAATCAAGAACTGGATGCTTAACTGACTGAACCACTCAGGCACCCCAGGGAGCCAGTGAAGATTCTCAGGAAGCAGATTATTTTGGTCAAATTTGAGAAGAGAAAGAGTACTCTGGTGACACTGTAGGATAAACATGGCAAAATAAGATCTGTTTGGACTAAGCAGGTGCCATCAGTGGGTAAAGAAATGGGAATTACTGGAGCAATGATGATCTGGAGAATGCATGCCTTGCCTGTATGTTAAAATTCCAATGATTAATATTAAAATTCCTTTAATTGTTTTAAGAAATCATAAAGACCCAGACAAAAGAGTGGCTGCCGTAGGGATAAAGTGACCCTATAAGAACAAAGGATGTTACCAGAATAAATTAGTCGCTTTAAAATTTAAATATTATTAAAAGAATCATATTGCAAATGCTTGCCAAGAGTTAGCTATTAAAGATATCTCTTTACGTAAAAGAATCTAAAATACATCTTTTGTTTCAATCCTGATTAATAAGCATTAAAAGTGCTTAGGTAGCCCTAAGTAAACGCAGATAGCTTCAAAAACATATTTAAATACATATGCATATATTTAAGTGATAATAAATTACATGTGTTATACATTACACATAAATCAATTGCTTTTAATTTCATCATGTTTTTTACTGTGAAGATCATTTTCAGCTTTTCCAAGGAGAATTACAATATTGCCCTACTAATAATCCCTCCAAAAAACAAGGCAGATGCACTAATGGGTTTTCATGGTGGGGTGGATAATGCTATAATTATGAGGAGGTTGCTGCTTACTCATGAAAGCAGGTTTAGATTTAAGCTGAGGGGTGAAATCCAGGTACTGGCCATGTAAGGTCATTAAAAAGCTGATTTTACATGCTGAGATGAGCTGTACTTCTTTGGCTAAAATCCAATTCAGTTTATGGTAGTATTTCCTGAAATCATTCCTGGACTTTATAAATAACTACCATCTACTAAGAATCAACATTGTATAACTCAATTTACGTACATTATTTATAATCCTTACAACACTACCCAAGATAATTATAACATTTTCCTTACAGATGGGGAGATAAATGCATGCACAATAAAAAAAAAAAAGTTGAATCACGTTCATAGTATGTGAGGAATGCATGGTTTAAAACCAGATCTCTTTTCCTCACAAGTCATGAGCTTTTGATGTATCACATGAAAACTTCTATTTTATTACTCACAAACATGATACAAATGTCATAGTTTTCTGTTATAGACATGGATACAAAGAAGCATGGGCAGTAGTGAGGAATCAACATCAGCCATTTTCATTAGACATAGACAAGTGTCCTTAATAAAATTTCAAAGTATACATAACAACAATTTTAGACTGTCCATACTTTATGACCCATATGCTCAGTGACCCAATCTAAGGAAAATCAAAGATGAATACAATTGATAATACTGTATTGTATATTTGCAAGTTGCTAACTGAGACATACTAAAAGTTCTTATCACAAGAAAAAAAATTTAACTATGTGTGATGATGGATGTTAACTGGACTTAATGTGGAGATCATTTCACAATATATACATGTATTTAATCATTATGTTGTACACCTAAAACTCATATAATGTGATATGTCAATTACATCTCAAAAAAGGAGATAAAGGGGCGCCTGGGTGGCTCAGTCGGTTAAGCGTCCGACTTCGGCTCAGGTCATGATCTCACGGTCTGTGAGTTCGAGCCCCGCGTTGGGCTCTGTGCTGACAGCTCAGAGCCTGGAGCCTGTTTCAGATTCTGTGTCTCCCTCTCTCTCTGCCCCTCCCCTGTTCATGCTCTGTCTCTCTCTGTCTCAAAAATAAATAAACGTTAAAAAAATTTTTAAAAAAAGAGAGATAAATACAAAGAATGGCATATAAGAGTTTTTAACATACTGTTACTTACAATTCCCCAAATTAGAAAGCAACATATTAAACCAAAAATTAGTTAAGATAACTGTTCTATCACATATCTGTATGATATGGTATTCTAATCATTAAAAGAATATTTACAATTAATATACAAGGAAGTGATTATAGAATAATGTTCTATGAAAGTAAACAGAAGATAAAAAAATATATAAGATTGTGAACATTATATATGTCTATCCACATCTCTGTATATATTTCTTCATTCTTTTTCTCTCTCCCTGTCCATTGATCCATCCATCCATCCATCCATCCATCTAGCCATCCATCCACTTGTCTACTATAATTATTAACGTTGTTTGTTAAAGATGACATACATTTTTAAAAATTAAACTCTTGTTTATAATTTCATTTTTCTGATTTAAACATACATTGTTTTTAGTTTTAAAATAAAATCCACAATACTTTTTAAAGATAATAGTTTTTGCCTGTCATGTTCCAAACAGCCTTTCTTTTCATAGTTTTAGGGCTTTAGAGCCAGAACCTAGCTCAGATTTGGCTAAAGTTAAAAAAAAAAAAAATAAAACAACTATTTTCCTGACTCAGGCGAGAAGGTAAGAAGAATAGACGGGAAGATCTAAAGCTGAAAAATATGTGAAGGGAAAAAGTGATGATAGGTGATAAGAATCCTCTTTGGCTGGAATAAGGTAGTCCTTGGAAGAATGGAGTGAGGAATTATCACCTTTAGCTATTCATTCTATGATTGAATTAGGGTCATAAATATGTCAACCCCATAAAAATAATAAAATAAAATTTAAAATAATTTTTAAAAGAACCCCATGTAATTTATGCTGAGAATTGTTGCTACTAAGTAATTCCTATTTTTAAATGTTATACGCTTTATTTTTATTCTTTATTGGCAAGGACTACTAGTTGTAGCAGTGACCTAAAATCTGATGTATTTAGTCTACATGCATATATAAAGTGATGAATTTCTTAATATAGTATAGACTTTATAAGGTATTTTAATTCTTGGCAAGAGCAATAAAAAAGGGGAGGGATCTAAAATCTATTTAGTAAACACCTCTTAATACTTTAGTAAATACAATTTCTGGCCAGCGGTACAGAAAAACCCACCACTGCTTATTCCAAACTATGGTAAATTGTGGGTAGTTCTAGTGAGGTGTCAGAGCTATCTCAAAGAAAGGAATATATTCATGTGTATGCTAGAGCCAGCTCATATCACCTCATGAGAGCCAAATGTCACATTTTCAGAGATACTGTAATCTGAGTGATAAACACAACCATCATAAAAAAAAATGTTATAGGGGTACCTGGGTAGATCAGTCAGTTGAGTATCTAACTCCTAATTTCTGCTCAGGTCATGATTCCAGGGTCATGGGATCAAGCCACACATTCGGCTCTGTGTTGTACATGAAACCTGCGTGGTATTCTCTCTTTCTCTTTCTCTCTCTCTCCCTCTCTCTCTTGCTCCCTCCCTCCCTCCCTCTGCCCCTCCCTGCTCATGCTCTAAGTAAATAAATGAATTTTATAAACCTACACCTAAAAAATGTTACAGACAAAAATACTAAGTATTCAAAATTCATGAATCCTTAACTATTTTCCTATATTCCATTCTTATCTATACTCTTGAAATTACTTACATCTCTTGTTTTCTGTATTCTGGAAACACTGTGTAATGGCGTGCTACTACAAATCTCTTTCCAATTTCACTTTCAGTAAGGCCACATTAGTAACTTGAAATCAATAATGGTGGAAGTATTTACACTATGTAAATAAACCAGGAAATTCTAAATCAGTTCTTTATTCCCACCTTCACTGGAAATCTGGTTATTAATATTTATCAGTAACCACAGAACATACTATTTCTTCATGACTTCTTCTTTTTCTTTTTCCCCGGCATGTCCAAATACAATAAGTTGTATTTGGATATCATCCATTTTTCTGCACTTATATCATGGAAAAACAAAAATCAATCAATCACAATCTCTTTTATATTTATTGATTATTTGATAATATGCTTAGAGCCATCCCGTGACACTGATGCTGTAGAGGGTAAAAAGACAAATAAAATATAGCCATTGCCTGCCATCATGGCAAGGAGAGGGGGAATGGATGGATAGATATTCAAGTATGCACTGCTTTGTTACTGAAGATAATGTATACCTATAAATATTGATTAATATTTAAAATAGTTTCATAAAAAGTCTCTTTCATTTGCTTCTCACATAAACAAACCCTGGGAAGTAAACTAGTAATTTAGTATTATGCCCACTTAACCAATAAGAAACTTAAGACACACCCAAGGTCACAGAGTGAGAATAATGCAGAGATAAAATAAAATCCAATATCCTACTCCTTAACTCTAAGTCCTGTGCCATTTGTGTTCTCTTCTACTATTAAAATTAGAAAGAGAAAACAGTTTCCAAATTCTATCCACTAGACTCAGTGAACTTTGTCTGGATACACTGAACTTTTTCTGGAAAACCTCAAAGGCCTGTTATAGAAATCTTAAAATCATTGGCCTATTTCATGTAGTATAATCATACAATGATTCTCTAATGCTGGATTCTCATTAATCCATAAAACAATATACTACACTTGAGATGTCAACCAGGACAGGTGGATTGACAGAAGACACACACACTGCTGCCCCTGAATCTGTGCTTCAGGTGCTTGGGACACTGATGGGCACAAGCAGTCTCTGGTTCAGAAAGGCTATAAAATGAAAAGCATTTTTTTCAAAAGCAAAGACTGCTGAAAGAGACAAGACGCATCTAATGAGGTGGAGGATGAGTCAGGCTGTAAGTGCATGAAGAGAATTACAGGAAAAAAGAATGCTTAAAAAGCCAAAAACTCAGTCAGTTGATGATATGAAATAAGGAGACTAAGTCAGTTATAAAAATCTGAGTCAGTCTGTGTTTATCTTTAAGAATGTTCAGATTTCTATGGAAAAAGTCTACTCAAAAGTTCCAATTACTAAGTTAGTCCCAGACCAAATCTATTCAAATATATCCCAGATAATCTGGTATGAATTCATAAATGCCACTGAAGGGTAAGTGCAAAAAATAGAAAATACAAAATAAAGGAAAAACAGACTCACTCTTGTTGGTATTGTTTTAATCATTACTTTAGATATCTGATCATTATCTAAAACCCTGACTATAAAATATACCAAAGATTCTAGTTGACTCAGTACCCCAGAGATTATGATAAATATGTAGCAAAAAGTGGGAATGCAGGACATATTATGAAAATGAAATATTTTATCAGCTTAAAAAGAGTGATTAATGACCCACATCTATGAAGATGAAGTTTCTTCTCAGAATCTCCAATAGTCCTCTGCCATTAAGCAAAACAGGAACTTCACTTTGTTGTAAAGAGGGGGATGCAGGGTAAAAGGGAAAATGAGTGAGAAGTTCTAAGTAACAATGCTTGTTTGTAGAGTAGCCCTGTTAACTTTGTCTTATTCAGTCCCTCTTCTATCTGTGTATTATCATGCTCTTCCCCATTAGCTCCAAAAATCTGTTTTGCAACCTAAAGAATACGTGGGCCTCATTGACAACTATGCCATGAATAAGACAATATTAAGGTGGTTAGTATGCAGAATGGTTCAGGAGTGTGGTACCAGAATGCAATACTGCTAACTGCTAGCCAGGTGGGCAGCAAGCTTGCACAGCACAGCGGTGAGGCATAGACTTTGCAGTCTTCCATGGCTTAGCTTATTTGAACTTGTTTCCTCATCTGTAAAAAGGGACTAATCAGTGTACCTATTTTACAGGCATTTTATGAGGATTCAATGAGTTAATATGTATAAAAAGCCTATAACTGTGCCAGAATATAGTCAGGGTCAAATAAAGTATATATTTATATACAAATATAATTTACAAATATACATACAAATTTGTAAATACATATACAAATATATAATATAGTATCATATAAATCATTATATATATGTATATATGTATATGTATATATATATAATGATTTATATGATACTATATTATATATTTGTATATACATACATACATATGTATCTACATACATAAACATATATATATATATATATATATATATATATATATGTATCAGATCAGTCTGAAGTAATGAAAAATCACAGCTAACTAAATGGAGTATCTAATCTGACTAAACACAGATATTGTCATGTAAGTTGCAGCAGCCATTTAAACTGAAACTTGGACTTGATCAAGTCAATAATTTCTTTATAAAGTTAATAAGAAAGTAAGAATCTAATGATATTGGCCTATGTCTTTTAGATATTGGTATTCTGATATAAGGGTTATAGGAGCCTATATATAGACTTCAGAGGAGCTCTATCTAACCTTTTTGGATAAGGTCATTATATTAGTTACTAATTCCGCAAAAAACTCACCCAAAAAATGAGGGATTTCAAAAAATAACCATTTATTACCTCTCAGAGTTTCTGTGGGTTAGAAATTTAAAAGCAATGTGACTGGGTAGTTGTGACTCAGGATCTCTCATTAGGTTACAGGAATGAGAATGTCTCAGGATACAATCATCTGAGAGCCTGACTGGGTCTGGGGAACACATTTTCAAGGTGGTTTACACAGGCTGGCAAATTGATGTAAGTGTTGGGAGGCTTCAAGCCCTCTTCATATGGGCCTCTCTAGTGGCTACCTGAGGGTCTTCAGGGTCATAAACCAGGTTCCCCTACATACTGCAATCCAAGAGTTCAAAAGGAAAGCCGCAATGCCTTTTAAGCCCCAACCTCAGAAGTCATAGTATCACTTTAGTAATATTCTGTGACTCATATACATCAACTCTGATGTAATGTGGAAGAAGACCACACAAAACTGTGCATGTCAGGAAGCAAGGGCTATTGGGGGCTATTTTATAGGCAGTCTACTAGAATCATAAATTATAATCATTTGTCCTGAAGAACAAACATGGACACCAAATAGATCTATTTATACTGTAGGATAATATATTCCCTTCTTCAACAATAATTTATTGAGAACCTATAATGTGTCAAGTAAAATGCTACATGCTTGGTTGCATAAATTGAAGATAACAAAACACTAGATACAGGGATATAGAGAGGTTTATGTTTTAATAATAACTCAGGAGAGTTGGTGATGCAAAATAATTGACAGTTCCAATAAAAACAGACATCTTGTTCTGTCGTGACTTTGGTTAGGTTAAGTTAGTCTCTCAGATTTTGTGTGTCTTTAAGTAAACTTATGAAGTTGATTCCATGAACATAAATAAAGAACCATTTCTTGGGACAATGGTGATCCCACCAAGTTAGAAATGTGTTCTGGAGCTTGGGCTAGAAAGATAGAGAACAGCTATCACGTTCATTACTAACCTAGGGAGAGTAATGACCATAACTGAATTCATGGGGATGTAGTGTGCACAAAGTGAAGAAAAGACCGCTTATATTTCTGAAGACTGTTATATGGAAGAGAAAATGAACTAGTGTAGTTTAATAAAATAGTGCAGTTTAGGTGGTCACCTTATTCAGGAATGCCTGGTTGGTTATTTCTGATGGGTTTCGATTAAATTTCATTTTCTCGGATTCAAGTGCAATGACTCTAGCTTAGGTTTTGGGTTGCTTACATAGGCCACCAACGTATTAGAGCCACTTCAGTCAGGCCTTCTTATTTAACAATATATAACTAATGTAGATATTGAGAATGGGCATGTTCCTTCCTTCAAAAACCACAAAAACAATGAAGCATGAGCACATGTTATGGGAGTGTAGCGGCTGTGTTTCTTTTGGCAATCATGCCAATTCTCCAATGTACTCAATGATATACACTGTGTTAGCGAAATAAAAAGCCTCAGAAAATTAGAGTAGCTTCAGTTTCATTTACAACACAAACTGAACTCTGCCAAACATCTCTTTCAAAATCTAGTAGATTAGATAAACAAAAAATTGTCCACATTTCCTGATACCATGCTCATAAGATACTACCAAATTCAGAAGGAAGGAGAGTAAAGCCAATCAGATTGCAGCCTGGCTGCTAAATGGACTTGAACTATAATCATCTTCTTATGAAAGATATCATGAGCACATTTTAAATGGGAAGATACCTAATATCACTTCACAATTCTTTTTCTAATTACTGTTTTCTCCTCAAAATTCTAATGAAATGATATTGCATTTACATATCTTTAATGATGTTTCAATCATCCGTTATGAATACAGGCAATTTGCAACTTTTATTCAACATACTCAGTTGTGCACTGTTTATGAATTCTGATGTTTATTAGATAATTGACTAATTAAATCTTGTTTAGGGCTGAATTATTTAAGCATGCCCCATAGACTCCATTTTTACTCCACTTAAATTATAAAAGTCTTCGACACTCCCTACTGTAAAACTCTGAATAAAGAACCCTTAGCATTTAAGAGCTTTGAATTCCCACAAAGTTTACAAAGTTATTTATCCTACAGATAAATATTCACAGTGGCAAGGTGTCATATGATCTCTCGTCACTCTAGGATTTCTTAAGTCAATTACCGGTTCCTGAGATAGCAATTAAATGTTGCTTTCTCCCAGGCCATTATTCCAGAAGTTTCTAGCTCATTATTTAGAAATACACACAAAACATTTTCCAAACACACAAAACATCATGACAATCACTGTGGTTGTATAAAATATTTAAAAGGTAAAAACACAAGAATCTTTGGAGAAATAATCAAGTCTGAATTTTTTTTGGTTTCTTTGCTCCTGTTTTTATGGTATGTAGCATTCCACATTTCTGTAAGTGTTAATGGGAATTTGTCAAGCTTGGATAAGTAATTCCATATTTAAACAGATTTAATTATCCAATACATAGCTGATTTTCTAAACTGTCCACACTGAGTTTGCTGAATAAATGTTACAAATGAACTATATAAATGATGATTGAAATATTTTAAAATGCAAATACTTTCCTATCTTAAAAGAAGAAAAGTGAAACTGAAAACAATAAACAGAATCTCTTAAAGGTTTTCTCCTGGATTTCTGCCTACTGATTAGACTAATGACAAAAGAGACATCCTCAATGACTGCGTATCACTTAACATCAGTCTTCTCTTGGAGAGCAGATGAAACAGCTTTTACAGAGAAGACACAAAGTGTTCTTTGGTTGCTGAAAGTAACTTTAGGATTATATCAAAGGTTCATCTAAGGCTTTGAATCTTTATAAGGTTAGAAAAACAGTTACATTTTCAAACGGTATTAGAATTTTAATTTTTATGAAATCTCTCTTTTATAAACACCATTTCCCACTGAATCCATCAAGCCGTAATAATTTGAGTCATTGTAATCTCTTCAGTCATATAGTGTTCAAATACTTATATCTCCTGGTAGATACTGGGAAGAAAATTTTTGAAGGGCTGCATGTGGAATGAGATCATGGAAAAAGACAGATATGTATCTATTTCAGTACATTCTTTTCTAAAATGTGAAAAGTAAGTGTATGATAAACCATTACCCCTGGGTATTCTTTGAGAATACAACTGAGTGCTTCAATCAATTTGTAAATTTTAGCTTTTCCTTTTTATTTATTTATTTTTTTTTAATTTTAGGGTGAGAGACAGACAGAGAGTGCACAAGCAGAGGAGAGTGGCAGAGGGATAGAGAGAGAATCCTAAGCAGGCTCCTTGCTCAGCATGGACCCCAACACAGGGTTCAATCCCATGACCCTGGGATCACGACCTGAGCCTAAATCAAGAGTCAGATGCTCAACTGACTGAACCATCCAGTCAAAAAACCATCTTGTTTTTTTTTTACTTTTAATTTCATTTACAGTTAATATTTTTCCAGTTATTCGTTACTACTAGATCTGGAAATTGGCAATCATGCCCATTCTCCAATGCACTTTGGAGATTTGAAGTGTTTTATACTTTTAGAATGCTTATCACAACATAAGCAGAATTGATTTTGTTCGTTATCTCTATTAATTGATTTACGTATATCAACTTTTTTTTCAAATAAGAATTCTTGTTCTGGCCCTATGACTAATAAGTGATATGTTATTAAATATTCCATTTATAGGGAACTTTATTTTTTTATTTTTTAATGTTTATTAATTTTTGAGACAGAGAGAGACAGAGCACGAGTGGGGGCGGGGCAGAGAGAGAGGGAGCCACAGAATCCAAAGTAGGCTCCAGGCCCCGAGCTGTCAGCACAGAACCCAATGTGAGACTCGAACTCACAAACTGAGAGATCATGACCAACTGCGAGATCATGACCTGAGTAGAAGTCAGACGCTTAACTGACTGAACCACCCAGGAGCCCCTATAGGGAACTTTATAAAACTGTAACTGTTTATATTCAGTTTATTTGTATTGATACCTTAGCAATGTTTTCATTGAAGTTTAGAAAGTCAATGGAATTAAATTCTACCTTACTTCAAAATTTATATTTTTGTTTATTGATAATCTATAAAAATATTTATTAATTGATAATCTATAATTGATAATCTATAAAAATATTTATTAATTACTCTGTTAATCTTTCATAAAATATAAAAGTAAACCACATGCATCACTTAATAAGTCTATAGTATAAAATGTAAAGGTTAGTATAGTAATTCTCATATAAAAGAGAAAACATCATGTATCTTATGAGGTAAATATACAGTCAATGGGAAACCAGGAGATCCTAAATACTGCTTCCCCTTGAGAAGATTAGGTAACAATTCTAGAATAAGTAGCTTTTGAGATGGAATGTCTTAGAAGTATATGGCTAAATAAGCAATGTATAAGGGAAGAGGGCATTTCAGACAGAGAGAAGGTAAACTATGAATAGGCATAGAGGCAGAAAATCACAAAGTAACAGAGAAAAAAATTACTTCAGTCTAGTTGGACATGGTTAGATCCAAAATGGTATTATCTGAAAAAGCTTACACGTTTGAATCCAAACTATAATCAACTATCCTCATTTTTGTGAACAGATTGTGAACTAGTATCTACAAACCCTCCATGAAAAATTTCAAGATAGTAAGAGAAAGAATGAATATATAAATACAATATACAAAGTTATGTTAATAAACATATACATACATTCATATATATGAATATACATGATATATATGCATACATATTACATGTATTATATATATATGTGTATATACATATATATACATACATACACATATATACACACATAATCTGTAGTAAATCTTTTGTGGGTTAGCAAGAGCAAATGATGCATTAACTCCTAAGTGTATGTAAAATACCTGTAAAAACACTAAAGCACTGTGGAACCTCCTTTTGAAGCAGGCTGAAAGGAAACATACCAGTTTTCTTCCCTTTTGAAAAATGGCACAACTCTTCATGGCAAGTTTATTTCTGCCCTCTATAACTCTTTGTGCACATTTATATACTTGCTCCAGAAATATTTTCTAAGTGTCTAAAATATGCATGGCACAGTGGTAAAAGCAGGGTTAAAAGCACACACACGCAACTAAATAAATTGTCTACCCTTTAAAATAGTTTGTAAAACCAGCTAGAAAAGAATAAGACAGGGGGAAAACTAAGATGAAAGAACTAACTTTTATAGGAGTACTACCCTGAGTACCTAAGAGAGTCCAGTTGAAGAAGCCATACATTCTGCCCTTGGATGATGAAAATGAAGTCATGAATAAAAGACAGCATAGACACTAGTTACTGTAATGGTAATCATTGTATATTAATTCAGACTTCAATAAGACATCCACAAAGCCTTATCAAGCATACATATTCTTTAAATATTTTTATTATCTTGATTTTTAAAATACTATTAAGGTATTACCCCTTTACACTTCTTTCTTCTTTCATCTAACATTTCATATTCCACATAGCCACAGTACCTGACACAGTTAACTTTCCTAAAGGGATCAACAGTTGAATTAACCTGACAAAAATCATAACAGATATTTGGATTTAATGAAGCCAAATGAAAACATTTCTAAATGATCCCCCTCCTTCTAGCCACCATGTACACACCAGCGCTATAAGAAAATTAAGTGTAACCCTCTTTCTTTTCTTTAAAAAAATTCTTTTAATGTTTATTCGTTTTTGAAGGAGAGACAGAGTGTGAGTGGGGGAAGGGCAGAGAGAGAGGGAGAGACACAGAATCTGAAGCAGGCTGCAGGCTCCGAGCTGTCAGCACAGAGCCCGACGCAGGGCCCAAACCCACAAACCACGAGATCATTACCTGAGTCAAAGTCGGACATTCAACCAACTGAGCCCCAACCCAGGTGCCCCAAGTATAACCCTCTTTCTTAAGGCAAAACTTCATTTAAAATCCAATGATTTGGTTATACTTATATTGCCATTTATGGCTCAAGCACCTGTTAGGAAGTTCCAAGATTCTAAATGTAAACTGCCATGACACAGATGAGCAGGTTAGTATGTTCCTGGTGAAATTCTCAGTAAAGCATATTATTCTTCTTTCTCCAAGTGGGATATGGATGGCATGTAAGAGAGGGGACTGAATATTCTTTCCTCCAGAAAAAAAGCCAATTTGATAGTTCTTTGATATTCTTAGTAAAATGGGTAATCATACATTTTCTGACAACTGGTTAACGTTCTAGGAGTCTTAATGCTATCAGTAGTATATGTATTAATATAAACTATTAATGGCCGACAAAGTGATGGGCACTGTAGTGGATATCTCTTAAGTACCACTAATATACATCTTGTAGACAAGGTAATTGAGATGCAGACGCTTTACATGACCAACCTAAATCAGCAGCTGCCAGAAACTAGGGGAGGAGAGTCAGCACTAGGCTGTAATTTTCACACTGACATCAGTCAGTCAGTTGGAGCCTCACAGTGAACCCTCATGCACACATCCTTTAGTTACTGTCCCTCCCTTCCTGAATGTGTTACTACTAAAAATTCACCTATCCAGGCATGGTGGTATAAGAAAATCAAGAGCCTGGGACTTTGAATTCAAACACGCGGCCTATGCAGATATGTAAACTCTTTGTATTAAGTTTCCTCTTATACTGAACAGAAGTAGTACATGGAGTTTGCTTTTGTGAGGCATATGCTTTGTAACTGCTCTGTATTCCATGTTAGGAAATAAAGTGAAAACTGAGGGTTCCTCACATGTTTGGGAAAATATTCTCTTTACAGGAAGCTTGTCCAAGTTGTCCAATCATGTGTAGAAAAAGTTCCAGTTATTCCTCCACATGTGGGATGGCAGAAAGGCATCCACTCAAAGAGAACAGCATGTAAAAAGCCTGGATGCATGAAAGGCTTTGTCCTATAGATGATGAAAGAGCTCGTTTTCTACACTGAAAAATGAGGAACAGGTAGAGACCTGGTTGAAAAGGAAGTAGGGCCCATTTAGAAGGATCTTTTCTGCCTGTCTAAAGGGGGGCTCAACTTACATCTGTGACTGTGTGTGTGTGTGTGTGTGTGTGTGTGTGTGTGTGCTCAGAGATGGGCAACTCAGGGTTTTAGGAATAGGATGGCTACATTTGCTTTACAGAGATTACGTTAGAAGGGAGGTGAACTGAAGAGGTACACTATTTATTGCAGGGATTAGGGAGATGAAAATAAAAACAGGATTGGGATATTTTACACATCTATTTAATTTGTACTTGACAATGACCAGTTTGCCAGTTCCAAAACCAAAACAAAATAAAAAACCAGAAAACTAATACTGTATTTGCTATTTGTCAGAAAGTATGCTATTAGCAAACTTTATTAGAAACTTATTTTCCTTTTTTCCTGCAGGGTGCTTTTCTTATCCTTCCATCTTCCTCTTCTTTCCTGAATGTGGCTCAAAACCAGCATTAAACTTAGAATGTTACATATGGCCTTTATGTCATGAAATCACCCAGGATACTGAATGGATAAATGGGAAGTAGTTGTCTGTTGGGATTAACCATATGTTGCTAATTAAGAGTTAATTGGTAGGAAATCTTTATTTATACAAGGCAAATCCATACTATTCTGGAAATTTAAAGTCTTCATCTTCTCAAAGAATTTCATCCAATGTATAAGTTTTCTTGACCACATAATAAGCACACCTGCTCATGGAAAACATTCTGTCTGAACTATGAAATTAGAATGTAATTGGTAAAATCAATTTCTTGAATAATGTCACAGGAGGACAAAGGTCTATCAAAGAAGAAAAAGAAAAAGAAACTTCATTCAATAATTAAACTAGCCATGATTTTTTTAAAGATATAAAAGCTTAGATACGGGCAGTAAGCGTTCATGAAAACACAATAAAACAGTACATAACTCTTTATAACAATATAATGCTACTCTTGTGGCAAACATTTACCTTTTGCAGAGTCAATTTCACATCTTTGGTAAAATCTCACTCAGAAATTTAACTCTAGAACCACATTTTGCCTTACTGCTGTTTACCACTTGACAACATAATTCATCCATGGAAAATAAGACATGCTCTACATGTTCTAAGGCAGTTATCTCCATTTGGCAAATGAAAAGCTTATTATATTGAAATCAGGGCGTGTACTGATAAAAATAGTGACACGAGCATTAAAGTTCTACTTGCTCTAAGAATTATATTGCCCCAGATGCATCTTTCATTGTCTCCTCCTGCCTCATGCTGCAGCCAATTTTACTGGAGCAAAATTGCTCCAAACTATTTACATGTATTTATTTGGCTTCCTACCTATGCACAAGCTGTTCCACTTTCCTGACACAATCCTTTCTTCAGTCCTCCTCCTTTGCTTAGCTAACTCCTATTCAACTTTAAGTTTTCATCAGCTACTAACTGGGTTAGGGACAATGCCTTTCATTCTTAGCACTCAGTATTATACCCAATATGGCAATTAATATTCACATCATAATTCAAATTACCCTGTTTTCCTCCCCGATCAGTTGGAAAGATCCCTGAATATAGACAAAACTCTTAATTTTACTTCACCTAACTAAGAATGTTCTACTGTACTAAGAAGTCTGTTGAATGACGACATGCATGATAAATAAGTAACTGACAGGAATGAGGAGGTTAATATTAACTTGATCTTAATAGTAACCTCCTCATTCCTGTCAGTTACTTATTTATCATGCATGTATTCATTCAACGGCAACCTCATCTGACACTTAAATTGTGCCATCTACTGACAACAATCCCTAAATATTCTTCATCACCAGTCTACCCTAGTGCATAAATAATAGGCCCTGGTATGTATTTCAGTTACATGTACCTTGTTGAATTTAACTCTATTCCAGATCACTGACACTCAAACTTTAATATGTTTAGGGATCACTTGAGTGAAAAATACTAGAAGTTTACATTTGTGTTTCTACCATTATAGATTCTAATTAAATTGGCCTGGGACAGGATCAAGACTTCTGTCTTCTTAAAAAATATTTATAGTAAGCCTCAGGGGTTCCTGGGTGGCTCAGTCGGTTAAACGTCCAACTCTTGATTTCTGCTCAGGTCATGATTTCATGGTTTATGAGATTGAGGCCCATGTCAGGCTCTGCACTCACAGCACAGGGCCTGCTTGGGGTTCTCTCTCTCCCTCTCGCTCTCTGCCCCTCCCCCATGTGTGCGCACATTCTATCTCAAAATAAATAAACTTTAAAAATAAAATAAGTCTCATGTAGGTCATCCAGGGACCATATTTTGACAAAGACTCTTCCACTAAAAAAAGAAATGTGCTTGGTGGGACATATCCTGTCCTCTGGTGAAACCATATAAGTTTCAACTGTTGCTTTTTCTTTGAGGCCAGTATAAAGTACCTTTTAAAAAACAGCTCTAGAATTTTCTAAGGACAAATATCAAAGGAAATTTTTTCTTTTTTCCTATTTTAAAACATATATATGCCCTCTCATTTTAATCCTCATAACAATAAATCCTTAGGTTTAAATCCTTATTTAAACCTAAAAAGAAAAGCACTGATATTTGTGTTCTTCAAAATAAGAAAGCAGAGTCTCAGAGAGATTAAAGAACTTGAGCAAATTCAAAGAAGTAGTAAAACTGTAGCATGGGACAGCTCAATTCCAGAGTTTGTGTCCATTCTTCCCCCACCTTACTACATTGGATCCCTGAGAAACATGTTTTACCTACAATCTATCTAATGACAGTAGCCCCTAGAAGCCCAGTTAGTTGTAGTAGACTTGGTAGTTAGAAGCAGTGTCATAAAGAGACCAAAGGAATCAACTGATGGTGAATCTGAGGAACACAGCTTTGATTTATGCCAGACACTGCACATGTGGCCTGTGGCCCATCAAGACAAAAGTGTTCTGTGTGTCCCATGAAACAGCACATGAATTAACATGAATGACAGTGATCATGCATCAAACCTTGAGCTTACCAACAATGATCTCATCATTGCAGGCCAACATGCCACTTGTCTTAAAAGTTCATAGCCAAACAATGGAGAGAGCCCAAATGTCCAGTGACTGATCAATGGATAAAGAATAGGTGTGTGTGTGTGTGTGTGTGTGTGTGTCATAGAATATTATTCAGCCATAAAAAAGAATGAAATCTTGCCATTTGCAATGACGTGAATGGAGCTAGAGTGTATTATGCTAAGACAAATAAGTCAGAGAAAGACAAATACCATATGATTTCACTCATATGTGGAATTTAAGAAACAAAATAGATGAACATATGGTGGGGGGGAGAGAAAGAGAATGAAACAAACCATAATAGACTCTTAAAGAGACAGAATAAACTGAGGATGGATGGAGGGCATTGGGTGGGGGACTGGCTAGATGGGTGATGGGTATTAGGAAGGGCACTTGTTATGTAGAGCACTGGGTGTTGCATGTAAGTGACTCATCCCTGAATTCTACTACTCCTGAAACCAATATTGCTTTGTATGTTAACTAAATAGAATTTAAATTAAAATTTGAAAAGACAAAAAAGTTTATAGCCTATTAAGGAAGAGAGATGAGTAAATAAGATACATTATCATGAGTGCAAAAATGCAGATCCTGGAGGAACTTTAGAGAGTGCAAAAAATGATGCCAACCAGGTAGACCAAGGTAACTCCACGGAGAAGATAATATATAAACACAACTGGGATAGTAATACGCTCCACTTTATTCAAGTCTCTAATCTGTGAAGCTGTGGGGCTTTCTGTCCAGCAAATTCCCTCAATAGGAATAAGCCAAGGATTCAATTTCATTTTAATTGCATTAAATCCCAGAAGACTAGAAAAATTGCAAATGCGGTCCCTACAGTGAATGACTGTACCAGTATCCTCTTCATGCTTAACTGAAGCAGATAGAAAACCCACTAATTAACACAGGCAAAAAAGAGTAATTTAAGATTTTATTTAATTGAAAGCTCATAACTTACAACACAACAATTACATAATTAGATCATGCTTGTATTAATCTTTCTCCCTGATGCTTATAAATTCCATCAAGTTAGCTCACTGTACTTTGGGACTTAATAAAGTTTTCTTAACTCATTTTTGTATAGATAACCATTGTTCTATATATTCAGGAAGTGGGTGCTACAGAATCTATTTTGAGTACCCATTATAAACACAGAAAAGAAGTAGCTGAAGGACAATTATATAAGGGGAGAAGGATGATTTCAATTTTTTGACACTTAATTTCTTTTTCCAAAATTTTCCCTCCCCAAACTATCAGCTTTGGGAATAGATTTGGAAGTTATTTGAACACTTGCTGTAAAATATGAGGATACTTTCTAACAGAGGGACCATCCCTTTGTCCATAATACTAGAAATATGTATGGAGGTATCTATAGTGATCTTTTGCACAGAGATTGTGACTATGGCCTCTGTTCCAAAAATAAGCAACATCTCTTAACACATGGCACATACATCAAGTCTTCTGTCATCCAGTCAATCTTAATGCTCTCCAATGTTCTTGGTGTTGATTTTTCTTATTCTTTACCATATATTAGTGGTCATTTGTGTGTACACATGAGTAGGATTGTGGGTGGCGTCCTTTTTATTTTTAAGTTAACTACTAAGTTTAAATTATATCATATTATTTATATTATAAAATAATACAGAATAGAAAACTTGGAAAGTGGAATATGAAAAACAAATTCTCTTCCTGCTCTAACCCAACTGGGGTTACATTTTTGAAGTTTATTTTTTCATAGTTGTCATCATCGCCTACTGATTATTTTAATCACACCATTATCACTTTGTAACATAAGCATTTATCCATGACTCCTGCAGAACTTTTCATTTCACTCATAAGTTATGTCTCTCTATCTCCATCTCTTTCTTTATCTCCTTCCTGCATCTTTGGTCTTTTTCTTGTCAATCTCCACTTTCTTTTTCCATTCATTCTTCATTAGTCTACCACTATTTGGTTTTGGCCTCACTCCTCTACTGATATCATTCTATCTAAGGCTAAAAGTGACTTCCTGCTTTCATATACACAATGTATACTTTCAGTACTTATCCTTATCTTTGTTTTAGAGATGAAACAGGAGATGGGGGTGGTTAAGCAAAATATTATCAAAATCAGGAGCAAGAGGTATAATGGAACATGTTAGAAATCTTGAGATGACATAGTTTTAAATGTTGTCAAAATGTCTGCAGTTTTGCACTAAGATTCTTTCCCAGACTTAAGAGTTAGGGAGTCAGGGATAGAGAAAGTGACCATGTAGATATGACAGAATAAAGTTGGTGTATTCTTCACTGTTTGCCTTTTGGGCTTGAAAGCTCAAAACCAGTAGTGCTGTAAGCAACAGTTTCATTTTTGTGGCTCACACTCATGGTCTCTCCCCTAGTTCAGGCCCCATAAGCTACCTAAGTCAACAACTATAGTATCCTCTAACCTGGCCTCCAATTATCTCACTAATTTAACCTCTGTAGTCATGACAATGACCTTTCACATGTGGAAGTGCTATACCACAAAATAAAATGGCCAACATTTCATCACTTTAACACAACTGTAGTTATAATTTTGTGATGTTTTGTTACACATAACTGTATTTATATTATATAAATACATACACACATTATCTATCTATCTATCTATCTATCTATCTATCTAGAATGCTTATAGTATAAGCATTCCCCCAAACCTCCTGGGAATATAGAAGTAGGAAAGACTTTCCAGAGAACTTGAATTGAATGAGTTGCTCTTATTTTAGAAACTCAATAATTACAAGGTACAGATAACATATAATAATAACTAAGAGCATGCACAGTGGGCCCACACTTCCAGGATTCAAATCTTGCCTCAAGTAATTAGTTTGTGACTTTGAACAAGCAATTTGACTTTCCTGTGCGTACTGTCTACATTGAAGAAAATATAATATTTATGTCATATAGTTGTTGTTAAAGATTAAACAACATATTATATGTAAGGAATGTAAGTGTTTAAAAGTATCTGGCACAGGGGTGCCTGGGTGGCTCAGTCAGTTAGCATCTGACTTTGGCTGAGGTCATGATCTCACAGTTTGTGAGTCTGAGCCCCACATCAGGCTATGCGCTGACAGTTCAGAACCTGGTGCCCACTTCAGATCCTGTGTCTCCTTCTACCTCTGCCCCTCCCCCACTCATTCTCTTTGTCTCTCTCTCTCTCTCTCTCTCTCTCTCAAAAATAAAATAAACATTTTTTTTAATTTAAAAATGTATCTGGCACATAGTAACACACAGTTACTACATATATATATATATGTACATATATATATATCAAGTAATATTACCACATCTGTATATATCACACACACACACACACACACACACACACACACACACACACACATATATATAATTCAAGTAACATTATTGTATCTGGAAAACATAAAAAAATACACATTTTATTTTACGAAAGAGAGGCAATTTAGTGTACTATAAGCAAGGACTGGATTTCAGAAGACCTCATATCTAATCTAGCTCTAATAATAATTATTGTATAATTTAGGGAAAATCTCCCCAACTAGCTAATTACAAGACAATTATATTCTACAGATTTCATGCATGAGGAAACTAAGGTTTGCAGAACCTTTTGACCAATGTTTTACAAATGGGAAATGAAACCAAGGACTCAAAAGCATCTCCCTACAACATCGCTGCCTCTGTAAAATACATGCATTGGGTCAAGTGATCTTGAAAATCCTTTAAAGAAAATCAATTACATGATAACATAAAATAGCAACTTCAACAATAAGTAAATGAATATAGTTGCCCTACTCAATTAAAATTTACTGAGACATTAAGTCTTTTTAATATAGACATTCCTGGCAAAGACATAGAATCATGTCTGCTGAGAACGAAAATACTATCTCATTCTTCACTGTGAAATTAATTTTTCTTTCGCTATTTCTTAAAACAGTGCCAAAAATCATAGACATTTAAGGATTGGGTTTTTTTTTCCTCCCTTCCTGCTTGTTTGACCATGATGGAAAAATATATAATGAACACCTTTTTACTGTCAAGAACTGTTTCAGTTTATTCAGAAGCTCTGCTAGTAACAATAGATATCTTTATGTCAAAATTACTTTTATCAAGATTTTCCTCTTTCTTCTTTGATTCAAAAGCATGTTTTACAATAACAGCACCATGCCTACATTAAGCATAAACTTCAGGAAGTACAACTGAATAGTATAATATGTTCAGTGCCAAAGTTCACACTTTCTTGAACCCTAGAAATGTCACCTTCCCTTGCAGGTTTCAAAAAGTGTCTCTTTACCAGGAATATAACAAAGCTTCAAAGGTTCCAGAGTCAGGCACCAGGCTCCTGTAATTGGAGGGTGGATATGTTCTCACTGGAAATAGTGCCCAAAATAGAATAGAAATAAGCCAGATGGTCCTGACTAGAAGCTTAATGAGAAAGCTTATATATTAGTAAGTCCCCAGTTATGAATTAAAGATAAAAATTATTTAAGGTAGAAATATCACTACAGTCCAAGGAGAACTGCTGAAGCTAGAAACAACTTCAGAAATATTTAAGCCAAGTGCTTCCATTTTAATCAAGGAAACTGAAGTCCAGAGAGGTTAATGAGGTAACGTCTTGCGGCAAATTCAGGGAAAAGCAAAGACTGGGACTCAGGAGTTCAGACTCAGGGAAAAGCAAAGACTGGGACTCAGGAGTTCAGACTCTTACTGCAATATAACCAAGTATATGTTTTTCATAATGTGCCATTTAGCATGTAAAATTTATGACACGCCTGCCTACCAGAGACTGCCATCCTATTGATATTAGACATTTTGTATTGCTTTTGTTCTAGGTGAACTAAAACGTGGTGCTCATGAACACCTTACTGCACATGAAGTTGTTAAAAATGTATGTTCGAGCAAAAACTGAAATGGGAGAAACTGTCAGTGATGCTACAGGGAGAGTGTCATGTCACTGCAGGAAAGGATTAATTTATTTTCTAATCTACATGTAAGCAAAAAGTGACTTTTTCTGCTTGATAGTTTGAATGTGTCTCTTCTTGGTGCAGGTGGCAAGGATGCAACCACCAGAGAGAGAACTAATTTCACATGGAGGACACAAAGAGCTCTTGGATCAGGGACAGAGAGCTATGACATCCTGAGTCACAGCCAAATTTCTCAGGTTATGTTACAAGAAAGCAAAGCAAAGTCTGTAAAAAATCACGTTGCAGACTGAGAATATCAATACTGCACTTGGAACAAGTGAATAGGAAAAGAGATACACTGAGTCATAAAGATTTCAGCATGAGAATTTAAAATCCAACTAAAAATCTGATGGTGTGAAATGCAACAATAGGACATCAGCAGGAGAAGTCAGGTTAATCCAACCCAAATATTATTCCACAGGCCAAATTGATTACAAATAATTCCCAGCTTTTTTAATATTAGGAACCAGAAAATGATATTGATATCAATCTTTAGAGCCTGAGAGCCATCAAGTATGATTAAAATTGCGTAAGTCTGAATTAATATGTGTAATTTTTATGGGAGCAGATTTCAAACTTTGGGCTTAAAATTATTTGTCATTTTCATAGATACCTGAGTTAAAAATATCCACGTTTTCTTGAAGTTATTAAAGATATACATATATCAAGACTGGGAAATTTTACATACTCGATATTCAAAATTTTCATACAGAGATACACAGAAACACTTCAGGTAGCACAACTCTGTACTATACATCATAAACACACACACACACACACACACACACACCTTCCCTGAATTCCATCTGGAGTACTCTATATTACTGTGAAATTAGAAACTCAGAGACTGAGAAGCAGATGTCAGTCATAGAATCCAATCCCACAGCTCTAAACCTGGAGGTATGTGGCTGTTTAGTGTCTTCTAGACAACTGGAAAAAGCTAGTTTTATTATACCCTACTGTGTAACTGTTTGAACAGAGGGTTGTAGGGTTTTGATAGCTATGTTATAGATTTTTTTTTGTTTTTACTTTTTAGTTTTTTGCAAACATAGTATTTTGAAAACATGTGTCTTGTACTCTGCGATATTCTCTATTTGAACTCATGTAACTTTTATTTTATACAACACGTGATATCATTTGATGCAAAACACCATTTACCTAATTGATGTAAAATGCCCATTTCTATTTTTTTTCTTCTTTATTTTCAAAATAATCATCCAAGTAATCAATAATGTAAGTTAGACTGTATTTAAGGTGAAAGTTATATACACACACATATATACAATGACAATTATATATGTATGTATACATATATATATATATATATATAGAGAGAGAGAGAGAGAGAAGGAGAGAGAGGGAGGGAGGGAGGGGGGGAGAGAGAGAACTCTATATACAGTTATAGAAAACCCTAATTATATAAGAGTATGACCAGGGCACCTGGGTGACTCAGTCAGTTAAGCGTCCTACTCTTGGTTGTGGCTCAGATCATGACCTCCTGGTTGGTGAGTTTCAGCCCTACATCAGGCTCCCCACTGACAGTGCAGAGACTGCTTTGGATTCTCTCTTTCCCTCTCTCTGCCCCACCCCCACTTGCTCTGTCTCTCTCAAAATAAATAAATAAATTTTAAAATATATTTAAAAAATCAAAATAAAGGAGTATGACCACTAACTGCTAGAGATAAGTGCCAGCTAGAGAAAATAGGAAACATACAATGGCTAAAATTCACGTAGTTTTCTGTACAAGTTTTATTGAAGGTTTAAGTAACAATTACAAATTAGTGCTCTCTTATATGCCAACTCAAGTAACAGTTAAAAGCAATTTTGAGAAAGAGTCTAGGATTTCATCTAATCTCAGCAGGAAAAGAAGTTGCGTATGAAAAAATAGGCCTGCTGTAGGTTGATGAAAAAGAAAGTCAGGACATGTGACCATGTAATGACACTCTATGCTCAGAATCATGTTGCATCAGGCACACAATTTTTTGAGAAACCTAAATCATGACTCCCGTTCTCATGGACCTTGTATTTTTTAGAAATGTCCTATGAGTAAGAAGCAACCAGAACATATAAAGTTGCATATAATAAACAGGTGATTTCTGCAATATATATACCGGACATGCTACAAGAGTTCAGGGGCCTATAAAAGTAAAAGTTTATAAGGCAGTATATTTGGCATGGTGATTGGATTAAAGATGGCTATTCATGACTTTAATAAAGACTGCAAATGAAAAAGTTGCTAATGTTTGATGATAAAAAAAAGTAAAAATGAAAATTTTAAATTAACATGTTAAATGTAAATTTACATTAACATCCCAAATTGTCAAATACCTAGGGAAATTTAATGAAAAAATGTATAATCTTTTTAAACTGAAAACCCAAATCCATTGCTAAGAGAACTTAAATAATATCTAAATAAATGGAAAAATATCTAATACTCATGAATAGAAAGAATCAAAATTGTGATTATGTTAATTCCCCTCAAATTGACCTAGAGACTTAGTGAAATCTCAATCAGAATGCAAATAGAGGTGTATATGTGTGTTTGGGTGAAAACTGACAAACTATTTTATTATTTTCTAATTTTAGTTGATACACTGTTATGTTGAAGTATACAACACGGTGATTCAACTTCTCTCTACATTATGTTATGCTCACCAAGTATAGCTACCATCTGTCACCATACAATGCTATTACAATATCATTGACTATATTCCCTATGCTGTCCCTTTTGTTCCTGTAATTTAGTCAGTCTACCACCAGAAGCTTGTATCTCCCACTCTCCTTCACCCATTTTGCCCATCCCCCAGACAAGCTATTTTTAATTATGTTTTATGGAAAGGCAAAGCACCAAAAGGAGTCAAACCAATCTTGAAGAACAAGACTGCAAAACATACTACCATAGTTCAGATTTACTATCATTAAGACAGTATGGTATTGGCACAAGGACAGAAATTAAGATTAACAGAAAGAATAAAGAGGTGGGGTTTTTTTAATACACACTTTTAAGGTAACTTGATTTGCAATAAACATGTAACTGCAATTCAGTGAGAAGAGGATAACACTTTCAATAAATGTTGTGGAAAAAGTTGAATATTTGTGTGGAAAAAAAGTCTTGACCCTTACCTCCAGACCATTTATAACATTTAAATCAAAATGAACTTCAGATGAAAGGTAAAACCTGAAAAAATAAAGCTTCTAGAATAAGGCAAAGAAAAATATTCTAGTGACCATGGATTCAGTAAAGATTTTTAAGACAATAAATAAAATTCACTAACTGTTAAAATAGAGACTGATGAATAGGATTTATTAAAATTAAAATTAAAACATTTATCAAAATATAACATGAACAACATGAATATGCAAACCACATGCTGATAGAATGTATTTTCTGTGTGGGGCTGGGGGTGGGTGTGTATCCAAAAGAAAACTCCAAAATATATAAAAAAGCATTAAAAATGCATATCAATAAGAAAAAAAATGAAAAATATGGGCAAAAGACTAAGTAGGAGCTTCAAAACAATGATTTTTCTCGTTTATAGGGCACTTTCAAATACAGGGCATTCTCCAAACATGTAAAAGGATATTCAACACCACTAGTTATCAAGAAAATGAAAATTAAAACCATGAGCCCTTTTACACAAGCATGAGAATGGTAAAATGTAAAAAGATTACAAATATTGTTGGTAAGGTTGTATAGTATCTAAACATCTTACAGTGGGATATTACATATAACATATTATCTACCTATTCTAATCTCTATCTCTATGTATCTGTATCTGTCTATATATCTATCTATCTATCAGGAATATAAGTTGTCATAATCACTTTGAATATCTGTTTGTATCTACCGTAGTTATTCTATTGCCCAGTTATCTAACTATGTACCCATGAGAACTGAGGTGTTTTATCAACCAAAAGATATATTCAAGGGATGTTTGTAACAGCATTAACATAATAGTCATGGAGAAAAAAGAAATAACCATCAACAGTAGAATAAATTCATAAAATAGGATATTAAATAAAATCTTTGAAAAATAAGAGACACTATGTACACAAAAACATGAATCTCATAGACATTATGCTGAGTGAAAGAAACTATAAAACAAAGAGTACATAATGTAAGTCCATTATAATTCACTTAAGAAAAAGGCAATAAAGTGGTTACCTTGGGTGAGAGGCTGGTGGTATTTGGCTGGGAGGGGGCAGGAAGAAACTTTCTGAGGCTCTGTAAATGCCCTTTATCTTGGCCTAAATGATGACTACATGAATTATAGATCTGTAAATACTCAGCAAGCTGCACATTTAAACTAGTAAACATTATCTTTGATATTATTTTATAATTACATTGTTTACCACTGAAAATGTAATAACATGGACTAACATTTTAAAAATATATATTTATTCATGCATGGCTTTTTAGAACCATAAGGGATCTTAGAGATCATTTAATCTAGTATTTACCAAAATGTGATCTATGGTCCACTTTTGGGGGTATCCCCCTCTGGAAAGCTTATTCACTGTGGGCTCCTAAGATACACACTGGGCATACTGACCCAAATCTCTGGGGATAGGACTTGGAATTCTATATTTTAAACAGGTCTCCTAGATATTATTTATATCTACTAACGGTTGAGAACTATCATCTAATTCAGCCTCTTAAGTTTACAGTTAAAACTTGAGGCTGGGTTGATCCAAAGATATATAATAACCACTGGCACAATCAAGTAAGATTCAAAAAAACTTTTGGAAAGCCTTACAGCAGAGATATCTTATCTCATTTTATTTTCTTACAACATCACTTGATAGGTATTACCCTTAGTTTTTACATAGAGAAATCAATTCCCAGAAATGCGTTCTCATCTAACTTCAGAAAGTGTGTAAAATTTTGAGCCAGCATGCAATTTCGTACCTTCTGACTTAGAGTCCACTATCACCCTATGCTTTCCACTGTGCTGTAGGTTGAGTGTTAACTGCACATTCTTCAGAGTTATCATTCTAGGACTCAGATTCAAGGCTTTTGGTATGGATGCTACAGTAAGGCAACTCAAACACAGCTGAATGTTTTTAAATAAAATAGCAGCCCTACTGGATATATACTTATATAATGTAACCAGGTGAAAAAACTCTGTACCATAACACAAATGTTTCTTGTCATAAACTCTTAATCGTTAATACATTCAGTCTCAGGAATTCTTAAAACGGTAGATCTCTCCGTATTTCACTCACAAGTTTCCCTATTAGAATCTCTGCATCTAATGTTAACAAAGCATCCTGTTGTGTGAAGCTATAGCAGATAATTGCCCTTGGGTTTTGAATATCTTTACATTGTGTTGAAAAAGAAGAATATGCATATAGCTAGATGGGATGAAGATAAAGGATTAAATAAAACTTAACAGAAAAGCAAAATAAAGGCTTATCCTTTTCAGTCCCATAATTTGAAAAAAAAAAAAAAAAAAAAAATTCCCCAAGCAGATCTGCCCCGAGACAACCTTAAGCAGCATTAAGGTTAGTGATTTTGGAACCCAGCCAATCTATGAGAAACTTCTCAGGGGGAAAAAAAAGTGATAATTACACAGCACTTGTTATATATCAGTGCTTTTAAAAGAGATTTCATATGTATTATCTCTTTTCAAATTTATAAAAACACTAAAAAGCAAGTATCATTTTATCATCCTTATTTTACTAACTGGAGCGCAGATGGGTGAAGTAACTTGTCTAAGCTAGCTCTTTCTTGGATGATCTCTTATTCCTTCTTTTGTTGCTCACACACCACTGTGTGCATGTTTGCATCACATTATTGTTATAGCCTGCCTTATATTTGGGAAAAGAAGTGTCTGTGGAAGATTATCTCTCCCTGGATAGGTTTCAAGATACTTCAGTTTAAATAAAGGCATCAAACTGAGAGGATAACCAGGAAACTTTAGGCTATCACCACCAACTACAAAAAGAGTAAGTAAGAATTACTGAAAACCCACATTAAGTGTTTTACTTACATAATAACATCAAATCAACAAATACCTATTTACCCTTGTTACTAGATAAAGAAACTCATTAAGTGGGAGTAGCTTACCCATTATGTCAGAGTAAATGACAAAGCAAGAATTCAAACTCCAATCTGTTTCCAAAACCCATGCATTATCCCTACTGCACTAAATACCAAGTTGTCCTAGTCTGTTTGCCTCAACTAAGTGATGGCATGAATTCAGACTGTTTTGCATATCAAAGGGAAAAGTAAAAAGTTGTTTAAATGTGAGATGCTAACACGAGTTGTGATAAGATGACACTCACCTTCTGCTCAGGAATAAAACTATTATTCATTTAAAAGCCCCTATTCTCAGTGGGGAAAAAAAATAAGGAAAAATACAGACACAGTGAGGATTTTCTACATTGACTGGATCTTCGCAATCTTTCAGTCAACAGTATCTTAAAGAGGAATGCCAATCCATTATAACTTCAGGATTTGGTAGCATTTTCACAATGAGCATAGCAATGAACATAGCTTATGAAGTCCAGCCTCTGAGTACTTGGCATGCTGATCTCAGAAAAGACAAAGGGGTGATATGCAACATGATAACCCTTAAACACTTCTATTATGACCATTCACTCTTTCAACACATTCACTCAGAGGATTCACTCTTTCACCCAGAGAATTTTGTGAGTCACTGGTGGAAGGGGGGATACAAAGATGGCTTACAATCTTTTTTTTTTTATATAATTGCATTGGCTTAGTTTTGAAAAAGTTATTTCCTCCTTGGCAATTTGGTTATAATTACAGTAAACAATTACTAGAGAGAAAGAGAATTAACCCTTGTGGATGACATAAGTTATATGAGGAACAAGTGTTTTATGTATGTTATCTCATTTAATACCCCCACCAACCCCAACAAATGTTACAACTAAGTTATAGACAGATGAGCTATTTTTCCAAGAACAGGAAGAAATGTAGTGGTAAAGCAGAAATTCATACTTTCTGGGGGCGTCTGGATGGCTTAGTCAGTTAAGCATCTGACTCTTGGTTTTGGCTCAGGTTGTGAACTCATGGCTCATGAGTTCTAGCCCCACATCAAGCAGTTCTAGCCCCTGCTTAGGATTCTCTCTCTCTGCATCTGCCCCCCACCCCCACCCCCACTCAAAATAAATAAATAAGTTTTAAAAAAAGAAAGAAAAAAGAAAGTCATACTTTCTGGCTCCAAATACCCTGCCTTTTCTTCTCACTCAATTCAATATTGTAATGGCTATGGCTTCATAAGATAATATGGACACTTGTTCACTTTACCTTATTTGGGAAACACACATACACATACACAGAGGCACTTACACACACATATACATGCAATACAACAGAAAAAGAAAGAAAAAACTTAACTCAAACAGTATAGCCTTAAAAAGAGTTAGGGAGGTACTTGCTAACTACACATTCAATAAATGTTTATTAATCTTTCAGGAGCCAGCATAAAAGGGGAGTTTGGTGAGCTGGGACAGAAAGAGATAATTGTTGGCATAGTGTTCCCAAAGAGTTGGAAGGCAATGTCTTATGGGGAGGGGGGGAGGTGGACATTAGAAATGTATGCTTATGTAGAATCTGCGCTGTGTGAGGCATTGTGTTAGGAAGTTTTGTACAATATCTCACCTGATCTTCAAACAACCCTGTGAAGTAAGAAATATTAACTTCTACAGATGATCATGTGAATGTTTGAGAGATTATATAACTTTTCAAGTTCATGTTAGGGTATGACAAGAAGAGTCTAACCTCCATTTCCACACACTAAAGCTGCCACACAGTTGGAACAATTATATATAAGAAATTAACTTTTTTAAGAAATTAATTATTATAACTAAGATTGGAGTTTGAAGGAAGGTAAATTTGGGAAATTCAAATCTCTATTTTCACTGCCAAATGGCAGATAATGACCACTTGAGAATAATCATTAGCCTGACCTTCTCCTTTCTATTGACTCATCAGCAATGCTCCTTAGCTACACTAAAGGGGTGTCCTCACATCCTCACAGACCTGCAGCTGCTTGGCCTGTGCTATGTCCTCCACTAGGTCTGATAACAATGGAACCTGGGGTCGGATCAAACCTCTGGGAAAGAGCCAAGTTGTCCACAGGAGATTTTCAAATATGAGTTAAATAAAAAGGAAGAACAAAAAAGAATATAATAAGCCCATTAGAGCAATCATATATTATCTCCTACCAAAGCCACTGAACTTTGTTGTTGCTCTTACTGTTTCTCATGAAACAAAACAAAGTATGGAAAGAGGCTGCAAACCTTCCATGCTGTAGCGGTCTTGGGATTAACCTTTTTTCGCCTCTATACAATATTACTGTCTATGCTGGTTCTGAAGTTCATTAGCTCTTTGAAATCTTGTGTATATTTTTTGTTTTGTTTTATATTAGAAACACTTTGTAAATAATATTACTTCCTGTTGTTTAAAAAAAAAAAAAAAGAGTCAGGGATACAGAAGCCAATGCTTTAGGTGCAATTCAATATTGTTCTCAGTTTTTAATTATTCTCCGTCATTATTTAGCTTAACCTCATCCTTGATTTCTGGCATAAGTAGAATATTTCTTTCAACTTACCAGCTGGCCTTACACTTTTAGTTCAAAACATATCCTGTGGCATGCTTCTAATGATCTAGAGGCCAGAATTAAAACAACTGTTCTTGGTTTTTAATCCTATGAGGAAAAATGATTCCAGAACTTTACTTAAAATTAATCAAAGTGCAGCGTTTATTTTGCCTTTTTAGAACCTGGCTTTTGACCTAAGATACACTATGAAAATATTCCCCCCAAAAAGAAAAATAGTCCTCTGTCATCCATTTCTAACTCTATTGATTTCCCTGCTATAAGACTATCAAAAGCATGAAATCCCTTCCAATAATAACACCATGTTATCCATTAGGTTGTGTCCACACTCCCACCCAAAATGACATGTTGAAATACCTCAAAATGTATTTTTATTTGGTAAAAGAGTCAGTGCACATATAATTAGTTAAGATGAGGTCCTACTGAGTAGGGTGGGCCTGTAATCCAATCTGACTGGTGTCCTTATAAGACAGTCACGTGAAGACAGAGACACAGGGGAGAAATGTCATAGGCTGACAAAGCAGTGATTGAAATGATGTAGTGCAAACCAAGGAGCACCAAAGATTATCAGCGAGTCATCAGAAGTTAGGAAAAAACAAGGAGGACTTTCCCTACATATTTGGAGGGAGTATGGCCATGCTGGCACCTTGATTTCAAGCATCTAGGCTGAACACCGTGAGAAAATAAATTTCTGTTATTTTAAGACACCCTGTCTGTTGTAATGTGTTTCATCAGCCCTAAGAAACTAACACACATTACAACAAATGTGTATATTTATTGTAGACTCCACCATATTTGCATGCTTTGTATTGAATTCAAGTCTCAAAGTAATGTTTTTTATGTCTATTTAATCTATCTTAAATACACTGGCATTCCCTTAACCTGGTACTTATTCCTCGATATCAACTATTTCCTTACTTTCCTTACTCCTTATTCAAATCTCAGTTGGAAAGTCTCCTCTGGAAAGAGGCCTTCCCTCACTACCCTATTTAAAATAGTACCTCATACCAGGGGTGCCTGGGTGGCTCAGTTGGTTAAGTGTCTGACTCTTGATGTTGACTCAGCTAAGGTCATGATCTCATAGTTCGTGATTTCAAGCCCCACATTGGACTCTGTACTGACAGAATCCCCCTGCTTGGGATTCTCTCTCTCCCTCTCTCTCTGTTCCTCCCCTGCTGTGCTCTATCTCTCCCAAAATAAATAAAAAGCTTGAAATAAAATAAAATAAAATAAAATAGTACCTCAGATCGCTCCTTATCTCCTTATTCTGCTTTATTATTTTCATGTCACATAAAAATTCCTGGCACTATATTGTATATTTATTTTTGTACATATTTTCTGTTTGTCCAAACTTGAGGGTAGACTCCACATAGATAGGAATTTTGTCTTTTGCTCTCCTTCGTACTTTCAGTATTTGTAACAGAGATTAACACTGTAGGCATCAAAATAAACTTTGAGGGTTGAACAAAACCATTACCATTCTGTATATGAGGAACCTGTTTCAGTACTAATTTAATATTAGAAAGGACCAGGGCGCCTGGGTGGCGCAGTCGGTTAAGCATCCGACTTCAGCCAGGTCACGATCTCGCGGTCCATGAGTTCGAGCCCCGCGTCAGGCTCTGGGCTGATGGCTCGGAGCCTGGAGCCTGTTTCCGATTCTGTGTCTCCCTCTCTCTCTGCCCCTCCCCCGTTCATGCTCTGTCTCTCTCTGTCCCAAAAATAAATAAAAAACGTTGAAAAAAAATTAAAAAAAAAAAAATATTAGAAAGGACCAAAAAGTTCACCCAAAGATGGACCTGCATATCTGAAGAAAAAACAGTCTGAGCCTAGGCTGATCTGAATTCTGTATGTTGTTATTGTTTCTATGCTGCCTTCTAAAAAGATTATAGCTTTTAAAGACCTAGTTCTTCAGATTGTTTTATACATACCAGAAGGTATATTCTATTATCTAGTTTTGAAGCTCATCTTCTTACAACTTCAAAATAGAAACACTGCTTCATTTTCATAATACAAATTTTTCTCTGTAGAAGAATGTCAACACACATTACTACAGAGCTTTTCTTATATAGGAGCTCTTAAATTCAATCATAAAAATGCTGAATTCATTTATTCATTCATTCGTTCATTTATTCATTTGTCCTTAATTAAATATGGTGCCCCTGTTAAGGGGTAAAACTCAGGCTGAGCACTGTGAGGGATTTAAAGTTGCAAACTGGTGCATCTGGGTGTCTCAGTCAGTTAAGCATCCGACTTCAGCTCAAGTCATGACCTCGTACTTCGTGGGTTCAAGCCCCACATCGGGCTCTGCACTGGCAGCTCAGAGCCTGGAGCCTGTTTCAGAATCTGTGTCTCCTTCTCTCTCTGTCCCTCCCCTGCTCATGCTCTGTCTCTCTCTGTCTCTCGAAAATAAATAAACATTAAAACAAATTTAAAGATAAGTGGCAAAGAGGCTCAATGTTATAGTCCCATGGAAGAGATAAAAGAGATATATAAATCAAGATATTTTAGTTAAAAAGTGATAAATCCATAAAATATGCATCATACTAGTTAAATTAAAAAAAGACATGAAGCCAGAGCTGTGGGTCCTCTCCTCTCACTGAGGTTTGATGCTCTATTTGTTCTCCTTCCCCTCAGTCCTAAGGATGTTAAGGGCCCCCCTTCCCATCATTTCTAGGCTTTGGGTGACTCACTGTGCTTCTTTGTTCCCTTAACTCTGGCAACACCTCTGTAAATTCATTAAAGTTTATTTATGAAAGCTGCTTCATTTGAACCTTTTGGGAAGAAATCTATTTCCTATAATTGCTGTACTTAGTATATTTCCTGATCTATAGTAGTCACTCAATAAATGTTATTTATTAACAGTTACTGTTATTCCAAACTATACTTTCTTTCTTTTTTTTTTTTTTTTTAATTAAGTAACTCTATGCCTAATGCAGGGCTTGAACTCATGATCCTGAGATCAAGAGTTGCATTAAGGGCTTAACATAGGTGCCAGGAGTCCCCAGACTAGAACATTTCTAATAATCATGCAGCCATGCATAAGCAGGTATGAATTACTACTGCAGATACCCATTCACTAATATTAGTCTTGAACTAATTTCACCTTTAATTTCCAAAATATGCCTTTATTTTAAATTAACATCAGGGAAAAAAAATTGATCCTACTGGCATATGAAGCAAGTTTTCATTATTTCATTGGTTGAAACTTATCGTAAGCAAGCAAACATTAAAATCAGAAGTACCTTTGAAGGAATAAATACACTTAAAATTTCTTAGCTTTCTGAAAAATTTAATGATAATTACATTTTTATTATAGATAAGATGATTAATATTTTTAAAGTCCTAATAAAAAAAATGTAGGTCAATGTACTTTAAAGAGCTTGTTGGAAATTAATGATTGGCCTTTGGCATTTTCCACTAATTTTCTGTCTTTTAAAGAATTGCAGAAGATAAGTGTTTTGTCTGAATCAAGCATCTCTTGTGTCAGACTATATCCTTAACAAGTGCATAGAAATAACAGAAATGATTTTGTGCTCTCCAACTGTATTCTCAGAACCCTCTTAGGAGCTTCTGAGAAAAACAAATAAAGAAAAGAAGGGTGATATTATGTGCTGAATTGTATGCTCCACTCCTCAAATTCTTATGTCTAAGCCCTAGTGCCACAGAATGTGACTGCATTTTGAGACAGAGCCTTTAAAGAGGTAATTAACTCAAAATGAGGCCATTAGGGTGGGCACTAATCCAATCTGACTGTGGTCTTCTTAAGAAGAGGAGATTAAGACATACAGAGTGACAGCAGAGGTGCCTGGACACAAAGGAACGGCCATCTGTAAGCCAAGGAAAAAGGCCTCAGAGAAAATCAACTCTTCCAAATCCTTGATCTTGGACTCACAGCCTCCAGACCTTTGAGAAAACCTGTTGATAAACGCATGTTGTTAACCCAGTACTGTACCACCCAGTAGGTGATATGTTGTCATGGTAGCCCAAGCAAACTAATATACTCAGTATATATTTATTTGACTACTTTTCATAAAATGCGTGAAGCATGTGATATTTTCACTAAACTTAAGGAAAAACATATTGCCACATTTTTCATATAAAGATTATTAATTTTTAAAAATGTATAGGTAACATAATAAAAACAATTCCAAACATATTAAATTGCTGTTACAACAAAATTTTAAAAGCTTAAAGAATGTTTATCCTCATAAGGAAAGTCAAGATCATAGAACATATTTTTTGGCAAAATGTAGTAAAAAGAATATATTGGTTTCATTCAAACTTATAAACAAAAAATCTCAGTAATAATATAGAATCTAAAATAATCTCTGAATAGAAAAATAATGGAATTAATTTCAAACCTTTTCTGCTTTTTTGGCACATATTTATTGAGCAACAGTGATAAAGTATCACAATATAGAGTTGTCCAATATGATAGCCACTAGCTACATGTGGCTATATAAATTTAAATTGATTCAAATTGAATGAAATTTAAAATTCCATTCTTCAGTTGCACTAGTCACATTTCAAGTGTTTAATAGTGACATGTGGCCAGTGGCTAAATTATTGGATCGCGCAGATATAGAACATTTCTATCACTGCCCACTGTTCTATTAGACATTAGTCCTGGGTCCATGTCCTGGATTTTTCACTTACTAGTTATTTAATCTTTCTGTAACTCAATTAATTTATTTTCAGGTAGGGAGCAATGAGTAAGCCAACTCTCGAAAGATTATTATGAGAATTTAATGAGCTAACACCTGTGAAGGTCAATTGTAAATTGAGAAATGTTATAATAAGTGTTGTGCTATGCCAAATGAATGTACTAGTGAGTCAGATATGTAGCCTAATTTGAAGGAGAGTATATGGCATAGGTAAGTTAAGGCTTGTAGACAAATAACTACCATACAAAATAGAAGGTGAGAAATACATAATTAATGGGGAACTACAGAAATGTTCAAATATTTTCCCCATTGCTTAGGTATAATAGTCCAAACTCTAAACAATCTGGTCTTCTGATCTCTTGGTTATTTATTTATTTGTTTGTCTTGTGTTTTTCTTTATGCTCTATTCTACCTAGATTTATTATTATTAGAGTTTGCTTTTTTTTTTTTTTTTAACTCAACTCTTCCAGGCAAAACCTCACTTTCAGACTTTCCTCACTCTTTCCTGGACTGTGTAACGTGGGGCTAGGCTGCTCCAGTTTGACCCCTAGCTTCTTCCATCCCTTCATCTGGCTGACTCATCTCAGACACCACCGCTTCTCAGGACACTCCTCTGACTATTCTAGTTGTCTGTCATCACGATTATGGTATTTGGTTGAAATGTCCTGTGAACTGAAATTGCCTCTCTCTCTACTGACTGCAAATTCTGGATAATTAGGAATTATTATTCTATCACTGTTTTTTTTTTTTTTTTTTTTTTTTAATTTTTTTTCAACATTTTTTATTTATTTTTGGGACAGAGAGAGACAGAGCATGAACGGGGGAGGGGCAGAGAGAGAGGGAGACACAGAATCGGAAACAGGCTCCAGGCTCCGAGCCATCAGCCCAGAGCCTGACGCGGGGCTCGAACTCACGGACCGCGAGATCGTGACCTGGCTGAAGTCGGACGCTTAACCGACTGCGCCACCCAGGCGCCCCTCTCTATCACTGTTAAACCCTCAACACCTACCACTGTTGCTAGCTCATAGTAAGTGTCCAATATGTTAACTGAAAAAGGGAAAGAAAAAATGCTTTTAGCTGATGAGATTGTATATGTGGGTAAGTCATCAAGGAGATGGTGTTTTAATGACTTCCTTCAAATGTGATTTTCTTTTTCCTTTTTGACTCAACCATGCTGTATGCACCACAAACTATAAGGACTAGGTCTTTCCTTCATGTCTAATATAGAACCTAAGCCTACATTTTGATTCAAAAACTTAATATTTGGCATGCTTTATCTATAATTTGTTGTTTAGTTCATTGCAGAATGAACTAAATATAAACTAAAGTGGGATAGAAAATATCTTAAGTATTTCATAGTCATTTACTTTGTGCCTGGGAATGCCCCCACCCTTTTATATGGATTATTTCATGAAACCCTTACCACAACCCTGAGAGTTAAGTATTATATTCATTTGACAGATTAGTAAATAAAAGCTAAAGGCAGTTAAGTGACTTGTCAGATGTAGAGCTAGTAATTGGTGAAACTGGAAATTAAACCAGGTCTATCTGATTTGAGGGACAATACATATTCCACCAGAACAGTAAGGTAACTATGGGATGATGACTCCATCTCTCAATCATAGGTAATATTTATGTGAAAATTTGAGGTCCTTTTTCCCTTGCAACCAGGGTAAAGGATATCTGATTTTTTTTAGATAATAATTTCACTCATCTGTTATTTCTGTCATCACAAATGTTTTAAAGATATACTGTATTTAAGCTCATTTCATTTATAGTCTCCTTGTGCATAAATATCTCTTTAATCCATTCAGTTTGTTTCAACTTCTCAGATTTAATTTACCCCAAAGTTTTTCCATTGACAACTTACTGTATAGAACAAAAACATTCTTCTCTAAATAACATTTATATCAATGAAGAGCATTCACTATTCTTTTTTCATTTATGTATGTGTATGTATAGGTATATGTAAGGAATCTGAGATAAACACATTTGATACAAATCTCTGGGAAAAATGATTCTTTCTTAATGTTTTACAATTTTTTTCATTTATGAATGTTTGAGTTGATTTATTGAGTTTAAACTAAACTGATACATTATTCATATTAATGATGCACATAAATAATGTTGATTTTTATCTCCAAAAGTTCCTTTAACAAATTCACTAGGAAGAAGGCTATAACTCATTGCCAATACTTTATCAACTCATTAGAACATGAAATTTGTAAGAATCTTTGTTAAGCTCAAGGGAGAAAGTGTGTAACATTTTTTCATAGGTAAGGTGAATGCTAAATATACTCAGGCAAATTAGAACAAGGACAAATTATTATTATCAACATTTTAAAAGACAACTCTTGAAATCTCTTATAAATGGCTGTTCCACTGCATTTTAACTCTCTACAAATTTGGCATAAGAACATTTCATTTATTTTGCAAAATAAACATGTCAACCTGCTAATTGGAAAAAGTAACCATGTTCCTAACATTCTCAGTGATATCTGTCCTGTCAAAACCCTTCATTTTTTCATGTAATTCAAATTCCAGGATCTTCCACACTGTCTTTATTTTTTTTTTTTTTTATGAAATTACATTTTATTTAATTGCCATCATTATTTTGACTATGTTTTGTCAATAATGAAAGGTGACTAGTATTCAAAGTACTGAATAATGCTCTATTGTTTTTTTTTTTTTTTGTTTTTTTTTTTTATTTTTTAATATATGAAATTTACTGTCAAATTGGTTTCCATACAACACCCAGTGCTCATCCCAAAAAGTGCCCTCCTCAATACCCATCACCCACCCTGCCCTCCCTCCCACCCCCCATCAACCCTCAGTTTGTTCTCAGTTTCTTTAAAATGGTCCCAAGTTAGAAACATCTACATCATTCAGAGTACTATTCATTGTGTCATTAAAGAACCTACTATGCCTACTTTGGCAGATCAAATTGTCATATCCAGGGTGAGGAAAAAGGAATAAGGAAGATGAAGACTGACGACAGCATCAAATATAAAACTCCGAGTAACCATTCATTCACTTTGCAAACATTTACCTAAAATTTATTCACGCTAAGTAATTCCTAGCTACTACAGATACAGAGAGGAGTGGGATGCAGTCCCTGTGCTTAAGAGACATTTATATAAGTAACTAAAAAATGCAATAATATGATTCTAGCTATAAATTAGATAATATCTATAGCTTGGATAGCAGAGTGCTGACACATGAAATATTCTCAGTAAATATTAGACTTTTATTATATATAATACTATAAGCACAGCTACATTATACATTCATATATATTACGAATACTATATGCCATATATATGCAATTTTTGTGCTATTATTATTAATAAAAGCAGAGGGTTTTATTTTTTAAAGTTCTGAAAAGTAAAGTGTTATAATTAGGGTGAGAAAGGAAAGTCACCAAAGCTCTCATAAAATGGTTAACAGATTAGATGGATCTCAAGAAATAAATCAGATAATACTTATAGAAAAATGAGGAGAATTTTGTACTAAATAAATAAGCAGTATTTCACTTGCGTGTGGGAAGAGAGGAGCTTGTGTCCTAAATCCTGAACTTCAGGGGGCCCACCCCATCCTAATAGTGTGACTATTCCCCACCCAAAGTTTACACCTCACATTTTAGACCATGCTCTGGATATACAGGTCACTGGAGTTCCAAAGAACCATACAGTCTTTTATTCCACCTTCATTCTCTTAGGTGCTGACCAAACCACCATTGTTGGGTTTTTTTGTTTGTTGTTTTGATAGAAATCACATATTCCATTGTTTTGTTTTTTTATATAAATCACATATTTTATTTTACTATTTTATATTTTTAAATATAATTTGTTGTCAAATTGGCTAACGTACAGTGTATAAAGTGTGTTCTTGGTTTTTGGGGTAGATTCCCATGGCGAACCACCATCGTTCTAAGTATACTACTGAGTGGTGGCTCAGGGTTGTCTTTTTATGAGGTGTTTGGTTAGAGACTGAATTAGTGGGCTGGGCTGTTCAGATGTGGAGGATTCAGAACATGGACCAGGGATAACAGTTTAGGGTAATTTTTCTTTGTGCCACTACATTCTGGGGTAGAATTCTAAGGCAAGAAGAAGATTCTAAATTTGAACTGAGATTTCAAAACCATTATCAAATTATTTTTGTCAAAGAAAGAAGATATACTCAACAGTGTGATAATCAATTTGCAGTTTTTAACTATTTAGACACATGTACTTTTTAACGAATTTTTAAGTATTTAGGTAGGAGGACTTCCATTTGGATGCTTGCCCCAGGACCTGAAAAATGGATGGGTTTGTGACCTAACCATAAAAGTAAAGTTGTCCATGTCACGGTATATTGATCTATATAACAGAAAAACAGACAAGAGAAATGAATAGTGGGGAGAAAATGGTGACTAGAACAGTAATGTTAAATTCAGATCAGAAAAGACTGGTGCTAAGAAGCAGGAGTTTTATCCTCTAGAGTGGTGTGGTAGGGAGAATAATGGCTTCCCAGGATATCTACATCCAAATCCCTATAAACAGTGAATATTACCTTACATGGCAAAAGGGATTTTGAAGATGTGATTAAATTTCCAGATTTCGAGATGAGGAGATTATCCTGGAATATCCAGGGGGTCCTAATCTAATTATATAAGTCCTTAAAAGCTGAGAACCCTCCCCAGCTGTGTTCAGAGAGATGGCCCTATGGGAAGAGAAGCATGAGAGGGACTCAGGATTGCTGGCTCTGAAGTGGAAGGAAGGAACCATGAGCTACAGAAGGCAAGTGGCCTTGAGGAGCTAGAAAGGGCAAGAAAACTAATTCTCTCCTGGAGCTTCCAGGATCTAATGCAGCCCTGCTGACGCCCTGACGTTAGCCCCTCATACCCATGACAGATTTCTTTCCTCCAGATAATAAATGTTATTTTAAGCCTCTAAATTTTTATTAATTTGTTACAGCGGTGATGGAAAAGGCAGAATATAGGCAGCATCATTGGTAAGGACTGGCTTATTTAGCCAACTCCTAGGTAAAAAGAAGTAGCAGAAGATGAGCATTTTATGTAGAGACATTGCCGGAGTTCTGATGGTAAGGAAGAAGTAATAAAGGGAAAATACGGGGAAATAATGCAGGTTTCTGAATTGCAGGACTTCTCAAAGCCTCTCATAAGTTAGGGCACACTGTGACTCTCCAAGAAGGATACACAGCATTTCCTTAAATTATTTAAATAAGGAAAAATCAGTTTATTTTCATATGGAGGAATACCTCACCAGACAGAACATTGCTTGTAAAACTATTATAAGGAAAGAGTCATCAAAGGATTCTGAATAGGGAAAGAACCTGATCCAATATCAGTCTCGTACCAGGCTGGCTATGGGCAATAGGAAGATATCTCATTGTATCCTATACTTATGCTGCATTCAAGGTTCAAGCACAGCGCCAGGTACAAGAGGGGGACCAAATATTCCCTAGCATTAGAAAAGGGCAGTAAATGCTTTAAAGTCCTCCGAATCTTCTCTCTTAAAATGTATACAATGTTCATCAGTACAAAGCATTAATTATTCAATTTTCAAGAATCTAAAGAAATTAATTTGTCTTTTTATTAGTTATTTATATATACTGGGAAGCCTTTAGGAAGGCAATACTCAAATCATTATTTTTTTCACTTAAAGTGGAAAATACTGCAGAGAACATTGAGTGAATCCTTAGTAGTGTTGAGGAGAGAACTCACATCCAGAGGTTGGCAACCTATTTATGATTACACAGCTGTCTGACGGTGTCCTTATGGCTAGAGCCCAGTTCTCTCATTATCCGAAATTGTGGTTTTCCTATTATTCGTTAGGATCATTGTGCAGTAAGCATTATGTTTCAGGGAATATTATTAGAATGCAGTATACATACATGTATAGACCTTTTTCCCTTCTATAAAATAAAATTACCATCTCCTACCTTCCACTGTTTCCAAAAAGTTTTAAATGGATGAGTTTTGCAGATGTCTTTAAGATGATAATAGGGTTCTACTTTATTTAAAATATTATCTGCTTGGAATGAGATAGAATTGCTTAATTCAGTTAACTTGTGTGGGCATAGTTATAAATTCAGTGGCATATTTTAACATAACATGCTATGTTCTTCCCCTGTTTATTTATTGAGCACTTATTAAGGACAGAGCCCTCTGCTGGGCACTGAAGATACAATGTGTGGGACACACAGTCATCCTTAAAAGAGATTTTACTTTGGGTTGAGAGACAAGTAAGTGATTCAGAAACTGGCAACTAAACCCTCAAGGCAAGTAGGGTTCAGGAAAAGGAATAAAATATAAGCAGAGAGCAAATCATAAAAAGAATTGTGTTTACTACAGACTTAGGGAGCATCAAAGACTATCCAGGCCTCAAAACTACATCACTGGGACTCAAGAAAACCCAGAGTACAGGACAAGAAGAAAGAGGAAGAGGAAGAGGAAGAGGAAGAGGAGGAGGAGGAGGAGGAGGAGGAGGAGGAGGAGGAGGAGGAAAAGCAGGGGGAGGACGAGGGAGAAAGAAAGGGGAAAAAGAAGGGAGAAGGAGAAGGGAGGGGTAGAGGAAGAAGAAGGAGGAGGAAGTACAGGAAGGAGAAAATGACTCCTCCTCCCCCCCCAGTGGCATTAAGCTTGACCCATTTTTGTATGCTCCTAATACCCTAGGCACACCCCCAGTTTTGCCATTGTTTCAATACTTTGTAGTGCTCTGTTTATCTATTTACCTGTGTGTGCAACCAAAAAGTTTTTTAATCTCCTGTAGGTAATTAACCAAGTGGTCTTCAGTTCTTATCTTTTCCATGACAAGCAAGGTGCCAGGCTTATGGTAAGTACTATGTTAATATTAATTAAATGAATTATTAAGGCATGAAAATATTTCAGGAGAGGGAATTATTCTTTCTCATTACTTTTATTCCTGCAAATACAATACTTACTGCTGGGCTGAGAATTTGAGTTTGCATCATATCCCTTAGCACCATCTGATTTGGCAGTAGGGTGAGTCAGAGAGTTACACAAACTCAGGTTCACCCTGACTTTCAGAGACCCACAACAGCCAGTCCATCTCTCAGCACTACAAAGACAGAACCCCTAGTATAAACTATTGATTTTAGTTAATAACAACATATCATTAGCTCATCAATTGTAACAACTGTACTACCCTATGTGAAATTTTAATAATAGAGAAAATTGTGAGGAACTGCTGTACTTCCTTCTCAATTTTCTATAAACTCAGAATTGCTCTAAAAATAAAAGTCTATTACTTTAAAAAAAATCTAGTGCACATACGCTTACTTCTCATCTAAAACTTCAGCATGTTGAATTCTGTGGGTATGGTACACTTCAAGTGTATGTTTCTAAGTTCAGGAATTAGATTCTTAAATTTTACTATATAAAGTGTCGAATTTTGTGACAGCACATTTTTTTTTTTTTTGTTACTAGGACACTTTAGATTTAAAAAAAAAAAATTTTTAATGTTTATTTACTTTTGACAGAGAGACAAAGCAAGAACAAAGGGGAGGGGCAGAGAGAGAGGGACACACACAATCTGAAGCAGGCTCCAGGCTCCAAGCTGTCAGCACAGAGCCCGATGCGGGGCTCAAATCCATGAACCATGAGATCATGACCTGAGCCGAAGTCAGACGCTCAACCAACTGAGCCACCCAGGGTCCCCATTACTAGGGTAGTTTAAAAACAAGTACAACTAGCAATAAGTTTAAAGTGAAATATATTCCTATATAATCTTTACAGCTTAAAGTAGGCACTGTTGCTTTCCCCTTTATAGCTGAGAAAACAGACTCAGAGATTTGAGGTCAAATGTCTCACAACCAGCAAGCAGCAAGTCAAAATTCAAACTGAGTCATTTTTCTTAACATTTATGCTGCTTTTAACAACATAAAGGTTAAGTATAGAGATACTGGTGAAGCATATATAAATATATAAATACAAGGAAATTTGGGCCTAACCCTTCAGTTACTTGACAGACAGCCTGGCTCGTATCCACTATGTAGCAGCAACCCATCCATGTCCTCAACATACTGACTTATTTATTAAACAATATTCTGCCAAAAGGTCACAATTTAAATAATGAAAGCAATAAAGTAATGGATACATTTCTGGATGAAATACTGTTGGCTAATTCCCCCCGATCTAGTCACAGTCATTTTTAATTAATATTTACAACAGAAAGAATTCCTGTTCCAAGCAAGCAGCTATGGGTTCTAGGAGCTGCTCAGCATGGAGGTCTAAACGTTATGCAATGCTAATATACAGATGGAGGATCCAGGCGGGACTGCAACGGAGAGTCCTTCGGAGAGTGTAGAACTTTCTTCCTCCTAATCTCAGGTATGACATCATTGGCATATTAAAACTTACCTACTTGGTACACTACATGTGTGTTGTAGGCCATGTGTCCGTGAGGCTCATTTGTATTGGCTTTTGCATGTTGCTCTTTGAGGACCGGGAATGCTTTTCTCTACTACATAAGCACTAGTACCTCAAGTACTACTGAAAGAATTTCACCATGACTGAGAAAATGGGAAAATGAAAGCAAAACATGACAATGTCACAGTAAGCACAGTCCAGGAGAACTAACATTGTATTTTCAGATTTAAAAATGTTTCAAACCACAACTTTATGAAAATCGAAGCTTTTGTTTAGTCTATTTTATGTTATTTTATGTCATTAATTTCTTCCCTATTAATGGCATTGCAAAGCAATTATGGAAATTACAGGTATAATTTCCAGGCAACAGACCCTGGTACATACTTGGTATTTTCGGGGTTTTCACTGAGACAGTATATATATCTTTTTTTTTTCCCTTTATTAAAGTAAGAACCTATATTATTATACTATTACTATTAATTATTATTACCGAATATATTCTATAGTAAAATTTGAGATCTAGAGTAAGATTTCTGGGATTTACACTGTACCTCCTCCAATATTCCTTAATAAGAAATTCTGGGGCACCTGGGTGGCTCAGTTACTTAAGTGGCTGGCTCTTGGTTTTGGCTCAGGTCAGGATCTCACAATTTATGACATCAAGCCTGGCATCAGGCTCTATGCTGACAGTGCAAAGCCTGCTTGGAATTCTCCCTCTCTCGCGCGTGCACACGCGCACACGTGTGCATGCAAAATAAATAAATAAACATAAAAAAAATAGAATTCCTCATGGAAAACTGTTGAAATCCTTTGGCTGTTTGAAGTTAGTTTGCTCACTTTAAAATTTAAATAATAATGTAATTTATTGCCTTGAGAAAATATCCAAACCTAGTATCCTAACATTTAAACCCCACTTCTATCCACTTGCTTTCTCCATACTGACCACATATCTCTTGGTGTCACCTCAACCCCAGACTCCTATTGAGCCAAGAACAGTCAGTTGTACATGCTCTCCCACACCCAATGTCCCATTGGAAGCTAAACTTCCAAGAGGGCTGTCTCACTCCCTGCCTTCTTGCCCTAACTGTTCTATCTGCTAGCCATCTTCTTTTTTTTATTGACCAACTGACTTCTAAATCTCCGTTTGTCTTTCAAAACACTCCTCTCAGAAATACCTTCTCTGCAAACCCTCTCTAGCTTTAGATTTATATCACACTTGGATGCCTATTCATCATTCATTCTCTGCTTTTGCCTTCCTAACACAACACCCATTTTGTCCTCTTCAAATTCTAGTTTCTTTGATTGCCATTCCTTCTTATTTCAGGATGAGGCTGTTTGAGACAGAGGTCGAGGGAGAGATCTCATCTGAGAAGGTGCTATTCTACATCCACTTATCATGAGGTGCACTGGTCTGGACTACTGGAATCAGAGACCTGAATCCAATCTCAACTCTACTATTTACTGGCTGTGCAGTCTCTAACAAGTTTACTTTCCTGAGTTCTAGTTTTCCAGTATTATAATTAAGATTATAATGTCTCTTTTATAAGATTATTATAAAAGGTAATTTTTATGAAAGGCCTAGAATAGCTCTTGGCTCATAAAAAGAAAGGGATATTATATATGGAAGTATACATAACCACTCTTCTGTGTAGAATATTACACAATATTTTCAATAAAAACCCTAAGTCTTTTACATCTTTCAGCTATACTTTCTTCATCAATCTGTACATTGCTGTTAAGTCATTTATGTATATGATATATAGACAGATACAAAATTATACCATATATATGTATATGTAATTACATATAAAGAGATATATAAACATATATTCATATATTTGGATATATGTGGTCATCTTTTTCCCCCTTCTCTCTCTATAAATATATATATTTATCTATGAATATATATATAAATATATTTATATTTATATTTATATTTATATTTATATGGCCAGAAGATGAAGATAGTAGGTAGAAGTTCAGTGTAGTATATAAAATTCCAGCTCTGGATGGATGGGGGTTGAATTCCAATTATATGGCATCTGTTAGCAGCATGGCCTAAGCAAGCAAGTTAAGACTTCTGAACCTCGTTTTCTTTGTTGAAAGTTTAAGAAAATAGAATCTACCAGTACAAGTTATTTCTAGGATTGAAGGTTACCGTCTACATGCAATGTGCCTGCATGTGTATGCGGGTGTGTGTGGTATGTATTTCCCCTAGGAACAACAGTTCAGTATTCACTAATTCAGTGTTTGTGAAGGCTTCATATAGCTACCACAAACAATAAGAATTAAATATATATATATATATATATATATATATACACACACACACACACACACACACACACACACATTATGTATATATATATTGTATTATGTATATATATATATTGCATGATGTATATGTATGTTATATATACATATAATACACACACACATATATATATAATGTGCATATATATCTACACATTTATTGCCTTGAGGATCTAATTTACCATTGTATACACCACTGCACTCTGTCAATAACTATTGTTTAACAAGGATTCAGTTCATTTTTGCAGAAGAAAGCAAAGGAAAAATAGAGGTATGGAGAGAAGAAAAGACATCAGGGACTGAATGGAAGGTGACTGCGTGCAAGACGGTTCTGAAACTCATCACAAGGTTGACATGTGGCTAATGACTCTTTTCCCATCAAAATTTGACTGCCAGGTTTTCATGGAATGTTCCTCTGTAATACCTTTCATGGTTGGCGCCCTTACTCCCTGCCACTTCCCCTGAATGCCAAATATACCTACACATGCTTTCATTTTTCTTCTTAAAATATTTGCCACCATTTATAGCATCACCTTCTTTGTCTCGGTCATCCTTTTTTCCAGTTATGACAAGCTCTTGCTAAATCTGTAAATGAGCTCAGAGGCTTCCTTCCTTTAGGATAATTCTTCATCTTTCTCCCTCTACTTTGCACTTCATGCTGGAATTGCTTGTGCCCTGTCTATGTATTATTTTTCTTTTCAAGCAAGCTGAGCAAGAGACCAAAGGAACAATTTAACAAGAAGAAGTAAAGCCATTTGGTGATATATGAGAAAATTTTGACAAAAAGTGATAGTAATAATAATTCCATGAGTGAATGACAGCTACAAGCTGGGCATCATATTAGACCTTTTATATACTGTTATGGGCTGAACTGTGTTCCCACAAAATTCATATGTCGAAGTCCTAACCTCTAGTACTTCAAAATGTGACAGTATTTGGAGATAGAGCCCTTAAAGAGGTAATTAAGGTAAAATGAGGTTGTAAGGATAGGCTCTAACCTAAATGACTCATGTCTTTATAGGAAGAGGAGATTAGGACACAGATGTGCACAGAGAAAAGACCAGGGGAAGACAGATGGGGATAATGGCCATTTAAAAGCCAAGGAGAGGTATCTTAGAAGAAATCAACTCTGCTGACACCTTGATCTTAGAATTCTAGTCTCCAGAACTATGAGGAAATAAATTTCTCTTGTTTAAGCCCCCAGGCTGTGGTACTTTGTTACAGCAACCCTAGAAACTAATACATACACTTCATTTTATTTGCTTCCCATAGCATCCCATAAAGAACAAATAAGTATCACTCTCTCCTTTTTATACATGGTGAGAGGAAGGCTCAAAAATAACATTTGAAGGATGCCATTTGAAGTGGAAAATCAACCCACTGATGAACGTGATTAAATAGAAACTAGAAGCAAAAATAATCTGAAGCAACAGGTTTGTAGGCTGATGCTCATACATTAAATATGTTTTCTAGTTCCCTATGTTATTTACTTAACTGATTTTGTCCATTTTGTGCCATGCTTTGTGATATGTGCTGAGGATTCAGAGAGAAATAAAACAGTTCTTGCCCCCCAGAAGCCCATGGCTTTTTAGAGAAGATCCACACAAAATTCATTCATTAATTCAATATATTGTACTGGATATATTCACTACATCTAACTGCCACAAGTCTAGACACAGACATGATCAACTCTGCTGAGCATCAAGGAAAGCCTTGTAAGCAGACAGGCGGGCCTGCAGTCCTGTGGTGGTGCTCCCCGAATTCTCATGTCCCTTCCAGCACCTTCTGGATGGCTTCCCAGAACCACAACCCAGCCTCCACCAGCATCACTGCTTGCTGCCCACAAAGGAGCCAGGGCACTGGCCACTCCATGGGCAAGAGGCTACAGCAGGAGCTGATGACCCTGATGATGTCTGGCAACACAGGAATTCCTATCTTCCCTGAATCAGACAACCATTTTAAGTGGACAGGGGCCATCCATGGAGCAGCTGACAGAGTATATGAAGATCTGAGGTATAAGCTTTTCTTGGAGTTTCCAGTGGCTAACCTTAAAATGCACCCACAGTGCACTTCCTCACACCCTGCTACCACCCCACTGTGCACACCTGGGGTAACATCTGCTTAACATCCTGAAGGACAAGTGGGCCACCCTGTATGATTGTCAGGATCCTCCTGCTGTCCATACAGAGCCTGCTAGGAGAACCCAACATTGATAGCCCTTTGAACATACAAGCTGCTGAGCCCTGAAAAAAAAGCCCACAACCTTTAAAAAGCATCTGCAAGAAACCTACTCAAAGCAGGTCTCCAGACAAGAACGCTGTCTTATCCAGCCTCTCTCCTTGTGTTGTCTTTTTAGTTTTCCCTTAGATGGTCTGCCCTTTCTTTGATTTCTGCATAGGACTGTATCTTAACCTGTAGTGTCATTTTTGCTTTGTTTTTTTGTTTTTTGTTTTTTTTTTATTAAGTCTCTGATTGAGTCCTTATGATAAATATGTTAAATGAATACATTTTGAGATTTTTACAAAAATCAAAGGTCTTAAAACAATGACTCATCTGAGGCTTGAAGTATGAGGTGATAAGACAGAACAATGGCTGATGGCTTCTCAAATGGAAACAAGGACCTATGCTACTGTTTAGTCACTAGCTGGGCAAAAAAGCAGATAAACAGAGCAAGGTGAACTGAGGCACTCCTGAGCCATTTCAGTTTCCCTCCAGACTAGCCTTGCTCTGACATGTTGCTCCCCTGAACACAGCATGGCTACTGCTTCCAGCAGAGTTACCTGCAAATAGTGGAAACCCTGTCAATCCTGATGATAGACTGACTAACTGAACAACTGGTTTATGCTTGCCCATTTATTTTTAATCTGAGCTGATAATGTTACCAAGCTCTTCCCTTGGGAATGTATATGAAGATAAATGAGGTAATTTATGCCATAGGGTTCTGAACTCCTTAGAAGAAAAATGTTACAATAAATTTACAGTTATATTATATATTCTTTAATAAATATTTGATTGGATGTGCATAGAATATCTATGATCCCTTAAGAGATTTAGAGGAAAATAGCCAAGAAAAGACCTATAAGCCTTAAACTGCCAAAACCCCAGAAGATGATTTAAGCAATGCAATAAGTAAGTAGGTTGACCTATTTCTCATTTTAAGGGCAGAAATAAAATTACCATTCCTATGTAGGAAAAGGCTTCTTCCCACGGTGAGTATGAGCAATATTAACACCAAGCTTTCTCTTTCTTTAGAAACACTTCTAAGTTAGGTTTAGAATGAAAGAAGCTCAGACAAATACAAAAATACAACCATGAAAATTAATTACAGTAGCAGGTCCTTGACTAACCAATCTAGTCCCTTTTATGCTGTCCCTCAGTCAGGGTACACTGTGGAAAAAGCAAGGGCCTTGAAGTCATAATGACTGGTGTTCCACTCCTTTCTCTTCCGATTATAGGCCTCTGACCTTGGACAAGTGAGTTACACTCTCTGTGCTTTCATTTGCTCATCCATAAAATAAAGACATTAGTAGGCAATGTGAAGATTTGCTGTGAATACCCAATAAGATAATTTTTTTTCAAATACCTAGAACTCCAGCCAAGGTATAGCAGATGGTTGCCAAATGTTATATATTGTGCTTTCCACCGGTTTCTAATAGCCATGGCATTAGACTAAATTTTAGGACTTTAATGATGATATATTAAACAGTAATTATATTATCTTATTTAATCCCCAATAACCTTCTATAGTATAGATACTAGTACCATTACTATTTTACAGATGAGAAAACTAAGCTTTAGAGAGGTTAATGGAAAATTTAAGAAGGGGAGGGGGCCCTGAATGACTCAGTTGTTTGAGTGTCCAACTCTTGATTTCAGTTCAGATAATGATCCCAGGATCGTGGGATCAAGTCCCACACTGGACTCTGTACTGAGCATGGAGCATGCTTGAGATTCTCTCTCTCCCCCACCCCCTTACCCCTCTTCCCAGCTTGTGTGCGCGCTCTCTCTCTCTCTAAAATAACAAATAAATAAACAAATAAAATAAAGAGCTTAACGAACTTACCAGATGCAGAATGTTAATAAATGGCACACGATGGACTTCACACTAGTACAGTACAGAAGAAACTACTTTAAAATCACCACCAGGGGCAACCGTGTGCGTGTGTCAGTGTGAGTGTGAATGTGTGTGTGTGTGTGTGTGTGTGTGTGTGTGTCTGTATGTGGGTGACTCAACCCAAGCAAAACTTTAGTTTAGTTCCTGTTTAATGATGATAATGATACTGATTATATCTCAGGTTTCTATAACATATTTATATTTCATAAATTGTTTTTTTTTCTATTTTTTGTTGTTTGTTTGTTTTGAGGGATTTCTTTTGTACAAGAGAAATTTAAGCATTCAGAGTGAAGAAATCACTTCCCCATATTTTAGGAGATAAAAGTGATTCTCAGAGAATAAGTAACCCTACCTTATTTTTACATACTTAAAATCCATACTAAAACACTGTAGTTTTGCTTTTGATTAATTAACACCTTTTAACTTTTTAACATATCTTAACTGCAAGATCTCTGTGATAAATTAGCAATTGTTGGGAAAATATTCTATAATCATACTAGTGTTGGACATGGGGTAATGCTGCTGGGCAGTGGGGCGAAAGTCCTGGTCAGGAGCCCCGGCTAAGCTGCTGACTAACCTAGAGAACTTAAGCAAATCACTTATTTATGCTCAGGGTCACCTTCTCAGGTAACAATGGCTATAAAACTTTCATCTAAGTATCTTACCTTACCAGAGTGGAGGTAGCTCAGCCCCAGCACCAGCAGCTATGCCCTCCATGGTTCAGGTCTACCACAGACTCCTCAACTAACTTGTTTCTCTCTTTATCCCAGTGCTTGTATTTAGAGTTTCTTGTTCCATCCTTCAGGATTGATTATCTAGTTAGACTATATCCATACTTTGGTTTAATTTTTCCCCACTTACTCTGTCTCGGATTATTCCCAAATTCATATGCTGCAGCCTGTAGGTATTTCCCATTCCATACTAAATTAGTTCAGGCCTGAGGAAAATGTAGTGCAGCAAATTCAGAAGTCTGGGCTGCTTCTTGTCTGGGAGAATGACCCGTACAGAATATAAAAGAGACAAAGGGAAGTGAAAGAAAAAGAGCAAGGCCCAGAAGTTAATGGGAGAAAACTTTAGGGAAAATACCAGTTTAGGATGGCCATGTACCCCCCCGCAGAGAGGGTAAGAGCTGAACTTTTAGGAGACAGATGTGCTTGCAAAATTCTATGTGACCCAGACATCTCCAAACACCTCGAAGATCACTACCAGACACTGTGGGAGCTCCTGAAATGTAGGTGTATCATGTCTTATTCTTGATTATGTCTGCAGTAACTGGAGCGATACACTGATGGTAGGGTACAAAGATACGTGTTCAAAGGGAAACCTGCCTTTGTTCCCAAAAAATGTTCCTCAGTTCTGAAAAATGTAATTAAGTACTCCCAAAACCTAAATATAATGCCCTAAACATTTCTATCCTTTTTACTCAGTGGGAAGAAGAGAGGTAGATTCCAATAATTTAGACTCAGATAACCTATTAGTGAAAAGAGTAGAAACGTGACGTCTGAGGTTAAAACAAAATTAAATAAATGGAAATGAATATGTAGTTGTGGTTCAAAGTTTGATGAGAATAAGCATAGAAATAGGTTGATGTAGGGGTGCCTGGGTGGCTCAGTCAGTTAAGCATCCGACCTCGGCTTACGTCATGATTTCGTGGTTCGTGGGTCCTGGCCCTGTGTTGGGCTCTGTGCTGACAGCTCAGAGCCTGGAGCCTGCTTCAAATTCTGTGTCTCCCTCTCTCTGCCCCTCCCCTGCTCGTGCTCTGTCTCTCTCTGTCTCTCAACAATAAATGTTAAAAAATATTTAAATTAAAAAAAAATTTTAAATAGGTTGATGTATCTGTGAAATATCACCTCTTTTATTCAGTATGATTTTATGGCAGTCAACACAACATATTTTATACATTCTAAGATACATACTTTATGTTTTAACACTTCTGAAGTTGGGATGCATCTTAAAATTGATAGCATGAATTGGCTTAACTGGCAGCATTTTTAATGATACATAAAATAGCACTGAATTTTAAAACTAGTAGTATCTTAGAGTCAGTGAATTATGTTAATAAATGTATGATGAATAAGTTTTTGAAGGACACAGAAAGAGAAACCTTTACAATTCTTACAAAATTTCAGTCAATAGTTCTCAAACTTACAAATACATCAGAATCATCTGGGAGGCTTATTATATAATACAAACTGCTAACTCTTCCTCCGACCCCAGAGTTTCAGATTCAGTACCTCTAAATTTGATGCTCATACCACTGGTCTGAGACCCATTGTTGTAGGCCATTTAAAAAAAATGTTTGTTTTATTTTTTCATCTCAACTTTCACTGATACTAATTTAAAATTTTCAGTTAGACTTTTATGATATCACACCTAGAAAATTATTGTTGCCTCCTAAATTGTCTACTTAACTGTCATGCTCTCCTCATTTAGAACCATCTTTTTTTAGAAATAACAGAGTTAGTATACACACACACACACACACACACACACACACACACACAGGCATAAGTGTGAATTGAAGGTTATTCATAGACCATAATGTTCCTGATCTAATCTACTCCTCTGAATGTTTTGACCATGGATTCAGCCCAAGAACATTTTATCAACTAGTTCCCAATATGTCAATCTCTTTTACAACCAAATGTGTTTGCACTTACTTGTTGCTCACCTACAAGGTGCAGGCCTACTTTATTTAGTTCAGCACAGACTACTTTCCAGAAACATCATCTCCTGTTTCCATTTGTTTTTTTTTTTTTTTGAATACACCAAAAGAGACATTACTTCTTGACATGAAGTTCATTAACATTATCATATAGTCATATTACATAATCATTATGTGGGTGTGCTTAGTTTTTACTTCATCTAGAGTACGATCATCTTACACTGAAATCATATTTTATTTCATTTCTCTGAATGAATGATTAACAGAATTCTTGTCACACCATTAAGACTCAATGAATGTTAAATGGAAGTATATGTGGAATTAGCTATATTTTCAATTAGTTTTTGGACTAGTATGCAAGTGGTCAATATACATATGTGGTTCTATTTGACTCAACAAAAGACTACTAAATATTATGTGGAAGTTCTTATCTAAGGCACTGAAAAGAAGAGAGATGGAAAATATACAGGATCAATTTGGCAGTACATATATTTATTGAACACCTACAACTTGTTACGTGCATCTAAGAAACTCTCAGAGTAAAAGGCTAATGATACTCCACCAAGGGGCAATGTTTTGCAGAAGGCTGTGAAAATATTCTGTTGAGTTAGAGACTCAATATTGCTCCTTATAGTATTCCACTGAGGTTTAAACAAAGAGCTTTCCAAAAAGAATTAAATCATACTCACTGGGGCCAGAGGAAAGATGGTCCCCTCCAGACATGAAAGGAGGCAAGTGCATTTCAGAAATAAATGACTTTACATAGACGCACAGGCCTCTCAAGGGTGGAGTAGACACTCCAACTGGAAAGCTCTCAGACTAAATCAGACAGCAAAAGGTCATGACTGACAAAAAGGGAAGCTCTTCTAACTTCATTTTTTTTTTATTTTTACATTTCTCAACCTTAATAAGAAACTACTTCAAGCCTCTTAGTGAGTGACTCAGTTTCAAGTGCAAATTGAAGAAAGATAGGTCAAGACAGTGTTACGGTTCAGAAATTTGGGTAAACACATACTTGGTTTCCACACCAGTGCTCTTAATCAAATAATTTTAAGTATTTTATTTGAAAACTGCACACGAAAAAAGACAACATCCTAAAGCACATCATCTTCTTTTTCTAGTATCTATCAAGATTCCTACATGAATCTTATATGGCAGAGGCTCTCAAGTAGCAAGAACAAAAGGGAGGTTTCATGGATATTGAAAATTCTAGACATATAGTTTTCTAGTTTATATTCACATAATTAACCTTTTATAAATCACTGCTTGTTTAATCCATATCAGACAAAGTCTCATTTGTTGATAAAAAAACTGAGGTTCAGAAAAGTCACATAGCCAACAAGTGGAAGTGTACATATTCAAATCCAATTTCCAGCTGCCAGTTTTCTTTATATGCCTGTCACCCTATCCTTCTAAATTGCCAAGCATCACTTTTCTTGATGTCTCCAACACTGCATTACTTATTTTTAAATCTTTGTTTCTTTGAGTAGGCACTGTAAATGTTTTCTTTGAAAAAATGTACTTTTACCAGGTTTCCAGAAGATGCTCTTTTGAGAATGTTTGTATGTTATATTTGGAGGTGATCACATTCCTGTATTCAATTATTTAAATTATTGTCATAAAATCTACTCTACCCTTAGTAAATAAATATCTGCTAAAAATAATTTTAACATCAAAGAAATCTGGATATGAAATGGTATTGCTAAAGATTCCAAGTGGGAAACATCGGAGTCAGAAAAATTAAACTTTTATCAATCCCTTCATCTTCACCCTCGTTCAAAATTAAATGCAACTATAAATTGTTCCAAGTAAAGTGAATTTTTACTCTTACTCTCTTCTAAAGGACAAAATTAGAAGTATGAAATAAAAATTAATTCAGCTGAAAAGTTATCACTTCTATTTGGCTTTCTCACTTAGAAATGATAGATTTTCAGTGGCTAGGTGAATTGCCCTATAATCTTTTGATGAAAAGCAATATCATCTCAATTTTAGGTATGGTTTCTGAAACCACTTAGGTTTTCATGAAATTAATTTTGTTTCTCACATTACAACATATAAAAAGTTGAACTTAAAACCCCTAAATTTTCCTATTTATTTCAAGAATAAAATGCAATTTGATGGGTGCTCTCATCATCCACAGTAGAAGGCCTTTACTTTACGGTTCTGAACATAGTTGAGGCAGAGTGTAGATTAAGAATACAAACTCTAGTCTCTGATTACTGGAATTCAAATTCAATTCTATCACTTGCTGGAAGTGTAACCTTTGCAGGAGGGGACTTAATCTCTCTGTGTCTCACTTTCCCAACCTGTAAAATGGAGAATACCTATCAATATAGGATTAAAAAAGGTAATCAATTATCTTAAGCACAATTTTCAAAATATTATATGTAAATGTAAATAGGATCTGTCACTCAATCACTCAGGTAAGTCCTTAATAAATGGTTCTTACTTTTTGTGGAGACGGCATTTATCTGGATGTCTAAGATTCTAGTATCATTCATATTTCTACCCCTCTGTAACAGTGAAGACATTTCTTCATTCATTCAGCAAATGTGAATAAATCTTGAACTAAATGTTGAAAATATAATGTCCAACAAAATGCAATTGCTGACCTCAGGCAGTTTATATATGTTAGAGAATGACACACTAGAGGCAATAATTCAGTTTGTGAACTTTTATTTCTCCATTTATAAAATAAAAGATTTATCTATATTACTTCAGTTCTCTTATCTTCTAAAGGGCTAAATTTTTATGAACTCAGTTTATGTGTAAAGAACAGCCCATTGTAACATGGTCTGTCATGAATCTGAGCTCTGAGAACAAATGTGTGAGTGAGTGTGAAATGTTTCCAAGATATTCCTTTGGATAAGTAGTAGAAGACTATCGTCACTAAAAAAAATTACCTTTCTTCGATAAATTTTTTTATTTCTTCAGTGTAAATATTAAATATTTAATACATAAATATTAATTAACACATTAATGCACAAGCAATGGGCCAAATAAGAAATAAAATGGAAAATCAAAATATGTCTCAAAACAAAAGAAAAAGAAAACACAATGTTCTAAAACCTATGGGAAGAAGCAAAAGCAGATGTTAGAGTAAAATTTATGCTATAAATCGTATTTATTCTAAGCAGGGTCATTGAATGGGTGTTGAGCTCTACCTTCCAGGGATTCAACCTCACAATAGTGGGTAGAGGAATTTAGTGCAGTTCCAAGCAGAAAAGTGATTCTCGGTAGATCCTACTTACTGAAAGAACAAATACTCTGATATGGGTCTGAGTCAGACTAGAGAGATTGAGCTTAGTTGTAGCCAACAAAAGAGCTAATAGGAATTTCTAAGGGAAATCAGGGAAATACAATAAAACAACAAACCCTACTTGAAGCGTCAAAGATCTTGCCAGGGAGGCTACGCTTCAAGTCTTGAATCCAAGTGAGCAAGACACTGGACTGAGAACAGCAGAGAAGGCTGAGCAAGATGACTGGGCTCCGTAAATCAGTCTTTACACAAAGTTCCTTGGCACCTTGTTCACCCCTAACATAAAGATCATCCTGAAGGACAAAAGATCTTCCCATCTCCATTCCAAACTCAAGTGGAAAAAACTTTCTTCACTATGGCAGTGGTTGAATTTTATTGACTCATGGGAATGGAAGGAGAATGTAGCAGCAGGTAAATCCTGCCCTAAACTATTAGGGGCTGCAGAAGACAGATGCTGTCACACTTAGGGTCCTGCAAATTCACTCTTCTCTAAAGGGCACTTGGCAGAGGAAAAAAATGCAATTTTCTTAAAGCTCCAGGGAAACAGTATCTGAAGGGAAGGGGGAATTTAAAAAGGAAGAGCTAAGAAAAAGAAAACAAGCGACATTCCTTGAAAAACCTTACTAAAAAATCAGGTTTCTCAAGGGATTGTGCCTTTCAATGCTTATGGATGTTCTGCAGCCTGTGACTGACTGTATCAGACAGTGAGGATCTATGAGGAGCAATGCACACAGCACAGCAGCAGCTATCAATTTGGTGTTGGAGGGAATAGTCTTCACAGCATTCTCCAAAATAAAAGCAGAAGAACAAATAACTCAGGAAATAGAAGTTTTGCTTTAAGATGATACTTTGTACAGGCATATGATTTGAATGAATCTTTATAATATATAATTCCCATTGTCTGTTTCTAAATACAAAACAATATTTATTACAACAACCTGAGTTAAAAATATATAGATACAAAAAATAACCATAAAAATTAAATATTACCTAGAAATCTCTACCATATATAAATAACAGCTGTTAGTATATTGGTTTTGATTCTTTTAGTCATATATTAGAAATAATGTAAATTATAAGTAAATCATACGGTACATATGATTTTACATTTTTTCAAACTAAATACATTACAGGTATATTTGCACATTATTATATACTTTTATATTCTTTTATTGCTGCAGTTTATGATAGAATGATCAGACTTTGAATTATTCCAATTGTGTTGTAATTCCTTTATCTGCCTCTTCCCAGATGAATACTCTTTGACATCAACTTTTCCAAATTGATATTATAAGCCCATGACCAATATTAGCTTCCTTACACTTAACTGCAAGTAATGAAAGGCATTCGCTTTATTGGAAAGAAGGGCAGGGGTAATAAGAAAGTTGTATGCCATGGGAATGATCCTTTTGGCAGAGTGGAGGAAGTATTGGAAATGGGATGGATAGACATCAAAACACAAAGACCAGTTGGTTTCAATACCAAGGAGGAAATTAAGAAGGAACTGAAAAAAAGGGTTTGTTAAGAATCATTTTACACAAGTCAATCGATGCAGAAAAGGCCTTTGACAAAATCCAGCACCCTTTCTTAATAAAAACCCTTGAGAAAGTCGGGATAGAAGGAACATACTTAAAGATCATAAAGGCCATTTATGAAAAGCCCACAGCTAACATCATCCTCAACGGGGAAAAACTGAGAGCTTTTTCCCTGAGATCAGGAACATGACAGGGATGCCCACTATCACCACTGTTGTTTAATATAGTGCTGGAAGTTCTAGCATCAGCAATCAGACAACAAAAGGAAATCAAAGGCATCAAAATTGGCAAAGATGAAGTCAAGCTTTCGCTTTTTGCAGATGACATGATATTATACATGGAAAATCCGACAGACTCCACCAAAAGTCTGCTAGAACTGATACATGAATTCAGCAAAGTTGCAGGATACAAAATCAATGTGCAGAAATCAGTTGCATTCTTATACACTAACAATGAAGCAACAGAAAGACAAATGAAGAAACTGATCCCATTCACAATTGCACCAAGAAGCATAAAATACCTAGGAATAAATCTAACCAAAGATGTAAAAGATCTGTCTGCTGAAAACTATAGAAAGCTTATGCAGGTAATTGAAGAAGATATAAAGAAATGGAAAGACATTCCCTGCTCATGGATTGGAAGAATAAATATTGTCAAAATGTCAATACTACCCAAAGCTATCTACACATTCAATGCAATCCCAATCAAAATTGCACCAGCATTCTTCTCGAAACTAGAACAAGCAATCCTAAAATTCATATGGAACCACAAAAGGCCCCGAATAGCCAAAGTAATTTTGAAGAAGAAGACCAAAGCAGGAGGCATCACAATCCCAGACTTTAGCCTCTACTACAAAGCTGTCATCATCAAGACAGCATGGTATTGGCATAAAAACAGACACATAGACCAATGGAATAGAATAGAAACCCCAGAACTAGACCCACAAACGTATGGCCAACTCATCTTTGACAAAGCAGGAAAGAACATCCAATGGAAAAAAGACAGTCTCTTTAACAAATGGTGCTGGGAGAACTGGACAGCAACATGCAGAAGGTTGAAACTAGACCACTTTCTCACACCATTCACAAAAATAAACTCAAAATGGATAAAGGACCTGAATGTGAGACAGGAAACCATCAAAACCTTAGAGGAGAAAGCAGGAAAAGACCTCTCTGACCTCAGCCGTAGCAATCTCTTACTCGGCACATCCCCAAAGGCAAGGGAATTAAAAGCAAAAGTGAATTACTGGGACCTTATGAAGATAAAAAGCTTCTGCACAGCAAAGGAAACAACCAACAAAACTAAAAGGCAACCAACGGAATGGGAAAAGATATTTGCAAATGACACATCGGACAAAGGGCTAGTATCCAAAATCTATAAAGAGCTCATCAAACTCCACACCCGAAAAACAAATAACCCAGTGAAGAAATGGGCAGAAAACATGAATAGACACTTCTCTAAAGAAGACATCCGGATGGCCAACAGGCACATGAAAAGATGTTCAACGTCGCTCCTTATCAGGGAAATACAAATCAAAACCACACTCAGATACCACCTCACGCCAGTCAGAGTGGCCAAAATGAAGAAATCAGGAGACTATAGATGCTGGAGAGGATGTGGAGAAACAGGAACCCTCTTGCACTGTTGGTGGGAATGCAAATTGGTGCAGCCGCTCTGGAAAGCAGTGTGGAGGTTCCTCAGAAAATTAAAAATAGACCTACCCTATGACCCAGCAATAGCACTGCTAGGAATTTATCCAAGGGATACAGGAGTACTGATGCATAGGGGCACCTGTACCCCAATGTTTATAGCGGCACTCTCAACAATAGCCAAATTATGGAAAGAGCCTAAATGTCCATCAACTGATGAATGGATAAAGAAATTGTGGTTTATATACACAATGGAATACTACGTGGCAATGAGAAAAAATGAAATATGGCCTTTTGTAGCAACATGGATGGAACTGGAGAGTGTGATGCTAAGTGAAATAAGCCATACAGAGAAAGACAGATACCATATGGTTTCACTCTTATGTGGATCCTGAGAAACATAACAGAAACCCATGGGGGAGGGGAAGGAAAAAAAAAAAAAAAAAAAAGAGGTTAGAGTGGGAGAGAGCCAAAGCATTAGAGACTGTTAAAAACTGAGAACAAACTGAGGGTTGATGGGGGGTGGGAGGGAGGGCAGGGTGGGTGATGGGTATTGAGGAGGGCACCTTTTGGGATGAGCACTGGGTGTTGTATGGAAACCAATTTGACAGTAAATTTCATATATTAAAAAATAAAAAATAAATAAATAAATAAAATTAAAAAAATAAAAAAAAATTAAAAAAAAAAAAAGAATCATTTTACACAAAGTGCCAATGTAAGAACACTATGATTTCCAATCAGACATAATTAGAAGCTAGAGTTAGATGTCAAGGCTGGCTCACCTCTGATTGCACATTTATTACTTAATCTGTCCAAACCTATATATTCCTCATATAAGTAAGTAAAGTCACATTTTAAAAATAACTTTACTGCAGATGGTTTTGTCTATTTGTTTTTTTTAGTTTTAATCCATTTTTGCATTAAATATTAGATGTTTTAGCAGAAAACAATTCAGAATGTGGCAACAATTTATGGAAGCAACATATAGGGATTAACTTATTTTATTTATTCTTTTAGGTTCTTCGCAAACCTGTTTTGCAAAGTACCTTAAAACATTAAAAGAAAAGAAAAGCAGTACTTTTTTCCTAGACCTGAGCAAATACATCTGAATAACTATTCTTCAAATTTCCCTGTGCCCACTGCCACTTCTAAATTATCAAATATGTGACATATATAAAGAACAGTTCCACTAGGGATGCCTGGGTGGCTCATTGATTAAGCATTCAATTCAATTTCTGCTCAGGTCACGACCTCAGAATCATGAAATTGAGCCCCACATTGGCTCTGTGCTGAGTGTGGAGCCTGTTTAAGATTCACTCTCGCTCTCTCTCTCTTGTTCTCAAAAAAAAAAAAAAAAAAAAAAAAAAAAAAAAAAAAAACAGTTCCACTAAAGTAATGCATTTCCTCCAAGGTCTGCAAAGTCTCCCCTCTTACCTACAGTAAAGTCTAACTACACTACCTGCTTTTCATCTCCCTCTCTAATCTGTCTATAAGCCACATTTTCAGTCTCATTTCCCAATGTGTCTTTTTACTCACCCAGTCACTTGACAAACAGAATTACTAGCTCTGTCTCTCCTTCCTCTCTTAATCATCTCTGTGCCTCCACTTACACACGGAATGCTTTTCCCCTCACTTCTCCAGTCCTTGAATTCCACTCAGCTGATGTTTTCTCTACAAATCTCCTCCTGATTCATTTGTTCAAAAGTAACAAATTATTCCACTAGTTTACACACACTATTTCTGCATATCACTTGGTAATTTTACTTCAGCTTCAGTTTTATTTTATACTTGGTTTATCTACCCTTCAACATGTAAAGGAATAAAAAGAAAATGGCATGTAGCATTTGTATTTGCCTTTTCAGTTCTATGTATAGCACTTACATAGGCTGGGCTTGTTTAATTCTCAAAAATTAAAGCAATAAAACTGATATAAAATAACTACACTAAATTACAAGAGAAGGAAACTGAAATAGAAATAAGCAAAATAATCTGGACTGCATTCTGTAACTAGAAATCAATAAAACCAATCAGCAGTGCCCAAATCTACTATACTACACTACATTAATTCTGGCAAATGGAAACAAAAAGTACTGAAAAGTGGAAAGTATTGAAAGTTACCTATTGCCATTCATATTATGCCCATTTTTCTACATTACTCTTTATCTTCATTCACTGACCCCCATACCTCTATCTCTTCTTCTCTTCCTCTCTCCTTCCCACCCCCCTCGTCCCTTCCCTCCCTTTCATTCCCTCTCCCTTCTCCTCCTTTGTAGTGAGCATGGATCTTTCAAGACCATCACCTTTCCTTGTCCCAACCATTATAGACTTACTTGAGTTTAAACTCTGAAATATACATATGAAAATCTCTTTTTTTTCCTTGGGGTTATGTACAAACTCCATTGCATACTTGAGGGGATTCTCAGAGAGAGATGTTGGTTAGGTTATAGGAATATTACCTTCCCTATATAGGTTAACAATGGTTCTTTAGTTTCTGGACTATATCTACTTCATCTGTCTCTTTGTTTTGTGTGAGATTCTATCACTTGATTTCCCTTTTTCTCTTTCTATTTCTAGAAAGGTTTCTATCTCTTTCTCCAGCCTACCTGTCTCTTCTGCTGTCTCTTGCATCTGCCATTCACCAATCAATTTCATTGGTCCATTCTTTATCCCTATTCACATTTGTTAATCTACTGCTGCTGGCCCAGGATTTGAGAAGGACTCACTATTAATGTGTCCCAACAAAGCAGACTTTTCTTATCTCAATCACCACTTAGATAAGGAAATTTTTTAAAAAGTTAGACAGGGAGAGAGCCAAACCATAAGAGACTCTTAAAAACAGAATAAACTGAGGGTTGATGGGAGGTGGGAAGGAGGGGAGGGGAGGTGATGGGCACTGAGGAGGGCACCTGTTGGGATGAGCACTGGGTGTTGTATGGAAACCAATTGGACAATAAATTTCATATTAAAAAAATAAATGAATAAATGAATGAATAAATAAATAGATAAATAAATAAATAAATAAATAAATAAATAAATAAATAAGGAAATTTGAAACCAGGTGAATTTAGCCATCTTCACTGATGTTAATGATTATCTCTCCTCTCAGCAGCAGACTTGTACTATCTGCTGACAATATCTATAGTCCACACATCGCCCCATTTGAACTTGAATTTGTTTAGATGATGGAGAGGTTCCCAGCTTGTTTGGATTCACAAGTACTGTGGAAGGAATTTGTGTGAGCGCAGGACTGATAGCTAAAATAAATGAACTCAAATTCCTGTTCTATCTTATGTCATCTTTCAGAACACCCACGCTTTTCATCTCCAAAGTGGAATTGCTATGAAAGTCTCCCTTAGAGGGTGATGTAAGGATTGGAATGAGTTAATGTATATGAAAGACATGGACTTCCATTAAGTTGATCCTCAACATCTTCCTAACATTTCCTTTTCTCTAAATCCATTTCCCAATAGTCTTCCCAACACAGAGAAGACCTTTGACATTCTCAGAATAAATACATGTTTTTACATCAGGCATTAGGATAAAAAATTTTAGAGGAATTTACATACCATGTTAAGAAATTGCAGCCCTATTCTGTAGGCAATATATGATTTTGCAGTATTGTAATTACTTGGCCCTCAGCAGCATCAGCCTTTGGAAAAGCTCACTTTATACCAGAAGTTCTGGAAAGTTCGTACGTTAGTTATTTGCGTTAATAAGGGGTAGAAGATCCTTAGTGGGGACAATCAATTGATACACACCAATAATCTCATTAATTAATACAAGCGACTACTTGAGCTCTACCAGTATATTCTCTACAAAATTTCTTTTCTTCTCTTACCCCCACTACTCTCCCTCCTTTGCACCTGCTTCCTCTACTTCTCATATTATGTGTTTTTTCCCTTCCCCATGCTAGAAACTTCTATTGCTACATTATGACATTGTTGAAGCCCGCAGGTCATTCTTAGAGCTCAGGCCGATCCCTACAACTGGATTGTTTTTGTACTGTCCCTATACTTACAAGAGTGAATAGTAATCAAACACAAATGTTCACTGAGTTCTTTCTATGTGTCAGGCATAGAGCTGAGATCTTTATACCTCATAAGAGTTTGTACTTTACAACAACCCGTGAGGCAGCTATGACTATTATCCCCAGTTTACACTTGCAAAAAATGAGGCAAAAAAAGATTTAGTTTCCCAAGAAACATAACTTGGTATTATGACATGAGTCACTGTTTTACCTGGCAGCTTTCAGTAAATGTTTATTGAATAAGTACTCAGAGTTTTGTCGTACTTCATGGCCCAGCTCAAACTCACTCTTTCTAAAACAAACAAAAACAAAAATAAAAACAAAACAAAAAAACAAGGATCCTCTCAACTACCCTTCAAGGAAGAAATCTTTTTCTCTAAACTCCTAACTATGTTTATTTTCTACCTTACATGTAGTCAGCTATTAATTTACTTTCATTTAATGCTTACATGTATAAGAAAGTGTAAGTCCCTTAAAATAGCATCTGGCTTTCAGTGTCTTATATGTGGTTTTAATGAATTAGTAACTAATTGAAAATTTATACAAATAGTGTCATCATGACAATATATGTGTTAATTGCCAAGAATCTAAAAATTAAACTCAAGGAGTGTATTATCCTAAGTGAAATAAGTCAGAGAAAGATAAATATCATTAAATTTCACTCATATGTGGAACTGTAGAAACAAAACAGATGAACATAAGGGAAGAGAAGGAAAAATAAGATACAAACGGAGAGGGACACAAACCATAAGAGGCTCTTAAGTACAGAGAACAAAACTGAGGGCTGCTGGAGGGGAGGTGGCAGGGGTGATGGGCTAAATGGGTGATAGGCATTAAAGAGGGCACTTGTTGGGATGGACACTGGGTGTTATATGTAAGTGACGAATCACTAAATTCTGCTCCTTAAATATTATTACACTATATGTTAACTAACTGGATTTAAATAAAATTTAAAAATAAAATAAATTAACACAAGGAATTTGTATATATAAGCCACATGCGGTATGATATGTGTTTAATATTTTAATAGAGAGATGTATACAATATTTATGGAAATTATCCTATATTCAATAAGAGACATCAATATTATAGTTAAAGAGTGACATGTACTCTAAATTAACAACAAGTGTTTATTACTTCTACATTAGCCTGAAAGAATTTTACTTGTGTAAAGGATCTTCCCTCTGTTCTTAGATACTCTCTAGCACCTAACATAATCTTTGTATACAGTAGGTTCTCAGTAAATGAGTGAATTAATAAATATCAAGATTGCTTACACAAAGCTTAATGCTAAATATAAGTTAGAAAATCCCATTTTCTTAACACAGCTTCTTTTAACTATGGCTCTCAAAGTAGAAATATATTCACCTTCTAAGGATTTTTCCCATCTGTAAGAGTAAACACCTAGACTCACATCTTTTCCACATTTACTATAAAACTCAAGATCCTTCCACATGGGTAGACAGATTTGGGAGATCTAGGACACTAAAAACATGCCTATTATTACTATTGTATATGTGCTAGGGTATGAGATGCCCAAGGTGGGAAAGAGGAGACTAAGCTTCTAGTCCTTGCTCTCCACAAACCAGCTATTTGATCCTGTGCGACTTATTTAATCTAGTTTCCTCCTTTGCTAATTGATGGAGTTGAGTACAATAACTCTAAGGTGGCTTTCAACTCCGATATTTCTTAGTAATCCATAGTATAAATGATCTGACAGAAGCAGAAATAATTAGTATGTGAGGTATACTTCTTTTTCCACTCCTTTCCCTTACAAGTGCTGTCAGACAAATGCTGAATCTAAAATAAAAATGTAGATTCCAAGCATGAATATAAATGCAGTTTTTCAGATGATTCAGGGATTTTCTAAAAATCCTCCCATGAAATGAGACCAGATACCTCTTTTGATTTTTTATATATCTATCTTCCTCTTCATGTTTTAAATATCTGTCTTGATGTTTTAGTTACCTCTCTCAATGTTTTAGATATCTCTCTTATTTTCTTTCATTGAAAATATGCTTCAATGATGTATAGCACAGTCATATTTCATATGGATGATACCAGAAAGAAAATAGCCTTCCTCCAAAATATATTAATACTTCCTTACAAATGCAATGTTGATATCTCAATTTTCATGTAATAAAAATGAATAATTCTTTTGTTCCTATTATGTGCTGAGCCAATTGCTGAAGATATAACAGTGAACACGGCACAAGAATGTACCATCTAGTAGGAAAAGAGGTAATAAGCAGGCAACTGTGGCACTGTATAGAACACACTAGAGTGGAGATATAGAATACACAGAGTGTGAAGGAAATCATTCACCAGGGCAGAGATATCCAAGAAAGGTTTCTCTGGAGGTAAGCAATACCTAAACTCAGGAAAAGAGGACATAGAGCACATTATAAGCCAATGGAGAGTCTACAGGACAGAAACTACAATTAGCCTCTGATGTTTAGTGTGAATGGTTTGAAAGACGGTATTAAGAGATAATGCAAGAAAGGCAAGAATAGGCCTTGCAATAAGTGAATGTCCATGTAATACTCAATTGTGAAAATTACACTTCCTCCCAATTGCATCAGAAGTCCATTATTTAGAAACTGTTTTTCAGAAACAAGTATAACGGATAAAAGGTAATGCAAACGATAACTCACTGCTAAAAACATGAGTATGCAGAGAACTTAAAATGATCTGTGGATAGACTGAATTATGAAATATTTTAAATGTCTTCCCTCAGGTTCAATATGACATTGAAAGTGGTTGTATAAAGTTCTTCCAGAATATTTCAAGAGTTAAGACTTCTCATTCATATGTTAATGACATATAATAAACAATGTAATCAAAACCTAGAAAGTAAGAATCCTGACTACTGTTTTACCACTAACAAATTTACATCCTTGGAGAAGGCACATAAATAACTTCTATGGGCATCAGTTTCTACCAAAGAAGAGTATTTAACTTATTTAACATCAAAGTCGCTTTCAAAACTGTAATTCTGAATAATATTTTTGAACATTTTTATTTTATAATATGATCTATGGATTTAGCTTTTTGTGTAAGTGTGTACTTAAAATGTTTTTTCAGGTAGATAAAATGTAGTTTACATTACCAGTTAACTTTGAAAACATGTGTGCTAGATAATACAAACATAAATGGTGTCTTGTTGGAATTTCCATTTAACAGGAGATTTGAACTAAGCTAGTTTGTGGCCCATTTAAAGCACTTCATACATTAGGTAGGGGATTCTTCAGAGGTTTATGACACTTCATCTTTGTTTTCACTCCTTGTGCTCAATCCAACATCTGATAATGAGTACACAAAACCTGTTGACTCAAAAATATATGTTCTAAAATAGAAACAGCTTTTTGAGGCCCCTTATATAGCTGTATGTACACTAAAATTTTAGATCACAAAAGGCTGGTGTTATTTATCAGTATGCGTTTCCATGGAGTCCAATTGGCAAAGGAAATGATGAGGTAAAAAGATTTAGATGATTTTACCAAGGTGACTAGTCAGTCAGTTAAAAATAAGTTCTAGATTCTCTAAACCATTACTTTGATCTTAAGCCCATAGTGACTTTATTTTTTTTCTTTTTCTAATCTATTTGATTTCTGCTGGCAGCCATTACCATCGTCAATAATATTTAAAAGAAAAGAGGGCATTATTTATTCACTCATTTATTTATATTATATATTTGCAGTCTTGGAAATATATTTTAATAGGAGATTGATGAATCAAACTAAATCCTGTGATTTTCATAAATGTGAACATCCATTCTCAGGAATGGCTCAATGCCAAGATTCTACACAGTGTACCAGAAAGAAAATAAGGTGTCCATGTCTTAAATCTAGCAAAAAAAAATTTGGCCAGATAATTATGAATTAATCTTCCCAAAGGAAATCCAGTTTCATTTATATTCCTATTAATAGAGCACAGTTACACTTTTCTAAGAGTTTAGATTTGAATACTAATCAATATTCAGTGATCTAGAAAAGGACATCCATTTCAAATTCTTCTTAGTGTACATTTTAAGGTCACCTTTGATGTACTATCTTTTAAACCTTTATTATTTAATCATTTAAGTCTTCAAAGGAAATGTCATTCTATTATGTTTTTGTCCATGAGTTTAACATGAATAGACAAAGAGTAATGTTAGCACTCTTTTACACAATTTTGGTTAGAAAAGATTCATCTCATCTCTGATGAGTTGTGTTTGCAAGGCAATTAATATACTTGGGATGCTGTCATTAAAAATAGGTTCTTTTGTTTTTGTTTTTGTTTTTTGTTTCGTTTTGTTTTGTTTGAGAGAGAGAGGGCACAGTTAAGTGAGGGGCAGAGAGAGAGAGAGAGAGAGACAGAGAGAAGCAGGGCTCACCCAAAGTGGGGCTTGTGTTTTACTTGAAGCGGGCTGGTGCTCACCTGAAGTGGGCCTGAAGCTCACCTGATGTGGGGCTCGAATTCACAAACCTTGAGATCATGACCTGAGCCAAAGTAAGGTGCGTAATGACTGAGCCACCCATAAACCCTAAAAATAGATTCTTGATGTGATGCGAATAAAAACCAGAAAATATGTTTAGAGTTTTGTATATAAGTGTTTATAAAAATTTCAAACTGGGGAGTACACCTACACAGATAACAACTCCTGCATAAGTGTAAGGAACATACATGTACATTTTTATGAATCACAGAAACCTTCCATTCAGGTGGAATAATTAGAATTAATTAATTAATTAATTCTAATTATTCCACCTAAATGTGGAACTCCTTCATAACAGGAGGTATAATAGTAGTAAAAAAAATAATAACATCAGTTATAAATATTTATTGAGCACCTTCACTCTTCATGGGTTAAAGTAGTAATGTGTATCATCTCTAATCATCACAATAATTCTAGAGGCTGTGTATTTTTAGCTATAATTTATAAGTGAATGAACTTAGATGAGCCATGATTAAAGAAACTGTCGAGAGTCACACAGGTAAGATGTGAGATTACCAGGCTTAAAACCCAATTCCTTTCATCTCCAAACCTATCACTTTTTACTACGACATGGCCTTTACTTTCTTATAGGTTATATTATAAATAATCTATAAAAACACAAAGCATCATTATTATATTATCGCTGTTTTCCCAACCTCTTCATTCTATGCACAGTGTTCAGGTTCCCAGTAAATGGCCCAGCTGATCCATTATAGATGATAATTTTTTTAAGCTTGAATTCTCATAAATAAGACCACTGACCCAGACTGGCCAGTCAAAAGGTAGCTTCAGACTCAAACGCCTGTTAGTATCTTTGCATCTTTCAAGAGCTTGGTATAGTCCCTCTCATGTTTTTGTTTTGCTTAAAATTTTGGGCTTTCTTAATAACTTTTGGAGTAGAAAGTAGCCAAGCTGAACTCTTCAACCTTAGAATCCTTCGGCTCTGAGGACTCCCTGACCATATATATGAAGACCTTGAGAGCTCTCTGCAGCATAGGTATAGCATGTATTTTCCATAGAATGGAAGGTATTGCAACATTCCTACAATCAGAGGGTGTTGTAGAAAGGCTATAGCAGTTGCCAGTCAGTCTGTGATCCATGTTTGTATACTGAAGATAGCTAAGAAGTAACAGAAAAATTAGAAAAGTGGCATGTCAAGACACTCTTGTCCCAATCAGACATGTAAGAAACTGGTTCCTTACATAGCATAGATATACTATGGGAGTAGTGGCCAAATCCTCATATTTGCACTTATATCATGGGCATCACAAACATGACGAATAGATATACATATGCACACAGATCACATTCAGCAACAAATATCAGCAGTTGAATGTGAAAGGCAAAGTGAATGATATTAAAACAAACATGTTCCCTATACAGTTTGGTATATAAATAAATGAGTAATGGAGCCCATGTAATGGAGCCCATTTCCTATCTCTGTCCCTCACCATCTATATTAATTAGGGCAGACTAAACATCCCCTCTGAGCCTGTAACCCCATCTGTCAAATGGGCATAAATACTGCTGTCTATGGTATGGCTACTGTGAACATTTTAAGAGAATGTTATAGAAACAGCATATGGCATACATATAACACAGTCCAGTGATGAACATGAGCCATAAATAAATGACTAAAATATGTAATAGAATTAAATTATTGAGTGTCTCCTACACCAGAGCCTAGGCCAGGCATTGAAGTCCAGAGATGAATAAACTCAGCCTCTTTCCTTGAGTACCTTATGATTAAACAGATGGTTATTTTCACAAAATAGGCATTACTGGCAAAGGGAATAACATGAACATAAAAGTGATGGTGTATGTATAGGGAGGAGAAATAATTAAAATATTCAGACTATGAAGGGTAAGGCAAAACATATCAAGCAATAAATATAGAAAAAAGGCAAACCCCAAATCTCTGAGGGCATTTTGGGCCACCTAAATTAAGTTTACTTACTGTTTTCCTCTTTTATCCTTCATATGCCATAGTTTATACTTATATTGAGAAGACAATTAGTAAATATTATGGAGGTGAAATGTTGCTGAAATATGATCTGAGATATGGCTAGAAATCTATTTTAAACATAGTTGGAATATTTCCTTCTTTAGACATTCAGCACGTTTAATTAAGAAATATATACCGATAACCACTATGTGCAAGGTATTCTGCAAAGCCCTGGAACAGATAATGGAGATTGAAAAGGACAAAAGAAAGCTGACTGTTAAAGTCAGTCTGAAAAGGAAACACACAATGCTTATAACATTAAACTGGTAATGATGAAAAAAAAAATAGAGGTCTCAGTTCTAGCTTGGTCACATAATCAGTGACACTGGCTACAGGATTATGAATAAGTTGCTTTACTTTCTGAGCCTGCTTCTTCTTTTTACACAAAGGATAAGAATTCTTAATTTGTCAAACACACAGGGTTATTTTAATTCATAACTATGACAGAGGATGTGAAATTCCTCAGTATGTGGTAAAACTCACATGTTTGGAAAAAACAGGGTAGCTATTAAAAACCTACTCCAAGCTGGCAAAGTGTTCTCCATACCTGATCTCGTTTCATTCTCAACAAGCCCAGGAGGTAGACAGTATTATTATTTTCATTTTACAGATGTGAGAAACAGTCTCAAAGAGTTTAAGCAACATCCTCAAATTCACAGAGCTAACCAGTATTGGAATTATGATCCAAACCAGGGAACTATTTGGTGTCTGATCTCAAACCTCACCATCTGTCTCCACCTCTACTTTATACTAAGTGAAAATGTTACAAGCCTACTTCACAAAAGCAGGGTCTGCTGAAAACAAACAAGTTGAAGTGGCAAACAACAGTGACAGCATGAGCATCATGGAGAATACAGTTGGTAAAGAACTGGAATGCACCAGAATTTTGTTGACGCTTGAGAACCTCAGGGAGTGTTCACTAACCGACAGTGTGCCGGGCCTCTAAAGAGAATTGACATGATGAGAAAGAAAAGAAAAGAAAAGAAAGGGAAGAACAGGCAGATGAACATCCATCAGCCAGAGTGGGCCAGACAACTGCCTGGCCTGCAAGCAGCCAGGATAAGGCAGTCCAAGAAGAGACCACCACCCTGCAAGAAAAGAAAAGGCCTCAGCCTTACCTGGTGAGAGGAAGAGAGGCAAAGGCCTGAGAGACAAAGGCACCAAAAAAGGAGACCACAAAAGCCCTGTGGAGGCCTGAGAGATAAAGATGGCTTTAATTATCCCATAAAAGGTCATTGGAAATGCCACTTTCTTTCTGTAAAAGAGAATTTAGCCTGCTGCATGTGGCTGTGAAGAAACTTTATGTGTTCAAACTGTATGCATCTCAGGAAGGATGTTTTGTTCTCTGCAGGCCTTTGGACTGTGGAGACCATGAAAACACATTTTGTCAAAATAGGTTTGTAGGACATATTTGATTTCTTCTGCGGCAGCTCCAAAACTAACCCTTAGGGATAAAATGGAAGGAAAAAAAGTGGAGGAATACAGGGTAAAATACTGTGACAGGACAATAAAAATATACCACTTATGAGAAAAAGAATAATTGAAATGGAAAAAAAATTAAGGAGTAAAGCAATTTAGGTGTTTGGAAAAGGACATCAAATCTAGGTTGTGATTTGAGTCCATGTCAATGCCTGACACCCACACCCCCCACTTCTAAGCCTCTTCCTCTTGTAGGTCAGGAATTGCTCTGCCTTCTGCGACAAGCCTTTCATTCTCAGTGGTGTGCATATGTAACAATATAATAATAGAAGTTGAAAAATCCTGGGATTTCTCATTCTGTTTCTTAAAAGACACTAGGGACACCCAGAAATGAATGACTCACCAGGCTTAGCAAAAGCATTAAATAGAAATGTTAAAAATGCCAAGCTTAGACCAAAAAGGAAAAGTATTTTTGTCATTTGGAACACGGGCTATGCACCGTGGTGTAACCTGAGTTCAAATCCTGACACTGTTATTTTCTAGTTTTGTGAAAGATGGATAGATTAACCATCCCATCTGAGCCTCAATTTCTTCACCTGTGAGAATGCCACTCCACGTTTTTGTCAAGATTAAGTTACAGTTTATGAGCATTTTTTTTCAGTGCCTGGCACAATAGTTATTCAAATATTATTTGTTATTCCTAGTGTAGATAAAAATTAAACTTAGTCCTGTTTAAGCTTATAATCACAATTTTATAAATAGAATCCATAACCATGTCAATTGTAACTATGAAGCAATTAAAACTGATTTCATTTTAACTTGAATAAATCCACATTTCTGTGAAGGAAGGACTGTCCCCTTGAGTATCTGCAATGGATTCAAAAGCTGTTTCTGTCCCAAATGCTCCCTGGTTCCTCCCTAAAAAACCATGTTTGTTTGTTTTTTTAAGACTATTTTTTAAATTTTTTTCTTTTAATGTTTATTTATTATTGAAAGACAAAGAGAGACACAGCGCGAGCAGGGGAGGGGCAGAGACAGAGGGAGACACATAATCTGAAGCAGGCTCCAGGCTGCGAGCTGTCAGCACACAGCCCAATGTGGGGCTCTAACTCACAAATCACGAGATCATGACCTGAGCCAAAGTCAGACACTTAACCGACTGAGCCACCCAGGCTCCCTGTAAGACTATTTTTTAAAAGAAGTTTCAGGTTCACAGCAAACTTAAGAGAGAGGTATAGAGATTTCCCATATATTTCCTGCCCCTACTCAGGCATAGCATTTCCCATTAGCATTAGCAGCATCCTCCATCAAAATGGTACATTTGTTACAACCAGTGAACCACGTGAATATAATCACCGATAGTCCAGAGTTTACATTAAGGTCCAGAACGCATTTTTTAGTAAGTAAATGATTATGAAATTCTTATAAAATATTACTGAAACAAACAATGCTAAATAACATCCTATAAGTGGGTGGTGTTGTATCATTTTGTCCCTTTTCACTATAGCACCACAAAAAATGGGACATGATCTTATAAACTGAGCCTAAGGTACCTAATTTGAGTAATAAAACAATTGGACATCAATGTCCATATTTGCAGAACCAGGTACAGGCATAGCAAACATTTTATTTTTTTAATATTTTAATAAAGAAAGAAAGAGGGGCGCCTGGGTGGCTCAGTTGGTTAAGCGGCCGACTTCGGCTCAGGTCACGATCTCGCGGTCCGTGAGTTCGAGCCCCGCATCGGGCTCTGTGCTGACAGCTCAGAGCCTGGAGCCCACTTCAGATTCTGTGTCTCCCTCTCTCTCTGCCCCTCCCCTGTTCATGCTCTCTCTCTGTCTCAAAAATAAATAAACGTTAAAAAAAAAAAATTAAAAAAAAAAAAGAAATAAATAAAATTTATTTTGTTAGATTTAGATTGTTCAATTTCTTAGCAGTCCAATTAATGTTTTATACATTTTACAAAAGCGCTTACCCCAATTCCTTAACACCATAGCATTCAAAATTGTCAATGACCTATAGTGATGCCTTTGTCACATACCTAACATTTAATTTAGTCTCAAGTAGACACTGTTATGAGAATTTATTGATTTTGTATGAGTTCTTTAAACTTTTTTTAATCCTTTAAAAATTATTTGAGTATATGTGGGGCGCCTGGGTGGCTCAGTTGGTTGAGCGACCAACTTCAGCTCAGGTCATGATCTCACGGTTTGTGAGTTCGAGCCCCGTGTTGGGCTCTGTGCTTATAGCTCAGAGCCTGGAGCCTGCTTCAGATGCTGCATCTCCCTCTCTCCCTCCCTCCCCCAACTCATGCTCTGTCTCTCTCTGTCTCAGAAATAAATAAACATAAAAAAATTAAACAAAAATTATTCGAGTATATGGACCCATAGGGAATTTGTATCTCCCTTGAAATTATTTGCAAAATGTTATATGAAAAAAAGTCTGTTTGGATTTTCTTAGGAAAGGAATGATGGGTTGCATCAAACTCTTTAATGGGTAAGTAAACTAGTTAGAAATACAATGGTCAATTCAATTTAACAAATGTTTATTGTCAAACATTTACTGGAGTTGGGTGTTTGATATGTTTTGAGTAGGTACTATAATTTAGGTACAAAGTTTTGTTTTGTTCGTTAACACATATTATTAAGTAAAATAGGACCATACCATGGCCTATTTAGCAGATAATAGAACATAAAATGGGGAAGTAATTGATTGACACTCTTCTTTCCCCACTGAGGTAAGCTTTGATTTCATAATTTAATAATGAATTGCTACAAAGGACATAGCTTGATGTGTCATATGGAAAGGCATGAAATTAGGTTGCATCTGGTGTGTTACCCCCTTTGGCATAAATTACAGAAAATGGAAGGAATAAAATAAATATATGTCTTCCTATCTACTTAAAAGTATCATCTACCAAGGGTACCTAATTTGGACGACAGAGACTAAAGCCTTTGCACGAGAATTTAAAGCACAAGGAAATGAAATATTCTAGACATGATAAATGTAAAATCAATTAAAGATAAACTGTTATCCTAAAATATGCCTTTGTAGATTCTGCCACTGGAATTAACTCAGGAGAAAACAGTAGTCCTTCTTCCGAAGTTACTCAAATCCAATTGATGTCACCATATGCAAGTTTAGCTGACATCCAGCGGCAATTTAATTGGCTATATTCTTTGTTTCTAAAGGGCAATTTTGTGCGTGTTATCTAGGTGTTCTCTGTTTGCTATTGCATTGACCTTTAGAGATTCTTAGAAATAGTCTTTGAGGTTTCATTCCATTTTTTCCAGACAGAAAACAGCTTATTAAATCGTTTCCTCTGAGATAATAACATCACCATTATAGAAAGGTGGATATGGACACACCAAGGCTGTGTCAACAGTATCCCAAGCATATACAAATATTATTGAGTTTAGGTCATGGGCTTTTTAGTTTGTTTGTTTACCTAGTTTAACTTTTCATTGTGTTTTCATTTCTTATCTCATGAACATAGGATGATCGATTACTAAGGAAATATTGTATTAGCAGACACTGTATGAAATAATTAACGTTAATAAAATTATCTTTGTAAAGGACATAGAGACCTCAGGAAATAAAAACTGATGTTTGTTGTGCCAGATTTTTATCTTATTTTTGACTTAAAAAGATATTCATGATTGGGAGAAAATTACATGTTATTAAAGAACTCAATTTGGAAAGACCATGCAAGTATTAAGAATCATGGGACCCAAAAAGAGCATTTTTCCCCTTTTTTTCTATTAGTAAATCTATCTCAGGAAAGTACCACTGCTACTGTAATTACTATTATTTGTGAATACTAAACTATTCAATCACATTGCCTTATAATTGAAAATCACCAATGCATTTTATATATTAGCCCATTAGTAAACTTTAGGCAAAAATAATTGACTCATGGGGAACTTTTAAAGATAAAGTCTCTGACCTTCAAGGGTCATAGATCTCTTCCTGAAATGTCTGAGAGGCTAAAAGGCAGTTGAGACTTTGCTGACACATGTAAGTGTGTACAGTCCGTTTGCATTGTTGATATGACTATGAAAACAGGCTTCTGAGTCAGATAAAAGGACTTCAAAGAACTGGATCCCACAGCACCAGTTGCATGAACTCAGGTTAATCATTTAGCTCCTTTCATCTAAATTTTCTCATTCATAAATTCAAAATAATAATATAAATTGTGGCATTTTATGAGGATTGAATTTTTTAATATACATAAGGCTTGTACTATAGGCCAGAATATGGTGATCACAGAGAACAAACTGAGGGTGGATGGGGGGGGTGGGGAGGGGAGAGGGAAAAATGGGTGATGGGCATTGAGGAGGGTACTTGTTGGGTTGAGCACTGGGTGTTGTATGTAAGTGATGAATCACAGGAATCTACCCCCATAACCAAGAGCACACTTTACACACTGTATGTTAGCCAATCTGACAATAAATTATATTAAATAAATAAGTATTTAAAAAGAAAAAGAAAAAAAAGGACAGAAACTCAAACCATCTTAAGACAAAAGTGAATTTGTGACCTATATAACTAGGAAGTCCAAAGAAAAGAATTAGCTTTTGGCATAGATGGATCCAGAGGCTCAAATGATATAATCAGAATTCTCTTCCTTTCTCTCCCAGTTCTGTGTGCTTCTGTTTGGCCTTGTTTTCAGGAAGGTTCCTTCTAGAGCTACTTCCTGCTGCTACTATCAGGCCTAATCTACAAATAGCCATGCACTTCACATTTCCAGAAAATATATATATATTTTCCTACTCTTTAGTTTTATTTTTAAAAAACTGTAAAAAGCACATTTTATGACTACATACATAAAACTATATTTCAACATGGACTAAAAAAGCACACGCCAAATCCCACATCCCGTGAAATATTTTCTTCCTGGAACTGAGAGCACAATAGTCTCTGCGAAGGTAAAAAGGAGATAGCAACTTTATCTTAAATGTTCTTCTTTATTAACAAAATGAAAAAAAAATGAACAATAGGAGGCAGAATGGAAAATGCTAATACCTGTTAATTCTTTAAAAAAATTTGTTTTACATTTATTTATTTTTGAGAGAGAGAGAGAGAGAGAGAGAGAGAGAGACAGAGGACGAGTGGGGGAGGGGCAGAGAGAGAGGGAGACACAGAATCTGAAACAGGCTCCAGGCTCTGAGCTGTCAGCGCTGAGCCTGATGTGGGGCTTGAACTCACAGACTGAGAGATCATGACCTGAGCTGAAGTCAGATGCCTAACCCACTGAGCCACCTAGATGCCCCGCTTTTTAATTCTGAGTGATAGATATATGGGTGTTTTTGCATTTATTTTCTTTGTGATCCCATATTTTTTTTCAAATGTTCATTATAAAACAGGGTCCAATGGGAGTTTCAGCATGGGTCTTCGCAGCTTCATAGGATAGACTCGGTACACTACAGTCATATTAGTCTAAGTAAATTCATCTAAAATAAAAATGGTCAGTTGCAGAAAACAGATATCAAAATGATAATAATAATAGGTAAGACTTTTGTGGTACCTACTATGTGCCATACAAACCAAAAAGGCATGAAGTAGCATTATTTTATCCTTGTTTTACAATTCAGGAAACTGAGGTCCAGTAAAGTTGAATATCTTGATCAGGATTTTCTATTAGTAAGAGGCAAAAACAGGATTTGAATCCAGGCATCTTTGCTCCAGAATTTTTACACATGACGGCTTATGCTATTGGGTGGGAACAGGGTGGAAATGCTGATCTTTTCCCACTTTCTGAAAGACAGAAATACCCCACTGGAATCAAAGACGCAGGAAAGAGAAAGTCTTAAAAATCCCAGATGCATTTGAAAAATGAGACTTAAGAGAAATTTACTTGTCTTATAACTGACCCTGAATGAAGTACATATTCAATAGAAACATATATATGTGGATTGATGCCGACTGCAGACTGTCCTCCCCATAGATGAAATGGTGTGTTGCCATCCAAAACCTTTTTGAGCTAGGGGTTCATGTTGCCCTGCATTGGTTCCAGCCTTTAGACTAAAATGTATAGCATATTATGTCTGAACCAAATTGAGTGATACTGTGAGAGCAGCTACTATCTATGAAAACCTTATGGATTCAGGATGTAGTGGGGCTGCCCCCCAATGACTAGATGATCACTGTGAAAGACTGATGGGTAAGACTAAGACTGAGCACACAGAGTGAGAGTAGGCATTAATTCCCACCACTTCATGTAATTTAATTTTACTTATCCAGTGAATTTATTATTTTCAATAGTGTAGAGAAATAACATATGCCATTTGACTGAATTATGACCTTATACTAAATATGACAGATGGAAAAGCAGAACATTAAAATTATCTGACATTTCTAGAATAAAAATACACTTTCTGAATAGAAAATTGGGCTACAGATTAGTCGTTCACTTGGATTATAGAACCGGATTTATTATTTCAAAGCTTTAACAAATCACAAAAACTTGCTGAAACTTGTTTTTTCTTCTGTGAAATAAGACTGGTAAAGCTCATAAATTCTGGATGTTATGATTTTAAATCAGAGCCTTCCATTTGATTGCTACATTTTTATAGGAAGATAGCTTTCCCCCACTCATTCACCCATTCATTGATTCATTTATTCATTCATGCATTCATTCATTCATTCATTCATTCACCAACCAACAGTTTACAGCCCTGCTATGATTAGGAAGTTTGTTAAGAAAGGGGGATACAGAGGGATGCCTGGGTGGCTCAGTTGGTTAAGCATCCGACTTCGGCTCAGGTCAGTCATGATCTCATGGTTCATGAGTTTGAGCCCTGCATCAAGCAGGCTCTGTGCTGTCAGCTCGGAGCCTAGAGCCTGCTTCAGATGCTGTGTCTCCCTCTCTCTCTGCTCCTAACCCACTCACGTTCTGTCTCTGTCTCTCTCTCAAAGAAAAAACACTAATAATAAAAAAAGAAAAGTAAAAAATGTGACAAGGATACAGAGAGGAACTATAGTAGTACTGTTGACACTAGACTAACCTCCTTTTTCCACATACCTCCAGATACTGAAGAGGACCAATGGAAGAGGATTATATAATGAGGAATAAGTCAGGAAAAAATGGATTCCTATGTGAAGCATGCACTCAGCCCATCATGTGCTAATATCAGAGAGAAAACTGCTGTATTTGCATAGTTGTACAGAAAGACGGAGTAATATTATGATATTCAGAACATAAGATATGGAAAAGGGAAGAGGTATTTAAAGGCATCAGCAGATTGTGAAAGGTATGCAAGGTACATGGAATCACAAGCAAAATTTAGTAAGTTACATTGATTGCCAAAAGTTTAATATCTTTTATTCATACTTACTTAAGGTTTTGATATTTTGTTACAAGAAATTTCAACAATCAATGTTTTCAGGTCTGTAATGAGCAAATGCAATATTTAATGTTATAGTTTCAACAACCAAAAGTCTTGTAAAACCACTAGTAAACACAAATACAAAACATTTTAGGAAACCTATTTTCACTTATAGTAAAACTCTTTAGGGCTGAATTCAGCAAATGGAATCATTATTGGATAAGACTTTAATCTTAAGGATCAACACTACATTTTTAAGTTGCTGGCTTTAAAATGAGTTGGAGGTCTGGTATATTAGGTGAAATTAAAACTCAAATTGATTCTGTCAATCTCAAGTATTAAAAATAAAACCTTATGTTTATGAGGCTTAAGGTTGTGAGGCTGTAGTATAAATCGCTTACTGAAATAGTCTAGAAATACACACAATGATGATAAAGTCTATTCTACTAATCCTCACATTTAATACTATTCATATATGCCAAATAGAGTCAAGGCTTAATGTATACTTTTTGTCAGTTCTGTGAATATCTCTTGATTTATAACTTTTAGTTTTCTAGGATATTACTTTCTTAACTATATCTACCCATGTTTCTAAACACTGATTTTTCTTTTCATTCACTTTTCTTTGCCTATTCATTTCTGATATCAGTCTTATTTTAGGATCCATTGTATTTAAAATTTTTCAGGAGTGCCTGGGTGGCTCAGTTGGTTAGGGATCCCACTCATGAGATCAGGTCATGATGTCATGGTTTGTGGGTTTGAGCCCCACATTGGGCTCTGTACTTATGGCTTGGAACCTGCTGGGATTTTATTTCTCCCTCTCTCTTTGCCCCTTCCCCATTCATTCTGTCTCTCAAAATAAATAAACTTTAAACATAATTTTGAAAGATAGTTACTTCATACTTACACCTTTTTTTAAAAAGCAGGTGATTAAATCATTTAAAAATGAAAGTGTTGCAATCAGTATTTCAATATGGTTTAGACACTAAAAATATTCTACAAATATCTCCAGTACTTAAATCAAGAGTGAAATTTTCTTCTATAAATTTTTAGTTTCCCAGTTCCTCCTGAATAAAGACAGACAGACAAATAGAGACAGATATACAATCTAGCATTCTTTGATGGTTGTTCCTTCAGTGAAATTTTACAGAAAGTGAGATGCTAGCTATATATATTTAGTGCTATTAGGCAACCAACAATCAATGTTAAGACTTCTATACCATGGGAAGAGAAATTGTCAATATCTGTTTATTCTAGACCTAGACTAGACCTAGATATACTAGTTTAAATTTTTTTTAATGTTTATTTATTTTTGACAGAGAGAGACAGAGCATGAGTGGGGGAGGGGCAGAGAGAGAGGGAGACAGAATCTGAAGCAGGCTCCAGGCTCCGAGCTGTCAGCACAGAGCTCAATGCGGGGCTCGAACTTACAGACCACGAGATCATGACCTGAGCCGAAGTCGGACGCTCAACTGACTGAGTCACCAAGGTGGCCCTAGATATACTATTTCAAACAAGAAATGGGGGGAAAAACCAAGTCATCTCAGAGATGAAGGCAAAAGACTTTATTTGGACATTATCATGTAAAACAATGCTACCATGTGTAGTAAGGTATTTATAATAGCTCTAGTAAGCATCTTAGCTTTACTACAAATTCTATCAATTTATTCAGAGTCCCTGGGGATGGGATCACTGTGCATGTCATATTTACTCTGAAAGTCTCCTATTTGCTCTCTTTTCTAGTCAAAACTAAGCACATACAGTGAACAGCCAGTCCTTTCTTCCAGCCCCACTTTTGCTGACCACAGCCTGACTCTGTCCTACTTTCTTCTATCCTCCTTTATCCCCAGCTCTTTAAACAGAAGTAAGAACCAAGCAAACCAGATGATTAAGTTTTCTAGCTGTTACAGTCTAGTCTGTAAGAGTGTAGGAAAACCTTTCTGTTCTCTGAGCCTTAGTTTTCTCATCTGTATATTGTGAAGGTAGGTTCTGCTGAGATAGGCTTTTCCAAATTTATCATTCTCCAATGCCATGGCTAATGTCACAGATAGTACCCTAGTCCCCTGAAATTATCTTCTGCTGCCCTTTCCACTGGACATTGGTGTCTTCCAGCTGAGACACCTCCTATAGTGTCTCATGGTGAGATTTTCTTACACAATTTGCAGAGAATACAAAAGGCATTATTCTCCCAGAAGTATTGTCTGGTGGGCAAATTTCACTCCCTCACACTGGCATTTCTTACATACTGCAGAATCAACATGATATTCTGACCTTCAGATGTGGATATGAACAATAAGGATATACTCCTTTCTAAGAAAAGAATCATCCTGAGTTTGTGCTTTGTTTGATTCCTTGAGCTTAATGTCTTTCAGAAAAGCTTCTCCTACATCAAACTGTTAACAACAGTTTTCTCTGGGAAGGGAAGAAGAAGAAAAGTCATGGATGGCCATTTTCTTTTATTTTCTATTACATGTATTGGTCTACATTTTAGCCCACGCAGAATACATTTCTTTTATAAATATACATATTTTATTTTGTAAAAATGGGATTAGTGTTCCCATGTAATCAGCAAAAAAAATTACTTTTCTCAGGAAGGTAGCATGTGCATGTGCTTCAATATTATCCATAATGGCTAATGGTACAATTTATTTTTATTTATCTTCAGCAGTTACTGTGAAATAGATTTAACAACAGTTCATACCTAAAATGTGTTTAGGCCTATTAATTTTATCAAAGATTTTTGCATCTCACTTTTTATCCTCTCTTCACAGAATTTCTTCCTGGTGGTTAGGCTCATTATTATTATGGCTATACTACAAATTTGAAGAAAAGGAGACCTGAAATCACTACTGGTATTAAATATTCCTAAATTAAACAGTAAATTCAAAATAAGCAGTGACAGCACAGTGGTCATATAAAATCAAAGAAATGCATCTTGAGTCATTCTATGTAACCACTTGGATTTTATGTTTCAGTTTAAATTCTCTGAATGGTAAATACATGAGGAGTGTCTAGAACCTATTGCAAAGAGATAAACACACAGAGAGTATTGAAATTTCTAGAACATAGTTGACACAGGAATTTGTTGTGAATTTCTGCCAGACTCTCATTCTCTCTCTCTCTCTCTCTCTCTCTTGCTCTCTGAGCATTATATATGAAACATACGTGTATATATAATATAAATTTATATGTAAATGTGTGTATATATAAATATATGTATATTATATATGTAAATGTGTATATAAGTGTATATGTAAAGGAAACTTTTCAGAAATGAACAAAAAGTATTTTCTGATCAACTATGAGCAAAGGCAGATAGCCATTATCTAGTTATACTAGCTATTGATCATGAATATTAGAGAAAATAACTTTTGATGAACTCATTGACAAATTTACAGAAGTCAGGGCTTAAAAACAGATCATGTATTTTATTACTGTGCTAAAAATATGCAGGTATAAGTCATCTTTCCTTTTCAGAAACATACTAATTTAAAGTACAATTCAATTTTCCCTTTTTTTAATTGTAATGTTTCATTTGTTTATACTTGTAGAATTATATATATACATATTTCAATAAAAGGAAATTTTCATTACGTTTCTTTTATGTCCATTAACATGATTTACTTCATTATATGATTATCTCTAAAAACAAATGCGTTAAAAAATGACCTACCTGGGATCTTAAATATACAAGACACAGTGCTGCAACATTCTGAGTAGCAGATTTTTATGCATTTGGTATCAGCAGTCAAAGGGAAATATTGTGCCCAGAAAGGAAAAACAAATATCCATCAAGGAAATATCGTAAACTGCATCTACTCAGCATCTTTAGGAAGTTATAATTCCATTTCTTAGTCCCTGATCTAAATCCAATATAATGGATTTCAATGTATTTTCAAGTCAAATAAGTAACCTTCCTCTGTCTTATTTTAATAGCATGTCCTATGTGATATCTTTATTAAATCATTCTATTTTTCTAATTGCCTGAATAACTCAACCCTGTGTTGATGCCAAGGTGATGAGTCCAGTGTTCCCTCTTATACTATTTTGAGGTATCCAGATGCCTTTTTCCAAGTTAATATAGTTTTTAAATTAACCATGTGCACCCCTGTATCAGGTTATATGGAAATTAAAGATCAATCGGCAGCTAATGCCCATGTTTGAGAGAAAAATAATATTAAATTCATGAACTGTACTTGTGAATAACATTTCTATCTTAACAATATTTAAAAAAAAATTAAGTTCTATCTCTTTGATTATAACTACTTATCTGAAGAATACATTTGTTAAATCCCTTCTTGGTATTAAATAGCTAAAACCAAACAGAAAAAACAAACAAACAGTAGTCAGTGACTAAAGATCTATCTGTATATAACACATATAATTTTAGTTAAACTAATACCTGACTTTGGGGATATATATGCAAAAGCACCAATCTTAAAGTTCTTCAATTACCTACATTAAAGATGGGGTCAGCCATCAGACTAATCCAAATGGACTAATCTTATAAATACAGTTTATATGGTCAACATACAGTTTTGAAAGTAGGTTTTAAGATAGATAAATTTCATAGTCTGTACATTTGCTTTATCTTTAATAGAAATGACAATTATGTAATCCAGTCATAAGTAGCTCATCAAAATATGGAAACTTTCCTTGAGTCTAGAACAATGAATGATCACATCATCAGAACTTATCTGAGCACAAAAGTCAGTACAGAAATTTTTTATAAATCAAAACCCAGCCACCTTCCAACAAGTTTTAGGGGACTGTCTTAGTTAGCTTCAGATGCTATAATAAAATTCCACAGGCTGAGTGCAAAGAAAGAAAGACTAACAACTGATAGGAAATAAACTAGTTTCCTGAAGTTATAAGACATTGTTCACAGATTTTAGTCCACCTAACTTCCTAAGAATTCTGCAAAGGAGGTACTATTCCCATTTTACAAATAAGGAAACTAAAGCTCAGAGATACAGAACAACTCACCCATGGTCAGACAGAGTCTGGACCCAGTTGTTGCTAATCAGAAAAGCCATTCTCAGTCTTCATATGACATCAACTCAGAAGTATCCCTTTCCATTTTGAGTATATGTTAAAGCAAAACCCAATGGATGTTGAGACCTGTGGATAACAGAGCAGTGGTCCAACCAACACTCAGCTGGGAGGTGCCTCAGCCCCACCACCTTCCCACTACAGCCCTTGAGTAAGAGCTCTTCTGTCCTGGAGTGGTTAAGGTTGTAACTTTGAGATCAGAAACCTTGATAGCTCTGTACTCCACCCCACCCCCTTGCTTCACACTTTCTTAAAGGCCATTTAATTGTGGGAATAAACCTCACTGTCAGCAAGATCCAATACCTGTTCTCTCTCACATTTTGCCTGAGCAGCACACTGGTCAGTATCAGGTATACAAACAGAGCAGTCACACAGGGCTCCATGCCCCGAGGGTCCTGCAATTAATTTTAATGCTCTGAAGTCACTTGAAATTCTGAGTTATCTGTGAATCTATGCTTTGGAAATGAATTCCAATGGGACAACGGAGAATGCTTTGAGGACCTGGAGACTTGGCTCAAGGTCATGCCCTCCCTGGAAGCCTACCTCCCTTCTACCTACCTCCCTTGACGTGGGTTTTCCAGTGCCTGCTTCTCTGTCACCTAGAATTTTAGGTCCCATTCGATCTGCCTCCTCCATGCCACCCAGCAACCACTGTTGCTCTGCACCCTTGTAATGAGTCTGGGCACAGGTTTAGGGAGAGTCAAGGTTAGTTTTGTGCTCAGCAGGGTCTTAGGCTGGGACACGGCAGCACCTTTCCCCGAGATCAGCTGACCATAGAGCTTAGTGGATGACCCTCTACCCATCCCTTATCCAGGTGCATGTCTCAGGGCAGAGGTTGTAATCACTTGTCTGTGGCCCATCCCCATGGATGGGGGGTCAGCAGATCCATGGGAAGGGGAGATGCCTGGATCTACTTCTCACTGACTGGGCATGGCTGGTTGGGAGTGGAGATCTGCCAGCTGGTAAGTCATACGTACAAGCTGATTTGCAAGGTGGAGCCTGGGAGCTGTGAGGGTCCACACATGCCCCAGGAGTATCCCTTGCCTGAAGGAGTGTGACATTAAAGGCAAATTAAAAACACCATGACAGGCTGAGAAAGTGTCCCTGGAAGAAAGGAAAAATTTTATATTTTTGAACAAAGGTCAGTTCTCACATTTTCATTTTGCACTGGGCACTGTAAATAATGTAGCCAGTCCTGACACTGGCATAAAGGGATTGGACTTCCCTGAATATAAAGCAAATCAGTGAGCATATGTGAGCCTGTTTGACATCTGCTTCTTTTCTTGCTGAAATCCTGAGAAAATATATGATTCTTTGGTAGCCTTAGAGTGCATTTGCTTTTTCAACTGCATAACAAATGGGCTTTATATATTTAAAAAATTATCTCGTATATTTTGGTTTCTTAAAAGAAAATAGCTATAGTTCTTTTTAAAAATCTGTATACTTGCTGTTTTGAAAATAAAAGGCAATAAGTGAATGTTGGGTATTGGGATTCTGAAATCTAAGAAAATACGGTTTAGTTCTACTTTTTCTCTGATTTACACACTCAAAGATATTAGTCTTCTGAACAAAAAGCTGCACAAACTGTAATATCTTTTTCAGAAATGGTTACAAATGTAGCATTGTACAGGTCTGACTACCATGCAATGGTCAGATAAGCCATTCACTAAATAAGTAGTCCCTGGGTGTCTACTGTGTATCTATCTTACACTAGTTGCAAGAAAAAGAAAAGTGACATATACTCACATTTATTGTGAATCTTCTATGTGCCAGACAATTTGTGTGCTTACAGTCTTTAATCTTCAGAACAAATCAAGAGGTGGATATTATTGGCCCTGTTTTCCAAATAAAGGCATTGAGGTTCCATTTATTATGATTAAAAGCTGTTTTCTACTAGAAAGTGGGAAGGAAGTCTATTCAATGATGATATTAATGAAGAACTGATCATTTATAGTGACTGGATTTTTTTGTATTAATATAAACACTCCATGGTTTAGCTGACCTATCACAGCCTCCACTCCCATGTATAATCTGAACACCTGGCAGGAAAAAACAAACTACAGCTCTCAGCATGTTTACATGGTTATCTTTAAAGTAAATGATGATGCTGAAAGAGCACATCTCAGTGCACAAAGTGTTATTCTCAGCAACTTGTAATCGAAGCCCTTCCTGTTTCTATTAGAGTTTGTCACTTGGAGGGCCTCTTTTCTAACACCCAGGCATAACATTCAGTGAGAAGACACTTTCAGTTAGGAAAGAACTGACTGCGTTTGTCCTAGAGAAGGACAAAGGTGGTTTTCCTTAACCTAACACCAGCCACTCCAGCATTCTTCATGTTATGTTTTGCTTGGAGAAAAACATTGCCCATGTCCAAGTTTGAGTTCTTAGGAGGTCTCTTGGACCCCCTTCCTTACCTAGTGTGGCTGATGTGTTTTACCTGAGAAAGCACCTTATACTTTATAGAGCCTTGAAGGAAAAAAAAAAAAATAGTAATGCTAATAGTAATTAGCTAATTGCATTAGCTAATATGCAAACATTAATTAACCAATTCTCAAAAGAGATATGGATTAAAAAGTAGGGTATTCTATGCTAATTCAGCAATGGGAAAGTTCTAGTTAAATAACTCGGTCTATCAAGGTCATATTCTGTGTCAAAGAAATAGGAACGATAGACAAAAGTAAAAAAGACCAAACTGGTTGATGGCCCCACTGAACAAAACTCTATCTACCATTAGTTTCCAAGTAGAGGCCTTATTTTTGTGCCTCCCTTTTCCTTATTCAAATCTAGGTAACTCCGTCCATGAAGCTGTCCCTTATGCTCCAACTCACATAAATACCTGCCTTCTCCAGCAACTCCTCATCTATACTGCTTCCATCAATTTGTAAGTGTTAATTTAAGTATGAAATGCATGGTTATTTTTCCCAAACTGGTCTTTAGAAGGTCAGACACAATGGTCAGCCTGCTTTAGGAACACAGCCATATGCTACACATGATGGGAAAATATATTAATAGTTTCCAATTTGGTTTCACAGACTCTGTACTAATTTGTTTTTACTGAACATAAGAACTGATTATTGTTATTCCACCATATATATGTGGAAATTGAGTCTCTGCATGGCTAAAAAACTTCCTGGGATCATATAAACAGTACATAACAGAGAAGATTTTCATTTCTCATCAATCTTTTGAAAAAAGTGAGAATTATAACAATTCCAGTTTTACAGATTTGAAAACCTAGGCTCAAAAAGCGATAGCCTTTGCTCAAGTTTACAAACCAAATTACAGGGGAGGAGTATGATATTGTGAGAAAGAGGTGACATGACCAATTAACTGCCAAAGGAAGCATTGCAGAAAAACTGGTTTACAGGCCAGGGACAGCAGCTGCCCCCTGCTTACAGAGATGAGCCTCAGAGCAGCTGACCAGGATCCCATTTGAACTCCATGAGCTGCTGCTGGAGTTCAGCTCAGAGGCTGGAGCTCAAGAGCTACGTGGATGGTATGAACACTAACGTGGCAGGTGTAAAAGGAGAAACTTCTCAGGGATCCCTGCCCACGCGTGTCACTTCCCCTTGTCTGTACCTGTGAAGTCAAACATTCTGATCACATCAGTTAGATCATACTAAATAATAAGTACTGTTTTTGAGAGCCTACCAAGTTCTAATTCCAGATAATTAAATTTCTGTGAGGTAAGGATTATCTTCCCCATGTTACAGATGTGGGAGATGAAGCTCACACCTCCATTCCTTTATTTGAAAGACATTTCATCTCCACCGTGTGCCAAGAATAGTGCTCAGTCCTGGGTAAGCCAAGTAGATAGACTTTCTTTCCTTGTGGAGCTTATAACATTAAAGATAAACAAAGAGGTAAACACACATATTTATGATTTTTTTGAGAAAAATGCTATTAACAGACTGTTATTATAGAGGAAAAGTGGGACCCTGGATGGAAAACTATGTGTGAGTATCTAGAAAAGATTTTAATATGAAATCTGAAGCATGAGAAGAACTATCCCTTCCCAAGAGTTAACGGCAGGCCCATGGAAGCCAGGGACAGTAAAGATAAAAGTTTTGACATACAAGAGATTTTGGTGTTTTTAGAAACTGAATATATCCAGGGTGGCTAGGTCAGTTTGAACAATCACAGAGTAACAGAAAAGATGACATTTTAGAGGGGCGCCTGGGTGGCTCAGTCGGTTAGGCATCCAACTTTGGCTCAGGTCATGGTCTCACGGTTTGTGGGTTCGAGTCCACGTTGGGCTCTGTGCTGACAGCCCAGAGCCTGGAGCCTGCTTTGGATTCTGTGACTTCCTCTCTCTCTGCCCCTCCCCCGTTCATTCTCTGTCTCTCTCTCTCTCAAAGAATAAATAATGTTAAAACAAACTAAAAAAAAAAAAAAAAAAAAAAAAAAAAAAAAAGTAATCCAACTTTGAGTTTCGACTCAGGTCATGATCTCCTGATTTTGTGAGTTTGAGCCCCGTGTCGGGCTCTGTGCTGGCAGCATGAAGCCTGCTCAGGATTCTCCCTCTCTCCCTGCCTGTCCCCAACTTGTGCTGTCTCTGTCTCTCTCAAAATAAATAAATAAACTTAAAAAAATTTCTCTTAATAAAAGATGGCATTTTGAAACAGGAAAAGAAAATGAGTAAGTAATCAAGAAGTGGTAAGTTGAAGAAGAATGGAGTAGAGATATGGGAAGAGGTCTCATAGTATCCCAAAGCTAAAAGAGGCAGAGCCATCATATAAAGCCAAGTCTCTCTGAACTGAAACCCATATATTTAACCACAACACTCCTGCACCTCTAACAGTGACTCACTCACTGCTGGACAAAAGTATCTAGCCTAGTATCATGATCATATTGTAGTCAGACACCATGGAGCTTAACCTGGAGAAACTGAGATCCAGACAGGTAAACTCCAAAGTCACAAGACTAGTAGTCCAGGTCTTAGGAAGTACAGTAGGGATAAAAGAGGGGGGTGTGCAGTGGGAGGGAGGGAGAGAACACAGGGAAAGGGAGAAGAGAAGGGAAAAGAGAGAATAAGAGTGGATCAAACCATAACATCTAGAACAAACCATTGACTCCAATTAGACCAAAACTGAATCTGAATCTAAGAAGTCCAGTTTAGCCAAGATCTTACAAGTAATTTAAGCATGACTACACTAGAATCCAGCTGCCCCCACATTTAAGGATGAATGTGAGCTTGCGGCAAACAACAAAATATAGCAGATTTTGAAGATCTGAAGTTTTGTAATGATTCCTGTTAAAATGTAACCATGGGCGAGGTGGTGGTAATCCAGACAATGACTATGTTTGGAATTAAGGTGGGGATAGCTTTAATTATCTCCACTGTGAATTCATTTGCAGGTGATTTACAAGTGTCTGAAACACAAAGCAAATACATTTCCCCTGATGCAGGTGATTATGTTGTTGCATATGGTAGAGTTTCATTGTTCTGTGTAATATAATAGTTTTTAGATTTAAAAGAGACTTTGTTTTTTACAAAGTATTAGTTAATCCACACTGCAAAGGGATGAGGGTGGAGAAAAACAGTTTTCATGTCATCCTCTTAACTTTTATTCTGGAAAATGACTACTAATTACACAATAGTTGTTGTATTTGACCAGATCATTTATTTTCTCAATCCTTTCTACCATTTAGTGGGCTATCAATATCCCTCATACCCTTCGTCTCTTTGGGGAGAGATTTATACTATCCCCAAAACTATTGTGAAACTAGACACATCTTTAAGGGAAAAATAATAGATACTTCCAAAATTTAAAGGAGACATTAAAAAATGTTTAAAGATGATACGACAAATGTGTGAAGACACCAAGCATTATACCTGACACACAGTAGACTCTTTTCTATATGCAAACTCCTTCCCCTATATTTTCAGGTCTAATTCAGCTCAGGCCCAACTACTCCTGCATGTGGTGCATTACAAATCAGTTTGTTTTTGTAGTAAGTCCAACTATTAAGTAATCTGAACTCCATACAACTAATAGTCTAAGTTAAATGATATATTTCATTGAAAGGGAAGCCAGTTAATTTAGTAAACTATCTCTTTTATTAAAATCAAATTAATAGTGGTTCAGAGTTGGTATTGGATCTGCTTTCCAGGATTTTTTATGCTCAAGGCAAAACCTGTTTGTAAACACGTAGACTATGTATCTATAAGGAAAGCAATTCACTTGAAGGATTGATGTACTTATGCTTTCTCTAATAATTTTGGATATTATCCAATACAGCAGTGTTGTACTATAGCATGGCTTGTGGGCTCCAGAAAAACCTTTGGCCACCTACTGGTCTATTCTGGGTTTTCAAGACACAGAAAAATATAAAAAAATGTTACTGCCTTTTAGTTGCTCATACTTTTTGTTTTCTTGGGGATTTTATTGGGGTGGGTAATGTGGATTATCATTTTTATGTACATTCAAATATATCTCCATCAGAAACATCAAGCAGAATTCAAAATTGATATTATCACTTATATACATATTATAAAGAAATGCAATGAATATTAGAGCTATATAACTCCCATATTCATTAGGGACATTTTATTTCTACTTCTTATGAAGATAATTCAGAAAATAATTATCAAATCCTTATAATAGTACAAAATACTTTTTAAAAAACTACACAAATGAGTAAGAACAAATAAGTAAATACCTATTATGAGTCACATGTATAAACATGGCAATTAATCCTTACAAGTCCTCAAGGGTCTACGAAAGGTCATAAATGGAGAAGGTGGTAACTGAGTTGAGTTTTGAAAGCACAATAGCCTCTGCTTACAGAAAGTACATGTATGCATATGTGTGTGTGTGTGTGTGTGTGTGTGTGTGTGTGTGTGTGTGTGTGTGTGGGGCCATAATAGGAAGTACAGATATTTGGAAATCCAAGTCAAAGGATAGATAGAAACAAAGGCTTTGCTGCAGGAAAAATTCAGAGCATGATGTTTTTCAGAATAAGACATGTCACTAAGTTATTGAAGCATATGGCATATGCAATGTAGGATAAACATCCTAAAATGCCTTTAACTATTATCACTAAAAAATAAGAATAGGGAGGCTCTGAATAAAGCATTGCCTTCTACAGTTAATCTGAAATATGCCATACACTAAGTCTGAACAAATAAGCATTAAAAAAGTAAACCCAGCACTTGCAATGATTTATAATTCTTACCTCAATTCATCAAAACGAGTATCTTCATCTGGGAGCTGAAATTTGGAAATTTGCTTCTTTTTTTTCTTTTTTGAGTGTCTTAAAACAACAGAAATTTATTCTCTCACAGTTATGAAGCCAGACTCAGGTGTTTACAGGGCCATGCTCTCTCCAAAGAGTCTGGAAAGAATTCTTTCTTGACTCTTCTAGGTTCTGGTGGTTACCAGTAACCCTTAGTGTTCCTTACCTTATAGATGCATCACCCCAATCTCCACCTCTATCTTCACTTGACCTTCCCACCTGTGTCTATGTGCAAATTTCCCTCTTCTAATAAGGACATAAATCATTGGATTAGGCTACATCCTAATCCCCATATGACCTCATCTTGATTACATCTGTAAAGACCCTATTTCCAAATTAAGTAACATTCACAGGATCGGGGTAGACATGAATTTGGAGGTTGGGGGTGGGGATATTGGACACTATTCAACCCAGTACAATGGGTTTATAGTTTTCATCAAATTTAGAAAATGTTCAGCCATTATTTTTCTAGTTTTTTTTTCTCCCTCTTCCTTCCAAAACTCTAATTATAGAAATGTTAGGCTACTTGGTATTCTCTAAGGTTACTGAATCTCTGTTCATGTTTTTGTCTTTTTTACTCTACTTCATTTTGGAAATTTGCTTCTTTAACTGGCCTCATGATTGTAAAGCATAATGAATCCTTGACCTTTTGCACCCAAGCTGGACAATCAGCTCCAGGCAGACTTATCAAGTAGATGGTTGCATGAGAGGATTCAAGGGTCTTGTCATGGCCATATGTGAGTATTTCAAAGTCAAGAACATTAGTGTTCTACACAAATTAAAAGAATATAGAATTTTAGCAATACTACAGACTAAAGCTACTGAGTGGAATTCAAGCAATTGAGGCCATGTAACAGAGAAAAACAAGTCCCCTATTACCATGATGCCATTTACAGGATTCGTTCTCTATAAAATACTATACTGTGGAAGTAGATGGGGTGAAGATAAATACCAATTCAGCTACAAAACAACTGTTTCTTTTCTTGAGCTCTAGAAAAGGACAGACCTATAGACAAGAGTGTGGGAAAAAACAACATAAACCAAAGTGCCAGCAAAGGGATTGCTACAGACCAGTAAGCTGATGCAACCACTACTGACCAGAAATGATGACACATTCAGAAATGATGACACATTTCTATGACCCTCACTATTTTCAGATATATTTGGTGAAAAGCATAAACACCAAAGTCCCATCAGAAGTTTCACAGAGTTCAACTTAATACCACCAGAATCCACTTTTATGAATAGGAAAATTTGTAAAGATTATTTTTACCCTAAGCATACCTAATGACAAAGCATGTACATTGCAATAAGTATCTTAGGAAGAGTGTTATTTTAACCTGAATAAAACTTTAAAAAAGAATGCAAACAATGAACATGGGCTTACTTGAAAACAACAAAGTCAAATCAGAGCAATGAATCTATCTTCTTATGAGCTCACTGGAGCCCAACCATTTCATTTTAATCATAAATTAGTTTTACTCTTATAATTGATATTAATGGAAATCTAAAAAATGATACTAAAACTAAGAGTGAAAAACCATGCATGGCTCTTCCAAGGAAAAAAGTAGCAGGAATTAACATGCAAATAAGTGACTGCTTCCAATAAGAGAAAACTCTTGGCCTTACACAGCTGAACGGTTAAAAAGTTGTGTGTCATCTGTGCTTCATAAAAACCTCTCACACAAAAGCAATAGTACACACTCTATCGATGAATAAACTAGGTTTCAAAGTTTCCCAAATCCACGCAGCTAATCAGTAGAAGAGCTTCTGGTACCCAGTTCTGCTCATCTCTCCAAGTCAAGTATAACTTGTCACAGGAAAAACATCATGCTAGGTTTTAAACACCTGAGGCTGTTGATTTCCCCTGATCTTACAAGAAAACAATACTTCATAATTTTTTTTGGCAAAACTTATGGTTCATAAGTCACACTCTGAGTAAAATAAAAATAAGGTCATAGTAGGAGTCACAAAAAACATTTTCTAAATTCTCATTCATTTCATGGAAGTTTCAGGCCCTGCATTTCTTTTCAATAGTATTAGAGCCAGTAGGGTGGAGTCTCACACATGTTCTAGAACTATTTGCTTATCATTATTTAATAATTCAACAAAATTATCTTTGTTGTCTATGATAGAAAAGTAAATAAATAAATAAGTCCTATATGGTTAAATTCTGCAAGTGTGAAAATTACTGTTAAAGTTCAGGGCTGAGAGTCCTGGTATTCACAGAAAGGGCTCTGACCTAAAGATCTCTGTCCTCTTCCTCCTCAGCTCATACCAGCACCAATCCTACCAAGTTCTTATAGGCCAGATTCTGAAACAGCTCTATTATTTTCACTATTACTTTTCAGATTTAATTTGCCAATTTGGGAGACTAGCCTAGGAGAACCATCTGAGAGACAGATATTGTATTATATTTTTGGCTACCCTCTCTTCAATTTTGTTAATAGATGCAGGGTGGGACCACCCTGTCTCTCTTCTAAATGAGCCTGAGATATCAGAATGGATTTTCATTAAGCTACACACAAGTTTGGGTAAAACAAGCCTGGAATGTAAAATACTTGCAAAGTCATTTACAAAGAACCTATTAGTAGCAAGTTACTATTCTACGCTGTGTAGATACAGTGACAAAGACGACAGGAATAGTCCCAGATATTCTGGATCTTACAGTCTAGTGAAAAAGAGAAACATTAAACAGATTATCACATAAATAACCGAAACTTCCATTATCATCACAGCAGTAAAGTGACATAATAATATAATTCAAATTGGGTAAGTGCTTTGAAGCACATGATAGGGGGAATTAACCTAGTCTCATAGAGCAAGGGGTGAAGTGGGAGAAGGTAGGGTGGAGTTTACATGAGCAGAGAAAGCATTACTAAAATAGTCCAAGAACATTAAAATGAATCTAGCAAAGAATGAGAGCACTGAAATATATTAAAATAGTGCTTACATTAAGTAAATAAAAACATGACATTAAATTATATCTATGATACAAGATCAGTTAAATAAAAATGCTTAAAAAAAGAGTAAAACATTTTAAATAAATAACCCAAGACATAAGTTGATTATTTCTAAAGGCTGGTACTGTTAGCTATTTAAAAAAAAAAAGCTTTATATTGATATGCTTAAAATTTAAAAAAGAAACTCTTAGAATCAGGGGAATGAACTGGACTACCTTGGGGAGGAGGGATGGTATTTTTCAAACATATGTTTGCTTCATTATCTATACGATTTCACTGAGGAAAACAAATGTAATAAGTAATCATCTTAGATTAAAATCTACTTTAGGAAAATCCCAGGGCCATATTATGACTACTGCATGTGTGTATGCACATAAATATCATTCATATTTATACATAGTACTTAAAGGTCACTATCAATGTGTTGAAATATAGCTTTAATAAATTTGTTCATCTGGTCATCATTACATATGAACTCAGGGTGGTTACTGAAGATTACATGAAAGCCATCTTAGTTTTATATTAAAACTTTAATTCTCAGAAGTAATGGCAGAAGTCAGTTGGACAGTAATCAATGGTGAGTCTTATAAAGTATTTAATATATGCCAGCAATTGCTCAATGTTTGTTCATACACTTTATCTCATTCACTTCTCATAAAACCCCTGAGAGTTGGGTTTTGCATACTAATTTATGAAATAAGATCAAACTGAGGCACAAAAAGGTGAATAATTATTTCAGTCTCATAAACTGGAGCAGTGTTCAGCCTCTAGAAATCCTAAGCATTAAAATCAGTATGATTTTCTTCACACACATAATTTTTAATAAAAATAATATGAAAACATACTATATATATATATAAACACACACATATATATACGCAAGTCAACCAATATTCTCACTTTTCCCATAACTAATTTGATAGTTTTTCATGAAATAACATATAATTTATTAAAAGAATAATTATGTTGCTTGTTCTTAGCACACCTATTCAGTAATATAGTATCTAAAGGCAAAGCTAGACTGTAACACTGGCTATGCCTTTTCAATATATAATTCTTTAATATTGAACATGACTTTGAATTTGGAGTAATGATGTCTGGGGGTAAGGGGAGGGCATTCTTAAGAATCAAATATTAGAAGGGATAAGAGTAGCTTTTTACAATCAGAAACATTCTTCATGTTGGATGAGTACAGGCATTTGCTCCTTCTGAACAATTATTGAGCACTTCCTATGTGCAAGATACCGTAAGAGACTCCAGGAACACACAGATGAATGAGACATGGAATTTATATTATTGGAAAAGGATTCTGGGTAAAGAGACAATGACAGGTGATGCCATGCACTCTGAAAGAAATAAGGAGAGAGAGAGAGAGAGAGAATAATAAAGATAAATGTAGTCAAAGAATTGCTTCTAAGCATTGATATCTGAGAAAGGCCTAATGGAAAAACTGGAGCATTAGGAGGAACATGTACCATAACAGTGTAGGAAATTAAGCTTAGGAGTTCCCTGAGCTTGCACGGATGGGTTAACAAGGCATAAAGAAATAGAAAGCCACAGGATGAAAGCATCGAAGATTAGGTAAACAGGACAAAGGCCCCCATTATAGGACAAAAGTATAGGAAATCTCAGGATGGAAGCATCCAAAATTAGGTAAACAAGATTAGGTATTAAGGGTGGAAATGACCCCCAACTTAGTACAATAGCAGAAAGCTGCTTTCACAGGAAGGAAGGACAAAAGTAGGAAAGTAGAACTTTACACCAGCAGGGGGAAGTTGCTCAGAGTGGAGCTAATTAGAAAAAAGAAAGGTGCCTTGTTGACCCTGAGGTAGCATGCTCTGTCTTTCTTGTCCCCTAGGCCAGTTTAGGTAAACAGAGGTGGCTCCTCATGTATGCTGTAAACAACCTTCTGCCCAGTGCCAGGATTTTGTTTTGTATTGGTCCAAACCCCTAATACCACATTATCTTCAAAACCCCCTTTCCCTCAAGCCCATGAGTTAAAGTTCACAGTTTCATTATCTCTTTGTGCACATCCATCACGCTTGTAACCCTTCTGATCCTAATAAAAACAGAGCAAGGACCCTTACTCAGGACTCTTGTCTCCTCCCGGACATTAGCCTCTCTTGCATTTCAATCCTGCATCCTCTCTCTTTCTGGACAAGAAAGAACTTCAGAACCAGAGTGTACGACATAACAGGATGGGAGGCCAGCTACTGTGGCCTTGTGAGAAAATGTGGGCAACTTCCTATGGCTGAAACACAGTGGTTCAAGGGAAGTGGTTGGACATGAAACACAAGAGAGCCCAGGCCATACAGAGATTGATAAACACCAAAGAGCTCAGGTTTCCTCCTGAATACAATGGCATGTTATTGAAGGATTTCAAGTGAATGGTCATATGATTTGATTTATATTACAGAAATTTCATGTTGAGTCTATAGACAGCTTAGTTCCAGATTCTAAAAGCTCTCAGAAGGTTTCATAGCAATTGTGTTTTTCTCACAGTGTGACATTATTCCCATATCTTCTTCCTACGATGTTTAGACTTGAAACATTTTAGAAATAAATAGGCATATAGTCTTTCCGAGTTAGTCCTGGAGCACAGTTGAGAGGAAGTGTGTGGGTGTGTGATGAGGCCAAGTTGCCAAGAAAGATGTCCATATGCTAGAGTCAAGCAGTTGTGTGGGCAGGCCACAGACATCACACAGACATCACCACAGATGTCCTAGAGCTCTAGCACTCACGGGTCGAAGGAGTAGTGTCAAGATCCCATCTTTTGTAAAGAAAGTGAATGTTTTGTAATAAACATGTGTAGAATTAAATCAGTCAAGCTACTTGTTCTGATTTGCCACCCAGGATAATTAAAGTTAACAAGACAAGAATGAAAGAGGCAATAGAGACATAGAGTGAAAAATCATTAAGGAACATCTTACCTAAAAGGTGTTTTTTTGAAAAGTGATATAATCCAATAAGGATATCAAGTTCTATCACAATGTTCAATAGTTTTCTCTGAGCTAACATATTTTATATTTGTTAGATCATCTGCTTAACAATTGGGACAACCCAAACTTTGGATGGAAGAAATAAAAGCATATTTAAGTGAGTTGGAATTACAAAAAAAATAAACTTTATTTTCCTAAAATCTGTGACATAGTCAGCTTTTGGTTAATTACGAGACTAAATTTTTAAAAATGTTATGATGCCTTTTAAAGCACCCATCAGCATTTTAGTTTGTATATCAATCTTAAGGCGATACAGTTATCTTTGTGGGATAAAGTTGAAGGATAAAGTGGCTTAGTCACCTGCATTCTTTGCTCTGACTAGTGTTAGGAGTAACCCTAGCTACCAACAAGAGACAGATGCCCTCTTGCATTCAAAGAAGCTATCCTTACTATGACCCAGCAAAAACAAGTGTTACTCACATCCTTGCTTACAGATGAGAAACCTGAGATTCTAAGAGATTAAAAAAATTTCCCTAGGTCAGAGCCACATAAATTGGGAAACATCACTCATGTACTGGTCTCTTTGCCTGTAAAACTTGCATGTTTTCCATTACCTGGCTTAGCCTGTGCAAATGAGGCAAGAATTTTTCTCCCTGGCTTGATCAAATTCTGTATGCTTTCTTTTCCTCTTTCTACCTAGGAAAATGTAGACCTGTTTTTCTCTTTCCCATATAGGTTTATCTTTTCTGAGTCATTTATAGTTTGTTTTTCCTTTTTCCTAGAACAAGGGCTAGCCCTTTCCTAGCCCTTTCCTAGAACAAGGGCTAATTTGTTAAAATATACATAGAAAAACACTTGTCCTGGCAGAGCTTTATCTGTTTCAAATCGTCTTACCTTTTGGCAGGACATACTAGTCATTTTTCAGTCCTTTGATTGATATTCATACAGCATCTTTCTCAACTGACAGTATTAAGGCCCAGATATAGAAAATCTTAAATAAATAAAAAAAAAGAAACCTAATTTGCAATCCTATTTTCCTTCTACCAAAAGGAAGCCTACCTGTGGACAATAATTTCATACATTAACCAGATATCAGGACCCTTGGAGGAAAATACATACTATCATGTTGAAAATTGAGTATTTTCAGAAAATGATGACCTTTCCCAGCTTATGACTATAGCTTTAATAATAAGAGAGAAGCTCCAGCAGGGACAAGGGCAATTAAAACCAATCTGAAAGCACGCAAATGAAATGGATTATAAAACAACTAAAGTAAAATTACCTAAGGAAACATTTGTAAGAGCGATTAAAGACTTGGTATAGGCTGATTAATCATATTTAGAAGTGAAGAAAAAAGTATTCTGAACAAATGTTAATTGCAAATAAACAAAGTAAATAACTGCTATTTATTTGAACATGTATTCTTTCTGATATAAGTAATGTTTCACATAATATACTATCAGAAACATTGATTTAATGGAAGAGAACATGGGACTAGGTATTGTGCCATAACATCATTTTGGTATTAACTTGCGGTGTAAATTTGGACCACCACTACCTGTCCCTAGTAAGGGAGTTGACCTAGAGAAGCGTTTCTTAAAGTATGGCTCTAGACCATCATCCTCATCCTCATCATCATTTGAAAACTTGCTAAAAATGCATATTATTGGGCCCTACCTAGACCCACTGAATTGAAAAATTTGAGAATGGGGTCCTGCAGTCTATAATTGAACAAGACTTCTATGTATATCTGAGGCACACTAAAACCTGAGACCCACTGAACTAGACCAACTGTAAAGTGTCCCTAGTATCAATATTCTCTGGTTACGTAAGGTATTTCCCAAAATGGTTTAGCTCATGGTCAGCTACCTTCCTCTTCTAGGACCTACATAGCTCACTAAGAATGTAACCATGATATTGAGGCACCTAGGTGGCTCAGTTGGTTAAGTGACTGACTCTTGGTTTAGGCTCAGGTCATGACCTCATGGTTGGTGATTTTGAGCCGTGCATGGGGTTCTGTGCTAACAGTGTGCAGCCTGCTTGGGATTCTGTTTCTCTCTCTCTCTGCACCCGTCCTCTGCTCTCTCAATTGCTCTAAATAAATAGATAAACATTTAAAAACAAAAAGAAGGGGCACCTGAGTAGCTCACTTGGTTAAGTGTCCAACTTCTGCTCAGGTCATATTAGAGTTCATGAGTTAGAGCCCCATATCAGGCTCTCTGCTGTCAGCATGGAGCCTACTTTGGGTCCTCTGTCTCCCCTCTCTCTGCTCCACCCCCACTCTTACACACTTTGTCTCTTAAAAATAAATAAACATTAAAAAAAAAAGAATATAACCATGACAATGACACGTGAGAAAGTGTCAGGAGATGAATATTAAGAAATTGGATACATTATGGGAGGCTATTAAGACTTTATACTTGGGGGCACCTGGGTTGCTCAGTTGGTCTCAACCTACTGACTCTTGATTTCACCTCAGGTCATGATCCCAGGATTGTGAGAAAGAGCCCCACAATGGGCTCCATGCTAAGCATGGAGTCTGCTTAAGATATTTTGTCTGTCTCTCTCTATCTATCTCTCTTTTCCCCTCCTGCTCCTCCCCCACTCGCACGCATGCACTCTCTGTCTCAAATTACAAAAAAAAAAAAAAAAGACTTTAGAATCAGACTGACACTGATTAGGAGGCATAAAAATGAGAGACACTGTCTCTCAAAAATTTGAAGTTTAAAATAATTTAGAATAAAAATAACATATTATCAAAGTAATGAGGTCAATCACAGACTTAAGATATTGGGACATTAGAGATGGGAAAACCTTAATTCATTTATGCTATTATTTGTTGATAAAAAATCTGAATCACAGATAAGAGAAATAAATTGTCTCCAGTCAGCTTGTGAGAAAATAAAAACATGCTGAATCTTCATGTAGCAGGTGATTTAAAAATACTTGTTGAACTATATCAAAAAGATTTGTGGAGTGGAGGTAAAACAAATTAGTTTCTGTATGTGCACGATTCTGTGCACTTCTGGAGCAATCTGGATGTGGCTTTAAAACATTCATGTAGGAATCATTTACTATGTCACTGCCTAGAGACATTTTTGGAACTTCTAGGATTAGCTTTCAACTTAAAATTATCTGGAAATGAGTCATGTTCAATCTATTCCATCATATCTTTATTTCTCATTATACCATGAATCAGAAAGTTGGTCACAGGTCTCTATACACAGCTGAATCTTATGTAACCTTAGCTACAGCTAACCACAGGTCTGGTCTCAATGCCTGAAAATAATATAAAACAAAACAACAACAATGACAAAAACAGAAGAAAACCATGGTTTTTGAATACTTATAAAGCATTACTACATGTAGCTCTATTTAATTTCTCATGAAAACATTATTGAAAGAGATAAATCATCTTTTTTGATGTTCAGTCATTAAGGTGAACAGCATGCTTAGATACTGTATTATTTAATGAGGCCACATAGACTCTGCTCATGTATGTCAATTAAAAAAAATCATTCAACATACATTTGGCACTTGCTATTTGGTCAAAGTGCCACACCTTGAGAATATAAAGATGAATAAGACAATATCCATGTCTCAATCACTGTTTTTTTTAACCTAAGCCTTTATAGAATTCATCAATTCATTTTAGTAACCAGCTGTATGATAATTTAATTCAGAATTTCTAAGGTAATATAAGTTATGAATAGTTGTACCAATCGCTGGATACTTAAGCAAACCATAGTTAGAATCCAGGCCCATTAATATTTCTGAATATTTCTGATATTTCAGGTAGATAATTACATTAACAGACTATGTATTTCATTTCTTTTTTAAAGCAAACCTATGACATAAATATTACCTGTATTTTGTAGGTAAGGAAATGGAAAACAGAAACCTTCGGTGACTTTCAAAGTCACACTAGAAGTGAATGAGGGATCTAGGATTTACAGCCTGGTCATATTCTGAGTGCAGAGATTTTTTTCTACTCAATTAGAACATTTTGTTTTTTAGGGAAAAAGAGAGATAAATAGAAGAATGATAAGGAAAGGAGAACAAGAGAGAGAGATAGAGAAGAATGTAGGTATGCAATTCTTCATACATAGGGGCAATACTTAGTCTATTTTGATAATCAAATAAATATGTGTCAACCTAGACATCACCACAATTCTGAGGGTCAGGAATTCTTAGACAATATAGAGAAGTAAAAAATGAAACATTTTTTTATTCTGTTACTTTTGCAGCCTCAAGTCATCTAGGTCTTCTAACATATATTATATTTATCAGTTGACAGACTGATGAATGGAAAAAGATGTGGTTTACATATACAATGGAATACTACCTGGCAATGAGAAAGAATGAAATCATGCCATTTGCGGCAATGTGGATGGAACTGGAAGGTATTATGCTGAGTAAAATAAGTCAGTCAGAGAAAGACAGATATCATATGTTTTCACTCCTGTGTGGAAGTTGAGAAACTTAACAGAAGACAAGAGGGGAAGGAAAGGGGGAAAAATAGTTACAAACAGAGAGGGAGGGAGGCACACCATAAGACACTCTTAAATACAGAGAACAAACTGAGGGTGGATGAGGGGGATGAGGGAGAGGGGAAAATGGGTGATGGGCATTGAGGAGGGCACTTGTTGGGATGAGCACTGGGTGTTGTATGTAAGCGATGAACCACAGGAATCTACCCCCAAAACCAAGAGCACACTTTACACACTGTATGTTAGCCAATTTGACAATAAATTATATTTTTAAAAATGAAAGGGAAAAAAAAGACTGAACATGGTTTAGAGTTGTCTCTCTTCTAGATTTTCTCATGGGGCTACAAAGATAAAATTCAGGAAGTCAAACTCTAAGATCAGAAGGAGAGACAGGGAAGAAGCCTGAGATCCTCTTTGTCCCAAATCACATAGCTCCTGTAAGTGCAGAACTTACCAGGCCTGATGGGGTCCTGGCATTGGAAACGCCGTTGCTGACTCCAACCACAAGTCCAGGTAGAAGCAATGGATGCATCAGTTACGCCTTTAAGGGAAGACATTTTATTTTGCAGAAATTCAGCATCCTGGGGGGCGGGGGCGGATATCTCAGCAACCCAAATGTAAATCTAAATGCCACTTATGGAATTACCGTTTTGTTCCATAGCCATAATTTCTCCCCTTCTTCTGCACTCTAACAACAATATGGAGATGGGAGGGATCCAAGGAAGAATAAAGGGTCCCATTCCTTTCTCCAGGTAAGTTAGACAGAGACACTCCCCAGCCTGAGGCAGATCCACTCCAAAGTCCAGTGAATGAGGAGTTTTTGGGGGTACCAAGAACAGTGTCTGGAGCTGTGGTGACATAGGACAGAGAAGAGAAGAATGCCCTGGAATCACCTGGTACTACTGCTCTCGGCCTCGATTCCGACTACGAAGAATATCAGGAAGTTATGCATCAACCAGAACTGACAACGTGATGATTTGTGAATGCAGGGAGAGAAGACAAGGGAGGGAAGGTGACAATAAATCGACCACTACAATAAAAATAAATAAAATAAACAAAATATATTTTACATATCGTTACTTGATTTAATTTTAATAATATTTGTTTTAAAAAATCGTGCCACAGAGAGAAGGACAGCCATGGAAAGTAGTATGCGCTACAATCCAGAGAATCAAATTTTAGAATCTAAATAAAGTCGGAATTCTATTAGGATATCATTTACCATAGAGAAAGGACAGAATAATTTGTCATTCACATAGACTGGTTTTGAGTAATCATAATTATGAATTTTGTAACACCTCCTCAGACGAATCTTATTCTTTGGCAGTTCAAAATTATTCTTCCTATAATGTCCCTTTCCCTACAGAGAATCTCCAGAAGCTTACATAGAGAATCACAAGTTCACCTATAGATAGAAGGAATAATAACATTTTCCTTTTTCCAGCAATAAGAAATGCAATTATTTATTATTATATTTTGGAGAGAGAGAGAGAGAGAGAATGAGTGGGGGAAAGGCAGACAGAGAAGACGATAGAGGATCCAAAGCAGGCTCTGTGCTGACAGCAGAGGGCCCAATGCAGGGCTCAAAATCATGAACCATGAGATCATAACCTGGGCCGAAGTTGGAGGCTTAAATGACAGAGCCACCAGGAGCCCTGAAATGCAATTATTTTTAATTGCCAGAAAATGATACATTTTTAGAAAGTTGGCATCTTTGCCAACTTGCAAAACCACTGTCACAGTCCATTATTGCTTTGAGGTATCTTTGAGGAGCATGTCCCTCTGGCTTAAAAATTCTCTAAAGCTTCTTAGTATGGGATAGAATCTCTCCACATTTGGCACTTGCCCACCTCTTGCAATATCATACCATTGCTCCTTTCCATATTTTCCCTGTCTTCATTCTCTTAGTTTCCAAAATAAGTAAATAAACAAACAAACAATAAATAAATAAAAGCAATTTGTTCTCAGATCACTATAAACGTTGTATTGGCCCTAGGGTCTGAAACAATTTTCACACTTTTTTTTTTTTTTTTTTGGCCTTGTAAATTTCTCCTTCAAAACCTAGGTAAGTTGTAACCTTTGTTAAACCTTCTTTCAGGAGAATGGATACTTAGTACTATGGTATCCTGCTTTCATTATTCTGTCATAGCACAGGCTATATTCTTTTTCTAGTATTTTGTCACTTGTCCACGCTCCTCAGCTCAGGGGCCATACTATAGTCTTCTCTATAGTCCTAACATCCTATGCAGAATTGGAAAACACGTGTTGATGTCATGTGTTCTAAAGAATAAAGTTTTATATGAAACACAATAGGAAATAAGGAAAAATGGCCTCTGTGAGGTTTTTTCCCCCATTATGGAGATGGAAACAAGAAAGTTACACCTAACACTTAGATAGCACTCACTATATGTCATGCACTGTTCTAAGTGCTTTGTATACACATATGAATACATTTAATCCTCGTTCTAACTTCATGAGACAAACATTATTATCCCATTTTACAAATCAGAAAACTAACACATACACAGAGGTTAAGTAACTTACTTACCATCACTCAGTTGGTGCATAGAAGCATACTATAAACCAGGCTGCAAACACCATACTCAACTACCTCTCATAGGCCCTAAGAAAAAGGTCTAGAAGTACTTCAGAAGCATGCATTCACTTAGCTGCACTTGCTACAGTATGAGCTTTAGTTAACGAACTAAGCATTAATGAGCTGGGGCTAGATCAGAGGATAAAGGAATAGCTACACTCTGGTCCTAGAACTATTACCAATTATCAGTGAAGCTAAGGTCTTCTGGTTAGGACTTTTTGTAACATTTTTGAAACTTCCCAGGATCTCAATTTCCTCATTCTGAAAGGGGAACAATCACAGCCCCAAATTCATGGGATTGGTTTGAAGGTGAAAATAGACAATACTCATGAAATGCTCAGCACAGAATCTGCCACATGAAGATAAAGTTGAAACTAAACAATCAAAAACACTGGCGTCCCTATGCTGACCTCTGTCACCACCACCACATTTGACTGGTCAGGAATTTGCATGGCAACTATGGCAAGAGAGAAAAGGGACAGACACCGTAAAATGGGACGAAGTGAAGGTGAGGCACTGCACCCTTTAATCTTGCAGGCATCTTTTTTTTTTAAATAAAAAGTAGTAACTTGAGTATCAAAGGTGTATGAGACAGTCATATGAGTAACCTGTAGACTCCCCACATTGCCTCTCTGAGGCTGCCTTTCAGATGTCACATCAGCTCAGTACTTCACATCTTGTGACTCATAATGTTGTATGAGCACTTTATTCTGACCATCCATAATACATCTGAATCTGACCATGATCTCAATTCCCTCTACTCCTGCAGAGAGACAATTCATAGACTGAGTTCTTGAATCACAATCTTAGATTCAATCTCTAAGTTTTTGTTATTTTTTTAAACTCTCACCTATTTTATTCAATGCCTAGCCAAGCAAGAGATTTAAATTATGCACAACCTAGAGACACGAAAATGAAAGCAAGCAAAAGACATTTCTCTCAAATGCTCAGCTTGTACTCACGTGCAATAGGCTGTATGTTGGAATCATACAGAACCTTCTGTGCTGTTTCTCTTTCCCTTCCCTAAATGAAGACTCCGAAGGATTAGAGGAAAGAAGTAGTCTGAGGCCACCAAAATCAGGATATTGGTGGCCCTTTAACATTCCCTAAAAATAGACACTTAATATGAATCCAATTTATAAAACCTTTCCCACAGCTTATGAAAAAATTTTAAGCTGGTAGTTTTACTATGTTATTTTGAGTTGTGTTGTCTGAGACAAAAATACTAACAGACAGATTTAGAGCAAATGTTTGTTTTTACATAGTCATACATCCAGTCTCTAAGTTTATGGAATAGTTATTCAAAACCCTTTGATACTACCCTCATTCTGTGTCTTCCCTCCCCATGGCAAACTGAAAATATAACTGAAAACAAATCAAATATTCATCAACCTAAAAAACACCTCCTCACTTGTCCCCAGGAAACAGCCACCAGGAGAAATACAGTAATATTATATTTTTTTAGAAGCAACCCAATATACAGCACTGACTATAAAATTCACTTGTTGTATGTTATCTTTATTTTTCTAGAATCCTATAATTCATAACTAGTGTTTCTAGTTGTTTTTCTTAATTAATCTAAATACCAGCTGCCTCTTCCTCAGATGATTTTATTTAAAACAAAAACTCACAAAATTAATTTTACCTATTGGCAATATACTGTGATTTTTATTCTTTTGTGGGTAATTATGACTTCTACTTTTAATGGGTTTTTTTGACCAATTCTGATTATACCTCAAAATGGCTTCTTAAATGCACTCCCAAATGCAAAATGTCAGATGTAAAGAAGAAGCAAGTTTTGAATTTACTTCTCTAGCAATGATACAATGTTCCTGATAGAGTAGGCAGTTAGCCAGATAGGAGCAGGGAACAGGAGTTTTCCGACCATTAAGAAGGGCAGAAACGGGGAGCCTGGGTGGCTTGGTTAAGCATCTGACTTCAACTCAGGTCATAATCGAATGGCGGTTTGCGAGCTCAAGTCCTGTGTCCAGCTCTGTGCTGATGGCTCAGAGCCTGGAGCCTGCTTCTCTCTCTGCCCCTCCCCAACCCTCACTCTGTCTCTCACACTCAAAATAAATAAATAAATAAATAAATAAATAAATAAATAAATAAATAAATAATAAACAAACAAACAAACATTAAAAATTTAAAAAAAGACAAGATGAAGGAGAAGAAGGGCAGAAACAAGTTTCAAACAGCAGGAAAACACCAGGAACACACATGAGCTCTTCTCTGTAACAACTGCCCTACAGTAACCTATACCTTCATTAAATATATTTACATTGTGATTTTGACACTCTTTGTGGGGGATGGCTGCCATGACACTTCTGATAAGGACCATATGGGGCCCAACCCCTCCCTCCTGACCTGTAGGGGGAGACCCTTAGATGATTGGGGGCAACCCGAGTCAGAGACCACCCGAGCTATGACCCATAACTCTTACAGCATAAAAAATGAAGACAACCTGACCCTCAGCGCACTTGCTGCCTCTGGGCCTGCCTGTTCTCCCATCTTGAGAGAGTACTTTCACTTAAACTGCTATTAAATTCTTACTTACTTCAGAGTTTGTCTCTGAATTCTTTGTTTGCTGAACTCAAAAGCTGGTTTGGGGGTTGGGGACAGGACATACTACTGACATCGCCAAATGTTAATAAAATAATATATTCATCAAACACAGTATTCATATCAAGACTTTCTAAAGCTATTTATCCTGTGGTCTTAACTAAATATCAGGACAAATGCTTGAAAGACTTAGGATAGATGGGATAAGTCCAATTTTATAGTACTCATACAGATCACAGAATTTAAAAAAAATCATTTAAACAAGAAAAAATTACCCATATAATTTTTTTTCATCGGTGCTAAAATCTAGACAGAGCTGAGATCCTTTAAAATGCTGAAATAATAATAAATAATAAAATAAACTAAGTATGTTTGCAATAAAAACAAGAATATTGTGAAGAGACAGGCTAACTGCCTTGAGCCAATGGTATAGTATTTAATAAAAACTGAGAGAAGCGAAATTAACCAACAAATTTTTACTTCCAAGAACAAAAGTCTTCATTTGTACTATAAATGGTAATACAAATGTAGGCCATCAAAGATTAAAACCAAAAAGAGGTAGGATTGTAGCTACAGAATACATACCTGAGCAAAGGTGTCCATCAGATGTAAGAGTAAAACTGCTCTTGGTAATTATTCAAACATTCCAGAGAATGGAAGAATTTCCTAAAGACTAGTGATGAAGAAAAATGAACTTGTAAGTTTATCACCTACTACACAAGACTTTATAATGGATTATTATCCATAGCTTGTAAAATTTTTAAATACTATATAGTGATTATCAGAAGCCTATATAAGTTTATGAGAATTCTTGTCAACAAAACTTTTTTTTAATTGAATCTTTTTGCTAAGGAGTTATTGTAAGACACAGTAATTTCAGTAAAGATTTGATGAAGTCTCAACTGAGATAGATCCTTACCAATAGAAGGAAAGCATGTAGAATAGAGGGTACACAGTTAGATCCAGCGTTGTACCTCAAGCACAGAAGACAATTACTGTGAATGACTGCTTTAATGCCAAAACAAAGGGGGTTTCCTGGCAAGTTGGTGAACTCTACCCTGTTCAACCTCATAGATGTATATGCAGAAGATGTAGAAGACACATTTATTAAATTCACTGATGACACAGGGCAGGCTGACTAATTGAGTTAGATCAGATTCAACACTTTAAAAGGCTTCAGTATGAAGGATCTAATAATGTCAAATTTAGTTGATTTAAAAAATCCAATTGCCACTATGTCCAAGGCACAGTGGAACACACAAATAACACAATCCAAATAACAGAAACCTATTAACAGTCCTGACTTAAGGAAATTTTGTGTTAACAGCTTTCTTAGCAGGCTCAAGCATAGCTACCAAATGGTAAACTGGATATTCTCTTTGATTCAAAGGATCTGATGTAGGGTACCCATGAAAGGACCGAGTCTCTAGCTCAGGACTTAAGAAATAAAGTTATTCAGCTAAGGAGACCCAGAAATGCCATACCTTATATATGGCACAGAAGTTTGCCATCTTCTGTGACTGTGTTTAAGAATTATTACCTAAAAATGCTAATTCTTGTGTACCATGCCAGAAATGCTGAATAAGAATAATCTCCATGGGAGGTTACAGGAAAGTTATTATTTAAAGAAAAAAAAAAAACACGTCAGGCAATGTCTATCATTGTAAAGATTTTGGTAACACTGATCTATGTGAATAGCCCTGAACCTCAAGAAATCTATACAGGAGAGGAGACACAACACACCAAATGTTCACAAAAGTTTCATATTCAGTAAATGGCAATATGCATGAGAAAGTTACTCTAATTCTTATTAGCCTCTAAGTTATAAGGGAGAAAATACACAAAGGATTTTGAATGTTGAAAAGTGATTTTTCTCAGAGATATTAACAAAGGCAATGTTTCAATCATTATTTAAATCTGTTCTTTTCTTTCACCACCATACCTTTTTAAGAGGTAAATGAGAGTGGCTGATCTGTCTCTCTAGGTAGAAGAGTGTGTCATTTTCGTGTTCTCAGTAGGTTTTCTTTTTTACCCAAAGCTGTAGTTGAAGGATGTACCCAATTGAACAGAAACCAAAACGATAGTCCAGATGAGCTGAGACACATCAGTCACATTTACTACAAATGTAAACTCTGTGGCCTAAGATGACCTGGGTAATGATGCCACATGGTCAGTGAAATCAGAAAGAAAGACAATGTGGAATTCTCATTCCTGTGGGCAAGGTGACACTCCCCTAGAATCTTAAGATAGAGACACATACAAAATTGGTAGGTATCTAAGGTGGTATGGCATTTCCTGGTTCTCCTTAGCTGAGCAATTTTATTTCTTAAGTCCAGAGCTAGAGGCTTGGTCCTTCCATAGGTACCCTATATCAGATCTTTTGAATCAAAGAGAATATCCAGTTTACCATGTAGTAGGTATGCTTGAGCCTGCTAAAAAAACTGTTAACACAAAATTTCCACAAGTCAGGACTGTTACTAGGTTTTTGTTATTTGGATTGTGATAACCATTTTATATCCAATCAGTATAAAGCAAAATTCCTACAATATGAAGGAGCATTGGGCATATTATTGTCCTTTTTGTATTGGAAATTTTTTTTTGATTGTTGTTACACTTAAGGACAATAGTAAGGGATTCCAAAAAACAGCGAGAATAGTGGAGGGTAAAACAAAACAAGAAACAGCTGACTCGTTATGAAGAATAATAGATTAGAAACTTTCAGCCTATAATTGAAGAAAATTATGAATATATGATATAGTCATCATTGCTGGGTATTTGAAAAGTACTATGAATAAATGGTCTAACAATCTCTGTTCCCATGGTATACCACAATTGAGTTGTTCTAAATGACACATTTTATTTAGAATGATTAAGCACTATCCTATTTAGTATTCAGTAAGACTATTTATAACCACTTAAAAGTGCTTTATTTTGGGGGTGCTGGGGTGGCTCAGTCAGGTGAGCATCCAACTTCGGCTTGGGTCAGGTCTGTAGGTTCAAACCCTGCATCAGGCTCTGTGCTGACAGCTCAGAGACTGGAGCCTGCTTCGGATTCTGTGTCTCCCTCACTCTCTGCCCCTCCCCCACTGGTGCTATCTGTCTCTCTCTCTCACTCTCTCTCTCTCAAAACTAAATAAACATCAAAAAAATGTTTTAAAAAGTGCTTTATTTTGGACTACTGAGTACACAGAAGAGTGAGGCGGTTTTCTAAATTATTGCTTCTAATTAAATAATAATGATAGTAATAGCAAATGTTATTATAAAAGCAAATATGTAAATTATTCATAAATAAATATTACCTTGGAAAACAAGCCTAGAGAATAAGAGAGTTTATATTGCCTCACTTGCTCGTTCACAGCTTCAACTGACACATAATAGGCAGATAATAAGTTTCCTTTAAAGACTGGAATAAACTGCGGACTAAGTGGCTCTGAGAAGTGTTCAAGCTGCCTGACCCTGAAGGCATATACTTGAAGGCAGCCTCACTGAGATGTCCTCAGTTTCTAAAGCAAATGAGGAAGGTCCAAAAATATCCTGCTCCTTAGACAGGTCGACTTTTTTTAACCTGGTGTGATTTATGCAGAGAATCTGTAAAATATTCCAGTTCATCAAAAGTCTAATTTACATACATTTAAAGGACATTGTGGAAAATAATTAACCAAATGTATCACAATTCAGACACTGAATGTTGACTAGGGATTTTGAGACACTTAAATGGAATACTGGGAGGTTAAATTAGCACACTGGATTGCTAGGGGAAAAAAGAAAGAAGGAAGGACGAAGGGAGGGAAAGAGAGACTGAGAGAAATGGGAAGTTGCTTTCTTTGCAATGCTTCATACCCTAAAGTCACGCAAAATAAAGGGCTCTATTCCTTTTTCCCCCTATATTTTATGAGTGAATAATTGTGTTGCTTACCAGCCATCATCTTGAAATAATATATTAGAATGATTATAATACTGTGTGCATCCTGTAGCACATCTCGAGTTCTAGCTTAGAGATTTACCAGGAGAGAAACATGTGGCTTGTGAAAATCAAACTAAATTCCCATCAAAATTGTACTCCCCATCACTGATGCACATGGGAAAAATCTCAAATGAAATTTTATGGACAGATTATAAACTTTTTATTAATTTTCATGAACACCTAAGATTTAGTGGGAATTTCCTAAAGGTTTGAATATTCCAGATTACTAACCCATTATATTAAAAGTATTTAAATAATCTTTTTATAGTTCTTCACAATAACCTGGAAGCTGGCCCTTGATCAACAGAATGATTTTATTATACATAATTCTACTTCGTGGACAATAGATTGAATAAGGTTTATGAGCTTCTTTTTACCATTTAGGTTTCAAACAAGTGGAGCATTATATAATAACTTGAGATTGAATCAGGAATTATTAATTTCTGTTTGTAGTCATACTTCAAGCTATCAATAACTTATTTGGAAGAAAAACTTTCAAAGCCATGTCTTTCTACTATTTTTTTAAATGTATACAGAGAGTTATTAGTTTATACTGGCTGTGTGCTCACATAAATGACTTCAGTTGAAGAACAGCATGGATAAGGCGGGGCTACCTGTAAGGAAACTGACTTCAAGACCAAGAATGCAAATCTATACACTTGATCCTGGCTAGAACCTTCTCTAAATAGCGCCATTATAAAAGAGTGAATAAAAGAATTAACCGAATTACCTACCATTCACCTTCACAAATTTGTTTTTCTTTTTGATCAGAGTAAAATGTCATTAATACAAGGCCTAGTTTAACTGGATCTCCCCTACCTGCCCCCAATTCTTCTAAATTGGAAGTAACCATCTGGAGTAACCATGTCCTTCATTTGCACAGTACTTTCGCACTTGCTTATATAGAGAACCCCATTCCCAAAGGCCTTTGAGCTTCCAAAGAGTTGTTTCCAGGCAATAGCTATGCCTCCTATTCCAATGCCAATACTGATCTGAAGTACTGAAAGAGAGAGCTATATTGAAAAGAAATAAGGAAATAAGACATGGGCTGTTGTAGTTTTGTAACAGATTACACAGAGTCTTAAAAAGGCATAGGAAATGATACCTACTAACTCTACTTTGATATAGAACAAAGGAATACCTTTACCTGTACATTTATATTTATTTCTCTTATTCTCTTCATATGTTTACATTCATAGATATATAAATATTTCCTCAAATACAAACATAACTAAGCATACTGGACTATATTTTACATAAGCTATTCAAAATACAGTATAAATATCCTGGGGAAATATGTAATTTTATTGCTTTTTAATGAATTTTTTACATATATTTACACATTAGTATTTATAACATACCTATAAAATATTTATTATTAAGTTCATGAAAAATAACAAACATATTTTTAAAACAAATACACACAAGGAAAAATTTGAGGGAAAAGACATCATATCAGGGTAGAAAAATAAGGAATAAAGTTATGAAATTTGTACTTGTAACTAAAAGGTTGATTTGAAAAGCGGAGATATCATTGAAGGGAGCTTCACAAAACCAACAACCCTTTGCAATATAACAAAATTAGCAATGCTCCATCACCTTGGAAGACTCAGCGAAAAATATCAAAATTACTCTTCATCACCACTAGGTGGCTCACTCTCTATATCTATGCCTCAGCAGACACACCAGTGTGGCCCCAGAGGTTGTAGGCACTAAGATTCTCCCTAGAGAGTACAGGTAGTAGAAAAATGATCATTTCGAAGCAAACCTAATGTCTTGAACAAAGGAACACCTGAGCAATCCCCGGTAAGTTATTATCAGAATTGTCTTTACAGACACAGGATAATTAGAAGAGTTGGTCTTAGACCAGAGACATTTAGAAAGCCAGATGGAAACCTGTCTAATAATCATTCTGCAACCATGCCCAGTCTCATATACCTTCAAATGCATTCATAATGTGGAAAAGATACCCGGAGATGGGGGTAAAGGGTGAGAGAAAGAAAAGAAAGCAACACCTTAAAAATTCAAACAACAACAAGTCACATTATCTACTTTTGACTGAATTTGGATTTAGAATGGGAGAAAAGTTAAGGATTAGGGAAATAAAAATAAGCCAGCAAAGATGGGAAATTTAACGTGTAGAGAAAGTTCACTTTTCTAGATTTGCAAGATTGCTCTTAGCAATCAGTTCCTCCACCAAACTGCATTTTAGCAGAGGGAATGTAATAGGGCAGTAGCCACAGAAACTTGTAATACCATCCAGTGTATTGCTATAAAAAGCTTTACCATCTGGATCCTAATTCTCTTCAATATTGAAACTGTAGAGCATTTTCTTCTCTTCATTCTAATTTACAGCTATCACTCAGTGCAGCCCTGAAGGGTGCATACAATATGCCATTGTTAGAGCTAGTGTATAATCCAAGGCAATTTGGGGAAAATCAGCTTGTAAGTGTAACTGCATGGTTTTCTCGGTATTCAGCACCTTTTGTATTTCGTGAAAGCTTATAAATTCTGCTTATATGTTTTTTTCTTCTCTTCCTTTTGCCTTGGTCAGAATAGGTCTGTAAAAGTTGTCATGCATGTATAGAACTGCTTGTGGACTGCACCATCAACCTCATCCCACTGACGGCTGAGAAGTTAAATGTGTATGATCTAACAGTACTGAATATTAACCTGCTTCTTTGATGGAATCCATAGTATCCCTTTTTTGCTTTTATTTAAAAACAAATCCCCCAAAACATCAATTCACCAAGCTACCAAGGAAAGGAATACAGAGGAGGAATAAAGATACAGATACAGAGGAGGAATAAAACTATTTCAAAATTAAGAAGGCTGGTGACTAGAAGCCACCATGGTGACAGAGGAGTCATCACCTCTGGCTGCAAATAAAATGAAATCGATTCTCTCTCAGCAAAGACAGCTCAGACCAGAGATCCATAATGTGCAAGCAACTGGCTAACTTTTCATCTGCCCCACAAATCTAGATTAGAGAGGAGATGGAGTAAGGGGAAACAAGAATAAGAAGCTAGCTCAACATATGAATTAGATTACCTCTCACCTCTACAAAACGCCTGGTTAAGATCACATCTTTGGATGTTTTATGTTGCTTGCCGCATTAGTCATTACTGACAAAAGAAAAATAAAAACAGAGAGTGTGTTCTCTCCCTCTCCAAGATTCCATTCAAAGTACACACCACCCACCCAACATGAAAAAAAAAAAAAAAGTTATGTGTCCTCGATCTCCCCAGCTATTTCTGATCTCCTAATCTTACTAAGAGCAATATCAATTCCTTGGACTAAGTCATCAGCTGCCACAGCACCATGGAGAGAGTAATACGAGTAGGCTTATCCCAAGTTTGAATATGAAGCAAAGTGTGGAGTAACAAAAAGTAAAGTTGTGCTTTTTTGGTATTGTAACAGTACAGCAAACTGTAGAATCTTTTTGCCAAATTACTTTAATAGCAGCCTATGCAGAAATCTTAGATATTTGTAGGAGCCAAAAGCAATGACAGAAAACATTACGTTAAATATTTGTCATGGGCTAAAAGTCTTTGTTGAGCACTGCAGAGGGGTCTGTTGCATTAAACATTAATGACATGTGAAGAAAGCAACTCTTTTTTCTTTCTTCTACCTTCCAAAGGGGCAGCAAATAGCCTCACACACATGGTTTTTTTGCTCAAGGGGTCCCTGGAGTTATCAGTGGAGAAGATACCTCGCTGGCCAACCTTGAAAATTCTTGATCCCAGGTGATGCCTTGACTTTCAAGCATAAAGCTAGATCTGCCTAAAGTTACGTGCCATGTTCCCACATCAGAACTGAGGTCATGCATGTCAAGACAGACATACCGTCAAGATACACTGTGGCTTAGAGGCACTTTCCAGAAGGATAATGGAAAGACATATTAAGTTTTACAAGTGCAGCACAATACAAAGTGCTATCTGCAGAAAGTCACAAATACCTACACTGTCTGATTAATTTGCGAATTACCACAAACTCTTATAAGACCTCACTTTTGAAGTCAGTGGTAATTCAGTCATTAACCTGACTTACATATGGGATGCATGCGTTCTAAGTTCTAATATTTCTTTATTATTTCATTTCAATCCAACTGGCTAAATTATGGCTATTATTCTCTCATAAAACTCCCTGTGAGACAATATGCATGAAATGATTTAAATGAATATTAAGAGATGGAAATGTTTAACAAGTTGTTGAAACGTTTCTCCAATAATTTTCCTTTACTGAGAATTGTGGACAGGAAAAGGGGTATAGTTAAGAAATGTTTGGGGTGACAACAAGTGCAGATTAACGTCACTAAGGCAAGCAGACTCAAATCAACAAACCATAGTTTGTTTGGAGTTTCACAAAGATAAATCTGTTAGTAAGAACCCCCTAAATGCAATCCTGGAATCCAGGGCCTATTAGCAGAAGAGATCCCCTCCAGTCAATTCCTTACCGTGTTAATTAATCAGTTTACCCACCTTACCAAAACAGACTTCTCTCAACCCAAAACTTCTCTTCAAACCCACATTCTCCAGATATACATAAGAGCCCAAACAGATGAAAAGACATTTGCTTCCCGGCTTTCTCTGACAAATACAGCGATTTGCATGAATATTAAACTTCTGTGATTCAGCAACTTTCCTCTTGTCTGCATATCACTGAATGTTAAATGTTGAGGAAGAGTTTGGATCACTTGGCTTTTATTTTAGGAGTCGGAGGTAGGTTTTCCTCAGCCAAAGGAGAGCATATTTAAAGGTCTCCAAATCACACATGCAGAGTTACATAACAATTGTCACTAACTCCAAAGGTTGGAACCACACAGGCGCTAAATGTGGAGTTGCCTATGAATCACAAACTGGAGCTGAGTTTCCTATTTGCAGAATATTTATAAGGGCGAGGAGAGAGAAGGAGAGTTACCATCTGCGTCGAAACTTTAATCAGAACGAAATCACTGCCGAACTACCAAACCCTCCTCGGCCTGCTTGCCGGGGTGAAAAAGTCTCCGGCCGTTAAAGTGAATGCGGCGAGAGCGAAGGTTCCCAAGAAACTGCTGGCGCCTACCTGCAAGTGGCCGGTGAGGCAGCTGGCACGGCGGGAGAGAGGCGCAGGAAGCGGTGTCGGCGTCCTCTCGGAGCACCCTCCTCCCCAGGCTGACCGGCTTTGGGAAGAGGGAGCCCTCTTGCTGGGGCCGGGGAAGAGGCAGCTGCCGGCCGGGTGCCTCGAAACCCGGCTCGGGGCTCCGCTGGCGAATCAGGCAGCGCCGCCGGGAGCTCAGCCCAGGGAGCTGGGGCTGCGCTTGCTAACGCCGCCTCACTTGAGGGATAAGCGCTGGGGTGCGCGCGTATGCGTGAGCGTGTGCGTGTGTGTGCACTAAGTGCCGGCTCCAGGCTGAGCCGATGTGTTCTGCATACTCAAAATGCTCCTGCCGGGAGAAGGTTCCTCCGCACAGACCCCAGCGTCCCCGCTTGAGGAATCAGTCCGCTGACCTTGCTCCTGGGGATTCTGGCCGTACAGCTCACTCATCAATAGATTTAACAATCAATCAAATAGAGGAGATGTGATCAGCCTTGGATAGAGACAACTGCCTCCCGCATAAGCACAAGATTAAAAAAAAAAAAAAAACCCACATATCTCTACCATGTTTTTATAGCTAGAATTGATTTTTTTTTTCCCCTTTAAACCCCTATGTCTTGAACACAAAGTCTAATTGATGAATCCCGAAGTTAAAACTTTTCAGGTTGTTTTCCTAGGCAAGATAGGCTCTTACCTAGAAGGCAATTCAAAACATTAATTCCACAGAGAGCTGCAGATGCAGACTTATTTATAACAATCGAATTATGATGGTTTAAACTAACGATTACTTTAAAATCAGGGATTCTGTGTTATAGCAGAAATGTTTGGGGCTAGAGGCAAAATCTGAGTTCAAATGCAATCTCAATTTCCTTTAAACATTAATCCAATGGCAAGATTGAGGAAGACCCACGGCTATGAGTGAGTCATTTAAAGTGCACAAGAATATGCTCTGTAAAGTATAAAGGGTTAACCACAAGCTATAGATTTTTTTTAATTGACACAAAGAATGTGTAAGGCTCTTTGAGGCACAAATGAGTCTTTTCAGGGTCTATACCCTAACTGATACAGTGTTTCATTGCTGTGTGCCATTCCTTACGATTTTACATTCTAGACCCGATCCATCAGAAAAGCCAGAAGAGAACTTGCCATTAACCTTATATTGTTTATCATATTCTGTCTCTGCAAAAAGGCTAAAACATTAAGATTGAAATTATCTTCCCTCAAACTAAGCTCTGTCACTAACAATATGAGATCAAACTCAAATCAAGAAATGCAATACAGTGGAAAAGAACAGAAGAATCAAGATACTTGGTGTCAGTCTGAGATATCTGTCATGGAGTCCTTGGATCCCTGGGCATGTTTACAATAATGATCATGTAAAGACCACCAGCACCAGCAGCAGCAGCCAGGAGAATCACATAATGGAAACTAATAGTTACTGCTTGTTACTAATAGTTACAACTTGCCAGGCACTTTCTAGGCATCTTGCATTTATCATTATTTTTAATCCTCACAGCAAATCATGAAGTAGATCATAGTATTATCCCCATTTTGCAGATCAGGACCACAAGACAAAGGACAGGAAAGTTAATGGCTAACAATCTTTTCAGGGCTCATTTGTATTAAGTTAGGCAACTAACTTAATGCTTAACTAAATGTTAAGCATTTAATATTTAAAACCTCTTTATTTGATAATAACTTTAAATATACAGAATAGTTATAAAAATAAGAATAATACAAAACACTTGCATGCCCTTTACTTAGATTTATTTATTACTAACATTTGGTTAACCTGCTTTATCATTTGATCTAGCAACAGAAAGAAAGATTTGAGTCATTTGAGGATAATGTATTTATACCATGTCCCCTTGCTAGTTTTTTCAAAGTACATTTTACAAGAGTAAAATATATAATCAAGTGCTTTTATCAACTTCAGTAAATTTAACACTAACAAAAGCTTAATCAAATCTATTGTCCATTTTCCAATTTGTCACTTGAACCATTAATGTCCTTTGTAGCATTTTTTCCTCTAGGAGAATAGCCAATCTAGAGTCAGCTATTACATTTATCTCTCATATCTTTTTGGCCTCCTTTAACCTGGAAATCCCATAGCTGTTCTTTTGTTTTCGTGACATTTTTTGAGGAGTGCATTTCCTTCTTTTTTTTTTTTTTTTTCCTTAATAGATCATTTCCAATTTTACATTTGTCTTATGTTTCCTAATGATTAGATTCAGGTTATACATTCTCAGTTGTAATATTGCATAATTGATGTGCTCTTCTCAGAGTATCATATCTGAAGGCATAGAGGTCTGTCTGCCCCTCACTGGTTCTGTAAATTTTAATCAGCCAATCATGTTTTTTTCCTAGTTATATACACTCTCATTATTGTTTTCCCCCTTGTAATCATTAAGCCATTTGTGGAAAAACCCTTTAAGGTCATGCCCATATGTTTCATCCGTATTTCCCCTTGTATTAACACCCATTGATGATATAATGGTTACAAAACAATAATTTTCTGACTCCAATACTCTCCATATCCATAACATACTAAGTATTCTACTATTAGCAAGAGATCTCCTTCTCTGCTGTCTATCTCTCTGTCTCTCTGTTTTTCTCTACTTTATCGCAAGGATTCATGGAGTCCTATTTTTTCCAATTATCTGTAATTCATTACTGTACTTATTTCTTTTAATGCTCCCAAATTGCTCAGTGGAAGCCCTTTCTACCTGGTTCCAATGTCATTATTACATGCCACATCATTTTTTAGAACTTATTATTTTAAAATTTTTAGCTTTCCAGAAAGATAAGATGTTCCAAGATCATCATCAGCAAACCTTACTCTAGCCTTGGAATCAGCAATTCTTTTGTTGAGTTTTTATTTTTTCTATTCTTTTTTGTTTTTATGTTTGTGTCTTTTAAAGGGAGGAATGGTGTTAGAAATAACAATCTGTACACTAAGCATGTTCATTTCTAGGTGAGATACAGATGTTATTTGCTTCTTGGCTTTTACAGAGGCAAAGCTAGAAAGTATATGTACACATAAACATAGGCACGTGTATATGCATATATACATATGAGCACAAATACATGCATGAACACAAATGTGGCAATATTTCAAAAAAAAACAGGCATGAGTTTACATCAATACTACCAGTTCTAATCCGTCCCTAGAGCACTGTTTTGTATCCTCCCCTATTCTATATTTGTATATCCCTTTTGCCTTACTGATTACCCTGGTTCCCAATAACCAGCAGATGTCTAATTTGTTCATTTATTATCACCACAAAAAAAAACTTGCTGAACTTCTGCAAATGAAATATACATACTTTTCCCATATCCCATTAAGTACAGTAAAAAAAAGACGCCCGGATTCTATATAAAACAAACATATGAAGATTCCGAAAAGTAAAGAGAAGAAGGAAGATTAGATAGAAACCTTGGGAACTAGCAGCATGGTAGTGAGATAACTAGGTTTCCCTCTGCCTCATATATAAAATATATATATATATATATATATATATATATATATATATATATATATATATATTCTATTAGCATATAGTGTCCAGAAGCACACTGTACATTAATGAAACCATGATAAACAATAGAGGTAGCACTGTGAAGTAGTAGAGAAAGGACAATCTTTACAAATGACAGAAAACATTAGATATCTATAAGAAAAGAAAAAGAAATTGAATCCCTACCTCACATTGTAAACAATAATCAGGGGGATTCCTTTAATGACTAAACATAACAAGTAAAATAAAGCTTTTAGAAGATAATTGGGCAGCGGATTTTCAAGACCTTGGAAATGTGAAGGATTTACAAGACAGCAGAAAAGTAAAAGAAAAAAAGAAAGAAAAACAGATTAATGTACAAACTGTACTTCTCATAATTGTCACAGTCTGCTACTTTGCTAAATGCAAAAATATTTTTGTATTTATATATATTTAAATATAACTAAATTAAATTAAACTAAAGTAGCATCCTACCAGTGACTGTATTTTTTAATGGTACACACAGAGAGAAAATGGTAAAATAAATAACATTAAAACTTCCTCAAACACCCCAAAACACCCCAGAAGTAAAAAGACAAGCCACATAACAGAAGATGTCTGAAACATGTTAATTACCAAGAGAATTATATATTAAGAAAGCATAAGTATTTGTAAAAAATCAACTCGAAAAATGGGCTTTTTAGGAAGTTTCCTAATGTCCAATTACATGTAAAAATTACTCAACCTCACAATCATCAGAGAAATTAATATTAAAATCACAACAAAGGTGCAAGGTAGCATATCAGTAAACATTAAAGTCTCACAATCCTAGGGACCTGGGTGGCTCAGTCAGTTAAATGCCCAACTCTTGATTTCAGCTCAGGTCATGATCTCACAGTTGAGATTGAGCCCCATGTCAGGCTCTGTGTTGACAGCATGGAGCCTGCTGGAGATTCTCTCTCTCCCTCTCCCTCTCTCTGCCCCTTCCCTCTCTCAAAATAAATAATAAACTTTAAAAAAAAGTCTCACAATCCTGGGGTGCCTAGGTTGTTCAGTCAGTTGAGTGTCCAGCTCCTGATTTCTGCTCAGGTCATAATCTCTCAGTTCATGAGTTAGAGCCCCACATCAGGCTCTGTGCTGACAGCAAAGCCTGCTTGGGACTCTCTCTCTCTCTCTCTCTCTCTCTCTCTCTCTCTCAAAATAAATACATATTTAAAAAAAAAGTCTCACAATCCGAAATGTCAGTGAAGCATACCAATGCAGTGCTGGGCTAACAAAGCTAGTCAACTCCCTCTAGGAAGTGTTTAGGCAGCATCTGCTAAAGCTAAACATATGACATGAGCAATATTTCCATTACTTTTCCCAAGAAACAACAGAAATGACCATGTGGGTCCCAAAAGGGGGGGGGGGTGGAGCATTCACAGCAGTAATTTATGTTGGCTGCATAGTAAAAATACCCAGTGCCTACCACCAGCTGGTTGAATAAATGGTGGTGCAGTCACGCTGCTGAAGAGTAATCCCTGCATCAGCACCCACCCAACACTTGTAAGCACAGGCTCCCCTATAAATTTAGTGACATCCTGGGGCTGGTGTAGTTCTTGTCCACAAAGCCATCCTTCTCTTGAACCCCAGGCATCACGGGTACCATGGAGGACTCCCTGAAGGGGTCTTTACAGAGGAGTTCTGTGAAGTCAGGGAATAACACAGGGCCTAGCAAGAAGTCCAAGGCATAGATGTCCTAGGGACAGATTGGGGCTGGGCATTCTCCTCAGGCCTGGCCCTGGCTGCTGGGAAGATTCCCAAAGAGCTGGATATGGAGGGGACTCTAGAGACAGGTCCCCTCTTGCCCCTCCCTGCTAAAACAGTTGCTCAGAGACAGTCTCCTGGGCATATGACTGATGCACCATGGACTCTCCAGCCTGCCTTACTGCCGCTGGAGTCACTGCTGTGGCTACTGCCTAGAGGATCTGGCCCAGTAGGTCTTGAACCACACCTGTACATTTTGCTCTCTTAAGACTCAAGTCTACAGATTCTTGCTGAAGAGGTACTTGCTCTTGAAGGTTTCTCTGGCTCCTGCTGCTGTTTCTTGCCTGTGGACCTTGTTCTACTTCATACCTCTTAGGGGCAGGGGTTGGAAATAGGGATCCTGGAGGGCCCAAGAGATACTTGAGTTTTTACATCCTCAGTCCTGCTCTGTTTCCTGTTCATCCACAAATGATTTTGACAAAAACACAAAAGCAATTCAATGGAGATAGGAGCCTTTTCAAAAAATGGTGTACATTTGGACATACATAGAAATTTGGACGTACAGAATGTTAAAAAGAAACAAAAAAGGAGCTTCAACCTACATCTCAAAGCTTACATAAAAATTAACTCAAGGGGTGCCTGCGTGGCTCAGTATGTTGAGCATCTGACTCTTGCTTTCAGCTCAGGTCATGATCCCAGTGTTGTGGGATAGAGCCCCACTTTGGGCTCTATACTGAGTGTGTAGTCTGCTTAAAGATTCTCTCTTGCTCTCTCTCTCTCTTTCTCCCTCTGCCCCTCTCCCCTGCCTCTCTCTGTCTCTCCAAAAAAAAAAAAAAAAAAAATCAAAATAGAACACAGACTTAAATATGGAATATAAAACTATAAAACTTTTAGGGAAAAAAAAGAAACCATGAGAAAATATTCATGATCCAGGGCTAGGCAAAGACTTCTTAGACTTGACATATAAAGCATGAATAATGAAAGGGAAACTGATATATATGATTTCATCAACATTTAATTAAAACTTTTGTTATATGAAAGACACTGTTAAGAAGATTAAAAGGTGAATTATGCAATGGGAGAAAATATTTGCAAAGCAAAAATTTGGCAATGTTCTAGTATCTAGAATATACACATAAAAAATACTCTCAGAAGTCTATAATAAACAAATAATACAATCCAAAAGGAGAAAAGGACACAAACAGGTATCTCTTCAAAGATGATATACAGATGGCAAAAAAAGCACATGAAATGATGTTCAACATCATTAGCCGTTAGAGACATGCAAATTAAAACCACAATGAAACATCATTAATCGCTTACCAGAAGAGATAAAGTAAAAAAATAGTAACAACACCAAATGCTGGTGAGAATTCACAGAAACTGGGTCAGTCACACATTACTAATGGGAATATAAAATTCTGCAACCAGCGAAAAATAGTTTGCCATTTTCTTAAAAAAAAGAAATATGAAGTTGTGATATGACACAGTAACTGATCTCTTGGATATTTATCCCAGAGAAATAAAGACTTACGTACACAATAAATCCTGCACAACTGTTTGTAATAGTGCTTCATTTGTAATAGTCAAAGTTGGAAACAACTCATGTGCTTTAACAGGAGAATAGTTAACAAACTGTAGCCTATCTCACAGTATATTACTTAGCAATAAAAATGAATGAACTATTGATAGGTGCTACATTTTGAATACCCAGAGAATCATGATCCATTTGAAGCATATACTTGGGTATGGTATGCAGAATGAATTTAACTTTAACTATTATTTTTCCAAATGGCTATCCAGTTGTCCCAACAATTATTAAAATTATATTCTTTCCCTAGTGATTGAGATATCTCATTTGTCACCTTTCTAAATGTGGTTGTATCTTTTTCTGGACTTGCTATATCTTTCCATTAGTCTATGTGTCAAATCAGGAACTAGTACTACACTGTTTTAATTACAAAGGTATTGTAACATGTCTTAACAACTTACACTTTCCTCTTTTACCCAAAAATTGTTTAGTAGAAGGATTTTCATTTCTAGGTAGTTCATTTTTCAACATTTTTACAGCCATAATGCCTTATAATTCACTTATAGTAAATTTTATTTAAAATGTAAAGTTTGAAAATTTGACATCACCAGTGGAAATCATCTCCACAATCATGACAACAGATATATCACTCACCCCTCCCTGCAAAGTTTCTTATGCCCCTCTGTATGCTGTGTATCCTGCTCTCCCTAACCCAGAGATCCTTCCGTCACCAGGCAAATATCAATCTGCTTTTCTTCCACTATAAATAAGTTTGGATTTTCCAGGATTTTATAATAATGAATTCTTACGTATGTACTCACTTTTCAGACTTCTTTCACTGACCTAAATGATTCTGAGAGTTAAGCACACTGCAGCATTTATCATTTATTTGTATTACTGAGTAGCATTCTCGTGTATAAATACAACGTAAATTATTTTTCTATTTACTTGTTGATGGACATTTTGGGTTGTTTCAGTCCTCTCTCATCCATTCTATTTAACATCATCCTAGAGGGTAAAGGAAATAGGGAAAGTAATTAAAAGTATAAAGATGACAAAGTTTGTGTTAAAATAATCCTTAATCTCAAATATGATTGTTTATGTAGAAAAACCTAAGAAATTAGCACATTCCTAAAATTAATAAGCAAATTTACCAAGTTTCAGAATAAATGTTCACTTTTAAAAGATCAATTGAATTTCTATACACCAGAAACTACAGTTGGAAAATATTTTTTAAGTTTATTTTTTTATTTTGAAAGAGAGAGAGAGAGAGGCAGAGAGAGACAGAGAGAGAGAGAACCCCAAACAGGTTCTGTGCTGTCAGCACAGAGCCTGATGCAGGGCTTGAACTCACAAACCATGAGATCATATCCTGAACCAAATTCAAGACTCAGACGCTTAACCAACTGAGCCACCCATGCACCCTGGAAAACACTTTATAATCCCATTTAAAATACATAGTACAGTGAAATAAATTTAATATTAATTCAAGATGGATCAATCAGAAACAAAAATGGAAATGCTAGAATTCTAAAATTTAGGAGAACCCATAGACAAAGTAATCCTAGGAGGACCAAAGAAATGCAATAACAAACAGAAAGCACATGGTATTTTGGTAACTTTAAACAGAGATATTTTTCTTAAGACAGATTCTTAAAAGTGAAATATGGTTCTGAACATGATGTGCACTTTAAATAAATATGCTGTTTCAGTACCTTGGAAACTCTCCCCATTAATACCCAGGGGGCTGGGACTTGGAAATTTCCCTTGCCCCATGACCACGACATAAAGGATTTGGAGAAGCACAGTTAATAAAGCTTTTCTTTGGTCAGAGAGATGGCAGGCATGACAACACTGAATGTTGGAAGTGATTACAAATACCAAAATTATAATAACAATACATTGAAAATTTAGATAAAATAATAAAGTGGCACAGGATGGAAAGGAAGTGTTTGTAGAATAAGAAAGAATAAGAGCTCAACTAGTGAAATGGAAGACAAATTAAACAGTAGGTGCTTGGGAAGAGAAATACTACAACAAAAAATACCAAAAGGAAAGAGAGTGGAAGGGAGGGAGGGAAGAAGGGTGGGAGAGAGGAAAAGAGGGAGGGAGACAGAAAGCAAGAGACAGAAAGGAAGGAAGGAAGGAAGGAAGGAAGGAAGGAAGGAAGGAAGGAAAGGAAGGAAGTTGGAGGGACAGAGGGAGGAAGGAAGGAAGGGCAAAGGGGGGAATTGGCTGCTGGCATAAAAACATGAAAAGAATATAAACCCAGTGAGTACAGGGTATAGGGATGCTCTTTGTCTTTTTTATTCACTGATGTACCTACAGTAACGAACTTGTGTCTAGTACATAGTGGATATTCAATAAGCATTGCTGAATGAAAAAGAAAAAGAAAGAATCAAAGGAAAACAGACCTTGAACACCTATTATGTTGAAACTCCGTCATGCATTCTTTCTAATTAAGAAGCAATCATGTAAATGGCTAAGAAAAAGTTTTTGTTTCAAACATGATATTATCATCTGTGTGAACTCAGCTTCTGTTTGTCATCTGGAAAAATGAAGGCAATAATAAATACATAAAGTATATAGCCCAGGGGTTATGTAGAGTAAGTGTTAAAGTTGATAGTTATTAATATTATTAAAATATTCCACTTCAATAAATTAGCCATTTGGTATTTATTAAATGTCTACTATGTGGCAAATACTATAATATTGACACAAGGAATGAAACAGTAAGGCTCTGTCTTTATAAATTTGACTCTAGTTTGATGAAACTAGACTCCAAGTCAGTGGATGTTTCTTTTTCTGACTTCTGTATCATGATTGTATTCTTTAGATTATTCAACATCCATCACATTTTAACCACCTGGTAAATATTTGTTCTTGAAATATACAGATTATTATTTATTCATATATTTAGCTCCTAAGGTGTGAACACCTCAAGGTCAACAGTTGTGTCTGATTCAGCTTGTTATTCTGAATGCCCAGCACAATGCCTGACATGTGAATGGAGCAGAAAATTCACACATATATAAGTATGAGCTGGATACTTGACTTCTAGATAAGTTAAATAAAGATCAGAAAATGAAGTTGTCTCAGCCTTATAGAGGTCAGATGTATGAAGGAGATATAGTAATAGATGAGTTAAATGTGTGACACTTAAAGCCAGACTACCTGTGTTTGAACCACAGCTCTACCAGCAATAAACTTTATGACCTGAACAAGATTGTACTTAGACAAGACTTGCTATGTCTCATTCATCTCACTTACAAAATGGAAACAACTGTATCTATCTCATAGAGTTGCTGTAAAGATTAAATTAATATAAAGCATATATAAGAATGCCTCACACATAGTACACTTATCATCATCATCATCATCATCTCAAAAATAATAATCTCAAAAATATAATTTTTTATATCTCAAAATAATCTCAAAAATAATAATTTTTCCACAATGGAACTTATTCTTGCTACCGTATACAGGATCCTAAGTCAACCATTAGATTGCTTTCTAATTTTCCCAAAGTACTGAATGTCTATAAATAAAAGATATAATCAAAGAAATAGTATGTTGAAGGAAAGTGCAACCAAACAAAGCAGGCAGAACATTACTAGGCAGAGAGGGAGAAAAAAGACAAAAGTCAACAAGAAAATCAAATAAAAGGTAATTTTCAAAGTGAAACATGGGAAGTAAAGTCCAGAGAGATTAATCACATGACCTCAAGCATCATGTGTATTTTTCATAATACACATTCAAAGAAGCTGTTAAATAATTAATTCCCTGGGAAATAAAAACAGGGCTTCAGTAAAGGTGTGGGGACTCAGGTGTCAGGAACAAAAAGAAGGAGAAAAAAAAACCTGTTAATCCACTGTTTAGTAAGGGTGATCTATTCAGAAAAAAATATCTGAGTCCATAATTCTAAAACTCCAATTTTATTACCACATCTGGCCCCTGGATATATGCCCTTTTTCTCACTTTATCTTGCATCTGGACTTTGTATCACTTGCCAAATTCTAGCCTTGCCTGATTCACCTGAACCTATCATCTCCCTTGTTGGTCCCAGAGAATTCTAAAACATTCAAGTACAATGTGGCCACTCAGCTTCCATCCAGCTGGATCAACCCTGGCCTCTCAAGAGGGGTAAGAGAGATTCAGAATGCTACTAAGTAACAAGATCAGGTTCAAAATTTTGCTCTTCCAACACCAAATCAGTGTTGTTGTTGTTGTTTTTTAAAGAAAATGCACTACATACGCAGATATATATATATATATATATATATATATATATATATCAGTATACATGTATGCACATAAAAAAAGGGTGTGTTTAGAAAACACTGCAAAAAACTATAAACATCATAAGTCACAGTTATAGAAAATCACTATAATTTAAAAATATTTTTCTGCCACTCTCTCATATACAAACACACACACACACACACACACACACACACGTACAATTTCTTCCCACAAAATTTGAATTTTGTAGCCATGTAACTTTGTAGCCAGCATTCCCACATAATTTTTTATGAATGTCTTTCCACGGGATTAAATACTAATGCACAGCATCTTTATTACTAGTATTATATTCCACATATGGATGTGCCATAGTTTATTTAAATAATCTACTTTTACATAAAAGGGTTATTATCAATTTATTCCTCAGTATAAATAACTGCAGTGAAAATCTTTACATATAAATCATTATCCTCAGCCTATTATTTCCATAAGATGTACTTCTGTAATTGGAATTACTAGGTCATGAGTAGACAAAATATATAAAGGAAGTCCTTCCTAAAAGAGGATTTTTAAGAGCAAGTGAATGAAAAAGTGTACCATTAACGTTTAGGAAATACAAATGAAAACCAAAATGGTATATGAATACATCACTTTTAGAATGGTTATAATTAAAAACACACACACACTATCACGTGTGGGCAAAGATATGAAGCAAATGGAACCCTTTGCATGTACATTGATACAACTACTTGAAATCTGTTTCAGAGTACCCATTCATGTTTAGCATATGCCTACCCTATGATCCTACATTTCTAATTTTTAGGAATGTACTTAAGGGAAATGAGATTTTAAGTTCATCATACACACACACACACACACACACACACACACACAAATGTTCAGAGAAGATTTATTCATAAAATCCCCCAAATGGGACTAACCTAAATGTCCATACAAAGCATAATGGCTAAATAAAGTGTAAGATAGCTACACAATGGAATATTATGTGTTAACAAGAAGAGTCACCAGTATATTTAATAGAATGGATGAACCTCACAAATACAATGTTAAATGAAAGAAGCCAGGTACAAAAGTATATGTATTCTATGGATTTATCTATATTTATAAATATATATTATATATATAAATTACTGTTATAAATATACAGAACATATATTTAAGCAAAACAAATTCATTGTCAAAGAAGTCTGAACAGTGCTTACCTCTGTGTAGAGAAGGGTATATTGATTAAGAACAGTCACCTGGGTGCTGTAAATATTCTAAATCTTATCCTACGTTGTGGTCAATTGGTCGTAGACATATACATAAATCCATGTCTTTACATCTAAGACTTCTTATGCACTGTACTGGTTCTATACACCAGTACAAAGGTTATAAAAAAGGAGAAATTTGAAATTTTCTGAGGTTATAAAATCATTCTAAATCCACACTTCTTATAGTTAGCAGAACTTGGCTGCCAAACAAGACTGGCCTGTCTCCAAAACTCACGTTTTTATATTCATTCTTCCTCTCATACAGATTCTTCAGGGCCACTGACCTCCTCTCCCTCTCTCTCTCTCTCTCTCTCTCTCTCTTTCTCTTTCTCTTTTCAAAACCTAAAGTAACTTACCTATCTGAGACCTCAGATGGAAAGCAGAACTATTGAAATGATAGTGAATATGATTAATAGTTCTTAATAGCTTCTATTTTAATAGCTATTAAAAGTTTTCCCTGAAGGGACTGAACGCATAGCCTTTCACCTGGAAATACCTAATGACACTAATCACACTGAGAATACTAACCTGGTTTAAAAAAAAAGTGGAAGCAGGGGCCATTTTGTCCTAATTGTTTAATCAACTTAAATGTGTGACAGCCTTTTATCCATCAACCATTATCAGAGGCACAGTAAGCTTCTGCTGCCAAACTTTAAACACAATACACATCTTGATATATAAATGTATGTATCTTGTTTCCAAAAGGAGTTACAGTTAGTAATGAGGAATATATATGAATGGATATGTACATAAAACAAACACAAGAGCAGAAAGTCAGGGTTCAATAGAATTGAGCATCAACATGTGGTAACCATAAGAATCAATATAACTTCAGTGACTGATCTTCATATTTGTTTTTGAGATTCCTCATAGCCAAAGCAAAATCAGTGAATCAGAGCATAAACATCTCCATTAGTCAAAGAAATAGCACCTTTTATATAACTAAATCCCAAAAGAATTTCTTAATCTATGACTTTATAGGGATTATCTGTAATATTATGGTTATTGCTCTTGAAATAGTGCATTTGTATTGCTCATTCTTGTTGTGACTTTCAATAAAATCCAAGGGCATAACTTTAAAATGCAACTCCGTGGGGGTAAACCATCTTAGTAAAAAACATTTAAACAAGAGTAAAACCTTTGGACAAATCATAATGATCAAAAGTTATAATTCTAGAAGAGTCACTGGACACTGGACACAAGAGAACCAGAAGAGTTTCCTTCTTTATATGCTGCTAAAGTAAGATTTTTCTTTCAAATATATTAAGTTATATAAAGTATATTAATTTTTATTTTATTTTTGAGGAAGGGAATGAGAGCACGTGCACACAAATGGGGGAGGGGCAGAGAGGGAGGGAGACAGAGAATCTGAGGTAGGCTCCTTGTCAGCACAGAGCCTGCTGCAGGGCTCGAAACCACAAACCATGAGATCATGACCTGAGTTGAATTCAGATGCTTAACTGACTGAGCCACCCAGGTGCCCCTATAAAGTATATTCTTATTTGCCATTACTATATTCCAGTACCTGAATTTCATATTAAAATATATAATCTGCAACAAGCAGGAAAGAATATCCAGTGGAAAAAAGATAGTCCCTTAAACAAATGGTGTTGGGCAAACTGGAGAGCGACAGGCAGAAACGTGAAATTGGACAACTTTCTTATACCACATACAAAAATAAATTCAAGATGGATTAAAGACCTAAATGTGAGACAGGAAACAATCAAAATCCTAGCAGAGAACACAGGAAGCAACCTCTTTAACCTTGGCGGTAGCAACTTCTTACTAGATATGTCACCAAGGCAAGGGAAACAAAAGCAAACATGAAGTATTCATTAAGATTAAAATCTTCTGCACAGAAAAGGAGCAATCAACAAAACTAAAAGACAACCTTCAGAATGGGAGAAGATATTTGCAAATGACATATCAAAAAAGGGTTAGTATCCAAAATCTATAAAGAACTTATAAAACTCAACACCCCCAAAAACACAAATAACCCAGTTAAGAAATGGGAAGAGGACATGAATAGACACTTTTCCAAAGACATCCAGATGGCTAACAGACACACGAAAAGATGCTCAATATCACTCATCATCAGGGAAATACAAATCAAAACCACACTGAGATACCATCTCACACCTCTCAGAATAGCTAAAATTAACACCACAAGGAACAACAGATATTGGTGAGGACACAGAGAAAAGTCTACCCTCTTGCACTGTTGTGGGAATACAAACCAGTGGGCCACTCTGAAGAACAGTATGGAGCATCCTCAAAAAGGTAAAAAATAGAACTACCTTATGACCCAGCAAGTGCACTACTAGGTATTTATCAAAAGGATATAGGAGTGCTATTTCAAAGGGGCACATGCACCCCAATGTTTATAGCAGCATTGTCAACAATAACCAAACTATGGAGAGAGTCCAAACGTGATGCATGAATAAACGAGATGGATAGAGATATAGATAGATGGATAGATAATGAAATATTACTCAGCCATCCAGAAGAATGAAATCTTGCCATTTGCAATGATGTAGATGGAGCTAGAATGTATTATGCTAAGCATAATAAGTCAATCAGAGAAAAACACATATCATACAATTTCACTCATATGTGAAATTTAAGAAACAAAACAGATGACCCAATGGGAAGGGGATTGGCAAAGAGAAGAGAGGGAAACAAACCCTGAAAGACTTAATGATGGGGTCGATGGGGGAAGGTGGGTGGGAGATGGGCTAGATGGGTGATAGGTATTAAGGAGGGTTACTTATTGTGATAAGTACGGGATGTTGTATGTAAGTGATGAATTCTACTCCTGAAACTAATGGTTAGTTAACCATTTAGTATGTTAACTAACTATACTTTAAAAATAAATGAATAAATAAATATATAAACAAACAAATAAATAAATAAGTTAATTTATGGAATGGCATTCATTTGCCATATCCATATTTATGGAATGAATTTCCTCCATGTGATACAGCAATTATATTCAAAACTAATATTGGTAAAATTTTAATGTTCAATATTAATATCCACATATTACGGTAGATTAGGGTTCAACACTGTCCAGGGTCAGAAAAATCAGATTCATACCTGGACTATATATACTACTGAAAGCCTCTGTCTGATACAAGTACCAGCAAAATTAGAGCTCAAGCAGTTCAATTTTATCTGTTACTCATGATTTCCTTTATTTTGCTCCTCTTTTGCTGCTAATTTCACTCAGTATCACAGGCTATCTGATCATTTTTTCCTTCTATTTTTGCTCCTGAATTTGTCCTTTCTTGTCCTTGTCAAATGAACTTAGTTTCCTAAGCACAGCCTCAATACTCTCTAATCATTTTGGCTTATACTCAGATTTCTAATTCATACTTGCTTGTCTTAGATAATATATTTGCAGTATAGGTCTAGCCACTCATATCTTAAATAATAGTCATAATAATTAATAAACAATAGATACACCAAGTGCCTACTGTGTGCCAGGAATAAAACACCTCATACATATTATTTCCTATAAACCTCATACTTTAAAGACACATACAAAACAAGTAATAAAACAAAAATGTAATAACTTTAATAAACAGGATCAAGACCTTCATAGTAAATGGTAAAGCTGAGATTTGAAACCAGGTACAATGTAAAACTCATTAGTTTTCCACTAAAATATGCTTTCTTGTTGTCTGCCTGTGGGAACTACGTATAACCATGAATAAGTCCCTTAAATTCCCTGCATTTTTAGTTGATTTGTATAGAGAGAGGGTGAAAAGGATTATCTATGCACCCTAAGTCTATGAAGCTTACTTCTGGCCTGGTTAAAGCCAAATATTCACCCAACAAAAAGCACCTATTTTTGAAATTATGTGGATGGAAGAAGATATTGTCAAAGGGAAATCTGAGTCCTTTATCAGGAACTCTCCTAACCCACAGGGTGATATCACCCAGCCCTCAATTGTACCATTAGGCTATTTCATACAAGTCCAAGTCTTGAGATTGTAACTGTGGACCTAAAATGTAACAGAAGCTGGAAAAGTCTATACTTTTTCACCTGGGCACACAGACACATTTCTACCAACTTATGTGAATGAGTTCCTTTCTATATTTTAATTTTAAGGAATCATCGAATCCCTGTATAATTAAATGATAAATTATCATAAGAAGACTATACATTTCTCTTTCTCAAAAATAAGCATAAATCAAAGTTAAATTAATCAAGCATCATTATATCTTCAGTTTGCAGTTAATATATTTCAATCTTTCAATCAAGTCACTGTCCTAGAAAATAAATATGGATCGTGTTTATTTACCTTACCATTAAACTGATAAAGGCATCATCTACAAAGAAGTAAGGTCAAAACCAGCTACTCTGATTTGCTTGAATTCCTGCATAATTTTTCTATTTGATCATCTTGAATACAGTGCTGCCCCAATTTAATCAATTCTCCACATGGAAGTCAAGGAGATTTTTCAAATCTTAAAGTGCTTTACTTAAAATTCTTCAAATAACTCACCACTGTAATTACAGTAGGTCTAAACACTTTAATATGTCATTTAAAACCAGGTGAGGGGCGCCTAGGTGGCTCAGTGGGTTAAGCATCTGACTTCAGCTCAGGTCATGATCTCACAGTTTGTGGGTTCAAGCCCCACATCAGCACAGAGCCAGCTTTGTATCATCTGTCTCCCTCTCTCTCTCTGCCCCTCTGCTGCTCATGCTCTCTCTCCCTCTCTTAAAAATGAACCAACACTAAAAAATAAATAAATAAAATAAAATAAAATAAAATAAAATAAAATAAAATAAAATAAAATAAAATAAAATAAAATAATAAATAAGAGCAGCTGGGATCTGTCCCATTATCTCAACATCTTCACCTGTCACCAATTCTCTCCATCATATTCTCCACTGCATTCATGTTGAACTGCCAGTAAGACAGTATAGTAGTAAACATACAGAAGCCTAAGAAAATAACTTTAAGGAAGGTAACTACCTCGGTCAAACCTGCTGTCTTCCCATTAGATAACCTCATCTAAGAGAATAATTACTTTTGATGGCCTGTGTATACTGTTCCTGAATGATTGAGGCAAATATCCCTATAAAGATTTAAAAACATATTTTATTGGTATCAATAAACAAGCATAGAGATTGGGAATGATAAAGAATGTGTGTGTATCTTGTGTGCATAGTATCTACATAATTTAGAATTTCTGATATTGTGCATGAGATAATAGTCTAGCAACAGTCTACTTAAAATATAAAGGAAAAAATAAAAATGTAAAGGAAAAAAACAATACCAATGAATAGTATTAGAAACTCCTCATACTTTATGTAGAATTTAACTTTTGCACTTCAAAAATACAGGGCAGGACTTCTAGTTTCAGTTCTAATATGTAAGGAAATCAGAAACCATCCATTCTATCCTTTCAACAAGAAACACAAAGAGCAAACTGGAAAACAACGACTTTCCTTGGTCCCAACAGAGAACAAAGATTGCAGAGAAGGTGTTACATCAGAACCTGTAGAGACAGGTGAATCCAGAGAGTCGTAATCAAAATTTGTTTACTTACAGCAGAAACTACTTGGGATACAGACACTAATAGGAATGATCGGGTGGTAATTTTGATGACGTGCTGGAGGCTAAGTGTGGAGTGAGAAACTCCTGGGGGCTTCTGTCTTGGAAGGGTTTCACAATTTCATGCTGTTTTAATTTTATCTCCAGGAAACACATCCAGATCTCACAATGAAAATCTGAGAATGATCCTTTTGTGGTTCAGGCAGGGAACAGGAAACAATAATCATTGTAAAATATGACCAGAATATACTCTATGGCAAATACCTACCCTCCCTACCAAAGGAAAAGACTTCACTGGAGTCTTATCCCAACTGGCAGAATTCTTCTTCTTCCACTAGCCCTTTTGTTTCACTAAAGAGAGGGTAGGGGAATAAAGCTACATCACTGGAGAAACATGTCCCAAGTCTCAAGACTACTAAAAGAATGAGAGCAAATTACAGATTTATAAAATTCTCCCTCTCTGCAAATCTTACCACCATATCAACAGGACTCCAGTATAACAACAGTAGATTACACCTGGAAGAGCTACAAAGTGCAGACTCTATTTAAGGAAGAGTACACAGGGAAGTTCAAAGTAACATAGAAGACAAAATCAGTGACAGAGGACTTTGAAACCTCTGGCATCTACCATACAGTAAACCCTTGGCCAGATTAACATAAATCTTCTCAGTAAACGTCTATTTACTTCAGTTCCAGTGTCTGATACAACATGTATGGCTCTCAATAAAAAATAGTTAGCATGCCAAATGGAAATAAAAAACAAAAATCACAGTCTGATGGGACAAAGAAGCAAAACAACAACCTAACCAGATTCATACATGACATATTAGAGTTGTCAGATACAGATCTGAAATAACTATCATTAATATTTTAAAAGTTTGGGGGCTCCTGGGTGGCTCAGTCGGTTGAGCATCCGACTTCAGCTCAGGTCAAGATCTCGTGTTTGTGGGCTCAAGACCCACATTGGGCTCTGTGCTGACAGCTCAGAGCCTAGAGCCTCCTTTGGATTCTGTGTCTCCCTCTCTCTGTGCCCTTCCCCTGCTCGTACTCTCTCAAAAAATAAAATGTACAAAATTTTTAAAAAATATTTTAAAAGTTTGAATAGAAAAAAGTAAAATAAAAAACATGCAACAAAAATGGATAATGTAGGCGGAGTGATGGAAACTCTAAGAAAGAATCAAAATGAAATGGCAGAAATAAAACAGCATTATAACAGAAAGGAAAATGCCTTTATGTGCTCATCAACAGACTTGACACAGCCAAAAAACAATAAGTAAGCTTGAAGCCATGTTAACAGAAATTTCCAAAACAGAAATATAGAGGGAATAATAACAATAGAAAAGAACCTTTATAAGGTGTGGGACAATTTTAAAAGATATAACATATGCATAATTGGAATATCATAAATATAGAAGAAAAAAATGAAACAGAAGAAAGATTTGAGGTAATAATGGATGAGTATTTCACAGAACTAATGGCAGTCAATAAATGACAGATCCAGGAAGTCAGAGAGCAATAAGGATAAATACAAACAACAAAAAACAATGACACCTAGATATTTCATTTTCAAACTGTACAAAATCAAAGACAAATGAAAACCTTTAAAACATCCTGAAGAGAAGGGCATAGAAAAGAATAGAAGATACAGTAGATTTCTCATCAGAAACCATGCAAGCATGAATTAAATTGAGTGAACTATTTAAAGTACTGAAAGAAAAAACATGAACCTGGATTCCTATAGTCAGTAATACTGACCTCTAAGAGTAAAGAAAAGATAAAGATATTATCAGAAAACACAATCTGAGAGAATTCATTAATACCAGATCTTCTCTGCAAGAAATGTTAAGTTTTTCAAGGAGAAAGAAAATAATGTAGTCAGATACTTGAATCTACATAAATGAAGAAGAATACAGGAGAAGCAATTAGTGAAGGTGATATAAAGTTATTATTTTCTTATTCTAAATAAAAGAAATGCATAAAATAATATTATAAACAATATATTGATTATAGCAGATAGATATGTGAAATAAATGAGAAAATAAAGGATAGAAGAGAAAAATTGATAATGCTCTGTTATAAAGTCCAGGTACTATACATGAAAAGGTGCAGTATTATTAGAGGTAGATTATGATTACTTAAAAGTATATATTGGAAATTTTAATGTGACCACTAAAAATAATACATTGGAGAGAGAATACAATTTTCAATAAGAAACAGAGATGTCAGTGAAAGAGAGGGAGAGGAACAAGGAACAAGTATAATGAATGGAAACATTGGTAGTTATTAATCTAACTATATCAGTATCACTTTAAGTGGAAATAGTTTAAGTACACCAGTTTAAAATCAGACATTGTCAGAGTGGATAACAAACAAACCCCAAAACTTTAAATATTCAGGTAAGTTAAAGGCAAAGAATTGGAGAAAGATAAACCATGCTGACACTAATCAAAAGAAATCTTTAGTATCTATATTAATTTCAGAAAAAGTACACTTCAAAGTTATTAAAGAAAAAGAGGGGAATTATATGATAAAGGGGGATTCTCCAAAATATAGCAACTCTAAACATACATGCATCTAGTATCAAACTACACAAAGGAAAATTGATAGAATTAAAAGAAATAAATTCACTTTCATAGCTATAAATTTCAACATCCCATTTTGAGTGATTAATAAATCAAGTGGGATACCAAATCATTAAAGATATAGTTGACCTAAATAGTACTATCAATCAGTTTGCTCTAATTGACATTTATAAAATTTTCCATTTTTCAATAGCAGAATACATATTCCTTTCAAACTGATATAGAACATTTACCAATTTGGATCAAATTCTTGGCCATAAAACATACATCGACTAGTTTAAAAGAAGAGAAATAATACAAAAATATGTTGTTAGGCCACAATGGACTTAAACTAGGAACCAGAAAAAGAAAGATTAAAAATCACCAAATATTTGGAAATGAAATAATAACATACTTACAGAAAAAATATGGTTTAGTAGAGTCTAAGAAAAATTTTAAAATATTTTCATTTAAAATAGAAACACAACTTTTCAATATTATTGGGATGCAACAAAAGCAGTGCTTATGGAGAAATTGCTAGGAAAAAAATACCTATTTAATAACAATATCTAAACTCACAACTTAATCTTTCTTGGTGGGAAACTAGAGACATAAGAGAAATTAAAGCATAAAGCAAGCAGAAAAAAAATTAGAGCAGAAATTAATGACACTTAAAAGAAAAAAATAGAAAAATCAACACAACTCTTCTTTGAAACGGTCACAAAATTAATAAACTTTTAGGCAGTCTAACCAACAAAAAAATTACTAACAATAGAAATGAAAGCAGAGTCATCGCTACTGATTAATGGATGTTAAAATGTTAACAGGGAAAATCACAAACAAATTTTGCCACGTATTGAACAATTAGGTGAAATGGAGCACCATCCTGAAATAGAAAATTTACCTAAACTCATGCAAAGAGAAATAAATCATCTCAATTGACCTGTATCTATAAGTTGAGTTGATAATGAAAGAAAATTACAAAGATATAAGCACTATCCCAAATGGTAACAGTACTGAATTCCATAAAATAAGGAAGCACAGAAAATACTCTCTACATAATTCTTTCAAACATTACCCTTACACCAAAAGCAGATGGACATAACAAAAACTGGTTTAACAGACCAGTATCCTTCACAAATAAAGATAAAAAACCTCCTCAACAAAATATTAGCAAATCAAACAAGGGATAAATCTAATTATATACCACAACAATGTACTCCTGATATACAAGGCTGTTTCAACATTTGAAAATCAATTAATAAATTCACCATATCAACAGCCTAAAATCCAACCAGAAAATCAAATGATCATATCAACTGATGAGAAAAAAAACACTGAGAAAATCCAGCACTCATTCATGAAAAAATGCTCAAAAACTCAAGAAAGGAATAGAGGGAAAACTCATCGAATTGATAAAAGAATATTTCTAAAACACCTACAGCTAATATCATACTTAATGATGAGAAACTGGACATTTTCACCCTAAGATGAACAAAACAAGAAAGTTCTCTTTTACCATTTCTCCTCAACAGTGTACTGGAGGTCCTAGTAAAAAGACAAAGTAAAGAAAAGATACATAGATCGGAAAGAAGAAATAAAACTGTCTTCATTTGCGGATGACATGATTATTTACGTAGAAAATGTCAAAGAAATTTTTTTTAAGTTTATTTATTTATTTTGAGATAGAAAGAGGGAGACAGAGAATCCCAAGCAGGCTCTATGCACTCAGTGGCAGAGCGTTACGTGGGGCTTGAACACAGGAACCATGAGATCATGACCTGAGCCGAAACCAAGAGTCAGAGGCTAACTCACTGAGCCACGCAGGCACCCCTCCAAGAATTAAAAAAAAAAAAAAAAAAAAAAAAAAAAGCTGTCCTAGAACTAATAAGCAAGTATACCAAAGGCACAGGATATAAGGTTAATATATAAAAACCAAATATTTTCTTATATATCAGCAATAAAAAATTACAATTTGAAATGTAAATATATATATATATATATATAATTTGAAATAGGATTAATAAATGTAATGCTTAAGTATAAATCTAACAAAGTATGAATAAGATCTATATGTGGAAAACAGATAATCCTGAAAAATATCAAAGATAATTTTAATAAATGGAAAGATACTCTGTGTCCATGGATTGTAAGACTCATTAATGTTCAGATGTCAATTCTTCCCAACTTTATAGATTCAAAACACTATCAAAATTCTAGCAAGCTCTTTTATAGCTACTGAAAAACTGATTCTAAAATTTATATGTAAAAGTCAGGCCAGTACTGAAAAGAATACAGTTAAAGTACTCACACTACTCAATTTTAAGGCTGACTTACAGCAATCAAAACAGTGTAGTATTTGTTAAAGAAATGATACATCAATTAAATGAATGAATATAGATATCAGAAATAGATCCAAACAGGAGCACCTGGGTGGTTCAGTCAGGTAAGCATCCAGTTCTTGATTTCAGCTCAGGTCCTGATCTCATGCTTTGTGTGATCAGGCCCCGTGTTGGGCTTTTGGCTGACAGCACAGAGCCTGCTTGGGATTCTCTCTCTGTTCCTCCCCTGCTTGTGCTTTCTTTCTCTCTCTCTCTCAAAATAAATAAATAAACATTAAAAAAAAAAAAGAGAGATGGGGTGCCTGGGTGGCTCAGTCGGTTAAGCATCCGACTTCAGCTCAGGTCACAATCTCGCGGTCCGCGAGTTCGAGCCCTGCGTCGGGCTCTGGGCTGATGGCTCAGAGCCTGGAGCCTGCTTCCGATTCTTTGTCTCCCTCTCTCTGTGCTCCTCCCCCGTTCATGCTGTGTCTCTCTCTGTCTCAAAAATAAATAAACGTTAAAAAAAAAAAATTAAAAAAAAAAATTAAAAAAATTAAAAAAAAGAGAGAAACAGACCCACACAAATATAGTCAACTTACCTTGACAAAGTAACAAAGACAATTAATAGAGAAAAGATAGCCTATTCAACACAGCATGTAGTAAGTAATAATTGGATACTCATATGCAAAAATACATAAATAAGCCTATACACAGACCTTACATATTTTATAAATGTTATCTTAAAATGGATCATAGACTTATATGTAAGTTAAAATTTTTGAAAGTTTAAGTAGGAAATAGGAAAAGAAAACCTATGTGACCTTGGGTTGATGATAAATTTTTAGATATAACAAACACTTAATGATGTTGACCCATGAAAGCAAAAGTAGATAATTTGAACTTTATTAAAATCTGAAATTTCTGCTCTGTGAAAGACACTTAAAATAATTAAAAGACAAATAATAGACAAGAAATAATATTTGCAAGCCATATATCTGATAAAGGACTTGCATTTAAAATATAAAAAAATAAGTTTAAAAAACAATAAGAAAATAAACAACACAATTAAAAATGGGCAAAATACTTGGAGAGACACTTCACCAAAGAAGATAAACAGATGGCAAATAAGCTTATGAAAATATATTCAACATAATCTATTATTAGGGAAATGAAAATTAAAAGAAGATGTCTATTAGAATTATTAATTATTCTTTTATTTCTATACAGAATATTTGTGGTATAAATGGTGCAAGTGGATTAAGAAATCTTCAATTTTGTATTTGGTATGTAGCCACTTTACTGTCCTTGTTTTCAGTAGCTCTTTCTTTTCTTTACTGATCGAGTCTCTTGCATTTCTTAATTATACAATCGTATTATAAATGAATAGATGACTTAGCTTTCCTAACATTTATTGTTCTAATTCAGTTTCCTTGTTGAGTAACTGAAATTGAAAAGTGAATCTAGAATAATATTTATGAAGATTATGAGTACCATGTTTTACTTACAAATTTACTGGAAGTGCTTCTATTATTTATTTACCATGATTCCGCTATATAATGTGAAATATGCATTACATGCATCTATAATCTATGTATGTGTGTGTATGTATATATATACATACATATGTGTGTGTATATAAATATATATATGTGTATATATATATATATATATATATATATATACACATTTAACCTAGTTTAACAATTATCCATGTATTCCTATCATAAATTTTTTTTACATTTATTTATTTTTTGAGAGACATAGAGAAACAGAGTGCGAGTGGGGGAGGGACAGAGAGAGAAGAAGACACAGAATCCAAAGCAGGCTGCAGGCTCCGAGCTGTCAGCACAGAGCCTGACACGGGGCTCGAACCGATGGAGTGCAAGACCATGACCTGAGCGGAAGTCAGACGCTTAACTGGCTGAGCCACCCGGTACCCCTCCATGTATTCCTATCTTAATAAAGTTTTTTTTTTTTATTCAGAAAATAAGTGTATTATAGTAATACACATGTATGGTAACAATTTTTTAAATATTTATTTATTTTTAAGAGACAGAGCGCAAACAGGGTAGAGGCAAAGAGAGAGAGACACAGATTCCAAAGCATGCTCCAGGCTCCGAGCTGTCAGCACAGAGCCCAATCAATGCGGGACTCCAACCCATGAACTGCAAGATCATGACCTGAGCCAAAGTTGGACACTTAACTGACTGATCCACCTAGGTGCCTGATAACATGTTTTATAATAATGAATTGTCCTCAGTTAATGAACTAAACCCTACTAATTTTAGCTATAATTATTTCAGTGTACCATTGTAACATACTCATTATAATTTTACATTTTTTTGTTTCTTGGTCATGTTTTTGTTCAAGTATAATTAACATACAGTGTTATATTAGTTTCAGATGTACAATATAGTGATTCAACAATTCCATATATTACACACTGCTTATAATAATACTTATTCTAAGTTTGTATTATTATACCCATGATAATTTTGAAGATTTTTCTCCAAACACTTAGGGTCCTTCCTTCAGGTCTTCTCTGCTCTCTCTGTTACATGGTCTACATGTTTCCCTCAGTAATGTTTATTTAGTCCTAGCCAGAACTAGAAATCCAGAATCCAAACTCTAGAAATGCAGCCATTCCCAACACAGAAATCTCCCTTTTGATCAGAGCAGCTACAAGGTGCAGTTTCTGCTATCATTGACTTTTCATGTGAGAGACTGTGATCCAGGAACTACCGAAGACACATTTCAAGCTCTCTGGGTTGTACTTTTGAACCGTTTTACCTGGGCTTACAGTAAGGAAAAGCTTCTGCCTGAACCCACAAAGTAGCAACACGGTGAATTTCATTTATATATACATGTAAAAAATTCCTATTTATATGTAACAGAGCAAATAATGTTTTAAAAGATAAGAATCCAATGAAAAATGGGTAGCAAATAAAAATTGGCATTTAATACTAATGAAAAGGTTGTGTGACATGTAAATTTGCTCAAACTCACTAGAAACAATAGAAATACAAATTAAAATACTAATTTGCCATTTTCCACACAGTGTGGAGAAGAGTGTGAAGAATCAAACATTTGTGTGCACTGTTGATACATGTGTAAATTAAAGCAACTTCTTTGGAATGCAAGTTCTATTAAAATAACATTTATATTCTGGCCCAGAAATTCCACTTTTGGGAATTTATTACCATAGAAATATATAAAGCTGAAAATAAAAAGTTGTTCTTTACTGCACTGTTTATAATAGAAAATAGAAGCTCTATCTGGATGCATCAATAAGAGTTGTTTAATGAAATTGTGCCATATCTATACAGGACCAACATTTAGCCTGACGAATAGTAGCATTAGTTTATAAATATATATTTCTTCACATACTGTTCTTGCATTGATATCCCTCTGGCATATCCCTCTAAATGTGCATGTGTGGTTAGGCAAACTTGCATTCTTGCCATCCACAGTGAGAATATTTCCCAAAGAAGGTCCTCTCTTTCAGCCTAGGTTGCAAAGTAAGAAACACGTAAGCCAGCTGAACTCAAAACCAGTGGATGTATAAACTCAAGAATGAGAATTGATATGCATTATAAACCACTAAGTACTTTTGTGGTTGTTTCGTGACACTATCATACCAGTGCTGGTTCTGGTCAGATAGCCATTATTATTGCACAGTAGTTACACTAATTATTAACTTTAATAAAAAACCTGCATATTTACAATAAAATACATTTGAATATCATTAGAGAAAGAGATTACTTTATGTGCTTAATGAAAATATTATCAGGATTTACTTTTAGGTAATATGATATAGAAATGTGTATCTCTTTATTTATGAATGTGAATTTGTATGTATGTATATTAGTATGCATCTTTGCAAAGAAAAAAGTCTAGAAATGCATATAAGATAAACAATACCCTTAAGTGCTTAAATTGAGTACTAGTATTGACAGAGATGTGCATTTAGTTTTGTGTACTTTCCAAAACAAGGTAAATGTGTGCATATATTATTTCTTCAGTAAAGTACATAATGTTTTAAAGTTAAAAATAAATATACAAGAAGTAATAAAGCATTCCGTCTGGCTAAGAACACTGTAAAGTATGTTATAATTTTAATAAAATGATTAAAAATAATCTGTGACTGTCCTGGCTGTGTGATCTAAATTTTGATTTATAAAATTATTTGTTCTGAAAGAACTCAGTTGAGATCATGTCCTGATTTCCCTTCATTATAATGTAATCATTGTTGACATTTATTGACTAATTAATATAAGCCAGGAAATCTGCAGAGTACTTAACTTGCATTATCTTATTTAATACAATACCATTTGAGGTAGGTGTATGAATAATCATGGTATACAGATGATTTTTAATATCAAAGCTTTTTTTTTTTCAGGTATACTCACTAAACTGCAAAACATTTGCCTTTGAATCAGCTACTCTATCTTTTCCTAGTGACTGTATTAACTGGCATTGCAGTTGATTTTATTTTTTTATCTTAAAATAATTTAAAATACACAGAAAGATACAAAACTCATAAAACAAAACAAAACAAAACACCTGTATGCCATTCACCCAACAATTCCATTAAATTTCTCCCAATGTTCCAAAAAGACCTTTAGAGCAAAAGGATCCATACCAGTTGTTATGTATTTATGTTCTATTGTGATTAGACAGAGGTCATGCATTATGAGCTTATATATCACAGAAGTGATGCCGAGTCCTTCATTGCACCCTGTTAAATGGCACACATGTGGAAGCATCCCATTAATGGTTCTTTTGTCATGTTCATAAAACATTGTTTCATCCCTATGAGATTTTCCAATGTAAACACACTTTTTCATACACTTTGAAATTAATGTATATTGTGTGAGACTATACTTTGAGACCATGTAAAATCTTACTCCTTATTCACAAGCACCCAGTAGTTCTATCATCATTTACCATTGTGTTGTTACTATCATTATAAAGCAAGAATTTTCTAAATGGGGATAAGATTCACATAACTTAAAATTATTCCTTTTACAAAAAAATTAAAAATAAAAAAATAAAATTATTCCTTTTAAAAGGAACAATGCATTCGGGACACCTGGGTGGCTCAGTCGGTTGAGCGTCCAACTGTGGCTCAGGTCATGATCTGATGGTTCGTGAGTTCGAGCCCTGCATCGGGCCCTGTGGTGACAGCTCAGAGCCTGGAGACTGCTTCAGATTCTGTGTCTCTGTCTCTCTCTGTCCCTCCCCTGCTCACGCTCTGCCTCTCTCTCAAAAGTAAATAAACATTAAAAATAAATAAATAAATAAATAAATGGAACAATATATTCAACTAGGAAAAAAAAAATCTCTATCCAGTTCAAAACATTTTCATCACCCCAATATAAAAACTCCACACCCATTAGGCAGGTACTGTCCACTCTCTCCTCCTTCCAGCCCTTGACAACCACCAGTTCTTCTGTTTCTACAGATTTGCCTATTCCAAATATTTCACATAAATAGAATCACACAATAATATGTGACCTTTTGTGCCCGACTACCTTAATTTAGCATAACGCTTTCAAGGTGTATCTATGTTGTAACATTTATCAGTATTTAATTTATTTTTATTGCTGAATAATGTTCCATTGAATAAATATTCCACATTTTTAAAATACATTTGTCTATTGATAGACATTTGGGTTGTTTCTTCCCTTTGGCTATTGTGAACAATCCTGCTATGAACACCCATGTAAAAGTATGTATTTCAATATCAATGTTCAATCCTTTTAGGTATATACCTAGGAGATGAATTACTGGACCATATGTATTCTATGTTTTTTGTTTTTATTTTTGTTTTTTGAATAACCACTGAATTGTTTTCCATAGCAGCTACATCATTTTACAGTACCTCTAGTAATGTATGAGGTTTCGAATTTCTCCACACTACTGTCAACACTTACTACTTTTTTTTTATTTTAGCCATTCTAGTAAGTATACAGTGGTACCTCACTGAAATTTTATGTTTCCCTAATGACTAATAATATTGAATATATCTTCATAGTACTTGTTAGTAATTTCCATATCTTCCTTGAGAAATGTCTATTGAAGTCCTTTACAATTAAATATTTTTTTAAATTGAGTCGTCTTTTTGTTATTGACCTGTAAACATTTTTTTATATATTGTGGAAGCTAAACCTTCTCAGATATATGTTTTACAAATATTGCCTCCCATACTGTAAGTTGTTTCTAACTTTCTTAATGATGTCATTTAATGAACAAAAGTTTTCTACTTTGGTAAAGTCAAATTCATATAGTTCTTTTTCATTGCTTAGAGTGTCATACCTAAGAATCCACTGCCAAATCTAAAGTCATGAAGAACTTATCCCTATGTTTTTTTCAAAGAGTTTTATGGTTTTAGTTCCCATATGTAGGACATTAATCTATTTTGACTTAAGTATTGTATAACTGTATGTTATTTATCGCATATGCTGTGAAGTAGGGGTTTGAGTTAATGTTTTTACATGATGGGAAATATGGGTTCAATTTCATTATTTTGCATGTGGATATCCAGTTTCTTGCATACAACTGTATTCAGACTATTCTTCACTCATTGAATGGACTTGATGCCTTTGTCGAAATTAAGTAGCCATCAATGTCTGGGTTTATTCCTGGACTCTGAATTCTGTCCTTTTGGTCTATATGTCTATCCTTATGCCAGTACCACATTGTTTATCATTGCTTTGTAGTAAATTTCAAAATTTAGAAGTGTAAGTTTCTGACTTTATTCTTTTACAATATCATTTGGCTACGCAATGTCTGTTACAAATGTAAGAATTTGTAGTACCTTTAAGTAGACAGTAGATCTTTAGAAAACAAGTTCTGAGTTCTAGATATGCTCATTGCTACTGGAGTATTTTTGGTCTCAGGTCCTTTGAATGGGCAGTTAGAATATATATAAATTGAACCCAATTGTTGAATCTAGCTTTCTTCTTTTCTGTATTTGTACTGTTCTTCTACAAGAGTGAAAATTCTAACCCCTATTATCTTCAGTATCTATCTACCCAGCCAGCCATCCAGCCATGGACATACCACTAGTCTGATGACCCTAACCAACACCTTGTCTGAAAGCCTTGTTCATGCAGGCCTTGACTCCCATAGGGTCTGTTCCCAGCTTGGACGCTATTAGTCTGCTAGGCCTGCCATAATAAAATTCCACAGAATGAGTGGTTTCAACCACAGAAATTTATTTTCCCACAGTTCTGGAGGCTAGCAGTCTAGATCAAGGTGTCAGCAGGTTTGGTTTCTCCTGAGGCTTGTCTCCTTGGCCTGCAGAGGGCTGCCTTCTTGATGTGTCCTCATCTGGCCCATTCTGTGTGTGGCGCACATCCTTCTGTCTGTATTCCTGTACTTAAAAGGACTCCAGTCATATCAGATTTGGACCACTTAAAGGTGTCATTTTAGTGTAACCACCACTTTAAAGACCCTATCTCTAAATACGGTCACATTCTGAGGGACTGGGGGTGAGAGCTTCAACATATGAATTCTAGAGGAACAAAACCCTACCCATTCTGGGACATCCCTGCTCCTTGCCACATTATCTTCCCCCCTGCTCTGATTAATTTTTCCATGAGCAGCAGACACTGATAGTCTACCTAGGAAGAAGGGCAGCTTTGTCTTCTTTATAAATTGAATATTATCAACTGATTTAAGTTGAGAAAATTTAAAGAGGTTTGAACCTCAGAGAAAAAGAGGGTAAAAGCTATAGAGCTATGGAGGGAGGCAAGTTAAAAGTGCTTCTGTGAGGTTGAAAATTGTTGGTAGAAAATATTGATTCTGTGTTATTCCTTCCTTCCTTCCTTCCTTCCTTCCTTCCTTTCCCTTTCTTTCCTTCCTTTCTCTTCCACTTTCTATCATCTCTTCTTTCTTTCTTACTAATACTGATTGGCCACCAGGTGTCTTAGTTATGATCATAGTCTTCCAGTGATTATTGTTGACATGAGAATTTTTTTTAAGTTTATTTGTTTATTTTGAGAGAGAGAGAGAGAGAGAGAGAGATAGGGCACGAGTGAAAGAGGGGCAGAGAGAGAGAGAGGGAGAGTGAGAATCCTCAACAGGCTCCACACTGTCAGCACAGAGCCTGACATGGGGCTTGAACTCACGAAACCATGAGATCATGACCTGAGCCGAGACCAAGAGTCAGAGGCTTCTCTGATTGAGCCACCCAGGTGCCCCTGACATGAAGAATTTTTAAATTCTATTTTCCAAGAAGTAGGTAAAAACTTTTGAATCTTACTTAGGTACGGGTGATATTATATCAGAGTCCATATTAGGCTATTAAATAGAATGATTTATGTAGTCTTTCTTCTTCTGAGGAAATTGTATAGCATAAATATAGAATATAATACTGTGGCAGAGAGATCAGGTTTTTTTGTTGTTGTTTTTTAATTTTGGTAGATGAATGTTTTTGTTTGGTTGGCCTTTTTTTTTTTTTTTAAGAGAGATTCATTTATTAATCAAGTATCCAATGAAGATCTATGTTTTAGAAATAAAGCCATTGCTTTAACATGAAAGAGCAAAAAATCCACTGGAAAAACACAAAGTAACATTGACTTTATTTGTTTATTTTTAATTATTTTAATGTTTATTCATTTTTGAGAGAGAGAGATGGACTGTGAGTGGGGGAGGGGCAGAGAGACAGGGAGACACAGAATCTGAAGCAGGCTCCAGGCTATGAGCTATCAACACAAAGCCCAACATGGGGCTCAAACCCGTGAACTGTGAGATCATGACCTGAGTCAAAGTTGTATGCTTAACCAACTGAGCCACCCAGGCACCCCATAACTTTATTTTTTAAATTTTAATTCCAGTATAGTTAACCAGTAGTGTTAAATTAGCTTCAGGTATATAATAAAGAACATTGACTTCAATACACATAGTGACAATGATGTGATGAAGTATGCTTGCAGCAAAACACTCAGAAGAGGCACTAAACCAACACCATAGAGAAAACACTGAAGAGATATATTACTCTCGTAGAAGGTACTTACGAAACTGAAGCTCCAAATACCAGGAAGAGTTAGATGGATTCTGGAGAAAGAACAATCTGGACTCAGAAAACACAATAAGGGAGCATCTGACACACCCAAGGAAATATTAAGAGACTAGCATTCTTATAGTAAAGAGTGTGAGTAGAAGATGCAAGAAGAGGGCATTCCTGGCAGGTACCAACACTGGAAGACTGTATGACATAAAAAGCAATTTGTGTTTAATCTGCAAGTCAGTGGAGAAACACTGAGTGACTTGAAGGAAAAGAGTGAAATCATCCAATTTACATATAGAAGATTGCTCACAGTGTGGAGGATGAATTAGAAGGGCATGAGATTAAAGGCAAGAAGTTAATGCAGTTCCACAGATTATAATAGAGTCAATCACAGTAATGTCAGAGTGGCATATTTTTTAACCTTGCACTACATTTTATATAAATTCATGGCATGGGAAAATATAAATTATGCTTATAAAAATGTGACATTTTTAACAAATAATGACTTACACATCCAAATAAATCCTTCTAAGTAGTAATCCACAAAAATTAACAGCACTATCACCTCTCAAAAATATTTGAATCTCTTCCTTTAAATTTGCCTTCAAAGGTGGTTTACATCACACTAAAAATGTTTACTGTTTTATAAATTATTGTTTTAATGTTATTGCTAGCAGATATTTGAACAAAAATGTCACTGCCTTACTTAATCTGATATTTTGTTGACAAATACCCTTGAACCTTCTCTAAATTGAATGAAAGGAATTTGGGTGCTTAGAGAAAAAAAAAAGAAATATCTAGAGCTTACAGTGTCATGGCCCCTGTAGGCGCTTTATAAATAAAGCCTCCTTTTTTATAAAGAATACGTATTCTTTCTGACTCTATTTTCCACCACCCCCTCCTCTACTCATTTAATTTACTTGCCTGTAACCTTAAGGTATTTTATTTTCTTAGTTCTACTATGTTTAGAACCTCACTGTCTCTCCTAGTAAAAGAGTAATTAAATCTAACTTACAGATTTGCTGTGAAGGTTTACAGGAGGATTCAAGACAATGTACACAGAGTACTTAGCTTTGTGTCATTTTAAAAATCTTTTTTTAAAAATTATTACATTGGTTAACCCAGTGGGAGACATAAATAATCTGATTTCATTACTCAGATTCCTAGATGAACCAGGTTGGTAACACAGAGAAAAACAAGGGCATAGAAAATGTATATTATAATATTAATATTAGATTAAACAGAATTTTGTATTTGGGTGGTTCACTCATAACATAATTTGGCAGGACCTTCAGATCTTTATTATGAGCACCATCATTTTATAACAGTTCACTTTGGATGAATTGGATAAATAGTAAAATGTGAGACAACGTACCATTTTAACTGAAGTATAGTTGATACACAATGTTGTATTAGCTTCAGGTTTACAATAGCATGATTCCACAAATCTACACCTCATGCTATGTTCACATGTGTAGCTACCATGGAGACAATTTATCTTTAATACATTCATACTAAAAAAGAATTCCTTCCAGAGACTGTACTAAGATATAGATTAAGGTAGATTTTATTATGTCAGCTTATTTAGGACAAACCTTTTTGGTTTTACTGTCTACTTGAGCGAAGTTAGATTTGTCTTCACAGAATGTGTTAGAAAAATCCAGTGGGCTTTGCTGAACAAGTGTGTATCCTCAGGAACTTTCCCATTATCTCATGCTCTTATCTACCTTTATAAAACTGAGTCCACTATTCGTTCTTAACAGTTGTGACTTACCTAATATAATTCTCAGGATGACTTTAATCCAAGTGAACTCTTTCCTTTATTATAGATACTTCTTAAACTCAATACATTCAATACACATTTAAGCTACATCAATATATTCTCTTCATGGAACTAGGGAAACTTCAAATTAGAAGAGGTTACAAGAGAGACATGAAATTCAATCCTTAACTTAGAAATATCAAGAGGCTTCTACAGTTTACAAGAATGTCCCTTCAATTTTTGTATAGCTTCAATCTTAGAAATATTATTCATATTTAATGTAAATTTTCCTTCACTGATTTCCAACTAATAATTCATGCCTTAAATTGTATTTTACTAGGCTCTGAAGATACTGAAATGAACCAGATAGATTTATTTCTTATCTTCAAAGATTATACAAACTAGAAGACAAAATGAACAAGTTTATAAGGATAGTGGATATCATGAAGGCAAAGTAACAGAGTGTTATTGGAACATACAATTAATAGACTTTATTTAATCTGAGTTAACTGAAATTACTTGCTTAATATTTTGCCCCCCATCATTGGTCCAAAGATTATTAAGAAGACTGATTATCTCATTCATCATTGTATTCTCAGCATGAGGACAAAATCTTATTTATAGCTTCATTTTTTTTATGAGTTATTTCCATTGTTCTAGTCTGTCTTGATCTTTTAACAACTTTTATCAATAATGTAATTCAATTGTGCATTATCTACAAATGTATCAAGTTTTTTTTTAAATAAAAACAATGAATGGTACCAATTCAACTCAAATTGTGTTTAATACTTAACATGAGTCCATTGCTCAGCTATACATTGTGAAATACTGAAAGCTCAGTGGAATATTTTTAGTATATAATACTAGGTATTCTATATAAATAATACTATGCTTACTAAAAAATAGAATTTAATGAGCCATAGCTATAGCTAGTTAACAGAAGTTTTAATATCTGTTGCTAAGAGATGGTTTCTTATGAGACACGTATTTGTCATTGGAGAAAGAAATCAGTCACTTCAGGTTTGATTTCCCTTACCTAGTCAAAATCTATTTGGGTTTGCAAAATAAGCTAAATTGTATGTGAAAGTCCTGTAGATAAAATAAGGTGACTGAGCCTTTTACATGTTATAATTATGAAGACAACAACTCTAAATTTGTTCATCATTTTAGTACATATTTGAAGTACATATTGCATGCAGCCATTGTACTAGACCCCAGAAGTATTAAGATTAAGACAGGACTCCCATACCTTTTACTGTATATACAGTCTTCAAGTGTATGCAGAATCACAAGTTAAAAAAAAAAAAAAAGTGACACAGGCTAAGTGCCATAAAGTAGTCACAAAGTGGTATACAAGCACAAAGATAAGACTGACTGATTTTTGCCTTGGTTTATCTGAATTATTTTGACAATTTGGCTCACTTATTTGTCTCAAATTCTTACATTTTTAAAGCTTTTTATGGGAGTAACTATTATACATATAGAAAGGTGAAAAGTAATTTATAGTGTAGAGCTTGATTTTTTACTAATAGTACATTCTCATGTAATACTGTTAATGTAATAAACTATATCTGTAGTTTATATTTTGTAGCATGTAAGACATTGTACACCCATTTTTAATTTAATGTCTTTTTCTCTTAAATTAATATGTATGTCCAGAAAAACATCTAAGATTTACTTACTAAATATTGACTTTTTTTCTAAGTAGGGACCACTCATTTCTTCACTCACTTATTTTATTTTTTTTAATTTTGTATCAACAATATTTATTCTGACCTGACTTTTTTTCAGGGTTGACTTTGTGCTAGGACACAGTACCTGTCCTCAAGGAAAGACAAGGAAACCACTGAGAAAGCTCAGGCCACTAAAGGTCAGGGCAAAGAGGCTTCTACAAAGAATCTTATAAAATATCCCAGATGAATTTATGGAGTCATAGGTCAACAATTGTTCATGATTATTATTGTTTTTAAAGCACGCGCGCGTGCGTGCGTGCATGCGTGTGTGCGTGCATGCATGCGTACGTGCATGCGTGCGTGTGTGTGTGGCAAGATTTCATTCCTTTTCATGACTGGAATATTCCACTAACTCAGTCATGAAAAGGAATGAAATCTAGCCATTTGCAAGATGGGTGGATCTAGAAAGCATAATGCTAAGTGGAATAAGCTGATCAGAGAAAGACAAATACCTTATGATTTCACTCATATGTGAGATTTAAGGAACAAAACAATGAACAAAGGTGGGGGGAAACAAAAACAACTCTTAACTATAGAAAACACACTGAAGGTTACCAGAGGGGAGGTGGGTTGGGGTTGGGTGAAACCAGTTAAGGGGATTAAGAGTGCATTTATCTTTATGAGCACTGAATAATGTATAGAATTGTTGAATCACTATACTGTGCATCTGAAACTAATATAACACTGTATGTTGACTGAATTGGAATTACAATTAAAAAAAAAACTATATCTTTTTCACTAAATGTTTCAAGTGTGTATATATGTGTATGTGTCTACTTCTTGCACACATTTTATTATGTGTTTATTGTGTATTCTAATATATTTGATGTTTTCTAAAAAAATATTGGATAGTCGCATTTTGTACAATTTTTAAAATTAATAATTTTATATTTATGTATTATATTTATATTAGGTACAGTTGATTTTTGTATTGAGCCTTTATCATCTTAAATTCACTTTATAATAATTTATCTATACATTATTTGGAATTTTAAAATATAAAAATATATGATTTACAATTTTTTAATGTTTATTTATTTTGAGAGAGAGAGAGAGAGAGAGAGAGAGAGAGACACTGTAGGGTAGGGACAGAGAGAGAGGGAAAGAGAGAATCCCAAACAGACTCTGCACTCATAGTGGGACTTGAACTCATGAACTGTGAGATCATGACCTGAGCCGAAATGAAGAGTCAGATGCTATACCTACTGAACTACCCAGGCGCCCCCAAATATGTGATTTGTAAACAATGACAATATCATTCTGTTTTTCATCATGACACTGCTTATTTCTTCTTCATGCCTTAATTCACTTGCTAGAATCATCAGTTACAAGTCGAATAGAAGTAACAATAGTTAGCACTTTGTCATTTTCTAGTCTTCAGAAAGTATCAATAAATTACCATATCCATGATGTTGACTGAAAATTATTTGTAGAGACCCTATTATAAATTAGACATTGTGCCCCCTACTCCAATTTTACTTAAGATTTCATAATTAATGGATATTGAATTTTATCTGCATATATTGAGATGAACTTTTTTAAATCTTCTGTTAATTTAATAAATAACATCAACTTATTTTTGATATCTAAGGAAATTTGTGTTCTTTTTAAAAAAATGGTTTTTAATGTTTATTTTTGAGAGAGACAGAGACAGAGACAGAGAGAGACAGAGCACAAGTTGGGGAGGGGCAGAGAGAGAGGAAGACACAGAATCTGAAGCAGGCTCCAGGCTCTGAGCTGTCAGCACAAAGCCCAATGCGGGGGCCCAAAACCACAAACCGTGAGATCATGACCTGAGTTGAAGTTGGTCACTTAACCAACTGAACCACCCAGGCACCCCTGTGTTCTTAATTAGAAAAAGAGATTAAGAGATCTGGATTTTGTGGTTTGGTAATATTTTATGATTTTAGTTCCATGCTTATGAAAGATAATAGTCTCCAATTTTAATTTCTCATAATGCTCTCATCAGGCTTTTATTTCAAATTTATTTGAGCTTTAGAAAATGTATCTTCTCTTTCTCTATTCCGATATAGTTATTATTTGTGTTATCTCTTTCTCAAATGTTTGGCAGAATTCACCCATGAAGCAATTTGGATGTGGGGTTTTTTTGTGGCTAGTTTTAAAATTACAGATTCTACAGCTTTAATACTTTTAGAATAAATCAGATTTTCTATTTCTTCATGCATTTATTTAATGAATGGCAATTTTCTTAAAATTTTATTATTTTATGTAAATTTTTCAATGTATTTCATTATTCATAACATTTTTCTACTATATATTTAAAACTTGTAGGATATGTTGTAATAGTCCTTTTTTTCTGGTAATGGCAATTTGTATTATTTAATCTCTCTTTTATTTGGTCATTCTTTTCAGACTATACCTAATTTATTAATCTTTTCAAGTAATCAATTTTGGCTTTACTGATCATTATTTTACATTTATGATTCCACTAATTTCTGTTCTAATCTTTGTCATTTTATTTTCCTATTCAGCTTCAGTTTAATTTTCTGCTTATTTTAAAATTGGATATGAATGCTTGGAAGGAAAGTAGTTTTGTTCTAATATGTTCATTAAATATATCCATTTCTTTCTAAGCTCAGATCTTGTTGCCTCCACAAGTTCAAATTTTCCCTTGTAAATTTTTCTTTACCCAAGGAGTTATTTAAAACTACATTTCCAAACAATTTGAGATTTTTTAGTAATCTCTGTTACTGATGTCTAATTTATTTTCACTTTGGTAAGGAAACATTTTAATTGATTCCAATATTCTGAAGTTAACACTGTCTTTGTGGCATGGCATAGAGCCAATTTTGGTAACTACATCATTTACACTTGAACAGGATGTGCATTCTTCAATTTGTTGGTTGAAGTGTTCTATGCATGCAATCAATTGAAGTTGGGAAATTCTATTGTTCAGACCTATATTCTTACTAACTTTTCATTTGCTGGTCTTATCCATTGATATCAGAACAGTGTTAACATCCTCTTCTTTGATTATGGATTTTTTCATTTCCTTTCATGTTATGCTGTTTTGCCTTTAATATATTCTAGCTATGAATTTAATTCTTCATTATATTTTATCTTTAAAGAATATTTTTGTTATCATGTGGGAGCTCTTTTTTATCTCTAATAATGCTTATTGCTTAAAAGTTTATTTTTTCTGATACTACTATAACACATGCAGCAATATTTTGAAAATTTCTTTGTATATCTCTTCCCATTTTTTTTTTTCAATCTTATTCTAGTCTTACATCAAAACCGTATCATTTGTGGGAGGGAAGAGTGGGTGATGGGCACTGAGGAGGGCACCTGTTGCGATGAGCACTGGATGTTGCATGGAAACCAATTTGACAAGAAATTTCATATTTAAAAAAACCCGTATCATTTGTATGATGAATATGATCTGTTGGTTTAGAACTTAGTCTTATAATCTTCTTTTAAATAGAATATTTATTTACACTTAATGTAGTATCTAATACATTTGAATATACTACTTTATTACCATTTGTCTTATATATACACCAATTTTTTTGTGTTCTGTTTCTTCTCCTTTTTTCTTCTTTTGGCTTTATTAAATTTTTTAAATATTTATTCTCTTTACTAACTTTATTGTTACATTATCTAATTATTCTTTTAGTTAATTTATTTTATTTTTTATTTTTTTAAAGTTACCTATTTATTTTGAGAGGGGGAGAGCAGACAGAGAGAGAGAATCCTAAGCTAGGCTCTGCACTGACAGCCCCCCACATGGGTCTTGATCTTAGGAACCAGGAGATAATGACCTGAGCTGAGATCAAGAGTCGGATACTTAACTGACTGAGCCACCTACACACCCCTTAGTTGTTACTTTAAAGTTTAGGGGATGTATCCTTGACTTACTAACTTCTAATATAAATTAATATGTTTACCATTTTCCAGAAATTCCAAGGATTTTATTTAATTTTTTTTTTTTTTTTTTTTTTTTACATTTAGATATTTTTGAGAGACACAGAGAACAAGTCAGGGAGGGGCAGAGACAGAAGGAGACACAGAATCCAGGCTCCAGGCTCCAGGCTCTGAGCTGTTAGCACACAGCCTATCGCGGGGCTCAAACCCACAAACCGTGAGGTCATGACGTAAGCCAAAGTCAGGCTCCGATGCGAGGCTCGAACTCACAAACTATGAGATCATGACCTGAACCAAAGTCAGGCGTTTAATAGACTGAGCCACCCAGGCACTCCAGAAATTCCAAGGATTTTAAAGTACTCACTGTTTAATTAGAAAAATTTCAACTAACATGTATTCCAATTCAAATCTTTACCTAGCCTTTTCGAATCTACTGTTAAATGTATTCATTCACTTCCTAATTATTTTTATTTTAAATAATGGAATTTCTATTTTGCTCTTTTTTGTATTTTAAGAGTTTAACTGAAATTCCTCATCTTGGAATTTTTCTAAAGCATTTACTTTTCAGAACTCATCTCCCACTATGTATATCTACCTCAATTCTTCTATGCTATAAATAAATGCTCATTTAATTTGTCATCACTGCAATATGCTTAGTTTTCCCATGCCTGGACCTAGGTGCCAATGATTCTACACTCTCTTTTATTGAAACCTTGCCAATCAGGTCGAACTAGGACTCTTATCAGGAGAAAACTGTTTCTCTACTCAAAATACTTGATACCAAATGTGTGAGGTTTACACAAGAAGTAAGTTTTCTAATTCTCTGTGGACACCAACTGGATGTTCTACAATTTAATTCTGATACTAACTATTCAAGTTAGCACAGACTCTACAGGTTAAGGGCTCAATCCCACCAGACTATGCCCCACTTCAGATGCAAATCACAAGTATTGGGTCCCCAGGTACCCACACTATTGTCTAACTGTTATAAATCCAAGGTTCCCACAACTCCCTCCTCAGTTTCAATAATTTGCTATAATGGCTCACAGAATTCAGGTTAACACTTATGTTTAATGGTTTATTATAAAGGATATTATAAAGGATATTTGTATCCTGAAAATAAATTGCCAGATGAAGAAGTACACAGTGTGAGACTGGGAAAGTTCCTGAGCACAGGGGCCTCTGTCCCCATGGAATTGGGGTATACCATTTTCCCAGATGAATGCTCAACAACCCCAAAACTCTCCAGACCTCACTCATAAGGGATTTTTACACAGGTTCCATCATGTAGGCATGATTGATTATTAATTTAGTCTCCAAAGAATAGGGGGATGGGTCTAATGGTTACAAGTTTCTAATGATGGCTTGGTATTTCTAGTGACCAACATCCATCCTGAATCGATCCAGGAGCCTACCAAAAGTTGCTTTATTAGAACAAAAGACACTCCTATCAGCCAAGAAATTGCAAAGGATTCAGGAGCTCTACATAAGATGCTCCAATCACTTTTATCACTCAGGAATTTACAAGGATTTTAGAAACTTTTAGTCAGGAACCTAAGACAGAGAACAAATACATATATTTCTTAAATCACACTTAGATACATTTGTCCTGATCTAAAAAATTATATATCATTATGCAATATTTTTCCTATTATTTATTTACACATATTGTATATTGTGTGTGTGTTCTCTTTTACATATCAAAAACTTTGTGAGGACTAGTCAAGCTCATATTCTTTGGTGCCCCACATAGCAGGTAGCACAGTGTCTTAACTATAATCACTTTACAACAAATATAAGCTATATAGAGATAGCATAGCCTAGTGGAAAGAATTTGAAATTGAAATGATAATAAAATTCTGGATTCATATTTCAATTCTTCCACCTACTAGCTGTGGGATATATTCAATGATTTATCTGAGACTCAGTTTCTCATATATAGTTTTGGAATATTATTAATAGTATAGTCTATAGTGCAAAGTCTTGGGACTAAGTGGAAAAATGCCTAAAAAAAACATCAGGCCTGGGTAGCTCATTAGGTTAAGCATCTGACTGCATGGACTCACAGTTCATGAGATCAAGTCCTGCATTGGGCTCTGTGCTCACAGCAAGGAGCCTGCTTGAGATTCTCTTTCTCCTTTCCTCTCTGCATCCGCCCTGCTCATGCTCTCTCTTTCTCAAAATAAATAAACTTTAAAAAATACATGCCCCATATAAATAAACATTCATAATAGTCTATATTTGTTATGGGCCTCTGCTTATGCAGTCAAATGGTTAAATGTTTGTGAAAATAAAAATTTGTAGATTATTTTTTGTGATTTAATTCAAAGGTTAGTTTGCTTCATGGCATGCTGCTGAAGCAACCTAAGTAAACAATTATTGAAAATAAAATATAGGCACTCGTAGCATTTTAAATTTCTCCTTTATTTTCTGAAAATAGATAAAATTGATTTTGTATGAAAGAATAACTGCAGGATGAACAGTAAAACAGATCTACAACTTTCAGTAGTTTGACCAGATGATATTTTTTTCTGAGGAATGAAGCACAGACCTGATCATATCCTGCAGCTCCGTCTCACTTTCCAACCAAATGTCTTTACTGAAACTGCAAACTATCTCATGTAGAAAACAAAAAGGCACAAAAGTGCTCATTTGGCAATTTCTCTCTTGGCTGAAAGATTTCTGACATTTCAGTATCTTCTCACTCTATAATTTGATAAAAATAATGTTATATTGATTTTTTGTCTGGCAACTACCTAACGATTTTAAAACAATAATAATCATGGAGAATTGTTGACCTATGACTCCATGAGTTCATCTGGGATATTTTATAAGATTTTTTGTAGAAGCCTCTTTGCCCTGACACTTAGTGGCCTGAGCTTTCTCAATGGTTTCCTTGTCTTTCCTTTAAGACAGGTACTGTGTCCTAGCACAAAGTCAACCCTGAAAAAAAGTCAGGTCAGAATAAATATTGATACAAAATAAAAATAAAATAAGTGAGTGAACAAATGAGTGATTGGTCCCTACTTAGAAAAAAAAGTCATCTTGGATTTTTTTTCTGGACATATGTATTCATTTAAGAGAAAAAGGCATTAAATTAACAATGTGTGTACAGTGTCTTATATGTCACAAAAGGCGCTTCTGTCACTTACCTAATGTAAGCTTCTGAACTATGCAAAAATAGGTCCCTTATAATGCTTTCCTGTACTAGTCATTATAACATTACCTAAATGAAGTCTTCTTCCCATACTATTTCCATGCTGACTCAGTGGAACTATCTCCCATATCATCTATAATGTCTTCCTTCTCTGATCTCAGAGACCTTGGAGATCTATACCATTTAAAATAATGCCTGACTATGTTTCATTATACATAGGCTTCTATTATAAAGTTACATGTCTCTTCCCAAACGACAGTAATTTCTTCAAGATAAAATCTGAGATGCTCAGCTTATTGCAGAGAAGAAAGCACTTAATATGTACATGCAAACATTTAAATGAAGTGAAATTCAATATCAAGAATATAGAAATACCATTCAGTCAAGTTAGTGAAAAGCATTTGATAGTGCTCTGAACAGCATGCATTGGTCTCCTAAATAAAATTTATTTCCTTATTATTATTATTATTATTATTATTATTATTATTATTTATTTTGCCAGAAATGTTTCTGGATAAGTATAACTGCTCATTGCTGAGGTCCCTATCTTTACAATCTTTAATATAATGTAGTGCCAAAGGATTGTGGGCTTTCATTCTGCATTTTTTAGTTTTTATTACCCATGATATTCTGACTACCAAGGAAGAACATAGCCATAAAACTAAAGGGAAAATATGTAAATATATCTCTAAAGTTGTTCGCTGTTCCCAAATAAATATTTCATCTTCTGAAACAAGCAAAGGAAAGGAAAGAATAAAGAAAGAAATAGCCAAAAAATATAAAAAGTTACATTGAGTAGACTTGCCTGGTGCTTATGGACAAGAGATTTATCATTTGGTAGAGGAGTAATAATTTTCAGGTGCCTTATACTAACTAGTAATTCTACCCTACTGACAGCATTTTCCGTTTCTCACTTTCTAAAAAGAATTTAAATTTTCTTCCCTTTCTTCTCAAGTACATCATCTCCCAATTAGCTAATAATTATGCTTTATACTTAATTGAAGCACGTATGAATCAACTTCAATCAACTGCTAATCTGTTAGCATCTGTAGACTATCCATACTCCTTGTTTTTCTTGTCACCAGAGATTCAGTCTTTATATTCCATCCGGGCTCTATAATTGATTCCAAAACTTCTATTTATCACCATTGCCATTATTAGCCATCATTACCTATTTCTTAGACTACTGAAAACAGTTTTATCTCTTGCCCCCTAAAATCTATTTTTTTACAGAATCCAAATTAAGCTTGTTTAATTCACCCATCAATGTATTCATTTATTCATTCACTCAAATATGTTCTGACTGCTTACTCTGTGTCAGGCACTATTTGACATACTGAGGATATAATGATAAGCAAAACAGACAAAAACCCCTATCATGATGGAGGTTATATTTTTAAGGATGAGAAATACAATCACTAAGTTAAATTATTTTATATATGGCATGTAAGTTATATAGAGAGGTGGATGTGATATTTATCTATATCTACACATCTATCATCTATCATCTATCTATCTATCTGCTATACAAGAAAAAATAAGAGAGGGGATATTAAATACTCGTCCATTAAAATTTAGTTAGGGTAATCTGAAAACTCTTCACAGAATAGCTTTATTTTTGAGTAAAGACCTGAGGAAATGAGGCATTTATTTGGTTGAAGAGTTTTCTATAGACAGTGTGATTGCTGTATTGAGACTGCTGGGGCAAAGTCAGGAAGACCAGCTAGGGAGCTACAGCAATGATTATATGGATTCTATGCTCCAGAGTGTTGGTGATGAAAGTGACTCAGGCAAGGTGGATATACAGATCTGGAGTCAGGGAGAAATTAGGACTTGTTATAGACTAAATATTTGTGTGTCTGTCCCAAATTCATAGATTGACCTAAAGAAACGTGTACAAATGATTGTGTCAGGATACATTATAGAAAGAAATCTGATATAACAAATTGGATAAAGAACAACACTTCACCACTGAGTTGCCTTTCAATAACAACAGTGACCCTTCTGAGATTTCGTGAATACTTCTTAGAATCTTTAAGAATGACTTCAAGGAGAATCACAAAGATTAAGTATATTAATGTTCTTGTCTTTATACTTTATCTAGTGTTTGACAGACTATATTTAGGTCTGCCGGTTTTAAATTATGGGGTCTTTTTCCTAAGGCATGAAATATGTGCCTACTACTCCTCACTAACTGTTAAAACCGCCTTACAGAACAATATTCTTATGCCTTTTATTGGCTATCTAGGAATTTTTACCGTATGAGTTTTGGAAGATAGCACTTACCAAGAAAAATTATGTAGATTTTGACAAACAAAAACAAATTGAATACAAATTTCAGGTGCAAAATCAGATAGATAAATATGATCTTTACAAATATTTCTTTAGAAATATCAATAGCTAAACCATAAAATAAAAATAAAAATAAAAACTCACTTAATTGCATAAATGTTTTAGGATCTATTTTATAATACTTAAATATTTGAAACAAAGAGGTCAATTTTTTTCACATTGTCCTTTTTATCTAATAACTTATCATTCTGTAAATATAAGGCCAAACTAACCTTCCTCGGCTTCAGTTTTTTTCTTTTGAAAACTACAGGCCGTATTCTAGTTGACAAATTGTATCTTTTCTATCTTGATGGTGTTAAGGTTCAGTGGTATATTATCCAAGAAGTTGACTACTGAGGGAGCACATAATTTCACCCTACCTAGACCAATGATATCCTCTCTGTCCCTCAAAAGAGCATATCACATAACAAAATGAATACCTAGCAATGGAAATCTGTTCACAAAAACAGAGAACCCACGTAAATACTAGTATGTTGAAAAATGTGGAAAGCTGGCAAAGTTAAATGTTTTTCCCACTACAACTAGAATGAACATTTGGTTTTATAATGAGTATTAATAAAAACCAACAATTTGGCCCATTGTGGTACATTTGTTAAAAATGAAGTGTTTCTTGGTAAAGACACAAAATTTATGTGATAAAATACAAGTTCTTTGTACATGCCTTGAAATATCTGGGGTCTCAAGATGCCATTACTTCCATTAAATTAATATTTGGTAATTATTGCTTTACTTTGGACAAAAAACATTCTATGTCTGGGTGAAAGTATCATCTAATTTGAGAATTAGTAGAAAAAAATAAATACATACACATGTGTATTTATATGTATGTGCATTTGATAATACCATAGTGAACGCAGTGTTTAATATATTGTACAATGTTAATAAATGCTACTTCTTATATGGACTCTCTTTAGCAGCTAGTAAAGATAGAATTCATTTCCAAAAATTTCTATCTGAACACAGACAGTATCACATTTTGGAACATCTGAACTGTGATATTGAAGATACTTTATATTTCTTAAAATAAATTTTCATTATCAATGTAAAATTTATTATCAGAGTCTTGCTAAAACTCATAAAATGAGATACTAAGTATTTTGTGCTTATAATTCAGAGTAATTGAGTGAAGATAACCCTTTTTATAAGAGAATTCTGGTCAGTGCTGACTCCTGGATTCTTTTGTTCTACATTTCACTATAATTTATGTTGCTGAGGCACACAGGCAGTTACTGAGCCAGAGTACAACCTTCCCATGCAACTCATTGAAGATATCTGATGCTCAGCTTAAACACATGAGGAGATCAAATCTGTTGAAAGATAACTGTGCATTCTCTAAATTGTTTTAGGAACTTGATTAATGGAAATTATTAATAAATTCAACCCTAAACATGCTAATACTGACTACTAGATTTAGGTGGAGCAAATGGAAAGATTAGCAGAAAATGCCTAGATGTAAGTATTAACCAAGAGAAATGCGACTACACTAAAAATAGTATTAATGATGATTTCATGTATAAAATCAAATTCTGTGTCCATAAATACCACTCTTATGATATATGTATATACCTTTAACGTACACATTTCCCTTACAAATAATTTATTTTTCACTTGTATGAGGACTTTATACCATATCATAGAGGGGATTTTTGAGAGAAGGTGAATATTAGCCCAGGGAATATAAAATCAGAACATTCAACATAGCAACATTAATACTGATCTATGTGAATGAGGCTTTTTACAAGATTAGAAGAAAATTTAGAAAGTACCATTAGCTAACAGTAAAAGGCAGCATGAGTAACTTAGGGAGTAATATGTTTGCTACTATTAGAGGGATTCAAAAATAAGTTACACAGCCAGGGCTAGACTTTACCAGTTTAGTAGTCTGTGATTTCATGTGCAATTCTCCAGAAAATGGTAGATTATCAGTGGCAATATTATACAGACACTATATATTATGCCAAATATAATATTATTGTGAAAGAATCTCTTGATAGGTATTAACATATTCAACCTGCAGTATGAATGTTGGAGAAATCATGAAGCATTTGGCAGAATGTATATCCCTTATAAAGAATAACATACTGGGCACCTGGGTGGCTCAGTCAGTTGAGCATCTGACTCTGGATTTTGGCTCAGGTCATGATCTCACGGTCTGTGGTATCGAGCCCCGCATCAGTCTCCATGCTGATAGCCCCTCCCCTGCTTGTGCACTCTCTCTCTCTCTCTCTCTCTCTCTCTCAAAATAAATAAATAATCTTAAAAAAAAGAACAGCATACTGTATATTCATCTTCCCTAAGGATTTAAATAATGCAGATGCCAAAAGAAAACAACACGAAGTTCCAAAGTCTTAGAAGAATTAAAGATGTTGCCTAACTTTCAGAGGAAACACGTATGATGACTTTCTAGACAAAATTAACACAAGACAATCCTGTAGAATATGCCTAAATGCTTATTCTATATAAGAATAAATGCTTAAAACTATAAGGAAATAAAGAATGCTAAGAAAACACCATGCATCTCCAGTAGTGTCTTTATCATGAGGTTGCATTTAAACAAAACTCACCTGAGTGAGGTTAGATAAAATTACACTTAAGAAACAATCTTGGAAATAGTCTCTCAAGCAGCCCAGGAAGTGTTACATATTAAAGTCAGCATCTACCTAGTCTTGCCATGGTACTGACAAGCACTTGGTATCACATAGTAATAAGCCATTTAGAGCAACATAGTATCACATTATAATAACACATTATTATACCAAACACTACTACTCATTTAACAAAGAATCTAATTCATTACACTTTTCCAATTTTCCTAGTGTCTGCCTTGCTTTATTTCTTGCAACTACATCTCACTACATATTTAACTTGGAACTTGGTTTTCCACCCCAATTTTGATTCCCAATCATATTTAGCTAGTAATCCCTAAGCAGTATCTTATCACTAATTTTGGTACCTTACATCATGCTAAAAGTCCTTGACTTTGTGGCTAAAACCAGTTTCCACTGGTCCAAGAGTGATGTAAGGAAAATATTGGGTAATATGTATCAGTCTCAGGAAAAAATATGCACATTTTTAAAGTAGCCATTGAAAAATAATAATAGTTGATATGGAAGCACCCCACTGTGCGAATCTTATTTTTCAAAAATTACAGCAAAGAGATCATGCAGAAATAAAATTAAAAATAGATTTATAAGTGGCCAAATTGAGATCACAATCAATTCACCAAACTTCATGCACTTCAGAGCTCCATTAAAGCCTATTTACTCTTACTATACATGTAATTCTAATCAGCCTTGATATTTCATTGTTTTCAAAGGAGTGAAAAAGACACAAAGAGCATGGCAAGCATTGACAACTATCAAAAAATATTAAACATAATGAGTCAAATTAAAAAAGGTGCAACAGTCCAAAATGTACAGGTTTGGAGCTATTTAGCCCACCTGCTTACAATTCATTACAAGTTACCCACTGCCCTCAAGAATGAAATTCAGATATTACTTTCATGACTTTAACAGTATGGACCTTCAGCTCACATCTTTGAGCACATTACCTTCGGCCCACACCTTTGAGAGCATTCATATTTCTCTTTTCCTTCTCTCCACCTGTGCCTTCCTCACCTCCCTCTCTGTCTCCTTCTCTTCCTCCCCCTGTCCTCTGTCTATCCCATTTTTCTCCAACCACACTACCCTTCTTACTCTTTTTTAAACAATACAAGCTCATTGTCTCCCTGGGATTCATGTAGTATCTATTCCTACTGCGTGAAATTATTACTTCTTTTTGCCAGGCTGGATTTTTTTTAAATGTTTATTTATTTTGGGAGACAGAAAGAAAGAGAGAGAGAGCAGGGGAGGGGCACAGAGAGAGGGAGAGAGAGAATCCCAAGCAGTCTTCATGTTGAGCATGGCTCTGTCTCACAACCATGAGATCATAACCTGAGCTGAAATCAAGAGTCAGTTGCTTAACCGACTGAGCCACCCAGGCATGTTTGGCTTTTTTTTTTTTAACCTTTCTGGTATCAGTTAAATGTGTGTCATATAGAACTTTCATGATCACTCTAACAAAAATAGACATTTAGATGCTCTGGTTCAAGATGGTGACAAAGGAAGATCCTGAACTCACCTCCTTCCATAGATATATAAAGTTTACAGACATATATGGAACAATTTCCTCTTAAAATTAAAAAAAAAAACAACTAAAATCTGAGCAACAATGACACATTCAGCAAATGAGAAGAAAAAAACACATCTAAGTAAGTAGAAGAAGCTGGGACACAATCTCATCACAAACCCCACCTCCAGCAGCAACCCACAACCGAGAGAAAATTTAAAACACAGAACCTCTAAGAAGCAGAGGATTGGAACTCTACATCAGGCACCTCCGTTTTTAGGACTTGCACCTGAGAGATGAGCCCCCAAATACCTAACTTTGAAACCAAAGGGTCCCATGTCCCAAGACCCACAAACTGTAGCTATGGGGGAGACAGTTCCAAAAAGGGCACACATGTTAGCACTTACCTGCTCCATGGTCCAGATCAGAGGCAGCTGATGACGCCCAGACTTGATGTGAAGGAGGCTCATCAGTTCATATGAAAGCACTGGCCCAAGGAGCAGGCATCTAATGTAGCACACACATCTAGGAGCTTCCTGGAGCACCCTGCTGGGACAGACACTGGCAAGTGCCATCTTCACACTCTCCTTTGGCCATGCTCCAGAACACCAGTATCTTCCAGAAGGCAGCTTTTACGTGTGTGTCTGGTGCCCTGACCTTTACGGCTGCTGCGCAGGAACACTTCTTTACCGTCTGGCTCTGGAAGCCAGGGAGGCTTATGTTTCTGGTCCATGGGACTGCATAATCAATGTCCCCAAGAAAGGAGCTCACACACCTGTCTGGTACCCTGATATTTTCAGCTGCTACCAGGAGACACCTCTACATCTGGCAACCAGTGGGTCGTATGCTCATGGGTCCCAAAGGACGGTAACCAAAAAACAGAGTTCTTAAATAGCTACTATCCCCAGGACACAGCAAGAGGCTACAGACCTAGGAAGTCAGTCTTTCTGTGAAAGACTATTTGTTAGGCCTATAATCTAATCATCATGGCTGCAGCCTGAGAGCCAGACTTCTAATTAAATTCACATGTAGGGGCTGATTGTATCCTTTCCACAGGACTGGGAGGAGGGACGCTATCTTCCAATTTTCCTCTGCAGTATTCCAGAGTTCCGGTGTCTCCTAAAGGGAAGCTTTATACATGGCTGCTACCCAGATTTTTATATCGGTCCCCTCAGGTTTTACAACTGCCATCCAGGGGACACAACTTGATTGCCTGGCTCTGGTAACCAGGGGGACTTGCATTCCTGGGTCCCACAGGACTGTGGCAAACTGAGGGATGGTTCTTGGCAGACTGCCACCCCCAAGGCACTTTGCAGACAATACACTGAGGCACACCCCCCACTCCGCAGTCTTTCTGTGAAGGGGGCCTCTTGGCTTGTCCCAGATCTTTGGCCTGAGGGGCACTCTTCATGTTTCTCACACTTTAGTAGACTATGGAGCTGCTCTCAAGGAACATAGGCTATGGACACCTTCTTGGGCTCTCCCTCTGCCTTGCTCCAGCTCGCAGGTATCTCCTGGAAGAGCTTACACACTCGTGCCACGCAAGGGAAATCACCAGATCTGCAGGTCAATGGGGCTTACAGTTGCAGTCCCTTGGACTGTATATATTTGCATACTTTTAAAAGTTGCTGCCTGAGGGTCTGGCTTGCAAACAGCCTGAATCTAGGTGCTGAGATCCTCCCCTTTGGGACACTGACAGCTTTCAGCACAGCTTCAACTATGGGGAAGTATTAAAAGTAGAATAGGCTGCTTGAACAAGCACAAAGGTTTGAGAAACAACAAAACTTGTGTCTTTTAGAAGATATTTAAGAAATACATGATTTAAGTCAACAGTTCTCAAATTTTTTGAACTCTAGTCCCTTATACTTGTTTTGTGTGTGTGTGTGTGTGTGTGTGTGTGTGTGTGTGCGTGTGTGTGTGTTGGGGGGAGTTCAAATGATACTTTATTGGGTAGCATTTATTTATATATGTATTTATTTTTTTTGTTTATTATTTATATTTGAGTATTTACAGTAGTTTCAGGTGTACAACATAGTGGTTAATGGATGGACCTAGAAGGTATTATGCTAAGTGAAATAAGTCAGAGAAAGACAAATGCCCTATGATTTCACTTAGATGTGGAGTTGAGTCCTCTACACTCAACTTGGCACTGTGTTTGCTGCCATCACACACACACACACACACACACACACACACACACACACAACACAAAAATAATTCAGTATATTGAGTTTGTTAATAAACATGAGAAATAGTACATATACCTATAAAAGAATAGAAACTCAGTCTTACTGTATCATCTCACTGAATTTTATTTATGTTTTTTTATGTTTTATTATTATTATTTATTTTTGAGAGAGAGAGACAGAGCATGAGCAGGGTAGGGGCAGAGAGAGAGGGAGACACAGAATCTGAAGCAGCTCCATGCTCTGAGCTGTCAGCACGGGGCCTGATGTGGGGCTTGAACTCACAAACCCTGAGATCATGACCTGAGCTGAAGTCAGAAGATTAACTGACTGAGCCACCTAGACACCCCTCACTGAATTTTAATTTCAACATAGTTTTTGCATTTACATGATATATTTGCCTGAGTATGTGTTACCATTATTTATGTTTTCTACTTGATCCCCTCTCCTCACTGTTCTCCACAAATAAAATGTCGGCTGCATGGGGACATCAGCTTCTTTCATCTTGTTGTCTTCTGAGCTAAGAATAATTTCTGTGCAAATTACTTAAACAACAACAAAATAATCTTATTCCTTTAAGAATAAGGAATTCCTTTAAAGGAATAAAGCTCATAACATCCCTATGAATAGACTTTAGAATATTTCAGATTATGATAATCTTTAAACAGACTGACCCTTTTAAAAATGTTTATTTATTTTGAGAGAGAGAGAACACAAGTTGGGGAAGAAGTGTTGAGAGAGGGAGACTGAGAATCCCAAGCAGGCTCTGAGCTGTCAGCACAGAGTCCAATGTTGGGCTCAGTCTCACAAACCATGAAATCATGACGAGAGCCCAAAGCAAGAGTCAGATGCCTAACTGACTGAACTACCCAGATGTCCCAAGTAGATTGACTTTTTAAAATAAACTATTTCAGATAATTTTACAAAAAAAAAATCACCTATGAGAACAGAATTCCCATGCAACCCCACCCAGTTTTTCTAATCGTTAGTATATTAAATTAGTGGTATATTTGTCACACTAAGTAAGTAATATCAATCCCATTGTTAAGTCCATAATTCATTTGCATTCCCTTAGTTTTTACCTAATGTCTTCTCTCTGTGACAGGATATCATATTAAAATTAGTTGTCATGTCTCCTTTAGCTGTCTGTGTTGTAAGTTCTAAGAAACTGTGATAGTTTCTTAGACTTTCCTAGTTTTTGATGACCTTGACTGTTTTGAAGGTTATTGGTCAGGTATTTTGAAGAATATCCTTTAAGTGGGATTTCCCGATACTCTTTTCACAATTAGACTGGGGTATGAGTTTTCATGAAGACCTCAGAGGTAAAATGCCATTCTCAAAACATCATGTCAAAGGCACATGCTATCAACTTATCATTGCTGATGTTAACTTTGATCACCTGGTGAGGTAATGGTTTTTAGTGTCTCTGCTGTACAGTTACTCGTTTTCCCCTATCAATACAGTACTCCTTGAAAAAAGTCACTATTCACACCTCACACTTGTGAGATGGAAGCTGGGCTCCACCTCCTCAAGAAAGAAGCATGTACATAAAACTATTTGGAATTCTCTATCTGGCAGATTTATCTATTCTCCCCCATTTACGTATCACTATGGACTCATGGTATTTGTTTTATAATCTGTGATATAATATATACATTATTAAGTTTTTGGCTCAAATTGTTCCAGTTTTGGTCATTGAGAGTTCTTCCAAGTAAGCTTGTGGTCTACTTTTTCTATTAGCATCCCTAACCTACTAACTATAGTTATTGTAAATACCTGCCTGATAATTCCAACACCTTCATTATATCTGAGCCAGATCTGATGCTTTTTGGTTTTGGCCTTTCAGACAGTCCCCACCCCTCCTTGTCATTGCATGTTTCAATTTATTATTTAAAGTTAAACACGCTATCTCAGGTAATAGAAATTGAAGTAAATAAACCTTTAATGTGAAATTTTATGTTAACCTGGCTAGTGCTGGATTGTGTTTAGTTTTTTCTGTATAGATTCTAGAAGCTTCAAATCCCTGTAGAGTTCTTGCTTTTGTTTTTTTTTCACCACCAGTTAGTTTTAATCTTCCTTCCTTGAAAACTCTTTAAATAGAGTATGCACTTTGCCTTTCTGTCAACTTTAATCCTCTGTTATTTTACTGGAGTTTTGGTGCTGGTGGTAAGGTGCTGGAGACGTATATTATTCTATAATTTTATGATTGAATCTCAGTTTATAGCGGTCTGTGTACCTGGGCTGTGACTTTAACAAGTGTATCTTAACTTATATTTTTTCTCCATAGGTAAGACAGAAAGGCTAACGGGGGCTGTGGACAGAAAAACTGGCAGTCCCTCAGGTTGGATAAGGCTCTGGTAAAGTGTTTTTACCTTGAAAGATGGTCTTTGTTATGGAGCATGATCTGGGAGTATTTCACAATGGTTATTTTTCCCCTTCACATGCCAGAGCCCCAAAGGTATCATTTTTGGCTTTTCACCTTAAGAACCTGGTGAGGTTTCTGGAGGTAAAAGTCTCGAAAGTGTGAGGGCTACCTTGAGACTGAGACCCCCAAGAGTTTTTTGTTCTTACACCAATCCACACTCAGCCTCTAGCAATTTGACAAAATGACTATTTAAATGTTTCTACCAGTTTATGGCTCCACTGGCCCTGCTCCCGGTAAACTCATCTCAGCTGTGATTCTTTTTTTTTTAATGTTTATTTTTGAGAGAGAAAGAGAGAGAGAGAGAGAGCGGGGGAGGGGCAGAGAGAGAGGGAGACACAGAATCTGAAGCAGGTTCCAGGCTCCAAGCTGTTAGCACCAAGCCTGATGCGGGGCTCACAGACCCTGAGATCATGACCTGAGCCAAAGTCAGGTTCTTAACCAACTGAGCCACCCAGGCGCCTCTCAGCTGTGATTCTGTTTGCCTGTGTCTGCAAATTTTGGGTAGTGGTTTGCCTTTATGATCTCAGTTCTCTAATGGGTCCAAGAAAAGACACTGATTTTCAGTTTCTTCACTTCTTTTTCTTTCTCATTGTAAGGACAGCAATGGCAACTTCTAAGCTCTGCATTTTGGAGTTGAAACAAGAAATTTTAAAGTTTATTTTTTAATTTTATCCTCCCTTAATTAAGACAGAAAGGCTGGTGCTACTGCTGGAGTTGGGAGTAATAATACCTTCTCCCTACCTGGGATCCAGTTTCAGAACAGTGCTCTGTTCAAGCCATTTGAACTGAATCATAGGCTTTTTTTTTAAATTTTTATTAATTAATTTATTTAAATAAGGCTGTGGCTATTTTGCAATGTTTACTCTTTCCTTCCTCATCCCAGGACCATGAGGGAATCTTTTCCATATCCTCACTATGAGGAACTGGTGATGTTTCTGGATAAAAAGACTAGGTTAGTGTAGGGAACAAGAAAATTGTGGCTCCCAGGATTTTTTTACTCTCATACTAGCCCACAATCTGTTTCTAGAAATTCATGAATTTATCTTTTATATGTTCTTCCAGCACTTTCTGCTCCAGGAGATCTTAGTTACTGTATCTGTGTAGAAGCATTCGTTTTTCCAGACTTTAGGTATTGGTTTGCCTTGTGCCTCAATTCTCTATTGTGGCCAAGAAAAGCCACTGACAGTCAGATTTTCCTTTTTTTTTTTTTTTTTTTTTTTTTTTTTTCAGGTGGGGGGCAGGTTGAGAACCTTTGTTGATAGTCAGATTTTCTATTTTTGTTTTTCCTTGTTGCAAATGGGTAGTGAGCACTTCTTAACACTTTACATGTTGGAGATGAAGCCAGAATTCTAGGGTTGACCTTTCAATTTGGTTCTTTGTCACTGAGTACAACATGAGGGTTGTAGTGTTTTCCGTATAATTAATTCTATGTATGACATGTTGTTTTTATACTTTTCATGCCATCTTTATGGATTTCAACAATGCTTTGTGGTCCTCAGCTCAGTTACTTCAACATTTGCTTATTCCATCCTTTCCTACTCAAGTGGAGACTTGAATTTAATCTATAATTGATAATCTGATTTCATCAAAGTCAACAGCAAATTTTATAGATGAGAAAATTTTGGACCTAGAAAGATTTAGTAGTTTTCCAAGATAGCCTAGGTTAATTTGTAACTTAGAACTAAACAAACAAACAAACAAATACCCAGAATTTCATAAAACCTTACTATGTAAAATATATGTCTCCAAGAATAGACTATAAATAAATTGCCTCTAAATTATTGGAGTGTTTCACAATGCAGTAATTAAGATTTGGGTTCCTTAAGTTAGTAGGTAATAATAGAAAACCTGACCAAACCAGCTTAAATCAATGTAGGTTTATTATCTCACAAAACAAGAAGTTGTGATATAGGTGATAGAGTGGCTCAAAGGGGCTATCAGGGACCAAAACTGTATCTTCTGCTCAACCAGTCTTAGCATTTAAATCTCATTCTCATGTTGGTAAACTTATAGTCTCTAAATGGTGCTGGAGATTTATATCTGAGTTACAAAGGATGGAAGGAAGTGATGAAGAGCAAAAAGTAAGACTGTATTTTTTAATGTATGTTATTTTGTCCTCATTGGTAAGAACTAAGTGAAATGACATCTTGGAATTGCTAGGGAGAGTGAGAGCCAAGTATTTTGATTCCAGCCTTTATAGTAGTAGGAAGCAAGTAAAAGGTGTTCAGTCAACAACTTCCACATCCCATAAAAGGTGTCTAAGAAATACTTCTTGCTATATAAACACATTGTCTCTATTTTAAATTTTCCACGTGATTCCTTTGTGAATCACATGTCTTCTCTTAGCTTCAAATTTACCTAGTTTTCTTTGTGATGCTAAAGCTGAGATTCTGCAAATCACATTTCCATCTTGCCAGCTCCTTTCCTGTTATGCTTTGCCGTGGGCAATGCTGGAGGGAGACTGGAAGGCCTGAAGAGACAGGATTTGCTGCTTTCTGTTTTACTTCCTATTAGTATCAATCAGGTAATCCTTTATTCTGGCAACAACAGCTATATCCATTTGCAAGCTATATATTTCTTTCCCCACATTGCAGGACCTGCCCCCATCATACTCTTTCAAGGATTGTAGCAGTAGCTGGCCTCTGCCCACCTTGGCAGGGGCCTTCATCCAAGATCATGTGGCTTCAGCACTGGTAGAGCTGGAACCCTCCTCTAAATTTGAATCCCAACTCTGTAGGAACCCTCCCTATGTTACTAAATTCTATTAATCCTTAGGTTTTTTCCCGTTTTCCCTGACCCTGAAGACAAAAGCTGTTTTCTGAAGTTACTTCTGTACTAACTTAGTGTTCTCTCTTTGGTTTTTCAGTTCTCCAATCCTGAAAACAATTATTTATATTAAATTCTCTATTTCATATTAAATTCCTGACAGAAATCCTGAGTGACACAAAAATTAGTACCAGGAAGGCCTCGGGATGAAGATGCTCAAAGATGGGCTTTCTGTTATTGGTTTGATTGTGTCCCTGGGCTTGAACATAAAAGCGAGCTCCTTGAAAATGGGAAATAGGGTGCTAAGAATCATGTCATGCAGTGGCATCATAATTAATCAAATTATCATCTATGGTTGATTGTGATAATGTCCTTACTGAAACAAGTTCCTTGAGGGACCAATAAGCTATTATGGTATTAACTATTGTGGCAGCAACAATGACTGCAAGGACAGTAAAGTGAGATACTGCTCTTGCCTGCACTGAAATCAAATGGAGGAAAATAAAAAGAATAAGCTTAGGTCTTTAAACTCTCAGCTTAAATCTCGGTCAGAAAATTAGACAGCTTCTGTGCTGACCCTAAAGGAAATCTCTTAGTTTTGTAGCTTCAAGGCTGATCTCACTGCAATTGTAATTGTATGTGCTGCAGAATTGCTATACAAGTTGATTTTTGTGGTGGATGCTATGATGTGCCACCCAGATCTCCCTTGAGGAATAAAGACCTTATTCTCACAGCTGCTCTCAGTACTAGAGGAGGGACATCAGCTGTACCATTCTTTTGGGGGAATACTTTGACTGAAGATGAATGCCTCTCTCAAGCTCATGCCTCATTTTAGAGAAATTCTGCATCTCCAATGACTGATTGATGCCAGTGTATAAAGACCAGGTCCTCTTATCTCCACTTGGTATAATACTGAAGAGGTGTCTCAGGTCCAAACTCCTCATGCACTGGCTGAAGTCCAATCTAGCTTCTTTCCCCTACTTTCCACACATGTTGATACCACAAGCATTCTTTAATAATGTACTACACCCTAACATTCATCTGAAACTTTGTTTCCCATGTAACCTAATTTGTGACCAATTTACAGCCCCACCAATCCTCTAATGTGAAAAATACTGAAAAATCCTTAGTATGGAGTACTGAGACTATGAGGCTTAAAAGAAGATCATCCAGATGAATTTAGATAAAACTGATAATCTGGAACCCCTAGGCTTCTCTGAGTCTCCCTTCAAAGTAGAAGCATACCCTTCTCTTGTGTCTGAGTATATTTGATTTCCTTTCCTTAGAAACCCTTCAATAAGTCATCCTGGGATGATTATTTTCATGAAGAGGTACCTACTCTCTGCAAGACTCAACACAGTTAATCCCTGCCACTAGACTCTTATCTAGAGGCAGACTTAAATATATTCCAGGGGGAAAAATTCAAAATCTGACTCTATAAATAGCTTATATTAAAAAGTAATTAAGGGGCACCTGGGTGCCTCAGTCAGTTAATTGTCCGACTCTTGATTTCGGCTCAAGTCATGATCTCATGGTTTGTGAGATAGAGCCCCACAATGGGCTGCTTGGGATTCTGTCTCCTCCCTCTCTGCCTCTCCCCTGCTCTCTCTCTCTCTCTCTCTCAAAATAAATAAATAAACATTAAGAAAATTTTAAAGATTTGTTCTAAGGATTAAATAGTATAGTCTATTTAAAACTATTTTACTCATACCTAGATGTGGAAATGGTTCAACATTAAATATAATCATATATATAAGGTTAGATAGATAATATACTTTTTCTCTGTGTCAGTCTCTGTCCTCTGCTTCAATCACTATGTGTGATCTCCTTTTGATTCCATAATCATATGTCCTTCTTTGACTCTGTCTCTCTTGCCTCCCTTATAAGAACTTTTGTAATTACATTGGATTTGCATGGTTAATACAGAAAAATTTGTCTATATCAACATTCTCATCTTAATATAACCATATGTGCAACTCTCTTTTTGCCATGCAAGATAACATATTCTCAGGTTTAAAAGAGTAGGATTAGGACTTGGACATTTTTTAGGGAGAGTACTATTTAACCTATCAGAGTCAGTACTCTGACCTGCACAGAATTTTTTCTGTCCCACGTGCAAAATACATTCACCTCATCCTAACATCCTCACGAGTTTCAAACTTTAACATGTCAATTCAAAGTTTAAAATCTCAAAAACAAACAAAAAACAAACTTCAAAGTTCCATCTAAATCTCGTTAACTCAAATGTCTCAGATCTGACCAACTAAATCTTCCAAATCAGGTATGGGTGAGATTTTGGATGTGATCCATCCTTAAACAAAATCCTTCTCTATCTGTGGAGTTGTTAAACCAGAAAAGTTATCTGCTTCCCAACTACAATGGCTGCACAGACATAGGATAAATATTAAACATTCTTGGTCAAAAGAGAAGATAATGGAAGGCCAAAAGAAGGCACTCATCCCAAGTAATTTTGAAATCCAACTGGGCAAACTCTAATAGGTTTCAAGCTCTGGGGATAATCTTTTGTAGATCAGGGTTCCTCTATCTAACTCTATGGCTCCCACCTCAACGTCATCTTTCCTATTTAATGAAGGATAGTACATGTTTGAAGCCAAGTAATTTTATCAGACTGTTTACTGCCTGTATAATTTTGTGAGTCTGGCATCCTGTTTTCATTTTATTCTCTCTTTATTCCTTTCGGTTCAAACTGGCAGTGTTACTGCTGTTAGAAGAGTCTCAAGAACTCCCAAGTATGTCATGAGATTCACTTCATTAGACACGAGGCTCCTCCACAGATCATTCCTGGATAGTTTCATCTCTATTCCTGGCCCCCACTGAGATAGCTTTGGGTATCCCTGAATCGCATGTCTATTCTCTTTTAAAAGCCCTTTATGTGATTGAATGGTTTGACTTATTGATTCTTGTGAGGTACTAGCAAAGGATTGTTCAGGCACATACTTGGCTTTCTCTACAGAGCAGACTTTACTAACAGCAAATCTCTTAATTTTAGCATCTTTTGCAATCTGGATAGGCTGAGAATTTCCCAAATCATCAAGTTCTGTTATTGTTTTTGTTTTTTAATTGCTTAACAGTTCTTTCTTCAGTCTCTTATTTTACTATAAGCAGCAATAATAATCCAGGCCACTTCCTCAACATTTTACATGAAAATCTTCTTAGCTAAATATCCAAGGTAATCACTGACATATTCTGCTTTTCACATAACTGCAGGACATAATTCTGCTAAGCTTTCTGCCACTATATAACAAGAAATTTCTTTCTTTCAATTTCGAATAATATAGACTCCATTTACTTCTGAATGTCTATATTTCAATCATATTTATGATTTAGACCTCTCACAATTACTATGTTACTATTTAGATCTATCACCTGGTGGTGGCCAACATGGAGATTACTGGCTTTTTAACTCAGTTTGTAAACCAGAATACCTTGTTTGAAGGCTGGAATCTGTTTACAAAAACTCTAAAACAATGTCACAACCATGTACTTTAAATTTTCTTCTTCTAAGAATTCTCCAAAGAGAATGCAGCCATTTACCAAGGTGACTATGCACTGAGGAAAAGAAGAATTTAAATTGGTAGTAGAGGCGCCTGGGTGTCTCATTGGTTGAGCGACCGACTTTGGCGCAGGTCATGATCTCTCAGTTTGTGAGTTTGAGCCCAGCGTTGGGCTCTGTGCTGACAGCTCAGAGCCTGGAGCCTGCTTCGGATTCTGTGTCTCCTTCTCTCTCTCCCCTCCCCCACTTGTGCTCTGTCTCTCTCTGTCAAAAAAAAATTTTTTTTTTTAATTGGCACTAGATTGACAAACACTTGTAGATCCAAGATGCCACTATAGTCCACTAGTCAATATGTGGTCTTCTGGCAGCAAGGTGATAAACAGAGTTTTATGCCTAAGTTCAGGTCACAGTGGATCCAAAGTCCATCCTGTAGTTATTTCCTCAGTTGCTGAATGTATAATTGAATCACCATATACCGTAGACTTCCCTCCCACTACAAGCTGAAAATCTAATAACAGGTCCTACTTCTAGTTGATATAATGAAGTCATAAAAGTCACAGAGGTATCCAATTGCAAGAATAATGATAAAGAAAAATTGATTTTATTTTCAATGCTATCGGTAACTTAATTTGGATATGAAATGAGATGGCTCTTTATAAAGCACAATGAAAGCCATAAATGCTGGTCAGGAGAAATACAGCTTCTACATCAAGGGCCTTTTCACTGACCTTCAGTAAAACAAAGAACATCAAAACAACAAAATACTATAGAGAATCCTCTGGATAACCTTTCTTTTAGCTAAGGCAACAAACAGTTGCTGAGAGAAGGACAGGAAATTGTCTAGATAGAGTACCCTGTACATGATAAAGCAGGAATTGCATTTATCATATTTTGATCTACCAGCATAAAGGGTCCACTCTTCATTATTGTCCCCTCAGCAGTCAATCAATTTGTTGAACAAAGGACTGGAAATCCTTGAATCGAGTATCCATATCTCAATTTTCTTCCATCATACTATATTGTCCTTCATCTTTACATTAGAATGATTATTCCTTTTCTTTCCTTCTTTTGGTTCACAAATTGGCTCCCTGTACACAGTGGGTGAGGAAAGAATGAAGAAAGAGGCAGACCACTCCAGATTGGCAGGTGGCGGTTTAAATAAGCAGGGAAACTCACATATGAGGCTTATCATGGACAGCTGCGAGATGAGTAAATCTACACACAAAACTCCCAGAATCTTAAACGTTTATATAGATGCTTTAACTGGCTTTAATCACATATACTGTGTTGGAGCACAATCAAGTGCAAAGAGTGTCCATAAGGGGAGATGATGTTTACATGGTGCAAAGTATTCATGCAAAATACAGGATGAGGAAAGTTTTTGTGCAGAAGAAAGACCAGCATCGTGTGTTAAAGTGCAAATTAAATGTTTGATAGAAGTGGGAAATTTAGCTAGTTTAGTAAATCTACCAAAAACCACCTACGAATTGCAAAGAGCAAAAGAGTAAAATGGAGAAGACTGGCAGACATCCCCTTCATCATGGGGTCAAAGTAAACATCAAATGTAATGGGATAAAACAAAATTATGTGCAATCTTACAGAATGTAATGAGAATACAGAGCAACATTTAAGAGATCTTTCCTGAAGGGGTGCCTGGGTAACTCATTCAGTTAAGCATTCAACTTTAGCTCAGGTCATGATCTCGCAGTTTGTGGGTTCGAACTCCGTGTTGGGCTCTGTGCTGACATATTGGACCCTGGAGCCTGCTTCGGATTCTGTGCCTCCCTCTCTCTCTGCCCCTCCCTCACTTGTGCTTTGTCTCTCTCCCTCTCTCTCTCAAAATAAACATTAAAAAAGAGAGAGAGAGAGAGAGAGATCTTTCCCGAAAAGATGCATAAACTAAATCTTTTAGGAAAACATCGGACATACCTAAAATGACTTTCTATAAAATAAGTCATCTGTTATTACTTACTCACAAAATAAGGAATGAGGAAGAGTTCTGAACTAAAGGAGATAAAGGAGACATGACAACTAAATGCAATGTATGATTCAGAACTGGATTATTTTCCTATAAAGGGTATAATTTGGACAACTGGTAAAACATCAGTGGGGAAGTAATATGTAACCAATTGCACAATATTTTAATGAGCTTTAAATGAGAAAACTGGTGTTTAGGACAGGGACTAACCTTACTTTAAGTGTTAAATACAAGTAGTCTAGTTGTGTTTGTTTTTATGTGTCATAGGTTGAATATTTGTATCATCCCCAAATTTATATATTTGAACCTAATCCCCAATGTGTTGTTCATGAAAGTACAGCCTTCATGAGTATGACTGCTCTTATGAGACACCAAAGAGTACCCTTGCCCCTTCACCTTGTGAGATAACAGCGAGAAGAAAGCCATCTAACCCAGGAGGCTCTCACCAGACACCCAAATTTGCTGGTGCCTTGATCTTGGATTCCTTAGCCTCCAGAACTGTGGAGGAGAAATACATTTCTGTTGCTTATCAACTACCCAGGCTATGGTGTTTTTGTTAAAGTAACCTGAATGGACAAGAAAATATGTTTGTTTTTCAATTCTGTCAATATTCTTTTATTAACCATGGATTTTCTCTTTCTATACCAAATACACAAAGGGACTGGGGAGAAGGCTTCTGCTCCAGTTCCACTATTCTCTAAAAACCCTCCATATGGAAGAAGGGCTATTGCATCTGATTAGTGAGATAGAGACAAAGGTGTAGATTGGCCCCACACTCCATGAAGATTTCTGTATCCCAGAACTGAATGAGTATGAAGCAGAACTCTGAGATGTGGTGACTAGATGCATGTCTAAATTTAGGAAGACATGGAAAGGCTCAAACTGGGTTACCAGCTCTAGCCATCAGCTCAAATCCAGCTTTACTATTAATAAAGTAGATACTAACATTTACTCTTCATTAGATTCCAATAAATATATTTTACTACACTTCAGAATGCAGAAGAAAAAAAGGATTTCATTAAAGGTCATCCTCAAAATGCTCAATTTATGGTCATAAACTAAAAATCCCTACAAAAGAGTAGTCACTTAAGATTCAATAAACAACCAATAGAGATTAAAGTTTCTGGAGCAGCCCTGAATTTAGTGATCTTAGACTGTGAAGGTCTTTGAATTTATTGTGTTGTTGTAGGTGTCACTGTGCTTGGTGTTAGTAGTCATATAATGGTGATAGGTAAGCAAATTGCTTTAGTACTTTTATTACTTTGCTAGGGCTACCATAACAAGGTACCACAAACTGAATGGTTTAAATAACAATAAAAAGTTTATTGTCTCAAAAGGCTAGAAATCTGAGATCACCCTGTCAATGACTGGATCCTTCTGAGGGCTGTGAGAAAGAATCTGTTCGTTTGCCCTCTTTCTAACTTCCAGTTAGTTGCTGACAACCTTTCGTCTTCCTTGACTTGCAGAAACATCACATCAATCTCTGACTTCATCTTCATATGATATTATCACTATGTGCATGTCTTCCAAAATATCTTCTTTTTATGTTGGAATGGGGACCCACCCTACTCTGTATGAACTCAGCTTAACTAACTACATCTGCAATGACCCAAGGTAAAGTCATATTTTGAGTTACTGGGGCTGAAGGCTTCAATATATGAATTTTGGGGGATACAATTCCACCCATGACAGTACTATTTGGCCAAGAATTGGAATTCTAAGCAACATCTAATTATGACGGGGTTTTAGAGTCTAGAATGTAGGTTCACTCCAGAGTGATAGATTTCATTAATGAATATTTTAAAATGGAGTTGTTTTTTTGTTTTTGTTTTTGTTTTTTTTTAAACTTGCGCCTGAAACATTATTTCTAGTAATTGGGTTTGCTCTCAGAATCAGCTAAAGAGGACTCAGACTGGCTTTGTAAAGTTATATATAGATATGTATCTCTATGAATCTATGTCACAGCCAGTAAGAAAATAGTAGCAGAGTAAGGGAAATTAAAGAGGGGATCATTGTGGGGGTGTTTTTATTTGTTCATAATTGCTACTATAACAAATTGCCATTAAACTTAGTGACTTAAACCAATGCAAAAATATTGTCTTACAGTTCAGTAAAGAAGTCTCAATGTGTTTCAGTGGCCTAAACCAAGTTTTCAAGGGGTGGTGTTTTGTTGTTTTTTTTTTTTTTCTGGGAAACTCTAGGGAAATCCATTTCCTAGTCTTTTCCAGTTTCTTGAGAACATTCCACATTCTTTGGCTCATGACCCCTTCCTGCATGCAGGAAGATGCACATTGCATCTCTCTGACCATTCTTCCATTGCATTTCCCTCTATGTTTTTCTGACACACTCTTCCACCTCTTAAGATCCTTTTGATTGCATTGAGCCTACATGGATAATTCAAGATAATCTCTCCATTTTAAAGTAAACTGATTAGCAACTTTAATTCTACTTTTTAATTTAGCCTGTCTGAGGATTAGAACTTCAACATCTCAAAGACGGTGGTTATTTTACTTACCACTACTTCCTTGGGAGAAAGTTGCAGATACAGAAGGCAGACTAAAGTATGTGAAAACAGAAATGAAGTATGCCTGCACATAAATCATTTGAAGACAGAACCAGAAAGAAGGATGTTGAGTTATTAAATCAGGTTGTTACTAAATCAGATAAGATAAAAGTGAAGATAAAAAGTCATAATCTGTAGGGCCAGAACACAATGACTTCCCTAGGAGGACCCTATCAAAAAAAACTTTTCTAAAACTATTTTTTTTTTTAAACTACAAGGGATGTCAATAGCAAAAAAATAGGAAACTGTCCCTTAAAAACTTGGAAGTATGGTTGTTAAATATGATTTTTAAAATTTGATTGAGGAAGTTAGATACCACTGAAATGTATTTAAAGTATATTTGATGAAATCATGCCAAAGAAAGTCTTATATTATGGATTATATCTGTTAGAGGAAACATCCCTTGAAATTTTTTCCTATAGCACAGTACATTGATTTTAGTTCTAATTAAGAAATAGACTGATTTCAGGATATATCCACTAGGATATAACCAACTCAAGCAGATGAAGTTGATCAAAGCATTGCAAACTATTAGCAGAATAAAATCACACCACCTTCACATTGATCACCGCAGCAGTCACTCAGAGATAGATGGATATAATTCTCCAGGAAGAGTCCAAAGGTATAGCAAACTTGGTTGATGATTTAAAAGAGCTTGGAATCAAAGCCTCATAATTCCAGTTTTAGCACCAATATTTAAAGACTTTCTAAGTCATAATGCCCATACCTACAAAAGGAAAACCTTGAAAAAATTGATGACTTTTCTTGGACCCATTAGAGATCTGATTTTTCAGGGCAAAGCACTACCCAGAATCCTGAGAGGGAGGCAAATCGAAAAAGTCTCAGCAGAAATATGCTTACTTGGAGAGAGCCTCTAGAACCATAAAATGGTAGGAACATTTAATTGGTGATTTTGATGAACTAGTGGAAGCTGAGTGTGGATGAGTTTGAGATCTAGAAACTGCTAGAGTCCATAATCTTAGAGAGATCCTATGATCCTGTGATTTATGGGACTTTACCTTCAGTAATCCCATCAGACTCTCACAGTAAAAATCTGAGATGAATACTTGCAAACTTCTAGCAGGGAGACAGAGTAATCTTTGTGAGAAAGACCCAGAGTCTTATCCATAACAAAGGAGAAAATATTACCACAGTTCTTTAGTCTTCCTCCCCAGGGACAAAGACATTACAGTCTTACCTCAGAGTCCCCAGGGAAGGACATTCCTTTCACTTCAGTTTTCTCTAGACTTCCAGGTTCCTACTAAAATAATGAGATTTAATTGAAGATTAAAGAACACTGCACCTTCTAATAGAAAAGGTAGACAATAATGAAAGAACAGATAAATAACAGAAGCAGAGAAATGAAAAAAAGAACTAAGAAAGAATGAAAAGAAAATGCAAGAAGTTGGAAACAATATTGTATATATAAAGAATGCCTTTGATTTGCCTGATCATTAGATTGGACATGGCCAAGGAAAGAGTTAGTGAGATAAAAGGTAATCCAATAGAATCTTTTCAAACTGAAATATGAAAAAAAAAACCAAAAAAAACAAAAACAAGTTATCCAAGAGTGTGACATAATTTCAAAGGATGTAATATGTACAAATTTAGAGTGCAAGAGGAAAAGAAACAACAGGGGAAAAGAAATATTTGAAATATTTAACTAATAATAATATTTGAAATATTTAAACTAAATTTAATAAGACACCAAACTACAGATCTAGGAAGCTTGTAGAACAACAAGCAGAATTAATATAAGAATTAATACAATTAATACAAGAAAAACTCCAGTGTACCTAGTCATATCATATTAAATTGAAAAAAAACCAAAAACATATACAAAATAATGAAAGAAACCAGAACAGAAAAAAAATGAATAAAATGAAACTCCTTAGTTATAAAGGAACAAAGATAATAATTGCAGCAGACTCCTCATCAGAAACCTGGAAAATAAGAAGAGAGGAATGAAAATTTAAGTGTTGAAATTAAAAGAAAAACAACCTAAAATTAAGTATCCATGGAAATCAACCTCCAAAAATAAATGAGATATTAAAACACTTTCAGAAAACAAAAATTAAGGGAATTGTTCACCAGAAGAGCTGTTCTGCAAGAAATACTAAAAATTTTCTTCAGTGAAAAGAAAATCACATAGGTCAGAAACTTGGATCTACATAAAGAAAGAAAAAACACTGCAGAAGAAATAAAAGGTAAAACAAGATCTGTTTTGTCTTATTCTTAGTTGACATAAAAGATAACTGTTAAAATAATAAGAGCAGCAAGTATTGAATAATAATAGCCCATCGATAAAGGAAATTGATATTTAAAAATCAAATCTTTCAACATATAAGTGGAATTATCCCCATGATCAAGTACAACTTTATTCCAGGTATCCAAGGATGGCTCAGTATTCAAAAATCAATTGATATCATGTACCATATCAACTGATAAAGAAAAAACATATTATATTAATTGACACAGAATAAAAGAATTTGAAAAAAAATCCAATACCAATTCATGATAAATACTCTTACCACACCAGGAAAATAATTGAAATAATTGATCTTCCACAAATTGATAAAGAACATCTACAAAAACTATAGCTAACATCACACTTAATTGTCAGGAAAAAAAAAAAAAAAAAAAGAACAATTTTTCCCTTAGATCATTAACAAGGCAAGAATGCTTTCTCTTTCCACTCCTATTCAACATGGTAGTAAAAGACCTAGCTAAGGCAAGAGGCATGACAAAAATAAAAAATGAAAAAAAATAAAATTATACATATTGAAAAGGGATAAATAAAATTGTGCATATTTGCAGATGATATAATTATCTATGTAGAATTGCTTGGCTTTTCTTTAATTTCCTGTTCCAGATTCAGTATTTCATATGTGATACATTTAGTCATGTATCCTTAGGCTTCTCTGCCTGTGACAGTTTCTCAGACTTTCCTTTTTTTCTTGAAATTTTTCAGTACTACTGGTAAAGTATTTTGTAGCATGTCCCTCAGTTGGGAATCTGTCTGATGTTCTTCTGATTACACTAGAGTTAGGAAGGAAGTTCACAGAGTTAGAGAGGCACTTTTAGGGGTACATATTATCAACATGACTTATCACTGTTGACATTAACACAGCCAAGGTCGTGTTTGTTAGGTTTCTTTACTGTAATACTGCTTGTATTCCTTCACTTGCCCTTTGATTCCATACTATATTCTTTAGAAGGATGTCAATATGCACACCTTCATTTAAGGAGAGGAAAGTTATGTTCACCTCTTTGAACATGTAGAATCTACATAATTTATTTGGAATTCTGCACAAGAGTTTTCTCCATCCTACCTTATTTATTTATTCAATTATTTATTTATAGCAGTATGGACTCATGGATATTTATGTTATATTTTGGGTTATAATCCAGTAATATTTTGTTAATGGCTGTCTATTTCTCCATTTATTATGTATGTATATATGTATTTAGAGAGAAAGTGTATGGATGTGCCTGAGTGGGGGAGGGGCAAAGGAAGAAGGAGAAAGAGACTCCCAAGCAGGCTCCATGGCAGCATGGACCCCCACGTGGGGCTCAAACTCATGACCATGAGATTATGACCTGAGCTAAAATGAAGAGTCCAATGCTCAGCCAACTGAGCCACCCAGGCACTCCTCTATTTTTCCTTTTAAATCAATCTCTACTTCACATATTTTGACTCTTTGTTGTTATGTACAAACATGTTTTAGATTGTTATATCTTACTGAAGAATTGACCCCTTTATCATTACATAATGCTCCTCTATGTCCCCATTATTTTTCTTGTTTTGATATCTGCTCTGTCTGAAATTAGAGCTACTCCAGCTCTCTTGTGTGTTTGTATATCTTAACGTGGTATTTATTTTCCATACTTTTACTTTCAATGTGTATGTGTTCTTTATACTTAAGATTTCTTTCTAGATTTTTATAAACAACAAATAGTTGAATATTTTAAATTCACAAGCTATATCTGTAGGGTTTTTTTTGTTTTTTGTTTTGTTTTGTTTTGTTTTTTTTATAGAGAGAGTGACCAGGGAAGGGGTAGAGGGAGAGGAAGAGAGAATTTTAAGCTGAATTCATGTTGAGCATGGAGCCCAACTCAGGGCTCAATCTCATGACCCTGAGACTATGACCTGAACCAAAATCAAGAGTCAGACACTTAACTGATTGAGCAACCCAGAGGCTCCAGCCATATCTGTATTTTAATTGCTATATTCAGATCATTCACATTTAGGGTGATTATTGATATAGTTAAATAATATATGCTATTTGTGTAAATGTTTTCTATGCATTGTATTTGGCCTTGGAGTCTTTTATTTCTTCTCTTTTTCTGCCTTCTCTGCTTTTTTGCTTGTTCGTTTGTTTGTTGTCTCCTCTGGTTTTAATGGTATATTTTATATGACTTCATTTTCCATGTTTCTTGGTATATTGATTTTAATTCGTTTAAAAATATTTTTATTTATTTTTAATGATTGCTGTGGACTTTGCCATATATAATATACATTTTCAATGAATCTAAGTTGGTTTTTGAATAACCATATTCTGCTTCATGGATAATCCAGGTGCCTTATAATTATTATTCAGTATTATTATTTTTTTAATTATTTATTTTGAGAGAGAGAGCATGTGCATGTGGGGAAGGAGCAGAGGGAAAGGGATAGAAAGAATCTTAAGCAGAGTCCACTCTCAGTGTGGAGCCTGATGCAAGGCTCAATCCCACTACCCTGGGATCATGACCTGAACTGAAATCAAGAGTTGGACGCTCAACCAATCGAGCCATCCAGGTGCCCCTTATTCAGTATTCTTAATTCCTTTAATTTCTTATAACATTGCTATAATTTATTCACGTATCCATGTGCTATAATCTATAATATATTATACATATATAATCACCCAATATATTGTTACTGTTATGGCTTGAAACAATTACCTATTAAATCAATTAAGAATAATAAAAATAAAATCAAATATTTTAATTTCTTTTACTTCTTCTTCAGCATTGTTTCTTTCTTTATGTAGATTTGAGTTTCTGACCTAGATGGTTTTTTTCTACCTAAAGAACTTCTTTAGTTGTTTTTTGGGAAAAAAAATTGGGTAGTGACGAATTCCTCTAATTTTTGTTAAGAGAACTTTTATTTCTCCTTTCCTTTTTGTTTTTGTGCAGCTTCTTATATTTTTTTAAGTATATATTTCAATTCCAGTTAGTTAACATGCAATGTTATATTAGTTTCAGGGGTACAATACAGTGATTCAACAATTCCATACATCACCTGGTGCTCATCAGGACACGTGAACCCCTTAAGCCCCATCACCTATTTTACCCACCATTCCACTCTCTCCCCTCTGGTAATCATCATATTGTTCTCTATAATTAAGAGTCTGTTTCTTGGTTTGCATCTCTCTTGATCTTTCCCTTTGTTGTTTTGTTTCGTCAGTGCCATATATAAGTGAAATCATATGGTATTTGTCTTTCTCTGACTGATTTATTTTGTTTAGCAGTATACTCTGTAGCTCCATCCATGTCATTGTAAATGGCAAGATTTCATTCTTTTTTGTGGCTGAATATTCCATTATGTACCGACATATATACCACATCTTCTTTATTCATCAATTGATGGACACTTGGGTTGCTTCCATATCTTGGTTATGGTAAATAATACTGCTGCTATAAACATAGTGGTTCATGTATCCCTTTAAATCTGTATTTTTGTATTCTTTGGGTAAATCCTAGTAGCACAATTGCTAGATTGTAGGGTAGTTCTATTTTTCACTTTTTGAGGAAGCTCCACACTGTTTTCCAGAGTGGCTGTACCAGTTTGCATTTGCACCAACAGTATACAAGGGTTCCTTTTTCTCTACATCCTCACCAACACCTATTGTTTCTTGTGTTATTGCTTCTCCTTCACTTTTGAGGGATAATTTTATGTATAGGATCCTACATTGGCAGTTTTTTTTCTTTCAACATTTAAATAATTTGTATTTACTTTTTGTATTGTGTACATGACTACTGATGAGAAATATGCTGTATATCTAGTTTTAAAAATTTTGTTATTTTTTTTAAGATTTTTCTTTTGGTTCTTGGATTTCTAAGTTTGGATATGTTATGCTTAGTTAAAAACTTTTTAGTGTTTATCCTTTTTGGTGTTCCTTGAACTTTTGTGGTTTGGTATCTGTCACTAATTTTAGAAAATTCTAGGCCATAATTACAAATATTTCTTCTACTGCATTTTCTTATTCTTCTTCTTCTGGTATTACAATAATGTATGTTACACCTTTTGAAATTGTCCCAGAAGTCTCGAACATTTTACTCTTTTCCACATTTTTTTTCTCTCTACATTCCACTTTGTGATTTTCTATTGACTTATTTTCAAATTCACTCATTCTTTCCTCTATTGGTTCCTATCAACTAATGCGCCAATCGTTTTCTTCATTTATGTTATAATATTTCATTCCACTTCATTCTAAAAATGTCTTTCTTTCTTACATTATTTACCTGTTGCTGCATGTTGTCTACTTTTTCATTTAGATCCCTGAAGTTATTTAAAATTCACTGTCTGTAATTCAGAAATACGTGTTGTGTCTGAGTCTGGCTTGGATATTTACTCTGTCTTCTTAGACTATGTTTTCACTTGTCATTTAGCATGTCTTGTAATTTTTTGTCAAAAATTGGAATTAATGTAATGGATAATAGGAACCCAGGTAAATGGATCTTTAAAGAAGGTTTTGTTACTCTAAGAGTTGGGATTTATTTAAGGTAGTTGTAGGTGCCAGAAGCTTCAAATTCCTCTACTGTCTTCATTCTTGTCACCTCTCTTTAGATTTTCACAAATACTCCTATTTAAATATAGACTGCTTTGCAACTCCTTCAGTTATAATCATTGTTATTTCATTGAAATCCTGTTGGTGTGGTGGTATGGTATAGGGAGTGGAAAGAATTCTATAATCTTATGATTAAATCTCAGTCTTTTAGTGGGCCTGTGTCCTTGTGCTGTGGCCTTCACAAGTGTTTCTTTGTTCTTTTTTTCCCACCTAAGATGAGACAGGAAGGCTAAAGGGAACTGGAAGTGGGTGAATTTCCGTTTAGGTGAGGTAATTCTCTGGCAAGGTTTTTCCAAATGAGAGTAGGTCTTTGTTATGGTAAATGCTCTGGGAGTATTTCAATGTGGTTACTTTTCTCATACCCTGTCATATATGTGAGGAGCTTTCCTTTAGTTCTTACTGTGAGTACCTGGTAAGGTTCTTGGATGTAAACTCCATGAAATGGTGAGGCCTTTCTAAGACTACAGCCACCAGTAGTTTCTTACTTGTGAGCTAGTGCAGGCCACACCTAGCTTCTAGCAGTTTATTAAAATTACTGCCTACCTGTCCTATGAGCTTTTGCTCTAATGGTTTATGCCCCAGGTAAGTTCTAAACTGTGATCCTCTACATTCACCTGTCTCTCCAGATATTGAGGTGTTGATTAATTCTTTAAAGAAAAGCCATTGATTTTCAGTTTTTTTTTTTTTTTTCCTGCTTTTTCCTTGATGCAAGGACCTGGATAATGACTACTAAGCTCTTAATTTGTCAAAACTGAAAGTGAAAGTAGCATACACTGTTTATCAAACATGGCTTACTACCACTGTGGGATCCTCTCTCAAGATGGTTAGCTAGGGTAGTGTTGTCACTGAATGTACTTCAGACTTAATTTCTCAGAGAGAGCTCAGAGATGCAAGGTTTTCATGAGAATACTTTAGGTATAGATTATCACTCTCCCAAATTGAATAAAACAATTGTTAATGAAACAATCATTTAAAGAGAAATTCAGATGAGAAAACAATACATTTAACTATCCAAGAATGAAGTCTTTTGAGGAACACAATGCAAAAGATGTAACAGTTTCTTCTGATTTTATGAAGGCACAGAGTTTCAAAAATATATTTACAGTAAAAATGTATACTGGTAAGGATAGGGAAAGAAAAAAATAATAATCTAGAAAGCAGGGTTCTGTCATTGGACAGAAGTACATTCAATCTAGCTCTAAAGTTTCAAGATCACAAAACTCAGAAGGATATGGGAATTACTGGATAAGGCATATGAAGAGAGAGAATCAACAGAAGGTCTCACCCAACACACTATTCTGGGAATCAAGTTTGATCAGAAATCTGTCTTGGGAGAAAACGGTTTGGAAAATAATGGAAAGTAACTATGGCTCAGAGATTGATAACAGAGGACTAAATGTAAGGTTGTTGGTTTGGAATAAGAGTGATTTCAGAAGAGAATACCAAACAGATAAAAAAAAAAAAAAGAAAAAAACTTGTTTAATAATTTCAAGACAATGCAGTATTTGAGAATGATGCGATTACTGTGTTCCATGCACTAAGAAGCATGTTCAGACATTGATAAGAGGTTCTAAGAAAAGGCACAGGTAATATAATACACTTAGCAAGAATATAAGAAGGAAGTTCATAGGTCAAAGACCTCAATAATATGGGGAACTAATTCCCATGAGGCTTAATATATTTTTAAAAAATGGATGCCCTACACATATAATTGGCTTGGTAATTTATACTTTCCATTCACGGTGAGTCCTCCTATAGTTGACTATGTCATAAAAATAAATACATGTACTTAAAAGAAAAGGGAAATTCTTCGAAGAGAACCCATGGTCTGGCAAACACAGTAACACTTCAGATGCTTGAGGATGGAAGAATCCAGCTTAGAAAAGAAGCAATTTATAAATTTAAAATCTCATCCGGGCCCTACTGAACAAAGTAAGCCAAGAGAAAATTCAGGAAACCTAGAGTTATGTCCCTATTGCTTCAGAAAAGAAAGTGACAGGGGCGCCTGGGTGGCTCGGTCGGTTGAGTGTCCGACTTGGGCTCAGGTCATGATCTCACGGTCTGTGAGTTCGAGCCCCGCATCGGGCTCTGTGCTGACAGCTCAGAGCCTGGAGCCTGCTTCGGATTCTGTGTCTCCCTCTCTCTCTCCCCCTCCCCTGCTCATGCTCCGTCTCTCTCTGTCTCAAAAATAAATAAAAACATTAAAAAAAATAAAAAAATAAAATAAAAAAAAAAAAGAAAAGAAAGTGACACAAAAGTACATTTGCAATGACATTAAATTAGTGCCATTAAATTAGTGAAGTTCAAAAAGATGACCAAGGGCAAGATTTTGAGAATCTTATCATGAATAAGAGAGCAGTCCTCCTTGTGCTAAATATGACCTCCCTGGGCCCTAATCTCTAGATTCTCTAAATCTCACAGCTTTGGGAGAACTTCCAACTTCTCATTCTGCAGCTGAGATAATTGTGATAACAAGAGCAAGGCTACCCTAGGAGGCAGGGTGTGGCATCACAACAAATTACAAAGAGGAAGCAGTAGTTACAATCACTCTATCACAGGGCTACAAATCTCTTGGCTACAAATCCCATTAAAAGGTAAAGAAAAACATGCCCGTGGAGTCCAACAACATGCAATATGATTATTTTTTCCTTATTTTTAGAGTAATTGGCTAAAAAGTATGGGTTCTCTGTTCAGGAGTTGTGGAGGCTATGTTTGTCACTGGATAGAGCCCACATTTACTCTAGCTCTCAAGGGTGAAACATACATAGTTGAGCAAGAAAATAAAAGTTACTGGGAGATGGCATAAGACTCATATAGTCTCTTCTTGCAGAAGTGGAACCCACAGGGGATTCTTGACTTACCTTCCTTTTGGGAATATTTGAGGGTACTATTATGAAGGGCATTGGACTAAATGGGGCAGCTCAGGATAGTTAAAATACAGAAATGCATAATGGTGCAATAAGTGGGGTTAGGGGCTGGGGTGGTTAACCTGGGATTCTTGAAACTCCCTCAATTTCAAGAATATATGGCAGATAGTGGTTTCAAATCCTATAGCCTGCCAAGACATTCTCTGGTAGAGCAAGTAGAGCCATCTCTCTCTCTCTCTCTCTCTCTCTCTCTCTCTCTCTCTCACACACACACAAATGGCGATGTACTCCCCCAAATTCAAAGGAATAAATAGAAAGCATGACATTTATAGCACCTATGAAAAATATTTTGAGCCAAAACAGCAAGAATGTTGTCCTTAATTTTTGAATAAAACAAGGGTGAAATGACATCACAGAGGTTTCAGATGTTAGCAGAATATGCGAAAGGAACTCCAGGATGGGACTGATCATATCATAGCAATCAACACCCAGTGAACACCCAAGGAACTGTGTGGGGCCAAGTATGTCATTCCACAATATGCTGTTCTATGTATTTGTTACAGGTGATTAGTTTTAAAGGGTTTTCATACACTACATTATGACCATGGTATTGGGAAAAGCAGAATTTACAGATGAAGCTATTTTTAAAGCATAAAACTGACTTAAGACTAAGAAGTTTTGCTAGATTTTAAATTAGAGATTGATTATAAATGCCTCTTTGAGAGTAGTATGCTCTTCTAAGATGTTCCCATCTGTAAAGATCAACTTGCCTAAGTCAGTTGCATTTTTAGATTACCTTGTACAAGTTTCATAAGGCAAATAGCCTAGGACCTATTGAATCTGAACCAATGGATAATAAATAGTTTCCTCTTATTCCACTGCACTTTACTTTTTTTTTCTAAGTAAAAATAATCACTTCTGTGTGCAGGGAGTCTGGGTAAATTTGGACCTGTGAGCCATAATGATTGTCTGGAAGTAATTAGGAGAAAGATGGTTAATGTGGACTTGAGCCCTTTCTGCTTCTTAATCAGGGAAGGAAAGGGGAAAAATAAATACTTGACAAAGCCACACCATGATCACTGAAAAACAGACTGTTACTCTTAGACTCTTTTTACACTGTTGTGAAGACAGTATAAGGATGTATTATAGGAGGATTTTCCACACTGTCTCTCTCTAATTCTGCTCATATAATTTTGTTAGTGTTTTCAATATATCTCCTTCTACCTATGACACATTAAGAAAGATTTAGATGTGCTGGCCTTCAAGTTAATTGATCAAGAGGACTGGTTCATGAAGTATATGAGGATCCAAAGGCTATTTAGAGCTTAAGATGGTGAGTTTCCTGGTAGATAAGTTGGCCAAGGATATGTCCGTTAGAAAACATGAGTACTGAGTATAGAGGGTGATTTCGTATGAAGAATCAGAAGACCAAAGACTTGTTTCTTTAGTGAACACTATTATTACTTCAATCTAATTTATTAAGGAATACTGTTTTGTTTGTTTGTTTGTTGTTGTTGTTTTAAAGCAACAGTGTAGGGAGTGAAGCTTTAAAGGTGAAGACCAATTATCTTCTTTATAAGCACTCCTCTCTTTTGGATGGTTATTGAAATTATGCAGTTAGAGAAAAATGCCCAGGTCTGCCTCTTAGAGACAGCTGCCTCTGTCCTCAAAAGCCTTCTAGATGATGAAGTAAGAATCAAAGTAGTGTTCAGAAAGATAAATCAGGACTGTGGCCATTTACATCTATTTGGCGTGTATATAGGAAGAACCTAACCACTCAAGGATTTTTAGCCCAGTAGATAAAAGAGTCTACATGAAGGTGAGAGACCAAAACCCTAATTGGCAATAAAGTGAATATTTGCATAAATAGTCTCTTGGTTGGTGCAAGAGTTAGGGCTTTGACATTCCAGCTAAATGTTCTTTAACTAGAAATACACGTTTAACAGAAAGATAGAAGGGAATGGCCTAGAAGTCAAGAGGAGTACACTTAGTAGAACAAAATGTCAGAGATATATTCCTATAGTTTCAGGTATTCTGTGGCATAAGAAAGTACAGATTTGAGACCACTGGATAGGCTATAAAATTTTAAAATGCCTTCCAATAACATTTAGCACTTTCTGAGAAAAGTAGTCCCTGGAGATTCTTTATGGTATGTGTAGAGAGGCCATGAGTTTTTGTTTTTTGTTTTTCTTTAATGTTAATTAACTCAATGTTAAAGGATAAAGGGAATGACCCCCTAGTCACCTAGAAAACACAGGATGTGCTTTTATAGGGCCAGAGTTTGAGCAAGCACGTGTACCATAGTTCTCAAATGTAAGTGGCATACATATTATGTGCCTTATTTTATCATCTTACCCCCTTTTCATAGGGAGCAGATAGTCTTAGAACATCATTGCAGCTTGCTCAGTGGCACACAGATGCACTACAGGAGGCCAAATGTAAATACTCAGACCTCTATCCAATATTTCAAAGCTCTCCTCAATCCTTCTTAACAGGAGCTAGCTGGGAGCTACTAGCTCAGTCTTAGACACTTGGCTAATTTTATTATTCCAGATCAACTAATCTCAAAGTTCAGAGACAAAGCATGAAAAAATTCAACCCAACACCATGTATGATACCTCAGCTCAGGATATTCACTGTATATAAAATAGCTTATTTATCACTATATATTAAGTAGTATATCTAATAGCAGAAGATTTCAATTTATGTTCCCTAGTTAAAGAATCTGGTTCCTAGGTCTTCTCAAATTACATCTTTTTACAGTTCCAGTCTCTTAGGTGGAACACACAGTTAACCCCATGGCACAAAGACATGACTTCACCAGACTTTTCTGCCTAAAGTCAAAGTTCACTCAGAAAACTACACTGAAATAAATTTCAGATGTCTGGAAGTATTGGCCTTAATAGGAACTACTATTCTGTATGGCTAGAATGGATCTTCTCCTTTTTTAAAAAAATATTTTTATTTATTTATTTATTTTTAACGTTTATTTATTTTTGAGACAGAGAGAGACAGAGCATGAACGGGGGAGGAGCAGAGAGAGAGGGAGACACAGAATCGGAAACAGGCTTCAGGCTCTGAGCCATGAGCCCAGAGCCCGATGTGGGGCTCGAACTCACGGACCGTGAGATCGTGACCTGAGCTGAAGTCGGACGCTTAACCGACTGAGCCACCCAGGCGCCCCTATTTTTTATTTTTGAGAGAGAGAACGAGCAGGGAAGGAGCAGAGAGAGAGGGAGACACAGAATCCGAAGCAGGCTCCAGGCTCTGAGCTGTCAGCACAGAACCCGACACTCGCGAACCGTGAGATCATGACCTGAGCTGAAGTCAAACACTCAACTGACTGAGCCACCCTGGTGCTCCTAGAACGGATCTTGTTGACAAGATGATTAGAGGAAGACAGGCTGGATATGATCATGATGGCACTGTAGAGACTCCTCAAAGTTTGTAAGTTTCGAATGTAAAACTGGAGTGATTCTCCATGAGGATCCAAAGCGGTTATTCATAATCTCTTCTTCATTATCACACTGTCTACATTCAACATCTTGTGTATGGTGGTACAGCATGACAGCAGGGAAAAATACAAAAAGAACATTTTCTGAATAAACATCAATAGAGCAGAGTGTGAGCAAGTACCCTTCTCTAGAGTGTATACTTGCTGTACTCAATCTTGCTAAAATCTTCAAGTAATAAAATATGGCTATTTTGGAAGCTTTGTAAGCATCAGTTATATAGAAGGAAGGTTAAATTATAGCCCAGAAACTGCATCAGAGAAGCCAAGATGAATGTACAGTGGCCTCAAGATTAATGTGGTTTTAAAAAACAGCTTGCACATCAAGAAACTATTGGTACACACTACAGATTCCATTAAAAACAAAAACAAAAACAAAAACAAAACCCATAGTAACAAGACTGAACCACAATGTCAAATATGGAGAAAATGGGAAATTTAGATAAAGGAGCATGGGATACTTTTTTGCAAAAGGCCCCAAACATATTGTTATTTGGAGTAAACTATAAAGAAATCTAACCAAAAGAATATCCTTTTCTACCTTGTATTATTAACAGACTTAAAATATTTCTCAGTCACTGAAATTATACACTTAGCAAATTATAGAAACCTCCCTATGTCCCATAAAATTCTCTTCTCTGTATGCATACTACAATTTGAGGGGTCTACATTTTTACTTTATTTTTAAAGAGATTTTGTTCTTGCAGTTGCTCAAGTGATATGAAAATACAGTTTCTTATTTTGACTCCACCACTATAAATCTCTAGTGTTAGATCAGTCATTTCAGTGATCCTGTGGCACACTTTCTCTGTTTCAAAAATGATAGAAAAGGGGAAAATAAATCAAATTGAAGATTGATATATGTGCTTTACAAAACAGTGCATAAACTAGGCACATAAGATATGAAAAGGTGATCTCTGCTCTCTGATCGCTCTCAGTACTGCTCTCTGGAGTTTCTTTGTATAGAAGAATATGAGAGCTGATAGTATATAATATGCTTATGAAGAACTATAAAGAGAAATGGTTAGTTTTAAATTGAAATACAGGGGCGCCTGGGTGGCTCGGTCGGTTGGGCGTCCGACTTCGGCTCAGGTCATGATCTCACGGTCCATGGGTCCGAGCCCCGCGTCAGGCTTTGTGCTGACCGCTCAGAGCCTGGAGCCTGTTTCAGATTCTGTGTCTCCCTCTCTCTCTGCCCCTCCCCTGTTCATGCTCTGTCTCTCTCTGTCTCAAAAATAAATAAACGTTAAAAAAAAAATTTAAATTGAAATACATTCATTCATATAATTTGATCCTCATAATATCCCAAATCTGGCAAACAAATAGCAAAATGCAGATTTATAGATGAGGTAAATGAATCAGTCGCAAGGCTAAAAGTGGAGCTGAGAACCAAGCCCCAGAGCTTTTTGTATACATCACCATTTTATTTCCCCCACCAGTTTGATGCCAGCCTGTTGGTCTACCAGCCAACCTGCTACCTGTTTTTGTAAACACAATTTTACAAAACTGTGGGAACACACATATGTCTGGGGCACAGACATACTCATTTGTTTCAATATTAGATATGGCTGCTTTTTTCATTATAGCACAATTCAGTAGCTATGATAGAGACCTTGTGACCTACAAAGCCTACAATATTTACTCTTTGGTCCTTTGTAGAGAAAAAAAAAATTACTGACACCTGCTCTATTTCATCGGTAGTGCAGGGAACTTGACTTTTTAATATGTATTCTCACCCCTTGGTGAGGATGAGCTGGTTATTGAAAGAAGGATGAAAGGAAGGAAGAAGAAGGAATGGAGGCTGCAGGATAACAACTGAAATAACAGCTGAATTTGACCGTATCTAATTTCTTCAACACAGGCTTTCTTATCAGTGAGCTAAGTAACCATAGTTTTACCAATGGAGAGTAAGTATGCAGGAGACTGACTGACTGAATGAATAATCTGTCATTCTTTAGTCAATATTCAGATTTTATTTTTTAACTTCAAGTTTAAACCATTTTAGGAAAAGGATAACTCCTAGTTTGCCTGCCCAACTTCTGTATAAAGAAGCACCACAGGCTGGCTGGTACAGTGGCAAATGTTATGTGTATAAATCTCAATCCCTATGGACAACTTTAACTACTAAACTGCACTCATTTCATTTCTGCCGATTATTTCACAGACCAGCAAAGTCTTATTTTTGGCACAACTGAGTCACACACACATGGCACTTTAAAAATGCCCAGCCACGTTCAATTTGGATTTCAAATGGTATCGATGAATAATTTCACCAAAGAAGATTTTTGAGGATTTTTTAAAAACACTACCTGTATTCAATTCTAAAGTTCCTTCTCTGATTAGGCTTACTTTTCAGCTCAAAATACATGATGTTATCTTTCACATTATGCTGTGTACTCAAAACTGCAACAATTTCCCTGATCACTTTAGTGTTGGCATATTAGCATCTAAATTCAAAGCTGAGACAATGAATGTGTTAAGGAGGCAATTTAACACCTTCCAACTTCTTTTTTCGCTCAGCTGCACATCTTGGAAAATCAGCAGCATTTGTGTGAACATATGTTTCACTTGTCAAGCTTCAGTCCATGGGGTCTTGCTTTGACCTTCGATTAACATTATACAGCCTCAGTCCCCAAAAACCAGCCTTGAAAGGAGAATATGGGCCAGGGGATCATCAGCATACTTTCAGTAGTCTGACACTGTTTTTTTTTCCTTTAAATAAAAAGAGAAGATAAAATTGAATGTCAATAAAGAGTTAAAGGTTTCATAAATTGGATTGACTACAGAGTGTGAGAAGTTTAACAAGCCTGTGAAGGTGATCAGGTAAGAACTCTTCGGTTTTAAACAGATTGAGGAATGGTACCAAAGTGTATTTCTACAAGCCTTGTCTAATGTTATGTGTCACTCTGTACCACTTCTCGTACAGAGCAGGCACATGTCACCACCCTGCATCAGGAGCACCTTAATCCTTGCAGGATAAAAACCAAACCAAGTAACAGACTCTTTTTTTTTAAATCTTCATATATTTTTGATAGAGAGACAGAGTGTGAGCAGGGGAGGAGCAGACAGAGAGGGAGACACAGAATCTGAAGCAGGCTCCAGGCTCTGAGCTGTCAGCACAAAACCTGATGCTGGGCTCGAACTCACGAACCGTGAGATCATGACCTGAGCCGAAGTCGGATGCTCAACCGACTGAGCCACTCAGGTGCCCCAAGAAACAGACTCTTAACTGTGGAAAACAAACTGGTGGTTACCAGAGGTGAGGTGGGGGCAATGGGTGAAATAGGTGAAGGGATTAAGAGTACGTTTACAATGTGCACAGAGTAATGTATAGAATTGTTGAATCACTACATTGTACACCTGCAACTAATATAAAACTGTATATTAGCTACACTGGAATTAAAATTAAAAACTTAATTAAAAAACAACAACTATGGGACAAGGAATTCAAGGCCTTCAGGATCTAGACCTTGCCCACCTGCTAATGCTGGTGCATCTCTACACAGTCCAGCTAAACTAAACTACCTGTTGTCTTCCGTAAGTGTGCCATTTCTCTCAACTCCATTCTTCTAAATAGCCCAATCTCATTTTTGAAATGGGGAAATCAGATTGAATTTATATTAATTTTCTTCTAGCTCTGAAATCTTACTCTTCTGATAACCCAAAATCACATAAGTAAGAGGTGAAATGGACATCTTATTCTGTCATAAACCTCTACATCCTTATTTCCCACAATGTCCGTTCCATCAAGGCCAGGTTCAGTGCCCCAAGTCACGAAACTGGAAAATTGCCTTTCCTAAAAGTTTGCTCAATCTGTTCAATTTTCCTATTCTACACTATATCCTCTCCATATTTATCTAAATCCACCTCTTCCTTTTATGTCCAACTATTAGCACACAATGAAGAGCCCATCCATTCACAGGGATCCTCACTGTGACTTCTTCAATAGAGAAAACATTTTAATTATATTTGCATTCTGTCCCTTCCAGGATTTGTCCACACCTCCAAAGATATCACTGCTTTGCATTCTATAGTCACATAACACATTTGAAAGCTTTATCTTGCTTGAAATGTGCACCCAGCTTCTGTCCAAGTATTAACAACTGAAAAATTCTCAAGACTGCTTCATCTTTTACGAGTCCTTTTTCCAACTTCTACACTCTTCTGCTAGAAATAATCTCTCTAGACTCTCCTTCCAAAATGTTCCCAGTGTTTTTCAAAATATGCATTTATAGGGGCACCTGGGTGGCTCAATATGTTGTGCATCCGACTTTGGTTCAGGTCATGATCTCGCGGTTTGTGGGTTCAAGCCCAGCGCCAGGCTCTGTGCTGATACCTGGGAGCCTGGAGCCTGCTTCAGATTCTGTGTCTCCCTCTCTCTCTGCCCCTCCCCTGCTTGTACTCTTTCTCTCTCTGTCTCTCAAAAATGAATAAATGCAAAAAAAAAAACTTAAAACATTTTTTAAAAATATGCATTTATATTACTACGTATATTAGTAACAACTTTATAATACCAGGAAATAACAACTTTGTGACAGACTGGTAACAATTCTAGAGTCCTTTATTATCCATTTCCTAAGTATTAAGAGGTGAAAGAGAAGACAAAACTTTCTTCAGAATTCCTATTGACTTGTCTAGAACTACTGAACTCACATTGAAGAACAAAACCTTAACTGGCGTATATGTTCAATCTAACTGAAGACTTGGATCTCCCTTAATTTTTTGCCCTTATTCTCTAAAACTTTAGCTCTTTGAAAAGCAAAGAAAAAGGAAAGGCACGAGATCCTTCTGGAGCTGTTACCATCTGGAAAAGACTGTGAAAGTCACCCATCTTCATCAGCTTACCATTTAAAACATAATTTCTGCCCTTTACCCTGGATTTCATTCTTTAAAGCTGGAATTCTCTACAATTTGGGACAACACTGCTATCCCAATTCAGTATCTCCAGCTATAACACGGATACTTACTATATATTTGTAGTTATGTATGTTTTACATAGGCTATCACATGTAACCTTACTATATTAAATCCTTAAATACTAAAAATAGTCCTGTATAATATATATGCCCACAGAGAGACAAACACAGAAAGAGAGAGAGAGAGAGAGAGCGCTGGAAATAAGAAGTTGGGAAACAGAAAGAAGATTAGAAGGAACAAAAGAAGGATTCTCTACAATTTGTCACCATAATTATTAAAATGGCCATACCTATAGTGACATTGGCTTACTAAAATAAGAAATATAAATAAGCAATCATTTGCTGAGTCCCTGATTTGGCCAAGCTACTGAATTAAAGTACAATATGGATGTTTGGTTTTCAACTATAGAAGACTTAAGCAAATGTAATATTTTTTTTAAGTTCTACTACAAGGACTTGAATTGTCTTTCGTATCATCATCCTATTTGTATATTCTTACCTGAACTTGGTGACACTGAATGTAAAATGTTGATGTTTACATCTAAATAAGCATTATGTTTGAGAGAAGAATTCATACCATGGACTGTATCTGTATTTCCAAAGTAGACTCTGAGTTACGGTAGTTGTAAGAACTGCGAAACTGCACCCATGATGTCACCGATGATGATGAAGATGAGAGCGCAGCTTTACCTCACCTGAATGAAATGCCTGGAGGTTGAATTGATTTTTAAGAGCCACACTTTCAAAACAATGCATACAACAAGCAAATGTAGTGCAGGTAGTCCAGAAAAGAGTAAGCAGAGAGGGTGAGCTATCTTAACCATATGAGGAGCAGTTGGAAGCTTTGGGGCCATTTTGCTATAAGAAAAAGCTTGGTGTGCATGAGAGTTTTGTTTTGTTTTTTGTTTTCTGATCCCACAGTGAGCAGAGAATGCAGGAACAATGGGGGAAGGCTCTATATATTCTTCTTTTGACTTGGATTTCAAACAAATTTTCCCCAAATTGAATGAATTACCATGGGAACTATTCATCATTCCGCAGACAACTGCTTTATGGAGGACTTACTTTAGACAAAATAATTTTTATAATCTTTGAGCTGCAAGAGACTTCACAGGTAATCTGATTAGCACCACCCTTTTTTTGCTTTTGTATTTTTATTAAAGCCCAAATTTATAGTAACAAATGTCTTTTTAGTATTTGGAGGTGGGAGAGGAAAATGGTATAAAAACTCAGGATACTAAAATAAACTGGTCAGGTCCACCAAACTATAAATTCTTATAGTCAAGAATCACTGTCCTAATGTCTTCATTATCCACTGCCCACACCAGGGCCCAGTAAAAATTGGTTGCAACAAGTTGAGCTTCTGGACACATTCCATTGCTCTTTCAGGTTTTTGCTTGTAAAGGCAATATTCTCCATGAGAATGGAAAATCCCACTCAAAATAATTGCAGTATGTCACTTTTAAGTATGTGTTTCTGTTTGTTTGTTTTACAGTATTGATCCATTTTAGCATTAGAAATCTTTGGTGTTGTTGAGCACAAAGGATCTTTCTTGGACCTGAATCAAGCAACCTGAATTTGTTTCTTCCTCCCCTTCCTCACTGTAGTTTCCTCTCATGACTGATCATCCTCTGTCTAAACAATGGCATCAAATGCCCAGCAGTTTCCCAGTCTCCAGTCTTTCCAGGTTAACTCCATGAGATTGTACCATGTCATGTTCCTATTTAAAGATCATCACTGGTTCCTCCACTTCCTACCAACAGACAAGTTTAAATCTCCTTAGTATCACAAAAAAAAAAAAAAAAAAAAAAAAAAATTCAGACCTCTGAGCTTCCTAGATGTTTATCTTCAACTTGTCTTTTACTCATACTTTAAGGCACAGATTTTATGACTCTTTGGTTTGTCTTTGTGTTCCCTAAGCTTGGCACAAAAAGTAGATAACCAATTTGTATTTACTGAAAGAATGACTGTTTGGAAGTGCAATAAACCAACACGGTCATCAAAAATGAAAGCCAAGAATAATGTTAATCTCTCTCATCCCCCTCCAATAATATGCACCCAGACCTAGAAACACTTCAATGTTACAGTGGTTTTTACTGCTGCATGGTAATCCATTTAAAATAGCATTTTTAAAAAGCCCACACCTTTTTCTCTTTTCATATTCTGGGTGAAAATGAAGCACAAAACAGATTTTTCAGAGCTATTATTATGCTGACATTGAAACTAAATACATCAAAAACACTAGCTGGAAACCTTGGAGATTTTGCAGTTTTTTTAAGTTTTGATTTTCCATCCTCTATATATCCAAGTTGATCTCTAATAAATTTATGAATACCACTGCTGCTGCCTGTATTTACTACCCATTATTGAATATTTTTTAGCCTATATACAAACTAATCATAAGACATGGTGAACCATCACAGAGAATACAATACGTATAACCAAGGCTCTGTCCAAGCAATGTCTCCAAATTGGTTCATCCTTTCTAAGATCCCCAGTATTAGTGTAGTAGAGTAGATGACCAGATGTTCACCATTTCCAAACTCTTTCTTTGTTCAAATTGTGAGCATAAAACATACTTTTCTTTATATTCTTAGTTGCTGCATTTCAGAACCCTGACTTTTATTTATTTTTCTTTAATCCTATAGATGACTGGTCTTGCTCCCATCCTGCCATTGTTCTTAGTGACAACATTTGTCAGCCCTCACTATTAACATTCAGACCAATCGCATGAGTGACACAAAATTACAATTTAAATAACTTAGAGGGGCACCTGAGTGGCTCAGTTGGTTAAGTGTCCGACTTTGGCTTAGGTCATGATCTCATGTTTCGTGGGTTTGAGCCCCACGTCAGGCTCTGTGACGACGGCTCAGAGCCCGGAGCCTGCTTCAGATTTTGCATCTTCCTCACTCCCTGCCCCTCCCCCGCTGGCTCATGCTCTCTCTCTCTCTCCTCTCTCTCTCAAAAATAACTAGTAAACATTTTAAAAATTAAAAAAAAAAAATCTTAGAAAGCATGAGAAATGGAATTAAGGTGCAACAGTGAAGAAGATAAAAGTGGAAACCAACACAAAGACTGAGGCCTCAGTTAAGTGAAGGAGCAGAGATTACATTGCTACCGAACATGTAAAAGCATGAATTTTGGCCCTCACTTCCTCCTCTAATACTCTTAAAAGTAATGGGCTGAATTCTGTCCTCCAAAGATTCATGTGTTGAAGTTCTAACTACTAGTACTTCATAACATTACTGTGTTTGGTTTGGAGATAGGGTCTTTACAGAGGTAATTACATTCAATGACGTCATTGGGGTAGAATCTAAACCAGTGTGACTAACTTACTTATTATGTTTTTTTAATCCATGCTCCGTGCTTCTGACTCTGCCCTGTTGTCTTTCTTATTCATTAGAAGATGTTCTCTCAACCTGCTTTCTGCCCATAAAAAAAAAAAAAAAGAGGGCCTAAATAGTTCTTCTCATTTTGAATTGTCTCTGCTCATTTTAGTGAAAGTTGGTGGTACTTTAGCAAGTATTTGTCTTACAATGTAACTGGTGTCCTCATAAGAAGAGATTAGGATACAGACACATAGAGAGGAATAACCACGTGAAGACAGAGGGAGGAGATGGCCACGTACAAGCCAAGGATAAGGCCTTAGAAGAAACTACCTCTGATCTCAGACTTGTAGCCCCCAGAAGTAGGAGCAAATAAGTTTCTGTTGTTTAAGCCAACAAGCTGTGATATTTCATTATGGTAGCCCTAGCAAACTTATATGGAGAAAAATAAGTTGTTTATTGATAAGACACTTTTTAAAATTATTATTACAATGAATTTTGGCTAATTTGATCTGTTTCCTTCTTGGTGTAATGGGCATGACTTTGCAATTCCTCTCCTATCCCTTTTTAAATTTCAACCAATCACAAATTTGTGGCTGATAAGTTGTTGGGTGCAATGTAAGAACAAAAACAAGTCCTTCAATCAGCAAATGTCAAGTGCCTGCTTTGATCAGGAAAAGTATGAAGCAAAGAGATGCTGTAAGATTCTTGTCAGGTTAAACTCTGGAACAGGAGGGGGAAAAGAAAAAAAAAACAAAAAATAAAAAATAAAAAATACAGCACTATGATGTAAGCATAAAATTGTGATATAGTTCCTGTCCTGTTTTCGATAATGTGCAATGTTGTAGGTAATGGAAGATAAGAGAAGATAGGCTGATAAATTCTACCCTCCCAAATTCATTACTGTACAGCACAGAGTTGTGCTTAAAAAAAGAGATTAGGATCTTGCTTTAAAATAAGAAAGAAAGAAACAAAAGAAGAAAATTAAAGAAGGAAAAGGAGGGAGATTAATAGAGAAAGAGAGAGAATATGTCTTCACATTGCATACAAGGAAATTATAAAATTAGCAGGAAATTCAAAAGGTTTACAATATCCCAGGCTGCTTTACCTTAATGACATTAAAAAAAGTTTTTTTTAATGTTTATTTATTTTTGAGAGAGAGAGAGAGAGAGCAAGGGAGGGGCAGAGAGAGAGGAAGACAGAATCCGGAGCTGGCTCCAGGCTGAGCTGTAAGCACAGAGCCCAACACGGGACTCAAATTCGCCAGTGGTGAGATCATGACCTGAGCCAAAGTCTGATACTCAACCAACTGAGCCACCCAGGTGCCACTACCTTAATGACATTTTGATGTAGGCCCTGAATAAAACGATTTCCCATCAGTTCCCATTTGTCAAAATTCTTCTTATTCAACAACTAGGGACTACTGTCCACATGACCTCTCCTCTATGGGGTTTTCATAAATATATCAGAATTTCTTGTTTTACCATCTTTTCCACAGTACTTTGGAGATACCTATGCCAGTATCTACTAAACTGCATTCTATTTCTTGCTCTCTGTTAGACTGTAAGCCTAAGGGTACAAATTTGAGTATGAAATAATCATTCAGCAAATAAACGACTAGAATGACAAATAAGGAATATAGAAAGTGGATACTTCAAGAGCTCAGCCAAGAGGGAAAGATAATTGTTTGAATACTTCATGATGAAAGTGCATTTGCACTGAATTTTGAAAGACTGTTGACTCTTGAACAATGTGGGATTCCAGGTGCTTATTCCATGCACAGTTGAAATCCAAGTATATCTTTAGACTCCCCCCAAATTTAACTACTAATAGCCTACTGTTGACAGGAAGCCGTATCAACAACCTAAACCATTGATTAACACTTATTTTGTATGTTACATGTACTATATACTGTAACCTTATTATCAAGTAAGCTAGAGAAAAGGTTATTAAGAAAATCATAAGGACAGAAAATACATTTAGAGTACCGGATGGTATATTTTGAAAAAGAAATCAGTTTATAGGTAGCTTCTGTGACAAGGGCAACAGTAGCATCAGGTCTAGATACAGGATGGCAATATTCTGTAGCCGGTGGCCTCAGTTTACACTGGCAGCTGCAGGGTGGGCCCTCTGGTAGTGACAGTGGCCTGCAGGTGCAGTACAAATGCCCATTTACCTAAAGTTGTACCACAGGTCCAAGACTATTGGCAGCTGTGGTCACACATGAGTATACCAGCCTGTGGGGGGCCTGAGTCCTGGGTGCTCCTGTGAGGAGGGACTGAAGCCCATGGCTACCAAGGCATAGCCTGGAAGGCTGGCTGGGTGCACAAAGGACCCAGGAGGTGGGAGGATTAGGGACACTATGCCCCCTGCATTATGTCATCTCTGCCCACTGGGGACCTTCTTCCACTTCAGCCCAGTCTTCTGCCCACTAGCCCGCTGGTGCTCCATTGAACCACCTATTGGAACACAGAGAGACCTGCAGCCCTGCCCAGACCCAGGGCCCTGGAGGCTGCTGATGGTGTCAGAGGGCCTCCCCAGATACTTAGAGGACAGCTGGCACAACCTTTGTACCAGTCACCTTTGATTCAGTCCTGTGGAGACTGTGATAGACAGTGGTACATAAATGTCTTATGGGTTCTGCTGTCGACTCTTAAATAAAAACAAAGCAAAACAACCCATGTGTAACTGGGCTTGTGCACTTCAAATCTTTGTAGTGAAGGGTCAAATGTAATATGATTAGATTGAATGACACTTTGGAGCATTCAACCTTTCAACAAATATTAAGTGGGATTCCATTTGCATGGGGGATTATTTGAAAGGAAAATTATAGGAACTTAGTAAGAACTTTTTTTAAATTAGGAAAAATTAATAGGAGGAGAATATGTGAAAAAATTAACTTAAAGGGAAATTCTTTTATCATCATGGCCTTCAGTATATACTTACTGCCTCATTGTTTTTGTTCTACACTTTCAAAACAAGCAAGTATGAAATCAATGTCAAACCAAATACTCAAATACATTCAATAGAAACTGTACAACTCTGGTTTAAATTGAGATAATTAAGATCCTCAATACTACTAAATTAATGGTCTTTAATTTTTTTTGTTTTAAACCTAAGATATACATGTGCACATTAAAATTTCATGATATGTGTATGTCCATCCATAAATGTTTAATGGCTTATTAGAAAACATGATTATAATGACTATAATTCCCTTGGCTTAAGAGGGAAATGTCATAATATCATTGTGTTCTTGTTTTTATGGCACTATCATGTTATATTAAAATAAAGTAAGGGCTGGGTTGATGTGCAGAGTATTAAATATGTATCATTTCAGGGAGAATGGTACAATCCTCAAAGCACAGACCTAAACTGACCCTGGCATTGTCCCTCTCAAGTAGGTATTATTATCTCTATTTTATAGTTGGAAAAACTAAGACTTTAATAAATTCATAAAGCACATTATCATTGAACCTGTCAGGACACAATGTCCTGATCTTGCCATCCATCCAATGATCGTAAAGTCAATGATCTTCATCTTTTATCTTCTATCTCCCCATCTGTAATAAAAGTGAGTTATACTAAATCTAGTCAACAATAATCACTAAAATATCCTAAAGCTGATACTATGGTTTATTTATACATTTATTTATACATACCTAACTTTGTACTATGAAGTACTTTTAGGCATCTAAATTTATGATGTGAGAGTCCTAATATCTTTTCTTTTTAATAAAAATTAAGTTTTCATCTTAGTGCTCTGAAAAAAAAAAACTCTGTGAATGGCAAAACATTTTTTTTGAAAAAATACAAAAAGCATTTATACCTAAAACAATACAAGGATATAGTTGGGCTCTTCGGGTAGTAAATATGTATATTTGAGAGACTTTTCTTTATAACAAACAAAAATGAAAACTACCAATGTGTCTTTATGTCATTTTTTATTAATTACTACTTAGAGTAAAAATAACAATAACTTCTGGCATCTATCTATATAAAACATTTTGGTTCAAAATTGCTTTCACATATCTATTTTTCTTGATCCTAACATCTTTATTCCTACAAGGTAGGAATCACCTTTTTGTCTTACGCCTGATTTACAACTAGACAAAATAATGCCCACTGAGTATAAATAAATGCTGAATCATCTGAATCCAAACTTCCGCTTCAATAACCTTTTCTCTATAATAAAAACAATATAATAGTATCAATACGACAATGAATGAAAGCAGCGACTAACACTTATGTGGTGTTTATTACATGCCAGCCATTTATTTCTTCAAATGAGGGGTGTGTGTGCGTGCGTGCGTGTGTGTGTGTGTGTGTAATGTATTCCTCCTAACTAATCTATGTGATAGGTATTCAGATGCTCTGTTTTATAGATGAGGTAATTAAGAATAGAAGGATTGAGTAATGCTCCAAGTGTCACAGCTGATAAGTAATAGAGGAGAGCTTTAAATTCCAAACTCAGGCCATCTGGCTTCGGTCTATTTACCCCTATATATTAGCATAAATAATTCTTATTCATTCATTTACAATTTAGTAATTTTTAAAGATGCCAGGAATTATTCTAGACTCCATGAGAGAATTACATAATTCCAGGTTCTTCTGGAGGTACAAAGACACAATCCCAGACTTCTAAGATTTGCAGTCTGCTAAATGCCGGGGGACCACCACAAACCATGTTTAAAAGAAATATGATCACAGATTAGAATATATAAGTTAGAATACATAAATACATTAAATTAAGTGACCATGATTATTTGGATACACAGTCAATCTGAAAGAAATGTATTTCTTATGGTCATAATGATCAGCAGGGAAAGACACTCAATGGACCTGGGAGAAAGGAGATATGCCAGAGCAAAGGATGGGTACTGGTCCATTTCCCTTCTCCTCATAAAGAAAAGTTGCCAATAGCTCATTCAGACTAAGAGATTCACTAAAACTAATGTGACAATAACGTACAATGTATAGTATTCACATTGTGAAAATTAAAAATTAAGTTCACATAAGTGATGGGGATTAAGGAGTGTACTTAAGATGAGCACTGGCTGGCGTACTGAATTTTTGAATCACTATATTGTATACCTGAAACTAATATAACACTGTATGTTAACTATATTGGAATTAAAATTTAAAAAAAACAAAATTAAGTTCACTCTTTAGTTGAAGGATTGTAGAAGTATAGAACTTTCATACATTCAAAAATATTTAACCAGCTTAAGTTGTAGACATCTCTGCTTGGGAAGTTTTCAATCTTCAATCTAGTTGAGGGTCTTGGGTAATAAATGAACAAAAATAAGTAAAATATATCATATGAGAGGTATTGATAATTGATTTGGAGAAAATATAAACTGGAAAAGATAAAAGGAAGTGTATGTATGTTGAGATGACATTCTATAAAAGAATATGTATTCATTATTGAAAATTTGGTAGATATGGAAATGGAAAATAATTAAAAAATTATATATAATCTTACTAACAAGATGGGCATCATGGCCATTCTGGTGTGTATCTTTTCTGACTTTTTAAAATATGAATAGGAAGATATTTTGTCTCTCATTTAAAAAAATTAAACACCAATTTAGGAATTACTTGTTCATTGTGCTAGTGTTTTAAAAATATCTATGTCATCAGCATATTCTTCCAGAACAGTGGTTCTTGAAGAGTAAGAAATGAAAAGCATTTACCAGAATAACCTGCAGCTACGTTCTTGGGAACAACCAGTGTACGATGAGTATGATCTTGCTGGTCAACTCTGGAAGGAAAGTGTGTCTTGAGAAGTCCCAGCAGGAGATTCTAATATCATCCATCACACCACCAATCCTCTCATCACCATTGGAAAACAAATGTTCTATAATGTTTAATTATTGCAGTTCTCTAAATACATATGCAATAATCATTCTTCTCGTGCTACACATTCAGGTCTTCCCCCAGATGTTCACTATAAGAGCAATGTAAATATCTTTGAAACTCTATTATACTCATAATTATTAGTATTCTTAGAATGAAAATCTGAGAAAAGGTGTGAAGAATTCTATGATTCTGATACATATTTCCCAGTGTATTCCTCCATTATTTATTCCATAATTATTCCATAATTATTTGCTTTTTGGATTTTTTATGTCTTTCACATCCCAGTATTAGTTTTATTTTTAACCTTTTGATTTAAACTTTTTTTAAAATCATGTCTTGGCATCTAATTTGAATTTCTTCGACTATTAAATATTTTTCAAGTTTATTGACTCTATTTCTTCTATAAATGATTTACATATGTGTTTTTTAAATTTTTTAGATTTTTCAATATATTAAAGACAACACTCCTCTGTCATACATGTTATCTAAAAGATTTTCTTTTTTTTTTATGTTTTTATTTTATCTTTGAGAGAGAGAGACAGTGTGAGTGGGAGAGGGGCAGAGAGGCTGGGAGACACAGAACCTGAAGCAGGCTCCAGGCTCTGAGCTGTCAGCACAGAGCCTGATGCGGGGCTTGAACTCATGAACTGTGAGATCATGACCTGAGCCAAAGTCAGTCACTCAACCGACTGAGCCACCCAGGTGCCCCTCTAAAACATTTTCTTAAGAGAAAAATATAAATCTCTTCCATGAGATCTTTGGGTAATGTATATAAGTTAAATCCATCTTCATACTCTGCCTTTTTAAAAGGCATATTATTATTATTTATATTATTATTGACTCACATTTTCTCATTTCGTTTTTCTTATTTTGCCAGGAATTTCACATTTTGAAAAATTCCTATTATAAATTCTATTCTTGACATTTCTTAAAGCTCAAATACATCCTTTGGGCTGACCTATTCCTCTCTAGGTTTGCCAGTAGATTCCCAAAAGTCCTCACTTAGTAAACTGAAAAATAATAGCAATGGCTGGAGGTGGTTTTAAATAGAAAAAAATGCAAAGGTGTTCTTAAGACTTTCTCTATCCCAAGAACTCTGTATGCTGTATATTATTTATTCATTCATTCATTCATTTATTTATTCAGCAAGTATTTATTAAGCACTCTAGAGCATACACCTCACTTATTATTTATCTAATGAATGGGGCTAAAACAGGCTTGCTGTGAGAAGTATATGATTTAATATAAAGTAAGAACAATGAAGCTCTTCAGATGGGATGCTTGCCTGTTGGTAGGCTTTTTCACCAATTAGCTGAATCCCTCCTGTATCTTGGCTTAGAAGCTCACAGTATATTTTCCTGGCCAGAATTACAAATGAGCTTTCTTTAAATGCATTTAGACAAAACTGAATACTGTGCCATTGCATGCTAAGATTCAACAGTTTTCTAATTCACAAAAATGAATGAAAATATGCATACATTCTAACAAATACGCTTAAGTTCTAAAGTAAAATAAAATAATGGAATTGGTCTCTAAGTATATGCCATGGCAGTCCTTCCCCAAGATGATAAAAATTCTATGACACAAAACAAGGTTGTTGTTTTTTTTTGAGAGGATTTTGCTGTTACTCACAACATACAAACATATCTTTAAATACTGAAACAAAAATTGCCTTTAGCTACATGAAATGTTCATTAATTGCTGAAATTTAGTATTTGGCTTTATCTTGCTAAGGATATAACAATTGTAGAAAAGCCCCCCCCCCTTTTTTGTTTTTAACAGTAGCATCTTGCTCTGGCTTCCATGTTTAACAAGTCCATTAAAGCTAAATGGCTTTAGCCTACAGACTGAAACTATACCGTTGTATATACTATTAATTCATATTCAAAAATGACTCTACAGACATAGAAAGTCATCTCTATGGGTGTTATGCTAGGGACAGTGCAGCAATTAGTTCCAAGTCTCTCAGTTCCCCAGTCTTCTTGGGGATGGCACAAACCGCACAAACTAGCACCTTAACTTCAGTGTAGACCATGTTACTAGATGACAGGTAGACCCTTCTGCTGTGACTGATACTTTCCATTCCTCTGGCTGCTTCCCTTTACCATTCCAAGAGCCTTAGCTTCTGTGGACCTTTTCATATTTTACAAGCCCTAACCCCAACCTGTCCTTGCTCACATGTCAGATCACTAAAATTGAAACAGAATTATTTCAACATTTATTGAGAGATAATATGCAGTATATACTGGAGAAGTCAAGACGAAGACATTGCCCTGCCTCAAGAAATCCTGAGTAGAAAAGAAGGGAAATACCATATATGTAGAATATGCATGCATTACATACTAGACATGTTCAGTGTTTATGGAGCAATTTTATTATCGAAGAATATCTGTTAAGTTGAGCTTAAGGCCAACTCCTCTGATCTACCATTTCCCAATCTAGTAGTTTATGAATTTAAACCTCTCAGTCACTGGTATGCCTATTCATTCTTTGAAGGTAACGAATGAGAAATGACTTATCTGACATGCTGTAATGTGTTTTAACACCTTTGCTTATGATATAAACAACAGCAACAAGGGAAGAAAGAAAAAGAAAGAAAGAAAGAAAGAAAGAAAGAAAGAAAGAAAGAAAGAAAGATGGAAGGACGGAAGGAAGGAAAAAGGAATGAAATAAGGAAGGGAGGGAGAAAGGGAGAAAGGAAAGAAGCAGGGGGAAAGAAAAAAGAAAGACAACACTGTTGGAAGTATACAATATGGCTGAGTGTGGGCCAGTTATAGTGACTTACCTGATTTTTAGCATGGCCTTGAGGAATTAAATATTTATTGAATGACTATGTGCCAATTAATATTATGTACATTATAGGGGTGCCTGGGTGGCTTAGTTGGTTGAACGTCCAACTTCAGCTCAGGTCATGATTTCACGGTTTGTGGGTTCACGCCCCATGTCAGGCTCTGTGCTGACAGCTCGGAGCCTGGAGCCTGCTTTGGATTCTGTCTCCCTCTCTCTCTGCCCACCCCAGCTTGAGCTCCATTTCTCTCTCTCTCTCTCTCTTGAAAATCAATAAATTAAAAAAAAATTTTTTAATAAAAAAATATTTTGTGCATTATATACATCTTGCAAATACTTGGATATAAATTAAAAAAATAAAAATAAAAATAAATCCTCCTGAGACCTGGGTAACAATATTATTTTACAGACGAGAACACAAAGAACTATAGAATAGCACTTAAGTTTCTTATCCACTAACACACATCTGGTAAGTGTAGGCTTGTGCATACCAACTCCAAAACTAAAATTCTTTATGTCCTTTTCTAATTGCAGCATTTGTAAACCTTAAGAATTTAAGAGGCTCCAAGATACCAAAGGACAGTTGAAGCTGATGGGAACTGATAAATCCTAAGAAATTCTAAGGATTAAGAAATCCTAAGAAACTTCACACTATTTGAGAATATCATTTACAGCATAAACATGGAGACACCTCTGTGTGTATGCTTTTCTTCCACTAATGTGTTGGGAAACTTCCCAGCTTAAGCAATTATATAAATATTATATTAAATGTAACATTATATATAGCAATATAATGCTAGCTAGCCAGATAATGTTCTCTGAGCTATTTCTCCATAATATTCTTTGTCTTTCTCTTTCTCTCCTCTCCTTCTGAGAAGGAACTCTCCAGATATGGAATTTGAGGTGACTTCTCTAATCCCATAGCTTTAAGATCATTTAATTAGATCCATAGGAATAGTAGTAAATAGCCTGCCCTCTTTAGAGGTAGAAGAGCTAAAAAGCTCACAAAGTGCCCCTATTATACATCATCTCTGGGTGGAGATCCTGATATATTACATTTTACTTAATCACTCAGCATCTTTAGATAAAGGAGACCTAAAAAATATATGGTAAGTCATAGAATAGTGCCTGTCTTAAAAAAAAAAAAAATCTTTCAAAATCTTAGCATTATCTCCTCTAAAATCTGGTACCTCCAGGCTGTTTGAATTTTCTGATATACTTTATCACATAAACCTACCATTTTCTCTTTGTTTTTATCAATGCGAAGCTTTTTCCAAACTGTGAAACAAAGACACAGTAAAGCTTCTAGGGAGAACAAAATTAAATATATTTTTAAAAGGCACTAAAAATCCAAACCATAAATATTGGAGACTAAGAAACCTTTTAGGTCATTGATTCTGCAATCTTCCAAAGGTGGAACAATAACTGAACCAACAGAATCAGTTGCACCAGAACAGAATGCCTATTAATATCAATTTAATATCTTTGCCCTGAGAACACAATTTGCTTTTGAGTGGATGCTGTGGTTGTTTCCACTGAAAGGTAAATAATCTCTCCTCTTTGGAAACATGCATTTAATAAAGAAGAATCCCTCCTGTGGCTGAACTAATGTGTCTCCCCACACATCCATTGTTCTATTGCTAATAAAAAGGATTATCAGGCAAATAGAAGTGTAGTTTACAGTTGCAATAGCTCACACCATTACTTTTTACCTCAATAAGTAAATCAAGCTTTTATGCCTGAAAACTACTTAAAAGCCAACTTTTCAGAATCTGTATTCCTCTGACAGCATATAATGAATATTTTGTCATAGCAAGTAACAAATTTTATTATAGCCTAATGCTTAAAATTCCATCTGTTTCCACAAACAGAACATGAATACAGGAAAGCAACCATTAATCTTAAAATGCACTAAAAAATCCTCCTAATAAAGGGCTTCTAAAGGCATTTAAACATATTCAAGACCTGTTAATGATGGGATGTTGTGTGTCCGACACCTCAGTTTCCATTCACTGGTTGCTCAGAGACCAACCATGTTTATCCTACAGATATTTGTAAAAGGCAATAATCTTTCAAAATGGGAAACTATGCCCAGTTTGGTAATAGGTTGAACAATGTTCACTCACTACTTTGTCTATAGGCTTGAAGAGCAAGAAAACAAAGAACTTGGGCCACAGAATCATGGAGTATTTTTCATCAAAATATCTATTCACTCACATATGCATCAGACAGTCACTGAACACTTACAAAGTGTTCAGAAATGAAAATTCAGAAATGAAAAGGCATAGCCTCTGTCCTCAAGTGGCTCATATTTAACTAGATATTACCATGCAGTAAATAGAGCACAAGATAAACAGAGGTGTGCACTCTTTAATCAGAAGGAAATGAAGAAATGTTTCTCCAATCATGTAGCATATGGGGAGGGTTGAATAATGACTAGGTACTAACCAGGTGGAAAAGAAGACAAGAATTATATTCAGGACAATCTAGCCCAACTCATATTATCGCTTGCCATTTTTAAAATAGGAATACAAAATCTCATAAAAGTTAAGTGACTGAAATGGGGCCTGAAATTCTGTGATTCAACCCACAACAGGTAAGAGCTCACTGATAGCACCTGATACTGATAGTATTTTTTCACAAACATATATAAACACAAAGATTACTAATTAAAAAATTATTACTAATAATTACACTATTGTATTTATTTGTTTAGAAATTTTCTTGATAAATAATTATTGAAGTTATGATTCTACCTTTGGGGGAGTATTTTTTAATTTTATTTTTAATTCTAAACCACCACTCATCCCAATTGGCTGAGGCATATCACATGGAAATGTTTCTATTTGTGTGTTTATTTTATAATTAATCAAATAGATACTCTATAGAATGAGAAGGTATGGATTTGTTTTTAAAGGATAATGTGCATTTGCACTATATACCCTGGTTAAATATCAAAGGCATAAGAGATAAATACAAATGAAGGATAAGGGTTTTCCCAAGTCATAATCATCTGAATTGTCCTGTAGCAGATGAATCCCTGAACTATTTACAAGCATCTACATCTATTAGAATCCTCTGAGATGAGACTGATATGATGTTAGTAGTGGAGATGTAAGATACATTAGAGATACATACAAAATATACAGGTAAATGTTTAACAACAAGCTCCCCAGGGGCAAAATGCTCTGGTTCGTAGTATTTCTCAATTTTGAGGCATAAATACTCTCACAATGACTGATTTTAAGCCACTAACATGACATCACTTAACTTCAGAATTCAGAATTGTGCAAAGATACACACAATTGACTTTTTAAAGCCAGTATAACTCAAATTTAGTATACCAACAAAAGCATCCAAAGGATATTATTAGAATTACCCAAAGCAAAAGAAACATTAGATTGAACTTCAGTAAAATCATAGGACACCATCCAAAAAGGCTTAATTAAGGTCATTGCTCCAAAATAACAATTCTCAAAGTGTGTTCCACCAAACCTGGGAGGGCCCAACTCCCTTACACTGGGTCAATGAAACCAACTACTTCAATAATAATTTTTGCAATGCTATTTGCTTTTTATTGTGTAGATATTTGTAGTAATGGCATAATGGTATCTTTTTTTTTTCTTTTTGACAGCATCTTCTAAATACATAACAAACATTATATCATATACATAAAATAAAACTTTCCATTTGTAAATGAAAGTCCGCTTGAGCATAGGAAAGATTACTATTATTATACATCCCAAAGGTATATCTATCTTTCCATGGATTATTTAACTCAAAGAACTATCCCTCAAGATATGAATTAGATACGTGATTCCTTTCAAGGACAATTTTTTTTTCATATTAATTCATTTTTGAGAGGCAGAGTGTGAGCAGGGGAGGGGCAGAGAGAGAGGGAGACACAGAATTCAAAGCAGGCTCCAGGCTCTGAGCTGTCGGCATAGAGCCCTACACGGGGCTCGAACTCAGGAACCGTGAGATCATGACCTGAGCTGAAGACGGATGCTCAGCCAACTGAGCCACCCAGGTGCTCCTCAAGGACAAGAATCTTAATGACAGGTCCAAAATGTCCAAACAACAGATCCTTTCTAGTCAGAGTCAAGTCCTGGAACTTTGAGTCTAGTGGAGTCACATAGCATATTATTATTTGTGGCAAGAATCTTATGTGGTTTTGCTTGCAGCTTTAAAACTGAGTGCCGAGAGTGCCGGAAGATGGCGGCGTAGGAGGACGCGGGGCTCACAGCGCGTCCTGCCGATCACTTAGATTCCACCTACACCTGCCTAAAGAACCCAGAAAACCGCCAGAGGATTAGCAGAACGGAGTCTCCGGAGCCAAGCGCCCACGAGAGGCCCACGGAAGAGGGTAGGAAGGGCGGCGAGGCGGTGCGCGCTCCACGGACTGGCGGGAGGGAGCCGGGGCGGAGGGGCGGCTCGCCGGCCAAGCGGAGCCCCCGAGTCTGGCTGGCAAAAGCGGAGGGGCCGGACGGACTGTGTTCCGACAGCAAGCGCGACTTAGCGTCTGGGAGGTCATAAGTGAACAGCTCTGCGCGGAAAGCGGGAAGGCTGGAGGACAAAGGGAGGGAGAGCTGCTGAGCCCCCGGACGGCAGAGCTCAGCTTGGCGGGGAACAAGGCGCCAGCGCCATCTCCCCCGCCCATCCCCCAGCCAAAATCCCAAAGGGAACCGGTTCCTGCCAGGGAACTTGCTCGCTCCGCGCAAACACCCAACTCTGTGTTTCTGCGGAGCCAAACCTCCGGCAGCGGATCTGACTCCCTCCCGCTGCCACAGGGCTCCTCCTGAAGTGGATCACCTAAGGAGAAGCAAGCTAAGCCTGCCCCTCCAGCCCCCGTGCACCTTGCCTACCCACCCCAGCTAATACGCCAGATCCCCAGCAACACAAGCCTGGCAGTGTGCAAGTAGCCCAGACGGGACACGCCACCCCACAGTGAATCCCGCCCCTAGGAGAGGGGAAGAGAAGGCACACACCAGTCTGACTGTGGCCCCAGCAGTGGGCTGGGGGCAGACATCGGGTCGGACTGCGGCCCCGCCCACTAACTCCAGTTATACACCACAGCACAGGGGAAGTGCACTGCAGGTCCTCACCACACCAGGGACTCTCCAAAATGACCAAACGGAAGAATACCCCTCAGAAGAATCTTCAGGAAATAACAACAGCTAATGAACTGATCAAAAAGGATTTAAATAATATAACAGAAAGTGAATTTAGAATAATAGTCATAAAATTAATCGCTGGGCTTGAAAACAGTATACAGGACAGCAGAGAATCTCTTGCCACAAAGATCGAGGGACTAAGGAACAGTCACGAGGAGTTGAAAAACGCTTTAAACGAATTGCAAAACAAAATGGAATCCACGATGGCTCGGCTTGAAGAGGCAGAGGAGAGAATAGGTGAACTAGAAGATAAAGTTATGGAGAAAGAGGAAGCTGAAAGAAAGAGGGATAAAAAAATCCAGGAGTATGAGGGGAAAATTAGAGAACTAAGTGATACACTAAAAAAAAATAATATACGCATAATTGGTATCCCAGAGGAGGAAGAGAGAGGGAAGGGTGCTGAAGGGGTACTTGAACAAATTATAGCTGAGAACTTCCCTGAACTGGGGAAGGAAAAAGGCATTGAAATCCAAGAGGCACAGAGAACTCCCTTCAGACGTAACTTGAATCGATCTTCTGCACGACATATCATAGTGAAACTGGCAAAATACAAGGATAAAGAGAAAATTCTGAAAGCAGCAAGGGATAAACGTGCCCTCACATATAAAGGGAGACCTATAAGACTCGTGACTGATCTCTCCTTTGAAACTTGGCAGGCCAGAAAGGCTTGGCACGATATCTACAGTGTGCTAAACAGAAAAAATATGCAGCCGAGAATCCTGTATCCAGCAAGTCTGTCATTTAGAATAGAAGGAGAGATAAAGGTCTTCCCAAACAAACAAAAACTGAAGGAATTTGTCACCACGAAACCAGCCCTACAAGAGATCCTAAGGGGGATCCTGTGAGACAAAGTACCAGAGACATCACTACAAGCATAAAACATACAGACATCACAATGACTCTAAACCCATATCTTTCTATAATAACACTGAATGTAAATGGATTAAATGCGCCAACTAAAAGACATAGGGTATCAGAATGGATAAAAAAACAAGACCCATCTATTTGCTGTCTACAAGAGACTCATTTTAGATCTGAGGACACCTTTAGATTGAGAGTGAGGGGATGGAGAACTATTTATCATGCTCCTGGAAGCCAAAAGAAAGCTGGAGTAGCCATACTTATATCAGACAAACTAGACTTTAAATTAAAGGCTGTAACAAGAGATGAAGAAGGGCATTATATAATAATCACAGGGTCTATCCACCAGGAAGAGCTAACTATTATAAATGTCTATGCGCCAAATACCCGAGCCCCCAGATATATAAAACAATTACTCATAAACATAAGCAACCTCATTGATAAGAATGTGGTCATTGCAGGGGACTTTAACACCCCGCTTACAGAAATGGATAGATCATCTAGACACACAGTCAATAAAGAAACAAGGGCCCTGAATGATACATTGGATCAGATGGACTTGACAGATATATTTAGAACTCTGCATCCCAAAGCAACAGAATATACTTTCTTCTCGAGTGCACATGGAACATTCTCCAAGATAGATCATATACTGGGTCACAAAACAGCCCTTCATAAGTTTACAAGAATTGAAATCATACCATGCATACTTTCAGACCACAATGCTATGAAGCTTGAAATCAACCACAGGAAAAAGTCTGGAAAACCTCCAAAAGCATGGAGGTTAAAGAACACCCTACTAACGAATGAGTGGGTCAACCAGGCAATTAGAGAAGAAATTAAAACATATATGGAAACAAACGAAAATGAAAATACAACAATCCAAACGCTCTGGGATGCAGCGAAGGCAGTCCTGAGAGGAAAATACATTGCAATCCAGGCCTATCTCAAGAAACAAGAAAAATCCCAAATACAAAATCTAACAGCACACCTAAAGGAAATAGAAGCAGAACAGCAAAGGCAGCCTAAACCCAGCAGAAGAAGAGAGATAATAAAGATCAGAGCAGAAATAAACAATATAGAATCTAAAAAAACTGTAGAGCAGATCAACGAAACCAAGAGTTGGTTTTTTGAAAAAATAAACAAAATTGACAAACCTCTAGCCAGGCTTCTCAAAAAGAAAAGGGAGATGACCCAAATAGATAAAATCATGAATGAAAATGGAATGATTACAACCAATCCCTCAGAGATACAAACAATTATCAGGGAATACTATGAAAAATTATATGCCAGCAAATTGGACAACCTGGAAGAAATGGACAAATTTCTAAACACCCACACTCTTCCAAAACTCAATCAGGAGGAAATAGAAAGCTTGAACAGACCCATAACCAGCAAAGAAATTGAATCGGTTATCAAAAATCTCCCAACAAATAAGAGTCCAGGACCAGATGGCTTCCCAGGGGAGTTCTACCAGACATTTAAAGCAGAGATAATACCTATCCTTCTCAAGCTATTCCAAGAAATAGAAAGGGAAGGAAAACTTCCAGACTCATTCTATGAAGCCAGTATTACTTTGATTCCTAAACCAGACAGAGACCCAGTAAAAAAAGAGAACTACAGGCCAATATCCCTGATGAATATGGATGCAAAAATTCTTAATAAGATACTAGCAAATCGAATTCAACAGCATATAAAAAGAATTATTCACCATGATCAAGTGGGATTCATTCCTGGGATGCAGGGCTGGTTCAACATTCGCAAATCGATCAACGTGATACATCACATTAACAAAAAAAAAGAGAAGAACCATATGATCCTGTCAATCGATGCAGAAAAGGCCTTTGACAAAATCCAGCACCCTTTCTTAATAAAAACCCTTGAGAAAGTCGGGATAGAAGGAACATACTTAAAGATCATAAAGGCCATTTATGAAAAGCCCACAGCTAACATCATCCTCAACGGGGAAAAACTGAGAGCTTTTTCCCTGAGATCAGGAACACGACAGGGATGCCCACTGTCACCGCTGCTGTTTAATATAGTGCTGGAAGTTCTAGCATCAGCAATCAGACAACAAAAGGAAATCAAAGGCATCAAAATTGGCAAAGATGAGGTCAAGCTTTCGCTTTTTGCAGATGACATGATATTATACATGGAAAATCCGATAGACTCCACCAAAAGTCTGCTAGAACTGATACATGAATTCAGCAAAGTTGCAGGATACAAAATCAATGTGCAGAAATCAGTTGCATTCTTATACACTAACAATGAAGCAACAGAAAGACAAATGAAGAAACTGATCCCATTCACAATTGCACCAAGAAGCATAAAATACCTAGGAATAAATCTAACCAAAGATGTAAAAGATCTGTATGCTGAAAACTTTAGAAAGCTTATGCAGGTAATTGAAGAAGATATAAAGAAATGGAAAGACATTCCCTGCTCATGGATTGGAAGAATAAATATTGTCAAAATGTCAATACTACCCAAAGCTATCTACACATTCAATGCAATCCCTATCAAAATTGCACCAGCATTCTTCTCGAAACTAGAACAAGCAATCCTAAAATTCATATGGAACCACAAAAGGCCCCGAATAGCCAAAGTAATTTTGAAGAAGAAGACCAAAGCAGGAGGCATCACAATCCCAGACTTTAGCCTCTACTACAAAGCTGTCATCATCAAGACAGCATGGTATTGGCATAAAAACAGACACATAGACGAATGGAATAGAATAGAAACCCCAGAACTAGACCCACAAACGTATGGCCAACTCATCTTTGACAAAGCAGGAAAGAACATCCAATGGAAAAAAGACAGTCTCTTTAACAAATGGTGCTGGGAGAACTGGACAGCAACATGCAGAAGGTTGAAACTAGACCACTTTCTCACACCATTCACAAAAATAAACTCAAAATGGATAAAGGACCTGAATGTGAGACAGGAAACCATCAAAACCTTAGAGGAGAAAGCAGGAAAAGACCTCTCTGACCTCAGCCGTAGCAATCTCTTACTGGGCACATCCCCAAAGGCAAGGGAATTAAAAGCAAAAGTGAATTACTGGGACCTTATGAAGATAAAAAGCTTCTGCACAGCAAAGGAAACAACCAACAAAACTAAAAGGCAACCAACGGAATGGGAAAAGATATTTGCAAATGACACATCAGACAAAGGGCTAGTATCCAAGATCTATAAAGAGCTCATCAAACTCCACACCCGAAAAACAAATAACCCAGTGAAGAAATGGGCAGAAAACATGAATAGACACTTCTCTAAAGAAGACATCCGGATGGCCAACAGGCACATGAAAAGATGTTCAACGTCGCTCCTTATCAGGGAAATACAAATCAAAACCACACTCAGATACCACCTCACGCCAGTCAGAGTGGCCAAAATGAAGAAATCAGGAGACTATAGATGCTGGAGAGGATGTGGAGAAACAGGAACCCTCTTGCACTGTTGGTGGGAATGCAAATTGGTGCAGCCGCTCTGGAAAGCAGTGTGGAGGTTCCTCAGAAAATTAAAAATAGACCTACCCTATGACCCAGCAATAGCACTGCTAGGAATTTATCCAAGGGATACAGGAGTACTGATGCATAGGGGCACCTGTACCCCAATGTTTATAGCGGCACTCTCAACAATAGCCAAATTATGGAAAGAGCCTAAATGTCCATCAACTGATGAATGGATAAAGAAATTGTGGTTTATATACACAATGGAATACTACGTGGCAATGAGAAAAAATGAAATATGGCCTTTTGTAGCAACGTGGATGGAACTGGAGAGTGTGATGCTAAGTGAAATAAGCCATACAGAGAAAGACAGATACCATATGGTTTCACTCTTATGTGGATCCTGAGAAACATAACAGAAACCCATGGGGGAGGGGAAGGAAAAAAAAAAAAAAAAAAAAAAAAAAAAGAGGTTAGAGTGGGAGAGAGCCAAAGCATAAGAGACTGTTAAAAACTGAGAACAAACTGAGGGTTGATGGGGGGTGGGAGGGAGGGCAGGGTGGGTGATGGGTATTGAGGAGGGCACCTTTTGGGATGAGCACTGGGTGTTGTATGGAAACCAATTTGACAGTAAATTTCATATATTAAAAAATAAAATAAAATAATAAAAAAAATAAATAAATAAAAAAAAAATAAAAAAAAAAATAAAACTGAGTGCCAATACTGGGCAAAATCATTCATTCATTTTATATTGCTTCTCTTGCTGCTTTTCATATTATGCTAATACAGAGTGATAATGTTTCCTTACATTGGTGACTGCTTTTACCAACCATTACTCTCCTCCTTATATTCTTGCTATTAATCACCTGTACTGTGCAAAAAGTATAACCAACAGAAGAAACTTCCACTGTATGGGAGAATTTTGTTTCCTGAAAAGCAGATTTTTTTTCATGCTGTATAATGCAGGTCAATGACATTGCAACTAGAGGTGCCAATCGTCTTCATTAGACATGCAAGCAATCAATCCAAAAACAGATTTTAAATCCTAATCCTATCCCCAAGAGTTTGCTGCTGGCATAAATGGATACACAATGGCTTTAAAGAGGTAATTAACAGATGATTAAATATTTATACCATGTATAAGCAAAGGCCTAAGTGCTTTTGTGGGAGGGTAGATTCAGGACATGACTTACTTTGCATAGAGATGCAATTGACATGACAAGAGAGCAGAAAGTAGCTAAAAGAATCCTGTCTCCAGATTTTGACCATGCGATCCTAGAGAACTAGAATTAGGCTTATTTTCTCATGTTCATTCAAGAAACAAAATGTGTTGTGTGTCTATTTAATGCCAATTTGTGAGACATAAAGAGTAGTTAATAAATCATCTCACTCTCGAGATGTCATTCCAGTGAAATAAAGCAAACTATTTCTTTAAAATTTTTTTTAACGTTTATTCATTTTTGACACACACACACACACACACACACACACACACACACACACACAGTCTGAGTGGGGGAGGGGCAGAGAGAGAGAGGGAAACACAGAATCTGAAGCAGGCTTCAGACTCTAAGCTGTCAGCACAGAGCTGGATGCAGGGCTCGAACCCGTGAGCTGTGAGATCATGACCTGAGCCAAAGCTGGATGCCCAACCAACTGAGCTACCAAGCGCCCGTAATGCAAACTATTTCTTAACACAAACATTACGCGAAATTCAAATTAGTATCCACTAATAAAGTTTTATTGAAACATTGCCATTTTCATTTGTTTATGGATTGCATATGGCTGCTGTCACATTACAACTACTGAGTTGAGTATCTGCGATAGAAACTATCTGGAAAGCAAATCCTAAAATATTTAGTATTCGGTTCTTCACAAGAAAAGTCTATAAAGAGATTATGCAGATATTAATTTTTTCTTAAAACATGGAGATAAAATTGTGATGATGAGGAATAGGAGGAAAAGGAGAAAGAAGAGGAGCATCATGATCATGATCATATTAGTTTTATTCTTTTTTACCTGTCTCCAGGCTTGGACCATTTCTTGGGTGGACCACTTCAACAAAGAGTACATTCAATCAATTATAGTGATTCCTATTCGTTTATTTCCTATAAATAAAACGTATTTTTACATTTTGTGCACCCTTTCATCCTTTATGATCATTTCTAATGTTTTAACATGCTATTCTTTCACTTAGTGATATTTTGGTTTGTAATATTAAAATATAAGAACTATTTTTAACATTATTACATCTAAAACACATTAATGGTAGTTACTTAATATCATGAAATATCCAACTACTTTTCAAAATCCCAATGACCTCATAAATATTAAAATATATTATTTTTAATAATTCTTTTGAACTGGGATTACAGTGAGTTTCACACATCACAATCGATTGGCATGTCTTATAAATATCTATGAATTTATTTTTCTCTCTTTCTTGCTCTTGTCCTCCCTCATTCTCTTGACTTTCTTTTTCTTCACTCTCTCACTGTTGCAGAAACTGATCATTGGTCCTTTAGTGTCTTTCACAGTTTAGATCTGTCTTGTTCAAAAGAAATTTTCTTCAATGATGGAAATGTTCTAGGCTGTTCAATATGGTAGCCGCTAGCCACATACAGTTATTGAGTTCTTGACAGAAATGTGTACAGTGTGCCCCAGTAACTGAAACAAGTTTTGTTTCATTTTATTGTTAAGTTTAAATTTAATTACATGTGGCTGATAACTTATGACTACAACACTGGACAGAAAAGCTCTAGAGTTTGTTGACTGTGTCACTATGGCATAGTCTAACATGCCTCTCAGAGCTTTTTATTTCTTGTAAACAGGTGCCTAAATCCAAAGGAGAGGCTTAATCAGTTTCAATTGTTTTTCCTTTTTTCTTTGTTTGTAAGAATTCTTCAGATACTTTTATGTTCTTCCTTCCAGAGGCATATAAACCTTGGCAGTCTTTCTGTTTATGATATTAGCTGTCCTGGATGTTCAAAATCTAGATGTATTATTAGTTCATCAGAGGTTGCAAAATGGTAACATTCAAATTCTACTATTTCTTCTTCGTTTAGTGCATCTATGCGGAGATTAATGGCAGGGTAAATTGTGATTCTTTCCCTTTATTTACCAATGTTCAAATAGTGATTTAGATTCCTAGCATCTTCTATAAACATGATTTTAGCATAATTTAAACCATGCATTTATTAATACTTAATATGCTTTCATCCACTGCAGTTATTATCATTAGAAGTATTTATAATTTCAATATTTGGTCAGTGGGAGTCTTATTTAGTTGTATCTGGAGTCCTTTTGAGATGACTTTAGTAATCTTTGATAGCTTACGTTTTATTTTTAAATCCTTTAGATCGTTAGTCTTGGTAAAACACAAATCAAGTAAAAATTTTACTATAACAACATTCTTGTGCCTATTTAATTACTAACACAAACATTATTAGCCCCAAAAGACTATCTAGGCATGTGCAACAATAATTGCATTCGGATGTCCCTCATATTGAGTTACCTTTTGGTTATATAAGGGCCATAACATTATATATATATTATTAAAAATATATTTATATATTTAAAATATATTTATATATTTATTAAATATATTATATATATTTAATATTAATATATTATATTATATTATAATAGATATATTAATTTTAATATAATATATATAATATATAATATATTATATATAATATAATATATTATATTATATATAATATGTTATATATTATATATAATATGTTATATAATGTATTATATTATATATAATATATATAATATAATACAATATATAATAATAATTATGTGTATATATATATATATATAATTTTGAAGTTGTATTTGTCAGGAAAGCAAATATATAGCATCTAGTACTTAAATATTAGAAATATTAACCTACATTTGTACTTTTGCCCCAAAAGTCAAAAAATATTGAGGGTGAGCTTCTTAATGGCATAATGTAAAACAAAGTACAAATAAGTCCACATTTGCTACATTGAAGGAAACATCACTGCACCTAATTTTGCCACAACTTTTGATATAAGTAAAATTTCTAATGCTGGATTTGGTAGTAAACTGAGTCTTAGAGATGTTAAAAGGCTTTTCCGAGACAAAAACTAGTAAATGTTCGAATTAAGACCATTTATAATATTAAGACCAATAATATTTCCACTGCACCAAGAATTGGGATTTGGTATTTTAAGCCATCTGTGCTACAAATTACTTAAAGTGAACATTCAGATTTCATTGAAGATATCTTTAATTCTAAATAAATTTTAGAATTTAAATCTATTTAAAAATACAAATGTAAGTATATAACTTTTAGGTAAAATCATTTTTCCCAAAACCATAAATCAATTAATCAATCTCTATCATCTTTGAACTGTTTTACCATCTCCAGAATTTTACAGTTTTTCTTTTTGTCTTTTCTTTTTTTTCCTTTTCTTTTTCTTTCTTTTTTTCTTTTCTTTTCTTTCCCCTCTTTTTCTCTTTTCTTTTTTCTTTTCTTTTCTATTATCTATAGATATTATCTTTTCAGAGTAAAGGAAGAAAACTTCCTTGGGGAATTGATGGAAACAATAAATACTGAATTTCAGACCTGTATGGATTCTATGAAATCAGTTTTTTTGGCTTATAGTTCACCATATATTCTCATCTCTTTTCTAAGGCAGAGAAGTGCTTTATCTTCCTGGAATAAGTAAAACTCAAGAAGATGAAACAACTTCAGAAAGTATATGTTTGCCCCAAGGTAATATTTGCATCACTCAGAGTCCCTTATGCTAGGTGATAGTAGAGGTTCAGTTTAGAGACTTTCCCCTGAGGTATTCACCCCAAAGTCCAGTTCTTGTGCTTAACAAGGCAATGCTCTGGCCTGATTCTTTGTCCATAATCATAATAATGAAGTGATATGAATAATTTTCAACATCTTCTTTGTGTCAGGCTCTTTACACATATGGTAAGACAATTTAATTAAGGGGTTAGTGTATGTAGTATATGTTTTTGTTGCTATCGAAGAATAAGAATGAATGAAACACCTTTCTCTGTCTGTCACCCATACCCATTTAGAAAGGTTTAGGTTCTACGGTATCATGTTTGCTTTGCCCTAGTGAAGAATAAATCTCTACATATCTAAATCCATTACTTCAGAAGCATAGATATTTTGTTGGAGATGGCTAATAATGGTGCAGGGCTGTGCAAAGCATTATCTTAGACACTGTGAGTGGAGAGGCAGAAGAGGCTGAGCTAGAGAGATTTATCTTACATGGAAAAAACACGCTATTTTGAGAGAAATCTCAGCAAATGATACTGACGTCTATCCTACCTTCACTCCACACTGTATATGCATACACCCTCTGCTGGGTGGCATGTGCAGGTGAAGAGCTCTGCCCTTGCAGGGATGGCTTTAGGACCTGTAGCAGCTGATTCACCATGCTCAGCTTTGTCCTCTGCTGGCCGTAGCAACACTGTTCACTTCCATGAAGAGCGATTTTACCCTGAACACACACCTGCTGAAGAGGCTTAGCACTCATTCTCCTTTTTCAGGGAGTGAGCTGCCCTTAGAGAAGGCTTTGCTGAACACTCCCAGGTGTTCTTTTCCAATGCATAAGATTTCAAAATCCAGTAGTGCCATCACCTAAAACCAGGTCTTCCAACTTGGTTTCTTTCTAGTAATAAAGGTAATAATACAATTTCATCTTTCATTTTTTTGGTGTGTTGCTGCTAAAATTGTGCAGGAATCCTGGCAGAGAAAAGTGGTTTAATTCATTAGCCTCCCTGAGACCATCGGTAATATTCATTCACCTATCTAATGCTTTTTATTTGTTGTTATTACTACATACAACGGACTGCTCTATGTACTAACACTAATGTTTCTGATATGCACTTTTAAAAGGACTAAGTGAGAGGTGGAGTGCCTGGGTGGCTCAGTCAGTTAAGTGAAGGACTCTTGATATCAGCTTAGGTCGTGATCTCACAGTCTTGAGACTGAACCCCTGCCTCAGGCTCCATGCTGAGCATGGAACCTGCTTAGAATTCTCTTTCATCTCTCTCTCTGCCCTTCCCCGCCAAAAATAAATAAATAAACTTAAAAAAAATGCAAGGACTATGTGGAATTCTCACCATGATTACTGAACCACATAAAAAGGACAGGGGCTGATATATACATCTTTATGATTTTTTTCTTATTCATTAATTTTGTAACTATATGCATTTACCATTGATTTAAGAAGGCATTAGAACAAATATGTGTTGAATTAATGAACACATTAATAAATGTTTGGAGTAGAATACAATTGTAACATAGTTTTGTATTTCTTGAGTAGGAGGAGCTTGAGTCTTATGCGGAAGCAGAGAAAATTCAAAGTTCGAACTCTGTCACTTAGCTGTAATTGGATTTTTTTTGCACAAGTATTTAACATCTTTGAGCCTCAGTTGCAGGATCTGTAAAATGGGGTAAAACTGTATGTAGCTTATAGCATTGTTACTTTTATAAACAACATGAAGCTCTTGGCACATAGCAGGCACTTGGTCACCGAAATAGAGCTGTTTGAACAGAAAGACTGTTTTTGAGTGAAGCTCAAGTCAAATGTTTTCATTTGGCTCAATGCACACACCTTTCATTTGAAATTTCATGCTATGAGGACACAAGGGAAAGAGGCAGCAAATGTGATATTAATCACTCACATCATAGTCGTAGACCAATAAAAGGAAATAATTTACCACTTGACTAGCAAACAGTTTTATCTTGGTTGCTTGAGTAAGGAACCCGAAAGGACTCTAAGCTTGAGTCCAATCAGAGCTTATTAATTTTGTGACAACAAACTATTTACTTTGAAGCCAGTGAAAATGAAAATATTAACACAGGAACCCAAATAAGTATTAATATAGTCTTTATGTAGTGACATCACCACCATGAACTCGGCTTCCGTTTTACTTGTAGAGTATAAGTAGTTGCACAAAATTAACATCCAAAGCCAAAAAACAAACAAACAAACAAACAAAAGAAAGAAAGAAAAAAGAAAAAAGAAAAAAAAAAAGAAGAAGCGTGTGGGGATAGAGAAAAATCCCTTAGATAATGATCAAAAGCATCAGAAAACATTTAACTTCCCCCACCTGGTTCCATTTCATTGGTTTCCTAGGACGGATTCTGTGTGGCTGGGACTGAGATGCACCAGTCAACCTTATTTAGATGGAGGGATCCCAGAAGACCTCGTATCTATATGACCATATGAGAATAGGAGGTAAGATTCTCTACAAGGGGAGAAAAGTCATAGTCAAATAAGCGGAAGAGTAGAAGAACCCAAAAGGATGTAGGATTCACCAAACTGGGTAACAGAGGAGAAAGGAAATTAGATAAATGAAGCAAAGCTTGAATACAGAGAAATCAGAGGGGAGACAGAAGTATGGCTTAATAGTATTTCAAGACTAATTTCCCTAACTCAACCAATATTACTGTGCTATTTTCTTGTGAACTGGGTTTTGGTAGGGTTGACTGAACCAGGGACATATCTCTAAAGCAGCAGAACCAGTCCCAGAACATGGAATCTAAAAAGGAGCTGCTATATTTTTAAAAGGGCCTGTAGGGAGAGTGGGTGCTGGCCTAAATCTCCATCTGTTGTTTGTTTTGTACCCCCTCCCTTTTTTTTTTGTGGCTCTTCCCCTGTGCTTCACAAACTGATTCATTCCTAGTCGACACCAAGTGTTGTTTGAAATACAAAAAAATTTAACGTGAGTTTCTATGCAATGTATTAGCTTTAACATTTTATCATCTAACCTCTTTTTTTTTTAATGAAATGTATATTTTTTTCCACCAGGAACTGTTTCAAATACTTTATAATCCTAATTCAATTCAATCCATGTTTATCGATTTTATTCAATATATCATTTTAATGTCATCCCTGTGCTTCCAGCTATGAAAAATATAAGACTCCACTTCTTTAACAGTCCAGTGGGAAGGATACTGTGCATATATATATAACCACTGACTTATCTGTTAGGGGTGTGTAAGAGGAGATTTAAAGTATCAAATACACTGATCTAGATTGGTGGTCTCAAACTGGACACACGTATCTTGGTGGTATAGTGAGGTATTTCAAGGAACCTGATTTTCAGGTCCTTATTGACCAGACTGAGAGCTTACCTGTGGTTCCCTTTTCTACCTCCTTTTTTATAATTGCCCTTCTTTCACACTACAAAAGAAAAGTATTATAAAGCTGAAACATCTAGAATTACCATAGTGCACTCCCCAGGAATGACAAACAAAACAAACAAAACCTGTAGGATGTTATATACATAAAAAATTTAAAATATTGGTGCCACAGATGTCTCTTTTAATTAAAGCTCTATATTTCAACCACCATTTCAATACAAGATACATTTCTAATAAAATTTAAATTATGTTAATAATTGCCAGAATTTACATTGTTTGGTTCAATTATGCACTACTAATAACTATATAATGCACTCAAAAATACTTTTTAAGTTATAAAAAATTGCAGGAAGTAGAAAATATTTGAGTACACACTTCTGTTACAGAAGATAGGGTGACCCATAAAAGATAAAAATATTCAAATACAAAAATATATCACATCGGGATAAAATTCTCAGGGAGAAGTAAAATTATGATCTATTAAGAAGAAAAATAGGTAAAAAACCTGTCTGTGTATTAAAAAATTTTGTTTAACGTTTATTTATTTTTGAGGGACAGAGACAGAGTGTGAGTGGGGGAGGGACAGAGAGAGAGACACAGAATCCTAAGCAGATTCCAGGCTCTCAGCTGTCAGCACAGAGCCCTATGAAGGACTCGAACCCATGAACTTGAGATCACGACCTGAGCCAAAGTCAGATCCTTAACCAACTAAGCTACCCAGGCACCCGGATATATTTTTAAAATTGATTGTAATGGTTATCAATTTACTTTCACATTTGGATTTCATCACATACACTAAAACATCTTATGATTATATGTATTCAATGATCCCAATTCTCTTATTTTCTCTTGCCTGCTTTCACCAGTAATGATAGGACTAGACTCTCATTCTTTTGGTAGCTGTTTGGTGTATATTTCTCTATTCTTTTACTTTCAAAGTCTGTATATACTTTTTTAAAATTGTGGGTTTTTTTTTCAAACAATGTATAGTTGGCTGTAAAAATAAATTAAACAGTTATCTTTTAATAAGAACATTTATCAAGGCATTTATATTTAATGTGATTACTGGTATACATAGGTTTACAGCTATATTTTAGTGTATTTTTTCTATTTATCCTGAGTAGTATTTGTTCTTTTTTCCCTCTCATTCCCTGGCTTCTTTTAGATTTTTTTTCATTATTCCACTACTCTTTTTTTGTTTAGAAGATAAAACAAGCATTTACCAATCTTTCAGTGGTTATCCTGACAACTTCAACATGCTGTTTTTCTTATCAATATAGTTACTTTTACCTTCTTCCTAGGCAATAGCAAAGAACTTCTGGCAAGAAATCTCCACTCACTTGGGATTCATCAAACTAGCTCCCGTTCAACATTTTAGTGTTCAGTGTTAACTCTGCTTTCTCAGAGTAGCCTGTCCTAATGCACCTTTCCCTCAAACTAAACCCCTAATTAAAACAACAACAACAAAATTAACCCTGTGCTCATCTCGCATTGCACTATATGCTTTTCTTCAAATATCTTATCATAAATTAGCAATATCTTTCATTTGAATGATTTGTTTAAAACCTAGTTCCTCCACTAGAAGGCTAAAAGGTAAATTTCATGGGATTTGTGACATTTTTAACCTTGTATGCTGTTGTATCTCTGCACTTGGATCTTTGTAGACAATAAAATGCTTATTTATAGCATAGTATAAATGTTCCCACCATGGCTGATTTTGAACCACCAACTAGATATCACTAAATGCAAATTTGGGAAGAGACTTATAATTGGCTTCAGCACACAATGTAAGAAGGATTTTTGTCACTTGCACTATAAATTGCTAGAAATCTACTAAACTAGATCCAAAATTCCTCTTTATTTATGGTCTAATGCATATTTGAAAAGTAAGAAATCCTTGACATGTGGAATATTTTAAGAGATTATTTTGGAGTATATTTAGGTTGGATTATTATTGTATATTTGTTTTTCTCCAAATAATTTAAGATTTCAGTTACATTAACATCTATGCTTTTGCTAAATATAGGTATATCAAATAATCAGATTATTAGTGTCATCATCCATTTGAATAAAGTTGATTTAACTAATAACTTCAGAATATTTGGGTTCATCAAATGAAAAAATATATATATATAGTATTCATATATGTACCTTTGATGAGGTATTTATATGTACCATATATATTACTAATATATATATAAATATATTATTTTTTTAAATTTTTTAGTGTTTATTTTTGAGAGAGAAAGAGAGACAGAGCATGAGCAGGGAAGGAGCAGAGAGAGAGAGGGAGTTACAGAATCTAAAGCAGGCTCCAGGCTCTGAGCTGTCAGCATAGACCCCGATGCCAGGCTCGAACTCACAAACCATGAAATCATGACCTGAGCCAGTCAGATGCTTAATCGACTGAGCCACTCAGGTGCCCCAATAATATATTATTAAATATATTATGAGTATATATACATACCTCTGATGAGGAGAGTGGTCTGGCTACATCTAGCTAACCATATTGTACATAACCCACTCCCCTGTTCCCCCCAAAACTCTAGGTAGTCACAAGTTTACCTAGTGCATTTCCATAAATGCAATGCATTGCAAACCTCCCATTTAAAATAAGACAAGGAGAAATGGAAAACAAACACAGGTCATTGATATATTACTAAGCTAAAGGATTTCCTGCTAAGAAAGCCAAAGATTGATCTACATTAAAAATGTGATTTACTCCAGAAAGAGAATAATTAAGCATTAGTCAATAGCTAAGGCATTTTAATACTATCTTTCTAACAGCCGAAAGTGCATTAAAAGACTAAAATCTGGACCTGAGAAAAGCTTCATTAATTACACAAAAATCCTTTTTCTTCACACTGGGAAACTGTCAAAATGTTTTCAGAAATGGATATCAGATTAAACAGATACACAGTTACACATGGAAATTCTCTGAGTTCATATGAGTTCTAGAATCTGGAAGTGTTAGCCATTTGATTAATTCAAATTGGGAGAAGAATTTAGATTATATCAATATCTTATGTATCATTAAAATGAATTAAGTAAGCCTAGTATTTGTGCAGGGCTCCTTCTGTATCCAGCTAAGCTCAGTGGGGAATATTATGGAAGATTGAAGAAAGCTCCCTGACTTGAAGATGCTTTAACCTGAACTTGGGGAACAGAACAAAGCTAGGTGAAATAAATAAATGTAAGTACATCCTGTTTGTATAATACTAGCTTGTAAGTAGCATTTAGGTTTAGTGAAGGTTTAGTGAGTATGGGCTACAGAAGTCAAAGAATGATGCCTGGAGAAAATTCTGTGTGTGTGTGGGGTGGGGGGGCAGCGGGGCACTGTTGAGTAGGGGTAGACACTATTCTTCAAACGTTTAAACATGGGTAGAATTGTGAAGGATGGGAGGGGCATAGATCTTTTGGAGGAAAACAGCCTAACAAAGGATTAGGAAACAGAATTATCAGGGTAACGCGAGGCTTACTGAGATATGTAGAACATCAGCTCAATTTCCTTGACTCATGTGCATCAAAGGATAAGACACATCAGGATCTTGTAATACTAAGGATCTTGTAATACTAATGTAAAAATGTCTAAGGATCTTGTAATACTAATGGGAAAATAATGATGATAAAAATAATAATAGGCAACTTAATGTGTAAGCTATGTAGATGATTTTATTTTTACAACTCTATGTGTGTATTATTTCACTTTACAGATGGGAAACTGATTCTTAGGCATAAAAAGTAGCCAGTCCCAAATTACACACTAACACGTGATAGAATTGCGCTTTAAATGCCTCTCAAGTGAACGTTCTACTCTGTTTCAGCCGGCACAGGCAAAATTAAAGGAAGGTTTCAAAAATGCGTTAATCCCTGTTCTCTAGGAGGGAGAAAGAAACCAAATTTATTGTACACTTAAATACACACTTAAGTACACAGAGTAGGAAATAGATCCTGACCTATGTGATTTCTTACGTGTCCTCCAGTTCTTTCACATGGAGCTGTCTCCTTGACTCAGTAAGTCATGAGTAAGGAGTATGCCATTAGAACAAGCATGGATTTGGGAATCAGTATGCTCTCCTTCTAGGCCTTCTCCATACTTTATAACCTTGTTTGACAGTCTAACTCTTCCAGTCTCAGCTTCCTAAGAATACCCTCCTCTACAGAATGGGGACATAAAACCAACTTTGCCTAATTGTTGAGAAGGTGAAATGTGATAATGTGTATTATATATGTAGCACAGGATATATGACCTTAATTATTAGGATTCCATTGTTTCCCACAGAAAGAAAAGGCTATCTATATTCTATTACAGGCCCTTAGTAACCAGAACCACAACGAGGATTTGTTATATTCTGCTTTGTTTTATAGGCATGCGTGTACAGTTGCTCTCTTCAAGGGATCAGTGTCTCAGAGGACAAAGGCTATGGTTCATTTGCTTGCTTACTCCCTCTCCCACCTGGGGACACAGACATTGTCTAGCATTTTTCAGACATAATCAGGCAGTACCTTCTTTAAAAATTGAGAAAGGCATATCTAGGGGAAGGCACACAGTAAATGCCCATCAGATGGCTGTTATTATTAATCTTATTTTTTAGATATAGAAAGTGAGGTCCAAAGAGGTTACCAGCCAACTTTCACAACATATAGCATGTGGAGTTGGGATTTAAAACACACAATATAGTTCCAGAGATTGTACCCAATTGTTTTGCTGTAAAAATATATATTGGATTCAAATATCAGCCCACCTTCTCTACTGTACAACCTCTCCAAATACGTATACATGCACCCATGCACACACACACACACACACACCACTGATATATTAAAAAAAACTCAGTCACTTAATTTAAGCCAGATCAATGTGCAAAAGGCAGAAACAAAGATACATTAAATATAACCATGACCAACAATAAACGGAAATACATGTGTCATAAATTGTTATGGAATCTGTAGTCAAATAATTGGTTGTGGTGGAAGTACAGAGTAGAGAGTGCCCAGCTCTCCCATTAGTGTCAGCAAAGGCTTCATAGAGAAGGCAAGCTCTCAATATTGAAGGATGACCAAGCAGGTATTGAAAACAGGTATTGGCAGGTAACTACTAAATAATAATTTAAAGTAAAGTTGGACCATTAATGTAAAGTTTTGCAAAGTGTGCTTGTCAGAACAATTGTTTTATGTGGTGTTCTAAAGGGGCCTTATCTAGATAGACTAGGCAAATACCTCAATAGGGTAAACAAAGAACACAATTCGGGATGTTTCTTCATTATTTTCCTAGGTCATTGTAGTATATCTCAGAGTTTTTCCTTTGCTAATGGGATTTGTAATTTTCCAAGCTGGTGACAGCCTATTTTAAAGTTTGTTTTGAAAATTACTGTAAAACCCTTTTCTAGGTAGCATTTCTGGGGGAAAACCTTCAAAAAAACCCCAAAACAAACAAAAACTTTTGGATGGTGCTGTTTCTGGGGTCTTCCTCATCTGACATATGAGAAATGTGAAGTTCAGCATATCACCACTTTTGCTCAATGGTCACTTCACGATGTTTGCTACATTTCATTATAATACAATTCCTCTCTTGCTAGCTTTCTAACCCAGATGACCACATTGTTCTTCCTATTTCAGCTCTTTAGAGGTCCTTTAAATCTTTCCTGATTTCAGTTGATTATGCCCCTGGGTAACCAGTCACTCTCCATTCTCCAAACAAATAATTTCTGAGAAATCTTGCTCTTGAAAGTCAAGTTTGCATTCCTTCATTAATGGAAATGTGATATCAGTTATAAATGGCTTTTCTTCTATCATTTGTTGGAAAATAAATGTAGAAAAGAAAGGTGTTGGCATGTCCCTTGGCTCTTGAAGTGTTTTGGTTTAATCAACAGCTGTAGCTATGGGAGAAGGGACTCTGCTGAAAACAATATAAATAACAATGTGAAAAACACAAAAGGAATAATATTAACAACAACAACAACAACAACAACAACAACAACAACAAAAATGCCACTGACTGTTTTCCACTTTCCCATGCAGGATCTTAGCCTTTACAAAATGCCAGCGTTTCTAGGGGTTGTCAGTGAATTTCTCATAAGTGCTCATGAACGATCTCTCTCTTTGAGAGATCTCTCAAAGAGTGTGGGGGAGGGGCAGAGAGAGGGAGACTGAGAATCCCAAGCAGGTTCCACACTGTCAGAGCAGAGCCCCAAGTGGGGCTCAATTTCATGAACCTGAGATCATGACCTGGGCTGAAATCAAGAGTCTGATGTTTAACCGACTGAGCCACCCACGCTCCCAACAATCTTGTCTTTACGATGGTACCATTGCTCTGTTGCTAGGGATCCACTGGGTACCACTTTGCTGAGGGCCCTTTTGTAGTTGGAGCTTTATACCCATAGACTTCACAGCTGTACAGTATTTAGTTGTGCTATGTGAGAAAATAGTCCATCCCATTAGTACAATGTTCCCTAAGATGGATTCAAATCAGCAATTTTGGTGTTCTACTTTCCTACAGTTCTTGTTGCAAAAAAAAAATTTTAATGGAAAAATAAACCTCTGGTAGCTTATAATGCTCTTACACATAAATGTTCATACTTTGTCCCATGACAAGGAGATGAGACAGATATTATTCTCATTGTACATATGAAGAATCTGAGCCAAAGTGATTGTCAGAACAACTGTCCTTTTCTTCTGTTCTGACTGTTCCCTGAAGCACCATTTTCTATAATGTAAAACAGTCCCAAAGTTTGGGACAGATCTCTGCAAAATTCAAAATGCTAATCTTCACGTTCGGGAAAAGCAGCCACTTGTCAAGCTGTTAGCAAACCAGTGAAGTTATTTATTACTCTATGATAGTAATTATACAGATTCCTGGTACCAATGTTTCTACTGAGGTCCTTGATCATGATCATAGTTCCCTATGTCTGAGGCCAATTGGTCTCTGTAATCTTAAAACATATTTTTATATGTTATAGTTATACTCTTTATATGTTCCACATCTAAATGGATCTATATGTGTATGTAGATCTTAAACTAGGCTTTAAATATACCTAAACACACACACACACACACACACACACACACACACACACAATTATTTGAACTAGCCATACCATAACAAGATGGATGGCAGTTTTAAAGTAGATAAATCCATGGGACGCCTGGGTGGCTCAGTTGGCTAAGGGTCTGATTTCGGCTCAGGTCATGATCTTGCAGTTTGTGAGTTTGAGCCCCAGGTGGGGCTCTGTGCTGACAGTTCATAGCCTTGAGCCTGCTTTGAATTCTGTGTCTCTCTCTCTGCTCCTTCCTTGCTCATGCTTTATCTCTATATCTGTCAAAAACAAATAAACATTAAAAATATTTAAAGTAGATAAATCTATAGAAACCATGGAAATTGAGGTGTAAAAATATGTTTACATGCAAACATTTAGAAATACATTTATATATGTGGAACACTGACTCAGATTTCCCATCTATACAGAACCATAGAGTTTTTAAGCAATTAGCCACTACTGGTTGACATGGATTAATTATTATTTTTTGTCTTTACTACTTTTGAGTATAAAGATATTGTTTTCATTTTTTAAATGTGAAAAAAAGAGGCCCACTTGGATGAAATGATAGCTGAAATGAAGCTGGGATTATAATACAGGTCTTTGCACTCCACAGGCCATGATTATTTTACAGCACCTGAATGATGTCTGAGGCTTTCTAGACCATCACATCCTATAAGTCTATTCCTTTAATTAACAAATATTTATTGAGCATCATCTATGCTCCAGGTATTGCTCTAGGTTTTGGGGATAGAATATCTTACTGTCAGGGAGTTAAACTTGAAGTCGAATTGAGGAAAAATAAAATGAAGGAGACAGAAGCGATAAAGTAAATAAATAAATTGAAATAAAACATTTAGAGAGAAATGATGCATTTTATTTACTTTTTAAAAGAGTACTTTTTGAAAAGCTTATTTATTTATTTTGGGGAGCACAGGGGCTGAGAGAGAGAGAATCCCAAACAATTCCACGGACAGTGTAAACCTGACATGGTGCTCGATCCTATAAATTGAGATCACGACCTGAGCCAATATCAAGATTTGGTACCACCCAGGCATCCCTAAAAAATGACACATTTTAAAGTGTATTATCACAAATAGCTTTATGGAGAAAAATGATACATTTTAAAGTGTAACCTCATAAAGACTTATGGAGGATCTAGGGTAATGGGGATGTAATTCCCTAGAGTTTAGTGGGTAAAAAATGAATAATAAGAGATGAGGTCTGAGCATGGCCTGGGCCACATCTTTTGGGTCTTGTAAGTCAAAGTAAAAAGTTTTGATTTTTTTCTAAATGTAGTTGGGGAGTTTTAAGGTAATGCTATCATATAGTATAGATTTTAATAAATTAGATTGATTACTGTGTAAAAATAAGTTGGAAGGGGCAGAAGTAATGTAGATGCATCATTCAGGAACCTATTATGTCATTCAGACAACCAAAGATAGTGGTTTAGACTAACCTAATAGCAGTAGCTATAAATTCTTTATAATCCGGAAGTTTCTGTATTATTCTTTTGTCTTAGAAAGTGCAAGTACACAGAAGTTGGCCACTTTATGGCTTTGACGAAATCATTCCGTCAAAATCTGTTGTCAACTTCTCATTCATCAGATGAGCATGAAGGGACACATGAGTGCCTCCGGGCAGCCTTTGTTCAGCCTGTTTCCTCCTGACAGCCCTCCTCACTCCCACTCACATATATAGAAGATGGGTTTCTTTCTGTGTCCCCCAAGGAAGTTCTTTTGATTTTTTATATCTTTGCCTGCACTAATTTTTGAGGTATTTACTTTTAAACTCTGACAGATTCTGAGAGGGAAAGAAAGATGAGAGCTGCATGTTGAAATGGTAAAAATGAAAGGGAGTTGGAAATACATAACACAGTCATAGATCAGAGGAGAGAGAGTCTGGCAGCATGGTGAAGACTTCTCAAGCATTCCTACTGTCTTTTATTTGCTTTGATTCAAATACAAATTTCTGGCATTCATTTGCAGCTGACTAGGACATAGAGAGACAAGCCACACACAGGAGATCTCAACAGAATGTTTCACTATGGGATCAAAAATTGAGAACAGAATTTCATAACCTCAAGGAACAGATGAAAACAAAGAATGGCCAGGACTGGAGGAGCTGGAGAGCATGGAAGGTATTAGGACAAACACATAACTTGACACGTAGCTTGACCCCATATGGTGTACCCGTGTGTCCATTAACACATGATCCCCAGATGTTGTTTGTGGATAGTACTTAACCTCACTTGTTTTAGATTTTTGTTTAATTTTCCCTATCCTCTTTACATTACTTTGTGTTAATCCTTCAACTGAAGTCCTCTTTAAGGACTCTCACTTTAACTTAACATCAGATTTTCCTACCTCAAAGAATCTTAGTTTGTATTCCTGCCAGAGTAGAGTCTTTTTGGATCAAATTCCTCTTATTTATAACTGATTAGCATCCTTGTTTGCCCACCTCATTGCTTATTCAGGGAGAAAATGGAATTCAGATATTGGGATATAGGCATGAAAGAAACAGAAAAGGAAGATGGAAAAAGAAAAAAAAAAACACATACACATAACTTGTTTTTTGAACTGGCTTTAAGAAGGGTGTTTCTCAAGGAGAATATCATGAGTCTCATCACTAAAGTTGAGACATTGAATCAGAAAATGAGTATTCTTCAGGCTAAACTTGCTCTTAATTATCTCTTTCACGGACAGAGCAAAGAACTGATTACAAAATTGGAACATGGATTAAAGTTGTGTCAGGAATTATGGTGGCCACCATGGAGAGTTGGACAATTTAGAAGGTGGGACACAAAACAAGTTAGTTTACCCAGAACTATGTGTAAGCTGCTTTAAATTCCTCCAAATCAGGGCATGGGCTCTGGGGAAGACAAATAGCACTAACTGTCATCAAAGGTACTGGTTTAGGGAAAACCTATCTTTTAATATTTTTATTATCTATATGTTGTACTACTATTTAAATTTATAATGAATGTACAATGCAGTAATAGAACATTAATTAATAATTTCAAACAATCATTTAAAATACTCCCAATTCTAGAAGTTAAACACATTTTTTTTCTTTTCAGTTATTTTTCTAAATTTTATCTAGTTACAGATGGTGTGTGTATAGCTTTGTTCATTGTTTTGTTTTGCTTTTCTGTGTGTGCACTTACATGAAAATGAGAAAGGGGGGAAGAAAAAGAAAGAGAGAGAGAAAGTCCATGTATGTATGTGTGTGTTAGTATTCTGCCCTTTCATTAAGCATGTTGGCATGGATACTTTATATTTTCCTACATAATCTTACATGCATATTAGTCTTGTATATTTCCATAACAAATTACTATAAACTTAGGGCTTTACTCATAAAGAAATGATTCATTCTTATGTCATATGTAGAGAAAATATTTTTCTATACAGGTTGTTACTGTATTTTAGCTTAAAATTTTCAACACTGATGATATTTTAAAAATATTTAATTTGTCATATTTTCCTTCAATATTGTTCTCCTTGATTCAAATATGGGAAAGTTACCATTTCTTCACGGATCTTATCAAATTTTTTAACTCTCCAAATCATCTCATGCTGGTGTAGATGTAGTATTCTGATCTACCTTTCAAGGATTGATTTGCGTCCTGGACATTTTTCAACAGAGGGCAGCATTTTGCATTTGTTCTGCTTTGTGGCTACATATTTCAACCACAGAACACCAAATGTCCTGAAATCTTACTCAGTACACACAGTGTAACAAGAGAACAACATGTACAAGTGCATTTTTATGGAAACAAAAGATCTATTTTCTTATCATAGAGCTTCTGAGAGATTCTTAAATATTCTTTGAAATGCAATGAATGCTCTTTAAATCATTAATTGTGGTGAAAACAATAAAGAAACAGTGCATATTAGAAAAAAATGAGTCAGCTTTAGAAGAGGGCAGCAATGATAGAAGGTTTTATCCAAAACTACAGCACATTCGAATATGACAGAACAGCTAAGGCAGTAAGGCTTGAATTTGCTGGAGGCAATGTAAACAATTTGGGGCAAGATTTGCAACTAAAGCTTTATTCTCTATATGACTGAATAAAAAAAGTTCCCATTATGTTTTTAATTGTCTTCATGGTAAATTAGGGATCCTTTACATGACCCACAAGGCCTTTTATATTCTAGCCTGAGACCTCAAAATACAAGCAAGCGTTCTCTTTCTCCAGTAGAGTCAGTGTTTCCCAACTTCAGTCTTTATCCTGTTTTTACATTACTGTCTATACATTACTTTTTGTTAAACCCTATGCTTTTTCAGGACCTGTCTTTGTTTCATTTTCTTTACATTGCAATTTGAGGACCCCAGAGAACACAATATAGACACTCATTAAATAAGGAATGGAGTATCACTGATTAGCTTGGTAGTATTTTTCCCTAACATTTCTGGTATTTGTCTGATATGTATGTATTTTATAAATAAAATAAGATAAAATAAAATAAAATATAATCTAATATTATATTATATATTATAATATTACATAATATAATAATATAATAAATATAATATGATATAAATAGATGTGTATATATAAAATCCCTGACTTTGTCTCTTTGTCTCATTTCAATAAAAATTATTTCAGTAAATAATGTGCCTTTCCTTTAAGAATCTTATGGAACATAATCAGATGTTTCTGTATGATATTTTGAAGTTTTTGATTGAAATATATCAGTGGAATTAGAAACTTTGCAATTCCATTAGGTGCCTAGAGTTCAATGTACATCCATTCCTGATTTCTAAACGCATCACAGTTTTAGGGCCACTAAGATTGGAGGCCATAAAAGAAGTCAGAACCTTTCATACTTTATTTTTTCATTTTTTAATTTTTTAATGTTTATATATTTATTTTGAGAGAGAGAGAGAGAGCGACAGCACGAGTAGTGGAGAGGCAGAGAGAGAGAGGGACAGAGAGAATCTCAAGCAGGCTCCATACTGTCAGCGCAGAGCATGATGTGGGGCTGGAACTCAGGACTGTGTGATCATGACCTGAGCCAAAATCAAGTCAGACGCTCAACCTACTGAGTCATCCAGGTGCCCCAGAAGTTTATATTTTAATAGGTCTAAATTGTCTGGATTGAGATGAAAGGAAAAATAATGCTGTGTACCACACACCTCTGTAAGATGGCATAAATGAGTACAAATTAATAATCTTTAGAAATAGCCATGGAGTGATAAAAGGTCTGACGTTTGATCTAGCCTTCATAAAGCACAGGTAAGAAAATTATAGACTAACTCTTGAAACCTCTATACAGGGTAAATATTCCAACTGTTGTTGCTCAGTGCTGAAACACTTCAAGAGCAAGCACAAAGTGCTTGTACTCAGCAAACTGACTATTTATTGAATGCTTCCCATGAGCCAAGGACTGCCAGGTACATGGAATACAGTAATAGATAAGAAAATATATTTGTACAGTGGGGCCAGAGTCTTAGAATAAACTGTGCATCAGAAAGTTCTTTTCTTGTAGATAATTAGAGATCCTAAGGAAGGTGTGGCTATAATGGTGCTATGAATCACCTAGAGGAAACTGCCCAGAGGAGAGAGCCTGTCTCTTATCCATCATTTGTTCCTGGCACCAGGTCTTGCACAAAGTGTGGAACTGTACAGAATGAATAAATGAGTGGATATATGAATGAATGAATGCATGAATGAATGAATGAAGAGTAATTTGTAAACTTATATTTGCTCTTTTATTATAAAATATTTCAAACAGTTTGAGAATAAAAAAATGTGTTCCCACCCTGCCAAACTAAAAAATATAAAAATTTTCCACACCATTTACAGATTTTTAATAGAAATAAAATATTACATATGGGGCCTCCTTAGTATCTCTCTCTGACCTTATTTCCTCTTCTCTGTCCTCAAAGGCAAAAATATTCTTGAAGTTGGTGTTTAATCTTCTTTTCCATGTTTTTATATTTCAACTTCTAATGTATACTTCCCTAAACGACATATATTATTTTAATTTAATTAAACATCAATGGTAAGATAGTCTATGAATTTTTTTCCAATTTGAGTCTTTTGCTCTGCACTATGCTTATAAAAATTATGTTAACAGCTAGATAAAATCTATTATACATGCTATTTAATATTTATGAATAAAACACATTATTAATTCTACTACCGATGGACACTGAGGAACAATCCAAATTGTTGGTATTATTAAAAATGCTGATTGGTCTTTTTGTGTGTCTCCTTGGGCATAAGCTCCAGAATGTCTTTAGAATTTACACCCAGAACTGGAATTTCTGGTTCATTCAATATGCACATCCTCAAATTTTATAGATTCTTACATTCTTACTTTATTCAACAAAGTATAAACTCTGCATTCTCATAAGCAGTGTGAGTTTTCCTGTTTATTCAAATTTTCACCAAAACTCAATTCTATTCCATTACTTGTTTATAAAGTTGTGCTAATTCTACATTCTTTTACTCACTCTAGATTTATACCACATTAATATCATGTTAGTATATTTCTTGCTTCTTAAAAGGTCTCTCAAAATTGGCTTCACTATTTCTGCCCCTACACTTTCAATATTAATTTCAGGAGAAATCTGTCAAATTCTCTGAGACATCCTATGGGGAGTTGTGTCTAGAATTATATTGGATATTCAGATTAATTTAGGGTCATTGGTATCTTTAAAATACTGACTCATAATCCACTGATGTGTTTTATAATATTTTGTAATTATGTCTACAAAGGCCTTGCAAATATTTCATAAATTTATTCCCAGATACCTTCTTTTTTTTTCTTACAATTGTAAATGATTATTTCTGATGTTCTTTTTGACTGGTATAGCTACTGAGTTTTACTAGCCTCATAAAATTAGCAGAGAAGCAGTTCTGTTTTTGATTTTCTGAAATAAATTTTTAAATATCACAGAGATTTTCTTTTTGAAGTAGCAGATTCATTACTTATTCAATTCACTAAAGGATCATCAGTTCAGCTTTATATTCATATGTAACAGTTATGATGTTTTTAGATTTTTATGGAAATTATAAGTTCAACTCAGTATAAAACATATTGTTTTATGATGTGAAAATTTCTTTTAAATATATTTACATTTTGCTTTTAATTTTGATATTATTATTGACTTTGACTTTTTTTTCTTAGACCAGTATACATTTTTCTAAAAGAAAGACTATCTTCTGTTGGTTAGTTCTTTTATATCTTCATTTTACATGATTTTCTTTTGTAGTCCTGTATTTCTGAATACATAGAGTATCCGCCATAGCAATTACACCTCATCCCACAGCCAGGACCCGCTGCATTGTCCACCTTTCCAGCACAGCCTGGAGGTCCACTGCTTTCACACCTGGGGGCTCCACTCTTCTGCAAGCCTGTGCCCTCCCTCAAGGACACATGCCTCCCTCTTTCAAAGCCAGCCTAGCCTTCCAGAAGACTGCCTCTTATATTTCATCCTTCTATGCAACGGGATTGTCCATCTTCACCGGGGATGGTCCTATGAGCCCAGATGGTGTCTATGAAGTCCTTAAGCTGTTCCAAAAGAACAGAATATGGGTGTGGTCTTCTTGGGAATCTCAGCACTTTTTTGCCAAAATGTAAAACAAGTCTAGAGGTTTAGGAGCAAACTAACTCCTTCCTAGCATCTCTTTGAGCCTCAGGAGCATCTCCAGGCTGATGGCTAGTCTGCCTGCTAAGCAAACTCAACTCCAGTCTTTCCTTAAAGGGGTCCCCTGGCCTGAGAACCTGCCTCTGGCATGATTTCAGAAGCCAGCACGTGTCTGTCTATTAACAATGTGTCAGCAGGCTGCATCCGGCAGGAGACTCAGGTGTCTGCACTGGCTGGGCACAACCGGCTGGTGCATCAAGGTTCTTTCTTCTCCCAGAGAGCAGACACCCACAGCATACCCGGTTTTAACCTGGCTCCCAACTAGGTTAACCTTCCTCCTCACCCAACCACTAAACTTGAGAATTAGGGACAAGGATTTGCAAAGAGTTGACCAGATCTTGTTCTCCTGAAGCTCTTGAACTCAACAGGTCATCCACAGCCTCTACCACCGTCACCTTTTTTATTTTTAATTTTTCTATCCTTATTGAAGTGTAATTGACAAATGAAAGTGTATATATTTAAAGTGAGCAACATGATGATTTCATATACATATACATTATGAAATGATTACCTCAATTAAGTTAATTAACACATCTATCATCTAACATAGTTACTATCTTTTTGTGTGTGATGGGAAAACTTAAATTCTACTCTCTTAGCAAATTTCAAGTGAACGCTATAGTGTTATTTACTATAATTATGCTGTAGATTATGTCCCAGAAACTTACTCATCTTATACTGAAAGTTTATACCCTTCTACTAACATCTCCCCTGTTCCCTCACTTGTAGCCACTAGCAACCACCCCTTCTAATTTCTGCCTGTATGACTTCAACATTTTTTATTATTTTTTTAACATTTATTTATTTTTGAGAGAGAGAGAGCACAGCAGGCGAGGGGAAGAGTGAGAGGGAGACAGAATCTAAAACAGGCTCCAGGTTCTGAGCTGTCAGCACAGAGCCCAACTTGCAGCTCGAACTTGGGAATGGCAAGACCATGACCTGAGCTGAGGTCAGATGCTTAACTGACTGAGCCACCCAAGCACCCAAGTTCAAGCTTGCTTGTTTTTTTAAATTTTGATTCTACCTATAAGGGAGATCATATAATGTTTTTCTTTCTCACTCTGCTTATTTGAAATTTTTATTATATAATTATGTATAAATAATATATATTCCATTACTTATATATGATTTTTGAACTTTAATTACAATTAAAATTACACATTTGCATCCACTCATCTGTGAAAAGACACTTAGGTTGTTTCCATCTTGACTACTGTAAATAATGCTGAACGACATGACAGTACAGATACAGATATAGATTTCAATATACAGATTTTATTTCCTCTGGATATATGCCCCAAAACGGGGTAATATGGTAGTTCTAATTTTAATTTTTTGAGGAACCTCCTTACTGTTTTCCATAGTGACTGTACCAATTCACTTTCCCACCAAAAGTGTACAGGGTTCCCTTAATTCCACATCCTCATCAACACTAGTTATCTTGTCATTTTAATAATAGCCATTCTGACTGGCGTGTGGTGATATTTCATTGGCATTTTTATTTGCATTTCTCTGGTGATTAGCAATGCTGAGTGCCTTTTTTATTAAATAGCCGTTGCTATTTTGCTATTGAGTTGAAGGAGCTGCTTCCAAATAGGTGCAAAACAGCACCCCACCACCTCCTTATGTAATCTTGGCACCTTGTTGAAGATCAGTTGACTGTAAATGTGTAGGTCTTTCTTCTGTTCCATTGGTCTATACATCTGTCTTTATGCCAGTGCTATACTGTTTTATTACTATAACTTCGTAATGTAATTAGACATCAGGAAGTATGATGCTTCTAGATATGTTCTTCTTTCTCAAGATTGTTTTGTCTTGGGGCGCCTGGGTGGCTCAATCGGTTGAGCGTCTGACTTTGGCTCAGGTCATGATCTCACAGTTTGTGAATTCAAGTGCCGCGTAGGGCTCTGTGCTGAAAGCTCAGAAGTTGGAGCCTGCTTTGGATTCTGTGTCTCCCTCTCTCTGCCCCTTCCCCATTCATGCTCTGTCTCTCTCAAAAAAGAATAAACATTACCAAAAAAAAAAAAAAGATTGTGTTGTCTATACTGGGTCTATCATTCCATGTGATTTTTAGTATTGTTTTTTTTTTCTTTTCCTGTGAGAAAATGTCTTTGGGGTTCTGATAAGGTTTCCATGAATCTGTGCATCACTTTGGGTAATAGAGACATTTTAATAATACTGTCTTACAATCCATGAACACAGGATGTCTTTATATTTATTTGTGACTTCTTTAATTTTTTTTATCAGTGTGTTGTAGTTTCCAGTATATAGGTCTCTCACCCTAAATTACCTTTACTCCTAAGTATTTTATTTTTTTATGATATGTAATTGTTTATGCTAATGGAATTATTTTCATAATCTCCTTTGTGGTTAGTTCTTTGTTAATGTAGAGACACAGCTAATTTTTGTTTGTATATTTTACATCCCTCAACTTTACTAAATTTATTAGTTCTAAGAGGTGTGTGTGTGCGTGTGTGTGTAGTCATTAGAGTTTTCCACATAAAGTTCATGTCATCTGCAAATGAAGATGATTTAACTTCTTCTTTTCCAATTTGGATGCCGTTTCTTTCTTTTCCCATGTTTATTTCATTTATTCTTAGTGTTTTCCTAATTTAGCTATGTTTCAAATATTCTGATACCTAGTAATTTTATTATCTCTCTGCTAATAAAAACATTTTTTTCATTGAAATGTGCCTTTTCTGTTATGAATTACTTAAGAGTGATTTTTTTCTTAAAAATATGTTCATATTTATTTTTCCATACTATGATTTTATTTTAATTTTCAATTTAATGGTTTTAGAATCATGGACTGTGGTAACATTCATTCTTTGAAGTGTGCTAAGTTATCTTATATGGCTTACTGCATGGAATATTGTTTAAAATGTAGTAGTGTCCTTGAAGAACATGTTTTTGTCTATTGTTTGGTCTGACTATGAGGCTAATTTTGCATTCACATTTTTACAGCTATTCTAATTTTTTATTATTTCATTTACCAATTTGGTTATGGCATATTAAAATTCCCACTATCATTGTGAATTTGTTTTTTTTCTTTTAATTCTCTGATAATTTACCAATATTTATTTTCCAATGACATTAGTCCATGCCTATAAGTCCATTATTTTTTTGGTTAATTGTTTTTTAGTGCTGTTTTTTGCCTATTTAAGATTTTGGTATTAAATTGTATTTGCCTGATAATTGTATTCCAAAGCCAGATACTATATTTCTTCTTTTGATTGGTAGTACCTTGATATACTTTTTATTTCTTTATTTTTAATCTCTATCTTTATCTCTCTCACTCTCTTTGATGGTGTTGAAATGCCTTTCACACACATAACAAAATTGGATTTTAAACATGTATTCTTATATACTCTCTCCTTTCAAATTAATTTAAATACATCTTTATAAATTATATACATTCAGATTTTTTTAAGCTAGGTTGCGTTATATGTTTCCCTCTCACCTTTCTCTTTTCCTTTTTCTCCTTTCCTACCTTTGCATTATATTTTCTTCCCTGAAATTATGAAGATATAAATTGGCCTGTAAAATTTTCTAACAAATTTAATGAAAATCAACATTTCTACCACTCCCAAATAGGAGATGTTTACATGTTTTAATTACACATTTAGCCTGTCCTCATCTGTTATCACTGTGATACACAGTCTTAATTTTCATTTTTCTTATTAAAAACAGCTATTATTACTTCCATATGAAGCCTACAGTTGAATTCACCAGTATATTATTAAGTTATGTGCCCATTATTTTCCCCACTCCTTATTTTTTCATTTCTTTTTCTTGTTGTCAATGAATAATGTATATTCTTTAGTAACTGTTTGCAGTGAGGAATTGTGGTTGGTAAAGTCAATCAGTCTTGGTACATAGGAACTTTCATTTCAATTTGACAGTTTATAGAATTTTAGGTTGAGTTTTATCTTCAGCATATTAGATACTACTCTGTGCTTTGTCTGACTTAAAATTCTCTCGCCTATTTTGTTTGTATGTTTACTTCTCTCTCCTCTTCTATTAACCTTCAGTTCTATGACAAACTCCACCATCTTGCAGGAAGCCATAGGGAATTAAAAAAAAAAAAAAAAGAAGTGTCCAGAATCAGATATAAGGTAAGCAAGGTGTTGTTGACACTGCAAATCATCAATTTGTAGTGCCGAGAGAGGACCAGAAAGAGCAGATTGCTTCATATTTGGGTGCTTTAAGGATGATGTGGCAGAAGGATTAGGTAATTACTGAGCTAAAGATTCTGCTGACAAAGGGTTAGATGACCAGGTTCTGATTCACAAGGGGCAAAGGAAAAGTCAGAAATGGAGTGATTTTACTGGTTGATCTATTTCACCTGTAGCATCTTTCTGTTGACCCCACATCACAAAAATTCAATGCACAGGAAATTTAAATCCCCTCAATTTTGTTTATCCACCTCAGTCCTGGCTTAGCACTTGCTTTTCATGGAGACAGTTCAGGATGTCTTTGATTTCCATGGAGTTCAGTTAGGATGGCCTGACTATTCCATATGAGCTGTCTTTGTTCCTCACCAAATTGGTCAAGATTAGAAACATAGCCTTTTGATTTATTTCTTCAGAGTCTTGATGCTGCTTATCTTAGTGAGAAATAAATTTGACTGGATTTTGGAAAGATAGAGTGTTATCCTCAACAATAAAATCTTACCTTTCAATATTAGATATAACTATCTCTATTACAGAAACAAAACTTAAAAAAAAAAAAAAAAATCCTTAACCACCTCTTTAGCTCTGGCTCCAATATATCAATATGTGAAGTCCTGGGAGATTCTCTCTCTCTCTTTCCCTCCCTCCCTCTCTCTCTCCCTCTCTCCCTCCCTGACTCTATCCATCTCTCACTTCTTTCTTTCTTCATTATTCTTTTCCTATTCTCTGATGCCTGTACCTTAGGAAGAAAGAGACAATTTATCCCATATTCTTTTGCAATAGAGTTGCCTTCATGCCTTACTACCAAATCATTAAGACCCTCTTTTTGGTTGACCAAGGATATGGCCAAGCTTTGCAATCACAGATTGTGAGGTATCACTAATTAAAGTGTTGAACTGAAGCTCTTTCCTCCAGATTCTCTTTACTTGCTAGAGCAGAAAGCAACATTTATTGATGCATTTGTGTACTTGTTAATTTGTCTGCCAGAATTCTATTTTCCTTTACAACATGATTAGTAAAAATGTAGGGGCACCTGGGTGGTTCAGTCAGTTGAGCACCTGACTCTTGATTTTGGCTGAGGTCATGATCCCAGGGTCAAGGGATTGAGCCCTGTGTCAGGCTATGTGCTGAGCATAACTTAAAACTTTCTCTCTCTCTCTCTCCCTCTCTTTCTCTCTCTCCCTTTGTCCTTCTCCATGACTTGCATGCACACTCTCTCTCTAAAATAAAAAAACATGTAATTAATAGTTTCTTCATATCTGCTTATAAACAAACACCAGCCAGGGAGACTGGAGGGCTATAAAATCAACGTATTTTACAGTCAAAGTATTGATTGATGACTAACTAGAGAAAGAAAAATCATATATGAAACACAGCTGAAACCAAAGAATCAATTTCTACAAATATCAAATTTGTATCATCTACAATGAACATATGGAAAGAAAACAATGAGACATACCTATATTGCATTACATCATTACAAAAAGCATTAGAATATAAAATCATTACAAAAAGCATTAGAATAAAAATGCTTTCAGCCCTACGTTAATGACCTTAGAAAAATTTAACTTCATGTTGCATCCATAAGTTTGTTTTGGGCCAAATGAAGGAATTCATATTCTATCATTTAATGACTGTATGGCTTTATAAATTACCAAACTTTTCCAAATCTCATATTCTGTAAAATAGGAACACTAATGTCTAATTTCTAAGACAATTAGGGAAATGCAGGAAAATGGTATTTATGAGGGTGCCTCTACAAATATAGAAAAAGTATTTAATCTATTGTAGTCCTTAAATTCTATTCTGTTTTTAGAAAAAAGTAGATCATAAAATTTAATTTGCAAATATGAAAAGAAAAGAATTGCATATTTAAAGAAAATCGCCACAAAGATCAGGATTCATCTACTCAAAGCTGTTGTTTTATTTTTGTTTATCCTCCCTAGAATTTTTACTGTTTTCATACAACTGCTTTTGGTTCTAAACTAACACCTTTCAAATGATGTAAAGCAATGTGATGTGGAAATTACTAGAAAGCAAAAGGAATCAAGCACACAGGAACAATCTTTATTCCTTTGAGAGAAGCAATTGCATAGCTATAGATGGAAATTGCAAGAAGTCTTATTTACCAAGGCACTTTCCCTGTTCTTTTAAAATTGGAAATGAAATCACTGTAAAGAAAGCTGTCAGAACCTATATATTTCAAATGACCCAAGCACTCTTATGCTCTTTGTTCTTGCCCAAGCATAATGCATTTTCCACTGTTTTTAATTCCATTAACGAGGAGAAAGACATGCAAGTAAATGCCTGTTATATGAAATAATAAACCTGCTCGGGCCACAAATGGGCTGGAGATAAAATATGACTCAAAACAAAGCATTTTCTGAATACTTAAAGGATGTCATCTGGAAAGTGGGTTAATAGTAACAATAACTGCTTCATTCTCTGGTGAGAATGATCTGAAATGAAACACATACACATACCATAAGGAACTAATTCAAGCTGGACAGTGTATAGTGCTTCTCATTTAAAGTTGTATGATTTTACAGTTCATGTTTACATGACTCCAGGCTAGCATGAACTTTAGTTCTTCCTGAGATAATCTGATATTGGTCCCCTATATTAGTTGCTCAGCAATGTTTTGGGAATGACTCACATTATCTGCCCTGCTGGTGAGGGTGAGAAAGACAGTAATACTTGCTGATTAAGAGTTCAGACTCTGAAGCTCAACTGGTTGTGTTCAATCCACGTGACCCTGGGCAAGTCACTTACATTTCTATGCTTTAGTTTCTGCATCTGTATAACAACATCAAATCAACAGATTTGATATCTGATATCAGAGATATCCTCTATGATATCTCTGATATCAAGAGATATCCTCTATCTTACAGGATTTCTGTAAATATTAAATGGATTATAAACACTTAGAACAGTGTCTGGCGCAGATGAACATTTAAAAACAGCTATGGTTATTCCCAGGCCTGATACACTTGTAACTTAAAATCTCCAGTTTATGGTTTGCACCTGAGTATGCCAGACCAGCACATTATTTCAAAGACATACTTGCTATACATAACAGTGGATAATGACTATGGGAGAAAAAGGCCACCCACCCTCACCCCTATAAAGGGCCCAGTTTTAGCTTCTGGGCCCTTGGGTAGGAACTGACATGAGTTTCCTCCACTTGACAGCTGCTTGCCATTTAAATCCCTCTCTTCATAAACTTACAATGTTGCATCATTTATATCTTTTTAAATCAGGGCTACACAATTTATCACATTCATCACAATCAATTTGGTAACCATCACGCAGGGAATATGAGCCTTCACATTCATATTCATGTTGGAGAATGAATGCATTAAAAACATGGGTACAGGAATAATGGTGTAAAAGGGTCCCAAATATTCCAGGATTACATTGCTTTTCAGTGGTAGAAATATCTGTTCTGATATTAGAGAATAGTGTCACTGTTATCATTAGTTTATTAATAAAAACAGTTAATCTGACCATACTGCACTTCATAAAACTCCGTGATGACACTCCATTGCTCTTAGGATAAGACCAACATTTTTAACACGTGCACCTGTCTGACTCCTGCCTTATTGTGTACCAGTGCTTCTTATTTTATCCACACTGCTCTTTTTAAGATCCTTGAATATGCCATAAATCTAGGTGAACTCAATAGAGTCCAATAAACATACATCATCTTCTACTTATTTTTTTTCAGTTAGGCAGAAACCTAACTCAAACCAAAAACAAATGTAAACTCATTGTCTCTTATGAAAGACACAACTGGGTCAGAGTTCAAATGACATCACTTGTACTCCTGAACTTTCTCTCCCTTGGCTCTGCTTTGTTCTGGGATGGCTTCACTCTCAAGCAGGTACAGGCAAAGTGGGCAAGCACTGCCTCAGGTTTACTGCTTCACAGCTAGCAGTATCAAAGATGCCTTTTATCTTCTACTCTCCAGGACAGCCCTACAGGGGACAAGTACCAGTGCGGGAACAATGTGAAGGAAATACCTGGAGAAATAGGTTCTCTAATTTGCCAAAACAAAGGTCAATGTGTCACCCAGGTGGCAAAGAACAGGGTGGCTCAGCTCCATCCAAACCAGACAAAAACAGAGGCTGTATTGCCACACTAACACAAAAAGATGTGGAACAGGAAAAAGCAGCATACCTGTCCCGTTCCATCTTTCTCGTCTTTCATGCTTTTGCTCAATTGCACTGGCCCATCAAACATGGCTTCTTTGAAGTTTGGTGTGACATATTTTTTTTTACTTATTTTTTAAAAATAATTTTTGTCTGTATTTGGCAAATTGAACAGATGATATTAAGTGGAGGATCAGACTTCTGAATTCATTAGTCTTAACTTTCCATAAAAGATTTAGGATGTTTCCTAGCAGTTTTAGTATCTGGTTTTTATTCTGGCCCTCCTATGCCATTAAGTACTATAATCCCTTTACACTTATTTTCTAATCTCCCAAATTCTGAAAATATTTTATTTTTATTTTTTACTGATTACTTATTTAACAAATATTTATTGAGCATTTACTTTATGCCTAGCACTGAGATCTGTATTCACTTTTATAGGTATATAAAAGATATATCTAACTATTATTATCTAGCTATTATTCTGTATATGTCTTAGTCCTCACAATAATCTAACAAGAACAAGAAGGAACATTCTTTCAAGTTTACAGCTAGGGAGACTGTGAGATTGCTCTGGGAAAGGATCAGAAACAAAAACCAAGGAAAAGAAGTGTCATATCTTCGGTGACAGGAAAAGTTTTCTGATACAGAAACACTTTTACCTATGTGAAAAACACTTTTTTTGTAAAAAAAAAAAAAAAAAAAAAAGCTTCATTATTTCCACCCATCAATACCAAATGTCATGACTCTCCATCCAGTGTCAATAGTTTTTCTAAAATAAATTTTTTGGGTGCCAGGGTGGCTCAGTTGGTTAAGCATCTGACTTCGGCTCAGGTCATGATCTCGCTGTCCGTGAGTTCGAGCCCCACGTCGGGCTCTGTGCTGACAGCTTAGAGCCTGGAGCCTGCTTCTGATTCTGTGTCTCCCTCTCTCTCTGCCCCTCCCCTGCTCATGCTCTACATCTCTCCCCCTCTCTCAAAAATAATGAAACATTAAAAAATAATAATAAAATACATTTTTACTGGGACATTTTTTACCACTGCATCTAATTTAATGTCCAGATAGCTATAAATTGCCAATGGTGGGAATATTTTGATAAATTTATTGTTTTATAGATTAAAGTTATTAAAACAACCAAAAACATTTAATATTAATATAATTATTACTTATTTTAAAGAATGAGTATTAAAATGAAACAAAAGAAGATAATGGTTTCAAAATCTTTTAGGAATTTCTATGTGAAGTTTAAAATTTCAAAATTTAAACTCTTTAGAGGAATGGAAGTTCCATCATTATCAATTTCTACTGACATATATAATTTCAATACCACAGCCCTGCCTGCATCATATGCTTTATAAACTTCCTACTGTTCTACAAACACAAAATACTTTCACATTGTTTATCTTTACAAAAAAAAAAAAATCATGATTTCACATTATTCCATGTTACTACCTTGTGTTAACTTCTATTATGATACTTCTTTTTTTTAAGTTTATTTATTTATTTTTGAGAGAGAGACATAGAGAACAAGTTGGGGAGGGACAGAGACAGAGGGAGAGAGAGAATCTCAAGCAGGCTCCACACTGTCAGCATGGAGCCCGATGTCGGGCTGGAACTCATGAACTGTGAGATCATGACCTGAGTTGAAACCAAGAATCGGACTCTTAACTGCTGAGCCATCAAGGTGCCTCCATTATATTTCTCACTCAGGTTTTGGATTATCTACTTACTTCTATATCTTCCCCCAAATACCATGAGTACCTGTGAAAAGGAGACTGTCTTACAGACTGTCTCTGAATGCCATAGTATGACACCACTAAATAAAACAAAGAATTATGAAAAGAATTAAGAGGAACAAAGCTTGACTGAGAAACAAAGCTTCATCATGGTGTTCTTAATTTCCCTTCATCTTCTCGCTTAGATTCATCTTTCAGAAACTGAAGTCTCAAATATCCAAGTTTTAAAAATCTTTATTATGCTTCCACATAGAATTCATTGTAGCTATTACTGCATATATTTTATGTATACTTATTAGGAAATGCATTTCTTAAGAATTGGTGTGCTATCTGCTTTGGGTAAAATTTTACTTTGAAATAATTTAAAAATTGCTAAAAAGTTGCAAAGATACATGTACAGTGCTTTTTTCCCCCATCTTTACACCTACTACAGTACTTGACATAATGCCTTAACTGCTTAATGAATATTTTCTATTCAAACATCAATTTTATATAAAGACCCATTGATTCTGTTAGTCAGTTTCATAAAGAAAGGATTTAGAATTGTGTTTGTATAGTTGCCCTGCTTAATTATATACTTTCTATTATTATTATGGTCATTATTAATTGACCACATAATTAATTATAATACTAAGAAATACTCATCTCCATTCTGCCCTTATAGGAAGGACATAGAAAACAGAAAATAAGCAGAATCAGCACCACAATATTGGCTTTGGTCTGTTATGGATGTCTGGATCAGAAACCCACAGTAGGAGGGAGAATATTATTGGTTTTCGCTAAATGGAAGATATTTATCAGAAACAGAAAGATCATCTGGGAAATTAGAATGATACAATAATAAATTTAGAATGGGCCCTACATATCATTCAGTCCACCTCTCATACTTTGCACATAAAGAAATAGGTTTAGACATGTTCAGTAATTTACAAGAAGGATGACGCAGCCAGTAAGTAGCAGTATTGGAAATAAACCATGACCTCTGATTCTCAGTCCGGAACTTTCCCCCCTATACTAAAATGAACAGTATATTGCTAACCACTTGGGCAGTTCTTCTTTCCTGACTGCTCTTTTGATGAGAATGTGGATTTCATGTCTCTAAATACACCACTGAATGCTATGAGAATCAACCACAGAGAATGGCAACATCATACCCTATTATGGGTCCAGGTTTTAATGCTTCACATTCTTAGATTTGAATTCTGTCTGGTACTTTTTTTTAGTGAGGTGATAGTCATAAAATTAATCTAACAAAGTCTTAGTTTTCCAGGGAGCATATAGTAAACATTTAAGCTTACTCTGAGGATCAAAGTGGGTCTGGTTTAAAATACCTTCTTTGGAACCTGACATATGATCGGCGATCAATAAGTATTGTTTTCTCTCTCCACCACTTTTGTAGAGAGGGACAACCTTTGTAGGAGACACAGTGGTGTTAGAAAAAGGCCTGGGTGTTGGTGTATGACTGGGTACTATTAGCAAATCTTCCATTGTTGTATGTGCGACCAGTGTCTCTGATATTTGAGTTCTTCATTTGTTAAGCAGGGACAATACCTGTTTCACATTACATTGTGAAAATTGAATGCCTGGCATATAGTAAGCACTCAGCAACTGCTCTATAATTTTTCCATTTCCTTTATTAGCTACCATTTAGAGCAAAATGAGATTTTACTGATTTTTTGAAATTTTTAAAATGAGTTAAATCTTGTTATGAACATATTTTGAAAATTATCAACTTTATTGATTTCCAGAAAATAAAAACACAATGGAAATTGTCTATCTGTAGTTTCTTTACACACTTGTTTCCAAGGGAAAAAAATAATTAAAAAGTCCTAATAAAAATATTTGCCAAAAAATTACTTTATAAGCTATCTAGGTAATATCTCTTAGGACGTAGCAGCACTGACTGTTATTCTCCTATATGTAAATATAGGTGGTAATAATGAGGAGAAGGAGCGTAACAATAGCTATGCTGTATTAGATGCTTAATATGTTATTTTAAATTCCCAAAATGACCCAAATATTATTATACTCATATCACAGATGAGGAAACAATGTTTCTAGGCAAGTTAAATTATAACATGACTGGGTTGACACATATAGTAAAATATTTACTCTGAATCCAGATATGGCTGCCATCAAAGACCTTTCTCTTTCTAGAAATTTTGCAACTAACTCTCTATTTTTTTGTGATGAGATAAGATATAATAAAAATTAAAAAAAATAGAAGTCTAGGAAAATTGAGAATGTGAAAAGAACAGTACTGTATCCAACTCTTCTTTCCCAAATTACTGGCTTGCTATGCAATAGACAATAACATGTACAAATACCTATACACCTATACTTGATCATTTTGGTTGACTTCAGTAGAAATTAAAATAGACCATGTGCAACCTCTCCTTTCCTGGACAGCAGTCTTGTAATTAATGTCCCTATTCTTTCTACCAGAACTAATTAAATTTTGTTAATTAGAAATTGAAACCAAAAGTGGTAATGTGAAAATAATATGCTTATACTATCACAGAATTTATAAACATCAGATCAATGATTACATTCTGCATAAACTAAAAATTGTAGATATTTTCTGCAGGTGGAAGTTTTGCATAGAATATTAATTTCCCTTCACAGTTTATGATAAGAACGAACCTACTTTTATGTCCTCTACATGTGGGAAACTCTTCTAGCCTCTATACACTTCCTCCTGCTCAATCTGGCAGCACGGCATGGAGAGCATCATGGACAACAACGTGGAGGTTGAGCCTCAACACCGAGTTTCAGCCTCGGTTCCACCTCTTAATAATTATGAAAACCTTGGAAAAACACCATTCACATCGTCAGATTTTTCCTCAACTGTAAAATGAGGACAGTCTTTCAGTCCTATTTTCAGATCTACTGGAAGATTTCAATGAGAAAGTGTATTTGAGAATGCTTGCTTGCAAATTGTGAAAGGCAAATGAAAAGACCCTGATATTCAGGGTGTGCACATGAGTGTGTGAGTGCATCTGGATCAAACCTTAACATTGTTGCAAGGCCTTATGACCTGCTTTCAAGTCTTCACTTCCTAAGAGACTTTGTTTTTCTTTCCTCTCAGTGGTGAATGTGCTCCTTTCTGGAGTTCTTGCCTCCCTCCCTGCCTCACTCTCTCCCCCAGCTTCCTCCCTTCTCTTGTTTTGCCTTCTATATCCATAGCCTTCCACATAACTGTGTCTTTTCTAATTATAATCACAACAACAACAGCAACATTGATGGTAGAAGTAATACCTAGTGTTTACTAAATACCTATTATGTGTCAGGCATTGTTCATAGTGCTTTACATGCTTCATCTCAATCAATATTCATAGCATCCTCATAAAGAAAATATTACTACCATACACAGCATGGAGACTTGCCCCTCCATTCATCCCATCCATTGCTTCTGGATTTTTCTCAGAATAATTTTTCTCAGAATAAAATATATATATATATATATATATATTAGGAAAATCACCATTAAAGAAGGAATGAAATCACTTCCGACAAGATTCCTCTATAAGATCAGCTTTCCCAAGGGGAGAACCCAAGGATGACACTGCTAAGTTTGTTGATGTAGATTCCTTGTGGCATTTTAATATTTGTTCTAATAGTAGGAATATGAGTTTTGAATCAGAGAGTCATCAGTTTGTCTTCACCACCACTATCATGAAACAATAACTGTCATATACACACCATTTCATAATTTAAATTGTATTTCTCATGTAAGCTCATTTTACCGTGACTTAGCCAATATGGAAATCCATATAAACAGCTTTTCCCAATATAATCATGCATGTATATGTTTTAATTCATGTTGACTGGGAATGCTATGGGGAAATGTGATCCTACTTGCGAGGCTGAGCTACTACAGTATAGTGAGAGGTAGAAAAAAAGGAAACTAATATTGATTGTGTTTGCTTTGCTCCAGGCAAAGTCCTAGGTACCTCACATACAGCTCAATATTAGAAAACCTATTTTTCAGTGAGGTTCTTGAGTCAGGGCTAGTGTGGTTTACTAACTTGTCCATGGGCCAAGGGTACAGCCAGAATGAGAGCACAGGCCTTTGATTTTTCAAGGCCAACATGCTTTCCACTACACTTAGCTGCTTCATTTACTTCTGGGAATGAAGTTTATGTTGTGCACATGTACTTACCATTCACAGGCAATTCTTTGGTTTTCATGGGCAGTTTTGAACATAGTTCTGACTCTTGGGACATTAGTTCCCTGCCATTTAGGAAACCAAAAAGATAATTTGTTAAATTGTATCTTAGCTGCCCCAAAGTTAATATAATTTTAAATTTTTTTCTGAGTTTTAATCAAAGAATGATTTTAGCCCCTGAGAAAATCTGATTCAATAATAAGTCATAATGGTAATAAAATGTAATTTCACCATCTTAGATATGAAAGACATTAATGGGACTTTTTGATCGATACAGGCCTTTTCTCAAAATTTGGGTACTGTGAAAACATTCCTTAAATCAATTGAGCCATTTATTTCCTGGTGTTCTCATCTTTCTCTTACACTTGATGATTCTGCCTGTCTTGAATAACTGCAGATTGCAAATCATTTTAATGTTTATTTCTCCAATTGACTTTCCTCTCAGATGTGAATAATTCATCTACACTTCTTTCCGTGAGTCTCAAGTGCCAAATCCTATTGTATGAAATGCTAATGTAATCTAGATGATTTTTGTGCAAAAAGAAGGGAGAGTAAGTTGATTCATCTTTAAAAAAATATATGGCCCTCATTGAATTTTACATGGAAAAGAGACACAGGAATTAGTTAATTAGTCCCACAGATAATATAACTTTAATTTTTTTGAGTTTTGGTCAGAGCATGATTTTAGAAGTTTTTTTGTTGTTGTTTATTAAATAGTACCTATTATTTTTAGTTTTTTATTTTATTTATTTTGAGAGAGAGAGAGAGAGTGCACATGAGTGGGGGAAGGGGCAGAGAGAGAGGGAGAGAGAGAATTCCAAGCAGGGTCCACACTGTCAGCATAGAGCCCGATGTGGGGCTCAAACTCATGATTCGTGAGATCATGATCCGAGCTGACATCAAGAGTCGATGTTTAATGATGTGAGCTACCCAGACGCCCCTAAATACTACCTATTAAACTTCTATGACATAATGTTTGCTACATATGTTATGTTATAGGCCATAAATGTAAACAAACTTTACTTTTATATTGTAGACAAAAATGGTACCTTTCCAAAATATCAGAATGATTATATCATGAAATAAAATAGTTGAGTTAGAAGATATTTGAAGACATAAGGATAATAATGAAATGTGGCTTGGCCTAATAAAAGTTCACAGATAATGGGTATGTTATTAGTTTTTCTCTTGAAAACAGTCCCTAAATTTTTGTGTTTCTGCATATTTTAAAAGGAATCTTATATGTAGACACTCCTATTTTCCACTGTCAGCCAGACAGAATACATACCAGAATTAGATGATAAGACAGTAAGGAAAATGATGTATTTCTAAATGGTTACATACCATACTTTACAAGGATGGCAGGTCCTCCTCCCAAAGCCTAATGCATCCTTTGTTGACAACTGGTCAGGCAGAAGCATTTGGGGGGCCATGGAGTAACTGGACATATGCAAGTCCACCTCTTTTGACCACCCTACAGAAGAGGTAAAGAAATATATGGAATGGAATCTAAATGATGTCTTATTAGGAACTGACTGAATAATCAAAACAAATTTTTATTAGCTAATCAATGTCTTCTAGAGTAAGTTTTCTAGTGCTTTAGCTCAGAACCCTGTCCACAGACCCCATTTCCCCTTTTAAAAATGATATCTATGGCTTAATGGTGATACCAAAGGAAAACATAGCCAAATGGCTGCTTCTGATGAAGCCAGGTCAAACCAAGAATATGTAGGACAGGTATACTAAAAAGAGCTAACATATACTGAGCACTGTGCTTTGGACTTTATATCATCTCTCTTAATATCCACAATAACCCTATAAAATAGGTGACATTATTAACTTTATTTTACAACCAAGGAATCTGAGTTTAGGATAAAGACATACTCTCCTGTTCAACACTTAATCTAAAAAGAACTAGGATTCAAATCATGAGCTTCCATTCTTCACAGCATATTATTTTAATGCCTGACCTCAGTATTCCCTATACTTTGAACATCATGGTACAGTAAAAAAAAGAAAAGAGACTATAAGTTGAATCTACCAAGCTTCAATTATTAAAAATAAATATCTTCCAGACATGTCTAAAATTATTCTCTATCTACAGTGTCCTTCCTTTCTTTGATTTACTTTTGAGATTTGTACTGATCTTAGACCTGACTGAAAAGTCACCTCCAATATGAAGCCCTCTCTGACAACCCTCCAAATAGATGATCATTTTTCCCCTCTCATTTTCTATAATGACCTGGACATTTATACTTTTTCATGACTTTCGTGCTTTAATTATTACAATAATTTAAATATATCTATTTGTGAATTTCTTGTTTTATTCTAATGAACATTGAGCCCCTTCAGGGAGAGTACCAAGTCTGATTAATCTTTTAATTTCCAAAGGCTATGAAACTCAAAAGACTTTCAACAGATACCTGAATGAAAACATGAAAACAGAAAAAGAATTAAAATGATCAACTTGCATAAAGATGCAAAATGTATCTATGCAACTTGGACATTCAGTGTGTCTAAAGCTACTAGGAGGAGGTATCTCTAGAGAAGCAAACTTCAAAGATTTATATTATATATATACTATTGATATGCATACCTTCTTTTTCAACGCATCAATGATATTATCCATTTATATCTACTTTCAAATCATGTAAATTTGTCACAATCCTTACTGTTTCCATGACTTGGATGGAAATGCCATCTCTTCCTACAATGACCCACCCTTCTTTTTTCTTCTACTCATGCAAACAAAGCCCACGTCAGACTTCCCATTCTCAAAGCAGCCTTTCTCAATACTACCCAAGCCCAAGTTTTTGTCTTTCTGAGTTTAGATGTAAGTTTTCATTGGAGTATTCTGGGAGTGACAGCTGCCAATCACTTGGAGATCTGGTACCTGTGGGGAGCTGACTACAGTATAACTGAACTCTTAACGAAAACTGAAGGAGCTTCTAAGTCCAGTTACTGCTTGTTCAGGGAACTAAGAGGCTGAAGGTTTGTAGGGTCAATTTTGAACAATCTTAGAGTTGTACCAAAGTACCTAGGTGATTGTGGCACATATACATCAATATATAAATAAGTTTCTGAAGGGATATATTCTTTGTAGGAAGTATATACATTGGGTAACATATTGTCAGTACACTGTATTGTAAACTGTAACTCAACTTTCCTAAAGCACAAATTACTTTTATTTCATTCCCTTATTAACTCTCCCTAATTGTTTCTGGTTTTCTGAGTGTTCAACGCCAAAGTCCTTAACATGGTCCTGCCTTAATTTCAAGCTTCAAGTTCTTATTGTTTCCTTTATATTTTCTGGGTTTTAATTCACATTCTAAAGGAAATGCTACCAATACCATGAATAAGTCATGGTGCTTAATGGTTTATGCTCTTCCTTCTATCTTGACTTTCCTTCAGCTTGCAGACCCCATCTCAAGACTCAGCTCAAAGCTAAACCTCTTAATAAAGTCTTTTACCCTCTCCTGTGAGCCCCCACAGCATCTGGTCCTAGAAACTTCTGCTAAAGTGTCACTGTAGCAATTGTGCTTTTCTTTCCTCTCCAAACTGTTTTCCCTGAAGGATGAAACACTTCTCTTAGATTTCCAGATACCCATAGCTCCGACCACAGTTTTCAGATTTTAGTAACTTTTTTGTTGAATGACTAACAACAACAACAACAACAACAACATTTAGTTGAAAGTAAATGAAACAATAGAATTGCTTCTTTATGGCCATATATAAAGCTGTTAATTTTAAAATTTTAGGATATTTTCAGACACTAAAATACAATGTTATAATCTGGACTTTTTGTATTTTAAATTGTACATTCATGCCAGGACTTTTATTAAAGGTTTATTCTGGATATCAAGCAGAGAATGTCCAACTCAGAACATCTCAGCTTCAATCTTACAGAAGGTTTAATTCAAAAACTTAATGCACATACTAGAAAGCATTTGCTCAGCCATTTGTATTACAACCTACTGATAATTAAGTAGAAATGCCTGCATGTGCCATAGAGATAGAGATAATTGTTATAGGAAGTCAAGACAGATAAGATGAGATTCAGTCTTAGGGAAATAGGTTTGTACTTTCAGTGCTATCAGTTGGGCTGAAAGCAACTGTTTTCAGTCTGGTGGAATGGCTCATAAAAGGTAATAAACAAATTCTGCTCTTTTCATATATCTGAGCCTTAAGAAAGGATTCCCAGCATGCAAATTGGTTTTAGATAAATATCTAAACCCAGAGTTTTAAAACAAAACAAAAAGTCCAAACAATAGCTCTAAATGAAGATTCATGTTTCCCTTCTGTAGTTTTATAATAGTGTTAGAATTACCACGTTAATCACTTAAAAGCTAGACATTAAAACCAAAACCCAATTACAGGGGATGAAAAAACTGGGTGAGTGTGTGAGAAGCGAAAATGAAGAAAGAGATAGGTGTTAGAAAGAAAGACAAAATAAATATAATTTCCTCAACAGATATTTCCTGCCAAGCACTGTTACTGGTTTCAGAACACTGGACAGTTTAGGGTAGTGGGAAGAACAGTGGCTTAAATCATGGCTCTGTCCCTCAGTAGCTGTGTAACCATAAGTGGATTACTTAGCTACCTTAACCTCCAGTTACTCATGTATAAAATTAGATTGGTAATAATTTCACTTTTGGGTGGTTAGAATGAAATAATACATGTAAAACACTTAGAAAATAGACATTTTAATAAATCAGGTTTGTAAAAATTCCTATTTTAACTAAAATCTGATCCCATTATTCACTCGCTAAAAGCCCTTTTCTGTTTTTTTCCTATTATGCTCAAAAACAAATCCAAACTCATACTTGGCTCTGTCATTTCCTCATGTTCCACCTCTCTTGTGATCTCTCCAGCCTCACTCGTATGCTTCTTTGCTTTTAGCCTCCTGTGTTTCTCACCAACACACGTTCAGTCCCGTAGGTAATTTCAGAATCTTGTATTTTTTTTTCTGTCAGAGACATTCCTCTGTCAGTAAATTCCATACTTAAGCTAACCTTAGTCCTCGGTCCTTTACTGAATGTTACCTCCACAGAGAGCCTTCCCCTGTCACTATACTTATACACTGGTTAGATCTGTCCTAAATACACATATACTCATAATTCTCTGTGATTGCATGGTGATTCTTTCCATTATTGTGCTTTCAAAATTTTAATTATATTTGTTTACTTGTGCATTATCTGTCTCCTGAGCTACATTTTTAATCACCTTGATAATAGAGACCAAGCATGCTTCTCTAAGTGCCCAAGAAATGTTTGTTGCATGAAGGCAAAGGAAGAGAGATGACAGAGAGGTAAAGTAATATTTTCCAAAATGCCCTAAGGAAAAGTGGAACATTTTTCAGAAAACAAACTAGTCATAGGAAAAGTATGTAAGTAACTGAGAAAGAACATATACTTGCAGTAGGAATTGTGAGTAATTATAGCAAAAAACACTTAGAATAATGTTCTCTTACTACAGAGAAGTAAACATTAGATGAAGAACTCTGTAGCATGTAGAAAAGAAAAAAGATAAATACAAATAATGGACACCAAACAGTACCAAAGCAAGGAAAATATTCTTACGTAAACTTTGATGAGACTTTCACAAACTTCATAGTAAAAGACAGGAATTAAATATGTAGCAGAACTCCACTATGTGCTATTTGCAGATTGTGGCCATTTAAGGAGAAATAGCTAACTTGGCTGTGCATGCTATTATTACTTTAGGCGAGATCTCTCTCTTTTTTTCAAGTTTATTTATTTATTTTGAGAGAGAGAGAGCAAGAGAGAAGGGGAGGGGCAGATAGAGGGAGAGAGAGCAAATCCTAAGAAGACTCCACACCACCAGCATGGAGCCTGATGCGGGGCTCAAACTCATAAACGGTGAAATCATGACCTGAGCAGAAATTAAGAGTCTGACGCTAACTGGCTGAGCCACCCAGGTGCCCCTCAGTTGCTGCTTATACATTATTGGTAGGAGTACAAAGGTTGCAGTCTTTTCAGAAACATTATTTATTGATAACCACAAAATATACATGCCACTTAGCCTAACAATTCTACCCCTGGGACTCTGTCCTTAAATAATAATACAAAATAAAAAATAAGCTTTACGCACAAAGATGTTTATTATCACATTATTTACAACAGTGAAATAGACTAATTATCCTAAAACTACTGACATAATAATAATTGTGTAGAAAATAAAAATCTGTTTCCAAAGAGTTTGTAATGTTTTGCAAAAATGCATGTCATATTTTTAGTGGAAATGAATAAATTTAAATATTTACAATGATAATTTCTATTTATTTCTATTTGGAATTTTCACAATTTTTTAAATGAGTATATATTACCGTACCAGAGTTCAATCACCTAAGCAGAACCTATACTATATATATGTGGCATAGCCAATCATTAAATATATTTAAAATTCTGTATTTAAAGCCTAAAGCCCATAGGATAGGTAGCAAGGAAGGAAGACAAATCAGGCTATAACCCCAAAGGCATGAGCTGAAGCTTGTTTCCACAGGCAGGTAGTCAGGAGGGAAGATCCAAGGAGAAGGGAGGGCAATTGTAGATGCAGCTACTGTTTGGTGTCTATCAACTCAGGGAAGGTCCATGTACTCTTTAAAGAGCTTCCAATAGGTTAAATCAGGCCCGCCCTAAATACTCTCTCTTTTGATAACTTAAAGTGCATTGATTAAGGATTTTAATGATATCTTTAGATCCCATCACAGCAGTATCCAAGTTAGTGTTTGATTGAATAACTGGAGAAGATATGTGTTGGCTACAAAACGTGGCTGCCTCCCTTTCATCTTCTAGCTCTTTTGGAAGAATACACCTGAAGCCAACTTGAAGAGGAAATGTGCCAGAAAAGGAAATCTGCGGATTGTGTTTCAGAGCAGGCAGGTTGACACTTCAGAAAGCTATCACATTCCCTTTATAAAAGGAAAAAGAAAAAAGAAAAAGGAGCTGATAAAAATGTTAATACCTGTAATAGTAATAGAAATTAAAAGAAAGATACTATTTATTGAGGCCTATTATGTGCAGTTAGTCGACATGTACAATGCCACTTATCTAATATTATAAAATATTTATAAGTATTGTGTCTGATTTATCAATTTGATGGAAGTTATATGAGAGGAACTTGCTCTATCTTATTCAGTGCTGCCTGTATTTCCAGTGTCCAGAAGAGGATCTGCACTTAATAAGTACTTGCTAAATAAATAAGCAAACTAACCAACAAACAAATAAGTGTTCCTATCAATACTATGAAGTAATTTGTCCTCATTTTATAAGGAAGAAAATAAAAATTTAAATACTTTCCCCTGGATATGAAACAAAATGTTAGAAACAAATTGCAAATCTCTAAGACTTTAGTTCTTAAGTCCAAGTTCTCTGTATAACACTACTCTACCCACTAAATGTGTTTTATTCTTGCATAAAGGCTCTTTATGAACTATAAGATGTCATCCAAATTAAGGAATCATCATCATGCACTTTATTGTCTAAGATAAGAAGGAGGCAGGGGAGGAGGAGGGAAAGCATGAGTGGGTACACTTTCATCCATGGAGGAAGGACTAGGAAAGGAGAGATCATGGGCTGTGGCAGGTGAGGTCAGTGGAAGGCCATCTGGTTTGAAAGATCCCCTGTGGAGTGAGCCAGGCTCTAAGACAGATAAGATCAATGTGAAAATCAAATGCATTATCTTTGTTTACATCCCAGGTACTGGAGTGTGAGAGTCTTCGCAAGAAAAGGAGCCAGGCTGTAAGTGATGGATGTCCCACTTAAATGACGCTTTGCAAAGCCTTCATCATGTACTGGCAGAAGAGTCACAAGAGAATAAATGACTTTCTTTTAAGTTCCAAGAACAGGACAGAGGAGACAGACAGTGTGAATGTCACAGTCCCCATTCAATTGATTTCTCAGCCGCAGATGCTAAAGAGCAGTCTCGAGAGGAAAGAGAAGGCTCGCAAATACACCAACTCACGGAAGTTTGAATTGCCTATAATGAAATACAAACCATTTTATTTCTTCTATTTTCTTTTAAAGACAATTCTTTACCCATTATACATAAATGGAACTAAATGACCAAAGAAGAAAAAATGGTCATTATTTATTCCTTAACTCTTACAGTCTTGTTTTTCGAGTTTTCCCTTTTAACTTTATTTTTTTTTTAATTTTTTTTAACGTTTATTTATTTTTGAGACAGAGAGAGACAGAGCATGAACGGGGGAGGGTCAGAGAGAGGGGGACACAGAATCTGAAACAGGCTCCAGGCTCTGAGCCGTCAGCACAGAGCCCGACGCGGGGCTCGAACTCACGGAACGCAAGATCATGACCTGAGCCGAAGTCGGACGCTTAACCGACTGAGCCACCCAGGCGTCCCTTAACTTTATTTTTTAATTTAAATTTTAGTTAGTTAACATACAGTGCAATATTGGTTTCAGGAGTAGAATTCAGTGATTCATCACTTACATACAACACCCAGTGCTCGTCACAGCAAGTCTCCTTAATACCATCGCCATCTAGCCCATCTCCCACCCACCTCCCTCCATCAACCCTCACTTTGTTCCCTATTGTTAAGCTCTTTTACCTTTTAATGGAAATGAGTTTCAGACTTACACAGTGACAAACACACTTATTTGTCTCTTTTAGTTAAGCTTTGCATTAATTAAATCAAATATATTAAAAGGCAGATCCATAAGTCATCAAATATAGTGAGAAATTATTTGGAATGTATTCCTCACTTGCTCATCCAATACCTTCTGTAAACATGTGCTTTCCTTATGCATACGAGGACTCATTTACTGACTCTATTTTTTTAATGTTTATTAATTTTGAGAGAGTGTGCACACACGTGCATGAGTGGGGGAGGGGCAGTGAGACAGAGAGAGAGAGAGAGAGAGAGAGAGAGAGAGAGAGAGAGGATCCTAAGAAGGCTCTGCACTCACAGTGCAGAGCCCAAAGTGGGGCTTGAACTCCCAAACTGTGAGATCATGACCCGAGCTGAAGTCAGACTTAAATGAGAGAGCCTCCCAGGTGCCCCTCATTTACTGACTTTAAAGTTTAGAGAAAAGTAAGGAGTGAGGAGAGCAGCGGCAACATTTCACCAAAATATACAAAGTAATTGGTGATTTTTGAACATTCTTAAATGAAGGTAGTGACATCATACATCTAGGGGAAACTAGAATTCAAATTACACACACAAAAGAATTATTAAAATAAACCTTACCAGCAATGCATCCAGTCTATAAAATGAACAAGTCCTGCCTATGAGAAGCCAATCATCAGTTACAAAGAAGTTCAGTCCAACATAAGGAGTGGGTGAAATAACTACAATAGCTAGGGAAACGCTTGAAATAGGACTTTTTCTGGGTTCTACTCCTCAATTCATTCATTCACCTCTTCAAATATTTCAGTATATATTGAGCATCTATGCTGAGCCACGTATTGTTTCAGGAGCTGCAGATTAATTGGTTAGAAGACTAAGATTGCTAGTTTCAAGTATTAGTAGACTGGAGAGCCATGTAAAGAGTCTCAATTTCACACAAATAAGTGGTGTCATAAAATAATTGATGAGGTAGTGCTGTGGACTCAGAGGAGAGACACCTCTTCTTCTCAATATTTTATATATTTCAGAAGAGGTGATGCCCAAGGTGAGGCTTGAACAAAACAGCAGGCGTGAGCATGATGAAGATTGCAAAGGCAGAGATGATTAAGCAGGAACAGCAAATACACAGATAGACAAGACACATTATGGATCAATATGTAAAGTTAAAAATAGTTTAATGTGATGAGAGCATAAGATTAGGAAGAAATTGGTTTCAGAGGAGGCTGAAGAAATAAGCAGAAATAAGCATCGTGAAGAAATTTGTAATCCAAAATAAGGCATTTCCTTTTTATTCCAAGAGCCATAGGAAAGGCATTTAATTATTTTAATCAGGGGAGGTGGGTCTCTCAATAACAGAGGGATGTTGTGGTTTCACAGTGCCTAGCCATCAGCTCAGATTTCCTCAGACACAGGAGGGATGGGATAGGAAACTTTCCTAAATAAACTCATCCCTCTTCATAATCTTGGGACTTTCCTTTGAGACCCACATAGAGCAGAAGAGAAGTCTGATTCATCATTTGGGGTAGCCCATTGTAATGACTGCTAAGATGCCTCTAGAACACACTCTCACATCGAGTACACAAATACAGATATATTCCCAGGCTTGCAAAAGAAAATTATAAACAGGAGTGCCTGAGTGGTTTAGTTGGTTGAGTGTCCGACTTCGGCTCAGGTCATGATCTCACGGTCTGTGAGTTCGAGCCCCGCGTCGGGCTCTGTGCTGACAGCTCGGAGCCTGGAGCCTGCCTCAGATTCTGTGTCTCCCTCTCTCTCTCTGCCCCTCCCTTGCTCATGCTCTGTCTCTCTCTGTCTCTCTCTCTCTCTCTCCCTGTCAAAAATAAATAAACATTTTTAAAAAATTATAAACATATGTCAGTGCCTCAAGGATTTCAGTGAAGCCAGTTGCAACACCTTTACTTAATAGGCTTTGGAATTCTATTCTAACACACTCTAATTTTTAAATTGTGAACTAAAATATTGGACAATACCATCAGGACATTTTTCTATATACTGTAGGAAGAGCCTACTCAGCAACATATGAAGCCACATTCTCCTGACAGCATCTCTGTTATGTGATTTCTGTATTGAGGTGGATATGTGAGGTCTAAGTAGTCTATATACAGAGTCCTTGAGCTGCACTATTAAATCAAGTTGTCCTTAACTCTAAACATTCTGATCCCTGACAACAGTTAACCCAATCTATCCCTTTTTGTAGCTGATGCTGCCTACACACACCTTCCTCTTTATATTCAGTCCACCTTTGACATCTGCCACGCACACTAGACCACACGCTGCTAGATGGCAAAGGTTGCATCGTCTTCAGTGTAGAGGCCTGCAAGTGGCAACTGAGTGTGTCAAAAACGAGCAGGAAGAGTGAGGAAAACAAGCTGCCTAAGTAAGGTCAGACCCATCACAAAAGGCAGACCTCGTACCTCTTTAGTCCCAGCAGTGACATGCTCTTTCTGAGGGCACATGCCAAATCTCTGGTACCCCAAAGCTCTTTATTTCCTCCTGTCCCACTCTGCAGGTAAATTATGATACTCCTCACCACTATTGCTACCTCCCCTGATCCCAGGAATGGTCTCTTTCTGTCCTCAGCCCACTTGTCTCTCCTTTTCTGTTTTGGCTTCATGGTTCAAGGAATCACCTAAAGCTTCAGCAGCCTCCAAGTGTTTTTATCTGATTCTATAATCTGACAACTGCAGATGATATGGACATCAGGTAAGTCATAGTGAGAGAAAATATTTGAAAATAACTGTCTCACAAAGTAGGGTTTTTCTATAAAAATAAAGAACTATACAACTCAGTACTAAAAGACGAACAACCAGGGCACCTGGGTGGCCCAGTAGGTTGCATGTCTGACTCTTGACTTTGACTCAGGTCATGATTTTGTGGCTTGTGGGATCAACCCCCATGTCTGACTTCATGCTGACAGTGGAGAGTCTGCTTAGAATTCTCTCTCTCCCCCTCTCTCAAAATACACATTAAAAAAAAAAAAAAAAAAGACAAACAACCCATAAAAGGGACAGGAGTAAATGACTGAAAAAGAGTATGACTTCTAGAGTCCTGATGATCTTCTACTTCTTTATTTGGGTGCTCACTATATGGGTATTTTTCCTTTGTGAAAAGTCACAGAGCTGTTAATATGTGATTTGTTCATTTGGTATTTGTATGTTCAACTGTAACAGAATTGCATAAAATCAAAGGAGAAAAACGTATTTTCAGACAGAAAATTGCCTAGTGAGTCTTGGTCTACAGATATTTGAAAAAAAAAATTAAGATGGAAAAGGTAGATAATTTATCAATAATAAGTACTTAATAAATCTTATCCAAAGTTCTGAAGATACACTAGTATTATCAAGACTTGCACTCATTACTCTTCCCAAGAATTCAATACATAAAGACAAAAAATAATGTGTTTAGTTCTACTTAATTTACAACAAAGTTTCAAATGTTATTTCTTTTTAAGTTTACACTTAGCAACTTGGTTTTACACAGTTGATTTTATACAGTTAGCTGTTGGATTTAATGTTCAAAATCAGCAAACAATTATGAGCACCAATTAAAGTGGTAATAATTTTTCTATTGAAACCCTTTCTATTTAATTCTAATAGAAAATATGTAAGTGCTACTTTTTGTCCTTTCAGAATGAGAAAATGGAGTATAGTAGTATGTAAGTAACTTGCTGTTAAATTGAGGTTCTCCAATTCTAATAATAATCTCACTTCTACTTCCAAAAATGGGAATAGGCGTGGTAGTGGAAGATTCCTGTCTAAGTGTACCAGTTAGTTTTCATGTCAGTTTTTTTTTTTTTTTTTTTCAGGACCCAAAGAAGGGCTTATGACCTCTTGCAGTGGGTATACATGACCTCTTATAGTGGGCTGATGACATCTGAAGAAGTGGCCCAAGTTGCTTGAGGAGCATAAGACCTCTTTTGGGTTCAGGAATGGACCTATAAGATTCATTGTTCTTCTATTTTGTAAAATCTGCACTCTATAAAATGACTAAGACTTTTTATGACCTAGCCTCATTTTCTTTTCTCTATCACTATATCTCACACAAAATACTCTTAGGGTATCTGTAGATGTATTTATTGACTTCTAGAAGATTGGTGAACAGATATGCCAGCTTGACTTACAGGCACAGGGTTCAGACAAGCAAGAAGCAGAAGTGATTTAGAAGGAGCATAAATTTAGGAGAAAAGTATAATTAAAGAACCATTATTTAAGGAGTTATTACTCTGTGTAAGGTACTTTAAACGCATTATCTTATTCACACAATATGTTGAATATCTTTACCTTGTACTGTGGCAGCTAATCTTGAGCCAAATGTCTCACAGATTCATGGAATGAAGCCATTCACATAACCTCAAACTTTTTCAGAAAGGTTCTTTTGACACATTACCTGCCATGTGAAATCTTCCCCAATGACAAACTTTCTTCACTTATTTCCTTATGCATCTCTTCCTTCTCTAGGGACCCTGTAACTAGCCTAAACCTGGGCAGGACTCAATGACTAAAACATAATTCTGACTTATATCCAAAGAATATTCTTTCTTCTCTTACACCAACACCTCTTCATCTCTTCTTCCTGAACCAGAGCCATTTCTATCTTTCTTCCTCAAATCTGGGTCACAGACTGTCTTTCCTGATTTACTTCCTTCATTATATTTTATTAGTATCCTGTTATAATTAGGAGGGCCGTGCAGAAGATTTATTTGTCAGGAAACAGCAAACCTAATTTGCAATCAGCTCTTCCTCACACCTGCTTAGTCCAACTCTTGTGACTTTTGTCTGTTAACAGTGACTCTGATGGGTTCTTCTAATTCTTGCTAGAGTCTTCACTTCTTTCAGGCTTATTAGCAGTTCTCTTTATTCATCCCTTCAATTTAAACACATAGACAGAAAGTACATATCTATACTTTTAGTAAAATTATATGTAACAACAACTGAAAATAATGAACCTTGACAGACACCGACAAACTACATTCCATATTTCCCACTTTATACATAGAGTAATTGAATACAGGGAAGTAAAGAAAGCTGACTAAGGTCACACAATTAGTATGTGGCAGATTCAGAATTTAAAATTAGGTCTCTATACAGAATGCAAATCCTGGACTTTCAACCCTGTCACTTTAGTGACAAATAGACCCTAACATTATATGTGGACTTGACCTTTGTATTTGTTCTGTTGAGCTTCAATTTCCTAATTTTTTAAAATGAAAATCTTACCATTTCCTTTATATGTTTTACTCCCTTATTGTGAAAATAAAACCTTGGATGTTTTACAACAGCATAATATTGTAAAATTTTGTAAAATATTGTAAAAACAATATCCAAATATTATTTACTATTATTATTCTAACTCTCTTTTTAAACTTAATGTTCATATCACACTATATTGTTCACTTTTTGTTTTAGTCATATCTTTTTTTTTTTTTTAATCTATACTAGAGTTCCTACCCTAAAAATCTGAACTGGTAGAGAAATTCCTGATGACAAATATTTAAGATATATGAAAAATATCTTTAACTGGAATTACAGTCCCTGGGGATTTTTACAACTATTTTTTTTTCTCCTAAAGGATTTTCCTCAGTTCTGGTATGTTAAAAGATGAATGAGGGGATGATTAGTTGATGTGCTTTTCTTCTAAAAACTCTTTTAAAAATTATAGCCTGAAAAAAAATCAATGCTTTGAATCTTTGTCAGTTATATATAATATCAAGCAGTAGGTAGCCAGAGTAATTGAAGAAATTATGCACATCTTTCAGTGTCTGTTGGTAAGCTACGTTGGATGTCTTAAAGTTGAAAAAGGCTGAATCTGAAATTATCAGCAGTAGGCCATTATAAATAAAAGAAATTTTGCTTTTTCTTTATCTTGTTTAGTATTCTGTCATACTCATGCCTGGCAGAATAACTCATTATATTTTAATGTCCTACTGAAGTCAAAAAACACACAGAAGTTAAGGAAATGCATATGAAACAGTAATTTTAGAATAAGCATTGGTATTTATTATCTTTACAAAATTAAGATTACTTTCTAATTCAGTTTTAAAAGTTACTTGATGAATATTGTGTTGTGAAATAATAAGAAATATATATATATTTGTCTCTTCCCCTGGTTCCTGCTAATACTTGGCCTTTGACCTCAGTTCCTGGTAGAGTCCTCCTTAAACCATTTTAATTTCCTACATGATAGGAGTGTCTGAAACAGAAATCTTAGGATAGGAACGTCTTTTGTATTAATGAGGTGACTTTTGGTGTTTGGCTCTTGGATGGAAGCTGATCACTAGAAAGACTAAGCCATGATTAGAAACTTGGAACTCTCAGCCTTAACCCTCACTCTGTGGATAGAGAAGGGGTCTAGAAATAGAGTTAATAATCAATCATGCCTATCTGATGAAGCCTCCATAAATATCCCCAAAGTACAGGATTCAGAGAGCTTCCAGGCTGGTGGACAACTTTAGAAACCAGGAGGATGGCAGACCCGAAGACAGAAGCTCTTGGACTTGGGAAACTTCCAGACCTTGCCCTATGTATCTCTTTATCTGGCTATTTACTTGTATCATTTAAAATATCTTTTGTGTTAAATCAAAAATGGTAAATAAACTTTTTTTCCTGCATTCTATGAACCTCTCTAACAAATTATTGAATCTGAGGAGGATTTTGTGGAAATCTCCAATTTGTAACCAAGTTGGACAGAAGTTGTGGGTAACCTGGGAAAACACTACTTGTGACTGGCATTTGAAGTGGGAGGCAGTCTTGTGGGATTGAGCTCTTAATCTTATGGAGTCTGTCCTAACTCTAGGAAGTTAGTATCAGAATAATCTAGTGTATAAAACCCATACATATGGTATCAGAAATGGGAATGTGAGTAGAGAAAAATAGTTAATTTTTCCCAGACACACATAAAAAGAGCTGTGATATTCACTCAATCAGATATGTATTATCTGTACTTCTCTTCCTATACAAATTGTATGTATCTATCAAGGCTTAGCATAGGTGTCACTTCAGAAAATTTCCTAGATTCTGCCAAATAAAAGCAAATGAACTCTTGTGGCATTTTCTCTTTTACTTTTTATTCATTTTTATTCTCTTTACATGGAGATTAAATAACATACTTCGAATATCACACTCATCAAAAAAGAAATCTCAACAAAATCTTTAAAAAATACTTTGAACAAATGAAAATGAAAACACAATTATCAAAATGTGTAGGATGCAGGTAAGATGTGCTCAGAAAGCAATTTATGCATATATTTATGCATATATATATGCATTACATGCATATATTAAAAAATAAAAAGATCTAAGATCAAAAACTAAATTTCCACTTTAGGAAACTAGAAAAAGAAGAGCAAATTGAATTTAAAGCAAACAGAATAAAATAAATCATAAGAATTAGAGTAGAAATCAATGAGGTTTAAATAGGAAATCAATAGAAAATTTCAATGGAAACAAAAGCTGGTTCTTTAAAAGGTCAGTTTCTTGAAAAGATTAATAAAATTGATAAGCCTTTAGTCAGTGCAACAAAGAAAATCAATGAGAGAATACAGTTAGAAATGAAAGAGAGGACATCATTACAGATCCTTTGGACATTAAGAGAATGGTAAAGAAATACTATGCCCACAGCTCTAATAATCTAGATGAAATAAACCAATTCCTTGAATGACAAAAACTGTCAAAACTCACACGTCAAGAAATAAATGATTTAAACAGGCCTATATCTCTTTAAAAAAAAAAACTGTATCAATAGTTAATAACCTCCCAAAACATTAAGCACCAGTTCCAGATGGGTTCACTGGTGACTTCTTCAAACTTTTAAGAAAGAATTTATACCAATTCCCTATAATATCATTCAGAGGACAGAAGCCAAGAGACTACTTCCTAAGTCATTCCAAGAAGCCAGCATTACCATAATACCGAAACCAGACAAAGGCATCAGAAGAAAACTACAAACCAATATCTCTTGTGAACATAGATACAAAAATCCTTAACAAAATATTAGCAAATTGAATCCAACAAATAATAAAATGAATTATACATTAAGACCAAGTTATATTTAGCCTAGGTATGCAAGACTAGTTTGATATTCAAAAAGTAATTAATTAATCCATCATGTCAACAGAATACAAAGAAAAATATCACATGATCATATCAATAGATTCAGAAAGAGCATTGGACAAAATCCAGTACCCATTAATGATGAAAACTGTCAATAAGTTAGGAATGAAGGGGAACTTCCTCAACTTGATGGGAATATTTACAAAAACCCTACAGCTAATATCATACTTAATGGTGAGGAACTCAAGTATTTCCCACTAAGATTGGGAACAAGGCAAGAATGTTTCCTCTCAACACTCCTTTCAACATTGTACTGTAAGTTCTAGCTAAGGCAATAAGACAAGATAAAAAAATAAGAGATATACAATTGAGAAGAAATAAATAAAACTGTTCTTGTTCACAGATGAAATGATTATCTATGTAGAAAATATGAAAGAAGTGACCCCCCAAAAAAGCCCTGAAATTAATAAGCAATTTTAGCACAGTTGTCACATATGCAGTCAGTATGCAAAATACTATGAATAGAAAACATTTCTGCATAACCCAAATTAATATAACCAAAATTATATCAAGAAGTAACTGAAAAGTGATGAAGCTTGGCATATTTCTATTCTACAAAACAAATGACCCTAAAGTTTAGTGTCTTGAACCGGCAATCATACATTTAGTTCACAATTTTGCTTAGCAAGTTTTCTGGTCTAGGTCAGTCTTGGCTGGTCTTTGTTGGGCTTGAGAATAAGTCAATGAGTTGGAAGGGAACTGGCTGGTTCTAGGTCTCACTCACATTTATGACAGTTGGCTGGCTGTCTATTGGAACATGAGTGGTGAGCAGACCAAGTGGCAGTCATCATCTAACACAGAAGCCTTGAACTTTCTAACACTTCTTCAAAATAAACACTTTATTTTTAGGTCACCTCCACAAATAGATGCTACAAAAAATATTTTAGATAGCTTCAACCTTCAAATATAAAAGGATAATAATGTAACATCTCTTTTTCAAGGTAAATTTCACATCATATTCTTAGCAAAACAAAAATCTTGCCTTCAGCCATAGCAAGTGGGCCTTACCCTCTAAAAACAAACAAAAAATCGTACACTGAGACCTATACTTTAATATAGTTTGAGAACTTTGAAGGAATTAAAACCACCCATTGTCATGAAGGTTAACAAGATATTATGGAAAATGGCACGTGGCACATGCTAAGATTTAATAGACCAGTTTAAAATCCTGGCACATGATCAACTCTAAAGTAACAAAATAATAGGTCCATCAGAGTGAAAATATTTTTAGACTATTTATGGCTATAATTTAAATTTTGGTTGCTTCAAAACTAGATTCTAGCCACTTTCTTTCAGTTTCCATCCTGTATTCATATAAATAATAACTATGATGGTGATGACAACTGTTACTACTATCAAAATCACCACGATGTTCATTAAAATAACCATTTTTAAATGACAAAATTATGCCAAACATTATGTTAAACCCTGAGGCACAATATGAATAAAGGTAACATTTCACCCAAGAGTTCAGAGTACAGTTGTGCATCTGTGACATTTGCTCATCTCATCTTACCATCAGAAAGGGTCCTTAAGGTAGGTACGCATTGTTCCCATATCTCATTTTTTTTTTTTAAATAGAAAAGCAAGACTCAAAGAAGTTAAGCCATTTACCCATATTCACATAGAAAGAAGAGGAAACAGCTGGGATTCAATTTCCTTTCTCTCATGTTCTCATATTCAAAAAAAAAAAAAAAAAACTCCAAAAAGAAACCAAAAAAAAACAAACTTGTGTTTTGCCACTTTACTTTCTTTCTACATGCCAGAAATTATACTAGAGGTTTTCAACAACTGTAGAGAATTTAATGGAATTAGAGGTTGAAGTAAAATAATACAGCTGGAAAATAAAAAGGGAAAAGTAGTGGTGAAAATCCTATAGAAATATATGAAGGTATGATATAGCCACATATATTACCCCAGAACAACATTAAATGTTTATAGTGATTAAAAATAGAGTTATATTGCACTTGTAGTTGAAGATTTAAGGAACAAATGATAGGATATGACTCTTACGCTAAACCAAAAAACTATTGGATGTTTTCAAGCGGGAGAGAAGCATTGTCTAATTTGTATTTAGAAAAATTTCTCTGTCTTCATACTAAGAATGATAATAGAAAATTTAGTAGTTCTGTCTTTGAATCTGAAACTAAACAAAACTTTATATCTTTATCAATTGCTTCAGTACTGTCAGCATCAGTAAATTTTCCAGTGGAAAAATAAATGTTAATAAAACTTGACTTTCTACCTTCCAGCAATACCTAGTTTGATATTTGAGAAACTTGTCATGTTCTAAAATTGAAATGATTTTTATCAATATATGTTTGCTTTAGGCATTTTATCATTAGTTGGTGTTCTTGACTATGAACAGACATGTCTTATTAGTACAACCCATAGCACTTATTTTATGATTACTTCTAGTGCCACTATAAATTAATATAATATTGCTGCCTGTAGCATGAATTCCATATTCAGAAGAGCAAATGGAAGACAATGAATGACTTCTCTGAGTATAAAGTTTCCCAAAGTTTATTCTGTGTTATGTGAGACATTAATACATTTTATTTTAATTTACCAAAGAATATCTTAATACCTTTAATATGCTTATATTTCTTATATATCAAAGAAGGGATGCCAAAAACATATTGGTCAAGGGACACTTAATTTTTCTCCTAAGCAACTTGGGATCACACATGAAGGGAATTATATTGTAAAAATGAGGATAACAGTCACCATTTATTAGATATTTACTGTGGTACTGGAATTTTGCTAGGAAATTTACTTAATATAATTCCGCTGAATATAACCCTTCAAATAGAAATATACGGTAGACATGTTATCTCTAACAATGATAAACTGGAGCTCAAAGAAGTTAAATACATACAGTTATTGGCAGAACTGGTATTTGGGAGTTAGTATGTACAACTTCTAAATTTATACTTTTGTCATTATGCTTCAGAGAAGGGAGATGAGGCCAGAATTTGGAAATAGATTGACCAAATGACAGAGTGATAATGCCAACAGCATAGGCCTGGAGAATGTCCAATAAGAACAGAATGTCTATCTCTGAGGGTCTAATAGAACAGTGAGGTCCTGCAAAGCAAGACGTCTGAATAGGTGGTAAAATTCAAAGCATTGGACTACGCCTAGAGGCAAAAGGCCCATCTCTAGGAGGAAAAGAGAGAAGGATATGGAATAATAAAGAAGCCTGTGAAGTTAAGCAAAGGCTGGAGCCTAGGAAGAAACAATTCTAGCCACCAGAACTAAAGAAATGAGAGGACTGGTAAGCATCAGTATCTGGAGCCATGATGATACACTGTTAGGGAGAAGAACTATATAGAGAATACAGTTCTCACTTTGAAGACTTGTTTTCAAACCTGGATCTGTCATTTATAATCTCTAGTTTAACCATGTTGAAATTCAGTTTATGAATCACAAAATGAAAATGGTACTTTTCTAACTCCTGCAGTTGTTAAGAATGGAGATAGGTTTATAAATATGTTGATTATAAGAACTGGTAGTTGAAAATGGAAGGAAATTATAGAAGTAGAATTACAGTAGAAACGAATTAGATGCATTCATACCACCAAAATTGTTGTAGAGAGCACAATCTACTTCCTAGTAACACATTTTTTCTTTAATTTGGAACTGATTGTTTTTCTTTATAAAAACCATTAAAAATGTGTTTTACATCATTATGGACCACATACAGTTGTCATTTATTTTTTTATAATTAACATAGCTGATTTATTATACTTGTACAGAGGATTTTTTAATACTATATTCTGTCACATTTCTGATCTGTGTATTTCCTCTTCACCTTTTGAATGGATTTTTGAAATGTTGTGGAAGAAACAGGCTCTACATGTGTTGGTAAATACATACCCCATGTTGCACACTCCATTCTGCTATTATTTTTCAGTTTTTTCTTAAAATGTCTATACAATAAATGCATAGATTTTAAAGCATATGGTTTGATTAGATTTGACAAATGCATATACCCCATCAACATACTGAATACTTCCATTGCCCTCAAATTTTTCTTGTACCCTTTTTTAGGCAGATTCCCTCAGAGGCAATCACTGATTTCATTTCTGTCACCATAGATAACCTTTGTCTATCCTAGAACTATATGTAAATGGATGTATATATTATATACCTTTTTCTGTGAGATTCATATGTATACACACACACACACACACACACACACACACACACACACACACACATATATATATAAATTATAGGCATCTCTAAATAAAAGGAAACTTAGAGCTTCAAATAGCTTATAACAGAAATGTACAAGCTTGCCAGTGTACAATATGTCCAATATGACAAGTTAATACAGTAGTCCCAGCTTTTCCAGTTTCCCTTTTCATGGTTTCAATTACTCGTAGTTTACTGTGGTTTGTAAACAGATTATCCTCCTACCCATGATATATCAGAAAGTCAATAGTAGCCTGAAGCTTTGTCACAATGCCCATGCCATTCACTTCACTTTGTCTCATTACATAGACATTTTATCATCTCACATTATCACATGAAAAAGAAAGGTGAATACAGTCCAATAGTATATTCTGGGAGAGAACCACATTCACAGAGCTTTTATTACAGTATATTGCTATAGTTGCTTTAATTTGTTTTTATTTATTATAACTAATCTCTTACTGTGACTAATTTATAAATTAAACTTCGTCATAGGTATATATGCATAGGAAAAAAGCAGTAGATAAGTTGCAGTACTATCTATAGTTTCAGGCATCCACTAGGGGTCTTGGAATGTATACCTCATGGATGGAGGGGACCACTATTAAGATGGTTTTTAATGTATCAGCAAAAGAAAGACATCATGTGACATCATATATAACTTAAATTCTGGGTTATTATAGTTTTTTTTTTTAATTTTCATTTGTGCGTGTATATGCGTACATGTGAGTGTGTTTGCTTTGACACCAACTGACTTTAGTAAGACATTTGATTACCCATGCTGTACCTATTTCTTGCAGTATCCCCTAGATTTGTTTTTTTATCTTACTTCAGCACTTTTCCCAACATTATTTTCAGTTGACTGAGTGGTAAAATCTTCTTAGGACTTTTTAATAACTGTCACTTTTGGTTTTATAGATTAAACTAGCACTGGGTAGATGCTGGTTGCATAGCATGTAACCCAACAGCCTTGAATGTTTGGAAGACTGAGGTAGAAGAGTGAATGACAAGGATGGGTTAACACTTTTCCATTCATTTGTCCTAATTTTTCATCCCAACAGTCCTTCTCTCCTGCCCTTGTCTTATCTTTGTGAATACCAGCATCAGAAGCCTGAACTCTTAGGGAGCTAAGAGTAGTCCAAAGGCAAAACAGACAGGAAAGAGCTGGGCTCCAACTGCTCTTCTCTCTAAGTTTTTCTCTCACTGTCTTAGGAGGTAGCTATTCCTCCCCACCCTACAAACTCCTGAGCTCAAACAGCCTTCTATCTTACTGGTGTTTTTCAGGTCTGTTTAGCTTTTACTGATGGCTGCTGTTGATGTTGACATTATTTCCTTGATTCAGTGTTTCCTTCTATCATTTCTCCTAAGATTCATTTTACAGGAGGGAAGCCTGCAGCCTGAATTAAATTGAACTCTTTGTAGGCAAATTTTTGCAGACAAATCATTTGCTATATCTGCATCCTTAGCATTTTGCATAGTGCCTGGGTTATAGGGAGTCCTCAAAAACTATTGCATGATGATAATTTGGACAGGCTCTGGCATTTATGAAAGCAAGATATCCCTTAAAGATGAGGCAACTAATTCTTTAGTCCTTTACTTTAATGATAGGTAAAGTAGATATTTCACAAATAATGCTACCAGGTAATATTATACATACTACCTTATTCCCTTCAGTGCCACAGTAAGGTATATTTTGCTCTAATTGGATTGTAGCAGAGAAGCAGAAGAAGCAGAACCCAGATATCCTGCCTCCTGGTTCTGTGCTGTATCTTGTTCTGTCTTGCTGGAAGCATTAGTTTTAGTCCTCTAAATTTTGATGAAAATTTCAGTGTCACTCTATCAAATGAATTTATTTTGTCATATGAGCTCCCAATCCTCAAAATAAATATTTTCCAGATATTGGCTGATCATTACCCTAGAAATCAATTCATAGCCAATGTATATAATTAACTTTATTTTCCATTGATAAATTGACACTATTTTAAAATGTATTTGAGCAAGCAAGGAACCTTCTAAAAACTGAGGCTATCTTCACCACTATACCTTGTTTATCATAATGACAGGTTGTAAGATATTTTAGTGTGTGTGGGGGGGTAATGGATTGAAAACAAGTCTGCAAACCATAACTTTCATAATAATAAATTAAGGAGCCCTAACTGCCAACCTATGAAACCCAATTGAGGGGCAGTAGCCCTGAAACAAAAAATCACAACAATTCAGAAACCATTAACACTAATGTGGTAATAAATCTATCCCATAAAAACCAGGAAGTTGGTTAATACTATATTCAAAAGGCCAACTTTGTGGAAGTGACTGTTAAAGACATTTAAAATAAACACTGGAAGGAAAAGTAACATATTTACCTATTATGCCAAAAAGAGTAACCTGAATTAGCCCTTATCAAACAACATGAATGAATACAGTTATTTTTATATAACCTAAAAGTATGTTAGGACTTACCTGAGGAGTTTATGTCTCTATAGAAATTAAAGAGGCAGAATTTCTTTTGTGATGTGAATGAACCCAAACACTGTTTCTGCACTGGCAGGGTGGGGTGTTTGGGAGTGTGACTGGGGAATGGAGGAAAAGATAAAAGTCATTGAACTGTAATGTCAACTTGGCCTGTTTGTTTGAAGATCAGATGTAGGTCAGATAAAATCAAATATAGAGATATAGAGATTATAGAAAATAAAAGTATGTATCTTAGGTGTTAAGTTCCATGAATTTTGGTAACCACCCACAGAAGGTATAAAACATTTACATCACTACAGAATAATTGCTTATGCCCTTCAGTCAATCCTTACCCACAGGAAGACTTGTCCTAATTTATATGAAAGGGATCTGTTTTGTTATCCATGCATTTCATAAAAGTAGAATCACACAGACTTCTGTTTCTAGTCAAGAAGTAACCAGGATTGGCTCTACCCTCTCTCTCGAAATAAGTAAAGAGTCAGATAAAATATATGAGGAGAAAAGGGGGCGGGGTTATGACAGTGGACATCTGGCAATGAAGATCACTGATCTCTGAGGCATAGGAAACACATGAGGTAAGCCTTACAATTGACTCAGCTTACGGCCAATGCAGGTGCTGCACAAATCTGGGGAACTTAGGCAGAGGTGTAAAGACTTCTTGAGTGAAGGACATAGTGCTGAGTCCAGAGAGAACAAGGTGACTAGAGTTTGCAGGACATAGTACCAGAAAGGGAAGCATTGCAAAGAAACAGGATTTGGGAGATCTCTACAGGGATCCCCTCATTTATTCATCAGAGTACTACTAATCAGAGCATGTGTGTGAATGGAAAATGTCTAAATAAAAGTCAACAACCACTAAAAATAATTAAAAGGAAGAACACTCAGCACTCACACAGGTCCAGGAAAGGTACCAGGCATTAGCCAGACAGGAAAACTACATGGTGTACAGGACATTGGTTAGAGTACTCAGAAAGGTCTTGCTTCGGTAATACAGTATAATTATCCCTGGACTAATGGCAGTCTTTATCCCACATAACGTGTCTTAAGAACAAAGGATCAAAGCAAAGGATCAAACTGTTTTCAAATAACTGCACTCCAGATTAAAAAAAAATTAGGAACACAAAAGTATCAGGTGGTGAATAATGTAAAAATCCCCAAATCTATTGTCCAATAAAAATAGTATTAGGCATGTAAAGAAACAGATGAATATAATACAAAATAAAGAGAAAAATCAATCAATCAAAATCCACAGATTTAGAAATTTTGTAGCACAAATGTTAGAAATTTTAGATAAGGACATTTAAAAAATAACTTGTAACTGGATTGAATATTCTTTAAGTATATATATATATGCAGAGAGAGAGAGGGAGAGAGATGAATTACATATAAACTAGAGATGGAAACTACGATGCTTGAGGACAAAGTACCCACATCTCTGCTAAAATTCTCATATATCTGTATACGTGTTACCTGCCTTCTTTTCCACCAGATCCCTTAGGAGTTCTGCAGAAGTGTTTTATTGTTTGGTTCTATCCTCTGATCATTGCAACATCTGGGTCATCTCTTTGTCTATTCTGTTGACTGTTTCCTTTCATGACTGTGGGTTTATTATGTTTCTATGTATTATGATTCTTAATTAAGTACTGGATATTTTTATTACAACTCAGTAGATATTGAAGTAAATAATGTCTATTCTCAGAAAGTGCTATTTCTCTACTTCTGACAGTTTGCTGGAGTAGGGGCTGAGTTGACACATAGCCGGGCGAAACTGTTTGGGAATTGCTGCAAATTTAGGTTGATTCAGTTTCAAAAGGAACCAAAAATTTCCTTTCAGCAGAGCCTGTGATCTCAGCATTGGCAAGACTTTTGAAGTCTGCATCTATTTGAGATCCCAGCTGCCTAGTCTCTATCCTATGGGAGATCTCTCCTTGCCTTACCGCTAGGGCACAATGTTTTGTAGTTTCTCTCTCTCTCTCTCTCTCATTCTCTCTCTCTCTCTCTCTCTCTCTCTCTCTCTCTCTCTCTCTCTCATATCTCCAGTTTTCTGTCTTGTTCCTTTGACTGACATTTCTCTACTTTCTGTGAAGACTGAGGTTACTCTGCAGGAATTTCTCTCAGCTCTTCTTCCCTGTCCCAAATCAACAGGAATGGAAAGCCTAAAGGATCTGGTGGGGATAGAGGAGCACTTCATCTCAAGCTAAAAGTCTTGAGTGCACAGAGATTTGTCCTGAACTTTCCTGGTCCTTCCCCATCTTTAGAAGCTGAAATTCTGAGTGAATCCTGTCTTGTTCTTTCTATCACTGCTTCCTAGATATTATTCCCAGGACTTGGTAAACACTGTTGAAGAAAATCCAGGAGAGTAATTCAGTCTTTCTTGATTTCCATTCTTTTGGATGCTAACCTGTCATGTTCTGTCAATAAATAGCTGCTAATACTTGTCACAAGATAAGTTACATTCTCTTTATCTTTGAAGATTCTTCCTCCTCCTTCAGCCAGGGATAATAGCAGGTATGGACTTATCTTTTACAATAGATTTGTCTCTTCCTGGAGCTTAGTTTATTAGTTCCTTCAGGTTACTACCCTGATGTAACAAACAAACAAATATGAAGTATAATTTTGTAGATTATCCACCTTGCCTCAGGTGTTAGGGGAAGATAATTGTTTCTTGTAACCTTTTATATTCATACAGGAGTAAAATAGGATTTTAAAAAGCGGTTTCTTCACCATATGTCTTGTAACTGCATATTTAATCTCTACAAGCCTCCCTTAATGTAGATATTATTATTTACAACATTTTTCAGGCATGGAAAGTGAGGTTTACGGGAGTTAAATGACTTGTTCCATTTTGCTAAGCTAAAAGCTTTGCATCTCTCTTATGAAACTATGCTAAAAGCTGAAGAATTGTATAATAAACTATGAAATTTATATCTCAATATGAATCAGTACATAAGGATTAAAGTAAGCTTTTGTGGAGTATTTAAACTGTACCTCTAAGGAGACACTTATCACTATCAGTAAGTTTTTGCATTAATTTTAAACTTCAAGCAACCCATTATAACAAAAATGTATATTTGATAATACATTAGTGGATACAATATGCAAGTGTTTTCTATGCACCAGATATGGCATTAGGTTCTTTAAACATGTCTGTTCTAATGTTCACAAAATGCTGTCAAATTGAAATTCCCATTAAGTAATAAGCCAGTAACAAACCCTCCATAACTTTGCCTTGATCACATAGCTAACAAAGATAAAGAGCTGGAAACTGATTCTATGTCTCTCTGATTACAAAGCTAGTCTTTATTCCACTATTCTAACATGGATTTGGCAAATCCAAGGCAAAAATCTATGTAAGATAAAGCAGAGATCCACAGTCCTGCAGCTCACTCATAGAGATTCCTACAGAATCTCTATGATTCTGTGACTGGGCAGTGCACTACAGCTACTTTATAGCAGTTAGCCAAACTGGGAGGAATGGTTTTTACTTTCTGACAAGAAATTAAGACATAATATATGTTTTAGCAGAAAGAACACTGAACCCAGATTTGAAGGCACTCTATCTATCAACAATGAAACCCTAACCTCTTCACAGCTGCCAGTCTGCATACTAGATTTTACAATACCCCCACCATACGGCGGGCATAAAAATCAGTGAGATGGATGTGTAGGCCATCTGGGTGAAACATCTGTCACATCACTGATCGCCTGGGTTGACTCCATTGATCTGGTTGTCTAGGCTCTTGTCCCCTTTCTCCCTTATTCCTCTATATGCATTCCTTCTGAAGCTACATGATTGGTCAAAGAGGATAACCTTCCCAGATAGAATATGGTTCTTTGGCCAAGAGTATATGGGTAGCTGTGCTTCTCTACTAGAACCTCTAAACAAGCTTTCTAAAATCAATGAGATAACAATCATGAAGTACTTAATAGAGCGCCTGGCCCTTAAAAGATGGGAAGTGAGGAAACAGGATTCTAAGTCTAGGCTGTCTGACAGTAATGCCACACTCCTATGATGTTGGAGAAGTCTACAGGTAGAAATGGAGAAATACCCAGATGCTAAAATACATGGAGATTAGAGAAATTTATCAACCTCTTTGGAAGGAAGTAGTCTTTAAGAATTCAAGCCTACAGAGCTAGTAACTTTTACGTTCAATTATCTAAATGCATACCTACTTAAAAATAAATACGTAAATATATTGATGTCAAAAAAGGGCTTATGGAAGGCATGTTACTGTGATGGCCAATGAGGAACCTGTTCCATTTGGCACAGCTTTCTTTACGAAAAGAATAAGGAAATTGGATCAGATGGAAAACACCGTAGAACTTTACAAAAAAACACTTGAGTAAAACAAGAAAAAAATTGACAAGTTCTTTCAACTTTGTGAGATTTTGAATTTTGATAAATTGTTTAATAATAAAGATATTGTAGGGGCACCTGGGTGGCTCAGTCGGTTAAGCAGCCGACTTCGGCTCAGGTCATGATCTCGGGGTCTGCGAGTTCAAGCCCCGTGTCGGGCTCTGTGCTGACAGCTCAGAGCCTGGAGCCTGTTTCCGATTCTGTGTTTCCCTCTCTCTGACCCTCCCCTGTTCATGCTCTGTCTCTCTCTGTCTCAAAAAAAAAAATAAGCGTTAAAAAAAATAAAAAAAAATAATAAAGATATTGTAAACACTTGAAACCCACTCTTAAAAAATAAGCTAGTTATATATATAACTTTAAAAAGTGTTTTGTATGTAGTAGGGTCAGACAAAATTAAACTTTTGAAGTCAAACATTCCTAGATTTCAATCCTCAGCTCTAACACACCCTACCTATGTGGCATTGGACACATGAATTCACATTTCTAAGCTTCAGTTCCCTTATTTATACAGTGAGGATAATAGCAATAATAACTAGGTAAATAGGACAGTGCCATGGTAAGTGATATAATTTATGTAAAATGTGATATATGAGGATATATGCAAATGCTTAATAAATGTTAGATTTTATTATCTAAGTAGTGTAAACCATAATTTGAGATAAGAAAGTATATTTGGAAAGTGTGTGCATGTGTGTGTGTGTGTGTGTGTGTGTCCCAAGTAAAATTTCATTTAAAAGCTAGATTTTTGACATTAAATATACATTAGAAGAAGTATTTATAAACACTTTTGTATAAGTAGGTCAACTTAATATTAAATAACTAAATGATTTAATTTACATGGCAGTTTTCAAATGAATTAACTATTTACCTTAATTTAGCATTACGCTCTTTATATGTATGTAAACAGAGTCATACCCTAAATTCGCATTTTTGCCAATGGTTAATTATCAAATATGATGATTACTATAAACATGCATTCTTTTCACATAACTTATTTAAAATTATATGTATATTCTTGTTTGTCTAAGTTTCTTGTTTTGCCTAATTTCTAAATTGGGGCCTATAGAGAAACCAAATTCTGAGAAAGACAAATATTTGATATTTTTATATTTCCAAGGACTTAAAGAATTATCTCACAGAAATGAAATTTATGCTGTAAGGTAACTCAAAATATGGAAGCATATAATTATATAAGGAGACCAGCTCAGAGTAGGGTAACTCAATATTAGTTCTCATTTTTAAGTTATGGTTTATTTCATTTTAAATGCATTTTTAGACTTCTTGTGATCAACAAGAAGGAGAATTTAAAGAAATATAGAATACAGATCTGAGAAAGTTATCTCACCACACAGGCTGAATATATGTCCTACTCTATCCAGTTTGCTCATGGATTGATTTTTATCGTTGATTTTCCAGAAAGAGTAAACTGTAAGAGTAGATAACAAATGTTATCAGCAATTGTCTTGCTAGGAAAGTAGGATTAGGAGCCAATGAAACAGAAATTTAGATAGAAATTATTTATATAAGTTATATATACATATATATATATATATATATATATATATATATATATATGAAAAATTTATACATACCATCTCCAGCTCTTGATAGGAGGAATTTTTAAACCTCAGGAATTACATAAACAGCTTTAATCTAATCTTGCCAAGTTTCAGCTTTGACAGCAGAGTTTACAGCATCTGAAAGTTTCTCTTTTTGTCTGTTTAATGATAAGAACTTCAAGGCTTACTTTTACTAAGAAGCAAAAACTTGAGACTTGTCTCATTTTACATGATTATGTTGAAGACCTGGTTGCTTTTGGTCTCTTACTTATTTCACAATTACCCAATAGGAAATATATATTAGGTAACTATTTTATATTTTACATAAAGAATGGTAAGATGCTAATTTTTTGAAAAGGTTACCTAGAATGGAATCTTCATGTACAATATTCATTCTGAAATCACTCACTGGTCATCATATTTTACTAAGTGCTGGAAAAGAAACAACCCATTTCAGATTTGGGAGGGACCATAATAATTCAGTGCATTTTCCTAACGCCCAGAGAATTTGCATGATTTGCCTCAGGTCATACAGCAGTTTAGTGTCAGAACCAGATCTAAAACCAGGACCAACTTGTTTCCTACTGTATCTCTGAAACATACTAAGAGGTAAAATTGGCAAAAGATAATAGAAGTTTAGGGAGTTTCAACTTATCTCACACAGAGTGCAAACTGGCATTCGATAAACAACATACTTCCTTTCAGAATATATTTAAATATCTTAGAATAGGCTACATTCTCATAGTTTTCACTACTCCCTCACTGCCCTGTATATGAATCACTTTACCTAATTGCCAGGTTATTGAAAATACTTGAAACTGTAAAGCCCTAGGTTCCTAGGTATTGTCATATGACTGTCTTCTGCTGAGTCTTCTCACAAGATACTAATTCTAATTTTCCTAGTAGTATATTCCTTTATTACTACTTTGCTCAAAGTTTCCTCCCCACTCACCTCACTGCTATAAGATGGTAAAATCCATGAGGATAATAGTTATGCATTATCTATTTCTGTTTTTATTTTTTTAAATATTTTATTTATTGGGGCACCTGAGTGGTTTAGTTGGTTGACCAGCCAACTTTAGCTCAGGTCATGATCTCTCCCTTAGGGAGTTTGAGCACCGCATGGGGCTTGCTGCTGTCAGCAAAGAGCCCACTTAGGAACCTCTGTGCCCCCGTCTCTCTCTCTGCCGAACTCTGGTTCACGGTCTGTCTCTCTCTCTCTCTCTCTCTCAGAAAATGTATTTTTGAGAGAGCCAGCAGGGTGGAGTAGAGAGAAGTGAGTACAGAGAATCTGAAGTGGGCTCTGTGCTTACAGCAGTGAGCCCAATGCAGGGCTTGTGTGAGCCAATGCAGGGTTGAACTAAGGAACTGGGAGATTATGACTTGAACCGAAGTAAGCCACTGAACCAATGGAACCACCCAGTCGCCCTTCTATTTCTGTATTTGTGTTACTGGACTTCTTTCCTCACATGTAAAAAGAAATATAGTGATATTAAATACCAATTGAATATGATTTTGAGTGTTCAATCTAAGTTCATTTCCAAACCCAAAATAAGAAGAAACAAAAAAGAAGTTATATGAACTATATGAGAATAATCAATTCTTACATTTTCCACAAAAAGCATCTCAGTCGGGCCACTACTGCAGTGAAATTAACAAAAGTTGAGGATATTTTTGGAGATGTCATGCCATAGTGGAAAGTACACTCACTGGATCTGTGGTTTCTAGTCCTTTTTAAGTTACATTTAGTTAACTTAGTACAATATTATCCCTAATTTTGTTATCATGCCATATTTTTACTGACCCAGTTACTAGATTAACTCTGAATTTTCATTGTTTTCTTTTTCAATTTGTTGAACAGTGCGTCCTTAATAAGGCCTTTCTACTGTTGCTCTTAAAAGGTCATTTGTTAGCAAAATCGCTGTTCTATTGTAAATAATTTGACTTTTCTCCTTTAGCATTCTGCAGTTTCACTATGAATTATGTGTCAATTTATTTTTATTTATCCTGCTCAGAATTTGTTGAGCTTTCTAAATCTATGAATTGGTTTCTTCCCAAATCTCTGGAAAGGTCTTACCTGTTTCCTTCTCAAATACTTAGCCTCGGCTTATTCCACTTTCCCATTGTAATTCCAATTAAATATATTTTAGTTTTTTTTATTCTCTCTCCCACCTGTCTTAACATTCATTCACTTCTCAGCAGCTTAAGTAGTTCATTAATTCTCTCTTCAGCTTAGTCTACTCTACTGTTTTGTTCATCTATTTTGTTGTTTCTATATATGTATATGTATGTGTGCTTATGTTTGCATAATATACGTCTTTAAAAAATATCTATTTTGTTTTTTATTAATCTGCTACTTCCATATTATTATTTCTCCGCTTCTCTTTGCTTAATTTAAATGTGTTAAATATTATTATTTATATTTTGTAACATAGGAAGTCTTTGCAGGTCAAATTCTGTTTTGTTTCTGCCCCACACTGTTCACTTCACACCCACTCAGAAGGCCTTTGTTGCTTATGTGTTTTGTGATCTTAGACTTGGAACTTTATCTGTGAGAATGTTCTAAGATCTGGATTGAAAGTGTTTTTTCTAGAGATAATTTGTGTTTGCTTTGCAGCACGTTTGACCATTAACAATCTAAAGCCACTTTAAATTGATTCTTTACCGAGAGTTTCTTTTACTACAAGATGATCTTAAATTTATCTGCAGATCTTTATGAAAATTGGCTCAGGATTACAGAGTCTCAGGACATTTTTAATATTTCTTTGTGTGGCATCAAAAATAGTATGTTGAAATTTCCTTGATTTGTTTTTTCTGTATGATGTGTCTACTTCCCGTTTGCCCTTATTCTAGTGGCAGCATCCCACTGGTTCTGGTTTTACAAAGGTCTCCTTGTAAGATGTTTGACTTTGTTTAGGCATTTAGGTATAAAAACATTATGCTTATGATGAATGTAAAATAATCCTAAACTAAGATAATCTTTTTTTTCAGTTATAATATTGGAGACAGAACACTCCTGTCCCTGTAACTACACATATAGGTTATGGTACCTGATGGAAAACACATAGCTGGAGAAAAGAATGAAAAAAGTTTTATATGTGAATATGGAAAGTCTCCAGAATTCATTAGGAAAGAAAAAAAAATTCAGAATATGTATATGAAATGATATCTTTTGTGTAAAATGAAGGAGAACATAAAAATGTAGATTTCAATTTGTTGATATTTACATAAAGTAATAATTTAAAGAATATTTAAGAAAATAACACAAAATTTATATATGGAGATGAGGATGAAAATTACATCAATGTAGTGAAAGAGGGAAATGAGAGTTTTCAAGGTGCATATTTTGCTAAAATTTAAAGATTTTTCAAACATGTTAATATGTAAGTAATTTAAATAAAAAGACATATTTTGGATTTCATGTATTTTTACTTGTCTTCTATGGCCATCTAATGCACCAGATGATTAGAAATAGAAATCACCCTGTTTAAATGTTTAAATGCAGTGTATACTTGGGACTCAGTTGGGTGGCTCAGTCGGTTAAGTGGATAATTCTTGATTTCTACTCAGGTCAGGATCTCAGGGTTTGTGAGTTCAAGCCCCACATTGGGCTCAGTGCTGATACAGGGGAAACTCCATGTGATTCTGTCTACCTGTCTCTGCTCCTTCCCTGCTTTTGCTCTCTCAAAATAAATAAAAGTAAACTAAACTTTAAAAAATAAAATAAAATAATAAATGCAATATATACTTACTGCAAAAATAGAAACCTGTAATTGCCCCTCTATGAAAAAAATGTAGATTTAAATTTCTTTATATTTACATATAAAAATAACTAAGGGCACATAAAAATAACAAGATTTTTAGGTATGGGGGTGATAATTATGTCAATTGCCCCACCCTAAATGATAAATGTTAATCATACACATAGTACTGCTATTTCTGTCATGTACACATGTATGCATATGCGCATGTGTATATACATAAAACTGTGTGTATTAAGACAGCAAAAAGAGGCATTATACATATACATGCACGATCTAATGGTTACATATACCTTATTTTTCTCCTGAAATACATTAATATTAGTTAGATTGTTTTCATCTCAATTATATTATGGAAATATTTGCATGGCAGTGCAGAGTATTCTAATATCTGGATATAAATTTTTTTCTTATATATTTAAAGTGATTCTTTTTGCTGGGCATCTAAACTGCTAGAGTTTGTTTTGTTTTTAATTACTGAAATGTTTTAATGAACAAAATTATATTTTTGCTCCATTTTCAAATCAAGTTACTTTTTTTTAAAATTTCTTTAAGTTCCCTCTACTAATGTGAGATATAAATAAAATATGTGAAATTATAGCCTACCTTAAAAAACATATTATAATTGTTCACTGGTTTCTATATATGTTTTATTAGTCCATAAGGTCATTAAAAAAAAGAGGTTGTAAAATACCTTTTTTCTGAAATTCTTATTCCCTAAATATATAAAGGGTGTTCAATACAAGTATATTTAATACATGGTCACATTCTAGTTTCTATAAGTAACATGAGCGTCCAATTTTATGTGACCTCTGCCCTAGTAACACATACACACGTACACACACACACACACACACAAATGAATATACATGTTACTCTTACTCTCCCTAATATAGAACAAGTACAGTGTTATTTACTGTTTCATTGGATTTCATCAAGATTTGACTCTTCAATCTAAAATGCTTTGGGCCGAATGTAAAAGATCTGTATGCTGAAAACTATAGAAAGCTTATGAAGGTAATTGAAGAAGATTTAAAGAAATGGAAAGACATTCCGTGCTCATGGATTGGAAGAATAAATATTGTCAAAATGTCAATACTACCCAAAGCTATCTACACATTCAATGCAATCCCAATCAACATTGCACCAGCATTCTTCTCGAAACTAGAACAAGCAATCCTAAAATTCATATGGAACCACAAAAGGCCCCGAATAGCCAAAGTAATTTTGAAGAAGAAGACCAAAGCAGGAGGCATCACAATCCCAGACTTTAGCCTCTACTACAAAGCTGTCATCATCAAGACAGCATGGTATTGGCACAAAAACAGACACATAGACCAATGGAATAGAATAGAAACCCCAGAACTAGACCCACAAATGTATGGCCAACTCATCTTTGACAAAGCAGGAAAGAACATCCAATGGAAAAAAGACAGTCTCTTTAACAAATGGTGCTGGGAGAACTGGACAGCAACATGCAGAAGGTTGAAACTAGACCACTTTCTCACACCATTCACAAAAATAAACTCAAAATGGATAAAGGATCTGAATGTGAGACAGGAAACCATCAAAACCTTAGAGGAGAAAGCAGGAAAAGACCTCTCTGACCTCAGCCGTAGCAATTTCTTACTCGACACATCACCAAAGGCAAGGGAATTAAAAGCACAAGTGAATTACTGGGACCTTATGAAGATAAAAAGCTTCTTCACAGCAAAGGAAACAACCAACAAAACTAAAAGGCAACCAACGGAATGGGAAAAGATATTTGCAAATGACATATCGGACAAAGGGCTAGTATCCCAAATCTATAAAGAGCTCACCAAACTCCACACCCGAAAAACAAATAATCCAGTGAAGAAATGGGCAGAAAACATGAATAGACACTTCTCTAAAGAAGACACCCAAATGGCCAACAGGCACATGAAAAGATGTTCAACGTCGCTCCTTATCAGGGAAATACAAATCAAAACCACACTCAGATATCACCTCACGCCAGTCAGAGTGGCCAAAATGAACAAATCCTCTTGCACTGTTGGTGGGAATGCAAATTGGTGCAGCCGCTCTGGAAAGCAGTGTGGAGGTTCCTCAGAAAATTAAAAATAGACCTACCCTATGACCCAGCAATAGCACTGCTAGGAATTTATCCAAGGGATACAGGAGTACTGATGCATAGGGGCACTTGTACCCCAATGTTTATAGCAGCACTCTCAACAATAGCCAAAGTATGGAAAGAGCCTAAATGTCCATCAACTGATGAATGGATAAAGAAATTGTGGTTTATATACACAATGGAATACTACGTGGCAATGAGAAAGAATGAAATATGGCCTTTTGTAGCAACGTGGATGGAACTGGAGAGTGTGATGCTAAGTGAAATAAGCCATACAGAGAAAGACAGATACCATATGGTTTCACTCTTATGTGGATCCTAAGAAACTTAACAGAAACCCATGGGGGAGGGGAAGGAAAAAAAAAAAAAGAGGTTAGAGTGGGAGAGAGCCAAAGCATAAGAGACTGTTAAAAACTGAGAACAGACTGAGGGTTGATGGGGGGTGGGAGGGAGGGGAGGGTGGGTGATGGGTATTGAGGAGGGCACCTTTTGGGATGAGCACTGGGTGTTGTATGGAAACCAATTTGACAATAAATTTCATATATTAAAAAAAAATGCTTTGGGCCTTTTGGGTGTAAAGTCACTTTAATACCAGTCATATTTATTCAAATATAATAAATCAGGCTACATTTCACTTTAACTCTTTGTCCCAAAGGAAGTTCCCTTTTGAAAATATTTTTCTTTTCTCCTTATAATGAAAATTGTATTACCTTTACACTTATAAGTATTAATACTTTCTTTTTCTTCAGACACCTTTGCTTAACTATGAAAAACTGTATTAATGAAATTTCTTTTAGCACAACTACAAAGTCTAGGTAGCCTAGTCTAGCCATAATTACATGACTAAAGATCAATATCTGAGCAAAACAACCATTCTTTGAAAGTCTGAAATTATACCTTCTTTGGACAAAAGGGGAATTGGTTTTAACCTCAAACCAAATTATTGTTTGTCAGAAGAAATTTATTGCATTTTGAAGCACCATAAGATAAGCATATTTTGATATAGGCTGCAATTTCTTTTTTGCAAGCCAGTATTTATTTAAGAGTATTTTGTTTTCGCTATGCATATTTCTGGCTTTCCCTCCCAAGCTGTTTGCCGTTTTATAGCAAATGAAAATATGTTTGCGGAAATTGCATATAAAACTGTTTATTGAGACTTAAATCTTTTCTGGTTGTATTTTTTTCCCCTCCAAACCTCATAGTTGCAGTTCCTTCCCTCCCTCCCTTCCTCTCTCCCCCCCCCTTTCCTCCTTCTCTGCCCTTTCTCCTCTCAACCTCTCTCTTTCTCTAAAGAGCCTTTATATAATTAAATCCTGTATCATATATACCCTTGGTCTGTCATTCAATCCAAGAGTTTGGCTAGGCCACTGTGAGGTAAACCTCAGCTATTTAATGCTGCGGAACAGATGAGTAAAGAAAGAATGGTTGCATGCCCTGGATCTAAGAACAGTTATATTTTGCATATAAATGTAAGAAGGTAGTTTTTGTATATTATATTGCTTAGAATTTAGGTTTGGCTACATACAGAAACTCATAGCAGCTTAACCAAAATAGAAGTGTTATTATTTTCTGAAAGTTAGTCCAAGTGCAAGCAGGTTAGGACTACTACTGTAGTCCTAGCAGTGTAGCACCATAGTGATCCATAAGTGGGTTGCTTCCAGTTTCCTGCTATATAAACTTGGGGTGCAGTCCATGAAGCTGGATAGAGGAAATGGGAAGAAGAGCTTGACCCTACCATTTAGACAATAATACCAAAATAATTCACCTCTCTTCCCTCTTACATGTTTTTTGACCAGAATTGGTTAAAAGGGCTTACCTGGCTATAAGAGAGACATGAAAAGGTGATATCTATATTGGATGGCCACAAGCCTACCCTAATATTTAGAAATTCCATTGCTGAAGAGGAAAGGACATAAATTAGCAGTATCTGGAGATTCATTAAATATTTTTAGGTGGAAATAGAAAGATAATTTCAATAAAATGCAGAGAAATAGTGTAGTAACAAAAAAAAAGATGTGGAGTGAAAAAAATGTTTAAGTGTCATCAATATTCAATATTTTTATGCTGATGGTACTATTCTATTAGGGAGATCTGTTGATGTCAGATAGGAAAAGGTAATCACAGGAGTAAAGTTCTTGAAAGTGTCATATGAAATAGAGGGAAATAAGTCAGACAGAGAAAGACAAATCCCATACGCCCTGTCAATGTTAGCATATTTCATAGAAACATATTCAGCAGCTCTGAGGTAGACAGAGAGTTGAAAGTTGAAAGTTGTAATAATTGGATATTTGCCAGACAAGTTCTTCAAACAGAAGAAAGCAACAATAAAGAAGTTGGTGATATTTAGAATCAAAACCATACGATGCTTGCTGGGTATGAAAGGAAGTGAGGCATAAGGGGAATGAAAGATAGGAAAAGTGGTCAAGTCGAAGCACTGACAGTTATGATGGGGCTGAAGAACACTGGAGTGAGGGTAGAGCTCATGTGAGATGGAAAATTAAGAAGTGGTGATCAAAATGAGATGTAGACCTTGAGTATGGCTATGGAAATGCATGGTTGAGATGGGTAAAGTCATTGAAAACAAGGAGGTTTTTACAAGTTAGATGGCCATGAATAATCTACTATATTGTTAAATGTATTATGAATAATAATGAGAGTAAAGGAAGGGCAAGCAAGATAGTATGTGCTAAAATCTTCAGTGACCATGACGAGGGGACCAGAATGGCAGAGGTGACTGAAACAAGGAAGAGGAGAAGTTGACATAGTTTGATGGTATTTGCTTTATAAAATCTGTGGAGATTTATGGAGTAGGAAGGAAAAACCATTTGAAAGTGGGAACGAGAATCAAGGAAAGCACCTACTTAACTTTCAGAGGTCATGACATTTAAATAGCTTGTATGGGAACCTGACTTCTCAGAGAACAACTGGCTTGCCACAAGAGCAATACATTGAGAGATATTCAGAGAAGAAAATGGGGATTGAGAGAATGTTCATGATGACAGACCATGAGTTACAGACAGCAGAGGAGAAGAGTTTGGTAGCTATGATATCTGAGTTAGAGTAAGGGAATATAAAGCATTGTAGAGACTAGGGATGACCTCAAAGACTTCAACTCCTTGTGGTAAAAGAATTAACAAGATTGTAGGGCATTATAAAATCAGTCCCCACGGTCACCCAAGGCAAGATGGTAATAAGTTCTAATTATACTCATTGGGCAATAGGAGGTTGCACTCCTAAACAGTTTTCTGTGATGCAGCAAGGATCATGTAGATGGGTGGTATGGCAATCTCAACAGAAGACACCTGTTTAATTCTGTATACACCTGTTTAAATGTCTTGGCACAAAGTAAAGGCCAGGCAAAGAGAGGGCTTATCAGGACACAGATGACTTGACACATTTAAGATGTGGAAATATCTACTACATGATACGACGCTGGCTAGGTGGTTCTGGAGATACAGATGAATCTTAAAGATCTTTGTAAAGTATACATTGTTAGGCTTCTATGTCATTTTTCTCACTATATATTCACTGCCTGGTACAGGGTTACTCACTTAAAGGGTATTAACTGTACACATTGCTGAAAGGGACCACTTACTCTTCACTAAGCTACACCTCATTTAATTCTCATGATCACTTAATGAAGGAGTAATGTAATTAGATATACCTATATTTTATAGATGAATAAACCAGCATTTAAACAGAAAGAAAGATATTATTCTCAAGTCATATAGCTGGTAAGTGGCAGAGTCTGGATTCAAACTCAAAACACCTGACTTAACACCTGTGTTCTTATAACAAAAAGATGAAAATGATACAGCCCACATTATTATAGAGAACCTCATATTATATCCAAAAGAAAGGGGGATAAACTGCCAACATCCCACAGTATGATGCACAAATGGGCAAGTAGAGAATCATAGAATAGACATCATTTTATATAAATCTTGAAGAAAAGGTAAAAATTCTTCAAATGAGAAGAAGGAGAAGGAGAGATCTTTCCAATCAGGGATATTAAAGGTGTGAAGGACACAGTGAGACTTTGGAACAAGTGATTAAAAGGTAGGCGTGTGTGTGTGTGTGTGTGTGTGTGTGTGTGTGTTTGTATACAAGTTCTGGAAGTTAAAAAGAACTGGATGTAGATAGTAATGAGACTTGATTTTGATTCTAAGTAAGTTGGACATTATTCTTAAGATATTAAGGACATATTAAACCCTTTTTTACGGTAAGGGACATATTTGAATTTGTTTAGAATTATCCCTTTGGAAAGAGTGCGTAGGATAGATTGGAAAAGGTTCAGGTTGAAAGCAGGGACTACCAAAGTATGCAACATTCCCTGTTTTGTATGTTATTTCTCCATAAATTTAATGAAGTATAAAGTCAGAACAACTTTTTTTTCATTTCCCAGACAATTGATTTGCTAAATACTTCTTCCCTCTCAACCTACCAGATAAATTTGCTCATTGTGGAGTATCATAGTAACTTGATTGTATCTAGGTAAAGGTCATCTCAAAATAAGACTTCATAGGACACAAATAGTACCATAACAAGATTTAGATATGCTGCATAATGCAACTGGCATTTGATGTGTGTGTGTATGTATGTGTATAAACTTTAGTTGCATGTGCATATGTACATATTGGTGTGAGAGAAAGAATTGTGAAAAGGCTCAGCGGAATTAGTTAGGGGCATATGCCAGTCTGAGAAAAGTAAGGTTTATGTCACACTACAGCTTTTCAGCTAATCTGTGGGGCTGCTGAACAACCATTCTGTGACTCTCCTGTCACTTCAGTAGGAGACATATGTCGTATATCACCAAATATTACACCCCAAATATTACAGACACTGTGAAACAATGGCTCTCACTTCTTTTTCTTAACTCATACAGCAGTCCATTTGAAAGGATCTCAGTGATTTGAAATGAAAAGGAGTTCAGTGTTGCATAAAGAAAGATACAAAATCTAGGGGAATAGAAAGCATCTTCTTATGCTGCTCTGAGGTGACTATATAACATCTAGTACCAGAAGTGACATCTTTAATCACATTCCTTTATTCAACAAATATTAAAATCATGCTGTGAACCAGGTACTGTGAATACAGAGATGAATAATATAGAGCTCTGCACTGGAAACTCTCTAGTAAAGGGTACAGAGTAAAGATCCATGTAAAAGAAAATAATTGCAATATAGTGTCTCTAATAGAGATATGAACAGAGAACCATGAGGACTTCATAAAGGAAGTGACTAGTTGTGCTTTGGGACAAAAAGAAATATTATAGGGACTATATTCCAGACACTAAAGTAGGCAATTTACACAGGCTAAATATCAGGCTCCAGGTCAAACAGCTATTATTTAGATTTTGATTTCAAACACAGCCTCTAATCCCGTGCTACTTTATGATACCACACTACTTCCATTAACTATGGTATGTTGAGATATAGGATTCCACATGAGAAGAGATTAATCTTACATAAAAGAAACCCCAGAAGCACTTGATTTCCAAGTTTTCATGCTCTATGAAGAGCCTTCATGCAGATAGAGCAGGTGTAGAAACATAGTTGGAATGATACCTGGATCCCTACGAAAAAATACTTTCTCACAGTCAGATTATCAATAATTGAAACATCTTTCTCACATAGGAGTAAGTATTCCTGCTACTGAGAATATTCAAACAGATATATGATGAGTGGTGAGACAAAATAAGCAAACAGCTTCCAAATTCTCTTCAAATTATATTCTGCTGGTCCATAAAAGAATGAAAAGGTAGGGGCGCCTGGGTGGCTCAGTCGGTTAAGCGTCCGACTTCGGCTCAGGTCATGATCTTGTGGTCCGTGAGTTCAAGCCCCACATCAGGCTCCGTGCTGACAGCTCAGAGCCTGGAGCCTGTTTCAGATTCTGTGTCTCCCTCTCTGTCTGACCCTCCTCCGTTCATGCTCTGTCTCTCTCTGTCTCAAAAATAAATAAACATTTAAAAAAATTTAAAGAAAGAATGAAAAGGTGTATGAGAAAACCATTGAGGCAAGCTCCAAAGTGGTGTTATGGAGGCACAGCAATAACTAAATGAAATAAATCTTTCCTATATCACCAGCTTCAACTCCATCTTTCACATACAGATGAAAGAGCAAGAAGTAATATAAGTGCTATTATATATGCCAGGGCCAACTCTTCTCTATTAGCATTATCTTAAGCAGGGTCGGGGCATATGGGATGTAAAGTTTCTAGGAATTCACAAGAAAAAAATAAATAAATTCAGAGCTAGAGGAATCTGCTGTAGGAAGGTCTGGGATGGAATATAGGTGTCACGGTAACAATGAAGAATTCTGGACAGGTAGGTTTAGTGGAACGGTAGTTGGTACCTGAGAATTAAAGAAAAGAAGGAAAGGACAATCAAAGGGGTATCATATTTTATCTTTAACATCTTTAAAAATTAGCTAACCCTTACTAAGCCATGCTGACCAAGTAGTGTTTGCATTTAAAATTCAGTGTACCAATGTGAAGGCAGACAAAAGTGATGCCTTAATTTATGTGCCATGTAAAGCTCTCTATTAAAGTAGCCAAGGGGTATGGGGTGCCTGGGTTGCTCAGTCGGTTAAGTGTCCAACTCTTGATTTCAGCTCAGGTCCTAATCTTGTGGTTCGTGGGATGGAGCCCCCGGGTTGGGGTCTGTGCCAACAATGCAGAGCCTGCTTGGGATTCTCTCTTCCTCTCTCTCTGCCCCTCCCCTGGTCACACTCTTTCTCTCTCTCAAAATAAATAAATAAACATTTAAAGTAGCCATGGGAGTATTCATGTATTAAATAAATGCATGAACAACTCTGCCAAAGACTAATGAATCCTTTAATGTGAAATGTTCTTGGTCCAAAGCCAGGGATATCCATGCATATCATAGCTCATTGGTAGCATTTTATACAAAGTCAACATTTGCATTTGAATGCAAACCTAAGAACTAGAATATCTGTATATATATTTATTTCATCCACTAATTGAATTATTCACGATTAGATAAATCCTAATGTAAGTAGAAAAACATACTAACCCAATTTGAACAGAATATTCGCAATTAGATTGACTTAATATAATAAACACTTTATCATTGATTGCTATCTCTTTAACCTAAAACATATTGTTTAATCTCTTTGAATTTTTGTTTTTATCTCAGTAACACAGAGATTTTTTTTTTTGCATAATATGGTTGCTGAAATCAATCAATAAGATACATTTTTATTATTCTTTAATGTATTTGTTTACTATTTATTGAGAGTTGCATAAATACTATGTTCTGGAAGAGACATTTGAGACATAAAAATGAATAATATACGTTACCTGAGTAAATGACCCCAGCAAAGTGTAAAGGAGATATTGAGTCTTCCTAAGATTTTAGTTACATGGTTTATATAACAGCTTCTGAGTAATATTTGCCAGTTGAACCATGAATTTGCATAAAAGATATTATTATAAGTTATATTATTATAAGTTATTATTATATATATTATTATTGTATTATTATAATATATATTATAATATTATATTATTATAAGTTATTATAAGTTCAGTTATTACAAAATATTTGAGATCAGGAGAGTTGCAGATCAATAACTACTGTTTTTGTTTTTTGTTTTTGTTTTTTTTTTTAATATACAGCCTTACCATTCATTGAGTACTGTTACTTACATTATTACATTTGCTACTCACAGCCATCTTTCGGGGTCAATGATTGGGCATTACTATATTTCCTATTATTTAGACAAAGAAACCTAAACTCAGAGAAATTAGTGGATGTTATCTGAATTCAAAATTCAATTGCTTCTTGATGACCCAGGCTGTCTCCATATAAGCTGTGCTATACTCAGAAAGACTGGATCTAAGAAGAAGGACTGAAGTGTTTGTTATTTGGTAAGGAATGGGAGACAGAATCAAAAAGATTATTTCAGTTTATGTAATAACTAGAAAGAATAATGGAATAATAACTACTTATTATCTGATGTTACTATGGTTGTATTGTCCATTTGCCTTTAAAACTAAGTGAAATTTTGTCATTGGTGGGTTTTACCCATTTGTCTTAATTATCCTTAAGGGAGTAACCGTGTAATTGGAGATGATAAAATGTTTGCTTTAATTTTACTCATTTTAAGTAATCCAATCTGGCACCAAATGCATTTGTATGTCTTTTTTTAATTATCCCCACCAGAGAAGATCTCCATTTCCCTCGATCTCTTTTTGTTAAGAGCATTAAGGTGTTAAGTGCAAAGTTACTGCTTGATGGAACAAGGCTCCAGACAGTCTGAGTTGAGAAAAATCAGCACTGGGACTTAGTTGCCACAAGATACTGTTGATCAAACATTAGGTAACTTGGGACAGTATTAGATTTTTTTTTTTTGTCAATAAAGGAAGAATAGTAAGTAGTTCAGAAAGGATGTTCCAATACAAAGTTTCAATAAAGTTGTTGACATGCTCTTCAAGGGCCTAGGATGCCATAATTTTGAAAAAGGTTGTAGGAAAAAGAAAAAGAAACATTGTCTTAGGTCATATGAATAAAAAAAATAAAGTTATCTGTGTTTCCTTTTAGAAAGGAGTTGTCTCATTTAAAAGTACATATGCAAAAATAAAATCTTACATAACACATTGACTTTATATGAAAATTTTATCACTAAATATGCTCAAAGTGTTCATGAAAAAATATCTTCTTAGAAACAGTATTTAACATTAAATATAAATTAATATTAGTTTTTAAAAAGTCCTTATTTGATCAATTTTATTTTCTATAGTTCTCTTGGAATTTAGAGGTCTTTATGCTACCTGTAGAAAACCTCTTTTACCTTATTTGTAATTTAAAAAGAAGTAGGTATACCTATTTCCTTATTATTTGTAATTCAGAGGAAACACTTCCATTCTACCCAAAAATTTGTTTGAGAACTCTATTCTGGAGTTTTTCTTGGGCAGATATAAAGCTTCATGTTTTTTACACCTTTATACTTTCCACCCAAGAGAAAAGTCATCCTAGAAAAGAGCTCTGAAAAGAATTTTGAGATCAGCTGGACAGAGAAATTTAAAAAATTTCCCCAACACTTTGCTTTTATAAGAAAATCCTATAATTTGCAAAGACAAATCTTTTACTCTTAGACAACTGCCTGTGGCTGTGAACAATATTGGTATCAAGAACTTATTTAAAAAAAGCTAAATAACTTGGGGATAAATCAATTGTTGCAATGAAGTTCAGCCTTTTTCTTTAGACTCAACTGTAAAAGCTGAGTTTAAAAAAAAAGAAAAAGAAGTGAAAACTAGATCTAAGTTAATGAAGACTGAACTGATTCCACAATCTGTGAAAGTCCAAAACTGTAATTTCTTCAAATTTCTTATATTTACTTTCTTATGGATCTTCTTCAGAAGTCTGTATTTACAGGTATTTATCATGTTCCTCCACAACAACCCTGGTACAGAATTAAGCCTATTACCCAATTTATACCACTAATTCTTTCTTACCATGTGCATCATAAGAACTATATTTCATAGACATTTGAAAGGATTGTGGAGAGGCACCAGATCAACATTCTACCTGTGGTCTTGCTGGCTTCCCTTCTCTTATAGCAGCTCTTCATCTCTTTCTTGGGTTTGTCCCCCAATAAGACAAAAAAAAATGAAAAGAAAAGAAAAAAGAAAAAGAAACAAAAACCCAACCAACCAACCAACCTAACAAATCTCTTACTTATCTACTTAATCAAGGATTTCAGGTTCTTGCCAGTTTAGGAACAAAACTGGTGATGCATACTGAAGAACACAGAACTTGTCATTAAGTAGTCTATCAGTATTTCCCAAATGTCTTCCCATTTTGGAGCACACAGAAAATCATAATATTTATTCAGTGCTGTGAGATCAACCAAGAAGGCACTAGGATTCTAATTTAAATGCTTTGAAGCCTCCATGTACCAGACCCCAGAGAGGACCAGCTTTCCAGTACACCTGTAGGTCTTTTAAGGTTCAGTAGTGGGCTCAGGCAGGTTGCCTATTAATATTTGGGGGTACTGTCTCCACAGGAGACTAGTGTGATTATTGAAGAAAGAGAAATAGAAGGAGGATGGCCTCATCTGCAGGGTGAAAGAGGGTATTAGGAAAGATTAGGGAATATCTCCAGATAAGGGAATATCTCCACTTATGCAGAAAAAAATCAGTGATCACACAATCTTGGTGCTGAAATACGGCCATATTGCAATACTATATTCCTAAACATGTATCTCTAATTTAGCCTCTTATCCTGGACTCCAATTTCCTGTGGCTCCAACTAGATTTTATTTGTATTTTTCAAACTCAAACTATACTAAACTGTATCATCATCTTCCTCACAGAAGTACTTTTCCTACGTTTACTACCATCTAGTTCTGCTGGGCTTTTATTCACTTCCTCAACTATGCCACACTTTAACTTCTGACAAAGGTTGACAGGACCAAGATTCAGTATCTAGGGGAATAAAAAAACCTGGGTGTTTTGCTTTCTCTAGTAATGAGAGTTATTTTGCTCAGGCATTGCTTCTCTGAGCAGAGCTGTTTGCTGATACTATATAGGGTTTTAAAACTGTATAGAGTTCGGGGACTGATAGATTTCAGGGACCTATATTGTACCTAACCAGTTTATTGGTTTTCAGAGACCTATATTGAAATTTTAAATAGTTGGTTGAAGATATTTTTGACTGATTGGCACTTAGAAGAGTTATTATTGGTGGGTTTTCATTCCTAATTGGCTGACTCTTAAATGTGAGGAACTGTCATGGATTCATCAGCTTTTAAGAACTTGTTTGCTGAGGTGAGCTGTCCTCATTGATTGACTGACAGAGTTTAAATGTGTTTCTGGTGGCTACTTGTTACCATGGCTGTAGAAAAATTAGTCTTTTTTTCTAAAAGAGTGGGGATTTGTTTTATTCTTCTCTGCCCACTACTTATCCTTATTTGCCTAGCATCTGTTTATCTTTAGGATTCAGCTTACTTGTCACCCTCAGGGATGGTGTTCTCCATGTACTAAGCCTCCCTGCTAGAAATCACCATTTTCTCCTACCCTTCCTTCTGTTGCTAACACACATCAAAGTATTAACTATTACTTCTCTATCTATCTTACCAGCTAGACTCTAATCTCCATAATGAAAGGAGCCACATCTTTGTTTACCAATGTATATTTTTATTACCTATGGGAAATGGAGGCTGGAAAGAGACTACATTTAGCCTACAATTATGTCTCAAAACACACAGACCATAAGAGACAGAGCCCTCTTTCAATCCTACATCTTCTTCTTCTTCTTCTTCTTCTTTTTGTTTTTTTTTTAAATATTTTCATTCATTTATGAGAGAGTGCAAGCGGGGAAGAGCAGAGAGAGGGGACAGAGGATCTGAAGCGGGCTCTGCACTGACAGCAGCAAGCCTAATGTGGGTCTTGAACTCATGAACTGTCAGATCATGACCTGAGCCAAAGTCGGACACTCAACTGACTGAGCCACCCAGGCTCATCTTCTAACACCAAATCCAGTGCTCCTTCCACCAAACTCTAGGTGTCTTATACAAGCAGTATTAGGAAGGAAATGACAGAAGTCCCTGAAATGTGTTTAAAAAAGCCATCTTCATTTTTCTAAAGAATCTTGGGTGATTTTTGTTAATACTATAACAAACCTTCTTTGGAGCCAGAGAAAAGTACCCCTTGTAAAACTTTCAGCAGCAAGTAGCTACTATATCTCTCTAATATACTGTGCTGTTAAATTATTATCACATTATTATGGCAACAGTGAGATATGCCAGGGAATGATGGAGTGCCACCCAGCTTCTACAAACAAGAAATATATACTTATATGCTGTGAAAGAAGTCAGTCAAGCAGAAACTTAAATAAGTGGCAGTGTACCAACTCTTACTGAAAGCAGACTGACAGTCTTGTGATATTTAGAGGGGACTCTCTACATTTTCTCCTAATAAAGGTGAAATTTTCATCTTGGGTGGGAGAATTTGGATCTAAATGATGTAGTCTCATCATGTGTTATTTGAACATCTACTAAGCGTCTTCATCTATTATTACCAGCACAGATAACAAAGTAAAGGCTCTGTCCAGGGTGGGCTTGTTTTTTATTAAATATAACTTTGTTTTCTTTTTTTTTTTTTTAATACAAAGATCTATTTTATTTCATTTATTACAAATGGCTTAATACTTCATCCAGAACTATGCAAAAGCACCTTATCAGAACATTTCTGATTTCAGGATGGAGGCCTCAGTGTCTCAAAAAAACAGGTTTTGGAGGATCCTGAGAAGATGGCGGCGTAGGAGGATGCTGGGCTCACAGCGCATCCTGCTGATCACTTACATTCCACCTACACCTGCCTAAATAACCCAGAAAACTGCCAGAAGACTAGAAGAACGGATTCTCTGGAGCCAAGCGCAGATGAGAGGCCCACGGGAGAGGGTAGGAAGGGTGGACAGGCGGTGCGCGCTACACGGACTGGCAGGAGGGAGCAGGGGCGGAGGGGCGGCCCGCCAGCCAAGCAGAGCCCCTGAGTCTGGCTTGCAAAAGCGGAGGGGCCAGACAGAGTGTGTTCTGACAGCAAGCGGGACTTAACATCTGGAAGGTTATAAGCTAACAGCTCTGTTCGGAGAGCGGGAGTGCTGGAGGACAACGGGAGGGAGAGTTGTTGAGCCCCAGTCAACAGAGCTCAGCTTGGCGGGGAACAAAGGCGCTTGCCAGCGCCATCTCCCTCGCCCATCCCCCAGCCAAAATCCCAAAGGGAACCAGTTCCTGCCAGGGAACTTGCTTGCACTGTGCAAACACCCAACACTGTCCTTCTGCTGATCCATCCCTCCTGTGGGTCTGACTCCCTCCCAGTGCCACAGGGCCGCTCCCAGAGCAGATCTCTGAAGGAAAAGCGAGCTGAGCCTGCCCCTCCCGTGCCTGTGCACCTTGCTGATCCACCCCAGCTAATGCGCCAGATCCCCAGCATCACAAGCCTGGCAGTGTGCAAGTAGCCCAGATGGGCCACGCCACCCCACAGTGAACCCCGCCCCTAGGAGAGGGGAAGAGAAGGCATACACCAGTCTGACTGTGGCCCCAGCGGTGGGCTGGGGGCAGACATCAGATCGGACTGCGGCCCCGCCCACCAACGCAAGTTATTCAAGACAGCACAGGGGAAGTGCCCCACAGTTCTGAACCACTCCAGGGACTATCCAAAATGACAAAATGGAAGAATTACCCTCAAAAACACGTTCAGGAAATAACAACAGCTAACAAACTGATCAAAAACGATTTAAATAATATAACAGAAGGTGAATTTAGAATAACAGTCATAAAATTAATTGCTGGGCTTGAAAACAGTATAAAGGACAGCAGAGAATCTATTGCTACAGAGATCAAGGGACTAAAGAACAGCCAGGAGGAGCTAAAAAATGCTATCAATGAGCTGCAAAATAAAATGGAGACAACCACGGCTCGGAATGAAGAGGCAGAGGAGAGAATAGGTGAACTAGAAGATAAAATTATGGAAAAAGAAGGAGCTGAGAAAAAGAGAGATAAAAAAAATCTAGGAGTATGAGGGGGAAAATTAGAGAACTAAGTGATGCACTAAAGAAAAATAATCTACGCATAATTGGTATTCCAGAGGAGGAAGAGAGAGGGAAAGGTGCTGAAGGTGTACTTGAAGAAATAATAGCTGAGAACTTCCCTGATCTGGGGAAGGAAAAAGGCATTGAAATCCAAGAGACAGACAGAACTCCCTTCAGATGTAACTTGAATCGATCTTCTGCATGACATATCATAGTGAAACTGGCAAAATACAAGGATAAAAAGAAAATTCTGAAAGCAGCAAGGGATAAACGTGCTCTAATATATAAAGGGAGACCTATAAGACTCCTGACCGATCTCTCTACTGAAACTTGGCAGGCCAGAAAGGAATGGCAGGAGATCTTCAATGTGATGAACAGAAAATATATGCAGCCAAGAATCCTTTATCCAGCAAGTCTGTCATTTAGAATAGGAGAGATAAAGGTCTTCCCAAACAAACAAAAACTGAAGGAATTTTTCACCACTAAACCACTCTACAAGAGATCCTAAGGGGAATACTGTGACACAAAGTACCAGGGACATCACTACAAGCATGAAACCTACGGACATCACAATGACTCTAAACCCATATCTTTCTATAATAACACTGAACGTAAATGGACTAAATGCGCCAACCAAAAGACATAGGGTATCAGAATAGATAAAAAAACAAGACCCATCTATTTGCTGTCTACAAGAGACTCATTTTAGACCTGAGGACACCTTCAGATTGAGAGTGAGGGGATGGAGAACTATTTATCATGCCACTGGAAGTCAAAAGAAAGCTGGAGTAGCCATACTTATATCAGACAAACTAGACTTTAAATTAAAGGCTGTAACAAGAGATGAAGAAGGGCATTATATAATAATCATAGGGTCTATCCATCCGGAAGAGTTAACAATTATAAATGTCTATGTGCTGAATACAGGAGCCCCCAAATATATAAAACAATTGCTCACAAACATAAGCAACCTTATTGATAAGAATGTGGTAACTGCAGGGGACTTTAACACTCCACTTACAGAAATGGATAGATCATCTAGACACACGGTCAATAAAGAAACAAGGACCCTGAATGATACATTGGATCAGATGGACTTGACAGATATATTTAGAACTCTGCATCCCAAAGCAACAGAATATACTTTCTTCTTGAGTGCACATGGAACATTCTCCAAGATAGATGACATACTGAGTCACAAAATAGCCCTTCATAAATATACAAGAATTGAGATCATACCATGCATACTTTCAGACCACAATGCTACGAAGCTTGAAATCAACCACAGGAAAAAATCTGGAAAACCTCCAAAAGCATGGAGGTTAAAGAACACCCTACTAAAGAATGAATGGGTCAACCAGGCAATTAGAGAAGAAATTAAAAAATATATGGAAACAAATGAAAATGAAAATACAACAATCCAAACTCTTTGGGACGCAGCAAAGGCAGTCCTGAGAGGAAAATACATTGCAATCCAGGTCTATCTCAAGAAACAAGAAAATCCCAAATACAAAATTTAACAGCACACCTAAAGGAAATAGAAGCTGAACAGCAAAGGCAGCCTAAACCCAGCAGAAGAGAAATAATAAAGATCAGAGCAGAAATAAACAATATAGAATCTAAAAAAACTGTAGAGCAGATCAATGAAACCAAGAGTTGGTTTTTTGAAAAATAAACAAAATTGATAAACCTCTAGCCAGGCTTCTCAAAAAGAAAAGGGAGATGACCCAAATAGATAATATCATGAATGAAAATGGAATTATTAAAACCAATCCCTCAGAGATACAAACAATTATCAGGGAATACTATGAAAAATTATATGCCAACAAATTGGACAACCTGGAAGAAATGGACAAATTCCTAAACACCCACATGCTTCCAAAACTCAATCAGGAGGAAATAGAAAGCTTGAACATACCCATAACCAGCGAAGAAATTGAATCAGTCATCAAAAATCTCTCAACAAATAAGAGTCCAGGACGAGATGGCTTCCCAGGGGAGTTCTACCAGACGTTTAAAGCAGAGATAATACCTATCCTTCTCAAGCTATTCCAAGAAATAGAAAGGGAAGGAAAACTTCCAGACTCATTCTATGAAGCCAGTATTACTTTGATTCCTAAACCAGACAGAGACCCAGTAAAAAAAAGAGAACTACAGGCCAATATCCCTGATGAATATGGATGCAAAAATTCTCAATAAGATACTAGCAAATCGAATTCAATAGCATATAAAAAGAATTATTCACCATGATCAAGTGGGATTCATTCCTGGGCTGCAGGACTGGTTCAACATTCACAAATCAATCAACGTGATACATCACATTAATAAAAGAAAAGAACCATATGATCCTGTCAATCAATGATGAAAAGGCCTGTGACAAAATTCAGCAACTTTCTTAATAAAAACCCTCGAGAAAGTTGGGATAGAAGGAACATACTTAAAGATCATAAAAGCCATCTATGAAAAGCCCACAGCTAACATCATCCTCAATGGGGAAAAACTGAGAGCTTTTTCCCTGAGATCAGGAACACGACAGGGATGTCCACTCTCACTGCTGTTGTTTAACATAGTGTTGGAAGTTCTAGCATCAGCAATCAGACAACAAAAGGAAGTCAAAGGCATCAAAATTGGCAAAGATGAAGTTAAGCTTTCACTTTTTGCAGATGACATGATACTACACATGGAAAATCCGATAGACTCCACCAAAAGTCTGTTAGAACTGATACATGAATTTAGCAAAGTTGCAGGATACAAAATCAATGTACAGAAATCAGTTGCATTCTTATACACTAACAATGAAGCAACAGAAAGACAAATAAAGAAACTGATCCCATTCACAATTGCACCAAGAAGCATAGAATACCTAGGGATAAATCTAACCAAAGATGTAAAAGATCTGTATGCTGAAAACTATAGAAAGCTTATGAAGGAAATTGAAGAAGATATAAAGAAATGGAAAAACACTCCGTGCTCATGGATTGGAAGAATAAATATTGTCAAAATGTCAATACTACCCAAAGCTATCTACACATTCAATGCAATCCCAATCAACATTGCACCAGCATTCTTCTCGAAACTAGAACAAGCAATCCTAAAATTCATATGGAACCACAAAAGGCCCCGAATAGCCAAAGTAATTTTGAAGAAGAAGACCAAAGCAGGAGGCATCACAATCCCAGACTTTAGCCTCTACTACAAAGCTGTCATCATCAAGACAGCATGGTATTGGCACAAAAACAGACACATAGACCAATGAAACAGAATAGAAACCCCAGAATTAGACCCACAAATGTATGGCCAACTCATCTTTGACAAAGCAGGTAAGAACATCCAATGGAAAAAAAGACGGTCTCTTTAACAAATGGTGCTGAGAGAACTAGACAGCAACATGCAGAAGGTTGAAACTAGACCACTTTCTTACACCATTCACAAAAATAAACTCAAAATGGATAAAGGACCTGAATGTGAGACAGGAAGCCATCAAAACCCTAGAGGAGAAAGCAGGAAAAGACCTCTCTGACCTCAGCCGTAGCAATTTCTTACTTGACACATCCCCAAAGGCAAGGGAATTAAAAGCAAAAATGAACTACTGGGACCTTATGAAGATACAAAGCTTCTGCACAGCAAAGGAAACAACCAACAAAACTAAAAGGCAACCAACGGAATGGCAAAAGATATTTGCAAATGACATATCGGACAAAGGGCTAGTATCCCAAATCTATAAAGAGCTCACCAAACTCCACACCCAAAACACAAATAACCCAGTGAAGAAATGAGCAGAAAACATGAATAGACACTTCTCTAAAGAAGACATCCAGATGGCCAACAGGCACATGAAAAGATGCTCAATGTCGCTCCTCATCAGGGAAATACAAACCAAAACCACATTCAGATATCACCTCACGCCAGTCAGAGTGGCCAAAATGAAGAAATCAGGAGACTCTAGATGCTGGAGAGGATGTGGAGAAACGGGAACCCTCTTGCACTGTTGGTGGGAATGCAAACTGGTGCAGCCACTCTGGAAAACAGTGTGGAGGTTCCTCAGAAAATTAAAAATAGACCTACCCTATGACCCAGCAATAGCACTGCTAGGAATTTATCCAAGGGATACAGGAGTACTGATGCATAGGGGCACTTGTACCCAATGTTTATAGCAGCACTCTCAACATTAGCCAAATTGTGGTAAAAGACTAAATATCTATCAACTGATGACTGGATAAAGAAATTGTGGTTTATATACACAATGGAATACTACGTGGCAATGAGAAAGAATGAAATAGGGCCCTTTGTAGCAACATGGATGGAACTGGAGAGTGTTATGCTAAGTGAAATAAGCCATACAGGGAAAGACAGATACCATATGGTTTCACTCTTTTGTGGATCCGGAGAAACTTAACAGAAACCCATGGGGGAGGGGAAGGGAAAAAAAAAAAAGAGGTTAGAGTGGGAGAGAACCAAAGCATAAGAGACTCTTAAAAACTGAGAACAAACTGAGGGTCGATGGGGGAGTGGGAGGGAGGGGAGGTTGGGTGATGGGTATTGAGGAGGGCACCTTTTGGGATGAGCACTGGGTGTTGTATGGAAACCAATTTGACAATAAACCTCATATGTTGAAAAAACAAAACAAAACAGGTTTTGATACATTGAGGCTCAAGTTGAATGATATAGTTACAAACTTGCAAAGTAGCCCAAGACGTTTCTTCAAGGAAGTCAATCCTTGCAGAATAGAGAACCAAGAAAATAGGCTTAGAATAAAAACAAGTTTTGCTGTTGAAGGGGAAGGAGATTTTTTAAGTATATATATGGAGCCATTGGTGACAGTGTGAAAAAACTATGAAATTATATAATAAAAATGGTTTGTGTTATAGAAGCTTCAATTTCATCCAATGATAGGTAATTTAAAGAAAATTATTTTTATATTAAAACAACATAAACACTACTAAAATAAAACTGAAAAAATAAGCATGTCAAATAACATACAATATCTTATAAATGTTTGCTTCAGGATGTGCTTTAACATTTCTCTACTATATTAGCGGGCCAAAGCACTTTGAAAGCACTGGATTATAGACTGATGTTTGCTCCTTTTTTTTTTTTTTTTTGTCTTTCCTCCAGCCATCTTCTCTCTGATCTCAATTTTTTTTTTAATTTTTTTAATGTTTATTTATTTTTGACAGAGAGAGAGACAGAGACAGAGCATGAGCGGGGGAAGGGCAGAGAGAGAGGAAGACACGGAATCCTAAACAGGCTCCAGGCTCTGAGCTGTCAGCACAGAGCCTGACCCAGGGCTTGAACTCACAGACCAGGAGATCATGACCTGAGTCGAAGTCGGACGCTCAACCAACTGAGCCACCCAGGTGCCCCCGATTTCAATTTTTAAGTGGAAAGATCTATATTCCTGAAGTCAAGAGACACAAGAAAATATTTTCTTAGATTGGCAATGGGTAGAATTTTTGATATTAAGCTCTGTTAGAATCTGTTGGAACACATTTTGAAATATCTGGCACTGAACAATAAAAAGATAGTACCACAGAAGTTGCAAATGAAAGAAAGCAGTTCACAAATGGTTGTTAAAAGAATAACAGATGTCAATAATGGTCAGATACAATTTTGGCCACAGTGAATGAGACATTTTGTACAGATTTTCTAGTTGACTGTGGGGAGATCTTAAGCTTCCCCAAATCTGTAGTTGAAGAAAATGTCAGCGAAAAACTTCTCTTTTTTTGCCTATATCGAGGTATAATTGAGACACAAAATTATAAGATATTTAAAGCATATATCATAATGATTTGATATCATTTTACATTGTGAAAGGATTTTCCCATCTAGTTAATTAACACATCCATCACCTCACATATTTATTTATTTTTTGGTGAAACATTTTGTTTTAATGTTTTTATTGATTTGCATGTAGTTGACACACTACATTACATTAGTTTCAGATGTACAACATACTGATTCAACTTCTCTGTGTTATGCTATGTTCACCACAAATGTAGTTACCATCTGTCTTGGTGAGAATATTTAAGTTCTATTCTTTTAGCAAACTTCTGTTAAACAATACAGAGTTACCAACTATAGTCACTATGTTTTATGTTAAGTCCTTAGACCATATTAATTTTATAACTGAAAGTTTGTACCCTTTTACCAAACTCCCTATTTCTTCCCCATGACAGTCTCTGCCAATCACTTTTCACTCCTTTTTTTGTTTGTTTGTTTGTTTGACTTTTTTTCTAGAGTAAAACTTCTTTGTTAAAGTGCTCTTAGGACAGTATGTCCAGAGGGGTGAAGGGAATACTATACATATAGACTGAAGTGTCATTTCTATATTGTTGGAAACTGAACACAAAAGTATGACTGTTAGATACAGTTACTTGTTTCTATGAAAACATGAATGATAATGGGTGTTTTTTTCTTCTTTTGAAGTTTTTATTTAAATTCCAGTTCACTGACATACAGTGTAATACTAGTTTCAGGTATAGAATTTAGTGATTCACCACTTACATATGACACCTGGTGCTTATCACGGCATGTGCCCTCCTTAATTAATGCCCATCACCTATTTAACCCATCCTCTCCTGCCCACCTCCCCTCTAGCAACTCTCAGTTTGTTCTCTATATTTAAAAGTCTATTTCCTGGTTTGCCTCTCTCTTTTTCCTCCCTATATTCATGTGTTTAGTTTTATAAATTCCACCGAGGAGTGAAACAGATGGTATTTCTTTTTCTCTGAGTAACTTACTTTGCTTAGCATAATACCCTCGAGCTTCATCCATGTAGTTGCAATGGCAAGATTTCATTCTTTTTTATGGCTGAGTAATATTACACTGTATATATGCCACATCTTCTTTATCATTCAAATGATGGCTGTTTAAACCAGATTGGTGAAATCATGAACTTTACAAAAAAGGACAGTAGTTGAGTTTGAAAAAGAGAATGTGTGTCAGATATTTGAAAGAGAGAGGATGGTTCATGCCAAAAAGATAATATTTAAGAGATTACAAAGGCTTAAATGTATAGAAAATATTTGGGGGGTTACAGATAGTTTAGTAGGACTGCTGTTTGTAAAATATTAGTAAAGAATGAAAATAATAAAAAAAGGTCAAGTCAGACCTTAGAACTGCTTTTACTGCATCTGCCAAATTTGGACCATTGTATTTTCATGTTCATTTGTTTCCATGTAATTTTTTATTATGTTTTTGATTTCTTGGTTGACCCATTCATTGCTTAGTAGTATGTTTTTTAACTGCCATGTATTTTTGCCCTTTCCAGATTTTTTCTTGTGGTTGATTTCCTCAGGCCTATCATGACAGTAAGAAAAATCTCAAACAACCTAACCTTACACCTAAAGGACCTAGAAAAAAGAGAACAAACAAAATCCCAAAGCATGAGAAGGAAGAAAATAATAAAGATTATAGTAGAAGTAGATGATATAGAAACTAAAAATAAAATAGAACACATCAATGAAATCAGGAGCTGGTTCTTTGGAAAGATCAACTAAACTGATGAAACTACAGCCAGACTCATAAAAAAAAAAAAAAAAAAAAAAAAGGTGTGTGTGAGAGAGAGAACTCAAATGAACAAAACCACAAATGAAAGAGGAGGAATAACCAACACCACAGAAATAAAAACAATTGTAAAAGAATATTATGAAAAATTATATGCCAATAAATTGGACAACCTACCACAAGTGTATAAATTCCTACTCACATATAACCTTTCAAAATTGAAGCAGGAAGAAATAGGAAATTTGAACAGACTGATTACCAGCAATGAAATTGAATCAGTAATTTAAAAACTCCCTAGGGGCCCCTGGGTGGTTTAGTCGGTTAAGCGTCTGACTTTGGCTCAGGTCATGATCTCACAGTTCATGAGTTCGAGCCCTGCCTTGGGGTCTGTGTTGGCAGCTCAAAGCCTGGAGCCTATTTCATATTCTGTGTCTCCCTCTCTCTCTCTTGCCCTCCTCCACTCATGCTCTGTCTCTGTCTCTCAAAAATGAATAAGCTTTAAAAAATTTTTTTTAAAATAAAAATAAAAAATTAAAATTAAAACTCCCAATAAACAAAAGTCGAGGACTAGATGTCTTCACAGACAAATTCTACCAAACATTAAAAGTTAATACCTAATTTTCTCAAACCATTCCAAGAAAAAGAAGAGGAACAAAAATTCCAAATTCATTTTAAGAGGCCAGCATTACCCTGATACCAAAACCAGATAAATATCACACACACACACACAAACACACACACACACACACACACACACACACAGAAAGAAAGAGTGTGTGTGTGTGTGGGTGTGTGGGTGTGTGTGAGAGAGAGAGAGAGAGAGAGAGAGGGAACTACAGGCCAATATCTCTGATGAACATAGATACAAAAGTTATCAACAAAACAGTAGCAAACCCAATCCAACAATACATTAAAAAAAATCATTCACCATGATCAAGTGGGATTTATTCTTGGGATGCAACAAAAGTGGTTTAATATTTGAAAATCAAACAATATAACATATCACATCAATATGAAAAGGATAAAAACCATATAATCATTTCAATAAATGCAGAAAAAGCATTTGACAAAGTACAACACCCATTCATGATAAAAACCATGAACAAAGTAGGTCTACAGGGAATATACCTCAACCTAATAAAGGCTTTACATGAAAAACAGCAAATATCTTACTTAATTGTGAGACACTGAGCACTTTTGCCCTAAGGTCAGGAATAAGACAAGGATTTCCACTCTTGCCACTTTTATCAACTTAGCACTGGAAGTCCTAGCCAGGGCAATCAGACAACAACAACAACAAAATAGAAAAGGCATCAAAATTGATAAGAAAGAAGTAAAACTTTCACTATTTGTAGATAATGTGATACTATATATACTATATTATATATAGAAAACCCTAAAGACTCCACCATAAAACTACTAGAACTGATAAATGAATTCAATAAAGTTGCAGCATACAAAATCAATGTACAGAAATCTGATGTATTTCTATACACTAATAGTGAAGCAGCAGAAAGAGAAATTATGAAAACAATCCCATTTACAGTTGCACCAAAAATAACAAAATACCTGGAAATAAACTTAACCAACTAGGTGAAAAAGTTATACTCTGAAAACTATATAAGCATTGGTGAACAAATTGAAGATGACACAAGGAAATGGAAAGACAGTCCATGCTCACGGATTGGAAGAACCAATAGTGTTAAAATATCTACACTACTAAAGCAATCTACGATTTAATGCAATTCTTATCAAAATACCAAAAACATTTTCACAGAACTAGAACAAAGAATCCCAAATTTTGTACGGAACAACAAAAGACCCTGAATAGCCAATGCAGTCTTTGAAGGTAAAGCAAAGCTGGAGGTATTACAATTCTAGACTTCAAGTTATATTACAAAGCTATAGTAATCAAAACAGCATGGTACTGGCGCAAAAACAGACACACAGATCAATGAAACAGAATAGAAAACATAGACTTAAGCCCACAATTATATGGTCAATTAATCTGTGACAGAGCAGGAAAGAATATCCAATATGTCTGTCCAATGGACAGACACATGCAAAAGAAAAAAAAAAAAAAACTGGACCACTTTCTTACACCATACACACACACAAAAAAACTCAAAATGGATGAAAGACCTATATGTGAGACCTGAAAACATAAAAATCCTAGAAGAGAACACTGGCAGTAACTTCTCTGACATCAGCTATAGCAAAGTTTTTTCTAGATAGGTCCACTGAGGCAAGGGAAACAAAAGCAAAAATAAACTGCTGCAACAACATCAAAATAAAAAGCATCTGCCCAGCAAAGGAAACAATCAACAAAACTAAAAAGTAACCTATGGAACGGGGTAAAGTTCTGTCAATGACACATCTGGTAAAAGATTAGTATCCAAAATATGTAAAGAACTTCTATAACTCAACACCCAAAATCAAATAATCCAATTCAAAAATGGGCAGAAGCAATAAACACACATTTCTCACATGTCTCAAGAAGACACTCAGGTGGCTTATAGACACATAAAAATATGCTCAACATCACTTATCATCAGGGAAATGCAAATCAAATCTACAATGATATATCACTTCACACTGGTCAGAATGACTGAAATCAACAACACAAGTAACAGGTGTGGAGAAAAAGGAACAATTTTGCACTCTTGTTGGGAATGCAAACTGGTTCAACCACTGTGGAAAACAGTATAGAGATTCCTCAAAAAGTTAAAAATATAACTACTCTGGGATCCAGCAATGGCAGTACTGGGTATTTACCCAAAGAATACAAAAACACTCATTCAAAGGGATACATGCACCCCTATGTTTATAGCAGCATTATTTACCATAACCAAAATATGGAAGCAGTCCAAGTGTCGGTTGATTGATGAACACTTGAGTGATGAACACATCGATTGATGAATACACACACACACACACACACACACACACACACACACACACACTGAAATGTTATTCATTCATGAAAAGAATGAAATCTTACCATTTGCAATGACATGGATGGAGCTAGAGAATAAATGCTAGGAGAAATAAGCCAGAGAAAGACAAATACCATATGATTTCATGCATGTGGAATTTAAGAAACAAAACAAATAAGAAGGGGGGGGGGGGGGAGAAAGAGAGAGTCAACCAAGAAACAGACTCATAACTATAAAAAAAAACCAAGTTGATGGTTACCAGAGGAGAAGTGGCTGGGAGGATGGGACTAAAGAGTTCACTTAACATGATGGAAAAAAAAAAGGAAATAGTAGGAAAGGTGTATTAGCTCTTTATGACTGAATAACAGTTTACCCTCAAACTTAGTGGTTTAAAACAACAGACATTTATTTTCTCATGGTTTCTGAGGATAAGTAACCTGGGAGAAATTTAGCTGAGTAATTCAGACTTAAGGCCTTTAATAAGTTTGCAATAAAGCTGCATCATTTGATGCTTGGACTGGGGTAGGAGGATTTACTTCCAAGAAGACTCACTCATGGCTGCTATCTGGAGTCCTCCTTTCCTTATTGGCTGTAATTGGATGCCTCAGTTTCTCACCACGTGGTCCTTTACAAAGGGCTAAGAGTGACAGAAAGAACCCAAGATGGAAGCATGGAAGCTTCAATCTTTTATACCCTAATCTCAGAAGTGACTTTTCCTCATGTCTGCTATAGTCACACAGACCAATCCTGCTATTATGTGGATGGAGACAAAGATTGGGGATCATTGGAAGTCACCTTTGAGGCTACCTATCACAGAGGGTAACAGATAATAAAAGAAAAGACAGGAAAAACAATTTTGGGGCACTTGAGTGGCTCATTCAAACATCCAACTCTTGATTTCAGTTCAGGTCATGATCTCATAGATCATGAGATTGAGCCTCACATCAGGCTCTGTGCCTGCTTGGGAGTCTCTCTCTCCATTCTCTTTCTCTGCCCCTCCCCCACTCATGCACACACTCTCTCTCTCTCTCTCTCTCTCTAAGAGTAAATAAATAAACTTAAAAAAAGAGACAATTTCAAAATTAGTTATATGTAAATTAAAAGTTGAAAATAAACAGCTTCCACCAAATTATACTTTAGCCTTCCAATTTTCAGCCTATCTAAAATATGGCTTTCATATCTCAAATTCACACCTAGAACAATTTAAAATTAAGAACAGAGTAATTTCATAACAGAGTTAGTAAAACAATAAGTAGAATAGCCATTTTTTTCAATGCTATTTTATTTAGTTGAACTGTGACAGATCATTTTTATTTCTGTAGATATATGAAGCTTAATGGCCAATCAGTTCATACATGTGAAAACACCAAGGTCAACATGTGAACTGATTTCTCCAAGGTTTTAGCTATGTTGACAATGAGATTCCATCCCCATGCCACACCCTATTTTATCTCAGCTGCCCCCTGTTGATCCCTCACAGCTATATACCACAGTATTGTCCAACCGAATCTGCATATTCTCATGGTCTACAGTGATCTCCAATATGGAAGCCACTAGCATGTACAATTTTATTTTAAATTTGTATTTAAATTAATTACTATTTAAATTTTTTTAACCTTAAAAATAAGTTTCTAAGTTGTACCAGGTACATTTCAAGAGCTCAATAGCAACGTACTAGAAGCGACCATATTAGACAGTAACTACATAGAACATTTCATCATCACCCAAAATTTTGTTGTATAGCACTAGTCTGTAGTATATCTCAGATTTCCCTATGAGATATGAATATAGGCTGGGTACTATGATCCACCCAAATCCAAATATTATTTTTCCTACTTACACCTAAATAGCTATGCTATAGTTTAGTCTGTGGTATTTAATGGCTAATTAATTTTGAAAGGCCACAATGAAAATTTTAATTGGTTGTTCCACATCCTTTACAAAGATGCCCACAACTATTTAATTAAATATCTATCACAGAACAATTAATTAATTAGGCTACAGATGTAGGGAAAACCCTCATCTGTCACAGAGCTCTGTTCTTTTCCATGTTTTTTCCCCTTTTTTTTTAAGTTAAAAGCCTAATTACTAAGAGAAAATAAACCCTACATTTTCCTTACTCTAGGCTCTTATATACACCACCTAAGCTTTTACAAAAGCAACTTATTTGATTTCCCTACTTTCAGTTCACCTCATTACCATTCACCCTTATAACACTATCATATTCTTCAAAACACTAGTCTGATAAAGTTCCTCCCCTTCTTTGAGACATTTTTAATCTTTAATAAATTCCATTTCCTTAACATACTACACTAATGCAAGTATAATCTGGAGTCAACCCACCTGTCTATATTTGTCTCCTGCAACACCTTTGAACTCACTATCCTTAGTTTTTCTCATTGTATATGTTATTTTTTCCTCCCTTCTCTTCTTTGACACTCCTATATATCCTTTAAGGCTCAGCTCAAGTATTACTCCAATAAAGACTTTATTGGGCATAATTAATAAGCTGCCCTTTGTGTTCCCACAGCTGTAACGCATATGCCAAGAAATCATTATAGCACTTTCTAGCTTGTATCAACATTTCTATACCCCCTCTGTAAGCTTCTAAATGACTAAGCTATATCTTAATGGTAAGAGATAGCATTCATGATGGTGCCAGCTATCAAACATAGTTTGAGAGTGAATGAATAGATGGATAGATGATTGGATGGATGAGTAAATAAATGAGTGAGTGAATTAATGAATACATGGATGAATACATAAATGTTTACAAAACAGCAATCCAAGAGAAATTATCTGGAGTTTTTCATGCCTCTTTCTAGGTTTAACAGTGCATATCAATTTGGATTTTCTTTGCCCCTCACATTTTCTATAAATAGCACCTACCTTAAATTTCATGGTTACAGTCATTAACTCTTGGAAGAAATATTCTAAAAACATGATTGAACCTCACTGGTCTAGCTAAACGAACACAACTGGACATCTGGTTTACATTGGCCAAATTGACTCTTCCCAATAAATTTGAATCTGAAATTAAGAGATCCTATCCTTGGTCTGGCTGTTCTTTTGAAAAAACAAGATAGATAAATTATCACATGAAGCTAGAATTGGTTTTTATTATAAGTAATCAAAATAGTCCCAAGTAATATGGCAACCATTTAAATAGATCTATTTAAATAGATTCATTTAAGGAGATGAAGCACTACCATAAAAAAGCTTCTGCTGGTACTTTAATTAAAAGATCCCCAAGAATAGTCTGTAAGACATTCCCTGCATTGTTTTACACAAGCAATCTTAAATTCAATCTCCTATCCTGCATTTTCTTCTTTTAAAGCTATGTTATTTCTGTCTAATTATTTTCATTCAATCTTTCATCTCTTGGTAGCTTTCTTATCCCCAGCTTCTCTGTAAGAAATCTATAATTCTATTCAAAAACTTATCTACTTATTCCTATATTAATATAACAATTCCTGCTCTTTATTTATATGCCTGTATGTATCTAACATACTGTTACAAAATTAATCACCAAAAAGTGCTGAGTTATTATAATGCCATGTATTTAACAATAATTATATATTGCCTGCTTGAACATGCCCTGCATCTAATATTCTTTCAACCTGCTACTATCCCGGTCAAGATTAATTTATGAAATAATACTGCTGGGAATTTTTTTGTGAGCTCCTCTTGGCCTGTCAACTTCCCCAAAATATCAGTATAGTTTATTTCAGTTTAATGAGCATTTATTGAGGGAGTATTATTTGTTAATACCTCTGTTAGTTGTCTTTTCTCAAGTAGGTCAAAATTTACAAAGAGAGATGTACATAAAAACAGGCAATTGCAAAAAAAATCTGTCCCTGAGATATGAAATACAGGCAGACCAATCAGCATAATCAAAAACATCAAGCAATCCAAATATTAATGCTATTAATAAGATCAATAGGAACTATGATCATTCTCCATGCCTTGGAAATATGCAACAAGATGGATAATGGCAGAACATACTGGCCAGGTAGATAGTTCTATAATTTATGGAGGTTCTGGGCTTTCTCCTGTAGGTAATGGCTATTAATTAAAGAGTTGTCAGTAGTACTATAGACTAAATGTTTGTGTCCTCCTAAAATTTATATATTAAATCCTAATATTCCACATGTTAGTATTTGGATGTGGGGTCTTTGGGGTGATTAGGTCATGAAGCACCCTCATGAGTGGGATTAGTGCCCTTATTTAAAAAAGAGACCCCAGAGAGACCCCTTACTCTTTCCATCATGTGAGGATACAGCAAAATCATAACTGTGAACCAGGAAACAGAACCTCATTACCAGACCAAATCTACCAACACCCTGGTCCTGGACTTCCCAGCCTCTATAACTGTAAGAACAGATATCTGATGTTTATAAGCCACCCAATCTAGGGCATTTTGTTATAGCAGCCTGAAAGGATTAAAACAAGTAGAAATACTATATTATCAGATATGTGTTCGTTGATATTTTTGCTATACAAGTACTATTTTTTATTTAAAAAATTACATATATCTGATAATTAAGTGAAATATTCTGTAACCCCACTCTAAAAATTATTTAAATGTTCATTTGTTTTTTGTGAGGGGGGCAGTGAGGAGCACAAAGAGAGTGACAGTAGATTCAAAACAGGCTCTGTGGTGACAGCAGAGAGCCTGATGCGGGTTTGAATTTATAAACCATGGGATCATGACCTGAGCCTAATCAGGAGTCAGATGTCTAACCAATTGAGTCAGCCAGGTTCCCTTATAATCCCACTCTTTAAATACAATCACTGGTTAATAGTTTAGTGTTGGTTTTCAACATTTCCCTATATACTTAATATATAATGAAAATATTGAATGTTGATGCATATACACTTCCGCAATTTCTCAATTAACATATGGAATATATAGAATGTCAGTATAGCACTATCTTCATTCTTTTGTAACAGCTTATATCTTCTTATATAAGCTTATATAAGCTTATATAACAGCTTATATAATCTACAGATTATATCTTTCATTACTTGTATACAAAATAATTTATTTCAGCAGGTCTAGTTTAATAAACATTTAAAGTGTTCCTGTTTATTTATTCAAATAATACTGAGGCACACAACTCCCTACACATATCTGCTCTTTTTGCACTTTTTTCATAAGATGAATTCTTGAAATTCTGAGTCAGAGGCAAAGGTACCATATGAATGATTCTAGAAAACAACATTCCCATGATCTCTGGGAAAAATATCCTTGAAATTGTGTCGTGTATACAACCCACACTCTTTAACCCTACATTATACTGCCCCTTGGTATGTGTCAGGCACTATTCTAAGTGCTTCACATGCAAAAACTAATTTCTTCCTAACGACAACCTCATGAAGATGAAGTACGCAGTTTATTCCCATTTTACAGATGAGAAAATAAACGCTTACAGAAGTTAAATGATTTGTACATGGTTATCTAAACCTTTAGTGAATGACATGTGAACTTGGGTAGATAAACAATGGAATGTGTGTTTTTTTTTTAATATCAGGAAGTATTAAATGGCCTTCAAAACCTAGGTTTAAAGTCCTTTTCTAAAGGCAAAGAAGTCAACATTGAGTCTGCAAAACTTTACTGTATAGAAAAAACAAAATCCTTCCGATGAAATTCCCTTCTGTAACTCCTCTGAATTCACTGTATCAGAGCCATAGAATGGAACTCTTGGGCCAACAGTGGAAGCTGTAAATCTGGGGCTTGTGTCACAGCATTAAATTATAGTGTCAGAAATAAGGATCTAAAGCCCGTCAGTGGTATAAATAACTGAAAAGAGATTACAGTCTAAAACGGGTTGCATACATATTTAAAAAGTGCTGTGTATACCGCTTGGGAAAATATATGATGCTAAATCTAATAGCCCTATCTTGCTTGCTAGCTCTTGAGCAGTAATTTAAAGTCCCAGCATTTTGAAGGAGGAAGAAAAGGACTATGAATACCATGAACACATGCAAGTTGAAATGCACTAATGACTGCTGTGCTATAAATGAAAGGCCATCTCTTAGAGCCGTGTTATTTTTTTAATTCTGTAATAAATGATATTTGCTAAATTAAATAAACAAAATGGTCCTGCAGTTCTCAGATTTTAAGAATGATGTAGTTGTGGTTGTGTGTGTGTTTCCACCTCACTTCTGTATTTTTCTGGGTGGTGGAAGGGGGATGGAGGAGACCCTTAAAATTCATTTCAGGCTCAAGTGGATTATATATACACATAAACTACATAGTCTACATAGACTACATAAGTCTACAGAGACCAAAAAATTACAGTAAAAAAAAACAGTAGATTAATGTTATTGGTGGAATATTTGCCCATAATAAGATCATATTTTATTATAGAGGAAAAAATACAAATTTTAATTAGTTTCTTTTGGCATAAAGGTGATAAAGATGCCCTTTTTAATGTTTAAAAAATTGTCAAAATTGTGAAGTAGTCATTTCATTTTGCTTATTTGTATTCATCAAAGATCTCTGTAAGCACATTTTTTAAGAGAAATTGAGAGAAACCAGATCAGTAAAAAAGATCACTTTAAAAGTTCTTTATTTCTCATGTGAAGTATGACATTTTTATCAGCAGCTGAATTTTAAATGCTCTTATTTGATGAGTTATAAGCTTCTAAATGTCACCTTTATACATTCAAAAAATTATTTAGTTATTTTATCATAAGTAGGTTTATTGCTCAGTATTTTGGGGAAAATTATGTTAGATGGGAGAGTTCTGAATCTTCTGAAAACATCACGTCCCTAGTATCTTCCTTTTATTGAGAATTTAAAATGGTTCCTTGTGTCTATCAAAGTATGTTCAGGATCCTCATTTCATCATTGGAAGACATTCAAACAAATATGTAAGCCTTATCAAGAGGCTAGGAGAAATTGAAATATGGGCAGGTATTGGATTCCAGCAAGTAGAGGGAAGTGGATAATTTATGCCAGTCAGCTCAGAGGATAGGTATATGTGTAGAACTTTATTCACTAGAACTTCAGTACAAATGGTTAAGAACAGATACATGTTGAAATCAAAATCTTAACCCAGGTCTTTTCTTCCACTATACTGTGCTTGCCTTCTCTACTGGTAGTTCTGATATTACAACAACGTGTTCTTTCTCAATACTTCTCTAAAAATAAACCCCTATTGAATCAGGATCCAAGAAAGAAAAAGATGTGTTTTTTAAAAACTCACTTAAGAAAGTTTTGCTTCAAAATTAAATGAAAAGGTTTAAAGATGGGAATATTTACAAAGATCATGGAGAGAGATAATGAGACCAATAAAGGATGATTAAATATCCAGGCACTAGCTACATTAGGGAGTCATTTTCACTCAACTGGATGACCAAATGTATAGTGAAATGGAACCTGATGATAGTTGTTACCTTGAGAATGTAAGCAACTGATAGAAACTGGTCTTTTGTAAAAGAACACAGTCATTGTCTTTGTAAACTCACTCCTCTCCTATGGCCAAACAGGGAGGGCGTGGGGGAAGTATAGATCCTAATTTCTCTCATCCTCTCATCAGGAAACCTCTGATTTCCTATGCTTGCTTTCCCTGAGCCAAACCAAGGTAAGAGCAATATTAAGAATAATGGAGAGTTCACAATGAGGTAACATCTCAAACCTATTTGAATGGCTATTTGTGTGCAGCAGCATGCTAAATCCTTCACATGTGTTATCTTGATTCTCAAACAACCTTTTTGCACAAGTACTACTTTTATCATATTTTACTTGAGTAAACCAGCCTAAGGTACTCAGTTAATAATTGAAAGTATCTAAATTTAAATCTAGTAGTCAACCACAAAAGGTTTTAGAATGAAAATGAATCTCCCATTCTCGGCCAGAAGGTGGGAAAGAATTGATGAGTCAGCAGTCTTAGAGTTCATTAAGATGTTCAAAATGTTATTACAAATAGTAGACTATTCAACCACATTAAAAGAATCAAATGAGAAATGAGTCTGGCCTCTGTGCTGAAACTGACCTGGGCTCCTCTTTTCCACCTGTCTACTGTAAAACAAACAATATATGCTAGAAAATTTCCCTGTTGTGCATTTCATATCACATACAACAAATCTATAGAATAGTAATCACTAGCTGTGTTTTACATACAAACAACATAAGCTTATAGAAAGTTAATAACCTCCCCTAATTCTTAATTACTAGGAATTCCTAATTCCTAGTAAATTCTGGATTCACATTTCTTTATGTAGTCTAATCCAATTTCAAAGCCTATATTTGTGAATACTGGATTTTCCTGCATTCTTGGACACTGTATTCAACTGGTTTACCATTGTAGGGAAGCTAAGCTATGCCTTTTTAAATTCAGAGCTCACTTGTAAGCAGGGTTGGAGTGATTCTTGCAAACATCTTCATCCTGGACTTACAATGTCAAGCCCCTTCCTTAGCCACATCTGGGTTTAAGTATTTCATACTGTTGTGCTGGTGATTTGACAACTACTCTAAAATATTCCAAATCCCTTTATTTTCCAGTTATCTTAAAGGATCACAATCCAGACTGGAGGTTGCAAAAATGTTCTTCATATAGCTTGTATTTACTCATAGAAACATCCCCATGCTTTTGAAGTAAACATGGTTACTGTCTTTTCAGTGAAATGCCATTTCCAAATCTTGTACATTTTGGCATAGTACCTTAGTATGTTCTGGGAAAAGTCTGAGCTTGACCATTCACTGATTACATGACTTAGTTAAGGCACTTAAGCTTTCTGTACTTCATTTTCCCCATCTGTAAGACGTGGGTAATGACTGTATCTGACAAGATGTTTTAATGTCAAGTACATCTATTTATGTTTAGCATAGTGCCTGGTATGTAGCAGATGCTAGGTAAATGATAATTCTTGTTAAGGGTGAGCAGTTTGTCTTGCCTTTGAAAAATAATTTGTTCTTTTCTTGGCAAGGTTAACATTGTATGACCTCATTCAATAAGTCTTGTGAAGTATCTCATTTTTCATATGTGGAAACTGAGGCACAAAGAGATTAAATAACTTATTTGAGGTCACAACTCTTAATATTAATGATCTAATAAGAAACCAGGTCTTCTGACTATTGGCTGAATGCAACATCATCTCCTAATTTCTAAAACTTTAAAGAATTCCATGCAGAGTGCAAGTTAATACTTTACTTGGAAAAAAACATCTTGTAGATTCACTCATTCATGAGACTCACAGATCACGCAAATGTACCTCAGCCTTCAACACGCACAGGGGAACTTCAAATAATTAGAAGTATGAATTTATTTCCTAGTAAGATATCTGAGTAATTTCATATACTCAAACTTCTTGGTATGGTAACACATCCAGATACATTTCTAAATACATCTATAATTACCTACAAACACAGGTGACATACTTTCTGCTTTCCTACCTGATTTACAAATCAAAGCATCAGCTCAACTTGGAAATCAAAGATGTAATTTAACCTTTCAAGCATTATTTTTCATTCTTAAATAAAAGAGAAACCTGATAAAAATCAGTTTCTCAATTACCTCATTATGAAATTACATTAAGTTTTTGCAACAGAATTTATTATTTTTTTTTAATGCAGTCGCTTGGCTGAGCAGCTTAATGGGCATGTTCTGCCTGCAGATGTTTGGGAAATTAGTGAGAATACAATATTATGCAAATCGGCTTAAACATTCAGTTAGGTCTTTTGAGTGCAATGACACACTGACCTACTCCTCTAACGGATCCATCCCCTCCCTGATTCCCATGGAAATGATCAAAGGATTCTAAGAACCAAGGACAAGGACAATTGAATTCACTTAAGAAATGTGGTTTATTCAATAAATGGTGCCATGACCATTGGTTCACCATTATTCAAATAAAAAAAGCTGGATCCCTACCTCATACCATAAAACAATAAATTACAGAAAAACTTAAGAATTAAATCTATAATAAAATGATAAATAATAAATCAAGTAATTATATATTGATGTGGCCATTACTAAGCCTTAAAGGAAAAGAAATTTGTGAAGAAAAACTGAAAAATAAATTAGCAAATAAAATGTAAGCCTTCTGTGAGCCAACAAAATACTGTAAATTTAAAGATGAAGAACAATATAAACACACACATACACAAACAAATGTTTCTAAATATGTGATGAAATGCAATAAAAGTAAAAGAAAGCAAAAAAAAAAAAATTTCCCCCCGTAAAAACAAACAAACAAAAAACACCTAAGACAGCTAAATAAAGTGGGCAAAAAGAAAATAAATACAAATTACCAATAGGGATATGAAAAAAGTTTATCTTCATTCATACCAAATGAATACAATTGTAAAACAATATTGAGAAATATTTTTATCTACCATGATTTTAAGTGGAATTAAGGCAGCATGAAAATGGAACTATACTTTGTTATTATATTTGGAAAAGAATAAGGGTATGATCTCAAGGTAGTGATATTATTGGTGATTTTAATTCTTTTTCCAGATTATCCTTTTTTTAAAATTTTCAAATAGTAAATATATTTGACTTTGCTTCAGGTTTATTCCTAATTTTATCGGATTATTTTTTAACTTTTATTTTAATTCCAGTTAGTGAAAATAGTGTTATATTAGCTTCAGGTGTACAATAGAGTGATTCAGCAATTCCATATGTCACCTAGTGCTCATCAAAACATGTGCACTCCTTAATCTCCATCACTTATTTAACCCACTCCCCCACCTGCCTCCCCTTTGGTAACCAACCATCAACTTGTTCTCCATAGTTAAGAACCTGTTTTTTGATTTGCCGCCCCCTCTCTCTTTTTTTTCTCTAGCTCTTTTTGTTTCTTAAATTCCACATATAAGTAAAATTATGTAGTATTTGTCTTTCTCTAACTTATTTTGCTTAACATTATAGTCTCTAGCTCCATCCATGTTGGATTGCAAATGTCAGGATTTCATTCTTTTTATGGTTGAATAATATTCCATTGTGGAGATTATATATATATATATATATATATATATATATATATATATATATATATATATAACTTCTTATTTAGCCATTCATAAATCAATGGACATCTGGGCATTCCATATGGACATTCCAATATGGACATCCCATAATTTGACTATTGTAAATAATGATGCTATAAACATAGAGATGCATGTATCCCTTTGAATTAATGTTTTTGTTCTTTGTGTAAATACCCAGTACTTCCATTGCTGGGTCCTATGGTACTTATATTTTTAACTTTTTGAGGAACCTCCATACTCTTTCCACAGTGGCTGCACCAGTTTGCATTCCCACTAACAGTGAAGGAGTATTTCTTTTTATCCACATCCTTGCCAACACCTGTTTGTTGTGTTGTTGAGTTTAGCCATTCTGACAGGTGTGAGGTGATATTTCATTGTAGTTTTGATTTGCTTTTCGCTGATGGTAAGTGGTAATGAACATCTTTTCATGTGTCTATTGATCTTTTGTATGTTTTCTTTTGAGAAATGTCTGTTCATGTCTTCTGCCCATTTTTAACTGGATTATTTGTTCATTGAGGTGTTGAATTGTATAAGTTTTTTGTCTATTTTTAATACTGGGCCTTTATCAGATATGTTATCTGCAAATATCTTCTCACATTCCAAGTGTTGCCTTTTAGTTTTGTTGATTGTTTCCTTCACTGCAGAGAATTTTTTAAAAATTTTAATGTAGTCCTAATAGTTCATTTTTGCTATTTTTGCTTTTATTTCCCTTGTATCAGGAAACATAGCTAGAAAAAAGTTGCTATAGCCAGTGTCAAAGAAGTTACTGCTTGTGTTATCTTCTAGGATTTTTAGAATTTCAGGTCTCCCATTTAGGTCTTTAATCCATTTTGAGTTTATTCTTGTGTATGGTGTAAAAAAGTGGTCCAATTTCTTTCTTTTGCATGTGTCAGTCCGGTTTTCCCAACATCATTTATTGAAGAGACTTATTTCCCCACTGTATGTTCATTCCTCATTTGTTGAAGATTAACTGACCATATAATTGTGAGTCTATTTCTGTGTTGCAAGGGTGATTCAATATTTGCAAATCAATCAAGGTGATACATCACATCAATAAGATAAAGGATAAGAACCATATGATCATTTCAATAGATGCAGAAAAAGCATTTGACAAAGTACAACATGCATTCATTAAAAAACTCTCAACTATGTAGCTTTAGAGGGAACTAAGTCAACATAATAAGGACCATCTACAAAAAACCCACAGCTAACATCATCCTCACTGGGGAAAAACAAAGCTTTTCCCCTAAGGTCAAGAATAAGACAAGGATGTCCACTCTTACCATTTTTATTCAACATAGTACTGCAATCAGACAACAAAAAAGAAGTAAAAGGCATCCAAGCTGGTAAGGAAGAAGTAAAACTTTCACAATTTGCAGATGACATGACACTTTACATAGAAACCTGAAAGACTCCACCAAAAAACTGCTAGAACCAATAAATAAATTCAGTAAAGTCACAGGAAAAAAATGTACAGAAATTTGTTGCATTTGTATACACCCATAATGAAGCAGAAGAGGGGCACGTGGGTGGCTCAGTCAGTTGAGCCTCAGACTTTGGCTCAGGTCATGATCTCACAGCTTGTGTTGGAGCCCTGCATGGAGCTCTGTGCTGACAGCTCAGAGCCTGAAGCCTGCTTCAGGTTCTGTGTCTCCTTCTCTCTCTGCTGCTTCCCTGCTCACGCTCTGTGTCTCTCTCAAAATAAATAAGCATTGGAAAAATTAAAAAAAAAAAAATAATGAAGGAGCAGAAAGAGAAATTAAGAAAACAATGCCATTTATAATTGCAGGAAAAATAATAAGATATGCAGAAGATTTAAAATTTCTTTTCTTTATTTTTTAAGTTTATTTATTTATTTTGAGAGGAGACACAGAACGCATGAGCAAGCAGGAGACAAGAAGAGAGAGAGGAGAGAGAATCGCAAGCCAGCTTCAAGCTGTGAGTGCAGAGCCTGGTGCGGGGCTCGAACTCACAAACTGTGGGGTAATGACCTGAGCCAAAATCAAGAGTCAGATGCTCAACCAACTGAGCCAACCAGGTGCCCCAATTTCCTTTTTTTTTTAATTCAAATTTTTATTTATATTCTAGTTAGTTAAAATATAAGGTAAAATTGGTTTCAGGTATAGATTTTAGTGATTCATCACTTGTATATAACACCCAGTACTCATCACAACAAGTGCCCTCCTTAATACCCATCACCCATTTAGTCCATCTCTGGCCCACCTTCCTCCATTAGCCCTCAGTTAGTTCTCTATAGTTAAGAGTTTCTTATGGTTTGCTTTACCCCCATCTTTTTTTCCTTTCCCTATTGTTCATCTGTTTTGTTTCTGAAATTCCACATATGAATGAAATCATATGGTATTTGTCTTTCTCTTACTGACTTACTTTGCTTAGCATAATACACTCTAGCTCCATCCATATCATTGCAAATGGCAAGATTTCATATTTTTGATGGCTGAGTAATATTCCATTGTATATAAACATATCTTCTTTATCCAGTCATCTGTCCATGGACATTTGAGCTCTTTCCACAGTTTGGCTATTATTAATAATGCTGCTATAAACATGGGGGTGCATATGCCCCTTCAAATCAGTATTTTTGTATCTGTTGGGTAAATACCTAATAGTGCAATCACTGTGTTTTGGGTAGTTCTATTTTTAACTTTTTGAAGAACCTCCATACTGTTCTCCAGAGTGACTGCAATAGTTTGCATTGCCACCAACAGTGTAAGAGTGTTCCCCTTTCTCTGAATCCTCTCCAATATCTGTTGTTTTCTGTGTTGTTAATTGACAGATATTTTAATAATCAGAAAAAAAATCCATAATGAAAATTTTCACACAGATAACACTGTTTTCAGAGGTTGAATGCCTGTGTTCTGATAATCATGGTGATCCCCAACACTCCTATCCATCTGGAACTTACAATTTGATGAGCCATTGGTAAGCACATATCCTGTGTTGGATACCCAGATAGAAAAATTCTTAACCTATGTGTATATGGAACCAACATTTTCTGTCATAAAATTTTGAGACATTTTACATATTATGGACCCTTTGGGTATATTATCTAATTTAATACTTTCAATAGCCCTGCTATCAAGGGCAACAGCATTATGCAGAAGAGAACAAGAAATGGAAAGTTCTTTGCCTAAAGCAATCCAACAAAGGGGTTGAGTCTAGCTTCAGGGCTACCTGTACATATCACCAGAGGAAATGCTTTTTCTGTATTGAAAAAAAAAATTAATGTTTATTATTTTTGAGAGAGAGAGAGAGAGAGAGAGAGAGCAGGGATGGGGCAGAAAGAAAAGGAGACACAGAATCTGAAGCGGGCTCCAGGCTCCAGCTGTCAGCACAGAGTGGGGCTCAAATCCACAAACCACGAGATCATGACCTGAGCCCAAGTCAGATGTTTAACTGACTGAGCCACCTAGGTGCCCTGAAAATTCTTTTTATATGGCTTCTAAAAGTTTACTTACTACCTCTGAGCCCCTCTGGGATCATTTAATCATAGACATTGCATTTGACCAGGTGGTTTTCTGTAAGACATTTTAGCATAGGCTATATGAGTTCAACTAGCTCAAGCCACAACTCTTTAAGGAAACTCTCCTGGCTACTACATCTCTATGTTGGGTTAAATGATCCTCCTCTTGGCTCACAGGGCACAGTGTTTATCCCTCTATTCTAGCACATATGGCATAATCTTGTTCATCGTACATCTCTTGTCCTATGAAATGGTTATCACTTTGAATATAAAATTGTATTTCATTGTCTTATTTATCATTATATACTTAATATATACAAGGGTATGAGATCTATAGTAAATTATTGTTTATTTTTCTAAGAATAAGTTATAATATTAAAGAAATCTCAAAAAGCTTTTGTCTATAAACTATAGATACCTTAAAAAGGCATAACATTTATTTGGGTAAATATTCAGCTAGGTTCTCAGAGTTCTCTCTCTCTCTCTCTCTCTCTCTCTCTCTCATTTAAAATTATATTCTTAAAGTCTCAAAGGTTCTACTTCATATTTATTGGAAATTACTGATAGGTTGTCAGGGGATAGTCTAATCAAAAGCATCATATACAGAGGGAAGTCATAATTGTGTGTATATGGGGATTGATAAAACTGGGTGATGAGAATGCTAGAAGATGGAAACATTAGCAAATTAATAGATAAACAGTAAATATTTGCTATTAGGTGGGAATATATGCTAGAAAAAAATAAATCAGAAAATGAGCACAGCAGTACAGAAGGCAGAGGGTGACTTGTTTATTTAGGGTTATTACATTTTCTATTGGATTTACTATTTTGAGGTGTATCAGGGAAAGCCCTACAATACATTGGCATTGAGTGGAGGACTGAAGGAAAGAAAGAACAGTCACTGAGGTATCATGTAGATGTTTCACAATGAGGCTCCTTGCACCTAATATACTTGAAAAGTCTTTTGTCTATTTAAGAAAAGGGACATTTCAGCACTTCAAAAAGGCTTCTTGAAGTGAAAAGCTATTTTTGCTCATTTCATCAAGGCCTACATCCATCCTAGGCTCTATGCCAGTCATGAGCTTTTATCTCTCAGTGCACCCATGGTCTTAGTTACTTATTTTGGCCCTGAGCTACATGCACCATCTTCTGGTACATCAGCCCTAAGCATCATCTCTGGGTGGCCTTGGAGGGCAAGGGCCAAAGCACTTTACCCTTAAGACTACCTGAGAGCCATCTGTGGGAAACAGAACCTCAAATTCTCATCTGTACTCATATTCCTGGCCCTGAACTTAGCCTGAACCAGATGGCCTATTTCTGAACTTTGCCTCTGGAGGCAACTTGTCAGAGTGGAAAAATTGTGAATTGAGGAGTCAGGCAGATGTGACACAGGATCCCATTTTCATCATCGGTCGCATGGGATTTCAGGCAGTGACTAAATCCTGATTTTCTTCAGTTGATAATAATGACTCTGATATTTACTTTTAGAGTTTCAGAATCATCTGGAGGACTGGTTACAATGCAGATTGCTTGACCATTCCCAAGGCTTTCTGATTCAGTAGGTCTGAGAGTGGAGCCCAATAATTTGCATTGATAACAATCTGCTAGATGATGCTGCTGGCTGCTCAGTGTACCACACTTTGAAAACTGGTGATAAAGACTTTGATATTAAAATAGATATTATATTTATTTTTACTATGTGTAATTCACAGTTCTGCAGACTTTATATAAGTAGAATGCCTGTTAAAGTGGCTTTCCTCCTACTACCAGTACCTGGCTGTGACAACTCAACATCCAAGTCTTTGACCTTCACTTGGGCCTTTTATCCAGCTTCCTTACAACTTTGTGAATGCTCACAGTTCAAAGGGATCACCAAACACTAAACTGGGACATGGATTGGTTATGTGAGCCTCTGAACTATTAACAGGCTGGCTCCTTGGGCTCTTATTAATGCTTTTGTATCCTTTGGCCTTCGGTTGTCATCTGTTTTCCTTATAAGATAGATGTTTTTTTAAATAGACTTTGCTCCTGATGAAATTACCTTTCCTAAAGGACAGCAAGCTACACACCTATCACGCTTATCTATTGTTTTCAAGCAGTTGGCATTGTTTTATATTAAATTGCTAATTGTTATTAATTACCTTGGCATTTCTGGGAAGAGCATTAATCTTGGCACAGTCATTTTGTATTTCGATAGAAGCATCATTTGCCTCCCATCAGAAGGAATTTCTTTCTTGAGAGCTATTCATAAATATGTCATTTATTGTAAATCACCACTTAGGGGAACAAAATCCAACATCTGGATGAACACTGGTAAGGTCAAAGGTGTCAGGGCTAATTTAATCCTCCTTATATTTAGATCAATCATTCTGTTCCCATGCAGCACCACTAAAGAAAGAGAGTTGTTAGAGAGAGTAAAGTATTTCAATGCTAGAGAGATAAATAGGTATCGATGCTATCAGTAATAACAGTAACAGCAACTACTAAAACATTGGCTCTTAATATACCCCTGGTAATATCATTAGTGATCCGCATGCACAAGCTCTTTTAACCTTGAAAATACTTTAGTGAACTGGGTACTACTATTATTCCCATTTTACAGATGAGGAAATTGAGGTTTAGAGTAAATAACTGGCTCAGCACAGACCAAGTGCTAAATGAAGAGGCTGGGACTTGAATCCAGATTACCTTGATGACAAAATTTGAGGTATTAACCACAAATAAGGCATGGTCCCTGCCTTTGGAAAACTTAGAGTTTCAATTAAGGAAGTGATGGACACATATGGTAAAGTACAAAGCCAGTGGCAAAACTGATGTAGTATTCAAAAATAAGGAATAATTAAAACCGGAAGAGAGAGAATAATTAATTACATAAGAAAATTCTGAAAAACAGTAGAATTTGAGCAGAGGCAGTTGTGCGTAATTTTTACAGCACATTTTGTCATGATGATTTTAGCCTTCACTTGCTAATTGCCATAAAAATGGTATTTAATTGTGCCTAGATTTTTGACTAAAAATGTATATGGATGATATTTTATGCTGTATGGTGAGACTTCAATTATATCAGAAAGATGTTTTTAGAACAATGGTTAATTGTTAAAAATGATAACAATGGTTATCATGAGAGTTGTATAAATGGTGGCTATTTGAATGGAATTACAGTTGATGGTATAAATTTGATATATAGCAGTGAGAAAATTCAAGAGGGTATAGCTTAGAACAACATGATTGAGGAAAGACTACCATGCCTGTTTGAGAAGGACTGCCCAGAGTGAATGGAGCCTAGTGCAATGTGGTATATGGGAAGAGGTATGTGGAAAGAAACATAGTGACCACCTTTGAAGGAACCTGTATGCCAAGTAAGAGAACTTGGATTTTATTCCATACTTAAAAGTGATCAAAGATTTCCTCGGAATAATATGCCATGATTAGAGCTGCACCTTAGGGTGTGGGGCCAAATGTTATGCATAGACCAGTACAGAGAAACCTCAGGGAGAGAAATTAAGGTACTGTACCAGTCACACACAGTAGTGAGGAAACAGAGTCATCAATGAAATAAAAATGAAGACAGTGGTAGTAGCAGCAAAAAGCCTGGAAGAGGTGCTGGAATATTTGGTGAACTGACTGGATGTGAAACACTGGGGACAGGAAAGAGTCAAAGATAACTGAGGTATGGTATCTGAGTACTGAGCTTTGATTAGAGAAGAACATATTCTTTTTTAATGGAACTGTGCCCACATAGCTTCTTTAATGGAATAGTAATAACATTTTAGAATAACTTCTCTTGAATGCTTCCCATGTACCAGTTCGTCACATATTTTATCATATTTTCTCCTTACAAAAACCCGACAAAGGTAATATTACTCTTCTCATTATAGATAATAGAAAACTGTGTGGTATAATAATTTCCTCAAGAAGACATAATAGTGAAGTCTGAGTGTAGTCTAGAATGATTTGATTTTAGAGCCCAATACTATTATTCCATTGTACATCCCAAAGAATAAAGTGTAGCATTTTACAGGTAAGTGATTCTCCAAGAGGTCTGAGTGAATGTGTCACAAAGATAATCCCAGGGGGAAAAAATGCGATGTGTAATTTTTTATGGCCTTTCAAGTTGAAGTTTCCCAAAAGCATAATGGACATAGTTATAGTAACTCCCATATTGTTATAATATTTTACAATTAAAAAGACTGCTTACTTTATAAACTCAGTGCATTCTTATACTCATTCTATAAGGTGAACAAGTAAGTGCCATTGTCAACATTTTACAGGTGATAACAATGGGGCTTGTAGACAGATGACAAATGACATCCAAGGACATTCAGACAGTGGTAACGCTGGATCTAGACACCAGTCTCACACCACTCCCAGCATTGTTTCCTGTACTTCAAATAGTTTTAAGTAAAAGACATAACTTACTCTAAATTAAAAATTTGGCTATAAAAATAGAATTAATCAGAAAGCAGAGATATTTTGTAAAGAACATTAAATACTAGGTTGAAGGAGAGGATATAATTTGAGACATTCTCCCTTTCTGTATTTCAGTGTCAGACTTCCACACAAAACATTCTTGGTACCACTATTCACTCCCCTTATATAAATACACAATTTGGGAAGATTTCTGCTTCCAATCAAGATAAGGTAACAAGACTGGGTTTATACTTCTGCTTGAAACAACCAAAACATTTGCAAAACACTAGACATCAGACAAAGAAGGATAGTGATATCTGAGAACCAGAAGCAAATGACATGAGCCATTTGATTATCCTAGGGTAAAGGCTTGAGATAATTTTCAGGCTGCAGAGCAGGGAAAGGGAACTCAGGTACAGTCAAGAAGACTCCCTGAGTTGAGGAGATGGAAATGAGAGTGCAACTTCAGAAGACAGAGTACAAAACAGGAGAAAGCTGCACAGAGAGAAATCTACATATCTCAGAGGGTAACTCTCAAGAATTCAGTTGGGTTCTGATTAGTGCATAAATTGAGAGAAAAATACATGAATCTGGGGAAAATCATCCAAAGGATTAACAAGAGCAGGACCTGGCCAGAAATCATGCCAGTTCCCACCAGATTCATTGAGCATTGGATAGAGTATACAAAAAGGACTGGGCTCAGTAGGAGAAAATAATTACTCATACTATTACCAGCGTTCCAGTCCTACCTAAAAAACTATAACAGTAATGTGTAAAAGGACAAAACTATTTACAAGTTAATCAATTGTATTCCAGAACAAAGTTCAAGAATATTTATGTGAATATAAAAAATATCCAATGGCATAAAGGTAAAATATTTGGCATCCAATTAAACATTACCAGTCATACAAAGAAACAGGAAAATACAACCCTTTATAAGTAACTGAATCAATCAGAACTGACATAGCTGTTAGAATTAAGAGCCAAGGGTATTCAAAGTGATATATAATTATATTCCATATGTTAAAAAAAGTAAGAAGACATGAAAGATAAAAATGACCAACTTTGAATTTCTGGTGATGAAAATTACTGTCTGAGATACAAAATTCTATGTATTTGAATAACAGCAGAATAAATATTACAGACAAAAAGATTAGTGAACTTGAAGACAAAGCAATAAAACTATCCAAAATAAAACACAAAAAGAAGGGAAAGTAATCACTTTAGTTACCACTTAGTTGTAGGACAACATCAAGTAGCCAAATGTATGTATAAATGTGGAATAGAAGTTCCTGAAGGGGGTGTAAAAAGATATTTCAAGATATTATGGATTTCTTTCCTATTTAAACTTTTAAATTACAAATATATTTTTAAACAAAATAATAAGATAATGTGAGGTTTATAAAACATGTACAAGTAAAATGTATAAGAATAATAAAACAAAGGTCAGATGTTTAGAAGTCAAAGATTGCTATTGCAAAGCTCTTATACTGTATATTAAGGGGTATAATTTCACTTGAAGGTAGATTGTGAAAGTTACAGATGAATAATATAAAACCTAAAGCAACTACAAAAACAATAAACAATTATAGCTAATATGCGAATATCCTAATATTAGTGCACTTAATAACAACTTCGAAATACACAAATCAAGAACTTATAGAATTTCAAAGCAGTACACAAAAATGCACAGTTATAGACAGAAATTTAAATAACTCCCCCTCAATAGAACAAATAGAAAATCAGTAAGGATATTAAAAATTGGAACACTGTAATTGTTCCAATTGACATTTACAGAACATAACATTCAGTGAAAACAGAAAACATATTATTTCAGGTAGATGGAGGCAATGGAGAACATTTACCAAAATAGATCATATGCAGGTATCAAAATTTTGTCAATAAATTTGAAATGTTCATGTCAGAAAAGATCATGTTATCTGGCCATGACGGAATTAAATTGGTATTCAATAATAAATAGATCTCTGGAAAATCTTTTAGTATTTGGAAACTAACCCTTGTTTATGTAATCCATGGATCAAAGAAAAAACAAGAAATAGGAAAGTGTTTGAAACTAAATAAAAATAAAACATCCATATCACAATTTGTGGGAGGTGCTAAGGTACCACTTGGAGCAGTATACACATATCAGAAAAGAAGGAAAGATCTCAAATAAATGACCTCAGCCTCAAGAAGCAAGTAAAGAAGATCTATTAAACCCTAAGTAAATAGGGGAGAATAAAAAAGAAAGAGCAGAGTAGAAATCAATGAAATAGAAAACAGAAGGCATTAATTAAATCCAAAGCTGCTTCTTTCAGAGAATCTATAAAGTTGTTTAAGTTCTAGTCAGACTAATAAAGAAAAGAGAGATAAACAAATTACTAAAATTAGGAAAGAAAGAAGATATATGTGAAGATATATATACATATATATATGTATATGTATAAATATATATGTATATATATACATATACATATATATATACATACATACACATATAAAGAGATACATATAATAAGGGAAATTGTACATAACTTTTTACCAATAATTTAAATAACTTAGGTGAAATGGACAAATTCCTTGAAATATACAACCTATTAAAGCTCGTTCAAGAAGTCGGAACATGAAAAGTTCAACATCTATTAAAGAAATGGAATTTATAGTTAAAATCCTTCCTACAATGAGAACTCCAGACACAGATAGCCTCACTCGTGAATTTTACTTAAGATTTAAGAAAGACATCATACCAAGTCTACATAATATTTACTGAAAATTGGAAAAAAAGTAAAATCTCAAAACATTCTGTGACATCTCTATTGTTCCATTACCAAAATCAAAGACTTTATAATATAGGAAAACTAGACAATAACAATGTTAGCAAATTGATTCTAACACTGCATGAAAAGGTTGTTACACCATGACAAAGTAGTTCTATGTCTAGAATTCAGGGTTGGTTTAATATCTTAATATCTAATAATTTACCATATTAGTAATATAAAAATGAATAATTATATACTCAACATAATAGATACAGAAAAATAGTTTGACAGGATCCAACATCAATTCCTGGTAAAACTCTTGCCTAACTAAGAATCAAAGGGCAATTAAGGTCACCTTCAAAAACCTACAGTTGACAATGCAGTAAATGAAGAAAAACTGAATGCCTTCCCCTCAAGATCAGCTACACGAGAAGGATGTTTGCTCTGACTATTTCTATTCAACATTTTACTGGAAATGCTAGCCATTCTAATAAGAATATTTTTTTTACAGGCATCCAAAGTAAAAAGGAAGAAGTAAACACTGTCTTTATTTACAGATAACATGATTATCTATGTAGAAAATCTGATATAATCTACAAAAATCTTCTAGACCTAAAAAGTGAGTTTAGCAAGGTTGTATGACACAAAAACAGTATTAAAAACTTAGGCATATGTCTATATATAGTAGCGAAGAACAATTAGAAACTGAAAAAATTTTAAATGCCATTTGCAATAACATTGAAAATATAAAATGGTATAGATGAATGCAACAAAATTTATGAAAACCTGCATGTTGAACTCCATAAAACTGCTTAGAGAAGTTGAATAAGATATAAGTTAGAGAGACATATTATTTTCACAGTTTTAAAGAATCAGTATTGTTAAATGTCAATTTTCTCCCAAACTGATCTAAAGATTCTATGCAAACCAAAAATCAAAATTTTATACTTTTAGAAATTTTCAAACCAGTTCTAAAATTCATGAGAGATGCACAAGTCTTATAATACTCAAAACAATGTTTTAAAACAAGAACTAGTACTACCTTATTTCAATGCTTATTACTAAGCTCCACTAGTCAAGATACTGCAGTACTGGTGTAAAGACAGACACATAGAAGAGAGTCCAGAAATGGGGCCTCATCTATCTGGATAACTTATTTTTGAGAAAACTTTTGGCGGTGGTAATATGTTCACCACACTGGTTGTGATCAGGTTTTGGTGTTACATTTATCAAATTATACTTGAATGATGCACAACTTACTTTATGTTAATTATAATTCAATAAAACTGTTAAAAGTACATCTCTGTACATAAGGAGCTAACATATATGTTAGCTTCATCTCTGCCCCTTTACTTTTTTCATTGCTTCTTCTTCCATGCTTCCTTTCTTCTCCTCTTCAATCCTTCCCCCTCCACATATTTCTGCCTTCCTGCCTAAAACATTTTAATTCCATAATATAAGTTCTGAAAAACTGAGGAAAAATGAAAATTTCATTTGATGTCTGCCTGTTGTCACTGCAGGTAGTTGTATCTAGAGCCAACATGGCCAAATGTGATGAACACAGGCTTTGGGGTTAGACAGTAATAAGTTCAAGTCCTTGCTTTATCTCTTTCAACTTGTGTGATCTGAAGCAAGTCACTCTGAATTTACCTCAATTTCCTCATCTGAAAAATAAGAATAATTATAGCTATTCTTTAACGATAATATGTAGATTAAATTTAGAGATCATTTGAAGCAAGACTTTATCTCCTTGAGTTTTAATTTCCTAATGTAAAAAAAATAGGGAAAATTGTAACTATTCTCTTAAGGATAATATAAGGATTAAACTTAGATGATGTGTGCTAACATTTCTGGTCCTTACTTCTAAACATGATAATTTCTCTTCCTCTTTTTAGGAAAGAGCCTCCCTCCAAGAAGATAATGTACTAATGCTCTCCTTTGTGCAAAAGGTAGAATTATACTTCTAATAATGTTAGAGTTTAAAGACATTGTAGAGATAATTTCATTTAAAAGCTTGTATTTCCATAATGGTAGAATGCTGATGTCTAAAACCCCCAATAGAAAATTGGATAAGTCAAGCCTGCCTAGAAATTTGTGAGTCTCTCAAACCTCTGTTCTTCACGCCATGAATTGTATAAGATTGAGTAGAAACCTCCTTAGGCTTCCAACAGTTCAACTGTCCTGATTCTTTAGGAAAGCTGGTGATCACTAATTGTAGGCTCACTTCATCATTGCTTGCCTTATGAAGCCAATTCTGTCTCCCCCGCTGCTCTTTTCCAGTCTGAATGCTCAGAGTAATGAGGTCTAACTGGAAGCCCCAAGTTTTTCCTCAGCCATTGTAACCTTTTATTTATGCCTTTGCCTGAACTGCCTTCTGTCAATAGAAATCAAATTGAGAGCCATCGTTTGCAAGCAGCCCAGCCAGGCTCTGCATTTTTAACAATATCATTTCGCCAGACATCGAACAGATCTCTGGTTGGGCTGATAAATTGTCAGAATAGAGTTGAAATATGTCACAAGCTGATAAAACCAGCTGGGACACTCACAAGGGGAGAAGAGTGAGTCTGAATCCAAGTAGGTCTAAAGAAGGGCAGGCATCTGCCCTTGGTCTCCCATCTCCTTGAGGTAGGATATGCACAACCCACTGGGACCTCTCGTCAATTACAGCCTCCCAGGCATCTTCACCTCTGCTGAGTCCAAAGGAAGCATATTATCTTCCCCTTCAAACTTGTTTTCCTAGGATGTCTCATCACCACTATCTCAAGTCCTGGAACAGGGAAAGGAGAGCTATCAAAATCCCGCTGGACGTGTGTGAGGGGGAGAAATGATGGGGAGAAAAGTTAAAAGTAAAGTGTCTTCTCCAAATTAAGACTGGCCTAGGGGCTTGAATTTTGGGTTGCTTTACCCATCAAACATTCCTTTGAGGTATCCTTCTCTCTATTTCACAGATAAGGAAGTTGAGGCTTAGAGAAATTGTGGTGACTCACATTGTGGTGACTCACATTGTGGTGAAAGGCACAGACCAGGTAAAATGAAAATAATAGACTTGACATCTCATGAATGACAGCATAAATTTATTTCCATTGCAAATATATATTTATTAAATGTATGTTAGGAAAAACTATTAAATACCATAAAGGACAAATATTAGCATAAGGCCATTCTATATTTAAATTATTTCTAGATATGATTACTGTAATATATTTAATACATTCCAAACTTGACTGACTTTTACCAAGTTATTAGTCCAGAAACTCTGTTTAGGAATTTTCACATCCCTTCACTCTCCACAGCTTTAGACTTCTGGTTGCTTAAAAACATCAAAACAGTGGTAAGTAAACATGACCACAGGGCCTAGGGGAGAGGATGTTAATTCATGATTTAGAATTAAAGTCCCTATTAATTGAAATAACTAACATTTATATCATACTTTAGAGATTATCAAGCCTATCCTTCTGGATGACTTCATTCATCCTTACAAAAAATATGAAAGAATATGTTTAGGCTTTTATACAGCTGAAACTGAAGCATTATAAAAGGAAAAGTGCTTTGTGACACAGATACTAACCCTCACTTTTAACAAATTGGGAATAGAAGGTTAGAGACTTTAAGCAATCTTAGTCACTCAACCAATAGGTGTTGGGGATAAGACACTTATGTGTCTTTGTCTGTGTCTACCCATGTCCTTTCTGTTAAAATAGTTTGCCTCCCTCAGGGTTATCAATGGACTCATCCACCACTATTACTTTGTAGGCTTTCTAAGAAAACATGGGCTACATTCAACTTGATTTCTTTCATCAGTGGAATTATCTTAATGTAGCTAATATCAGTAGCTGATCCATTTTAATTATAATAAACATTAGTGATAAGGATATAGTAAGAATGCAAAAACGGCCACATATTATTCCTTACCCTTCATGACCTTTGGATATGTCCTCTCACAGTGACACTGGGGTGGCCCATGTACATTAGTAAAGTGAGCAAACATAGGCTTAACTAGCATTCGTGTATAGACTTGTTGCTGTTGGGATGCCTGCCACTGCCACAATATGAAGAAGATGGCTAGTCTGGTGAATTATGAAACAAGATGTGTCCCAGGAGCCTCTTTCATCCTGGTGGAATCTCAATGCCAGACTTGAGTGAGGTTGTTCTTGATTGTGTAGCCATCAGCCAATGACAGCTGACTTGAATAAAATAAGCCCAGAAGAGATCTGCCAAGTCAGACCAGACCGGAAGAACTGCCCACATGTCTCACAGATCATGAGCTGCTTAAGTGGGAGTTATTTTAAGCTGCTAAATTTCAGTGTGTTTGTTACACATCAAAGGTCTCTACTTATATTCCAGCAGATATTAACTACTAAAAAAAGGCACCTGCATTTTGAAGTCTTCTAGAGCTTGAAGCACAAGTTAAATGGGCCTACTGGTCTCCTTCCTCTAACAAATTCTTCCTCACATTCCTCAAATAAAATAAAAAGTTGCCAATTCCAGCCCTCATCCATTTTCAATGTCATAGCATCCTAGACTAGACCACATTGAGTTAAATCTTACCATTGTGCTCTTAGCTGTTTATTTTGCAGTTGTATGGTGTGTTTCTTTGTAGATCACCTTAAAGCCTTTGACTTCAAAGTAGACCATAAATAATATATATTAATTCTGCTATATGAATAAATTGTTTTTTATTCATGTGTCATGTGAAAAAATATGAACATGTTTGGTGAGGTTTGTTTGAGATATTGTCTTAAAACTTTACATTTTTGGTCTCTCATCCATTCATTTACACGGGGCCTGAAGGGTACTTCAAACAAACAAAAAGTCAACTTTTAGAAAAGTCACTATGAAGCTTTTTTACTTAGGTAACTCTATATAGTTTGCACCAGGATGAGTTTCAGCAGTTATTTACATTTTCCTCAGCCAATGAATATGTTCTGTGTCTATATCCAACTCCATACTAAGATCTTCACTTTCAAAGCTCCAAAAATTTAGCAAGAAACATACCATTGGCAGCATAGCACTGTGGCTAAGACTATAAGGCTTTCCAGTATGCCTCAGATCAAGCTAGCACTACCACTCCGCTGGAGATTGACATATTACCTATAACTACCTTACAGGATTCTTATGAATGTTACATAAGGCAACAATTATAAGGTACTTAGTGTATACCTAGTACAGAGTAAATTCTCAGTGATACATAGTTAGATTCACTTATTTACTCTAGTTGAAGATGGTGGAAGAAAGTAAATCAATGGAAATGATATTCTGAAGCTCTTGTTCACCAACAGTCTCAAGTCCCTTTGGTTTCACCTATTAGACAAAACTCCAGTGTTCACTCAAATTTTAGTTTTGTAGTCTCTGCCCAATATCTAGCCTTTGATATGGACTGATCATTGTAGGATAGAGATTAATACTACAAGTTCTGAAGTCAGATAGCTTGGGCTTAAATTTTGATTCAAGCATTTACTTATTATACAACTTTGGGTAAATTAATTTAAATATCTGTAACACAGTTTCTTTACCCATAAAATGGAGGTAGTAACAGTATATTTTTCATGCTATTATGTTGAAAATTAAGTAAAAATATAAATGTTAAGTGCGTGCTAAAATTTGTGCTTGACACATGGTAAACACTGATACGCTTCTATGAATATGTTTACACCCAGGTTACTGTGTGCCACTGATAAATTCAACTTAAATATATACTGGAACTAGTACAAAGCCATGTCTTCCAAATTCAGCTGAATTTCATGATTCTTCTAATTGTATTTAACTCTCCAATTTTATAAAGATTAATACAAATAGCATCATGAAAGTATGTGGATTTAGTGAGATACATATAAGTTGACATACAAGTTCTCTCATTTGCTGGTTTTGTAAATCTGAACAATATAACTTCCTTGTGTCTTAGTTCATTCACCTGCAAAACAGAGTAATAAAATATAACTCTTAGAATTGACATTAGGGATTAAATGAAAAAGCATATGTAAAGTGTCTGGCACAGATACTCTCAACAAATTTGATGTGTTCAACTTTAATTATATATTTTTGTGATACTCAATAATTTAAAACATAAGACATGAGTAGAAAAATGGATCGAGCTTTATTTTAGTAGTGAGACTCTTCACAAATTGGTGGGAAATGGCTTCCTATTAGTAGGAATCAAATTGATAGTATTAGTGACTATTGTCATAGTAACCATACCTTAGCAACAAGGAAGAGATGAGCATACCTGGTGTGCCTTCATGATGATGCTACATTTACATTTTCATCCAGTATTATTTCAAGATCTCTACTTACTGGCTAGACCAAAATGATGGTTGGAATTAATATTGCTTGTTAGTCATATTGAATTGTTCTATTGATTATAACCCTCTACTTGCCCTGACTTTATTTAGTAATAGCTCTGCTATAGTACTAAAGTGTTCAACAGCTCCTTTCCAGAAACAACCAAATGTTCTGTATCACATTAAGAGTGCTGACCTCTGGGGACAAGTGGCATTTTCTTTACATGTAAATAACAGAGTAGCAAAGGCCAAAGGTAACTATAAAGACTATGAGATCTTTTGATCAGCAAAGGAAGAATAGCATGTTACTATCTAAAGATTATAAAGAGACATAAAAGACACACTTCTGCTTGGAATATATCCATTTTCATCCTTGCCAACCTTTGTTACATGAGCTCCAGTATCATGCAGAGTCTTTGATCTTAGCCATTCATTTATTCATTCTTTCCAGAATCTACTGTTTTGTAGGCTCTTGGGCTTTTGTTAAATAGTGATGGAGAAAAATATTTAAATTTCAATTCTATCATTCTTTAAAAAAGAAATAATCAAGAAACTAGGAAAATTTTTTTTCAATTGTGAAAAGAGCATGTATCACTATGAAGATTCAAATATGCAAACAAATATAATAGCCAATATTTATTAAGCATGCTCATATGAAAAGTACTCTCCCCAGGACCTCATGAATTGACTCATTAATCCTCCTTAAAATATTATGAGATGGGTACTAATTATTCCAACTTTATAAAATAATTAGTATTATAACAATCCCCATTTTATAGTCAAAGAAACTAAAAGATAAAAAAATTACATAACTTGTCTAGAGTCACACATTTAGTAAAATAATGAAGACAGTGGTCTGACCACAGGAGTCACATGCTTTTTGATAGTCAATAAAGTATATTAAGCAGAATTGAAAACAAAGGAAATACTCAATGAGCAGCCCCCCTCTACTAATAATCCACTCTTGATTACCTCTAGTTACACAAGAGCATTTGATTTTCAAGCTGGAAAAAGCCCAGAGAACATCTAGTTCTACCTTATTATTTCACAGAGGAAGCAACTGAGACACTAGTATACATGGTTTGTTCAAAGTCACAGCATGGTGGCAGAGCTATCACCCAAATTCTGGTCTCCAGACTTCCAGACTGTATTGTTTCCCTTATATGATACCCCACAGCTATTCCTCATCATACAATTTGATTTCTAATGTAAAATGCAGCAAAATTCATGAGCCCAGAAGAAAAGATAGAATATCAGCTTTCTTATTTTCAGCATATATTTATCCTGACAAATGCATCAAATAATAAATCTCAGCTGCCAAGTACATTGGTTTGAGTGGTGCCAATTTCAATGTGAATCAAATTTTAATAGCATTATTTGCAATCCAAGAAAATGAATTATATGGAAGAGAAAGAACACTGTATCCTTAACTACCACACAACCTCCAAATACCCCTTCATGACAGCCTTCTGAGTACACCCTGAATTCAATTTCTCCATCAGTGGAGAGCAAACTGGTCAGAAATGCCGTTATATGGTTCTTTATTACACTGCTGTTTTTCCTGTGTTTTTTTTTTTAATTTTAATTTGACAGGATGCTTTATTCCTTCTCTCATTCTGCGTCTGCAAGATCTTCACCTTCTGTGCTCCCAGCTCACAACTAGAAATCCCCACAGTCTTTATTTGCCCTCCCTCCTAGGATAAAAATAAAATCTCCATCTGGGTTGAAAAAATTAATATATTGTTGTGCAGATTGAGGATAAAAATGTTTCTAGGCAAGTTTCAAATAAGTCTTGGTGATTCCATTAAATCTTTTTAATAGCTGCCCCTGTCAAGCCAAACCCCATGTTCTCGGAGAAAATGACTTGCAGTATTTCTTCCAAATAAGTATTTGATTTTTTTTCAGGAAATAGCCTAAAGCTCAAATGATAGACAATTAGTTTTCTTAAGACCAAATTAATTAAAACTCACTGGCTAAGTGTCTTTGTGTAGCATTTAATAGATGTTAATGTTTTAACACAGAACAAAAAAATCTAACTTCGGAGATTTGTTCTTCAAATTATTGGACCCACAAGAGAATTCTGTGTTTCCTGGATCCAGTATGATTTTAAAAGCTGCAAATCTGGAAAGAAGTGACAATTTGGAGTTGGAACTCTGCTGTTCTGTGATGGTAATCAGAATCCTCTAATAAAATTGTCAATAATCTATAGCTATCTGGTTGTCTAAGAATGTTCATGGATTTATTCACTGTTTCCCCATGATGGGTACATCTAATCAATAGATGAATTAAGCCTTCCTTTTCTAGGTTTTAGCGTGTGGAATATTTTTGATATATTCTCGCAAAAATGTTTTTTAGTAATTCACCCAAATAAGGTGAGCTGATAAATATCAAGCAAGTTTTGCCCAGTGGATATTTTAGACTAATATGTAAAGATAGACCCAGAAACAAGATATGATCACTGAAAAAAAGATTTCAGATTCACTCTAAGAGTTTCTGGCTCTCCTTTCATGAGAATACAAAGGATTTTTTTTTTAATAGAAGCAGAATCATGGAAATAATGCATCCAAAAGATGGAGGGGGGAAATGAGTAAATAAAGAAAAAATATAAGTTAAGATGGAGAAGGTTGAGTATAGATTAGCTCAGGAAAAATATACTTGGCATTTATTTTGCATCAGGCATACTACTCAGTGCTAGCCAGTGTGTATAGGTAGTGAGGGCAATAGTCATGTGAATAATTAATTACTAGCCAGTGTGAAAAGTACTACGATAAAGAAGATGTATAGAAAGTGCTGAGGGAACACGTAAAGAAAGAACTCACTCTGCCATGACAGGGCTCATGAGAAGAAGTCATATTTTAGCTCCTCTTTAAAAATATATTTTTACTTTTAGTAAAGTCCCCTAGTCACCATCTAAACTTTGAAGTCCCATTTCCTAGAGGCTTTTAAATATTTCAACTCTTTCCTCTCTTGCTAAGATCATTGTTCCAAATTCTGCTAATACAGTTTTTGTGTATTTTTATTTTTCACATTATCAATTGAAAGCTTGCTGTTAACAATTCTTTCCCTTTTTATTTTTTTCCATTACAATTAAACCACATTTTTGTGATTCTGTAAACGTCTGAAAGATATTGATGAATTAAGCTACAACTATGATTATGTTTCTTTTGTTCCTTTTCTGGTTCAGTTTCTGTCAACAAACATTATTCTAGACTCTATGTTTCTTCCTTTGTTTATTTTGCATTTATCAATTCATTGTCAAATTATTTGAAATGCACTGTAAGAACCATAAAACATCTATTAATATTATTTCTAAATGCTCAAATTCCTCAGATAAATGATCAGTTTCTTTTTTGCTTGTTGTTTTTTTGGGTTGTGTTTCTCTGTTTATTTGCTACCTAGAGCCAGTTCTCCCAGAATTCTCCATCCCAGTGCCCCAGGGTGGACTTCCTACTCTGCAGGCCCTAGGGCTCTTTTCACCCTAGGGCTCTTTTCACCCTAGGGCTCTTTTTCTCTGTTTTTAATATTAGTTCCCATGTGTAGGGGACATTTGTGATTTTATTTGCCCAGTGGCTAAACCCTTCCTATGAGCCAGACTCCCACTATACGAGCTCTTACAACAAGAATATGACACCTGATCTGGTTTTCATGAATCGGATCCATCTACTCTGGACTTTACATCAGAAGCTGTTGGCACAAACAAAAATCAGGCAGCTCAATCCAGTTGTGGCAGTAGTAGTAGTGACAGCAGTCTGTTGCTGATGGTATCGGCAGTACAATCTGAGTGTTTATGCCCAACTGGCAGTGGCATCTGAGCTTAGAAGACTAATCATAGGTATTAGTTTTGGCTCATGCTTACCCTTCTGGAATTTCTACTAGTATAATAGTAGATTGCCTAATTTTTTTTCTTCTTTCTATCCTATCTTTTAATTGCTTTTTTTTTTTTATTTTTTTTTATTTTTTAATATATGAAATTTACTGTCAAATTGGTTTCCATACAACACCCAGTGCTCATCCCAAAAAGTGCCCTCCTCAATACCCATCACCCACCCTGCCCTCCCTCCCACCCTGCCCTCCCTCCCACCCCCCATCAACCCTCAGTTTGTTCTCAGTTTTTAACAGTCTCTAATGCTTTGGCTCTCTTCCACTCTAACCTCTTTTTTTTTTCCTTCCCCTCCGCCATGGGTTTCTGTTATGTTTCTCAGGATCCACATAAGAGTGAAACCATATGGTATCTGTCTTTCTCTGTATGGCTTATTTCACTTAGCATCACACTCTCCAGTTCCATCCATGTTGCTACAAAAGGCCATATTTCATTTTTTCTCATTGCCACGTAGTATTCCATTGTGTATATAAACCACAATTTCTTTATCCATTCATCAGTTGATGGACATTTAGGCTCTTTCCATAATTTGGCTATTGTTGAGAGTGCCGCTATAAACATTGGGGTACAGGTGCCCCTATGCATCAGTACTCCTGTATCCCTTGGATAAATTCCTAGCAGTGCTATTGCTGGGTCATAGGGTAGGTCTATTTTTAATTTTCTGAGGAACCTCCACACTGCTTTCCAGAGCGGCTGCACCAATTTGCATTCCCACCAACAGTGCAAGAGGGTTCCTATTTCTCCACATCCTCTCCAGCATCTATAGTCTCCTGATTTCTTCATTTTGGCCACTCTGACTGGCGTGAGGTGATATCTGAGTGTGGTTTTGATTTGTATTTCCCTGATAAGGAGCGACGTTGAACATCTTTTCATGTGCCTGTTGGCCATCCGGATGTCTTCTTTAGAGAAGTGTCTATTCATGTTTTCTGCCCATTTCTTCACTGGGTTATTTGTTTTTCGGGTGTGGAGTTTGATGAACTCTTTATAGATTTTGGATACTAGCCCTTTGTCCGATGTGTCATTTGCAACTATCTTTTCCCAGTCTGTTGGTTGCCTTTTAGTTTTGTTGGTTGTTTCCTTTGCTGTGAAGAAGCTTTTTATCTTCATAAGGTCCCAGTAATTCACTTTTGCTTTTAATTCCCTTGCCTTTGGGGATGTGCCGAGTAAGAGATTGCTACGGCTGAGGTCAGAGAGGTCTTTTCCTGCTTTCTCCTCTAAGGTTTTGATGGTTTCCTGTCTCACATTCAGATCCTTTATCCATTTTGAGTTTATTTTTGTGAATGGTGTGAGAAAGTGGTCTAGTTTCAACCTTCTGCATGTTGCTGTCCAGTTCTCCCAGCACCATTTGTTAAAGAGACTGTCTTTTTTCCATTGGATGTTCTTTCCTGCTTTGTCAAAGATGAGTTGGCCATACGTTTGTGGGTCTAGTTCTGGGGTTTCTATTCTATTCCATTGGTCTATGTGTCTGTTTTTATGCCAATACCATGCTGACTTGATGATGACAGCTTTGTAGTAGAGGCTAAAGTCTGGGATTGTGATGCCTCCTGCTTTGGTCTTCTTCTTCAAAATTACTTTGGCTATTCGGGGCCTTTTGTGGTTCCATATGAATTTTAGGATTGCTTGTTCTAGTTTCGAGAAGAATGCTGGTGCAATTTTGATAGGGATTGCATTGAATGTGTAGATAGCTTTGGGTAGTATTGACATTTTGACAATATTTATTCTTCCAATCCATGAGCAGGGAATGTCTTTCCATTTCTTTATATCTTCTTCAATTACCTGCATAAGCTTTCTATAGTTTTCAGCATACAGATCTTTTACATCTTTGGTTAGATTTATCTCTAGGTATTTTATGCTTCTTGGTGCAATTGTGAATGGGATCAGTTTCTTCATTTGTCTTTCTGTTGCTTCATTGTTAGTGTATAAGAATGCAACTGATTTCTGCACATTGATTTTGTATCCTGCAACTTTGCTGAATTCATGTATCAGTTCTAGCAGACTTTTGGTGGAGTCTATCGGATTTTCCATGTATAATATCATGTCATCTGCAAAAAGCGAAAGCTTGACTTCATCTTTGCCAATTTGGATGCCTTTGATTTCCTTTTGTTGTCTGATTGCTGATGCTAGAACTTCCAGCACTATATTAAACAACAGCGGTGACAGTGGGCATCCCTGTCGTGTTCCTGATCTCAGGGAAAAAGCTCTCAGTTTTTCCCCGTTGAGGATGATGTTAGTGATTTCTTCCTTAAATTTCATCATTTATATTTTTATTTTCAAGCAATGTTTTATTCATCTCCAGTTACTCCTTTAATGCCTTGGTATTGGTACCATGTTATTATTGGTTTATGGATATGACATCTTCCCTTAACTCTTTAAGCATCTTATTTACAGATTTTTTTTCATTAAAAATTTTTCCATTCCCCTTTACATTATTTTTGTTTCCTCTGAGTGCCTATTCTCTATGATCTCTTCCTCTTTCATGGTAGAGGTTTCTTTTATATAGGATTCTTGTATTCTCCTTTGTAATTATGAATGAGGTGCTGATTTATAGTAAGTATGTGCAGGCAGGGATTTAGCTAATGGTTCATAGAATTACTGAGTGATGAACTATATTGCCTTACTAAATATTAGATCTCTAGGTCTTTCTAGAGCTGTTCAGTTATTCTAAAAAGAATCTTCCCAGTATCCTCCATGGAGGAGTATTCCTGACTACTGACGTCTCCTGTCTGGAAGAGAGATGGAGCTGCAGAGTCTGCCTTTCACTGTGTGGTCGTTCTCTCATTTTTGGTCCCTTGACTCTCCCTGACCTCTGGTATGCTGTTTTCTCCAAGGTAGGAGATTTTATGAGTTAATTAACCAAAGAATAAATCTTGCATCTGGAACAACACCCACAAATTAATCAATATGATACACCACATTAACAAAATGAAGGATAGAAATCATAGGACCATCTCAGAAAAAGCCCTTGAAAAAATTCAACATCCACTCTTGATTTTAGCTCAGGTCGTGATCTCATGGTTTGTGAGATTGAGCCCCGCAAGACTGAGCCCCGCGTCACGCTCTGCTGTGACAGCAAGGAGTCTGTGTGGGATTCTCTCTCTCTCTTTCTCTCTCTCTCTGCCTCTCCTCCACTTGTGCACTCTCTCTCTCACAATAAATAAACTTTAAAAACAAAACCTTAAACCAACTGGGCATAGAGGGAACTTGAGCATAATAAAAACTATATATGGCAAATGCACAGCTAATGTCATACTCAACATTAAAAAGCTAAAAATGTTCCTTCTAGATAAGGAACAAGACAAGTATGCCCACTTTCATCACTTTTATTCAACATAGTACTGGAAGTCCTAGCCACCACAATTAGGCAAGAAAAAGATATAAAAGCCATCCAGATCAGAAAAGGAAGTAACACTATCTTTATTCATATACAGCATGATGTTTTATAAAGAAAACCCTGGAGACTCCAGCAAAACCTATTTGAACTAATAAATGAATTCCGTAAAATTGCAGAATATGAAATCAATACACAAAAAGCAGTTTCACTTCTATACATTAACAATGAATTATCAGGAATAAAAATTAAGAGAACAATCCCATTTACAGTTGCATCAAGAAGAATAAACTTAACTAAGGAGATTGAAGATCTTTACACTAAAAACTATAAGACACAGATGAAAAAAATTAAGAAGATACCAATAAATGGAAAGATATTTCATGCTCATGAATGGAAGAATTAACACTATTTAAATGTCCACACTACCCAAAGCAATCTTTGGATTCAATGAATCCTTATCAAAATACCAATGGAATTTTTCATAGAAATAGAAAAAAACTATCATAAAATGTATATGGAACCACATGAGACAGTGAATAGTCAAAGTAATCTTGAGAAACAACACAGCTGGAGGCATCATACTTTCTGATTTCAAACTGTATATATAATATTGTATTACTATAATACACAATTATATTACATAAATTATACAACATGGTATTGGCAATTATATTATATAAATTATAAAACAGATACATATATTAAGATAACAGAATAGAGATCCTAGAACTAAACCCATGCATATATGGCCTATCAATTTATAACAAAAGAGTCAAGAATGTACAATAGGGAAAGGACAATCTCTTCAATAAATGCTGCTGATAGAACTAGACTGCTCTATCAAAAAGAATAAAACTCAAGCACTAACTTAAAACATACAAAAAGAAAAAGAAACTCAAGTGGATTAAAGACTTGAACATAGTCCCGGAAACCATAAAACTCCTAGAAGAAAAAGGGGGTTAAGCTACTGGACATTGGTTTTGACAACTGGTCTCTTTTTTTATTATTTAACACCAAAAGCAAAGGAAACAAAAGCAAAAATAAAGTAGGGCTACATCAAACCAAAAATCTTCTGCACAGCAAAGCAAACATCAACAAACTAAAAAGGCAACATACCAAAGGGAAGAAAATATTGCAAATCACATATCTGATAGAGAACTGATATCTAAAATATATAAAGGACTCATACACACAAAGAAAGAACTTATACAAGTCAATAGCAAATGCAGAAGAAGAAGGAGGAGGAAGTGAGGGAGGAGATGGTGAAGGAGAAGGAAGAAGAAGAAGAAAAGAAACAATTCAATTAAAGAATGGCCTGAGGAAGTGAATAGACATTTTCCAAAGAATACATACTAATGGCCTACTGGTAAATGAAAAGATGTTTAGTATAATTAATTATCAGAGGAATGCACATGAGGTATCACCTCACACTTATTAGGATGGCTGTTATCGAAAAGACAAGAGATAAGCATTGAGAATGTGGAGAAAAGGGACCAATGTAAGTGCAAGTGTAAACTGATGCAGGCACTACAGAGAACATTATGGGAGGTCTTTAAAAAATTAAAAACAGAATTGCCATATGAGCCAGCAATTCCACTTCTGGGTACATATCAAAGAAAACAAAACCACTGTCAAAGAGACATTGTACGCTCATGATCACTGCAGCATTATTTACAATAGCCAAGACATGGAAGCAACATATGTAGCTGTCAACAGATGAAAGGATAAAGAAATATGATATATAATTAATATAAAATAAATAAAATAATAAAATAATATGTATAATAAATATTAGTTAGTCATTAAAAAAAGGAGGGGCACCTAGTGGCTCAGTAAGCTGAGTGTCCGACTCTTGATTTCAGCTCAGTTCATGATCCCAGGGCTGTGAGACTGAGCCCTGTGTTGGGCTATATGCTGAATGTGGAGCCTGCTTAACATTGGTTCTCTCTCTCCCTCTGCCCGTCTTCAATGCTCTCTCCCAAATAAAAATAAAATAAAATAATTAAAACAAAGGAAATCTTGACATTTGTGACAATATGTCACTTACGGGCATTATGATAAGTGAAATAGGTCAGACAAAGATAAATACTGTATGATCTCACATATATGTGGAATCTACAAGAAAAAAAGAAAAAAAAAACCCAAATTCATAGAAACAGAGAAAAGACTGGTGGCTGCCAGAGATAGGCATGGGGATGACAAAATTGGGTGAAGATGGCCAAAAATACAAACTTCCAGTTCTAAGACAAATAAACTCTAGAGATGTAATGTACGGTATGGTGACTATGGTTAACAGTACTCTATTGTGTATTTGAAAGCTACTAAGAGAATAAATCTTAAAAGTTCTCATCACAAGAAAAATAATTTGCAACTATGTGAAGTGATGGATGTTAATTAAACTTATTGTGATAATCATTTCATAATGTATGCATATATCAAATCATGTCATAAACCTTAAATTTATACAATGTTATATGTTTATTACATCTCAATAAAACTGGAAAAAAATTGTACATAATTAATGTATACAGTTTGATGAGTTTGGAGATAAATATGCACTCATGACACCATCACCACAATCTATGCCATAAACCTATCCATCACTTCTAAAAGTATCCTCCTGCCCTCTTATTTATTATTATATTTTTTGTGATAACAACACTTAATATAAAATTTACCTTCTTAGCAAATTTTCAATATACAACATAGTATCATTAACTATAGGCACTATACAGTAGATCTCTAGGATTCATCATCTTATATAAATGAAACTTTGTACATTTTGACTAATACCACCCCAGTGGTATTTGACTGTTTGCCTCCAGCTCCTGGCAACTGCTATTTCACTCCCCAAATCTATGAGTTGAACAACTTTAGATTTATCATATAAGTGATTCATGTAGTACTTGTCCTTCTTCCTGGCTTATTATCACTTAGCATAATATCCTCCAAGTCCATCCATACTGTTGAAAATAGGAGGACTTCCTTCTTTATAAAGGCTGAATAATATTCCATTGTTTATACTACATTTTCCCTTAGTCTTTTCTTCCCCAACATACACTTTCCTTCACACAATTTTTTAATTGTTCCTTCACACAATTTTTTAATTGTTCCTTTTGTTAAGTATTCCCAAATGAATTTTGTTAATAGCAACATTTTTACAATAGCCAAGATATTGAAGCATCCCAAGTATCCATTAATAGATGAATGGCTAAAGGAAAAGTGGAATATATATATATATACATATATACATATATATATACATATATATGTATATATGTATATATATATATATCAACAACATGGTTGGAGCTAGAGAGAATAATGTTGAGAGGTAAGTCAGTCATAGACAAATACCATACGATTTCATTCATATGTGGAAGTTAAGAAACAAAACAAACAAGTGAAGGGAAAGAGAGAGAGAGAGAGAGAAATACAGAATGGAACTAAGAAACAGACCCATAACTTTAGAGAACAAACTGATGGTTACCAAAGGGGGAGGGTGGGAGGGAGATGTGTTAAATAGGTGATGGGGATTAAGGAGTATACTTGTCATGATGCACACAGGATGATGTATGGAAGTGTTGAATTACTATATTATACACTTGAAACTAATTTAACAGTGTATGTTAACTAACTGGAATTAAAACAAAAACGTTAAAAAATCAAAAATGAAAAAGAATCCTATTTCCTTTCCATCTTTCCTATGTCTCTTTTAGGAGTTGTAAAAGCAAATACAGTAAAATGTTGGTTTGCGAACATAATTCTTTCCAGAAACATGTTTGCAACCCAAAGCACTTGTTTATCAAAGCAAATTTCAAGAACCATTGGCTCAGTTGTGATCATGTGACATTCGTCATCACATACTACTATACTACTCATATTGGAAGACATTGTTCGTTTATCAAGTTAAAATTTCTTAGAAATTTTGCTCATCTTGCAGAACACTCACAGAACAAGTTACTCACAATCCAAGGTTTTACTTGTACTCTTCAACCTCCCATGCTTCTAGAGACGTAGGAAAGGCATGATGTCATGGTTTCGGCCAATGAAAGAAATCTAATTTGTACTTTTCCCCTTCCCTCTTTCTTCCTTCATTGTCAGTGGGTCATGGCTGGAGCCAAGGCCATCATTTTATGTTTATGAAGAAAGAATAATTCATAGAGCTGAAGCCAAGAGTTATTTACCTGCAGACTTTTGTTATATGAGAAATATGTCACTCTTCAAATACTATTATTTTGTTTTCTGTTGCTTAATGTAAAGAATATTTCCAATGGATACTCCAGCCAAATATTCTGTAGAGTAATATATATTTCCACAAAATCTATTCTCTTCCTCAATCCTACTACCTACAAACATTTCCCTATACCACTCAGCAAACTCCAATCATAAAACCTATTCACTGTCTCTGTCCTCTCTGGGATATAGGCTCTATTAGGTTACAAACCTGGCCTGATTTCACTGTCACTACATATTCAATGTCTAGAAAAATACCTGCCATATAGTCAGTATTCAATAAATATATATTTAATAAAAACTAAATCATATGCATATTTGACTTAGGATAGAGAATAAATATAGACATGAAGACTGTGAGGAATACAAATAGTGAAATGAATTGAGGTGATGAGTAACCTAACTAAATCCCTTTCAAAGAAAATAGGAATGCCCTATCTCCTTTTGGCTGGAAGTTGGGAGTTGTACCTACAGAGAGGAAAGTTAAGACAGAGACCTCTTCTATGCCTTTGTAAATTCTAGGAGATGTGCTTTTTTAAAAATTAATTTTATTTAACTGTACAGTGGGAATAATAGAGGCTAATCTGATAATGATAATGTCTAATACAATCCCTGGTATATAAGTACCCCATCTCTACCTGCCATAACATTTTAAATACGATTAAAACATTAATTTTCCTCATTTCATAAACAAACTGAAGTGTGGAGAATTTGTACTATTTATGCAATATTCACAGCCTCTTAGAGGCTGTGTCAATTCTGGGACAAATCATTGCCCAGAGGATGCAGTTTTATTAGTTTCATGACATCAAAATGTGCATTACAAATCGTTCTTTATGACTCCAGTAAATTCACATCTTCCCTCAGATGCCAGAATCTTTTGAAGATCAGTGTTAGCTACCCAGTTGGAAATGTTTGTCCTGTTGTACTCTGAATTATTGTAAATTATTACAGTTTGCTAGGTAGTCATAATTTTGCAATTTGTATAACATAGTGAAACTATTTAGTTCTGTGTTAGAGAACTGATCTATTGCTAAATGTTAGCCGTCACCTGAGTTCCACAGTTTATCAGTCATTATTAGTCAAACTGTTTATGTTGATACAAGGCTCAAAATAGTCTAGTACACACAAAAATTCAAAATACTTCCTACATAGCAATCTTATCATGTATTACATTTGAATGTATGACATGTACCTTTTTATCCACTTACTTGTTTGTCAAGATAGGAAGAAATGAAATTTGATGGAAATACAATTAATTTGGCACTTACCATGTGCAAGACACTCTACTAAATGTTGTAAGGGGAAATAAAGATGAACAAAATATTCTGTACCATCAAAACCCTCCAATTCTAGCAGGAGGAATTATCTACATACCACAAACAAAAATATGCTATAATGTAGAATTCTGTACCCACATAAATATAATAGTTTATTTCAGTGTATGATATAGTAATATATATGATTTCTTCTCCATAAAACCTTTTTATCTTTCATGAAAACTTGGGCAGTTTCTCTTCCATGAAACCCAGATAGAATATAAATAAATAAATATATAATATATAATATACATATATAAATAATAATATGTATTATAATTATGCAATTATATATAATATATTACATATAGTATTATATATAATATATAATGTTTTATATAATAAAGTATATAAATATATAAAATAAAAATATACATAGTGTCTGTCTTATATATAGTGTTCTAGGAACTTGTTTCAAAGGTTTGGAAGAAAAGTCATAAAGAGTAGGTATAAAGAAATGGTACATCAAACTGTGACAAACTGAACTAACCTTGAAAGGTATAGCTCTTGTAGGTATACATCTCTGAATTTAAATATAAGTTCTATCTCTTACTGATTGGGCAGTCTTGGGTACAATACTTAATCCCTGTGATGCTCAGTTTATTGACCTTGCAAAATGGGAAACAGTACTTACCAGAGTAGCAAATATGTTAAATTATGAGAAATATGTAACACAGCTCATGGTACTATTTAGGTCTTCAGTATAGAGTACATACTGAACAGAGTAATAAAATTTAGGGAAACAACGGATGCCATCTTATTCAAGTTTGTTAAATCCACAGGTATATATTAGATAAAATTAAGAAATGTGGACACCAATTGTTACTGTCCTTGAGAAAGATGGAAGGGGGTGTATACATATTTTAGTGAGCAATGGGAAGTCTTAAAATTTTACAGTGACAGAATTAAAAGGGAGGAAAGTGGTTTTGGAGTTGGTGCACAAAGGAGGCAAGGAAAAAACTGAAGAGAGTTACACCATTTCACACATGAAGTAAGAGTACATACAATGTAGGTGAGGGCGTTGGGCCTGGGGAATAGGAGGACAGAGAGGCACAGAAGTGTTCAAAGCCTATGGTCTTAGGATAAGTTGAACGTGGTCTGGGTGTATGGAGGGGGATAGATATAAGTTAAAGTGAATGGAGTTTTGATGAGCAATATCAGCAAAAATAAAAGGCACTGCATTTATAGGAGATTACACATTAAGTTTCTTAAAAAATACACACATTTGACCATTTTTATTTACAAATAAAGCACAGGTAAAATGGAAGTGACCATATGATCATGTTTTAAAGTAAGTGCAATTTAATAAATATTGTAATACAAAAATTGATATATAATATACAAAAATAAAGGAAAGCTAACATCTGTGTACACATTACCTGTTATAATAATGAGAACATCACCAATATGATTTTACTACATGAGATACTTTATTCTGGATGCTTGGGATTCAGCAATATAACAGAGCCATGCTTTCAAGGAAGCTATAGTCAAATAAGGGAATGGAAGTATACAAAACGTTTGAACTTTACATAGATGCTTTCCTCTGAATGTGTTCTTCTATAACTTGTGTATTTCATTTAGCATTAATTATTCAAGATGCATCCCTGCTAATGCATTTAGTTAATTTATTTTACTTCTGTAGAATGTTTCATTATGTAAGTAAAATTCAAATTATCTATTTCCACTTGGGTTGTTTATTGCTTTCTGCTATTTCAAACACTGGTGCTCTGAATATCCGTGGGCTTCTGGTGCACATATCCCAGCATTTTTCCAGGGGTACAATTGCAAAGTCACCGGAAATGCATAGCTTCAACTTCACAAGATAATGCTGAATTGTGTTCTAAAGTGGCTTAATGATTTGTATTCCCATCATTAGTGTCTAAAGCTTTTTCCGTGTCTTATTTTCACAAGTATTTAGTTTTTGTCCTGATTTTTAGCTTTGGCCAATGAGGAAGGTATGAAGTATGATCACATTTGGCTTTCATTTTTATTTTGTTGATTACAATTAAATAAAAAATATGTTGTTTGTTAGATATTCAGACTTATCCTTCATTGGAAAAACCTGTACATGACTTTTGGCCATTTTTCTATGAGGTTACTTTGCTATTTTTTAAATTGACAGAAGACAGGTATATTTCCAGATGCTAATCCTCTGATGGTTATATTTCCATGGAATAAATATTTGTGTCCCTCCCCCTGCCAAATTCATATGTTGAAACCTAATCCCCAGTGCAATGGTGATTGGAAATGGGACCACTGGGAGGTGATTAGGCCACAAGGATGCTGCCCTCATAAATGGGATTAGTACCTTTATAAAAAGACTCTGGGGAAGTCTTTATAAAAAAGACTTTTCCCTACTGCCAGTGAGAATAGAGTGGAAAGACATTCATCTATGAACCAGAAAGTATGCTTGTATCAGACACAAAATCTGCAGGTGCCTTGATTTCCTAGCCTCTGGAGCTTGGGAAATAAATTTCTGTTGTTTATAAGCCACTTAGTCTATCATATTTTTCTATAGCAGCCCAAATGGGCTAACACATGTATATGGCAAAAATCTAACTAGAAAATATACTCAACAAAGGCAAAAAAAAAAAAAATTGTTTGTTTTGTTCACTGATGTATCTTTAGCCCCTAGCAGAATGCATGGTGCAAGTGTTCAATGAAAATTTGTTGAATTAATAAAGAGAATTTTTACATTTAATGCTTTACTTTATAGTTGCTCATTTGAAATCTTATAATGAGAAGTCCATTAGCCTGAGGTGATAGAAATATTTTCCTATATACTCTTCTAAAATATTTAGTTTTCCTCTTCACATAAACTTTTTTTTCTTTAATTCACTTAGCGTTGAAACCTGAATATGATGTGGCAATTAATTATCCAAGCATAATTGATTCATTAGCTTATCTTTACCCAGTGATTGGCAAAACAGACATTTTTATACATCAATTTTCCATATAACAGTGAAAATATTACTGTATTCTCTTCTGTTTTGCCTCTTTTCTGTTCCCAAGACAATTATTGCTAATTCCTGAATAAATGTTTTATTAGTATAATTTTTAAATAATTCTTAATACTATGTAGTATATACCCTACCACACTCCTCTTCATTTCCTTCAGAAGTGGGTTTTCATTCTTGTCTCATTGTTATTATATAATTAAAAAAAATTTTTTTTAACGTTTATTTATTTTTGAGACAGAGAGAGACAGAGCATGAACAGGGGAGGGGCAGAGAGAGAGGGAGACACAGAACCGGAAGCAGGCTCCAGGCTCTGAGCCATCAGCCCAGAGCCCAACGGGGGGCTCGAACTCATGGACCGCAAGATCGTGACCTGAGCTGAAGTCGGCCGCTTAACCAACTGAGCCACCCAGGCGCCCCAAAAAATGAGCTTCAAGTTCTGAAAAAAAAAAACTATTGGGGCTTTTAATGGTATTTTATTGACACTAATGATCCTAAATGTGAAGAAAATAGTATATCTAAAATATTGACTTTTTATCAAAAGCAAAGTATATTTCATCACCTATTTGAATTTCAGAAATATCCTTCAATATTTTCGTAGTAAGATCCTGTGCTTTCATGGTTAGCTATATTGCTATAAATCTTATATTGTTACTATTATATAAATTGTATTATTTTACAAGCTGCAACTTGCACTGGTGACTGCTGTGTGAAATTACCAGATTTTTGTATATTAGTTATATATCTAGTCACCATGGTATAAATTCTTCTTCATTCTAATAACTCGATTCTTTGGAGTATTTCTGATTTTTGACAATTATATCTGCAAATATTGGTTTTGTTTCTTACTTCATGATCTGTAAACACTTAATTAAGCTTTTTTCCCCTGTGTTCACTCCAATGACAAAATTTCTGGTAAACTGTTAAATGGAAATAGATTGTGAATATCTTAGTCTTCTTTATTTTAGTAAACAAATTGGGTGTAGATTTTGGTAGATAATCTGTAAGACTAAAGAAGTACTTTCTATTTTTACTATAAGATACCTTGAATGGATGTTTATCAAATGCTTTTCTCTGCATCTATGGTGATAAACACCTCTCCCCCCCTCTTTTAATCAGTTAATGCAATAACTTTCATCATTAGATTTTCCAGTGTTAAACCTATCTTGCTTGCCACAGATAAGCTCTACTTGCTCATGAGTTATGATCTCTTTTATTTGTTGCTGGATTTAGCTGGCTAATATTTTACTGAGAGTTTTACAAATTTATTCATGAAATGATTTATCTGTAACATTTCTCTTTTATACTACCCTCATAAGGTTTGGTTATCAAGATTATATTAGCTTCATACACCTAATTGAAGAGAGTCTTTTTTTTTTCTATACCTTAAAAGGTTTGAATAAAATTTTAATGATCTCTTTATCTAATGTTTTGTCATACATTCCTTTAAATCATGAAGACTGGTGTTTCTCTTTGGAGAATACTTTGAAACTCTGAATCAAACTTAATTATTTTAATGCGATTTTGGCTTTGTCCTTTTTTTCAGTCAGTTCCTAAAAATTCGTCACAAATATATTGATTCCTTTTTTTTCTTTGCTTTCATTTTTACTCTTGGTGCTATTTCCTACTTTCTTCATTTTTCAGTTTGATCATAATCTCATTAATCATTAACATTTTATTTCCTTCTTCATATAACCACTTAAGACTATATATTTCCCTTAAATCATCATTTCATTCTCATCTTCATAGAAAAAAAAGTTTAAATATTAGTCAATTCAGTCTCAAAATTTAAGATTTTATTATGATTTATCTTACAATCTATAAATAATTTAGAAGTGTTTTTGATAATTTTCAGATTTCAGGTAAAGGTATCTCACATGCTAATTTGTAACTGTGTATTGTTTTTAAAAAGGAGATATATGATAAAAAAGTTTCACTGTGTTGAGATTTTATGGTTGTTTGGGAATACAAAGTATTCTGTATATGTCTTATGTGTGCTTGATAAGAATGTATTTTCTCTGAGGGTGCCTGGGTGGCTCAGTCGGTTCAGCGTCCGACTTCAGCTCAGGTCATGATCTCGTGGTTCATGAGTTTGAGCCCCACATTAGGCTCTGCGCTGACAGTTTGGAGCCTGGATCCTGCTTTGGATTCTGTCTCCCTCTCTCTGCCCCTCCCCCACTCAAACTCCGTCTCTCTCTCTCTCTCTCTCTCTTTCAAGGATAAATATTTTAAAAAATTAAAAACAAAAGAATGTATTTTCTCTGAATTTGGTATACAGCATTCAATATATTTCCATTAAATAAAGCATGTTAATTGTGTTGTTAAATGTCTTATATCTGTACTAGTATTTTGTATGTTTTATTAATAATTAAGAAGATTATGTTGGTCATGGCTTGTATAGTTTTCTCTCTGCCTCTAGTATACATACATATATAAAATGTCTATTACATGCATATTATAAGTGTATATAACATATTTGTATATATCTAGCAGTAATTCTATCATAAAAATATGATTTATATATGTATGATTCATATAAATATACATAAATACATTTATATATTTGAGTCTTTTATTAAGTTCATAAAAGCTTAGACTTGATTATTTTTCCTGGAATTAAATGTGCTATTATTTCATATTAAATTTCTTAGTTTCTAATGATTTCTTTTTTTTATAAGCCTGACTTTAGAATAATTTTAGATGTTCAGAAATACTATAAAGATTGTATAAGAATTCACATATCCCATACCCAGTTTCTCCTATTAACATCTTACATTAACATGGTACATTTTTTTTTTTTTTTTACAATTAAAGACCTAATATTAACATAATGTTATTACCTGAGGTCCATACTTTATTCAGATTTCCTTAGTGTTTGCCTAACGTCTTCCCCCCACCCCCTGTTTCAGGATCGCATCTAATACACCACATTGCGTTTATATGGCATGTCTCCTCAGGCTGCTTGTAGCTGTGACATTTTCTGATATTCTTTATTTTTGATTACCTAGACAGATGTGTGGAATACTGGTCGGATATTTTGTCTGTTTTTGGGATTTGTTGATGCTTTTCTAATGATTACTCTTAGTTTATGGGTGTTTGCTAGGAAGACTACAGAGGTAAAATGTCATTCTCATCACATTATATCATGGGCACATATTGTCAACATGACTGTAACTATTGATGTTAACTTTTATCATCTGGCTGAGGTGGTGTTTGTCAGGTTTCTCTGTTCTACAGGTACTCTTCCCTCCCTATTCCATGGTGTATTCTTTGAAAAAAAAAAAAAAGTCACTCTGTGCAGCCCAAAGAGGAGTTATGTTCCACCTTTTCAAGGGCAGAGTATCTCTATAAATCATTTGGAATTTTTCTGCAGAGATTTGTCTCTATCCCCTCATTTATTTATGCAATCATATGTTTATATTAGTATGGACTCTGGATATTTATTTTTTCCATTGGGTAATAATTTAGTACTTCTTTTTATTAAAAATACTTGCTTAAAATTTTTAAGCTTTGGCCTTTGGGATCTCTTTCAATTGTCTTGTGTGTATGTGTCTTTTGGATATACCTCCATCATTGTGGATATTTTTATTTTTCTGAGTGATTAATTTTAGTTTTAAATACTTCTCTACTGCATTACTTTACAAGATAACCCAGGCTCATATTGTACTTGTTTTTTTGACCCTAATCCTAGAATCAGCCATTTCTTCAAGTGGCTTTGTTTTCTTTTATTGGAGAATGATATTAGATGCCTTGTTCTAAGTGTGTTCATTGCTCTGTAGTGTCATTGCTTCTAGACCTTCTAAACTGACAAAGCAAGAGAATCTTTTTACTGACCAATGATACCCACATGCACACATATATAGCTATTAAAGTAAACATTAGTTTATACTGATGTCTCTAATCTACTACTCCATGGATCATTATGCAGCCTCCTTCCTTGCTTATTTGTAACCTCCTGCTCCAACAACATGAATCCTGGCTCACACCATTAGTTACACATTTATTTAATTGTTCAATTTCAGTATGCATGGATAGTTCATCCATACCTCCACAGTAAACAAGTTTGGCAAGTAAAATATATTCTTATGCAGATTTTTGGGTTTGGGGAGGTTTGTTTATTTGTTTTTTACTTCTTATAAACTCCACTCATTGCCCAATTTATGTAGTTCAGCATTTTTTTTCCCAGCCTCTTCTGTGAGATGCTCCACGCTAGTGTCTTCTGACCTCTTAAATAATACTTATAAAATTGTATAACTAAGATTCACACTTTTTACTTGAAAGTTCTATGGGTTTTGTGAAAACACATAGTATCATATACCCACCATTATAAGGTCATACATAATAGTTTCATTGTCCCCCAAAATACCCTGTGTATCACCTATTCAACCTTCTACCTAAAGAGAGGAAATGTGTACAAGTAAGTGATTGCAATGATTACAAATGGAATCTGAGGTTTCTAGATTGGTACTCATACTTTAACTTTTATTCCTTATTTTACTTTTTTTTTTTTACATTTTAACATGGTTATTTCATATCTTATATCTGATAATTTCAATATCTGTAATCCTTGATGATCCAAAATTTTTGTTTCTGCTTGTTCCTACTCAGTAATTTATTTCCTCATGGTATAGTAATTATTTTTGTTTTGTTTTGTTATAGCTGGTAGAAGTTCATCTGTGGGAGCCTGAGAGGACTGTCACAGATCTGCACTATTTATTTATTTATTTATTTACTTACTTACTTACTTAACTTACTTTTAGTTGACAGCCTATGCTACATGACTGAGACCATTTTATTGTATTTGTAGATTTCCCTGACAGCATGAGCAATACATGTGGGAATTCCATACCCATTAGAGATCAGGCCAATGTTTGCAATTCTTAGGAGGAGATAATTATTATTATATCATGTATTACTCACTGCTCTCACTCTATTAAGATTCCTTTTGGAGGGAACACTTGGGGTTTTCTCATTTTCTAGAAATGATTTTAGAGGATGATTTTCTGTTATTTGCCTAGGATCTAATTATGCTAAATTAGGAGATGTCTTTAAAATATTTTTAATGTCAAACTGCCAGAAGACATTCCATTCATTCATTTTTAATCATGGGGATCATAAAGACTTCATGGGACCTCTATACAGTCATATCTAGCAGGCATAGAGAAATGGGAATCAATCTCAAGCTCTAGTTTTGAGAGTTATTAGTACACAGATGAGAGTTGGAGCTAGAGTTAAAAGTGATCAGTCAAGGGATATTCATACTATAAAACAGTGAAGAGACTAATACAATTCATTGGCACATGTGCTACAGTAAATATATACACTAGATAAGAAGGGCACATAAAGATTTGTCTGATTCTTTTTGCCAGGGAGAGGAAATTTTTTTTTGTAGATGATAACAAATCTAGTCTGTCAATATATATGTCAAATATCAATGCTCATTTTCAAAAAGACAGGTTGTGATAATAGTCCTTAAATTGGCACAAAACTGTGTGCATCTTTATCAACTTTTGCATGACCTCTAATATTACTTTTAAGGAAACATTGATTATAATGTTAAAAGGATCCACATTGTCTTCCATATCAAGATTTTGGTTATTTGGTTCCTCTTTATGGTTCCAGCCTTATTTTTTTATAAGCTTTCCCTCTACCAGAATGCCTCATGCACTCATTTGTCCCTGGACATTTGAGATTTCTCTTCTTACATATTTATCTGGATATTTCAACTCATCTCCAGAAGGAACCCTCCAACTTCTCAGGTAGCAAAGTGCCACATTTTCTTTGCTTACTTCTCTTGTATTTTACATGAATATATTCTCTGCATTTTCTAGTCTATGAACTTACTCTCCAGTGGCCAGGCCAGTATATGAATATTAGGCAATAAATACTTCTGGATTTCAATAAATGTGTTTATGATCAAACTTGGGCCATATCACTAACCTGAAGTCCCAAAGAAGCTCAGAATAAAGCCTAAATAATTAATGTCAGATTGAAGTATACAAATTCTGAGTGACATCAAGTATTCAGTGACCAGATAGTGTCAGTAGCTGAACACCAAATGTGGTTTGTGTGACAATAGGGAATGACATATATTCAGGAGGTATAAGCCAAAGTCTTAAAGAGTTGAATTAGAGACTGGTGTCAGGAGAGTAACCATGGAAAGAAGCTAACATCCAAGAACTAAGAAAACAGATTATGCAATAACACTTAGAGCTATACATAGCAAATGTCTATTTGTTTAGCAATTTAGGTGGACACAATTTATCTAAGAGATACTTTTAAAGGGCTTTGCTTTATTACAAGATTAAGTTGCATTTCATTTTAAAGGTTCCACGTAATGCCCAACATAACTGTATTGGCAAAGTTTCCCCTGTGGTAAAATTAAGACTTTACTGCTCCCAAAGGTGAAAGAACTTCATTAATATTCAATTTGTGCTCTACAAATGTTGAGTTATATTAAATACTTCTTGAGAAGCCAGCCTTAATGGATGAATCCAGATTATAAGAGCATTTTATAAAAGGAAAAACAAATCTCCTTTGCTTACTATGTTTATGAGTCACTGTAATGGTCACACCAACATAACAGATATTTGAATAAAAGTAAAGCATGGTGTTTAACTTATTAACAGATTTAAGATAGATTGAGAAATGCTGTTACCCCACACAATCTTGTCCTGGAAAATACATCTAACATACATTCCATTCCCAACATATATGACAAGATAGTTATTATTACCTTTTTTTTTCTACTAGAAAATAAGTCTCAAAGAATTTAGATAACATGACCAAAGATACACAGTTTGCAAATAAGAATTCTAAGATTCTTAAATAAGAATCAACTCTAGGTATTTTTTTTTTCCCAAAGCCCATGATCATCCCTGCAGATGCTGTCAAAGGCACTTGCTGCTGAGAGATAAAGATGAGAACTAAAAAAAGATTATTGCATTCTGGTCACCTTTGAGAGTCTAGTTACCATAGAAGAGAAAGGCTAGTGAAACATATTTCAAAAGATTATAGACTCTTTTGTAGAAAGAAATTGTCCCTAGCCCAAATATCTAATAATGAGTCAATTCTTCCAGCATTTAAATTCTGCATTTTTTTGAGAAAATGGTTCATTGCTTTTTGTAACTACTGGAGCAATCCTGGGACCAAGGGTTCTTTTTCACACTCCTAGACCTCCATCAGAAACATGCAGATGCAAAAAGTGACCAATAAGGAGCTCCTAGCTCCAAAACCTGGTCTTGGGTCTATGGTTCAAACTCTGAAGGCATTAAGCATGAAAAAAAAAAAAAAAAAAAGAGCTTGATTAATGGTAAGGCAGCCTTTATGGATTAGGAGTAAGAGCATGGATCTTGAAAGGCTTCTTGAACCAAAAATAGGCAAATGAGTCAAGGGATATTGTCTACAGAAGGAGCAAGCCATCAAATTAGAAAACCAATCATAGATCAAAGTATTAAAAATGGTAGCCTTAGGTACCTGAGAAAGGATTGGAAAATCAGATGGAATGTGACAAGTGGAAAGTAGTAGATATCTTAAACTTTTATTCATTCATCCATAAATATCTGAGCTCTATCTCCATCTTCTAAGTCAGAGCTATAAACCTATTCCCTAAATATTTCATGAATAAGTAAAAGACTACTTTACCTGTTCAGATTACAATTGGAACTGTCCTTTCAGCATGTTTTATGAATCTTATCTTTGTGTCCTAGCTGGTCAGAATTGCTATAATCTGAAAGTACCATTTTCAGATGTGCATGCTGTGTGACCCTTTATGTTATCTATCAAATGGAGATCATACAGATACCTTGCCCAACATGTAATAAATGCTTGATGAGTATTTTGAATGGATAATGTCATGAATGACTTAATGAGACTCTGTAACATGAATAGCATAATGCCTTGTGCTTGTTATGTGCTCAAAAATGATAGTTGTTAGTGTTAATATTTTAAATATCAATGTAGTAAGAGAAATGGAATTATGACAACAGAAAAGTGAGCATGCTCTATTCATTAGTTTTTAAAATTATTTTTTTAAAAAATGATGAAATATTTATGTACACATGAAAGTAGAAAGAAAGAAATACATCAAGATCTGGTTTTGCATCCAAAATACCCCCTTACTTCTTCTGTAATTTGTATAGATCTGATTGTAGATGTATATGCTTCTTTAACTCTGCCATGGATAAAGGAAACTTACAAATTAAAGAAAACTAGGAAATGGCTAATCAGTATAATCCTGTCATATTACCCAAGAAGAAACTTAGCCCCAAACATATGCAGTAACTTTCCTCATGTTACACAGCCAGTTAGAGTTTTCTTCTAAATAAGTCCAAGGCAGTTTACAGCAACTCCCTAGGCTTGCATAGTTAATAACATCTTTCAGCTTTCAAATATTGCAATCCAACGAAACTGGCATTAATTCAGTGGTCCTAAAATCAACTGAAAATATCTCTGGTCTATGCTTTGATGAATACAGCATAAAGCATTTTCAAAGTGATTCTTCTCCTTGATTATGTTTTTGGAGATTATTTTGGATATATAAATTCATTCTCTCAAAGAAAGGAAGATTGTACTGTCCATTTGGCTGAAAAGAAATAATTTTAAATTGTTTCATAACAAGCAATTTAAAAAGAGTATTTTGAATCCAAAGGCTTTTCCAATAAATGTTGAGTAATATGTGAATGAAAAGAGAAGCTATGAATAGATTACATACAAGATAAAGAAAAATCAGATAAGAAAACTGTCAGGTTAAAAAAAGTATTGAAAGAATAATCTTGTTAAAAAATTCTTACTATCTTGAGGCACCTGGGTGGCTTAATCTGTTTAGCGTCCAACTTTGGCAGAGGTCATGATCTTGATCTCATGGTTTGTGAGTTCAAGCCCTATGTCATCTCTGTGCTGATAGCTATGACCTTGGAGCCTGCTTTGGATTCTGTGTCTCCCTTTATGTCTCTGCCCCTCCCTCTGTCTCTGGCTTGTGCTCTGTCTCTGTCTCACTCTCTCTGAAAAATAAACATTAAAAAATTAAAAAAAATACTATATGGATATTTTTAATATGAAAATTGCTCAAATATTTGCTATGTAGTGGTCTGCAAAAGCAACTCCAAGGGACACCTTGCTAATATTTTTACTCTTATCTCTCCACCAACCTCTATCACCAAGTCTGTAATATGCATTTTGGTTGATTTCTTAACAAAATGCAATTTAATTCAATGACTTAAGTCTTATATATAATAAATAGAAAAGCAACATAGATTATAAATTGAGTAATCTGAGTTTGTGCCCCAGTATCACCATTTTTTTTTCTTAATTGAGGTATAGTTGACGTATAACGTTATAGTAGTCTCAGATGTACAACACAATTTGATATCTGTGTATATTGAAAAATGATCACTACAGTAAGTCTAATTAATAACCATCACCATCCATAATTACAATTTTTTATAATGAGGGATTTCAAGATACTCCTTAGCAATTTTCAAATATACAATACATTATTATTAACTATAGTCACTATACTGTACATTATATTCCTATGACCTAATTATTTTACAATTGGAAGTTTTTAGCTTTTGACCTCCTTCATCCATTTCTCCTACCTCCCCCCACGCTGCTGCCTCTAGCCACCAATTTGTTCTCTATTATCTATGAGCTTGTTTTTTGTTGTTTATTTGTTTGTTTTAATTTCTTATATAAGTGAGGTCACATGGTATTTTTCTTCCTCTGACTGATGTTTCACTTAGAATAATGCTCTCAAGATCTATCTGTGTTGTGGCACATGATAAGACTTCATTCTATTAATGCTGAATGATATTCCATTATATATATATATATATATATATATATATATATATATATACACACACACACATATATGTATAATCTCATATCTTTATGCATCCATCAGTGAATACTTAGGTTGTTTCCATATTTTGGATTTTGAAAATAATGCTGCAATGAACAAATGAACATGAAGGTGCACATATCTTTTTAAATTAGTATTTTTGTTTTCTTTGTATAAATACCATAAGTAGAATTGCTAAATCATATTGTAGCTAGATTTTTATTATTAGGTGTATGTGGGGATTTTTTTGTTTGTTTTTGTTTTCTTAGGAAACTCCATGTTGTTTTCCATAATGGCTGCCCTAATTTATATTCCCACCACCAGTGCACAAGGTTTCCCTTTTCTCCACCTTCTGACAACACTTGTTATCGCTTGTGGGGTTTCTTTGTTTGTTTGTCTGTTTTTGTTTTTTTGTTTTTTGATAAAGGCCATTATAACAGGTGTGAGATGGTATCTCATTTTGGTTTTAATTTACATTTCCCCGATGATTATAGTGATGTTGAGCATCTTTTCATGGCCTAGTATTGACCAACTGAATATGTTCCTAGGAAAAATGCCCATTCAGATCTCTGCCCACTTTGTAATTGGATTATTTGTTTATTTTGCTATTCATTTGTATGAGCCCTTTATGTTTTGAATATTAACCCCTTATCAGACATATGATTTGTAAATATTCTTTCCCATTTACTAGGTTGCTTTTTCTTTTTGTTGCTGTCCAATATCCCAATTTACTGTGTAATTATGGACAGGTTGCCCATAGACCATGAGACTCATTTTTTTTTTTATTTTTAAAAAATTGAAACAAAATCTGGCTTACTATATGAGTTAGTGAAAACTTTTGCAAAAATCTCTATAATTCTTGATATGTAATTGATACATAAGTTGACAGGAACTATAGCTACAAGTATTATTATCATCTATGACTTTTAAAACAGACCTCATCTTCCTACCTTGGAAGGAAGGAAGTTCCCTGTTTAAGCTCCCACACTTTACTAATGTTTCCAAGATAGACAATAGAGGAGATGCTTCAGTCAAAGCAATATTTATATCTGAGAACTAACCAGGACTTCTGCATTGAAGTCTTTCTTTCATTCTTGCTTGATTAGCAGCTTCAACACATTGGGAAAGTCAAAGCTTAGGAATATAATTCCAATATGTGAATATTTACTGAGGACTTAGTGTGCATTCCACATAGGCTGAGAACTAGGTATGTATTGATAAAAGACAATATTTCTGCCTCAAGGATCTTACTGCACCTGTGAAAATCAGATATATAAAGCAGGTAGTACCTATTTGTATGGACAAAGTCAGTAGGAACTCAGATGAAGGTGTACTCGAATAAGTCTGGGACATCAGGGAGTGTTCTCAAAAGACATGGAACTGAAATTTATGTCAGAGCTTAAAGACAAACATGTGAGAATTTTCTAGGTAAAGATAATACGGATGTGAAACTACAATAAATACAATAAATAGGTATGCTTGGATTATAAAGTACGAATGGGAAAATGTCAGAGGTTTTGGCCACAATGGCAAGTTAGCATCAGATTATAAAAATCCATGCTAAAGTTTGGGATTTCAGCTTGCAGGCAGAAAATCATTGGAGATTACTGAGTAAGGGAATTATGAAATCATATTATCATATATCACCTGTCTGGTTTTTTATAAGACCTGAGTGGAAGGAAACTGTTGAAAGTGTGACTAACCAGTGAAGAGGTGTTTGCAACTGTCCAGATGAAATTGATACAGGCTTGAACTGAAATAGCAAGAGACAGGTTGCTTTCAGAGGCATTGTTGGAGTAGCATTGCTTGACTTTAGTAATTTTTAGGAAAAAGTGAAAGAAAAGTAAGAGCCTAATGACAGGTAAAGTTTCTAAGTTAGGAAATTAAGCAGTTAGAATGCTATTGGCCAAAGTCAGAAAGTGAGAAGTAAGGGAGAAGTGAAGAAAAAATGAATTAATTTGTAAGCATTTTGTATTTGAAGAGCTTTGATATACCCAGGGTGATATAAAATGGACAACTTAAAATTATGAGGTTAGCATAAATTTGTGACCATTAAAAGTCACTGAACAAGGGAATCCAAGATCAGAGTTGCATTTAATTTCTGTATTCTTTGGGGAGATTAAACTGGCAGCAGAATGTAGGAAGCAAAGAGATCATTGGAGTCATCCAGGAGACCATCATGCAGATGGATTCAGTGTGGTAGTGGCAGCAGAGATGAAGAAGGCTGGGAGAATTTAGAGTTATTAAGATGTCAAAAGAGTAGTTTACAGTCACTGTATCACTAACTTCAACAAAAGTGAATGAAAGGGAGCCAAATGATTCTCTCCATATTGCTTCTTTAGAAGCCTGGACAAGGATGGTATCACAGAATAAGGCGATATAGAAGAGGAAGGCTCAATTAAAATATTTAGTTGCACATGACAGAAATCCCTCTTCAAATTAGCTTTCAAAAATAAACAAACAAGATAATGCATTGCAAATGAGCTTAAGTCTTTCTACAAAGTAAAAGGAAAATGCATGGGAAGAATGGTAGCTCAAGATACTTCAGAGATTAGAACTGGGGATTCAGACATTGTCATCTTATCTTGATTCTTGCTTTATTAGCTCCTACTGAATACGATTTTTAAAAATGTGATTAGAAAGATGACTCCTGGCCGTTAAGTTCAGATGTATCTCCTTCAATGATTCAAGAAGAATTTTCCTTTCCCAGCTTCTGACTGAGTCAAACTTGATCCTCTGCCTGTTCTTTGAACACATTTCAGTAACTGAAGACCAATTGTGAATAGTACTGCATGGGTTGAATGGCCAAATCTTTAGTGGGAATGTATGGTATGTGATACAGAGAAAGTGAATGTTGGGAACTGCAAGAAGGTTGGTGGAATAGAGATCATGAGTTTTGACTGGAAAATACTGAGACTGATGTGCCAGTGAGATAGCTGAGTAAAATGGTCTAGTGATAAGTTTAATCAAGAGGAAGTAAATGCTGGCCATGTGCTCAGAGAAGAAATTGGCTTAAGATGCAGGACTCTGAATGCATTAATAAAATTCTGTGTAGTGAACAACCTGATAAGACTCTGCATTTAGAACATAAATGTCTCACTTGGGTGTTAGGAGGACTACATATAAAACAGGAAATGGAAGTAACTGAGGAAGAATTAGAAGCTGTCCATGGTGCTTTTTAGCAGGCACTAGTCTGATCCTGCAAATTCATTATCTTCGAAACATATCACCAAGAATTATTTTCCCAAATTGGAAGGCATAGCAGTTCACCTCCTGAAATCTGTAAGAAATTTCTATTGTTTCCACATCACATGAAACCAGGAAAAGCAGGAATGTTCTTTGTGAGGATGCTCTAAAGAAGTATAAATTTTGCTTTAAATCTGACAAATGTTTTTTCTTCTACTGTCATTTCCAAGACTCTCAATTCATCATTTTTGACAGGTGTCTTTTGCTCTTTATGTTATCCTCCATTTAATTCTTTTTATTTCATAAACATTTTTTAAGTTTATTTATTTATTTTGAGAGAAAGAGTGTGAGCAGGGGAGAAGCAGAGAGAGGGAGAGAGAAACCCAAGCAGGCTCCACACTGTCAGCATAGAGCCCAATGCACAGCTCAATCTCACGAACTGTGAAATCATGACCTGAGCTGAAATCAGGAGTCAGACATTTAACCAAGTAAGCCATGTAGGCAGCCCTAAAATTTTTTTCTTAATGAATCTCTTTGTTGGGATTATAAATTTATTCCCCGTTTTACACTTCTCTAAGAATGTTACTTCTACATAACTGTTTGTATTTCAGTAAGTAACTGTTTGTATCTTCATCAAGGCATCATTTAGACACTGTGTACTGAGATACAGAGGAATCTAGCCAATCACTGACCAAATTCATAAGAACCTGTTCGCTATTAAAAACAAAGACATTTGAAAGTATAGTAGTGCTGTACTGGAGGACTTGTTAACTACCTCTTCCTGTCTAATGTGGATAAAAGTTCCTATTTTTCTTACAGATGTTGTGTGTTCTACAAATATGTGAGAAAATTAATGACTTGCCCTATGTGAAAATTGTCCTAATACAATTTTGGCTTGCCAATGAAATTTTGGCCAGCTTCTCATCACAGACAAGTCTCTTGCTACCCAATACACACCATAAAAGTACCATAGTAATATTTGCCTGGATTTTCATGTATTCCATATATCAGTCTGCCTAAACACTCTAGAGACCAGCACATACTAATTCATATTAACCATACAGTGCGTGGTTTAAAATTTAAAGAAAGACTCTTGCATCAAAATAACAGAAAAAAAAAAAAAGAAGAAAGGAATGTAGTAAGGAGAGTCATAGTCAAAGAATTATTCAGATGTAAGGAAAAAAGAATAAGACCCACACATTAAAAGACACATGGAGAATTTAGAGTCCAAAATTTTTACACTTTTTACAAACTGGAGTTTCAGAATATAGCAAATGGAAATCATAACATATTAAATATCTATACAATTGTAAAACTGAAATTTGCTATGAAGTGAATAGAATTGTACTGCTTAGATTTTCCATGCAGTTCCCTGACCAAAATGGATGCTTCTCAGCCAATATTCATGGATTCATTTTTAAATTTCATGAGGTCAGAAGCAAAATTTCCAGGGATGTGATAGTCAAAAGAAAAATATACTAAGGCAAGGAAAGGAGGTGGTGATGGTTCCTGAAGGGCCATCTTCAAAAGCAACTGACTTTCTAGGCATGAAATAAAATGGAAAACCCAACAGTAAATTTGCCAAATGCTGATTGCAATCTAAAAACTAAAAAAGGTATTTAACTAAACTGATACATATTTTTGTTTCTTTGCAGACCTAAATAATCAAGCCAATGAATAATATCATATTAATAATGAAACTGAAAATGATAAAAAATACTTATATGACATATATAACATTTTATGACAGAAGAGTTAATTTAGAGTCTCTAAATATTATATAACTCTACTTAATACCAATAAAAAATAAAACAAATCGTGTTGTCACTTCCAACCATATTAACTTTATGATGTTACTACAAGTATTTTTTACTTTTGATTTATTTAAAAAATGTTTATTTTGATTTTTCAATCTACACTAACGATTTTATTAATTACATTATTTATTAATTAAATCCAATGATTGATATTCATTGTCCAAAAAAATAAAAGCTACAGAAAAATATTTATTATGCCTCCCAAGTTAAAACTTGGTTTATTTATTCTGAGAGAGAGAGAGAGAGCTCGAGTGAGCAAGGGAGGGGCAGAGAGAGAGGAGAGGAGAATCCCAAGCAGGTTCTGCACCGTCAGCACAGAGCTCCATGTGGGACTCAGTCCCACAAACCATAAGATCATGACCTGAGTTGAAATCAAGAGTTGGATACTGAAACATCTGAGCCACCCAGGCATCCCTAAAAGTCTTTTTAAAAATTTAAATAAGAAGAAAATGCTTTCCTTTACATCTCAATTCATATTGTGTTTAATTTTGTTCTTTACTAAGTTTGGGTTTTAAAATCTATTTGTTTATTCAGATTGAAGATAATTTGTCAACCTTATATTTTTACTGATGGAGAAAGGATTTAAAGAAGATAGTGCAGAATATTCCAATATCAAAATTATCTTAAATTTGAAAATTCTTTGTAATTTGTAAAAAATGATAATAAAATTTTAATATTTGAACATTAATGTTTCAAGGTAAATTTATCTTCAAATGTGCAGATTTTTTTTAATTATAAGAAATTATGATCATCATGTATTACATTTGTAAAAGGACTTAGATTTTCTAAGGGACTGAGGAGCATGTTTTTCATTGGACACAAGAATGTTATTTATTTATAAATGTCCTTAGATTCTATAAGTGTTGGTATTTTTCAGGGGAATAATACCTCCTATTGGTTAGATGACAAATCAAAAATGTTGATAAGTTCTGCAACTCTGACTTAATATTTCCTTCTGGGTGTTACAAGTCTGCTATGCCATATAGCTCTTGGTATTTTCTTTAGTATTATCTGAATTACATTTCTAGTAAAGATACAATAAAATCATTTTTATTCCTGAAAAGTCTTATTTTTGAAAGATTGACAAGTATTCCTTGTCTCAAAAATATGGACATTGCACACATTGTCTCCCACCAAACTCTGTGCATTACTTTGTGGCCACTATCAAACTTGACCTGCAGTTAGTTGTTTACTTACTTTCTTTCTCTCTAAAAAGCAAGATACAGAAGACAAAGAACATTTTTCCAACACAAAGATGCCCAATCATGAGGAAATGTCTAAAAATCTATGGTACCAAAACAATGAAAATAGTATTACAATAAGTATATAATATTTTGGGTACTCATGTGTCAAAATATATATTAAAAGACTTATATAAGTTATCTGTTTATCCTCACAAAAAAGCCAGTATAGTACTTAATATAATTATTCATAATTTAAAAAGAATGATAATCTTAGTTCTTTATCCCAGTTAATTCTGGAGTAACTTGGATAGACTGACCCTCTTGCATATAACAGTTATAAATCATAACCATGATTTTAAAAGAAAATAGTATGTTGTCACTGGAATATTACCAGAATCAGGCAGAACATGTAAGAGAGTCTGCCTTGAAACACAAAGTACAGCATGAATTATTTTTCATTTTTCAGTCTATTGACAAGGGGTATTTTATATTCTTCAAATTTGGGTGGCAGAAAGCCACCATTTTTCTAGCTTGAGATGTCAGATAAAAGACCAGAGATGGTCGAATGGCTGCATAATTAATGACATAAAGGGAAAGATGCTTCTAGAAAGAAGTGAACTCCAACAAGATTCACCTAAATACTTGGCTGGTCTCTATACCACAAACATATAATCAAACCTGATCACAATTGTCCTAGCAAGAAGTCACCAACTGGAAGCTGAGAGAGAGGTATTTCAGATGATGCCCTCTTCAGGGAAGACAGTATTTAGAGTTGACTGTGGCCATGTAAATTGTTCATTCAAATGAAAACTCTTTGCAGAAACTATTAGAAAATCCAGATCTTTTGCAACATACCATTCATAGCATCTGCTTCCCATCAAAATCACTAGATATGTGAAAATCAGGAAAATGTATACTCTCAAGAAAAGATAATCAGTCAACAGTAATCAAACCTAAGATAACTCAGATATTACAATAATAGATAAGGATTTTAGAAAAGATATTATAAATATGTACATAATCTTAAAAAATAAACATAATGGATTAATTTATAGGAAATAGCACAGAAACACAAACTATGAAGAGACAAACGTAAAATCTAGAACTGGAAGGTACAACAACTGAAAAATCACTGGATAAGTGTTAATAGAACATAGAAGACAGGAGTCAGGATACTTAAAGATAGCCCCATAGAAATTAATAAATCTGAGAAAGACAGAAAAAACTAAAGAAACAACTAAGAGTCTCAAAAATCTGGAGCAGGAAATCAAGTTTATAAACATAGATAAAATCAGAGTCCTAGAAGCAAAGAAGAAAAACAATAGGGAAGGGGGAAAAAATTAGAAAATGAAAGTTTGTGGGGCACTGGGATGGCTCAGTCGGTCGTGTGTCTGACTTCAGCTCAGGTCCTGATCTCACCATTTGTGAGTTCAAGCCCCACATCAGGCTCTGCACTGTCTATGCTATCAGCACAGAGCCGGTTTTGGATCCTCTGCCCCCCTTCTTTGCCCCTTCCCTGCTCGTGCTCTCCCTTCCCCCTTAAAAATAAATAAACATTTAAAAAAATAAAAGAAAAAGAAAGGCCCTAAATTTACTGAATTTCAAGAAGGGCATCAATTTCCAGATGCAAAAAGCTCGATAAAATTTTAGAAGGAGAAATAAAGAAACAACTCAAACATACTCATACTCAAGCACATCATATTCAAATGGTAATGTGGATGGGCTATTGTTATCTGATATCTGAGTGAGGGTTATTATAGAACTCTAAGACAATATAATGGTACTTAAAAATCTGTTATTGACCCCATACAATGCCAAAATAAGTTCAGCAGTAGAATTTGGAAATAAATATATCAGAAATAGAGAAGAAACAGGAGATATATCAGAAGCCACTATTACAAGAAGAAAGGAAGGTGACACAGGGAATTGGGTCTTTAAAAATCACTCAGACTTGAAGAAGCAGACATAAGAAAAACCCAGTGGATACTGAAAAATATCAGAAAATGTAACATAGTGGGAAGTTTTCTGAGGTCATCTCTGAAGAGAAGCCCGGAGGATATATTAAATATGCTTAACAAAAGATAGTCAACTATTTCCTACGTGAGGAAGCTAATTCATTTTTAACAGATTATAAGACATTCTCACTTCTGTGATGGAGAAATAAATTCAGGTTCATTAATCAATATGTTAATTGCTACCTATAATAAGAACATGCTGATTTTGGAGGTAATATGGTGTTGGCTTAAAGGATAATTTTTGGTTATAGACATAGATTTTTAAGTCTTAACAACATCATTTTGCAACTCAGTGATGTAATAAAGCAAAAACATCATAATATTATAGAAAATAATAATTGACTATTAAGACACCGTTCTAAGTGTATACATCTAACAGTTTATTTCATTCTCATAAAAATCCTATGAGATTTTATTTTGTTCTCAGAGAAGTCTTGTTATTCCTATTTTGTTGTTGAGAAACAGACAACTTAAAATCAATTCTGTTAAATTTAGGGCCCCTTGTCCATCATTTCTAGAATTTGGGATTGGAGTAATTACTCTAATAGCAACAGGAAATAAACATGACAGCCTCACAGAAAGAAAGAAAGAAAATGTAGTCGTGAAATTTGTAAAGCACCACAGTGTATAAAGCAAATATCTCCAATTACTTCAGTGATAAGACTATCACAATAAACTAATGAGTATGAATGGCACTCACTGTGAGTCTTTCAAGAATACTCTAAGATATATTTTGGACATTTTGTTTTTAAAGACAGGATTCATGTAGAACAAAGATTTATCTTTAAATTGGTTAATTATTTTAACATTGAGCTTTTTTTAACTTCATGGATTTTTTTAATCCCAGAAAACTCTATTGTTAACTCAACATAAAACTCACCTTTCCATACTACTGAGCAATTAGATTACAAAAATCTTCTTTTGATTTATATAAACTTTAACAAATAATTTGTCTTAGTTAAGAAGTACAAAAGATAACTCCAATTCAATTTGCTAACTTTGGAAATTTTGATCCCCAGGTTTTGTCAAATTGTAGAGTTCTTTTTTTTTTTCTTTTCAGTTAACATTGAATCTTAACACAGTATGTTTTAACACAGATAGTATGTTATATTGGTGAAAGAGTGAAAAATTGAATCTTGGGTTGTATGCCCATCTCTGTCAACTACTATTACTATAATTTTGGCCAAAAATACTTTAATAATCTTGGGTGTAGATGAGACTTGCTTGACAGTGTCTTCCTGGAAAGTTTGAAAACTACAGAACAGCACTGTTGTCTATATTCATTAAACTGTGCATTAAATCTCTATGGATTATTTCCTACTTGTTCCAAGTTTGTACCCCTAAACAACATACCTATGACTTCATTGTTCCAACCACTAAAAAGAAAAGATAATTATGTAATGTGATAAAGGTAATTTTGTTACAATGGCAATCATATTACAATATATAAATGCATCAAATTTTTACACCTGTTCACCTTAAAGTTATATAATATGTCAAATGCATTAGATGAAAAAATAATGTGTTTTAATTTCTAATATTCTATAGTCATGTTGTACGTTTTAGAAAAGGTGCTGAGATAGAAGTTTTTATTCAAAGCATGTCAGATAAGTTAGGAATTAATGTCATGGACAGGAAGATAATGAGTATACTCTAATGCATTACTACTGTGGATACAATAAAATAGCCCCACATACTTCCAATTACTCACCCATAAACACTTGTAGATAGAAAAAAATAACAGTTGCTAACCACTTCAGAAGAGAACATTAAAATATATTTATTCAATCTTACTTGATTTTGTAATATTATATCTTAATCTCAAGGTTATTATGATTATTTATCTATCTATCTATTTACTTATTTATCTGTTGTCTTTGTAAATAGGGGCCTGTTGCATAGCCTCTATACTCATTTATAGAAAAGATTAAAACTATAAATCATCACAATTCATAAGCTGCCTACTTGGAGCTGAACAGCCAGCACAGCACCAGAACTGATGGAGATTTATGATACTCAGACAGCTCCTCTCACCCAAGTTCAAGAAGATAAAGGGAAAAGAAAGCAATCCAATTAACTTGGTGTCCATAGACAATACTTATATAAACAGATGGGATTAGCTACCTAGAGGACGAAAGCTCTGGGAATAGAAGGAGGATACATGATGAGAAGTTAGTGTATATGGACCCGTCTGTTCTACATGTTGAAATCCCAACAATGTATGAAGCCTAATTGAAGACACCTATCTTTCCAAAATGTTATTAAGTCAATAAAAATTCACACTAACTCCCTGCTTTTCTAATCTCTGGCAGTATTATGCATTATACCACATTCACCTATACATAACTGCTATTGCTGTCAAACCATGTCTTATTTGATCCTTTACATAAAATTTCAAGATCTTTATAAAACATATCGTTTTTATCTCATTTGTATAGTACACAATATCTTGTTGTTTCTCCATTTTCTAGTCTTATTGAGTCTTGCAATGATGAGATAACTGTAATAACAACACTTTTGTCCCTGAATTCAATGTTAGACTACAGATCTCACAGTTAGGTATGGATGTACAACTGAATTCTGTCAATGGAATACAAAAGAAGGTGACTCAGCTTAAGATCCTCATTGCATTACTGTCTCTAATCCATACTACGCACTCATTTCCCCTTTTTCTCTTTCCCAGGCAATGCATAAATTTCGTCTTTAATAGACAGCTATCTGTTTCCCTTCCTCTGTCCTTCACTGTATCTCAGTGCTACCTATCTCAGGCACTCTGAATTTTAAGTATTTCTCTACACATGGATTATCTAATTAGAAATAAACATTGCTAGAAAACTAATAAGTTAAACCCCCCTGCAAAAATATGGGAACTCTCCAGGTAGCTGGGTGGCTCAGTTGGTTAAGCAACTGACACGTGATTTTGGCTCAGATCATGATCTCATAGATCATGAATTTGATCCCTGCTTGGGAATCTCTCTCTATTCCTCTCTCTCTCCTCCCCCTCTTCCCACTTACTCTTTCTCAAGATAAATAAATAAATGTAAAAACATTGAAGTCTTGTAAAAGACTTGTAAAAAGTCTTGACCAAGAAGGACTGGCCTAGAGAAGGGATACACAGTTGGTGCAACCAAACACATAAGGCATATGAATTTGTAGCAAATGAACACAAGAACCAGAAAGAGAACATTTTCATGGCGCTCATGTTCCCTTAACATTCTTATAAATGTTGGTATTTTCCCAGCATTTCTTTTTCAGTTTTCTCACTTTATGCTTGCCTTGTGCAATCGGATACACTTATGTGGCTTTAAAATTTATATCTTTATACCAGACTTCTCTCCTTAGGTCCAGACTTACATATTAAATCGCATATTAGGAATGTCCAATTGAATGTCATCTTAACACCACAAACTCTCAATTCTCAAAATGTAGCTCTCTGTCCTTCCTGGAATATATGAAATTCTAAGTAATTCCCAAGTACTTTCTAAGTAACTTCTATTTCAAGATAGAAGTCTGAGAGTCACCCTAGATTACATTCTATTCCGACTTTCCAAATATCTTGTTAGTGACCAACAAAAGTCAAGTCTGCCCCCTTAATATCTATTTTAACTACAACTTCTACAACTCCACTACTTTGCCATGGTTGAGAATCTTAGCATCTCTTCCTGGGTTACCTGCTGTAACTTTTGAAATGAGATCCACACTAAGAGGAAAGAAATTAAAGATACATCTGATATATATACATCCAATCATAAAAGTATACCTTTTTATAATGTAAACCCAGTTAGAAACAATTTATTTAATGGTTTTCTATTGCTTGTAACAGTGGTTTGTGAAATTTTTCTTAAGTATAATTTTTTTTCTAAAAAAATCCCTTAGGAAACACCCATTATATAAAGCAGAATAAATGATTCTAAAGTTTATGAATTTTATGTTTTATAACACCCATTACCCAGGATTAGTATTCATATAATTTGTAAAGAGACTTAGAAAAGAGAGATTGCACTGGTCTCCATCAGAAGTTGATCAGAATTCTTTAGTTTGTGAAATAAAGAATTCAATTCAAGGTACAGACCAAAAAAAAAAAATTTATATATATATATATATATATATATATATATATATATATATATATCCCCAAGGTCATGGATATTGCAGATAGGATTGGATATTTTAGAGGAAACTTAATGACATTTGGTCATCCTGATTAAAAAAGAAAAAAGACTGCAAGATAACCTGCTTATTATTTTAAAAAGTGCATTAAGTTGGCCTCCTTGTTCAAAGTGACAATTTAAACACAGTTAGATTTTAGTTAAAACATGATAAGGAAAGCAAAGGTTCATTACAGGTCAGAGTGAGGGAATGCTACAGATGCCTGCTCTAAATGACATGCTTTCTCAGGTGTAAAAAGAAGTGAGATAAGCCTTTATGGAAGAATACTGGAATAATATGATATAAAATGTGACACTAGAAAATGTGGTGTTTAGAAAGAAAAATGCTCATCCATATTACAGAGTTTGTCTCACACCATAGTTACAATATTGCTCAATAATGTCTCCTGGCATAAAGTAATACGAATACAAACAATCACCTATGTAGTGTTCCTGAAATCTAGTCAGGAATAAACATCAGACAAAACCAGAATGTGGAACATACTCCAATATAATGAATATGACCTTTTAAAAAGTTAAGTTTATTAGGGGTGCCTGGGTGGCTCAGTCAGTTGAGCATCTGACTTTGGCTCAGGTCATGGTCTCAAGGTTGGTGAGTTTGAGCCTGGCCTCGGGCTCTGTGCTGACAGCTCAGAGCCTGGAGCCTCGAGCCTGCTTTGGATTCTGTGTCTTCCTCTCTCTCTGCCCCTCCCCTGCTAGCACTCTGTCTGTTTCTCTCAAGAATAAACATTAAAAAATATTTTAAAAAATGTTTTAATTCAAGCTTATTAGAATTTAGAAACATAATAACTAAATGCAATGGATAAACACTGAATAGATTCTAGAATGGAAAAAAAAAAAAGTCTATAGAAGATATCTTTGGAGGGGTGCCTGGGTGGCTCAGTTGGTTAAGCACCCGACTTCAGCTCAGGTCACGATCTCATGGTTCGCGAGTTCAAGCCCTGAGTCGGGCCCTGTGCTGACAGCTCAGAGCCTGGAGCCTGCTTTAGATTCTGTGTCTTCCTCTCTCTCTTCCCCTCCCCCGTTCACACTCTGTCCCTCTCTCAAAAATAAATAAACTTAAAAAAAAAGAAGAAGAAGATATTTTGGGGAAAACTGGTAAAAAGTTTTGAAAATGGATTGCATTTATAAAATATAGAATTATTTTTTATGGATAGTGTCATTTATTGATTAAATATCCTCTAAATATTACCCATTATTTAATTTAATTAATTTATTTTATTTATTTTTATTTTGTGTGTATGTGTGTATTTTTTATTGTAATTAAATCCAGGTTAGTTAACATATAGTGTAATAATGGTTTCAGGAGCAGAATTTAGTGATTCATCATTTACATATAACACCCAGTGTTCACACAAAATTCTTAATTGTCTTAGGTCTTGTGTTATTATAGCCATGTAGGAAAATGTCTTTATTGTTAGATAGTACATGATTAGGTATTTGTGAAATGTTTAGTGATGAAGTATTATGAAGTTAGAAATCTCCAATGATTCAGAGGGGAAAGTGAGAGAGAGATAAAGAGTGAAGGAGGGAGGAAGAGACATAGAGAGAGGGACTAAGAGAGAGTGGGTGGTGGGACAGGGAGAGACAGAGGGAGGAAGGAATAAGGAAAAGATGGAGGGAAAAGGAGGAGAAAATATGTGGCAAGTATGGAATTATATTAATTGGTAAATCTAAGTAAAGTGAAAAAGTTTAATTTCTCTCTCTAAATTTTTCTAGGTTTGAAAAATTTACCAAATAAAAGTTGAAGAAAACAAAAAATAAGATATTTTTATATTTTTCACTTAGTTTTCTCTATTTCTAGTAAAAGGTGGGGTAAATGCAGTGTGAAAATGTTGTGAAATAACCTTTCCTAATTAAAAAGGAGTGATTATGGTTTTTTCTACATAAATTTCTCTGATCAGTAATATTAAATACATTGGGTTTTTGTTTGTTTGTTTGTTTGTTTGTTTGTTTGTTTTAGGAGGAGTGGTTAGAGTAGAGGAACTTGGAATTTTAGCTGTGACCTTAATAATAAAGTGTAATATTTACTATGAACTATTATAAGCCTATTGGTTCTGGCTTTTGTTTTGTTTTGTTTGTTTGTTTGTTTTTTGAGAAACCTAATAGAGATTTAGTACCAAGAGCTGTTTTATAGAAACAGAATTTTAAGATGAGTTTTCTGAACTGGTTCTGAGATTCCCGGAACTGACTCTCAAATCTGACTAGGTTTAAAGACTAATGATTCTTTTTCTAGTAGTAGAGAGTCCATGGAGCAATCTAGCTATGCAAATGTGTAAATATCACCATTGGACGCCTAATCAACTTCTTATAAGAAGCAAGGAACCCAGGGACTATATGTGATACTTTTGGACATTTTGTTGAAATGCTGAATATGATGATATTGGTGAGTTGCTTCCAAAGTTGCTGCACCAAAAGGGACAAATGAAGGATGAGCTCACGGATTTGAATTCCCAACTCAAAACCACTGCATAAATGATCTGAAAGCTTCTATATGTGTCTTGAAGAAGATTCTATGTCCTGTAGCCCAAGTGCTAGCTAAGATATTTAAAAATCAAACTGAGGAGCTCATCCTGTGAATAGCATTGCATGGGAAGCCTAGGATCCTGAAAGCTTGAAAGAGGGCACGTGGAAAGACCCTAATGAATCTGGGGTCACTGATCCCCTTATTTCTGATGAGTCTTCTTTGCCAAGGGGAGCAGCATCTCCACCCCAGGGGAAGCATGGTTCTATCTCTCTGAAGAACCCTGACTAATACGATATCAAAACTTATTGAATTTAATTTAGTGCCTTTTGTTACCAGTGTAGAAATGATAAAATAGTTTTCTACATGAAGCCCAGATAACAGGGTTAAACTTTGCCATTGATCTAACCCTGTGCTTTCAAGGTTTGCTTCTCTATGCTTCTAGCTCTCTCCTTGCTTCAGCTTTTTCCCAGTGTCTTAATTTAGATCTGCGATAACCCAGATGCAAAACTCATCACCTTTGCTTATTTCCATGATAAATTTTACTCACACCTGATAATTAAAGAATTGTAAGTTTCCAGGGAGAGAAAACAACTTTTCTACCATTTCTTATTTTTGTTTGTCCTTTCTTTACATTCCTTTCCCATTTATTTCTTATTCTCTCTCTCTAACTGTTCCTAGAGACTACATAAATAAAATCTCTTCTATGATCAAAGGTGGCTTCTCCCTTTCTTAGAAGACTTGATTTAACATCATTGGTGTTCTATGCACAAGAGGAATCACCTTCCAGTTTTCAACATCTTTTAATGTAAGTAGTCTTTTCCCTAAAAGGCTTTGCCCAGGATTAAAGTAGTAAAAATGGTAGTGGCATCCCACAGTTTATTTTTGATGTATTAATATGAGCCATTATATTAATAGATAGCCTCATATTTACCACTCATTTTTGTTGGGATAAGCTATTCTTTTTATCTATTAATCTTTCAACCTAGAAATGAGCTATATTCAACATTTGTTTGATAATGTTTTGGCCCTTTCCTGGATTTTTAAGTTACTTGTAATTTCATATAACAAATTGGATGGCTATCGTCAGTTCCCCATGTTGTTCAATATTTTATATAGTATTTTCTCTTCAAGTATTAAAGGACCCTATGACTAGTGCCTGGAGATATAGTGACTTTTTTATATGTATATAACATAAACTGCACATATCTATATTACTATAAAAATATAATTTCAGTATCAAATTAGCATTATTATATTAAAGTTTACTATTTCTTCTAAGATAGCATATGTTTTTCCCAGGAATTAATTCACTCTATTAGGGTTTAAAATGTTAATTTTAAATATGCAATTAGACATAGTATTCTTTAAAAATGTCTTTCTTAGGGCACCTGAGCGGCTCAGTCAGTTAAGTGTCTGACTCTTGATTTTGGCTCAGGTCATGATCTCATGGTTCATGATTTGAGCCCCACATCAGGCTTCATGCTGACAGTTTAGAGACTGCTTGGGATTCTCTCTCAGGATTCTCTCTCTCTCTCTCTCTCTCTCTCTCTCTTTGCCCCTCCCCAACACACACTCTCTCTCTCTCTTAAAATAAATAAACTTAAAAAAACTTTCTTGTTTTGCACCAATATCCTTTTTTATATTTATTGTATCTCCTTTTAAACATGTTATAATAATTATAAAATAAATCATTTATGTCTATAAATATCTGCTTATTAGTATACACAATTTGACATGAATGTAAAATGTGATCATATACATGTGGTTTTGTGCTCTTTTTTGTACTTGGTTTGTTCTCTCCCTTCTCTCCATTTATCTACTTTTACCAACTCCTCACTAAGAAAGTAATAACAATTCATCCACTTTTTCTAAATATCAAAATAATTATCCGTGGTTCATGGTTAGTAAGTATATATACTATGCTTATATAGCATACACTATATGAAGGTTTTTATATTAATCACTCCCTTTTTGTTTTCTTTCTTTTCATAATATATTTCTTTGACTCAAGCATTATTAATAGTTATTTATGTAATTTTAAAGTCATTATTTTATTTTTCTTCCATTTTTATAATGTGTTTCTCATTTTTTGACCAATAGTAATATATTTCCCCCCTATTTGTAGATAACTTGTTCCCTTGGTCTAAGTTCAGGAAATTTCCAAGATATGCTAAATGTATATCATTATCCCTCTATACTGTTTAGAATTAAGCCAACATTTTTAATCTGCAAAATTAGACATTTCTTTAAATTATGGAAGTAGTTCTTTTTTATGAGTTCATTTTTTGTTTTTCTTTAACACACTATTATAATCTTAATATATTATCAAAATCTTCTATGCCTGCCCACATGATTTCTATTCCTTTCTATATTTTCTCCATGCATTGAAATACGCCTTACACCTGATTCTCTTGGCCTCAGTTGTTTTATTTATTTGTTCGATTTTTTTTATTTCTGGTCTAATGTTTATTATTTCCTTTCTTCTACTGGCTTTGGGCTTTATTTTTATTTTTCCAGCCTCTTTAGGTGTAAGATTAGGTTGTTTATCTGATATTTTTCTTGCTTCTTAAGGTAGTCCTATATTGCTATAATCTACCCTATTAGAATATCTTATGCTGAATCCCAACGATTTTGAGCCACTGTGTTTTCATTTTCATTTTTGTCTATTTTTTTTTATTTCTTCTTTGGCTTCTGGGTTGACCTAGTCACTGTTTAGTAGCATGTTATTTAGCCTCCATTTATTTGTGTTCTTTCCAGATTTTTTCTTGTGATTCATTTGTAGTTTCATACCTTTCTGTTTAGAAGAGATACATGATATGACTTTAATTTTTTTTAACATTTATTCATTTTTGAGAGACAGAGTGTGAGTGGGAGAAGGGCAGAGAGAGAGGGAGACACAGAATTCTTAGCAGGCTCCAGGCTCTGAGCTGTCAGCACGAGCCTGATGCGGGACTCAAATTCATGGACTGTGAGATCATGACCTGAACTGAAGTTAGATGGTTAACCAACTGAGCCACCCAGGAGCCCCTGACTTCAATTTTTTAAAATTTATTGGGATTTGTTTTATGGCCTACCATGTGATCTTTTCTGGAGAATGTTCTGCATGCACTTGAAAAGAATGTGTACTTGCTGTTTGGGATTCAATGTTCTGAATATATCTGCTAAACCACATGGCCCAATGTGTCATTCAAAGCCACTCTTTTCTTGTTGGTTTTCTGTTTGGATGATCTATCCATTGATATAAGTATGGTGTTAAAGTCCCCTACTATTATCGTATTACTGTCAATTTCTTCCTTTATGTCCATTCATAGTTGCTTTATGCATTTGGGTGCATTCATGTTGGTGCAAAAATATTTATGATTGTTATATACTCTTGTTGTATTGTTCTCTTTATGATTATACAGTGCCCTTCTTTGTCTCTTGTTAAAGTCTTTGGTTTAAAGTCTATTTTGTCTAATACCAATATCGCTACCTCAGCTTTCTTTTTGCATCTGTTTGCATTATAATTTTTTTCCATCCTTTCACTTTCAATCTGCATGTGTCTTTAGGCTGAAGTGAGTCTCTTGTAGGAAGCATAAGATGGGTCTTGACTTTTTATCCATTTACTCTATGTCTTTTGCTTGGATCATTTAATCCATTTATATTAAAAGTGATTATTGATAGGTGTGTACTTACTGACATTGTTTAAAGTTATTTATTTACTTTGAGAGAGAGAGTGGTGGGGGGGGGGGGGAAGAGAAGGAGAGAGAGAATCCCAAGCAAGCTCTGTGCTATCAATGCAAAGACCAACTTGGGACTTGAACCCACAAACTGTGAGATCAGGACCTGAGCCAAAATCAAGAGTCAGACACTTAACTGACAGAGCCATCCAAATGCCCCTATTGACATTTCATTACTTGCTTTACTGTTGTTTCTGTAGTTCTCTGCTCCTTTCTTCTTGTCTTGCTCTTTTCCCTTCTGGTTTGATGGCTTTCTTTAGTTTTTAATAGTGATCATTCTGTCCTTCCATTTATCTATTGAATTTCCTAATTAGTGTGACAGAAGCTTCTAATTGCCTGTTCAACATATTTTCTCTTATGTCTTACTGACAGAATTAATATTCTGTATAGTTTGGCAATGCAACCAACTAAAATATTCACTTCACAGGCTCTTGCATTTAATGGTGGCCAAGGGTCTCAGTTTGGGCCAATAAAGCAGAAATAGAGATTGCTGTTTGTGGGAGCTGTCCAGAAACTTAAAAGAAAAAGGAGGAAAAAAAAAGGACAATCTTATCTGCCTTGCTCTTTTGGACCTTATCCTTTCTATTTTGTTCTAGCTGACAATGGGCAGAAGTTTTATTGGTGTAGGAATTATGTTAAGACCTTGAGGACAAATGTTACAAAGAACACGGATCAGACAAAGGAAAAAATCTTGACACTCTTTCAATCAGTTCATCACCCATTTTCTACTTAATTCATGACTTCTCATATCATAAGAAAGTTACCTTTCCTTGTTATGCAGTCACTGTCCAAATTTTCTGTTAACATAAGTTGAATGAATTTCTAACTGATAAATTGAAGGTCATGTTTTTGATTTTTTTTTTATTTCAGAAAATGTGTGTGTGTGTGCATGTGCACATATGTGTGTGCATGTGCACATATGTATGTGCATGTGTATGGGGAGGGGGTTTCTTATTTTAGTAATGACTTTAATTAATAATTAATAAACTGTGTTTATCTTTTTCTTAAATGTAACTTTTATAACTCTACCTCAGCAAGTCTATTACACTGAAGATATATTCTAATCAATCTGTTCTTCCTCCCTCTGCATGGTGTACACATTTCAATGGGTGCAGTTTTTCTTTGTTGGCTCCCTGTTGGTGTGGTCAGGTGATGGGAATGCCAGTAGGACTGGAAACTTCCGATAACTGGCAGCTGGCTCGGTGTCTGCAGTCACATAGTTATGTTACAGGAGCAGCAAAGTTGTCAGGGTCCTAATGCAGTTCCCCTGATTTTTACTCTCAAGGCTCTTTGTGTTCTTTGTCTCAAGGCAAGTGAGATTTAATGTGCTCAATTCAATTCCTTCTTTTCTTTGGAGACTCACTATGCTTGGCAAAGTCATGCAAGTCTAATGATGGATTTTAATCCTTTAGGAGTTCACTTTTTTTTTTTTTAAGTACAATTTAATCTCATGATTTGCTGCTATAATAATAATTTTCTATCACTTGCTTGGCCCTCCTTTTTACAAACAGTCCAAAAAGTCTTATTTAAAAAAAAATTTAACATTTATTTATTTTTGAGAGACAGAGAGAGACACAGCACAAGTCGGAGAAGGGAAGAGAGAGAGGGAAGCAGAGAATCCAAAGGAGGCTCCAGGCTCTGAGCTGTCAGCACAGAGCCCGACACAAGGCTCGAACCCATGAACCATGAGATCATGACCTGAGCTGAAATCAGAAGCTTAACTGACTGAGCCACCCAGGTGTCCCATCATTTTATATACACATACAGTATGTATTGCCTGTAGTTACCAGGAGCTGCCTCTGCATATAAGAGAAAAAATTTAATGTTGGAGTAAAAGGGAAGAAAGGCACTGTATTTTTCCGTTTTTGTTTGTCCTGTTTCAGTTCATTTATTATTTTTTAAATCAATTTTCAGATTTTCATAACATTTGATACCATTTTCTTTTTGACATTCTTTAAAAAAATTTGCCTTTATGTGATTTACCTAATTCTTTGTACTTTACCTAGGACCTCTTTTTTAAAGAAAATTGTTTGGGGACTTATACTTAATTTATTTTGTTAAATTATCTCTCCATAAAAATAAAAACCTTTACTTATTAAATTATCAGTATAACCTGCTACAATATTATATTCATTTTTTACAGTACCCTCTTTATATTTATTTTCCATTTTGTTTTTAAATTATAGTGTTGGGGTATTTTGGTACAAACATTGCTAATAATTCCTATTTTCTATAGTCAAAGAATGAGGTCAAAAAAAGTTTCACATTTTAGAATATCTGAGTCTTTTTAGCCAACTAGGGATAATTTTTTTCTCAAATTTCACATAGGTATCTACAATAGAGTGTAAAAGCTTTGATTGATACATATTAATTTAAATATTAATTTACTTAGACAATATTATATGTATGTTTTATATATTTTATCTGTGTAATTTCCTATTATGAATTTGTATTATTTTTTAACTTATTTTATATATTTTGATATTTCATAACTTAATGCACAAGGATTTAATGCCATTTAGTTTGCACCATTGAATGCCAACATTCAAAATAAAAGAATCCTATTAATTTTAGCTAATGCTCTTTGCCTTAAATCCATCTTAGTTTCCTATTTGCATTTGCATACTCAATTCCTGTTTGTTCATGCATGATAAACTTTTACCCATTCTTTTACTTGAAGTCTATGTCATTTTCATTAGATGTTTTAAAGTTTGATTTAGTTTTGTCATTCTTCCTGAGAATATTTCCTTCCTAATAGCAGAATAGTTTAAAGCAATTTCCTATACTGCTATTGTTGTTATGTGTTGCCTTAATTCTGTCACTTTGTTTTATGTTCTCAGTTTTGTTTTTTATATTTCTTTTTTGTTGCCTTTACTTCATGTCATTTGCCATGTAGAATCTACATGGTGCTTTACATCTTCTGTAGTGATATGAAAGGTAATTATCCTTTTTAAATCTACTGGTGGTTTATTATACTTTTCAAAATATTTGACTTACTTTCTAAAATAAAAATCAAAACCAATAATCCTCTTCTAAATTTTCTTGATCAAAGTCCAAACAATGTGCCCTTGCAAAATTAATTGTTTATGGAATGTTCTTTCTTATTAGCATCAATTCTTTATTTTATGTTATTTATTATATTTATACTCAAATTTATGGTAATTACTTACAGTACTGATTTTCATTTAGTGCTTTATGTTTAATATATTCATTATTTGATATTCATGTACTGAGATATAGCCATGTTTTTATTAATTTTGATTTATATTTTGTTACACTTAAATATGTACTCAATGTGTTTTACTTTCACAAGTGTATATTGGTTAAACATTTTTTGAAACTTTACATATTTGAAACTATCTGTTGTCACATAGGAAAGAATTTTAGTTACACAGAATTTTTGAGAAACTATATTTTTCTTTCAAAATTTACTAGAAAGTGCTAAATATTATCATTTTTATATAGTACATTTATTTATTGATGGTAAGAACACAACATGATGTTTAAACTCTTAAATTTTGAAGTACACAATACTGTATTGTCAAAGGGACTATGTTGTTTAGTCTATCTCTAGACCTTGTTCATTTAGCATAACACAAACTTTATACCCATTGAACAACAATTCATTCCCTCCCCACCGCCCCTGCCCCACCGTTGCCACCAGTCATTGGCAACCACCATTCTACTCTGATTCCATGAATTTGACTCTTAGATATCTCATTTAGGGGCACTCAGTCAGTATTTGTTCTTCTAAGACGGGGTTTTTTTCATTTCACATAAGGTCCTTCAAGTTCATCCATGTTATTACAAATGACAGGATTTTCTTCTTTTTAAAGTCTGAATAATAATCAAATCCATGTATATACCACACATCTTTATTCATTCATCTGTTGATGAACACGTGGATTGTTTCCATATCTCATCTATTGTGAATAACACTGCAATTAAATGAAAGTGCAAATCTTTCTTTGACAATCTGATTTCAATTATTTTAGATATATACCCAGAAGTGGGATTATTGGATGATAAGCTAATTCTATTTTTAATTATTTTGAGGAAACTGTGTGATGTCTTCCACAGTTGCTGCATTATTTTACACTTCTACCTACAGTGTACAAGGGCATAAATTTCTCCATATTCTCTCCAATACATTTATCTTTTATTTTTTGGTTTATTTGTTTTGTTTTTTTGATAATAGCTATCATAACAGGTTTGAAATTATATTTTGTGGTTATTTTGATTTGCATTTCCTTGATGATTAGTGATATTGAGCAAATTTTATCATATAACTGTTTGCCATTCATATATTATATATGTAGATGTTCTTTAGAGAATTATCTATTCAGGTTCTTTGGTCATTTGTTTAAATTTATTTTATTTTAACTGCAGTATAGTTAATATACAGTGCTATATTAGTTTCAGGTGAATCACTAGATAGTAATTCAGTAATTCTGTACATTACTCAGTGCTTATCATGGTAAGTATACTCTTAATTCCCTTCCTTTGCCCATTTTCAAATATACATATATATACATATATATATATATACATATACATATATATATGTATATATATGTATATGTATATATATTGCTACTGAGATATAGTTCAATCAACAAAATAAAAAGACAATCTTCAGAATGAGGGGAAAAGTTTGCAAACCAGGTGTCTGATAAAGAGTTAATAGCCTCCAGTGTTGTATAAATTTTTCTTCCCCTGCCTCCACCATTAGACGTGTTCACTAGCATTGTAACGGGAGACAGATGCAAGGGATGTTAAAAGTTATTGTAACTTTAAACTCCTGGATATGAATTATAATGTCATCATTTTCTCCTATGACCAGCTGCTACTAATTCCTTTTCTCTGTTCCTCCAAGCATTTCCCACTATTGACCACTTTCCTCTAGCTACCCCTTTTCCTGCTACATATTCCCAAATCTAATCCTAAATCAAATATAACTGTTTCATGAAAGGCAACATCCTCCTGTCACATTAGACTCTGAGGAGTTCCTTTCCTATTTCTTTGTGAGGAATGGTGCACATCTATTCATCCCTATGAGAGACAAATGTGGAGAACATCCCAACTGCTGGAATGGTGCCGTATTTCAATTGAGCTTATGTGGTAAGGGGCTAGATGTTTCTTCAAAGGGCAAGTGTAAATAGCAAGGGCCAATTTCTTCTCAGAAGTGGGTGTGGAAGAATAAATAAGAGGATGTGCTGGGAGAGGCATCATACAAGGGTTGAGGTGGTCAGCCTAAAGTCTCACAAAAGCAGCTTTGCTATTTAAATGTCTGAGATCCTTTCTTGATGACTATTCAGTTCATAGTAATTGGCAGTACAGATGGTAATGGAGATAGAATCTACAGCAAAAGCACTTTATTCCCATGATCCCAAATGAAAGCCAAATATAATATGCTAACCTACATGTAGGATCCACTAAGAGCATGTGTGCATGTGAATTTTCTCAAATGGCCATAAATTTCAAGATGTTTGGAGCAATTTAGCTTACCTTCTAATGTAGTTCTGACTTGTGAGCTATTCTTTTTGTTTTGTTTTGTTTTGTTTTGTTTTGTTTTAGAAGCCAATGTTTACTGTGTGCAGCTATTCTGTCTTTTAACAATAATAATGAATAGCAATAATCCATGAACCATGCATTGTGTGCACGTGTGTGTGTGCTATTTTGCAAGAAGAATACTATTCAAAAACTAGCTGACATAGGCAGGTAGAGTCTATCAATTCTAACAGATAAACATGACTGTTTATCAAAAATGAGAAAATATAAAAGTCACATGTGGTTTCTATGTTTCTGACTGGGTTCCTGAAAGGACAGGGGCACCATTAAATATAATGAGTCAGGAATGAAAGTAGAGATTACAGAAAATGACAGAGTCTAGACTTGCACACTAGGTCAATTATTACTTCAAAAGAGGTTCTCAAAAATCAACCTCCTTTTAACAAATTCATCAAAATAATCATTTTCTCTGCAAAACATTTTAACAGATACCTGATTACCACTGAATGTATGTAACTAACAGGTTACTCACCAGGACACCCCCATACTTCTTCTACGAGGTGAGTCAAATAAGCAGCTTCAGGTGAGAGTAAGAAGTTGTATTTGTTCCCAGGCCCACTCCTGCCACTTTTATTTAGTACTAAGTAGTACATTAAAATAATGGTGAAGAAGCAGAAAATGTGTATCTATATAAATAAGTGATTTGGAGAGACTAAATGAAATTAAGCCAGTAAAAGTTCTAAGGAATAAGTTGTGACAAGATTTATTAGAAATCTTGAAATATTCTGCATTTAGATCATTTTATAGTGTAGCATCATTTTAAAGAATTAAAATGAAACTAAACAAGATTTACAGAAGAAAGCAGACCAAACTTCATTTATATGACCCATATTCAATGAAAAGTCCTTGGCCTTATAGAAAAGAATATGTAAATAAATGTGAATTTATGTATTTTAATTTAAAATGTTTGTGGTATGTATCATATGATTCCTCATCTATCCAATGTTTTCAATTAATGGGCTACCTACTGTACTTGATTACGTGAATTAAAAGGTCTTTCATGTAATTAATTAGCTTTGTTTGAGGAACTTGCTGCCCAAACTCATTATGCCTCAGAAAAGACTTACTCTTTTTTTTGCCATTTCCAAATTTGTTATTCATGTTGAGAAGGTTTCTAAACTATGAACTATCTGTCTCTAAGTCCTATTCCACTGTAGAAAATGTTTGCAAAACGAGAGCTGAATAACTACTCCTAACTTCCCTCTGTCCCTCAATTGGTCACCACCGTCTGCTATGTTGTTTTCAACAGCTTTAGAACAAGATTATAAGAAATAACATTGAAATAAAAAACATCTTTCTAAATCATATCAATGTTGGGATCGCTAGGAATATTGAAATTTGTTGGTGAATTATCATTTGTAAAATGAAATCTAACTTCTTGATCTGAACTGTTTTCAATACTACATCTCCAAACTTTCATTTATTTTTATTTTCTTAAAGTTTCATTTATTTAAGTAACCTCCACAACCCACATGAGGTTTGAATTCACCACGCTGAGACTGAGTCCTATGCTCTTCCAATTGATCCAGCCAGGCGCTCCTAAATCTGCCATTTTTAAATAAGTATTTTTGTCCCTCAAACATTCACTAGTTATCACCTTGGCCCCTAAAAGGATGAAATTAAAGAAGGAAAGCTCAAAAAATATTCTTTATGGTATCTGGACATGAAATTAAAATTTTGCTGGTAATTCTGCTTGAAAAAGATACTTCTTGGGGCACCTGAGTGGCTCTCAGTTGGTTAAACCACGACTTTGGCTCAGGTCATGTTCTCATGGTTTTTAAGTTCAAGCCTAGAATCAGGCTCTGTGCAGCAGCTCACAGCCTGGAGCCTGCTTCTGATTCTGTGTCTCCTTCTCTCTCTCTGCACTCCCCCACTCACTTTCTCTCTATCTCTCTTTCAAAATAAATAAACATTAAAAAAATTTTAAAGAAAAAGATAATATTTCATAAACATCTAAAATAACTTAGAAATATGTTTCATTTTAAAATCTCCATTTCATTTTTTAAAAAGACAAGTAAAATAAAAATTTATCTTTTATAGAATCAGAGCATCTTAGAGCTTGAAATATCTTATTTTTGAAGTATATTTTAGATACTATGAAAGCTCAGATCTTAAGCAGGTTTGATGAATGATATGAAGACATGTAACATTTCTCATGTTTCTTCCTTGACAATACTCCTTCTAGAAAACCAATGATATGGTTTCCTTCACCATAGGCTAATTTTGCTTATTCTTCAATTTCATGTTAATGGGAAAACAGAGGATGTATATTTTGTGTCCTATTTCATTCAGCATAATAATTTAAAGGTACATCCATGTTTTGTTATTTGTCACATGTCTATTCCTTTATATAAATGGATTATCCACCATCCGCCATTTTTTTCTCCATTCTCACGTTGACAGACATTAGAGATCTTTCAGCATTAGGACTAGTGTGAATAATATTTTGTGTACATTTTTGTAAGATTTTTCTTGTAGATATGTGTTTCTTTCTTTGACTATATACGTGGAAGCAGAATTTCTAGGTGAAATGTATATTTAAGTAGTAAAGAAACTGACAATGAGTTTTCCAAAGTGATGTACCTTCTGTAGTAGGCAGAATAAAGTCTGTTTAAAGATATCTAAAACCTAATCCTTGGAACTTATGAATAAGTATGAATAAATATTCATAACATTTATGAATAGGCAAATATGATTTCGCCACTGTGGTTAGGCTAAGTGTCTTAAGATGGTGGTTTCAACACAATCATGAATTCTTAAAAGTGGAAGAGGAAGGCAGTGTGTGTTGGGAAAATAACAATGGAAAGAGAGGGAGGAGAGATTAGAAGCCTGAGAAAAACTTGACCTGCTGCTGCAGCCTTTGAGATGGAGGAAGGGGCCCACAGGCCAAAGAATGTCAACACTTTCTAGAAGCAAAGAATAGTTCTCGGCTCATTTCCAGCAAGGAAATGTTGACCTCAGTCATAAACCACAAGAGACTAAAACATTCGAACAACCTACATAAAAAAATGGAATAAATTCTCATGTTGGGTCTCCAAAAAGTAATGCATTCCTGCTAACAACATCAGGCTTCTTACCTATGAAACTGCAAGATAATACACTTGTGTTATTTTAAGCCACCAAGTAGACAGTATTTTGTTATAGCAGCAATAGAAGAACAGACCATTTTCAAAATCCCACCAGCAATGTATATGAAGTCCAGTTGCTTCAGATTTGCTCCAACATTTGTTTGTGTCCTTTTCTTTCATTTCAGCTGCTCTAGTGAAATGTATGTGGGTATCACTTTTGATTGTAATTTGAATTTTCCTGATGACTAATACTGTTGATATTTTCATGTGCTCATTTGTCATTTATCATTTTGTGACGTGTGTATTTTAAAAATGGTACTCATTTTATTATGATTCATATTTTTATTATTGAGGTATAGTGCTGTAAATTTTGTGGATTCGAGTACTTTATTACATATATATTTTACAAATCATCTTTCTTTAATGTGGATTATCTTTCATTCCTATAAAAGAATCTTTATGAGAGTAGTGTCAAATAAAAACAAATCCACACGTGGTATTTGTCTTTCTCTGACTGACTTATTTTGCTTAGCATAATACTCTCTAGCTCCATCTACGTAACGCAAAAGTCAAGATTTCATTATTTTCACAACTGAATAATATTCCATTCTGTTTGTATATTTATGTTTATGTTTATGTTTATATTTATATTTATATTTATAATATACGTATATACACCACTTCTTTAGCCATTCATCAGTTGATGAACACGGGTTTTTATAGCTTGGCTATTAAAGATAATACTGCTATAAACATTGAATTAGTAATTTTGTATTCTTTGGGTAAATACCTAGTAGTCCAATTGCTGGATCTAAGTGGAATTTAAGAAACAAAACAAATGAGCATAGGGAAAAATAGAGACAGAGGCTAACCAAAAGACTCTTAACTATAGAGAATAAACTGATGGTTATCAGAGGGGAGGGGGTAGGGGATGGGTTAAACAGGTGATAGGGATTAAAGAGGGCATTTGTGATGAGCACTGGGTATTGTATGGAAGTGTTGAATTATTAAGTTGTACACCTGAAACCAATATTACACTGTATGTTAACTACCTGGAATTTAAATAAAAACTTAAAAAAATAAATATAAAAATTTAAAAAAATACACATTTAGAGAAAGGCAAACTTTATTCAGAAGACTATTACAATAGGAAGAACACTCTGATCTCAGAAATCTGCAAGAATGTCAAAATCAAACACAGATGAGTAAGCATTAAGTGAGGAGAACTAAGGCCAACAAGGAAAAATGTCCAGCAGTACCTGACCAAGAATATGTCTTGTTGTGATCAGCCAATTCTTAAGTTGATGTAGTGCTATGCTCTCTTTTTAATGCTTTCTCAGCCTCAGGTGAACAGAGTTCAGGAGGGTGTACGGAGTAGAAAGTCTGGCTAAAGTTTAGTTAAAACAATTCCGAGGGTAAGAAATAGCAAATGAACACTAAAACAGTAAAAGACTCTTTAAATAGTAAGAGATCTAAATTACTATTATTTCTTTTATCTTTTCCCTTTCTAACAAATCTTTGTCTACCTCAACGTACTGACGTATCCTCCTAAATTTTCTTCTACTAACTTCATTCTTTTATTTCTTATATTAGGTCTATGATCCATTTCATACCAATGATATGAATGACCAGTTAGGGGTCAAATTTCCTTTTCTCCATACAGACAGTCAGTTTTTCCTACCGTCATTTTTTGAAGATGTATTTTTCCTCTTTGATTCTTTGTAAATCTTGTAAAAAATTCTGACCATATTTGTGTAGATTAATTGTGGATTCTTTATTGTACTGATATTTTTCTTTTTCTTTTTTTTACCTATATTGCAAAGGCTTTATTACTGTACCTTTAAAATGAGCCTTGATGTCGGGGTGCATGGGTGGCTCAGTCGGTTGAGTGTCTGACTTCGGCTCAGGTCATGACCTTGTGGTTCATTTCAAGCCCTGCATAGGGCTATGTGCTGACAGCTTGGAGCCTGGAGCCTGCTTCAGATTCTTTGTCTCCTCCTCTCTCTGCCCCTCCCCTGCTCACACTTTGTCTCTCTCTGTCTCTCAAAAATGAATAAATATAAAAAAAATTGTTTTAAATAAGTCTTGATGTCAGTGTTACTCTTATAAACATGTTTTTTTTAAATCAATCTCAAGATTACTTTAGCTAGTCTAGGTTCTTTAACTACCAAAGAAATTTTCAAATGAGCTTGTAAATTTCTTCAAAATTGCTGAGGTTTTATTGTAGTTGCACTAAACCTATAGATGAATTTAAGGAAAGTTGACATTTTATCACACTGAATATAATAATCAATGGTCAGTTATACATCACATAATTTATTAGATCTTGTTTTCATTTTGTCCACAATTATAGGAAGAAAACATTCAATGTTTCATGATGGTCTATAATATCAGCTTTAGATTTTTCTACAGTTACCATTAATCAGATTGGGGAAGTTTTTTACATTCATGTTTACTTAAAGTTTTATACCATTAATGTGTATTATTTCTTGTCAAATGATTGCTCTGCAAATTTTACAATTATGTTTTCCTCTTTTACCTCTTAATGTGGTAAATAAAATGTATTTTCTTTCATATATAAACCAACCTTGAATTCCTGCAATAAACCCACTCAGTCACAATGTTCATCCTTTCTTATATATTGCTAGATTTTATTTGCTAACATTATATACTCCTAAAAGATACTGGTTTGTAATTTATTTCTATTGTAATGCTCTTATTTGTTTTGTTATTGGATGAATGACTCATTAAAATGCGTTGAGAAGTACTTTCTTCTCAGTTGGCATTGTAATCTCTTCACATGTTTGATGGAATTAACCAGTAAAAGCTTTGGGACCTAATGATATCTTTGTGAATTTGTTAAATTAAAAATTCATTTCCTTTCTTGGAACTGTTTCTATTGAAAATTTTACTTTTTTGGTTTGCATTTTTAGAAACTTTATTCTTTTAAATTTTAATTCCAGTTTAGTTAATATACACTGTTATATTAGTTTCAGATGTATAATGTAGTGATTCAATAATTCTATTCACTACTAGTGCTCATGATGTTAAGTGTACTTTTTAATTCCCATCCTTATTTCACCTTCCCAACCCACTTCCCCTCCCTCTAGGAATCATCAGTTTGTTCTCTACAGTTAAGAGACTGTTTCTTGGTTGGTATCTCTCATTTTTCATTTGTTCATTTGTGTTATTTAAGAAACAACGTATAGGTGAAATAATATGGTATCTGTCTTTCTTTCCATGAATGAGTTATTTCACTTAGCATTACACTCTTTAATCCATTAATAGTGTTGCAAATGGCAAGATTTCATTCTTTGTTATGGCTGAATAATATTCCATTGTATATATATACCACTTCTTTAGCCATTGATCTTCAGATGGACACTTGGGCTGCTTCCATAATTTGGCAATTGTAAAGAATGCTGCTACAAACATAGGAGTGGAAATATCCTTTCAAAATGTGTTTTGTATTCTTTGGTAAACACTCACTAGTGCAAATACTGGATCATAGGGTAGTTCTATATTTAATTTTTTGAGTAATCTCCATACTGTCTTCCACAGAGGCTACATTTGCACTAACAGTGCAAAAGGGTTCCTTTTTCTCCACATCTTTAACAACATCTATTGCTTCCTGTGTTGTTGACTTTGGCAAATGTGAGGTGATATCTCATAGTTTTGATCTGCATGTCCCTGACAATGAGTAGGATGAGCAACTTTTAACGTGTCTATTGGCCTTTTGTATGTCTTCTTTTGAGAAATGTCTGCTCATGTCTTCTGCCCATTTTTAATTGGACTATTTTTTTTTTTTTTTTTTTTTTTGTGAGTTGAGTTGTATACGATCATTATATATGATCCCAGGCCTGAGCCCACTAATTTTTTAAAACTCCATCCAGGTTTTAAATTCCACTGGTTGAAAGAACTCTTAAAATTTGGTCCTCTGGTTTTCAAAGCCAAATGTTATGTGGATTTCTCTTCTCCATGCAGGGTCCCCGCTGTGAAGTTTTTTCCTCTCCCATCTCTGTGCCTGTGTTGTCCCTCCCTCCCACAAATAGTCTTATAAGTCCATTTAGTTCCCAACCACATCTCTGCCCTTACTTCCCTCTTTAATGTAGTCTCTTCTCTACATTTAGTAATAGAATTTGTTCTGCCAGTCTTTGGGTCATTTTCTGAGTTATTTACAGTGATGTGAATGTTATATAGTTGTATTTGTGGGACAAGTTGAGTCTACTATCCTCCTAGTTCACCATCTTTCCTAGAAGTCTCTCAACTATTTTATTTTTTTCTAGCTTATTTCTGTGGAGATATATATATATATATATATACACATACATATATAAATAAATATTTATATATAAATAAATACATATATACATACATATATATTATGTATATATATATTTATTTATTTACATATTTATTTTTGATCAACGATGCCATACATTAGTAAAAGAATGCAGCAATTAATATATAAACCCTGCAATCAGCAGGTTTCCACCCCTTTTTTTTCTGTCAGTTCATGAGGAATGAGAATTGAGTTGATTTATTTTATATTTTACCTGGGTTTGATTTTTGTTATTGTTTTATTTATAGTGAGGGCTTCAAATTACTCCTGTGACAGACTACTTAGCATAAGGTTTACAGTACTGAAGATTTTCTCACAATTCTGCTTTATTTATTCTCAGATACTAATAGACCCTGCCTATCTGTGCCACAGAAAGGATCTTTCAGTGCTAATACACCTTCCTCAATGGGAGTCATCTCTTGCCTGGTGCTTGATGCAAGAATATAAAGTCTGAAGTAGCAAAGATTTGGAGTAGCATTCTTAATTTCCTGACTGAGTCTTATATTTCAGCAGGTTATACGTGCCTTTGCCTCAGGGGTAGGGCTATCTCAGCACCCAATAGCAGATGATCCCTGACTCATGCTAAGTGGAAGTTTCAGGGAGCAGGTGGTTGTTCTCCTCCTCTTCAAGAAGGAAACACCTCTATCTTCTACTCAGTACAGGGTCCAGATTAGGAATACTTTTCTGATATTTCTCCAGATACTGATGGTCAATAAATTAGGTATATGCAGTGCTCTGAATACAGACAAGTCTCTACTGATTTTTGTGCTTCATCCTCAAACTTTAGAATGACTGCCAAGCTTGCAACAAAGAAGAGGTCTCTTGTATCTGATGATCTTCCACAATCTTTCCGATGGCAAGTTGGTATAGACTTCTATCGTGTTTAGGGATTCAAAAACTTCTAACTTGTCAGACCAGCCACACTTAGTCTTTAAAATTTTGCTGAAATTTTACTATCTTTTTGTTAACCATTTCTACATTGGCTACCACATTATCCCACTGTTCTATCAAAGAAATCAGTTCATGTGTATCACTTTATACTGGAGGGGCTTACAACTCTTTGGATGTATTTCATTAGATTACCATCTCAGGTCTCTATAAAATCTGACTGTTTGCCATTTCTTTGCTAGAAAGGAGAAGTGTTTTACTGAGATTTTAAATATTTAAAGTGAAATCTCTTGATGATCATAAACTTTTATATACTTCAAATCTATAAAGTGGAGGACATGAAGCCAAGAGAGCATGTGTTTTATTCCTGGTCATATCATATGTTCCATAAGAGTTTATTTTACCATACAGATCTCCAAATTCTAACTCAGTATTCTTTTCCTTAAGTAAGACTTGCATAATGATATTGTATTTTTAAAAAAAATTCAAGCCTTTAAACTTCATATGCAAAACCCATCTTATTTACTGGGAATTCATAGCTACAAAAATTTTTATGCTACAGAAACCTAGATTATTAACTCCTCACTGCCCACCAAGCCACCAAACGTCATCATAGGAAAATATTTCAAGAAACAAGCAACAAAGGAGGGGGCTGCTTTTTTAAAATCATGGTTCTTCTATAAATAAAGGAACTATTTGCATTTATCAAAGAATGCTGCTTTAAACACAATGCATCTGGTAATAAATTGCTTATGCAATCATGTTCTCTCAGTGATATTGTGGATCTTCCTTGTGCTAAATATAATTAAACCAGTTTAAAAGATGCCAGAGCTATTTATTTACTTCCCTAGAAAGCTATTTCAGCTTTCATTTTAATAAATATTGCCTTAGAATTATAAATATGAAAATTTAATATGTAAAAGAGGTAGAAATATCTGAAAAAGGCAAACATTTTGAGACAAAGATATATATATATATATATATATATATATATATATATATATACATACATACACACACACATATACACATATACATAGGTAATATTTAACTTGTTAGATACAATAACACATTTATTTACACTTTAAAAGACTAATTTTTTTAATTTTCTAAATCTTGTACAATCTTCCTGATGAGCTTATAACCCACCAGGTAGCAGAGACAACTTAGACTTGACAAATCAAAATATTTGTTCCCACTATGATCACTGTCTCTTTTAATTTAAATAATTTGTTACTTCAAATTTCATCTGCCTGTTAGTTTTGGCATAAATCTTTTATATGACTTAGTCTCCTAATTAAAGTATAAGTCTTTCAAATTTGTCCTCAAATTGTCTTTCTCTTTCTCAAGTTTACTTTAGTAGATAAGAAACAGAACTGTTGTGTCTCTATGGCAATGGGAAAGAAGGATTCCTTAGATTTAACTGGAAGAGAAAGAAAGATATACCTGGTGGAAAATAAAACTAATAAAAAGAAGAAGAAATGTGTAAAAGAAAGGGCTTAAGATAGGAAGAATATTTTTAAAAATACATATAGAACATACAGGCAAAATTGGGAAGATGCCGGCATAGGAGGACGCTGGGCTCACCGCGTCCTACAGATCACTTAGATTCCACCCACACCTGCCTAAAAAACCCAGAAAATCTCCAGAAGACTAGCAGAACAGATTCTCTGGAGCCAAGCATAGACGAGAGGTCCATGGAACAGGGTAGGAAGGGCGGAGAGGCTGTGCGACTGGCGGGAGGGAGCCAGGGTGGAGAGGCAGCCCGTCAGCAAAGCAGAGCCCCGGAGTCTGTCTTGCAAAAGCAGAGGGGACGGACGGAGTGTGTTCAAACAGCAAGCGGGACATAACATCTGGAAGGTTATAAGTTAACAGCACTGCTACGAGAGCAGGAGGGCTGGAGGACAACGGGAGGGAAAGTTGTTGAGCCCTGGATGACAGACCTCAGCTTGGCAGGGAACAAAGGCGCTCGCCAGCACCATCTCCCTCGCCCATCCCCCAGCCAAAATACCAAAGGGAACCAGTTCCTGCCAGGGAACTCGCGTGCACCGCACAAACACCCAACGCTGTGCTTCTGCGGATCCATCCCTCTGGCAGGTCTGACTCTCTCCTGGTGCCACAGGGTCCCTCCCGAAGCGGATCTCCTAAGGATAAGAGAGCTGAGCCTGCCCCTCCTGCTCCTGTGCACCTTGCCGATTCACCCCAGCTAATAGGTCATATCTCCAGCACCACAAGCCTGGCAATGTGCAAGTAGCCCAGAGGGGCCACGCCACCCCACAGTGAATCCCGCCCCTAGGAGAGGGAAAGAGAAGGCACACACCAGTCTGACTGTGGCCCCAGCGGTGGGCTGGGGCAGACATCAGGTCTGACTGCAGCCCCGCCCACCAACGCAAGTTATTCAAGACAGCACAGGTGAAATGCCGCGCAGTTCTGCACCACTCTGCAGTTCCACACCAAGCTGTTCTGCATCATATCCAAAATGACAAAATGGAAGAATTCCCCTCAAAAAAAACTCCAGGACATAACAAAAGCTAATGAACTGATCAAAAACGATTTAATTAATATAACAGAAAGTGAATTTAGAATAATAGTCATAAAATTAATCGCTGGGCTTGAAAACAGTATAAAGGACAGCAGAGAATCTCTTGCTACAGAGATCAACGGACTAAGGAACAGCCAGGAGGAGCTAAAAAAATGCTATTAATGAGTTGCAAAATAAAATGGAGACAACCACGGGTCGGAATAAAGAGGCAGAGGAGAGAATAGGTGAACTAGAAGATAAAATTATGGAAAAAGAAGAAACTGAGAAAAGAGAGATAAAAAAATCCAGGAGTATGAGGGGAAAATTAGAGAACTAAGTGATGCACTAAAGAGAAATAATCTACGCATAATTGGTATCCCAGAGGAGGAAGAGAGAGGGAAAGGTGCTCAAGGTGTACTTGAAGAAATAATAGCTGAGAACTTCCCTGAACTGGGTTAGGAAAAAGGCATTGAAATCTAAGAGGCATAGAGAACTCCCTTCAGGCATAACTTGAATCAATCTTCTACACGATATATCATAGTGAAACTGGCAAAATACAAGGATAAAGAGAAAATTCTGAAAGCAGCTAGAGATAAACGTGATCTAACATATAAAGGGAGACCTATAAGACTCGTGACCAATCTCTCTACTGAAACTTGGCAGGCCAGAAAGGAATGGCAGGAGATCTTCAATGTGATGAACAGAAATAATATGCAGCCAAGATCCTTTATCCAGCAAGTCTGTCATTTAGAATAGAAGAAGAGATAAAGGTCTTCCCAAACAAACAAAAACTGAAGGAATTTGTCACCACTAAACCAGCCCTACAAGAGATCCTAAGGGGGATCCTGTGAGACAAAGTACCAGACACATCGCTACAAGCATGAAACCTTGTTTCATGTCATCACAATGACTCTAAACCCCTATCTTTCTATAATAACACTGAATACAAATGGACTAAATGAGCCAACCAAAAGACACAGGGTATCAGAATGGATAAAAAAACAAGACCCGTCTATTTGCTGTCTACAAGAGACTCATTTTAGACCTGAGGACACCTTTAGATTGAGAGTGAGGGGATGGAGAACTATTTATCATGCTACTGGAAGCCAAAAGAAAGCTGGAGTAGCCATACTTATATCAGACAAACTAGACTTTAAATTAAAGGCTGTATCAAGAGATGAAGAAGGGCATTATATAATAATTACAGGGTCTATCCATCAGGAAGAGTTAACAATTATAAATGTCTATGTGCCAAATACAGGAGCCCCCAAATATATAAAACAATTATTCACAAACATAAGCAACCTTATTGATAAGAATGTGGTAATTGCAGGAGAATTTAACACCCCACTCACAACAATGAATAGATCATCTAGACACACGGTCAATAGAGAAACAAGGGCCCTGAATAATACATTGGATCAGATGGACTTGACAGATATATTTAGAACTCTGCATCCCAAAGCAACAGAATATACTTTCTTCTCGAGTGCACATGGAACATTCTCCAAGATAGATCACATACTGGGTCACAAAACAGCCCTTCATAAGTATACAAGAATTGAGATCATACCATGCATACTTTCAGATCGCAATGCTATGAAGCTTGAAATCAACCACAGGAAAAAGTTTGGAAAACCTCCAAAAGAATGGAGGTTAAAGAACACCCTACTAACGAATGAGTGGGTCAACCAGGCAATTACAGAAGAAATTAAAAAATATATGGAGACAAACAAAAATGAAAATACAACAATCCAAAGGCTTTGGGATGCAGTGAATACAGTCCTGAGAGGAAAATACATTGCAATCCAGGCCTATCTAAAGAAACAAGAAAAATCCCAAATACAAAATCTAACAGTACACCTAAAGGAAATAGAAGCAGAACAGCAAAGCCAGCTTAAACCCAGCAGAAGAAGAGAAATCAAAAAGATCAGAGCAGAAATAAACAATATAGAATCTAAAACTGTTGAGTAGATCAATGAAACCAAGAGTTGGTTTTTTGAAAAAATAAACAAAATTGATAAACCTCTAGCCAGGCTTCTCAAAAAGAAAAGGGAGATGACCCAAATAGATAAAATCATGAATGAAAATGGAATTATTACAACCAATCCCTCAGAGATACAAGCAATTATCAGGGACTACTATGAAAAATTATATGCCAACAAACTGGACAACCTGGAAGAAATGGGCAAATTCCTAAACACCCACACACTTCCAAAACTCAAACAGGAGGAAATAGAAAGCTTGAACATACCCATAACCAGCGAAGAAATTGAATCAGTTATCAAACATGTCCCAACAATTGAGTTCAGGACCAGATGGCTTCCCTGGGAAATTCTAACAGACATTTAAAGCAGAGATAATACCTATCCTTCTTAAGCTATTCCAAAAAATAGAAAGGGAAGGAAAACTTCCAAACTCATTCTATGAAGCCAATATTACTTTGATTCCTAAACCAGACAGAGACCCAGTAAAAAAAGAGAACTACAGGCCAATATCCCTGATGAATATGGATGCAAAAATTCTCAATAAGATACTAGCAAATCGAATTCAACAGCATATGAAAAGAATTATTCACCATGATCAAGTGGGATTCATTCCTGGGATGCAGGGCTGGTTCAGCATTCACAAATCAATCAATGTGATACATCACATTAATAAAAGAAAAGATAAGAACCATATGATCCTGTCAATCGATGCAGAAAAAGCATTTGACAAAATTCAGCATCCTTTCTTAATAAAAACCCTCGAGAAAGTCGGGATAGAAGGAACATACTTAACCATCATAAAAGCCATTTATGAAAAGCCCACAGCTAATATCCTCAATGGGGAGAAACTGAGACCTTTTTCCCTGAGATCAGGAACAGGACAGGGATGCCCACTCTCACCGCTGTTGTTTAACATAGTGTTGGAAGTTCTAGCATCAGCAGTCAGACAACAAAAGGAAATCAAAGGCATCAAAATTGGCAAAGATGAAGTCAAGCTTTCGCTTTTTGCAGATGACATAATATTATACATGGAAAATCCGACAGACTCCACCAAAAGTCTGCTAGAACTGATACATGAATTCAGCAAAGTTGCAGGATACAAAATCTATGTACAGAAATTAGTTACATTCTTATACACTAACAATGAAGCAACAGAAAGACAAATAAAGAAACTGATCCCATTCACAATTGCACCAAGAAGTATAAAATACCTAGGGATAAATCTAACCAAAGATATAAAAGATCTGTATGCTGAAAACTATAGAAAGCTTAGGAAGGAACTCGAAGAAGATATAAAGAAATGGAAAAACATTCTGTGCTCATGAGTTGGAAGAATAAATATTGTCAAAATGTCAATACTACCCAAAGCTATCTACACATTCAATGCCATCCCAGTCAAAATTGCACCAGCATTCTTCTCGAAACTAGAACAAGCAATCCTAAAATTCACATGGAACCACAAAAGGCCCCGAATAGCCAAAGTAATTTTGAAGAAGAAGACCAAAGCAGGAGGCATCACAATCCCAGACTTTAGCCTCTACTACAAAGCTGTCATCATCAAGACAGCATGGTATTGGCATAAAAACAGACACATAGACCAATGGAATAGAATAGAAACCCCAGAACTAGACCCACAAAAGTATGGCCAACTAATCTTTGACAAAGCAGGAAAGAATATCCAATGGAAAAAAGACAGTCTCTTTAACAAATGGTGCTGGGAGAACTAGACAGCAACATGCAGAAGAATGAAACTAGATCACTTTCTTACATCATTCATAAAAGTTAACTCAAAATGATAAAGGACTTGAATGTGAGACAGGAAACCATCAAAACACTAGAGGAGAAAGCAGGAAAAGACCTCTCTGACCTCAGCCATAGCAATCTCTTACTCGACACATCCCCAAAGGCAAGGGAATTAAAAGCAAAAGTGAATTACTGGGACCTTATGAAGATAAAAAGCTTCTGCACAGCAAAGGAAACAACCAACAAAACTAAAAGGCAACCAACAGACTGGGAAAAGATATTTACAAATGACATATCAGACAAAGGGCTAGTATCCAAAATCTATAAAGATCTCACCAAACTCCACACCCAAAACACAAATAACCCAGTGAATAAATGGGCAGAAAACATGAATAGACACTTCTCTAAAGAAGACATCCGGATGGCCAACAGGCACATGAAAAGATGCTCAACGTCGCTCCTCATCAGGAAAATACAAATCAAAACCACACTCAGATATCACCTCACGCCAGTCAGAGTGGCCAAAATGAAGAAATCAGGAGACTATAGATGCTGGTGAGGATCTAATCTAGGAAGAAACGGGAACCCTCTTGCACTGTTGGTGGGAATGCAAACTGGTGCAGCCACTCTGGAAAACAGTATAGAGGTTCCTCAAAAAATTAAAAATAGACCTACCCTAACACCCAGCAGTAGCACTGCTAGGAATTTACCCAAGGGATACAGGAGTACTGATGCATAGGGGCACTTGTACCCCAATGTTTATAGCAGCACTCTCAACATTAGCCAAATTGTGGAAAAAGCCTAAATGTCCATCAACTGATGACTGGATAAAGAAACTGTGGTTTATATACACAATGGAGTACTACGTGGCAATGAGAAAGAATGAAACATGGCCCTTTGTAGCAGCATGGATGGAACTGGAGAGTGTTATGCTAAGTGAAATAAGCCATACAGGGAAAGACAGATACCATATGTTTTCACTCTTATGTGAATCCTGAGAAACTTAACAGAAACCCATGGGGGAGGTGAAGGGAAAAAAAAGAAAAAAAAAAGAGGTTAGAGTGGGAGAGAGAGCCAAAGCATAAGAGACTCTTAAAAACTGAGAACAAACTGAGGGTTGATGGGGGCTGGGAGGGAGACTAGGGTAGGTGATGGGCATGAAGAGGGCATCTTTTGGGATGAGCACTGGGTGTTGTATGGAAACCAATTTGACAATAAATTTCATATAATAAAAAAAATAAAAATAAAAATACATATATACCTTTTTAACTTGGAGTTGTGCAGAAGGCCATTGATATAACATCCTGCCTTTAAACTGTGTTGCTGGAAATCACCAAGGAGAATGCACATTAAACTGATTCAATAAAATGATCAAAAATATATAAAAAGCACAAATATTATTATTATTTTTAAAGTTTATTTATTTTATTTTGAGAGTGAGAGAGTATGTGAGTGCAAGTGGGAAGGGGCAGAGACAGAGAGAGAGAATCCCAAGTAGACTGCATGCTGTCAGCTCAGAGCCCAATGCTGGGCTCAATCTCATGAACAACTGATCATGACCTGAGCCAAAGTCAAGAGTCAGATGCTTAACTTACTGAGCCACCCAGACACCCCCATAAATTTTTCTAAAATATTTCTAAAATATTTTTTTTAGTTCAAAAAAAATGAGATTTGTAGCCTGACCTCTACCATGTAAAGAGCTTGGAAGCCAACACTTGATTCTTAAATAACAGTAAAAACTAGAAAAGAAATCAATGTCTTTTTGTGAATCTATCAAAAAAAAAAAAAAAACAGATTGCAGTGAAAACTGCCAACCCCAAATCTGGAGAAAATCACTGGGACCACAAATTGGGAGAAATACTTCTATGACAAATTTGACAAATTGGTGGAGTGTGAGTATGGACTAATGTGAGAAACTCTTGGGCGGCTTCTGTCTTAAAAAGAACCTATATTTTCATAGCCTTTATTTCAAGGTATCCTGCCAACTACTTACAATACAGATGTCCCACTTGGCTCTGTCAGGGAAAGGGGAAGAGCAATCCTTGTGAATTACCTTCAAAGCATTCTCCATAAGAAAAGGTCTATATTCCCAGACAGAATGCTTTACAAGAGACTCGTCCCAAAGCCATAGTGATAGGGCATTTCCTTCATTCCAAAGCCCTCTAGCAAGTGTGGTTCATCTAAGGAGGGAGGCATAATTGAGAAGCACTTGTGAAGATCACAGTCCTACACAGGATAACTCAAAGACTGATAATAAAACATAACACTATAGGACACTTCCCTTCTCCCATATTTTAAGAGCACCATATAATATCAGTGATTTTAAGCTGAAAGAATTCCAAGGGAAGAACCCATTCCAGGAGTAGTTGTAAGGAAACCTCCCCCCCAAAAAAAGAGAAGACAAAAAATATGCCATTAGAGGAATTTGAGGCCTTTGGCAACTAGAGTTTGGTAAATATTAAATAAAGCTCAACTCACAGTCTGATTAACAAATAACCTCACACTAGGGGCCTATTTACCTCAATCTTATTATTCAAGATATCATGACTGGCTTTCAACAAAAAGTTACAAAGCATGTTAAAGGCAAAAGAAAACAAAATAAAACAATCCTCAAAAACCCAAAACTTATTCTGAAGAGACAAACAAGCATCACAACCAGGTCAAAATTGACATAAATTTTAAAATATTAGAGAGTTTAAAACAACTATTCCTTAGATGTTTAAGGGCTCATTTCTTACCTGGTGGAAGGGTTATGATGGAAAATTATAAACAACATACCAGATAGATGTGTAATATCATCAGAGAGGTGGAAATTATAAGAAAGAATCAAAAGGAAATGATAGAAATCAAAAGCATGGTAACATAAAGACTGCCATTTCATGGGACAATTAGAAAAATTGACACAAATTGACAATCAGTAAGCATGAAGATGTGTCACTAGAAGCCTCTCAAACTGAAATAGAAAGATATAAAATGGAAGAAAAACAAAAACAAAAATAAAACAAAATATCCAAAAACTGTGGGACAATTTCAAAAGGTGTGACATGTGTAATTCTAAAACCAGAAGGGTGAAAAAGAGAAAAAGGAGATGATGTATTTGAGGCAATAATAGCTGACAATTTTTCCAAACTAATGACAGACATCAAGCCATAGACCTAGTATCTCAGAAAACACCAAACAGAATAAATAAAAAACCTGACATATCATATTCAAACAAACCATATTCAAAAAGAAGATAATGGGGAGGGGCCAAGGTGGCAGAACAGCATGGAAGTTCTTTTTGCATCACTTGTCCCTGAAATGTAGCCAGATCAACATTAAACCATCTTTCACACCTAGAAAACTTATTTGAGGATTAACACAACAATCTGCACAACCTGAACCACAGAACTCAGCAGGTATGCAGCATGGAGAGGTGAAATGGGCAGGGAGAAGCCATGGGTGGCAGGGATATGTTTTTGCTGGGGGGGGGGGGGGGGTATTGGAAAAGTACCCCCCCCATCAATAAATGTAGCTGAAGAGAAAGTGGAAAAGTGGAAAGAGCTATAGGGACTGAACAAAAAAGGGAGAAAGGAGAAAGGAAAGGGTTTAAATTTCCTTAAGACTCTATAAACAGGAGGAGTGCAGAGTCTGAACTCTGCAGCTTGATACCTGACATTTTGCTCTGGTGGGAAGGGCAAATCTCCAGGAGCAGAGAGAGAGGTCCGAGGGGTCCTCTGGCCACATGGGGAGAGGCAGCTCCCTTGCTGGTAGGACATTTGGTAGGGGCTGTGTGGCCATCCCACAGGCAAAAGTTCAAGTGGACCGCAGAGAACAACCACATTCACTGGTGTCAGAGTGAGGATGTTACGAGGAAGCCTAGCAGCAGATGTGTGTTGTGATTTTCCATAAACCCTGAAATGCTGCTGCTACAAGATCGTGTGAACACAATCTGGGCTGGCACCCACCCGCAGTCTCTGGGCATTGGCAGCAGCATAGTCTCGCGAATGTTTCTGGGGGTGGGCTGGCACCCATCCATTGCATAACAAGACCCTCCTCCAGAAGGTCTCAGCAGGTCAAAGCTGCAGCTCTTCAGAAGTGAGGGGTTGGCAAACACAGCCCAATTTGAGATAAAACTCAGGAGGGAGGTATCACCTGGTAGCCTGGCGGCTTGGTCACAGACAGTGTAGAAGCAGGGAGAGGACAGTAGCCGGAGACAAAGGAGGGGTGCTTGATTGCCAGTCATGGAGAGACAGTGTTCTGATACTAGAGACTGGGTAGCTGGGTGAGGCCATTTTCATCCCTCCTGAGCATGCACATCCAGGCCTATACACTCCACACAAACCACCCCAGTAAACTAACCAGGGCTATCTAGTGGAGGATGGAGTCATTATGCTAATCCTGGCCAAACTGGGCCAACAGCGTTCTTGACAAACACAAGTGTCTCTGCCTGCTTAGTTTACAGACTATAAAGTGCTTCATAGGTTAACTTCTACAGGAAACCAGATGTAATTTCAATCATACTTCATTCTGTTCACTGGTTCTTTTATTCAATTTTTTTCTTTTTCTCTTCTTTTATTATTCTTGAATATAGAAAGAGAAAAGGTATATTTTTATTTTCCATTTTTTATTAAAAAGATTTTTCTTGAAATTTTTTCTATTATTTTTTTTAAGTTTTTGTAAATTTTTAAATTCTATTTTATTTTCATTGTTTCATTTTATTCTATCTTATTGTATTCATTTTTTCAAATTTTCAAATGTTTTCCTTTTTTTTCTTTTTTCCTTTTTTTTCTTTTCTTATCTTTCCCTTTTTTCTCTAATCTGTCAAGCTTCTTTCAGCAACCAGACCAAAACACACTTAGGATGTAGCATCCTTTATTTGATTTCTTTGTGTTGTTTTAAGTTTTTTATTTTTTTTTTTTACTTTATTAATTCATTTTCTTCCTCCAAAATGATGAGATTAAGGAATTCACCCCAAAAGACAGAACAGGAAGAAATGACAGCCAGGGATTTATCAACACAATACAAGCAGTATGTCTGAACCAGAATGTAGAATCATAATAATAATACTAGCTGGTGTTGAAAATAGACCAGAATCCCTTTCTGTAGATATAAAAGAAGTAAAAGCTAGTCAGGATGAAATAAAAAATGCTACAACGGAGCTACAATCTCGAATGGATGCCAAGCAGCAAGGACAGACAAGACACAGCAGTGAATCAGCCATATAGAGGACAAACTTATGGAGAATAATGAAGCAGAAACAAAAGGGAAACTAAGGCAAAAGAAGATGATATCAGAATTAGAGAATTCAGTGACCTCATTAAAAAGGAATAACATCACAATCATAGGGGTCCCAGAAGATGAAGAGACAAAAAGGGGTAGAAAATTTATGTGAGCAAGTCATAGCAGAAAACTTTTCTAACCTGGGAAAAGACACAGACATCAAAATCCAGGAAGCACAAAGGACTCTCATTAGATTCAACAAAAACTGACAATCAGGGGTGCCTGGGTGGCTCAGTCTGTTAAGCATCCAACTTTAGCTCAGGTCATGATCTCATGGTTCGTGAGTTTGAGCCCCATGTCAGGCTCTGTGCTGATAGCTCAGAGCCTGGAACTTGCTTCAGATTCTGTCTCCCTCTCTCTCTGCCCCCCCTCTGCTTGTGCTCTGTCTCTCTCTCAAAAACAAATAAACATTAAAAAAATTTTTAAAAACCAGCATATCATTGTCAAATTCAACAGGCATATCATAGTCAAATTCACAAAATACTCAGGCAAGACAAGAATCATGAAAGTAGCAAGGGACAAAAAGTCCTTAACCTACAAGGGAAGAGAGATCAGGTTTGCAGCAGACCTATCCACAGAAATGTGGTAGGCCAGAAAGGAGTGACAGGATATATTCAACGTGCTGAACTGGAAAAATATGCAGCCAAGAATTCTTTATCCAGCAAGGCTGTCATTCAAATTGAAGAAGGGGTAAAGTCCCCCAGACAAACAAAATAAAAGGAGTTCATTATCACTAAACCAGCCCTGCAAGAAATTTTAAGCGGGACTCTATGAGGGGAGAAAAGATGGGGAAAAAAACAAAACCAAAACCAAAAAAAAAAAAAAAAAAAGAAAAGAAAAGAAAAAGAAAAACAAGGCTCAAAGCAATAAAGACTAGAAAGGATCAGAGAACACTACCAAAAACTCTAACTCTACATGTAACATGCTGGCAATAAATTCATATCTTTCAGTACTCACTCCAAATTTCAATGGTCTAAATGCTCTAATCAAACGACATAGGGTAACAGAATGGAAAAGAAAACAAGTTCCATCTATATGCTGTTTATAAGGGACCAATTTTAGACTTGAAGACACCTTCAGATTGAAAATAAGGGGATGGAGAACCATCTGTCATGCTAATGTTCACCAAAAGAAAGCTGGAGTGGCCATACTTACATTAGACAATATAGATTTTAAAATAAAGACTGTAACAAGAGATGAAGAAGGACATTATATCATAATTAAGGGGTCTATCCACCAAGAACACCTAACAATTATAAACATTTATCCTCCAAATGTGGAAATAGCAAATATATAAATCAATTAATAACAAACATAAAGAAACTCATTGATAATAATACCATATTAGTAGGGGACTTCAACATCCCACTTACAACAATGGACAGATCATCTAAACAAAAACCAAAAAGGAAACAATGGCTTTGAATGACACACTGGACCAGATGGACTTACCAGGTATATACAGAACATTTCATCCTAAAGCAGCGGAATACACATTAATCCCCAGTGCACATGGGACATTCTCCAGAATAGATCACATACTGGGACACAAATCAGCTCTCAACAAGTACAAAAAGATCGAGATCATACCATGCACATTTTGAGACCACAATGCTATGAAACTCAAAATCAACCACAAGAGAAAATTTGGAAAGATAACCAATACTTGGAAACTAAAGAACATCCTACTAAGAATGAATGGGTTAACAAAGAAATTAAAGAGGAAATTAAAAAGTACATGGAAGCCAATGAAAATTATAACACCACAGCCCAAAACCTCTGGGATGCAACAAAGGTGGCCATAAGAGGGAAGTATATAGCAATCCAGGCCTTACTAAAGAAGGGAGAAAGGTCTTAGATATACAACCTAACCTTACACCACAAAGAGCTAGAAAAAGGAGAGCAAATAAAACCAAAAACCAGCAGAAAGCAGGAAATAATAAAGATTAGAGCCAAAATCAAGGCTATTAAAACCAAAAAACAAAAACAAAGCAAAACAAAAATAAAACAAACAAACAAAAAAACCCACAATAGAACAGATCAATGAAACCAGGAGCTGGTTCCTTGAAAGAATTAACAAAACTGATAAAATCCTAGCCAGTTTGTTGAAAAAGAAAAATGAAAGGAGCCAAATAAATATAATCAAGAATGAAAGAGGAGAGATCACAACCAACACTGCAGAACTGCAAACAATAATAAGAGAATATTATGAGTAATTATATGCCAATAAAATGGAAAATCTGGAAGAAGTGGACAAATTCCTAGGAACTCATAAACTACCAAAACTGAAACAGGAAGAAGTAGAAAATTTGAACATACCCATAACCAGAAAAGAAAGCAAATTAGTAATAAAAAATCTCCCAAAAAACAGAGTCCACAGCTGGATGACTTTCCAGGGGAATTCTACCAAACATTTAATTAGAATTAACACTTATTATCTTGAAGCTGTTCCAAAAAATAGAAATGTAAGGAAAACTTCCAACCTCTTTCTATGAAGCTACCATGACCTTGATTATAAAACTAGGCAAAGACCACACAAAAAGGAGAACTATAGACCAATTACCCTGATGACTGTGGATGCAAAAACCCTCAACAAGATACAAATCAACAGGATCCAACGATGCATTAAAAGAATTATTTACCATGACCAACTGGGATTAATACCTGGCATGTAGGGCTGGTTCAATATCCATAAAACAATCAATGTGATTCATCATGTCAATAAAAGAAAGGACAAGAACCACACGATCCTCTCTATAGTTGCAGAGAAAACATTTGACAAAATACAGCATCATTTCTTGACAAAAACCCTCAAGAACATAGGGATAGAAGGATCATACCTCGAGATCATAAAAGCCCTATATGAAAGACCCACCACTAATATCATTCTCAATGGGGAAAAACTGAGATCTGCACCCCCCCCCCTTAGGTCAGGAACAAGACAAGGCTATCCACTCTCCCCACTGTTATTCAGTATAGTATTGGAAGTCTTAGCCTCAACAATCAGACAACACAAAGGAATAAAAGGCATCCAAATCATCCAGGAGGAAGTCAAACTTTCACCCTTTGCAGATAACATAATTTTCTATCTGGAGAACCCAAAACATTCCACCAAAAAACTGCTAGACCTGATTCATGAAATCGGCAAAGTTGCAGTATATAAGATCAATGCACAGAAATCAGTTGCATTCCTATACACCAATAATGAAGCAACAGAAAGATAAATCGAGGAATCAATCCCATTTACAATTGCACCAAAAACCATAAAACACATAGGAATAAGCATAACCAAAGAGGTGAAAAATCTATACACTGAAAACTATAGAAAGCTTATGAAAGAAATTGAAGAAGACACACACACACACAAACACACACACAATGGAAAAATATTCCATGCTCCTGGATAGGAAGAACAAATATTGTTAAAATGTCGATACTGCCCAAAGCAATCTACATATTCAATGCAATCCCTATCAAAATGACACCATCATTCTTCACAGAGCTAGAACAAATAATCCTAAAATTTGTATGGAACCAGAAAATACCCCAATAGCCAAAGCCATCTTAAAAAAGAAAACCAAAGCAGGAGGCATCACAATCCCGGACTTCATGCTGTATTACAAAGCTGTAATCATGAAGACAGTGTAGTACTGACGCAAGAACAGACACTCAGAACAATGGAACAGAATAGAGAACCCAGAAATGGACCTACAAACATATGGCCTACTAATCTTTGACAAGGCAGGAGAGAATATCCAATGGAATAAGACAGTATCTTCAGCAAGTGGTGCTGGGAAAACTGGACAGCAACATGCAGAAGAATGAACCTGGACCACTTTCTTATAGCATACACAAAAATAAACTCAAAATGGATGAAAGACCATTTGGGTCTTTCATTTAGTAAGACAGGAAGGCATCAGAATCCTAGAAGAGAAAGCAGGCAAAAACCTCTTTGAGCTCAGCCGAAGCAACTTCTTACTCAACACGTCTCCAGAGGAAAGGAAACAAAAGCAAAAATGAACTATTGGGAGCTCATAAAAATAAAAAGCTTCCACACAGCGAAGGAAACAATCAGCAGAACTAAAAGGCAACCAACGGAATGGGAGAAGATATTTGCAAATGACATATCAGATAAAGGGTTAGTATCCAAAATCTATAAAGAACTTATCAAACTCAACACCTAAAAAACAAAAAATCCAGTGAAGAAATGAGCAAAAGACATGAATAGACACTTCTTCAAAGAAGACATCCAGATGGCTAACAGACACATGAAAAAATGCTCAACATCACTCATCAACAGGGAGATACCAATCAAAACCACAGTGAGATACCACCTCACAACTGTCATAATGGCTAACATTAACAACTCAGGCAACAACAGATGTTAGCCAGGATGCAGAGAAAGAGGATCTCTTTTGCACTGATGGTGGGAATGCAAACTGGTGCAGCCAGTCTGGAAAACAGTGTGGAGGTTCCTCAAAAAATTAAAAATAGAACTACCCTAGGATCCAGCAATTTCACTAATAGGTATTTATCAATGGGATACAGATGTGCTATTTCGAAGGGGCACATGCACCCAATGTTTATAGCAGCACTATCATCAATAGTCAGAGTATGAAGAGTCCAAATGTTCATTGACGGATGAATGGATGAAGATGTGGTATATATATACAATGGAGCATTACTCCACAATCAAAAAGAATGAAATCCTTCCATTTGCAACTATGTGGATGGAACTAGAAGGTATTATGCTAAGTGAAATTAGTCAGTCAGAGAAAGAGAAATTTCATATGACTTCACTCATATGAAGAATTTAAGATACAATACAGATGAACATAAGTGAAGGGAAGTAAAAATAACAAAAATAGGGAGGGGGACAAAACATAAAAGACTCTTAAATATAGAGAAAAAACAGAGGGTTACTGGAGGGGTTTTGGGAGGGGGGATGGTCTAAATGGGTAAGGGGCATTAAATAATGTACTCCTGAAATCATTGTTGCATCATATGCTAACTAACTTGGATGTAAACTAAACAATAAATAAATTTAAAAAAAGAAGATAACAAGACCATCTTGAAAGAAAAAGGGGAGTGGTGGTGAAAGACATTTAACTCATATAGGAATAAGTACAAGAATTACAATGGACTCCTCATTGGAAACCATGCAATCAACAAGATAGTAGAATGACATATTGATATTGTTTAAAGTAAGAAGCCATCATTCTCGAATTCTATATCCAGCAAAATTGTCTTTCAAAGTGAAGAAGTAATAAAGACTTTCTCAGACACGTAGAAAAAGAGATTCATCACCAGGAGATGTGCTCTGCAAGAAATATTAAATGATACAGTTCAGAAATTCAGATTTACATAAAGAAAGGAAGAGCCTTGGAGAAAAAAAATAAAGAAAGATAAAAAGAAATATTTTATTCTTTTCCTCTTAATTGATTTAGGTATAATTGATATTTAAAGTAATAATAGAAACAATGTATTTGGTGGTTATAGCATATGAATCAGTGAAATGAGTAATACAATTTCATAAGGAAAGAATGGAGGAATTGGAAATGTGCTGCCATAAGGTACCTCTACAACCTCTGCTATTAGTACATATACAATATCATTAGGAAGTATACATAGGTTTATTATATATTACATTAATATAGTAGATATTAATATATAGTAGATATATAATTGTAATATATAGTAGATATTAATATTTATAACATAAATATCATATAATGTTTATAATATGTATTTTTCAAATTCTATTTGAAAAAATGTTACATAAACATAATTGATATGGTAACAGAGCAGATAAAATGGAATCATAAAATTTTCAATTAAAACTAGAGAAAGTTTAAAAAATAATTAAAAAATGCAATGAATAGAATATACTTAAAATATACTTAAAATATACTTAGTAGATATTAATTCAAATACATTAATAATTATTTTAATGATATTAATCTAAAATCAGCAGCTAAAAGACAAAGATTGTCAAAGTGGATAAGAAATAACAAGACCAGGGCACTTGGGTGGCTCAGTCAGTTGAGTGCCCGACTTCAGCTCAGGTCATAATCTCGCTGTTCATGGGTTCTAGCCCCATGTCCGGCTCTGTCCTGACAGCTCAGAGGCAGGGAGCCTGCTTTGGTTTCTATGTCTCCCTCTTTCTCTGCCCCTACCCCACATCTCTCAAAGATAAATAAACATTAAAAAAAAAAGAAATAACAAGACCTCATTAGAGTTTCACTACAAGAAACCTAGTTTAAATAAAGACTCATGTGAAAAGTACAAAGATGGGTAACATATATTGTGTTAACACAACAGAAAGCTGAAGTTGCTATATTAAATTCAGACAAAGCAGACTGCAAGGAAAATTGACAGGGAAAAAATGAGGCATTGTACAATGATAAAGGGGTCAATTATTTTCATGAAGGCAGAATCATCCTAAATGTCTATGTGCCTAAAAACAGAATATAAAAACAGACAAGGCAAGATATAATAAAACTGAAAGAAAAAAATAGACAAATCCACTATCATTGTCAAAAACTTCAGCACTTCACTGTCATTAAGTACGAGATCAAGCTAATTGAAAATCACTAAGGACATCTTTTTCAATCAACTGAACTATCAATCAAATTGACATTTAAAGAATAATCTATCCAAAAGAGCATACTATATGTTTTTCTTAAGCTCCCAAGAAATATTCACCAAGACAGACCACATTCTGGGTCTTAAAAACTTCTTAACAAGTTTATAAGTATAAAAATCATACAAATTATATTCTCAGACCACAATGGAGTTAAACTGGAAATCAATATAGAAAGAACTGGAAATTTCCAAATATTTAGAGATTAAACGATATAAGTAACACAAGACAAGAAATTCAAGAGAATATAAAATACTTTAAATAATGAAAATAAAATTCAACTCATCAAAATTTGAAGGATGTAACCTAAGCAGTACCTGGTGGGAAATTTACATCTTTAAATATAGATCTCAGAGAAGAAAGATCTAAAATCAGTAATATAAGATTCTATCAGAATAAACTACAGAAAGAAAAAACGTTTAAGCTTAAAGTGAACAGAAGAAAAGAAGTAGTAAAAATTGTAGCAGATATCAATGATTTTGAAAATGGAAAAATAATAAAGAAATATCATTTAAAATAGCTGCATCTTTGGGAAAAAAATAATAAATTTTATAAACACCTAGCCAAGCTAATCAGGAATAAAGAGAAAAAAGAAATATTGCCAATATGAGAAATGAAATTGGGGTCATCATTACTGATTATATGGACATTAAAATGATAATAATATAATACTATGAACAATGCTGAACACATAAACTGACAACATAAAATAAATGGACCAAACCATTGAAAGGCATAAATTACCAAAACTCACAGAGAGAAAGGTATACTTTAAATAGGTGTATCTATTAAATAAAGTTGATCAATAATTAATCATCTTAAAAAGATTGTACCAGAATCAGATGGTTTCATTGGTGAATTCTACTCAATATTTAGTAAGAAACAATATCAATTTTACACACTATCTTCTAGCAAATAGAACAGGAATATACTTTCTTATTCTCTGAGTTCTGTATTACTTTGATACTAAAATCACACAAACACACCAAAGAAAAGAAAAGTATAGACCAATATTTCTCATAAACATTGATGCAAAAATGCTCAAGAAGATAATAGTATATCATGTCTTAACAGGTATAAAAAGTATTATGCACCAACAGTAAATGGGATTTATTACAGGTAGGCAAAGCTTATTCAAATCATCAAGGAAATCCACCAAAGTAACAGGATAAAGAAGAAAAATCATATGACCATATCAGTTAATATAAAAACTACTTGACAAAATCCAGTATTATTAAAATTTTTTTAAAACTCTCAGAAATTAAAAATAGAGGCAAGTATACTCTATTTGAAAAAGAACATCTACAAAAACCTGTAGCTAACCTTGTACTTTCTATAAAAAAATGGAATATTTTCCCTCAAAGATGAAGAAAAAGGTAATGTCCACTCATCATTTCTATTCAGCATCACGTTGATAATTTTAGTTAGTACAATAATACAATAAAAGGAAATAAAAGGTGTGCAGAGTAGGAAGGAAGAAATAAAGCTGTCCGTATTCATAAAATGTTAGTACATGTAGAAAAGCCTAAAGAATTGAAAATAAAAATATTTGGAACTAATAAGCATTTACAACAAAGTCAAATGATACAAAGTTAATTATTTCCCTATGTATTAGCAACGAACAATTAGAAATTAAAATTAAATAAACAGTATTTAATTAGCAACCAAAAATTAGCTATAAATTTAATAAAATAAAAATGAGTTTTATACAAAGAAAAATACACTAAGATGCAAGAAATAAAGGCTCTAAATAAAAGGAGAGATATATTCCAGGTTTATGGATCAGAAGACTCAATGTTCTTCAAACGTAATCTCTTAAATTCTTGATCTGTAGATTCAATACAATCCTAAATATCCTAGAAAACTATTTTATAAATATTGGCAACCAATGCAAAAGTTCATATGGAAAAAGAAAAACAGTATAGTCGATACAAAGATGAAAAAATTACAGAAATTTTATTAGTGGATGTTAAGATTTACTATAACATCTCAACAATCAACACAGTGATGTATTGGTGAATGAACAAACATATAAATCAATGGATGAGACTACAGATTACTGAAATGGGCCCCCCAAAACATAGCAACTACTTTATAGAAAAAGAAAAAAGGCAATTCAATGGCGAAAGCATAGTTGTTGTTGTTTTTTTTCCAAACAACAAAATGTGCTAGAAGAATGGGACATCCACGTATCAAAAAAAAAAAAAAAAAAAAAAAAAAAAAAAAAAAAAAGAGAGAGAGAGAGAGAGAGAATCTGGCCAGAAAAAAATTAATGTGAAATGTATCATATATCTAAATGGAAAATTAAACTTTTTTAAGAAAATACAGGAGAAAATCTAGATAAGCTTAGATTGATTATGGGATTTTAGATATAACATCAAATGCATACTGCACGAAAGGAAAACATTATTAAGTTGGACTTCATTAAAAGAAAAACAAAAACCTTACATTCAGTCAAAGACACCATGAGGACACACAAAAGACAAGCCACATCCTGGGAAAGCAATTTATAACACTCACATAAGATAAAGGACTTTTATCTGAAGAACTCTTAAAATTCAGCCATAAGAGGGGCGCCTCGTTGGCTCAGTCGGTTGAGTGTCCAACTTCGGCTCAGGTCACGATCTCACGGTCAGTGAGTTCGAGCCCCGCATCGCGCTCTGGGCTGATGGCCCGGAGCCTGGAGCCTGCTTCCGATTCTGTGTCTCCCTCTCTCTCTGCTCCTACCCCGTTCATGCTCTGTCTCTCTCTGTCTCTCTCTGTCTCAAAAATAAATAAACGTTAAAAAAAAAAATTAAAAAAAAAATTCAACCATAAGAAAATTCAGAACTCAATTTAAAAATGGGCAAAATATATGAATAGACATATCACCAAAGAAGATACACAAATGTCAAATAAACATATGGCAAAAATATTCAACATAATTCAACATCACAAGCTAAAACAACAATAAAAAACACTATATATTTATTACACTGGACTAAAATCCAAAACCTAACAGTATCAAATTCTGGTAAGGAGGTGGAACAAATAAGAGCTGTTATTCACTGCTGGTGAGAATGCAAAATATTACAGTCACGTTAGAAGAGAGTTTGGCAGTTTTTTATAAAACCAAACATACTTCTATCATATGATCAGAAATCATGCTCCTGGGCATTTACCCAAAAGCATCAAAGACTACATTCACACAATGTTCATAGCAGTTTTATTCATACTTGCCAAAACCTGGAGGCAAGCAAAAGGTACTTCACAAACAGATGGATAAACAACTCTGTCAGTTAAGAGGGCCTAGAAACAATGACAGTAGCAATGAGAGCCCACACAGTGCTGAGATCTTGGTTTCTAATATCAGTCTGTATATTAGAGGGATTCTTGGAAAAATGATTCTAGGACAATAGCCAGAAATATACAAACTGGGCCTAGAGCATTTTGTAGCAGTAAAAATTTAGGAAGTTGAAACAATTTGGATAACAAAATAAAGTCCTGTTGGATTATAACACAAAGTATAAAATAAGTACCCATATGTCCTTACCAGTAAAAATAAATGATCGAATAAATTTAAAAAATGGGAGAGAAGAAATAAATCCTCCATGAAGAATTCCAAGTAAATTAGGAACATGCTCCATCCTCAAGAAAGTGGAACATCACCACCACCTCCTCAAATATGGGCAATACATAGTAATTTTCTTCTAAAGTTTGGAAAATAGAGAAGAAAAGAATAACTTTACAATGAAGAGATCTGAGAAACACTACCTCTACTATGCTAAGGTCAACATCAACAGTGCTAAGTCAGATGGATAGCAAGTACCCCTTGATATGCTGTGATGAAAAAAACAGCTTTAGTTTTGCGATCTTTGAAACCCATCACTCCACTTTAATAATGGGAAAGACAACAGAAAAATCTCAGTTGAGGATATTCTGCAAAATATCTGATGAGTAGTTCTCAAAATTGCTAAGGACAATGAAGACAAGGGAAGTCTGACAAATTGTCATAGCTAAGAGGATACATAGCAACTAAATATAATATAATGTCGTAACTTGGATAGAATCATGAAATAGAAAAAAGGATATTAGGTAAAACCTAAGTAAATCTTAACAAAGTATGGACTTCAATTAATAATAATGTATCAATATTGGTAACTTAATTTTAACAAATACGTCAAACTGATGTTAAGATCTTAATAATGAGGAAAACTCAACATAGTATGCCCTTTCAAATTTTCCCATAAATCTAAAAGAGTTCTAAAAATAAACAGTGATTTAAAATAATAAAGCAATGAGGCATGCCTTATTATAGAACTACAATGTAAGGTAGTGGTAAGATCACAGGACTACGAGTTAGATCTGTAGTGGGATCTCCCTCATGCAGTCATTTCTCTGTGTAACCTGATAAGTGAGCATATCACTTAACCTCTCTGGGCTTTTGATTTCTCACCTACAAAAATATGAGTTTTGTAATAAAATGTCTCCTCCTGTTTTTAAATTATGTTCCTAATCTAACAACTCAGCTCAATAAATCTTTATACTACTCGTTTTGATTTTTTTTTTTCAAGAGGATTTGTGTCAGGAGGAAAATTCCATTACCTTTGTTTCATATGTGGGGTTCTTTTTCTATTTGTACCCAATGTATAAATAATACACAATGACAGGGCAATTTCATCCCAATTTCACTCTTTCTGAAAATATTCATAGGAATCCAAAATGTGAAGCTTGTTACCAACCAGACATGTTTCAAAATAATTTATAATTCTTCAGTACCTTTGATACCTTTTTTATGGTTGCTATTATTGGTAGGACTGTGATAATGGGACACTCTGGTGATTTTGTGGAGCCTGAAATTACACTGAAAGATAGCTTAACAAATGTAATTTTATTATGCTTCTAAATTAAGAGATGTTTAACAGACTATTTTACATTTTCACATCTCATTTGATATTCACAACAAAGTAACCATTGCTTTAAAGAAAAGAAAAGGGAAGCATAGATAACTCTACAGCTAGCTCAGATACAGTACACAGCAAGTAAGATGTAGAGCCGTAATCAGGCCTTGGTCTTCTTACTCCAAGTGGAGAGTTCATTCTATTTGGACCACAACATCCCACTTAGCAGAGAACTTGGCACATGGTAGGAGCTCAAAACTAATTGATGCCAGTTCTTCCACTTAGGATATAGCCAACTATGAAATAACATTTCTCCCAAAGTAGCAATTATAAACACCTAGCTATAAAACCATTGCCTTTTTTAGGTGATCAGAGATCTAAGACTACAAAACAACCAGGAGAACTGAATTCCAATATGTGACAAACCTCCCTGAGGAGAAACCCAACATGGTAGAACATGAGAGGAAAAAGTGGCAGCCATAAAAGCATTAAGAAGAAAATTGAAATTTAAACACATTCTTTTTTTAAAATTTATTTGTTTGTTTATTTTTGAGAAAGAGAGAGAGTGGGGTGGGGGGGGGAGAGGCAGAGAGAGGGAGACACAGAATCTGAAACAGAATCCAAGCTGTCAGCCAGAGCCTGATGCAGGGCTCAAACTCACAAACTGTGATATCATAACCTGAGCTGAAGTCAGATGCTAAACTGACTGAGCCAAACAGATGCCCTGATATTTAAATAAATTCTTATAGGGACATTGTGGGCTAGTGTGACAGTTCAGAATCCCTGCAGCCCCAGACAAAATGGTAATCTGCATCCTCTCAACATTTCCTCATCATGAGTCTCCACAAAATGCTCACTTAAAAAAACTGATAGCAGGGCCCAAAAACTAAGTAAGTGTTCCTCAACATGCACAGGCGCAAAACACTGTAAATTTCTATGATCCTTCTATCATATGGAGCACAAACTTCCTCAGCCTAATAAAAAACATCTGCAAAAATCCCACATCTTATATCATACTTAATGGGGAAAGACTGCTTCCAGTCAAGATTAAGAATACGGCAAAGATATTCACTCTCAAACCTTTGTTCAACATTGCACTGGAGCTCCTAGCAAGACAAAGAAATGCAGTAAATATGGACTGGAAAGAAAGAAGTAGTATTGTTTTTGTTTGCATATTTCATAACCGTCTGCACATAAAATATTAAGACATTTTCAAAGATTGACTAGAACCGTATTTATCAATGTTGCATAACACAGTTTTGCTTCTATAATAATAATCAATACTTGGAAATTGAAAAATTTTAAAAAAACTACTGTGTGTGAGTGCAGGTAAAGACTTTCTAAATAAGGTTCAAAATCCAGATGCAATAAAATTAAATATTGATACATTTGACATTAAAGACATTAAAAACTTTTTTGTGGTTAAAACCAAAATTAAAAAAAAAAACATAAGACAACATACAGGGAGAATAAGATTTTTAACATATCACATTTAAAGTTCTAATATAACTAATATATAAATTGAGAAAAAATGATAGAAATGATAGAAAAATTGGCAAAAAATATGTGATCAGATACTCAAAAATGAGGTATAAAGTGGACTTTAACAATTTACAGTTTAATCTCTGGCAAATTCTGCAATGTAAATAAAATCACACTAGTTGTCATTTCTCACTTACCAGATGGGCAAAACTTAAAAAGTATAACAACAACTTCTGATGATGAGTCACAGGTGAAACGGACTCTCTCACACATTGCGAATAATTATGCGAATTGCACAATGGCTAGTGTGTATTATGTATTGTGATATTGGCAAATTTATATATGTATCTACCTTTTAAAAAATAAACTTTTTATTTTAAAATAGTTTTGTAATGACAATAATTGTGAAGTAGTACAATTTCCATAAACTCAAATGCAGTTTCATAAATTATTAATTTATTAGTATGGTGCATTTGCCACAACTAATAAGCCAATATTGATACAATATTATACAGTCCATTCTTGACTACAATTTCCTCAGTTTTAAACTTATGTCTTTTTTCTATTCCAGGATTTTTCTCAGGATAACTAACGTTGCATTGAGTTAGCATGGCTCCTTGGAATCCTCTTGGCTGTGACAATTTCACAGACTTTCTTGCCTTTGATGACCTTGACAGTTTTGAGGTCTGGTAATTTACAGAATATCCCTCAACTGAGTTTGTCTGATGTACTTTCGTGATTAGAGTGGAGTTATGGATTTGGGGAAGAAGGCACAGAGGTAAAGTGTTATTCTTATCACACAACATCAAGGGTATGTCTATCAACATGACTTATGACCACTGATGTTAATCTGGATCACTTGCCTGAGGTAGCGTTTTTCAGATTTCTCCAGTGTACGGTTATTCCTTTGCCTATCTCTCTACTGTACACCTTGGAAGAAGTCACTATATACAGCAACCATATAAGGGGTGTTGAGTTATACTCCACATCCAGAATGGCAGAATGTCTTCCAAAATTATTAGGCTTTTTCTAAAAAGATGTCTCATCTGCCACATTTATATACCTATTCAATCATATTGGTATGGATAAATGGATGTTTATTTGCGACTTCCTTGTGTTGCTTAAAAACATCTCCCTGTGGCCATTGGAACGCCTACATTTGGTTTCTCTGTGCCTTTGAAATAACCCATCATTGTGTTTTTGTTTTTCTGAGAGTTTCTGTATGTTTGTACCACAAGGAGCTCCATGATCATCCTGTATATTCCTTGCTCCAGTCCTAGAGTCAACCAAGGAACACGAGCTCCTCTTACTAGAGAATGGTATTAAAAGTCAAGATCCAGGAACTGTGTTTTTACTTATCCTGGGATGCCAATGTTTCTAAGCACCATGATCTGACAGAACAAGGAAATATATGTATGTATACCTACATTTCTATATCTAGAAATATTTCTTTATGTGACTATCTGCATATTTATTGACCTAACATAAGGTCACACTGACACCTCTAACTCAAATACATTTATGACATAGTTCATTCTAGTCTCCTCCTTTTCCTAATATGTAAAACCGCCCCTTTCCAAGTGAGAAATCTGGTCTCAGCATCCATCATTATTGTATTAATTGTTCACTTCTAATACATATTTATAGTAGTTTCAGATTGTTAACATGTACCCCCATGTGGTAAATTTTATTAAATAGATTACAGTACTGATGTATAGTTCTTTTTGTTTAGTTTTATAGGTTCCATTAACTTCCAAATGTGACTAGTTATATATTTTTCTCCATTCACTTCAATTAAATTTGTTCAAGTATTTGTAATTTACTTAGATTGTTTTGTCACATTCTGCATCCCACTATGAGATCCAATCTCCTCATTTTTATTTTAGTTTGAATATTTTAATGTCCTCACTTTGTGCAGTGAAATTCTATGGGTTTTGAGAAATTTAGAATGTTTTGTATCTACCATTACAAAACAAAAATGTATGAACCTAAAATATCCCGTGCTTTATCTATTCAACATTTTTTCTTCCTGCCCACCTCCTCCCCTAATCTCCTATTAACCACTAATCTATTTACTTTCTCTGCACTTTTACCTGTTCCATATGTTATATAAAGAGAATTATACAGTATGTGGCCATTTCAGACATGCTTTTTTCTCACATGGATTAAGATTCATGAATATAAGTGTGCTTTGATACCTCATTCCTCTATTCACTGAATAAAATGTCATTAAATGGCCATACCACAGATTGTTTTTCCATTCACCTATTGGAGGACATATTAACTGCTTCCACTTCCTGGCAATTATAAATAGAGATGCTGCAAAAAATGACTGCAAGTTTTTGTATGAAAATAAATTTTCAAATCTGTTAATTAAATACATAGAGTATAATTGTGGGATCATTTGGTAAGACTATATTTACCTACCAGAAAACTGCCAAGCTGTTTCCCAAGGCAAGTGTTCCCACCAGCAATGAAGGAAAGATCCTCCTGCTTTGCATCTTTGCCAGCAATTGGCATTGTAAGATTTTTTTAATTTTTGCCATTCTAATAAGTAACTTTTTCTCTCTCTTCCCTTCTCTGTTCATTCTCCCCCTCTCTAATAATAATAATTAATAATAATAATAGCCACCATTATGGCACTAGCACAACAGACACATTGGTTAATGGAACAGAATATAAAGTGTGGAAACAAACCCACAATTTTATGGTCAATTAATATTTCCAGAGCAGGAAAAGAATATAAAATTGGAAAAAAATCCCTTCAACAAATGGTGCCGGAAAAACTGGACAGCTACATGAGGAAGAATGAGACTTGACTACTTTCTTACACGATACACAAAAATAAACTCAAAATGGATTAAAGACCTAAATGTGAGGCCTGAAACCATAAATATCCTAGGACAGAGCATAGGTAGGAATTTCCCTGACGTGAGCTGTAGTAACATTTTTCTAGATATATCTCCTGAGGCAAAGTAAATAAAAGCAAAAATAAACTACTGGAACTACATCAAATTAAAAGCTTCTGTACAGCAAAGGAAATGATCAACAAAACTAAAAGGGAACCTACTGAATAAGAGAACATATTTGCAAATGACATATCCAATAAAGGGTGGGTATTCAAAATACATAAAGAACTTATACAACTCAACACCCCAAAACCAAATAATCCAATTTAAAAAATGGGCACAAGGCGTGAATAGACATGTCTCCAAAGAAAACATACTGATGTCCAACAGACACATGAAAAGATGTTCGTCATCACTCATCAACAGGAAAGTGCAAAGCAAAACTACAATGAGATATGAATTCACACCTGTCAGAATGGCTAAAATCAACAACACACAAAAAAAACAGATGTTAGTGAATATATGGAAAAAAAGGAACACTTGTGCACTGTTAGTGGGAATGCAAACTGGTGCATCCACTGTGGAAGACATCATGGAAGTTCCTCAAAAAGTTAAAAAATAGAACTACCCTACAATCCAGTGATCACTCTACTGGGTATTTACCCAAAGAATACAAAAACACATTCAAAGGGATACATGTACCCCAATATTTATTGCAGCATTATTTACAACAACCAAATTATGGAAGCAGCTCAAGTATCCATTGCTAGATAAATGGCTAAAGATAGATATAAATATGGATATAGATATAGATAATGTAGATATAGATATTGATATAGATATCTATATATATGATATCATATATGATATATCTCTATATCTATCCATCTATCAATCAATCACCTGTAATGAAATATTATTCAGCCATGAAAAGAATGAAAGCTTACCATTTGAAACGGTAAGAGAAATGGATTGAGTTAAAGAGTATATTGCTAAGCAAAATAAGTTAGAGAAAGACAAATACTATGTGATATCACCCATATGTGGAAACTAGGAAATAATACAAATGAGCAAATGAATTTTTTTTTGCTTTAGGCTTAAATTGATCTTCTTTTTCTAGATTCCTTGAAGACTGCATTTGTCTTTTATTACCTGTTTGCATGCCTTCTAAATTTTTGTTAAAAGAAAAACATAATAAGATCTGAGGTCAACAGGCCTCCAGTTGAGAACTGATTTTAATCTGCATAAGGAAAATGAGGACTGAGAATGTTCTGTGGACAAAAGAGTCTTCAAATTCCTCCTTGTTTTTTTGTTTTTGTTTTTTTAATCTGCTCTCTTAACTTTGGTTTCCCTAATACTTCTTCTCAGAGATAGTCTCTAGTCATACAACTCTTTCAGCTATATCCACTGTTATTAAACTGAAGCCCTATTGCTTTAGTGGTATAGTATTTTGTTGGGAGAGAGTAAATAAGCATTCTACAATGCTTTGACTAAATCTCAGTCGTTTAGCAGATCTTTGTCCTGGGGCCATAACTTTCACAAGAGTTTCTCTGGTGCCAAAGCTTTTTTTCCCTCCTGCCTTGCTACCTACTTTCCTGGTTGCAGTGTTCCCAATCACTTTTCTTGAAGACTTGAACTTAATGACTATGTTTTTTCCACCCCTTCGGTGAAAGGATGGTTAAGGGGGCTCAAGTGTGAGAAATTTCCTTTCACAACTCATCATAGAAAATAATCAACTTAAAAAGGTAGAAACACAAGGAGAAACAAATGATGGAGATACAAAACAATCAGAAAGCAAAAGATAAAATGTCAGTAGTAAGTCTTTATATATCAATAATCTCCCTAAATATAAATGAATTGATCTCACCAATCAAAAGGCAGATACTTGCTAAATGGATTAAAAAACAAGACACAAATGTATGCAGCCTTCAGCAGACTCACTTCAGTTCCAAAGACAAACATAGGGTTCAAGTGAAGGAGTATTAGATCATAATCCAAGCAAGTGGTAACCAGAAGAAAGCAAATGTCTTTATATCAGACAAAATAGACGTCATGACAAAAATGATGAGACAAAGAAGGCCATTGTATAACAACAATGGGGTTAATACAACAATCATAAACAGGGGCGCCTGGGTGGCTCAGTCGGTTGGGCGTCTGACTTCGGCTCAGGTCGTGATCTCGTGGTCCGTGAGTTTGAGCTCCGCGTGGGGCTCTGTGCTGACAGCTCAGAGCCTGGAGCCTGTTTCAGATTCTATGTCTCCCTCTTCCTATGACCCTCCCCTGTTCATGCTCTCTCTCTCTCTGTCTGTCTCAAAAATAAATAAATGTTAAAAAAAATTAAAAAAAAAACAATCATAAATATATATGCTCCCAACATTCAAGCACCAAAATATATATATATTTTTATATATTTTTTATTTATTTATATTTATATTTATTTATATAAATAAATTTATTTATTTATTTATTTATTTATATATATATATTTTTTCCAATATATGAAGTTTATTGTCAAATTGGCTTCCATACAACACCCAGTGCTCATCCCAAAAGGTGCCCTCCTCAATACCCATCACCCACCCTCCATGTACCAAAATATATTAAGGAAATACTAACAAACCTTAGGTAAAAGTAAGCAAAAATATAATAATAGTAGGGGACTTTAATATCCCAATATCAACATTAGATAGTTCATCCGGACAGAAAATAAACAAGAAAATGTTGGAAGTGAACCACGTGTTATAATAAATGGACTTAATAGACATATCTACAACATTCCATCCAATAGGATCAGGATACACACTATTCTCAAGTGTATATAGACCGTTCTCCAGAATATATTATGTTATAGGCCACAAAACTAATCTTAATGAATTTAAGATTTAAATCATACCAACTATTGGGGCACCTGGGTGGTTCAGTCCATTAAGTAGTGGACTTCAGCTCAAGTCATGATCTCAGGGTCAGTGAGTTTGAGTCCCATATCGGGCTCTGTGCTGACAGCTCAGAGCCTGGAGCCTGCTTCAGATTCTGTGTCTCTCTCTCTCTCTCTCTGTCCCTTCTCACTCTATCTCTCTCTCTCAAAAATAAAGATTAAAGAAAAATTTTTTTTAAAAATCACACCAACTATCATTTCTGTCTACAATGGCACGCAATTAGAAATCAATGAGGATGGGGTGACTGGGTGGCTCAGTCAGTTGAGTGTCGGGACCCTTGATTTCTGGTCAGGTCACAATCTCGTGATTTGTGAAATCAAGCCCTTCATCACACTGTGCACTGACAGCATGGAGCCTGCTTGGGAAAATCTCTTTCCCTCCCTCTCTGCCTGTTTCCTGCTCATGTGCTCTCTTTCAAAATAAATAAATAAGCTTAAAAAAAAAGAAATCAATAAGAGGAAAGTGAGTAGATCTTCAAATATGTGGAAATCAAACAATGTATTTCTAAACAATCAATGAATCAAGAAATCAAAAGGGAAATAAAAAATTATTATAAAAAATAAAAATACAACATATTAAATTTTGTGAGGTGTAGCAAAGGCAGTTTTGAAAGCAAGTTTTAGCAATAAATGCATATATTAAGAAATTAGACAGACGTTAAGTGAACAGCCTAAGTTTACACTTCAAAGAACTAAAAAAAAAGGAACAAAATATGCCCAAAGGTAGAAAAAGGAAGGAAATAATCACAATCATTGTGGAAATAGGCAAACTAGAGATGAGAAAAATGATACAAAGGGTAAACAAATTAAAAGCTGAGTCTTCAAAAAATAAAGAGAATTGAAAAATCTTAGCTAGACTAGGAAAGAAACAGAGAAGACACAAATAAAATTAGAAATAAAAGAGTAAACATTACAACTGATACTATATAAATACAGAGAATTATGATTCTATTATGACAATTACATGCCAACAAGTTACATAACCTAGAAGAGATGCATACATTTCTAGAATCATACAACCTACCATACTGGCTCAGGAAGAAACAGAGAATCTGAACAGACTAATAATGACTCAAGAGATTGAGTCAGTAATAAAAAACAAACAAGCAAACCCAAACTCCCAACACAAAAAATTCCAGGGCTGGACAGCTTCACTGGTGAATTCTAACAAACATTTAAAAAATTAGTAGCAATCCTCCCCAAACTCTTCCAAAATCTCAGGGAAGAATGAACACTTCCAAAATCATTCTATGAAGCCACCATTACTTTGATACCAAAATGAGATTAAGATATCACAAGGAAAGAAAACTATAACCCATATCCCTGATAAATATAGCTGCAAAAATTGTCAACAAAATATTAACAAACCTAATTTAAAAATGTATTAAAAGGATTAGAACATAACCAAGTAGGATTCAAAGATGGTTCAACATATTCAAATCCATAAATGCAATTCATCACATCAATAATATGAAAGGTAAAAATCACATGATCATCTCAATAGTCACAGGAAAAACAATCTGAAAAAATACAACACACTTTCATGATAAAACCCCGTAACAGGTTGTGTATAGGAGGAACATACCTTAACATAATAAAGGCCACAATAAATGCTTTGATGACATTATGATCAATGGTGAAAAACTGAAAGGGTTTCTTTTTCTGTGAGCTCAGGTACAAGATTGCCCACTTTCACCACTCGTATTTAATATAGAACTGGAAGTCCTAGCTAGAGCAATTAGACAAGACAAAGAAATAAAAGCCTCCAAATCAGTATGGAAGAAATGAAATTGTCACTATTTGCTGATGATACGATATTATGTATAGAAAATCTTAGAAAAAGATTAGAAATCTTAGAAAAAGTTAATGCCCTTTACCCATTTAGGGGGTAAGGGATTTAGGGGTATTAAGGAATCTATTGAAATCATTGTTTCACTATATACTAACTAATTTGGATGTAAATTTTAAAAACTAAAAAATAAAGTTAAATAATAAAAAAAAAAGAAAATCCTAAAAAGTTAAACAAAAAACTGTTGGAATTAAATCCGTGATTACAGTAAGGTAGAAGGTTACAAAATCAACTTATGAATGAAACAAAACTATCCCATTCATAGCAGTGTCAATAATAGTAAAATACTTAGGAATAAATTTAACCAAGGAAGTGAAATATCTGTACAATGAAAACTACAAGACTTTGCTAAAAGATATTGAAGAAGACACAAACGAATGGAAAGATATCCTGTGTTCATGCATTGGAAGAATACATATTGTTAAAATGGCGATACTTCCCAAGCCCATCTACAAATTCAATGAAATCTGCATCAAAATACCAAAGGCAATCTTCACAGAAATAAAAGAAACAATCCAAAAATTCGTGTAGAACCACACACACACACACACACACACACACACACACAAACCCCAAATAGCCAAAAAACAAAAACAAAAACAATCCTAAGAAAAAAAGAACAAAATCATACTTGTTGATTTAAAACTATACTACAAGGCCACAGCTATAAAAACAGTATGATACAGGGAAGAAAAAAAATAGACATAGACCAATGAAACAAAACATAGAGCTCATAATTAAATCCTAGTATTTACAGTCAAATAATATTCATCAAGTAATCTAAGAACACCCATTGAGGGAAAGAGTCTCTTCAACAATCAGTACTAGGAAAACTGGGAAAACACATGCGGAACAATGAAATTAGACCCCTTTTTCATATCACTCACACAAATTAATTCAAAATGGATCAAAGACTTAAACATAAGGTGTAGGCCATAAAACTCCTAGAAGAAAACAGGCGGAAACTCATTGATATTGGCCTTAGCAATGCTTGTTTTGGACATGATACAAAAGTACAAAGAAGAAAAGTAAAAACCAGGAAAAAATTAACAAAAAAGACTACATCAAATGTCAAGGCTCCTGCACAGTAAAAGAAACAACCAACAAAATGTAATGACAACATACAGAATGGGAGAAAATTTGGGGGATCCATATATTGGAGAAGAGGTTAATATCCAAAATACATAAAGAACTAATATAACTTCATAATCAAAAAATCCAATTAAAAAATGTGGAGATGAACAAAATAGACATTTTATAAAGAAGATACCAAGATGGTCAACAGGCACATGAAAAGATGCTTAACATCACTAATGGTTAGGGAAATGCAAATCAAACAACAATGAAATATCACCTCATACTTATTAGAATGGCTAACAGGTCAAGAAGATCAGAGGCAACAGGTGTTTGAGAGGATGTGGCAAAAGAGAACCCTTTAGCACTGATGGAAATGTAAATTAGGTCAACCACTATAGAAAAAAATACAGAGGTTTCTTAAAAATTACAAATAGATCTACCATACAACCTAGCAATTCCACTTCTGAGTATATATGCAAAGGAAATGAAAAGAGGATTTCAACAAGATATATGCACACCCATATTGTCACAGTATTATTCATAGTAGCCAAGAAACAACCTAAATTCCCATCGGTGGATGATTGGATAAAAAAGTTGTGTTATATATACACAATGGAATATTATTCAGCCATGAGAAAGGAAGATCTCCTGCTATTTATGACAACATGGACAGACCCTGAACACATGCCAAGTAAGACAAATCAGACAAAGAAAGATAAGTACTGTATGATACCACTTATATGTAGAATCTAAAAAAAAGTCAAATTTGTAAAAAAAAATAGAGAGTAAAATGGTGGTTATCAGGGATGCGGGTGGAAGGATAAGATTGATGATGTTTAAGAATACAAAGTTGTAATGAGTAGTAAAAATGCCATAGAGATCTAATACACAGTATTATGAATATAGTCAATAATACTGTACTATAATGATGTAATATGAAAAATGTTGCTTCAATTAAATGTATAATCATATTAACTATATAAATGCATCAAAGTAACACACTGTGCATCTTAAATTTATAAATTGTAACAGTCAAATTATCAAATAAAAACCTTAAAAATTAAAAAATAATAAAAACGTTTCCATACAAAAAAATTATTATACCTGCATGTAATAAGGCAAACAAATTTAATGTATTATAATTCAGTTTATGAGAGAATAAAGGCCTTCAGTCCATAAAAAAAAGGTATATACATAAATACATACAGATTCATCTGAAGTTTGGAACAATAATATACTTAGTAACAGTTACATTATACTGATCACTTATATGCCAACATGAAATTAGATGGTTTACATGTAAAATTTTGTCAAATCTCCCAAACAATCCTTTTAAGTAATTATCATCTACATTTATTAGTGAAGAAATTGATATCAGAACAGTTATTACCTCTTCCAGACCACAAAGCCAGTGATTATAAACTAGCATTTGAATATAGTTCTAAATGTTTCTAAAGGCATTGTTTGTAAATATTATACTATTTTTTCTTATGAATTATTTAAATTTATAGTTACTTAAGCTTGTGCACAAATTTATCATCCTTCAAAGTCTCTAATACTTTAAATATAGAGTAACAAGTCTTACTTGTTTATATTCTACAAGGAAAGGCATTTTAAAAATATAATTCATTTAATTACTTTCATGGAACAAAAAGGAAAATAAGATTTTAATTTCTGTAAATATCTCTGGATATGTTTTAGGCAACAAGTTGTAGTGGATATGACTATCTGTCAAAATATCAGATTTTCAATTCTGCCTCTCAATTACTAATTAAGCAAGTTGTTAAAATTCTCTCAAACTTAGTGTTATTTTCTGAAAAATATGGGTAACATCCCCAGCCTTCTAGTGCTGTTGGGCCTATCAAATAATGCATGGACCTAGAAATGTAAATTGTACAGAATTCTACACAATATCAGAGATTGTTATTTTTTATTAAGAAGGGTCACTTCTATTTTAGCACTTCAAAGTGACACTTGTTAATGACATTTAAAAATGATATCTTCGTTTTCATTCCAGAAGTGTTTGGTTTCAGGGCTATGGAATTCACTAGGAAAAGCTAGAAAAGCACTTATAACTTGAGTAAATAAGCTGAAAAATAAATTAAATATGACAATTTGAGATAATCTGTATTCCAAAGATGAATGATATTAATAAATTAAACCAAAAATATTTTGTCTTTTAAATGTTTATTTATTTATTTTGAGAAAGAGTGAGAGAGAGTGTGTATGTGCGAACAGGGAAGGGGCAAAGAGAGTGGAGAAAGAGAATCCTAAGCAGACTCCATACTCAACACAGATGTGGACATGGGCTTGATCTCACAACTGTGAGATCACAACCTGAGCCAAAAATCAAGAGTTGAATGCTTAATAGATTGAGCCACCCAGGTGCCTGGAAACAAAAAATAATCCATTTCCAATTTCCTCTGCATTCATCTCCCCCTTTTTTCATTTTCTGTAGGTATCAACAAATCAGATTGCCAAGGCTAAGTTAATTTATATATACATATATAATATATATTAATATATATTTTTAAAATGTATAATTATATTATATATATATATATATATATATTTAATGTTTATTTTTATTTTTTCAGTGAAAGAGACAGAGCATGAGCAGGAGGGGGGCAGAGAAAGGGAGACATAGAATCCAAAGCAGGCTCCAGGCTCTGAGACAATGATAGTGCTCTGAGAAGAGAAAAACAATAAGGAATTATGATTACTATAGAAGGTAAGAGGACTTTCCTAATTTTGGAAGCATTGAGATCAAAGCATTTTATTTGACAAATTTGGTTTTGGGGGCTGTTTTTGGAGATATCTATTCAGTGCCTACTGTCATCATAGATGATGACATTATCTTTGAATAATATAAATATGTGAGTAAAGGTCAACGAATATATAACTACCCTGTACCAGGGAGTATATAACCATTTCATGGTTTTGTTTTGTTTTGTTTTTCATTTAATCCTCAGAGAAATCCTAAATTTAACAGAAGAGAAAAATAAAGGAAGTAATTGAGGTAATTTTTTCAAGATCTGGTAGATAATGAATGGAGGAGACTGGGTTCTAGTTCATATCTTTCTACTTTCAAAATATTCTTTTTAATGAATTGCTGAAGATGTTACAGTCAGAAGATGTTACAGTCAAAAGTTATTATATTTATGGCAATATGAATGTAACATAAGGTAATGACAAGACTGCAAGTTGGTTCTCAGGAAGAAGAGATCCAACTAGGTGAAAGCTTTTGGGAAGGAAATCTTTATGGATCAAGTGACATCAAGGGTATATTTTGACACTCTTTACATATTTAACAAGAAAATAAGGGAATATAGGAAACCCAGGAAGTGTAAATAGTCAAATTTCATGTCATTATCACAGATAGGTCTGAATTGTCAACAATGGTTAAATCAACAGTCACAGTATCTCAGAGAGAGAGAAAATAATGTGTACATACTTTTTATTGAAATAAGAACAGAGTATCAAACATCTTGTATTTGGCTTTCAGGATCAACTCTCCTCTCTTCTCATATTGTTTTCTACTCCGGAGTTGGATGCTTAATCAACTGAGCAACCCAGGTACCCAGAAACAAAAAATAATTTTTAATCCATTTCCAATTTCCTCTGCATTCATTTCCCCTTTTCATTTTCATTTTTACTTTTTATTTGCTATTTTTGAGAAAATGAAAATAACATCATTGTGTGGAGGATTCTGATAAGATGAGGAATAAATAGGACAAATGTGAGGGATAGTATAAAAGTAAGTTTGAACAGAACTTCAACTCTGTAGGTATTCAGCAAATCAGATTGTCAAGCCCAAGTTAATTTTATATGTATATATATTTTTGAATATTTATTTTTATTTTTGAGTGAGAGAGAGACAGAGCATGAGCTCAAGCTGCATTTATCTAAGCACTTGACTCTACATGGCTCTTTACAGATTTTAGTACCAAGACTTCCACTTATCCCTTTAGGCCTAGATTTGATATATCTTTTGTCTTACAATACCTTTGCAGTCCTTCAACACTCAACTTCTGTATATAACCCCCTTTTAAATAAACTCTTCTCAATCCAATTTCAAATAGGCCATCTGTTTCTTATTGGAACCCTTCCTGACACAGATGGCTTCATGGAAAAGGTATCCAAAATGAAGAAAGTACAGAATTTAATGAATTGGGTAGGGAGAGGAAAGCCCATGTATGAATGCATAACCAGGGGCTAGAAAATGTGACTTAGTTGAATGCACTTTGAAAACTAAAATTATTATGGAAACAATGGATAATGAAGATAATCATGGCAACAATGATGACAAGGATTATCCTGAGTTACCAAAGGCTGTCATCACAGAAGGAAATGGAAAAACTAAAATAAAGTCTGGAAGCAGGAAATGATCAGAAATTAAATCAAGCACCTTGACAAAGTGAAGATACAAGGTTACCCATGAGAAAGGTGGCAGAAAACCAAGAGTGGATGTCATTTAGTGGATGACACGGGAAACATTTCCAGGTAGGAAGTCAACATTTCATTCTAGCTTTTTAAAAATACAGTGTGGGAGTGGGCTTCCTGTTAGCTCAGGCCTGCATCACATTAGCCATGCACCTATTTTATGGCACAACACAGTGATGATAATAGCTGAATGAGAGAGGACAAACGTAATAATGTGTTGATAATGGAGTGATTGTTGTGGGATGATCCAGTATGAAGGTGAGGAAAGTGGTTATGTTCAGGATGATTTGGTAGAAGACTTGAGTGGAATTTCAGTGACAGAGAATTAGGAGAGGTGTTCAGATAGTCAGTCGATGTGGAACCAGGTTATAGAACCAAAGAAAGTGCTTGAGTCATTTGTCTTTCTCTGTAATTATAGAATGATAGAAGTACAGATTCAGCATTCAGTTAAGAATGTACAACTGATGAGCACAGTGACACTGAACTAAGATTACAGCCATCACTAAAAAGAATAAGAGAATTTGATAAAATTCCCAACACCCCATCATTTTATCTGGGTATGTAATTTCCTGCCTCTTCACTCAATAGTGATAAGACACATCACACACTGCATTAATGCTACTGAATGTGCTGTCTTTCTTTCTGCTGATTCAGTAGCTCAGAAAACTATTACTCTCTTTAGCTATGACTTGTTCAGAGAAACTAAGCCTTTTGGAGGAATTCATTTTTGAACAGGAAATTCACATTCTTATGCAAGCAATACTCAGACTTATGAATAAGTTTTTTCTGTAATATTTTTATAAGGAGATAGCTTAGAGATTAAAATACAATTTTCTCCAAGAAAGAGAAATAAAATTAGCATTGACTGAGTGCCTATAATATACCTTGGTCTAGGCTATGTGCACTACTTATACTATCTTAATCTTTCAAATATTTTAATCATTAATATTCATCAATAGGGCAGCCATTCAAATTGGATTATGTCCATAATGTACTGGCTGTTAAATAACTTGACTGTTAACTCAAGCCCTTGAAGATAGATATGTTTCAACTGCTTCTATTAATAGTGAAATAAAGAGAACTGTAAAAATATATGCTAGTCATACAGAAAGAAGTTGATGACTGAAGAAATAATTAAACCTCTAGGCCAGTCCACAAAAGCTTAAGTACCCAATAGTGTGGCTGAAATGATTTCTTTAGCTGACACACTTATTAAGCATTTACTCTGTTTCAGACACAATGCTAGGTTAAAGATAAATAAGAGATCAACTCTGGCCTTAGAAAAATATGAAGTCATTAAGACCAAAAGCAATTATATAATTTTCAGACAGAATGGATTAAATAGGCCTTGGAGACTAGCCTGGAAAAATTACCCAACATCTCAGGTTTTATATCCTTCAAATCTCAGGCAAACTTTCAAAAGGAGAGGAAAGGACTAGGAAAATAACATTTATTAACTGTGGCAAATACTTTAACTCCTTTATTTCATTTTATGATGGTAAGACTTGGAAGGAGGGATAGTTTAGAACTGCTTCCCATACATGTTCACAACAAGGCATGTAGAAAAAAAAATGATGAGGGGCGTCTGTGTGGCTCAGTTGGTTAAGTGTCTGACTTCGGCTCAGGTCATGACTTGCCATTCCTGAATGCAATCCCCTGACGAGCTCTGTGCTGACAGTTGGAGCCTGGAGCCTCTCTCAGACTCTGTGTCTCCCTCCCTCTCTGCCCCTCCCCCACCAGTACTCTTTCTCTCAAAAATAAATACACATTAAAAAAATAATAATGATGATGATATTTGTACAACACATTTGAAAAAACTGCAAAGAATTTGACAGCATCTACATGGAGCTTGATTTTTTAATGAATAAATGTATATTATGAAAATATGAACAAAAAGTAAAATATTAAAAAATATTAAGTATTTCAAACCTCAACATTTTTCACATTTTGATAAGAAAATTTCAATTTATTGAATTCATTCCTACAAATATAACTGTGGCAAATTCTGTTATATATAGTTTATAACTTTTAATTTTTTTAATTTTTTTAATGTTTATTTATTTTTGAGAGAGAGAGAGAGAGAGACAGAGTGTGAGTGCAGGAAGGGCAGATAGAGAGGGAGACCCAGAATCTGAACCAGACTCCAGGCTCTGAGCTGTCAGCACAGAGCCCGACGTGGGGGTTGAACCCATAAACCGTGAGATCATGACCTGAGCCGAAGTCGGATGCGTAACTGACTGAGCCACCAAGGTGCCCCAGGGTATAACTTTTTAAAATAATTTATGTCTTAAATGGTTACATACAATTCCAGATTAAACTATATCAAACTTAACTTTAATTTAAAAAGACTAACGTATGCACTGGATTTAACAAATCAATTAAATATTAGGGTTATGACAAAATGCAGTTGTTTTCAAACCCATGTCTCCCTATTCCCCTGATAATTTCTCCCAAAGGCAAACTCTTTTTAAAATAATGTACTTACACTTCTTTATTTTGATTAGTGGACTTTAGAAGTTATGTTTTGAATTCCTATTTCTTTTCCTAAAGTACATGTGAATTTATGTCTCTTAGAACTGCCAACCTCTCTGCCCTCCCTCTCCAATTGTCATTATTAAGTGTTTTGTTTATATCATATAGGTGGTGTTTACAATAGTATTCTTATGGAAGATTATTCATAAACTGAGCATCATAGTTTATTTGATTATATTTCCTTTTTTTACTTTTTATTTTTCCTACAGCAGATATTTGTCTTATTTATTTGTTGTTTTTGTTTGCACTCTTCCTACATGTTCAAAAACTTCAGTACAATTTTCCAAAGTCAATCTTATTATGTAACCCAGCATTTCCTATTTTTTCTTGGAGACTTTCTTTTTAAATATGGCTATTCTGCTTTCTGGACTGAGACTTCACTAGGCCTGCTGCACAGCTTGCCTGCCTTTTAATCACAACTGATGCTGTCTGCACTGGTCACAGTTTGCACTGAGCTGAGTCTCTTGTCTTATAAATTACTACCAGGCAGGACATTCTCTGTTATTACTTCCTGTGTTCAGTTACTTGTTTCCTTGCTTCTGAGCATCATATCTTTTCTTTATTTGCTTATATATCTCTCCTCCCCATCTTTTTAAGACAAAATAATCAAGTCTTTATTTCAATGTTTGGTACTCAAACATCCAAAACAACTTTTAGTTGGTTAATATTATTAAAAATACATATTGTAGTAAAATCATATAACATAAAATGTATCATTAATTATTTTTATTTTTATTATTTGTTTTTGAGAGACTGTGTGCACATGAGTAGAGGAGAGGCAGAGCAAGAGAGAATAGTAATCTTAAGCAGGCTTCACACCCAGCACAGAGCCTGACCAGGGGCTCAATATCATGACTGTGAGATTATGACTTGAGCTGAAATCAAGAGTTGGATGCTTAACCCACTGAGCCACCCAGGCATGCCAATAATTTTTAATTATATAGTACAGTAGTCTTAACTACATGTACACTATTGTGCAAGAGACATCGAGAAATTTTTCATCTTGAAAAACTGAAATACTATACACATTAAACAATTATCTTTTTACCTTCCCCCCTGCCCTGGCAAATACCATTATATTTTCCCTTTCTAAGAATTGGACTCCTCTAAGAATCTCATAAGGTAGAATCATGTAGTATTTGTCTTTCTGCATGCAACTGGTTTATTTCACTTAGCATAATGTACTCAAGCTTCATCTACCTTGTAGCATATGACAGGATTTCCTTGTTTTTAAGGCTAAATAATATGCCATTGTATGCATATACCACATGTTCTTTATCCACCCATCTATGGATGGACAATTATTTTGCTTCCAAATTACAGTTACTGTGAATAGTGCTACAATGAACATAAGTGTGCAAATATTTCTTCAAGATAATGTTTTCAATTATTTTGGACCTAGACACAGAAATGGGATTGTTTTTAACACATGGAAACATACCATTTTCCATAACAGTTGCACCATTTTATTTTATTCTTTTTATATTTAAGCTTATTTATTTATTCTGAAAGAGACAGGGTGGGAGGGGCAGAGAGAGAGAGACAGAAAGAGATCGAGAGGGAGAATCCCAAGCAGGCACTGCACTGTCAGCACAGAGCCTGATGCAGGGCCTGAAGTCATGATACCATGAGATCATGACCTGAGCTGAAACCGAGTCTGAAGCTTAACTGACTGAGCCTCCCACGTGCCCCCAGGTGTACCATTTTAAAATTTTACTGATGGTGCACAAGCGTTCCAATTTCTCCATATCCTCATCAACGCTTATTTTCTGTTTCTTTGATAGTGGCCATCCCATCCTAAGGGTGTAAGGTAACATTTCCTTGTAGTTTTGATTTGCATTTCCCTAATGAATAATAATGTTAAGCATTTTTTCATGTGCTTTTTGGTCATTTGTATGCCTTCTTTGGAGAAATATCTATTCAAGTCTTTTGCCTATATTTTAATCATATTATTTGTTGTTGAGGTGTAGGTATTCTGGATAATTAACCCCTTACCAGCTATAGAATTTAAAAAGGTATTTTCTCCCATTCCTTATGTCGTCTTTTTCCTGTTGGTTTTTTCCTTTGTTGTGCAGTTTTTAATTTGAGAATACCATTTGCCTATTTTATTTTGTTGCCTGTGTTTTTGGTATTGTATCCAAGAAATCATTGCCAAATCCAATATCATGAAACCTTTTCCCCTATGTTATTTTCCTTACATTTAGGCCTCTGATCCATTAAAAAATGTTTTTTAAATGTTTATTTACTTTTGAGAGAGAGACAGAGTGCAAGTGGGAGAGGGGCAGAAAGAGAGGGAGACACAGAATCTGAAGCAGGCTCCAGGCTCTGAGCTGTCAGCACAGAGCCTGACGTGGGGCTTGAACTTATGGACCTTGAGATCATGACCTGAGCCAAAGTCAGAAGCTTAACCAAAAGAGCCACCCAGGCACCCCCAGGCCACTAATCCATTTTGAGTTAACTTTTGTATATGGAGTAAGTTCAGGGTCCAATTTCATTATTTCGCATTTGAACATCTAGTTGCCCCACCTTATTGGTTGAAGAGACTCTTCTTTCCTCTTTGTATGGCCTTGGCACCATTTTCAAAGATGATTTGACCATATATGTGGGGGTATATTTCTGGAATTTCTGTTCTGTTCCATTGTTCTAAATATTTGTTTTTATGCCAATACCATATTGTTTTGATCACTGTAGCTTCATAATATGTTTTGAAATCAAGAAGAGAAATGCCCCAGCTTTGCATTTTTTCCCCTCAAAATTGTTTTGGTGCTTCAATGCCCTTTGAGATTCCTTATAAATCTGAGAATTGTTTTCCCCCTATTTCTATGAAAAATGCCGTTGGTATTTTACTAGGAATTGCAATGTATATGTATAAGTAGATTGTTTAGGTGGTGCAGACATTTTAACAGTCCATGGATATGAGATATTCTTACGTTGTTTGTGTCTTTAATTTTTTCAGCAACATTAAGTAGTTTCCAAAGTACAAGTCTTTTGCCTTCTTGGTTAAGTTTATTCCTAAGTATTTTATTTTAAGATGCTATTGTAAAAGGGATTGTTTTCTCAATTTCCTTCTTGATTGTTCATGGTTGGTGTATAGCAGCACAACTGATTTTTCTATTTTGTTGATTTTTTATCCTGCAACCTTGCTGAATTTATTTGTTAATTCTAACAGTAAAGTCTTTAGGATCTACTACTTATAACATCATGCCTTCTATAAACGGAGAGAGCATTACATATTATTTTCCAATGTGGAAGCTTTTATTTGTTTTTCTTGCCTAATTGCCTTACAGTACTGTGTTCAATGGAAGTGGTAAGAGTATTATTTATTTATTTTTCTCATACTGTTTTGTCTGATTTTGATATCAGGGTAATGCTAGTCTCATAAAATGAGTTAGGAAGTAATCTATTATCACCAAATTTTTGGAAGAGATTGAGAAGGACTGGTGTTATTTTTTCTCTAAATATTTGATAGCATTCAACAGTAAAGCCACTTGATTCTGGAATTTTCTTTGTTCAGGTTTTTGATTTCTGATTCAATTTCCTGACTACTTAGAAGTCTGTTCAGACTTTTTCTTCATGATTAATTCTTGGTCATTGTGTGTTTCTAAAAATTTATCAATTTCTTTTATGTCAACTAATTTGTTGTCATATAGTTGTTCATAGAAGTCTTTTATAATCCTTTTTATTTCTATGATATCAGTTGTAATGCCTCTTCTTTCATTTCTGATTTTTGTTATCTAAGTTTTCTCTATTTTTCTTCATCTAGATAAATGGTTTGTTAACTTTGTTAGTCTTTTCAAAAAACCAACTCCTGATTTCATTGATTTTTCTGTTGTTTTTCTATTTTGTTTATTACTGCTCTATTCTTTATTATTCCCTTTCTTTTGCTAACTTTGGGTTAATTCTGTTCTTATTTTTCTAATTCCTTGAGGTGTAATATTAGGTTTTTGATTTGAGATGTTCTTTTTTTTGAATTTTTCTAATGTTTGTTTATTTTTGACACAAAGAGAGAGGCAGAGCATGAGCAGGGGAGGGGCAGAGAGAGAGGGAGACACAGAATCCGAAGCAGGCTCCAGGCTCTGAGCTGTCAGCACAGAGCCAGATGCAGGGCTCGAACCCACAGACCGCGAGATCATGACCTGAGCCAAAGTCGGACACTCAACCGACTGAGCCACCCAGGTGCCCTGAGATCTTCTTTCTTAAAGTAGGCATTCACCACAAAAGCTTCCCTTTCAGTACTTTTTGGTTGCAAACCATACATTTTGGTTTCTTTTATTTTCATTTTCATTTTGTCTTAAGACATTTTCTAATTTCTCTAATGATTTCTTCTTTTACCTACTGCTTGTTCAAGGGTATGCTATTTAATTTCCACATATTTGATATTTTCCAGTTTTATTTTTATTATTTATTTCTAGTTTTACTGCATTGTAGTTTGAAAAAAATAGTTGATATGATTTCAGTTTTCTTGAATTTATTAGAACTTGTTTTGTGCCCTAGCATTTGATTTATCCTGGAAAATGTTGTATGTGCATTAAGAACAATGTGTATTCTGTTGCTGTTAGATGGAGTGTTCTGTTTACATCTGTCAGGTCCAATTATTTTATTGATTAATCCATTATTAAAAGTGTGGTATTAAAATCTACTCTTTTGCATTACTGTTTATTTCTTCATTTCTGTCAATGTTTGCTTCATATATTAAGATGCTCTGCTGTTAGGTGTCTATTTATAATTATTATATGTCATGTGAATATTTTATCATTATATCCTTCTTTATCTCTTATAACAGTTATTAAAGTATATTTTGTCTGATACAAGTATAGCTACCCCTGCTCTTATGGTGGTTTCCATTTGATGGAATATTTTTTGCCATCCTTTTAATTGCAGCCTATATACATCCTTAAGGTAAAATAAGTCTCTTGTAAACAACATATAGCTGGATCTCACTCCCTCTGGGTGTGTGTGTGCGTGTGTGTGTGTGTGTGTGTGTGTGTGTGGAAGTCTTCATTAGTTCCTTAGAAAAAAAGTATATATAAGGTCAATATTTTTGGGTCTTGATAATCTAAACATATCTTTTCGTTTACTTTTATACTGATTTATTTCACCTACTATAAAACTCCACAATGGAAATAAATTTTATGCAGAATTTTGAAGATGTCTTTCATTATCTTCTTATTTCTACTTTGTGGTTAAATGCAAATTCATTTTGATACCTGATATTTTATATAACCTCTCTCTCATTCTTTATCTCATTATAGAAACTTCTATATGTCCCCAGCATACGAATTTCAAAAAAAGTAGAGGCCCTAAAGAACTCTTTCATTCAATGTTTTGCTTACTTAGCAGGCTATTGAAATCTATAAACTTTTTTCTTTCAATTCTGGGAAAGTTTCTTGATTTTTAATTTTATTTCTTTGGAGTTCTTATTAGCAGAATGTAAACTTCCCTGGAAAATTCATTTATTTTTCTCTCCTATGTTTTACCTTTTTGTTTGCTCCACTTTTTACAAAAGATTTCCTCAATCTTATTTTCTATATTTGCTTTGATATTTTTATTTTTGTATACGTAGTTAATTTGCAATAGTTTCTTTAGTTTATGCTCTCTGAATTTTCCTTTGAATGCAACAAAGGGCTTATTAATGGTCATGCATAAACCTGAAACAAATTTGTCTTGTAAAGACACAGTCCATATTTAAAATAAATCTCAAATAAATTCAGTTTATCATTATTCCAGGCTCTTCCCCCACTTGCATCATCAAAATAAATTATTTGGTGGAGGGGCCAAGATGATGCGGCAGCATGGAAGTTTTTTTGTGTTTCTGATCTCTGAAATGCAGCCAGATAACACTAAACCATCTTGCATACCTAGAAAACTGATTTGAGGATAAACACAACAATCTGCATAACCTGAACCACAGAATTCAGCAGATACACAGTGCAGAGAGGTGAACTGAAGGAGAGAGAAGTCGCAGAGGGCAGGGAGCTGTTTTTGCTTGTGGAGAGAGAATGGAGATGGGCAGGGGGTGGGGAACAGTATGAGAAGAGCATTCCCCCCCCCCAAAGCAGCTGGAGAAAAAAAGAAGAGTGGAAACGGTCTCCAGGGACTAAACCAAAAAGGGAGAAAGAAGAAAGGAGAGGGTTTAATTTTCATTAAGACTCTATCAATGGGGAGCTCAGAGTCTGAAACTCTGCAGCTGGATAATGGGCGGTGCTCTGATGGGAAGGTTGAATCCCCAGGAGCAGAAAGCCATGTCTGAGGGGCCCTTAGACTACATGGGGAGAAGCGGTTCCCCTGCTCAGAGGACATTTGGTAGAGGCTATGCAGCCTCCCCACAGGCAAAGGTCCCAGCAGACCTTGGAGAATGACATTCACTGGTGTTGGAGTGAGGATGTTAAGGGTGAAATTTGACACCAGATGTGTGTTGTGATTTGCCATAATCCATGAAATGCTGCTGCCACATGATTGCACTAAATTTTTCTAAGGTGAGCTGGTGCCCGACCATAGTCTCTAGGCATTGGCAGAAGCACAGTCTTGTGAACATTCCTGGGGATGACTGTCACTGAGCCATTGCTCAGCCAGAGCCCCCACCCCCAAGGGAGTTAGAATGGGTCAAAGCTGCAGTTCCTCAGAAGTGAGGGGTTGGGAAACACAGCCCCATTTGAGATAGGACTCAGGAGGGAGGTATCACCTGGCAGCCTGATGGCTTGGTCACAGACTGTGCGGAAGCAGGGATGTGATGGAAGCCAGAGACAAAAGAGGGCTGCTTGGTTGGGGAGAGCAGTTTTCTGATATGCCATTTTCACCCTTCCGTGCATGCACATACATGGCTACATGCACCACAATAATACACCACAGTAAGCTAAGCAGCGCCACCTAGTGGAGAACAGAGCCATTACACTAAGCCCCACCCACTGGCAACCACACTCTTATAAGTCTCTACACCTGCTTAGTTTACAGACTATACACCTGCTTAGTTTACAGACTATAAAATGCTTCACAGTTTGACTTCTATGGGAAACAAGATGTAATTCCAATCATATTTCATTTGGTTCATTGGTCCATCTATTCATTTGTTTTTCTTTTTCTTTTCTTATTCTTGAATACAGAAAGAGAAAAAATTTATTTTTATTTTCCACTTTTATTAAAAAGATTTTTCCTGGGGCGCTTGGGTGGCTCAGTTGGCTAAGCGTCCGACTTCAGCTCAGGTCATGATCTTGCGGTCCATGAGTTTGAGCCCCGCGTCGGGCTCTGTGCTGACAGCTCAGAGCCTGGAGCCTGTTTCGGATTCTGTGTCTCCCTCTCTCTCTGACCCTCCCCTATTCATGCTCTGTCTCTGTCTCAAAAATAAATAAACGCTAAAAAAAATTTAAAAAAAAAGATTTTTCCTTAATTTTTTCTACTATATATTTTACTCTTTTGTGAAGTTTTCATATTCTATTTTACCTCCATCATTTCATTTTATTCTATTTTATTGTATTCATTTTTTAAAATTTTCAGACATTTCTTTTTTTTAATCTTTACTCTTTCATCTAATGTATCAAATTTCTTTCAGCAATCAGACCAAAACACACCTAGGATCTAGCATCATTTTCTTAATTTCTTTGTGTTGTTTTTAATTGTTTAATTTTTTTTTTACTTTATTAATTCCTTTTTTTCTGTCAAAATCACAAAATGAAGGAATTTGCCCCAAAAGAAATAACAGGAAGAAATGACAGCCAGGGACTTAATCAACAGACATACAAGCAAGATGTCTGAACCAGAATTTAGAATCATGATAATAAGAATACTAGCTGGGGTGGAAGATAGATTAGAATCCCTTTCTGTGGAGATAAAAGAAGTAAAAGCTAGTCAGGATGAAATAAAAATGCTATAACTGAGCTGCAAACTTGAATGCATGTCACGGTGGCAAGTATGGATGAACCAGAGCAGCAAAGCAGCGATATAGAGGAGAAACTTATGGAGAATAATGAAGCAGAAACAAAGAGGGAGACTAAGGCAAAAGAGCACGATTTAAGAATTAGAGAACTCAGTGACTCATTAAACAGGAATAACATCAGAATCATATGGGTCCTAGAAGAGGAAGAGAGAAAAAAAGGGGAAGAAGTTTTATGTGAGCAAATCATAGTGGGAAACTTTCCTAACCTGAGGAAAGACACAGACATCAAAATCCAAGAAGCACAGAGGACTCCCATTAGATTCAACAAACACCAACCACCAACAAGACATATCATAGTCAGATTCACAAAATACTCAGGCAAGAAAGAATCATGAAAGCAGCAATGGAAAAAATGTCCTTAACCTACAAATGAAGAAAGATCAGGTTCACAGCAGACATATCCACAGAAATTGGCAGGCCAGAAAGGAGTGGCAGGATATATTCAATGTGCTCAGTTGGAAAACTATGCAGCCAAGAATTCTTTATCCATCAAGGCTGTCAATCAAATTGAAGGAGAGATAAAAAGTCTCCCAGACAAACAAAAATTAATGGAGTTTGTGACTACCAAACCAGCCATGCAAGAAATGTTAAGGGGGACTCTCTGAGGACAGAAATGATGGGAAAAAAAACAAAAACAAACACCCCCCCCCTGCCAAAAAAGACCAAAAGTAACAAAGACTAGAAAGGACTAGAGAACACCATCAGAAACTCCAAACCTACAGGCGACAAAATGGCAATACATTCATATATTTTAGTATTCACTCTAAAGGTCAATAGATTAAATGCTCCAATCAAACAACATAGGGTAACAGAATGGATAAGAAAGCAATATCCATCTATATGCTGTTTACAAGAGACCCATACCCATTTTACATCTAAAGACACCTTCAGATTGAAAATAAGGGGATGGAGAACCATCTATCATGCTAATGGTCACCAAAAAAAAAAAAAAAAAAAAAAAGCCGGAGTAGCCGTACTTATATCATACAATCTAGATTTTAAAATAAAAACTGTAAGAAAGGATGAAGAAGGTCATTATATCATAATTAAGGGGTCTATCCACCAAGAAGACCTAACAATTGTAAACATTTCTGCTCCAAACATGAAAACACCCAAATATATAAATCACAAAATAAACACAACATAAAGAATAACAAACATAAACGAACTCATGGATAATAATACCATAATAGTAGGGGACTTCAACATCCCACTTATAGCAGTGGCCATATTATCTAAACAGAAAATCAACAAGGAAACAATGGCTTTGAATGACACACTGGAATGGATGGACTTAACAGATATATTCAGAACATTTCATCCTAAAGCAGTGGAATATGCTTTCTTCTCCTGTGAACATGGAGCATTCTCCATAACAGATCACATACTGGGACACATACCAGCCCTTAACAAGTACAAAAAGATCAGGATCTTACCGTGCATATTTTCAGACCACAATGCTATGAAACTTGAAATCAACCACAGGAAAAAATTTGGAAAAATAACAAATATTGTAGACTACAGAACATTCTACTAAATAATGAATGGGCTAACCAAGAAGTTAAAGAGGAAATTAAAAAGTACATGGAAGCCAGTGAAAATGATAACACCACAGCCTAAAACCTCTGGGATGCTGCAAAGTCAGTCATAAGAGGGAAGTATAAAGCAAGCCAAAGTAATTTTGAAGAAGAAGACCAAAGCAGGAGGCATCACAATCCCAGACTTTAGCCTCTACTACAAAGCTGTCATCATCAAGACAGCATGGTATTGGCACAAAAACAGACACATAGACCAACGGAATAGAATAGAAACCCCAGAACTAGACCCACAAATGTATGGCCAACTCATCTTTGACAAAGCAGGAAAGAACATCCAATGGAAAAAAGACAGTCTCTTTAACAAATGGTGCTGGGAGAACTGGACAGCAACATGCAGAAGGTTGAAACTAGACCACTTTCTCACACCATTCACAAAAATAAACTCAAAATGGATAAAGGACCTGAATGTGAGACAGGAAACCATCAAAACCCTAGAGGAGAAAGCAGGAAAAGACCTCTCTGACCTCAGCCGCAGCAATTTCTTACTCAACACATCCCCAAAGGCAAGGGAATTAAAAGCAAAAATGAATTACTGGGACCTTATGAAGATAAAAAGCTTCTTCACAGCAAAGGAAACAACCAACAAAACTAAAAGGCAACCAATGGAATGGGAAAAGATATTTGCAAATGACATATCGGACAAAGGGCTAGTATCCAAAATCTATAAAGAGCTCACCAAACTCCACACCCGAAAAACAAATAATCCAGTGAAGAAATGGGCAGAAAACATGAATAGACACTTCTCTAAAGAAGACATCCGGATGGCCAACAGGCACATGAAAAGATGCTCGACGTCACTCCTCATCAGGGAAATACAAATCAAAACCACACTCAGATATCACCTCACGTCAGTCAGAGCCAAAATGAACAAATCAAGAGACTATAGATGCTGGAGAGGATGTGGAGAAACGGGAACCCTCTCGCACTGTTGGTGGGAATGCAAATTGGTGCAGCCACTCTGGAAAGCAGTGTGAAGGTTCCTCAAAAAATTAAAAAAAGACCTACCCTATGACCCAGCAATAGCACTGCTAGGAATTTACCCAAGGGATACAGGAGTACTGATGTCTAGGGGCACTTGTACCCCAATGTTTATAGCAGCGCTCTCAACAATAGCCAAAGTATGGAAAGAGCCTAAATGTCCATCAACTGATGAATGGATAAAGAAATTGTGGTTTATATACACAATGGAATACTACGTGGCAGTGATAAAGAATGAAATATGGCCCTTTGTAGCAACGTGGATGGAACTGGAGAGTGTTATGCTAAGTGAAATAAGCCATACAGAGAAAGACAGATACCATCTGTTTTCACTCTTATGTGGATCCTGAGAAACTTAACAGAAACCCATGGGGGAGGGGAAGGAAAAAAAAAAGAGGTTAGAGTGGGAGAGAGCCAAAGCATAAGAGACTCTTAAAAACTGAGAACAAACTGAGGGTTGATGGGGGGTGGGAGGGAGGGGAGGGTGGGTGATGGGTATTGAGGAGGGCACCTTTTGGGATGAGCACTGGGTGTTGTATGGAAACCAATTTGACAATAAATTTCATATATTAAAAAAAAATTACTTGGGGAGCTTGGGGCAAATGATATCAGACCCCACAGGAGTTGAGAATAACTGTTGCATTTAAAGAGTTTGGACTCTGGATTCAGATGGGTCTGAATTCCAACCCTGCCTTTGATTAACTGTACAGCTTTGGACCAATTTATTAAAATCTCTGAAATCCATTTTTTTATTTGTCAAAAAAGATGAATCCTTGACTTCATTAGAGCTGCTTGTAAGGTTAAATGAAAATATATAAATAAATATATAACATAGTGCCTAGCACTTAATACATGCTAAATAAATTTACTCAATAAATTGAATTCTCTTTCCAGGAGAATTCATTTCCACATACCTTTAGCCCCATTGATCATTTTGGTGAAACCAGCATAAATCTTAAATTGGTCAAGTCCCTGAAATAGGCACATAATCAGCAGATAAACAGAACTTCACAAATGGTCTTAGATGCTAAATAGAAACTTTCTGGATTCCAACTCACCCTAGATGGAGACTCAGGACACAGGTAATAATAGATAGCAAATATACACAAAATCAAGGCCAAGACAAGACCAGTACTTCGGCTTATAAGCTCCAAAAGTTTGGATAGCTGCCTGGAGGAACTAGAATAATTGGAAATAAATTTGACAGGGAGCTTGTGAAACAAGCTTTTTTTAGTCAGGTGTGTTAAAGAATCCCCTGTGAGAAGCAACTACCTCTACACTTAGTGGATTGCAGAATTTAACCAACACCTCTGACAGGTTTTGTGACATGCAAAATCTATCTGGGCCAAGAAGAGTTGCTGGACTTTTCCCTTCTTTTAATTGCACATTCTCATATTTTACTCTTAAATGAGAGGAAAAGTTTTATGGAATTCAACCAAGCATCCGAGAGCTCTAGGAAAATAATGAAAAACAAAAATATCATCAATTAAAATATAAAAATACTATTAATTACTATTTGTCAAGAGCAATACAATTTGTAAAGCACTTTGGATATTTGGAATCTATATCTTTGAAAGTATAAAATAGTCCCATTAAGTAAGTGTCATTATCACAAGTGAAGAGACATAGAGATTGAGAAAATTGCCAAACTAGTAAATGATAGAACTAGGATACACATAACATCTAATTAATTCAGACTTTGTGCTCTTTTTATCTGTCTATTGATTCAAGAAATATTCATTGAGATTCTACTTTGTGCCAGATTCACTGCTGGGTGCTTGGTATATAGAAATCAAAAAGACATAGTCCTGGTTTTCAAAGAGCTCATATTTTAATATGGAGATAGAATTGTAAAGAACCAACTCTAATAGTATGTGATAAATAAGAGATTAGATCATTTAGAAGTGAGAACTAAATGGAAAAAAAATGATCAACTTTGTTTAGAATATCAGTCCAAAACAAAAATGCTCATTTAATAGATGTTTTATTTTGGTGTTGAATCCTTTATAGGCATTATCTCATGTAAGCCTAAATATAGCCTATAAATTAGGTACTTTTATCCCATTTTTCTAAATGACTAAACTGAGGTACAGAGCAGTGATAGCACACCCATGTTTGAACATCTAGGAAGTAATGGGAATCATTTTTGGTTGCCTATAAAGGTCCAGCCCCAAACCATTATATACATTATCTCTGAGACAATCTCCCAGGAAGAGATGTTTCAACTTGGTGCTGAACATTGTAGGTATCCATCCATTAGACATATTGTGGAAGGTGTTTCAGAAGAGAGCAGCAAGCCCAAAATCCCAAAGGTAAGAGACCAGATGATCGGCTTGGGGAACTATAGGTACTTCAGTGTTACCAGTACAGTGTCACCTCTGGAAAGTGTTTAGCTGTGAGGCTGAAGGGAAAGCCCACAGAGCAGATTACCAGCCACACTAGATACCCTGCAAAGGAGAATAGGACAGATTCATAGTCACTAAAGAAGGTTCAGAATTACACGATAAGGTTACCTTTTTTGGAAAAATGAAACTATAACTCTGTGACCTATTTTACCACTTTGTAGCTAACCAGTAATTCATCCAATTAAGTAAGCATTCCTATGTTTCTGAAAACATGTCCTTGGGGAGTACAGTGATAGAAAAATGAAACTTTAGTGGGTGTCAGAGAGGCAAGTCTTTTTACCTCCTCTAATCATTTTTTCCAATGTATTACGTGTGTGATGAATACAACCTGTACTGTGTACAAGCATCTGTGAGGATCACATGCAGCTTCCTGTCAAACCGTGTAGTATATTATGAAATGCAAGACATGTGCAAGTTATTATTACTTAGTAGGACCTCCCCAACCACTCCTTGAGCCCTTATGGTGTGTTGGTACAGGAGAGGGTGGGTTTTTTTTTTTTTTTGGTTGTTGTTTTTTTTTTGTTTTTTTTTTCCCTTAAACTTCAGTCTGACATTGACTGCTTTTTCACAGCAATTTAGGGAAGTAAAGCAAGGTCTTTACAGGACTAGACTTGCTTACTACAAACAGGACAGGCCATGAGGGATCTGATTGACCTAGAGTTCTTGAAGGTCATGAAATAAAGTTGAATCTGGCTAAGGGTTATGGTCATAACAGGGTGTGGTCCAGGCAAACACTGTGTATTGAGGATGAAATGGTAACCAGTTCTCTCAGGTAAGAAACTCAGAGGCCTGAAGGTGGGAAGAAGAAATACTAGGTATACAAAAGTTCAGGCAGTCAACTAGAAGAAGGCTGGTCACAACAGGGCTGAAATATCATTCCTTAGTATTGTCCTCTGCCTGTAGTCCAATTTATATTTCTGCTTAATAGTAAGCAATCATTTTCCACTTACAGTGAGAAGGCACTTATTCTAAAAAATAAGACCTTTTGTATTACATGCCTAAATAAAAAAGGTCTCACATAAGATCTGCATTTTTTTAAAATTTCTCTCCAACCCAGGTTTCCCACATGCCTTTGCTACATTGAATTTCCTGAAGAAGTTCTACGCATCACTCCTGTGCTCAAAACTTCCTTGGTATTCACTGCCTTCTACAGTTTTGATGCAGTTTTAGACTAAAGTCCAATTTTTACCACATAGAAGCAACATAACCTGGTATTGTATCATCAAAACTGATTATTTTCACCAATCATGTTTGTCTCAACTCCTACTCTTCTTATGATTTTGCTCATATTTTCACTATTTCTAGATCTGAAAATTTTAACTAGTCATTTTTCAAAGACAACTTCTTCATCAAGCATCTTCTAATCTGTTTCTAGTTGATCATCTCTTATTTTCAACCTCTTAAATTTGCACTTGCTATCTTCTGCAGAACCAAAATACCTAATAGCAATAATCAATAAAGTTCAATGAAAATAAAAGTGTAAAGTTTTTTTTATTAAATGAAAGGCATTTTAATTTTGATGTAATCTATAGATTTGATACCTCATGAGTTGGTAGAGAAAACACAGCCTATTTTTTACTAAACTATTTTTAGAACGATTTAAAGTTCACAGTAAAACTGACAGGAAGGTGAAGAGATTGTGTGTATGCTCCCTGCATACAATGGTAGAGGATTAGGTGGACTGAGTGAATTCTTCAAGAGGAAGGGTAGCCCTGCTTAGATTTAAAATAAAACAATGCAGGGCTCAAAACTTTTTGTCCTGATGTTGTTCTATTGCTTTCTAAGTAACTCCAACTCAGTAGAAAATAGTTCCAGCTCAGTAACCCTGTTAATATTTTTTAGTATGTTTTAATTCCAGTATAGTTTCAGTATAGCTAACTATTCTTAACAACTTTCAAGTATACAATGCAGTATTGTTTTTTATAGTCACAATGCTATTCATTATATTCCCCAGAACTTATTCATTTTATATTTGGAAGTTTATACCTTCTGACCAACATCTACCAATTTTCCCCAACCCTGGCTCCTGGCAATCACCAATCTACTCTCTGTTTTTATGAGTTGAGCTTTTTTAGTTTCTACACATAAGTGAATGTATTTGTCTTTCTGTCTGATTTAGTCCATTTAGCATTGTGCTCTCCAGATTCATTCATACTGTCACAAGTGGCAGGATTTCCTTCTTTTATATGGCTGAATAATATTCTTGTATATGTGACATATATACACACATATGAATGGATAAAGGAAATGTCATATATATATATATATATATACACACACACATGTATATACACATATACATATATGACATAAAATGTCACATATACATCATATATGTCATATATATATTACATGGATGTATAATATACATCCATGTGATATATATATATATATATATATATATATATATATCACATATATATATATATATAAAGATATGGATAAAGAAAATGTCATATATATGACATTTTCTTTATCCATGCATCTGTCGAAGGACACTTTGGTTGTTTCTATGCCTTGGCTAATGCATATAATACTTCAATGCACATGAGGGTGCAGACACCTGTTCTAGGGAGTGTTCTATATATGTCTGTTAGGTTCATTTGGTCTATAGTGTTGTTCAAATCCAGTTTCCTTACTGAGTTTCTGTCTAGATGATTTATCCATTCTAGGGAGGGGGATATTAAAGTCCCTACTAGTATTGTACTGCTACATATTTCTCCTTTTAGCTCTGTGAGTATTTGCCTTATATATTTAGATATTCTGGTACTGGGTGCTTATTTATAATTGCTATTTTCCTTGATGATAATGACCTTCTTTGTCACCTGTGACCATTTTTATCTTAATGTATATATATTTTTTCTGATACAAACATAGCTAGCCCTACTCTCTTTTGGTTACCATTTGCTTGTAATAGTCTTTTTTCCTCCCCTTCACTTTCAGGCTACGTGTATCCTTATGCTAAAGTGAGTCTCTTCTAATCCACATATTTTTGGAACTTGTTTTCATTCATTCAGCCACTCTGTCTTTCAATTAGAAACATTACTCCATTTATGTGTAATTATTGATAGGTAAGGACATATTACTGCCATTTTGTTCATTGTTTTCTGTTTTGCAGTTTTTGTATTGCCTTTCTTCTCTCTTGTTGACCTCTTTGTGATTTGATAACTTTTGTTGTGGTATACTTTAATTGTTTTATCTCTGTCTTTTGTATACCTATTACAAATTTTCCTTTTGTGGTTACCATGAAACTTACATAAAATATATTGACAGGCTCTATTCACTGATAATGGGAAATTATCACTGGGATATATATTATCAATGGGATAATATTCACTGATAATGGGAAAATCAAATCACCTCTCTTCTGAGCCTGTAGAATGAAAAGTTTCATCCAGTGATCACTAAAATACCTTTTTCTAGCTATAAGCGTGATTTGAGGTCCCCTTTCTAAATAGTGTGCTCAGTGACAAGATCTACTGATGATCACTGTTTGTTTCAAAATGTCACAGTATTTATTGGATTGTCATTGTCTGAATAGATCAAAAGTACTGCAAATCTCAATAATCTCAATTGAAGTATATATCACCTCATATAAAGGACTATAAAATGCCAGTATTGTACCTCCATTAGTAGGAGTGATTATGTGAGAAAGTCCATTACTCTCAGGGTCAGAAACATATACACATATACACACACACTTGCCAATTTAGTTGCCTTTGAGAGATGACTTGATATAAACTATGTTAATCCCAAATTTTGCAAACAGATTTGAAAGAATAAAAGTATTATGAATTAGAGGCAATAACACGAAACAAGTATTTCATGCTTATTTGAAAACTATTATAATAGTTACTATAAGAGATGTAAAGAAGTCTGAACCCCAAAAGCTAATGGCCTAATTAAAGACACAAAATTTTTTAAAAATTTGCACATATACTATATGCCAAGCATTGTATAAGCCATTCAAGATATAGCAGTGAAGGGTTGAATATTGTTTCTTCACTCATGGAGAATATAAACATAAGGATCCTTAAAAAACAATGGTTTGAATTTTAAAAATGCTAAAAAATAAAATGCAGAAAGATTTAATGACTTCCCTAAGATCAAAATTGTAGTTAAGTTACAGAGTCAAGTCAATAAATTATGTTAAGATTTCTTATCTAGTGTGTTTGCTACAGCTCACATAGTAATATGATTATTTATTTAAATTGAAGTATATTCTATATACCATAAAATACATAGATCATAAGTGTAATATCCACTGAGTTTTGAAAAATGCATATGCTTGTATCTCCAGGAACCCAGTCAAGCTATAGAACATTTCATCACTTTAGAAAATTTGCTCATGTCCTTCTTCCAGTAAATCTCAAATCTCCTCAAATGCAACCACCATTATGATTTGTATCATTAATAGATTATCTTTGCTTCTTTATTAATTATAAATGGGATCACATACAAGTAAATATGCACAAGTTATTTATCTGTTCTCCTGTGGACATTTGGATGACTCTCATTTGTTTATTTTATTTTTTGCTAATATATATAAAGCTGCTATCAACATTTTTTACAGTTATTTTATAAAAATATATTTTCATTTCTCCATGGTAAATAACTAGTGGTACAATTTGGGTGATTGAAGTATGCTTATGTCTAATGTTATAAGAAATTTACAAACAGATTTCCAAAGGGGCTATCATATTAACAGTTCTATCAATGTATGTCTCAATGTATGTGAATCTCAATGTATGAGATTTCTGGTTGCTCTTACTGATTTTTATTTCCAGTCTTTTTAATTTTACCCATTTTCATGAGTGTGAAATGGGATCTCACTGTGGTTTCAATTTTCATTTCCCTGAAGATTAATCATGTTGAGCATCTCTTTATGAGTTCATTCTTCTTTCATACATATTATTCTGTTAAGTGTCTATTCAAATGCTTTGCCATTTCTTAATTGTATTAATTTTCTTTGTATTTTGACATGTAGGAATCACTAAAATATTCTGGATAGAATTATTTTAATATATATGTAAATTTTTAATAAATAATAGGCACAAATATCTTGTTTTATTAAGTTAAGTATACCACTTCAAACAATTTTATAGTAATTTTGTCTTTTCTTCTGTACACAATATTTGCCACTCCAAAATTATACAGAAAATTTTCTGTTTTCTTCTGGACTTACTTACTAACTGTATTTTTACATCTCAGTCTATAATTCAATGACAACACATCTTTATCCTTCTTGATCATTTCAAATTTCATGATACAGGCTTTAGGGTATGCATTTAGCAACAATGTCAAGAAGCTCTAGCACTTTACATGAAATCTGCCTCATAGGATGGGAGATACATGGCTAGAAGGGACATAGCTCAGAGCAGACTGCTATGGAAAATGGAGTGGGTGAAGCAGTAACTTAAAGACAAAGCAACATATAGATAAAGCATCTCATTAAGAATTCAAGATGGTGACCAATCCTCCCAATCACACCTGATTCCTCAACCATGAAGAATTCCTGTACTCTTCTAGTAATAAAAGAAAATTGATAGGAAAGCAAACGTCCTAGAGAAAGGCAGTGGAATTCAAGGTAGAGACTTGTTTCTTCAGATTTGTTGGGATATCAGGCATAGTCAATGAAGGCCAATTCTGAGCCCAGTGTTTTCAGAGAATGAAAAGAGAGACCTTCAACCCTGGGGCAATATGATAATCTGGGTCATACCTGAAGGCAGCATATCTACAAATTAGTAACAAAGAAAATCAGATAAGAAATTGAGCAATTGCACTACTAGGTATTTACCTAAAGAATAAAACAAATATATGAATTCAAAGGATACATGCACCCTGATATTTATAGCAGCATTATCAATAATAGCCAAATTATGGAAAGAGCCCATATGTTCATCAACTGATGAGTGAATAAATTATATATGTATGTGTGTGTGTGTGTGTATGTATGTATGTGTATGTAAAATGGAATACAACTCAGTCATAAAAGAAGACTGAAATCTTGCCATTCACACAATGATGTGGATGGGGCTAGAGAATATGATGCTAAGTGAAATAAGTCAATCAGAGAAAGACAAATACCATATGATTTCACTCATATGCGGAATTTAAGAAACAAAACAAATGAACATCGGAGGAAAAAAACAGAAAAAAACAAAGAAACAGACATTTCACAATAGAGAACAAATTGATGGTTACCAGAGGGGAGGTGAATGAGAGGATGGGGTACATAAATGGTGAGGATTAAAGAGGGCACTTGAGATGAGCCACAGGTATTGTATGGAAGTGTTGAATCACTAAATTGTATACTTGACACTAATATTACACTGTATATTAACTAACTGGAATTTAGATAAAAACTTGAAAAAAAAAGAAATTCAGAGACATGTAGCTACAACTGTGTCACTCTTGGAATCTGGAAATTGATAGGTGTCTCTGTTTCTAGCACCATGGATTGGCCAGTAAGAACTGGATTAGGAGTTATAGCAAACTGTAGCATTCATGGACAGGTTTTCTGTTGTTGTTGTTGTTGTTGTTGTTGTTTGCTATAAGGCGCTGAGATAAGAAGAGAAAGGAAATAAGTCAGACTTACCTATTTTTACAAAACAATTTATTACAAAACAAATGTGTGCTCAAGAATTTTAGAGAGAAAATTTTGAAAGTAGGCATTATCCAGAAATGAATCAGATGGTTTGGGTAAAACTGATGGGTACTGTTTGTTCAGTCTTAGACATAGCAGACACTTAATAAATAAATTCATGTGGAAGGGTGACAGGAAGGCAGAGAGCACATTTTATTTTAATATACTTCCTTCTTACTACCTCTCATAAAGATAAGCTAACAAAAACAAGCATAGGTAGAATATTAAATTATTTCATTTGTGTGAAGTCTGCTTTTGTTTGCTCATACATTTGTGTGCTTGTTTTTGTTTCATATAATGTCAAATGATTGGATTAATTGTTTTGATTTTTCAACTTATGTTATAACAATTTATTGAAATATAGTTGACATGCCATATAATCTGTCAATTAAAAGTATATAATTCAGTGATTTTTAGTATACTGACAGAGTTGAATAATCATCACTACAATCAATTTTAGAACATTTTCATGACCCCAAAAAGAAATGCCATACTCTAGCCATAATTCCCTATTCCCCTTTCCCCCATCAGATCCTGACAAACATGAATCCACTTTCTGTCTGTATGGTTTTGTCTATTCTAGACATTTCATATATATGGAATCATACCATATGGGTCATTGGACCTTAGCCTATTTTATTAAATAAAATTGACCATTACCACTACCCCAGCTATTAGGCAATATAGATACCATCAGTAATCAACATTAAAAATATATATATCTACAATAAATCCCTTCAGTGACAGGGTATGTGTTCTAGTGAACTTCGTACCTTCATTGTTTAGACCTATTCTGGAAACATACTAATTAGTCACTTCTTTGTTGACTGATGAATTAATAATAATAATGATCACACATTTGAAAAATTCTCTAAATTTTTGAAAGCTTATTTTTATTTTACCCTCAAAGAACACTCTGTAGAATGACTATTATTAATGTTGTTTTTATTTATTTATTTATTATTATTATTATTATTATTATTATTATTATTATTATTTTACCAAGTAAGCAGAGTCCAGAAAGGTTAAGTGATTTACATAAGAACAGAAGCCACTCAGTAGTAGAGCCAGAATATAATTATAGTCATCAGGTCTCAAAGCTTTGTCTTATGGACTACAAATTCTAATCATGATTGACTTGAAGACTCATATGAGGGACATACCTTAAGATCGTGTCCAGATTGTTTTTAAAAGGAATATACCATTCATACCATTAATAGCCACTCATAATGGCACATGAATTTTATTACACATAGAGCTCCTATTAACTGGTGAATCTTTGAGCTCTGGGTTGCAATGGAATCAGAGGTTGTATCTAGGTTTGGCAGAAATGAGTGTCAAAATTAGCAATGGTGTTTGTGAGTAGAACATTAAAGTGAACGTGGGCTCTGACATACTTGCCACCAGTAATGATAAGGCATTGTCTTTTGAAGAAGACACATATAAGGTGTAGTTTAGTTTTAATTTAGCTATGTAGCATTATCATCTGTGCCATGTGAGTATGGCATTTGATAGAGAATTAAAAGATCATAGCACAATAATTATTGGCTTTTTAGGAGACAAAAACACTATAAATAATTCACAAGGAAGAATTTTCTATGCTATAAAACCTACTCATTCAAAAAATGTTGATGGAGCACAAATTATCCAATAATGTTATTTTTCCAATTTCATTGATGATATATAACGTTTTATTGAACATTTTGGTATACAAAACCTTGTGGCCATTTTATAAATTTTCCCTTAGTACAGACTATTGTGTAATAGCAACTTGATACATAAAAAAGTGCTTTTCAAAAAGCTTTTATGGACACCTGCAGATTGAAAGTGAGGGAATGGAGAACCATCTATCATGTTAATAGATGTCAAATGAAAGGGTAGCTATAGTTATAGCAGACAAAGTAGATTTTAAAACAAATACTATAACAAGAGATGAAGAAGGGCATTATATCCTAATTAAGGGGTCTATCCATCAAGAAGATCTTAGAATTATAAATATTTATGCCCCCACCTTGGAGGAACCCAAATATATAAATCAATTAAACACAAATATAAAGAAACTCAATGATAATATAACATAATAGTAGGATACTTTAATATGCCACTTAATAGCAATGAAAGAAAATCAACAGGGCAATAATGGCTTTGAATGACACACTGGACCAGATGGACTTAACAAATATATTCATAACATTTTATACTAAAGCAGTAGAATACACATTCTTCTCGAGTGCACATATAACACTCTCCAAAATAGATCATATACTGGTCACAAATCATCCCTCAACAGGTATAAACAGATCGAGAATACCATGAATATTTTCAGATCACAACACTGTGAAATTGGAAATCAACCACAAAAAAAAAAAAAAAAAAAAAAAAAAGAAAAAGAAAATTTGGAAAGCCCTGAATAGAATGAATGTGTTAACCCAGAAATTAAAGAAGAAATAAAAAAGCACATGGAAGCAAATGAAAATGAAAACATGACAGTCCAAACCCTTTGGATGCAGCAGAGGCAGTCTTAAGATGAAAGTACATTGCAATTCAAGCCTATCTCAACAAGCAAGAAAGATCCCAAATACACAACCTAACCTTTCACCTAAAGAAGCTAGAAAAGGAGCAGCAAATAAAGCCCAAAGCCAGCAGAAGAAGGGAAATAATAAAGATTAGAACAGAAATAAAGGATATAGAAACAACAATAACAACAACAAAAACAACAAAACAACAGAACAGATCAATGAAACTAAAGACTGTTTTTTTCGAAAAAATAAACAAAATTGCTAAACCCTTAGCCAGACTTTTCAAAAAGAAAAGAGAGAGGACCCAAATAGGTAAAATCATGAGTGATTTTATCATAGAAAAATAAACAATTATAAGAGATTACTAGGAAAAATTATATGCCAACAAACTATACAATCTGGAAGAAATAGACAAATTCCTGGACAGTCACATACTACCAAAATTGAAACAGGATGAAATAGAAAATTTGAACAGACCCACAACCAGCAAGGAAATTGAATCAGTTATCAAAATATCCCAACAAATAAGAGATCTGGGCCAGATGGCTTCCCAGGGAAATTCTTCTAGACATATAAAGAAGAGATAATACCTATTATTCTCAAACTGTTCCTAAAACTAGAAATGGAAGGAAAGCTTCTGGACTCATTCTATGAAGCCAGCACTACCTTGACTCAAAAATCAAAGACCCCCTATAAAGGAGACATACAGGCCAATTTTCCTGGTGAATGTGGATGCAAAAATTCTCAACAAGATACTAGCAAATCAAATTCAATAGTACATTAACAGAATTCTTCACCGTGATCAAGTGGGATTTATTCCTGGGCTGCAGAGCTGGTTCAATATTCTCAAATCAATCAATGTGATACACCACATTAATAAAAGAAAGGATAAGAACCATATGATCCTCTCAGTAGATGCAGAAAAAGCATCTGACAATATACAGCACCATTTCTTATTAAAAACCCTCAAAAAAGTAGGGATAGAAGGAACAAAAAGCCATATATGAAAGACACACAGGCTAATATAATTTTCAATGGGGAAAAACTGAGGGCTTTCCTCCTAAGGTAAGGAACACAACAGGGATGTCCACACTTACCACTGTTGTTCAACATAGTGTTGGAAGTTCTAGCCTCAGCAATCAGACAACACAAATATATAAGAGGCAAGGAGGAAGTCAAACTTTCACTCTTTGCAGATACATGATATTCTATGTGGAAAATATAAGGTCCATTTCTAAACTACACTTGTGCTTATTTAAAATTATTTCATCACACACACACACACACACACACACACACACACACACACACCTTTTAAATGACAGTTGTTTGATGACTTGCAGTTGCAATTGACTCCAATAGACAATAAATTCTATGCATACAGAAGGCAAGTTAGAGAGAGGCTTAATTCTGGAATTAAGCTGGATGGAATTAATTCTGGAATTAAACTGGATGATTGATTGTATGACGACAAAAAGGAGTAATAAAAGTAAGAGCCATGTATGATACAGAAAACTGTAAGATCAAGGATAACTGTTTCAGTTATTATCTAGTACTAGATGATCTGTGAAATTTTCACGGGTCACTCTCCAACTGTATGAAATTGAGTACCTCTCTAGAATCTGAGCAACAACTGCTTTATCTAACAGATGAAACACAGTCTTAATTAGAAACTTAAGTTTGAAGTGAACACTGTGGAGACACTGTGGAAATATTTAGCACTGCTGTAATTAGGACAGTGACAGCTGTCACTGTAAGCTATGAAGTGAACACTGTGTAAATATTTAGGACTGTTTTTTTGGTTTTATGGTCTATATCATTGGAAAATTCTGACTTTTGGATAACTTTTATTTTAACTATTTACCATCAGTATACTTTACTAGGACTCTAAGCCCTTATACCTGTCTTCCTATCCAGTATCATCTACCTATTATCCCTATACACAGAATTGCCTACCCATATCACATGACTTACGTACACTCAACAGTGCCCTAGTTATTTCTATCCCTGGAATTCCCTTTCCTTTTTGCCATACTAGCTAACTTCTAATTTTCTTTCAAGATATTATTCAAATATCTACTATTTTGCCAAAACCCTCTCTGACTTATTGAACTAATGATTTCTTCTTTGTGCCTCTATTCTACCTTATACATACATATATCTATTATCTACTCTATGATGGAGTATTAATCATTAAATTATTATTTATCCTTCCTAACTTGTAGTATCATTAAAGAGATGTCTGATGTCTTATTTATACAAGTGAACAAATGCCAGTGAACAAATTAAAGAAGAATACATAACTAATTAATTATTGGAAAATAAGTAAAAGTGATGTTAAACTCTGGCCTATTTTTCTGATCACAGACTAGCAACCCTTTATGCCTTCTCTCCTCTGTCTTTAAGTTTTACTGTTGTGATAACCAAATTCAGCTGAAAATAAAAAAAATATTAAATTATGGGACTTAGTCACAAATGAGACTTATCCAGAACATGACTATTTTTATTCTCTCTGGATAAATTCTGGTGAAAAGCATGCAGCTAAATGTGATAAACTCCAAGATCTTTTACAGTCTATTCACATGTGTCCCAGAACCAGAAGCTTTCTTTTTCATCATATAATTGATACTGCAAACTGACTTAAGGATTTTTTTTTGCCAAAGTGCTGACATAAGAGTGTTTCGTGTGTTATGGCAAGGTTGTAGAACTGTTGAATCATATTTTGTCTTGCTGTCTGTCAGTATCCCTTTTTGAGTTATACTCTTTTACCTTTTTTTATTTTTGCAAATTTCTCATTATTGACTCAGGCTTCTACCGGTTCTTCTTGGGTATTGACTTTCAGTACCTCTGCCAATTTAGCAGTGCCCAATTTAATGATGTCCAAAGGATTGTGGTCTTATGTCCATGCACTTATATACAGTAGTTCTACTGGTAAAACCAACTATACTGTAGGTATAGATTCATGTATATAGGCCAGCCTGAAAGATTTGTCTAATATAACTAATTATGCTCATTTAGATTCCACGGTCACCAAACAGCTTTCTGGCTTTGCATTGCCTTCCATTCTTATGTCTATCTGCATGTGAGTGGTACCACCCATTTGACCTATTTTGATTTTTTATGTTAGAATTATGGCTTAGTGACTTAGCATAAGTGGAAGCTGATTCACAAAGGTAATGAATATAGATTGTTTACAACCTGAACAAAGTAAGAGATATTCATGTGGAATTCCTTGAGGCTAAATGCAGATTTCAGGTTTCAGAGACTCAATATATAGGGAACTGCCAGCCCTCCTATGGACACAAAATGACTATTAATATTTTATTGTTAAAGATGAGAAAGCTTTGGCATGGAGACCTGTTTCCCATAGTCAGTGTTTCTTTTTTGCCTTTTCAGTTTTGTTAGTGTTTATCCAATTGCCTATATTAAATTGCCTCTGCTAAAATAACTAGTGTGGTTTCAATAATCTGTCTGAATTCTAAATGATATATACTGTGTCTGGAATATTGAATGGAACTAATATATATGTTGTCCCAATCTTTCCAATTTCATGGGGCCTCATGATTTGTGGAAACAACTTTTAACTTAATTCTGGAGACCAACCATGAAAGTCCTGAGAAAGAATGAAAGCATACAAGAAACTATTTTCATAGGGATTCTATGTGCATCTAAAGAAGATGATTTTAAAAATTCCAGCACTTAAGTTTACAAGTGCAGCCACGACTGAAGTAACACATGTCAAAACATGCTCAGTACTATGAGTGACTGCAATATCACCATGCTCACTCTGTCAAGGAACCAAACAACATTCTTACCTGTAGCTATCCAAAAGTTTTGCAGGGCCAAGTGACTCAAGTGTGGGAGGAAGGAATTCAATTTCAAGAAATATTTATTATATATTAAGATTAAATTTGGGCACATTCTCACACTTGTATGCATTTTCATTTTGGCATGTTTCTACAATTACTAATAGGTAATTTTACATACATGTGCAGGCTAGACAACTTTAGTATATTTTCTTAGTTAATATCAGTTAAAAACTCTTGCAAGCTAAACATTCTCAGCAGGTTATAGATAAGAAGATTGCAAGTAAGATAGATTCAGCAAAGTGACCCAACTTCAGTTAGTAAGTGCAAAATCAGAAAGCCAACCAAGGTCTGTCTTATTTCCAATATTTCACATGGCACCATTCTGATGAACCACAGACTTGAGAGTAGAAATAATAAAGGAATGGTTTACTCAGGTCTAGAGATAAACAGTTTTGTGAACTTTACCTTGAGGAATAAGAGTACAAAGTCATTTAGATTAAGAAAAGGAGCTATGAATAGTGAATATTAATGATAACAAAAGGTTGTAAAATTACCATTTCCATTGGACAACTGGGTATAATATAATAATCACAGTCTTTGGCTTCAGAAACAGTCTTTCAGTTATACATGTCTTATGTTTATATGACTTAGACAAGTCACCTAATCTCTTCAGCCTTTTTCAACACCATCTCACAGGATTACTGTAAGGGATAAATGGAGGTAAACATATGGAAGATGTTCAATTATTGTTAAATCTCTTCTGATTTTATAAATAAGTTTATAGTCACTATTTTCTTCATTATCACCATTTGTATCCCCACAGTGACAAAAAATATCTCTAACTGACTTATTTTTCTTACCACTATACTCTACATCCATCCATGTTGTTGCAAATAGCAAGATTTTATTATTTTTTATGGCTGAATAATATTTTATTGTATATACATACAACTTCTTTATCCATTCATCTCTTGGTGGACACTTGGGATGTTTCCATAATTTGGCCACTGTAAATAATGCTGCAATGAACATAGAGGTGCATATACATATTATCTCACTCACATGTGGAATTTCAGAGACAAAACAAATGAACAAAGGGAAAAAAGAGACAAACAGACTCGACTATAGAGAATGAATTGGTAGTTACCCGAGGGGTGATGGGCCTGAGAAATGGGTGATATATGTGAATGGGATTAAGAGTACACTTACCATGATGACCACTGAGTAATATATGGAATTGTTGAATCACCATATGGTACATTTAAAATTAATATAACACTGTATATTAACCATACTGGAATTTACATAAAAATTAGTATCTCTAAAATTAAATGAATTTGTCTAAGCAGACTAAAAGGAGGGGATTTGAGCATACTTTACAACACTTTCTAAACAACTATGTAAGAGGAAACACTCCAAAGGATAGTAAATTAGAAGCAGATTCAAAATTATGATAAATGTAGGCTGATAATCTAGGCCTATCTAAATGAAGAGATGTTCTTAGATTCCCCTGAGTTTAAAGACTAGTCTCAGAGTCTTAAAACACAACAATCAATGAATAATGATCTGGTAACCCTCCCATTGGGTACACAGTGGCTATTAGTATTCTTCTTTTCTCATTGATGAGAAGACAGGCTCTGTCAGTCCTAAGTTTTCCTATAGCTAATAAAGGTTAGAAAGTTCATTTGAACCTAGCTTTCTAATTCCAAGTCAAACATTGGTTGCAAGATGGTGTAACTTTATAAATCAATTTAATTCCCTGTATTTCTAATCCTGCATGGTAGTTTTAAGTTTCCCAATGTTAGTAAGAGCCATCCTTTATTACAGAAATTAGAAAGCAGTACAGAGACAGTACACAACTACTGTATGCCTTTCACATAATCTCTCCTAGAGATTTGCCAGTTAAAAATCAAATGGTCAAGGTATCATTGCTTGCCTAGAGTGCAAGTGATCTCCAAATGCAAACTCTATCTAATAGGCATTTTGAATGCTCTCTGTCAAGCAATCTTATTTTCCAGAACATAATTGCTTTGTTCAATCAAAGTGTCTCCAACTGCTGTGGATTGGAGACCTCATAATTTAGTTTCTATCAAAGCAATCCTGCCCCAAGTGGAGAAACTTGCCTCATTTAAATGATCAACAAAAATGATGATTTTACAGTTTTCAGGAAAACAACAGTCCCAAAAGCCCTTGTGCGTTTCCAGGGACCTTAACCAGAGGCTAACAGATTTATGGTCTCATTATTGCCTGAAGCAATAACTCCTCCAATAGGTAATTTTTATGCTGTGGAACCACAAAACATATGGGGATAAATGTTCTTGAATAAAGGAACTGACTGTCAGGGTTTTCAAATACAGCCGTTACTAAAACAATAGATTTTCAGAAAGAAATGAGTTTCTTTTCTCCTTAGTTTCTCACCCACGTTCCACCATTAACCTCATCAGAAACACTTGTCTTTTTAAGTAGTGAAAAATGTCATATGAGGAATTAGGAAACATTAATACAAACCTGTGATACCAATACAATTATTATTTTAATAACAGTGTTATATAATTTTTGATAATATTATATATTATTTTAATAATAATATGTATAAATGCTAATAATCTATATTACTTCAGTTAATGATAATTCCCATCCAGTTGATGTCTTTCCTATTCCCAGTCTCAAACAAGATTCAATGGACCAGTGAAGAGAAGTTACAGTAAATGGGTTTTCTTTTATCAGTGGATATATTTAAACAGAGATTCGAATGGTCATAAGTGAGCATCGTTTTGGAATTTAAATAAATGGAAGATTTTAAAATGAATTCATGTATTAGATAGTGGATGGAACTATATATCAGAGAATGTTAATGACCCATGAAAACCAAGGAATAAAAAGATTTTAGGGGCCAATGAAAATAAAGGACATAAAACGAAGGAAACAATCCTTTGCCAAATGTTTGTTTCATGCTAGGCATCTTATCAGTTGCTTAAATTTTCCCCCAATGTATAAATAAGAAATCTGAGAGTTTAAATAGGAATAGGTCAGAATTGAGATTTGGAACAAAATCTACATAATTTTAAAGAATTTTTTGACAGTTTAAGCACAGTGTGTTTTCCAAGCAGTGAAACACATGGCTTTTCCCAGATGCTTTTATACGTTAGTTTCAAAGCCCTTATATCTTAATGACAAAAAGATGTTACTTGAAGGAGGTTTTCTGCAGTTTGTACTTTCCTTTTTGAAGTTTTTATTTAAATTTCAGTTAGTTAAAATACAGTGTAATGCTAGTTTCAGGTGTAAAATATAATGATTCAATACTTCCATATAACACTCAGTGCTCATCACAGTGCAATCTTTAAGCTCCATCACCTATATAACCCATACCCCACCCACCTCCATTCTGGCAACCATCAGTTTGTTTTCCATAGTTGAGAGTCTGTTTCGTGGTTTGCCTCTCTCTCTCTTTTTTTGTCCTTTACTTGTTTGTTTCTTAAATTACACATACGAGTGAAATCATATGGTATTTGTCTCTCTCTAGCTTCTGGACTTATTTTATTTAGCATAATACTCTCTACAGCCATCCCTGTCATTGCAAATGGGAAGGTTTCATTCTTCGTACATCTGAGTAATATTCCATTGTATATTTATTTCACTTGTTCATCCATTTATCGGTTGATGGACACTGGCTATTTCTACAATTTGGCTATCATATACAATGCTACTATAAACATCGGGTTGCATGTACCTGTTTGAATTGATATTTTTTGGTATACTTTGGGTAAATACCTAGTGGTACAACTGCTGGACCATTGGGTAGTTTTATTTTTAAGTTTTTGAGGAACCTCCATACTGTTTTCCAGAGTGGCTGAACCAGTTTGCATTCTCACTAACAGTGCAAGATGATTCCCTTATTCCAGATCTTTGCCAACACCTGTTGTTTCTTATGTTGTTGATTTTAGCCATTCTGACATGTATGAGGTGATATCTCATTGTAGTTTTTATTTGCATTTCTTGATCATGAGTGATGTTGAGCATCTTTTTATGTGAGTTGGCCGTCTGTACGTCTCCTCTGGAAAAAATGTTCATGTCTTCTGCCTATTTTTTATTTGGATTATTTGTTTTTGGGGTATTGAGTTTTATAAGTTACTTATATATTTTGGATACCAACCATTTATCAGATATGTCATCTGCAAACATCTTCTCCCATTTTGTCGGTTCTCTTTTAGTTTTCTTTCATTTCCTTTGCTTTTATTTTTATGATATACCAATAGTTTATTTTTGCTTTTGTTTCCCTTGTCTCAGAGACAAATCTGGAAAGAAGTTGCTGTGGCCAATGTCAAAGATACTGCTTGTATTCCATTCTGGGATTTTGATTGCTTTCTGTATCATAGTTAGGTCTTTAATCCATTTTGAATTTATTTTTGTATATGGTATAAGAAAGTGATCTAGTTTCATTCTTTTGCATGTGTCTCTCCAGTTTTCCCAACACCACTTGATGCAGATAATGTCTTTTTCCCATTAGATATTCTTTCCTGCTTTGGCAAAAATTAATGGTCCAAATAATTTTGGATTTATTTCTGATTTTTTTAATCTGTTCCATTGAGCTATGTATCTGTTTTTGTGCCGGTATCATACTATTTTAACCACTGCACATTTGGAAAATACCTTGAGGCCCAGAATTGTGATGCCTCCAGCTTTGCTTTTCTTTTGTAAAGTTGCTTTGGCTATTTGGAATCTTTTGTGGTTCAAAAAATTTTTAGGATTGTTAGCCTTTGCTCTGTGAAAAAAGCTCTTGGTATTTTGGTAGGAACTGCATTAAATGTGCATTCTGGTTTGGGTAGTATAGGCATTTTCACAGCATTTATTCTTCCAATCCATTAGAATGAAATGTCTTCCCATTTCTTTCTGCCATCTTCAATTTCTTTCATCAATGTTTAAATTTTTCAGAGAACAGGTCTTTAACCTCTTTGGTTAGGTTTATTCTAATTTTCTTATTGTTTTTGGTACAATTGTAAATGAGATAGATTCTTTTATTGCTCTCTCTGATGTTTCATCATTTGTGTATAGAAACACAACATATTTCTGTACATTGATCACATTTACATCATGTGACTACTGAAATTATTTATCAGTTCTAGAAGTTTTTGGTGGAGTCTTTCAGGTTTTCTATATAGAGTATCATGTCATGTGCAAGTAGTGAAAGAATTACTTCTTCCTTGATGATTTGTATGCCTTTTATTTCCTTTTGTTGTCTTATTTCTGTGGCTAGGATTTCTAGTACTATGTTAGATAACAGTGATGAGAGTGGACATCCTTATCTTGTTCCTGACAATAGGGGAAAATCTCAGTTTTTCCCCATTGAGGATGCTGTCACGGTGGGTTTTTCATAGATGGCCTTTATTATGTTGAGAAATGTTCTTTCTAATCCTACTTTGTTGACGGTTTTTATCATGAGTGGATATTGTACTTTGTCAAATGCTTTTTCTGCATCTATTGAAATGATTATATGGTTCTTTTCCTTTCTTTTATTAATGTGGTGTACTGTATGGATTGATTTGCAAATATTGAACCACTCTCGCAACCCAAAAATAAATCACACATGATCATGGTGAATGATTTTTTTAATGTATTCTTCGATTCAGTTTGCTAATATTTTATTGAGAATTTTTACATCTAGGTTCATCAGGGATATTGTCCTGTAATTGTTTTTGTTTTGTGTTGTCTCTATCTGGTTTTGGTATCACAGAAATGTTGGCCTCACAGAAGGAATTTGGAAGCTTTCCTTCCTCTTCCATTTTTTGTAATAGTTTGAGAAGAATAGGTATTAACTCTTCTTTAAATGTTTGTCAGAATTTGCCTGTGAGGCCATTTGTCCCTGGACTACTCTTTGTTGGAAGTTTTTTTGTTGTTGTTTTTGGGGTTTTTGTTTTGTTTTTTTTTTTTTATTACAGATTCAATTTCTTTGCAGGTTATCAATTTGTTTAAGTTTTCTAGTTCTTCATGTTTTAGTTTTGGTAATTTATGTGTCTAGGAATTTATCCATTTCTTCTAGGTTACCCAATTTGGGGCATATAGTTTTTCATAATATTTTCTTGTATTTCTGTTGGTTGTTATTTATCCTCTCTCATGTGTGACTTTACTTATTTTGGTGCTTTATCTTTTCTTTTTGATAAACCTGGTTAGAGGTTTATCAATGTTAGTAATTTTTTCAAAGAACCATCTCCTTGTTTCATTGACCTATTGTATTGGGTTGTTTTTTGTTTCTATATAATTTATTTCTGCTCTTATCTTTATTATTTCCTCCTTCTGTTGACCTTACACTTCATTTGTTGTTCTTTTTATAGCTCCTTTAGGTGTAAGGTTAGGTTGTTTATTTGATATTTTTCTTGCTTCTTCAATAGGCCTGTATTGCTATATATGTTCCTCATAGGAGTGCTTTTGCTGCACCTCAAAGGTTTTGGACCATTATGATTTCATTTTTATTTGTTTATATGTTATTTTTTAAAAAATTATTCTTGAATTCTTGGTTGATCCATTGCTTAGTAGCCTGTTGTTTAACTTCAGTGTATTTGTGGTTTCCTGACTTTTCCTCATGATTGAATTCTAGTTTCACAGTGTCATGGTCTGATATTATGCATGGTATGACTTCATTCCTTTTGTCTTTGTTAAGGCTTGTTTTGTGGCCTAATATGTGACCAATTCTGCAGAATGTTCCATGTGCACTTGAAAAGAATATGTATTCTGGTGTTTTAGGACGGAAATATTCTGAATATATCCGTTAAGTCCATCTGATCCAGTGTGCCATTCAAAGACATTCTTTCCTTGTTTATTTTCTCTTTAGATAATCTGTCCATTGATGTACTTGGGGCATTAAAGTCCCCTACTATTATTGTGTTATTATAAGTTAGTTTTTATGTTTGCTATTAATTTCTTTATATTTGAGTCTTCCCATGCTGGGTGCATAAATATTTACAGTTGTTATATCTTCTTGTTGGATTGTATTCTTTATGTTTATATAGTGCCCTTCTTTGGATCTTGTTACAGTCTTTGTCTTAAAGTGTAGTTTGTCTGATATAAGCATTGCTACTCCACCTTTCTTTTGAGATCCATTTGTATGATAAATGGTGCTCCACCTCCTCTTTCTATCTGCAAGTGTCTTTAGGTCTAAAGAGTCTTCTGTAGGCAGAATATATATGGGTCTTTTTTTTTAAAATCTATTCTGACATCCTATGTGTTTTGATTGGACAATTTAGTCCATTTACATTCAAAAAAATTATTGATAGATTTGATAGATATGTATTTATTGTCATTTTATTACTTGTTTTGTCATGGTTTCTGGAGATTTTCTCTGATTCTTTCTTGTCTTTCACTTTTGCTCTCTCCTTTCTGCTCAGAGTCCGCTTTAGTATTTCTTGCAGCGGTAGTTTAGTGGTCATGAACTTCTTTAGTTTTTCTTTGTCTGTGAAAATCTTTCTCTCTCCTTCTGTTCTGAATGATATCCTTGCTGGATATAGTATTATTGAATGCAAATTTTTTCCATTCAACACTTTTGAATATATCATGCCACTTTCTTCTGCCATGTCAAGTTTCTGTTAAGAAATCTTCAGTTAGCCTTATGGGGTTTCCCTTGTAAGTTAAGGACGGTTAAGGACTGTCTTGCTGCTTTTAAGATTTTTTCTTTATTACTACATTTTGGAAATTTAAATATAGTATGTGTTGGTTTTGGCTTGCTTTTGTTAATTTTGATGGGAATTCTCTGTGCCTCATGTATCTGGATGTCTGTTTCCTTACTCAGATTAGGGAAGTTTTCAGCTATTATTTCTTCAAATGAATTTTCTATCCCCTTTCTCTGTCTTCTTCTGGGACTCCTATAATATAAATGTTATTACATTTGATGGAGTCACATTTCCCTAAACCTATTCTCATGTTGTGTCACCCTTTCTCTCTTTTGTTCAGCTTCATTATGTCAATTATTTTGTCTTCTAGGTCACTAGTTTATTCCTCTGCTTCTTCCAGCCTGCTATTCACAGCATCAAGCCTGTTTCCAATCTCATTTATTACACTCTTCATCTCTGATTCTTTTTTTATCTCTTTTATCTCTGTAACAGGGGCCTCCCTGATGTTTTCTGTTCTTTTCTCAAGCCCAGTGAGTTGACTGTTGCTTTGAATTCTCCATCAGGGAATGGATAAAGAAATTGTGGTTTATATACACAATGGAGTACTACGTGGCAATGAGAAAGAATGAAATATGGCCCTTTGTAGCAACATGGATGGAACTGGAGAGTGTGATGCTAAGTGAAATAAGCCATACAGAGAAAGACAGATACCATACGGTTTCACTCTTATGTGGATCCTGAGAAACTTAACAGAAACCCATGGGGGAGGGGAAGGAGAATAAAAAAAGAGGTTAGAGTAGAAGAGAGCCAAATCATAAGAGACTCTTAAAAACTGAGAACAGGGGTGCCTGGGTGGCTCAGTTGGTTAAGCAGCTGACTTCAGCTCAGGTCATGATCTCGCGGTCTGTGAGTTCGAGCCCCGCGTCGGGCTCTGTGCTGACAGCTCAGAGCCTGGAGCCTGTTTCAGATTCTGTGTCTCCCTCTCTCTGACCCTCCCCTGTTCATGCTCTGTCTCTTCCTGTCTCAAAAATAAATAAAAACCGTTAAAAAAATAAAAAAAAATGAGAACAAACTGAGGGTTGATGGGGGGTGGGAGGGAGGGGAGGGTGGGCGATGGGTATTGAGGAGGGCACCTTTTGGGATGAGCACTGGGTGTTGTATAGAAACCAATTTGACAATAAACTTCATATATTGGAAAAAAAATAAATTCTCCTTCAGGGATGTTACTTTTATATGTTTTGTGTTGATCTCTGTGGCCTTATCTTGTTCTTTCATTTAGGATAAATTCCTCTATCGTCACATTTTGTCTAAGTCTCTGCCTTCTGTGTGTCAGAAATGCCAATTATGTCTCATGTTCCTGAAAGTAAAGGCCTTATGAAGATGAGATCCCAGGTCATGACATTTCAGGGAGTGTCTCTGGTGTGTGCTGCATGTGCTCTGCTATTGTGTTCTGGCTGCTCTATCCTTCAGGCCAGTTGTCTGCAGAGGCTCTCCTTGCCTGCTGTGGGAAGTGTTTGATCCTTGTCCTGACTGTGGGAAGTTTTAACCAGGTGTGCTCCCATCTGCTTGTGAAATGAGACCTAACACAATCTCCACCAGAACTGAAGCCCTATAGAACCAGACATGGGGGCAGGATTTTGTACTGGTCTTGGGGAGAGGACTGCCACACTGGGAATGAAGCAAGCTTGACTGAGAAAGGTAGTTCTGCCAGAGCACAGGGGTGTGGGGCTTGGTGTAAGTAACTTAGGCAGCCAATGTTGGTGCTGTGCTGCTTTCCTCTACTAGCTCTGTGTTTACGCTCAGGTGCAGGGGAGAGAAATGCCTCAGCCAGCTTCTTTGTTTCCAGGGAGCTGTCTCCACGAGAGCTATCTCTCAAGGAAGTGCTCCAAGAAGAGGGAATAATCACTCCACATACTCACTGTATGCCCTAGGCATTCTTCAGATCTCTGTTTCCATGTCGTCTGCCCCAGGTTGTTTGTCTGTCTTCTCTCCAGAAGCAGAGCAATACTGTCCTGGGTCTATCCTAGCCATGCTTGATGACCTTTTAACACACACACACACACACACACACACACACACACACATATATATATATATATATATATATTCTTTTTTTTTTAATTTAATTTACTTATTTTGAGAGAGACAGAGAGTGTGAGTAGGGAGGGGCAGAGAGAGAGGAAGAAAGGGAGAATCCCAAGCAGGCTTCTCAGTCAGTGTGCAGAGTCTACTGCACTTTGCCTACATTTTATTTTAATAAGAAAAAGTGAATGTATGACTTAGTTGACAAACAAAACCAAAAATATCCATAAATTCACTTTAGCTTACACTATGCAATTGTCAATATCTAAAAGTAGTTTTCCCAACTCTGCTTCCTTGCAATCCCTCTCTACCCCATCACCTACATCATCACAACAAGACTTAATTACAATGTTAGCTCTTCCAAAAATGGAATCTTAAACCAATCATGAATCACCTGACCAGCATTAGTTAGGTTATCTGACTGATAAACTCCTGTCATGCCCTGTAAGGAAAGTAACTTTGCAATAACCAATTTGTTTCTCACATAATGCAACCCCCTTGTTCTTGTTCCTTTCTACTTATACAATCTCTTGCCTATATAGTTCTTTGGAGATCTTTTCTATCTATTAGATTAGATGCTCCCAATAATGAATTGCTGAATAAAGCCAATAAGATCTTTAAAATTTACTCAGTTGAACTTTGTTTTTTAATGGAAGCAATCTTCTCTGTTCACTACAATATCCCCAACACCTAAAATAGTACCACACACAGTATTACCCCAATGAGTATTGGCTGAATTGGACAAAGTCTTACCATAACAGCAATTAATACAGATTTTCCATGTAAAACATGAGTCTAGAAAAGAGTCAGTACTTCACAGTGGAACAAAAGCCTGTTTGAAGCCAGATGACTCACTCAGAATCTATAAATCCATTCCCTTATTTAATCTTTACAACTTCAGTGTAAGGTGGACAGATGTCATTATGAGTTTATGGAAGACAATAAGACACCTAGAGAATTAGAGTAAATTTCACAAAAATACATAAGAGGCAGAGATTAAACTAAGACTCTTATCTTGAATTTTAGGGATAGAATGCCATTTTATTTTATTGTTTTCTACACTTAACAAAACAAAGTTGCATGGGAAGGAGACTAAAAATACAACAAGCAGATGTACTAACAAAAAAAATTATAAAGGATATCATGAAAGTAGTCAAACTATACTGAAGAGCACACTTTAGGGAATATTAAAAGTGGGAAAATGTGAGAATGAGTAGCAAAGTAGTAATGGCTAATAAGGGACTGCATATGTTGTGTATATAGGGATAGAGTAATAAAATTTGATATTATATATGTATGAATTGACTGGCTGAGTGATTGCCAGTGGGAGTTTTTGAGTTGGAAATCTTGGCATCTGTCTTACCTTGTACCTTTATAGGATAAATTCAATCTGCTAAATAATAAGAACTGAACCAATCATCCTTTTTTTCTTTATTAAATTTGGTATGTTGTGGTATTGTATGTATGTGTGTACACATGTATAAAAAAGCACTGATAGATTGTTTGGGGTTTTGTATATTCAACCTATAAATTCCCAAATGGAGGCATACTTGTGAAAGTCCTCAATACACTACTTAACAAAAAAGGTTAATGATCAAATAAAATATAAAGAGAATGGAAAACAAAAATTGAGTACAATTAAGAAATTAAATAAAAAATAGGAAAACTAGAGAATTATTTACAATAAAGAGAAAAATAATGTCTTCTAGTATTTTCAACATATACACATATATTAGGTATCATATGTATATGTTCACATATATATGTACATATATGCATATACATACATATGCACGTGTATATATACATACACATATACACCTATACATTGAATACACACACACACCCATATACATATACACATACATAAAAGAAAGAGGGACCTACAACTTGGCCAGGCAATATGCTATGGTAAGTAAGCTATGTTGAGATAAACCACCTTAAGATACTACAGATTCCTAATGGGAAATTGGTTTGTAAAATTAGAAATAAAATAAAGCATTTATGTTTCCATGACAGAAGACTATACAAAAAGAGCAGGGGCACAAAAGCAGAAGGAATTTATTTTGTCTGATTTGCCAATATATAAATAGCCAGTTAGAACAATCATTATCACAGCTTGGAAGAGGAGGACAGTTATATCGTTTTCTCCTTTATTTCATTAATTCTTGTTCTTTGTTGCTTTTGAATGCCCGTAAGACTACATATTTATGTTTTCCAGTTTAATTAAGGTACAATTCACATCAATAAAATTCAATGCTTTTAAGTGTATAATTCATTGAGTTTTGACATAAGAGTACAGTAGTGGTATACAACGCAAACAAGATACAGAACATTTCTATTGTCACCCAAATTACCTCCTGCCCCCCCCTTTTTATTGCCATATAAATGACATATAATAGTATATTAGTTTCAGGTGTGCAGCATAATAATTCAATAGGACAAATATTCTTTGATAGTGTATATTTACAAAATATATTTGAATATGGTCCAGGTCAGAGTTTATTAGCTTTGTGCCAGGCACAGAATGTTGTGTTCTCCTGCAGAGCAATTCAAGCAACAGAGTTCCCAAACCTGTGGTTCCAGTAACTTTCTGGAGGCACAAATCAAATTACAATGCTGATAGGGTCTATGAGAAAGCTAACTGCTAAAAATTAACTCCAAAATACACACACACACACACACACACACACATTTGATATGGCATCACTATAATCTAATTATTTTAATAGACGCTAAACCAATTATACATAATTACTTACAACCTTGAGTTTAAAAATATTGATGCAAAAACTCTGCAGCTGTATAAATGCACTAGTATAATGTTTTAATTATATCCAAACATCCATTTAAATTAGATAATTTCATTTAATCCATAAAGTGGTTACTTTGGTTTTGAGCCCAAATCATATGATCCTATTTATTAAAAAAAATTTTTAAAACAAGAGCAATTATTGACACGATAAGGTTGTAACTGAAAACCACTCCAATGTATTCAAATTTATTCAAATTCAATTTCATCATTTCAATGGAGGAAAGAGTCAAGCTGGTTGTCTGACACCATTGAGAAAAACAAAAATAAAACCTTGTTGATTGACAGAATTATTTCTGAGGTAAAAACAGCTATATTTTGGTGAAAATATTTAAAGGTTCTGATTTTCCTATTTAATAGCTAATTTAGCATGTAAGAAGAGCATAAACTATGTTAAACATCCAGGTTCAAAGTCAGCCTAATGAATATACTAGTCTTTCCTGAAAATATGAACATTTATCTGATAATCCCAGCATTTGACAACTGACTGAAAGATAAAGATCTTGCACTCTATAACGTGAAGCACTTCATACTATATATTGTAATAACTTGGTTTTGTCATGTGTCAATGTCTTGAGTGAGGCATACCACCTCCAAATTATTCCCTTCAAATGTGCTGAGCCTTGATTTCCTCACCCAAATGATCAGGCATTCCAGAAACTTTACCACAAATCTCCTAGGGACTTAGCACCTGTTTGATTCACCTTTTCCAGGGAGATTGAACCAGGAAGGTACAGGGAATTCCAGAATGTACTCTTTGCCTTCCAGCTTTGTGCTCTTTTCTGGTATTTCAAAGACCATTCCTTTCCCTGGCCCCAAGTTGAGAATGACTCCAAAACTTGAAAACAGGGTTTAACAGAAGACTGGAATCAGTGCCAAAAAAATAACATATTCAAAATCTTATTCTTGTGTAAGGTGATATTATATTATTGTTTGAAATATAATGCTACTTCTTCTCTTCTCCTTTCATTTCTGTCACAAAGTATAAGATTAGAAGACAGGTTCCATATGAAATAATAATTCTAGGTTTATTGTAAAACGGGGCCAATCTAGACTATCTAAATTATGAGAACAACAAAAGTGTAGTGAGAAATAAGAAATATTTCTAAGAAATATAAGTGAAAGAAAAATATTAAAAAACGTATTTTTGCCTCAAAAAGTCTCCCAGTTTTAATAAAGTATGAAATTTTCAACTCAAATATACATGAAGCTATCATAAAATATACCAGAATATGCTGAAACCTCCTTTGCCTCAACTCCTAAGCACCTCCTGTTTTCTATACCTAGCATAAACATTTAATTTATCTAACTAGGATATTTTATAAATAAGAAGTGTGATAAAGTTTTATATTTTATTCATAAGCTATTTTCACAACTATTTTTTCTAAAGAATAAAAAGAATATATTCATAATTAAAGAAAAATATATTTTTATAAACTACTTTATATTGATTATCTAAATAAATATCACATATGAATAATTATTTTGAAATAGATTCATATAACTTAATCATTATCTTAGACCTGTTTTTATTATGCAATAGATATTCACTATGGAACATCCTCCAGGGTAGATCATATGTTAGGCCACAGAATAGATAGCTCTTAATAAATTTAAGAACACTGAAATCATATCACACATCTTTTCTGACCACAGTGGTATGAAACTAGAAGTCAATTACAAGAAAACAACTGGAAGACTCATAAAACATGTGAGGCCAAACAACATGCTACCGAGCAAGCAATGGATCAATAAAGAAATCAAAGAGGAACTCAAAAAATATGTGGAGAAAAAAATGAATATGAAAACACAACATTCCAAAATCTATGGGGCACAGCAAAAGCACTTCTAAGAGGGAAATTTATAGCAATACTGGTCTACTTTAAAAAACAAGAAAAATCTCAAATAAACAGTATAACCTTACACCTAAAGCAACTAGGGGGAAAAAGGACCAAACAAATCTCGAGTTAGTAGATAGAAATAATAGACCAGAGTGGAAAATGAATTGAAAATAAAGAAAAAGGAAAGAGAAGAAAAGAAAAAAAAAAGAAAACCAAGAGCTATCTCATTGAAAAGATAAACAAAATTCATAAACCTTTAGCCAGACTCATCAGGATAAAAAGGCAGAAGTACTAAATAAGTAAAATCAGAATTGGAATAGAAGAAGTAACAATTGACGCCACAGAAATACAAAGGATTATAAGAAACTACTATGAAAAATGATATGACAATAAATCAGACAACCTAGAAGAAATGGATAAATTCCTAGAAATATACAATCTTCCAAAAGTGAACCAGGGGGAAAAAAAAACAAAAACTCAACAGACTTATTACTACGGATGAAACTGAATCAAAAATCAAATACTCCCAAAAAATAAAAGTCTAGGACCAAATGGATTCACAGGTAAATTCTACCAAACATTAGAAAAAACAGCTTATACCTATTCTCCTCAAACCACTCCAAAAAACAAAGAGGAATGAAATTTTCCAAATACATCCTATGAGGCCAGCATTACCCAGATACCAAAACCAGGCAAAGATACTACAGAAAAGAAAAGAAAAGACAAGACAAGACAAGACAAGACAAGACAAGACAAGACAAGAAAAGAAAAGAAGAGAAGAGAAAAGAAAACTACAGGCCAGTATCTCTGATGAACAAAGAGGCAAAAATTCTCAACAAAATAACAGCAACCTGCATTCAACAATACATTTAAAGTATAATTCGTCATGATGAAGTGGGATTTATTCCAGGGATGCAAGGATGGTTCAATACCCACAAATCAATCAATGCAATACACAACATTAACAAATGAAGGACAAAAATCATATGATAGTCTCAACAGATGCAGAAAAGGCATGTGACAAAATCCAACATCCATTAATCATAAAAACTCTCAATAAAGGTTTCAAACAAAACAGTCTTACTAATTGAAATTGTGTCATAAATTCCCTGGAACTTTCTTTAACATTGCGTCTTATGGTTACAATCTTTAAACTTATTTATATTAATATTTACATTAAATAATATGCATTTATATTGACATATTTATATATTCATATAAAATAAATATAACAATTGAGAAATAGTGTTCAATGGATATTGAGTCATATAGTCAATTTAAAGCAAGTTCTCTTAAATAGATGTACTAATTTTAAAATTTTGCTAATTGACATGTGTAAATATAGCAGTTCAAATATATTCACAGCTATTGTCTTTTTGCATTAATTTAAAAACTCTTTGTATAATTATATTTATCAGAAAACAGTCATCATATACAGATTTTTTGTTTATAATTGTTTTTAATGTTTTGCCAAATTTAAAGACTATTAGATTGTAGACTTTTTCATCTTTTTTCCATTCTGGTCAATAGTATAAACATATACAATAAAATAGGATATCCAATTATTTTTTTAAAAAATCTTCTTTCCCTCAAATTTATATATCCCAAGATTCATAATAAAATTATCATTGTAGACTTATAATTTTTTAACAACTAGTTCAAACTTTTCAGTTCCTTCCTTGCTCTAAGACAGATCAACTTCATGTTCTTCCCTTTGCAATCTTTATCTTTAATAAATGCAATTTGCCAAAAGCTTCCAAAGCTAAAGCTTTGGGGTCTCCATTCATTGAATATTTAATTAAAGATCCTCAACCAACTTTGTTCAAAATACAAACAAAACTAATTATTTGTATTTATTGGTAAAAAGCAGCAAAGATATATTTTATGCATTCTCCCTATATTTGAGCTCCCCCCCCCCCCACCCCGGGTCAACATCAGTTTTGTCATTAAAATTGTGAGATTTCAGTTTGGTTATAAACATGTTTTAAACTTGACATCCCCTGTTTACACTTTTTGTAAATATGACAGCTGAATTAGATAAATTAGTGAATTATTTGTGCAGCAACACCAATTGTGAGCTCATATCTTTTCCTTACTTTTCTTTATATAAAAATTTAGTGACCCACAGAATCTAGTCTCAGATTTTCTAATTTAGTAGTTCAACAATACTCAAATGAGTTTCTATATGAACATAACTACAAAAACAAATAATTTTACCTTCAGGTTTAATTGTTCAAACAAAATTAGAAAAAATTCAAAATAATACCAGGTATTCTACTTTTAATGGAATGAACTTTCAAAACTTTATGTTAATTCTACAATTAGATGAAAATTTGAGCCACTACTAAAAACAAATTAATTTATTTTCTATTTGAAGCTTTGAATGTGACTGATATAAAACTGACCTTATTTTTACCTATATGTGAGGTTCTTCTGTAAATAGAACCAATATATTACCAGCTACTTCTGCACTTTATATATATCTGTAAGAATCTTGGAAACAAAAGTAAGCAAAGCTAAAATAACAAAACAATCATCTAAGGTCACTGAAAGCCATACTTCAGACACTGATATATGTGGTACTTCTTGCTGCTGCCTGTATTAAATTGATGTATTCAAGCTTAATCTTCTAAAATAAAAACAAACTGCTAAAGATGTTAATGCTTTGTTAGCAGTGATGTATCTTCTGGCTCTCATGTGGTTGTTGATACTACATCAAGCCCCATGGCAGATATTCAGAACCCCAAAATACTTTAAGTCATACTTCATTATCAGCTTTCTTGAGAAATGAAGGACTCTGTAAAATCTTAAACATGTTATTTTGTGCTTTTTAAAAGCTCATTACAACTAAAACAACTTAATTTAAAATGTAACTGTATTACCAAATAAGAAAATAGTTATCGATTATATGCTGTTCAATAAATGACAAAAACACTGCAACAAGAACATCTAGATAAACCCCTATTCTCTTGATGGCAGCACTCAGACTCCATTTTCTGCACATATTTAACATTTGTTAACCTGCATTTCCCCACATTTCTCACTTAAGCTACCAACTGGCAGCCTGGCAGCCTTGTGACTTTGACAATCCATAGCCCAAGCCATTATTACATGTTCAACAATGGTAATACTATCAAATGCCACTAACTGAGACCAGAAGGACTTAGCTGGCTCTGGCGGCTACCTTCTCAGTATGCATCATTTTTTATCACCCTTAGCTCTGCATACTATCCTCTACAGTTACCCTGTGTCTGAAAAAAGTCAGGAAAAGAAAGAGGTTATTTTGAGTCATCTTTTAAATTTAATCCTGTGTTGGGGTGAGAATTCTGTATTCTTCCCATGCATCTCTTACATCATTATATGAGATCATGACAGAATCCTGAACTCTCAAGTAGAAGACTAACAAATTCATCCTGGGTCATCTTAATGCAGTCATTATGTGACACTTTATTGAAATAAATTAAGGATCAGAGAAAGATGTTAAGCTGAACAGATATCCAATAACAGGTATAAAATGGGCCTGTCTCATGTAACTAGGACTTTTATTACTCTACCTGAACAACAGTTTTTAGCCCTAAGTGTTTATAATGTTTTTATGTATGTTAGGCCCTATATTAACCGGAATTTATTTTTCTAAGAGGTTTTAAAGGCAGTTTGGCATACAGATAATAGCATAGGCTCCACAGTCAGATGCTTGCATCCATATTCCAGCTCCACAACCTTCTATCTGGGTAACCTAGGACAAGTTATTTCAAACACTCTCTGCTCCATTAACCACATCTATATTCAGGGGAGTATTGACCTTAAGCTTTGTTATGAGGATTGAATGAAATACACAAAGTACTTAAAATAGTACCTAAATATTCCGTCTACCCGTACTTTGTTGAAGGTTTTTTATCAAGACTGGATACTGTATTTTATCAATGCTTTTCTGCATCTATCGCCAGGATCATATGGTCCTTATCCTTTCTTTTATCAATGTCATGTATCGTGTTGATTGGTTGGCAATTATTGAACCAGCCCTGCAGCTCAGGAATAAATCCCACTTCATCACGGTGAATAACTCTTTTTATGTATTGTTCAGTTTGATTTGCTGGTATCTTGTTGAGAACTTTTCCATCCGTGTTCATAAGGGATATTAGCCTATAATTCTCCTTTTTAGTGGGGTCTTGGTCGGTTTTGGAATCAAGGTAATGCTGAATTTATAGAATGAATTTGGAAGTTTTCCTTCCATTTCTATTTTTTGGAACAGTTTGAGAACAATTAACTCTTCTTTAAATGTCTGGTATAATTCTCCTGGGACACCATCTGGCCCAGAACTCTTGTTTGTTAAGAGATTTTTGCTTACCTCAACATCATAAAGCACATATACAAAACCAAAGCTAACATTATCCTCAAAGAGGAAAACCTGACAGCTTTTCCCCTATGGTCAGGAACAAGACAAGGATGTCCACTCTCACCGTTACTACTTAACATAGTCCTGGAAGTCTTAGCCTCAGTGATCTAACAACAAAAAGAAATAAAGGGCATATAAATCAGCAAGAAAGAAGTCAAACTTTTACTATTTGCAGGTGACATGATACTCTATGTAGAAAATCCAAAAGGCCCCACCAGAAAGTTGTTAGAATGCATACATGATTCAGCAAAGCCACAGGATATAAAATCAACGTGCAGAAATCTGTTGCATTTCTTTATACCAATAACAAAGCAGCAGAAAAAGAAATCAAGGAATTGATCCCACTTGCAATTGCACCAAAAACAGTAAGATAACCAGGAATAAATCTAACTAAAAAAAGATTTGTACTCTGAAAACTATAAAACACTGATGAAAGAAACTGAAGATGACACAAAGAAATGGAAAGGCATCCCATGCTCATGAATTGGAAGAACAAACATGGTTAAAATATCTATACTACCAAAAGCAATCTACACGTTTAATTCAGTCCCTACCAAAATACCACCAGTATTTTTTGCATAGCTAGAACAAACAATCCTAAAATTTATATGGAACCATAAAGACCGTGAATAGCCAAAGCAATCCTGAAAAAATAAAACAAAATTAGAGGCATCATGATTCTGGAACTTAAGCTATACTGCAAAGCTAAAGTAATCAAGACAGAATGGTAGCACAAAAACAGACATATAGATCAGTGGAACAGAGTAGAAAAAACAGAAATGGGCCCACAACCATATGGTTAACTCATCTTTGACAAAGCAGGAAAGAATATCCAATGGAAAAAAGACAGTCTCTTCAAAAAATGGTGTTGGGAAAACTGGACAGCAACATACAGAAGAACGAAACTGGACTACTTTCTTATACCACACACAAAAATATGTTCAAAATGGATGAAAGACCTAAATGTGAGACAGGAAACTATCAAATCCTAGAGGAAGGAGAACACAGACAGCAATCTCTTTAACATCAGCCATAGCAATTTCTTACTAGACATGTTGCTGAAGGCAAGGGATACATGAACTATTGGGACTCTATCAAGATAAAAAACTTCCACAAAGCAAAGGAAACAATCAACAAAACTAAAAGGTAGCCTACAGAATGCCAGAAGATACTTGCAAATGACATATCATACAAAGGGTTAGTATACAAAATCTATAAATAAGTATCAAACTCAACACCCAAAAAACAACCCAATAAGAAATGGGCAGAAAACATAAATAGACACTTTACAGAGAAGACATCAGGTGGCTAACAGACACATGAGAAAGATGCTCAACAGCACTCATCATCAGGGAAATACAAATCAAAACCACGATACCACCTCACACCTATCAGAATGGCTAAAATTAACAACACAAGAAACAACAGATGTTAGTGAAGCTACGGAGAAAGAGGAACTCTCTTGCATTGTTGGTGGGAATGAAAACTGGTGCAGACACACTAGAGAACAGTATGGGGTTTCCTTAAAAAATTAAAAATAGAAATAACCTATGAATCAGCAATTGCACTATTAGTATTTACCCAAAAGGATACAAAAGTACAGATTCAAAGGGGTACATGCACCCCAATGTTTATAGCAGCATTATCAACAATAGCAAAACTATGGAGGAAGCCCAACTGTCCATCAGTTGATGAATGGATAAAGAAGATGTGGGGTGTGTGTGTGTGTATAAACAAACAATGGAACATTACTCGGCCATCGAAAAGAATGAAATCTTGCCATTTGCAAAGAATGTAGTACACTAAGGGAAATAAGTCAATCAGAGAAATACAAATACCATATCATTTCACTCATATGTAGAATTTAAGAAACAAAATAGTCGTGCTTATGGGAAGTGGAGGGGGAAGAGAAGAGAGAGAAACAAACCAGGAAAGATACTTAATGACAGAGAACAAAGCGAGGATTGATGGAGGAAGCTGGGTGGGAGATGGGCTAGGTAAGTAATGGATATTAAGGAGGACACTTGTGATCAGTGCTGGGTATTGTATGTAAGTGATAAATTACTGAATTCTGCTGAAACCAATATTGCCTTGTATGTTAACTAAAAAAAATTTTTAAATAGTGCTTACTAAGTAGTAAGCACTCAAAAAAATGTTAGCTATTATCACTATTACCATACTATATTGAAATGGTCAGTTCAGATTGAAATTCTCCACTAAATCATAAGCACCTCAAGATAGAGTTTATCTTACTAACTTTTGCTGCGATAACATCCAGCTGGGGTAAATGCATAGGGGGCATTTAACAAATATGTGTTGAATAAATTTGAATAATCATGTGCTATTTCTCTTGCAGCACTTAACCTATTGAGTAATAGCTGATTGTTTAATTTTTTGAACCCCATTACACAGTGAGCATCATGTGAAAGTATTCATGTTCAATTTATCATATATATCTGTGTTTTAAATGTATCAGGGCCTCAATTAATGTTTAGTGAGAGATGAAACAGTTTTAGTTCACCACCTCCTAGTTGAATGACATTTGGAAAGTAATTTTTTTGAATCTCAGTTTCTTCATGTCTTCACATTCAAAACATTAGTTCTGTGAGCGATGGTTTGGAATGGAGAGAGAAGGGAGGAAAAAGAACTGCTCTGGTCTGTTTTAATAGAGTAGGGCAGCATTTCCTAAGTGTACTCCACAGACCAGTGACTCCTCTACATGAAGCCACTGGCTTTCTACAATAATGAAAAGCTGTTTAGAGATACTGTTCAAAGATACTTGTCCCTGACATTGCTTTATTCCCTGGAGGGAAGTGTGATCTTGTTGATACCTAGATTGTTTATAAGCCAGAACAGATTTAGAACTTATACAATCCATTTAGATATTTCCTATGCAGTTTCTGTTTAGACAGATACCCACAGAAACATACATACACATATGCACACATTTATATTCTTATAAATAATTATAATACATTTAGAAAAATAATACAGGTCATTGGTGAATAAGTATTCATATTCTTCCTTTTAAATATACCTCCAGTTACACATCTCCATACTTCATTCCAGCGTTTTATTTTTCTTAACACATTAAGGAATTTAAATATTTTATTTTAATGGTGGTATAGTATTCCAATCCTGCAATTAATATTTTGAGCAAAATGCTCCTAGATATGTCACATTATTTCCCTGGGGTATGTTTCAGTGAGGGAATTGCTGAGAACAAAATGTTTGAAAATATTTTGGCTTCTGATGCATGTAATTTTGTGACTTTATGTGAAGATAGAAGGGTACAAGTCCTGAAAAGTACTTGCAGAGGAAGTCAACTTGGAACATTCATAGCCACAAAACTTGTCATGTAGTGTTACTATATTAATTAATACCATTATATATATATATATATATATATATATATATATATATATAATTAATACCATTATATATATATACATACCATACATATATAAATACCATTATATATATATATATAATGTGCTACACATTAGTTATTATATAATAGTTATTATTAATGTAGTAACACTATGTTCTTAACATGTACTAGCAACACTTTTATACATTTTATACTTATTATCTTAATGAAACGCTGAGGTAATTACTATTCTTATTCTCATTTTAAAGATTAGAATTTCAGGCACAGAGATGTTAAGTCATTTACTCAAAGTCACTCAGCTAGTCAGGGGTCAAGTTCAGATACAAATCCAGGCTGTTAAACTCTAGAACTCTCTTTCTTTTGTTTTGTTGTTGTTGTTGTTTGCTTGTTTTTGAAGATTTACTTATTTAAGTAATCTCCATACCCAACATGGAGCTCAAACTCACAATCCTGAGATCAAGAGTTACATGCTCTACCAAATGAGCCAGCCAGGGGGCCCCCGTTACAACTATTTTTTTAAATATAATTTATTGTCAAGTTAGCTAACATACAGTGTATATAGTGTGCTCTTGATTTCGAGGTTAGATTCCCATGATTCATTGCTTATATACAATACCCAGTGCTCATCCCAACAAGTGCCCTTCTCAATGCCCATCACCTTTTTCCCTTCTCCCTCGGCACCCCCATCAACCCTCAGTTTGATTTCTGTATTTAAGAGTCTCTTATGGTTTGCTTCCCTCTCTGTTTGAAACTATTTTTCCCCGTCCCTTCTCCCAGGTCTTCTGTTTAAGTTTCTCAAGTTCCACATATGAGTGAAAACATATGATCTCTGTCTTTCTCTGACTGACTTATTTCACTTAGCCGAATACCCTCCAGTTTCATCCATGTTGTTGCAAATGGCAGGATTTAATTCTTTCTCAAAGCCAAGTAGTATTCCATTGTATATATAAACCACATCTTCTTTTTTTTTTTTAATTTTTTTTTTAACGTTTATTTATTTTTGAGACAGAGAGAGACAGAGCATGAATGGGGAAGGGTCACAGAGAGAGGGAGACACAGAATCTGAAACGGGCTCCAGGCTCTGAGCTGTCAGCACAGAGCCCGACCGGGGCTCAAATTCACAGACCGCGAGATCATGACCTGAGCCGAAGTCAGACGCTTAACGACCGAGACACCCAGGCGCCCCAAACCACATCTTCTTTATCCATTCATCAGTTGATGGATATTTGGGCTCTTTCCATAATTTGGCTATTGTTGAAAGCACTGCTATAAACATTGGGATACAAGTGCCCCTATGAATGAGCACTCTTGTATCCTTTGGATAAATTCCTAGTATTGCTATTTCTGGGTCATAGGGTACTTCTATTTTTAACTTTTTGAGGTACCTCCACACTGTTTTCCAGTGCACCAGTTTATTTCCCACCAACAGTGCAAAAGGGTTCCTGTTTCTCCACATCCTCGCCAATATCTCTTGTTTCCAGAGTTGTTAATTTTAGCCACTCTGACTGGCATGAGGTGGTATCTCAATGTGGTTTTGATTTGTACTTCCCTGATAATGAGTGATGTTGAGCATCTTATCGTATGTCTGTTGGCTATCTGGATGTCTTCTTTGGAAAAGTGTCTATTCATGTCTTCTGCCCTTTTCTTCACCGGATTATTTGTTTTTCAGGTGTTGAGTTTGGTAAGTTCTTTATAGATTTTGGATCCTAACCCTTTATCTGATATGTCATTTTCAAATATCTTCTCCCATTCTATCAGTTGCCTTTTAATTTTGTTGACAGATTCCTTTGCAGTACAGAAACTTTTTATCTTGATGAGGTCCCAATAGTTCATTTTTGCTTTTATTCCCCTTGCCTTTGGAAATGTGTTGAGCAAGAAATTGCTGCGGCCGAGGTCAAAGAGGTTGATGCCTGTTTTCTCCTCTAAGGTTTTGATGGTTTCCTGTCTCACACTTAGGCCTTTCATCCATTTTGAGTTTATTTTTGTGTATGGTGTAAAAAGTGGTCCAGTTTCATTCTTGTGCATGTTGCCATCCAGTTCTGCCAGCACCATTTGTTAAAGAGACTGTCTTTCTTCCATTGGCTACTCTTTCCTGCTATGTCAAAGATTAGTTGGCCATACATTTGTGGGTCCAATTCTGGGTTCTCTATTCTATTCCATTGGTCTATGTATCTGTTTTTGTGCCAGTACGATACTGTCTTGGTGATTACAGCTTTGTAGTGGAGGATAAAGTCAGGGATTGTAATGCCTCCTGCTTTGGTTTTATTTTTCAACATTTCTTTGGCTATTCGGGGACTTTGATGGGGTTCAAATTTTAGGATTGTTTGTTCTAGCTTCAGAACCCTCTTTCTAAATCATTGCTCATTAGCAATTAACAGAAAAATATATACGAATGCACAGTTCAACCAATATGCAGGTACCTATAATACATTTCTGGATTTAATCATCTACTTTGCCTTACCAGAATCTCGAAGAAACTCAGAATTGGTGGGGATAGTTCTTAAATGCCTTTGTCTGTTTTTTCTTTTGGTCATTTATTCCAAATACCCACTCTCCACTCTGCATCACTTACTTCACCATTAAATCCTTGTCTAGGTAGACATTATCTTTTCCTGGTATCTGTGTTAATACTGTCAAATTAAAGGCCAATATTATACCTATAAATAAGATTTTTCAGAGGAGACATCTTAGGTCAAATATGAATTATGGGGGAATTATTTTTAATGGACATATTAATTACAAAGCATACAGAGAGGCATATGCACATACGTATATGCATTCTTGTTCACAGCGCTCATGATCCAATCAGAGAGACAAGGAATACTCCCCAGGAAGCAGGGGTTTCCATGATTGTTTGGATAGAAAATCTCTCAAAAGTTCCAATTCTGTGTCCATTTAATCTAATATTCTAGCAGCCTGTCTAGCTGACAATTATATTTCCTAGATCTAGATAATTCATTTTCCCAATCAATGTTTGTATAGAACAAGGGTATATTTCTATTTTGGTGAGAAGAAGTTACTTTATTTTTTAAAAAAAAAATTTTTTTAACGTTTATTTATTTTTGAGAGAGAGAGAGACAGAGCATGAATGGGGGAGGGGCAGAGAGAGAGGGAGACACAGAATCGGAAGCAGGCTCCAGGCTCTGAGCCATCAGCCCAGAGTCTGATGTGGGGCTCAAACTCATGGACCTTGAGATTGTGACCTGAGCTGAAGTCGGACGCTTAACCTACTGAGCCATCCAGGCGCCCCAAGAAGGCACTTTCTAATTATAATTTGGACTTACTCAAATTTCCTATTTCCATCACATTTATTTTCTAGTAAACATACAAATTTAAGTTTGCCTAAACTCATAAAATATTTATTCCTTTAAAAATTTTTATTTTAATTTTGATATATTGGAACTGATTCAGCATTTAATTAAGCACCAAATATTTACTGCTAATAATTTTTTAAGGAAAATAACCAAATATCGTTATTTTTATTTGCCTTATGAACTGACAAGTGTGGGGCAGAATATGGCACAGTGTATGTATTCTTATTCATGGAATAAATTAATTAATATAAAATAAAATATAAATATTACACTTATACCACAATTACTTCATAATCCATAAACTACAGAGTTCTCACTTCCTGAAATAACTACCATAAGCTCCTGCCTCAACTCCACTGAACTTCTCTGTTGCTTGTTTTATTTTTTAATTTTCCTAAACTTCATAACTAAAGGACAGCAAAAAATAAACTTATCACTTAAATTTTGTCAAATGTATTTTTATTTAGGTACTAAGAACATTTGCTAGTTGAATATGAATACAAATAAGAAAAAATTGTATGAGGATGAAGTTTCCTTAAATGATTTCTTTCTACTTTAATCCTATTAGAGTAAATGTCCTTCCTTTAAAAACAATTATAAGCATAATTTTAATTAAAAAATAACAACTAGTAACATCAGACGCACAAGGTTTTTAGTGAAAATATCATTTCAATATGGACCAGGGAAGCCAGATCTTCAAGGTATCATTCTTGACTGAGGGGTGGGGGGGGAGGAGGGGAACAAAAACAAAAACAAAACACTTCTCTCTGAGAATTTTACTTAATGATTACTGCTTCTACTATGTTGTCCTTAGAAAAAGGAGAAATTTTTTCTTTAAAGTAGTTTCCTTTTTTTTTTCTAGTATATGGAACTTGTTCTATGATTCTGTGATGATATCTCAGAAAGTCCATAAAAAATGAAAGATTTTCTGCCAATAAAGAACCAAATTGCCTAAAGGAATTAACAATTTTCATGTCTATTATATAGGGGATAGCATATAAGATTTGTTTTAATAAGAAAAGATAGATCTCCTCTCTAAAAACTTCTAAACAAGTGCCATAGGATGTTGGCGTCTGAAGATAAAGACACATGTGAAATTTATTAAAATTCCTTATAGCATTTAGTGTAGTCACAGTACACTCTGTCTTGCACACAGTACTTCAATAATTTTGTACTGAAATACAGAATCAATGAAGGAAGGAGTTGTATACTATTCCATAAGGAATTACTTATGGGCATGAAAACTATACCAATTCTTGATTTTGTGTGTCATACTTGATACATCGCCATATTTGTTCCTTTCCAATTTCATTTCTGGTCCATCAGTGGAGTCACGACCCTCGACCTATAAGACCCTTATTCAAAGGGCTAGCAGGGCAAAGCTCATTTATACTAAGAGGACTTGCTTGAGATTTAGAACACTCAAGTTTGGCCAGTTTATTACCACTTTAGAGAATTCATTTAACTTCTTAAGGTGCTTTTTCCCTCATCTGTTCAATTAGAAGGATAATATATTCTTAAAATAGTATATAAAAAATGATATAATTTTCATAAAAGATTGCTTTGAGAGACCTAATGAAATAAATTAAAGTGTTTTAAAATGTATAAGGTGGGGGTGCTTGGGTGGCTCAGTCATTGAACATCCGACTCTTGATTTTGGCTCAGGTCATGATCTCATGGTTTGTTTGTGGGATCAAATCCCATGTCAGGCTCTGCCGTGATAGTGCATGGAGCCTGCTTGGGATTCTCTCTCCTCTCTCTCTGCCCCTCCCCTGTTCATGCTTTCACTCTCTCAAAATAAATAAATCAATATAAAAAATTTTAATTAAATATGTAAGGTGCTAGGAAAATGTAAATAAGTATTATGACAAAAAGCTGAAACTGAATGCTCAGCATTTTATCTGGATCTTTCCCAATTTACTCTGTTCTTCAACTGTTTTATTCGTGTGTGTGTGTGTGTGTGTGTGTGTGTGTGTGTGTGTGACATTTAAAACTAATAATACAAATTTGTAACAGTTATATAATGACAATATTAATTGTCATGAGTTGGCTAACATAGATTGCTCACCATTTTACAGGCTCTGGTCTAGGCTTTCATTAAAGTCTTATAAATTATGTGAAGTAGACCCTAATACTATCTGCATAATACAGAGAGGGAAGTTGAAGCCTAGAGAGGCTCAGCAACTTGCCCAAAGACAAAGAGTTACTATGTGTGGAGCCCATATTTAAAATGGAACATGTCCATTTGATTAACCAATTTGCTATCACACCCTCTTCCAGCATCTGAATGCACATCTTTCTTTATCCTTCTGTCTGCAACTGCCAATGTAAAAGTGCTGGTGTGAAAGCTTCTAAGACCTCTTCATCTGAGAAAATGAGAACCCAGAGAAAAATGAAAATTAGGTCACAAATTTAATATAAAACAGAGGTCAGATTTGAGAGGCCTTATCTACTGAATAGCAGCAGTTTAAATAGCTTGGAAGTCCCTTCTCACACAGAATAATCTCTGCAAATTCAATTCAGTTACATCAATGTGATTATGAGCTATGTAATGACTTATGGAAATTTAAATTTAAGAGCAAACAGATTGATTTGTGCTCTGTTGACCAGAGCCTATTCTGTAGAGACAGGCACAAATTTTATTTTTATGTAAATGATCTCAAATGCAGTTCTTTCTCCTAAATTATATAAAACTGGCGTTTGCTCATGTGCATTATTTCCTGGGCAGCAGGAACCTTGGCTGGCACCTGAAAGCCCAGTGCAAATCCAAATGTGGATGTGAGGTAAAAGTAGTATTAGAGACAGAAGTGTTTCCCATTTTCAACACCAGAAACTGACAAATGCAGTGAGGTTTGATGTTCATTTAGTGTGATTTAATAGAAAAGTTTGGAATTAGAATCACAAAGAGCTGGGTTCAAATTCAGTATGGATGACTTTTGCCCCAGGGAAGTTGGCCTTTCTTACTTCTAGTGTCCATATTCTTTTCATTCTTTCAACAAACATTTACTGAGAACTCCTATGAGCCAGTCACTTGGATAGAACTCTGGGAGATGAGCAACATAGAATCCCTTGTTAAAGTCATTTACAATGTAAAGACAGGATAGATATAAACCCAAATATAGGTCATAATTTCTGCAATATGAAGTAAGGTAATGGTGGAGGTGAAGGAAGATGGACCATTTTAGAGTTATCGATTTTACCTCAGTAGGATAGGCTTCTGAGGAAAGATAATGCTTGAGAAATACACTTTTATGGATGATAAATAAATGTAATTATATGCATTTAGCAGGGCCATTACTGGGCATAAATGCAACAACATATGTAAGAATTGATCCTAACAATCAACATCTAATTGCTAGTTTTTTATATTTATTGTACATGTGTAAAACCAGGAATTATATCTTACTTCCCAAATCTATTTTTCTGCTGTGTTCAAACAAAATTTTATTAATATCATAGCCTTATTTTGTGCCCATAAGTGGTGGTGTTCACCAGCCTGAAATCTCCATAAATGGCACAGAAACATTCAGGACACTATGTCCCAAATCAGAATCAGAACATGCTTTTCATCCTTACTAATATAAATGCAATCAAGACACTCATATTCTACTTCACACATACACATACACACACACACACACACACACATGCACACGCACACGCATGCACACGCATGCACACAAAAGCATGTGCTCGAGTTAGATAAGGGCACAAGAACCTGCCCATATACTCTTGGTTCAATTACACTCATCTTCACCCCTCCTCCCTCCCAACCAATCCTCAGGTTCTTGCCTCTGCACTCAGTTTTTTGTTTGTTTGTTTTCATTCTGGCTTCTTTGTTTTGCAACACGTCTAGATCATTGTATCTAGAGCCATTTTCCTGAATTCCACAGGACATGAAGAATTTATGGAAAGTTTCATTTTAAAAGATATCTGAATATTACTGTAGTTGAAGAGAAATAGCTCCAGACTATGCTTTGACTTTAGATGTTATCTTCCTAACCATTTCACATATATGTATAACTCCATGAAATGTTCACAAACTAACATACCCATTTAACCAGCCCAGATCAAGACATAGAACCTTCCCAGCAATCCCATATGTCCATTCCCAGTCATTTTTACCCCTCCAAAGAAATCCACTGACTGACTTCTAACATCAGAGATCCAAAACTGAGATTTCTATAAATATTAAGTTTATGATATTTATAACTCAGTACATCTCCACTTATGTCATCTTTTGAGAGATGAGATTCAGCAACCCTAGGTGTGAGCTCTCCTGGGGCAGTAGTCTGTTGGCATTGGAACAACTGTCTCTTAGGAATCAAGTGGCTTCTCCAGGCCCACCTGGCTCACCTTCTCATTTTTTTCCATCCCTTTCTACCAATATCAGTGTCTTTTTATTTTTGACCACACAGAGCCTTTTGTATAACAACATGGTATTCAATAAACACATAAGTAAATAAAAAAGGAAAAAAAAAAACAGGTCTCCAGGGACAGGGAACTGTAGTGCAGCAGGAGTAGGACTTGTTCATCTGTCTGGTCCCTACTGCTCTCTCCTTGTTCAGATAGCATCTCTAGCTGTAAAAAGAGGAGCAGTTGACAGGTTCCATCCAGCAGGGATACTGGCAACCTCAGAAGCAAAGCTGTCCCTCTGTTCCCAGGGATATAAGCTGTTCAGTATTTAAAAAATATAATTTAATACAAAAAGCAAATATTATCATAAACGTAAACCTTGATGAATTTCACAAAGTGAACATAGCTGTGTCAACTTCATACAAATGAAAAAAACGGAATATTGAAAACACCTAAGAAGTACCCTAATCCTCCTTCCAAAAATAATCACTATTCTAGTATATAAATTATTCCTATATTTAAATATATAAAAATATGATTATGCTGTATATGTGTACTCTTTTATTTCTGTAATCTTTTATTCGATATTATTTCTATGAGATTTATCCATTTTGTTATATGAGGTAGTTTATTTATTCTTATTACTATATATTATTCCATTGTAAGAATGCACCAATATTGTATTTATGAGTTCTATCAGTAGATATGTTATTTCCAGATTTTATTACAAATAATGCTACCATGAATATTTTGTGCATATATTTGTTACACATATACATACTACTGGAAGTATGCCTAGAAGTTGGATTGATGCACTCTTGGATATACTTATGCTCAACTTTAGTAGATACGGATAAATGGTGTTCCAAAAGGATTCCATAATTTTGCCAACTTATGAAGAATGGATGAGGGTTTCAGTTGTTTCTTATTCTTACCAACACTCAATATTTTTGGTCTTTTAAAAATTGACCATTCTGGTTGGTGTATAGTATCATTGACTTAAGATTAATTAGCATTTCCCTTGTAATTAATGAGAGTGATTCATTTTTTAATGTTAAATAACCAATGAGATAATCTCATTTGTAATGTTCTTGTTCAAGTCACTAGCTCATTTTTAAAATTAGGTTGACTGCTGTGATAGGCAGAAAAATGGGCCCCAAAATGTCCACATCTTGATGCCTGGAATTGGTAAATATGTAAATATGTCACCTTACATGGCAAAATGAGCTTTGTAGATGTGCTTAAGGTGAAGGACTTGAGATGGGGAAATTATTCTGGATATTCTAGGTGGGTCCAGTTTAAGATCTCACATGGTTGTCTTAAAAGTAAGAATGGAAGTTAAGTAGGTTAGAGTGATAGAAGCATGAAAAATATTTTATACCCTGTTGCTTATGCTGAAATGTACCCTTGAAAGAACCAAAGAGATGCCTCTAGGGGCTAATGACAGTCCCTAGCTGCTCTCGGTGGTATGGAGTCTTCAGCCTTACAACTGCACAGAACTGAATTCTACCAACACCTAAGTGAGCAAGGAAATGACTCATCCCTTGGTGCCTGAAGAAAGGAATACAGCCCTGCTAACACTGATTTTAGCACAGCCTGACCTATAACAGTTTTCAGACCTGTGAACTTCAGGATAACAAATTTGTATTGTTTGAAACTACTAAATCTGTAGTAAGTTGTATGGTCACAAAAGAAAACTAATATGACTGTCATTTATTGATTTTCACCAATTCTTTATATATTCTGAATGTGAATTAAACATAGCAAAGACCATGTCCCAATCTGTGATTTTCCCTTTCTTCTTTTAATGAAGTATTTTGATAAAAAGAAGTCCTTAATTTTAATGTACTCCAATTGATCAATCTTTTGTATACAGTTAATTAATTGTGTGTCTTATTTAAAATATACCTGGATACCTGGAACTCATTAAGATATAATATCATTTATCTTTGACATTTGAGTTTATAATATGCTTGGTCGTATTTTTGTATATGGCATGACATAAAAGTTCAATTTCACTTCTTTCCATATAGGATATCCAACGGACCCTATGCCATTTATTTAAAAAACTACTCTTATTTTCCCCCTTCTTTGCCAGTTCACCAGTGTCCTACATCAAGCATTCCCATATATGTCTCTTTCTAAACTCTTTTCTATATAATTATTTTTCTTTCCTTGTGTTAATACTATACAATTTTAATAAATTGTGCTTCAAAATATCTTAATAATTGATAATAAAAGTCATCCAAATTTGTTCTTCTCCAAGACTGCATGATTTTTTTTGGCCCTTTGCAGTTCCATATACATTTTAGAATAAGCTTCTATGTCCCCCCCCCCCCCCCCCCCGCACACTCCTGTCAGGATTTTAACTAGGATTTCATTAAGTATATAAATCAATTGGGGCAGAATTGACATGTTTATGATATTGTGTCTGCCTGTTCGTGAATATGGAATACCATTCCCTGTATTTAGATCTTTATGATCTCTCAGTAATATGTTGTAGTTCTCTGTGAAAATTCTTACCCATTATTCACTAATTACTGAACATTTAATGTTTTATATTATTAAAAATTGTATCTTTTACAGTTTATTTTCTAATTGTTGACTGCATATAGAAATCAACGTTTCAAGTGAACCCTGCAAGTAGAGAACTTTTTAAATCACTTAATTATAATAATTTGTTTACAAGTTACTTTGCATTTTCTATATATGCTTTGATGCATGTTTTGAATGATAAGAATTATACTTCTTATTTCTCCCTTTACAATTATTTTGCCTTGTAGTTATTTTTTTTTTATTTTAACACTGACTAGAATATCCGGTACCATGAACAAAAATGGCAAAGCGGGACACCTAGTCAGTTAAGTGTATGACTCTTTATTTCAATTCAGGTCATGCTCTCAAGGTCATGAGATGAACGCAGAGCCTGCTCAAGAGTCTCTCTCTCCCTTTCCCTCTGTCTCTCCCCAACTTGCGCAGGTGCACACTTGCTTCCACGAACGTGTGCACTCTCTCTCTCTCAAAAAAATAAAAAGGTAGTAACAGTTTTCCATATCTTGTTCCTGATGCAAGGGAGAAATTTTATTTTATGATTAAGTATGACATTTACAATTAGATTTTCTTATAAATACTTGATATAAAATAAGAATATTTCTATTTCTCACTTCCTAATAATTTATATCATGAATGGGAGTTAAATTTTAGCACCCCCTTTAGTTTACCTATTGAGGTAATTTCAGTCTTTTTCTCCTTAATCTGATAATGTGGTGAATTTTATTAATTGATTTTCAATTGTTAAACTAATCTTATATTCCTGAAAAAAAAATCCATCATGATTTTTGGGCACTATCCTTTTACTTACTGATGGATTTGGCTAATATTTATTTATTGAGAATTTGTACATATATATTAATAAATAGATTAGGTACCTAATAACACAGCTTTAAAATATATGAAACAAAAATGGATAGAACCATAAAGAGAAATAGGATTGTCTCAGTAGATGCAGAAAAAGCATTTTCATTATCTGTCATCTATTCCTGATAAAACCTCATCAAACTATGAATAGAAAGGTACTTCTTCATCTCCTAAAGGAAATGAATAAAAAAAATTATAGCCAATGTTATACTTAATGGTCAAATACTGAAATACTCCCTTCCCCCAAAGTAATTGATGTTTGCCCAAACCACTTGATTCAACTTTGTGCTAAAAGTTAGAGGGTGTTAATATGTAAGAAAATAAAAAATAAATAGCATCCAGATTGTAAAGAAAATATAGAACTACCTTTATTCATAGATTACATAATCATGCATGTAGCTAATCATGAAATTGACAGAAAAAGCATCCAAAAGCTTTTAGAGAGTTATGCAGTACAAGAACAATAATAGCTATTATATTTATGTATACTAGCAATGAACAATCTGAAATTACATTTTAAAAACAATACTATAATGTCATCAAATTATGAAATTTATAGGGATAATTCTATCAAAAATACATAAAATATATAATCATCTATGTGCTGGATGGCAATATGTCTTACTGTTTCCTATGAATTAGACATTGGATAAGATCTGTATGCACTTGTTCCCACATCAGTCAACATTGAGTAAATTTTTCTCATTCTCAGTGATAATATACAGATTGAGATATTTCATGTTAGAGTCATTATCAGCATGGTATCACATAGTAAGAATTCAACAAATGATAAGTGCTATTTTAGACTTAGTCCCAGCAGGAAACAGCATTTTAACCAAAATAATTTGTTTGGAGACAATTTGATGGAGAAAGGATTAGAGAAGTCAATCTTGTAGTGAAAATGGTATGGCTTTGGAGGGGCAAGGGAAGGAAACAGTGTTTCTGGACCTCAGTAAATATTCTACCACAGAGCAGGAGATGCTCAACAGGAGCAGCAGTTATGGTGTGATTTAGCCACTGCTAAAACCATGGTGCTGACTCAGGCAAGGAGTGGGGTAAGATATGCTTTGACTCATGTTTTCTCTTGCCATGTGTTGATGATTCCCACTGGATGAATCTGATAGAAGGCAGAAGACAGAGAAATATGGGTGATGCAGTTCTCAAGGTCAATCCCTCCACACAGAGCATGAAAGAAAAGGACAGAGGACAGAGGATGAATCTAGGATTAGCAAATGGAGGTTAACCTGTACAACTCCTTCCTTCTCTTTCAAGAATTTTTTGTTTCAGAAAGCATATTTTTTAACAAGAGATACTATGGATGCCAATGGTCTTCAGCTTCACTTCAAGCTACTTGCCTCTGTGGAAATTTAATACCCTCCAACAATTTGGCCATGTCTATAAGAAGAATGAGGCAAGACACTTAATGATACCATGGTATGTTACCACCTATAATGCATACTCATTTTTCAACACTTGACACAAAGTAATTAAAATACTATGAAGTAACAGGACCTCTCCTAATTTTCTCATTTATTATGAAATATTATTGGGCAAAAGCAAGTAACATCATAGTAGATCATAGTAACAACAATACAGGCAAGTGGTTTAATAGAAAATTTCAGATGAATAAGACATAACTCATTTTGCATGATTGAATCTGACTGGCACATTGGCTGAGCTGGCCAAACAGTTATTCAAATTACCCTTTGCTACATATGCACCTTTGAATGGGTGGCTTTGCATATATAGGTCCTTCTATTTAAAGCATATTTGCCCGTATTAGTGCCTGTTAAAACCTTACCCATCCATCCTTCGCAGGCTGCCTGAAGTGAGATCTTAATGCAGACTTTTGTGATTCCCCACCTAAAAAGAAACTTTGTCTCTTAGGGGTGCCTATAATATTATGTCCCTCTTTTTTTTTTTTTTTTGCATCATTTTCCATCTCATCAGTAATCCCATCCTATCAATCATACCTTTTTATTTAATGTATCGTTTCCTATGTCTTCCCTCTTCTGTGGCTTAATTCCTCCCAACATAACCTCTTCCCTGGACTCTACAATGTATTTCTAACTGGCCTTGATCTCCTCATTCACACCTATTTTCAGCAGCATACTGACTTTTCTAAAAACAAAACAAAATTCAATCATAAACTTTCCTGCTGCAAATCTTTGTATTATTTCTCATTGTCATTAAAGACTTTGTATTTGTATAAGACTCAAAGCCTTTTAGTAGTTACCTCCACACTCCAGACTCATCTCCTCCCACATCTCAGAAGTTCTTGAACTCTACTATTGAAGCTACATAAGCTCAATTGGTCAGGAGTTTTCATAGACCTACATCTGTGCTTCCGGTGTTATCTTAACCTGGAACTCACAGCCCACAACCACTCCCACACCCTTTTGCTATCCTCATTGATTCCATTACATCCCTCTAACTCAGTTCAAATATCATCCACTTCATACAACTTCTTGAATGCTCCCTTCCCCCCCTCCACACTTTCCTAATCTATACATAATTTGAGTCTATGATTTCCTATCCTAAATTATAGAAAGCCGATAGATATTGAGTTACTCAAAAGTCAGAACTGTGTCCCATTTCTTTGGATCTGCAACAGGCATCACATCATCTGGCATATATAGATGCTTACTGGAAAAAAAAATAAAATAAAATTCTACCTAAGTTTTATTTTCTCTGTTAAGTTTGGGACTTAGACTGCTAATTCTCTAAAAATGATGATTCTTTTGTGTTTTTTTTGTTGTTTTTTTTTTTATTTTTTTTATTTTTTAATATATGAAACTTACTGTCAAATTGGTTTCCATACAACACCCAGTGCTCATCCCAAAAGGTGCCCTCCTCAATACCCATCACCCACCCTGCCCTCCCTCCCACCCCCCATCAACCCTCAGTTTGTTCTCACTTTTTAACAGTCTCTTATGCTTTGGCTCTCTCCCACTCTAACCTCTTTTTTTTTTTTTTTTTTTCCCTTCCCCTCCCCCATGGGTTTCTGTTATGTTTCTCAGGATCCACATAAGAGTGAAACCATATGGTATCTGTCTTTCTCTGTATGGCTTATTTCACTTAGCATAACACTCTCCAGTTCCATCCATGTTGCTACAAAAGGCCATATTTCATTTTTTCTCATTGCCACGTAGTATTCCATTGTGTATATAAACCACAATTTCTTTATCCATTCATCAGTTGATGGACATTTAGGCTCTTTCCATAATTTGGCTATTGTTGAGAGTGCCGCTATAAACATTGGGGTACAGGTGCCCCTATGCATCAGTACTCCTGTATCCCTTGGATAAATTCCTAGCAGTGCTATTGCTGGGTCATAGGGTAGGTCTATTTTTAATTTTCTGAGGAACCTCCACACTGCTTTCCAGAGCGGCTGCACCAATTTGCATTCCCACCAACAGTGCAAGAGGGTTCCTGTTTCTCCACATCCTCTCCAGCATCTATAGTCTCCTGATTTCTTCATTTTGGCCACTCTGACTGGCGTGAGGTGGTATCTGAGTGTGGTTTTGATTTGTATTTCCCTGATAAGGAGCGACGTTGAACATCTTTTCATGTGCCTGTTGGCCATCCGGATGTCTTCTTTAGAGAAGTGTCTATTCATGTTTTCTGCCCATTTCTTCACTGGGTTATTTGTTTTTCGGGTGTGGAGTTTGATGAGCTCTTTATAGATTTTGGATACTAGCCCTTTGTCCGATGTGTCATTTGCAAATATCTTTTCCCATTCCGTTGGTTGCCTTTTAGTTTTGTTGGTTGTTTCCTTTGCTGTGCAGAAGCTTTTTATCTTCATAAGGTCCCAGTAGTTCACTTTTGCTTTTAATTCCCTTGCCTTTGGGGATGTGCCGAGTAAGAGATTGCTACGGCTGAGGTCAGAGAGGTCTTTTCCTGCTTTCTCCTCTAAGGTTTTGATGGTTTCCTGTCTCACATTCAGGTCCTTTATCCATTTTGAGTTTATTTTTGTGAATGGTGTGAGAAAGTGGTCTAGTTTCAACCTTCTGCATGTTGCTGTCCAGTTCTCCCAGCACCATTTGTTAAAGAGACTGTCTTTTTTCCATTGGATGTTCTTTCCTGCTTTGTCAAAGATGAGTTGGCCATACGTCTGTGGGTCTAGTTCTGGGGTTTCTATTCTATTCCATTGGTCTATGTGTCTGTTTTTATGCCAATACCATGCTGTCTTGATGATGACAGCTTTGTAGTAGAGGCTAAAGTCTGGGATTGTGATGCCTCCTGCTTTGGTCTTCTTCTTCAAAATTACTTTGGCTATTCGGGGCCTTTTGTGGTTCCATATGAATTTTAGGATTGCTTGTTCTAGTTTCGAGAAGAATGCTGGTGCAATTTTGATTGGGATTGCATTGAATGTGTAGATAGCTTTGGGTAGTATTGACATTTTGACAATATTTATTCTTCCAATCCATGAGCAGGGAATGTCTTTCCATTTCTTTATATCTTCTTCAATTACCTGCATAAGCTTTCTATAGTTTTCAGCATACAGATCTTTTACATCTTTGGTTAGATTTATTCCTAGGTATTTTATGCTTCTTGGTGCAATTGTGAATGGGATCAGTTTCTTCATTTGTCTTTCTGTTGCTTCATTGTTAGTGTATAAGAATGCAACTGATTTCTGCACATTGATTTTGTATCCTGCAACTTTGCTGAATTCATGTATCAGTTCTAGCAGACTTTTGGTGGAGTCTATCGGATTTTCCATGTATAATATCATGTCATCTGCAAAAAGCGAAAGCTTGACTTCATCTTTGCCAATTTTGATGCCTTTGATTTCCTTTTGTTGTCTGATTGCTGATGCTAGAACTTCCAGCACTATATTAAACAACAGCGGTGACAGTGGGCATCCCTGTCGTGTTCCTGATCTCAGGGAAAAAGCTCTCAGTTTTTCCCCGTTGAGGATGATGTTAGCTGTGGGCTTTTCATAAATGGCCTTTATGATCTTTAAGTATGTTCCTTCTATCCCGACTTTCTCAAGGGTTTTTATTAAGAAAGGGTGCTGGATTTTGTCAAAGGCCTTTTCTGCATCGATTGACAGGATCATATGGTTCTTCTCTTTTTTTTTGTTAATGTGATGTATCACGTTCATCGATTTGCGAATGTTGAACCAGCCCTGCATCCCAGGAATGAATCCCACTTGATCATGGTGAATAATTCTTTTTATATGCTGTTGAATTCGATTTGCTAGTATCTTATTAAGAATTTTTGCATCCATATTCATCAGGGATATTGGCCTGTAGTTCTCTTTTTTTACTGGGTCTCTGTCTGGTTTAGGAATCAAAGTAATACTGGCTTCATAGAATGAGTCTGGAAGTTTTCCTTCCCTTTCTATTTCTTGGAATAGCTTGAGAAGGATAGGTATTATCTCTGCTTTAAATGTCTGGTAGAACTCCCCTGGGAAGCCATCTGGTCCTGGACTCTTATTTGTTGGGAGATTTTTGATAACCGATTCCATTTCTTCGCTGGTTATGGGTCTGTTCAAGCTTTCTATTTCCTCCTGATTGAGTTTTGGAAGAGTGTGGGTGTTTAGAAATTTGTCCATTTCTTCCAGGTTGTCCAATTTGCTGGCATATAATTTTTCATAGTATTCCCTGATAATTGTTTGTATCTCTGAGGGATTGGTTGTAATCATTCCATTTTCATTCATGATTTTATCTATTTGGGTCATCTCCCTTTTCTTTTTGAGAAGCCTGGCTAGAGGTTTGTCAATTTTGTTTATTTTTTCAAAAAACCAACTCTTGGTTTCGTTGATCTGCTCTACAGTTTTTTTAGATTCTATATTGTTTATTTCTGCTCTGATCTTTATTATCTCTCTTCTTCTGCTGGGTTTAGGCTGCCTTTGCTGTTCTGCTTCTATTTCCTTTAGGTGTGCTGTTAGATTTTGTATTTGGGATTTTTCTTGTTTCTTGAGATAGGCCTGGATTGCAATGTATTTTCCTCTCAGGACTGCCTTCGCTGCATCCCAAAGCGTTTGGATTGTTGTATTTTCATTTTCGTTTGTTTCCATGTATATTTTAATTTCTTCTCTAATTGCCTGGTTGACCCACTCATTCGTTAGTAGGGTGTTCTTTAACCTCCATGCTTTTGGAGGTTTTCCAGACTTTTTCCTGTGGTTGATTTCAAGCTTCATAGCATTGTGGTCTGAAAGTATGCATGGTATAATTTCAATTCTTGTACACTTATGAAGGGCTGTTTTGTGACCCAGTATATGATCTATCTTGGAGAATGTTCCATGTGCACTCGAGAAGAAAGTATATTCTGTTGCTTTGGGATGCAGAGTTCTAAATATATCTGTCAAGTCCATCTGATCCAATGTATCATTCAGGGCCCTTGTTTCTTTATTGACTGTGTGTCTAGATGATCTATCCATTTCTGTAAGTGGGGTGTTAAAGTCCCCTGCAATGACCACATTCTTATCAATAAGGTTGCTTATGTTTATGAGTAATTGTTTTATATATCTGGGGGCTCGGGTATTTGGCGCATAGACATTTATAATAGTTAGCTCTTCCTGGTGGATAGACCCTGTGATTATTATATAATGCCCTTCTTCATCTCTTGTTACAGCCTTTAATTTAAAGTCTAATTTGTCTGATATAAGTATGGCTACTCCAGCTTTCTTTTGGCTTCCAGGAGCATGATAAATAGTTCTCCATCCCCTCACTCTCAATCTAAAGGTGTCCTCAGATCTAAAATGAGTCTCTTGTAGACAGCAAATAGATGGGTCTTGTTTTTTTATCCATTCTGATACCCTATGTCTTTTAGTTGGCGCATTTAATCCATTTACATTCAGTGTTATTATAGAAAGATATGGGTTTAGAGTCATTGTGATGTCTGTATGTTTTATGCTTGTAGTGATGTCTCTGGTACTTTGTCTCACAGGATCCCCCTTAGGATCTCTTGTAGGGCTGGTTTCGTGGTGACAAATTCCTTCAGTTTTTGTTTGTTTGGGAAGACCTTTATCTCTCCTTCTATTCTAAATGACAGACTTGCTGGATAAAGGATTCTCGGCTGCATATTTTTTCTGTTTAGCACACTGTAGATATCGTGCCAAGCCTTTCTGGCCTGCCAAGTTTCAAAGGAGAGATCAGTCACGAGTCTTATAGGTCTCCCTTTATATGTGAGGGCACGTTTATCCCTTGCTGCTTTCAGAATTTTCTCTTTATCCTTGTATTTTGCCAGTTTCACTATGATATGTCGTGCAGAAGATCGATTCAAGTTACGTCTGAAGGGAGTTCTCTGTGCCTCTTGGATTTCAATGCCTTTTTCCTTCCCCAGTTCAGGGAAGTTCTCAGCTGTAATTTGTTCAAGTACCCCTTCAGCACCTTTCCCTCTCTCTTCCTCCTCTGGGATACCAATTATGCGTATATTATTTTTTTTTAGTGTATCACTTAGTTCTCTAATTTTCCCCTCATACTCCTGGATTTTTTTATCTCTCTTTCTTTCAGCTTCCTCTTTCTCCATAACTTTATCTTCTAGTTCACCTATTCTCTCCTCTGCCTCTTCAAGCCGAGCTATCGTGGCTTCCATTTTGTTTTGCATTTCGTTTAAAGCGTTTTTCAGCTCCTCGTGACTGTTCCTTAGTCCCTCGATCTTTGTGGCAAGAGATTCTCTGCTGTCCTGTATACTGTTTTCAAGCCCAGCGATTAATTTTATGACTATTATTCTAAATTCACTTTCTGTTATATTATTTAAATCCTTTTTGATCAGTTCATTAGCTGTTGTTATTTCCTGGAGATTCTTCTGAGGGGAATTCTTCCGTTTGGTCATTTTGGAGAGTCCCTGGCGTGGTGAGGACCTGCAGGGCACTTCCCCTGTGCTGTGGTGTATAACTGGAGTTAGTGGGCGGGGCCGCAGTCCGACCCGATGTCTGCCCCCAGCCCACTGCTGGGGCCACAGTCAGACTGGTGTGTGCCTTCTCTTCCCCTCTCCTAGGGGCGGGATTCACTGTGGGGTGGCGTGTCCCGTCTGGGCTACTTGCACACTGCCAGGCTTGTGTTGCTGGGGATCTGGCGTATTAGCTGGGGTGGGTAGGCAAGGTGCACGGGGGCTGGAGGGGCAGGCTTAGCTCGCTTCTCCTTAGGTGATCCACTTCAGGAGGAGCCCTGTGGCAGCGGGAGGGAGTCAGATCCGCTGCCGGAGGTTTGGCTCCGCAGAAGCACAGAGTTGGGTGTTTGCGCGGAGCGAGCAAGTTCCCTGGCAGGAACTGGTTCCCTTTGGGATTTTGGCTGGGGGATGGGCGGGGGAGATGGCGCTGGCGCCTTTGTTCCCCGCCAAGCTGAGCTCTGCCGTCTGGGGGCTCAGCAGCTCTCCCTCCCTTTGTCCTCCAGCCTTCCCGCTTTCCGAGCAGAGCTGTTAACTTATGACCTCCCAGACGCTAAGTCGCGCTTGCTGTCGGAACACAGTCTGTCCGGCCCCTCCGCTTTTGCCAGCCAGACTCGGGGGCTCTGCTTGGCCGGCGAGCCGCCCCTCCGCCCCGGCTCCCTCCCGCCAGTCCGTGGAGCGCGCACCGCCTCGCCGCCCTTCCTACCCTCTTTCGTGGGCCTCTAGTCTGCGCTTGACTCCGGAGACTCCCTTCTGCTAATCCTCTGGCGGTTTTCTGGGTTCTTTAGGCAGGTGTAGATGGAATCTAAGTGATCGGCAGGACGCGCTGTGAGCCCCGCGTCCTCCTATGCCGCCATCTTCCCTCTTTTGTTATGTAAGTTTATCCTCATTCTGGCTTAACTCATTTTATTTTATAATCTATGAGCATTAAAAAAAGTGCAAAAGTTATTCTGGTTCATTGGTATATCTATATAACAAATGTATAACTTTTATAACAAAATGGTACTTTTTTAGTGATATTTTCTCTTGATGAATAATCTAAACATGAATTTTGGCCCGTAAGTTTACACCAAAAGCCAGAGTACCATGGCAGTAGGGAGAGCACAAGTTGCCTGAGACTTACTCATGAAATTATATTTTTGGTTACTTCTTGACCTTCTCTCTGCTCACAGGCCACCTAGTGAGATAATCAGGATACAATACCAAACAAGGCAGACTAAGCTAACTGTACCCCCTGTCTCAAGGGTACAGATGGAGAAATTGATAATAGTATTACAAAAAACACACACAAAAAAGCCCATTTCAGGGTACAATATGTCTATGGAGAAAATAAGTAGGGTGACATCATAGGAAATAATGGGGGGAACTACTCTAGTGGGGCTTATTAAAATAGTTGGTGAATGTATTCAACTACAACGAGAAAAGGTCTACTGCTTGTCCTGAAATTAATGATGCATTATGTTGAACTGTTTTATTGATAAACTGACATTGCCCTGTACAGTGCTAAAATGATTGAATGAACTGTAAGAAGGAAATCAAAGTGGAATTTCTTGACTCCTCCAAATATTTTTAAACATTCTCTAAGTAATTTAGGGATAGTTCTCTTCTATGGAACTCATAATCTACTGAAAAAGATAAGATAAAAAGTGTTTCACAAATAATCACTATTTGCAAATGGAGCTTTATTATACTTCTATGTTTAAAAATAAATGAGATATTTATTACTATTTCCGATTTGAGAATTATGAATAAACTAAGAGTTTAAATCACAGCTATGCTATATCAAAGGGAAAAATGGGTAGATAAATGAAATGTACCTGACACCACATGCAGGTGCTTTACCCCACGCTATTTCATTTGTTTTCACAATAGTGCACTGTGTTGGCGGTGTTATCCGAATATTTTTTTTAACTTTTTTAATGTTTATTTATTTTTGACAGAGAGAGAGAGAGAGAGAGAGAGAGAGCGCGCATGAGTGGAGGAGGCACAGACAGAGAGGGAGACACAGAATCTGAAACAGGCTCCAGGCTCTCAGCTGTCAGCACAGAGCCCAACGGGGGGCTGGAACTCAGAACGGTGAGATCATGACCTGAGCTAAAGTCAGACACTTAACCGACTGAGCCACCCAGGTGCCCACAAATAATTTTTTAAAGGAACAATTACTCAGAGAGTATAAGAAGCCTGCCATAGATTACACAGCTGTGTATCAGAGGCAGAATTCAAACTCAGCTCTGTCTAATCCAAGATTCTTCCTATTCAGCCAACATGTTCTACCTCAAATAGAAAAACCAACAATTAAAAAAAAAACATAATTTATCTGTGTGAATAAACGAAATATTTTGAATTTAAAATGTTCATTTCAGTTTTAACTAGCTTCTTCTTTTAATGTTTGTTTGTTTATTTATTTATTTATTTATTTATTTATTTATTTTTGAGACAGAGAGAGACAGAGCATGAATGGGGGAGGAGCAGAGAGAGAGAGGGAGACACAGAATCCTAAGCAGGCTCCAGGCTCTGAGCTGTCAGCACAGAGCCCGACGCGGGGCTCGAACTCACGGATCATGAGATTGTTACCTGAGCCCAAGTCAGAGGCTTAACCGAATGAGCCACCCAGGGGCCCCAATGTTTATTTATTTTTAAAAGAGACAGAGAGACAGCACAAGCCAGGTAGGGACAGAGAAAGAAGAGGACAGAGGATCCAAAGCAGATTCTGTGCTGACAGCAGAGAGCCTGATATGGGGCTTAAACCCATGAACCATGAGATCATGACCTGAGCCACAGCTGGACACTTAACTGACTGAGCCACACTGGTGCCTCAGTTTCATCTAGCCTCTATTAAGAGATTCAAATATATTAGAATTTATAGCTCCTTAGGCATAAATAAAATTATAAACTAAATATTCTTTTTATATAACCTAAAGAACAATTTAATGTTCTTATAAAGCCAAGTAAATATTATTGTTTTCATCCTCATTTAATTGAAAAAGAAACAACCACAGATAAGATGAAATGACTTACCCAGGGTCACACTGTCAATACATGGCATAAGCCTCTAGATTCTAAAGGTACTATCTTTTCTCTAATATGTTCTATTATTGGTCTTTTTACTGTGTAATATATAAATTTCTATCCATTCCAATTCATATTTTTAACAACATATGTTTTCTTAAAAAATTAATTTTCAGTTATATAATTAGGTATAAAATAATTCTTTTTGTTTCTACTGTAAAGGAAAAGATATTCAACTCAAATAACAGTTGTTAGCCTTAAAATATGCAATAACTTACAAATTATCTTACCAAATGAGTTCAGCAATAAACACCCTGATGGTCATAACATTAATATAATCATAAAAGTACCATTACATTAATTAGAACTTTGTAAATGCTGTAATTAAGATATTCTGTGACAGCTGTCTTTCCTGTCCCTGAGCGTTTGCAGGAAATCTCCCAACACCACTTATTTCTGAACCATCATCTGCCTAGAGCTGGGAGAAGCCATCTGTTAGTATATTTGAAATGTTAAGTGACAAAGGGGTTTCAAAACCATTATATCCTTTAGAATAGTTTTTGGGGGAGAAAAAAAGAAGTACTCAACAACCATTTCTAAGTGATATTTAGCTAGACTTAGAAAGGGGAATAATTGGGCTTATTTTTGATCCTGCACTAAACAGTGGAAACAGTCTGGAATTTGTAATCAGGTAAATCTGACCTGATTGGTAACTGTGTGACCAGAAGAAAATTAGGTAAGCTCTCTGAGCCCCAGTTTCCACATCTTCACAATGGGGAAACATCATAAATGAGAATAGTCATGCCTAGTTTTCAATACTGTTTAGAAAATAAAAGGATAAATTTAAGTGTAATACTTAAAAAAATTTCTACTGAAATCTAATTTTATTTCAAAATATTAGAATTTTTCTAACTAATTACTATTACTCTAAAAAAATTACTATTGATATGCTGCTTGTCTTTTTCTAGCTATTTTAATAAAACTTTTGGAAATGTGCTTATTTCAGTCCTCTAAACTACTTCACGGGTAAGACTCTATTAATTTTTATTAAGCCTAAGAGGTAGCAGAGAAGGTCTTAATGTTTGATAAAGAAGAGGTTAGGGCACTTGGGTGGCTCAGTCAGTTGAGCATCTTGATCTTGGCTCAGGTCATGATCCCAGAGTTGTGGGATGGAGCCTCCTGTGGGGGCTTAAGATTAAGATTCTCTCTTTCCCTCCCCCTCTCTCCTACTTGCTCTCTCTCCCTAGGGAAAAAAAAGAGTTCAATTTCAAATATAATCTACTACTGATTATAAGAAAATCACTTCACTGGTCCTCAGGTAGAAAATTATAGAAAAATTAGAGGTAACATACAGTTTTACTATTAGAAAAACAAAGTAGCAATGAAAATATATCACATTTTTCTTCCCTTTTAACTCTCATCCATTATGCCCTTTTTATTATTAATACTCTTGTTACTATGAGTTTGAATGAGTCAGCACTGCCCACACCAGGTTAACCTCTCTGTATATTTTATCTTCACAGCAGTCCTATGAAAGAGGTATTGTCATTAAGACCATTTGTAGAGATATAGGACAAAGTCTTAGGTTAGGTGATTTAGGTTAAATTCAATGTCATACAGTTAGGAAGGGGCAGAGTAATGAGAAAATTCCAAAAGGAACTCATACTTAAGTTCATGTTTTCAATTTTTTTCTGCTAGTTCTTTGCAACCTGCAAAATACAAGCTCAGTAGAAAACATTAGTCTTACAAGATAAAGAACCAATGATCTGATTAGCACCTGTTATCTCTGTCTGGTATAGAAAGGCATTTTTCATTATTATGAAAAGAAGTAAAAAAATTTAAGTAAAATTTACTATGTATTTTACAAAAATTAATTCACTTAATTTTCCCCAAAACAATGAAGTAGCTATTGTTATTTTCTTTATTTTACAGAAGAGATAACTGAGACAGAAAGGTTGGCTATCTTGCCCAAGGTCACACAGCTAATAAGTGGCAAGTAAGATTCAGAGTTAAGTTGTCTGAACCACTACCCTACATTGCCTTAAGAATAACATGGGACACCTGGGTGGCTCTGTCATTAAGCCACTTTTGATTTAGGCTTAGGTCATGATCTCATGGTTCATGAGTTTAAGCCCTGCATCTAGCTCTATACTGACATTGTGAAGCCTGCTTAGGATTCTCTCCTTCCCTCTCTTTCTGCCCCTCTCCTGTATGCATGTGTGAGCTTTCTCTCTTTCTCTCTTAAAATAAATTAATAAAACTAAAAAGAAAAAGAATAACAGAGAAATATTTGTGTGTGTGTGTTGCTTTGGAAGATTAATTGCTTTAATAAAATAAAAACCTACTATGGGCCAGTCTCTCTACACATACATTTTCCAGTGCTAACTCTCCTGAAATTTGAATTATTTCTCTTTCTCCCTTCTTCCCACCTCCCCCTTTTTATCATCTTCTTTCTCCTCCTCATTCTCTCTCTTCTTCCTCCTCCTCCTCCTCCTTCTCTTTCCATAATACAGAGTAATTGAGTCTCAAAGATGTTCCATGGTTGGACCAAGACTTCAGAAGAAATGAACAGCAAAAGTATTATTTGAACCTATTTTAACATGGTCTGATTGTTTCTAAAGCCTGAATTATTTCTGCTTATCACTGCTTATAGCTCAGAGATCTCATCTCTGATATTTTTAAAAAGCTAGGGAAACTAGCCACTTCTCAAGACTGTGACTGATTAAGTTACAATTGACAAAACGATAAATATTTTGTGAACACTTTAGGGATTGATAACTATGGAAATCTACTTTTAGGGAGTTCCAAAAAATTACCTATATTTTCACTCTCTTTTTCACAAAAGAGCATAATGGATTGGAACTGTAGGATATATGTGTAAATATCAAGGAATTCTTATCAAGTAACTCTATTAAGGGTCTTAAGAGAATACACACTATACCTTAAGATGTACTAATTATAGAGGATTAGGCATAACTGAGAGCCATGTCTCATCTGTGTATCCTGATCTACTGAATCAGGAGGGCAAAGGGCATAGCCAATTAACTTGTGTACATTCCAATTGCTATTATATCTAAAACATATGGTACAGTGCTCTACTTGAGGGAAAACAACTTTACATAAGACTTATCAACATTATTTACAATATTTTTGAAGGACAATCTACTCTTTGATAATGACTACAGAAGAAAAAAGTATAATTTTAAAAAGTAACAAAGGTAACAAATAAAATTTAAATTGTTCCTATTTAGAGGCACCTGGGTGGCTCAGTCGTTTAAGCATCCGACTCTTGATTTTGGCTCACATCATAATCTCACCATGAATTTAAGCCCTGTGTCTGTTTCTGTGCCGACAACATGGAGACTGCTTGGGACTCTCTGTCTCCCTTTCTCTCTGCCCCTACCCTGCTCATTCTCATTGTCATTACCGCCCCCCCCCCAAATAAATAAAACATTAAAAATGATAAAAAAATAAAAATTGACTGTTTATATATTCATAAAAGGGTTGCTATTCCAGATCTAACTCTCAAAGAGATAATTGGTTGTGATATCTTTTCTTTTTTTTGTGTGTGATATCTTTTCTATATCTCTGCCCTCAGTATAAAGAAATCATATTAATAGTTAATGCTAGTGGTATTACACTACACGTTATTGTTAAATGTTTCTTTAACAAATACTATCTGACTACTTAAAACTCTCCCATGGAGAAAACATTAAATTTGGGCCAGAAGCTTTGTATTTTAATCTATCATTCATGTGTATACTTGAAAATGGCATTTGTCAGTGAAAACGTGGAAGGAAGAGCAAGCTACAAGCTTCATGTTTTGTTAAGACCAGGTCTACAGGGATATCTACCAGGGTTGTACATATTTGCTTGCTCTTGAGTAATATTTAACTAATAGAAAAAAACTGGAGAAATAAAAATAAAGCAAATATTATCCTACAGGCTCAAATGAAGGGAAAACCATTAAAAATAATGTATTACAATTAGAAAAAATGTAGAAATTTATAAGTAAATAAGAGGCTGAAGGTAACTATCACCACCTTTAAACAAAAGAGAATGTGAAGAAGAGATATAAAGGATGAAGAGGAATTTTTTAACTTCAAAATCAAATATCAAAATACAATCTGCACTAAAGGTAGTACATAGGAAAGTTAAGTGGGTTAGAAATTGAATCAGAATGTGAAGACAAATTTAATCAGTTTATGGGTTTATTATATATATTAAAATAAGAAAATAAGAAGAGAATAGTGAAAATTTGAAAATAGAAATCCAACATAAAACTTACTCTTTTTGCTCAGGTAAAAACCAGAATAAATACAACAGAAACAATAGTTATAAACCTAATGAAATAATACTTCCTTAACAAAGATCCATGCATATAAAATAAGAGGCTCTCCAAATCCAAATAAATCTAACTGCTGTTTTATTAAGCATAAACATAAGTGGTAGCTATTTTCACTAAGTTCAAGGGGTATAAATATTTCAAGACTATATTAGAATAATCTCTAATCTAAAATTAATGAATGTAGGAGAACAAAGACAGAAAAAAACATGATCCCCAAATTATACCACTGCTTACTTTTAACCAGAGCAATGATGATCATTATTTCTTTAGCTTTGAAAAACATATCTATCTATCTTGAACATGTCCTTACAGAGATTCTGACTCTGTTCATCACACTATCATCTAGGTAAGTGCTCAGTCACTACATGTGATTTGTGTATACACATCCCTGATTAGGAACTGACAATTGAGAATATGTTAATACCATAACTGGAGGTTGGCTGGGAAGATAGTGGAGTAGGAGGACCCTAAACTTGCCTAATCCTACGGTTACAACTAGACAACACTCACATCAACATAAATAGACCAGAAAATAATCCAACAACTGGCAGAACGTACTCCATAACTAAAGATAGAGAGGAGGCCTTGTTGAAGAAGGTAGGAAGGACAAAGACCCAGTCTGTGAGTGAAATGGACCATGGTGACCCACAGAGGTGCAGAGAAGAGGAAAAAAGAAACTTTCACACCAGGGAGCCCATGAATGGGTAGGGTGAATCCCCATAACATTGCCTAATGAAACCCAATGGTAACCAACCTAATGGTAACAAACTAATGGTAACCACAAGTCAAAAACCCATAATACATACACAAGGAATAAAGCGAAAGGAATCCAAGTATATTACTAAAGAAAAAACAAACCATGAAAGATAGTAAGAGAAGAAAGATCAGAGAAAATCTATAGAAGCAACCACAAAATGGCAATAAATACATATCTATCAATAATTACTTTGAATGTAAATGGAGTAAATGCTCCAATCAAAGGACATAGGGTGACAGAGTAGATAAAAAAAAAAAAAATAAGACTAATCTATATGCTGCCCACAAGAGATTCATTTCAGGAAGATATCAGCAGAATGAAAGTGAGGAGATGGAGAAACCTATATCATGCAAATGAATGTCAAAAGAAAGCCAGAATAGCAATACCTATCAGACAAAATAGACTTTAAAACAAAGACTGTAACAAGAGACAAAGAAGGGCATTATATAATAATAAAGGGTACAATCCAATAAGAAGATATAACCATTGTAAATATTTATGCACCCAATATGAAAGCACCAAAATATATAAAACATTTAAAAGCAAACTTAGAGGAACTAATCAATAGTAATGCAGTAACAATAGGGGACTTAAACACCCCATTTATCAACAGACAGATCATCCAAACAGAAAATCAACAAGAAAACAGTGGTTTTGAATGATAATTCAAATGATGTCATATTCAAATGATAGTCAATGATAATTAGACCAGGTGGATTAAGAGATAGATTCAGAACATTTCATCCTAAAACAGAAGAATACACATTCTTTTCATAGGCCACAAAACAAATCATAACATGCATATATTCTGACCAAAATGGTATGAAATTAGAAATAAGCCACAAGAAAAAATATGGAAAAAGTACAAATACATGGAGGTTAAAGAACATGCTACCAATCAATGAATGACTCAACTAAGAAATCAAAGAAGAAATAAAAAAATTATGTGGAAATAAATGAAAATGCAAACAATGTTTCAAAACCTTTGTGATGCAGCAAAAGTTATTCTAAGAGGGAAGTTTATAGCAACATAGGTCTACCTAAAGAAGCAAGAAAAATCTCAAATAAACAACCTAACATTATACCTAAATGCACTAGAAAAGGAAGAACAAACAAAATCCAAAACCAACAAATGGAAGGAAATAATAAAGATTAGAGCAGAAATATATGAAAAGTTAAAAAAAAAACATAGAAAAGATCAATGAAATCAGGAGCTGTTTTTTTATTTTATTTTTTTAAATATCGACAAAATAGAAAATCTTCAAGCCATGGTCATCAAAAAAAAAAAAAATAGAAGAGAGAGAGAGAGGATCAAAATTACAAACAAAAGAGGAGAGTTAACAACCAACACCACAGAAATGCAAACAGTTGTAAGAGAATAGTATGAAAACCTATGCCAACAAACTGCACAACTTAGAAGGAATAGATAAATTCATAGAAACATACAGACTACCAAACTAAAACAGGAAGAAATAGAAAATATGAACAAACCAGTTAAAGCATTGAATCAGTAATCATAAAACTCCCAACAAAGTCCAAGACCCCGCTTCATAGGCAAATTCTACCAAATTTTTCAAGAAGGGTTAATGCCTATTCTTCTCAAACTATTCTTAAAAGTAGAAGAGGAATAAAAACATCCAAATTCATTCTATGAGGTAAGTATTACCTTGATACCAAAAGTAGATAAAGATACCATCAAAAAAGAAAACTGCAGGGCAAATCTCCCATGAATCTACATGCAAAAATCCTCAACCACATATTAGCAAACTGAATCCTACAGTAAATTAAAAAAAAAAAAAAAACATACACAATGATCAAGTGGGATTTATTCCTGGGATGCAAGGGTGGTTCAATATCTATAAAACAATCAACATGATACATGACATCATTAAGAGAAAGGATAAAAAAAACATATGATCATTTCAATACATGCAGGAAAAGCATTTGATGAAGCATAATATCCATTTATGATTTAAAAAAAAAACTACAAAATAGGTCTAGAGGGAACATACCTCAACATAATAAATAAAGGCCATGCATGAAAACTCCACAGCCAACATCGTATTTAATGAAGAAAAACTGATTGCTTTTCACAAGGTCATGAATAAGACAAGGATGTCCACTCTAACAACTTTTATTCAAGATACTGTGGGAAGTCCTGGCCACAGCAATTAGACAACATAAAGAAATGAAAGACATCCAGATTGGTAAGGAAGAAGTAAAACTCTCACTATTTGAAGATGACATGATAATATATGTAGAAAACCCTAAAGACTCCAACCAAAAAAACTACTAGAACTGATAAATGAATTCAGTAAAACTGTAGGATACAAAATCAATGTACAGAAATTTGTTGCATCTCTACATTAATAGTGAAGAATCAGAAAGGGAAATTAAGAAAATAATCCCACTTACAATTGCACCAAAAATAATAATATACCTAGGAATAAACTTAATAAGGAGATGAGAGACCTGTACTCTGAAAACTCTAAAACACTGATGAAAGAAATTCAAGACAATGCAAATAAATGGAAACACATGACACACGCATGGGTTGGAAGAACAAATATTGTGGGACACCTGGGTGGCTCAGTTGGTTAAGCATCCAACTTCAGCTCAGATCATGATCTCATGGTTTGTGAGTTTTAGCCCTGTGTCAGGCTCTGTGCTAACAGCTCAGAGCCTGGAGCCTGCTTCAATTCTGTCTCCCTCTCTCTCTGCCCTCCCCCACTCACTCACTCACTCTTTTTCCTCTCTCTCTCTCTCTCTCAAAAATAAACATTAGGGGTTCCGGAAGATGGCGGCGTAGGAGGACGCGGGGCTCACAGCGCGTCCTGCCGATCACTTAGATTCCATCTACACCTGCCTAAAGAACCCAGAAAACCGCCAGAGGATTAGCAGAAGGGAGTCTCCGGAGTCAAGCGCAGACTAGAGGCCCACGAAAGAGGGTAGGAAGGGCGGCGAGGCGGTGCGCGCTCCACGGACTGGCGGGAGGGAGCCGGGGCGGAGGGGCGGCTCGCCGGCCAAGCAGAGCCCCCGAGTCTGGCTGGCAAAAGCGGAGGGGCCGGACAGACTGTGTTCCGACAGCAAGCGCGACTTAGCGTCTGGGAGGTCATAAGTTAACAGCTCTGCTCGGAAAGCGGGAAGGCTGGAGGACAAAGGGAGGGAGAGCTGCTGAGCCCCCAGACGGCAGAGCTCAGCTTGGCGGGGAACAAAGGCGCCAGCGCCATCTCCCCCGCCCATCCCCCAGCCAAAATCCCAAAGGGAACCAGTTCCTGCCAGGGAACTTGCTCGCTCCGCGCAAACACCCAACTCTGTGCTTCTGCGGAGCCAAACCTCCGGCAGCGGATCTGACTCCCTCCCGCTGCCACAGGGCTCCTCCTGAAGTGGATCACCTAAGGAGAAGCGAGCTAAGCCTGCCCCTCCAGCCCCCGTGCACCTTGCCTACCCACCCCAGCTAATACGCCAGATCCCCAGCAACACAAGCCTGGCAGTGTGCAAGTAGCCCAGACGGGACACGCCACCCCACAGTGAATCCCGCCCCTAGGAGAGGGGAAGAGAAGGCACACACCAGTCTGACTGTGGCCCCAGCAGTGGGCTGGGGGCAGACATCGGGTCGGACTGCGGCCCCGCCCACTAACTCCAGTTATACACCACAGCACAGGGGAAGTGCCCTGCAGGTCCTCACCACGCCAGGGACTCTCCAAAATGACCAAACGGAAGAATTCCCCTCAGAAGAATCTCCAGGAAATAACAACAGCTAATGAACTGATCAAAAAGGATTTAAATAATATAACAGAAAGTGATTTAGAATAATAGTCATAAAATTAATCGCTGGGCTTGAAAACAGTATACAGGACAGCAGAGAATCTCTTGCCACAAAGATCGAGGGACTAAGGAACAGTCACGAGGAGCTGAAAAACGCTTTAAACGAAATGCAAAACAAAATGGAAGCCACGATAGCTCGGCTTGAAGAGGCAGAGGAGAGAATAGGTGAACTAGAAGATAAAGTTATGGAGAAAGAGGAAGCTGAAAGAAAGAGAGATAAAAAAATCCAGGAGTATGAGGGGAAAATTAGAGAACTAAGTGATACACTAAAAAAAAATAATATACGCATAATTGGTATCCCAGAGGAGGAAGAGAGAGGGAAAGGTGCTGAAGGGGTACTTGAACAAATTACAGCTGAGAACTTCCCTGAACTGGGGAAGGAAAAAGGCATTGAAATCCAAGAGGCACAGAGAACTCCCTTCAGACGTAACTTGAATCGATCTTCTGCACGACATATCATAGTGAAACTGGCAAAATACAAGGATAAAGAGAAAATTCTGAAAGCAGCAAGGGATAAACGTGCCCTCACATATAAAGGGAGACCTATAAGACTCGTGACTGATCTCTCCTTTGAAACTTGGCAGGCCAGAAAGGCTTGGCACGATATCTACAGTGTGCTAAACAGAAAAAATATGCAGCCGAGAATCCTTTATCCAGCAAGTCTGTCATTTAGAATAGAAGGAGAGATAAAGGTCTTCCCAAACAAACAAAAACTGAAGGAATTTGTCACCACGAAACCAGCCCTACAAGAGATCCTAAGGGGGATCCTGTGAGACAAAGTACCAGAGACATCACTACAAGCATAAAACATACAGACATCACAATGACTCTAAACCCATATCTTTCTATAATAACACTGAATGTAAATGGATTAAATGCGCCAACTAAAAGACATAGGGTATCAGAATGGATAAAAAAACAAGACCCATCTATTTGCTGTCTACAAGAGACTCATTTTAGATCTGAGGACACCTTTAGATTGAGAGTGAGGGGATGGAGAACTATTTATCATGCTCCTGGAAGCCAAAAGAAAGCTGGAGTAGCCATACTTATATCAGACAAACTAGACTTTAAATTAAAGGCTGTAACAAGAGATGAAGAAGGGCATTATATAATAATCACAGGGTCTATCCACCAGGAAGAGCTAACTATTATAAATGTCTATGCGCCAAATACCCGAGCCCCCAGATATATAAAACAATTACTCATAAACATAAGCAACCTTATTGATAAGAATGTGGTCATTGCAGGGGACTTTAACACCCCACTTACAGAAATGGATAGATCATCTAGACACACAGTCAATAAAGAAACAAGGGCCCTGAATGATACATTGGATCAGATGGACTTGACAGATATATTTAGAACTCTGCATCCCAAAGCAACAGAATATACTTTCTTCTCGAGTGCACATGGAACATTCTCCAAGATAGATCATATACTGGGTCACAAAACAGCCCTTCATAAGTGTACAAGAATTGAAATTATACCATGCATACTTTCAGACCACAATGCTATGAAGCTTGAAATCAACCACAGGAAAAAGTCTGGAAAACCTCCAAAAGCATGGAGGTTAAAGAACACCCTACTAACGAATGAGTGGGTCAACCAGGCAATTAGAGAAGAAATTAAAATATACATGGAAACAAACGAAAATGAAAATACAACAATCCAAACGCTTTGGGATGCAGCGAAGGCAGTCCTGAGAGGAAAATACATTGCAATCCAGGCCTATCTCAAGAAACAAGAAAAATCCCAAATACAAAATCTAACAGCACACCTAAAGGAAATAGAAGCAGAACAGCAAAGGCAGCCTAAACCCAGCAGAAGAAGAGAGATAATAAAGATCAGAGCAGAAATAAACAATATAGAATCTAAAAAAACTGTAGAGCAGATCAACGAAACCAAGAGTTGGTTTTTTGAAAAAATAAACAAAATTGACAAACCTCTAGCCAGGCTTCTCAAAAAGAAAAGGGAGATGACCCAAATAGATAAAATCATGAATGAAAATGGAATGATTACAACCAATCCCTCAGAGATACAAACAATTATCAGGGAATACTATGAAAAATTATATGCCAGCAAATTGGACAACCTGGAAGAAATGGACAAATTTCTAAACACCCACACTCTTCCAAAACTCAATCAGGAGGAAATAGAAAGCTTGAACAGACCCATAACCAGCGAAGAAATGGAATCGGTTATCAAAAATCTCCCAACAAATAAGAGTCCAGGACCAGATGGCTTCCCAGGGGAGTTCTACCAGACATTTAAAGCAGAGATAATACCTATCCTTCTCAAGCTATTCCAAGAAATAGAAAGGGAAGGAAAACTTCCAGACTCATTCTATGAAGCCAGTATTACTTTGATTCCTAAACCAGACAGAGACCCAGTAAAAAAAGAGAACTACAGGCCAATATCCCTGATGAATATGGATGCAAAAATTCTTAATAAGATACTAGCAAATCGAATTCAACAGCATATAAAAAGAATTATTCACCATGATCAAGTGGGATTCATTCCTGGGATGCAGGGCTGGTTCAACATTCGCAAATCGATGAACGTGATACATCACATTAACAAAAAAAAAGAGAAGAACCATATGATCCTGTCAATCGATGCAGAAAAGGCCTTTGACAAAATCCAGCACCCTTTCTTAATAAAAACCCTTGAGAAAGTCGGGATAGAAGGAACATACTTAAAGATCATAAAGGCCATTTATGAAAAGCCCACAGCTAACATCATCCTCAACGGGGAAAAACTGAGAGCTTTTTCCCTGAGATCAGGAACACGACAGGGATGCCCACTGTCACCGCTGTTGTTTAATATAGTGCTGGAAGTTCTAGCATCAGCAATCAGACAACAAAAGGAAATCAAAGGCATCAAAATTGGCAAAGATGAAGTCAAGCTTTCGCTTTTTGCAGATGACATGATATTATACATGGAAAATCCGATAGACTCCACCAAAAGTCTGCTAGAACTGATACATGAATTCAGCAAAGTTGCAGGATACAAAATCAATGTGCAGAAATCAGTTGCATTCTTATACACTAACAATGAAGCAACAGAAAGACAAATGAAGAAACTGATCCCATTCACAATTGCACCAAGAAGCATAAAATACCTAGGAATAAATCTAACCAAAGATGTAAAAGATCTGTATGCTGAAAACTATAGAAAGCTTATGCAGGTAATTGAAGAAGATATAAAGAAATGGAAAGACATTCCCTGCTCATGGATTGGAAGAATAAATATTGTCAAAATGTCAATACTACCCAAAGCTATCTACACATTCAATGCAATCCCAATCAAAATTGCACCAGCATTCTTCTCGAAACTAGAACAAGCAATCCTAAAATTCATATGGAACCACAAAAGGCCCCGAATAGCCAAAGTAATTTTGAAGAAGAAGACCAAAGCAGGAGGCATCACAATCCCAGACTTTAGCCTCTACTACAAAGCTGTCATCATCAAGACAGCATGGTATTGGCATAAAAACAGACACATAGACCAATGGAATAGAATAGAAACCCCAGAACTAGACCCACAGACGTATGGCCAACTCATCTTTGACAAAGCAGGAAAGAACATCCAATGGAAAAAAGACAGTCTCTTTAACAAATGGTGCTGGGAGAACTGGACAGCAACATGCAGAAGGTTGAAACTAGACCACTTTCTCACACCATTCACAAAAATAAACTCAAAATGGATAAAGGACCTGAATGTGAGACAGGAAACCATCAAAACCTTAGAGGAGAAAGCAGGAAAAGACCTCTCTGACCTCAGCCGTAGCAATCTCTTACTCGGCACATCCCCAAAGGCAAGGGAATTAAAAGCAAAAGTGAACTACTGGGACCTTATGAAGATAAAAAGCTTCTGCACAGCAAAGGAAACAACCAACAAAACTAAAAGGCAACCAACGGAATGGGAAAAGATATTTGCAAATGACACATCGGACAAAGGGCTAGTATCCAAAATCTATAAAGAGCTCATCAAACTCCACACCCGAAAAACAAATAACCCAGTGAAGAAATGGGCAGAAAACATGAATAGACACTTCTCTAAAGAAGACATCCGGATGGCCAACAGGCACATGAAAAGATGTTCAACGTCGCTCCTTATCAGGGAAATACAAATCAAAACCACACTCAGATACCACCTCACGCCAGTCAGAGTGGCCAAAATGAAGAAATCAGGAGACTATAGATGCTGGAGAGGATGTGGAGAAACAGGAACCCTCTTGCACTGTTGGTGGGAATGCAAATTGGTGCAGCCGCTCTGGAAAGCAGTGTGGAGGTTCCTCAGAAAATTAAAAATAGACCTACCCTATGACCCAGCAATAGCACTGCTAGGAATTTATCCAAGGGATACAGGAGTACTGATGCATAGGGGCACCTGTACCCCAATGTTTATAGCGGCACTCTCAACAATAGCCAAATTATGGAAAGAGCCTAAATGTCCATCAACTGATGAATGGATAAAGAAATTGTGGTTTATATACACAATGGAATACTACGTGGCAATGAGAAAAAATGAAATATGGCCTTTTGTAGCAACATGGATGGAACTGGAGAGTGTTATGCTAAGTGAAATAAGCCATACAGAGAAAGACAGATACCATATGGTTTCACTCTTATGTGGATCCTGAGAAACATAACAGAAACCCATGGGGGAGGGGAAGGGAAAAAAAAAAAAAAGAGGTTAGAGTGGGAGAGAGCCAAAGCATAAGAGACTGTTAAAAACTGAGAACAAACTGAGGGTTGATGGGGGGTGGGAGGGAGGGCAGAGTGGGAGGGAGGGCAGGGTGGGTGATGGGTATTGAGGAGGGCACCTTTTGGGATGAGCACTGGGTGTTGTATGGAAACCAATTTGACAGTAAATTTCATATATTAAAAAATAAAAAATAAAAAATAAAAAATAAATAAAAAAAATAAATAAAAAAAAATAAACATTAAAAAATTATTTAAAAAAGAACAAATATTGTTAAAAGTTTATACTACCCAAAGCAATATACAGATTTAATGTAGTCATTATCAAAATACTGACAGTATTTTTCACAGAACTAGAACAAGTAATCCTAAAATTTGTATGGAACCACAAAAGATCATGAATAGTCATAGCAATCTTGAAAAAGAAAAACAAAACTGGAGGTATCAAATAGATTTCAAGTTATTCTACAAAATGGTAGTAATTAAGACAGTATTGTTCTGCAATAAAAATAAAATACATAGATAATGGAATAGAACACAAAACCCACAAATAAACCCACAATTATATGGTCAATTATCTTTGACAAAAGAGGAATGAATATCCAGTGGAAAAAAAAGACCATCTCTTCAACAAACTGTGTTGGAAAACTAGACAGCCACGTGCAAAAGAATGAAACTCGACCACTTTCTTTCACTATACACAAAAATAAACTCAAAATGGATTCAAGCCTAAATGTGAGACCTGAAAACATAAAAATCCTTGAAAAGAGCACAGAAAGTAGCATATCAACCATAGCAACACTTTTCTAGGTATGTCTCTTGAGGGAAGAGAAATAAAAGCAAAAATAAAGTACTGGGACTTCATAAAAATAAAAAGCTTCTGCACAGTGAAAGAAATACTCAACAAAACCAAAAGGCAACTACTGAACAGGAAAAGATATTTGCAAATGACATATCCAATAAAGGGTTAGTATTCAAAATCTATAAAGAACTTGTCAAACTCAACACACAAACAACAAATAATCCAATTAAAAAATGGGC